>NC_136065.1:1253510425-1256375828 GCF_964261635.1 Lissotriton helveticus | reverse complement strand
TGTTTGGGACCTGAGAGGGTAGGCGTGGGGACGGGGTGAGGTCGGAATGGTGGGATCATTGCCGGGGATGTATGGGTGGTATGTGATGTGTTGAGGTTGGCGATAATTGCGATCCTAGTATTCCTTGCCATGGCGAGTAAGTGGATAGACCCCTTAAGATCTTGTCCCTTAACGTTAAGGGCCTTAATTCGCCCAATAAGCGCAGGCAGATCTGGCATTATATCTTGCGACATGACCCAGATATCGTTTTCTTGCAAGAGACCCATCTTCTCCAGGCAGACACTGGGCGCATGGCGCACCCCAGATACCCTCTCCGATATTGGGCGGTGGCAACCACGAAAACGGCGGGGGTGGCGATTCTGTGCAAAGGCTGGCATCAGGCGAGGTACCGATAGGATCTTTCGAAGTGGTGATGGGCGTTTCCTCAAGGTGACTGTTGAGGCGGGAATTCGCCGCCTTACGCTATGCAATGTGTACGCCCCTAATCAGGCACATGATCGTTTCCTTCGGGACCTCTTGCGAGACCAGGTGCTTCGGGTGGGCCCTCTGTTATCCTCGGGGGGGATTTTAATTTGGTGTGGTGCCCAAGGATGGACCGGAGTGAGGGCTCCTTTTTATGGGGCGGGGGCGATGTCCCTGGCTCTTCGCAAACAGATAGAAGACCTAGGGTTAATTGATGCATGGCGATACTTCTCCCCGGATAAAAGAGAATACTCTTTTTATTCGAGCGCCCACCGTTCTTACTCCCGCATTGATCATGTCTTCCTGTCCCATGATTTGCTTAATGATGTGGTTGATGCTGGGATGTCGGACATATCCATATCGGACCATGCCCATGTGGAACTCCTTCTCAGGGATCCCCGGAATGGTCCCCCCAGAGAGCGGAAGTGGCATCTACCCCCGCACCTCCTTAGAGATGCGGCGTCTGTGGAAGACATCCGCGCGGCCATTACCTCCTATTTTGAGTTCAATGACCTCCCGGAGACGCCTTTTCAGGTGGTCTGGGACGCCTTTAAGGCCACAATCCGGGGCCACATTACATCCCTCGCGATTGCAAGGGCACGAGAGGGCAGGGCGGTGGAGGATGGCTTGGTGAGGGATTTGCGGGAAGCGGTGACGCGCAATCAGAAGGGGTCCACCTTGAAGACGAGGCGACAACTGGCAAACATTCGGGGCCAGCTGCGGCTGTTGCGTGCTAATAGGGCCGAGGGATCCCTTTTGGCCCTGAAGCAACTACATTTCGATGGAGGGGACAAGGTGGGGAAACTATTGGCGAGGCGACTGAGGGTCAAAGCGGCCAGATCCCACATAGCGAACGTGAAGCTCCCCGATGGGTCTTGGGCGATGACGGCGGGGGACAAGCTAGGAGCGTTTCACGACTTTTACACCTCACTATACACGGCGGACCCACCGGCACCCGACGTGTCGGAGGCCGTGTTAGAGCACTATAGCGGAACGCAGCTAGACACCCTCACGGCTGGGGGACTGGAGGAACCGCTAACTCTGGAAGAGGTGACCTCGGCCATCAAGGAGCTGAACCTGGGCAAAGCGCCGGGACCTGATGGCTTGCCGCTCTCCTTCTATCGAATATTCCAGACTCAGCTGACTCCGTACCTGCTCCGGCTGTTTGCCTCTTTTGATGGCGGTCAAGGCCCCTCCCCGGACATGGGGATGGCCGAAATAGTCCTGATCCCGAAACCTGGGAAAGACCCAGCGCTATGCTCGTCGTATCACCCGATTGCGCTGCTTAATACCGACTTTAAAATATACACCAAGATGCTAGCCAAAAGATTGGATCCCCACATGCCTGACCTCGTGCACCCGGATCAGGTGGGTTTCATCCGTGGCCGCCAAGGAGCTGACAATGTGCGGAAAGTTGCTCATTTGGTGGGAAAGGCGTGCCATTGGCGTATCCCAGCATGCCTCCTCTCGTTGGACGCTGAGAAAGCGTTTGACCGTGTGGACTGGTCGTTTCTCCGAGCGGTCCTTTGTAAGATGGGACTCGGTCCACTGATGGTTGCTCGGATTATGGCACCTTATGCTGCGCCTAAGGCTAGGGTCCGTGTGAACGGAGGATTGACGGATCCAATTGACATCGGAAGAGGGACGAGACAGGGCTGCCCCCTCTCGCCCCTTTTGTTCGCCCTTCGGTCGAACCCTTGGCGGATATGATTAGGCGTGACCCGGACATCCACGGCATTCCGTTGGGTGGACAGATCCACAAAGTGGCACTATACGCCGACGATCTCATCCTTACCCTCACGGAACCCCGACAGTCCCTGCCAGCACTCCATGCAGTGCTCAGCTCCTTTGAGGACGCTTCCGGCCTGAAAATTAACCATGATAAATCGTGGGTACTTAACCTTACGATCCCCCCAGCTGACGTTCCCTTGCTGGAACAGTTGTGCCCCTATCGCTGGACTGCTCGTCATATTCGATATCTTGGCATATCCCTGACCCCCTCCCTGGAGGATTGGTCGGCACTTAATTGGGCAGCTTGCCGTAAATCCATCCTTGAGGACCTGAGACGCTGGAGGCCACTTAATCCCTCGTGGCTGGGACGACTGAACGCTATTAAAATGTCTATCCTGCCCAAGCTCTTGTATTTGTTCCAATGCCTTCCCACACCTATACCCCTACCGAGCATCCGAGCCCTGCAAAATGACTGCACTAAGTTTATATGGGGAGGTAAGAGACCCCGCTTTTCTCAGGCACTTCTTACGGCCCCGCGAGACCGTGGCGGCCTTGCGTGCCCTAATTTCGTGGACTATTACTGGGCCGCCCACTTGCGGTTTGTGATTGAATGGGGCACCAGGAGGAGTGAGAAGGGGTGGCTCCATATGGACCGGGCGGTCACGGGCTGCACCGTCTGGAATCTGGCCTGGACTCATAAAGCGGGGCGGTCCCCTAGTGCATATCTGGCGGTGCCCACGAAAACAGTTTTGAATGTGTGGGACAGGACAGCGGTACGGAGAGGTCTCACGACTTTCCCCTCACCGCATACTCCTATCGAGGATAACCCGTGGTTCCCCTCGGCTAACCATACTACTGCCTTTCGTAAATGGTCGCAGGGTGACTGTAGGGTCCTTACGGATCTCTTTGATGGGGGCACCCTCAAGACTTTCGCCCATTGTAGAGAGGAATTCCGACTCCCGCCGGAAGCTGAGCTACAATTTCTCCAATTGCGTCATTGGGCCTTGTCGGACGCAATATATCCAGGGGCCACTAGGACCTTTACCCAGTTTGAGCGTCTTGCACGCTCTTGCACCGACACGAAGGGCCTGATCTCTCGAATTTACCACATTTTGCAATGCCCTCCAGCTCCCCCTTGCCAGCAGTATCAGCAAAAATGGAATGCGACGCTGGGTGAGGATATTCTACCGACGCAGTGGGCCCGCCTCTGGAGGGACATTCCCAAAGTATACCACAGCGTACTGCAGCAAGAAAACGCGTACAAAGTAATGACACAATGGTATTACACACCACAGCGCCTACACAGAATGTTCCCCTCTTCCTCTCCTGGTTGTTGGAGGTTCCAACATGTGCCTGGGGATTTCCTGCACATATGGTGGACCTGCCCTCTGATCGCCGTCTTCTGGAAAGAGGTACTGAGCCACATAAGGGGGGTTCTGGGGTTTCCCTTGCCTGATGCCGCCAGTACAGCGTTGCTGGGAATCAAACCGGCCAATTTGCTAGCCCTGACCCGTAATGAATGGAGTGTAGCGTTACAAATGCTGGGCGCGGCCAAACAACTTATTGCCCTGTACTGGAAAAAGGCGGAGACTCCCCCTCTTGCCGCGTGGTTTGGGAGACTCTGGCAGGTCATCACTATGGAACTGCTCTCAGCGAGACTACAGTCCCGCACTATACACTTTGAGAAGGTTTGGCGGCCCCTAGTGATGTATCTGTGCAAAAGCGAACATGCTAGAAACATGCCCCCCAGGCTGCGAGCGCTGCGCTTAGTGGAGGATGCTGTGCTTCCCTTTACCCCCCGTAACGCCCTAGACTGATGGCCTGTTACCCCGACATGGAGATGTGACTATGAGCCCTGATGACTGTTCCTGACTGTTACTCCTTGGGCCCTATCGCTCCCTCTAGCTTGTCTACCTCTTTCCCGCCTTTCTCTCTGCTCTCCCTGGACTCTGTCTCAACTTTCTCTGTTGTCTTCCTCTAGTCTCTGGATATGTGTTGGACCGCTTTGGTCTGTTGTTGGGCCTCGTTTGCCCCATTTGTTGTTGCCCATCCCTCTGGGCTGCATTCCAAGCATGGGGACAATTGGGCGGGACCGATTGCGGGTACTGTTCTCTTCATCTGGATGCCCGAGCTGTTTGCCAACAGGACATTGACTATGCGAATGAAAGAAGTACGGGTCCTGCATACACCAGCAGCTATTGTATACCAAGTGTTGTATCGCGGCCGGCCCCTTGAGGGTTGTAGGCTTAACGCCGTGTAAGTGTCACCTTTTCATGTGCGTTCCCCTACATGGGGGTTTAATAAAACAGATGTTGACAAAAAAAAAATACTCAACTCTCTTTATTGGATTAAATAATAATTGCATTTTAGACTCTTGAGGTTTATTTAAAGTCTCCTGAAGGTAATACATGGTGTGAAGGGCCCAACACCTTTTCAGCGGTAAAATAGAGGTAGCATGAGGGTTTTGTATTGAGAAATTACCAGATGAAATTACCGCTCAACCACCACACAAAGCCACCCTGCATGGATTTGAGTGGCCTCATAAATCTCTGTGCTCAGGAGGCTTTCCATGGGCGTTGCGGTGGGTTTTCCCATGCAACACCAATGGATTTTGAAGCTGCCCCAGATTTAAACAAATCATGTAAACCTGGCATAGTGCCAAATACTCATGCCTCCTGAGGTGAGGCGTAAAAAGGAGAAATAACTATTTCTCCTTGTCTTGTCCTCTTTCTCTATGTGCTGCATTCTGCAGAGGAAAATGCCTCTTAAGGTGCACCTTCCTGCACAAAAACAATTCTGCACGCAATGGAGGCACCCTTGCACCACGTTGAAAGGATGCCTATGTTAGCGCTAGACTGCTGAAACGGCACCAGCGAAGGGAGAGAGGACAGGAATACATCGTATTGCATAAATATGGTGCATTCCTGCCCTTTCAATTTGGCATAGGGCAGCACAGCAGCGCAGCAAGGTGCCTTGCTAGGCTGCCCTACACTAAAATCCCTTAAAGAAGGCCTGAGTATGCTCAACATGGTCTTATTCCTGCCCCACCCTGTGGGG
Organism: Lissotriton helveticus; assembly: GCF_964261635.1. Classification (NCBI taxonomy): domain Eukaryota; kingdom Metazoa; phylum Chordata; class Amphibia; order Caudata; family Salamandridae; genus Lissotriton; species Lissotriton helveticus. Next base: position 1,256,370,578 of record NC_136065.1, on the reverse strand, counting down.
TTGCTCTTATAAATCAACCATACCAGTAAGAAGCTTGTTCTAGGAGAAACCTTGTGCCTGAAAATCATGCCTGAAAAAGTTACGACAGAGGTGTACACCCAAAAAAAGAAAAAAAACTGACTGGGCAGAGGGAAAGATGTCTCCTGAAGTATATATAGCAAGACTATACAACGGGTTAGCACATCGAATCCTCTTGAGGTATGAATGTCAAAGAATATAAAGAGCAACCTATCATACATGGAAAAACATCCCTTGTTCAGGAGAATTGCTGGAAGAACAAAGTAAGCTCCAGTGAGGAAAGACTCATTGTGAAAGAAGACTAGGTGCAGTCCCTCATCATCACATGGTATCATTCTGAGAGAACACAAGACACATGAAAAACATGTCAAATGTAAAAAATTGCAACTTCGAGTTTTACCACACAATGGAAAAAGCTGAATTGCTGAGAAACAGTACAAACCTCCATGCAATGCAATGGATAACCCACAGCCCTGGTAAACCAGTTCAGGAATGCAGCCAGTGAGCAGAACATTAGGACCATAATTAGATGCGGAATGGTACAGGCTGCAAGAGACATGAGCCATCTACAGAGATGATGAAGCCACACAAAAAATTACTACATCAACACTAAACTTCATCACCAATATGAAACATAAGCAAGAAACAAATACACCTGAAAACCACTCATTCCTACTGTGATAGACAGAGATGATATCTGGGTATGAGCCACAATATAAACATGGCTAACAGTAAAGACTCAGATACAATGTGTGGGGCCCGGGGTGGATGACCTACGAATGGGAAACTTCTTAAAATGGACCTGGAGTTTCATAGATGAAAGAAAATAAAAGCAATGGGCCTTAAGAGTGTACAGACGATATAGAGTAAAGAGACCCCGCTCCCTGTGTCCAAAGCCCCACATGCCATATAATATGTAGGCCGCATAGGAGAGTGAAAGGGCAAATATCCCTCAATACCAACAAGAATGGGTCTAGTTGCATGAGCTGATGTGAACCAGGAACACAACTCAAAGGGGCATATGTTCAAGGAAGTAGCGGAGAGAAGCTTTAGCCGTCATGGCTTAACGCCTCACTCCCCTGCTTCAGAAACGCATAGATGCACATTATTTACTGGGATATGGTGCAGCCTTGCGTTTCCCCCTGCGCTGGTGCTACACTTAGCAGTGTAGCACCAATGCAGGCACCCTTGCACCATAGTGCAAGGGTGTCTGCGTGCAGGGGAAAGATTATTTTTTGTACAGGAAGGTTCCCCTTCCTGTACATAAACAATCTTTAAATGCCATTTTGTCACTTCTATGTGTGCCGCTTAATGCAGCGCACATGGAAGTCACAAACTGGCATTTTTTTAAGATTGCTTATGTATAGAAAGGGGGACCTTCCTGTACATAAACAAACCAAGGCATTTTGCTTTTGACATGTGTGCTGAGCAAGGCAGCAGGCATAGAAAAAGCAAAAACTAGGAGAATTAATGCACTTCTCCTCGTTTCGCCAACTTAAGACCAGGGTTTCCCTGGTCTTAATTTTGGCGCTGCCTCCTATTTATGCTGCCCTTGTAAATAGGGGGCAGAGACAAAATCAATGGGTGTTGCGATGGAACGCCCGTGCAATCCCCACTGCCCACCCATTTCACGCTAAGCATAGAGTGAAAGGGGGCCTTATTTACAAGGCAGCTTTAAGCCAAGTTAAGTGGCTTAACACTGCCTTGTAAATAAAGCAATGCCCTTATCGCCACCACAACATCGTAAAAAGTGACGTTGTGGTGGCGAGAGGGGCTTGTACATATGCCTCAAAGAGTGCAAAGGTTGTGAAAGGAAAACCGAGGATCAAATTCCAACAACATTTTTCAAAATTAAAGAAAATAATCCCAGGATTCAAACAATGGCCACGAGAATTGACAGCAATATAAAGGCCACAGCATGTGACAAAGTCATATCAGGAAGGCCGAATGAAAACCAGAGCTGAATGGCATGCACCTAATAAGAAGACAGCACCATCTATCAAAGGCAACACAGAAGGAAAGGTAAAACAGAATATCTCTGAAACCAACAGGCAAACTACATGCACATGTAAAATTCCAGTGAGGCTGTATGTGCCTCCAGGCATACAAAAACCATGAACCGGAGCAATCCTCTACAGTGTATGTCGAGTATCCACTTCCGCCAGGAGACACATGGAGATATCGAAATGAGACAACAGCACTACAGGTGGTAGTTAGACATGAGAGCCCTCTGATCAATCTATCTGACTATATCCTAAAATCAGAGGAGAGAAAGATCCTAGAGAAGGGTTTATCTTTCGTGACAACTAATTTACCCAACACTTTTAATCTGAAAATTGAGTTACATCAATTTTTCAGAAAAGTTAGTCTCAAACACTACATTAGCAAAATACCGTATAAACCCACTTTTTCGGGTACAGGACTAAGTCCGCCGTCCACCTTCAACCCACCAACCCACCTACCCAACATATGTCACACAAGATTATAGCCTATGAGCAAGTGGTTATGAGAGATGTGAGCAAGCTCCTTGCTGAGAGACACTACACCAAGTACAACATCTCTAAACCTGAACAGCACGCCCTTGAATAACTGAAAACCAATACTGAAATAGTGATAAAACCGGACATCAAGGGTGGTGCCATTGTTATTCAGGGCCGTGAAGGGTAATTATATCAAACTGAGAGCTGACCCCACAAAAGAGATATTCAACATCATAAGACTAACCACTGACTATGGACAAAATGAGGGTTTTCTAACAAAGCATGAGTATGACTACTTGAATAATGACCGACCTAGAATGCCCACAATATACACACTTCCCAAAGTGCACAAACGACTGAACAGCCCGCCAGGGAGACCTAATATTCCAGGGTGTGGGTCAGTCCTGGAGCCCCTATGCAAATACATAGACATATTCCTTAAACCTATTGCGGAAAACACCACAGCATATTTGAGAGATACCCTATAGACCATACAATTGATTGATGGGCGACCTTTTAACAACAGAATGAACTTATTGGTGACCATGGACATAACGTCACTTTACACTAACATCCCCCAAAAAGCAGCACTTGACACCATTCAAATGTCCCTTGACAACGGCCAAGGTCATGGCAAGTCCCCACTGACTTCATTATTCATCTCTTGGAGATCGCAATGACAAAAACTTTTTTTACTTTGAAGGCGATTTTTACATGCAAACTAAAGGGGTGGCCATGGGGGCTAGTTTTGCCCCAGATCTAGCTATTATCTTTATGGATGCTTATGAACACACTTACGTCCTCAGTGGGACTAATTCATACAGAGAGTGTATCGGTTTATGGCGTCGCTACATCGACGATGTTTTAATGATATGGGAAGGGACAGAGCAGCAACTCACAGACTTCCATGCATGGCTAAATACACAATCACAGGACATTCAAATCTCCTTTCACTCCAGTAAAAGTGTGATTAACTTCCTTGACATCTCCATCAAGGAGGAGGAAGGGAAACTACTGACAATATTCTATAGAAAACCCAGTGAAAGGACCACCTTGTTGCACTACTCGAGTAGTCATCCACTTAACCTCAAGGACAACCTCCCCTATGGTCAGTTCCCGAGGATACCTAGGAATTGTAGTCACAAACAGGATTTCTTTGACAAATCAGTGGAACTCTTGGAATGCCTGAGTATTAGAGGCTATCCTAAAAGCCTCCTGAAAAAGGCACGTAAGAGGGCCTGGTTTTGCCGTAGGGAGGTCCTATTGGAACCCAAACAAAAAATATCATCTGAGCAGGAGAGACTTTTGTGTGCCACTACATTCTGCACTAGGAGCACCGGAGTCAAGAAGATTATTAACCGCCACTGACACCTAGTGGCAGGTGAGATAGGTATTGCGGACCCACCCATGCATGCTTTTAGGAAAGCAGAGATATAAAGGATTATGTTGTGAAATCATTACTTCCGATGAAGCCTAGGGACACCCAAACGACACTTTGGAATATCCCACAGGTTATGGGACACTTTAGGTGTGGGACATGCAAGGCTTGTCCCCTGACCAAAGAACTCAAACAAAGCTCCCATAACAACTACACTCACAACAAGCGACAACATACAAACTGCCGTTCAGTTGGAGTAATTTATGTAATAGTTTGCCCCAGTGATTTTCTATACAATGGGCAAATGATCCAGAAGATCAAAACACAGATCTTACAGCATTGCAGCAGGATCCGCTGCAATGTCCACAGTGCACCCCTTGTTGAACATTTCACCACCTTCAGACACTCTGCGGAGAGTCTGAGGTGGTGGGTTATTGAAAAGGTCATGACCAACCCACGGGGCGGGGACTTTACCAAGGTCTTGAGCACATGTGAATGCAAATGGATCCACATTTTGACATGGTTCACAAAGGCCTGAACGAATACGAGGAAATTGCAAGACAAATCGATACCTTTAATTAATGGCTAGGCACTACATCCTCTCTTTTGTATATATAGTACTGACTAATAGAGTCTTTGTGCCTGACCACTGATATGATGAACTACCCAGTATATGTCTCACTGCATTATCTGTTGTTCTTTTGTCTATATTATGTACAATGTAATAACGCTGTATTATTTGTTTTATTGTACGTTTGTATATATTGTACCTTTTGTTATTTATTCCTTGGTGTCGAGAAATGTACTATCACCAGCCCCCATATACCATGATGTCGTTGCAGGCTTGGTTATTTACTCCTTTTGAATAGATTCTATTAATCTGATATACTCGGTTTAACGCTCTACCACCAGTTATGAGTTTCCATTCTCCGAGCCCTGCTTTTGAGTCTTTCCTTTAGTCTACGGGACCGAGAAGCCCGGGACATTCCCAGTCTGTCTTCCTTGTACTGATCATGACGACATGGGCCTGGCGGCGACGTGCGCGTTGTAGGCATAAAGTCAGTTGCGGTTCATCTCTCAGCCACTTGAGAGACCGACGGATGCAGTTCCGTCTCTGAGTGGCCCATTACAAGGTAAATCTACCCCCGATCGGGCCACACCATGGTCTTTTGCATGTTTCACAGCCACCTGGTTAATATACTTGTTGGCTTACTATCAGAACCCAGTGCCTGACCCATGTAGGCCTCACACCACAAGTTCCCGGCGAGTGAGACATTTTTTAGAGACACCAACGCTGACTGTCCTTTTCCTTTGGGCACACCAACAAATAATCAACTCCGTGGGTGATACGCCACTTGGGCATGGGGGTCCAGTAGTTAAGGTCTACTCCTTAATGTATGCCGCTTAATCCGCAGGTTAACTGATTACAGAGCCCCATTATAGCAGCAACCTGTCAATAAGGCCTCATGCAGCAAGACCGTAGCGGGTGAGTTTTATCCACAAGGCACCTCACATGTTTATTGTATGTCAATTAGTACACCGGTGTTTTCCTAATACTCGGTTTTGTAATCTGTTTTAGAAACCTTGGATGTTTCGTACCCTGCATTTTGCTACTGCACGTGACTCTGATTAATTGACAGAGTCCTGCTAGCAAATCCGTTCAAAATTGCCTTCATTTAGGTCACCTTCTGATTACTTGGTTCTTTCCTAGGTCACCTCCCCCCTTCCCTGTCTTGAGGAAGACCCGCTGCCGAGGAATCTACCTACCCTTTGGCGTTTACAGATTTAAAAGTAATACTGCGTTTGTGATTAGGGGTAGGCCCACCAGTGTAGGGGTACCGGCCTTTTCTGCAAAATATATGTCGGATCCCTTGATTGAAATCATTTGAATTTGGACTGTGTAAATATTCTTTGATGCACTCTTACCCTCCTTTGCTATCTCACACATGAGCACTTATCTTTCACCCCTTATCTTTCACCCCTTCTCCCTTTCTCCTTGGAAACAACCGTGCAATAGAGCATGCCCCATGTACGTTATTCATGTTTGGGGTATGAAGAATAAATTGATGTTTGCCAATTAATTTTTCTTTTTCAATGGTTTTTGGATGTGTTTACATTTGGAAATGTTATACTGAATTCCATACAATTACTGATTGAAGTATGTTCTAGTGTGTCAGGGACCAACTGTTTTCCTTACTGATCGACACCCAGGTCCTTTGACATTTAACTGGGTTACCCCATTATCTATAATGGTATTTGCCTCCAGCCATACAAAAACCATGAACTGGAGCAATCCTCTACAGTGTATGTTGAGTATCTATCTACAAGGCATGCCTTAGGTTAAAGCAGCATTGACACAAGGCATCTATCTTTTTAAAAGAGCATTAGTGGCTTTCCATTTTCTAAAGCAAACTTTGAAACATCTTGTAATAGAGTAAGCAGACTTTAGAGAAGTCACAGAACAATGGATTTAAAACTAGAGTGTCTGCCACTCCAGGGAGGAATTTCACATCTAAAACAACAAAACAATGCATTTGTAGAAACAGCCATGCTTTAACTCCACTCCCCCTCCACACCTCAGGACCATTTCCCATCCCATCCCCCCCCATTCTCAGACCCCACTACCACACCTGCACCCCCGCCACCCCTAGCCTACACTCATCCCCCAACTTCCCTCCCCCTCCACACAACAGGACCATTTCCCATCCCATCTCCCCCCCATTCTCAGACCCCACTACCACACCTGCACCCCCGCCACCCCTTGCCTACACTCATCCCCCAACTTCCCTCCCCCTCCTACCACTAGCCCCGCCCCAATAACACCAACCCCCTCACTAATCCAACCACACCCCTCCCCCCCAACTTTCCTACCCCTCCTACCACCAACCCCCTCACTAATACCACCAACCCCTGCACTAACACCACCACACCACTCCCCCCCACTCCAGTACCCTTGACACTTACTCACCCTCAGTGCCCATCCCCAACACCTTTCCTAATCCCACGCTGGACAAGATTATGTCCACCCTCCTCCAAATCAAAGAGGATCTTCACACCTTCAAAGAGTTACTCTTTATACACCCCAGACACCCCCTACCCACCATTACTTCCTCTCCTAACAAGTCCCCCACCCCTCCTACTCACCCTCTCACACTAAACTCCCCACACATCGACCTCAATCCCCGCTGGCAATCACACCAACCGCTCTTGACGTACCATCAATCCACTTTCGGAATACGACATACGCACCCTCCTCCGCTCATATGACCCAGTTCCCCAAAACCACATAGCCACCACACACCTTTCCATCCCCACGATTCACTCAAACCCACTTAGGCCCTCCACACAGAACAACAAATAACCTTAAAAAAGTCCCCCTCACTCTAGAACACTCTACCTCCCTTATCACCCCACGGCTCAGCTGCACACTACTCAACTGCAGATCGGCCCCTAGACACTCCTCCGACATCGCTGATCTCATCAAAACACTGGACCTTGACCTGACCATTCTCACTTAAACCTGGTTAACAGAATCTTCCACACCAATCATTGACATTCTAGTTCCCCCCAACTATCACATCATTAGACTTGACAGGACCTGCAAGACAGGCAGTGGAATCGCATGCATTTATAGGAGCAACCTCTCAGTTACTAGAGTCACTTCCCCCTCTCTTACCTCCTGTGAACACATCTGCCTCGATGTCATGAGCGAGGGCAAACCTGTATGCTCTCTACACATCATTTACCATCCACCTGGGGACAACCTCATCTTCACCCAACAACTCATGGACCCGATCACAACCAATTCCGGACGGCAAAACACAAAAATTTTCCTTGGTGATTTCAATCTCCATTGGAACGATCACAATGACGCGTTGGTAAATAGTCTCAAAAACTTCCTCAACGCTCTTGACCTCAACCAAATCTGCAATAGCCCCACCCATGACAAAGGCTCTATCCTCGACCTTATCATCTCCAAAGAGGACTCTACCCAACTTGGGTCAATCCACCCCTGTGACTGGTCAGACCACCACATTATCACATTCTTCATCAATGAAAAAGTTAAATTTAACCCGGTTCAATCCACCAAATCCAAGGTCTAGAAAAGGGACCTGAAGAAACTCAAACCCAACTCTTTACCTTCCCCCAGCTGCAATCTCCTCCTTCCCCCTACCGGCGCCTCAGACGTTCAAGCTCTGACCGACTACTACCTCAACTCTATGACCTCAATAATCAATGAGGCCCCCCCCTTGCAACTGAAGAGAGTCTCCACTAAGAACTCTAACCCATGGTACGATGGTAGACTCAACGAAGATAGACGTGCCATGCGACTGGCAGAGCGCACCTGGAGATCAGCCCATTTGGCATTGCACCTTAAAGCTCTTAAGAAAAAGAGAAACGCCTACTTTAGGAAAATCAAACGCTCAAAATCAGATTTCTTTAGCCTCCAACTTGACCAAGCAAAAAACCGGCCAAGAAAACTGTTTGAGCTAATCAAAACACAATCCAAGGAACAACCCCAACAATCACATAGCACAATGGGCGATATACCATCCTGTGAAGACTTCTCTGCTTTCTTTAATCTAAAGACTGATAACATCAGGAGCGATCTCCTCAATGACGTAAGCCTTTACTCTAGCCCCCACAGCATAACACCCACTGAACCAAAAAACTATGCTGCATGGTCGTCCTTTGACACCTACTCAGAAGAAACAATTGGCAAACTGATCAGTACATTGAAACCTTCTAATAACCTCACAGACCCCCTTCCTGCTAAAACTGTAAAGGACTTCATCCCATTGCTCCTCCGACTTTGGACCAAAATTATTAACAGCTCACTGCAACAAGGACTCATCCCCGACTCCCTCAAAGTGGGACAAGTCACGCCTATACTCAAGAAACCAACAGCTGACACTACCGACCTAAACAATTACCGTCCTATTTCCAATATCCCCACCCTGGCCAAACTGTTGGAAAAATGCGTACAACTACAATGGACAAAGCACATTGATCAGTTTGACCTCCTTAACCCTCATCAATCAGGCTTCCGAGCAGGACACAGTACGGAAACAGCTATGACACACATAATTGATGACGCCCTCCAAATCCTAGATCAGAACGATACCTGCCTCCTCATCCTACTTGATCTCTCTTCAGCATTTGACACCGTCACACACGAGAAATTACTCGAGCTGTTAAATATCAGAATGGGTCTATCAGGGACTGTACTCAAGTGGTTTACTTCCTTTCTGCATAACCGGTCTCAGAAATTCAAGAGCAACAACTTGATGTCCCCACCTGTGCCTGTAACATTAGGCGTCACACAAGGATCTTCCCTATCCCCAACATTGTTCAACCTAGTCATGGAGCCACTCACCACTTTGTTACAAGTATCTAATGTACACTTTCACATGTACGCTGACGACACCCAACTCTATCTCAAATTACAAACCCCTGAAGACATAAAGCTTCTGAACTCAACGCTCAGAAACACCCTATCATGGCTGGCCAAAAATCACCACAAACTCAATGCTCTGAAAACTGAGTTCCTTCTGATCCCACCTCCCGTGAAAATCTCAACCACTCAAACATGGCTTAAGCACCTAACTGCACTCTATGTCCAACCTACCATCGTGGACTCCGCGAAATCCTTAGGCATAACCCTTGACGCCAATCTCAATATGCAACATCATATCAGCAAGGCAACTAAGGGAGCTAATTTCCAAATCAATACTTTGAGGAAACTTAAACCCTTCCTCCCAGCTAAGGACTTCCAAACTGCAGTACAAGCCCTAGTCATTCCTCGGATAGACTACGGAAGCGTCGCCCTCTGCGGACTCCCCCTATCAACAACCGCACCCCTAAGAGCCTCTTTGAACGCTGCAGCGAGACTTATCACTGGATCACAAAAACGCTCTCATATTTCCCCTGACTTAAAATACCTGAACTGGTTGCCTTTTGAAGCCAGAATCCATCTGAAAATTGCCTGCATGACACACATGGCTGTACACCACAACTCTCCCAGTTACCTCACTCAGAAGCTGACAATCTCAGGTGGCTCAAGAGCCACTAGAAGCACAAAAAAATCTTCTTCTGAAACCTCGAAGATTCCGGAAGGAAAAAACTTATAAACGCTCCTTTTCAGGAATGGTACCCAGGATCTGGAATGCACTCCCTCCAGAAACCAGACTTATCTCCTCCACTGCATTTTTCAAGAAGGAAGTAAAAGCTATCCTCATGGCTAAATTCACCTGAACATTTACTTTGGATTTATTTGAGACTCTGCACCTACTTGTACTATTTGTTTTGTCTGATCGACTATGCTCCTTGATGTACCTACCCTATTTTGCTACCCATTTATTACCTACAGCTATTCTGTGCTCAAAAAGTCTGTTAAACACTCTCTTGTTTTTCTTTCCCCTTGTTTTTGTAAAGCGCTCTGATATCTGCAAAGATCTTGTTCGCGCTATATAAAACTTTCAAAATAAACAATAAATAAATAAATAAAAGTAGAGCTCCAGACCCTTTTTTTTTTAAGACTGCAACAGAATCGCTAAGTTATCAATCAGAAGTTTAAAACGTTTCAGCAGAAAGAAGAAAAAAGTGGTTGCAGGAAACATAACCAAGAACAAATGCACTTTTATTTTGTGTCACCATGCAGTTAAGGGAGATCATTAACAACTGACAGACAATACTGAAATATAAAAAAACAGCTCATCAGTTCATCCAAGATGTTAAGTACAGAGCATGGCAGAGATGAAAATTGTAAATGCGTAGAGTTTAAAGCAAACTTCTAGAATTCTAATTTAAGGTAATTTGGGGCATATTGAGGAGCTCCTTGTGCCACCGGTATGTCACTTTTTTTGTCGCTCATGCTGTGCAAATTACAAAATCATATTTATGAAGCCACGCAAAGTCACTATGGGTGGCTTTGAATGGCCTCTTACATTTGAAGTAAGGCAAGCCAGTGCAAATCACTGCGCTGCCTTACTCTGCGTTCCGGAGGTATTCCATAGGCGTTGCGGTGAGTTTTCCCATGCAGCACCCAAGGATTTTGACACTTCACCAGATTTAACAGAGCTTTTAAGCCAGGAGAAGCACCAAAACCTTACATCTCCCATGGTAAGGAGTAACAAGGAGAAATGTCTTTCTTTATCCACATTTCTTCCTCTTTCTGAGTGTGCTGCATGATGGAGCACACACACACAAAGAGGACAAAGCCTCTTAGGATTGTTTCTGTGCGGGAAGGAGGTCTTTCTTACCCAAAAACAATCCTGTTGACAACACAGGCACACTTGGGGGATGGAATGCACCGTATTGCATAAATACGGTGCACTCCTACCCCTCTACTTTGGTGTAGAGCAGCATAGCAAGCTGTCTTGCTGGGATGCTTACTCCAAATCCCCAGAAATGAGGCCTATGTGGCCACTGCAAATGGAGAAAATCGTGAAGACCAACACCCTGCTAAATAATGAAGGTTCACACATAACCAATCCCCTTTATGGCTTTCACGAAAGTCGGAGGGGGAAACCTTTCCTAGTAACCTGGAAGCAAATTCTAAAGCTCAGCTGTGGTTTGTGTATGTGTTGGGGGCACTGCTGAATCACAACTTGTTTCATAGTGCAGGGGGCACACTACATGCCCCCCTACTATGGCTCTGCATGGAATATATGACTAAATCTTAATTTGTTTCAGTTAATTAAAACCTTTATAAAAAAGATAAAAACAATTAATAAAAAGGATAATAAAAACAAAAGACAGGTATTAGGCCTGGCATCCTTGTTGTGGCTTCCAGAGAGGTTTTGCCTTTAGACCTCCTTGTTTTGCTGACTTCGTTTTTGGTGGCTCTAGGTCTTTGGCCACCTTACCACTGCTAACCAGTGAGTTAAAGTGCATGTGCTCACTGCTTAAAACATGGTGACATTGCCTTATCCACAATTGGCATATTTAATTTACTTATAGGTCCCTAGTAAAGTGCACCACATGTGCCTAGGGCCTGTAAATTAAATACTACTAGTGGACCTGCAGCACTAATTGTCCCAACCACTTAAGTAGCTCTTTTAAACATGTCTCAGTTGTGCCATTGCAGAATCTATGCATGCAGTTGCAAACTGCCATGTCGACCTGGCAAGTTAACCCTCTTGAAAGGTCCAAACCTTCCTTTTTAATACATATATGTCACCCTAGGGTAGGCTCTGGACAGTCCATGGGGAGGGTGCTGGGTACCTAAAAAGTAGGACATATTTTTTTTAAGTTTTATATGTCCTAGTAGTAAAAAACTCTTACATTCATTTGTCACTACTGCAAGGCCTATCTCTCCCATAGGATAACAGTGGGATTACCTTATTACATTTTATGAGCGTAATTTCCAATTGGGAAGAGTTCGGACCCCCAAGTTTGGTGTCTCTGGAATCACAATTTAAAATCACAATAAATGGTGAAGTTGGATTTTAAATTGTAATACTGAAAATGCCACTTTTAGTAAGTTGGCATTTTCTTACTTTAGCCATTTGGTGCATTCTGCTTGTGTCTGAGTACACGTCTGTGGTGGCTGACATTTGGGCTTTGTGCATTCCCTCTAAAAAGCAACATAAAATAGGAGCTTGGGTGTCACTTGATGTGCCATTCACATCTTGATGTGTCTTCCCAGACAGGATGGGAGGGAGGAGCTAACACTTACACCTGAATAGACTGTGTCCTGTCCCTACACAAAGGGATGCATACCCCCTTCTATTGAGTTTGGAGCCAGAGCAGGAAGGGCAGGTTCTCTGCACACTTCAAAGGCATCTCTTTGAAGTATCTCCAACTTCAAAGGCACAACTGGCTAAAAGTACTGGACCTCTGGCACCACCAACTCCGTACACTTCTGGACCTGTGGATACTCTGCCAGGAAGAAGGACTGCTTTGCTGCTAAAAGACTGCCACTCTGCTGGACTGATAATCTGCTGGACTCCTGTTCTGCTGTGCTGACCTGCTGCCCTCCTTGACTGGGAGTGAGAAGATCTGGACCTGCACCTCCCCAACCCAGAACCCAGACAGACTCCAAGGGCTTGCTGACTTGCCACCTTTTTTTTAAATCTCTGGGACATCAAAGACTTCCAACTCATCCTGCTACAGCACCTGGACTCTATCATCTGTGAGTCTTGCCCTGCCAAGAACTGCCACCCCAGTCCAGGACCATTGAAAGTGGGTATAAAGTGATGTTTCAGTAAGAATCCACACATCAATGCCGTTGCGCCACTCAAAATCGATGCATCTCCATAGCGACACACCATCGCTGCTGTGAGGATCACATGCATTGTATCACCGACTGCGCAGTGCATCGCCTCCAGTTTTGACACATCTTTGATTTATGGCTCGAATAAACGCATCACCTTCATCATAAGGATTGTCGACAATGAATCGCCTCAGCTGCAACCCGCATCTTGTTTCGACATCAACGCAAGCAAGGTACTTTGCAGTGGGCCAAGGCTGGCCCCTGTATCTGACCGGTACTCAATTGCGGTTGGCCTGAACATCAGGATTTGGCTTGGTCTAGTGCGACCAAATAGCCCCAGTTGGCACTTTATACCTTTAAGCACTTCATTTCAGTTTATTCTTTAGAAATTCATACCTCCAGTTATTCTAATGGGATTTTTGTAGTATTGGTTTTGTGTTGTTCATTACAACAAGCTCTATTTTTCTAACTAGGTGTGGGGTATTTGTGTGTATCATAAGTTAAGGCAGACTGCTCTGTGCCAAGCTACCAGAGGGTGAACACAAGTTAATTTGGGGTGTATATCTGACTTACCATAATTAAGAGTGTGGTTACAGCTTGGACAGGGTGCATACCTCTGTCAAACAGAAACCCAATTTCTAACAACAACGATAAGAAGTTATCTCATTTTCCACTTGTAAGATGTAGTACACAGAAATTGTAGCAGCAGCTGATAACATACGGCTCTGTTAAATGTTAAGGGTATGGGTATCTCTAAAGTGACTAGGTGCATGAACAAAGTTTGCATTTCCATCAGCTCAATAGGTTGAAAAGGTTCTTATGTGCTCTGCTCAATAGTAAAGTGCTATCCCTCATTTCGGAACATTAGCCGGAAGGCAGAGCAGTCCAATGGACACATCTGATTTTAGCCTTAATATCCAGTACTTGTACCTAAAACTCAATAAATGTAATTACGTTCTAAAAATACTAGTCATTCTAGCACATGGTGTACAGTCATTAACATGTTAGTAATTTTGTCATTGAACCATTGGTTCATTTGTACTTTCGAAATCGACTCTGCTTCATTTACATTTTCCAGGACAAGTCCAAAAACCCGGAGACTCTAGATTCATTGTATTGGGAGAGTAAGATTTCTGGTCGCTCCACAGCAGAGGCAGCTTCAATGTACATTTATCAAACAATAAATCTGCCTTGCTTAGGGAAGACACTGGACATGAGGTTTGGTGGCATGTTACTGGCCCATATTTCTTCAGTTGCTAAAGCATTTACTGATGATGCAAGATAATGATGCCACTTCAAGTCCTTGCTTTAAATTGACTGCCAAATCAAATGTCTCAGTGTTCCAGTCTCGGCACTCCTTGCCTTTGCACCATAGGCAATGAAGCTACATTTTAATATTAGGTTCTGCCTGGGCAAGTTGAATTGAAGACACAGTGCACACGATAGCATCGGTTGTGGGCATGATCTAGCCAAACCTCTAAGTGGTCTGTAAAGGTGAAGGCTCCATACATTACAGTTGGAATTAATTTAGAGTTTATCACTCAACACATCACTGTTACCTGTGGCCTGTTTATCTCGCGTACCAATTTGCAAAATTAGACTGTTAATGCTAAGCCAACTTTCTTCTAAGAGGCTAGGCTGCCTCGACCACTGAAATATGCTCCCAAGTATGTAGTCATGGGATTGTTACCAGTTTTTTTGGTGCCCAGGTGTCATGATCCTTTTCTGATTTTGTTCCAATGAATCATTAAAATTGTAGTTTTCCTACTGTTGCGTTCAGTATTATTCTTTTGACAATATTCATTCAGAGTATTCAAAGATTGCTGTGAGCCTATTTGGGTTTCATAGAAAATAATCGTATCATCAGCATAATCAATAAGATGGATCTTGGCCCCTGCTGATTTTCGGTGGAAAGGCTTTCACGGTACCTAGATGATTGTTGATATCTATGAGGTACACGTTAAAAAAGAAGCGGGCCAGGAGCATCCTTGTTTCACCCCCCTGATGGTCAAAATGTTGCCTGATGTCACCCAATTGGTTGCAATCCGCGCTCTTACCCATGCGTCGGGATAGAGACTAATAATTGTATTTAATAGGGAGGCTGGTGCCCTCCACTTATGAAACTTGTGTGATAGTCTTCCCCTGTTCATGCAATCAAAAGCTGCAGTAAAATAAATAAATGCAGCACACATGGGGGCAGAGTTCTTCTTCTTGCCCATGTCCGAAGGAAAGGTCAGTTAAATTATCTTCTGTCCCAAATCCACTATGTAAGCCCATCTGGGTCGGTGATGATATCCGTTTTATCTTTGGCCCATTGCATAACTTATTAAGTAGGATCTGGGCATATGCATTCCCATCTACGTCTAATGAAGCAATTGTTCTATAGTTGGCAGGGTCAGCACAAGATTCCTTTTTAGGTCTCGCGTGGCATCGGGTGCACCCATGCGCACTCGAGCTTGCGAGATTTAATGGCTTGGAGTAGTGAGGTTATGCCCCACCCCTCTTCTCCACTGGCTGGCCTCCTAAACGGTGGCCAGCCATTGAAGAAGAGATCCCAGTGATGTTCTTCTTTGGATCTAAGCCCCGTGCTTTTCGGATTTGGGGGGGCGTGTTTTTGACTTTCTTTCTAGGCTGTAAACAACAGTCAAAAACACGCCCCCCAGTCTGACAAGGACGGGGTTTAGATAGAAAGAAGAACCATTTGTCTCTAAGCCCCGTCCTTTTGTGGAAAAGTAAATTTTGCCATGTTGTATGTGCCTACGTGTTCCCCATCTTATGCTATATGTGCATGATCGATATGCATGTATTCCCCTCTGATCGATTAAAGACGCAATTACAAGTTGTGTCCATCTCTAGTATGCCAGTTTCCAGTCCTTGTGAAAGCAACGAATATTAAGCCTATGTAAACCTACGTTGCCACATTTTACAGTGTACACGTTAATTCATTGAATTGTCCCCGTTTCTAGGCCTCAAAAGTTCCCAGACTCAGATTCAGCTCCTGTCTCCTGAACCCTCTCCGAGGAGCGATACAGCCCCCACCTGCATCCCTGACCCCTAGCTTACTTTCATGCCTCGCAGTGCCCGGCCCGGCCTGGCTCTGCCTCCCAGTCTGCCAAGAGTACGTTATGATTCTAGTTATCAGTCCGGCCCTCCTTCTCTGCATTCCTAAGCTACTGAATCGCATCAATAGTTTCCGTCATGGTCTAGCCTTACTGTCTCCATGTAAGAGAAATACTGTATTAATATTCATAGAATATTCCTCGCACACGCAATACATGTAGAATTATGCATGCACCAGTCTTAGAGTCTATTAGCTTTTGCCCTGATAACTTTTGGATTCTATCAACATGTACTCTAAACACCAGATACCAGATATGCCTTGGGTACATGTCGCTCTGACACTCCAGACTTTAGTCTCCTCTTCTAGCACAGAAGTCATAGCCCCCAGTTCTCTCTGGTAACACGTCATTGCCCGTTTCCGCGCACCACTAGGTTAGAGGTCCCAGCTGCTCAGGTAGCCCCCTCCATGTTTCCGCCCCGTTTATGACACTTCTGTTACGTTTACATCACATGTCTATGTACACGCCCTGTACATGCCTTCTTGTTACATCATTTTGCCCTTATCTTTCGCGACTGCTACGAGTCACGCCTACTGCTACGCCTACTGTATTGAATGTAATGCAATTGTTTTGATATATATATTGCACTGTTACAAAGAGCTACCCCCATTTTTACCCATTACCGCCTGATCCCCATTACATGCCATTTCCCTTCCCTGGCAGCTGCCATCCCGTACTATTGCAGGCTGTCCTGTTCCTGTCCTTATGCCTGATTAAAGCCTGTCGACTCAAGATACCTCGAATCCTGACTCTTATTTATTGAGCTACCTGTTTTATTGATTATATGAAAAATAGTACCGGTAATTAATTATTTATTTATCACATAATGGCGCCCGAATAGGGACTTGCCCTTTCCCCACGCGCCGGCGAAGCCACGCAGGCCCCCCTGATCCTCTGCAGCCGTGACGGAACCATACCGTGCACGTGCAGATATTTCTGCTTCAAGTATCCCTCAGGCCCACGGAGGAGACGGAGGTTGCAGTCCAGCATCCAGATGAGGCGGTGAGGAACGCGGAGAGTCCCGACCAGAGCCCAAGCCGAGAGTCCAAGGTCCGAGGTATCCGGAGGCCCACCCGTAACTGAAGTCCGAAGTTCGTAGTCCGTCGTCGTAGCAGTCCAGTCCAGTCCGAGGCCTTCCGTTCTTGCTGCCCAGTGAGTACCGTTGCTGGGGTAGTATCTAGACAGGGTCAATTAATTTGTCTCTGGTCCGTGGGTTTGGGTACACAGATCCAACACGAAGTGTTCACCTAGGTGGACGCGGGTCCTGACGTGTCTCTTTATGGGACCGGTAAGTTTCGTGCTGTTTTAGCAGTGCATCTAGTAATTCTAGTAAGTTCCGTTCTCGAGAAATTCATGTGTTCTGTTCTCAGTATATCAGGTAATATTCTGTCCGAACTGTTATTTTAAATGTTATTCCATGTGTTTTCAATGTCGTGGTATGAGTGATTTGTTTTCCCAGTTATTATTGTATTTATCGTGTATTGTATTGTGTCCAGACTCCAGCCTAAACTATGCCTCTATTCTCGAAGTTACGTCAGTTAAAAACCAGAAAAGGGTTATTAGAGGAAGCAGTTCCTGTCCCGCCTAGGGACAGTCCAGGACATTTTATGTATCATAAGCATGGCTTAAGTGCCATATTATATCTAGACTTATGGGTGGAGTACACCAAGGAATTAGAGGAGAAATATAGATGGCCCGTATCAGGTACATGGGATGCCGAGTGCATCATGCGAATAGAAGAAGCATTATGGAAAAAGAAATCCAGACAGTCCCAGAAAGATGCCATCGAGTTATGGCGCAAAGAATCTCATAGAAGAACCGAAAAAGAAATCAGAAAAACAGAATTAAGTAGAGAATCCTCGGAAAGAGCCCAAGAAAGGGAATTAATCGAAGTAGGTGAACGAGTTAAAGCCGAACAGTCAGACAGACAGAGAAAAGCCCTTATTAAGGGTATGTATCGTCTTCTGGCCGAGGGCTTGCCGAGAGCAACCCCGGAAGCACCATGTAATTTTCCGCCGCCATTAGTTCCGATTAAGTTACGTCACAAACCGACCGCAGCCGATATTTTTCTCTCGTCCTATTTGGACGACACAGTCCCAGAATATGCAAATCCTGTTCCGCCAGCTCCCGTAAATAATGTAATTCCTGTTCCTCCAGCCAACGGGGCACCCGTTACAGCACCTGTTACGGTACCCCCGGTCCAGCCTACAGTACATGTACCCGCTACATCAGTCACTCTCCCAGCACGTACAATACCCGTCGACGATTCTAGTCTAGGGGCCACGGGGGGAAGTCCTCCTGGAACCCCGCCTCAACACAGACGTGTAACATTACTCGAGCTACATGCACGAGCGTTACAGCGTTCGCCCAAACTTCAGTCAGTCGCAGATATCAAGCGAGCACTTACCGAATGCCGTTATGATCCGGTCCCAGGCGATGATGATATGGTCCTGTATTCATTACGTGTAAGACGGGTGACCGAATATTTGGACACCCTACCGAATATGAAAGGTTATCTAGACAGAATATATTGTTTCATCCGTACAGGAGTAGATCCAGGAAGTATTGGCGATGCCATGGTTCAAAGGAAAGTCGAGATTCAACTCATGCTTTTAAAGTTTCTAATTAATTGTTTAGTAAGGGAACAAGATTATCCGGATAAAGATCCGGAAGAAATGAAAGTCCTGACCAGGTGGAGTGACCATATAGCCGAGGGAAGACACAAGACACAGAACTGTATAGAGAGTATGTACAAGAAAATCCATAAGGAAATAATAAAGATACACGAGAAACGAGAAGCAGCACAAGTAACCGAGAAAGAAGACAACTCTTCTACTGAAGAGGTAGACGACGAGAATCCCTCCAGAATAGCGTATGTAGGTAGAACTAGACTTCCCGACCGACATTCATGCCTAGATCACAAGAAAGTTTTCCCTCCTCCAGCACCAGAACAAGGTTCTCTTGAACAAGTATTTCAAGCTACCGATCATATTCTGAAATCGCGAATCGGTTATAGTGAACTTAGTACCATGCATGAACAAGAACTAGCCCGATCAGCAGTCCGATGGACTACTGATTCTACCACTTTTCCAGACGAAATAGTGGCACAAATGTTTCTGAAACTGCCCCCAGCCGAGCAGCGACTGGTGGGTATGTATATGATCCAGCACCTCATTACACTGTATGAGGGACAGCATTCTGATCCAGGTCCGTTACATGATGTTCTGAACGAGTTACTCCAGTATAGATGGAGAGGTCTAGGTACCGATTTAATTAGTATCATTCTAGAACAGCGCCACAAATATCGAACGTTTTTGAATCCGCATTTTGTTCATGTCTCACCTCCAGAAAGTAAATCATTTTACATAGATAGACAGCATCCGTTACGAGAAGTACACCCAGTTAGGACAGCGGGTGGTGAACTAGAACGAGTATTTGTCTACACCCCTATCACAAAGATGGAACTCTTAGAGATGAAAAAGTTAATTCCCTGTCACGACAAAGATCCAGCAGGGTTCCATCGAGAATTAAAAGACATGCTCCGTATGGGAGAATACACTTATCCTGATATCATTAAAATGTTAAAGGTCCTGTTGCCCGCAGGGGTATATGAAAAACTCAAGGAAAAAGAATGGGAGGTGGGAGAGAAAAAGATAGATTGGACAGCTTTAGAAGCTGAAGATAAATCACGAGTACCAGGTACCGGTCTTGGGGGTAAAGTTAAAGAATTGCCCGAGTTATTGATACAGGTTTTGCCAAGGTTACTAGCCACGAAAAAGGAAGATTGGGATGCAATCTCAGCTTGTAAACAGAAACAGGATGAAGACACTAGTGATTTTTATTCTAGATTTGAAAAATGTTTTATTATTAACAGTGGTCTGAAAACAAGTAGTGAATCGTACCCTCATCTTTTTGTTACCAAACTAGTCGAGAATTCAAGTCCACAAGTTAAAAATCGAGTATTGAAAGTCGAAAGTAGTTGGCAAGCTAATACTCCGTCACAAATGTTACAGATGCTCCAGTATCACCAGAATAGAATCAGGGAAGAGCAAGAACACGAAAGGAGACGTATGAAAGACACAAAAATGAAAGTGTTAGTTGCACAATCTGTTCCACAAGACAGTCAGAAGAGGGGTCCGAATCAAGCCAGTCATCCTGCAGCTCCCGTTAAAGGGACATGCAATTATTGTAAACAGCCAGGTCATTTTATAAACGAGTGTGCAGTTCTGAAACACAACATAGCTACTGGTAAGACTAAAGAAAGACCACGTCCGCCTAGACATGAACAAGTTTCACAGACTTCTCAGCCACCACAGAATGCACAACAGACAGTTCCAGCACCGCAGCCTATTGCTGCAACACAGCATGTTACACAGCAAATGTACCAGTATGCTCAGACAGAGTATCCAGATTATCAGCCTTATCCATGAAACAGCCTAGAGAGGGAGGTAGGCTTGCCTCTCATCGAGATACCTGTAGATCAAGAGGGTCCCTATGTACACAGTCAAGTATTAGGGAAAGACAGAAAGTTTTTGATTGATACAGGGGCAAGTAGGACTACTATCAGTCACGACGAGGTTCCAGGGGCTCCGCTCTCAGGCTCTAAAAATGTTTCCCTTGGATTTTCAGGAAAGCCGATTGTTAATGAAATTTCGAAACCAGTTACTCTAGAAGTTGGTCCATTGTCCCGAACTACTGATTTGTTACTCACGAAATCATGTCCAGAAAATTTGTTAGGCATTAAGACACTAAAAGAATTAGGAGCGGTAATTTGCTGCTCCCCAGAAGGGGTCCGATTGTTCCTGAGAGACTTTAAAGGTCACTATGTATTACGTGATTTTGATCCAAGATTATTGAATGTACCACAGCATTTATGGGCGCAAGGTCCAACTGATGTAGGTTGTATGCATATCACACCCCATCGTGTGACTCTCAAACAAGGTGTAGTTTTGCCACGAATCAGACAGTACAGATTGCCACCTGAGGCTGTAGCAGCCTTATCCAAAATTATTGACGAGCTTATTGCTCAAGGAGTGGTTGTAGAAACTGACTCCAATGTATGTAATTCTCCTATCATTCCAGTCTTGAAACGTACTGATCCAAATGCACCCCCAGTATATCGATTAGTGATTGACCTTCGAGAGCTTAATAAATGTATCATTCCTCAGTATCCAGTAGTCCCAGATATTTCTTCCCTATTGACAGCCATTGATTCTGAAGCTACATTTTTCACAGTTATCGATCTCAAGAACGCATTTTTGAGTGTCCCCATTCATCCACACAGCCAGTACCTTTTCGGTTTTTGTTTAAATGGAAGGAGCTATAAATTCACACGAGCTCCTCAAGGTTTCACAGAAAGTCCTAGTATTTACAGTCAAGCACTTAAGAGACAACTAGACAATATTCACATGCCAACTGACACTGCCCTGCTCCAGTATGTCGATGATCTACTGATCACAGCCCGTTCTGAACGTGACTGCGAGCGTGCGTCACTTACAGTTCTGTATTTTCTGGCCGAGCAGGGGCACAAGGTGTCCCCTTCCAAATTACAATTCTGTGTCCAGCAAGTGGTATACTTAGGACACTTACTGTCCAAGTGGGGTAGGCAGTTGACACCAGACCGTATCCAGTTAATAGCGAGTCTTCCACAGCCCAAGACACAGAAGGAGGTACGAGCTTTTATTGGCCTCACTTCTTACTGCAGACAATGGATTCCACAGTATGCATTTCTAGCCAAGCCACTGATACAGTTAACGACACAGGAGGCAGCCGTATCGACTGTCCTCCCTTGGACCCAGGAACATACACTTGTATTCAATGAATTAAAGAAAGCCTTATGCCAAGCACCTGTTCTAGCGACACCGAACTACAGTAAGCCTTTTACACTTTTTGTCACAGAACGTGATGGTACTGCATTATCTGTTCTCACACAAGATCAAGCAGGACAGTACAAGCCCTGTGCTTATTTTTTGAGCACATTAGATCCAGTAGCCCAGGCTCTGCCTGCGTGCCTCAAGTCAGTTGCAGCCACAGCTCTAGCTATCAGACAAAGTGATTCCATAGTGTTAGGACACTCCCTGACAGTACAAGTTCCACACTCCGTGGAAGTTCTTTTAAACCGAACACAGACTCAGCACTTGACAATTGCACGTTTAACAGGTTATGAACTGACACTGTTCCAGCCACACATAGAAATCAGACGCTGCAATATTCTAAATCCTGCTACACTGTTACCGTCAGTTACTTCAAATCCTGCCACACATGACTGTGTGGAAGTTGTTAACACTATGACAAAACCAAGACAAGACCTGACAGACATTGCATTACCTAATCCTGACCTGACACTTTATGTGGATGGTTCATGTATGAGAACAAGTACAGGAGAACTAGTAGCCGCGTATGCAGTGACTACTGAAACCGAAGTTATAGAAACACATCGTATTGACACCTTGTCTGCTCAAGCAGCAGAGCTAGTAGCTCTGACCCAAGCCTGCATACGTGCCAAGGACCTGAAAGTAAACATATATACAGATTCACGTTACGCATTCGGAGTCGTACACGACTTTGGAGTGCTCTGGCAGGAGAGAGGTTTCATGACTTCTCATGGAACCAAGATTCAGCATGGTCTCCTCATTCAAGCTCTGTTAGATGCAATACATTTACCGACAGCTATCGCTATCATGAAGTGCAAGGCACATACGAACGTTACTGACATCATTTCCCAAGGTAACGATCTAGCAGATCGAACAGCCAAGCTTACAGCTCAGACTCCAGACATTCCAGTTAACACGACACAGACACTCACTCAAGATCAGACTACTTGTATGACAATTAAGGACACTACACAAGATGTCATAGACATACAGTTACATGCTACTCCCGAAGAAATCAAGAAATGGTCCGAACAAGGAGGGGTCCAGACAGATCAAGGATGGTTGACGAAGGGAAAGGCCACATGGTTTCTCCCCGACTCTATGGTTCAAGTTATTATTAATACCGCACATAGTCCAGCACATCTAGGAGAAAAAGCTATGTTAGACAGTATTCAGAACCTTTGGTTCAACAAACATTTACGAGCTGCAGCCAAGCAGAAAGTCCGTACCTGTATGATATGTTGTCAGTTCAATCCAGGTAACGGTGTCCCGGTGGAACAAGGTGGATTCCAACCTCCTGACCACCCTTTTGAAGTCCTCCAGATGGATTATATTCAGATGGAGCGATGTCGAGGTTTCAAGTATGTCCTCGTAGTTGTATGCGCCTTGTCCAGGTGGACAGAAGCATATCCAGTTCCAGATTACACAGCCGCGACCACTGCCAGGCAGTTGGTTCGTGAATTCTTTCCCCGCTATGGACTCCCTAGGGTCGTGTATTCAGATAACGGCCAGCCATTCTCATCTGAGCTTATGAAACATGTTTCCCTTCTGTTAGGGTACCAGTGGAAGTTCCATTGTGTACGCCATCCTGAAGCAGCCGGTCTCGTAGAGAGACATAATCAGACTCTGAAAATACGCATTGCAAAAGTATGTAAAGAGAAAGGTGTAGACTGGCTAGTAGCTCTGCCAGTTGCTTTATTCTATATGAGGATGGTTGCACATTCCAGATCAGGTCTGTCCCCGTATGAGGTCGTATTCGGCCGCCCCCCAAACATGTGGGGTACACCTAGACCCCGCAGTATTACAGATATTTCCAGTAATATGCTGACAGATTACCTAGCTTCCTTGATGTCTGCCCTACACTCTTGTCGTTCACAGGTTGCCGCCGCATTTCCAGACAACACCGAGGTGAAACCGCATGAAGTCGTCCCCGGTGACTTTCGTATTCGTCCGAAATTTTGATCGTTCAAGTCCGCTGGAGCCCCGCTGGAAGGAGCCTCGGATGATCTTACTAACAACAAGGACCGCCGTAAAGCTCGAGGGCAGGAAGGGGTGGGTCCACCTGAGCCACATAAAGAAGTTCCATGGAATACGTAAACAGACTTTTGCTAAGGACTGCCTTATTCCGAAAGACTGCCTAAAAACAGACTCTGAACTCAAAGTTCCCCTGTTAGAGAAAACTCCGCAACAGGAGTATAAACAGAAGCTCCGGTCTAGTAAAATAAGTCAGCCAGTTTAATTGTCTAAGTCCCTCTCGGGTGAAACGGTTAGACAGGTTCCTGACATGTATGAGATAGACCCCCACAGTGAGAGAGTTAGTCAAAACTCTAAAATATGTATTATTGTTCTAGGTTTTCTATTATTTTTAAGTCTTATGGTTACCTGCACAAGTTATGCTTTACATTTATGTTTTCCAGTTTCACATGTACATATGTTTTCTAATGATACAGTAGAGCACACATTTAGTGATCTGCCTCCTCACGAGCTATCCTATCGTCTTGCTATGCGAAATAATACATTCATCCGAATGTTGCACTATTCACACCAGACCAGCAATGCCACTAATTGTTGGGTATGTGGTCGACTCCCCCCTTTCCAGACACCGAAGGGAGTTCTGCCACTCTTTCCCTATCCGTTTTCACATAATGGTTCGTGTGGAGCATGGTCCACTTTAACGTCATCCTCAACTGATATGTCCCTTCTGAATAGAACATGTATTCCAGACAAGCAAGGTCTCTCCCATAGAACAGGGTTAGATCTAGAAAATGAAGTATATGATTTAGGTAATTATTCTTCGAATTTCATGGTCCTGAATGTTCAGTCAGATACTACTCCAGATTTACCTGCTATTTCAGTACTACCAGTCAAAGGCGAATTATGTGTCAGAAAGAATGGTTCCGCACATGTAGGACATAGTGATTGTACTACTACTGTCGAGTATAGTGACAGTGGGAAATCTATTTTCAAAGCCTCACGTCATTCTTATTTTGTTTGTGGTCAGACCGCATATGTTCGTCTGCCTCTCGATTGGGATGGAACATGTTACATTGCCTTCCTACTGCCACCAGTTTTTCTAGCCCCATCTGATTATCACAGAAACACACATCTAGTACACATTAGACATAGAAGGGAGATCGAGTCCCCGATTGTCGATCAAACTGAAACTACTCTAGAACAGTATCAAGACTTTAATAAAGGTTTCTTCTTTTTTATAGGACCTATCCAGAATAGTAAGTTAATACGTAGGTTAACCAGAACCCTTGAAGCAGTAGTGAATGAGACTACTTCTGCTCTAGGTAACTTAACCGAAGAGCAATCTGCTATGCGTTTTGTCGTGCTCCAAAATCGTCTCGTTCTTGACGTCATACTGGCCGATAGAGGAGGAGCATGTAGAGTCATCGGATCTAGTTGCTGCATTTTCATTCCTAATAACGCGCCGTCTGTTTATTCAGCTATAACCAGACTTCATAAAATTGCCCATCAGTTGCACCAGAATCCAGGCACCTGGACATGGTCCGGTTGGCTCTGGAGTATTGTATCTGCCTGGGGATGGAAAGTACTGTCATTCCTGGGTATTGCAGTAATGATCATATTCAGTTGCTGCCTCTGTATACAATGTGGCCCTGCGATTTGCGGCATGTGCGCTACCTCTTGTATTCCTAGTCCTAAGTCCCGTTCCAAGACAATTCGAGACGAGCAAATGATGCTATATGAAATGATAGATGGTATCATGAATATTGATGTTTCCTGATGGAAACGTAGGGCACAAGGAGGGAATGTGGAAAAGTAAATTTTGCCATGTTGTATGTGCCTACGTGTTCCCCATCTTATGCTATATGTGCATGATCGATATGCATGTATTCCCCTCTGATCGATTAAAGACGCAATTACAAGTTGTGTCCATCTCTAGTATGCCAGTTTCCAGTCCTTGTGAAAGCAACGAATATTAAGCCTATGTAAACCTACGTTGCCACATTTTACAGTGTACACGTTAATTCATTGAATTGTCCCCGTTTCTAGGCCTCAAAAGGGCCCAGACTCAGATTCAGCTCCTGTCTCCTGAACCCTCTCCGAGGAGCGATACAGCCCCCACCTGCATCCCTGACCCCTAGCTTACTTTCATGCCTCGCAGTGCCCGGCCCGGCCTGGCTCTGCCTCCCAGTCTGCCAAGAGTACGTTATGATTCTAGTTATCAGTCCAGCCCTCCTTCTCTGCATTCCTAAGCTACTGAATCGCATCAATAGTTTCCGTCATGGTCTAGCCTTACTGTCTCCATGTAAGAGAAATACTGTATTAATATTCATAGAATATTCCTCGCACACGCAATACATGTAGAATTATGCATGCACCAGTCTTAGAGTCTATTAGCTTTTGCCCTGATAACTTTTGGATTCTATCAACATGTACTCTAAACACCAGATACCAGATATGCCTTGGGTACATGTCGCTCTGACACTCCAGACTTTAGTCTCCTCTTCTAGCACAGAAGTCATAGCCCCCAGTTCTCTCTGGTAACACGTCATTGCCCGTTTCCGCGCACCACTAGGTTAGAGGTCCCAGCTGCTCAGGTAGCCCCCTCCATGTTTCCGCCCCGTTTATGACACTTCTGTTACGTTTACATCACATGTCTATGTACACGCCCTGTACACGCCTTCTTGTTACATCATTTTGCCCTTATCTTTCGCGACTGCTACGAGTCACGCCTACTGCTACGCCTACTGTATTGAATGTAATGCAATTGTTTTGATATATATATATATATTGCACTGTTACAAAGAGCTACCCCCATTTTTACCCATTACCGCCTGATCCCCATTACATGCCATTTCCCTTCCCTGGCAGCTGCCATCCCGTACTATTGCAGGCTGTCCTGTTCCTGTCCTTATGCCTGATTAAAGCCTGTCGACTCAAGATACCTCGAATCCTGACTCTTATTTATTGAGCTACCTGTTTTATTGATTATATGAAAAATAGTACCGGTAATTAATTATTTATTTACCACACTTTTCAGACTGGGGGGCGTGTTTTGACTGTTGTTTACATCCTAGAAAGAAAGTCAAAAACACGCCCCCCAGTCTGAAAAGGACAGGGCTTAGAGACATTTGCCGATTTGCTACAATGGTGGTGTGGCATTCAGAGGACAGCAGAGCACATCTCTGTGACTAAATTCCAAAATGGAAAACTCTGCTTTTACGCATGAGGGGCTTCTTTAAAGAGAAAAAAAAGTGTTCAATGTTTTAAAACTTTACTGCAACGAGGCAACGGATCCCCTGGACCACTGCACACTCCCCCTGTGGGCGCCTACCTGATTCCCAAGGGGATGTCTCCCTCTTTGCAAGTCAGTTACCACCCAAATGTGGGACTCAATAACAGATCAATGACAGTCGGACACCACCAATGCATATCATACCGACTTGTAATCTAGAAAGAAAATCAATTCCACTCCCCTTCCAAGGTGCCTTTCGATATAGGTCGTAGAATTTTACGAACCGGAAAAAGTTTTCAAAAATGTGAAATAGATTTTGTACAAATAAATGATTTAACGACCGCAAAGCATGTAATTTACTAAATCTCATGGTGTGCCACTACTAAAGTGCTTAATACATGCGGACCTTCACCCCAATATTCAAGATTAAAAAAAATACAAGCACAAAGCACATGCATGCAAATTCTCACATGGAACGCTCATCTTGAAGCTATAGGGATTCCAAGTACATGTATTTGGCAAAGTCACTTTACACATGACTTTGGTCTTCAAACACCTCTCATAGCTGCTAAGCAAACACAGACTTTGTTTGCCCTGCTTTGATGTTGTTTGTTAACAAAGCTCGGGTAATGCTTGGGATCAAACAAACAACAAAATAAGAAGGAAAACCCCTCATTTGTCACACAATTAATGCCCAAATTTGTCACTAAAAGTGTTCCATCAAAAGCGGTAGTTGCGTGTGCGCCTCACATCGATGTCGCCACCTTGGCGTCCTTCCGGGACTGGAGGAGGTGCCGGTTGTAGGTGATCCATCTCGGCAGGTGGTCCATCCGCTCCTTGATGCCCTTGTCGCGCCGCACGTAGTGGTCGTGGTATCCGTCCCGTAGGTCGAAGCCGTGCTTCTTCTCGTTGGCGGGTAGTAGCGCAGCCTCCGCGCGTTGTTGAAGAAGCGGCGCTCGGCGTCCAGCGAGAAGACCCCGATCTCCACCGGCTGCTGGTAGAAGGGGAAGTTGGCATCGTACAGGTCTTGGCAGACACACAGCACCGGGAGAGACGGGGGCTCCTCGGGGCCGGTGCCCCTGTGAAGACGTTTGGAGGGGTAGTCATCCAGCTCCCCGACTGCCCTCAGGCCGGCTGCACGCTCACTTGCTCCTCCATCCTTCAGGAGTTTCTAAAAGGAGGCCTGTGGAGAAAGCACATGGGAGCTTGAACCACCACCACGTCCACCACATCCACCACCACCACCACATCCACCACCACATCCACCACCACATCCACAACCACATCCACCACCACCACCACATTCACTACCACATCCACCACCACATCCACCATCACCACCACATCCACCACATCCACCTCCACCACCACATCCACCACCATCACATGCACCTCCACCACCAGATCCACCACCACCACATCCACCACCACCACATCCACCACCACATCCACCACCACCACATTCACCACCACCACACCCACCACCACACCCACCACCACATCCACCACCACATCCACCACCACATCCACCACATCCATCACCACCATATCTACCACATCAACCACCACATCCACCACCACCACCACTACATCCACTACCACCACATCCACCACCACCACCACATCCACCACATCCACCACCACCACATCTACCACCACATCCACCACCACATCCATCACCACCACATCCACCACCACCACATCCACCACCACCACATCCACCACCACCACATCCACCACCACCACATCCACCACCACTACATCCAACCCCACCACATCCACCCCCACCACATCCACCACATCTATGTGTGTGTGTGTGTGTGTGTGTGCGTGTGCGTGTGTGTGTGTGTGTGTGTGTGTGGCTCTGTTTATTTGTGTGGCTCTGTGTGTGTGTGTGTGTGTGTGTGTGTGTGTCTGTGTGGGTGCAAATGCAATAGGTCTCGCATTTGTGAGAGATTAAGCTATTTGCATTGTAAATGACAATGCCATTTATTTATCTGTTTTCAAAACTAACACATAAATAAAAAATATGTCATTTACAATGCCAATAGCTCCAACTTTTGCAAAGGCGAGACCGTTGCATTGTAAATGCTTGTTAGGTTGAGCATTCGAGACCTCTTATATATACTTTTGTATATACTTATTATATACTTATATGTGTATGTACTTTGTTGGCTCTGGAGATCAGCCCTAGGACTTGTCTCCTTCCGCTTAGGGACTTTTTTCTGTTCAACTGCATCTATTTAACTGTCTTGATAGAAAGCGACCAGAAGAGGTCAGTAAAATACCAGAATTGCTTTCTGCTGAGAGACTTTCTTTTTAGGTCGAGCCTGTCAATGCGCTTGCGCATTGAGCTTGCGAGAATATAGGGGCTTATCCAGAGCTTAACCATCGGGCAATTTCATGCTGTGCCCGTGAAAAGCAAGCTCAATGCGCAAGCGCATTGACCTAAAAAGCGCGTGCACATGAAAGCCAGCCATCTGCCGCCAGCAGCTTCACTTGAAAGGGATCATTTCGCACTTTTCGCCTCAGGCATTTCTCCTCCCCTAATTTATTCACTGCCCACGGCCGGCTGGCCGTACTTTCACTTTGACGGCCGCCAGGCCATCTCTCGCGTTTCTCCTCCCCCCTCCCCGTGTACTTTTATTTGTTTTAACTTGTTTTATTCTGACATTGATTGCATTGCGTCTTAACTTTTTTCAAATATGGCATTGCATTGCGTCTTACCTATTATTTCAATCAGCAGCAGTCTCGTTTAAATGTGCCCTGATTCTGAGCATGCTTTTGGAGACGAGTACAATTACGCTTTATTTTACCTAAAACTATTCTGACATTGATTGCATCGCTGCTTAACTTATTTCAAATATGGCATTGCATCGCGTCTTACCTATTATTTCAATCAGCAGCAGTCTCGTTTAAATGTGCCCTGATTCTGAGCATGCTTTTGGAGACGAGCACAATTACGCTTTATTTTACCTAAAACAAGTAAGCTCTTTAATTTTTCTGATGGCTTTCATTATCTTCCGTCTGCCAGATCCGCCCTTGTTTTTTGTCGTGTTTATAAGATGACCCGCTTTGAGGCATGCAGGCAGAAGTACGGTAAATGAATATGGCGTGTTATTTCTTGTTTATTAGGCTTACAGCTGGCTTTGTCATGACAAGTCAGCAGACCGGCCCGGGACAGAGAATGGATAATCTGTGATTTGTAACGAACAGTTGTGTTTAAAAAAAAAAAAAAAATCAGATGGGTTTTTAGCACGCCCACACTCCCCATTGCTCAATTGCGTAATCAGTTTCCTTTGCTGCCTTCCAATTAGGCAGAAGTCGCGATACGTCACTTCTTGTGACTTATGTGGGGCACTGCTCGACTACAAATTAATTATACTTAATTTGTGTCCCTCCCATGCAATCGTAGTGATTGAGGTACTACTTTGTTTTTGAAGTCTATTACTAGGACACCATTTGTGGTTTTTTTGCCTCTGCTTATGCATTGTAGTGATCGTGTGTTTTTTTAAACTTTGTGCAGGCTTTAAAAAATAAACGTTTTCACTTGTGTTTAATCTTTATCTTTAGCAGCAAACTCTTATGTTTTCTTTGGGCCGGCGCCGTGTTTTTGCTTCACCCATCTTCCCCCTCGTTCATCCCGCCTACCCTCTCCCCGACCCCAGTCAGTTTACCTACTGCTAAATTTTAAATGCTTGCAAATTCCTGCAAGAGCTGGGTGCAGCTTCTGTAAATAAAATAGTTATGAAGCTTGGCAGTTTGTTAAATCCAGTTTCTACCCATAAAGTAAAGAACGCCAGCTGCATTATTATAAAGAAATGTGCCGATCGTGTGGCAAACCCCTCCCCCTCTTTCTCTTTGGTCATTTATTGTTTGGAGAACATTCCATATCTAACGTATAAGTAAACCACAGATTTCTACCAAAAACGTCACGATAGCAGAGTTTCTATCTAAGGTGAGGACAGGCACTGTATACGTGCAGACAAATTACTCTCTGCAAAAGGCTAGCAAGAAACCCCGGGCTGCGCGACGTGTTTGTTCTCTGTTCAACCAGCAAGCACGCCCTACACAAGAAAACCGTAAAATAGCAACCAATATGAGTGTGCCAGCAAAGTATTTGTAAACGCATTAGAGCACACAGTGACACTAGTACTGCACTTTTTTTCCCTGCTTTGTGCTTTTTTATTTTTTTTCTCGCATTTATTGTATCCACCCCCACTTCATCTTGTCTTCTCCCCCTGCCCTGCTTTCCGCCCCTTCCCTCTCCGCCACTCTCTCCCTCTCTACTTCCCGCTTCGCTTCTCTCTTCCTTGTCTGCCTCCTCTTTTCTCTCACTGCCTCTCGTAGTCAGCCCTCCCTCCTGTACCCACCCCAATGTTCCTTGTCCTCTCTCGTTTCTCACCCTGCCTTCCTCCCTCTTCACCCGCCCTTTATTTGACCTCTGGTCACCATTTCTCGTTCCTCCACCCCCTCTATTCATTTTCTTCTTATGTCATCCCTTCACTTTACTTCTTCTTGTCTTTTGCGACCCACCTCACACCTGATCATTTACTCTCTCCTCCAATCCTGCTTATTTGTTAATCGCCTACAATAAAGTTGTGGAAATCATCTAAAATATTTATTAAGGGTTGTAGGATATTTGGCCTGGTTAGTTTCTGATTTACAAATAACCATACATTTCTCAAAGGTAAGATCCTATAAAAGCATCTCCCTTTGTACACCTCATACTGCACATAATCTTCACCAAAGTTATTTACAAAAGTTTAAGCTATTGCCATTATAAATTACAATAACTTTTATTTAAGTATTAATTATTTTAAAAAATTAAAAGCAATTGTTATTTGTAATATCAATACATCTAAGTCACGTAAATACAACACATATTGAATTACAAAGGCTATAGGTGTCACATTTACGAAAGTTAAAAGTATTGGCATTGTAAATGACTAAGCTATTAATTTCGCTATTTTCAAAACCAACACATAAACAAAAAAATTGTCATTTACAATACCAATAGCTCAAACTTTCATAATGCGAGACCTATTGCATTGCAAATGCTTGTTTTAATTTTCTGGCAACTGCCTCTATTTAACCTTCTTGATAGAAAACGACCAGCAGAGGTCAGTAAAATACCAGAATCACTTTAACATTCTCTAGATTCAAGTCCATAGAAATTGTCTTCCACAAGCACCCGTAGACAATAATATTTTTTTCAAATCTTGTATTTTCAGTGATATGACCACCAAAGGCTCTGATTTTATATTAAAAACAGAGCTTTGGACTATACCATTTCCTGCAGAAAGGCAATATTTATTTCCATGTTTTCCCATACCTGGTGTGTCATGCAGTTTGGTGCTTACTTTCCCTCCATGTTAAATAACAGTAGATGTTTCAGCACCCAGGCTAATGTGCTGCATAGCTAAATGCATATAAGGTCCCAAAGGCGAGACCGATTACATTGCAAATGCTTGTTGTGTATAGGAACGAAGACCAAGCCTCATCAGCTTTCTGGAATGGAGTGATACATCCGGCACTGAACGAATAATGAGTGCATCATCCCTGCCCATTCTCTACTTACTGATTTGAAAATTCTAACTGGAAGGCCATCCCGGTGTGCCTGGCTCCCGCAGGGACGTTATGCTCATGTACACTTCTTCAAGAGTTGGCAGTTAGATGTCAGGAGCTGTGGCACAGGAATGCTCCACTATATCAAAAATACTTTGTGGTTCCACTTGTTGATTGATCCCATACAGTTTGGCAACGTAGGTCGACCAGGATGATGCCATGATAATCCATGCTTTTGTTGGTTTGTGAAGTTCATTACCCCATGTACCAGCACCCAGAAATCGTGAGGAGTGGTAGATGTTGCTGCCTTATGTAGCTTTATCCACTGTTTTCTTCTTGTAATCAGTCAGATTCCCATTTCTTTTTTCTATATTCTCTCCATGCCAATACAGTGGAATCCGCACCAACTCTTTCTGTCCATTTCTCGCAAAAAAATCTGGCACTACAATTCACTCTTCCTTTTTAATTGAGTGATTTTCCTGATGTCATAGTTGGAGTGTTCAACTCCCAGCATGATTTTATCAATTGGTGTACCCAAGCTTTCAAACTTTTCTTGTATATTATTTATGATAATAAGTAAGGTTGCTGTTGAGACTGTTTTCCTTGCTGCGGTTGACTAAGGAATTTGTCGGTTTGGTAAAATCTTCTTCCTGAGGCTCTTGTCGCCATCTGATTTTCTTAATGGTTGTGATTTGATTGTCCAGCATGAGAATGGGGTCCCTCAGACATAGGTTCACCAATAATTGGCACTAAAGCATCACATGATCACTGTCACTGGTATAGTCAACATGAAAAATGTTTATTCTCTGGAAGTGAGCTGCTGTAATCCAAATGGATTCCAATATAGATTCTTTGGTTCCCAAGATGCATATATATGAAGCAGGCTGATCAGTTGTAAATCTGCCAATTATAGCTCAGAAGCCTATGTTGTTCAGAGTGCTGGGCAACTGGAAGTCATTCAGTACTTCCTTAGTGTTGTTTTTCACTATTTGGGGGTTTCCCCATTTCAGAGTCCTCAACTATTTATCACATTGATGACAATGTTTGCACCAACAGGTTAGAAGTGAAGTCCCCTGTAAGGAGTCATAGCACACTGGGATAGGACAAAAACATATTTTGTAGGACCTCAACTAGAGAGTTTTGACTGGCTTTTTTCTTTGTGGATAGCAGATTTATATAAACATTTCCAATCATTATTGTGTCTGGCGTCAGAGGACCAGTGACAGAGGAATGTAGTTTGATGATTACAAGATCGCCCTCTCCTCTGTGTAATACTTGGGCTTCTACTCTCAAGTTCTTATGTATGTATGTAGACACTCCTCCAGATGAATGACCCCCGTTTTCTGCAAATTCGGCTGGGCATAGTATTCATTATGATTTTGCCACAGACATTATGATTGCTGCCAGGTCTCTTGTAGCCATACTATTTCACTTTGTTGCTGTTCCTGCAATAGGTCAGGACTTTTAAGCAAGTTGTTCAAGAGTCTGACGTTCCAGGATACAACAGTTAAAGTAGAGTCTAAGTCAGGCACGGCTGGCAGAGGTAAGAGCAGTGGGGCAGGGTGAGGCGGAGTCAATAGACGACGGGATAGGTAAAATTAAATTAAAAAAAATAATAAAACCACTTACCTTGCTCTAACCGCGTCACTGAGTCGGGGATACGGCGAGCCCAAGCGAAGTGGTATTATTAATTCTTTTATTAAATTTTACCTATCCGGTCGTCTGTCGACTTAGCCCCACCCCCACCTCGCCCAGCTTCACCACTCTACCTGTGCCGGCCGCACCTGGTCTAAGTTTTGATTTTGGTCACCGGTGCATGTAAAACTTTCTATGTTAGGGGGATTGACGATTATTAAGTTGTACAATACCAGTGGCGTAACGAAACATGAGGGGGGTCCCCCAGCAAAGTACATGGAGGGGGCCCACCCCACTCCATAATCAGTCAGGAGCTTTCAGGCCAGGGGCCCAAAACTCATGCACAGTACCAGAGGGGTCCCCCTGGAACTCGGGAGCCCCCTACACCGCAGTGGCTGCAGAGGATAATGTTACGCCACTGAAAAAGATTAGTATTGTTGGTATCCTCTGGGTTCACAACGCATCTCGAAATCAATATTCCTTGTAATGGATTGCCAATTAATTTGTGACCTGTGGCATTCTGAAGGAATCTGAGTCTTAGGATCTAGCACGTTCCTGTGACCCATTTGTATGACTGACAGCCCTTTCTGAGCCAGTCTGGAGAACACTTCTGGATATCTGGATACCCCACGCTTCCAGGACTGCTTTGTGGGATAATATTTTAGCTTTAATCTCACTGCTAGACCGTACCAGTTTCATACATTTGTTGATGTCTCCAATTTCCCCGCTGCTAAATGCTACTGAGAAAATATCGGATGAGCATACTTTCTCCAGGTCTGATGATGTAGAGAATAGTTGTGGCAAATTCCCCCTATTTAATATATCATGTTTTCCTTGTGTTAGATACTCAAGGCACAAGACTAATAGACCAGATTCGTCTTTCGGTGGTTGAATGCCTGTTTGTTAGTAGTGACTGTAGTGAGCCTGACACTCCGAGACTGTCTCTGAGCTTTTAGGCAGTCTTTAAGGCCCAATTTCCTTTTGCAGCACTTCCTGTTTCTCTTAGCTTCATCTCTGTCCTGTGCCAATCCGTTACCTCTTTTAAGGTTTTGGGTAGCGTTGCAGAGCGAATGCGCTGCCATCGCTTTGCGAGGCATGCAGTATACACTATGGTGTGGAAGCTTCGTGGAAGCTCTGTCCACTCTCCAGCCCATCTTTTTCATTCGCTCAGGTCCTTAATGCGGCCTTCTACTGGTTGCGGGCATTGTTAATCCCTCTTCCTGACGAGCATGTCGTCACTTGTAGCCTTCCACAGCAATCGGCCCCTTTACTTCTGCACTATTTTCTTTCCTGTCTTCCACCCCCACCCGCAGTCATAACTTCTCAGACCCCCCACCCCCCTTCCTGCCCGCTCGCCACCGGTACTCTAGGGAGAGTGGTGCCCAGGAGCAGTGGCAGAAAAAACTTGCGGCTGCCACTCGAAGTACAAGGAGGAAAGCAAAATCGGGCGGGCCACCCGGATGCACCGGGAGCAGCCTGCCTTTGGCCAAGAAAAATCAATCGGGGCAGCTCACATCGGGAGACTGGCTGGCTTTCGAAATAAACAGAGGTGCCCAGAGCCGTAGATGCCTCTTTCAAGTTTGCGCTAAATTCAACCTTTGCCAATGCTTGTCATTTTCTGCGCCCTGTGCACGCTTTGGCATCCATTGTTGTTTCACAATAGCGGGCACCGCACACCCCACTCGCGTGACTCTGCCTGTCTCTGTTATGTTATGTTAGGCTCCATTTATAGCACGCACAGCTACTCGGAAGTGTCCCGGTGCGGATGCCACATGGTGAAAAAGGAGAGGAAGGATGGCCTTATGAATGATTACTTAAATAGCAGAGTTTTTAGCTGCTTTTTAAACAGCCTAAGGCTCTCAATGTTCCGAAGTTGAAAAGGCAAGGCATTCCAAGCTATGGCCGCTTTAACCGAAAGGAGCTGCCGCCTAATCTGATCAGGAGGTACCTAGGAACAACAGCAAGGGGTTGGCCTGTAGATTGCAGCTGCAGAGTACAATGAAAAACAGCTCTTAAGATAATGAGGCCCTGTCTTATAGAGGGCACCATGAACAAGTGTGAGAGCCTTAAACAAAACCCGCTTGCTCAACCGGGAGCCAATGGAGATCACAAAGGTTCTGACTAGCGCTAGATCTGCCAGGCAAACCCAACAACCCTCTCGCCGTCACTTTCTGCACAATCTGCAGCTTTTTTAGCTGATATGCTGGGAGACCCATGTACAAGGCATGGATGTACGTTTGTAGTGTAGTTCCTATTATCCCAATAGGCTCTGCGCGTTGGAATAATACCTTCAATAGTATAGGCCTAGACCAGACGTTAACTAGGTCTACTACTGTCGATATTAGACTGAAAGTTTTGGGTTTGCCAGCTAGCTCAGAGTTCACTAGAAACTTTCTCGAATAGGCAAGGAGGAGTTGAACCTCCCTGGATAGACAAGAAGGGATTTAGTTTCTGACAACCATAGAACATGACAACTTTGCTCTCCCCTAATCAAGAGTGTATCTCGAGAGTCGTGTGAAAACAAAAGGCAATTTATTTTACTCAGTCAGTACGTGCATTCTTAGTCTCATCAGATTGTAGAGAAAAGGAAGAGACGGGCGTGTTCAATAAAAGATGTTATTCATTGATCAGTCTCTTTTCTCGTACAAGAGAAATGGATCGATATTATTGCAATACTTATGGTTAAGTAAAGTGCATACATTAAAAGCAGAAGTATAAAATAATACTGTAAAAACATTGATATGGTTTCTAGGCCATATGAAGGTTTAAAATGAATAAGATATATTACATACACATATACATTTGACTAATCGTACTCAACTGGTGTTTCTAACTACGCCTACCCCGTGTACCTGACCTAAGTCTAATGCGTGGGCGGGAGTAGAAAGTAGCAGTTTAAGTTAAGTTTGTTTTGCCAAGTGACTGACTAAAGAATTCTCTGCGAGGGGTTATTCAGTTCTGTACCTGGAATCTAGGATGGATGAGGGATGGTATCTCTCGTCTCTGGTCTCGATATTCCAGGCTGCCTGCGAGGGCTACCCGGAAGCGCCGGAGCTGGTTTTCTCGGCAGGAGAAAAACGGCTTCTCGTTCTCAGCGCGTCAGGAAGGCGGGGCTGCGCCAGCGGGGTCTGCTCTGCTCTGGGCTTCGGCAAGTCTGGCTGCTCAGTCCTCGTCACCACCGCGTGTGTTTGCATAGGGCAATATCGGTAATATTTATACCTTTAAGGTGCCGAGATTGACGTAAGGATGGACATAGATACGTCAATAAGGATGTCATACGACCAGGTCGTTAGCACATTCTTTTGCTGAAGTTCTCGGTGAAATCAAAACAATGGCCGCAGGGTTTTTCCCAAGGTGTCATAGGTTTGATTTGTTTTGAGAACTCCGTATGCCTTATCAGGGGCTGGAGGAATATCACTTGTCTAATTAGATGGCAAGCGTTATGACCTAATCAGATAACACGCTCCTGTGCCGTAGTGTGGCTTTATCAGATAACGGTTCCTGCATCATGGGGGTTTTCTGCCTCATGGGATGGCTGCTAGTTAACTTGTTAGTTTGTTAACCAGAATAGGGTCAGGAATAGGGGGATCAATACAGAACCTATAGGAATACATCACACCCACTCCACGCTAACTATGGACATATTTACTAATCTATGCATAGTAAAACATACTGTAGAGTATCGTGTATATCTTACCACCCCAAAATACATAAATGCATTTTGAAATGATCAAATATACGGGAAAAAAAAGCATTTACATGTATTGTATGCACTCAAGCTGTGAAATAATGCTAAAGTAATCACGCATTTGTATACATTATTGCTAAATGGTATATGAGAATTTACACATGAAATGGCTCTTAACACAGAAAAAAGTTCGAGACCATTCCATCACAGAATAAAATAATTATGAACATACCAGCGGGCAGCTAATGTCTATAAGCTATCTAAAAGTAGAAATCTTAGTTCTCTAAGAATAGTTCTTACTTTAAGCAGAAGATAGTGTCCCGAAAAATATGCAAAAATATTTTGGGGCTGCTGAAAAAATTGCTGTCCGTGAACTGGAGGGAAAATTGTTCATGGTAGTTTGCTTTTCTAGTTGAAGGCCAAATTCAGGGAACGCCGTGTACGAGCTTGCTCAAAAGTCTCTATTTCTGCTCTGGTGAGAACATCATATCATTTAGACTCTCGAAAAAGTTGTCAACAGCTTCCTGGGAGAGTTCCACTAACTCGGAAATAGGTGTAACCATGCATTCGTGCGCATGATTGTCTCCATTGACATTCCGATTTGGATTGCTGACAGAAGGTCGTACCTGATCGATGCTGCTTTCATTTTGAACCTCACTACCCCTTAATCGTAGTGGTGAAGCTTCCACGAATGCCGTCATCAGGATTGGTAGCCGTTGAGGGCAGCACAAAGCATGAGCCTTTGTTGGACTCAACAATGTTTCTGCATCCATTGGCGCATCCGATTGTAGCGTCAGACAGGTGTCTAACACGCATTCTTCTCCGCATAGCAGGCACCTTAATACAGGTAAAACACATCGTTGCCACATTGGTCGAAATGATAGAAACCAAGTCATGTTCAGGTCTCTAAGCCGGGATAGTCCCAGGATTTTTGATATCCGGTCCCGGTATCCAATGGCTAGGATTGTTTCTTCCCTTGTCGCAGGTGTTTTGTCTGTGACATGGTTTGCCATAACGAAATATAAGGACTAAGAATAGGATTCCTGCAATTAGTCCTAAAATGAGGGGAAGTCCGCCAAAAATCGAATGGACGAAATCTGGAAAAATACCCAGTATGGCTTTGAATGGTGTTAATGCCATCGAAAATACTGTCTTAAATACTTTTGAGACTCCACTGGTATCAGAAATATTTAAGATTTCATTCAGGATTTCTGCGAAATGTATGGGGGAATTAGTCGATAACAATGAATGTATCTCTGCAGTCGTCCTTGCGACTAGGAGATCATACGTTTCTTTTGATGACGTGAGCCTTGTCGGCGTCTGAAGAAGCACTGTTTTCATTCTGCTTAAAGTATCTATTCGAATAGAAGTAATTTTCAAGTTGGGCCATGCCCTTGCCTCCCTGTCTGGAAAGGAGCTGGGGAACAATAAGCGTCCACAGCACTTGACCTTCGCAGTCGTAGTTACGAGATAAGGAGTCCCGGGCATAAGACTACAGCATCTGCGGTCTACAATTAGAATGTAACTCCCATTATAGAGTCTTTGAAAGAATGGTTCTATCTCTGTAGCAGGTGTGCCTAGCTGGTGACATGAAAGGTTATTTGAGTTCCCTTCACAGGCTCCATGCAAACTAATTCCGTTACACAGAAGTGTACCGCTTAGTGACATCGCACAATTATTGCCACTAAGAAACACTTTCTGTCCTTTATTACTGACACATGCATGTGAATAGGGCAGGTTCCAAGTTGTTTTAATGTACCCTTTTCCCAATTTTTCGTACATGCCAGCCTGTATATATTTCTGGCAGTATTGAAACCTGAAGGTTGAGATTGGAATATTAATTATCCCATGTATTATCCATTCACTGACAGGTCGTTCTGACATTGTCACTGGTAATCTTTCGAGTTTTTCAATGCTCAGGATTGTATAATCAGCACCCTTCTGGGCCATACTGATTTGTTTATCAGTAAGGTTAAAGATATTGAAAAGTGACGTTGTGTTGATTAAACGCCAAGGCACATAGCCTGAACGCAGATTTTGTAACGTCCAGCCAAGCTGTACAATAGAACGCAATTGAGACTGACCGTGTTGTAACAACAGTAAGTCTTGCGATATTATGTCGATTGCTGAAGACACAATGCTGTCCAGAGAAAAAATTCTGGAGGACAGAGTCATTAACCCATTGTCCACTACAGAAAGTGATTTTTCCAAATTAATACGGTCAATTTCCCGTATTCTTTCTGCTGTCTCAATTTGAGTAACCTTCCAGGCCTCGTTGTATGCTGCATATACAGAGGCTGCTATGAAACGTTTCTGACGCTGTTTGCGCAGTCCCATAATGAAATCACGCAAGTCAGCACCATCAGTAAGTAAAGTTAGGTGTTGCTTAATTTCTGCCAGTGTGGAAGTCTGTAGCCACTGAAGGCATAATTTGCCCACACTGTAGGTGGTTATTATTCCTGGGTGTTGTCTTTGGGAATATCTAGGGTCTGGCCTGGTCATTTTGAACCCCTGTGTTTTGTTCAGGAATCTGTCTTGACAGTTATTAGTATCTGTGGGCCAGATCAACCACTGTTTCCAATCAGGATGTGTTCTGTTTTGGTTCATTACACAATTTACGTCTATCTCTTCGTCTGTGGAGCTATTGCTGTTCAATGTTGGTTTTGGAATAGACGGTTTGTTTAAATCTTTGATTTTGGCTAAGCCAAGACAGGTAGTTTGTTGAACAGTGTCATTTAAAAATATAATTTGTTCTGGGATCATGCAGGCTCTAAACAAAGATTCTATACCCTGTACTTGCCATTCTTTTGTGCCCCAAACACTTTTCAATTCAACATTTTTGTCCCAATAATCAAAACCAAAAGTATTCATTTGTTCAAAGAATGAGTCTGAATATATCAATTTTGTGTTGGTTATCATGGTCTTTGTCCCTGTCTTATTTGACAATTTGAAATAAAATGTTTCAGCATTACTTATGTTAAAACCTGAAAAGTATGAATATTTGTCGTAAACGGTTCTTGAGCTTCCTTTTGGAGGGGTTGCACAATGTTCCCATTGATTATAATTTAAAACATTTCTAGGTTGTGCAGATCTATGTAGAAAATGGTTACCATAGTGGTTATAACAGTACATACTATCATAATTTGTCGAACCCTGCAAATAATCATGTTTGGTAAATTTAGCAGACATCACTAAGTCAGACATCATATTGTTTATACTTTCAAAGTCCCAATCATCAGCAAATGTGCTTGGTTTTACGAAGTCACTCAATGAGATTTTAATTTGGTGTGGATATTTCAGGATTTCAACCGGACCATAGATTTCGTAGTCAGTGTTGTCCCATGCTACCCCACCCGGTATAGGATTGGCTGTGAAGTTGACTGAAGAAAGTTCTCTTTTCTCGACGTGTGAAGATGTGTGTGGTTTGAGGATCAAGTTGATTTTCTGACTTGCTGTGTCCATTTTAGCATATTTTCCCTCAATGAAGCGTCCCAATGTTAGTATCATGATGAGCCAAAGTATGAGGATAAATGCACCAAAACCCACCCAAAATTCAATCCATGGAGAAATTAGATATGTTTCTTTCAGTTGTTTCAAAAGTACTTTAACTTTATCTTTAAAGGTTTTTGTTGATGGCTGTGTCTTTGATTCAGTGAAGCCTTCAGAGGAATCATCGAAGTTTATGAAGTAGCCGGATGCAGTTCTGTCAATTGTTCCAATTGCTTCAGGATTACTGTTTCTTGCATAGTCGTTTGTTACTTCATTATAGGTTGGTGTGTCTCTGCTAAATGTTTTTATTTGGGTGTTCAGAGGTCTAAGTTCCATTGCATTGTTGCATAGTCCTTGTTGTTCTTCTGTAGGCGTTTCGAATGTGATTAGCCTCTTTGTTAGGACCTCTGTACTGGTAGCAAACCTTGGTGTTCTGCTACTTATGGGGAGTCCACTTGGCCTACTGTTTGTTATCGGCCACATGATTGTGGTTTTACCAGGTCGATGGATACAACTCGGTTCTCCTTTTTACCAGCAAGCGGCGGTAGTACAACTGATCTTGTCCCGTTGATAGACAAGACAGGAACTGCTTTTCTGTAAGAAGGCCCAAATTCCTTCTTTACCGCGATCTTTTCTCTGACTAGATCCCCGACTTTTGGAATCCAGACAGGTCTTGCTGGGACAGGTGGTGGTTCTTCAGTGGTTGTTGGCTGTTGTTTCAACTTTATGTTGCTCAGGTCTTTTCTTGTTTCGTTTAAGTCCTGTAAAATAGCCAAACGATCTTTGATATCAAAGCTTTTTTCCTTTACCACTGAAGTCTGACTGTCAAGGTCAGAGATTAACATCCTAGTTCCAAATAATAATTCGTACGGACTGAATCCCTTCAGAGAATTTCTTGGCAGGTTATTTAGACTACGTTGGACACTTATTAGATGTTTGACCCACCCAGCTCCCGAACCTAATATCCTTTCCGTTATAGATTGCTTTATGCCTTGGTTTTTTCTTTACACCATCCCGTATCCCTCAGGAAGGAAGTGAGAAGATTCCCGCTGTGCTATGCTCATTTGGCCATGTTTCCCCTCAGGCTGGAGGGCTCGAGTGAAAACAATGGTCAAACGTAGCATGCTCTTAGCGTATATGCCATTTAGACTCGCAAATCTTTGTATAACAGTCCAGACGTCAGCCGAGTGCTGGTGATTTACATTATAAGTGGAAACTAGCCTGTATATGTTAATCGCAAGCCTTGCTTTTTACTGTTGATTTTTTCTGGAGTGAAACGACACGGTATTACACCGTTTCTCTCACCACTGCGATTCCTGTTGCAGTTTGGGCACTTTTTTACAAACATGGTGTGATTCAGGCTCATGCCTGGCCACCAGTACCTTGATTGTAATTCTTCCAGAGAATCTTTTAGTTTGAGGTGTCTGAAACCCTCGCCCATATGTGCGTCTGCGATTAACAAGTTTCTCCTGTCCATGTTTGGAATCACTCTATCCCCCACTCCAGGGATTCGAGCAAAAGGGACGGAGTTTGC
Organism: Lissotriton helveticus; assembly: GCF_964261635.1. Lineage (NCBI taxonomy): Eukaryota > Metazoa > Chordata > Amphibia > Caudata > Salamandridae > Lissotriton > Lissotriton helveticus. The sequence goes on along the minus strand of NC_136065.1, from coordinate 1,256,327,373 downwards.
ATCGATTATGTATGTATAATTGAGTGGATAGTTGATCAGTAGCGCTGAGGAGTCGCCTTTTGATGACGTTTTCACTGCCAGCACTGTTTCACCGTCAATATACTTCACTGTACGCTTTTTTCGAGCTACGGAAGCCGATTTAGATGCTACCGCTGTGGCTGTTTCAGCCAATGAATTCCCTGCAACGTGAACGCCATCACGCTGATGACTCAGTGTATGTATCACGTGAGTCTTTGGTAGTTCTTTCTGTAAAAGAACTATTTGTTCCCCGAGCAGTTTCTGCTTTATTGTTGCATCTGTGTCATCTTTGTAACCGTTTTGAATCCATGTCTGCAAATCCTTGTTATATGATTTGACGCAGTAATATGAATCGGACACTATAAGTGTCGGGAATTCGCGATCCGCATTATCTAGCGCCATTTTCAATGCTATTATTTCAGTCTGTTGTTCTGAATTAGTTTCTACTGAGTGTGTTTTTGTTAATAGAGGTCTTAGTTTACCTCCGCGCCACACTTCTTTTGTAATCTCACATGTGGGGTTGTATGCTTGTTCTCCCCAAACGGAGGGTTGAGCATGTCCGTCTGTATAGATTACACAAGCGTATTGTCGTAAGGGCAGAATGTCGATAGGCAGAGGGAATGTTCTTTCATATTCTAGATTTTTCAATTCCTTTAGTTCTGGATCAAAGTAGTAGTATACTTTGTCCATTGTAATTGAATTCACCCATTGTATCCATTCCGGATCCAATGTTGTTGTTGGTAAATTACCCGGGGTTGTTAATGCCTCAAAGGCCGATTCTGCTGTTCTGACTGTGATATGTCTACCGTCCGCTTGATCTTTTTCTCTAGCTATTGCGGTTTGAACTGCATGAACAATGTTTTCCTTAATGCTGAATTTCTTTTCAGCCTCTGTGTACAAGTGTGATTTGAAAGCAATTGGTACCTTTTCTCCCTCATTAGAGGTCAGGTATGTGAATCCGCATCTTCCTGGGATGACTCGAATCACAAGATTGCGTGTGTTATCACGTGTTTCTAATTTTGTTTTAATTAACATGTCTGTTTGTAAGGATCTCAGAATTTCTGTGTGTATTTGAGTCCAATTGGTTCTTTTAAAATCTGGTTTTATTAGATCATAAAGGGGTTTGACCCTTTCTGCGTAATTCGCAATGTATGTTCTTCCGAAATTTAGGAAGCCTAGAATTGACTGTAGGTTTTTTAGTGTTCTAGGTGCTTGGAGTACGGCACATTTCTCTAGGAAATTGTCAGCCAGGCTTTTGCCTTAACTTGATAATTCATATCCTAAGAACAGGACTGTCAGATGGGCAATTCTGGATTTTTTAAAGTTGAATTTGTAACCCTCTGCTGCGAACCCAAGTATTATGGTGTTCACTCTCTTCAAGTGAGTCTCCAAGTCATCATCTGTTAAGTATATGTCGTCGACATATGATAATGCTTCGTCGTCATATGTTTGTAGTAATTCTGTTACTCTCGCTGAGAATACTCCCGGGCTGTTCTTGTACCCCTGGGCTAACCGACAGAATTGTTTTTGAGTGCCATTTATTGAGAATGCAGACAAATATCTGCTCTCTGGTGCTATGTTTTGACAAAAGAATCCATTAGAGATGTCTAATGTTGTTTTGTATTTTTTGCGCACTATGTTATTCATTAGTGCAGCACTATGCGAGTTTTGTACTGCAAAAGTTTTGCAACATGAGTTAAGGTGTCGGTAATCCAAAACTAGACTATATGAATTGTCTGGTTTGGAGACCGGAAACAAAGGGTTGTTCATTTGTGAGGTGCAAGTTTCAATCACCCCCTGGTATTCTAGCTGATCTAGGATTTCTTTTACCTGTTTTTTAGCTTCTTGCTTAATTGGGTACTGCCTCTGTGCAGTAGGTTGTGATTTTAACTGGATTTTGTGAGGAGGAGAGTCCTCATCCCATCCTACGTGATTTTGATATAAAGCAGGAGCTAGGGCTACTGCCCACTTTCTAGCAAGTGTGTATTTTTTATGAATTGGGATGTGATTTGAGAAGGCAGGCATAATTATTTCTTCGCCATGAGGGCACTCCCTGACTAACTCTAGTGGCCAGTCTTTTTCAGCTAGAAGGATGTCATAGCCCTTGGAGAGATTATCCCAAAATAGTCCCCTTATTTTTCTAGTCTTATCCCCCTCTATACGTAAAGTTATTTCATATATTTTGTGAGGTTTGCTAACTCTGGTGTCTGCAGTTTCCACTTGAAGATATTCATTCGTGTCCACTGTCTCCAGATGATTCATAAGGACTTTGCGAGCTATGCTCACTTCTGCTGCGCTGTCTAGCATTGTCTGAGCCCATTCTCTGTTTTTCAGTTGTGTCCTCAGTATTCTCGGCATTGTTAACTACCTTGATACTGGCTACCTTCTTTTTTGGAAATTGTAATTTCTTTTTTAGCTGAGCAGGTTCCTTGTCTTTGGACTTGGCGTGCTCTTCTCTTTGTTCTGATCGTCCTCTTCTTTCCGATTTCTGCGGGGAAGTCTGAAAAGATTGAGAGGGACGTGTATCAATGTCTTGATATCTATCAGGCTTCTTTATATTATCCCTATTTCTAAGGTTATATCTTTTCCCAGAGGGGTCACTCTGGGGTGACCTGTGTCTTTGGTTCGGAGATTTTTCTCTTCGCCTAGGAGACCTTCCTCTGGACTGGAATTTCTTTTCTTTAGGATTGGATTGTTTGTTTCCATCCCAGCTCTTTTTTTGTGATGTTGAATTATTATTAAAAAATATTTTTTCAGGACTTTCTATCAGTTGTGGTTTTACTGGTATTCCACCTAAACTATCTCTACCTAGTTCCTCATAGGATTTTTCTATGATTCTGGCAATTTCAGCTGGTTGGTCTGCTATATCTGTCTCCTTTAACCTCTGGCGGATCGCCACGTTTGCTGCTTCTCCCTTTATGTTGGCTAATAATATAGCCGAGACCTGCTTGAAGTCTTTTAGTAATTTCATACCAAGAGTTAAAGCGGGCTCTGGACCATATTCGTCTTGAATTTGTTTTAGCACATCTGGTATTACCGAAATGGATGGAACACCGTGCGTTTTTGTGTAGATGGAAGCAAAGACTGTACCCCAAGTGTCACAGTCCTCAATGTGTGGTGCGATTCCCATTGGAAGACAGATAGTCAGAATCCTGTGTTTTTCTAACGGGGTGGTGTCTGGAAACACCGCCTCTATTTGGGTGATTTTTTGTGCTAACCAGAATGGTATTTGTTCCCGTTTAGCTGGTACTTTACCTAGGCAGGATTGTATGTTCTGTGGTGTAATTTTATTTGTGTTCCCCTGGTGAGGGGTCAGCTGTGGAATTTTAATTGCTGGTTGAATTGTTGAAGTCCGCATCACATATTGGACTAATTGTCTATGTAATTTTATTAATTGTTTCAACTGTGTTAACAGCTCTGCTGCAGACATCCCATTGATGTCTGGATGTGGTGTGTATCCGGCTAGGACCGGCCACGTTGCTCCTGGTCTACCTAAAGGACCGAGCCTGGTGATGTGATTATTGTGTTTTAGGGCGCCATTAAATAAGAGCAAATGCTCTTGAAATTTAAGTGGTACTTCCACCTCCTCGAAAGGAGTGTACTCTCCAGGAGGTTCCTCTACTTTGTAATAGTGGAAGTACTTTGTTACAGCATTTGCTGCTGGAAAATGTATCCATGAATAGTATACCTCTGTCTGCCGATATTCGTGTGCCTCAATTACGAATATGACTGTACCACCTCTAGGTGTCAGTCCATTTTCTATAAGTTTTAAAGTTATAGATTTCCTCTTAATGACCGGGATGAGTATTATATCCTGGTCTGCGTCTAGCAGTGCAGCATCAGCTGCTCCGAGTTCAGTTGCTAATCTAACTGCCTCTCTTTCTCCTTCACTGTCTGACATTGTACTGTCCAGAAGGTTATTTTGTTTGTTTGCAGATCAGGTTTCTTGTGGAAACAAAGATTAGATGCACAATATTTTGGAACGGTTTATCCTTCAACGTTGACTAGACCAAGTACCATACATAGGAGTTTCCTCCTGCGAGGTTTGGCGGATATTACCTTTCGCCCACTCCAGACGTCTTTGGAGTATTATGGGAAAAGGGGTCTGAGTGAGAAAGCACGACTGAGTTACTCTAAATGTCTTACGTTAATTTTATCGCCCTTCCAAACGCGTTGGGCGCCATGTAGTGTAGTTCCTATTATCCAAATAGGCTCTGCGCATTGGAATAATACCTTCAATAGTATAGGCCTAGACCAGACGTTAACTAGGTCTACTACTGTCGATATTAGGCTTAAAGTTTTGGGTTTGCCAGCTAGCTCAGAGTTCACTAGAAACTTTCTCGAATAGGCAAGGAGGAGTTGAACCTCCCTGGATAGACAAGAAGGGATTTAGTTTCTGACAACCATAGAACATGACAACTTTGCTCTCCCCTAATCAAGAGTGTATCTCGAGAGTCGTGTGAAAACAAAAGGCAATTTATTTTACTCAGTCAGTACGTGCATTCTTAGTCTCATCAGATTGTAGAGAAAAGGAAGAGACGGGCGTGTTCAATAAAAGATGTTATTTATTGATCAGTCTCTTTTCTCGTACAAGAGAAATGGATCGATATTATTGCAATACTTATGGTTAAGTAAAGTGCATACATTAAAAGCAGAAGTATAAAATAATACTGTAAAAACATTGATATGGTTTCTAGGCCATATGAAGGTTTAAAATGAATAAGATATATTACATACACATATACATTTGACTTATCGTACTCAACTGGTGTTTCTAACTACGCCTACCCCGTGTACCTGACCTAAGTCTAATGCGTGGGCGGGAGTAGAAAGTAGCAGTTTAAGTTAAGTTTGTTTTGCCAAGTGACTGACTAAAGAATTCTCTGCGAGGGGTTATTCAGTTCTGTACCTGGAATCTAGGATGGATGAGAGATGGTATCTCTCGTCTCTGGTCTCGATATTCCAGGCTGCCTGCGAGGGCTACCCGGAAGCGCCGGAGCTGGATTTCTCGGCAGGAGAAAAACGGCTTCTCGTTCTCAGCGCGTCAGGAAGGCGGGGCTGCGCCAGCGGGGTCTGCTCTGCTCTGGGCTTCGGCAAGTCTGGCTGCTCCGTCCTCGTCACCACCGCGTGTGTTTGCATAGGGCAATATCGGTAATATTTATACCTTTAAGGTGCCGAGATTGACGTAAGGATGGACATAGATATGTCAATAAGGATGTCATACGACCAGGTCGTTAGCACATTCTTTTGCTGAAGTTCTCGGTGAAATCAAAACAATGGCCGCAGGGTTTTTCCCAAGGTGTCATAGGTTTGATTTGTTTTGAGAACTCCGTATGCCTTATCAGGGGCTGGAGGAATATCGCTTGTCTAATTAGATGGCAAGCGTTATGACCTAATCAGATAACACGCTCCTGTGCCGTAGTGTGGCTTTATCAGATAACGGTTCCTGCATCATGGGGGTTTTCTGCCTCATGGGATGGCTGCTAGTTAACTTGTTAGTTTGTTAACCAGAATAGGGTCAGGAATAGGGGGATCGATACAGAACCTATAGGAATACATCACACGTTGTTACAACGCATTCTTTTACCACGCATGCTGTTACAACGCAAGTTTTACCACGCAAGCCATTACAACGCATTGCTTTGGGGGGTGCTGGATAGTGAATAGTTTAATTTACTATTCCAACTCCAGTCCCCGTGGATAGTAGGGAAGGTGTTGGATAGTAAATTAAACTATTACTTATCCTAGAGCGCCCCCAGTGCAATGCGTTGTAATGGTTTTCGTGGTAAAGCCTGCGTTGTAAAAGCACTGTGTGGTAAAAGTTGCGTTGAAAAGGATGTTCCCCACAAGGCATTGGCGTAATCTAGCCTTCACAAAATAGGAGCACGAGTCACCATCTCCTTGGCCATTTGAGAAGGAAGAGGCAGAAACTTATTTAAACGTTTCAGAGTGCCAAAGCACACACCTGCCAACTTGTCAATCTGGGGGTAAAATTTCAAATCCTCACCAAACCAAACCCCCCGGTTTTTCGCCGGACACCCAGAGGAGCTGGGCATAGGATAGCCCACAGGCCAGATGTCCTCCCTGAAATGCGGGGGGAAGAAGTTATAAGTGAGTACCTCCGACTTCTCCTCGTTGCATTTCAATTGGGCCTTTGCTAGCCACTTAAAAACTTCAGCAATGCAATTTTTAGCAATTGATGGAGAGGAGTCCGTTTTGTTCCAAGTGAAGAGGAGCTGGGTATCATCGGCATACGCTATGAATTTAGCATCCAGCTCCTCTGCCAGGTAGACTAGGGGTGTCAAATAAATGTTAAACAAAAGAGGGCTCAGTGTAGAGCCCTGAAGAACTCCTGTATTTAGACTTCTAAGCCTAGAAGAGAAAGGAGGCAGCCATACTTGCTGAGATCTATTAGCTAAAAAAGATTCAATCCACTTCCATACCTGCCCCGAGATGCCGATGTGAGACTACCGTGCCATAAGTTGTTGATGAGGCACGGTGTTGAACGCGGCAGAGAGATCTAAAAGCACTAACACTGCTCTGCTGCCTGCATCCAGACACTCTCTAACGGCCTCTGCCATCTCAACCAATGCCGTTTCGGTGCTATGGGAGGCCCTAAAGCCCGAATGGGTGGGGTGGAGAGCGCCAAATGTCTCAACAAACTCCAAAAGTTGCTTAAAGGCAACCTTCTCACACACCTTCCCACAGCCGGGAGGAGTGAGATTGGGCGGTAGCAAGTCGGGGTGGTAGGATTGAGTGAAGGCTTCTTCAACAGGGGGAGGAATTTAGCCTGTTTCCACTCTAGTGGTATCGTAGCAGTCAGGAGGGACATATTAACAATGTTATTAACTTCCAAGTTGACTACATCCGCAACTGCTGCCAGTAGCCTTGTGCGGCAGGGGTCAGTTGGAGAACCTGATTTTAATGACTTAAGAATAGTCAGGGTATCAGACAGCGGGGAGGAACGTCGCCAAAGAGGGGTGCACTAAATTTTGTGTGCCAGCTATGTGATGGAAATAAATCTCCTGAGGCTGATTGATAGACCCAATTATTGAAACTACCCATTGCTTCCAATAGTTTCCTGCAATATCAGGATGTGTATCAGCCAAAACCCTACCGAACGCCACTGGCTCGATGCGTGGGCAGGGTCTGGCCACTGTCTTAATCATAGAAGAGGCAGAAGGTTTAATGGATCAAGAAAATTGGATTAAAAAATGGTCCGACCAGGCGACCGGAAGGGAATCCGAGACAGCGGAAAATTAGAGCAAATTCCATCAATAGTATGGCCTCCCCTATGGGTAGGCATGCTCATCCACTGTGTCAATTGGGCAAGCTCCAATGACTCATTAAGGGTACGTGTATCAGAAATTTCCCTACAATCCAAGTGGATGTTAAAGTCGCCGAGCATTGAATAATTGGTATAATCTAAGGCTCTCTGCACAGTTATTCCATCCAACATTTTAAGAATAAATTAGAGGGTCCAGGGGGGCGATATAAAGCGTTTCTACCAATAGAAAATGAGGAGAAATAGTAAGGGAGAAATCTATCGCTTCGTCCTCCATAATGTCATTGGAAAGCCCCTGTGTAAAGGTCCAATGTTCCCTAAAAACTACTGCAAACCCTCCCCCAGTTTTACGGTCAACCCTGGCAATTCTAAAACCTGTTGGAATAGCCAAGGCAATGACCCAGGTAGAGCAATCATTCAGCCACGTCTCTGTTATCAATAAAAGGTCAAGCTGGTTATTGACCAGAAGCTCAAAAATATTCGACACATGTTTTGCCATTGATAGCGCATTAATCAGGGTGGCTTTGATGCTTTGCCCAACCAAAGGGATAGTGGACAAACGATTGAGGGTAGACCCCCTCAAATGAAGAAATTTAAAATCACAGCTTGGACAGATGCTCTCTATATTTTCAAGCACATTCCAAACATAAGCTCCCGCACAGCCTGTGACATCCATGACCCCACTTTTTGTTCACTCTCAATATAACTACCGCGTCTCAAGTTTCCATTCCTACCAAAAGCTTCAAAGAGGGAGCGGTAAAGCCAAGGGATGAAGAAGAGTCTACACTCACTTTGGCTGCACGAAATGTGGTTTGAAGTCGCCGAAGCCATTGGACTTAAAGTTACTCGAGCCCGCAAAATGTACTCATTTACTTCGTGTTGCGTGCGTGTGTGCCTAAGAAATATGTGTATGCGACTGCGTGTGTGTGTGTAAATTTCAAGAAATTATCACTTTTATGTGAGACAGCACGTGTATTTATTGTATGTGTGTGATTAAATATTTGTGTTTGAACATCTGCTGCTGCATACCGTGTGTGAGAGAACGTTTCTAAATATAGCCATATCATGTGTGTGAGTATTGTATGCTTCAGACTGCAGTGGTTCCTCGTACCCCTGCACACATCTTTTGTGGGCTGAGAGGTATTGTTCCCAGGATGGGTTTTATCCTGAGCCCTTTCTTTACACAAGGTGGCAGTTCCCAAAATAACTAGAACCTGCCTACTAGTTGACCCTGAGACAGGAACGTGTCTGCTCTTTTGCAACTCTTTGTTCTCTGAGGGTGTGGCCGAAAATCCATTATCTTACCCCCTCATTTGTCCGTGGCTTCTGTACCCACCCACCCCACCAGTTGTCCGTGCCTTCTTTACCAATCCACCTCCGCCCCGTTGTCCATGCCTTCTTTAGCCATCCCCTCCGGTTGTCCGTACCTTCTTTAAACACCCACCCCCCTTGTCCGTGCCTTCTTTATCCTCCCGTTGTCCGTGCCTTCTTTACCCCACCCACACCACCTCCCTCGCCCTCCCTTCCCTTGTCCGTGGTGCCTTCTGTTTTTTGACAAATGTTGCTGTGGGGTACATATTTATTACATGTATTTATGGACGGCTATCTAATAGCTGCTGGGTGTTTTGGAAGCACTTGGTTGTATTCAGGCGCGCAATGCCTATTGGACTCAACTCAAGGGGCTTCAGCCCCCCCCCCCCCCCCTTGTGTGTGCCAGCCCGGGATGAGACAGCTTCCCGGGCACACACACAGCTGCACCCGAGCCCTTCACAGGTCTTTAAAGACCATTTGCATGTTAATGAGGCTTTGTTGTTGTTTTACCCCTTCGAAAAGCCCCTGCAGCTCCACTCTGCCTACTGCTTGAATATTCAGCCCCCCCCCCGAAATTTTTTCTTAGCCCCCCCCCCCCCCCCCCCCTGAAATGTGGCTCTAGTTGCGCCTCTGGTTGTATTACTCATCCTGTTCTGAGGGGGGGGCGGTCAGCGAAGCAGCAACAAATAGGCAGGCAGGCTAGATAGCTCAGTGGGTCACTGTCCCTCGCCGGAGAGATTTGAGAAAGGTCTTACTCTTGCAGGTTTTTCACTGTTTCACCCGCATGGAGAGGATACAGTGATTGCCATTTTTACAGCCCTGTGAAACCGAAAAAAAGTTGCAACAGTGATATTAAAATGTAAAGCGGTCTCGCACGATTATCGCTCGTGTATATTACTGGCCAAGCCGTTGTATACATTCTAAGCTTGGATATCAAATACTTCTCTTAAGTGTGTCTTCGTATATTGATTTTTGAGGGATATCGGTATGTCGAACTGCAGTGACCATGTATCTTTTTGTAAAAAATCAAGGAACACAAATACCCAGTCCAAAATCCCCCATGTAACTATCTGCATTTTCTGTTTCAGAATAGTTTTTACAGCCTTCTCTTCTTGCATTTTTTAAATATATTGATTAAAAAAAGTGACATTGGGCTCTAGAATTACGTGGCTTTTAAAATCTCATCCTCTGAGTAGATGTGCATTAAACACATAGTTAATCCCATTGATCAGAACATGGACTTTTTTGTTTAGCGCCTTTTGTGCATCACAGTGCAAGTGACAACACTTTCTTTCTGCCCCTGTTGATCTACAGTGCCCGGCGTTGGTCACTATGCTAGTTTAAAACAATTTCATGTTTCATTATCACCGTCCGCTCCCTGCTATTTTTAACAAATATAACCTGACTTCAGAGACTATTCTCTTAGCCACAGATTTTCCCTCAAACAAAAGAGTTTATTTTAAGCCCGGGCGTTTTTAATTATCACTTTTTGTTGCTGTTTCTTTTTTTTTCTTTTGTTTCTTTGTCTTATACACTGCAGATGTTCTATGTGTTTGAAATAAATAATCAATTTATCTCCCATGATTACGTTGACATTGATGCATGTCTCCCTGTCAGTTTAAACCGTGATTTTGCTTATTATGATTTAATATGCACAAACTAAGGTGGTTATGTTTTGAAAGAATTAAACGCTCTTCCTGTAGACGATGCTCGTATGGTCACAGCTGCTCCCCTTCGCCACCCAGGCCAGATATTGATCGTGAACCCCTTACAATCAACTTCGGTCTGAACTAGAGCAACAATCCCCAAAGCGCAGCCAAAGCAACCCCCCATCCCCTGTCACTTCTGCCGCTGCTGGTCCCGGTTCTGGTGTTGCTGCAGAAGGGCTCCTGCGGGACCGGCAGATCGAGTAAGAGGGAGTGGGGATGGGGTGAGTGAGATTAAGCGGGGCGGGGCGGCTGGATATGTATGCCTGGACGCAGCTTTTAATGTGTATACAAATACTGATGCACTTGTATAGCACGGCTCTGTGGAGTGGTCTTGTATTTGTATAGCGCTAATCACCGGCAGGTCTCTAAGCGCTTTTGGAGGCGAGGCCTAGGGTCGTGGGCAGATCAAAGGGTCCCACAGAGATGAGGTGGTTTAGACAGTAGTCAGTGCTTCCTTGAATAGAAGTGGTTTGAGTTGTTACCTGAACACGAGAAGCGCACGTTCTTTTCGTAGATGGTCTGGTAGCTGATTCCAGAGTTGTGGGAGTGCTACGGAGAAAGCTCTGCCCCATTTAGATGCAGTGTTGCATCTAGGGGTGGCCAGGTTACAGGCCTCCGATGACCGCAGTGTGCGCCCTGGAACGTAGATCTTCAGGCGTTCCTTAATGTAGACCTGGGCTTTGCCATAGATCACTTTATGAGCAATGCAAAGGCCTTTAAACTTCACTCTTTGCCTGATGGGGAGCCAGTGAAGTTTGTGGAGCAGCGGGGAGCCATGGGCTCGTCTGGGCAGCCTAAAGATCAACCTGGCTGCATCATTAAGCCCAACTTGGAGTTTGTTAATGAGTTTTTGAGGAAGGCCTAGATATAGGGCATTTCCATAATCTAGTCTAGAGATTATTGGGGCTTGCACAATCATTTGTAGGGAAGTAGTGGAGAGAAGCGGGGCAAGTTTCCGTAGTTGTTGTAGGAGCACTATACAGGTGCCTACCACCGTAGTGATTTGGTTATTCATGGAGAGCTCTTGGTCCAGTTTAATGCCTAGGCTTTTTATGGCGGCAGCGGGGGTGGGGGTAGGGCCCAGCTCCTGGGGCCAAAAACACTCATTCTTGGACTCCATAGTGCCAGCGACGTTGAACTGCTGGTTCAATGTGCACAGTCCATTGGAAAGGATGGATACAGTGTGGGAAACAACTGTATCATTCATGTGAAGGCTACTTTACCACAGTGCACAGGGATGCGAGGCATGCAGGGCTGCAAGAGTTTGTGATGTCAGCGCTTGGTGTATGTGTGGCTGACCGTAGGAATGCAGGTTAGGGGAAGGTGTGCATGCTTAATATGCATTTAGGACATGGCTGAGGGTATGCAGTATTAGGGACATGGCATATGATGCATGGGACAGTGATGTAGAACACCTGAGTCTGTACTGAGGGTGGGAAAAAGAGCCATCAGTGGAGAGTAGGTAGGGCTGAGAGGGAATGCCATGACAGAGGTACACTGCACAGTGGGCAAACTGGGTGGTGGATGCTTGTGGTGATGTACTTTAGAGAGTGAATACTCTGGATGGAGGGAGGCTAGGGGTGTTGGAGTGAGTACTGAGAATCAGACACATGCCCTTATAAACAGTAGACAACAGATATCGGTGATAAAGGCTCTTGGAATTGAGTGCTTTATGCTATCTCCAATTTAAAATTATAGCCAAACACTATAACTGTTGGAGGTCTTGTGACGTCAGAAGAGAGTGCACGTTTCTCAAACCTGTGAGTGAGGACCGCAGTGGAGGTCTGCAGACAAGTGTGGTGGGATCGTATCGCCTGGACCCTGACGGAGTCGGGTCATTCCATTCTAGGCTGTAACTAACTAGTAAATCTGCAGAATGTGGGACTCAACACTCAACATTTAATTATAAAAGGAACACTGGAGCGTAATTGGCTCCGGTGCCTCAAATGGCATCACCTGAAATTGCTTCATTCATCTCCAGACTGACAGAAGCAGCAAGGTCTAGGACATATTTCACATCCAGGCTGGTTTAATCACAGCATTAAGGGTTTACAGGAGAGCCACTGAGCCAGGGACTTATTACCAAAGTTAAACTGTCTGCTCTGCATTCTCCACTGCTTCTGAAGCTAAAGAGTGCTAACAGTTCTGCTAAAGACAATCTTGCTACTCCAGTGATATTAATTGCATTTCCTTCTGTTTCTTTGAAAGAATGTCTGACGCACTCTTCAACATTTAAATCCACTTCACAGAAAACTACATGAGGCTGAATCTTTATGATGGCTTACGACTTCAAACATTTCTATTTGTCTGCATTGATCCAAGATTAAAAATCTTTTTTTGTATTCATCTTGCTTATAGGGTGTGCAGGTAAAACCAGCTCTTTACCTTATTGGCTCGCTCTGTGACCACTGCATTAACAGCACCTGTAATTTTGCAGTTTGCTAGGTGCACATTTATCTTAATGCAGGGCCAAAGATAAGAATGGGAATGTGTCCTCTCATCCGGAGCTGATCCCCGTTTTACTTTTCCACAAAAATAAAAAAGGATAGAACTTTTTTTTATTAAATATTAATTGCAGGGGGCGTGGCTAGCAGCCGATAGTAATGGCCGCAGCCTAGGGAGGCTCCGAGCTCCATAACCGGGCCCAGACTATCCGTACACTTATCCGTAGCCCTAATAGTCCAGAAACTTGTGAGAGAGCGGCGGAGCAGACAAGCATCGTCTGAGTCTGTTCCCAAAAACATCAGGACTCACAAACACTGCGGCACGGAGAAACAATCTGTGGCCTCCTGACGCGTGGCGACCGGGACCCACAGTAGCTGTGGGCTATGCGCAGTGAGAGGCCGGAGGTCCGGATCGGGGAGGACCGAAAGTGCGGGTGCGGAGCGCTCCCGCCCCTCTGGCCCTAGGGTGATGCTGAGCTGTGGAGAACGTGGCGGCGCCCGAGGACACGGCGGAAGGACTGCTGGGGCCCCCACGGCGCTGCCTAACAGTAAGTGCCTGACGGTCGGGGTGGAGGCTGCTAAATCCCCCCGGCCTCCATTTTGAGCGCCAGTGCCACCATATATCGGGGGGAAGTGGCAGGTGAACACTGGCCGGGACACCCCCCCCCCCACCGAACACGGCAATACTTCAGATCCACCGATTTTAGCCGGTGGGCTCGGCCTGAATCATCCTGGGGGGGCAACATCGCCACTGGGATTTTCACATGTGACCGGGAGAGGCCCTGCCACCACGTGTGACTCTGGAAAGGGAATCCTCAGTGGAGCTGTCGCAAGGACGCGCATTGCTCTAAACTCCTGGAAAGCCCTCCTTGGCATCTAGTGACCCACCTGGGGAGGCACAAACTGGAACACTGGCCACCTTTTAGACAATATCAGAATGAGCAACAGAACTGCTAAGGGGGCTGTTGTAATCACATCATGAGGCGAAGACACCAATGGATTTGCTTAAGTTTATTGAAGTCATAAACACAACACCAGCGCACCCGCCGTCTTCAGCCAGCGGGATATCACTGACTGTCAACGAGCGGCGCTCACTTCAGAACGTTCGGCATTCGGAACATTCCACTGCTGCGCGGGGGCGTGACCACATCGTAAATGAAGTCACAACATACCCCCCTTTCCTCTACACGCAGGTAGGGAATTGAGTGGTAAACAATGAAGGAACAGAGTTAATGGGAGACAAGAGCAAAGAAAATAACCAACAAATCAGCCAACAAGGAAGTCATGCAAGTGTTGAGGAAGCCTCCTAGCCCGTAAGGGTCTCTGATATGTTTGAGCTCCATGAAAGTTCTGGGACACATCACTTGAGTTGATTGCTCTTTGACCAGTGCCCAAGTTATCCCCACCGGGTCCTGGTGCCCCCGTCTCTGTACTTGTGCGTCAACTGTCAATCATGGGCTAGCATGTACCCTGAGCATGTATCTTTGTTGACTGCATTTCTATTAAAGGTTTCAGAAAGATGGTCTCTAGAACGATACTTTGCTACCCTGCGCAAGTTCCATTTGTCACCATTCTCTAATACAACATAGAAGGGAAATACTTCCTTTTCCTTGAATGGTTCAAGAAACTTACGCAGACCTCTGACCAAACGGACGTCCGGAACGGACATTGACCCAATCACCAACCAGAATGTTAGACATGTTCTTTTCCCTGCCTTGTACCTTCTTTGAATCATGCACGGGAATGCTCGCATCACAATCTCCACTGTTCCTCTGTTCAATCAAATCCCGGATCCAAGCAGGCACTAGTTTAGAGGCTGGTTTCCTGCCTCGCATGGCTACAAAGGGGACCACACCAGTAGTGGAATTTTCAGTTGTGCGATAAACCCATACCAAGTCATTCAAAGTCCTTTCAATATCCAGACTATTGGGGAGTGCCAGACTTATCGCACCCTTGATCATGCGATTGGCCCTCTCAACAATCCCATTGGATTGTGGGTTGTACAATGTTGTGAACGAATGTTTTATACCACACTCACTCAGGAATTCCCTCATCTCATTTGAAGACAATTGGGTCCCATTGTCCGTGATAAGGACCGAGGGACAGCCTTCCTCCTTAAAGATTGTGCGCAAAACTTTGATAGTGATGCGGGTGGTAATTTCAGGAAGTAGATAAGTAATGAGCCACCGAGTATGAACATCCATAACTACTAGGCAAAATATTTTGCTGGGGTGGACACCAGGCATTTGTCCAATAAAATCAAGGCATATGCTGTGCCACACCACACCAGGATCCTGGATGGAACTAGGGACGGATTGGGGTCCCACCTTGAGTCTCTTTTCAGATTCACAGCATTAACTGCACCTCTCCACCCACCTAACGACGTCACCATCCATTCCAGGTCACTAGAACTCATTCCTCAAGCTTTTTTTTGTTATGGTTTGGCCCTGATGCCCTTCATGAGCTAAGTCAAAGAGTCTTTTGTGGACGTCAACAGGGGGAATCAACTTATCCTCACGCATGATGATCTGATCAGTGACGGTGGATAACTCGTCAATGACTGCATTATAGGGTAGGACACTAATAGGTAAGGTACTCTCCCTACGTCTGCCTTTAGAGATAAGACTCCTGACATTTTTCAAAACCTCATCATGAGACATAGCCTCTTCCCACTCTTTCTTACTAACAGCACCTCAGCTCCACTGAACTACCTCATCAACACACGAGATAGCTCCTTCACACTCTTTCTTAGACACGCCTGTCTTGTCCACATCCTCCCATTTCAAAGACAAACGTGACATGCAATCGGCCTGAACGTTGCGCCAGCCCGAAATGAACTAAAGATCAAAATTGTACCCTTGTAATCTTGAGGCTAACCTGGCTAGCCTGGCTGACCCCTTTCCTGTTCCTCCTGGTGAGGGTATCTTCAACAAGGGCTTGTGGTCAGTGCGAAGTTTAAATCTACTCCCCCACACATACATTCTGAAATATTCCACGCCCCAAGCAGCTGCCAAGGTCTCCTTTTCTATTACGGAGTAGCATCGCTCAGTTGTAGTCAATGTGCGAGATGAAAACGCTACAGTTCTTTCGCTATTTCCGTCACTCTGTGATAACACAGCTCCTAAGCCGATATCACTTGCATCAACTGTGATGATCGTCCTCCCCTGTACATCAAATAGAACCAGAATGCCAGCATTGCATATCTCAAATTTAATTTCCTTAAAGCATTTCTCTTGTTCATCCCCCAAATGAATTTGACCCCTTTCTTCAAAAGCACTTTGAGCTGTTCAGTTTTACTTGCAAAGTTCTGTACGAACTTCGAGTAGTATTCAATAAGCCCAATGAATGAGCGCACCTGGTCTTTATTTGTGGGAACAGGAGCCAACTTTATGGAAGCCAGGAGGTCTCTCTTTGGTTTCACGCCCTCTGACGAGATGGAATGCCCCAGATATTCCACCTCTGTTGCTAAAAAGGAGCATTTCTCCCTGCGCAGTGTCAAGCCAGATTCTAATATTCTCGCAAGGGCCTTCTTCAATGCAGAATTGTGTTCACTCACACTTTCACCAAACACTAATATGTCATCCTGGAAATATATTACATTTTCCACACCTTTAAAAATTTCCGTCACCATCCTTTGAAATACACTTGCAGCTGAACATAGCCCGAAGGGCATCCTCGTGAATTGAAATATGCCTTCATTGGTGACAAAAGCTGTCAAGTGTTTAGAAGAATCGTGCAAACGTATTTGGTGATAGGCGTGACGGAGATCAAGCTTTGAAAAGTACTTCACCCCTTTCAGCAACACCATCATCTCGTTTATATTGGGCAGGGGAAAGGTGTCAGGGATTACATTCTGGTTCAAACTTCTGAGGTCCACACAGAAGCGTAAATTGCCATCGGCTTTCTGTGAAATTACAACAGGGGAAATCCATGAGGAGCATTCTATAGGCTCTATGACTCCATTGGACAGCATCTCATCCAACATTCTCTTCAACTCCCCCCTCACTGTAATAGGAACCTTCCTCAATTTGTGTTGTACATGGACAGCATTGGGTTTGAGTTTAATTTTGTGTATATAACCTTTCAGATTGCCTAGTTGTTCTCTGAAAACACCTTTGCCTCCTTCTAAGATGTCTTCTACTGAGAGGTCATCCACTACCATGACTTGCTCGATACCATGTGGGTCAATTTTGATGTGTAGGTCAAATTGATGATACCACCCTAATATGGGGGGTCCAGATTCTGAAACATACACCTTCCCCCTCACAGATCTTCCTTTGAACTTAATATCTGTTGCCATGTAACCCAAAATGTCTATTTGTTCACCCTGATACCCGCCAGGATTTATGTCTTTAGGCATCAGTTTCCTGTTAGGCCACTCCTGCTTGAAGATTCTTTTGGAAATAATGGTATACAGCGACCCTGAATCAACCA
This sequence comes from Lissotriton helveticus, assembly GCF_964261635.1. Lineage (NCBI taxonomy): Eukaryota > Metazoa > Chordata > Amphibia > Caudata > Salamandridae > Lissotriton > Lissotriton helveticus. The sequence continues at coordinate 1,256,310,172 of NC_136065.1, read as the reverse complement.
TAAGGTCAATGCTCTCATCCCCAATGATAAATCCTGCCTTTGGCCTGTGTCTCCTCCTATCATTTGAATTGTGATTCTCAGTGAAAAGGATCTCATCATTCTCGCTACCATCATATGATGATGGTTCTACACACAAGATTCTGTCTTGTGTGTGAGGGACAACAGGCTCCTCAGATAACATCGCTACTTTACCTTTGTTGACATCCCTACACATTCTAGCAAAGTGACACTTGCGGCCACATTTTAAACACTCTTTCCCAATGGCACAGCATTGCCTTGAGTCAGACGCATGGTAAGCATTCTCACACTTTCCACAAATTTTGTTACTAGCTCTTTTGGGATATGACCTACTGCCAGGGGTATTTCTTATGCCTTTAAACCTTGTTGAAGCGGCCACTTCACCTTCTCAACCCTCCACAACGGACGTTTCACCTTCCAACAGACATGTTAACCATGGAATCTCTACGATCCATTTCTTTCATACATGAATCAGACTCCTCTATTATTTTTGCAATGTCGATTGCATCCTTAAGAGAGGGATCTTTTGCACCCCATAGGCGTTCCTGGGTCTTTCTGTTTCTACATTGAACAATCAGTTGATCCCTAATCATTTCCTCTGTCATGGGTCCAAATTTACATTTCAATGAAAGTTCCCGAAGTCTAGTGACAAAGTCATCAATGGACTCACCTACTCTTTGTGGCTGAGTATAAAACTTATATCTCCTCAATGCTATGTTAGGCCTTTCTCATCATTAGCAACAGGTAAATATTTAAAAATGTGTTGACCTTCTTTCCCTAGATTGGTAAGTAGAATAGCTTTCTTCCTACTACTAGCAAAATCCTGAGCGTCTAATGCTTCTAGGTAATTGTTCAACATTTCAATCCACTCATCCCATTCTATACTTGGATTACCTGGTTGATTTAGAAAATGAGGAGGCGTAGACACGGCAGAAAGATCGAGGGCATTGACATCCATATTCTACTTGAATGTGTCCCCTAATTTGCTTGTCAGAAATACCTTAATCCCTTGCTCCCTCTTTTGCCACAAGGTAGTATGAAGACTAAAAATGGACAAGAAAGCAGAATAAAACTTTTCCACTGGAGTACCAATATGTACCACACACAACAATACCAATTATATTCTCCTTGAAATGTGTTTCTGTGATACCATCAGTGACCAGTATGTACCACTTTACGCCAAAAGATGGCAGCGTTACTCTAAGAACCAGAGCACATGTGATAAAATGGGAATAACTGTAAAAGCTGTCTCTAGTACTTAGAATGACAGCGCAAATCGTCCCTCGCCTTGCTGTCTGAAATTGCAGTACTAAATTTTGTGCTCGACAGTTTTCCTCACATGAAATGCCCCTCAGCTTTGTTTCAATCAACACGCTCCACCATTTTTCTCTGTACTCTCATCCAATTCTATCCCTCTTCTGCGTATGCGCTAGTATTATCGCATTCCCTTCCCGGACTGCTCACAGCAATACCGTGTTTCTCCACAATAACATATGTTGATTTCTCCTCTGGCCATTCAACAGTGCTTCGGCATTCCCTTTGCGCGCTCACAGCTGTGGCATTATGAAACGAAAATTTTGCTTTGCGTGCGACAGTCTTTCTCACGGCCGATCCGTACGCCCTTCAAGTTCAATGCTTTATCACTTCTTTATGTTTCTGTCACGCCGCTCGCCCGCTCCCTTGTTCATAGCATCAGATAATAATTTTCTTTGTCTAGCACGCGACAGTTTAAGGTACCCCTCTGTTTTTGTCTGAGCGCTCGCTCCTCCACGTCCAGTCACAGCACTAATCCTCAGCGTCTCGGCTGCACATTCAGCTGTATTGCTGTATTCCCCTCTCGCTCTGCTCACAGCAATACTTCTTTTGGCCACAATGACATATGTCAATTTCTCCGCTTTTCATTCAGCTGTTCACCGGCACTTCCCACTAACGCCGCTCTCAGCATTACCATTGGTTTCAGCCTTAACTCAGCAGGCTACCTTTCCATATTTACAACTGTGACACCACAGATAGGAATGCGCTCTCTTACTTTAAGATGCTCCCTCCAGCTGAGTTTTTCCGAACACTTCGCCAATTTCTTCATCAATATCTTCGCTGTGTGTTGTGTCCTCCGCCGTCTGAAGACCGTCCTCGTCGCCAAGAAGATGTTGTAATCACATCATGAGGCGAAGACACCAATGGGTTTGCTTAAGTTTATTGAAGTCATAAACACAACACGAGCGCGCCCGCCGTCTTCAGCCAGCGGGATCTCACTGACTGTCAACGAGCGGCGCTCACTTCAGAACGTTCGGTATTCGGAACATTCCACTGCCGCGTGGGGCCGCGACTACAGCGTAAATGAAGTCACAACAGGGGCCAACCAGGCAAAGCTAGACAAATATGCCTTCACTAAATCCCAAGGAGATGCGCAGGACAAAGAGTCCCCATCAACAACGGGGGCGTCTGGGGGTGCCCCGCAAGAGGTCACCTTGCAGGACATTATGACCACCCTCAATAAGGTGGATTTGAGGATTGGGACCCTAGCAATTGACCTGGCTTTTGATCAGAGCTGACTTCAATAAAATGTCCACAAAAGTGTTGGAGGTTAAAATAACAACAGCGGCCCTCTCGTCCCTTTAGTCTGACACTTCCACCCTCCAGAAGCAAGTTCGGCAGCTGCAGGCAGATAATAAGCTCTTGATGGCCCGCCTCGAGGATCAGGAGGGGCGCTCGAGACAGAATAACATCCGCCTTATAGATGTTCCGGAGACGGCCGGGAGTCAGGCCCTGGATCTGTTTGTGGAGGACCTGGTGACTTCTCACCTCCAGCCTCGAGGGTTGTCAAACTTCTACTCAGTTGAGCGCACGCACCGGGTCCCGGGAGGCAGACCAAAACCGGGGGCCCCCCTTTGACCGATCCTGGCACGAATATTCAACTTTAGGGACCGCGATGCAATCCGGCAAGCTGCTCAGCAGGCCCCTCCGATCCGCATTGATAATGCTGCGATCACGATCTTCCCGGACTACACGGCGGCAGTAACGAAACAACGCAGAGGATTCCATGATTTGAAGAAGGTTCTTCAGAAGCGTGAACTCAAATACTCCATGCTATTTCCAGCCAAATTGAGAGTGGAAGCGGAGGGCAAAGCATGGTTCTTCTCCACGCCTGAAGAGGCTCAGGAATGGTTGGATGGATGGCGTAAGGCGGCGAGGTCTGGCCGTGCTGTACATCGAGACGCGAGGCGCAACGAACAACAAGAAGACATGGAGCAAGAACAAACATTTATCTTCGGATGCCGATGAGCTGTACGTCTCAAACTGCTTCCATGGCCGTGGAAGAATACCTGGCCCGGGCCTCCTTGGGACTGTATCCTCTTTGGTAACGTTGTCTGGGGTTCCAAATGACAGAGATGATGTTGCAGCTGTTCAGGGTTGCTGCTCGCGGGTACTTTCTGGCCCGTACTGGGGGGTTGTCCTGCAGTGAGGGTATAGAGACTAGTTTGCGATGACTGCTCTTCATTGGCCCTGTTTGCTGACTTTATCGTTGGGCTCTGGGTTTTTGATTTTACAAATGTACTGGCCCGGAGAGAGGCAGGGGTGTTTTTTCTCCTACCCCCTTCGTTGCAGGACTGGGAAAGGGTATTAAGCACTCTGCTTGATTGGGGTGGCGGGTAGTTTTGAATCCGTCTAGCAGGGAGGCAGGGTGGTGGGTGGGAAGGGATGGGGAGTTCACTAGTATTGTTTCTTGTTTCCTTGTTTTTTTGCTCAGGGCAATTTTTAATGTAGAATATGCAAAATATTATCTTGTGGGCGCACACCAAGGGGGTCACTTTGTACCAATACATTACCTATGGCAGTAGAAACACAGCTACCTAACTCTGGTGAGAGTACTGACAGTCCTCAGCGGTCCCTGGTGTCTCCCCTGACGTTGCTCACCTGGAATGTACATGGCCTGGGGGATAAGATTAAAAGGGGGTTGGTGTTGCAGTATATACGACGCACTGCGCCGGCGTGGCTTTACTACAGGAAACTCACCTGGTGGGGTCGACGTATAAAGCTATGGATCGCTGGGGTTACAAAATGGTTGTGCACTCTGAGTTCTCCTCGGGCACGCGGGTGGTGGGCATACTGGTTCAGAAGCAGTTCCCACTGATTGTACACCACGCTTGGACTGACGATCAGGGCCGTTTTGCAGCCATATCATGTCAGTGGGAGGGGAAGCGTTTTAATGTTGTATCAGTGTACATTTCCCCGGCCCTCCAGACTTTGGCCTTCCCGGAGCTTGGTAAGTTCTTATTAAATATGCCCGAAGGAGAACTAATTTTGGGAGGTGATTTTAACACAGTCCTAGATGGCACTAGGGACCCCCACCCAAGTAGGTCAACTAGAGTGGGTGGTTCCCTTATGCAGGGGTTCATAGATGCCTTGGGCCTCACAGATGCTTGGAGATACAGGCATCCCAATACGCAGCACTATACTTTTCAATCTGGGGTGCATCACAGCCTCTCACATATAGATTATTTTTTCCTTTCGGCCGACAGCCTGCCCCATTTGACAGATGTTGAGATCCGTACACGTGGCATCTCAGACCATGCACCCATCTCACTAACCTACAGGATACACGCCAGGGTAAGAAAGCGAATGTTTCCCATTTGCAGGTTATTTCCAGGTCCCTGCGATCCGGAAAGATATAATGGCAGTCACGAAACATTATTTCCAAGAAAATCTGTCCTCCGTACAATCCCCTAGTATACTGTGGGAAGAATATAAAACAGTGGTAAGAGGGCAGGCAATGGCCTCCATAATTTGCTACAGGTGGAAAACAAAAGGTGAATTAGAGGCCCTAGAGGCTGATCTGGCTGGTTCTCAGGTCAGACACGAGGAGAATCCCACCCCGGAGACAGCATAAAATGTACGCGTCAAGTAAAGCACACTTAAGGAATATCAACGCGACCAGGTTAAACTGCGGATACAAGCCACGAGACACATAATATAGGAACTGGGGGACAAGGCAGGCAAGCTTTTGGCGAGGAAGAAAAAAAGAGCACAGAAAATGATAGCACAGCTCCGTACTCAGACTGGGGAAGTAATAACTGCTCCGGAAGACATAGTAGAAACTCTGGCATGTTACTATGAACAAGTATACACCTCTGAGTCTCACATGACAACGGAGGAGGCGCAAACATGTATTAAAGACAGTAAAATGCCTGCACTGTCTGCTGAAGCGGCTCTTTCTCTGGAGGCCGACATTACGATTGACGAACTGGTGACTGCCATTCACTCCCTACATTCGGGGAAAGCTGTGGGTCCTAATGGTATCCCCATTGAGCTCAATAAATGTACATCTGACTTAACTGCCCCACACCTCTTGACGATGTTTACAAATAGCTTAAAAGTGGCGGAGCTGCCACGAGATCAGCGAATGGCTACTATAATTACGGAGCCAAAACCTGATAAACCGCTGGACCAGTGTTCCTCATAACGCCCAATATCTCTACTCAACGCCGAGGCCAAAATATTGGTTAAATGGATCGCCCTCCAACTAACCCCACACCTCACAACCCTGATTCACCCGGACCAGTCTGGGTTCATACCCAATAGGAATATGGCGCTTAACCTCAGAAGGGTGCATGCGGTAATGGCACGTATAATTAGTATAATTAGTATACACGAGCCTGCAGTTATCCTCTCAATTGACGCCCGCATGGCATTCGATATGGTGGAGTGGCCGTACATGTTCGCTGTTCTCAGATACCTGGGCTTCGGCCCCAAATTTTGCGCATGGGTGCAATTATTATACTCACGTCCACTCGCCCATGTAGTAGCGAATGGTCATATCTCGAGAGACTTTCAGTTGGGTCGGGGTACGCGTCAGGGCTACCCCTTGTCTCCATTGCTGTTTGCATTGGAGCTGGAGCCATTGGCGGCCTGGATCCGATGGGAACCCATGATTCAGGGGCTCAACTGGACTGCGTCTTGGGAGGACCGTATATCCCTATACGCGGACGACGTTCTGTTATACCTGTCGTCCCTGAGACGCTTAATACTAGTGCTTTTAAATATCTGTGAGATCTTTGGTCGGGCATCAGGGTATACCATCAATTGGCCCAAATCAGTAATGTACGTCCTCAAGGGTCCGCCCCCATTGCTCCCGGCGGACTGTCCACTCACGGTCACGGAAGACTCTTTTAAATACCTGGGTATCTGGATAACGCCCGATTCAGAAACCTTCCTAATCAAAAATGTAAAGCCCCCCCTCGATCGCTTTGGGCAGGATGTGAAGCACTGGCAGGACCTGCCTCTTACACTCCTGGGCAAGGCTGCCCTTTTTAAAATGATGACGCTTCCCTGACTTCTCTATGTCCTTGAAAATACACCGTTCCAAGTCCCACTGCAATATTTAAAATATATAAACACGGTTGTCTCGGGCTTGCTCTGGGGTAATAAACCTGCACGTATTTCGAGGGGCAAATTGAGCCAGAGCTGGTATGACGGGGGTACCGCCCTCCCAGACATCCAGTTATATTACTGAGTAGCCCAATTAAAAATAATTCATCAGTGGTTACACGCGCCCCAGGCAGAACCGGCGTTCCAGGCAGACAGGTATGAACTGGGGGAGGCTGGAGTTCTATCTGCACTATATGATAGGAGTGGCTCCTCCTCCCTGGTGGGACCGACGGCACACACAGTTAGCATCTGGTATGCGGCGCAGTCCCGTCTTAAATGCAAAAACAGTATCACTCAAATGACCCCCCTTTAGACAGCGCGGCAACTGGGAAAACTTCGCAATAGTAAAGGATTTGGGGCTTGGGACCTCATTGGCATTTCTTCAGTGGGAGATTTATGGAAAAGGGGTGCGGTGGTATCTTTTGACCAGCTACATGCCCAGTATGAATTAGTACCCACTGAAATGTACAGGTATATACAGATCAAACATGCCTTGGAGTCGGTTATCCCACTAGGCACCGATGTACCAGAAGCCACTCCCTTAGAGGACAGATTGCTCACCGAACATATGCCCAAGAAGGCGACATCATTTACTTATCGTAAATTAATTAACAACACACCGGACCCAACAATACAATTAATGCACAAATGGTCAACTGATTTAGGGGAACTCGACGAGGCGGATTGGCAGACAGCGCTGTCCTCCCCAAGGGAGGTGGCCATACCCTCTAGGCTCCGATTAATACAGCTAAAGATATTACACCGTATGTACTATATGAGGGTCACCCTCCACACCATAGGAAGGGCCACACTTCACTTTTGCCTTAGGGGTTGCAGGAACATTCTTTCACACTATATGGCAGTGCCCCCTGATTGCATTGTACTGGGCTAAAATCATGAGAACACTGTCCCAGGTGGTGGAGGTGTCAATTGTCCCGGAGCCGAGATGCTGCCTCCTGAACCTTTGGGAGCCGAATGATCTCACACACCCCGCTCAGGATTGGGTGACGCTGGGTGTACTGTATGCTAAGCAAAATATAGCAAAGTATTGGGGTTCCGAGGAAGTGCCGAGGCTTACAGATTGGTGCTTAGACTTGGATGCAGCAATGATGGCGGAGAGAGTGGGTTATCTACACCGTGGTTGTCCCCGGAAGTGGGAGAAAATATGGGGGGCCTGGAACAAATATAAGGTTATTTATGTGAACCACTGACGCTGGAGGGTGAAAGCGAATCTGAATAAGGGGTGGGGAAGAGGGAGAGGATCCAGGGTAGTACCTAAGGGGATGAATATTTTACCAATAATTCTACTGCTGAGTAAACTGTCGCAAAGGTCTAATGTAACTTATGATACCCAATGTCTGTGCCAATTGATTTACATGTGCCCTGCTTTGTTTTCAATAAAAACATTTAAAAAAAATATATATATTAATTGCAGTTGTAAATCAAACTGCATCACCCAATGTGTAATAATTGTCTAGCTATTTAATCACTGGAGGCAAAACATCCAGGATATTGTGCTGCATAGCTACACACTTATAAGGTCCCAAAGGTGAGACAGACTGCATTGCAAATGCTTGTTTAATTGCACTCCCACTGAACAGATGCGTTCTAGTCACTACATGTTTTACACATGTTGTGGGCTCCAGTCGCGGCTTTCATGTCTTGCGGTTGGGGGGGCAGGTGGGAGCTCGTGTGGGGGTACACGGATGAGCATGCTAACTACTGTTAAGAGGATTGTTCATTGCACGGCATTTGAATGGGGTGAAATTTGGACTTGTGTCCCATTACATATACCTTGGTATTTTATTTAAAATTAACTTGACATTGAATAGGCATTGAAGCACAGTGACAGCGAGCACGCTGGTGGCAAAAGATGGCCACCGAAGACTTAATCCCATCTGTTGGGCTACAAGCTAACAAAAAGGTTCTCCGTAACACTTTGCTTGGCATGTCTCCACTTATTTTTGATTTTCACAAGTGCATAAAATTTAGAGGTTCAAATCACAAAGTTAATGAATCACAGGGTTTCCTATCCCTAAAAAGTTTCATACATGCTGAGTGGCAGCTGGCGACTTTCCAAAGCGGTGTGGCACTTAATAGTTAAACCATTTTATGAACAACAGATATGCTTACATTTGTGTTAAAGAGGTGTTCAGGCTACATTCTATATATTCATAAAGAATGTGCTGCAATACCAATTTAATTTTGCAGCATATTGGGAGTATTGGTGTAAAATAAATAAACATAAATAAATATATCCTTACCTTCACAAACTGATCCTACCGCCTTGCGCCTGGCAAAGATGTACAGGCTGTTGTCATGCTTCTTTTAATACCAAACAGCATAAAAACAGTGCCATGATTGGCTGGGTCAGGGAAGCACAGTGCTCCATCGGAGACCAATGGGGCTGTGTCTCTGCTCTTGCAGCTCCTAAGTAGTGTTTATTATGGAAGTTTGAACTGTGCATGACAGGCTGGCCACAGCAAATACACTGGCCAACCTGACATGCATAGTTTACTTGTGATGTGATGTGATGGGTTTTTTATAAAGCGCAGGTTGCACTCCAAGGAGCATCTTTGCGCTATAGAAGAGATTTAGTGACCCTGGTAGTTGGGGAGATAAAGAGGTATCTAGACTAGGCTTTTACATTGCTGTTCCGAGAGAGTGAAAATCCAGGTTTTGAGAGCCTTTCTGAAAGTTGTTTCTGTGGGGATTTGACGGAGATGAGAGGGGAGAAGGTTCCAGGCCTTGGAGCCTAGTACCGCCAGGGACTTTCCTCCTTTCGTTTTAAGTCTAAATTTGGGGATAGTGAGAAAATTAGCCCCTTGGGACCTGAGGCATCGTGTGGGGCTGTAGTGCTTGAACATTTTCATTATGTAGATTGGTCCATTTCCATTGAAAGCCCTGAAAGTGATCAATAATATTTTAAAGAGCACCCTTTTATGGATGGGCAGCCAGTGCAGAATGTTCATTGCTGCTGTGGCTGAAGTTCTCTTTTTCCATCCTAGCACTAGTCTGGCTGCAGCATGTTGTACAATTTGTAATTTTTGGCAGACTTCTTTGTTTGTCCCTGCATAAAGACTATTACAGTAGTCGATGCGGGAGGTAATGAGGGCTACAGCGACCGTTTTCCTTGCGGAGATGGGAATGAGGTCGAAGAATTTCCTGAGCCCTTTAATAATTCCGAAACAGGTCCCTGCTACGGCAATGGCTTGTTGTTTGAAGCTCAGGGAGGGGTCAAATCTGATCTCTAGATTACGGACTGAGGAAGCAGTACTGGGGGGGGGCAATGGCATCCTCAGGCCACCAGGATGTAGGGTTAAAGGTGTTTCCTTTGCCGAAGGATAGAATTTCGGTTTTCTCAGTATTGCACTTAAGATGATTTAGATGCATCCATTTAAATGTGGCAGTAAGGCAGTTTTGGAGCTTTGTCTCGGCTTCACGGGTGTCATTCTCTAGCACCAGAATGAGCTGCGTGTCGTCAGCGTATGCGATGGTATCTATGCCAAAGGATGAGATGAGGGTAATAAGTGGAGCCATATATAGATTGAAAAGTGTAGGGCTCAGACAGGAGAGTTGGGGGACTCCAGAGCCTACTAACTTTTCTTCTGACCTATACTGTCCTAGGACCACCACTTGTCTTCTATTTGCAAGGAAACTTTTTATCCAGCACAGTGCAGTTCCGGTAATTCCTGCCGCGGCTAGACCGTCCAAGAGAATGGTATGGGACACCATATCAAAAGCCGCGGACAGGTCTAGCAGGACCAGGACTGCTTTCTTTCCCTGATCTAGTGCTGCACGGAGGGTTTCAGAGGAGAAGATTAGGGCTGATTCTGTAGAATGCTGAGCTCTGAAACCAGCTTGGTTGGGATGCCAAATGTTATTGGCTTCCAAGAATGCAGTAAGTTGTTTATTGACAGCTTTCTCAGTAAGTTTGCAAAAAGCTGGGAGTAAGGAAATGGGGCGAAGATTTGTGAGGGTAGAAGGGTCCGGTAGTGTTTTTTTTTTGCAAGGGTTTGACCGCTGCGAGTTTCCATTCTTCGGGGACCAAACTGTGATTAAGTGAGGAATTTATGATGCTGTTGATGAATGGGTTGGCAATCTCAATTAGTGAGTGGAGCACCAGCGGGGGACAGGGGTCGAAGGGGGAACCCGATTTAGTTTTGAGGATCTCTATTTGAGATTCTTCTAGGCTTATAGGTTGAAAGGAGGCCAGGGTATGGGTTATTAAGCTGGAATTGATTGCCTTGCTCTCCTCATGGTTATGCGGTTGCGAGAAATCTTTGATCAGCGTTAAGATTTTACCCTCAAAGAAGTCTGCAATGGTGTTGCAGAGGGTCTGTGAGGGGGGGGGATGTCTTTCTGCATGGTTTTAGGATTGGTAAATGTATTTACAATGTTAAAAATTTCCTTTTGCTTGTTATTGCTTTTATTAATGGCTTCCGTATAGTAATCTTTTTTGGCCGCTTTGATCAAGCCGTGATATTGACGACTGGTGATTTTATACATATCTTGGTCAGTGTCTGTGTAGTTAAGTCTCCACTTTCGTTCGAGCGCCCTAACCTTTCTTTGTTCCTCTTTTAGGGTGGGAGAGAACCACGGGGCAGTGGGTCTTTGTTTTCTCCTGGCCCTTAGACAGGGAGGGATAGACTCCTGGCCCTTTATGAGAGTGTTGATCCATTCCCTAAAGGCCTGGCTGTCCTTGTCTGGGGCTCCTGACGGATTCGGTCTGGATTTGTCTGCTCTTGTTAGGAAGTCTCATTGCCCAATCAGATCTTTCCAGCAGGGTACTACCATGGCAGGCCCTGGTGAGACATAGGCTTTTTTAGTCAAAGAGTGGGATATTACAGGGAAATCGAACGGGATATAGCTATGGTCTGTCCAGGTACTTAACAGCCTCCCATTCAATCCTCGCCAGGAGCGAGAGCTCCTCAGCCCCGCCCCGCCCCTACCCCAAAGGAACCGAATGAATGGCAGTATGGAGTCTGTCTGGGGTGTAGTGGCTCGCAGTAGGGGGTCAACGCCCCCATGCTCCTATGGATGATGCGCCCATGAATGCATAAATCGTCTAAGCATGACATCCCACAGAATATGACAAATCATTAAAGTTGAGAATACGTTATATCTCTGGTGAGCACATGCGAAGCCGTAGCAAATCACTTATTTTGGTGCATCCACTTCTGCTTTCCACATACTGAAACTCCAAGAACGGTTCTGCAGCAGTCAACATTGCAGACCAACACCTGAGACTGGATTTGTCATGGGTATTCTGATTGACTGACTATACGGTCCAATTCTAATTGGTTGAGGGCTGGTCCATCTGATTAGCCACCCTTTAAACCTTCAAGAACAGGCCCCAAGATTAGAACCATTCAGATTTGGGTCATTATCAGAACACTTATCGTTGGTCTGCGCCTCTCAGGGATTGTATTGTGCCTTGAAAGTGAGAGCAGCTCACTTGGCCGTTTCTTTAGTCCACTTACAGAGTGAATATGGCAGTTTTCCAGAACACATTCCTCTCTGCAGGAAAAACAGGGTGGAAGCCACCATCTTCGCTATTTAGTCAAACTGTTGTTTTACACGTCTACTGATGACATGCTCAATGGGATCACGTGTGACATCCCATATAATGAGGGAAACATCATATATGATATGACTGTTATGCCATTATATGTGACATTAAATAAAGACATAATGCTGCAATAGCTTTGCCTATTACCATGGGAGTCACTTCGAGCTTTGTGGGATGGGAGAACTGCCATAAATCCGTCATTCTCCTACCCTCACCAGCTGTCAATCAAAAGTGGCAGTTTGTACACCACAAGGACACTACTTTTTATGCATTGTGATGCACGTACCTTACATTTTTTGGTTTTCATAGACTCCTGCTTTGTGAATACCATCAGTACAAAGTCTACTATACTGGCGCTGGGTCCTTAATACAGCTTTACAAAGTTTCATTAGGTAGGAAAAAGGCTAAAATGTCACAACATTATTTTTGGAATTTTACTCATAACCGTATGTCATGCCAGGTAGATCGTGAAATGGCCTCTCTTAGCTAATTGCTTTTGTGAAGACATTCAATAACAGTTAAAGGTGCTGAAGCCTTGCTTAGCCATCTAAGGAACTGCAGGCACATGCAAAAAAGGCCAGTAGTTCTGCAGCCTTCCTTTCCCATTCAAAGAAACTGCAGCTTTGCTTCTGTGTGATAAAACAATTACACGGGCATCGAGTAACAGTTGCGCTGAGATCTTTTCCCTACATGTAATACAACAGCAAGAACATCTAGTAATTGTTCATAACACTTCAACTTTTCGTCTCTATATAACCTTTTTAAATAATAAGGGTAATGTTTGCCTCAGCATGTGTGTATAAGGACATCTGTTAATGCAGTGTTATGTCATCATTGTCAACTACATTTAAAAAAAATCAGTTTTTGGGTTCCAGGTTTGAAGTGTATATAATGCCTCTGATGATAGTGACGTTACTGGCCACATCATATGTGAGGTCATCGATATCATGTGTGATGCCATGCGATGTCATGTGTGAGGTCATGAGCAGTGCACTGAAAGAGTTACGCATAGGCACTGGATGCCGGAGTGCGGGGGCTGCTGCAACACCCCCAGAAATAACAAAGTTGGAGTTCAGAAGGTGAAGAAGAAATACTGATGTCTATATTTTGTCAGTTTACTGTCTGTTCAAAGACAAAGGTCAGATGTCAGAATATGTCTTCATTCAAATTACTGCTTATTCCTTAAATATGTAGATTGATGTTCACCTTTCCTTCCCTGGCTCCAAAGTGCGAGGATTTTATTTATTTATTTATTTATTCGGTGTTTTTGTAGCGCGAACTTGACCCCGTAGGGTATCAGAGGGGTTCACAGTTCAGGACATGGTAACTTTTCCGGTACAGAGTCCTGTATAGTATTTAATATATTCCAGTCCAGTTCAAAGGTGACACATCTATTTCTTTTTGATAACTGCTTTAGTACATTTGCAGGCTGTAAGGCTAGCGGGACCATGACCTCAAGGGACACAAGTCTTATGTCCTTGAGCGAGAGTATTTGGGCGAGCCATGTGTGGGTGCTCTGTAATGTTTACGGTAGGAATTTACTCATTAAGAAGATCTTTGTTTCTTTCTTGAGTCTTGAGTGGTTGGTTAGCCTTCTGATGACTGGAGGTAGAGAGTTCCATATTCTCAGTGTGGCACCCGAGAAAGCTCTGTTATAAGTTTTATTTTTGCGAAAAATCTGTGGTTTCAGTACTAGGTCTCGGGCGCTCCTTGATTGTCTGTTTCCCCGAGAGATCACCAATTTCTGCACTAGGTATTTTGGTGACTTGAAGTGTAGAGCTTTGTGTGTAATGCACACCAGTTTGAGCTGAAGTCTGGCTTCATAAAGTAGCCAGTTCAGTGCTTTCAGGTGAGGAGATATGTGGTTGATTTTTTTTGACCCTGTTATGAGTTTTGTTGCTGCATTGAGGCAGGCTTTTAGCAGTGCTGTTGCAATTTTGGGAGACAAGAAAGTGTTGTGCAGCTGTATTCGATCCTCGAGATTGCTAATGCTTGAACTGACATTTTGAGGTCCGTCGTTTCGATTAAAGGTTTCAATTTCTTAATGTAGCTCAGGTGAAATCTTGCACTTTTAGCCAGCGTGTTAATGTGTGATAGCATGTTTAGGCTTTGGTCTAGCGTTATTCCTAGAGATTTGGTTGAATCTACAATGATCAGGGTGCAATTGAGTGCGGTGATCAAATTGGTCCATTCTTTTATAATGGGATGGCTTTTGGTGGGGGAAATTAGGAGGAATTCTGTTTTCTTTGCATTTAGTTTAAGCCGATTGCTTGTTAGCCATTGCATCGTTGCCCATAGAGCTTTGTTCATTGTTCTGATCTCCTCTAAGGAGGAGATCCTAATGTAAATCTGATTGTCATCGGCATACATGTGGAAAAGGAAGTTGCCAGCCGCGGTCGGTAGAGGAGTACCTGCCGGGGGGATGACATGGGGAGGGGGAGGGGCAGGGTGGGGGTTTGTAATGTATGGATAATGGAGGTTTGCAGGTAAGTAAACATATAAATAAATCAAACGAATTTTGTTGTGTGCACTGCATCCCCAAATGCAATGCAGTGCGCGCAACAAAATTAGTTTGATTTATTTAAATGTTTACTTACCTGCAAACCTCCCTTATCCATACATTACTAACCCCCACCCTGCCCCTCCCCCTCCCCACGTCACCGCCCGGCAGGTACTCCCCTACCGACCGCGGCTGGAAGTTGGCACAGTGTAGTGTGTCTGTTAGCGTTTCCACATATAAGTTGAATAGTGACGGGGAGAGGGTCGATCCTTGTGGAACCCCTTTCTGGATGGTGGATGATGTTGACAAGTTCTTATTCACCAGAAATCTTTGTGATCTGTTCCTCAAGAAGAACTTGAACCATTCAAGAATGTTCCTGGAAAAACCCATCCTGTTCTCCGGACGTTCTAGCAACATTTCATGGTTAACTGTGTCGAACGCGGATGATAAATCAAGCAAGATTAACAGACATGCTTTGTTTTGGTCTAGAGCAAGTAATGCATTATCTACTATGTGCAGAATTGCTGTTTCCATACTATGGTTTGGTCTAAATCCTGATTGGCAATCGTCTAGTAGTTGGAATTTAGATATGTGCTGACTTAGTTGTTGCTGAACACATTTTTCAATCATTTTAGCTAATAGGGGAATGTTGGATACTGGCCAAAAGTTGCTAGGTTCAGAGGGATTCTCTATCGGTTTTTTTAAGATGGGAATGACTTGTCCCATTTTTAGACAGTCTGGGAAGGATGCTTGAGACAGGGAAGCATTGAATATCGATGTCCAGCTGGGGATGATCTCCTTGTCTATGTACAACATAAATTTTGCAGGAAGTGGGTAATTGAAGTGATTATTTGGCTTAATGGCCGATAAGTTTTTCAGGATGTCGTTTTGGTCATATAGCTCAAAAGTGGACCAATGAGGTTCGTTTTTGGGTAATGAATCGTTGGGCATTGGTGGACTATTTGGTTGAGAGGCCTCCCATGTAGAAGCTGCTGAATTAAGCCTGCATTCCATGGACGTGACCTTGGATGTAAAGAAATTTGCGAATTCCTCACAGCTAATTTGAGATTTTGTTGCTTCTAGTGCTGATTTAGACGTTTTGTTTGATTGTTGTTTAACCAATTCAAATAGTTTCCGAGGTCTGTTTTTGGCATTTTCCAATTCCGTTCTGAAGAATTCTTTTTTTTACTTCAGAATATTTTTATTGTAGGCACTTCTGGTTTTTCTTAGCAGTTTTAGCTGTGGGGATGATGGAAGCTGCCTCCATTTCCTTTCTGCTGGTCTCAGTTTACGTCTTTCTTCATTTAGCGTGTCGCTGAACCAGGGTTTTTTATCTTTGTCTGATGTTCATTTTAGTTTTAATGGTGCAATAGTGTCCGTTATCTGTGACATCTTCGCATTGTAGTGCTCCGTGAGTTTTTTGGCGTTTGTCATATTTCTGGGAGGCAGAAGGTCTTTCCTGCATAACGATGCCAGTTTCTCCTTGCCCACGTTATTTTTGGTCCTCACCAATTGCTTGGATTTGATTGGTTGCGTGTTTTTTTCTTTGGTACTCTGCGAATTTGGAAGGTTATTATGTGATGATCTGACCAGTCACAAGGCATGATTGGGGTTAAGCTCACAGCTTTTTCTTTGGATATGATCCAGTCTAGTGTGGAGCTTTTCACACGTGTTGGAAGCGTGCAGGCTTGCACTAGGTTTTGATCTGCTAGGACAGTGGTTTCCAAACTGTGCACCGTGGCTCCCTGGGGAGCCGCCAAACCTAGCCCGGGGAGCCGCGCACCACGCACTTTAATGCATTTAATGTTGAAGGATCTATTGGCATCAGTTAAACTAATTAGACTTAAGAGCATGATGTCGATGATTTGTAAGTGACATGCCTAAAGCTGTAAATGTAGTGCTTAATTGATGGCATTTGAGAGAGATGACCTCCATAATTCACTGGATCCCCAAATTCCAACACTCCCAAAGTAAGCGGAAGATGCCTGATTTATTTTGTTAAACTCGTTAATAGTTTCATTTCAATTTTTTTCAAATGCATTTTACACCAAGGCAAGTTATCATGAAAGTACAGCTGTCCTGTCTATTAAACACATTAAGTATTATTAAGTATTGACACTTGTACTTGAACCATAGGTTCTTCCGGTACATATTTCTTACAGCACACACACATTTCCAGACAGGCCTGTTCTCTCCTTGAGCACAGGGAAGTAAAACACCATACACAGCATAATGGCAACATTTGAAAGCAAGAAAGAGGGACGTGAAAAAAATTGAAATCTGAGGAATGTATTTGGCTTGCATTGACTTGAAGGCAATTTTAGGGAGGAGACATCAAAAATAAAGCTTATGTGGTTTAAAAAATCATGAGTCACCCTGCTGAGACAGGTGTGTTGCCACTTTTGACATGGGGTGAAATGGAAGTGCATGTAAATATTCTTCAAGCGCAGAAACACTTTGGCAATGGGGCCTACATGCATAGGGGTGCTATCTAGCACTGTAAGTGGGATAAAAACGTGTGAGAGGATACTCTAAAAAAAGCATGTGCAAAAAAAGTATAACTAGGATTATTTTCTAAGAGGTGCTGCCTTAGTAATATGAAACACCCTTCATATATGATTATAACACCTTCATCAGCTTCACCCCAATTATTTTCAGTGAGCAAAATGCAAGTACTCCTGAGGCTGGGCTTACATCCCCCCACCCTCCAAAAAAAAGAAAAGGTTGGGAGACACAGGCAATGGCCAATGGGTCAGGGGTGCCGCAGGTCGAAAGGTTTGGGAACCACTGTGCTAGGAAGTCTTTGATCATGTTTACCTGGCTGTCATTAGGATTGTCCCAGTGTAAATTGAAGTCTCCAAGGAATATGTCATTGGAGTGTGGGGAGGTATTTGCTGTGATGATCTCTATTAGGTGGTCGATAAAAGATCCATTCTTGCCTGGTGGGTGATAGAATGCATGAACCTTGCATAGCTGCTTCTCATTGTTAACTATGGAGAGTGCGAGGTATTCGCATGAGTCAAGAGGCTCGGTGGGCAATGGAGCAACCAAGAGCTCCGAGCAATGAACAACTGCAATACCACCACCTATTTTCTTTAGCCTGTCTTGCCTCACAATGAAATAGTTAGGGGGCACCAGTAGATCCAAGCATGGCGAGGAAGAATCTGTGAGCCATGTTTCCGTTAGGATCGTAACATCGATCTCCTGACTCAGGATAAGGTCAGCGATGTCTGAAGCGTGTTTCACTGCTGAGCGGCAGTTGATTAGTAGTCCTGTGATCTTTTTCTGAGAATCCTGGATGGGGTCTTGCTTTGGGTTGATTAGTGTTATTTGCTTCAGGTTGTTCATATTTAATTTTCTTTTACTAGGCCTGACTTCTCTGAAGGAGTTGATTGGGACTAAGCTGATTACATGTACCTTGTTCTCGTTGCAAGGGTTAGTTGTGGCCTTTGATGTCTCGCAGGCTTGCAGTAGAACTTGCATTTCCTCGTCCGATAGGTAGCTAGGGAGTTTTTGGGGTCGATTATGTCTGTTTGATAGCGGCATTGGTGTTGTTTTTATGTTTTTATGTAGTGAGAGTACTGTCTCTTGCATATTTTTGAATTTGGAGAGTGTGTTTTCTGTGAGGCACGCAATATTTTTCAGATCCAGTATCGCTCTGAAAACGGTTTGTATAAGGTTGCTGGATTTTGGCTTCTGAGTAACTGGGATCCAACCTCGGGGGAGATATGCGGACTTTTTAATAGAATAGGAGTTGGGCTCCTGCTGTCTGGCAAGTTGAATGTACACAGAGCGGTGAATGGTGGTTGAGTGGATGTTATAGAATAATCCCCTAAATTTGGTGGCATAGCAGACTTTCTCGATTTTCTTCTCACTGTTTATTGATGAATGTGGCGATTGGTTCCCGGCATGGACAGTGACATGCTTGTATGTTGCGCTGTACTTTGCTTTTCGTTGAGGGATGTTGATGAAGATTCATCGTGACCTTCGGTGCTAGGCCCATTAGTTCTGAGGAGCGCCTGTTTGGTTCTGTTGCTTTTGTTGGGGAAGCGTTTGACCTCTGTGGTACCTTTGTCTTCTCATGTTCCTCTCTCGGAGTAGTATTATTGTAGTGTGTAACTGAACTTTCGCCGGGGTTTTGTTGGTACCTTGAATGAGTGGAGTAATAGACTTTTTCTTTAAGCGTGGAGAAGTATTCATCAAATTTGTTTAGATCCTTCTCCTTTGCTTGAATGAGAACTGTACCATTTTTACAGATTGTTATATTCAGAGCAGCTCCCAGTCTCAGCGAGGGAATTATCAGAAGCTTAACGCCATATGGTATATTTTTATATCTTGTGTGTTCAATTGTTCGGTTATGGTCAAGCCCCATTTTCCCGGCTTACTTGTGAAGAAGTAAGGTCATTGACCAAGATGCCCTTTTTTATGTTGAAGTAAGGGCCTGAGATCAGTGTCTCTGTGTTTTTTACATTAAGTTGTGCTTAAAAGTCTTAACTGCATTCATGGAGATGTTGGGAGGGTAAATACATTCTAAGAGTTCTTTCCTGCAACTTTTAAGTATCCTGCTATTTTTTTTTCTTTTTTTTACCTTACTTCCTTCTAGTTCTTCTTATTCTTTTTCTTCTTCTCTCTCCAAATTGATTTGCGACTCGCAAAATAGGATAAGAACATGGGCCACTGTTTTTTTGCAGGCACAAACGGGTCTCAGACCCATTTGCGCCCGCAAAAAACCTTTGTACATCTGGCCCATGGACCTTAGAGTTTAGGAAAGGTTTCCTGAGGATGAGCATTTTGCTTTCTTTATATTTCAGCATAATCTAGGCCATGAGTTGTTTGGTGCATGTGCATACCTGTTAAAACTCACTGCAGGGTTGTCACACAGACTTCTTGGCTTTACAATTGTTTACCCCAATTATTGGGAGCAACAGCCAATGTTGCTTTATTTTATAAAGAAAACACTCGTTTCTGGTTTTCTATATTGGTTCATGATTAAAGAACTGCTTCTCTCGTTTAATTTCCGCTTCTTCTACCACAACCCGCTCACTCTCATTCCAGCCAACTGACGAAACCACGTTTCGGGTGCGCGTTGCAGGTGCACAATCATATTCTAAGTGGATACCCCAGAGCTGCGCAACATTTCTAATTTAGGATGTCTCTTCTGCTCCGACTTGCATGTATATACATACCTGTTTTAGGTACAGGGTGGTTGTAGATGAATGTTGAGCTTTTGTGTGATGGCTTGGTTTTGTTATAACTGAACATGTGCATTTTTTTGCAGGAGGATTAGCTCAATCCATCATTACGCAGGCCCCGGCCGAGAGGGGGACTGAGGGAGCCGAGGGGATCATTCGCTGCAGCCACCGCTTCCCCGACAGCAGCTACGATTCTTTATACTGGTACCGGCGAAAGTCGGGCCGGATGCCGGCGTTCATCCACCGCGTGTACGAGGGCACAGAGACGGCTGGACGACACACCATCCACGCGGATCGGAGAGAAGGCTCCAGCACCCTGGTCATTTCTGCCCTGCGTCCTGGGGATGCTGCCGTGTATTACTGTGCCATAGAGCCACGGTAGTCTGGGGTAACACCTGTGCTGCACAATAACTACAGCGGATAAGCGAGCCCCCGCACCCCTCCCCCAAAGGACGAGTCTGACGAGTGACGGCAGGGTTTCGGCTCCAAGCAAACATTCTCAGTAGTACACCTGCAGCAGGCGCCAGACACAGGTTTCCAGACATACTACTCGGAATGTCACGTGACAGGGGAGAACCCCATATGGAGGAAATAGACCCTACTGTGCAAATTCATGTTAATTTATTCGCAGGCTAATCCTTTCTGCCTGTGGAGAATTCCCCTCTTCTACACAGATAGGGAATCTTGCGGTGATCTGCTACTCTTCCCATTCTAGAAGGGGAGTTACTCTAGTGTGTAGCTGGTGTTTATTTTTGACCATATCGATGATGGAAAAGCGTAGGAGAGGAGTTTGGCAACGCCCAAAAACCAGCATATGTGTGGGTGTCCCCAAACTTCCCAGACAAAACATGCCTTGGACACATTTTCCACACCTTGAGTGGAAATTACTGCTGCAGATTTCTGTGCAATGGAGGTGGAGACATCAGCAGGATGAGTGCATTTGCACTTTCCAGGGATCACTTTTTAAATTCCTGGCAGGCTTAAAAGATGTATTTATAGACAAAAAAAATGTGACAGAATTTACCTTTGTTCATAGGTCCCTATATTTTCACAGCAACGTCCTGAAATGGATACCGGCTACAAATAGTTCTTCTAACATGTTTAAAATACTCTAGAATTAGCCTTCAAAATGTAAAAAAGTGATGTAAAGTCGTTTTTTCAGTACAATATGGAAGGTGAAATGTAACCTACATTTTAATGATTGTTTTGGGTTTTTAAGAAACACCAGAACACTCAACAGTTTGGCGGGTTCAAACAACGTTTCGGGTTAAATGATTCTTCTGGTTTTCTTGCCAGATTTCCGCTCTTAATAATCGAAACAGTGATTTTGATTTTCAAGAAACTATCCACAGAGAATTCTAGGGAAGCAAGATTTATACTTCGTAGACAATGTGCATGAGGCATAGAAGTAACAAGCATTGGAAATGCAATAGGTCTCGCAGCGTTAGAGTTAGTGCATTTAGAATTGTTTATGGGTTTTTTGTTGTAAATCTTTTGCATTTTTATTTTTTGTAGCCAATGCTAAAGAATTACAAATCAAAAAAGCAATAAACATTTGTAAAAGCTTTAACTAAAAATCACTAGTAGATATGCTATATGCTATGCTGATGAAAACGCTTGCATATGGTGGGTGGATTAAGGGCCAGAGACTCCTTTTTGTCATGGAAATGTTTTTGGTTACTTGGCGTTGCGTGGGTGAGTGGCGTTGCGTGGGTGAGTGGCGTTGCGTGGGTGAGTGGCGTTGCGTGGGTGTGTGGCGTTGCGTGGGTGAGTGGCGTTGCGTGGATGAGTGGCGTTGCGTGGATGAGTGGCGTTGCGTGGATGAGTGGCTACAGCAATTAATACAATCAGTTGCATAGATGAGGTATGAATCAGTGATACAAATTGGGGGTTGGCGGGTCAGTGGTCATTAGTTCTTGAAAGTAAATAAATGGATAGGAGGGGTCATTAATGTCCCCTTTCTTTGAACAGCCTCTGGAAAGGTAATCTCGCGGATCAGTAGCAGATGAAAAAACTCTTATGAATGATTTATGCAGTGTTAACTCATGAGTAAGAGCCACCCATTGTTAAATTAGTACACACTGTCTCTTTAGCCATTGCCTTAATGAAAACATGATGTGAACGTTGAAGCCTTTAAGGTGTAAAAGTAAAACTTAGTAAATACAAGCACTCTCAGCCGCCTTACTGACTAGCTCTCACACTGAAACGATTCTTACGCTCATCACATACTAGCAGACAACAATCCCACACTGAGTAGCATTCACATACTACTGACGCACTCGGCATCTCTCAAATACCAGGTCTCTAGCAAAGACCTAAGAGGGATCGGTAGGAATGAATGCAAGTTGGTCTGGCAGGTCTCCCTAAATCACGCGACAGTAGCAGCCCAGAATAGAGACACGAACAGTCAGAGGCAATAGAGCAAGTTTGTATTTTCATGTACAACTCAAGCCAAAACGATTAACATTGCCGATGATTTAGTTGCGAACATCTGGTCACCGTAGAACTACCGGAAACCGTTGTGACATGGGGCCGGTTTTCTATGTCCAAGCGATTGCAAAAACGAAGTTGCCACTGACAAAACTGTTATTGGCAAATGACAGCTTTATACCACTGGATGACTAAGAATCCCTAAATTCGTGTATGTTTGCAGTACGATCGAGGCGACTCCTGTGCCTGCATTCCCTGGTGTCAACTCAACCCAACCCATCGGCTGCACACCTCTCCCCATGTTACCTGAATAGACGTTTTCTGCTCCCTTAATATAACAGCTGCAGAGGTTCCAGTACGGTTTTAAAAAAAACTGAAATTGGCGCCTCTAGTAAACATAGAGAGTGGACTGTGTTACTCAAGTCTCCGATTGCTACAGCCGAGCGGCCATATTGGAACCACCACAATTTATCTCTCGAAGTCCCTGAACGGCAAGATATCGATTTCTGGTGTTTCAGTTCTTTGGGGGAAAACGCCTGCTCTTGATTATGCCTGAGTAATTGTTTATTTGCTATGCAATGCTTACTCATACGTATTTGTTAATGAATTTTTCTCGTTAGCAAGTGTGCCTCCGTGCGATTTAACTTTGATTAGTTATACTGCTGATCGAACACAAATCACATCTTATGGCTTTTTTTCCAATTTCAGCACATATTAGACCTGTCATTATAAAAGGACAAAGCTTCGGGTGCCTGATTTTTTCACCCAGTATTTCTTCATCGCTTCCTCAATCAGTCTTTCCTTCGTTTTTACTGGACATTCGACTCCGATGTGAGTAAGCGTCACAAGGCTCAACTAGGGGGAGGGGGCGGGAGGCGGAGAGTTGAGGCAGGCAGGCATGGGAGGAGAGGAGGAGGGGGGAGGAGAGTAGGGGAGGCACGGCCTAGCGGCCGTGCAGGGGGAGGGGGCGGGAGGCGGAGAGTTGAGGCAGGCAGGCATGGGAGGAGAGGAGGAGGGGGGAGGAGAGTAGGGGAGGCACGGCCTAGCGGCCGTGCAGGGGGAGGGGGCGGGAGGCGGAGAGTTGAGGCAGGCAGGCATGGGAGGAGAGGAGGAGGGGGGAGGAGAGTAGGGGAGGCACGGCCTAGCGGCCGTGCAATCAAGTAGTGAGGGGGCGGAGTTGTGGGAAGGCTGAGAGAGAGAGTAGGCGGCTGGGTGCATGTGCACGCGCTTTTAAGCTCAATGCACATGCGCATTGAGCTTAAAAGTCACGGGCACTGCAAGGAATCGCCACGATTCCTTGCAAGTTAGATAAAGTCTGGATGAGCCCCTATAGTCTCGCTTGCTCGATGCGCATGCGCATCGACAGGCGAGACCTAAAAAGCATCGTACTAAACTACTAATTCATTACCACCAGTAATGAATCACCCAATCCACATTAAAAGATATAAACTTATGTCAGGTTTAAAAATCCACTAAACACCTTAAGATTTCCTACCGTGGTAGCGCCTATTAGCTAAGTAAACACAAATGGGCAGTCTTTTTAAAGTGTGACAAACTTTTGCGTTGTGTCCATGTACTGATGCTGCCACACTGTCTTTCATTGTATATCATGTTCAGGTAACATAACTGGTATCATTTTGTGTTTGAACGGTACCATGGTAGCTGGGGATATATTGAGTATGATGGTGCATAAATAGTCAATTATAATTCAACTGAGTGAGAGAGCGCAGCTGCCCCTAGGGCAGTGGTCTTCAAACTTTTTTATTCCGCGCCCCCCCCAGTGTAGAAAAACAATTCACCGGGCCCCCCTCAAAATATTTCACAATTATTTTATTTAACTGGCAATGTTTAAATATGTCTAGACTTATTTAAACATTGCAGCTAAGTTCTGTCACTGTTTTAGAAATGCAAACAAATACATGATTTCCAAACATACTATTCCGGTGAGGCAGGCCTTACTAATGTGCAAAGGATCCAGTGTGGTTATTCAAAATGGCAGTGTGGGTCTTGGAGAAAATTTGAAGTCCCTTCCCTTTTGACACCTTCTCCCAGCCAGGATTTACATGACAAAGGATGTGAATGATGGCCCATTACAGACGTGCTTACTGCAGCCCATTTTTTTAGGCTGAAAACAAAGCATAATATTTCTTTTGGCCAGAGTCTGGCGCCCCCCCTGAGATCACTCGAGACCCCCCTAGGGTGGCCCGCCCCCCAGTTTGAAGAACTCTGCCCTAGGGACTCTTATGGAGTTCTCCCCAAGGAAAGTTTGAAAACTGAATTTTGAGACATACTTTTCAAATTGTTTGGCTAAAGGCAACAGGTTTTGCAGAAAGGTCTGAGGGACCATGCATGGAATATTGAAATACATTAATGCAGAGTCAAACATGTCCACTTGCGGCACATTGATAATGGGGAGGGAGCTTACCCTAAGAAAAATCAGAGACAAATGGTGGAAAAACATTGTAGTGTTCTACAAATAACATCAAAGCCTCATGTTTTACAGGCAGTTCAGTTAACCAAGATATTCAATTGATCAGGGATTTCCATCGTTCAAAATGTATGGGTTCATCTTCTTTCACTTCTACTTTTCAGTTCTTTCATTTTCCCAACCAGCCACTTTCAAGTAGACTGCCAGTCTTATGTTATGTATGGATGCAGGATTGTGACTCAATTCTCAGGAATACATAAAAGAACTATTTGTCAGGCATGCGTGTGCCTTAGAACTACCATATAGATTAATGGTGCTTTACAGATTTATTTAGGTATTTAAAAAAAATATATTTTATATAGCTTGTGCTAGGCCCTAGTGCAACAGAGCACTTTACTTAACACAATAAACACAACACCATGTGCAAGAACATGCATTTGAAGGGAAAGCCACTGAGCGAGAGCAATGGTATCAACTATAAACACGCATGGAGTCTCTAGCAGAAGTCCTAAGAACCATGAGCCTATTGATATGTTCTATATGCTAAAAAAGTCTTAGGCCTTGGAGAGATGAAACAGCCATTACAAAACAACTTCTTTAACGCATGCTATTACAACGCATGCCATCATAACCAGTGGCAGTGCGTCCATTGGGGGCGTTGGGGCGTTGCCCCCCCGCCCGCACCGGCACCCGCAGCTCCCTCAGCGTACTGATCTAGTCTGAACTGAAGTAAACTCTCAGTTTACTTCAGTTCAAAGACGCCGAGGGACAATGCCTGTCAGTCAGCATGCAGGACCGCCCAGCCCCTTCAGAGTGAAGGGGGTGGGCAGTCCTGTGTCATGTTGACTGACAGGCATTGTCAGGGACAGGAAGCAGCACAGGTGCGCATGAGTGGGGAAGGAGGGCACATTTTCAGCCTTCCCCACGCATGCGCACGGGTGCCTGCTCGCATGCCCATTAGAAGAGCGAAACCTCACTCTCCTAATGGGCAGGGGGGGGCAGAAAGCAACCATGCCCTGTGTCAATCCCGAGGACGGAGGGCGGGGTAACGGTTTCCTCTCCAGTGAGAAGGCGCCAAGTTGCCTAGGTCCCAGAAGATTCAGCGCTGACCGGCGGTCAGGTAAGTTTTCTTTCTTTATTCTACTAATTCCCCGCGTGAAGCAACTGGTTCCACTAGAGCGGAAGATGAAAAGTCTGCATAGGGAGATAAGAATTCAAAAGGACAAGAACGGGGTTCCTTGGCTGTAGCTGTTGCCCGTGCCACTGCTATATGCCTCTTGGCTATTTGTATGGCCCCAGAAAGCTTGAAACTTTGGAATTCAGCAGACTGCAGTTTGATGAAACATCGTGGGAGCATCTCTTTGTGTTTCTTTCTCGGTGTACTTGAAATAATTTTGAGGATGAACGAGAACATCAAAGAAGGCTTTGATCAGTTTCTTATCCTGCAGCAAGTGTAAAATAGAGAACATTAGGCCTTAGCAATGTGCTTAACGGACAGAAAAAAAACTTGTTTATGGCACAAACTGAGCAGAACCAGGGCAACCTTGAGGTTTTAAAGGAGCCTTTACTGTGGCAACATAGGAGAACGAGGGTTAAAACCCAAAAAGAATGGTATGCCAAATGGAGAGTCCCATAGTTACCCTCTGGTGCTTCTGCTTCATTCTGTTTTCCTTAAATTAAGGTCTACATTTTTTTAGTGTGGAACCCCAAGGTGACATTAACCACGGCCACAGTACCCTATATGTACAAAAGTGCATTTTATTTTGTTTTTCTTTAGCAGTGCGATTGTGTGCGTGCTTCTGTGCGTGTGCCTCCCAATGTTTTATATGGCTGATCCGCTGACGGCAACGAAAGTCCAAATAAAACGAATGGTTTGCCTAACTGGCGACTGTTGAATTAATTGGCAATACGCGATACAATATTTAACTACTTTGGCTTCCTGACTTCGAGAAGGGCACAGAACTCCTTTTCAGCGCCATTATTTCACGAGCTTGTGTTTCCTGCTACTCGGCTGCTTTTCCCGCTGTTTGCTGTGCTTGGTCATTTGATTGCAGGTTTGGATTCATTACCTCCTCGTTAGTCTTCCTCGCCACATGACTTACATAGTGAGCTTCAGCTCCACACCAGAACCCTCCAAAGCAAAAAGTTAGCCTCCCATGCCTCCCATCCCTTCCCAAGATGCCGACCCATTACCACCTGACCTCTATAAGAGGCGGGCCGGCCCAACCCATCAGCCTGTTTTTTTAGTTCTGCGCATCATTCTCTCCAGATGCGTCTTCAGGTAAGTGTGTTCCTGCTGTAGCAGGAGCGTGGGTCCTTGGTTGGCGGTCCTGCTCTAGCGGGCTCTGGGACTTTTGGACCTCCCCCCTTCCTTCCCCCGGTCTCTTTTGGGCCCGGTTAGTCTCTGCTTTAGCGGGACATGGAGTCATTACGGGGGACGTGCGGGGTTTGGGCTCTGCTAGTTTGGCACCTTTCTGCCCCTCGCCTCGCGCTTTCATGGGCTGATGTCCGCTTCGGGTCTCTATGGCTCCTGCTTCCTTCGGGGAGCCGCGTCCTCTCAGGTTGGATGCCCGGTTGTCCCTGGGGCTCAGGGGGCGTGGACGGGCATTTTTCCGGCAGTTTTCTGCCGGTTTCGGCCCCGTGGGGGCCGCGGTTGTGCTCGCTTCAGAGGCACATTTTCTGTAATTGGACGCCCTCCCCAGGCTGGGTCCCGCTCCCGCTCCCGCTCCCGCTCCCGCAGGCTTACCTTTGGCCGTCCTCGGCGAGTGCCGCTCTGCCGGATACCGCCCGGCGGGTGCTGGCGTTGCCCCGGGGTCTGCTCCCGCCTTCTTTCTCTTGCATACCGGCGCGTTTTGGTGGCGGTGGGCGCGGCCTGTTGCCTTTTTTTCCCAGCTCCTTCCTTTTGGGCTCTCGCATCCTTCTGGGGGGAGGGGCCGGGCGCCTCCGGCTTCTCTTGGTCATTCGGGAGCCGCATGGTCACGTGGGCATCTGAGGGGTGGTTCAGTGGGCGGTTTGTTCCTGTCCTTGGGCTACGTGGTACGGGTTCGTTCCGTTTCCAGTGGGCCTCAGACCTTGTACATTGGTCTGGCCCGGGTCCTGGGTTCTTCCCCGCCTCGGCGGGTCCTGGGCTTTCTTTTTCCTCGGTCCTGGTAATTTTGTGTCCCTGCGCCGTAGGGTTGGGCCGGTGCGTGCCGGCCCGTGCCCCTCCCCTTTAGGCGTGCACTTCGGCCTGCTGTCGCCTGCTGGTTGCGGTTTTAGGCGTTTTTTGCTGGTGGGGAGGTGTGGCTCGTTGGTTGGAGCGGCGGACCCTGGTGCAAGGGTCTGATCCGGGGTTCGATTCCCCGCCTGGGCGGGTCTTGGGCTGTAGTTCCCACGGGACTTGTCATTTGCTCTCCGCTTCTTGCGGGGTTGTGTCTCTACGGGACTCTTGTCTCGCGGTCCGGCTGTGTGGACGTCTTCCTATGGCCTGCTTCGTGCCGCGTTGTGTATGGCCTTATGTTTTTATTTTTTATTTTTACTCTGGTTATCGCCTCCTGCTTGTGCTCCGCTTTGTGGGTGCTCTGTCTTGGTGGGTCCTCTGCTTCCTCGCTTGGTTGCGTTGGTTCCCTGGTTTGGCGCTGTGTCCTGGCGGTTGTGGTGGCTACTCTTCCTCATGTTGGTTGTTTGCCGCTCCTGCTGTCTCGCTGTTCATGGCGCGGCATTGGGCCTTTCCGGTGTTTGCTCACTCCTCTCATTCTGCCTGCTAGGGCTCCTTTGGGGGTGCTTCTCGCATTCTGTTGGGGCTGTGTGCTGGTGGCTCGGTGGTTTGCTTCTTCCACAGTGGGGACCTGTGTTTCGGCCTCGTGGTCACGGGCTCTGCTCCTGGCGGGTTCTCTCTGCCTTTCTTCCTTCTCGGGTCGGTGTTGTGTGTCCCTTTGGATTTGGTTGCACTGTTCGTCTGTTTTTCAGCGCTTTGCTAGTGCTCTGGCCTGGGTTCGGGTCCCGCTTGTGCTGTGCCCATGTCCCCCGGCGTTTGTTTTTCGGACGGTGTTTTCACCTGCTCCTTTGCCGGGCTCCCCTTACGCCCTCTTCCTCGTGTGTGGTTCGCTTCTTCGGCGGGTACTCTTGGGGCGTGTTCGCTTCCAGAGCCCCATGGGGGCTCTGGGGTTGCCAGTTTGCCTGTGGTTGGCACGCGTATTTGCTGTGTCTCCTCAGTGCTCGCTTCGGCGGCGCATTTCCTGGTATTGGTTATATACAGTGGGGATTTGCTTGGTCCATGCGCTGGAATGGCACGCGTTTCGTGTGGCGTTCCGTGTTTGGCGTCTCCCATTGGGTTGCTCTCTCTGCCTTTTCGCAGGGTTCCTTGGTTTGGCTTGGGTCCTTGGTGCTTTGGCTCGGTGGTGTGTCTTGTGCCTTGAGTGGTGCTCGCCTTTCTGGGGCCGGGGTTCGGCCACTTCCGTTGCGGTTCATTATGGATTTCTTGTTTTTCGGCGCCTGTGGCGTTGGGTTGCGGGGCCTCTGCTTCGTGCTTTGCTGTGTTGCCTTCCGGGCTTTGGACCTGTGGTCCTTTTTGTCCTGTGGACTCCTGTCCCCGCTGTTTCTGTGTGGGATCTATCCCGGTTGGTTCCTTGTTGTCCGTCCTCCCGAGTTTTCCGGGGGCTGTGGGCTACGGCTTGTCTGTGGTGGGCTTCCTGCTTTTGGGGTCTGTCCGTCCGTCTCTGGGCTGCGTCAGTATTTTCTTGCTGGCTGTTTTCTGCTCCTGGAGGGCTCTCCTTGTCTTGTCGGGATCCGCGGCTTTGCCGTTCCCTCTTTTTCCTGCTCCCTGTCTTGTCGGGCGGCTCTTGCACCCTTTTCCTGTCCTGTCGGCACTCCGTGCTTCTCCTTGCCCCCTGGGGGTTGGGTGTTTGTTGCGATCCTTCTCTTCCAGGCTTTCGGTGCCCTTGGGGCTTTGGCGGCTCTGCTTCCTTTGTGTGGTGCCTGCCTGGTCGGTCCGGGTTTTGACGCCTGCCTCTTTGTGGCAGGGTCGCTTTGCTGATGCTTTCTCTCCGGGTCCTGTTCGTGGTTTGGGTCTCGTGGCCTGACGGTGTTTTCTCACCCCTGTCTGTCCTTGCGGATCCTCCCCTTCCTGTTGGTCTCGGTACCTCTGGCCTTTTCCTTGGTTTTTTTTCCCCCGACTCTTCCCGCTCTGTCTCCTGGGAGTGCTGGGTTCCTCCTGCCCGTGTGTTGGTGGTGCCTTCCTCTGGCCATGCTTGGGTTCCCGGTCTGTGCTGGGTCGGTGGATTTCCCTGTGGTCGTTTTTCCCGTCTGGCTTCTATTTTGCCGTTCCTTGGCTTCTCTGGGGTTTTCCCCTGCCTTGCTGGGGCTGGTTGGTCCCTGTGGTGTGTTTGTCCCCTGCCTCGTGCTCCGGGGTGTGTGCGGGGTTTGCCCCTTTTTGTCTTTGGCGCTTTGGGGTTCCTTCCCTTGCCTGGGTCGTTTTTTACTGCGGTTTTTTTCTGGCCCTGGGTGCTCGTGCTCTCCTCGCCTCTCCTCCGGTGGTTTGTGGGTCGGGCCTCTTTTGTGCCTGGTTCGGGAGTCTCCTGGGTCCATCTGGCCCTGTCTATGGGCTCCCGGCTTTGCGCTTCCTGGGGTCCCTTTGCCTGCTGGCTGTTTTTTGTTTCCGGCGGTGCTGTGGGATTCCCTGGCGGGGCCCTGCGCTTCCATTCTTTCCCCTGGTTTTGGGGTCCCGGATCCTGTTGGCTCTGGTGGCTCCCTGGGTGTTTTTCTTTTTTCTTGGCTCGGGCTCGTCTTTGCCCTGCCCTTCTGTTCTTCACACCTTTGGTGTGTTGCTGCCGCCCTCCTATGCCTGTCGGTTCTTCTTTGTCTCGCTTGGCTGGGCCTGGTTGTGGGCTGGCTGTCTGTTTGCTCGCCTGGGTGCTCTGTTCGACGGCTCGCTGCCCTTCTTGTGTTTCTTCCTGGGCCGGTTGCTTGGTCCCTGTGCGGGGTGTTCCCGTACCTGGCCGTTTGGCTTCTTTTTACCTCTTCTTCTCCCTTCTGGCCGTGGGCGGACCTGTGGGTTTTCGTTTTTTTCTCCTTTGAAATATATGTGCCTGGTTGGTTCTCCTCCAGGTCCCTTCGGTGTCGTTTCCGGCTCCTTTCCTGGTTTCGTTTTCCCTGGTGCCTGCCTGGGTTCTCTCCTTGGAGTCGCGGTCCCTTCCGGGGGTCCTTTGTTTGTCGGGGGTTATTCCCCCTTCTGTTTCTTTTTCGGCTCCCTTTTCCGTTCTTCCGGCTCTTGCCTGTCTGTTGGATGGCTCTGGTGCCGCTTCCCTATTTTCTGGTTCGGCTCCCTCGCGGGCTGTGGTCACCCTTGCGGTGTTGCTGTGTTGGGCGGCCTGGTTGTCTCTTTCCACTGGTGATTTTTTGTTGTTGTTTGGTCGCTGTGGTGGGGATGTCCTCTGTTCGTTCCGTTCTTGTCTTTGGATTTTTGCTCCCCTCTCGCTTTGTGCTGCCTGTGGGGCTGCCCTGGTGTGTTGTTCGGGCCTGCTCGTTTCTGTGCTGGCCCTGGTTGCTGTTGCCTTTTTGGCTACATGCGGTGCGGTCCCGTGCCTTTTCTCTCCCTTCCTGCGGTTGGGGCGGTTTTCCTGGCGACTCTTGGTTTCTCTGGGGTCCGGTTTTTTTTTTTCGGCCTTCCCGGTGTCTTCGGTCCCGGGTTGGTTCTCCTACTCGTGGTTGCCTCTCTCCTGGGTGGTCCTTCCACTCACACTGGTCTGTTGGGTTTGGCCTCTTTTGTGGTCATCCCCTGGTCTGTTGGTTTCTTGTGAGTTTCCATGAAGCCGCTTGGCTTTGGTATGTGCTCACTATGTAAGTCATGTGGCGAGGAAGACTAACGAGGAGGTAATGCCCCGGTTACTTACCGGTAATCTTTATTACTCCGAGTATAGTCTTCCTCGCCACATGAGTTCCCATCCCTCCCTCCCTGTCTGGCTATCGGCTTCATGTTTGTGCTTGGTGGTTTCAGGCTGATGGGTTGGGCCGGCCCGCCTCTTATAGAGGTCAGGTGGTAATGGGTCGGCCCTCTTGGGAAGGGATGGGAAGCATGGGAGGCTAACTTTTTGCTTTGGAGGGTTCTGGTATGGAGCTGAAGCTCACTATGTAAGTCATGTGGCGAGGAAGACTATACTCGGAGTAATGAAGATTACCGGTAAGTAATCGGGGCATCTACGACTCCCTTGCTGAGCAGGCGGCTGTCTGATTGCCTACTCCTTGGCGTAACTGTGTTAAAATATCCTATTCCAGCTGTAACACCTGTTTTACAAGAGCCTTGGTTTTGCCTGACATAATATGGAACCTTTGTCATTCGTTATCAGGTGTGGGGCTTGGGCGGCTAATCTACCACCATCTCGTAATAAACTCCACGACCTCCGCTATACATCTAAAAAAAATGGGACTTTGTTTGCAGTTTCGTTTTGAACACTTTCAGAAGTTTTGCTATCTGTGTACTGTTGGCAGTGCTGTGAAATTTGTTGTTACCAGCGTGGCAGATTTCAACTTGAGAAAAGTATATTCTGCTCTGCTTTCTTGTGGAAATGTAAAGTCTCTTAATGACCTTGAATTTGGTTATGATAATTTTCATGGACAGCCTCTGAAACTGTTTAGGATTAAAATATCATCTGTTATGGATTTTCTGTGACTGCTGGAAACCAAGGGCTGCAGTTAGTGAAAAAACGTGAAGATGTGCAGGGCATGCTACATGTAGTGTTTTGATAAAGGGAAGGAAAGGGTTATGACAACCTTGCCAGATGTCCACAATAATAAGCACAGCCACTTACAATGGGCTGGTAAACATCCAAGCAATAAATGTGTATGTTATACTATTACGGTCAATGAGTAATAGGAGTTGTAGCTGGTGGTAATTTTTTTACTGCATTGTGATATACTATTCTGTAAAGAAGTGTGTGTTCAAATCTTTTCTACATTGCAGCATTGTTGGGGTGGTGTTGATGGATATGAGGATATTGTTCCAAATACTGGGTGCAGAGATGGAAAATGCTTGCTGTGCTGTCTTGTTTTTTGCTTTTTAAACTTCTTAGTTTTCAGTCTGATAGTATCCTGTGTAGGACCCCCCGCACCCTTCCCCCCAGCCCTTCTTATTTGTCGGGCTTGCATGCTTCTTTATACATCACAAACTTTTATGCCCTACCACTTCGATATGTCACCAGCCGCCACTGATCATAACGCAAGTGCTATCACAGCACATTGCATTACAACGCATGTCATTACAACACATATGCCTTTACCACTCATGCCTTTACAGTGAATTTCGTTGTAAAGGCATTATTTCTTAATGGCATATGTGTTTAACATGTAAGTATAAGGTAAGTATATTAGGATGTAGGGTGGGTTTGGCTTTTCACGTGGGAAGGGTAATTATAGGGTTTAGGGTGGGTTGGGTTTTTGAGTGAGAAGGGTCTTTTTGGGGTTGACTGTAGGTTTGGGTTTTTGGGTGGGGTTTTTTGGGTGGGAAGGGTAATTTTTTTTCTAAGTAAATTTATTGGCATTTGAAGAAGTAAACAAATTAAAGACAACATACAGTTAGTTACACAATATATCAGAGTCTATCCCCGGCATAATTGAAAAATTGCAAGGTAGTCACTTCGTTTAAAAAGCAATACAGCGATATAGGAGAAAGGACATGCCCACAACTCGAGATAATAGATTCAACCATTTGCCCCATATCTTATGAAATTTCTCGGGACATCCCCTGGCCTCAAAGAGGGGATCTTCTTGAGCCACGCACCAATCCACACCCCGTTGCCACTTTCTTACGGTAGGAGGTTTGGCTTGGGCCCAGGCCGCTGTGATGTCTTGTTTGGCCACTGCCACCGCTGTGCCCAAAAAGCGCTTGTTGACTCTAGAGCCATCTAAGCCATCAAAAACTCCCAGAAGAAGGTGCATGGGATCAAGAGGGACCTGCCACCCCAGAACCTGCGTAAGCTCCAACTCCACACCCGACCAAAATAGAGCAAGGGCAGGACATAACCATACCATG
Organism: Lissotriton helveticus; assembly: GCF_964261635.1. Lineage (NCBI taxonomy): Eukaryota > Metazoa > Chordata > Amphibia > Caudata > Salamandridae > Lissotriton > Lissotriton helveticus. The sequence goes on along the minus strand of NC_136065.1, from coordinate 1,256,276,602 downwards.
TGGTAGAAATGACTGCACCCTGTACATTCTGGGGAGGAGCGCAGGCCTGGCCTATGCAGGCATGCAGGAGTGAGATAAGCCATATGAAGGTAATAAAGTTGGATGAGGTGCAGTTTAGAGGAAGTCGTTAGGGGTTTAGGGGCCATAAGGGCATCGCTCCCATCCACCTCCTCCAGGGAACCCACCCAAGCCTCCCAGGGCACGTATCGAATCTAAGGCGGTAGGGCCATTGTTCACAAGGGAGCAGTATATCCGGGACAGTCCCCCAACATAACCTGAGCCTCCAGCGGGCTAAACTGAGGAAGCGAAGCACCTGGAGTAATGTGTGCAGTGAGGGTGTGCCGGAGTTGGAGGTATCTGAAAAATTGGGTGGTATGAAGGGAGTGACGTTGTTGCCGATCGGGGAAGACCCTGACGTGATTGCCCACCCAAATATCCCCAAGCACCGAAATCCCAACCAGGTCCCACTGCTGAAAACCCTCAAGGGACGCTGTCTCGCGCAACCAAATGCAATGCCACAGAGGTGTGTGTTGGGTAAGTTTCTCATCCCATCGCGTGTAATTCAGGGCGGAGCGCCAGGCCACCAGAACCGCTCTAGTGATGGGTGGAATCGTTTGTGGAATGGGGGCCCGTATAAGGAGGCTTGGATTTGTGGAAAGTCCATATTAATAAGCATGGTCCGGTAGGCCGGGTCAGACCAGCCGCCAGTAAACCAGTCATGGATGACAATAAGCCTGGTGGCCAAGTAGTAGAGGTGGAGATTTGTCACAACCATACTGCCATCGAAGGGAGGAATCCGGTAGCAGGCCAAAGCTATATGCAGCCTCCCTCCTCCCCACAGGAACCTGTTAAGGACCCTATCAAAGTCTCAGAACCAACTATCAGGGAGGTGGAAGGTGACATTCAGTAGAATATATAGGAAGCGGGGGAGAATCATCATTTTAAGAAGCGCCCCTCGTCCAAGGGGGTTGAGGGGGAGAGATTGGCATTGTTTGAGGTTGTGTTTGGCTTTCACAATCAGGGTGTAATGTTAAGGGCCCACTCCAGCTCCGGGAGCAGAGGCACTCAGATCCAGAGGTATTTGAATGATTGCCTCCGTAAAGGGATATTGGACTGCCAGTTGAAGCAAGACCTCGAGGGGTGGAGGGGGACCAGAGTGGACTTCCTCAGGTTGAGTCTCAGATCGAAGACTTTTTCAAAGGCCTGAAGCACCTCCAGACAGCGCGGACCGGAACGTAAAGGGTCAGCCAAGTACAGCAGTACATCGTCCGCGTACAGGGCGATCTTATTCACCTGATGGGGGTCCCAAGACCATCCTTGGATTAGAGAGTCATTACGTACGAGGCAGGCCTGGGGCTCCATCGCTAGGGCGAATAGGAGTGGTGAGAGAAGACACCCCTGACGCGTTCTCCTCCGAAATGGGAACGCCTCCGAGAGGGCACCGTTGGTCAAAACTCTGGACTTGGGGTCAGAGTACAGGACATGGATAAGGCGTCTGAAATGCAGGCCAAAACCCATCATGGCAAGAACATCCTCCAAGTAGCCCCAGTCTACGTTGTCAAAGGATTTCTCAAAATCAATGAGTAATAAGGCCAAGTACGGGGTGAGAAGGTGGCGGTGGGCCAAAGCAAGGTGAAGGCACAATATACAATGCTGAGTACTCCGTGCCGGCATGAAGCCACATTGGTCAGGATCAATTGGTGTAGCAATGGACGGAGACGTTGGGCCAGGGCTGTGGCAAATATTTTAACTTCCTTGTTAATTAAGGAACTCGGACGATAGTCCAAACAGGAGGAGGAGGGCGGATGGGTCTTGGGGATGACCACTATAGTGGCTAAGTTGGTCTCGGAGGCGCAGGTGCCAGTCTTAACCACATGTTGAAAGAGGTCAACTAGGTGGGGCACCAATAAATCTTGGTATGCCGCATAGTACTCTTGTGGGAAGCTATCCGGCCCCGGCGTCTTCCCAGAATGCAGTAGGGAAATGGCCCCATGAATTTCCTCCGGGGTAAGAGGGAGGTCCAGGTCAGCCGATTCGGCCTGAGCGAGGCGAGGCAGCCAGATCCCCGCATGGTCCAGCAACCCATCCAGAGAGGCCTCGGGGGGGTGAGCAGAGTAGAGCTGTGCGTAATAGCCCGCGAAGGCTTGAGCAATGGCCCAGGAAGTGCAGTGGTGTGTCCCATCTGCGTTTCGGATTTCAGGGACAATTCTATTGGCCTTGGAGAACGAGACCAAGTTATGAAGCAATTTCCCATTCTTATTGCCCCATCCGTATACACGGGCCACAGAGGAACACCATAGCATCTTGGCCGTTTCCAGGGAGATCTGGCGGATCTCGTCCCCGAGCACCGTAAGCTGTCTAGTGAGGTGAGCATCATTTGTTTCTGCGAGGGTCCATTTTAACCTGAAGGCCTGTGCTTCAAGTTGGGTCAGGTGCTCAGTCTGCGCTGCCTATTTTGCGTGTACAAGACCTCTGGCTATTCCACGTAGGGTAGCCTTACCGGCGTCCCATATTGTGCCGGAGGAAGGAACCGAACCTTGGTTGGCAAGAAAATAATGCCGCAATTCTACTTTGAGTGCGTCCTTAATGTTTGTGTCTTGTAAAAACCATGCGTTCCTTCGCCAGACCATATGCACCCCATCAACGGTGCCTCCCAAGCAGAAGGAGATGGAAGAGTGGTCCGGGATACCATAGAATAGAGAATAGAGATGGTAGAGACCTGTTGACATTCAGTGGCAAAAGGTACCGAAAAAGGAGGTCCCAGGATAAATGCAATTGGTATAGTAGAAAATTAGAAAAAAACAATAAACTAAAGTAGGAAGTACATTTGTTATTTAATCACAAACTACCGCATGTGGAATTAGCACACATAGCATGAATGCATAGATCAACATGTCATAGTGCCCAAGGAGGGAGGGGACGGGGGCGGCAAGGTGAGGGTAGACGTGGTGAGCAATAGTGCACAAGTAAAATATAAACAGTACAAGTCACAAATACTCCTTTGTAAAATACTCAGAGACTGGCTAAGGTTCGCGCCAGGCACATGAAAAGCGCATAAATGACACTGTATTAGAGCGCACACATGCTTCTTAAAGAGGAGAGCCAGTTTATTTGTGACTAGGGCCGGAAGCTGGTGAGGGATCCAGTTGTTGACGTTTTGACCCCATATATAAGTAGGAACAAGTTGGACCTTACAGGAGGGTCTTCATCAGGACACATGAGGAGGGGGTGGGTGTTGGAGGGCAGTAGATCGTAAGTTTCACTTAAGAGTCTCTAATCAAAGGTTCCTGAATGTGGACTGTTAGACGGAGTAGTACTGTGAAAGTCCAAGCGTCGCTTCACCGGTAATAGGTGCCAAACAGCTAACCGCGGAATACTTCGATTCAACCGAGCGTAGCGTCCCGATGACATTGACTTTTCGGGTTACACCCATTTACTATAACGACATTCAGTGGCAGGCAGGAGGACCAGATCGATTCGGGAGTGGGTATGGTGGGCTGCTGAGGTGTGAGTGTATTGTCTCGCCCAGGGGTTCCAGATCCTCCAAGCGTCAAAGAGACCCAGGGTACCCGACCAATTGGGAAGATGGGTCACCCGTTATATCGAGCGATGGCTGCATAACTGCGTTGAAGTCACCTCCAACTATGGTGTAACCTTGGGGCAAATTACTTTTGTAAGCTAGTGGAGAGTAGAGGGAAGTGCGGCAGGGGGATGTATGTTGATAACAGGTTCAGGACACTACCTTCAATCTTACCGGATATGGCAATGTAGCGACCATGCGTGTTGGTCTTCACATGGCTAGGGGTGAAGGGGAGACCCCTCTGGGTCAATATGGCCACCCCTCGAGACCCCCGCATAAAACCAGAGTGCCACACCCTATCGAACCCATATTGTGCAAGGAAAGAACAACAGGTCCCCAGGAGATGAGTCTCCTGAAGGAGGAGCACATCGGGCTCATGGCGTTGGGCGCACTTGAAAACAGCCACATGTTTGATGCCGTCCAACAAGCCATTCACATTCCACAACAGGACATGGAGGGATCTACCGTGAGTGGGCATCTGGGTAGTGAGTCGTATAGGGGCGCAGAGGACCAGTGGCGTTCGGGTCCCAGGGGAAGAGGTGCATCGCAGTTAGGGTGGAAAGATGTGGCAGTGATTAGGTGGTGTGCAGTCTGCCGGTGACGGTGATGTGTGCAAGTAGTGTGCTATCGTCAAAAATATAAAACAGTGGTGCATATGAAGCCAGAACAAAAGAATCGGGGAGCAATGGCTCTCAAAAGAATCGGGGAGCCCCTCTCCATTGGTCCCCCCTCTTGCAGGATCGATTGTGCCGCCGCTTTGACTTGGGAGGGGACGGGTGCGGCCGTGCAGGCTCCATTCGGCGAGGCGGGAGGTGGAGCGGATCTTAAGGGGACGTTCCTCCGTGAGTCAAGACCATCGAAGAAGATTGTTTTGTCTTGGAAGACAACCCTGAGACGGGCCGGGAAGAGGAGACAATAGCGCAACCCTAAGTTACGGAGCTTCTGCTTGACGTCTGCATACACACGGTGTTGGGCCTGTACTTCTCTCATATAGTCCAGGAAAAGCATGACCATGCTATTTTGGTATTTCAGGGGACTGTGCGCCCGTGCTGCTCTGAGGATAGCATCCCTGTCTCGGAAATTGAGGATCTTAATGATGATGGGCCTAGGGGGAGCCCCGAGGTGAGTCTTGGGTGCCAGGGAGTGTGGGGCACGCTCGATTGCGAACCACACCGAGAGGGCGCCTTTGGGTATCCATGATTTCACCCAAGTCTCCACGAATGTGTCCGCCCGACCTTGTTCAGCTCCCTCAGGGAAACCTATGGAGCATAGGTTGTTTTGTCTCGATCTGTTTTCCGCGTCTTCAGCCCATCGGTGCAGCTCCGAGGTCTGGGTCTGTAGGTGGGTCACCTGGGTCTTCAACTGGCCCAGATCGTCCTCAGCCGTGGAGAGGCGTAATTCCGCCTCCGAGATCCTGTCCGTGGCGTTTCGCAGGTCCTGGCGAATAAGGGCCATGTCCACCCGTACCTCGCTGATCTTGCCCTCCACCAAGGTCCGGGAGGTATCAATGGCCTGCAGGATGGTAGACAGATTCCGGTCAGTGGTGGTGTATTGGTCCATTTTGGTTTGGTTTTGTGGAGCAGGTGTCTCTGGGGCACGGTCTCTAACCATCTTGTCCACAAGTGCAGGGTCCAGACGTCCAGTCAGGTGGGCGGTTAGGCACACGAGTCAACAATCTCAGGCAGGGGGGGGGCAGCATCCAAGCCATCAATACTCAGGCCCGGGCACCGAAGCCACCTCCACTGGGTCTCCCCTGCCCGAGAGATCGACCAGAACAAGTTCGGGGACCTCTTTCCCCGCCATCCGAAGCGACGGCCAAAGCTGGGGAAACACTACTCTCCATCACTGGGTCGATGGGAGGCGAGGGGGGCAACAGGAGGAACCAGCCCATGGCCCTACGTCACTTGCCGGATCGGGCCAAGAACATCTCGTCTCACTTGGACTCCTCAAAATGCAGGGGATCTCTAGGGCAGCAAGCCCAGCAGCAGAGTGACTGGGTCCGTCGCCGCTCGGTGTGTGCGGCCAAAACCGAACACCGAACCCCAGTTCCAAGGGCAGGTAAGGGAACACATGCAAGGAAGCAATGGAGGGGCCGCAGCCAAAGCCCCGCGCCACCCAAAAGGTGCGGCCGAGGTCGCCCCTCCACCAAAGGACTCCAGCGGTCAATGCGATGTTAGAGCACAAGTCAGAGCGGCAAGACCCCAACAAAGGCAGACAGTATCTCAAGGGGAAGAATTAAGGTAGCCCCAGGCAGAAGAAGAGGGCGGAGCTGCAGGCCAGGGCCCAAGCCCTCAAGGATCTTTGTGCTGGAAGAGGCCCCCCAGGGCAAGGATGACAGTCTAGACCTCCAGCGCTCCCACACTCAGCTGCAAGCATGCATTTACCCCCACGCAGGATCAGCGACAGAATGGAGAGCAGAGCAGGTTGGCAAGTGGGGGGGGCGGGAGATCCGACGCCGGACCCCCACACCTCCAGCCAACATGGCACCTGACCCCAGGACCAGACCCACTCAACGGGGAACGTGCTTGTCTCCCAAACTCCTTGCCCTTAGTCCTGGAAGGAGCTCCCCAGTTGTCCTCTCCTCACGGTTCCACCGCCCCCATGCGTTACAGTCCAAGAGGTGCAGGAGTCGTGGGGGTGAGGTCGCGGCACCGGAGCGGACCACAGGCAGGCGGGGCAACAAGCAGGAGCCAGGCTAGTCATCGCAGCAATTTTGTGATGGAGAGGGGTGTAGCGCTGGTGGGCCCCTCGGGACAGAGGTGGGGCAAGGATGATTGTGCAGGCCTCCCGCGCCTCCACCCTCGGCTGCAGGTTGAGATCCACACCATGTAGGGTCGTCAACACAGAGGAGAGCAATGCAGGCTGGCAAGGGGGAGAGGGGGGAGGGAGAGCCAGCGCCAGCCCCCAGCACCGCTACCCGACATGGCAGCTGATCCCCAGGTCCAGCCCCACTCACTGGGAGGTTGCGCCTGCACAGGCCTTGGGTCGCCCCCTGCCGGGGAAATCCCGGAATCCTCTCCAAAGTTCCTCATCCTGGCTTCGGGAGGAGTTCTCTGGACGTCAGCCTCTCACAGTGCCGCCTCCCCCATGCGTGTCAGGTCGAGTGGTGTAGGTGACAAACAGGTTTCCGGAGCTCCCGACGTCGTTATTTCATGTGTAGAAGGCATGGGGGCGAGGTCGCGGCACCAGAGCAGAGCACAGGCGAGCAGGCAGCAAGCAGGAGCCAGGCCAGTTGTCACACTAATGTTTAGGGGGAGAGGGGTGCAGCACCAGCGAGCCCCCCAGGACAGAGACGTCGCGTTCACTGGCGGATCTCGGTGAAAGCCACCATTTTGCGGCCCCAGTGCCCAGTGTCGCCCTGCTTGGACTCAGACACCCAAGCAGAGCGTCAGGAGCCCAAAACCTGCGGCTCAGCGGATCGGAGCAGTGCTATCAGCACAGGGGACCTCTGGAGGTAGGTAAGAGGAGCGGATGGCTGCTGCAGATAGTAGGATTGGGTTTTGGGTGGGAAGGATAATTTTAGGGCTTAGGGCGTGTTTGGGTTTTTTGGTGGGAAGGGTAATTTTAGGGTTTAAGGTGGGTTTGGGATTTTGGGTGGGAATGGTGATTTTAGGGTTTAGGGTACGTTTAGGTTTTTGGGTGGGTGGGGCAATTTTAGGGTTTAGGGTGGGTATGGGGTATATACAGAAGTGTATCTTCCTTCAACACTTTTACCAAGTGGATGTCTTTACCACGCATGCTTTTGCATTGTAATCGCATGTGTGATAAAAGCATATGCATGGTAAAAGTTCACGTTGTCATGGTAGATTGTTGTAAAGGCATTGGCGTAGTAATACAAGCTTTGTAATGGCACGCGTGGTATTAGTACACACTATAAATTCATACATTCCTTGGAGAGAGGGAGCAAAAAGTCCCTCAAACCTTTCTCGGATCTCAAGGAGTAATCATGGGCCAATACAACATTGCCTTATTTAATGTCTGGCTCCAGTGTGGTGAGTGGAGAGGTAAGATTGCATGGATAAACATACATATCCAGCATGTCAATCCCTTGGTCCTTTCAGACCAGGATGTGGTTAGGTATGAGCTTATTGCAGAAGAAAACTTTGAGGTATTTTTTAAAAACTGATAGGAAAATTAAAGTCCAAATGTCAGAGGGAATCAGGTTACAAATTCTGGAAGTAAATCTGGAAAAGGACTGGTTCAAGGTCCTTTTTTCCAAAGTTTGGGATTTCGAGTAGTAGGAGTCTGTGCTTCACAGCTAGTGTGAGTTTGAGTTGGTCCAGACGGAGCTCCCATACCTGGGGATCGTCCTTATCCCCTCAACTGAGCAGACAGTCACTATGAACTACACAAACATCACCTCCCAAATCCAAGGGGACCTCAGGAGATGGCAGAAACAGCCTCTATCACTACTGGGGTGCATCGCCGCGGTAAAAATGTCCCTACTCCCCAAACCTTTATATATTTTTCAGACCATCCCGGCACTTTATATGGGCCGGGAAAAAGCTAAGGATTTGAAGAAGCTTGTCCTATCGGGCACCGGATGAGCGGGGCCTGGGGATCCCCAACCTACAGCAATATTTCCAAGCGGCACAATTGAGATATCTAGTGGAGTGGTACTGGCCTGAATCAGAGAAGAGGAGGCTCTTCCAAGACAGGGCGATAGCGCAAACCTCGCTTTGGAAGATACCTTTCTTAAAACGCGCTAATAGACCTACATACCTCCAGAAATCCCCCATAACGCGCACGGTGCTACGTATGTGGGGCACAGTAGTAGCTACAAGAGGGCTCACTACTTTCCCATCGCCACTTACACCGCTGTTCGATATTCCCGACTTCACCCCGCGGATGGACGCAAACACGTTCCAGAATGCAGATCCACGTGTCATCTTTTCGACTTTACGGAGTTCACGCAGTTCACTGAGCTACCACAGCTTTACAGCATTACCGCCCCACAATGATTTCAATACTTTCAAATCCGACATTGGCTAACACAACCCAATATACGCCCCCTAGTTGGTAGGAAAATGACGACATTTGAAAAGTGGCTAGTTTCCAAAGAGTCGGACCGCAAGCTTATCATAGACTTATACAAAATGATATGCCCGCCCCCAGATGTGCATCGATCAGCCGGCCAGCGGCAATTAAGCATGGGCGGATTTTGCGGATCCACGATTCACGAATTTGCGGATTCACGGATCGTGGATCCGCAAAATCCGCGGATTTAGCGGATCTGCGGATTTGGGGGCGGGGCTTCCTCGAGTGTGTGGGCGGGGCCAAACGGACGGGGCTTCCATGCGAGCGCACATGCCTCTTGTGTGTCTAAAAGGTCAGAGACCGATCAGAGCAGCAGATTAAGAGACAGAAGCCCCTGGTCACAGGAACAGCACGGGGATTGCGCTCGTAAAAGTCAAAGATGCAAATGCCTTGCTCTGGCCAGCATCACAGCGGATTTTCGATGGTATATTTGGGAAGAAGGCACATCTGCCCAGCCTCCCAACGCTCACGATTTTTTTTGGGCTGATGAATGAGTCACTGCATTTGCGCTTCAACTAGTTCCAGCGACCAAGTGTGTGTTACTATGCAATCGCGCCGAAGTGCGCAGGGGTCCCTTGAGTGAAATGTCCATCATAGTGGGTAAATGGCGGGAAGACGGTGCACACCTCGAGTGTGTGGGCGGGGCCAAACGGACGGGGCTTCCATGCGAGCGCACATGCCTCTTGTGTGTATAAAAGGTCAGAGACCAGCATCACAGCGGATTTTCGATGGTATATTTGGGAACAAGGCACACCTGCCCAGCCTCCACAACGCTCACGATTATTTTTGGGCTGATGAATGAGTCACTGAATTTAAGCTTCAACTAGGGCACATGCGTTATTGATATCTGCAAGTGTTTCCTGTTGAGGTTTATTTTTTGTGCCAGGACCGTCGTGCCAGAATGAACCCTGCCAGAAGACACCATGTAAATAATTTACGATGGCGCCGGCAAGCTGCCAGCGCCATCCTGCAAAAGTTACTTAATTAGCTTCAACAGGAAGCTCCAACTGATAAAATAAAGCAGGCGCTCGAGCCCCTGCTTTGTCTTATCTGTTAGAGCTTCCTGTCGAAGCTAATTAAGTAACCATTTGAGAATGGCGCTGGCAGCTTGCCGGCGCCATCGTAAATTATGCATTAGGCTTGAACTTTTGACCGCAAAATCCGCTCCGATCGCGGATTGCGGATTCTCGGTAAATTCGCGAGAGTTCGCGGATCGCGGATTTACCGAAAATCCGCAAAATCCGCGATCGGAGCGGATTTTGCGCTCATGCTTAGCGGCAATGGGATGAGGAGTTGGGGAGAACCCTCACAAACAAGGAATGGCAGACTATATACTATAGGGCCCACCATACAGCCAGGAATACTGCCAGTAGGGAATTAGCGGTGAAACTTGTGACATACTGGTACCTGACTCCGGTAAAGTTGCACAGAGGTAACCCTAATCGCAGCCCGACTTGCTGGAGAGGTTGCGACGAAGAAAACACATTAACACATCTTCTTTGGGATTGCAGGGAGGTCACAGCCTACTGGACAACAGTCCTTAACGACATTGACAGTCACTTTGATACCGATATTCCCCAATTCCCACCCTTCACACTGCTTGGGCTTCCCAACGCACTCACATTCCCACTGAAATCAACCAGAGGACGACAAATGGGTCTCTTCATGAGCGCGGCTGTTCAGTACATCTTATCTCTCTGGGATACACGCACTCGGACCACTCACACAGGCTGGCTACATAAACTGTGGTACAGGCTGGGTATGGAAAGCATCCAGGCCACCCTTACACAATCCACAGCATCCTTTCATACAATTTGGCAACCTATTTTGTCATTCCTATCAATGTAATTGAACAAAATAACCTGCCCAAAGTATCTCTGTCTCTTGCGACTTACGAACGCACAGCCTGCTAAGGCCACTTCTGGAAAATAGACATCTAGCTGCTCTCACACGTAATGATACACAGAGGCAAAGGCACGGCACACTGTTTAGGGTGGGGGAGTTTCTAGGGGTGGGGAGGGTTTTGCTCTTGTTTGGTGTTCTTGTGATAGGCATGAGACCGGAAGCAGTAGCCTCGATCCAGACAGCCGCCAAGGATACTTGCTATATAAACAAACTTATGCGGAACTGTGTTATCATGAAAGGGACAAGCGGGTACCAAGACTAATCTTCACTGTATTTCATGGGGCATATATGAGAATTGTATTGTACTTGCCTTTTGCTAAAATCAATAAAACAAAGTTAAACAAAAAAGAAAATTCTGAAACAGATTTTATTTTCAAAAACAAAATCCTGAAAAGGGTTCAACTGGCGGTGACAGACAGTAAAAAATGGCTACATGTCCTCCCAACCTGATTAGGTGGCAGGACATGTAGCCATTTCTCTGACGGCCCTGCCTCTGCCAGGTTGTTGGGGAGGTTTGGCTATGGCAGTAACAGAGTAGTCACTGCCATAGCCAAACTGAAGGTCCATCCGCATATATATCGGGCGGTGGACCCTCATGCTGGCGGTAAGTATACTCTGTCGCTGTTGCGATTGAGTATACATGCTGCCAACATTTAAATTGGGCTCTTAGTTTCCTGTTCAGAGTGAAACCTAGAGATTTGCCATTTACGAAGAAGCATGCTAGGCAGTCTAGGAAGTTGGTTGAGGCTAACAATTCTTTAACTGACATCAGAGATGTTTTAGATGAGAGAAGAAAGAACTCAGAGCCTGATTAAACATTTGGCAGACCCAGTAGTGTCTGTCAGGATGATGGAGGATATTACTTCCACAATACTGAGGGTTCTCCACCCACCAAATTTAGAGATAACTGCCAGGCTTACTGTTATTTCTGTACATTGAAAGGAGCCACCATCATGATATTTCCTTTCAACATACTAAAAGTTTGGTGTACGGTCATCACCAATTTTGACAGCCATACACCAAACTATTGGTATTTTTTTGTTTTTTTTAAAACAAAAGTGGGAGTTTGTTTTTGATAAACGAAAAACAAAGGACCTCCGTCACTGGGAGTTTTCTTCCCAGGGTAGGGGGGTCATTATTGTTTTTGTCTTGTCCCTCACGACCAGGCTTTTCCTGTCATGGATGGACAGGAAAAAAGAGATTCCACCATCCACCCTAAAGAGGGCCGATGGTTTAATGTCCTTCCTCTAACATTCTGTTATATTTACATTGTGCTCTTATCTATCTAAGCCTATGTCTCGAGCTGGGCTCGTGACCTCTCTGTGGTGTCATGGGCAGAGCGTTCGGACTAACGGCGGTTAGATGCCCGTTTGATCCCGGTCTTGCTGGTCGGGTTTTTCTCTACTCTAATGCTTAAATAAATTACCCTAAGCTCAACTGAATGCCGTGTACAGACTGCCTAATTTACTACATTTTATGGCGACATAATTTTGGAAAAGGCAGACGAATGATTTATCGGCAACCGGAGTAATCTTCATGAAGAAAAACCCGATGACAGCACAAGCAGCCTACGATCCGAATGAAGAGATCGATATACTGATTTAGAGTAATAGTAAGGCTTGGAGAAAGGTATGTTCCTGATTTAGAGGAATAAAACTTACCGGGGAGATTTAAGACTGTCTTCAGAAAGCATGACAGAGCTTCTTTAACTGTTATTTTTGGCTCGTCAACGCGGACAACAGCACCCCTAACGGAGGAAATTAAAAGGGAAATATTGTTAAAGGGGAAATGTACTGTGAGCGGGCCCACTCTTAAAGAAACATGAAATGAAAAGATAAATGGCATAACGAGACATGAGAATTGGTCACATTGAGTCATGAGAATTGGTCACATTGTTTAAAGAACATATCGCGTAATTTGAATTGGGCATTAACTACAGTGACACACACACTTTAATACTTCGTGTATGCAGTGTGTCACATATCTACAGGAGTGGTACAGTGACACAAGAGCATTTGGATTGGACATTAACTACAGTGACGCACACACTTTAATACTTCGTATATGCAGTGTGTCACATGTTTATAGCGGTGGTACAGTGACACACACACTTTAAATTTGGCATATGCAGTGTATTGCAAAATACAGCAGTGATACACTCACTAATTAAATACAGCAGTGATACACTCACTAATTGGAATATTACAAATAAGCTTGTTGGTGTTTTGTTTTATGCAACTGTCTTTGACCCATATATTTTAAAGTGTTAAATTGCATTGAGGGGTAATTTTTTTAATATATATATATTTTCTTTTTAAGAAAATGAATGTAAACAATACAATACAAGCTCCTGTTCCTTTTCTGAGTGCCCCAGGTGAACCGTCCATGGAATGGGATGATTGGTGTGAGACGTACGAAAATTATATTGTGGCATTGGATGGCACCAAGTTCTCTGCTGTCAGGAAGAAGGCTTTGTTATTGGGTGCCTTAGGAAAGGAGGGACAGAGAATCTTTAAATATTTGCCAAATCCACCAGTAGAAATTGATGATGTATATAAAGACGCGTTATTTAAGTTATATACTAGGTTTGCAAAGCAAGAAAATGTTGTTATGCGCAGGCATAATTTTTACACTGCTCCCCAAAAAGAAAGTGAAACAATTGATGACTTTGTATCTAGGTGAAGAAAACTATCTGTGAAATGCCAATTTGGGAACATACAAGACGAAATGATTTGTGATCAATTGATTGTGCAGTGTATTAGCAAAAAGACACAAGAAAAGTTATGGGCTGCTAAAAACCCAACTCTAACAGAAGCTATCGCCATTGCTAAGGTTGCAGAGGAAAGCGATAAATGCATGAAAGAATTGAAAAGAATTCAACAAGGGCATGCTAATAGTCAAGAAATTGCAACCTTACAAGGTGGTGCATCGGAAGGTGTTAGTCTAATACAGGGGAAACAAGAGATAAAAGGAGGGATAGCTACAGCACTGTATAATAAAACTGGAGTAACAAACAAATTTAGACAAAACACACGTTCATGTGATAGAGCGCGCAGGTCACCCGACTATTATTTTACCATACACGTATTGGGCCCATAAAATTCAATTCACCATATTCATAAATCGGGTAACCTTACGCTCTACTACCAGTATCCCTGTTCCTTCCTATCTTATTTCCAGTGTACCCAACTTACCACTCCACTGCTACGGGTACCTAATGACCACAATGGATCAGGGAGCTAGCTGTAAAGAAAGGCAGACACCAAAATACCTATTTTATATACTATTTGTACTTTTATAATAACCACAAACTCAGGAAGTTTTGAAAACCTTTATCTAAATTTCATCAGATTCATTGAACATTAGGTTTACAGCTAATAAACTGTCAATAACTAAGATTACAAAGAGCACATATCCATATAGGAAACAAATCAGGCCAACCATTTAGAATTCTAAAGGAAGGGTAAAATAGGGAATATACTATAAAACAGTTTCAGAGTTCAGACTTAATCGAGAGTGACTAAAGGACGGGGAAACATAGGGAACATGCTAAAATAACAATCATAAAGTATGACTTTTCCAATTAGCAGTGCGGAAAGCATGGAAAATCAAATATGCAAGAATATGACTTTATTAAAGCAAAAGAAAGGAAATATAGAAGATGCAGAGTAGACTTTCAGCACTATAATTACCTAGTATGGTGTGAAGACTAACCCCAGCCACAGATCAGTCTAGGACAGGAAGAACCCCAAGGAAGGACAGTCACCAGTAGGTCAGCAGATGCAGATTGGACACCCCAGGACAAGACAGGAAACCCAGATTAGGATCAGGACAGGACCACCAAGGAAAGACCAGCACCCGCAGTTCAGTAGCAACGCCTGCGCTACACCCTCTCTGCAGCTATCAGTCAGAACCCCGAATGGGTTATCGAATTCTCCAGCAAAGTGCTCCGCCAGCACTTAAGGTTCTCAAAACCCCCCCCCGCTTGGGTCTTTGGGAATTACGGACAGAGTGCTCCGCAGCTCTCTGTATCAGTCACCTATTGAGTACGTTGGGTCAGTGACAGGTCAGCTATTCGGACAAGTCGGACAAATTCTCTAGCTAAACCTAGGCTAGTTATACTGTTTTCGGGTCAGTGTACCACCCCCCAAATGTTGCAAGTGTAAGAATCCCCAATTTCGATTGGTCCATAAGTAGGATAGGTCAACACACCAACCACATTTCACTTTTACAAGACTTCATTAGCATACTCTGGGACTGCCTATTGAATTTCGGGTTCCCATGACATATATCTCATCATTACAATAGCGCGTCTATGAATTATGATACATTTAGAACAGTTCAGCTTCTTCTGCTAGGCAAAGGTGCATCTTCCCAGGCACATCTTGGCTGGGACTTCGGGTTGGCAAGGTTTCAATGCCACCGGCAGAAGACTGTCATGCGCAGAAGGGCTGTTCAATATGGAATCACGAGTGTTCCTCAGGCCCCAAAGAATGCGATACATGAAAAGTAAGCGAAAACAATTTAGAAATACAGGAAAAAATGAATACACTGTATACCATGAATAGCTACTCTATACCCCTTACTTTATAATAACTATAGCATTAGGGTGAGTGCATAACAAATAACTTTGCAATAGCAGCTTTGCAAGCACGGGGCATATGAGGAGACAAAGCGGCCATATTAGCAGTATTGCGCATGAGCAAACTTTTCCCACCAGAACTGCAAGTGCATCACATCACGTGATTATGACCGACGCATGCGCAGACTAAATTCCCGCCAAGCAGCGGCCATTTTTAATAGCAAGCGTTATTACTGTTTAGTACACATATGCAAGCGTCTCTGGGACACCCCGTGTAGTGTAAAAGTGCAATATTAGTAAGACAAACATTTTGATTAGATTATTAACACTATTCGAGGTTCATGAGTACAAGCAAGTCGCGTAACGTGTGAATCCTTGCTCCATCAATCCCCTCTTTGATGATATTTACTATCATCACTATTAATAGAACCAGATGCCAACTTCTCACAGCTATCCCATTTCTATTTCTTCAATCATTCGATTCAATTTTTCTTTCACTTCTTTATTAGGGTGAGAATTCTTCACCCTTTTGTAAATTTGATTATTCATTTCTTCCAATTCTAGTTCATCCACATTCCGTTTCACACCTCTTTTATTCATAACATATTTCTTTTTGTGTTTTCGACATTTGCAGCAGATTACGACAATTAGCACAAATAAGCCTATACCTGCTATTGGCATCAGTATTTTACTCACAAAACTTTTACCTATGTTAGAAAACCAATGACCTACAGAGGAGAGACCATCAGTTAGTCTCTTCCAGGCACTGTCAACCTCCAGTGGTTTGAGCTCCTTTTCCAAATTTGTAATGTTCCTCACATACCTTTTGATTTCGACACTTTTGTCAGGTATGTAAGTGCAACAATGT
Organism: Lissotriton helveticus; assembly: GCF_964261635.1. Taxonomy (NCBI): domain Eukaryota; kingdom Metazoa; phylum Chordata; class Amphibia; order Caudata; family Salamandridae; genus Lissotriton; species Lissotriton helveticus. Next base: position 1,256,260,630 of record NC_136065.1, on the reverse strand, counting down.
TGCGCTTTCAACATTCTATAGACTCCGCCCTCTTTTGCTAATAAGGTCTCAAGTGCAAGTCTGTTCTGCAAAACCATAGATCTGATCGCAACCATTTCGGTATTGACCATCAGGAAACCTGCAGCAGTGTCAGTAGATAACCGATCCACTACTGTTGACAATTTGCAAATTCTGTGTGTGTTCAGAGTCACTCCCACTGCTGGTATCAATGCACTAAAGATATCACCTAGTATTTCTCCTACACTTTCTCTTTTACTACGCACTAAATCATTAGTGTTTTCATTGCTTCCAGCAATTTCATTCACATGGTATATTTTTGGGAAGACAATTCCAAAATAGCAGCTTCCATACCAGTGATCCGGCGATTTGAAATAAGCCTTGTTTCCACATATGTAATAAATTCCGGGAAACACAGGTTCTGACCCATGTTTGAAACCCCAACCTCCAATTACCTTATAATTATGTTCACATTGACTGGAACCAATGAATATGTTATTATAATAACTAGTCTTTTCTCTGTGAAGACAGAGTTTCCCCTTCATTTCGAAATCCAGCAACAAAGCAGGATTAGCTCCACCATTTGAGGTGCTTCCCATGTTTTCAGCCCACTTAGGAGTTTTCTGTCTTTTATCATTCGCCTTTCTTTGGAAACTTTCTCTTCTTTTCTCTGCCATGTTTAGAAAGATTTTCTCTTGTTCATGTAATGAACAGGTTAAGTTATTTCTATGTGCTTCACCTAAATCTATAGTACCTATAGTCAGAAAATATTCTCCCATATAACGTGTTACATCACTTCTTGTATGTACAGGGTTCAGATTTCCATGTATAGGAAGTTCAGAAAATATCACGTCTGAGTTAGAGTAATAGTATTGTAACGGTCCTCTCTTATAGAATAAGCTCGCTAAAATACTACAGGAAATTCCATATGTTAGTGGCAAGTGATGGTAAGTCACTCCCTCAGCTACTGAAGTAGGTAGCTTCATGCAAACATAACAGTCTTCTATTTCCATAGCTTCTACATAATGTACTAAAAGGTTTGCAAATACGTTTAAATGAGTCCTGTTCTTGATTCTGTGATAATGTAGTCCTTCCTCATCTGGTGCTTCTAAGTCTATTTTAGTTTGTCTAATGCTAAGTGCTTTCTCATGTCCTTCTACACTTTGTGGTGTATTTTTCGCTTGCAGCTCTTCTGTGTCCTTTGTCACAGTCTTTGTAGAGTCAAAATTTGTATCTTTACTCATCATATAAGGAATAGTAATTGTTAGTCCTATCCATAATATTAATACTAAAGCTACACTACATACACATACTTTGCAGCATGTTTTACAACAATTACGTCTAGGTCTTCCATTCACATTGGAATCAGACATTTTCGCTCAATAGAAGCTTTCCAACCCCTCTTTGTAACTTTACACAGGTTGCTTACACAGGGCAACTTCAGGTTGGTTCTTCTTCTTCGGTAGACTGGTCAGCAGTCAATTCTTCATCACTCTCGTCACTTATATCAAGATCCTCAAATTCCTCTAACACCAGGTAAGTCCATTCAGGATCCTGATACTTTTCGTTCAGTCTTTTTATTCGGGCACTTCTTCGCTTAGTGTTTTCTCCAGGTGGCTCTGTTTTACTGGAAGCTTGTTTCCTTTGCTCAAGCTTCTCTTCTACTGTTTTCAGTCTTAATCTCAGTCTTTTGATGTACCTTGGTTCTCTATTTTTCTTCTTGAGTCTTTTAACTGGCACTGTTGTTTGGCTTTCTTCTAATGCTCTTTTATTTTCGTTCTGTTGTGGCACTTCTGCTTCAACGTCTTCTTCTTCCCTTTCTGTCTGACTAGTCCCAGGTCTTGTTTCAGTTTCTTCCGCCTGGTTGCTAAGCTGGCCTTGTTCAGATGTATGTTGGGTTTGATTTCTGGACGTTTCAATTTCTGTGTCCTGAACACATTCATCTATTTCTATCTGATCCTGTTCAAGCACTTTGAACCTTTGATTTTCTTCCACTTGAACTTTCGCCCTTATTTCTATCTGTCCCTTTTCAGCCTCAGGAGTTCTTGGAGGTGTGTCGATAACCTGTTCTGTCCCTATATGACCTTCCTCCTCATCAGATTTGACATGGATTTCGATGATCTGATTATCTCCTTCTATTCCTGCCTCTTCCTCACTATCCCACTCTCTATCTGAGTATGTCTGGCTTCTGGTTCTTATTGGATCGAGGGTCAGATCGATTACTGGGATCCATTCATCTTGACTGGTGCTCGGTTGTTCGTCATCAGCTACTTCAGGACCAACATCTGGAGACCCCTCAGCTGGACAACCTTCAGCGTCAGTTCCTTCGTCTTCGGTTACCTTCTTCGTATGACTGGCATGGATCCACTTTGGTACACCTACACACGTCACCGCTGTCGTGGTTACCAGTATTACTTGTCTTGGCTTTCCCCACTTCGGTACAAGGCAATTCGATCGGGTGTGCTACTTAAGTACCACCCAATCACCTGGATTCAGATTATGGACTGGAGTTGCTGGCCTGGCGACGGCGTCTTCCCCAATCTGGTGAGAGATAGAACGCACTTGGTCACCCAGTTGCTTGCAGTACTCTAGTACCAAATCATCAGAAATGCTTATCAGTTTGTGTCCTGGTACCCATGCTTGTCGCATTACTCTTCCCATCAAGATCTCATGGGGACTCAGGCCTGTCTGTCGGTCTGGAATACTTCTGATTCCCATTAGGACAAGTGGTAAAGCATCTATCCAGTTCATGCCAGTAGATTCACACATCTTTCCTAGTCTTGACTTGATAGTGCCACTCAGTTGTTCCACCACTCCAGAAGCCTCTGGGCGATAGGCACAGTGCAGTTTTTGAGTAATCTTGAATGCTTCACAGATTTGACTCATTATTTCATTCTGAAAATGCCCACCTCTGTCTGATTCCAGTGTGAATGGAAAACCGTACCTAGGTATTAGTTCTCGCAATAACAAATTTGCTACAGTGATGGCATCATTTTTCTTTGCTGGATAAGCCTCTACCCATTTTGAAAACAGGCAAACAATGACAAGGACGTATCTCATTCATTTACAAGGGGGTAACTGGATAAAGTCAATCTGTAACCTTATAAAAGGACCTTCTGCTTTCCCAATTTTTCCCAGTGAAACTACTGTTTTCTTCCCAGCATTGTATTGCTGACATGTCAAGCACCTCTGGCAGAGTGCCTCTGCCACTTTCCTGAACTTCGAATTGAACCATGTCTGTTTGAAGACACGGACCATGGCGTCCCTACCAATGTGCGCATCTCCATGTATTAGCCGGGCCATAGGAGCAAGCAAGCTATCAGGCTATACAGGCATACCATCAAGGCATACAATGACACCATCCTCGCTCCTCTGTTGACAACCAAACTTTCTCCATCGTCTCCTTTCCTTGGGTCCTGCTGCATCCTGTAACTCTCTCAGTTCTTCCCAGGTATGTACACTTTCAAACACCATAAGTTGGCAGCTGTTTCCGCTTCCCCCCAATTTGATATTGACTGACATTTTATGTCTTGCACAATGTTGGGCCAGTTGGTCAGCATATCGATTACCTGCTGTCACATTGTCATCGCCAGATTGGTGAGCAGCACACTTGACCACTGCCAATTCTTTTGGTAACTGGATTGCTTCCAGTAATTCCTGTACCACTTTTCCATTTCTAATAGGAGTACCTGAAGAATTCAGGAACTCTCTTTGCAGCCACAATTGGCCGAAGTCATGCAGAACTCCGTAACCATACTGGCTATCAGTATATATAGTTACTCTTTTATTTTTCCCAAATTTACAGGCTTTAGTCAATGCAATCAATTCGGCTACTTGTGCAGACTTTACTCCAAATAGATAGGATGCTTCTACAGCACGTGATATTGTAACTACAGCATAGGCAGCACTTAGGCCACCATCCTCATGTCTCAGACATGAGCCATCTACAAACAGCTCGAAATCTTCTACAGGCAGGGGCATTTCCTTGATATCTGGGCGTGGTTTGGTACTAAATTCAGTCAGATCAATGCAGTCATGCTCGACCTCTCCCTTTAATTCTGCAATTAGTGAATCTGGTAATAGGGTAGCTGGATTCAGTATGTTACACTGAGTAATGGTTACATTTGCTGCACCCACAAGGATTCTTTCATACTTAGCCAACCGACTAGGTGTGAGATACTGGGTTTTAGTTCTGCTCAGTAAGATTACAACTGCATGTGGAACATACACAGTTACAGGATGTCCCATAATGATGGATTCACTCTGTTCAAGACTCATGCAAGTTGCAGCTACTGCTTTCAGACATCCAGGTAATCCAGCAGCCACTGAATCCAAAGTAGCAGAGAAATATGCTACTGGATGTCTAGTCAAACCATGCTCTTGAGTTAGGACTGACAGTGCACAATTGTCTCGTGTATCACAAAACAGTGCAAATTCTTTCGAGTAATCAGGCATTCCTAATGCTGGAGCTGTACACAGACATTCTCGTAATTTTGTAAAAGCTGTCATGCTTTCCTCACTCCATTCCACTGGGTCTTTTGCTCCTTTCTTTGTCATTTTTATCAAAGGTTTTGCTAGGACTGCAAATCCCAAAATCCACTGTCTGCAGTATCCTACAACTCCAAGGAACATTCTGATCTCTTTCTGAGTATTGGGTAAATGCATGTTTCGAATTATTCTAATTCTTTCTGAAGTAACTTTCCTGATACCCTTCTCTATCTGGTGCCCCAAATATTTTACAGAAGAGGTACAGAACTGTAGTTTGTCAGGGGACACTTTATGTCCACCTTCACCTAAGTGGTTCAGTAAGGCAATGGTGTCAACAACACAGTCTTTCTGACTTTTAGACGCCACCAAGAGGTCGTCTATGTATTGCACCAAAACTGATTCTCCAGGTAAAACCAAGGATTCAAGGCACTTTTTCAGAATCTGATTAAAGATTGAGGGGCTTTCTGTATACCCCTGAGGGACGCGATTCCAGACGTACACGTGACTGTCGAATTCAAATGAGAAAAGAAATTTGCTGTCTGGATGCAATGGGATTGAAAAGAATGTGTGACATAAGTCAATAACGGTGAACCATTCAGCATCCCATGGAATTTGATATAAAATCACTGCTGGGTTCGGAACAATAGGACAGCAAGGAACAACAATTTTGTTTACCTTTCGCAGGTCCTGCACTACCCTGTACTTACCACTAGGTTTCTTGATGCCAATTAACGGGGATTTACAAGGACTACTCAATACTTCTTGTATGATGTTTGCTTCTAGCAATCTTTTTATTTCTATGGCAACTCCTGCTTTCACTTCTGCATTCATTTTGTATGGTTTAGTATGCGGATAAACTGCATCATCTTTTATGGCTATTTTAATTGGGTCAACATTTGCCATTAATCCTACATCTTTTCCCGTAAAATCCCATACTTCTGGTTTCACTGCCTTTTGGAGTTCTTCAGGTAAGTCTTGTATTGTCAGTCTTTTAATTTCTGAGTCAGGTCTTATTAGCATTAATTTGTATATTCCATCTTCGTCTGGGGTTTGAATTTCGACGCCTTTTGGTGTGCAAAAGATGGTACAGTTCATTTTACACAACAAATCACGTCCCAATAGGTTTACAGGACTGGAATCACAGACAACACATCTATGCATTTCTTTGAAATTCCCTATTGTAATCTCCATGGGCTCGGTAACTGGGGTACTAATCAATTGATTAGATACGCCCACTACTTGGATCGCTTCTCCCGAGAGGGGTAGGTTTGGAACGTCTGCTGTTCTCATAGTAGAACGGGTGGCCCCAGTGTCCAACAGAAAGGTGACATCATTTCCTTCAACCTTTCCTTCAATGTATGGCCCTGACTGGTCCACCGGCAAGGAGGCGCCAAGCAGGCACTCCCTGTCCTCCCCCCTCAGGCACCGTCAGTAAGGTTCATCACAGAGGAAGGTATCATTCAACAAAAATTGCGAAGTTGCTGCATTTCTATCCTCCTTCCCTTCCCAAATCTCGATGTCTTCACCCTGCGGTTCTTTGCCCTTAAAATTCGGTCTAGGTGCACGGGGTAACTGATTCTGTTTTACCTGTTGCTGGGTCTTTCTTGGTTTCTCTTTCTGTGTCTGTGGATTTAAATCATTAATTTGAATATTACCATTCTGTGCATATGGACACTCGTCTCTCCTGTGCCCTATCTGTCCGCACCCCTGACAGGGGAATTTCTTTTTGGCCTCCTCTCGGCTCATTTTTACTTTGGGCTTCCCTCCACCCCCAGAACCTTGGTTTTGGGTATTACTATTCATTTTACTTAACTGCTTTTCTTGTTGCTCTGCTAATTTTACTTGTGCCCACATGACTTTTTCTTTTAAGGCCTTTCGTTTGTCAGCCATCTCATCTTCACAGTACTTGGCATATCTTAATACTTCATCAATTTGCTTAGACTGCCAGCAGATTTTATTGTCTTTGATCCATTGGCAAATTTCAGGTCTTAAGCCTGATACAAACTTGTAAATGAAATGAGTCATGTCCTTCATCTCAATGTTATCTATGCCGCTGTACGTTTTGAACACCTGTAACAATCGTTCATAATAGGAATGCACAGTTTCATCTCTTTCCTGGGTAGTTCTATCTATTCAAGTCCAATCAGTTTCCTTTGCAGGCACTTTCCCCTTTAGATGCAACATTACTTGATGGTATTTTTTCATTACCTCATCGGAAGGAGCTCCTGTAATAGGGTCCCTCGGGAATTCCTCGCTAGGCCAACCGAAGGCAATTTTACATTCTGTCCACAAATCTACGGGAACTACGATATCGAAAAACCCATCCAGATCTTTCCACAGGCATTTTTGTACCTTCACAAACCTTTCTACCTATCTGTACCAATCTACAGGCTTTTCTCGTAATTTTGGGAAGTCATTGGTAAAGGACACAATATCCTGTCGGGACCATGGAACATGCACATACTTTCTACCTGGCACTTCTCGCATAGGATATAATTTTTCAGTCTCGTCTGCTTCCTTTAAGACGAACTCTGAAGCCATCTGTTTAGATCTAATTTTCTCCTTTTTCTTTGCCCACCTGGCTTTCCATTTTTCTAACTCTCCCCATTTTTGCAACAGGTTTAATAATTCTTTGATCTGTACCTTTTTCCCTGACACATTCATATTTTCTAAATCTTTGTCTGAGAACTCTGCTCTGTAGGGTTTTTGCAACGATTTAGATTTTCCAATATCTATTCCCATACTAACCGCGGTGTCCACTAATTTCTCATGGAACACTCTGGTATTACGGGTGATACTTTTACAGATAAACAGCAGTTCTTCCTCAGAAAAGGTATTTAGTCTGTCTAACCCCACATTTCCAGCTATCAGTTCTTCCAATTCTATTCTTAATTTGTAAATATCTAATGGTTTCGACTGGGGATTTGGTTTCTCTAATTCTCGACTCCATCTCTCGATTTCTTCAGGAGTCACTACGGTGGCATTTCTAGTACCAGAAGCTGACTCAATCTGCACTTCTCCTGAACTAAAAGGAGTGTTCTTTTTTCTTGAATCCCTTTCTGGTTCCCTTATCGGTAAATCCATTAAGGAAATCACAGACTCACATTCACTTGCCTGGTCATCTACAATTAGGGGCTCTTTTCTCGGCTGCACTACAGCTGGGGTAATAATTGGAGTCTTTGGACACCCCTGTTTATCCCCATACAATGGAACCACTGGTCCAATAGTTACTGGAATTGTCAAAGCTTCAGGACTTGTATTTAGTTGAGAAATTTTCTGAATTAATTCTGTTCTCTGTTTAGCTATAGCCTCTCGCTCTCGTTCCTGTAGTACTCTTTCCAGGGTTGTTTCATGTACTATTTGCGGAGTCAGGGTCGGGGCAGTTGGATGTGTCATACTTGGTCCCTCACCATAATTAGGTTTCATGAATAGATTTCCTGTGCTTAAAGGTCTCGGCATCTCCTGATAAGGAGGTATTTGACAGCCGTCTCTTACATTTACAGGTCTAGACCCCTCCTGGTAAGGAGGTCTCAGGCAAGCATCCCCTACATTCGAGGATCGGGGTCCTTCATTATAAGGAGGTGGATTCTTCATGAACAAGTCCTCCAAATAATCGTCATCTGAATCCCCACTGGTCACCCAATGTTTGGTCTTTTCTGTCTTTTTCCCTTCCTCAGGTTATTCTAGGGCCATCATAGGATACAGTCCTTCTACTATCATATTCTGTCTCCACTGTTTCATTCTTTTCTCTCGGGTTTCAGGTTTCACTTTAGGATATCATTTGGTTAACCCTTTATCCATTCGGGGCTTGTCTCTCTCAAAAGCCTCTATCTCCCATTCCTCTAAGGCTTCGTACTGTGTCAATCTGGGTCTGGGATGCAAATCATTCATTCGGGTTCTCAAATTGAATAGAATCCTGCTATTAAATGTACCATCTAACGGAAATGCCAAAATTCCGTCATTCTTTGTGTATTCCACCCAATTTTCCAACCATACACAAGAGTGGTACCCTTTATCAAACATCATGAAAGATGCGGAAGTATTAGGTGGTGGGATGACAACTCCTTCTCTAGTTTTGATAGGCTTGTCTCTTTTGAAATAATTTTTCACCTTGCTTATCAAAGTCATTTTCCTCTTGTTTCCGGACATAATGTTGTATCTATTACTTTTCCACTTATCTTTTCCAAACCCTAGATATCTTGGATCGGGTCTAGTCACCGGAGTATATGAATGCCACATATACTTTTCCGGAAACGACTCTGTTTACAAAATCACTTCCAATCCAAATGTGTCTTTTATTTTCCAACAACCAATCAACACGGTGGTTGCAAAATTTTCTGACCAATGGGTGCGCTGCCTTTTCGTGAGACAAGTTCTCACGCTTCTGCGCTCACCCCTCCTTTACAATACCAGCTCCGCTACACACCCGCGGTCTCTACCAATCCCAGCGCGGCACAGAGTGATGTCAGAGCAGCTCCACAACTGACTCCCTCCTTCACAAGGTAACGGAAACTTGATTTCTTTCTTAAAGTGCAAGTGCTTTATTTAATTTACAACGTAAAACATTTGCCACTTTACTCGAGTGTCTAGAAAGGAAAGATTTGTTTCACTGCAAGTAAACCTCTTCTGTCTACTTTTCAAATACTACGAGTAGATCCCTTCTGCCTACTCTTCACACAAGCATTAGTGAACCTGCTACTCCTTCGACTCATCCACTGCGGGATATATACTAAGCCAAAAGTTTCACTAGTGAACTCCTTTGCTATCAATCAAGCTTAGACGAACCTGCTACTCCTTCCGTGTGACCCTTACTAGGTTATATCATAATAGAAGTTTTGCCAGCGAACTCTTTGCTACCATTTATTCAATCACACATTCAGAAACCCCTAATTAGTGCTTCCAGTTCTACCTAACCTGCACCAATTTTCCTCTAGCAAGTGACCTCTCTACGGCGTGAATTCTCCTCACCACCCGTTATTCGATTTCCCCGGGGATTCGAGACAAACATATAACAGTCACTAACAAGTAATATTAGTACATTTATCAATATAACAGCAAGAAAAACAACTTCAAACATTTCATAATTTTCAAAGCAATAAAACATTTGTAAATTCGTTCCAACGTTTTAATAGTAAAATTTTCACAGTTAGCAGCAAATAACCTACCTACCTATCTTAACTAGTCCCTAACCATCCCCTGGCTACCAGAAAAATACTGATAGAGCGCGCAGGTCACCCGACTATTATTTTACCATACACGTATTGGGCCCATAAAATTCAATTCACCATATTCATAAATCGGGTAACCTTACGCTCTACTACCAGTATCCCTGTTCCTTCCTATTTTATTTCCAGTGTACCAGACTTACCACCCCACTGCTACGGGTACCTAATGACCACAATGGATCAGGGAGCTAGCTGTAAAGAACGGCAGACACCAAAATACCTATTTTATATACTATTTGTACTTTTATAATAACCACAAACTCAGGAACTTTTGAAAACCTTTATCTAAATGTAATCAGATTCATTGAACATTAGGTTTACAGCTAATAAACTGTCAATAACTAAGATTACAAAAAGCACGTATCCATATAGGAAATAAATCAGGCCAACCATTTAGATTTCTAAAGGAAGGGTAAAATAGGGAATATACTATAAAACAGTTTCAGAGTTCAGACTTAATCGAGAGTGACTAAAGTACAGGGAAACATAGGGAACATGCTAAAATAACAATCATAAAGTATGACTTTTCCAATTAGCAGTGCGGAAACCATGGAAAATCATATATGCAAGAATATGACTTTATTAAAGCAAAAGAAAGGAAATATAGAAGATGCAGAGTAGACTTTCAGCACTATATTTACCTAGTATGGTGTGAAGACTAACCCCAGCCACATGTCAGTCTAGGACAGGAGGAACCCCAAGGAAGGACAGTCACCAGTAGGCCAGCAGATGCAGATTGGACACCCCAGGACAGGACAGGAAACCCAGATTAGGATCAGGACAGGACCACCAAGGAAAGACCAGCACCCGCAGTTCAGTAGCAGCGCCTGCGCTACACCCTCTCTGCAGCTATCAGTCAGAACCCCGAATGGGTTATCGAATTCTCCAGCAAAGTGCTCCGCCAGCACTTAAGGTTATCAAAAAAAACCTTGCTTGGGTCTGTGGGAATTACGGACAGAGTGCTCCGCAGCTCTCTGTATCAGTCACCTATTGAGTGCGTTGGGTCAGTGACAGGTCAGCTATTCGGACAAGTCGGACAAATTCTCTAGCTAAACCTAGGCTAGTTATACTGTTTTCGGATCAGTGTACCACCCCCCAAATGTTGCAAGTGTAAGAATCCCCAATTTCGATTGGTCCATAAGTAGGATAGGTCAACACACCAACCACATTTCACTTTTACAAGACTTCATTAGCATACTCTGGGACCGCCTATTGAATTTGGGGTTCCCATGACATATATCTCATCATTACAATAGCGCGTCTATGAATTATGATACATTTAGAACAGTTCAGCTTATGCTGCTAGGCGAAGGTGCATCTTCCCAGGCACATCTTGGCTGGGACTTCGGGTTGGCAAGGTTTCAATGCCACCGGCAGAAGACTGTCATGCGCAGAAGGGCTGTTCAATATGGAATCACGAGTGTTCCTCAGGCCCCAAAGAATGCGATACATGAAAAGTAAGCGAAAACAATTTAGAAATACAGGGAAAAAATGAATACACTGTATACCATGAATAGCTACTCTATACCCCTTACTTTATAATAACTATAGCATTAGGGTGAGTGCATAACAAATAACTTTGCAATAGCAGCTTTGCAAGCACGGAGCATATGAGGAGACAAAGCGGCCATATTAGCAGTATTGCGCATGAGCAAACTTTTCCCACCAGAACTGCAAGTGCGTCACATCACGTGATTATGACCGACGCATGCGCAGACTAAATTCCCGCCAAGCAGCGGCCATTTTTAATAGCAAGCGTTATTACTGTTTAGTACACATAGGCAAGCGTCTCTGGGACACCCCGTGTAGTGTAAAAGTGCAATATTAGTAAGACAAACATTTTGATTAGATTATTAACACTATTCGAGGTTCATGAGTACAAGCAAGTCGCGTAACGTGCGAATCCTTGCTCCATCACATGCAACAGATGTGGTAGTCCTTTTCACCTAGCTGACTCTAAGAATTGTTCAGCCCTATCCAGAGATTGTTTGAAATGTGGGAGGAAAGGGCATTTTGCACGTATGTGTCGAACTAGAACATCTAAGAAGGTTGCAATGGTTGAATGTGAGGTCACGGATGATGAAGCAGAAGTAATGATGATTACCTTTGCAGAGAGTCGAAAGATTACAGAAGAAATTGTCTTATCTCGGCCTAAATCTGATTTTTTAGTGAAAGGGAGAGTTACACAGGGAAAAGTTTATGTTTCTCCTCATGGTCCTGCGATACTAGGGTGGTTACACCAGTACGAACTAAATATTAGAGTGGATCCAAGGGCAGATCCACCAGTGATGTGTGTAGATGGTGAGAATGAATGTAATAGCATCCAAGAGAATTTAGAAAGTATTTTTAAAAAACATGAGAATATATTTAGTGAAAAATTAGGAGAAGCCATTGGATACCAACATGTCATAAAAACTAGGAAATGTGTTGTACCTATAAAACATACTGTGAGGAAAATACCTTTGTCTGCTAGAGATGAAGTGAGGAAAATTATTAAACAGCTATTGGATGATAACATTATTGAACCTGTGGAAGCCACACAATGGTTGAGTCCAGTTGTGATTACTCAGAAACCAGATCAATCTTTATGTTTCTGTGTGGACATGCGAAGTCTGAATAAGGCAGTAATAATGGATAATTTTCCACTTCCTAATATAAATGAAATTGTATTAAGTTTGGGTGGCGGGGAAGGTATTTTCTAAATTGGACCTTCGAAGTGCATATCATCAGATTAAACTTCACCCAAATTCTAAGGAGTACACGTCATTCATCACTCCGGAAGGAACATACCAATTCAAGAGACTTCCATTTGGACTGTGTTCTGCAGCAAGTGCTTTTCAGAGAATCATCAGTGATGTTCTCAAGAGCATTGAACGGGTTGTCTTCTTTCAGGACGACATTTTGATTTATGGTTTAAATTCAAATGATAATAATATGATTTTGGATAAAGTTTTAACCACTCTCTCAAATGCTGGATTAACATTGCAAAAAGAGAAATGTGTATTTGCAGTAGAAGTAGATTATTTGGGTTACCATGTATCTGAGAGTGGGATACAACCGAAACAAGATCTTGTTAGTGCAATATGTAATGTGTCTGAACCTGATGACAAAGAAAAATTGAGATCATTTATGGGCATGGTGGAGTACTATGCAAAATTTGTGAAGAATTTCGCAGAGAAAGTAGAACCTTTGAGAAACATCTTGAGAAAAGGGAATGGTTTTGTTTGGGGGACGGAACAAAAGAATGCATTCAAGTTAATCAAACAGAATATTTTGGATGCAAATATACTTCCTAGCTTTGTACAGTCTTTGCACACCATTCTCACTGTAGATGCAAGCTCTGTTGGAATCGGAGCAGTTTTGACACAAAAAGGTTCAGGAAAGCAGAACACGGTTGCGTTTGCGTCGCGTTCTTTGACCGAGACTGAGAGGAATTACTCGGTCATAGAGCGAGAGGCATTAGCAGCTGCCTGGGGGACACGCTATTTCAGGGTGTACTTGTGGGGAATTTCATTTCCACTAAGGACTGACCATAAGTCATTACTAAAAGTTTTGGCACCGGGAGGAATTAGAAATTGCTCAGGAAGGTTAGCAAGACTTGCGGTTAGTGTGCAAGAGTTCACGTGCAATGTGGAGTATGTACCAGGATGGTGCAATAACGTTGCGGATTGTTTATCAAGATTGCCAGACACAAAGGTAGAGCCGAAGGAAATTGTAACTGAAAGTGTTGTCGCATACTTGGATGATTTGGAGAGTGACTTACCTAGCTCTATATCTAAGCAAGAGTGGATTGAAGAAATGAAAAAAGATCTCATCATGGAAAGTTTAATTAAAATGTGTAAAGAGGGTGTATCCAGACAAAGTACTGTGTCGTCTGGCCTTAGACCTTACGTACAGTTACAGAATGAAATTTCTTTGCAGGGAGAGTTTATTTTAGTAAGGTGTGAAAAGTATATACCACCTACTTCTTTTAGACCTTGTATAATTGCGTTAGCACATGAGGGCCATTTGGGCCAAACTCTCACTGGTAAACGCATTAAAGTAAACTTTTGGTGGCCGGGAATAGATGCACAGGTCAAGACTTGGGTGGAACAATGTCAGCCCTGCAAAGAATCGGAGAAAAGGTTGCAAGTTGGAACAAGTCGGAATTCTATGGGACAAATAGTGTCTGAGGAAGGTGTATGGCAGAAAATTTGCATTGACTTCATAGGTCCGTTTCATGACTTGCAGGATACTGAGAAATTTGCATAGGTGTTAGTGGGTTCAGTTTTTAGGTGGGTGGAGGTTGCTTTCTTGAAGAGCATCACCGCAGAGTGCACTATTAAAGTTCTTAATGAAATCTTCAGACGTGAAGGAATCCCTTCTATGGTTTTAACGGACAATGGCACACAGCTGACTTCTGGGGTGATGGAAGATTATTTAACATATTTGGGTCTGAAACATCTACGTACCTCACTTTACAACCCACAAGGTAACGGACTTTGCGAGAGGGTGAATAGGCTTGTAAAGGGTACCATGCAACTTGCTTTAGCCTCAAATCGTTCTGTACAGAAAGAGATAAAAGAAATGCTGTGAGCATATCAGACAACAATACATAACAATATGAGTAAGACACGTTTTGAACTCATGAGAGGGAGATCAGCAGGTACAAAGTTAATTCCCACATGGTTACAGGGAAAAGTGGTGGGGGTGGATCGCAATGTGTTAAGTAAATGCAATAGTTCTACTAACATAGCGGAAGGTGACTTGGTTAAAGTGAAACCTGGCGGAAATCAGAGGATGTTTAACAAATTTCGAGGGCCCTACCAAGTAAAATCGGTTGTTGGTAACTATATAAAGTTACAAAATGGACAAACTTGGAATCTCCGCAGGGTAGCACTTTACCAAAAGAAAGACAAGCGAACAAATCCAGAATTAGGCACTAAGAAAGTTGTTGTGGAAAAGGAATGCAGACCGCTTCGTAAAAGAGTTTCACCTGCTTATTTAAAAGACTTTGTTTAATATTGTTGTTTAGGAAAGGAGTGGGGTTACAGAAACCTTGAAACCTTGAAACTTCATATACTGAAATGTTTAAGATTGTTTTGACTTTAAAACATCCTTTATGGGGTGTATGTATACATCCTTTGTTTTTGTGTTTTGATTAATTGTTATGTTTATCCACATTGTTTGTAGTTAAAGGAAAGGAGATGTGTTATATTTACATTGTGCTCTTATCTATCTGAGCCTGTGTCTCGCGCTGGGCTCGTGACCTCTCTGTGGTGTCATGGGCTGAGCGTTCGGACTAACGGCGGTTAGATGCCCGTTTGATCCCGGTCTTGCTGGTCGGGTTTTTCTCTACTCTAATGCTTAAATAAATTACCCTAAGCTCAACTGAATGCCGTGTACAGACTGCCTAATTTACTACACATTCCCTACTCCTTTCAACCATCGGAAGAGGTATTCAGTTGACAGAGCCAATGGGGGCTCCATTGATGGAATACTTATGGTCAGCCCACCTCTAACTGAGGTAGGCAGACAGAGTGTTTGACAGGCAGGGTACTCCATCACATTTGTGATGGAGTACCCTGTCCACCAAACTCTAAATCAGACCCTCATTCTTTTGGGGAGTTTAACTTGAGGTGGTGGGTTGTCATCCAGGTTTTTATTTTGTCAAGAGGTACAGCCACTTGAGAGATGTTCACTAGTGAAGAAACTGTCAAGCATAGTTGGGTGCCATCCACAAATGTATGATATTGTATCTCAGATTTCTTAAAGAGATCACTCAATGGCTCCATATAATGAACAGTGCAGCAGCTTGGGAACATTTTACTAAGTTCAACATTGCTTGTTCTACTTTATTCACATGTGAGCGGTTCTCCAGATATAAATTAAACCACTCTAGGACTTTCTCTTCCAGACCCATAAAATCATTCACGGTGTGGACAAGGATATTGTGATTGACAGTATTGAATGCCACCAAGAAGTCAATTGGGATAAGCAGGCATGCGTCTCCATTATCTACAATTCTAAATGCATCATCAGTTATTTGTAGAAGGGCTCTCACTGCTCTGAGTTTTCTGAAACCCTCATTGAAACTCTGAGCAGACTGTTGTCCTTTGTGAATTGCTTAAGTTGTTTGTTGATGAAGGATGTTGACCAAGAACTGGAGAGTAAAGACTTGTTGAAGGCGTCTGGGTCATCAGCTGTTTTTTTAACAGAAAATAAACGTTCCCTTGTTTTAGGCAGTCAGAGAAAATGCCTTTAAGTAGGGAGAGCTTAATAATGTTAGACCACTAAGAATGTAGGACATTTTGCATCTATTTAGCTACATTGGCAGGTAACAAGTCAAAAAGGTGATTACAGGGGCTAATCTTAGAGATGGTGTTTCTAAGTTGATCCTGTGTAATAAATATTTCTAAAGCTCAGCTTGACCTGATTTTAGTGGAATTCCTAGCAGAGAGGTACTAGAGTTGATGGTTTAATGGGAGGGTATGCTTTAATGTTTCTGATTTGATATCCAAGAAGTTTGCAAATTCGTAACATTTGTTTTCTACTGCTGATGGTTCTTTAGTGGGATTAGACTTAGATGCTACTTTGACTATTTTGAAAACCTTCATAGTCTATTTTTACCTGACTCAGGAAATTATTTACCAATAATTCACACAGCACAGTGTAGCAAGCCACCTTGCTGCGCTGCACTGCGTGACAGGGAAAAGGCAAGAAATGCCCCATATTTAACATAATGCGGCACATTCCTGTCTTTGCCCAACTCTGGCACGCAATGTGCTGCCTAGCACCAATGCAGGCATCCTTCACCACAGTGCAAGGGTGCCTGTATTGCAGACAGGATTGTTTTTGTGCAGGAAGTGATACCTTCCTGCACAAAAATACTTCCCTTGGAATGCAGCACACATGGAAAGAGGGGAAACAAGGAGAAATAAAGGTGTTTCTCCTTGTTATGCCTCTCCTGGGGATGCGTAGCATATTTCCCTATTCCCAGATCTACCAGTAATGGTAAATCTGTTGAATAAGCCAAAATCGATGCTTGTTGTGTGGGAGTACTCAAGCCGCACCCATGCATAGCCTCCCTGGATCAGAGTAACACAACACAGTGATTTTCTCTAGGTTGTGTTTACTCTAGGTTTATCAAGGTACTGAAGGCCATGCAAGGAGGCCTTGCATGGCTTGATGAATCCAACTTATACGTTGCATTGCTCTTTCACCCCGATGCGCGATGCAAGGGTTTCGCAACTCATTGATAAATTTGGTCCATAGTCTGAAATCTTATGGCTTGAGCTTTGGCTTTGAACACATGTTTTGATAAGATCATCTAGCACCATGAGGAAGTTCTAAATCTGCCCATTAAGGTTTTTGAAACCATGATGGTTCAAGCAGTATTGGGTGCTTTCGTTCTTCATGGAGCTCCTTCATATATTATTAGTGTTTTCTTCTTCTCTTAACCCTATTTTCACTGAAGGGTGCAAACACATCCATGATCACAGTTAAGCAGTTATCGAAGTGAGTAGTTGTTGTATTCACATCCTGCTGTTCAATGGGGTGGGGAAGTTTGGTTTTAGACATGCTTCCAGGTCATCATTGTTGATGTGCTTATTATCTCTAGTCCAGATTTCGTCCCAGATGAGGAGAATGTGAGGTCAAATAGGAATGAAATGTGATCGGATCAGTCAACTGCAACTGGGTTTGCATTGATAATGAGATTCTTTGCCGCTGTAATCAGATCAAGTGTGGCTCCTTTGATATGCATAGTTTTCAGAGAGTGGTGAATCAAGCCATTGTCAGTTAGGAATGAGGAGAGGGCTCAATAAGACTTTAAAATCTCCTCAGTGAATGTAGGCATCATCAAGAAATATATGGTGGACAGTATATGTTATGACATGATGAAGTCCATAAGTTTGTGTCCCATGGAGGGGGGAAGATGATGTTGAACCTAAAGGATTTCTGGTTTGGAATTTTAGGTCTGCAGTGAGTTATTGGAACATTGGGAGAGAGTCTGCCCCTACTTGTTAAAGGGTAAAGGATCGTCTTTGGATGATCAGAAATGTACCACCAATTTTTCCCTGCCTGTCCAAGCACATGATAGCATGCTCCGGTGGTCAGTTGGGAGTATCATTGAGCCATGCTTCCATGATGTGTGGTTTATTGAGTTTGTGACTGTGGTCCTTGTCCAATTTGTATTGATAGACTTCCAATAGAGAGTCAAGTTTTCTCCTCTCAGAGACAAGGGGCCATATGTATCAAGGAACCAATTTGCGATTCTGTAATAGCGATTTTTAAGAAATCGCTATTTCAGAATCGCAAATTGGTATGGATCAAGAAAATTGCAATTTTTTTGCGATTTCTTGATATTCCTTAATTGCGAATTCGCGAATTCGCAATTAAGGAATACGTTCCCATTCATTTCTATGGGCCAGGAGGCCCATAGGAAGGAATGGGAATTTTTTCTCAATTTGCGATTTGCATTTTGCTAATCGCAAATTGAGAATAATTTCAAGGGTACAGGTGTGTCCAAAGGACACCCTGTTGCACCCCTGAAATAAGCATAGGTGCACATGTGGTGCACATACATGCCCTAAGGGCATGTATGTGCGTCACATGGCACTTTGAAAAATGCAAAAATGTGCATTTTTCAAGGAATTTGCAATTTACCACCAACTAGAAGTTGATGGTAATTTGCAATTCCTTAAGGCCATTTAGCAAATTTTTTTGGCTTCTTACATTGCATTTAAAGAATCACAAAGTTTGCGATTCCTTAAATGCAATCGCAAAATAAGGAATCGCAAATTTTGCGATTCCTTATTTTGCATGCAGATTTGTGTGATACATACCATTTTGCGAAAATGCGTTCGCAAACGCCGAAATTCTGCGAATTTTGGCATTTACGAACTCATTTGGGCATGATACATATGGCCCAAGGTCACTCTCAGAGGTCTCAGTGTAGTAAATGAGGGCAAAGCTTTCCATTGTAGAAGCTCATTTCTAAAAATGTTCAAGAGTATTATCCTCATTTCTGGGACAAGTAATAGGATAATGTCAGATAAGGTGTTTATAGCTATGGATAGTTAATAGAGGTGGCCCGGCAGTAACTTCAATGCTTTCCTTTGTCATTGTGCACAGGATAAGAGATATCAAAGAATGATTCTTCTTCTTCACGTTTAATAGGGACACCAATAGGTTATTGGAGTTCATGTAGTGTATCCTGGGTGTTTGCAAATGTAAAACTAAGGAGAGTGAATAAGACGTATGAGCAGTTTGGGTGTGCGATTTTAAGATGTAATCTATAGTACGAGTGACCAAGGGCTTTATAGTGGTGGAGACACCTCACTAGTAGTTTTATAAAGAAATAGAACAAGTGAGAGAGGTGAGGATTCAGAATGAGGGATTTGCACTCAAGTCAAAGTATTAAGTGATTCAATACAAACGTTGTCCTCCGCACCAGAAAGACCAGATCGGGAGGCCGCTCTTTCTCCTTTCTCACGGCCAGAGCCTGGATCGCCCTTCCGCTCCACCTCCGATAGACAACATTGTTTCCCATCTTCGCAAGAACCTCAAAACCTGCCTCTTCGACAGACTCCCTCCTTGATGGACTGGAACCTGCATCCCCCTTACCCCCAGCACCTTGAGACCCTTATGGGGGAGTAGTCGTGCTTAACAAATGCCTGATGATTAGAGGAGGAGCTTCGCGCGCATCCGAGATGGCCGCGTGAGCACAGGGCTCCCGAGGACCCTCGCTCCCTCCCGCATTTATCCTGGACAATATCCTGATTTGATGGAAGATCATTGAAGACACAACCCGGCTGATGTACTAGCAGGTTTTTGGGTCGAAATCGGACACAGGGTCCCCGAGCTTTGCCGTCTTGAAATCTGCGGCCTTCTCCATGGAACAGCCTGGACCTTGAGTTGTAGCAGTGCCCAGGTCGTAATTTAACAACAACGTCTTGAAGGGATCGGACCACAGCCTCACTTCACTTTCGGTTTCGTTTCTCCGGCGCACTGCCTCATATATGCGGTGTGTCTGTTGATCAGACGAGCCCCGATGCCAGCTCGTTGAGTTTCGAGCGGGCGACTGTTTGGCTGTGGACTCCACTTGGCTCAACTTTGCCTCCTGTATTCTCGTGTGTGAACTTCAAGGAGCCATTTGGACCAGATCCCAAGCCTCCCTCCGGGGCACCCGACTCGCCATGACGGGCAAGCCTGAGGGTGAGAAACGGAAGGTTAAGACCACTATCCGTGGAGGTTCAACCCAGACGAATGTCATGGATCGCTATACACTTTCTAAAGGATCCCCTGGTGGCGCACCTAAGACCCAGGAGGAGGTGGTCGACGATCCTGCTGTGTTGGCGGACTTAACATTACAAGACGTAATGGGCGCCATTGCTGGTATTCAGTCTTCTATTGGCCAACAGTATGAAGCCTTGGCTCTGAAGTTGGACACGGTGGCTATTGATGTCAACCTCATTCGAACTGACTTGGCCAAGACGAATGAGAAAGTGAAGTCATTAGACCTGAAGACATCCAGCCTTAACACAGACGTGTCCGACTTGCAAACAGAAGTGCGCAATCTCAGATCTGCTAATGACTTTTTTGCTCGTCGCTTGGAGGATTTTGAAGGCCGTGCTCGGCACAATAACGTGCGTATTATTGGGGTCCCGGAAGATTCTAGCTCACTCTCCACTGATCTTCGAGTGGAGGACCTCATTCTTAATCATCTGGCACCAATGGGCCTGAGCAGATTCTTTGCCATCGAACGTGCGCACCGAGTGCCAGGGGGGCAGGCGAAGCCCGGTCTCCCCCCCGTCCGATTATTGCACGGATCTTCAACTTTAGAGATCGCGACGCCATTTTGTAGGCGGCACGGACAAGCGGCACTACGCAGTTCGAGAACGCCGCTGTGAATTTTTATCCGGACTTTTCTCAATCGGTTCAGAAACAACGTATGGGATTTAAAGGTGTGAAATGGCGACTAAGAGACATGGAACTAAAATATGCTTTGTTATTCCCGGCCCGACTGCGTGTTGAATATGACAATCGGACATTTTTCTTTGTCAGGCCTGAGGATGTGAGTGATTGGTTGGACACTTTGCCGATTCGCCGTGCTGGCCAGGACCATGCTGGTGGTGCTGAAGGGGGACTGATGGACCAAGAATGATTATGGTACCTGTGCCCGGAACACTATTCAACGTGATCGGCCGGAGCTCACTGACTTTATTTGATCATTCCGTTCGTATCTTCGGAGGTAGCGGGGATGGCGGGACCCTTTCCTCCTCTGGGGTTTTCTTTGTGTAGATTAGTTCTTTGTTTGTAATTGCTAGGGCGACAGGCACACTGCAAATTGGGGTGGCTTTTGAGTCGGTGCAGGGGTGCAGGGTGGGGGGGAGTTGTGTTGGGAACCTTGGGGGGAGGGAGGGACATGTTCTGGGATTGTTTGTTTTCTCTTTTTCAAGGCAAGGTACTCTCATTCTCTTTGACATTGGTGTGATGCTCGTTTTGCGATGGGAGTTCATTGTGGATCTGGATGGGAGGAAGAGGGTTGAGGGTATTGTGCTGGAATGTGAATGGGTTGGGTGATCGCATAAAAAGAGGGGTGGTTATGCAGCTGTTACGGCGCCTTTCGCCTGATGTCGTTCTGCTACAAGAGACACACTTGATAGGGAATACTTGTCACGCTCTTAATAGACGGGGTTATCGTCTTGCTGCCCATTCTGGATTTACATCTAGTTCTAGAGGAGTGGGTATTCTGCTTAGGGTTTCCCTCCCCCTCGAGGTTGATGATGTGATCCTCGATGCCAGGGGTCGATATGTTGCACTTGTCGGGAGGTGGGAGGGAAAACCGATCTCATTGGTGTCAGTTTATGTCCCCCCGGGCTTGCAATCCATGACATTTGCGGACCTGGGGCGGATGGTTCTGGGTCTCCCGGAGGGTGTCTTGATACTGGGTGGTGATTTTAACTCCGTCATTTCTGGCAGTATAGACCGCTCCCCCCCCCCCCCTGAGATCTTACTACTGCGCAATCCTGGTTGAGCGACTTCCTGGATACATTGGGCCTCATAGACTGTTGGAGACTAATGCATCCTGAGCAAGCACAGTTTACTTTCCACTCAGGAGCTCATGGCAGTCTTTCTAGATTAGATTATATCCTGATACCAGCGGCACTGTCCCCCTCGATTGGAGAGATTAGACACTTGGCCCGGGGTATATCGGACCATTCCCCTATTTGGTTTCATTTTAATCTCAGCATCGGGGCCGAAGGCAGGGTGGCTCCGATTAACCCCTGGTATCTCCTAAACCCTAAGACACGCGCTGAATTGATTAAATCATTTGATCAGTATTTTACTGAGAATGCTGGTTCTGTATCCTCACCTGTCTCGATGTGGGAAGCTTTTAAGACCGTGATCAGGGGACAGGCATTGTCTTTGGTGGGGTGTGCCAAGAAACGTAAGAATGAGGCAATTGTTCAGCTCGAGACTGAAATCACAGACCTGGAGACGGCATTGGAGCGGGGGGTGTCTCGAGAAGCATTACATGTCCTCCGCCTTAAACAATTAGAATATAAAGCTTTGGTTACTGATGCGGCAAAGACGATGAGTAGGGAACAGCAGGGACGGCTCTATGATGTTGGTGATAAAGCAGGAAAATTGATTGCCTGGCTGGACAGAAGGGAGAGAGCGAATCGAGTGGTTCCGGTGATTGAGACGTGCGGTGGTGTGAGTGTAACTGATCCTGTTGGAATTGTTGAATGTTTTGCTGACTATTTTCGAGAGGTTTATACCTCGGTGTCTGACAGGCCTGAAGAGGATTCACACTTGTTGCTTCGAGACATAGCGCTCCCATGTTTGTCGGAATCGGAGCGTGATTGTTTGGATGCCACGCCTTCGGTGGACGAGGTGGCTCTCGCGTTGCGCTCCCTTCGCTCCGGCAAGGCTCTGGGTCCCAATGGCCTCCCTGTGGAACTGTATAAGTTACGCCCTGACACTTTGGCTCCCTATCTCCGTGATATGTTCTTGGCTGCGCGAGATGATGGCTCCCTCCCCAGAGATAAGTGTCTTGCGACCATTGTGGTGATCCATAAGGAGGGTAAACCACAAGATCGCTGCTCGTCTTATAGACCCATTTCGCTCTTAAATGCGGAGCCCAAGATCCTCGCCAAACTTCTTGCTAACCGTCTGATTACGGTTATTAGCGACCTGATTAATCCGGATCAATCCGGTTTTATCCCGCACTGTAACACGGCATTAAATTTGCGACGTCTGCATGGTGTTCTCGCGACGGCCCCGACGCTGCGTGAACCGGCCATCTTGGCATCCTTGGACGCCACGATGGCCTTTGATTCAATCGAGTGGTCTTATCTCTGGGCGGTACTCGTGAAGTTTGGATTTGGCGCGGGTTTTATTGGTTGGGTCAAACTCCTGTATGAAACACCACTAGCCCAGGTGGTGGTTAATGGCCGCGTCTCTGTGCCTTTTACTCTTGGGAGGGGCACACGACAGGGTTGTCCGTTGTCCCCGCTCCTTTTTGCTTTGGCGTTGGAGCCTCTTGCCGCTTGGCTACGGTGGGAACCTTCGATGAAGGGTATACGCTGGACGCCGGAATTTGAGGATCGCATTTCCTTTACGCAGATGATATTTTATTTTACCTTACATCTCCCCAAAAATCGCTCAATGTGTTGTTTGATGTACTTACCTCCTTCGGGAAGAACTCGGGCCTCATCATTAATATTATGTACTTGCGGGTGATGTCCCTCGTTTGCCACGGGGCTGTCCCATCCAGTTGTCGCAGTCTGGCTTTAAGTACTTGGGTGTGTTCATCTCGATGGATCCGGCGGTTCACTATGAACGTAATTTGCTCCCCCCACTCCAGCGGTTACGCGCCGATGTAGCGCGTTGGCGTAAATTACCGTTGTCTCCCCTAGGGCGTGCGGCCCTTTTTAAGATGATGTCCTTACCGCGGTTCCTATATGCCCTCCAGAATAGTTTTGATGTCATCCCGTCGAAATATTTTCGGGAAGTAGAATCGTTGCAGAGGCAACTGATATGGGACGGACGTTCGCGCATAGCTCTTCCGAAATTGACACTCCCCTGGTATGATGGCGGTATAGCGCTCCCGGATATTCGTCGGTATTATTGGGCTTCCCACCTTGCTGCTATCAACCACGGGATGTATGGCCCGGCGTTGAATCCCGCATTTGAAATGGACAAGTGGCTGCTCCCGAGTGGTGATTATTATAGGGCACTTTACTCGGGATCCTCCCGTTCACAACTCACGGGACCTACCGCCATAGCTGTGCGGGTATGGCATAGCGCAACGGCGGCTATGGGCTGGAGTGATAAATTAACGGGTGCGACACCGCTCTATGCATCTGCGAAGCTAGGTGGCCTATGGAGGACGAAGGGATTTGACAGGTGGGACATGATCGGTATTGGTAAAGTGCGTGATCTCTGGGTTAAAGGAAAGGTCAAGGCCTTCTCGGAACTGCAATTAGAGTATAAGCTTAGTGACAGGGAACGATTTTGTTACATCCAGGTACGTCATGCTCTGAACTCTGTGTTGCCAGTGGGTAGTACTATTCCGGATTCCTCCCCCCTCGAAGATCGTATACTAGATGGCTATGTGCCGGATAGTACCATCTCGCTGTTCTATAAGAAAATGATCAATGACCGATCGAGTCTGCTCGATCACCTCCGTGAGGCCTGGATTGCTGATGGTATTGAACTTGATGACGAGGACTGGCAGTCCGTGATCTCCTCTCCCAAGGAGGTGGCGATTCCGGCCCGCCTCCGTCTGGTCCAACTCAAGATCCTCCACAGAATCTATGTCACTGGTCCCCGTCTGATTCATATGGGTTTCTCTACGGACGGCATGTGTCGGCAGGGGTGTGGTCTCCTTGGCACCTATCTCCATATAATATGGGAATGCCCTGAGGTGGTGCGATTCTGGAAACTTATACATGAGATTATGGATGATGTCACGGGTGTTGTGATGATGCCGGAAGCCCGACAATGTTTATTGAATGTATGGGGTCCGAATGACTATGACGTGTCGCAGCTTCGGTGGGTGACTCTGGCCAATATGGTTGCGAAGAGGGATATTGCTCAGTTGTGGGGATCCCCAAGGCCGCCTACCGTGACTGCTTGGAAAGAGAGTCTGGACTGGTGCATGTTTCGAGAGAAAACGGTGTATATCACAAGAGGCAGGCCCAAAAAATGGGGGAAGATTTGGAACCCTCGGAACTCATACCGCGGAGACATTTGTACGCCCCCGCTCATCGCTATCCCGAGTCCTTCCCAGTCGCCCTGACCTACATCCCTTCCAGCTGTGATATATTGTGCTGTTCATATGCAATTCTGCCTCTGCCTCCCTCCCCTCATCTGTGTTCAAAGACTTTTTTCTCCTGTTATCATGTATCTCCCGTCCTCCTCGAGCACAGACCTAATGGCTGTATCATTACTGTACTACCTTGCTTGTTTGTTCGATGTTTTGTTTCTTGTGTTTCAAATAATAAAAAGTTACAACAAAACAAAATGCCTGATTGATTGATTGATTGATTGTTTGATTGATTGAATGATTGATACAAAGAGTCCTCAGACTTAGCAGGTATCACCACCGAGGGGAGGTGGCATTAGGACTGATGGTTCTGACATGGGGTTTGGGGATTCTGCTATTAAGAGGAGTGCAGTGATAGATAGAGGGGTAGAAGGGTAGAGTACGAGGAGGAGAAGAGAGGAGTGCGGCTTCTCTATACATGGAGGTATTTGCTAAGTATGTCAGATGGCTAGTAACTAACTGAGTGAGCGTCGAAAAGTGATTGTGAATTTCTTTTGCAATTGGACTTGGATGCTTGAATCATTATCTTTCCATTGTTATAAACAGAAATGAACAGGTAAGCCTTGATAAGGGTAGGGAGGGTGGTGGGGAACCTTTAACCATAAGGAATTTTTGATATGCTTGTAATATCCACGTTCAGCTCAAATGTGTGCATCCAAGACGCAGGGTTATGGTCCAAAATTAAGAGATTCGTTTTCTAGTGCCCATGCCTTGCACCGTGGTATTGGGTTCAGTCAGATTTCAGAAAGCGCATATGACAAAAAACAACCTAGGCAACCAAAGATATGAAGGACAGTGATTGATGTGAAGGGACACAGGCTGACAATTACTCTGAAAGCACAATTTTATTCTCAAATTTAAAAACACAATAAACAGTGACAAAGGACAAATTTAAAAGTATATTGATCAAAAATTATTACACAGTAAAAATTCATAAATCTGACATAGTGCATGAAATAATTTATACAATAACTAATACATAATATGAAACAGAAAGAAACAAAGTGTAATCCAATATTAAGAAATGAGTGGCCTAATGGTTCTCTACGCGCGTTTCGGCGACCAGCGCCTTCTTCTGGAGTTGCCACGTGATTTTCTAAAAGAGTAGAAAAAGTCATACAAAAAATACAATTATTTATAGCCACTGACCTGACAAGTTAAAAGCAACTGTACTTTTCATCAATAATTCAGCCATAGTGTGAACCCTTTCATTTTACTAAATGACATAGTATGTTATTAGTAGAACTATTTAACTTTTGTTCATTTCCTTACTTATTCAATTCCTTTCAGTGAGATATTAGTTAATTATGTGGGTATTTATTATTTTCTGTTAAAAATGCGAGGAGGTTACAGAGAGTTAACAACCTAATTATATTATTTCCCAATACGTATCAGTCATTCCGGCTAAAATAGATAACTATTAGATATTAATTCATCGAATAAGTACTTACAAGTGGTAGTGCAATGCGATTAGTACGGTGCAGATGATATGACGTATCGTATTGTTGTCTTTATAAAACCTCGAGGCAGTCTTTGATAAAGCTTAGAAAAGATTTCAAAATTATAGTCAAATATTAGGTCTCTTCAGGTAGACACATATTTCTTTAGAGGCTTTAGAAAGTCATACATCTCCATGATTTTTAAAAAAAATATAAATTAGAGAAATGTAACACAAGTTCTTTTGTTCTGGTGATTTCATTTTTTAGTATTGTCTTGTTAGGAGGTACTCTTATTTCAAGTAGTTTAAATATTTTCAGACAACTATTTCTATTATTGAAGGAGGCATTTTGTTCAGAAAATAAACAATGACATTACTAATAAGGGTATGCATAAGACCCGACCCTTAATTTTGCACAAAGACTGACATATAGCTAAACACTATTTGTGGACCATGTGGACTTGGTTAATCTTGCCCTGATACAGATATCACATCATGTTCATATTTTAACTTTCAATCGGATACAATGTCTTGATCGATCTCTCTGCGTTAGAGAAATTAGTAATAATGCAGGGGATAAATTTAGACAGGGCATGCATCTATGTCAATACGTATTATGCGTAAGTTCAACCTAACTTACCCTCAATTTATGCGCCGAAGTTCATTTATTCTTTCAAAAGGATGTAGTTGTTGGCGTCTTAACGGCGATGAATGATGGATCCCAAATATAGTTTTAATCAAATGTAGTATATTAAAAGATCTCCCTGCCTAAAAAAAGGGCACATTGGAGATAACTATGAGACGAGCCTGTATTTGAGACAGGGATGCATTAGTGTCATGCAGTATTTCAAAATCGGACTTACTCGACAGTCGACGACAGGGCTCCTTCACTCACTTGAAGGGATGTGCAGACTTGCGTCTTGGTCCAGGGGGTGAATATTCTATTGGTTTATATCAATTAATCTATTTTAAAAGATCTCCCTGCCTAAAGAAAATAAGAAGCGGATTTTAGAGTTAGATATACTGTTATAATTTGGCGGTGGTTCAACTATGAGGCCAAGCAGGGATTTAACTAAAGAACAAGGCGAGTCCGTTGTAACTTACCCGGCAATAGCCAGCAGGGCTCCTTAATTCCCTTGAAAAGATGCAAAAAATCGCGTTTTGTTCAGGGAGATGGGCGGCTCTTGACAAGTGTTTACATCGGTGGTTATTTTTATATATATAAGAAATTCCTGCCTGTAAACAAATATATATATAAGATAGGTTGTGGAAGGACTTATTTTTATTCATTAGCGGTGATTTAAACTAGGGGGCAAGGCGGGTCAAATTTTGACTTACCCGGTGATAGAAAGCAGGCTCCTTAGGTCACTCGAAGCACTGCAAGGACTCGCGTTTTGATAGGGGGGGGCGGACGTATCTTGGATCAGATTTACGTCAGTAAAAAATGTTTTTCTAAAAGATCTCCCTGCCTATAGGAAAACACACAGAGGATGGTTTTAAGAAAAAGGACATATTCTTATTCTTTAGCGATGATTTAGTTAATGGGCAGGGCGGATCTGGGATGGCTTACCCGAGGATAGACGGCAGGGATTTCAGAAAGCGAACATATCCTATAGGTCACATGGATAATGCAGGTTCTGCTTTCAGACAGCAATAATGAAGATAATATTGTATAACAATTGAAGTTCCTGCATCCTGAATCACGAAATGACAGCAAAAACAGCAAGTACCATCTGGAAAAAAGTGAAACCACATCAGCAATAAGTCTCTCTGTATTAATATGTACCTTTCTCAGCATTAATTAGCACTCAAATACATAAGCTTTCAATACATTGGGCCCGATTCACAAAAGTAATCTGAGACAAAATCCTAACTTTACGATTTTCGGTATTCACAGTAGGCATTTAGGAGTACTAAAGTTAGGATTCCTAACTTTACTACTCCTAAATGCCTTCTGTGAATACCAAAAGTCGTAAAGTTAGGATTGTTCTCAGTTTAGGAGAGTAAAGTTAGGAATCCTAATTTTAGTACGCCTAAATGCCTTCTGTGAATACTGAAAGTCGTAAAGTTAGGATTTTGTCTCAGATTACTTTTGTGAATCCGGCCCACAATGCACATTTCTCTCAAATATCAGCATGCCATTTTCAAAAAATTCTCATGGATAAATAAACTCAGTTGCCAAAACAAAAGATTGTCATTTCCTCAACATATTCCTATTACCAAACACCAGATTTAGATTTTTAGTAAATCTTTGAATTTGCTTGCAAAATTTAATTAATTAAATCTGCATGTTTACTACCGTCCAACAGTGACATAATCTCAATGGCATGTCGATGTAGCACAGCCACAAACCTTGGACCCCCACCATATTCCAGCAGTTGCCACCAGATGTGTGTGATGCCCATTACAAGCCAAAAATAGGACTTACTATTTGAAATATTGGGGAACCTATGCCATGGCCAACACTAACTGAACAATGATAATAGTAACGGCAACAATACTCAGAAATTGCCAAGCAGGGTCCCCATTCCAGCAATGATAAACGCAATAATACATGGTTAGGAGATTACTTAATTACCTAATGATAGTTACCTAATAATACTTAATTATATTTTACATTTTACATAATTGTTACCCAATGAGAGACCCCTTTACACCAGAGGGGGCACACACTATGCCAGAGAAGGCCCACAATGTTCCTAGGTAGTCCACAATCATGTGACAGATGCACCCAATATCACTCAATGCTTGCTCCATATGACACAGAGCTGGGGTAACAGTAAACTGCTCTGACACAAGATCCCACATTTCAGATTAATTTTCAGAGCTCTCAACCTGCCATTTGTATTGTAAAAAGTGTGACATGACTATGTTTGCCTAACGTGGTCTGTCTGCCTAAAACCTTCAAATCAAAGTATGGCTTGGGTGCCTCTGAGAGTCGCAGGAGCAAACACAAAGATGGGGCTCTTCAAAAGATGGACTCTTGAAAACTGTTCTGCTAAAAGGGGTGGCGGGTTGGCGTGGATGTAGAATGAGGCGGCCTGGTTAAAAAGAAGAACCAGATAAGGGATTAGTGTGAGTAAATGTGTTCATGAGGCTATGCAGGTGCAGTTCTCACTGCCTCTCCACGTTGACAGTGTGAGTGCTCTCCCCTACTTTGGATCCCCATTTTACAGTCAGTGTCGTCGATGGGACATTCAAAGGCATATCCAAAGTCACACATGGCAGTCGCAATCACACAGGTCTAGTCAAACATCACACAGACCTAGACTAAAATGCATCACTCTGCGCCTGTCTCAGTTGTACCGAGGACCTATGTGGCACAGACGCGAGGACCACCCATGATGGTACCTTGTCATGAAGTGCTGCCTGTTGCAGCTCTGCTGTTCTAAAACACATTCAATAGGATGTGCTATAATTACTCATATTAATAATACTCATCTTGTGTTTCAGTTTGTTATCGTGGCATCTCAGTGAAAGCATTACCTAATATTGTTCCAGTATTTCTCAATTACTTCTCTTCATTCTGATTGTTTTCTTTTATTCTGCCATCTTTTGCTTCTTAACACTCTCCGCTCTTAGAATGGAGGAGTGTTGGGGAAGGAAATATGTCACTGGTGAAAGCGACCCATCTGTATAACACATGTTTTGCAAAAGATCATTCCCACACTATGACACTGCCCCAGCCCATCGATTCCCTCAGTGATGTGACCCAGCAGAAAGTTGCAGCTCGTCTATTGGGGAGGTGGGGCAGTGTGCATACACGTAAGCACATCCACAAGATAGTTGTGCATCACCCATTTCACGAGATTGTTTGCAGATTTGTAATGTCTGTAACAAGTTGCATTCCCGGTGAGGGCTCCTTTGCCCTCCATGCCTTGCGCTTGTGTGAGGGCATTCTCAGCAGTGGTCCTTCCCATGGGTACACTGCATCCATGAAATGCTTGGCCTGTCTCAGGCAGGGCAGCAGGTCATTCCAGCTGAACTGGAGTGAGATATTAGATATTAATTCATCGAATAAGTACTTACAAGTGGTAGTGCAATGCGATTAGTACGGTGCAGATGATATGACGTATCGTATTGTTGTCTTTATAAAACCTCGAGGCAGTCTTTGATAAAGCTTAGAAAAGATTTCAAAATTATAGTCAAATATTAGGTCTCTTCAGGTAGACACATATTTCTTTAGAGGCTTTAGAAAGTCATACATCTCCATGATTTTTAAAAAAAATATAAATTAGAGAAATGTAACACAAGTTCTTTTGTTCTGGTGATTTCATTTTTTAGTATTGTCTTGTTAGGAGGTACTCTTATTTCAAGTAGTTTAAATATTTTCAGACAACTATTTCTATTATTGAAGGAGGCATTTTGTTCAGAAAATAAACAATGACATTACTAATAAGGGTATGCATAAGACCCGACCCTTAATTTTGCACAAAGACTGACATATAGCTAAACACTATTTGTGGACCATGTGGACTTGGTTAATCTTGCCCTGATACAGATATCACATCATGTTCATATTTTAACTTTCAATCGGATACAATGTCTTGATCGATCTCTCTGCGTTAGAGAAATTAGTAATAATGCAGGGGATAAATTTAGACAGGGCATGCATCTATGTCAATACGTATTATGCGTAAGTTCAACCTAACTTACCCTCAATTTATGCGCCGAAGTTCATTTATTCTTTCAAAAGGATGTAGTTGTTGGCGTCTTAACGGCGATGAATGATGGATCCCAAATATAGTTTTAATCAAATGTAGTATATTAAAAGATCTCCCTGCCTAAAAAAAGGGCACATTGGAGATAACTATGAGACGAGCCTGTATTTGAGACAGGGATGCATTAGTGTCATGCAGTATTTCAAAATCGGACTTACTCGACAGTCGACGACAGGGCTCCTTCACTCACTTGAAGGGATGTGCAGACTTGCGTCTTGGTCCAGGGGGTGAATATTCTATTGGTTTATATCAATTAATCTATTTTAAAAGATCTCCCTGCCTAAAGAAAATAAGAAGCGGATTTTAGAGTTAGATATACTGTTATAATTTGGCGGTGGTTCAACTATGAGGCCAAGCAGGGATTTAACTAAAGAACAAGGCGAGTCCGTTGTAACTTACCCGGCAATAGCCAGCAGGGCTCCTTAATTCCCTTGAAAAGATGCAAAAAATCGCGTTTTGTTCAGGGAGATGGGCGGCTCTTGACAAGTGTTTACATCGGTGGTTATTTTTATATATATAAGAAATTCCTGCCTGTAAACAAATATATATATAAGATAGGTTGTGGAAGGACTTATTTTTATTCATTAGCGGTGATTTAAACTAGGGGGCAAGGCGGGTCAAATTTTGACTTACCCGGTGATAGAAAGCAGGCTCCTTAGGTCACTCGAAGCACTGCAAGGACTCGCGTTTTGATAGGGGGGGGCGGACGTATCTTGGATCAGATTTACGTCAGTAAAAAATGTTTTTCTAAAAGATCTCCCTGCCTATAGGAAAACACACAGAGGATGGTTTTAAGAAAAAGGACATATTCTTATTCTTTAGCGATGATTTAGTTAATGGGCAGGGCGGATCTGGGATGGCTTACCCGAGGATAGACGGCAGGGATTTCAGAAAGCGAACATATCCTATAGGTCACATGGATAATGCAGGTTCTGCTTTCAGACAGCAATAATGAAGATAATATTGTATAACAATTGAAGTTCCTGCATCCTGAATCACGAAATGACAGCAAAAACAGCAAGTACCATCTGGAAAAAAGTGAAACCACATCAGCAATAAGTCTCTCTGTATTAATATGTACCTTTCTCAGCATTAATTAGCACTCAAATACATAAGCTTTCAATACATTGGGCCCGATTCACAAAAGTAATCTGAGACAAAATCCTAACTTTACGATTTTCGGTATTCACAGTAGGCATTTAGGAGTACTAAAGTTAGGATTCCTAACTTTACTACTCCTAAATGCCTTCTGTGAATACCAAAAGTCGTAAAGTTAGGATTGTTCTCAGTTTAGGAGAGTAAAGTTAGGAATCCTAATTTTAGTACGCCTAAATGCCTTCTGTGAATACTGAAAGTCGTAAAGTTAGGATTTTGTCTCAGATTACTTTTGTGAATCCGGCCCACAATGCACATTTCTCTCAAATATCAGCATGCCATTTTCAAAAAATTCTCATGGATAAATAAACTCAGTTGCCAAAACAAAAGATTGTCATTTCCTCAACATATTCCTATTACCAAACACCAGATTTAGATTTTTAGTAAATCTTTGAATTTGCTTGCAAAATTTAATTAATTAAATCTGCATGTTTACTACCGTCCAACAGTGACATAATCTCAATGGCATGTCGATGTAGCACAGCCACAAACCTTGGACCCCCACCATATTCCAGCAGTTGCCACCAGATGTGTGTGATGCCCATTACAAGCCAAAAATAGGACTTACTATTTGAAATATTGGGGAACCTATGCCATGGCCAACACTAACTGAACAATGATAATAGTAACGGCAACAATACTCAGAAATTGCCAAGCAGGGTCCCCATTCCAGCAATGATAAACGCAATAATACATGGTTAGGAGATTACTTAATTACCTAATGATAGTTACCTAATAATACTTAATTATATTTTACATAATTGTTACCCAATGAGAGACCCCTTTACACCAGAGGGGGCACACACTATGCCAGAGAAGGCCCACAATGTTCCTAGGTAGTCCACAATCATGTGACAGATGCACCCAATATCACTCAATGCTTGCTCCATATGACACAGAGCTGGGGTAACAGTAAACTGCTCTGACACAAGATCCCACATTTCAGATTAATTTTCAGAGCTCTCAACCTGCCATTTGTATTGTAAAAAGTGTGACATGACTATGTTTGCCTAACGTGGTCTGTCTGCCTAAAACCTTCAAATCAAAGTATGGCTTGGGTGCCTCTGAGAGTCGCAGGAGCAAACACAAAGATGGGGCTCTTCAAAAGATGGACTCTTGAAAACTGTTCTGCTAAAAGGGGTGGCGGGTTGGCGTGGATGTAGAATGAGGCGGCCTGGTTAAAAAGAAGAACCAGATAAGGGATTAGTGTGAGTAAATGTGTTCATGAGGCTATGCAGGTGCAGTTCTCACTGCCTCTCCACGTTGACAGTGTGAGTGCTCTCCCCTACTTTGGATCCCCATTTTACAGTCAGTGTCGTCGATGGGACATTCAAAGGCATATCCAAAGTCACACATGGCAGTCGCAATCACACAGGTCTAGTCAAACATCACACAGACCTAGACTAAAATGCATCACTCTGCGCCTGTCTCAGTTGTACCGAGGACCTATGTGGCACAGACGCGAGGACCACCCATGATGGTACCTTGTCATGAAGTGCTGCCTGTTGCAGCTCTGCTGTTCTAAAACACATTCAATAGGATGTGCTATAATTACTCATATTAATAATACTCATCTTGTGTTTCAGTTTGTTATCGTGGCATCTCAGTGAAAGCATTACCTAATATTGTTCCAGTATTTCTCAATTACTTCTCTTCATTCTGATTGTTTTCTTTTATTCTGCCATCTTTTGCTTCTTAACACTCTCCGCTCTTAGAATGGAGGAGTGTTGGGGAAGGAAATATGTCACTGGTGAAAGCGACCCATCTGTATAACACATGTTTTGCAAAAGATCATTCCCACACTATGACACTGCCCCAGCCCATCGATTCCCTCAGTGATGTGACCCAGCAGAAAGTTGCAGCTCGTCTATTGGGGAGGTGGGGCAGTGTGCATACACGTAAGCACATCCACAAGATAGTTGTGCATCACCCATTTCACGAGATTGTTTGCAGATTTGTAATGTCTGTAACAAGTTGCATTCCCGGTGAGGGCTCCTTTGCCCTCCATGCCTTGCGCTTGTGTGAGGGCATTCTCAGCAGTGGTCCTTCCCATGGGTACACTGCATCCATGAAATGCTTGGCCTGTCTCAGGCAGGGCAGCAGGTCATTCCAGCTGAACTGGAGTGAGGCTTACATTTCTTCTGTTCCCTGTCCTATCAGAAGAGTAGCGAGAGTAGAGGCGCAGTCAAGGAGAGAAGCAGGGTCTATCTTCAGCCATATCCCAGACTTCGACTGGGTGGAGTCTATGGCCCCGGATGGGATTGTGGACCACGCTTGCGCACCAGCCCAGGAAAAGCAGGAGCTGTCAATCACCACAGCTTCTGCTTACTCCTTCTGCCATGATGATTTCAAAGTGGGAATGAGGTCACAACACAAGAGCCAGGGCTGGGAGACAGGGGTGCCTCTACTATGTCACCAAGTAGGTTGGGAGTAAACAGTTTTGTATTTGTGTGTATATGAGCATCAGTATGTGTATGTGTGTGCATGTTTGTAATTGAATAAAGGGCTTAGTGGTGTGGGGTGGAAAGTGGTTGTTCCATGCCATAATATGAATGACCTTTAATAAGGACACAGCCTGGCATCAGTCCTTCCTGAGGTCCCAGCATCAACTGGCACCAAAGGAACTGCCTTTGCCTTACATTCTAATGAGAAGGCATAGTAACAGAACACATGCAAATAAAGAAATGAAGTAGAATCCTAACATATCCTCTTTCATTCTCCTGTGCAGAGGAAACAACATAAAAAATAAGATAAAAACAAAGTTACAAGAGCTCACCCTTAGTAAGTATATTCAACAGCAAATGTTAAGTAGAGTCCATAGAAATATCATGAACCTCCTTATCTGACAAAATCATTCATATAAGCAGGTGTTTTCCAAACTCTAGAACTATTCTTTACCACAGTGTCATCCCTCCCACCAGAAGAAGTGCCCATGGTGTGACCCAACTCCTCATCTCCAACCATCACATCTTTCATATACATTGCTGCTGAACATCCCTTTTCCTCCTGCCTTGGACACTTTACTCCCTTTTGATATAGAGCAATATTCCTGAAGTTCCATTTCTCCCCCTTTTCCAATGTGACCACATACTTCTCCATCGTAACAACACGAATCAGACCTTTGAACTTAGATAGTCCCCTGCCAATCCTTCCAGACCTCACCTTAAGTTAACCCAGTCACCAATGTTAAGCTTGACCTACCTGCTGTCCACATAACTCCGGCCATCTTCGTGTTCGACCCATTCCTTCCACCATGCAGGCACCAACTTTGAACCTGGGAAACAGCCATGCATGACAACAAACAGAATCTCATGTGTAATGCTGTACCTGGTGGGTACCTGGTGGTGCGATGAGCGCACACCATATCATCCACCATCTCTTCAACATCACACCAATTGCACTAACTGAATAGTACCTTTCACCAAACGGTTGACCCTCTCCGCAGGACCATTACACATGGGATTATACAGGGGTGTACGTGCATGTCTTATACTATGCTTCTGCAAAGAATTCACCATTTGATGAGAAGTTAACTGAGTGCCATTGTCAGTGATCAACCCAACTGGCACACCCTCTTCATTGAACACTTCTTTCATTCCAGCAATGATGGAACATGTGGTAACATCTTTCATACATTTTACAATAATCCACTTGGAATGTGCATCAACCATAACAACAGCAAATCTTAAATGCCCTGGCAGCTTCATCATGGGTCCAATAAAGTCTAGGCACACAGTATGCCAAGGCTTGCCAGGATATTCTATATCTCCTCCATCCTCTTTACACCCTACTTTCAATCTTTTTTCACTTTCTTTACAAATGATGCAACATTTCACCCAACTTTTTCCCTTGATCATCCAAGCCTGGCCACCAGAATTCTCCTTTGAGTCTTCTTCTGCTAGTCAGACCTTGACCCAAATGTCCCTCAGGTGCAAGCTCAAACAACATTCATCTCAACCCTTCCGGAGGCACAAAACGATCACCCCTCATTAAAAGATCCACCCCTCAAATAGACAGCTCATCAACAACCTTAAAGTAAGGCTGAACAGTCTGCAGCAATGTACTCTCTCTTGCTGTTCCACAAAGAATCATTTTAAATACCTCCTTTAGTGGTGAAGGCCCCTAAACTACATCGAATCACATCATTTATGGATGCCACAGCACCCTCCATTTCAAACTTCTTCACTGCCGTGGCATCTACAGTCTCCCAATCCAATGATAATCTTGATAGACAGTCTGCCTGAATGTTCCTCCACCCCTGCACAAATTCCATAGTATAAGAATATTCTTGCAACCTAGCAGCTAACCTAGCTAGTCTGGCAGACCCCTTGCCCGCTTCACCTGAAGATAAGATTTTGTGTGGGTGGGGCAAGGGCCTGTGAATGGGAAGAGCCAAAAACATAGGGGTTAAGGCAGTGGTTCCCAAACTTTTTTGACCCGTGGCAGTTGGCCGTGGCTCCCCACCATTTATGCAAGCCCGACCTCGGGAGTACTTCCTGTTGACTTCCTTAAATTAATTGGGATGCAATGAAGGTATTATAATCATATACCGTTAATTGAAGTGTGTGAAGGATACACTCCAAATAGCACTGCACATTTAAATAAGACAGTTTGTTTGCTTTGCTATATATACATAGTCTCAAGTTACCGTTCCAATAAGTGCAAGACTCTACATTTCTTATGTAGGGGCAGCATGCGTTCTAGAGTTCCTTTGCAATCTGGCTGCCATCCACCCCAGGGGACAAGGGAGGGTGGAAACATAGAGCGCTCCAGGGACATGCAATCCTAGCTACACTTAGTCTACTGATTAATTAATAGGAGGAGCAGGAGGCAGAAGTAACGTGTGCACGGCTGCTCACAAACAGAAAATGCACTTCGGTACTGCTGCGCGTGTCGCCACGAGTGTAAGAATTGTTAATCCCTGCATGCATGAAACACTACACATGCCGTTACTGGGTCCCTCTCCCTGCAAAAGGTGGGATTAAGGAACATTGCTTGCTCGATTAAATTTAATAGAACAAAACAGAGCAAAAATGGGCAATGGCCTTTCTACGTTAAAAACTAAAGCTTTAACTGTGAGCTTATAAACCGAACTAGCACATGCTTAACTATTTATTGAGCATTCACTGTGAATTGCTAGTCCTGAAAAGCAGATGTTTATTTTCAATGGCTTTCACTAAGAGAATTGCTAAGAGGTAGTGTATTCTTCTCTGGTACGTTGTGAGATGTTTATGATAACTTTTTGAACATCACAAATTTGGCGAAGTTTAAAAAAGCGTAAATGGCCTTCCCCACTCTAACGTGCTCCGTTTTTACAGAAAAATAATGCTAGTGATAAGGGTGTAAATGCCCAACCTTCGTTTTACACCTGTATCACCAGCATTATGTTGACTGTAAAAACGGAGCATGTTAGAAATCAGACATAAAATATAAGCCAGGTCAAGACCTTCTTCTCACTGGGAGAAGGCCTTGGCGTGACTTATATTTTGTGTCTGATTTCAAACGTGCTCCGTTTTTACAGTAAAAATAATGCTGGTGATACAGGTGCAAATGCCAAACCTTCGTTTTACACCTGTATCCCCAGCATTAGGTTTACTGTAAAACGGAGCATGTTAGAAATCAGACATAAATATAAACCATGCCGAGGCCTTCTCTCAGGCTTCTTGCTGCCGTGCAACACAGTTAAAGAACGGACCCCACAGGAATCCCTGCCCATGCCCGTCCCAACACCAGCAGCCCTTCTAATAACTAAACTTACCTTATGTGGGAAGAGGGTCCTACGGCAGAAGACAGTGTGCAGCAGAAGATGGCAGCAGTAACTCCCCTAAACGGCCAGAGCTACGTATGGCATGCGTATGCCAGTAATGGAGACTATCTCAGAACGCACGTGCGACGCCCGTATACCTACGCACGTATGGCGGCAGGGCGCTCTCCGGACAAACCATGTCCCAGGTTTTTACAGGTGGAAAATATTTTGTCTGCGGCAGCCAGAGACTTCACTTTTCCACATTGTGGTTGCGGCGCCCCTGGCTCCTCATTACGCGGCGCACCGGGGTGCCGCGGCGCACAGTTTGGGAACCACAGGGTTAAGGGTATAGTACAGCTAATTCTCAGCGCTACGTTTTTTTTTAAATATGTTTTTACTCAATTCTGCTTTAGATACCAACACAAGTGAGGTATCATTTTACTCTGGAGACTGAGGGGAACACTGTGGGATAGGATCTTTTTTTGCCGACACAGTGTTACCACACAAAAATATGTGGAAAATGTGTTTTTTTCAGCCTACTTTAAGGTTTGCAGGGGATTCTGGGTAGGAAAACATTGGGGGTCCACGCAAGCCATATCTAGCTGGACTACCCCGGGTGTCTAGTTTTCAGAAATGTGTGGGTTTGGTAGTTTCCCAATATGGCCACCAAGTCCAGGGCCAAAACCTCAAGTGACCCCCTGTAGGAAGATGGAATCCGACTGCATGGTTACCCCCACTTTTTGCCTGGTGTTTTGATGGTTTTTGACTTAGTTTGGCTGGGATCCTGCTATCCAGGTTCCCAGCCTGTTTGTTTCCCTCTCTAAATTGATGGCAAGTACATTAGGTACACTCCAAATTGGTTACTGGGTTATCCTTGTGAGTCCCTAGTACATGGTACCTTAGGTACCAAGGGCATAGGTACCCCAGAGGCCTACCAGGGGCTGAAGCATGTAGTATGCCACCCCTGGGAAGCCTTCCAAAATGACACCACAGGTCTGCTACTGCAGCCTGGAAAAGTGGTGCTTGCACCTCTTACTTAGATATAGTATACCTATATCATTATCTACCTTTTACAACAGACACATATAAACCTATAAGTCACTCCTATGGCAGGCCTTGACGATTTGATATTATTTGATATTTGTGGGTATTTGTAGAGCGCAAACATTTGCTCCGAAAGGAGCATCTTGGCGCTAGAATTAGCGTGCAGTGGGTACGTGACAGATGGTGCGTGATGAAGAAACTGGAACTAGATAGCTGCCAATACAGAGGCGTCTGGTTGTTGGTACACCCATGTCTTTAGGAGTTTTCTAAAAAGGCTCTCCTTATCAGTTAATCTAAGATTGGCAGGTAGATTGTTCCATGCCCTAGCTGCCAGGACGGTAAAGGTTTTCCCACCCCTGGTTTTGTACTTAAATCTTGGAATAGTGATGAGATTTGTACCAGAGGATCTCAGACATCGCGAGGGGTTGTAGCGTGTGAAGCGCTTTGCAAAGTAATGGGGATCCTGGAGGCAGAGTGCTTGGTTTTGTGTGAGAGGGTGCCCTAGCATGAGCTGAGCCCCTCCACAGCTCTCAGAATCCCTTCCTTATATCTGTTCTGTGATACAGCCATACCATATACTCTTAAGTGCATTATAACCTCGTGGTTAATGCCAACTTTGGAACGGCTGTATCAAAACATGTTGTGTTTGGTGTCAAACACTTTGGAATACTACCCCCCCCCCCCCACCAGTTCTGGCATCGGGGGTAGCATTTCACCCTTCTAGAGGGGGAAGACATGTACACACTGGTCTAACCGGTAAAAGTTAAACAGACCCCCAGCATCACAAAATGGATGCTGCTGCCACGAATACGAGTCTGACCTCCTGCTGCTGGACGAAACTCTGGCAGAGGAGGCCTGGACAATAGGTTTCCTGTCACAGGGAGGTGTAACCACCTCCCCAGACAGGCTTTAGTGTATTGGGGCAGGGTGGGTGCATTCAGTGAATGCTTTTCCGACAGTGCCTGGGGCACACAAGGTGTCTCTGTGCATTTCCCAGTTCAAACCAGTTGCTGGGGCACTCAGCCCCAGCTCTAGAGTGAAACTGGACAAAGGGGAAGGGGTGAAACCACCCCCACCCCAGGTCCTCCCGTAGGTGGGACCTTAGAGTTAGTCCAACCCCTAAACTTAGTATAAGTATAGGAATCCAGACCCTAGGACTTTAGATTATCCCGGACAAAACTCTGCAACATATATCTTGCACCTTTAACATTCTTTTTCAACTAGAAAACCGAAGAAATCTCCCTTGGGGTCAAGGAGTGACTTCCCTGTTCAAGCAGGCACCAAAGAAGCATCTTGCCGGTCTGCATTTTCGAGGCTCCCGCAGGATCCCGAAGAATCTGCAACACAGGACATGGACTTCCAGACATCTCAGAAGCCGACACGAGTCCCTAGCAAAGCTGAGACCTGTAGCCATCATGAGAGACATGGGTCCGGAACTCCTGGACATCTAGCACATTTGCTAGTGCATCAACTTCCCGAGCATTCCCGAAGTTGTGCATTGGGCTACTTGTAGTCCAAGCCCTGAGCAACTTTTGCACCGAAGCTTGTAGGCCTACACTCCACGAGTGTATCATGGGCCCGCTTCCTGCATTTCTGCTCGAGGCCCCTTCGCGATCCCTGGTCCATCAACTGGTGGATCTCTTTTGTTTCTTGGGCATTCCTGGTTGCTCCAGACGTGCCCTGACTCCCCTCCAAAGGGTGAGTCCCTCAGACCTTGCTGATCTGCACCGAAGCCAATCTTTGCATTCTGCATGGGTTGCTGTTGCCAAGGCTTGTTGGGTCCAATCCGGATACCGACACTGCAGCACTCGACATCTGACGTGGGACAGCTCGATTCTAGCTCCTGGTGTCGTCGACGCCTCCTGGTACTCGTGGCTGAAGAGTCAAGCTTCACCTACATCACCTGAAAATACCCGACATCGGCTGCCATCTTCTTGTTGCCGCCCTAGTCACCGGCTAGTGACCCAGACTCTGTCCCCTCTGCTTTCAGGTTCCTCAGATCTCCGATCCACCCTTGGATCCATCCTGACACTCATCAGGACGCCTGCAGCACTTCTTTGCCACTCTCTATAGGAAACAACGACGAAACCTGACACGAAAAGACACCTATGCACCCGGCTTCCCTGGGTGAGGTAACACGAGTACTTCGGTGCTCCCTTGGGTCTTGACTCTCGAAGCGTCCAGTACTGAAGGGGTTTGTTCCTAGTCCACTCCTAAGTGTCCTTAACCTTTAAAAATCTAATCGCGACTTTCTACATAGAAGTCAATGGTGATTCGCTGCTGTGTTTAGACACTGCACGCGTCCCCCGTGGGTCTCCTGCGTCCCTACCTTGGGTGGTTCCTGGTTTCCCCAGTGGTTCTGCAGGCCCTAGGCCTTGCTTCTATCTCTCTCGTGGTTCTTATACCACTTTCTTAGTATATGGTTTGTGAGGTCCCTAGGGCAAAACGTATACTGTGCTATTTACTGTGAGCTATTTAAGTAATTGTATTGTACTTTTGCTTCTAGCCTCATAAAGAGACTAAAGGGGTGTGTTTAGAATAAATACATATATTTTATATATATACCTGGTGTGGTTCTCCTTTCATTTGATCATTCATGAGATTATGGACTGGTAAAACAAGCTGCTTTACATTTATTCAAGACAGAGCCTGAAGACTGCTCTCCACAGCTACCACTAGGATAGCTTTCAATAAGGTTGTCTTTAACCTACCATCAATAAGCGGTCGTTTGGACTGGTGCAAGGTGCCCACTAGAATAGTGGACAGCATATGCCAGGCCAACTTCTCACCCCCCCCCCTTACAAAACCAGGTTGTTTTGTGATAGGTCATTTTGATGTCTCCTCAATATGTTTTAAGCCCTTGCCTGTCGCGGGTACTTGGGCCACCCACACGAGTGAAATACCATTTTTATCAGGAGACCTGGGGGGAATGCTGGATGGTAGGAAAATTGTGGTTTTTCTGACACCAGAATATTATGACACAGTAACACAAGAAAAATGTGTGACTATAATCACATTTTGAGTTTTGCATGGCACTGTGACAAAAAAACTTGTTGGGATCCATGAGAGGCACACCACCCAGCACTCCCCATTTTTTTCGGTTTGCAGAAATGTCTAAAGTTGGTTGGTAAATTTTCCCTAGAGACAGACTACACCTTAGCACAGAAAGACAGATGAGACAAACATGACTGCCTATCCATCTGGTCCTCAAGTACACACACATACTGGGTGTATTTGACACATGTGAGTGAAAGGTTCAAAATGTATATTTTATTAACAAGAGATTTCACAAGAAGGAAATGCACTGGTGATAATTAAAAGGTTAAAAACCTGAACCAATGACTCACAGCTCGTGAGCTGTAAAGCTACGACAAGACACCAACGTTTTTACAGGCCATTTACACACCTTTCATATTTGACACACACTTTCACACCACCAGCTGAGGACTCAACACATTACAACACTCCCATCAACAGACAGTGTGAAGACAATGTAAACCCTGGCAGAGAGAGACAGAAAAGAGAAAAAAATCTTTAAAACAAACAATTCCTTAAGTACACACACATACTGGTTGGATTTGACACAGGTGTGAGTAAAGGTTCAGATTGTGAAATTCTATTAACAAGAGATTTCACAAAAAACAAATGCACTGTTAATAATTAAAAGGTTAAAACCTTGAACCAATGGTTCGCAGCTTGTGAGCTGTAAAGCCACAGCAAGGCACCAACCTCTTTACAGACCATTCACAAACCTTTCATACGTGACACACAAGACCATTCACACCACTAGACGCAGGCCCAGCAGAATATAACATTCACAACAACAGACAGCGCCATTCAATCATTCAATGGCCCATCACTTTCATACGCAAACATGACTGACAAAGCAATGACACCGGCTGGTGGTTGGCATAGAGTGTGCAGTGGCGTTTGGCTAGCAGAGTGTGTAATGACCAGAGGCAAGTCACTACTCACACACCACCAGCCAAACATCGCCCACCCACACTGCCAGCCAAGCGCCAGCCACACACACCACCAACCAAGCACCAGCATACACACACTGCCAGCCAAGGGCCACTCAACGGACACTGCCAGCCAAGCACCAGTCCATGCACAGCACCAGCCAAGCCGCAGCCAACGCACACTGCCAGTCAAGCACCAGTCCATACACACTGGCAGCAAAGCAACGGCCCATGCACACTGCTAGCCAAGCATCAGTCCACGCACACCACCAGCCAAGCCCCAGTCCATGCACACCACCAGCCAAGCGCCAGTCCACACACACAGCCAGTCAAGCGCCAGTCCATGCACACCGCCAGCAAAATGCCAGTCCATGCTCACCCCCAGCCAATCACCAGTCCACTCATACTGCCAGGCAAGCGCTAGTCCACGCACACCACCAGCCAAGCTTCAGTCCACGCACACCACCAGCCAAGCGCCTGTTTATGCACACCACCTGCCAAGTGCCAGTCCATGCACACTGTGAACAAATGTTTTTGCAAGACTCCTGAAACTGAACAAAAGTCATCTTTGATGCTGAAGAACACTCCTTGAACACAACAAAAGCATTAGAAATTGCTAAATTGAAAAGATGGATGGCAACTTCTTATATCAAATGTAAGCGACGCGAATAGCAGTGTAAGGTTCCAACCTCTGATCTACTTTATTAACACCACCCATGTCCTTATTGTGGTCTATAATGCACACAGGTTTGCGCACTTGAGCAACCTGCCACCAAACAGCCACAGGTGAAGTACTTTCATCATGGATGATAGTCAGCATGTACACATCCCTCCTGTCCAAAAATGTCACAGCTAGCAGTTCATCACTACTCAAGGCACTGCACTGTCCCCTCTGAAGCTTTTTGCAAACAAGCTGTTTTGGGTAACCTTTACAGGTAGAGCAGATTGTGCCACAAGCAAGAGTGTCCACTTTGAACAATTCCTTAACCAATTGCACAGCAGCGTAAAAGTTATCTAGGTACAAACGGTGGCCTTTGTTAAAAAGTCCTCTAGCAAGTCCGGGTAGCTCCAGAGTGGGGCCTAAGTCTGTCACTGTTGTCCCTCAAATACTGTTCAGCATACAAATTAGTCTGCTCAACAATCTCAGACAAAAATACATCATCCATAAACAATTGAAAAAACTGTAAAGGCAAAAAAAATCACAATTCACTCTACACCCTGCATTACCACTAAAAGCAGGCAACACCGCTGCACCATGTTTGGATCAACCCAGAGTCCAGCACTTCCAATGTGAAGCCTTCCAGCTCCAGGCTGCAATCCAGATGCCTCTTGTTGCACCATTGACACATCAGTGTCCTCCTCTAAAAAAGTCACTTCACCCACACTGAGAGTAGCTTCATCATCAGATGATTCCTCGTGGACAGAAAACTCAAGGCCGG
The DNA here is from genome assembly GCF_964261635.1 of Lissotriton helveticus. Classification (NCBI taxonomy): domain Eukaryota; kingdom Metazoa; phylum Chordata; class Amphibia; order Caudata; family Salamandridae; genus Lissotriton; species Lissotriton helveticus. The sequence goes on along the minus strand of NC_136065.1, from coordinate 1,256,216,096 downwards.
AATCTTGCACATCCTCCTCTCATTCAGACGCACTGTCAGTCTCATAATCATGGTCAGAGGAAGAGTCAAAAAGCATACCAACCACCTGGTGATGAGTAATTTTGCGGCTAGCCATAATCCTTACTAACAAAGGTAACTCGTCAAACAAGTCAACAACAGCAAACACGTTGTAGAATAAGTAATAAACAAAATGTGGCCTTATCAAAAAGACCTATGTATTCCAAAACTATACCACTCACTTGTCAGAAGCAGATAGACTCACCACCAACTACTCTGCACAGACACAGCAAGGACCAACAATATCCCACTAAAAAAGAAAATAAAATTACACATAAGACAACCCAAAAGACATCTCAAAAAATTTCACGCTCAAAACACAAACTAAATATGCTGCTGTTATGACACCACTTACAAAAAATTCACTCATGCATGACAATACTACTCATTTGGAGTAAACATAACAAAAAATGTTTTTCTTACCAAATAAATACAACTACGCAAAACTGCAGATCAACCACTGCTGAAACCGCAAACAAGAACAAAAAAGCTTTGCACTAGAATTAAAAGGAGAAATAAAACATTACAATCACATATAAAAATAATGAACCAGTCCAGACACAATCTACCAGCCAAGCTGGAGGGGAGGTGGGCCTAAAAGCACAAGGCCGATCTACCCCAAGGGGGGCAGAAACAGCCAAAATATTCAACCTCATAAAGGGGAACGACCCTTGTCCAAGGGCCCATTCCCCACAAACATTTATATATAAGAAAAAATCCCTGGTGGCCTTGTGGGCCATCTGAAATCATTTTGGGTTGATCTCCCCCCCCAGGGGGGCAGAAACAGCCACACAAAATGATGCCCCCCCAAAAGGGAGCGACCCTTACCCAATGGGCCGCTCCCTACATACATTACATATATAAAACTAAAACTAAAAAAATCTCTGGTGGCCTAGTGGCCCATCAAAAGTCTAAAATTATTTTTTGCTGATCTGCCCCAACCACCAAACAAAATGTCCCCAAAAGGGGAGCGACCCTTGCCTAAGGGGCTGCTCCCTGCATGCATTAGTAATGTGAAGGAAAAAAAACTAAAACAAAAAAAATCCCTGGTGGTCTATTGGGCCATCTAAAATTAATTTGGGCTTATCTGCCCCCCCCCCCCCGAAAAGGCCAAAAAAAAATCCCACAAAGGGAAGCGACCCTTGCATATGCATTAGAATTGTTTTTTGTTTTTTTAAATCCCTGGTGGCCTAGTGACCCTTCTAAAATTAATTTGGGCACATCTGCCTCCCCCCAGGGGGGCAGAAATGGCCAAACAAAATTTCCCCCAAAGGGGAGCCACATTTGCCAAAGGGGCCGCTCCCAGTTTACATTGCAAATTAAAAAAATTAAACTAAAATAAAAAGTTCCCTGGTGTCTAGAGGGCGATCGTGCAGCAGGAATGCTCAAAGAGACATTGGAGGAAAGGAAAACCCTTTCCTTTTCCCCGATGCCTCTTTGAAAACAAAATCCCCCCTCCCAGAGGAGAAACTCAACTTCTCCTCCTGGATGCGCTGAAAGCAAATGGCTTCCACCGCGTCCAGTTTCATCTAATGATGTCGGCGTACGATGCACGCTGACGTCATTAGATGACATGGAGGAGGGTTTTCTTGTTCCAAGCTGTGGAGTTCAGCCTCTAAACTGGTATCTCTGTCTCTCGCCTGTTTTATACCAAAGGCCACTGCCTTGTGTTTAGTTCTTGGTGCATGACGTTAGAGCATGGAGGCATGCAGAAGCCATACGAGGGCTTGGCTCGTTTTGGGCTCGAGGATCAAAGAGAGCCTCTTTGAGCCAGAGCTAGGCATCTGGTTCGAGCCTGGCTAGAGCATTCAGTGGCTCCCCCATCTCTACAGTACAATTACTGATGAGTCAGGGAACTAACTGCCTCTACATCAAACGAGCATTTAGCAATCATTGAGGAACAAAAATGTGTGATAAAAGCCCTTGAGAATGAGCTTGCAGGAGCAAATGGGCGTGAAAGTAATAGAGGCTCTCAAAAAGAGTCATCACAAAGACAGCCATCTCCTGACTAGTAATTATTTAAAAAACAACAGTTCTGATATATCCTCATACAGTACCCAAAAACACACAGCTATTCAGAATACAGAAAACGATACCAGTGTTCGAAATATGCCACATTTCAGGTCATCTGACACAGAAATGGCTTGTACCACGGTCTACAAAACTATTGTGATTGAAAACAGTCTCGTAGCAGTGCTTGATTTGTGCCAGAGTTTGGGAGGCTCAACGTTGATGCTTACTTCTTAATATCAGCTAATTTTTATGACATTCCAACACATGGTCGCACTGTATACCTAATTTTAAACAGATCACATAAACAGCGTATTTTTCAATTCAATATAGATATTTTTTTAACTATAAGCCCAGGCTAGTCCGGCTTCTCACATGTATGTGTGGTGTGATTGTTTGCATGTAACGTTGGTACTGGCATTTTTTCAGTTCTTTCAGGGATAGGGAATGGTGTAAACTGGATTGGCCTTCTGACTAATATCTTCGGCCCTGGTACTTGCGTTATTTTTTAGGTTTCTTCTGTACAATTGTTTCCCCGAGGGAACCAGGAGGCATATTATCAAGGGGGGGATAGGGAATTATCGCTGCTTTAGCGGCCGTTTTCGGCCTCTAAGCAGCGATAATTCTATCGCCCTATTAGCAAGCTGTCGCTAACAGCAGTTAGCGACAGCTTGTAGGCGATAGCGAGCGGTTTGGGGCCCGCTTTGCATGTCAGCGATATTTATCACTAATGACATGCAAAGTGGGCGTACGCAACCTGTTAGCGACAGAAAGAAGTCGCTAACATCGTTATCGCCTATTACCAACACAGGCGTAGCTATGGAAATATTCGCGCCAAGCGCGAATATCTCCAAAAACTAACGTCTGCTCAGACCAGTTCTTAGACATTATATCTAATGGGAGGTGGATATAATGGCTAAGACCCTGTTAGCGATAATGCGTGAATATCGCTGTATTCTTAGCGATTTTCACGCATTTTGCCGCTATCGCTGGGAATTTTATCGCTTTTGAGATAAATGTTGCTAATAACACGTTATCTCAGCGATTAAATCCGGTGATGCGCTGTGATAAAAAAATTGCCGCTAAGCCTACTTAGCGATAAATATCGCTATTTGTTGGTAATATGCCCCCCGATGTAATGCAATCAAGAAACGTAGTCCCTCGAATACCGAGCAATAATATTAAAGGTTTTATTGAGGACAGAATCCTTATCGGAAAAGCTGGTATCACAGTCTCCTAAAGGGATAAACTGTAGGCTTGGTTAATAGAGAAAACAATCTAGTAAAAGTGTGGGCACAAGAGCTGGAAAACCTTTGGAATTGGACCATTCTTGAGTGGGATCCGAGGCAGTGACTGCATTATCAGTTTCAAATAGTCTTTATTCGATTGGTTCATCATAAAAGACATACATAACATAATATACATAAAATGTACAATTTAATATAAAACAGAATAAAAAACCCTCTAAAGGAAAATCATAAAAAAATACCACAATATCAAAAATTAGAACAAGTGCCCAAAACCAAAAAGTAAAAAGGTATAGAATTTTAATACACACCTAGGATACTTTAGTGAACCTGTTTCTAAGGATCCAGGCCCAACCTAGGTATTTTGCTACGCCTATTACAATTAGGGGTGACACATTTGATTTTAGTATTCTGCTGGCAGTGACAGCAGAGCGCGTTCCCAGGCTTCTACAGACCGGACTTAGCCATTTGGCTCTCGGAGCAACATACAGGGGGCAAACAAACAGAAAGTGGTTTAGGCTTTCACCATGACCCTGACACTTGGGACAGTGCCCTGTCCCACCAGAGCCCCATTTTTTAGTAAACTCCTTTAGAGGCAATGAACCGCATCTGAATTGATGGTATAGTTTGCGGTCCAAGGGCTTTGTTATGGTGTCCCAATATTTTTCAAGATTGGGTGCGTCTTTAATGTCCACAAATAGACTAGTAAGTGTACTAGAGCCCAGTCTCGAATGTCTAGCTTGGACCACCCATTCCCAATAGCATAGTTTCAAAGCCTTTTTAGAAGGAAATGCTACAGTTGCTGGATCTAACCACAATTCGCCATACCCCATGGAGTTCAGAGTGGTTTTTAGGTCCTTAAACCAGCCTATATTGTGAGCACCCGGACGTTCTCTAACCTCCAAGCAGGCCCTTGCATAAAAATGGAGTTCCGGCGTTGTCCAAAGGCGACGCCAGAATGCTAGTGGACAGAACCTGGCCTGGTCCTCCACAGGCTGGAACCCAAGGTCATACAGGAGTGGGATCCTTGGAGTTGATTGTGGAAGACACGTTACCACCCTAAGAAATTTGTTTTGAGCTATTCTCAGGGGATCCAGTTTGCTATAACCCCATAGTTCCGCCCCATATAAAACAGAGGGTAGAACCTTAGATCCATAGATTTTCACTAGCGGAGAGATTGGCCGGGTGTGTGAGCCTTTATGCTCTTTAATCAGGGCACCTCCTAACTGCGTATGCTTAAGGGCCATAATATCAACCTGGTGGGACCAATTTAGGGTCTCACTGAATGTTACTCCCAAGTAAGTGAACAACTTTGTTTGTTCCAAGGAGGTACCCCCCATGGTAACCCTTGCTGAAATCGGTTTATTTCCTCTTAAAACCATAAATTTAGTCTTGGCCACATTCACCTCAAGTTCATGTTCGCTGCAAAACAATTCAAACCTCATCAGTGCCTGTTGGAGACCCTGTCGCGTCTGTGAGATTAGAAGAGTATCATCAGCGAACATGAGCAAGGGTATTTTCATTCCATCTAGGGATGGGGCATCGGTCGGGTGATTGTCAAAATACTTAATAACCCTATTAATATATAAAGAAAAAAGGGTAGGAGCTAGTACACAGCCTTGCCGTACACCTTTGGACACTGGAAACCTGTCCGTTACCTCCCCAGGTTTACCCCAGCGTACTTGAGCAAAGGTGTGTGCATGTAAATTCACAAGGAGACGGACAAGGGGAGCTGGCATGCCCAGTTCTACTAAACATTTCCACAACCCAGCCCTCGGGACAAGATCAAAAGCAGACCTAAGATCCACGAAGGCTGCATAAAGGTTACCTTTACCCAAGAAAACCGTCTTCCAGTAGAGAAGGATAAAACGGAAGGCCTGATCTAGGGTACTCACATGAGACCTAAAACCAGCTTGGAGCGGTGTTAAGATATTGTACTCATCCATCCAGTCCTGGATCCTGCCAAGAACAAGACGGGCTGTCATTTTTTGCACCGCGTCTATAAGGCTGATCGGCCTGTAGTTGGAAGGAACAGACCGATCGCCTTTCTTGTATATTGGCAGGATTTCAGCCCCTGCCCAGGACTCAGGAACCCTAGCTCCAGTGGCCAAGGCGTTAATCAGTTGTACTAGATAGGGAACCCATAAATCCTGGTCTTGTAAAAATAGATCAACTGGAATGCAATCAGGGCCGGGTGCCTTGCCCCTTGGTATGGATTGCAGAACAGTTTTGACTTCTCCACTTGTAAACTCTAGTGGGTCGGCCGACACAGGACAAGAAATACATTCCTGTGCACTACTACGGCACCTGAATTGTTCCTCAAAATATTGAACCCATTGTTGTTGGCCCACCGAAGCTGGGCTCGGTCGATCTTCATGCGAAGAACCCCATTTTAATAGGTGCCAAAACCGTTGAAGGTTCCTGGTACTGCAGGCTTCTGTCAGCGAAACCCACCGTTCTTCATCCCATTTTGCCTTAGCAGTGTGTTTAGCAACATTAAAAGCCTTCCTACAAGACCTGATTAAAATATGATTCTTAAGCTTTAACGCTTTAAACAGGTCTTCATGGGTTCGACAACACTCATCATCGAACCAGTTAATAGTTTTCATTTTCCCCCTGTTACCCCGTTTGGAAATAGACTTTGTAAATAGTTTTTTTAATTCTATAAAGAGATTGGAGTGTATATCAGTAATGGCAGCGTTTATGCCCTCCCGAGAGTCACATTTAGAGATATCAGCCAGTGAGTTGGAAACCAAAGATCTAATCATTTTACGTGCCTCTACGTCTGCTGAGATTTTTGGCCAACGAACCCTTCTCATATCATTGGTAAGTGCAACTTCATCCTGAATAAAGTTGGACTTGCTTATTGCAGACCCAGAAAAGCTAAGATCCCTTAGTTCCGCCACTAATGGATCATGATCACTTTCTGGACGAGGCTTAACCTCCATATCCGTTACGACAGCCCACATCTTAACATCCATTAAAATGTAGTCAATTCGGCTGCTAAATCTACCATTACAAAAGGTGTGACTGCCCAGCCTATCTGAACGCACTCTACCGTTTAGAGCACGCAAACCCTGATCCAGACATAGACCTTTGATAAAAATAGCTGCTTGTGTCCATTTTTTTATCGGGGCTAACTCGAGCTGTGGAATCCCCCAGACCAAACCTTCGGCCTCACTAATTAAGCCGTCATCCATACTCAGTGGTTCAAAGCAGGTATTAAAGTCACCCACAACAATCCTATGACCTTCCAGCGATGCACCACTTAGAAAGTCATCCAGAACTAGGAGTGTTGGGGAGACCCTTCCGCCCTGAATACCCCTAACATATATGTTAATCAAAAAGATGTTCAATCCACTGGAGGATTTGATGTTAACCATTAATATGTCAGGGCTATCAATAGATATTTCCTCCGCTATCACACCCTCACGCTGTCTCACCCAAGTGGTCAGGCCACCCATGGCTCGACCTCTATGGCCTTTACTAGCAGATTTACTAAAATTCAAGTAACCGGTTAGGAACAATGGTGAAAATGCCCAGGTTTCTTGGAAAGACCATGCATCGACTTGCTCTACGAAATTCACCCAGTCCGGGATACACATGCGGGACTCGAGGCCCGCTATCTTCCAACTTCCAAGCTTAAAACCCCTTGGGCCTGTCAAAGCGCTAGATTTGACTTTAGGGGGAGAGTAGACTACATTATGTAGCGGGGAGGCTTCATCAACTGAAACATAATCACTCCTTGTGTCAGTGGTACAAACAAGCCCTCCATGATTGGCAGTTCCCTTTACAGCAATCTCAGCGATTAGATCAGCTTGTGGCGCCAGGTCTAATTCAGAAATCGTGACCCCGATCCCACTCAAAGGGACAGAGCACCCTTTGGCACTTTGAGCTGACTGGCCCCTTGGATCATCGATAAAACATAATACATTGACTAGGGTTTCGACATTACCCGTACATTCTTTGTTTGCCTTAGAAAGGTAAGGTAGGATAGATGGTCAATCATTGTATTCCAACCCCGAAAGTGGTTCATAAAAGTTGCTCAATGGAATATTCCAGTATGCATTCGGATTGGAATAACTGCCTAAGTTGTTTGTATAGGAATTCAAACTTTGGAACTGGCGGGACAATTGGGGAGTTGGTGTGGGGGGGGTGTTCGAAAAAGCAAGGTTTGGAATTAACCCAATTAGGAGCATGTATAAAACTATTATAATTAGATTGTGCATATGGTCTAAACCGATCCTCCATGGTTGGGGGTAGACCTTGGGAGCTGTGTGTAAAAAAAGACCGTTTCCAAAAATGGGGTGCTTTTTGGAACGAGGTTGAACGTATGGGTTAATCAAATTCTCTGGATAAAAAAAGTAAGATTCCGTGTGGAGATACCTCCCACATTGTTTCCCAAATACCAATCACTAATGTGGGAGACAACTCTGTGATCCTTAAAATTAATGATCACGATGTCTCCCTCTATGTCCTTAGGACGAGGACCCACGCAGTCACATCTTCTGACTGAAATAATGTCCCCATTTAAGTGGGCAGGGAGGGGTCTATTAGTTTTCAGCCAGAAGAGGACTTTGTTTTTCAAGTTAACATTGTTTTCCCGATTGCCATTTGAAATTGGGGGCACACCCGTCAAAACAATAACAAAACTTGCTGAGTCAGGGGGGAGATCTACTGTGTTCTTATAAGTTAAGTTGTTTCTATTAGTAGTGTTAACAGGTTTCAAAACCCCTTGCTTAACAGATTGTTTTTCTCCCAGTAGGGTTGACTTATTAGAAGCTAACATGGGCTTATCCTTAGCAAGTGTAGTGAAACTGGACATTTTGGGTATCAGTTGGGCAGCATTGGGTTTATTGTTACTAGTAAGGTTACTATTTTTCTTATAGGGGTTACTAGGACCAGCAATGTTTGCACTAGATTTTGATGGTGAGATATGCTGGGTAATAATGCTCAATGGGGAGGGTGTTGCAGCTGTAGCCAAAATACAATCTATTTTTTCTCCCATGATCCTAACCCTCTCCAACAGGGGGAACATATATGATTTAAGGAGTTTCTCGAATATATCAATACACTCCTTGTTGAACCCAATTACACTATCCTGAAGGGAGGTAACAAGAAGGGGAGTACCTGGGGGTACCTCAATCACAGGAGGAACCGTAAGGCCGGTAATAGGATTAGCTGAGGGCAAAGAAGAAACCTGGTTATTGTTTCTTTTCCTTTTGGCACCACCCGTTTTCCTCTTTTTCCTTGGGGGGGAACACACAGCCCTCTTAGGGTTCTTAACCTTGGGACCAGTCTCACTAATAGTGTGTACCCGAGAGTTTTCACAGGGACCAACACTATCCAGAGAACGATTAGTAAGTGTTGAGTGCAGGTTGGGCATTGTAATCTGAGCAACAGGAGAGTTAAGATCGATTAGACTGATAGTGACATTGAGGTGACTACCACTATTTCCCTCTCTGTTGGTTACAGAATGCGGGAGGGAAGTATTAGTGGCCCGAAAAATGCTAGGGATTTGATCGATACTAAGTATATCAGCATCTCCGGTCGCCCCCCCCTGTATTAACAATATTTTGTAAAGTGTTTGAATCCAATTGGGTGGGCAATGGAATATTTTTCAGGTGTTCTATGGAGCTACGACGCTCCGCTCGTTTCTCGGCTAGTAACAACTCTTTATCAATCGCCTTGTTTGCCTTCTCGAAATATTTATCGAGATGCCCGAGGATCGATACACCGACACAAGATGGGAGTAGATTAGACATATTAATGAGTAAACATAAATTATTAATATCACACAATGTACAACACCACAGAGACTAATCGCCTGAATTAAACAAACACATGAATTTAATTACCGTGTCTATTCTGCTTACAAATACATCGCAGAGTATCAGATGAAAAATGCTAATAAAAATTAAAGTGGCGCTTACTAGCCATGTACAGGTAAACAAGAAAAAACAAGAAAGAAATCAGAGTAGCATCTGCTGCTGAAATATGTTTAGAGAAATATTTAAAATTCACCATTTTGTCTGCTTTCAGTGTCCAGGTACATCGGAGGTTTTTGTAGTTCCTGCGCCAAAAAAAGTGAAATAGGGTCCACATGTCACAAGCCACTGTTTGTCAGTTAAAAATATGTCCCAATAAAATAGAGCGAAAAAGCAGCCTTAGTCGTGTTTGCTGCAATGAATAAACATATATATGGCACATGCTATTTGGCCCTGACAAAACGCAGGCATGGGAAGTAGGTCCCCTCGAGCTCCCCTCCATTTTCTCGCAGCACTGCCAGTGTCCCTAGGAATTCATTACAATGTGTCTTGTTACTGTACCCAGTGAGCAGCTCAATGTGGTGAATTTGTTTTGCTATGGTGACTCATAGTATGGTGAGTTTGTCTCCATCAAGTGCAGAGCAGGAGGTTGGTGCATCTACAACTCAGGGTAGTGGGTTTGGGCTCCTATAATGCACTAATGTGGGCAATGCATGTTGGTGTGTTAGCATCCCTGGGGTGGGATGTAGTAGGTTAGTTAGTATTCGAAGAATGCAAAGTGCTGTAAGATATTGCCCGTAAGAATCCGTTCATTGTATTGAGTAAGTGTCCCTGTAATGTAGAGCAATAAGGTATTAACCCCACAATAAAATTCAGGCTGGTGACCTATTTTAAGAAATATGTGGTGTGTTGGATTATTACCCCCAATATACACTGCGGTAGGTTGGCATCCCCGGAATTCAGTCCAGTGGTGTGTTAGCATCTAAAAGATGCACCATGGTGTGGTGGTGTCCCTTGAATGAAGTATGTTTGGTTAGTGCCCCTAAGATTCAGTACGGTGCAGTGTTTTTGCATCTCTAAAATGGAATCCAGATATGTTAGTAGCATCCCTGTTATGTATTGCAGTGTGTGAGAGTTAAGATGTGGCACAATATCTTACACCTAGGATGCAGTGACGTTTGAGGGTATGGAGTAGTCCAACGTCTAATGTCCCTATGAGATATGGCAAAGTGGTGAGTTGGTGTTCATTACATTTATTTATTAATTTAATTAGTTGTATATAGCGCTGGCTAGACCAGTAGGTAATAGAGCGCTTTACATAAGGTTCAACAATGTTACAACAATGATAACAATTACACGTTACATCAGCTATATGCGACACATTAAAGAGCTAGAAAGAAAGACAAATAGAGCGGATAGGGAGAGAGGGGGAGTGAGAAGGGAGAGGAAGAGGGGGTAGACGGTATGAGAGACAAAGGGAAAGTCTGCGCAATGACCGACTGGGTAGGTGACGGCCGAGGAGGGAATCCACAGCCAGTCTACTCTATAGCTCTCAAGGTAGCTCCATTGGGCATCGGTCAGATAGCTATGAAATGAAATGAAATGAAATGAAATGAAAATGAGTTTTATAAAGCGCAAATTAGCTGCCCGGAGGCGTCCCAGCGCTGAGAAGCTAATCACGTACTACCCAATAGACAAGGTCCAGAGAGAGACTATTTGTTGAACAGGAAGGTTTTTAAGTTTTTCCTAAAAGAGGTGAGATCTGGATTGGACCTAAGTTGATGGGGCAAGCTATTCCACAGTTTGGCCACGTTCAAAGTGAAAGAGCGACCTCCTGATCTAGATCTTTTAACCTTAGGTACAACAGCCAGTGAGGCGTTGGTGGACCGGAGTTTTCTGGCTGGAAGATAAGGGGTAATTAACGGGCGACTAATTAGTGGCCCAGTTTCCCAGAAAGATCAATGAGCAACACAAAGGGATTTGAAGCTTATCCTGTCTTTCACCGGGAGCCAGTGTAATCTTATCAATCCGGCCTTCACAGAAATCCTGCGTGGAAGCTGAAGCAAAGTTCTAGCCGCACAATTCTGAATTATCTGCAGTTTTTTTAGTGTGAATTCAGGGGCCCCAAGGTAGAGCGAGTTCCCAAAGTCCAACCTTGAAAGTATCAGTCCCTGGACTACAGTTTGTCTGGCCTCAAACGGTAGTAGTGGGAGGATCTTCTTCAATACTCTAATGAGGCCGAAACAGGTGGCAGATAGCACGACGGCTTGATGGTTAAACATCAAGGATTTATCCAGCCAGACTCCCAGGCTCTTGATGGTCTCCCTGGGGACTGGAGGAGTGCCAACAGATGAGGGGAAATTCACAGAAGAAGTCCAGATGTGAAACAGGATGGGAACTCAGAACCAAATGTGTGAGGGCAAAGGTGAAGAACTGGTAAGGCGAAAAGTAGAGTGGATAGGGGTAGGGGGTAGTATGAGGGGGAGGAGGGAGATAAGGTCAGGAGAGACAAAGGAGATTCTGCCCAAAGTTGGCTGGGTAGGAGACTGCCGAGGAGGGAATCCACGGCCCATCTCCCCTATAGCGATTTGGGTAGCTCCACCGGGCATCAGTCAAAATAGCTAGGTCTCAACAGTCGAGGGAGGGTTCCCAGAGGAAATGTCCTAGTGGGAGGGCAGGAGCAGGCTTGGGTGATGGCTGAATGGGATCAGGATGATGACCAATTATTATAGTCCAGGCGAGATAGAGCACCGCGGAGGGTCCCACTGAGGTGGCCATCTTGAGGTCAGGCAAAAGGTAGATGAGTTCTTGAAGTTCGAATTCTAATGGTCCCCAAAAATCTCTATAACCCAGAGGGCAGGGGGTGCAACTAAGCAGTGGCTCAGCATGAGGATAGAGCCAAGGACCGCCAGTCTTCTAAGGGGGCGTGTGATGTCAAGAAATAACCTCCAGCAGGAGAGACAGCCGCCATTGGCAGGTCGGGCGGGTGCCTCTGGTGTCAATCTCCCTTGATCAGAGTGCTAATCAGGTTGTTCCTCAAGGTCAGAACAGTAGTTGCGGATCTGGCTCGATTTTGCCACCTATGCGCTGTCGATGGAAACGGGGGGACTCCCTTGGGAGTTGCTTTGGCCCCTCTTGACGATTGAGTACAGGTGCCATTTTGGATTCAACCGCGATACACAAAAGGCACTCGAGTAAATATATTTTGTCCAAAAGGTCTTAAAGAGGACATGGACAGGAGCCCAAGCCTCCTGGGCTCACCATCTGGACCCCAATGCTCCCAGTGATGTTAATGATGCCGCAGCACACCGTCTTCCCTCTTGTGGTGGGGGATACAAAATAGCGGGTAGAATCCTCAGGGGATCGGTGTGGTCTCCACTCCACATTGTGAGCGTCCCCCAACCTACCGGAAGGATTCCCACAGTGCCTCCGCTGTGTAGATCCTAGGTGGGCTGCAGCTCACTTATGAGCAAAGGTGCAGCGCTCCGGTTGCTAGGCTATCTTAGGACAAACGAGTCCAGGAGAAGTTGACATGTCATCAGCACGGCCATCTCCATGATGGTGGATTGGTGAAGGACAGCGTTACTCTCCGGGGGATCAGTCTGCTTTCCGGTTACAGAATAGATGGTTTAGTTAGCAGAGTGAGGTGGCGAAGCACTGTTCTGGAGGATAAAAAGAGGGTTCACTGCGGAGCAACAGCTGTGAGCAGCCATGATGGACTGGAGGCGTGGCCATATCGATGGTGTCTCTGTGGATAATGGCAAGTCCTCCTCCCAGTGTCCTGGGTTAGAAACCCTAGCATGCAGTGCAGAATGGGTGCCGTTTATTGTGATAGCTTAATGTGATGACACCGGAGTGCCTTGTGATGTGTTGATTGTCCCTAGGATAAATATAATGAGTTAGTACCACTTGAATATGGTGCAGTGGATTAAAGTCTTTGCAATGCAGTGCATTATTGCAAGGCAGGACCTGATTTAGAGTTGGGAGGTAATGATACATTACACCCTTTCTGGGGGAGAGGAGAATCTAAGGGTGACAGATATCTGGGATATCTGCCAAAAACGTGGATATGTCGAGGCTCTGTGCCACTGCCTTCTCTCATCTCATTTAGAGTGTGCGGTAAAGCGGTGTTGTTGATAGTGGAGCCACCGCCAGTTCTCCCAGTGGTGCACCCTATCTGCAGTCCAGATGCGGACAGGCACCTGAAGTAAAAACATTGTTGAGAAGGGGTCTTGGTGGGCTGGTGATACTTGTGGAGTGTAGGATGTTCTTTAAGTTTGAACAGGTCAGTAGTCTGACATAGAGCCGTGTGGATAGCTTGCTGTTAGATCTGGGGGTCTCTAGTTGGCAATGGTTATCACCTTTGTCCAAATAGGGACCCTTACTTCTAAGTCAGGACAAGGGGATTACTACCTTGGTAGCTTGGCACGAGCAGACAGGCTTATCTCAGAGGCAGTGTGTTAAGCATTTGTGAATATACACAGTAATACAGTGATAACACTACAGATGGACACAACACAGGTTTTAATAAAATAAGTATTCTTTATATAGACTTAAACACAAGAACACAAACGACAAAAATCCACAATACTGTACTAAAGGTTACTTAAAAGATGATAAAAGTCTCTTAATTCAAGTTGATGGTAAATGCGACAAAGTTCTCACAAAGTACTTGGATGCGACACGCAAAGTGAACAAAAAGAGGGAGATGTGTCGGTTCTGTGACCCGGGGGAACGGTTGCGTCCTTCCTCAATGCTTGCGCAGAGTAGGGGACTCGCCGTGAGCCTTACCGGTGCGGAGGTGATGCGTAGATTCTCGACCTGTTGCGGTGTGCAAGATGGCGCCTTCATGCGATGCCGATGCGATGATCCAGTTGCGATGCGAGAAGATGGTGCCCTTGATGCGGCGATGCGATGACGATGCGATGACGCCCTGGCAGCCTTGCGACGACTTTGTACTTTGGAGCCGCGACAGGCCCTGCGATGCGCTTCTCCGGCGATGCGATGACAGCGCTCTTGATGCGTCGCGCTTCTCCGGGGATGCGACAGCAGACAGCTTCGATGAACACACGCTTCCAGGGAGATGCGACGAACTCTCGCTTCTCCGGCGTTGCGATGATTTCAGCTGCGGCGGCGACACGCTTCTTCTCGATACGTCGCGCTTCCAGCTCCCAGTGGCACGCAGGTGACTGGAGTGAGAATTCCCAGCAAGGAAATTCAGGAGGGAGCTAGAGGTGAAGTCTTTTGGCCCTGAGACTTCAGCAGGAGGCAAGCACAGTTCAAGCCCTTGGAGAATATTCTGTAGATGAAAGTCCTTACAAAGTTCCTTCTCCTTTCCCTTGGCAATGAAGCAACCACTGAATGCCAACCCAGCAAACAGCACACTGGCAGAGGGGCAGTCCAAACTCCTGCAGCTTCCTTGGTTCTTCTCCTTGGCAGAAAGGTTTCGTGTTCCAGAAGTGACCTAAAGTCTGTGGGACTGGGTCCCAATATTTATACCAAAACATCCTTTGTTCTCTGAAGGCAGAGAGGCCTCTGCCTAGTTTAAACCAGTTCCTGAGCACTGTATTTACATGACTCTTCTCTTCCTTTCACTGTGCAGGGCAGAAACATCAGACGCCTCACAGGAGGTGGAGCCAGCACAGGGGAGGGAAGATGCAGCTCTGGAGTACTCTGTTGACAAGGTTCCCCTTCTCCTTTCACTGTGCAGGGCAGAGACATCAGACAAGCCACAGGGGGTGGAGCCAGCATTGTGGAGGGAAGGCCTAGCCCTATTCAGGTCCCAGATGCACTCTCCCCCTCCCATCTAGAGGTAAATCTCCCTATTCACCACTGGGCTGTCCCAGACTGTCTCCTGGAATTTCCCCAGCCCTGTCACACACAAACCCAGACAAGGAATACACAAGTCAGCAGAGGTGGGGTCAAATGGTTAGGCAAGCAAATACCTACTTTCTAAAAGTGGTATTTGCAAAAACAGAATATTAAAATAAACTTTACTAAAAGATGTATTTTAATATTCTGAGTTCAGGCATACTAAACTCAAATTTCTACCATGTTCCCTGAGTCAGTTAGGATTGTAGGGATGTAACAATCTTCACTGCCATTCTAGTCTATGAGAACAGGTAGCCTTCAATAGTGAAAAACGAAAATGGCTGTAATTCACTACTAGAACAGGCTACACACATCAGAGCATGTCCTACCTTATACTTACAATGCACCCTGCCCTTGGGCCTACCATGGGGTGTCTAATATGAAGCAAAGGGAAGGTTTAGGGACTGGCAAGTGGGTACACTTGGCCAAGTCGACATGGTAGTCACAGACTACACACAGGCCTTGCAATGGCAGGCCTGAGACACACTTTGCAAGCTGCTTTTGTGGGTGGCACAACCAGAGCTGCAAGCCCACCACCAGCATTTGATCTACAAGCCCTGGGCACACATAGTGCACTGTACTAGGGGCTGACAGTAGATCAAATAAGCCAATCATGGAATCCAAGCAGTATATCAATATAACACAGGGAGCACTTGCACTGTGGCACTGATTAGCAGTGGCACAGGGCCCAAAACAAACAACCAGCAAAAATATGTCTAAACAGAGGAGGCAATCCGTCAAAAATGGAAGGGAGACTGACGGCAATGATGTCAGGTCTAACACTTGCCTTGGCCAGGTCCTCGAACTGGGAGTCCAAGAGTTGCTGGAAGGAGGACAGAATGCAATGTCAGCCTTTTGGGAGTAGTATTGTAATCTTAATCTAAGAAAGGTGATTGTATGGTGCCTTGTTCAGGATTTGTCTTTCCAAAATCTCGGCTTTGATTTGAGGGATCTGCGACGATGTCAGGAAGTGGGAGTGAGAGATCTTTGGTATCAGACTGTCAAAGGCTTCAGGTGGCCAGGTAAGAGTTGTTCTACTTCTGTTATTTTGTTAGGTGGTGAGATGGCAGAGAGATAGGAGTTTAATACAGTCAGATCCATTTGTTGCCCTCTCTGTAAGTTCTGGAGGTCAGTGTTGCTATAGTTGTTGTTTTAATGGCATCAGGATAAATGATAAACTAGCAATGGAGGAGCAGGTGAAGACACTGTCATGCACCTGCTTTGGTACAATGAAGATGCTCAGGAAGATCTTTCCCTGGATCCCCCTCTCAGCAAGAAAAACCCTAATCCAGTCACTCTTGGTGAGCAGATTGGACTATGGCAACTCATTGCTGGTGGGAGTAAAGAAAGATCTCCTATCAAGACTGCAGGTGGTGCGTGAAACAGCAGCCCGCCTCGCCCTCAACATGCCGGCGCGGACCCTTCCGCCCCTCTATTGAACCAGCTTCACTGGCTTCCTGTCAGGAAACGAGCTATCTTTAAGATGCTCTGTGTGGCCTTCTGATCATTACAGGGGAAAGGCCTGACCTATCTCAGAAAGAAACTCATATGATATCACCTACCCCGATAACTAAGATCTAGCAATGGCAACCTTTTGTGCATCCAGAGGGTATACAGTCACAATATAGAGTTTTTAATATCGATTTACATTAATATCGATTAAAAAATATAGAATGGACAAAATATCGACTGGAGAGAATATAGACTAGAAAAATATAGGATAGCATTAATATCGAATTAAAAAATATAGAATGGACATAATATCGAATGGACAGAATATGGACTACAAAAATATAGAATGGACAGAATATAGACTACAAAAATATCGAATTTGAGGTAAGTAAGTTAATATCAATTTTTTAAGTATTTTTTATGTTAGTATATGTTTGAAAAGTGTATATTTATTTTATTATTCATATTAAATAATTATTTTTATGGTATTTAATTTTTGCGTACTATCATTCTGTAGCGGGTTGTGGGTTTATAGGGGAATAGGGTGGGAAGTAATTTAATTATAATTAATTAAATATGTTAATTTATTTATTGGTATTTATTTTGAATTAATTGTTAATTAATTATTAATTGGTGATTAATTAAAATATAATTGGTAATTATTTTTAACTAATTGATTAATTGATAATTATGTTAATTTTAGTAATGTATTTTCTGTAGCGGGTTGTGGGTTTATAGGGGAATAGGGAGTGAAGTAATTTAATTATAATTAATTAAATATGTTATTTTATTTATTGGTATTTATTTTGAATTAATTGTTAATTTATTATTACTTGTAATTAATTAAAATATAATTGGTAATTAATTTAAATTAATCGATTAATTGATAAATATGTTAATTTTAGTAATTTTTTTTCTGTAGCGGGTTGTGGGTTTGTAGGGGAATAGGGTGGGAAGTTATTTAATTATAAATAATTAAATATGTTAATTTATGTATTTGTATTTATTTTGAATAATATATTAATTAATTGGTAATTCATTAAAATATAATGGGTAATTATTTATAATTAATTTAGTAATTAATAATTATGTTAATTTTATTAATTTACTTTCTGTAGTGGGTTGTGAGTTTATAGGGGAATAGGGTGGGGAGTAATTTAATTGTAAGTAATTCTAATTTTAAATTCTTTTTTTATTTTATCAAATTTTTAATTATTTTTTAATTGTTAATTAATTTATTGTTAATTGGTAAATAATTTGTATTAGTAGGTAATTGTTTTTATTAATTAATTTTTATTTGTATTTTTAATTGATTAATTAATATATTATATACAAGTGTTAAGTATTTTAATTAATTTGTAATTGCTATTAATATTTATTTTATTTTTATTTATATGTGAAGTATTTACTTTCCCTACTGGTGCATTCTCTGGAGTGGGAATTGTAATTTTTACCCCGATGCTATCCAACGCTTTCCCTACTGTTGCACTCTCTGGAGTGGGAATAGTAATTTTTACCCCTACGCTATCCAACGCTTTCCCTACTGTTGCACTCTCTGGAGTGGGCATAGTAATTTTTACCCCTACCCCATCCAACGCTTTCCCTACTGTTGCACTCTCTGGAGTGGGAATAGTAATTTTTACCCCTACGCTATCCAGCGCTTTCCCTACTGTTGCACTCTCTGGAGTTGGAATAGTAATTTTTACCCCTACGCTATCCAATGCTTTCCCTACTGTTGCACTCTCTGGAGTGGGAATAGTAATGTTTACCTCTACGCTATCCAACGCTTTCCCTACTGTTGCACTCTCTGGAGTGGGAATAGTAATTTTTACCCCTACGCTATCCAGCGCTTTCCCTACTGTTGCACTCTCTGGAGTTGGAATAGTCATTTTTACCCCTACGCTATCCAACGCTTTCCCTACTGTTGCACTCTCTGGAGTTGGAATAGTCATTTTTACCCCTACGCTATCCAACTCTTTCCCTACTGTTGCACTCTCTGGAGTGGGAATAGTAATTTTTACCTATTGTCAGACTCGGTCGTTCTTGTCTTTGGAATTGTGCTGAAGATAAATGGGTTCCACCTCCCGACGTCCCCGGTGTCTAGCGTAAAAGCATACTGATCACCATGGGCAATCGAGCGAGAGAGGGAAAGGAAGGGGTCAGCGGGGAGGGAGAGCTGTAACAACAATCACAAGTACACTAAGTATATACACTATGAGGTTGTACACAAGTCAAAAGAGTTTCCTTCCTTTACCTATTAAACTACAGTATGAATACTTTCCTACCTGAAAAGGAAAAGTGTTGTGGCCTCAAAATACCAGAAGAGATTAAGGAAATACCAGGGACCAGACCTACCATAAGAAAACAAAGAACAGATTGAGAATACTGAAGCGGTAACAGCATTAACATGGAACAGGTTTTAGCACATCATACCAGCATTATCAGGTACAGTTCTTAGGTCCGTGGTTTCCCTGAATCTCCTGTGCACTCTCTTCTGAGGTTGAGACAAAATCAAAAGGTTGTGGAGACAAAATGAAGATATGGGCAACAGGATCAAATAATACTTCCTATAATGATCTGCACCCTCTTATTGTACATGTTCCTTGTAAATATTCAATGGTATGCTGCTGGATGAACTTTGACTGGATTCTATGGAAACAGCTATCGTAAAAGTCTCCAAACTGATAGAATAAATTCTGGTTCCTTTACAGAATTCCTCGGCTGTTCGGATGTCTATGGCAAAAGGCAAACTAGAGATCGCAGAACACAACCATCAATAGTTCAGGATTAGAATAAACAAATGAGGAATCTCTCGACTTTGAAGATTCCTTTCCGGAGCAGGAAACAAATGAAATAAACCAAAACGAGGAGAAGAACTCTCGCCTCGCGTTAGTCCACCAAAATCAGAAGTATGTACCCAACCCAACACGGGGTACAAAAGGGATGAGTGCCATAAGCAGTCTGAGCACTTACCATCCGTAGCTGTAGACTCACCAAAACACTCGGGTCCACAGCAAGAATAATCGTCAGCGTCTGTTTCCCTCGCGGCATACTTATTTCCTGGTTGCGCGCGGTGACGCGCGTCACGCTCCTTACGTCTCGGGCATGTCGGGAAGTATAGTCCCTGGTCCCGAACTCATTCAGGGAAACGAAAACAGAAGCAGAGTCAGCGACACATAACGTAGTTCGTGACAGCTATCCAATGCTTTCCCTACTGTTGCACTCTCTGGAGTGGGAATAGTAATTTTTACCCCTACGCCATCCAACGCTTTCCCTACTGTTGCACTCTCTGGAGTGGAAATAGTAATTTTTACCCCTACGCTAGCCAACGCTTTCCCTACTGTTGCGCTCTCTGGAGTGGGAATAGTAATTTTTACCCTTACGCTATCCAGCGCTTTCCCTACTGTTGCACTCTCTGGAGTTGGAATAGTAATTTTTACCCCTACGCTAACCAACTCTTTCCCTACTGTTGCACTCTCTGGAGTGGGAATAGTAATTTTTACCTCTACGCTATTGTCAGACTCGGTCGTTCTTGTCTTCGGAATTGTGCTGAAGATAAATGGGTTCCACCTCCCGACGTCCCCGGTGTCTAGCGTAAAAGCATACAGATCACCATGGGCAATCGAGCGAGAGAGGGAAAGGAAGGGGTCAGCGGGGAGGGAGAGCTGTAACAACAATCACAAGTACACTAAGTATATACACTATGAGGTTGTACACAAGTCAAAAGAGTTTCCTTCCTTAACCTATTAAACTACAGTATGAATACTTTCCTACCTGAAAAGGAAAAGTATTGTGGCCTCAAAATACCAGAAGAGATAAAGGAAATACCAGGGACTAGACCTACCATAAGAAAACAAAGAACAGATTGAGAATACTGAAGCGGTAACAGCATTAACATGGAACAGGTTTTAGCACATCATACCAGCATTATCAGGTACAGTTCTTAGGTCCGTGGTTTCCCTGAATCCCCTGTGCACTCTCTTCTGAGGTTGAGACAAAATCAAGAGGTTGTGGAGACAAAATGAAGATATGGGCAACATGACCAAATAATACTTCTTATAGTGATTTGCACCCTCTTATTGTACATGTTCCTTGTAAATATTCAATGGTATGCTGCTGGACGAACTTTGACTGGATTCTATGGAAACAGCTTTCGTAAAAGTCTCCAAACTGATAGAATAAAGTCTGGTTCCTTTACAGAATTTCTTGGCTGTTCGAATGTCTATGGCAAAAGGCAAACTAGAGATCGCAGAACACAACCATCAATAGTTCAGGATTAGAATAAACAAATGAGGAATCTCTCGACTTTGAAGATTCCTTTCCGGAGCAGGAAACAAAAGAAATAAACCAAGACGAGGAGAAGAACTCTCGCCTCGCGTTAGTCCACCAAAATCAAAAGTATGTACCCAACCCAACACGGGGTACAAAAGGGATGAGTGCCATAAGCAGTCTGAGCACTTACCATCCGTAGTTGTAGACTCACCAAAACACTCGGGTCCACAGCAAGAATAATCGGCAGCGTCTGTTTCCCTGGCGGCATACTTATTTCCTGGTTGCGCGCAGTGACGCGCGTCACGCTCCTTACGTCTCGGGCATGTCGGGAAGTGTAGTCCCTGGTCCCGAACTCATTCAGGGAAACGAAAACAGAAGCAGAGTCAGCGGCACATAACGTAGTTCGTGACAGCTATCCAATGCTTTCCCTACTGTTGCACTCTCTGGAGTGGAAATAGTAATTTTTACCCCTACTCCATCCAACGCTTTCCCTACTGTTGCACTCTCTGGAGTGGAAATAGTAATTTTTACCCCTACGCTATCCAACGCTTTCCCTACTGTTGCGCTCTCTGGAGTGGGAATAATAATTTTTACCCTTACGCTATCCAGCGCTTTCCCTACTGTTGCACTCTCTGGAGTTAGAATAGTAATTTTTACCCCTACGCTATCCAACTCTTTCCCTACTGTTGCACTCTCTGGAGTGGGAATAGTAATTTTTACCTCTACGCTATCCAACGCTTTCCCTACTGTTGCACTCTCTGGAGTGGGAATAGTAATTTTTACCCCTACGCTATCCAGCGCTTTCCCTACTGTTGCACTCTCTGGAGTTGGAATAGTAATTTTTACCCCAACGCTATCCAACGCTTTCCCTACTGTTGCACTCTCTGGAGTTGGAATAGTAATTTTTACCCCTACGCTATCCAACGGTTTCCCTACTGTTGTAATCTCTGGAGTGGGAATAGTAATTTTTACCTCTACGCTATCCAATGCTTTCCCTACTGTTGCACTCTCTGGAGTGGGAATAGTAATTTTTACCCTCCCGCTATCCAACTCTTTCCCTACTGTTGCACTCTCTGGAGTGGGAATAGTAATTTTTACCCCTACGCTATCCAGCGCTTTCCCTACTGTTGCACTCTCTGGAGTTGGAATAGTGATTTTTACCCCTACGCTATCCAACGCTTTCCCTACTGTTGCACTCTCTGGAGTGGGAATAGTAATTTTTACCTCTACGCTATCCAATGCTTTCCCTACTGTTGCACTCTCTGGAGTGGGAATAGTAATTTTTACCCTCCCGCTATCCAACGCTTTCCCTACTGTTGCACTCTCTGGAGTTGGAATAGTAATTTTTACCCCTACGCTATCCAACGCTTTCCCTACTGTTGCACTCTCTGTAGTGGGAATAGTAATTTTTACCTCTACGCTATCCAATGCTTTCCCTACTGTTGCACTCTCTGGAGTGGGAATAGTAATTTTTACCCTCCCGCTATCCAACGCTTTCCCTACTGTTGCACTCTCTGGAGTGGGAATAGTAATTTTTACCCCTACGTTATCCAACGCTTTCCCTACTGTTGCACTCACTGGAGTTATAATAGTAAATTTTACCCTTTCCGCTATCCTACGGTAAAAATATTGTATTTTTTTTATTAATATTACGTTTATATATATATATATATATATATGTATTAACAAATCAATTTGTATGGTTTCTTTTTTACTTACATTAATTACTTATTAATTTTAAGGTTATTTAAGTATTTTTATTTAAGTATTTTAAGTATGTTTAAGTTAATTATATTTATTATTTCATTATTTTTTAATTAATTTAAAGCATTTTAAAAAATTCGATATTTTGACTAACTATATTTTTTACATAGATATTTTTGATTCGATATTTTTTTACTTACCTGTTTAGAGATAGGAGGTCGATATTTTGGTATTCTATATTTTTACCTCGATATTTTGGTAGGTCGATATTTTGGCATTCTATATTATGTCAGTGATCCATCCAGAGAATACACAAGGCAAGGATGGGTGGAAGAGCCTTTTCTTATTTGGCTGCCAGCCACTGGAACAATCTGCCACAGAACATTAGGGCCTGAGGGGAACTAAACAGCTTTAAGAAAATTTTAAAGACATGTGATAGGTTTTGCATTTCCCGCCCCTCAATTCACTCAACATGATCACGTATAAGTACGCATAGTGTGTCTAACCGAATGATGTGTTATATATGTATTCAGGACTAATTGGTTATTTTTGTGTTTTAGTTAGCCATTTCTTAGCTTAGCTTCTGTGCCGCCATCGTGGGAACATGTCTTCGTGACCAGACAGCAATGCCCCCTCCCTTATGAGCAGAAAATCCCTGGTTTCAGCATTTCTCGTCTTGAGTTAGTATCTGCAGAAAACTAACAACGAAATGTGTTTCTTTGCTATCAGTAATGTTCCCATGCCTGGGAGGAGTGGAGTCTCAGCTCCGTTGTCTTGGGGGTGATAACAGAGCCATCCTCCCGCAGGTGCAGCGGTCTCATGTGTGCGCTCATTGTTCACCATTTCTCCAGTCCTGTACTTTTCCATTAGGGGCGTGACTAATGTTGCTGTAACGTGTTATAATGTATTGTATTGTCGTTTTGAGAACCATCAGTCCTCTCGGTGCACTTCTTGGAGTGCAGTCCTGACTGGGCCTCTCTATAATGGCCTAATAAATATTTTCTAATTCTTCTCCACTGTCTGGCTGGCTTATTTTATGGGAATGATATCTGAGTGAGGTAAGTTTGCTCAGGTGGTTTTGAGCCACGCTTATCAGACGGCGCCCGAACAGGAACCCCGCGAATAGGATCTTTCTCGCCCGTAGGTGGGTTGTAGAAGGCCGGGGACCGTCTGGTCGGCACGGTGGGTCTGGGTACCCATTTGATGCCGGGCTTGGTTCTCGCAGCGCTGCCCTACCCTGCTGATCGGGAGATGTCCCGGCTTATGATCCTGCGCTGGGGTCCAGAAGGCGGACCTTTGGGGGCTGACCGTGTTGGTCTAAGCAGCCGGCGGTGGAAAACAGTGGATGTCGGGTTCCGTGAACAGGAGGTGAGTGGTCCGACTGATGATTGAAGGAGCTAGGGTGCTCCGAGGGGCTAGGGTGCCCCGGGGAACTCTGAGTGCATGAGCCGCTCTGACAGACTGTTTGTGGTTTGGTGGAGGTTCTGGGGGATGCCTGATGTTATTATGTTGTGGAGCATCTGGCCGGACGGTACTCGGACGGAGTTGAGGTTGCTCTTGGTGGAATGCTGGGAAAGGACCCAAGCCTAACCCGGAAGGGGATTTGCTGGAAGGGTCCCAGGTCTCCCGGGGTGAATCTGTGCAGTGGTCCGTAGTACCGCCCGTGTGGCTGACCTGTCCTCCGGCCTCCGGAACAGTGTCTGCACTGTCCAGTGCTTATTGAGTCTGCGGTAGGGTCTGGTTCCCCAGGACTTGGTCGACTGGCCTTGTCCCATTGTGGTAACACGTGTTTGGTATGGTGACTCGATGTATGCCCATAGGAGATATGTGTGTGTAAGGACATGAGTAGTTGTTTGTGGGGATATCTGTTTTGTCCTTTTGTGTCTGGGTGCATGTGAATTCTTTGGCGGTGTCTGACTGTGTGAGCAAGATGCCGCGTTTCAGTAAGTTGGGATGTTTTGGGTGTTGTTGTCGTTCAATTGATGACAGATTGTCCGAGAGTCAGCCTGCTCCTTTAGAAGGCTCCCCCAACTTTGAGATGTATGTGAAATATGGACTTATCCCGATTTTGTTTAATACTTTATGGCATCGGTACACCATGAGTAATGTGGATTTGCAATGGCCGTTGACCAGTTCATTCGATGCAGCTAAGATAGATTACTTGCAGGAGAGATTGTTTGCTAGGCGTAGTCGTCAGAGCATGTTCGATTCCCTAAGGATGTGGCAAAAAGAGGTTCGGCAAAGAGAGATGAGAGATGAGAAGATGGCCCAGAAGAAAGCTACCCAGTCGATGATACAGAAAGTGACACCCTATAATAAAGCGGAGACTGAGGCAGGGATTGAGCGCGCAGATAGGCTTCATAGGTTGCAAACAGATAAGAGTTATGTGGTAAGAGCGGAGGAGAAGGATGAGATAGAGGACCTTTTGGATGCCCGACCCCCGCCCCCTTATGCACCGCAATCGATATATCCCGCGCTATCTGCTTCTCCGACTGTTCTGTCTGCTTCTGACTCTTCACAGGCACCCTCTTCTTCTGACCCTTCCGCTATGCTAGCCTCTACTTCTAGTGTTTTGAAAGGTGTTGAAGCTGCATTGACTTCTGTGACCTCGCCCCTCGTTTCTCTATTGTCGGCGGGAACTTCAGTCCTGTCTGCCCCCCTTATGGCTACACCGCTATCTACATCTGCGTTACCTACGGCTTCGGCGAGTGTTACCCCTCAGACTATACCTCAGACTCCGACTCGGGGTCGAGAGGTCGGATGGGCGCATGATATATGACCATGTACGTAAATTACTTACACGTTCTAATGTGGGTATGGAAGAGAAACAGGTTGTGGCCAATCAAGCATGTCAATGGGCTCGGAATGCCATTTATACAATGGAGGATATTTGGTCTACGATGAAAGATTATGAATCTTTGATGCAGCAGCATGCTTTGTGGCATATGTCCGCGACATTGATAGGGTTGTGGGAGCAGTGCCACGGGGACCTGGCGCCCCAGATTATGTATGATATTAGAGACAGAGCTTACAGGGCCAATACTAGTTTGGGAGAGGTTTATGGAAATATGCGTACATTGGTTGGCTACAGAAATAAATTACAGTCTACAGGTCCCTCTACGTCTGGGGCACACCCCATGCGTGGGGTCCACTCCGTCTTTCACCCTGAAATACCTGAATTGGTGGATCCAGTGACAAATGCAGTGACAAGGGCGCAGGTGGAGGCTTGCTTTCAAGAGCAATGGGTTTATGTCCCCTGGAAGAGGAGTGAGGTGTTGGCACTGAAGGGACAGTTACCTGACTCTAGAAAAAATTTGACTGCCTATTACAAGGAATTGACAGAGGCGGCTACTTCAACGGTCATGACATTTGCAGACATAGAGTTATTTTTTGTATTATTGGTTCTTGTGGATGTATGGAGACAAGTGAGTGGTACTGATCATGCAGATGAGCTGGGGGGCACATGGCAGGAGTTTAAGGATTAGGATAAGGAAAGGAAGCCGGGGGATAAACCGAGACAGGAGAATTTAGCCCTGCCTGGACGTATCATTAAGTACATGCATTCCCTTCTCCCACCGAAGAAAGTGGATTGGGATAAGTTGACTGCATGTTGTCAGAAGAAAGAGGAGGGTGTGTCTGACTTCTTTACTTGCTTTGAGGAGGCATTCCTGGATTTCAGTGGTCAGGATTTGTCGCAGGATGGCGGGGTGCGGCTTTTTGTGAACAGATTTGTACATAATTTTTTACCGGAAATATCGACCCGGTTGCAGGCTTCTGAGAGTACGTGGAAGACGTCCACCCATTCTGGCATTTTGAGTATGGCTCAGTACTACGAGCATAGGGAGAATGAGAGTAAAGATAAAGCAGAGAAGTAAGCAAAGGACCTGAAAACGAGAGTGCTGTTGCAGCAAGTAGCCAGAGGACGGGGACGGGGACGTGGGGCCCCCGCCCACTGCGGCCGGGCAAGGTGGAGTTGGATACGGACGTGGAGGAACGCAGAGTTTGGCATTAGGGGAAAATCAGTGTGCTATTTGTAAGAAGGAGGGTCACTGGTGGCAGGAGTGTCCGGAGCCGCTGGAAGGATACAGAGGAAGGGGCAGAGGTAGAGGTCGCGGGGAAGTATGTAGGGATGACTGGCAACCTAGTGAGGGTCGGCGGACAGGTGGGAACTACTTTGATGGTGACAGGGACAGACAGCATTACCGAGGAGATTGTGATGGGGAGCGGGACAGACAGTATTATTAAGATGACTATGATGTAGACGAAGTGACAGGTTTCACTCACAATTAGGACAGCGTAGGGCAGAGTAAGGGACCAGTGTCATTGCAGGTAGATCAGCGAGGGCCCTATGTCACTGCGGATTTGCTGGGGTCCACCAAGAAGTTTTTAGTGGATACGGGAGCTATGAAGAGTTCCGTGGCACGTTCCCTGGTGCCTGGGGCGGCTCTGTCTGGCCAGAATAACATCTCCGTTGGGTTTTCAGGTACACCGGTGATTAGCCCCATTTCTAAACCACTCACTCTTACGATTGGTCCTTTTACTGTTGATTCTCCGTTCCTTCTCACGTCCCATTGTGGTGAAAATCTTTTAGGTCTAGATTTGTTGAAGAGATTGCATGCTATGATTTACTGTTCACCGGATGGTGTTTATGTTACCTTGAGCTTGTGTTTTAAACTGCCAGATGGCACTACGACTGCAGCCTATGCCATAACAACATTGCAGAAGGTTGTGGAGACATCTAGGGTCCCTTATCAGTCAGCACAAGCTGAGGAGTTGATAGCCTTTTTACGAGCGTGTGAATTGAGTGAGGGACTGGATTTGAATATTTATACTGACAGCCAATACGCCTTCGGCGTGGCTCATAGTTATGGGCGATTGTGGGCAGAAAGGGGTTTTTTGACATCGCATGGATAGAAGATACAGCATGGCCCATTGATACTACGATTGTCAACAGCATTAACACTTCCCAAAAGACTGGCTGTACTGAAATGTAGTGCACACAAAGCAGTGGTGGACGATGTGGGCCGGGGTAATGCATTTGCAGATCAGACACCTAAAGAAACTGCTAAGACAAAACTCCCAAGTATGTTTGTGGCAGGACCGGCTAGGTGGGTACCAGACAATGACATATTTATGAGTACTGTGGAGAGTGTACGGAATATTCAGACGGGGGCAACAGAGGACAAGTTGAAGATATGGAAGGAGAGTGTGGGACGACTGGACTCGGATGATTGTTGGACAGATTTATCAGACAAACGACGGTGGTTGCTCCCTGACGCATATGTTCTTCCTGTGGTCACAATGGCTCATGGACCGGCACATGTTAGTGCAAAAGGGATTTGTAAATTACTGGACCCAGTATGGCGTAATGACAATATCTCTAGAGTGGCGACACAATTAGTACAACGTTGCATGGTCTGTTTGCGATACAATCCTGGGAGGGGGACACCTGTTCTCCCCGGTAATTTTGCACCCCCTTCTTTCCCTTTTGAGGTGATCCAGATGGATTATATTGAGATGGAGAGGGTTAACAATCTCAAGTATGTTTTGGTGGTGGTGTGTTCCTTTAGTAGATAGGTGGAGGCTTTCCCAACGAAAGAATGCACAGCTATGGCAACAGCAAAGGTGTTGATTAAGGAATATTTTTCCAGATATGGATTGCCTCGGGTGATCTGGAGTGACAACGGGACACACTTTAATGCCAGATTGATGAAATTGATATGTAAGGGACTGTAAATTCAGAAGAAATTTCATGCAGCACGACATCCCCAATCTGCAGGCTTGGTAGAGAGATATAATGGGACTTTGAAGTTAAAGTTGGCTAAGATTCAAGAGAGTACAGGGCTGCGATGGCCAGACGCACTCCCTTTAGCTCTGCTTTCTACTCGGGTGACAATAAACTCCACGACGGGTATCTCCCCGTATGAGGTGGTCTTTGGTCTCCCAGCTAATGTTTGGGGTGTCCCGAGGCCTAAATGCTTTGCTGATATTGAATATCCTCTGTTGACAGACTACTTGTATGCTTTGATTAAAGATCGCCGTTTCCTTCACCAGCAGGTAGCAGACACGCTGAAGCTGCAACCGGAGGGGCCTGGACATTCCAGCCAACCCGGTGACTGGGTATTGGTTCGTCAATATCTACGGAAATCCTGCTTGGACCCGAGGAGAAGCGAGCCTCGATTGGTACTACTGGCAACGCGTACTGCCCTCAGGATCCAGGGCCACAAGTCGTGGACGCATGTCAGTCACGTGAAGAAGGTTCCACTTCCATTGCCCTATGATGCGTGGGTTAGGGAGGGCGTCGCTGATCAGGAAAGTGAAACGGTTCCTCGTATGTGCCCTTCTCTGATGCTCAGTTGAGGGGAGAGGAGCTAGCTGAGAACGAAGAGAGGCTGACCTCAGTTGACAAAGACGACCCTCTCGAGATCGAGTTGATTCGACATCAGTGGATAAGTCCCTTGCCGTTCACCCCCTCATTTTCTTCACAGATACAGAGGTGCGAGGGAGCACTCGCTATAATCTGCTGCCCAGAAAAGGAGAACAGTGCACTGGAAGAGGGTCTGAGCGAGAGAAGTAGGGAAGGACTACAGATTGAGCCCTGGTGCACTAGTCGAGACAGTGTTACGAGAACATTAGGGTGTGTCTGGGCCCGGATTAAGTGCTCCTTTGAGTTGTGAAGCTGTGCAACTCCAACGTGAGAGTTAGGGCATGAACAATAGGAGCCTGCCTGTGAGGCTCTAACGGACACAGGGAGAAGATCCCCTCTGGTTGGCCTCAGTGTGAACTGATCCTTTCTTTTAGTTTATTATTGGACTTATAGCTAGGTGAATATGTATCCTTTTGGCAGTCCCATTCCTGAGGAGGAGCAGCCCTCTGCGGCTCCTTGCAGAGCTGAACCTGATTCACCCTGGTCGTCATTATCCAGGAACGCAAAAATTGTAGTTATAGTGGTGATCATCATTGTATTCATAATAGTTCTTGTTATTCTATTTTTCCTTGATGAAAAGTACCCGGTTCACCAATTCATGTCTACCACTACCCCGACACCTGAACATAATGTGGTTACTTTAGACTATCAAGAAGAATTATTGCGTAAGGGCTACCAGGATAATGTTTTCATTAAGACATTACATCATGCTCATGCTGTATACAATGTTACTGACTGTTGGGTTGGTGGGTTATTGCCTTCAGCGGTACATAAAAAGGATAGGTTGCTGGAGCTTCCATTATCTTATGTGAATATTTGTGTTGGATGGTACACCCTGATCAGTTTGGTGAAATTCTTCCAGCAACCTGATTTCTTGCCGCCCGACTCACCAATAGTGGATCCACCCTGACAATGCGAGTACGCCCTATACACCAATCCCCTTTTGGACTGTTTCTTAATGACGGACGTTTTGACCAGACTTTTGTAGGTACATGTTACAGAAAGGTGGGACGGCATACTGCACTGAATGACACAGATCTCGTTAGAGAGAGTTTTCGGCAGTTGAACTCTTCTTTGATTTTCCAACATCCTCCCCCGGGCAATAGCAGCAGTCATCCCTTAGTCCCTATTGCTGTGGTGGGTCCTCAATCTCCATTCTGCATTCTAGGAAGGGGACCTATAAAGGTTGATAATAGTTCCTGTAATGTTACCTCTTCAATCCGATTGTCCATCAGCCCCTCTTTAGTCCCTTCACCAAATATCTATTTTGTCTGCGGTGAGAATGGATACTTCTGGTTACCTGAGGGGTGGGGGGGTGTCTGCCATTTAACGTATCTTCTACCCCCAGTTTATTTGGCTCATTCTAATTACCACAAGCCCCATCGTTGGTCCCCAGTGGTTCCCGGACAGAGGGGAAGGAGGGAACTTCAAGCAGATGATGTTGACCAGACTGATACTTCTTTACAACAATGGACGGACATTACCCGGGGGTTGTTACCATTTTGGGGTCCCATGTTCAATAGTAGGGCTATTAGGAGACTATCTAGGGTTATGGAGAATGTGGTCAATACAGAAGCTGACATTGTGACCAACATGGCCGTTGAGATGCAGGCTATGAGACTGTTCACTTTACAAAATAGGATGGTTCTTGATGTCATCCTGGCTGATAGGGGTGGAGCCTGCCGCATCATCGGGACCTCCTGTTGTGTTTATATACCTGATTCTGCTCCCACTGTTAATTTGGCTGTACTAAAACGTCATCGATTGGCTGCTGAGTTACATCAGGACACTGGCACCTGGTCATTGAGTGGGTGGCTCTGGGGTGCTTTCACTTCCTGGTGTTGGAAGATTCTGATGGGGGTAGTGGAAGTTTTGGGGATAATCTTGACTTGCTGTTTTTGTGTTTATTGCCTTCCTCCTTGTTGCTCGCTTTGTGCCAGTACTATGACCTCCTCAAAATATCAATCTCGACAATATCCAGTTTTGAATAATGTGATACACAAAGAGATTCAATCACTTATGGCTATTGATGAGAGCATCTTTGAGGATTGAGTATATTATTAGCCAGTTGCTTTTCCCATAGTTATTGTAAAGGCACTCCTTTTGGCCAATAAAGGCTGCGCTCATGTTAGCCACACAATGCTAAAAGGAGGGTCTGATAGGTTTTGCATTTCCCGCCCCTGAATTCACTCATCATGATGACCTATAAGTTAGCATAGTGTGTCTAACCGAATGATGTGTTGTATATGTATTCAGGACTAATTGGTTATTTTCGTGTTTCAGTTAGCAATTTCTTAGCTTAGCTTCTGTGCCGCCATCTTGGGAACATGTCTCCGCGACCAGACTGCAATGCCCCCTCCCTTATGAGCAGAAAATCCCTGGTCTAAGCGTTTCTCGTCTTGAGTTAGTATCTGTAGAAACTAACAACTAAATGTGTTTCTTTGCTATCAGTAATGTTCCCATGCCCAGGAGGTGCGGAGTCTCAGCTCCGTGGCCTTGGGGGTGATAACAGAGCCATCCTCCCGCAGGTGCAGCGGTCTCACGTGTGCGCTCATTGTTCACCGTTTCTCTAGTCCTGTACTTTTCCATTAGGGGCGTGACTAATGTTGCTGTAACGTGTCGTTTTGAGAACCGTTAGTCCTCTCGGTGCACTTCTTGGAGTGCAGCCCTGACGGGGCCTCTCTATAGAGAAACTAATGGCCTAATGAATATTTTCTAATTCTTCTCCACTGTCTGGCTGGCTTATTTTATGGGAATGATATCTGATTGAGGTAAGTTTGCTCAGGTGGTTTTGAGCCTCGCTTATCAACATGGCTGTTTTAGATATGCCCGACCACCAAGTACCCATCTCTCAAAGCGCCGAGAGATCCCCTTGGGGATGATTCGTTTGTGCTTTATAAATGAATGAAGTAAAGTAAAGTAAAGTAGCTGCTTACAAAGGGTGGTAGGGTGGTCATTCAAAATGGTTGGAAGGATTCTGTGATACGTCCTTAGGGGGAGATAATTGTGTCCAAGGTGTCGACAACTGCGTGCTGAATTCACTTTCTGGGGTCACGCCTCTAACTGGTACATCCTCAAACTTGAAAAAAAATCCCTGGGCAGGGTGAAAAAGAAAATTTATTGAACCACTCCTGCAATAGTTATTGAGTGCCCCTGTGATCTCGAAATCTAGAGTATAATTTCTCACCCATAATCAGGACACCCTGATTTTATTGGCAGTGTGGTTGTTGGCTGGCACCATTGTCTGGGCACTCACTTTTGTTGACAGGGGGTTCTGGATCACAGACAATGTCCTAAGCACTCCCTTCAATTTATACCCGGGTCTTACAACCTGGAGTGCTTTGTTACTATGCCGAGGGGTTCTGAACTTTTGTCCATTTCTTCAGGGCATTGTGTGACTGTTGAATTGGATGTTTGAATTGATGTGCAGCCATACAGCCCCTTTGCACCTCACTGAATTTTAACTGAAAAGACAGAATGAAAGCAGCAGCCATGTTCTTCCATGTGCAAAAGACAAAAAAACAGCAATTACATCAGTGGCTGATTTTTAGCAGAAAATTAAGGTGTCACCTAAAAACATTGTTGGGAGTAGTTGCAGTACCCACTGCATGAAAAAATCAGTTGTTCAAACAGAATGTAATAATGATAGTTTCTAGTTGTGATAGGTGAGAAGGTTTGGTTAGAACATCATGGGAGTGATGACAGCAGGGTGAAGAGCAACGCTACGTTTATTTATGTGACGGCACAGATTTGATTGGCCTATACGAAATCTGGACTTTACACCCCTGTTTCTATTCTTCATCCTAATCCTTAGAGGCATCTATTCTATATTGGAAGACTATGATGACGAAGGCTCTGACTCAAAATAATTAGGAGAATCTGTGAGCTTTTCTTGACATGTTAGAGCCTCTGGCCTATTGAACATGCATTGTCAGGGCAAACAAGTCTGGCATTGGTTGCCAGATGATTGATTTCATCATTGATTGTTTTTTTTTTGCCATGGTTCTTGCAAACATCATTGTCACACTAATCAATCTAAAAAATGTACTGGCCTGTTCAACTTCTACATTACCCCCCCCCTCACAGACGTCGTCAGATCCCACGGACTCAACATAGTCTCCTATGCAGATGACCCCCATCTGATCCTCTCGCTAACCAAGGACCCCTCCAATTCCAAAACCAACTTCTGCAACACCATGACCTGCTTAGCTAAATGGATGAGAGGCAACTGCCTCCAACTAAACCCTGCAAGAACTGAAGTATAGATCTTCGGGAAAAACACCTCCACATGGGACTACAGCTGATGGCCCGCAGAACTCAGACCTACACCTACACTGACTGGCCATGCATGCATCGTCAGCATCATCCTTGACAGCCAACTGACCATGAAACGACAAGTCAACGCAGTCGCCTCCTTCTGCTTCAACACACTTTGCATGCTCCTCAGAATCTTGAGATCGATCCCAACCAACAACAGAAAGACCTTCACTCAGGCCCTCATATCCATCTTCCTCGTCTAAGGCAACACCCCCTGCCAGCATCTCCACAGAAGACTCCAGACCATACAGAACGCTGCAGCCAGACTCATCTGGACCTCTCCAAACAAACCCAGATTGACCCCCACCTGAGAGAACTCCACTCGCTCCCTATCCAGAAGAGATGCCAGCTCAAGATCCTCATGCACACCTACAAAGACCTCCGTGACCTAGGACCTGCCTGCATCAACCATTGACTGAACTACCACCAACCCGCTAGACACCTGCGCTCCTCTTCACTCGCCCTCACACACACACACCATAAAACCATTGCAGAGCCAGCAGTGGCCGCTCCTTCTCCTACATCACTGCTGACCTTCCCCTCCAACTCTGTAGAGCCTCCTTACTAGCAGACTTTAGAAAGAGACTCAAGGCCTGGCTCTTTGACAGATGAAAATCAACACAACAAAGTACACCTGGGGGTCACAAAAAAGGGGTCAAAACAGAGTGGATCACAATACCAATGCTACACAAAAGACACCATTGGGAACATCATCCGTGTTAGTGAAATGCAGGCCACGTTGAGGCTCAAGAGCATCTGGAGAAATAGTTTCCATCAGAAGCCACACTGTACCGCCCTCTTTCTCATCATTTGGATTCTCCTCACCCAGGAGACAAAACGGCCGGTCAGATGTCACCGTGACCGAAGTGTGTGAGGTAAGGGGTATTGTATATGGTACAAAAGAATAAATTAAACGTGGCTACTGAAAGGGCAGTGTTGTAGTGGTAAAAGAGTGTCAAGTGAAGGGAAATGTAAAATTAGGTGATTAGGTGGACAAACAACATTTATTAGTGTCTCCCAATCCCTAAGGTTTAAAAAGCAAGTGTGAGTGCGGGTTTTGAATAATCACCGCGCTCAATATTGGTCGACATGTTTCTGCATTATATTGAACATAGTTTCAGAATGCATTCTTCAGGACCGAA
Source organism: Lissotriton helveticus (assembly GCF_964261635.1). Lineage (NCBI taxonomy): Eukaryota > Metazoa > Chordata > Amphibia > Caudata > Salamandridae > Lissotriton > Lissotriton helveticus. Next base: position 1,256,181,829 of record NC_136065.1, on the reverse strand, counting down.
AAATAAGAACACTGCTACTAAAATTAAAGAAAATAAGAATGATATCACCTGACCTTCAGGTATATACTCAACCGTATACCAAATATGATGGTTGAGAGGCTTCACCCCACCTGGCTACAGCGCAGGTATGAGGAGCACCGCTCTGTCCGTCGATGTCTCCTGGCAGTCAACTGTACTGCTTGGGGGGGCTGGGTACTGTGCATCTTTGACAGATGCACAGTACCCAGATACCCCGAGGAGTGACAGTGTGCACTTTACAAATGCTGTTTGATTGATCGATTAAATACAAAAATATTTTTTGTCTCAAAAGCACACATTGCCATAGTAGTTCCTCACACTGAAGGGAACTACTCAGTTTGTAGCTGTGCTCCTTGTGAAAGGGCAAAATACCATTGCTCATAGTGTAGCCAGTGGCTGAAGTAGGCTGGCCCACTGTCCCATGGTGTAAAGGGCGGGAGAAAAATGTGATTGACACAAATGATCATTCTATGAAAAGGGCTTGATTTGAAATTACTACAAGTAAGAATATTATAAATTAGGATAATATTAATTTTATGAACACGTATTGGCTAGAGACAGATCTAAAAAGAGGCATACTTCCTTAGAGGCCAGTCTGCATCTGAGACCACAGCCACCTGGCTTGTTTTCTTACAGCGCAGATACAGTGAATCACATGCCACTTCCTCCCGAGTGCAGACTGCACCATGTTTAAGGCTTCCATAACCAGTCTTTCTTTAGATCTTAGTCACGACTCATCTGCAGGTGGAGCTCCGTCTTTATACTGCACACCGCGCGCACAGCAGCCACGCTTTCAACCCTACATCCGCCAGAATCTGGAAGCTGGGAACACAAACTCTTAGTGAGAATTAAGGTCTCTGCAGGCCCATTGCGGGGACCAACGATGGACATTATCTCGACAATTCTGGTAACATTGATGGCATTTTGGGGTAAGACTCCATTTTGTGTTGGCTTCAGATAACTCCAGACTGATTTAGAATTGGCTTCTAATGGAAACCCCTTCCATTTCTGATGAAAATGTTAACTATATTGACAAATTCAGTGGCTTACACTGTGAATAGTGTAGTATAGGAAACTAGGCTGGCGAATTAAAGTTTGCATTGCGCTTCAGAAATTGGAGGATTTTCTAATAACAACAAACTCTAAATCAGACCCTCATGGATGTCGATTGATTATCCATTATTTCAAAACAAGATAAGTGAAATTGTCTTTTGTAATGGCGCCCTGTCTTGGTTTCTGTACAAATGAAAGCTAACCTTAAAGGGGTTCTATGTCAGGGTATTTAACCCTGATGCAGGCTACGCTGGATTTGCCTATTTTTAGTGAATAGTTTAAATATTTAAAACGTGGATGCTGAAATAGCTTTTGGGCGTTACTCTTGTAAAAGAAACTTCATTTTATTCCTTTTTTGTGATAAAATGCAATTGGCCCATCTGTGCCTTGGGTTTGACTATGCAGGGATTGGGATTACAGTGAACTCGCCTACATTGATTATTTTTCATCCTTATTTCTTTGTGGCCCTCACTGATGAACCTTGAAATTTAAATGATGTATGCAATGCTAAACTGAAGGTACCGTTGAGGTGTGGAGCCAGAATATCGTTTTCAAAATATCATTTGATGTAAATAGTGTACCCTAAACATAGTCCACAAACGTAACGCCCCACTGGAGTTAATACACTCAATGGGATATTTTTCATTTATTTTTTATTTGAAATGCAACTAAAACAATGGATGTAAAGAACAGTTATAAACAATGTGAAGTTATTTCAGCATTCTTTAACTTAGATTTTTTTAAGTATGGTATTATGTAATTGAAGTACATAGGTTCATTTTAATGCACATTCATTGGAAAGCCTGCCGGTCTCTTTCAGAATACCAAAGGGAAGAGCACAGTACGATAGTTTAGGATATACGTATAGCACAAAACTAAAGAGCAGAACTCACAGCTCTTGGTGACACAATATCAAACCCCAAGAACTGAAATCCCAAAGACAAATGCACAGCAAGGCTCATCATATGCAGAATCAATACATTCCCCAACCAGACCAGGAGAGTTACATGTCATGTTGTAAAGCTGAGAAACTTGCTTTCGACTTCAAGATCCTGTATTAGATTAAATATTTGAAATTACTCTAGAACCTCCTAAGTACTAGAGTACTTTTGCTGAGTACTCATGACAAATCATTCATCTGCCATATGTTGAAAAGGGATGATCCTAAGCCCTTATGAATCAGCTTCTAAGCTCTTTACATAATAATATAGATTGTTACTGGGTCATAAATTGGTTTTAACACCACAATGTCTCTTCTGCCTGGATGTCCTTTGGTCCTTCTTGTTGTAGACCCGATTATCTTCCTGGTCATTGTTCTCTACAACGACCATGGACATGCACATTCCTTAGAATTGTGGCTCTGCGCATCCCTGTCTGATCCAGAGTCAGTTGGCTTTTACGCAAGAACAACCCTTTTGAACCCTCTGATTGTTCCCTATTGTGATATCAGAGGTGCACACTTTCTATTCTAGCCCTGTCCCAACGTTCTTGTCCACGGCACAGTCCAGATGTAGAGCTACAATAATGAGGGACCAGGTGAGACTTTATAATCATTTCATCAGATGCATTTGTTTGATACATGACTGCAGATACTAGGCTGATGGAACAGAATAATTATTTGTTTGTATTTTAACTTCAAAGTTTTCCCTGAGATTATTAAAGAGGCAATGTTGCACTGAGGTTTTCAATAGAATATGTCAAAAAGTCTAAACCTGAGACATGAGGTCAAATGATTAATACTGGTATTGATCTCCCAAAGGCAGGAGTCAAGGACAGTCCCCCGACCAGCCTGAATCTGAAGCCAAAGTGAAGCAGGGCGAGTCCGTGACCTTGAACTGCACTTATGAATCTGGATTCCCCACGCTGATGTGGTACAGACATACCTTAAACAGGGGGCCACAGTTCATCCTGCACGACTCCTCAAAGGAGGATGAGCTGGACCTGAGATTCCGTCATAGATTCACATCTCAAGTGGACCGGGTGTTAAAGACCTTCCCATTGACGATAGTGGATGCCCGACTGACTGACATGGCAATTTACTACTGCGTTCTCAGAGACACAGTGAGCTAGAGGCATAGCACACCCATACAACATCCCTTGTGGGTACCAACTACCATATAGTACAGTAGCGACCTTACCTCAGTCAAAGGGATCAGAGGCAGATGAGACCATTTGTCATCAGTCCTCACCCTGGGATGAGAAGGGATCTCGACTCTGCATAGGTTATGCCCAAAACAATAGAGATTATCAAAATGCATACTAAATTGCATAGAAAGGTTTGTGGGTAAAACTATAAGCAAATACATGTTACAAATTTTATAATTGGCTCCAGATCTCTACCATGGTTTCTGATACCCTAAAGACATTTTTCAAATATGATACTGGATCCTGAAAAGTACAACTCGCTACTCAACTTTATAAAGGGTAACTCGGTTACATACAGGGTTTATTTACTCCAAAATAGGTCATTCAGCTGAAAAGTTTGTTCTGAAGTCTCTGAAGGGATCTTTAATTATATTACAAGTTTTCCCACATAGCATCAAATTCCTCGGGTCTGTAACAGATGTATCAACTTTGGAACCATGACTGAACTCCTCTATAAAATGTGCTTTAATACTACAACATGATCTTCAGCGTTGTGTCTTCCACTTTAAAACTGTTTTCATAAAGTAACTTTGCTGACCTTTTGTAACAGCATCTTGGAAAATTTCCTGAACTATAGGGTTGGGCATAGTTTGTGTAATTCGGTGCCGCAAAAGCACGTAGGATTGCCTAAAAATTCTACGAGATTACGTGGAATTACTCTAAAAGATTAATTCAGTATTTAGCACTATTTTCTTAGTCCAAAAATGCCCCCTCACGGTTAAAATGGATGCAAGGATGTATTATGTCCTAAGAAATATCAATAAATACAACAGAAAAAGAATAGCGGGCCCACTTCAGGTGGGATTTTCCCCAACCTACGATCAGCATTTCGAACTAGTTTCACAGAACAATCCACACTTGCATCTAAAATGGACTCGAGGATGCATTTTGCACAATGAAAATAGCAGTAAATGAAACAGAACATAAACAGCAGACTCGATATATAAATGTGTTCAGTAAAGCAATGGCAAAAAGAAGTTACCGATCACTGAGAGCTCGTTTCTGGCTCGAGTGACTGACAGCGCTAGGAATGCAGCAGAGGAGGCAACCACGGTCAGGTGTAGTCCGAGAATAATGAGGTACTAGGTGAGGCTTGGGTAACCCCCGCAGTAATGCAACACAGCCCTTCAGAGAAAGCTGAGGTGTGCGTGGAACATCGAGAACAGAATTCAAACCCTCGGGGGCGGAAACAGGGCAGTAATCAATCATAAAGCCAGATCAAAGACAAAACGGAGGAGTAAGAGAATAAAACGGATTTATAAAAGAGTTACATGAAAAGGCCAGAAAGGGGCGGAAGCCCGTAACTGTCGGAAGTGGTCAATTTAACGCACTGTAACTGTATGTTTGCATGTATGTGCCTTTCTAAGAACTCTTGCAACTGCACTTAGAAACATGGCTTTATCACCGGGTGTGACAGTCTCCTTTGCTTTCCCACAGGGGCGCGGGGCCAGGTGGGAGAGGACTCTCAGGCGGTGGCCGAGCAGTTCCAGCCCGAGCTCTCGGTCCCCATCGGAGGGGAGGTCGCCTTCCAGTGCAGCATCAAGAAGGGCGTCATGGTGGACTACTGGATGTCCTGGTACAAGGACGACCCCGAGGCCGGCATGCTCTGGATCTTCCGCGAGGTGGATTTCTATGGACCCGGCTTCGAGAGCAGGTTCCGGGGCAAGACAGACGCAGTCAACAACCGCTGCACCCTGGAGATTCTCCGAGCCGAAAAGGCGGATGCGGGGCTCTATTACTGTGCTCTGCAGGATGCACAGTGGTGCAGGCGTGCGGCTGGGCCCGGCAAGAACCGGCGGAGGGGCTGCAGGCCGCCCGCAGCGCTAGGAGGAAGAGCCGAGTGGGGTTTTCAAACATCGCTTCCTGCAAAATTGTAGTCACTTTGTAGCACTGTGCACAGCATGCGCCACTTTGTATCTTTAGAGTGACAAATGGCCGAGAGGGCTCCGATGGAATTCGAATAACAATCTGCAGATCAGAAGCACTTCCCTTCTACAATCCAATGCAATAAAACACAATACAATACATGGACGTTTTATTTTTCCAGCTCTGAGTTCCCAGCCTTTCTGAACACCAAGAACAAAGGGGTGGACAGCTGGAAAGTCTGCAGTATGTATTGTATTGTATTGTAATTGCATTTATATAGCGCTTACTACCCCGCTTTTTCGGCGAGTAGCACGCTACTCCGGAACACATAGAGGATTAGTGTTGAATTAGTATAGTGAAACATGCAAATACATTTTAAGTGGTGGATAGGTTAGTCAGTTATTTGGATTTCGAATGATAGCAGAAGGATAGAGGAGGACAAAGGTTTGTATTTATATAGCGCTTGTTGACGCACGCTATGCAGGAAGCCTATAAAAGATTAGTGGTGAATTAATATGGTGAAATATGAAGTAATTTTAGTGGTGGATATTAGTCAGTTACTTAGATTGAGAAGAATAGCAGAGGGATAAAAGGGGAAAAAAGATTTGCATTCAAATAGCACTTGTTCCCCTGATGGGTGTTGAAGCCCTTTTCTGGCGAGTAGCACGCCACTTCGGAACCCATAAAGGGTTAGTGTTGAAAATTAGTATAGTATAAATATGAAGTAATTTGAGTAGTGGATATGTTTTTCAGTTATTTGGGAACCTTTTCTCCAATTTAAAAAGGGAACAGTGATACTCTGTACCAACCCAAAGTTCATACCGAAAGTGCTTTAGGACTTTCATTTGAATGAGCCGGTTATACTAAAAAAAAAATTTTTTTAAATCCTCAAACCGCTACTCCAGTGGAGAGAGCACTCCACTCAATGGACATTCAGCAGTGCTTGAAGTTTTATCTTCAACGTACTAAGGACTTCAGGCAGTCACCTCAGCTCTTTGTGGCTTTCAGCGCCCCTCGTAAGGGGTTTACCCTTTCCACGCAGGGGATTGCTCGTTGGATTACCAGCTCTATCCAGTATTGTCATAGAGCAGCAAGGGAGATTTCTTCTTTGACAGCCCTCTTTGCCAGAGTGCCTATCCGGGACATCTGCAGAGCAGCAACTTGGAGCAGTACTCATACATTTAAAATACCTTACTGCCTGGATTCTTCAATGCAGAATGACACAGCAGTGGGCCAGGCAGTCCTGACGAACCTCCTTTAAGTGGTGAGCTTTTTGTAATTTCTTCATGCATTGCATTTTGCTATTCCTTAATAGCGAATCGTTATTTTTCGCTATTAAGGAATAGCAAAATGGGTTCTTGATGCATTTGGGGGATAGTCGGATAACAAGTAGTAATTGTTGGAAGCGAATTTTACTCCTGCTTCCTGGTGTATTTTAAAGTGTAAGCCAGAAAAGGTTATTTGGCTTATAGGACTTTAGCAGGACAGCAGGGCCCAGGTATTGAAGTACCATTTGAACAGCATTGACTTACCTCGCCCTCCTTTAGACATCAAACCTAAAAACAATAATGAGAGATAGAAAAATCCCACACTCACTCCATGTTGATTATACAAAGGTGTATTGTTCCCCACAGACAGCATAATGCACCACCACGAGTAGTACATAGCACCCCACCATCAGCACATTTAATTACAACTCTAATCGCACTGCAGCACCACCCTCAGAACAGGACACCACGACCTGCAGCGAAGTGCACAATCACCCACTGCGCAGTGTTGGGTAGGCATCTGTTGAGACGTTTAAGGCTAGACCAAGCCAGGGTCAAAACAGAAAAGCGCCTACCTCAAGCATTTAGCTTCATTTACTTGTTCTATACAGACCAAGCTGGGATGTGTAGTACAATCCTGGAAAAGGGTGACCGGGATTAGACAATTTCTACATGTTGTAGTAGTCACATGGCATACACTGGTCACTAAACAGCAGTCCACCGGTGTGCAGAGTCTGAAACACAGCAAGTAAATTAAAGCAAACAATGGTGGGTGACTAAGGAGAGGGGCATTTTCTCACAAGGATCAGCGGGCATGATTCAGAGTTTGGCAGGTGGGTTACTCCGTCACAAACGCCACAGATATAGCTTCCACCTTATTACATGTGACATTGAATATAATGCACTTGTAATATGGAGGCTTGGCGAACCATCACTTTTGTGAAGGAATAACCCATCCGCCAAACTCTAAATTAGGCCCATAGTCCCTTGGCAGGAATGAACCTAAATGATCCCAGATAGAAATAAGTCCTAATGAGCTGATGAAGTAATTAACCTCAATGTCAATAGACGATAAGGATTGCAATGGACCCATGAAATGGCCATCAATGTCCCCATGCAATAACAAGCATCAGCCTTGACCCCAGGCTCTAATAAATCCCAATAGCTGCAAGTAAAAAAAAATAATAGCCAAGATACAGTAATGAGCATTATAGTCACCTGTGAGTGAACACGATTAATCATAGACCCAGGAGATACTGAACATCAATTAAGCTAGTCAGTAATGAGTATAAAATGGGTCTAGGCATTATCAATAAATCAATCAATCAAAACATTTGTAAAGCGCACTACTCACCCTTGGGGGTCTCAAGGCACTGGGGGGGGGGGGGGGGGAATGCTGCTACTGCTCGAATAGGCAGGTCTTGAGAAGTCTTCTGAAGGTCAGCAGGTCCTGGGTCTGCCGTAGGAGGATGGGCAGGGTCTACCAGGTCTTGGCAGCGAGGTGGGAGAACAATCTGCCACCGGAGGTAGCTCTTCGGATGCGGGGGATGGTGGCGAGGGTGAAATCGGTGGAGCGGGGCTGGCGGTTGGGGATGTAGAAGGTGAGTTGTCTGTTGAGGTATGCCAGTTCGATGTTGTGGAGTGCCTTGTGTGCGTGGGTGAGGAGCTTGAAGGTGATCCTCTTGTTGACGGGGAGCCAGTGCAGGTCTCTCAGGTGTGGTGTGATGTGGCTGTGGCGAGGGATCTCGAGTATCAGGCATGCAGAGGCGTTCTGAATGCGTTGAAATCGTTTCAGGAGTTTGGCTGAGGCTCCTGCATAGAGGGCCTTTCCGTAGTCCAACCTGCTGCTGATGAGGGCCTGGGTGACCGTTCTTCCTGTTTCAGTGGGGATCCACCTGTAGATCTTACTGAGCATGCGGAGGGTGTTGAAGCAGGAGGACGAGACGGCGTTGACCTGCTTTGTCATGGAGAGAGTAGAGTCGTGGATGAACCCCAGGTTGCATGCGTGCGTGCATGGTCGGAGGGTGTTGCTGCTGTTCCCAGTGCTGTCGGCCACCAGGAGTCGTCCCAGGCCGAGGGGGCGCGGCCGAGGATGAGGACTTCCTTCTTGTCCGAGTTTAGTTTCAGACCGCTGTTCTTCATCCACTCGGCGACGGTTTTCATTCCTTCGTGGAGGTTGGTTTTGGCAGTGAGGGGTCCTTGGTGAGGGAGAGGATCAGCTGGGTATCATTGGCATAGGAGATGATGTTGAGGTCATGCAGTCGAGCGACGTGGGCGAATGGTGCCATGTAGATGTTGAACAATGTTGGGCTGAGGGATGATCTCGGTGGCTTCGGAGCGGAAAGGGGGAGGCGGACGCTCTGGGTTCTGCCGGAGAGGAAGGAGGTGGTCCAGTCCAGAGCCTTGTCTCGGATCCCAGTGTCATGGAGGCATGTACATAGGGTTTGGTGGCAGACAGTGTCGAAGGTGGCTGACAGGTCCAGGAGGATGAGGGCAGTGGTTTCGCCATTGTCCAGCAGGGCCTGATGTCATCGGTCGCGGTGATGAGGGCAGTTTTGGTGCTGTGGTTGCTGCAGAACCCGGACTAGTACAGGTCCCGGATGCTGTTCTCCTCGAGGTAGCGGTCAGAACGGGAGCTGGGAGATGGGCCGGAAGTTCTTGAGGTCCTTGGGGTCAGCCTTGTTTTTTTTTAGTAGGGTGTTGTGCTTGGCGTGCATCTAGCTCTCCGGAAAGGTCGCTGTCTTGAAGGAGATGCTAATGGCTTTCCGGAGATGGGGTGCGATGGTGATGCTGGCTTTTGTTGAAGATGTGGTGTGGGCATGGGTCTGACGGAGATCCGGAGTGGATGGTGTTCATGATTTTGATGGTGTTGTAGTCATTTATGTTGGTCCAGGAGAGCAGGGGATCGGTGCAGATGGTGGCCGTGGGAACGGAGGTCTCAGTGGCTGTCAAGGTGGTTGTCACGTTGAAGCTCTTGTGGATGTCTGCGATCTTGCTGTGGAAGAAGGTAGCAAGGGAGTCGTGCAGGCCTTGCGAGGGTGGGATGTCGTTGCTGTTGGAGCTGGGGTTGGAGACTTCCCTCACGATGTTGAAGAGCTCTTTGCTGTTGTGTGCGTTGTTGTCTGTGCGGTCTTTGAAGGAGGCCTTTTTGGCGGATCTGATGAGGTGATGGTGTCTGCAGGTGGCATTCTTGTGGGCTGCGTAGCTGTCCGGTGTCTGTTCACGGTGCCATTTCTTCTCTAGTTACCAGCAGATTTGTTTGGAGGCCTGGAGGTCCTCCAAGAACCAGCTGGCTTTCTTGCTGGTGTGTCTGTTGGAGGGTTTCTTGATCGAGGCGAGGGTGTTGGTGCAGTCGTCGATCCATTTTCTGATGTTGCGGGCTGCTGTGTCGGGGTCGGTGGGGACTGTGATTGGGCTCCTGGTGAAGGTGGTGGTTAGCTGGTCTTCGGTGACTTTGCTCCAGCAGCGGCGAGGGATCTGTTGGGTGCGGTGGTGCGTGGTGGGTTTCCGGAAAATGAAGTGGATGCAGCAATGGTCGGTCCAGAGGAGTTCGGTGATGTGGTTGAACGAGACATGGGAGCGTGCGGAGAAGGTGGGGTCAAGCGTGTGACTGGCAGAGTGGGTGGTTGTTGTGACGAGTTGTCTGAGTCCGAGGTTGGAGAGGTTGTCAATCAAGGTGGTGGAGATGGTGTCGATGTTGTTCTCGAGGTGGAAGTTCAGGTCCCGGAGGAGGATGTAGTCTGTTGAGGCGAGGGCGTGTGTACTGACGAAGTCGGCGATGGAGTCGCTGAACTGGGTCCGCGGGTCTGTAGATGAGGGTTCCCCTGAGGGTGGTGTTGGAATCGGTGTGGATCTGGAAGTGCAGGTGTTCTGCGTTGCTGAGGGTGTCATCGGTGTTGATAGAGACGATGAGAGTGTTCCTGTGGATGATGGCGATTCCTCTTACTACTCCATTGGTGCGGTCCCTGCGGGTGATCTTGTAGCCTTCCGGGATGGCTATGGCGATGTCGGGTGCCGAGGAGGGGTTCATCCAGGTCTCCGTCAGGTAGCGACGTCTGGGGAGGTTGAGTCAAGTAGGTCCCAGAGTTCTATGGCATGTTTGCGGGTGGAGCAGGTGTTGATAAGAATGCATCTGAGGTGGTTGCGATCTTTCATGGTGGTGGATTGGCTGCACGGAGGCTGGTGAAGCTCAAGCTTCAGCAGGAGAAGTGTTCTCGGGTGCGCTTCTGGCGGCCAGGAAGCAGATGTGTGCTTGTCCGGTGTTGAGTGCATAAAGATCCGAAGGAGACGTGTGCGGAACTTTGATAGACGGCCAGTTCAACTAATTTAGGAACTATTCTTTGAAGATAGCAATTTCCACGATCATTTCAATTATTCCAGGAAATACGATGACATGCATTATGCAGATTGATTAGCCATGACTGAAGATCGTTACTGATAACACGTAGGAGAGGCTGCACTTTTGAAGGGAGAAAAGGCAATAGAAAAATAGACCCATACTTATGGAATCAAGATAACAAACGCTACCCCGAGAATAAAACACCTAAGTGGAAATTAAGTTTATGCTGTCCAAAACGGACTTATGAGAGATTTTAGACTCAACCCACTTTAGGAATATCCGAGCCAAAAGGGAACCCTGTGGGACAAATAATTATCGTTCCAAAGAAGGCTGTCTATGTCAAAATTACAATAGGCTACAGCATTGGTTCTACTTGAGAAGTACCAGGGTGTAGAGGACACTGTTTGATAATCTGGCGGGTCCTGAGGAAGGTGACTTTTACTGCTACCCATTGCCACCGAAACACGTCGACCATGTCTATATAAAATCCTACATTTTGTAGTGACCCTGGCTTTGGGCATTAGACTAGAACAAATGAAACGCGACAACTAGCACAGATAATTTGTGGTGTGAATGTGTGTGAAGTATGCATGTGTGGTTTGATTGTTGGTCGTTCTCTACCTGGTCATATTGTGTTTAATATATGAATTTGTGAATTATTTCTCATGTTGCCAAATTGTGTATATAAGAAATGTCTTTTTGTACTTTTTAATAATAATAATGTTTAAAAGATATAACAAAGGAAAAAAATAATTCAAATGACAAATAAAGAAGAGAATGGAAAGAAGTAACAGTAACATTTGTGTTTTGTTTTGCCCATGATAGAATGTAAAAGGCTAAATCCCTCAAAAAAATAGAGAGGTCATGAGGGAGTTTGTGCTTTGAGTAGTTGCTACATTATATTTCTTTCCCCTCTTCTCCCTGACCTGTGAATTAGTACTTTAGAAGGGGTCCCATTACTTTCATAGAGTGCGTGGAGGGTGCTGGCATCGTAGCGGTGACGGGCATCATGGTGATCGCGGGGGCCAGGGTGTCTGGCGCTGGGCGTGGTCCAGGCCCGGATGGGCGCAGACGGGCTTGCCTTAGGCACGCCCGCTGCGCACCGCCGCCATATTAAGGGAGGTGGGAGGGAGGAGCAGCTGGGAGGCGGGAGCGGGGCGGCAAATGGGTGAGCGGGGGCGGGGCCGCAGGGGATGCAGCGGTGGGAAAAACTGGTGAGGCAAGGGGATGCAGAAGGCAAAACAGGGGGCAATAAGAAGACCACTCCTGCCACCAGCTTGCTACGGCACCGCGGAAGCTGGGAGAATACTCAGCTATCCACAGAGTCTCACAGTGACATAAAGGAGAGCAACCACAGCCCACAGGAAGCAAGAGAAAGTGCCCAAATATTGGCTCAGCCACCACAGGGGCCTCACCAGGCCCAATAGGGCGAGCTAGGTATACTTTTTAAATCGGGCTCAGAAATTTAGCAAAAGCAGGAACACAATCCAAAACAGCAGAAGCAAACTGCTAACAGCAAAAAGAAAAGGGCATTAAGGGTAAGCAGGAGAGGAGCTCCCAACCAAAGACATTGTGATTACCATCCAAAAGTATCACATGCTGTCTGCTGTGATGCGCAATCCATGCAGGACATGGGTGAGTTAAGTATACAGTCATGGAATTTTACACAAGTGGGTCGGTAGACCCCACTCCAGTGACAAACGTAACAAACATTTGCAAAGCAAACGGTCTCGCCTTTGGGACCTTATATATATGCCACACATTAGCCTGGGTGCTGAAACATCTACTGTTCTTTAACATGGAGGGAAATTAGGCACCAAAGTGCGTGACATGTCAGGTATGGGAACACTTGGAGAGAAATATTGCCTTTCAGTGGGAAATGGTTTATTCCAAAGCTGTTTTTAATATAAAATCAGGGCCTTTAGTGGTCATATCACTGAAAATACAAGATTTGAAAAAAAATATTATTTTCCACGAGTGCTTGTGGAAGACAATTTCTATGGACTGGAATCTAGAGAATGCTAAAGTGATTCTGGTATTTTACTGACCTCTGCTGGTTGTTTTCCATCCAGAAAGTTAAATAGAGGCAGTTACCAGAAAAATGAAAAAAATAAATTCCCTCAGCAGAAAGCAATTCTGGTATTTTACTGACCTCTACTGGTCGTTTTCTATCAAGACAGTTAAATAGAGGAAATTGAACAGAAAAAAAGTCCCTAATCGGAAGGAGACAAGTCCTAGGGCTGATCACCAGAGCCCACAAAGTACATACACATATAAGTATATACTAAAGTATATACAAGAGGGCTCGAATGCTCGACCTAAAAAGGCTTCAGATAAGGACTGCTGCCCTCAACCTTCACAAGGGGAGGGCTTGATGCACAACCCCAGGTCTAAGCAGACTGCATTACCGTGAGACAGGCCTAACTCATTTCACACATGCATGAATTATGTTTAGCCATGACTAAAACTTACTGCCAGGTGTCGATGCACCGAGGGCGCTCAGGAAAGAGGTGCATGTGTGTCACCATGAAGGGGACTTTCCTGTCCCAAAATATCCTCTGAGTAAACACAAGGAGATGATGGTTGGAGAGCTGAAACTTTGCAGACACTCATCCCCAGCCACAGATCAGGATTGAATCCATCATTGTTCTTTAGCTCACCTCGCCACCCCAGTTCAGACCTAGCTATATTCAAATCAATCTTGACTCTGTGCCTCCCTGTACAGCTCTTTGCTATTTCCCTTACGGTAAGGTTTTCACAGTCAGAGCACATATTGGATGATTCAACAATGCTGAAGTGCACCAAAAAGCATTGCAATTCTAATAAGTGGATGAAAACATGACTATTTTGGCTTGTGGCAGCAAATATTAACTGCTTAACAGCTGCGGCAATTTAATTGAGTGGGCGGGGCCACGTCGGCCAACGGACGTGACCAGCACTACGGATGTAGTGCTTGCGACAGCCGTTGGCCGACGGGTTCATGGAAAGGGTTAATGGTGAGTGGTAGATCCTAAAAGAGCCAAGCAATGACTTGAAAGACAGATAACAGACAACGAAGAAATACCAAGTCACGTAACCCATGCTATTTTAATGTGACATCATTTTGAAAACATAATTTGAATATGTGTTCTCATGCACCACGCTTCCTGCAACACCACAGCAAAGCGCCTTGTGTGCCTTTCTCAACAGGGGTATCTTGATGTTTTTATACACTGAGTTTTGGTAGCTTTGCAGGGAAAATACTGAGGTATTGTTTATTTCATTAAGTGCTTTAACACTAAATGCTAAAAAAAACACTGGCAAAGCCAACAGCTTGGCCTTTTACAGCTAGATCGATTAGCTTTACGTCTATAAGTTGTGGTTCAGCTGTGATGTTGGAGTTGACGTTTTTCTAGGTACCTGTAAAATGTACAGCACTGAATGATAGTTAATTTTCAGAAGGCCTTATTTCACTTTCACGAAGTTGTTGATCACAAAGCAACCAAAATATTTTTCAACACAGCATAAAAAATATGACATTTTTCATCAGTTCATCAAAGCTGACACTTGGATGGAATTCCTAGCAACTATAAAGAAATCCATATATAAGCTCAGCCACGTCCCTGCACGCAGCAGCCGCCTGTTAATGCTCACCTTTTCCGGATGCAATAGGACGTTTCCCGTTGTGAGCCTTTTTAGCAGTCACCTAATCCTGCATGCCCACTAAGTTCTACAGGATGCCGTGGCTGTCTCAGATCTAGAGCTCAGACTCTTATTATTTACTTTGTTTCCTGCACTTAGTCCCAAGAACCTAAGCATGCCTCTATGCCATGAAGAAATCAGATGTTCTCTGCATAACTCTCGATTTGCCCTCATTTGGATCATCCAGGTCTCGTATACCATATTTTAGCTAAATGTTTTAGCTTTTTTTATTGTGACTCCTTCACTACACATAATTTATTCAATACAACCCATTTGAATTGAAAGTTGAGTTTCAAGTCAGATATACATCACAAACACAATGTTGACAACTTGTGAGCAATGCTTCTAACCTTTTCACCATATGCTCAGAAGGATGATAGCAAAGCCTGGCTTCACACTGAGCCCCCTACAGACACCAATTGTAGGCAGTCGTACGGCAACAATATATTGCGGCTCTGTACATACCCCACCCCGGATGGACAACCCAGTATCCCGGGCCTCTTGGCCACTGCTCGAGGATGTACGTTGTTACAATGCATGCTTTTACTACGCATGCCTTTGCAACGCAGGTTTTTCAACGCAAGTCGTTACAACGACTTGCGTTGGGGGGTGCTGGATAGTGAATAGTTTAATTTACTATTCCAACACCAGTCCCCGTGGATTGTAGGGAAGTTGTTGGATAGTAAATTAAACTATTACCTATCCTAGAGCGCACCCCAGCGCAATTCGTTGTAATGACTTGCGTTGAAAAACCTGCGTTGTAAAGGCACTGCGTGGTAAAAGTTGCGTCGTAAGGATGTTTCCCACTGCTCGACCACCATCAATAATACTTCCAGACCTTAGGTGGTGTAAAAAAGGCATGCAGGTTATTAGCTGTAAGTCATTATACACATGGTCGGTAATAAATCTTCATGACAGTAATCAATCATTACTATGCACACAATCATGCAATGGTGTCAGCCATAAATAATTTTTTTAATCATTGATTCCAAGTCTTAAGCAGTCGGGTCATCACCATATTCATCTTTACAGTACCCGCCTACTCAGTTTCAGTCCATGCTGTGGAAGCGAAGGCCCCCTGAGGTTACACATCACCGATTCTAGGCTTTCCTTACTACTGATGTATGACATTGGCAGCACTCTCTGACCGTGCCTGGGCTGCAGGTGCTGTGTCTGCTCTGTGGCTATCCCCTTTTTTGGCTCTTCCTTTGCCTTCAGTGTTCCTTCCATGAGGCATCCCAAGGTGACCGATCTGGCACTTCTTCCACATCCGACAGCCTACTGGTTGCCCTACCACAATATTGATGCCTATTTTGAGAAATTGGGTTTCTGGTTGGCAGAGGTATGCACCCTGTCCAAGCAGGAACCACAATCCTAGTCAGGGTAAGTAAGATAAGCACCCTAAATTAACCTGTGCTCACCCTCTGGTAGCTTGGCACAGAACAGTCAGGCTTAACTTAAACGGCAAAGTGTAAAGTATTTGTGCAACACTTCAAATAGTAAAGCAGTATAAACACCATACAAAAAGATACCTTGTTAGTAGGATAGAGCTTAATTTAATGAACAAAACAAGACCAAAATGACAAAAATCCAATAAGTATAAACGAAGTTATGATTTTTTAAAGAATATCTTGCAAGGTACTGCTTAAAAGCATAAAGTGCCAACTAGGACTATCTGGTCACGCTAGACGGGTCCAAATCCAACAGTTCAAGCCAAGCCAACCACGATAGAGCGTGGATCAGATCCAGGGAGCAACCTTGGCCCAGTGAAACAGGACCTTCTTTCGGGGGTTGCATTGACGTCAAGGATGAGATGCGAGAAGCAGAGGAGGCAATGCATTAGGAAAGATCCTTAAGATGTAGGCAATGCGCCAGTGCTGAGCCGCGCAAATCGGAAATGCATCGTCGTCGAACCCTAAGATGCTGGCGATGTGTCGTCGTTGAGCCGTGCATGTCACAACTCCTGCCCCAGTGTCTAATAAGGCTGAAGTACTCTCTACATCCTGAACTAGCAATATGTGCGCACTGGCTACTGTAACATATGCAAAGCTATGCTTGGACACTCTTGATGTAGCATCATCATGAAATCTAGGAAGTCGCTCTTGTTACATATTATTAGTGATCCATTTCACATTGTATGCCATGAAGTCAGAGTGAACAAGCTACACTGTGAAGAACCAATATGGTGATATGTTTTCATTTTCCTTTTTTCGTGTTTGCAACCCAATCACGGCCTCCTAACATTGTCTATTTTCAGTTTTGGTGCCCATAGGCTACCATCTTTGTTACTGCTGCAGCAATAAAAACGGCCACATCCAACTGCCGAGTGTGGCTTATTAAGTGCTGGAGTCCAGCGCTAGTCAGTCCCGCACGCAAAGAAAGCTTGTTGTCTGCAGAGCGCACCAGAACAGGTGAGGGGACGCTCATCCTTCTTTTATGTAGCATCTCCTGGTGAATGAACCAAGTGTTACAGCAAAGAGCAAGTTCTGTTGAGAGACCAGAGAAACCCTTGATCTGCTTGGCATGTGGTTATGCAGACATTTGGTACAATGACTGTTTCAGACTTGATGAACTATGGAAACCACTTGGCACACAAGTTTAGAGACTTGGTATAAAGTATAAATATCCATTCGATTTCTGCTGAGTACTTGTTGGGCAATTCCTGAGCATATATGCATGCAGCTGAAGGGCACAAGTGAGAAACCTAGAAGGAGATATTGTCACAGTTATTGCTGTAGAGTAATAAGCAAACACTCTTTGAGACTATGTAACCAGTTATAAGAACTCATTAAGCTGAATGTTGCAGTATACCATGTGTGTGCTGCTGCTACGGAAAACCTGTGACAAATCAGAGAACAGTGTGATGACAGAAAGCTTCTATAAGCAGATAGAACAGTGTGCAATTACCAGGAAAGTCTTAGCACAATCATTCCTAGAATCCTTGGTAATTCAAGACCATAAAAGAAGAAGTTTCCTTTTCACAGGTAACAACCATGTTTTGAGTATAGTATAATATATTGGTTGCATATATTGGGTTCTGAGTTAAAGACAGCAATAGTAACGTCTAGCAACATTCCATTCCAGATCACCCTGCCCGCCACTCTGAACCAATGTTTATTTGAACTCAGAGTCGTAGCTGCCGGAAGGTGGACTTTTTAGCGTTACTGCTCTTGAGGAACTGGCTAACTCTGCCAGATGATCTGCCCACTAATTTAGTTCCACCCGAGACCACTTTGGAAGACATTTGTACTATGTTAGGTAACATACAAAAAGAGGTATCAGCAGGCACTGAATAAACTGCTGCCTTCGCTCATAGGGTGGCACACTTACAAATTCAGCTCCTGACTGCACAAGCCCCTCCAACCACGTCAGGGACTACCCCTCCTGGGCCCATGGTGTCAGTGACAGTCCCTCCAACTGTACCTTTGGCCTCCCTGGAGCATTTTGCAGGGGATCCTGCACAATGTCTGACCTTTTTAATGCAGGTCGAACTGCGCTTCATGGTCAAGAAAAATTAATTTCTGAATCCACAGTCCTGCATTGCTTTCCTAATCTTATACCTTAGTGGAGTTGCTGCTATGTGGGCAGTACCTCTTGTAAATTCAGATGCCAAAACAAACTGGCCAAAAATCAAAAGAGTGGCCCTATATTATCAAGGGCTGAGAGAGGAACTCATGGACAATAGAGCTCCAATAGACCCTCAACCTAAAAGTTGTGAAGAGCTTATTGCCTTGACTCTGTGACTGGATCACCAACTTGCAGATAGGAAAGGAGACAAAAAAGACTGGAGTTTTGAACGTATTTACGTTCTAAAGAAAGGAGTACCAGTACTGCCCAAGACACCAGTGAACCTATGGATATTGGAGGCTTACGCAAACCGCTCACCCGGCAAGAAAATTACTCACATTGCAAAAATGGCTTGTGCTTGTATTGTGGAGAAAAAAGAAGCCTTTGTCAAATAGTGTTCAGCACACCCAAAGGGCCCTTCCATAGCGAGAGTATTACGAAACTTAGGGCTAGATGTAGGTAGGCCAATACCGGTCGGTAACTGCCGAATTTACCGTTTTTCGGCCGTTACCGACCGGTATTTTGGCATTTGGGATGTAGGGGACCCGAAAACATCTGAATCGGTAAATTTACCGATTCGGTAAAGTTACCGAATCGGAAACCTTACCGATTTGGAAACTATACCGAATCGGAAAATATACCAAGTCTGTAAAGTTTCCAAATCGGTAAATTTACCGCATTGGAAAAAATACCGTTTTGGAAAATGTACCGATTCGGAAACCTTATCGAATCGGTAAATTTACCGATTCGGAAAATAAGAAATGGTAAAAATGAGTTTTTGAGATGTAGGAAACCTCTTAAATACCGAATTTGCATGAAATTCGGTATTTAAGAGTCGGTATTTACCATGGATTCAAATCACGTGGTAAACAGGTGCATGGTGTAAAAAAGGCCCCAAAATGCAACATTTTCACCAGAATGGCGGCATTCTATGTCATTGCGAGGCGGATACGGCTACAGGCAGAAGGAGAGAGGGTCTGGAGGAGGGAGGAGCAGGGGTACAGGCAGAGGATCACTCTATTCCAGCGTACTGAGCCAGAGATCCTACAAAGGTACAGGTCGGCTCCCCAAACTATCCTGGACCTAATCAGGGACCTTCACCCACTATTGGAACATCCAACCACAAGGGCACACGCCATCCCACCCCATGTGCAGGTGCTGTGCAGCCTACACCTGCTTGCATCTGGGAGTTACCAGAGTGTGGTTGCTGCGGTAGGTGGGGTGTCCCAGAGCTGTCTGTCACGTTTCTCAAACAAATTCCTTGATGCCATGTTGCAGAGAATGCATTTCTACATCAGCTTCCCTGCAACGCATGCAGAACTGCTAAGGACAAAGACAGACTTTTATCAGATGGCGCATTTCCCAAACATATGGCTGTATTGATGGTACCCACATACCAATATTCCCACCTGCTGCCACAGAGTACATTTATCGGAACCGGAAGTCCACCCACACCATAAATGTACAGCTGATCTGTGATTCCAAGTACTTGATCACTGACCTAGTAGCCAAATTCCCCAGGAGTACCCACAACTCCTACATCTTCCAAAGCAGTGGAATCTACGCACGCCTGACAGCGGGGGAATTTGGCAAAGGATACTTGCTAGGTAACACACTGTGTGAAACTCCCTTGATACGTATTACAGGTGGATGTGTGTGTGCATGTGAGTAATGTTTTTTCTCTTGCCATTAGGGGACAGTGCATATGCCCTCCGGTCCTTCATCCTCACTCCCTACCTCAACCCTACAACACCAAGTCAGAGGAGATACAACAGGGCACACAAAACAACCCGAAACATTGTGGAGCGCACCTTTGGCATGTGGAAGAGCAGGTTTCGCTGCCTCCACAAGAGTGGAGGTGCCCGCCAGTACACACCAATCATCTGCTGCAAGATGATTGCAGCCTGTGCTATGCTGCACAACCTTGCGGTCAAGAAGGGCACAGCAGTGGATCTCTCAGATTATGAGGACCATGATGATGAGGAAGCAGTGCCTGAACCACACGCATCTGGAGTTGCAACACCAACTGATGGCAGAGCCAGGCGGGATGAGGTCACACGCAACTACTTTTAAGTAAGTAAAGAAACACAGACAGGTGGAGTATGCACCAAATGTAGTTTAATTTGGTAATGAGGTAGGTTTTAAAGCACAACTGTGCAACAATAAGTATTTAACTGCAATGATGTCAGTCCTGGTTCACCTCACCATGAACTTTAAAAGTAATTTCCTTCCTCGCTTCCCTGTAACACCTGTAGTTTGCTCACCCTGCTCACTGTCTCAGGGTGCTTCCTATGCTGCTCCTGCTAGTGCTCTCCTCACTTACAGGCACATCCAGAGCAGCTGTATGTGCAGTTTGGGCATTTAATAGCGCCTCAAGAGCACTGGTCATCCTGCCCATGCCCCTAGTGACCTCATTGGTGTTTTGGGTCATAGCCTCCTGCATGTTACTGCTTCTCCTGCATGACAGTGATGTGGCAGTGGCCAGGTGGTTGAAGCCTTAATTTAGCCCATGACCATGCTGCCTTTCTTTGCGCCTTGCCTCGAAATCAGTGTCTAGTTTGGTGCATAGCAGCTGCACCGAGTTGCCAATTCCGCGCATACCTGCTGCCATCTCTTTGTTGACTTGTACCAGCTCACTGATGCCCTTTCCTATTTCTCCTATGTTGCTGTTCAGGGACCTCATTTGTCGTTGGCATGCCTGGATGGCTCTTCCCTGCATCCTCTGTATTCTCACCATGCTCCCCTCCAGTCCATGGAACACACTTGGACCCTCAACTGGTGCATCTGCTGGCCTCTCTTGCACCACTATGGGCCACCCCTGCACTGGAGTGCCTTGTACCAGTGCTGACATCTGCAGGCAAGTTGTGTGTTTCGTCGCCCTCAATGTCAGCTGCTGCTGACTCCATTTCTAGGAGTGGGGCCACAACATGCCTCCTGCTGGGTTGTGATGCAGGTGTGGGATCATGCTGTGATGCTGGCATTTCTGGGGATGACAGCAACAGAGGGGATTGAGATCTGCCAGGGGACGCCAGGAAACCTTGAGGCATTTCTGAGTATTGTGCAGGAGGATGGCTACTTGATGCACCTGTGTCCTGTGGTACGGTGTGGGTAGTTGGACCTGCTTCCTGACTCTCCTCCCTCTCAGGTGGTTTGCCTTCAGTCTCCTGCGAGCGCCTGCGAGACGTTTCACCTGTGGACATATGAGCGTACATTAGCTAAGCGATACTGTCTCACAGTCACTACAATTAAATATGTATCACATTGGCTATATTCTATATGCAGTCATTTCCTTCACTAGTTGGTTGTTGTGCTGTATGACATGTTATTACATCTCCTGACTACATATCGCATCATGCATTGGCCCTGTATAGTGCTAGCCGTACTGGACTGAGGTTCACTTGCCCACAAAGGGTACAGGTAAGGATGATGCTATGGGGGGAATGCTGTGCATGTCTTTTACCTTTTTTGCTTGCAGCTCTGGCTGAGCTGTCTACTTCTCCCAGTCCGCAGACGCTGTCCGGTTTAATGGTTGAGACCACCATCTCCTCCAGGTCAGTAAGGGGGGGGGGTGCTGGGTTCTTGCCTCCACCAGTTTTTGATGCCTGCTTGTGATGTTCAGCCAATTTTTTTTTGGTTTGGCTCCTGAGGTCATAAAATCATTTTTTCAGGTCCTCTGTGGGTCTGGGGGTCACCCCAACTGCATTTACTTTGTCCTTAATATCCAGCCAGATTTTTCTTTTGGCAGATTCTGCCACAGTGAGGGACTGCCTGCCAAACCGTTTGTGGTGCACCTTCACCACCTCCTCAACAAGGACCTGCAACTCCATGCTGCTGAATTTGAGTTTCCTCCTCCTCTCAGGCTGCTCTTTTTCCTTGCTGCTGGCCATTTTACACTTTTAAAAGTGCAGCAAACCCTTTCTGCTGCTCAGTGACTCAGCTCAGCTCCAACTGCCTTTCCAGGAGCTTCTAATTAGTTGCAGCTGCCTGTGTAGCCACTTCCTGGGAGGGAGGGGGAGGGTGGTAGCACCTGATTGGCTGCCTACTTAAGTTTCACTTTTGTTTGCTTTCCGATTCGGTATTTACCGATTCGGTATTTACCGATTCTGTATTTACCGATTCGGTATTCCCCATGCATTCATATGCAGCAAAAGGCCCATAGGAATGCATGGGGAATACCGATTCGGTAAATGCAGAATCTGTAAATACCGATTCGGTATTTTCCGATTGTCCGATACCAAATTTTACCGAATCGGTATTTTTTACCGATTTTTTATCTACATACCATTTACCAATTCTAAAATACCAATTCGGTAAAATTCGGTATTTTAGAATCGGTAAAAACGGTTTACCTACATCCGGACCCAACTGGCTTGGGGAACAAACAGGAGAATTCCTCGAGTAACCAATCTGATTCTCCTGATCAATCTATCGCTAAAACCTTACAGGTATCAGCTCCCCATCTCATCAATGTTTACTTCATACTGACAGACATCCTAAAAGACAAGGTAGTATTAATGGTCAGTTCTAGGGCTACCGGAAATGTCATTGATTCAGTCTTTTGTTCCGAACTTAAAATTCGCTTAGCAGTTAAAGAGCAGCCAGAAATGGCCCGAGCAGTTGATGGAACACAGCTTAATTCAGTTTTAATCATGCATTCTATCATCGGCATAACGATGATTTGTCATTCTGAGGATGTCATGCACAAAGAAGTTATTTGTTTCGATGTGATTGATGCACCACAGTTTGGCGTAATATTGGTAATGGTTGACGGAGCACAACCCTACCATTGACTGGGCAAAAAGAAGCTTTGTCTTCACTTCTGATTGGTGTCATCAGGAATGCCTCTCAAAAGAGAATGACTTGACCTACTTTCTCAATCAGCAAATGGATATGAAGACCAAGGCACTTTTCATAGCCACAGTTGCTGAACTAAATTTTGAGTTGCCTGACATTTATGAACCATTCCTAGATGTGTTTAGTGAGACGAGTTCTGAAACCTTGACACCCCACTGCATATATTACTGCGAGATATTCAGGGTCCAAGACGCAAAAATCCAGTGTTGTAGTATTATGCACTAACGGAGCAGGAAAATCAGCATCTGCTTGATTACTTAGACAAATACTTAAAGAGCAGCTTCATACAGCCGTCCAAGTCTCAAGTACCAAGACGCAAAAATCCAGTGTTGTAGTATTATGCACTAACGGAGCAGGAAAATCAGCATCTGCTTGATTTCTTAGACAAATACTTAAAGAGCAGCTTCATACGGCCGTCCAAGTCTCAAGTAGCATTTCCCCTCTTCTTTGTGCCAAAGAGCAATGGTGATTTGTGCCCCTGTATCGACTACCAAGCACTCAACAGCATTTCCTTAAAAAAACAGTACCCGCTGCCTCTGATCCTGGTGCTCCTTGATCAGGTGAGGACAACCACCATTTAGACGAAGTTAGACCTGAGTGGGGCCTATCACTTAGTGTGCATTTGTGCCAGGGTTGAATGGAAAATGGCTTTTTGAACTCGTTATGGCCTCTTCGAGTATTGTGTTATGCTGTTTGGGTTGTGTGAAGCCTCAGCGGCAATCCAATGCATTGTAAATGATATTCTGCATGAGTTCTCAGACTGTTTTGTGATTGTCTTCATAGACAATATTTTAATATATTCTACTTCCCTAAAAGAACATAAAGGACATGTCAAAATAATCTTAATAACCCTACGCCAATATGGTCTGTTTTGCAAGCTACCAAATTGTGAATTTCACATAAGGAAAAATGAGTTCTTGAGCTTCATTCTTTTTCCTCAAGGAATAACAATGGCTGAAAGAAAAGTGCAAGCTATCATGGACTGACCTGAACCAAAGTCTATTAAGCGATTCTAAGGGTTCGCTAGTTTTTTTTAACACTTTATCAGCCGTTTTCAACTAAAGCAACCCCGTTAACCCAACTTGTTAGGAAAGGAGTCAGATTCACTTGGATGTGGGAAACCAACAATGTGTTCCAAAAGTTAAAAAACATCCTTTGTGACAGTACCAGTCCTCAAACATCCTTATATTGACTAGCCGTTCATAGTGGAGGCGGATGCCTCTGACACAGCTATAGGAGCCATTCTTTCACAAAAAGACCATAGTTCCAACCAATTACATCTAGGGGTGTATCTTTCAAAGAAGCTTTTGCCTGCCAAGCTAAACTACAGGGGGGAGAAAGAATTGCTGGCCATTCCATTTGCCTTCAAAGAGTGGTGCCATTACTTACTGGGTGCAAAATTCCCAATCAATATGTATACAGACCACCACAATTTACTATTCTTTTGGTGTACTCGAGCGTTCACACCAAGGCAATTAGGATGGATTCTTTTCTTTGCAGATTTCAACTTTGTTATATCCTTTAGACCCGGATGTGCGAATAATAAAGCAGATATCTTGTCTCGTGTTGAGGAAACTGCAAAGATAATTGAACAAATAAAGCCCCACCTATGATTACCAGTGACCAAATGGTGGGAGTCACAATGTCAGATCAGTTCATGGAAAGAATCAAGGATAAAATGCCCATACAAAAAAAATTCACTTGGCAAAAGAGTCAAAAAGCATTCCATGCTGGCAGAGTTGCCCTTCCAAGGCAAGTTGTTGTATGTTCCCAGTAAGAAATTGCATCAACAGCTCCTCAAATGGTGTCATAACCAACCACTGGCAGGTCATCCTGGAAGTACGAAAATGCTGGAGCTTGTTAGTAGAAGGTTCTGGTTGCCAAGTTGGAAGAAAGACATAACCACATATGTGCAGAACTGTGACATCTGTACACGAGCCAAATCTGATCATTCAATGAAAATAGGTCTTTTGCAACCTTTACCCACACCAACTCACTTTTGGAAAGATGTTTCTGTGGACTTTGTTACAAGACCTACCAAAAGATCAGGGTAAAAACACAATCCTGGTAATAATGGACCGACGGTCCAAGATGGCTCCCTTCATGGCCTACAAGTGAATGTCCTCAGTGCAAATATAGTGACGCTTTTACTTCACTATGTGGTACGATTACATGGTTTGCCTCGAACCATCACATCAGACTGAGGCTCTCAATTCATTTAGAAGGTATAGAAATCATGGTGTGAAGCTCTGCACATTAAAAGCAATCTCTCTACCAGTCTCCACCCTGAATCCAATGGCCAAACAGAATGAGTAAATCAGGTGCTAAAGCAATCCCTAGGATGCTACCTATCCAACACTCAAGGTTCCTGGGCAGCTTTCTTCAGGGAGGCCGAATTTGCATATAATAATCAAAATCACACAGCCATTAATATGTCTCCATTCTTTGCCAACTATGGCTTTCATTCACATTTTTTGCCGCTGCTGACACCAAAAACCTAAACTCATATTCCACACCTGAACTCCAGACTACAAGAAATGATCGAATTGATACAACACCTACATCAAAAGCAAAAGTAGCATACGAGAAATTTGCCTCCTGGTAGCAAAAACCTGACCCTGCTTATCAACCAGGGTACAAGGTTAGGATATCCACGAGACACCTAAAGTTTAAACAACAATACAAATTCCATCCACAGCCCTTTGAAATTATTCAGTGTGTGAATCCAGTGGCATTTACGCTAAAACTTCCAAAAACCATGACAATTCATCCTGTGTTTCACACGTCACTGCTGCAGCCAGCACGAGGGTCAGCCCGATCATGCCCTCCACTGATAGTGATTGTGGATCATGTTGAATCTGAAGTCCAAAGTATCAAAGACAGCAAAAAGAAATGGGTAAGTTATGGTACTTGGTTTCATGGAAGGGCTATGGTCCCAAGGAAGACAAATGGGAACCTAGCGATGTTGTATATGCATCACATTTGATTCACAGGTTTCATAAGATGCATCCTCAGGCCCCATTGTGAAGTGAGTATATCCGTTTTGGATGAGGAGGACTATAACAAGCACCCTCCCAGGGTCCAATAAGGCTGAAGTACACTCTACAACCTGAAATAGCGATGGATGTTCACAAGCTACTGTGCCATATGCAAAGCTATGCTTGAACACTCTTCATGTAGCACCATCATCGGGGAACAGGAGCGAGGGTAGGCAGACAGCAAGTTGCCTCTACCCAGCCGAGTAGAGCAACAGCGTGCTCCACCGCACCCCCGTCAGGCTGTAGTTCCTGTCTCTCGGGTCACTAAAGTGCCCGGTACTGGACTACTAGGGCCCCTAGGCAGGTTACCTTCCACTATTCCGGAACCTACCTTTATTAGTGCACCACTCTTACCATAGGTCCTGAAGAAGTGCCGCTTGATTCCTTTTGGAACACCAGGGCGCGAAACATGTCGACCTCTCACTAACGCTTGTCCACCGGGAACCTTAGATCCCAACAGGACATCCGCGTTCTCTTTTTTAATTAGGCAGGCACTACCATGAATATTAAAGCTTTGCACAGGACTGTGCTTTACCTATTTTAAATCACCACCTAAGTGCACACACAATTTCCCTGCCCCCACGCCCGCACGCACCCTACGGCTTCTCAAAAAAAGATCTCCGATAAAGAGCCCCAGAAACGGTAAGCCCGTCGAACATTGCAGCGCCGGCCCGACGAGGAGCAAGGCCCAATACAGAAGCATGACGCCTCTCGGGGTGTGTGAGGGCAACATGACAATGTCTTTCCCATCCCCTTCCCTACCTTAGGAACTGCACTCCTCCTGTTTTTCATGTCACCTCGTATGCCATGAAGTCAGAGTGAACAAGCAACACTGTGCAGAAAGAATTTGGATGTATGTTTTCATTGCCCTTTTTTAGTTTATGCAGCCCAATCAAGGCCACCTAACATTGTCCTTTTTCAGTTTTAGTGCTCATCGCAGCCTCCATCTTTATTCCTGCCACTGCTATAAAAGAGTCCATACCCAGCCACCAAGTGGAGATTATTAAGTACTGTAGTCCAGAGGCTGTTGGTCCTGCGTGCAGAGAAACCCTGTTGATTCAGCCTCCTGGTTGCAGTGTGCTCTAGAACAGTTAAGGGGATGCTCGTCCTTCCTTTAAGTAGAATTTCCTGACTACCGAACCAAGTGTTACAGCCAAGAGCAAGCTCTGTTGAGAGACCGGAGAAAACATTGATCGCTTGGCATGTGGTTATGTAGACATTTGGTACATGACTTGATGAACCATAGAAACCACTTGGTATACAAGTTTACAGACTTGGTATAAAGTGGAAAGGTCCATTTGATTTCTGCTGAGTACTTGTAGGGCAATTCCTGAGCATTTATGTATACAGCTGAAGGGCACACGTGGGAAACCTATAGAGAAACATTGTCACAGTGATTGTTGTAGAGTAATAAGCAAACACTGTTTGTGACTATGTACCCAGTGATAAGAACTCATTAGGCTGAATCCTGCCGGTATACCATGTGTGTGTTGCTGCTATGGGGAACCTGAGATAAACCAGAGAACAGTGTCATAAGAGAAAGCTACTTTAAGCATAGAGAAAAGTGTGTGATTTTCAGGAAAGCCTTAGCACACAAATTTCTAGAATCCTTGGTAATTCAAGGCGATAGAAGAAGACATTCTTTTTCACAGGTAACAACCATTACTTGAGTATCATAAGATAAATTGGTTATATATATTGGGTTATGAGTTAAAGACAACAATAGAAAGAGCTTGCAACGTTTTGTTCCAGATCTCCCTCCCCGCAGTACCCTCTCTAATTCCCATCACCTGGTCTGGACACTTTAAAGCTCTGTTTATTTGAACACAGAGTAGCAGCTGCTGGAAGGTGGGCTTCTTGGGTGTACTGCTCCTGAGGAACTGGCTAACCTTGAAATTGTAGCAGCGGCAATGCTTAGGCGGGAACTGTGATGCACTGGTTCCAAGCTGCGCAACGATGGCAAGGCATCGGTTTTGGAAGTGGCAGTACTTTAGACCCACTTCCATGGGCCCCGGGCTTGAATGGCACTACATGGCAGGGCAAGACTCTCAGTTGGCAAAGTCCAGGTGCTAGTGATGAGTGAAATGAAGTCTTTGATGTCCCTGAGACTTCCAACAGGAGGCAAGCAGACACATTCTTTGAGTCACTCTGGTTCTGGGGTGGAGAGATGTGGGTCCAGTCCCCCTCATTCCCAGGCAAGAGGGCAGCAGGTGAGCACAGCAAAGTAGAAGTCCAGTAGAGTGTCAGTCATTGTAGCAGTACAGCAACCCTTCTTCCTGGCAGAGTATCCACAGATCCAGAAGTGTACTCAGTTGGTGATGTCAGGGGTCCAGTACTTATACCCAGTTGTGCCTTTGAGGTGGGGAGACTTCAAAGAGAGGCCTTTGAAGTGTACAGAGTCCCTGCCCCTCCTGCCCTGGCTCCAGACTCACTACAGCAGGGTATGTAGTCCTTTGTGTGGGGACAGGCACAGCCTATTCAGGAGTAAGTGTCAGCACCTCCCTCCGATCCTGCACAGGATGGCCCATCAGGATTTGGATGGACCATGAGTCACACTGTTGTAGACGAATCTAGGACTCTAGTTAAGTATTCCCGATTTATGCCCTTATGTGGTTATATCAAATCATATCCTTATATAGGCATAAGAATCATACCCATATTAAGACATAGCCAATGCAGTCCAAATACGGCAAGGCTACTCCCATAGACTCCTAGAAAGCACAACGTGTTCTTACATAAACCAAGCCTCCAGCAGCCCGGGAATTACCCCTGCTTCTATATTGATTTGTCCTAGAACTCCCGGAGTCCTGAAAGAAATGCGAGTTCTTAGTGACGTCTTATGTCCAACCTTACGTCAAACTCGGCACCTTCCAGGTATAAATATACCAGCATCTGCCCTGGCAAAACACACGGTGGTTTGGAGCAGATCGACTATCTACTTGCCCGACGACCTGCTGTAGCAAGTGCCGAATGAAGCCGACCCTCCCGCTGACGCACTGAGAGAGATGCTGTCTTTTCTCCTGCCGAGAAATCCAGCTCCAGTGTTTCCCTGTCACCCTTGCGGGTTGTAGGGATATCGAGGCCTGAGAGAGAGATACAAGACCTCCTTCATTCTATAACCAAGGTAGGGAGCTGATTAGACCCTTAGAGAATTCTTGATTTAGATTCTTGGAAGAAACTATCTTAACTCAAACTACATCTCACTTACTCCTTCCCATGTACTAGGCTTAGGTTAGGTACATCGGGGTAGGCGTATCTTAGAAGCACCAGTTGAGTACATTTAGTCATTATGTTATCATTGTTTGTATTTTATCCATTTTAAAACACCGTATGGCTTAGAAACCATACCATCCTTTTATAGTGCTATTTTATAGTATTCCTTTTACTGTACGCACTTTACTTTATGACAAGTATTGCGATTGTAGCAATTCACTTCTCTTGTATGAGAAAGAAGACTGTTCATTAAATAACCTCTTTTATTGAAAACGCCCGTCTCTCTGTTTCTCTGCACTTCTGGTGAAACTAAGCATGCACGATTGACTGAGTAAAATAGCTATCTATTGTCTCCGTGACTCTGGAGGTATACTCCTTATTCTTGAGGGAGCAAAGTTGTCATGTTTATGCGGTTGTCAGAAACTAATCCCTTCTTGTGAATTCGAGAACGTTTCTAGTGACCTCTGAGCTAGCTGGCATTCATAATTAAGTCTAACATATTCAATAGAGACCTAGTGGACCTAAGTCCTACGTCTAAACTATTGTTTATGTTATTCCAATGCGCAGAGCCTATTGGGAATATAGGAACTACACTACATGGCGCCCAACGTTTGGTAAGGCGATATTTTAACGCTAGATACTAGAGTAACTGCTTTTCACACAGACCCCTTTTTTCCGTAAAAACTTTAATAGACGTCTGGAGTGGGTGAAAGGATAATATCCGCCAAAACTTAGTAGGAGGAGAATCCTATGAATTAGTTTTTGGTTTAGTCAACGTTGAAGGATACAGTGTACCAAAATATTGTGCACCTAATCTTTGTTTACTTGAAACTTGCTCTGCAAACTTTCTGCCAGCAAAAATGACGGAAAGTGATGACAAAAGGGAGAGAGCAGCCTTGGCAGCTCAACTGTTGTTAAACGACACAGCTCTTCAACAAAATGACCCGGATGCAATAAAGATCCTGATAAATATAAGAAGAAGTGTAACTTACAAACTTATAAATAATGGAGAATCATCAAGAGGTGGTACAGTCATATTTGTGGTAGAGGCACAGGAAGATCGGCAGACAGAGGTATTCTATTCATGGATAACCTTTCCAGCAGCAAATGCTGTAACACACGAGTTCCACTACTACAAAGCAGAGGAACATCCAGCGGAATACGTTCCTTTCGAGGACGTTGAAATTCCACTAACTTACCAGGAGCATCAGCTCTGGTTTAATGGCGCCCTAAAACATCAAAATCACATTACCAGGCTTGATCCACTAGGTAGACCAGGAGCCACATGGCCGGTTCTAGCCAGCTATACACCACATCCTGACATTGAAGAAATGTCAGACAGAGAACTTTTAGTTCAGCTAAAACAATTAATTAAAATACACAGACAATTGGTCCAATATGTCATGCGGACTTTAACAGTCCAACCAGCAATAAAAATTCCACAGCACACCCCTCACCAGGGGAACACAAATACAATTACACCACAGACTATACAATCAGTCATTGGCAATTACCCGCAAAACGGGAACAAATTCCGTTCTGGTTAGCTCAAAAAATTACTCAAATAGAGGCAGTATTTCCTGATAGTACACCTCATGAAAAACACAGAATTCTGACAATCTGTCTACCAATGGGGATCGTACCACATGATGTGGAGGACTGTGACACTTGGGGAACAGTCTTTGCTTCAATATACACAAAAACACATGGTGTTCCGTCTATGGCCGTTATACCAGACGTACTAAGACAGATTCAAAATGAATACGGTCCAGAGCCTGCTTTAAATCTAGGTATGAAATTACTGAAAGACTTTAAGCAAGTCTCGGCTTTACTACTAGCCAACATAAAAGGAGAAGCAGCATCTGTGGCGATCCGCCAAAAATTAAAAGAAACAGAAATAACAGACCAACCTTTTGAACTTGCCAGAATAATTGAAAAGTGCTATGAAGAATTAGGTACAGATAGTTTGGGTGGGAAACCACTAAAACCACAACTAACTGAAAATCCTGAAAAAACCTTTATTAAGAATAATCTCATTACTCCAAAAAAGAAGTGGGAGGGTAAGAAACAAACCACTCCCAGAGAAAAACAGTTTCAGTCCAGAGGATGGTCTCCCCAATGGAGAAATAGATCTCCAGGACGAGGGGACAGGTCTCCACAACGGGAGCCCTCTGAAAAAAGATACAACCTTAGAGATAGGGACAATTTAAGAAAACCTGACAGATATCAAGATAATGATACACGTCCCTCTCGATCTTTTCAGACTTCCTCACAGAAATCGGAAAGAAGAGGACGGTCAGAACATAAAGAAGAGCGCGTCAAGTCCAAAGACAAGGAACCTGCTCATCAAAGTAAAAAATTACAATTTCCCAAAGAGAAGGTAGCTAGTATTAAAATAAAACATGCCGAGGATTCTGAGGACACAACTCAAGAACGGAGAATGGGCCCAGACAATGCTAGACAGCGCAGCAGAAGTGACCATAGCTCACAAGATCCTGATGAATCATCTGGAGACAGTGGACACGAATTAATACATTCAGGTGGAAACTGCAGACACAAGAGTAAGTGTCCCCCATAAATTATATGAAATAACATTACGTATAGAAGGGGACAAAACTAGGAAAATAAGAGGTCTCTTTTGGGAGAAACTATCTAAAGGCTATGATATCCTTCTAGCATTGAAAGACTGGCCAACAGAGTTTGTCAAGGAGTGCCCACATGGCGAAGAAATGATTATGCCTGCCTTCTCAAATCACATTCCAATTCATAAAAAATACACATATGCTAGAAAATGGGCAGTGGCCCAAGCCCCTGCATTATATAAAAATCATGTAGGATCGGATGAGGATTCTCTTCACCATAAAATTCAGTTAAAAAATCAACCTACTGCACAGAGGCAGTATCCTGTTAAGCAAGAAGCTAAAAAAACAAGTCAGGGAGATCGTAGATCAACTTGAATACCAGGGGGTGATTGAAACATGCACCTCAAAAATGAACAACCCTTTGTTTCCTGTCTCCAAACCAGACGATTCATATCCTCTAGTTTTGGATTACAGACACCTAAACTCTTGTTGCAAAACATTTGCAGTACAAAACTCACACAGTGCAGCACTAATGAATAACATTGCGCGCAAAAAATATAAAACGACATTAGATATTTCAAATGGTTTCTTCTGTCAAAACATTGCACCAGAAAGAAGGTATTTGACCGCTTTCTCCAGTATGGGGGCCCAGCAGCAATTTTGTCGTCTCCCCCAGGGATTCAAGAACAGCCCAGGATTATTTTCAGCCAGGGTAACAGAATTACTACAAATGTATGATGATGAGGCATCATCTTATGTCGATGACATCTATCTTACAGACGATGACCTGGAGACGCACTTGAAAAGATTGAACACCATTATACTTGGGTTTGCATCTGAAGGGTACAAATTCAACTTTAAAAAATCACGAATTGCCCACCTTACTGTCCTATTTTTAGGATATGAGTTATCAAGTAAAGGCAAAAGCCTAGCAGACAACTTCTTAGAGAAGTGTGCAATATTCCAAGCTCCAAAAAACGCTGAAAAACTTACAATCAATTCTAGGTTTCCTGAATTTCGGAAGAACTTACATTCTAAACTACGCAGAGAGGGTTAAACCCCTCTACGAATTAATAAAACCTGATTTCAAACCAATTAATTGGACACAGAAACACACAAAAATTTTACGATCAATACAAACAGACATGTTAACTAAAACAAAACTGCAAACACGCGCAAACGAATGCAACCTTGTAATCCTAGTCATCCCAGGAAGATGCGGATTTACGTACCTGACCTCTAATGAGGGAGAAACGGTACCAATAGCTTATAAATCACACTTGTACACACAAGCTGAAATGAAATTCAGTTCTACTGAAAAAATTCTGACTGAGGTCCAAACTGCTGTAGCAAAAGAAAGAGCCCTAGCCCAAGGGAAGAGCATAGCTGTTCTCACAGCAGTATCAGCCCTTGAGGCAGTAACAAGACCGAGCATTACAAATGCTATGGCATTAGATCCCAAATGGATACAATGGGTTAATTCTCTTGCTGCAACAGACGTGATACACGCATTTGATCCCAAAATGAAAAAGCTAGGACATCTAGAATACGAACATGAATGTCCTCTGCCGATCGAAATTCTGCCCCTCGAACAGTACGCCTGTGTAATCTACACAGACGTATCTGCACAACACTACGTTGTGGATAAACAAGTTTACAATGCAGCATGCGCAATTGTTAAAGGTCGCTGGCGCATTAGTAAATTTAGACCAATGGTCACTAAAACTGAATCACTCAGAAACTGTACAGCTCAGCGAGCTGAACTAAAAGCTTTAAAGATGGCGCTTGAGAATGCCGATCGCGAATTCCCCACACTAATAGTGTGCGACTGGCATTTCTGCGTCCAGTCTTACAATGATTTCATGCAGACCGGGATTAAAAACGGTTACAAAGATGAGACAGGTGTCACAATAAAGCATGAAAAACTATGGGAACAAGTAGTTCTTTTACAGAAAGAACTACGAAAGACTCACGTGATACATAGGCAGAGTCTTCGACGTGATGGCGTTCACGTTGCAGGGAATTAATTGGCTAACAAAGCCACAACGGCAGCTGTTCAACCGGCTTCCGTAGCTACAAAAAAGCATGCTAAAAAATAAATAGATTGAGAAACCATGCTGGCAGTAAAAGCCTCATTAAAAGGCGACTATGCGGCATTACCTCTAAAATATCCACTCAATAATACATACATAATTGATGCGAACTCCGTTCCTTTTGCTTGAATCCCTGGAGTGGGGGACAGAGTAATCCCAAACACGAACCGGAGGGCTTACTTGATTCAAGAAGCACACATGGGAATGGGTCTGAGGCACCAAGAGATCTTGAAATCTCTAATAGAATTGCAATCAAAATACTGGTGGCCGGGGATGAGCGTGCATGTTTATAACTTTGTATTAGATTGTCAGGACTGCAACAGAGATCGCAGTTGTGAACCGGACCAGATACCAGCCCAGACACCTCTATTAGACAGCATTAGGCTATCTACACACAGACGTCCACACGGAAAGAAGCGATCTCATAAATATTAAGACGAGATTCATTTGGATGTGGCCCCAGCGCTCGGCTGACGCCAGAACTGTTATAAAAGATTTGCAAGTCTTTATCGGCACATACGCAATTGGCATGCTACATTCTGACCAAGGTCCTGCATTTAGCTCTCGAGCTTACAAGGAGGCCATGGCCACCTTGGGCATTGCATTGCGGTACTCTAGTCCATTCCATCCTGAGGGAAATGCGGTAGTGGAGAGAAAAAACCGTGACATAAAGCAATCTACAACAGCGATGGTATTAGGTTCGGGTGATGGGTGGGTCAAACATCTAATAAGTGTCCAACGTAGTCTTAATAATCTGCCAAGACATTCTCTTGGTGGAATCACTCCGTATGAACTTTTGTTTGGTACAAGAATGATAATCAAAGACCTTGATAGTCAGACTTCAGTGGTGGAACAAAAAACCTTTGATATCAAAGATCGTTTGGCTGTTTTACAGGACTTAAATGAGACAAGAAAAAGTCTAAGTAACACAAAGCTAAAGCCAACAGCCACTGAAGAAAAACCACCTGTCCCAGCAAGACCTGTCTGAATTCCAAAGATTGGGGATCTGGTCAGAGAAAAGATCGCCATGAAGAAGGAATTTGGGCCTTCTTACAGGAAAGCAGTACCTGTCTTAGCAATCAATGGAACAAGATCAGTAGTACTACTGCCTCTTGCTGGTAAAAAGGAGAACAGAGTTGTATCAATCGACCTGGTAAAACCACAATCATGTGGCCAATAATAAGTAGTAGGCCCAGTGGACTCCCAAGATGTAGCAGAAGACCAAACCTTGCTACAATTCAAGAGGTTCAAACTGAGAGACTAATCACATTTGATAAACCTGCAGTAAATAAAGAAGGACTATGCAACAAAGCCATGGAACTTGTGCCTCTTGAAATCCAAATTGCAACAGCTCGTCAAGAAATACCTGTCTACAATGATGTAGCCTCTGACCATACAAATGCAAAGATTAATGAAAATCCGGAAGCAATTCCAACAATTGACAGAACTGCATCTGGCTACTTCATCAATTTCGATGACTTTTCTGAAGATCCAAGTGAACATGAAGAAAAGCCAGCAAATAAAACTTTCAAGGAAAAAATAACTGAACTCTTTCATCAACTTGGAGAAACATATCTGATTTCACCATGGATTGAATTGTGGATTGTGTTAGGTGTACGTTTCCTCCTACTCTGGCTCATTTTGGTTTTAAGCTTGGGAAGAATGATTTATGGAAAATACAGTACAATGGACACAGCAAGTCAGAAACTCAACTTGGTTCTCAAGCCTCACAGATCTTCTCACATTGAAAAAAGAGAACTATCATCAGTAACTTTCCTATACCTGGTGGTGTAGGTTTCTTTAAGTGACTTTGTATCACCTAGCACTTTCTCTGATGATTGGGACTTTGAAACTATTAATAATATGATGTCAGATTTAGAAATGTCAGCAAAATTTACAGAACATGATTATTTAGAAGGTTCATCAGATTATGAAGAAATGTATTGCTTTAATCATTATGGGCACCACTATTTGCATAAATCTGCTAATCCTAGAAATGTTTTCACTTATAATCAATGGGAACATTGTCCAACACAGCCAAAAGGCAGCTCGAAAACATTTTATGAGAAATTCCCATACTTCTCAGGGTTTAATAACACTGATCCAGAAACGTTTTATTTTAAGATTATAAATAAGACAGGAATGAAAAACATGTTGACAAATACAAAACTGATATATTCTGCAAAATTTTATGAAAAATTGTCTACATTTGGTTTTGAATTTTGGAAAAACAACATTGAGACAAAAACTGTCTGGGGTACGAAAAACTGGCAGGTACAAGGTTTAGAATCATTATTCAGAGCCTGCATGATAGCACTTTTCACTTATCACACATCTTTCATGCACTGCTTAACAGTTGTCCCCTACCGCCTACACAAATTGGTCATATATCATTGGGCTCCTCTCCAGTCTAATACTTTAAGTATTGGTGCAAACAACCCTCCTTCGTGGTATGAAGGAACCCAGATGATGAAAAGGGCGGTACAAGTCGACTACTGATGGGTATTCTCTTCAAACACAAATGAAGTACCCTATTGACTTTAGTGAAGTCATGTCACTAAATAAAGCCGAATATCACATGTTGTCAGTTGCATAGTTAGTGAAAAAAATGGGTTTTTTTCTTTTGACCCACCGCTATTCTTTGTTGTTATAAAGTGTATTTTGTAGGGGGCTATAGCTGTGTGTGGTCGGTAAATATTCCCTTGGACCTTCCAATCCCTGTTGTGTTCATATATCAAATCATATCCTTATATAGGCATAAGAATCATACCCATATTAAGACATGCCAATGCAGTCCAAATACGGCAAGGCTACTCCCATAGACTCCTAGAAAGCACAACGTGTTCTTAGATAAACCAAGCCTCCAGCAGTCCGGTAATTCCCCCTGCTTCTGTATTGATTTGTCCTAGAACTCCCGGAGTCCTGAAAGAACTGCGAGTTCTTGTTGACGTCTTATGTCCAACCTTACGTCAAACTCAGCACCTTCCAGGTATAAATATACCAGCATCTGCCCTAGCAAAACACACAGTGGTTTGGAGCAGATCGACTATCTACTTGCCCGACGCCCTGCTGTAGCAAGTGCCGGAGGAACCCGACCCTCTCACTGACGCACTGAGAGAGACGCTGTCTTTTCTCCTGCCGAGAAATCCAGCTCCAGTGTTTCCCTGTCACCCTTGCGAGTTGCTGGGAGATCGAGTCGTGAGAGAGAGAGATACAAGACCTCATTCATTCTATAACCAAGGTACGGAGCTGATTAGACCCTTAGAGAATTCTTGATTTAGATTCTTGGCAGAAACTATCTTAACTCAAACTACATCTCACTTACTCCTTCCCATGTACTAGGCTTAGGTTAGGTGCACCGGGGTAGGCGTATCTTAGAAGCACCAGTTGAGTACGTTTAGTCATGATGTTATCATTGTATGTATTTTATCCATTTTAAAACACCGTATGGCTTAGAAACCATATCATGCTTTTATAGTACTATTTTATAGTACTCCTTTTACTGTACGCACTTTACTTTATGACAAGTATTGCGATTGTAGCAATTCACTTCTCTTGCATGAGAAAGAAGACTGTTCAATAAATAACCTCTTTTATTGAAAACGCCCGTCTCTCTGTTTCTCTGCACTTCTGGTGAACCTAAGCATGCACGATTGACTGAGTAAAATAGCTATCTATTGTTTCCGCTACTCTGGAGGCATACTCCTTATTCTTGAGGGAGCAAAGCTGTCATGTTTATGCGGTTGTCAGAAACGAATCCCTTCTTGTGAATTCGAGAACGTTTCTAGGGACCTCTGAGCTAGCTGGCATTCATAATTAAGTCTAACATATTCAATAGAGACCTAGTCGACCTAAGTCCTACGTCTAAACTATTGTTTATGTTATTCCAATGCAGAGCCTATTGGGAATATAGGAACTACACTACAACACCTATGCTCCCTTTGTGTGTGGCTGTCTGGAGGGAATGCACTAAGCCCAGCTGTCACCCACCCCAGACATGTATTTAGAGACAGGCAGAAGGTATAGAATGGTTAAATTGGAAAATGCCAACTTTCTAAAAGTGGCCTTTTCAGACTTTTCTCAATTGAAAATTACACTTATAAAGTGTAATAAGACACTCTGCATGTTAACCTATGGGAAAAGATAAGCCTTGCAGTAGTGAAAAATTAATTTAAAGGGCAATTTCCAATGATTTTTGGTACTGCGTCTGCAAAACGTACCCCAAGCCCCATATTTTGTGGCTCCAATGCCTGCATCCTGGTAGGTGTGGGTGGCTGGAACCGCATTTGCAGTCAGCCTATGACAGCTTCCCCGCTGGCCTCTGCTTTTGGCCTTCCGGTGTGGGACATGCCTTCTCTTCCACATTGGTCACTTCAAACCACTCCGACCAATGCTGTAAGTGGATTTTCCTAGGTGCGGCTGTGCACCTGTCAGATTGTTTCCCATACTCTTTCAGGACATGTTAGCCGCGGTCTTTTTATGGTCCAGCTCCGCCTTCCCGGCCCGCTCTTCTTTTAATATATCCGCTATTTACAGACGGTACTGTGTAACTATGACATCTAAGTAAGTGCTCAATAAGCTGTGCATCTACAACCACCGTATGTGGCATAACAATGCCCTGGGCATGTTGTTCACCGTCCTCTTCCTGGAGTTACCATTTGCTGAAGGTCTCCTCAATGGAGTGCACCTGCTGCACTATTGAAATCATGCCCCTAGTGCTTGATAGATAACTGCACTTTTAACTGCCTGTTTCGTTGTAAAATCTAGCAATATTAGGTGTTTAGAGGTGTTCTGACAACTTGCGGGCCCAGTGCCACTGCACCAGCTGCCCCATTCAAATAATGACCATTTTGCCTACATGATAACTGCAATTGTGACTGCCTGTTAAGCAGTAAAATATAGCAACATTTGGTGTTTAATAGAGTTATGACAACTTGTGGCCCCGGTGCCACTGCACCTGCTGCATCATTTAAATCAAGCCACTTTCAACTGCAAGGGAACTGCAATTGTGACTGCCTGTATAGTAGTATAATATAGCAATTTTAGGTGTTTAGTGGGGAGCCTAGGGCTTTTGGTCCTGGTGTCACTACACCTGCTGCACCATTGAAATCATGACCCTGTTGTCTGCAAGGTTACTGCACTTGTGACTGCCTGTTTAGTTTTAAATGTTAACAATAATCTGGGTTTAGTGGGGTCCCTAGAGCTGTTGGCCCCGGTGCAACTCACCTGCTGCGCCATTCAAATCACGTCCCTTTTGACTGCAAAGTATCTGCAATTGCGACCGCCTGTTTAGTAGTCAAAAATAGAAATATTATGTGTTTAGAGGAGTTCTGACAACTTTTGGGCCCAGTGATGCAGTGCTTCTGTACCTGCTGCACCATTGAAATCGGAACCCTGTTGGCTGCAAGGTAACTGCACTTGGTTCATTTCTAACAAGTGGAGAAAATGGCGGCCAGCAGTTAGCTGGGCGCAGGAGGCCCCGGAGGGTCAGGACGTTTTTTTCCGTACAATAGCCTGTAAATGCTCGTTAAAATCTATCAAAAGCTGTTGGACTATTAAAAAATACATAGTTTGCAGTTGGGGTCTAATTTGCGGCAGCCCTGGAGGAAGACAAGGGGGAAAAGAACCAGCAAAC
This sequence comes from Lissotriton helveticus, assembly GCF_964261635.1. Lineage (NCBI taxonomy): Eukaryota > Metazoa > Chordata > Amphibia > Caudata > Salamandridae > Lissotriton > Lissotriton helveticus. Next base: position 1,256,142,477 of record NC_136065.1, on the reverse strand, counting down.
TTTTACCGTCGAGTTGAGGGTGTGTTTACGCTGAGGCTGCTCTCTATCCTGGATCGGGCATCGGCTTTGAGGTGTCTCTCTCGGCGTGTTTTCTCTGATCTACGGTGGAGGTGGCAGGGCTTATTGTTCCCGTTCCGACGTGGCAGCGTTGGTAGCCGCGGACGAGCAGCCTGGTGGGATCCAAGAGGTGAAGGTTGCTCTTTGGTCACGGGCATCCTGGAGGTACGCCGTGGTCGGATGGTGGCAGCTAGATTCCCCATCCATAGCGGTAAGGGTAGGGGAGGCAAAAGTGGGAAACGCAGACCCCCACAATCCAACAGAACTGTACCGGGAAACGGAGGACAAGGGGAGTTGCTGGAAGAGACGGACACAGAGCTGCAACAAACAGTAAGTGTTGCTTGTGCGGATTTGGGAGGGAGAGGGTTGTCAAAAAGGGGCTCTTAAAAAAAAGGGGGAAACAGCAGGTATTAAGTCATCACAACGATATGCCTTGAGAAGTAGAAGCAGGAATCTATTTTCTGACTTACTGGATCATTGTAAAACAGCTGACTTGGATTTTTTAGGTTATAAGGATATCACTTGCTGTGAGACTTTGATTAGTAAGAACCAAATAAAATCAGCAACATCCAAACCTAAGAGCAATAAAAAATCAAAGGCATTATTACAAAATCAATCAAAGGCAAATCTCACACCCTCATTAAGAGATTACTTTAAAGTAGTGCCTTGTACACTTATACTAAAACCATTAGACCGTATGTCTAATCATAAAGAGAGCAACTCTAGCGAGGTACTTCAATATCCTGAGGGGATATCAAGTCCAAAAAAGGTTCCAGCCACTCGTAGGAATGTCAATAGAAGGGGGGCTAAAAGAATTCAAGATGCCAGATGAAGGCAATACCGTATTAAATCCAATTATTCTAACCATAGACAGGATTTCTTCAATGGATAACCAATTCATGGAAAAGGAAGCAGAGTATGCTGGAACATCAAGATAGAGCACAATGAATTCGCCCATGCCTCAGTCAGTTTTAGATCTCTTACAGGCCTTAACAGAGGAGTTGAGGTGTAGTTTCCAGGTTTCAGAATAACAACAAGCTAAAATCAAGGTTTTTTGTGAGAAAATGGAAGATAGGCTAGACTCATTTACAGCGAGAGCCACAGCTTTTGAGACTAAGGTGGCTAAACTAACAGTAAAATCAGATGAAAATGCAAAAGAACTTACTAGAATACAAGAACGTGAATTTGGCTTTCAGGAGAAGTTGGAATCCATTGAGAATTCACAGCGGAGGAATAATCTTCTGTTACTTATAGTCCCCGAGGGAGCTGAAGGAGATAATATCAAAGAGTTTGTCCTGAAACTGATTAAACAAACTACCCAAATTGACTGTTCAGAGCAAGCTCTTTCTGCCAATATTCAGAGGGTGCATAGGGACACGTTCAGATTAAGTCCAAACAAGACTAGACCCAGAAAAATCTTGGTTCACTTCTTAATTTATAATCTAAAAGATGAAATACTGAATAAAGCTCTGAAGTCGAACGTACTAAGCGTGGAAGGGTCTACTTTTCAAATTTGGTCCGATGTCTCATCTATAACAGCGTCTAAACAATGGGAGCTGGGAAAGTTATTAGATCCTTTTAGACAACTAGGTGCAACGGCACAGCTTAAATTCCCGGCCACATTAAAAGTGATGTTCAACAATAAAATGCAGGTATTTAGGCGGGTGGAAGAGGCAGAAATCTTCTTGCAGTCTATTTCAGGGCAAGGTAGTGGAGCAACGGCTCCCCTAGTATAACTCACCCTTCATGTTTCTAATTTTTAGTTTAGTTTTACTATAAGAACTAGGAGAAGACCTTACATCAGCATTAGAAAGCACTAGTTAGCAGTTACATTAAGAGCTTCAGAAATATCAACCATACTGATCAACAAGAGGGAAGCCCCAAAGACCAGGGTAGGGCCATAAGAGAAAGAGTGGGGGTTCTCCAGGGGATCACAAGGGTGGGTGGAGGGGGAAGGGGGATGGTCACTGGGTGGGGAGCATAGGGAAAAAAAGTTAAAAAAATGTCCAACTCAGCAAAATAAACTTTATAAGCAATTTATCCTTTACATAAGGAGAAGTGACACAAGCCGCAGCTGATCAGGCAATATGTTTGAGGGCTTTGTCATGGAACCTAAATGGGTGGAGGGTAAAACACAGGATGGAGAGAATATTCCAATATTTAAAAGACACTTCAGAACAAATTCTCATTCTTCAGAAAACACACCTAACAGAGAATTATAATGAGGAGTCTGTGTAAAACCAAAAGCTGGATTCATGCTGTTATATGCACCACACAACAAATAACAAAGAAGGGAGTGGCTATAGTTATAAAAAAAATCCTGCCTTATCAGTAGAGGGTTTCAAAGTCGATAAGATAGGGAGATGGGCCATAGTTAATATAAGTTTCCATACGTATAAATTTACAGTAGCAGGATATTACGGCCCTAATCTGGACGATCCAGCTCCTTTAAAGTGTCTACTTGCTGAGTTATTGCTTTTTCAAGATCCCCTAATACTGGCAGGAGATTTTAATTTGGTCCCAGATCCTGTAATGGCTAGGTCTTTAAAGAGCAGAACACCGCAGAATTGTAAAATGAGATCTTTATTGAAAAGCATGATGAAGTAGCTTGGCTAAACATATGTATGGAGAGAAAGAATGGGAAGCAGGACAGGGTACACTTTCCAGAATAAGAAACATGGTCACAGGTCTAGGTTAGATTTCTTTTTAGTCAGTATGGAGCTGAGGGGATGGGTGAATGATACAAAACATCTAGGGGGACACTTATCTGATCATGTGGCAGTAATACTAGCTTTGAAACTTCCAAATAAATCAACTAACAGAAGATGGACCTCAGATCAAGCCATCTGTTAAAGGAAGAAGTAATTGAAAGATTAACAATAGATACAAAGAACTATTTTTTGACCAACATGGAAAGCTCCTCAATGGAAATAGTATGGGACGCTTATAAAGCCTTTTTGAGAGGCTGCATAACATCAATCCAAATTGCTAGGCAGAGGAAATACAGAGCAGAGGTAGAAGAGATAGAGGGGAAAATCCAGAAGCTAGAGCATAAGCTTACTTCCCAGGGGGATAAAACGGCTGGGGATACCTGTGAGAGTTTAGAATCTCTCAAAATAGAATTAGATGGGGTGTTAGAGTTGTGGGAGGCCAGTAATCTGGCTCGTTTCGATTATGGGGAAGGCTTTGAGAAGCTCCTAGCCGGGAAGACCAAACAGGAACTAGCGAAAGGCAATATAAAAGTATTTTGTGATACTACCGGAAAACTATGTGAGTGTCCCTCAGATATTGAGGAAGCCTTTCAAAAGCATTTTGATAAAGTATACAGAGACGATTTAACCCCACAGGATAAGACGATAGAGGTTTGGCTTGATTATTTTCCTCCCCAAAAAATCAATGAGGAGGTGTCTTGTAATCTTAATAAATCAATAAGCCAGAGTGAAATCAAGAAGGCAATAGAGACAGGGGAAAAAAAGCAAGGCGTCGGGACCAGATGGTTTGCCGGCCGAGTTGTACAAATCTCTGGTTGAGGTTCTTATTCCAGTGATGGATAAACTATTCTCCCATATCTTTGAAAAAGGTGGGAATATGCCTCCCTTGTGGGATGAGGCCACTGTCGCCCTGATTTTAAAACCATCTAAGCCACCTAGTCAGTGTGACTCATATAGACCAATCTCTCTGCTTAATCTTGACTATAAGATTTTTGCCAAGATTTTAGCAGAGACGTTGAATGGAGTCATATGAGGTCTCATACATAAAGACCAAAAAGGCTTCGTTAGAGGGAGTGCTATCCAAGATTTAACGTATAATCTGATCGGAGCCATAGACCTAGCGACACTCCACAAATTACCAATGGCTATCATTACGCTCTACGCTACAAAGGCTTTTGACTGGGTTAACTGGGACTATCTAACTTATGTATTGAAAAGGTGCAATTTGGGAGAAAACTTTTGTAGGGCAGTTTCCTCGATCTATCAAACCGCAATAGCCAGAATATTGATAAACGGCAATCTCTCCCCTTCTTTAGCAGTTCAGAGAGGGACATAGCAAGGATGTCCACTGCCACCATTGCTCTTTAATTTATATATAGAGCCTCTCGCAGAGAGGATCAGAAGGCATGAGGATATACTCCCTTTTATGTATAAAACTGGGAAAAAAAGGTATCAGTATATGCCGATGATATGATGGTATATACGTCTGACCTTGTGACGGCTATCCCTACCATACACAGTTTAGCACAGCAATTTGGTGGTATTTCAGGGTATGAGATTAATGAGTCAAAAACCGAGTGCATGGGCTGGAATCTGAATGTTTTTCTCCCTATATTGAAAAGAGAGATAAGGTACCTAGGCATTAGAATTACCCAGGATATTGAAGATATAGTTGACACAAATTTACGTAGAGCTAATAAAGAAATGTCAGATTCTCTAAAAAGTTGGGCCTATTTACCTTTGACACTAATAGGAAGAGTCAACTTAATAAAAATGATGCTCTTACAAAAACTTATTTTTCTATTTCAAAACATACCATTAGCTTTTAAAGAGGAAGGTCTAAGGAAAGTACAGGCAAAAATAAATACTTTTATATGGGCCTACAAGGGTATGAGAATCTCATAGAAAAAGCTACGGAGAAAGAAAAATAAGGTAGGGTTATGTACGCCTGATCTAATTTTTTATGCATGGGTTTTTCTAATGAGGGCAAGGAAAATGCTCATGTGCGAACCAGATGCCTCAGATATAGGAAAAATGTTTAGGGAAATGATGCAGGACTCAAAAGGAGGAGATCGTGCTTTTATATACAAATTTGGAGTTCCACGGTTCTTCAAGAAGGTACGATTGAAGTCTTTAAAGGACCTAGCTGAAACCTGATTCAAAATTAGAAAGCTGTTAAAGATTAGTTACGACAGCACCATGGCGCCTATCTGGGACACCCCAGGCTCACCTGAGTGGACTAAAGACTCATTGGTAACTCTGTTAAAATCAGCTGGGATAAACTACTGGGCCCAACTTATTCATGATGGCTGTTTGTTATCATGGGAAGACGTGAGGGAAATTACGGACAGTGAATTATCTAAATTTAAATATTTACAAATAAAAAGTTGGTCCCAGGCGACGATTAGCTGTTCTAACGATCTAGAGACGGCTTTAAGAATGAGACGGCGGAACAAGAAAGAGGTGGAAACTCTTTATTGGCTCCTGATAGATTTGGCAGATGGTGACTTCACTCTTGCATCGCAATTGTGGGGTGAGTGCTTGCCAGGCTCCAGTACAGAAGTAATATGGCAAGTATCTTATGGTTTACTATACTCTACAGCACAAGCTGCCAATTTAAGGAGAAATCATCTCTTCTCTCTCCACATAGTATACTGGTCTCCTTCTATGGTCTCCAAGTTTGCAAAGGGAACTATTCCATGCTGTCCAAAGTGCCAGCATATGTTCATAAGCTGCCCAATGCTACATCAATTTTGGGGTTCTGTAACTAGAGGTATGGAAGACATATTTGGTTTTGATATTCAGGTGAGCATAACTTTAGTATTTTTTGGTATTTTCTCAAATTATGAATTGTTATCTTTAGCCAATAAAAAGCTGTGTTTTTACCTCATTTTACTTGCTTGGAGAGACATCTGTAAATGCTGGTTTAGGTGTACGCCTCCGACCTTTTTAGATTGTGTAAAATCCATTAAGTATATAACGAAATTGGATAAAGCTGTATGGAAAAAGAAGAGAAAGAAAGGTTTTTGGTTGTCATGTATGGGCTGGCTGGATAATCTTTGATACTAAGGGCATATATGTCCAATGATTATGCCTCTACATAGAATTACTTCACTACTCGGGTCAGTTCTAGGGGCTAATCAGATAGAAGAATCGAACAGACTGAACACAAGAGATTCTGTGTAAAGTGCATCCAACTAGATCAGAGCTCTCTTGCTGGTGCCAATCAACTGGGTGGGCGCAGAATAAATCAAATTGGCTCTGGGTATATCTAATGGTGTATGAGGACAAAAAATAAAAAATTTAAAAAAGGTAACTGCACTTGTATCTGCCTTTTTAGTAGTTAAAGATAGCATAGCTCTTGTATATTAACTTTATTTTTAACTTGCAACGTTTATTACAACATTTAGAATTTGATCGTAATGATCAAATAGATTACGTTGAAAAAAATCAATCCGATAATGCCTACAAAGTCCAAAGAAAGGTACTAAGGCATGATTAGGAAATGCCACAAACATTCTAAGGCGAAAGCATCTGCTTTATACAACTATGTGATAAAAAGCAAGCATTCCAGCATTCTGTGAGAAGCTGTCTGCCTTTTCTGTGGGAAGAGATCTTATCTTGACAGTGAATGGGGCTTAAACAGTGCAGTGTGAACAGCTTTAGTAGGAGTATTGTAAATGTGTGCAGCCAGGGGAAGTTAACAATAAAAAGTTCCACACAAAAGCGAATGAACACAATAATTCAGCCATGGCAATTGATGAGTCCCCTTTTAAGATATATTAAATACAAGAGATTTCACACACGAACCCTAAAAATTACAAGATAATTAATATTATCAAAACATTTGACACATTACTCCGCATAATTTCCCTTTTTTTGCAGCATAATGTACTCAACTATATCCACACACATTTGAGAGGCAATATTTCAGACAAATATGAGTAACATCAAAGTGGCATATGTATGACCAAAACAGATAAATAGAGAGGCCTTCCATTGATTTATTTATTTTATTGTATTCTGACACGTGATCCGGGCTCAAAACCACACAGTGGTATGATTCAAAGGGGATTTGTATCAAATACAATCTTAGTGCAGGAAGAAGACGCTGCCTGAGGATGTGCTGACTACTGGCTGCCGTACACGGCGTCGGATGAATAGATGTCAATGGTGACCCTGATCTGTCATCAAGGATTTACGTGTACGACCAACAGACACAGTTTACTACTTGGATTGTGTCCCAAGATTTTATTTGGGAGAAATCGTGTTTGAACCATACCACAATGTAGTTTTGAGCCCTATGTATTGTGTCAGAATGCAACACAGGATCTCTTTGCCCTGAGGAAGCCTAGAACGGACGAAACGCATTGGCTGCACACAACTGTATTGTTTACAGAAGATCTCAAATAAAGATTGAAAAAACCAACAGAAGGACTTCTCTGTTTTTCTCTTTTGGTCATACATATGTCCCTTTGATGTTACTCGTGTTCTTCTGTAATATTGCCTCCCAAACGTGTGTGGCTATAGTTGATTAAAGGCGTACTTGGCAACAACCCATATGAGGTGGACAATAGTGGTTCAAGATGAAACACTCTTGGTAGAGTGTCAAACAGGTCCCCGGGTTGCCAATAAATTACTCAACACTGAGGCATAATAAAGCGCGCCCCTGCCACATAATTTCACTGTCCCTGATTATAACATAGCTACAAGACTGAGCATTTATTATACGCACAGCGTTGGAGCTGACCATGATAGCTGATAGCTCAGGATTCACATTCAGGGGCTTGACTTGTAACTGGCAACACATCATATCCATCATATTTTCAGATACACTGTGATGTTCAAATGGATTCCAAGAGATCGATTAAGGTCTTTACATTTCTTACGTTTTTTACATGTACTGGGATTCTGAGCAAACTAAATTCAAGGAATGCTCCCAGGACACGTTTAACCCACAACAAAGTTTTGCTCACTTAAACAACGAGACCACTCACACAACTTCTGTAGATAGACAGTCCAAAATACAAGATTTATACATCTAGACATATGGGTAGTCTAGGAACCCCTACTCCTCTTTCTTTTAAACAACAAATCCAAACTGTTAGTGAGTACAAGTACAGCCTAACACAAACTCAGAGCAAGTTCTACCCTAGCTGCACCTGAACGAACACTCATGATGAGGAACTCATGATGAGGAACTGGGGGAACAGTAATTACCCCCAGGTCCCTCCTGCCATCGTCAGATTTGTTTCTATTGAGATATATACATCTCACAGACAGAAAAAGAACAAAAGGAATACTGGACCCCTACCCCACCCCCTCCCAAAGGGAGTACTTAAGGTGTACCTACCCAGCATTCCTTCTGATCTTTTTTCCTGTCTATTGACAAATGGTACGTGGAATACGAGTGCTGCCCCTGCGGGCTGGAGTGGCATCTGTGGCTCCTGTGGGCCGTCCTCACAGCGAGGTGGTGGTGATGGCGGATGGGCGGTGCTTGTGTACCTGACTGCCGGGCTGGCAGGAAGTCACGCTGACAAGATGAGGATCTTCGTGGTGGACTTCCAGGTCACATGGTGGCTCGATGCTGAGTGTCTCCCGGGTTGCAGGACTGACTGGGAGATGTGCGTTTAGGCCTGTGAGGAAACAGGCCCTTGGATCGATTTTGAAAGGACACATATGCCCATGGGGCTCTGTTGCTATGGGGAGTGCGGTTCTGTTGGTTGCCTCCATCTTTGAGCCAGTTCGCCCTGCCACCTTCTGTGTTTCATGGGGACCACATGTTCCTGCGATTCTCCTGGCCAGCCTTTGAGAGGGTGGGTGTGCTAGCAGTGGGGGGGGGGGTCACGTATTTCTACCCACTAAGAGGCTGGGTTAGGGGACATTGATTGTGGCATATGTTAAGGGCACAGGCTGGGTGGGGATTTAGGCCTCTCCAGTTCTTTTGTTGCCCTTGACTCCTAGGTCCGGACGTTTTCGCAGGTCTCCCTCTGTTCTCAGTAGGGTGACGATGCTGGGGGATGTGATGAAGACAACAGGCCCAGGAGTAATGAATATTACCCGTAAGTAATAAGGCATTTATCTATATGTGAACCTTCAGGTTTCTCCTGTGAGGCGTATCCACCACTTTTTAGGTCTCGCCTAGCGAAGTAGCGCATGCGCTGCACGCTTGTGAGACTATTGTCGTTGGTTTTGCTTTGGAAGCGGGGTGGAATTTCCACCCATGCTTGTCATTGGCGTGTGTCAAATATGCTCACCTTTCATTGGCAGGGAGGCATGTTTGTTCCCTCCCTGTCTCCTGTTTGCCTTGCCTGACCGGAGATGTGCACGCGCACAGCGTCTCTTCCCCTTGCTGCATGTGAGAAGCGTCCACCTATGATCCAGAGCCCATAGCTGACGAGCTAACAAAGGGTTCAATAAGCAGACGCAGATGATGAAACGCCGAGAGTTCTGGCGTGAACCCGTTTCTAATCCTCCCTTTAACCCGCCTTACAAATGGCTGCTTTTGCTCTGGCATGAGCTTTTTTTTTTTATAGTGGGCAGACAACAGGAATTGCACGTGTTGTGTGGCGATCTTGCAGCCCCTGTGAGAAGCGTAGCCTTGGAAACTGGGCTGCGCTTGCGTGGGCATTACTTTCGGGGAAAACTTGTCTGCAACTGTCTTGTGAAGAAACGCACAGTGTTCTGGCTTGAGACCGTTTCCAATCCTCTTTTTACCCCGCCTTACAAATGGCTGCTTTTGTTCTGGCGTGAGCTTTTTTTTTATAGAGGGCAGACAACAGGAATCGCCCATGTTGTATGGCGATCTTGCGGCCCATGTGAGAAGCGTGGCCTTGGAAACTGGGCTGCGCTTGCGTGGGCACTACTTTCGGTGAAACTTGTCTGCAACTGTCTCAGAGGTGTGGCTATGGCCCAGAATTAGTACCAGCGGCAGGAATAGCAGAGCGGGAACTGCCGGGTATGTCATTGCATGGACTAAGTGGGGGGGCATCGGCATGAGAGGGGGAGTACGGGTGCAAGAGTGCATTTAGAGCTGCCTGATTGTTTTCTGAGTGAAGCTTTCAGTGTTATAAGCAGTATCACACAATTCCGTTAGATGGTTTCCGAGCACCAACGCACCTTCACCATACCAGGGAAGTCAAAGCCACAGCCTTCTCCAGCGGGGTGCAGTGGGACTCGTGCAGGGGCATATGAAGCTTAATGACCTCATGTCAGATGCTTTTACACATACCAAATGTAATCAGCACGTTTTAGACATGTGTAAAAATAGATTACGAGCACGTTTATTGCTACATAAATAGGTAAACAGGCGATGGGGGTGTGTGAAAATATTCTCAAGAGCTCGAGCGCAGGCCTCTGCCCAACATGCAAATGCTACCTCACATCATTGCTCCCCCTCCCCAACACTTAATTCCTCGCCTTTCAAAGAAAACCCACAAAAGATCTCAGCCTGTAGCCATCAAAAGAACCGAACCTCTCTTAACCTCTACTCCTGGCAATTTTTGTAATGTTCTGCAGTTTTTAACAGGGCAGTGTGCTTCAATCCTGCCTCCTGCCACTTTACTTTTTTTCCAGACTTTTATATAGCGCAAACTTGACCCGAAGGTATCAGAGCGCTTTACATAAGCACCAGTTGCATCACAAACAGACACATTCATTACATCAGGCACAGGGAGATTAAGTGATTTGCACAGAATGTTGAGCGCCCCTGCCTCGACTCAAACCCGGTTCCCCAGCTTCGAGTTCGACCGTTCCTTCCGGTAGGCCACATCCTCTGATGAACAGAGAGATAGGTGAGGTAGGGGTTACAGGACATTAATCTTTTCCCTGGCATCATTAACCATGAGTGGTGGGCTTTGTTTGGTAAGGGTTGGTCCTACAGTGGTGTATTTCGTAGGAGAGGGATGGATGTTATGATCCCTTCTACTGCAGCAGTGTGACCGGTATGTCATTGGTTACCCCCCGCAGTTGGTCTGTAGGGGAGGCGAGTGGTTTGTTACAGCTCGCCACGATGTTGTGCTCCTTCAAAAGTGTTTGCATGTCAGAGCCTTGGGGTTTGCAGTATTTTCTATTTTTTTGGGCCTTGGGTTGTTTCTTTCGTGACCTAGGTTCTAACAGGCCTAATGTTGCCCTGTCCGATACCCAGCACCCCTCTAGCAGGGGCACTCCGGAACTCATCTTACTCCTTTTCGGTTGCTGCTTTTCATTTATTTATTTATTTATTTATGTATTTATTTATTTAATGTGATTTGATATAGCGCAAACTTTACCCGAAGGTGTCAGAGCGCTTTACATAAGAACCAGTTGCAAAACATAAGGACTTAGAATTACATGTGTTACATAAAAGATACAAACTGACAAAATTGCACATGTACAAGATGTAAAGTCACACAAGGAAGAGATGCAAACAGAAAGAAAAATTGCAAATGTACAAGTAGTAGTGTCACTCAAGGAAGAGATGCAGATAGATATACTCTAAAAGTCACATAGGAATGGTATTGAGTACAAAGGTCTACTGCATATACTAGTGATTAGAGGTATCTCTATATACATATATATACACATAGTAGATTTTCTCAGGTCAAGACCCCCCCAAATAAAAAACAGAGAGCAGAGTTCCATTAAGTGGGGTCGGAGGGGGGACGCAGTCACAGCACCAAGGGAGGGTGGGAGGGATACAAGGGTATGGAGAAAAGGAAAAACAGAAAAGGGAAGAAACATTTGAGGATCGTCAAGGGGAAATGAGGGAAAAGGGTAAAGAACGAGGGAATGGACAAGATGGCGGGTAAGGGTCAAGAGAAAAGCGGCGGAGAACAGCAGCAAAATGGCGGCCAGGACAAAAGAAAAAGTAAAGAAGTCCATGAGAGTCCAAGGCGGGACAGGCCGCTCCGATGAAGACTGTTCTCTGGGGGCCTGGGGTGGGTATGTTCCGGAAGGGGCTGCGGTGTGCCTCGCAATATAGGTCGGGACTGGAGGGTAGACATGTCCAGTGTTAAATCGCAGGACCGCCATCACTCACTGCAGGCTCCGGTCTCCACAGGCTCCGGTTTCCAGCCATGGGTTACACTGGAGCGGTTCCTCGCAGGCTACTCGCCGCAATCACCACTCCTCCCGGTCCGATAGGGGAGAGCCGCCAGCTCAGACTCCACAGCAGCGAGGCATCTCTGCCGAACCAGCGGCCATGTTGGTAAAAGCTCCGTGGGCGCTCCCTCCAGAAACTCGGAGGGTGCAAGCAGGCCATCCGGATCGTTCCTGGGGTCCGCAATGCAAGGATAAATGGGCGAAATCCTTGAGTAGGGTGGCGGTCGAATGGGGAGAGCCGCCAGCTCAAACTTTACAGCAGTGAGGCAGCTCCGCCGAGCCAGTGGCGATGATGGTAGAGGCTTCGTGGTTGCTCCCTCGAGAAACTTTGCAGGTGTGTTTCAGGCTACTGGGAATGGCCCATGAGGAAAGGAAGGCACTGGAGTGCAGGCACAAGATCCACCGTTGGTTAGGAGGCAGAAGGGGGAGGGAGACCCGGGGCAAGTGCCAGAGTCCATTCACTTTCGGAGGAGCTCCCGGCTGAAGGATCCGCTACTCCCCGTTCTCGTGTTAGGCATTTCACAGCATGCCTTGACTGTGTCAGGGTCCCCCTGTCATTTGTATCCATGCTCCCAAAGGGAGAACCACTGGAACAACCAACTAACCGGCACTAAACCTCGCCTACTCTGATCCACTTAAAAGAGGCAGTAAAAACTGCTTATTCATCTGGGCTCCTTGTAGGTCCCCACCACACCCATGCTTACATTTAGGATTTAGGTGAGTGGTTGCCTAACATGACACCATTGTGCTGCTGTTCATTTTTCATGGGGTCTTTGTGAGTGCAGCTTGGAAGAAGGTGGGAGGATGTGGTGTTACGGCCAAAGCTGCTGACTGTAGCAACTCTGTGTCGGCTCCTCATTGATGTTAACAAGCTGGTCTCCATTGTAATGTTGTGTAGTGTAGTTTCATATCAGCAACTGCTCAATGGTCTGTGCTGCTCTCTAAGCCACTTGTAAATTTCAGAACTTATTACAACTGCATTGTAGCAAGCAACAGTTAAATATGAGCCCTACATCAATAAAGCTCCGAAACATAAAGTACTACAGCACAAATAAATTACTACTCAATCTGCATAATGCCTCAGTAATCTATTCTCGCAGCTTCCACACACCTGTAATAAATCACATTTCCCCTACTTCTACAATGGAAAAGGAAATGCACATTATTAATGTACACGCACAGCTCAGGTTTCAGCACAAACAGTCACACACGAGCTCAGTAATGCAGAGGTAAAAATTGACAAGAGTCTGTGTAGGTGCACACATGCTGACATAATGTACCAACAGATGTATAAAGAATCAGAGGCTGACGAGAACCGACATAACACAGAAATAAGGAAATAGACCCCCGCACACACCTCTTTTTGATCCTATTCACACTCCAATTAACAAGCATTTGCAATGCAATAGGTCTCGCATGTACGCAAGTTTAAGCTATTGGCATTGTAAATGATAATACCTTTTATTTATGTTTTAAAAACAAAAACAAAACTAAAAGGCATTGCCATTTGTAATGTCAATAGGTCAAACTTGCGTAAATGCGAGACCTACTGTATTGCAAATGCTTGTTAAATGGTGTGGGTAATTTTGCATCAGTATGGCACTGGTGTTTGCACCGTTCTGCTGGTATAAAATGTCCTTTTCTCAATGATTGTTGGTGCAAAAGTTATGAAGCTTACCCCAGTAAGGGGAGAAGATGTGGGGGAGAGAAGCTGCCGACTTTGAAACTGGGGATCATGGTTCCAGTCTTGGCGTCGGCTCCACATCTGTGATTCTGGGCACATCCCTAAATGTGCCCATGTGTAATGTAACTGGTGCACATGTAAAGCGCTCCGATGGCCTTCTCCGTAGGAGTCTGCACTATGTAAAACTGCCAAAAACAGTAATAGACCTCCCTGAATAATTACTGTCAGGCTTGTGGGATGTCCCAGCAGAGAAGCGTTAATGGTTGGGGATTATATGTACTACAATGAGAGAAAGGCGCTCAAAATCTAAATAACTATTGTGATTTAACATGATTGAATTGTCCGGGACAGCATTTTTGGTTGCACAGGTATAGTGACTGATGTTTTGGTATATTTTTAAATTTCAATAAAAACAACGTAAAAAGAAAGATGTATCGTGAAACTCATTCGTGCCTGCACACATAGAAATCATTGACTTTTCCAGCCCAGCCTAGGGGTTATAAGGCAGCAGCTAGGAGTAAACGGGTCTCTGCAAGGCATGCATACATCCTAATCTTTCTTCCCTTCGGCCTCCCGATGGTAAACAGGAGGGTATTTATTATTTATTTATTTAAAACATTTATAAAGCGCAGACTGTCGCCTTGCAGGTATCCTGGCGCTGAGAACAACTCTTTAGGACAAATGCAGTAGGAGATGAACAAATGAGTAATTGGCGTTTAGCATTTTGGATACAGCCAGGTTTTAATCCGTTTCCTAAAAGGGAGAAGTTCTGTTATTTGGCGGGCATCCAGGGGCAGGCTGTTCCAGAGTTTTGATGCAGTAACCCTGAATGATCTTCCTCCTGTCCTGACTTTTTTAAATCTTGGAACTTTAACCAGACAAGCTGTTGTGGATCTAAGGGCTCTGGTTGGAATGTACCATTCGAACAGAGATTGCAGAGGGGCGGGGCCAACTCCGTGCAGAGCCTTAAAAACAAGGCAGAGAGATTTAAAAGCAACTCGCTGTTTCATAGGGAGCCAGTGAAGCTCAGCCATTGCCGCAGTAGCCGAGGATCTCCTAGGCCATCCCAGGGCCAGTTTGGCGGCAGCTGATTGAACTCTTTGGAGTCTGTCCAACAGTGCAGACGGAGCCTCAAGCAGCAGCGCATTACAATAGTCAAGGCGACTAAGAATGGTGCATCTGGCAATTAAGTCCCGGGCCCGCAAGGGAAGGAGTGGGAGGATCTTGCGGAGTGAGCGAATCAAAGCAGTGCAGGTAAGCACTGTTTTCGCAACCTGGGCTTCCATGGTGAGCTTGTTGTCTATCATAACTCCCAGATTGCGAACGGTGGTGACCGGCTGTGGTTTTTCCAGCGTTTCAGGGGGCCAGAACTCAGCTGGAAACGGGCGGGGGATCCGACTTCCGGCACAGAACAGAACCTCAGTTTTGGCGGCGTAAAACTGTAAGGAGTTCTTGTGAAGCCAGCAAGCCGTGTCTCGCAGACAGTCATGAAACGACTCCAAAGGAATCGATTCCTCACCCTCCCAGGAGAGAATGAGCTGAGTGTCATCGGCATAGTTAATTGCTCTTAGCCTGTGGGATTTAATTAAAGTAATTAAAGGTTTTAAATACACGTTAAATAATATCGGGCTTATGGACGAGCCCTGAGGCACCCCGTGGATTACCGGGGAGAAGGCCGGTTGATACGGGGGGAGGGACACAGCCTGCTTCCTGTCCCGCAGGAAGGAGTGAAACCAAAGCAGGGCAGTGCCGCCCACCCCGGCCTCTTTTAGTCTCTCCAGCAGAATCATATGATTGACCGTATCAAATGCGGCAGACAGGTCCAACAGGATCAAAGCCGCTGCCTGACCCCTGTCTGCACGCACACGAAGGTCCTCCATGGCCGTGAGTAGAGCTGTTTCAGTGCCATGGGCTGGACGAAAGCCAAATTGTATTTCGTCCAGTAAATGATTCTGCTCCAGGTGTTTGGAGAGGCACGAGCTCACCCAGCGCTCTGCAATTTTTGCCGGGAAAGTTAACAGGGAGATAGGTTGATAATTCTGTAAGCACTCGGGATCCAGGGAAGGTTTCTTCAACAGTGGCCTGATGAGAGCCTGCTTCCAAAGGGCAGGAACTAGCCACTGCTCAAGGATTGATTACAAATCCTACAAAGAGTGGGGAAGAGTTCCTCTTCAGATGACTTCCAGTATTTAGGTGGGATTGGGTCGAGAGGAGAGCCCAAGGAGATTCCATGCGCTAGTCTGTTAAATTCTACCTCGCCAATAGCTCGCAGCTCCAAGGTCAATGATGGCAGTATCAGGGGCGAAGGCGACAACCAGAGTGGGGGGGATGCTTAAGTTTCGAATGATGGTCTCAATTTTATCATTGAAAAACAGCGCCAAATTGTCGCACAGAAGTTGTGTGGGAGGGGTAGCTTTTTTTGCGCAATCAGGATGGATAAGGCTGTTCAGGATCTGGAAGACACTCTTGGAGCTGTTGGCGGCTGTACAGATTGTAGAGCAATAGTAGGCAGCTTTGGATTTCATAATCGCATTTTTATATTCCAAGAGTTGAGTTTTCCAGATTTGCTTGTTAGCATCAAGGTAGCCCAGTCTCCATTTTCTTTCAGCCTGTTTACAAGCCGATTTAAGAAGCTTTAGAGAGTCGTCAAACCAAGGGGCTGATGCTCTACCTTTGTGCTTACATGTTTTTAATGGAGCTAAGGAGTCGATGGTTGTCGATATCTTGAGACAAAAAGCCTCATAGTTATCCTCGGCCGGAAGGTGTGGGGAGAAGCTATCCTCCACTTGGAACATAGCATCAGTAGTTCTGCGCCTTTCCAGAGCCTTCCAATCTCTATAGGTGACTTCGGAGGGAATACTGTGTGCCAGTATTTTAGTTCCCTTACAATTAATGAAAAATTTAAGGAGAGAGTGGTCTGTCCAGGCCATGGGCAGAATGTCATTCAAGTGTACTAGCTGAGGGGTGGAAAAAATAAGATCAAGTGGATGTCCTGCTCTGTGAGTGGGTTCTCGGACTAGCTGTTTCAACCCCACGCTCTCACAAGAGAGCAGAAGGTTGTGCAGTCCAGTATCTAACGAACCGTTAGGCCATAGATTGAAATCCCCTAAAATAATTGACTTATTGTGGGAAATCGCCATGTTGGACAGGGAAATAAGTAGCGATTGTTGGTGCTGGTCACTGAAAGCCCCCGGTGGGCGGTAGCAGATGATTGCCGTGAAGGTGACTCCTGTTTGACTGTTGATTGAAAGTCCAAGGAGCTCAGTACCAACAACCGGGTCCATATCTAAGATGTTAACGTGCCAGGAGGCTCTATAGATGATTCCCACTCCACCCCCTCGACCTTTGGGTCTTGGTAGATGCAGGATTTTGTAGTCCTGCGGACAAGCCCAGTCGAGTTCAATTTCACAGTTGGGGTAGGTCCATGTCTCGGTACAAAAAAGAACGTCTAACTGATGAGTTTCTACTAGAAGTTGAATTTCAGCGGCATGTTTTGGCAGTGATCTTACATTGAGGAGTCCGCCAGATATCAGACCACTGGTCACAAAGTCACTCAAAGGGAGGGCGGTGGCGGCAAAAGAAAAATGTCCTTCACACGCCTGCTCCCTCAGATTGAGCAGAGTCTCCCGAGAGTACAGTGGAGGAGAGGCCCCATGGTTGACTATGAATCGGGCAGAGTGGCTCGCGCTCGCCGCGGCCTGGTCGCGGATGTGCGCAGACGGGCACGCCTTTGGCGCGCTGCCGGCGCGCCCGCTGCGCTCGTCCGCTGCGCTTCCGAGTAGTGAACATTTATAAGGGCAGAGGCTGGGGGAGGGGATGGGGCGTGGCTTGTGTGGGGGGCGTGGCCTATCGTCTCGAGGGCGATGGCGGCGCTGAGGAGACCCTCCCTGCAACAGCGCTGGAACCGCTGTGCAAGTACCCCCAGTCAAGAGCAGCAATCAAATCAACACAGGTAGGCAGACAAAGATGTGAAGACATCTAACATGGGCTTCGATAGGAATTCATAGAGCATATTATCAAGCCCATTATCGCCGCTTTATCGGCAATTTCCTGCCGATAAAGCGGCGATAATGTATCGCCCGTCCTTGATAATATGCCCCATGGTGCCCTCTACTGCTCAACTGGCAGATCATTTGAATACTACCATGCAGAGGAAGCCGTTTGGCTGTCTATAAAAAACAAGCACGGTCGTGGTTAATCAGTAACCTGATCCTCCTAGAATGCAGCATGCCACTGCTTGCTCCCGAGAGCTTTAGGCCGGGAGAGTTAACTTTTAGAAGAAAGGCGGGTCCTGCTGCCGTCTTTGGCCATTTGCGTGCTGTCTTTCTTAGAAAGACGAACGCAAAGGCCAATAGCGTGAAAAAGCACAGGCACGAGCATGTGGTGGGAGTTTGTAGTCCTCACTTGAAGCCTCGCAGAGTAGCGCATGCACGCTGGCTCAGGCGAGACCTAAAAATGGCTGCACAAACTACCAGAGACCTTCTTTTTGGGAACCTAAATCACACGCCTATAGCCACAAGCATTATGTCTTGTACCTTGCGTTATCCATAGGCATAATGCATCTAGGCCCAGAGTAGGTGAATAGGGTGATCTCTGTATGCTGTTTGCACACTCCATGTGGGCTATGTTTGTACAGTATTATTACTCTGTATGTGCACTGCTTTTATGTTCGAGCACCGTTACCTGTTGTACACTCACACAAAAGGAAACAGAAACCACTTATTTTTTGTTACGGGTGTAGATTCTAGTTCCCTGTTGCATTCTGGTACATGTAGTTTTCCCACCAGTACCCCATTTTAAATGCAAAAAAACAATTTGTCCAACAACTCCAAGGCGCACGCATGGCTTTGGAACACACTTTTTCTTTAAATAATCACACTACAGCAAACAAAAAACATAATTAAAAAAACATTGGCATTTACTACCACAATAGCTCTAACTTTCACAAATGTGAGACCTATTGCATTGCAAATGCTTGTTGTTTAAGTAATTGACCCTTACTCACTTGACTTAGAAGTGGACACGCACATGCACACGTGCAATTCCTGGTTATAGTTTCTAGGTATTGAACAGACCAACATAGGTAGACATTTTACACGCAGTTCATAGCACTGAATGTTCACAATTACATCAGGATCTGGTTGGGGCTTTCATAAGGTTAATAGACACTACCCTGTTGTTAAATCTACACATTTAACTGCAAGAGCTTGACATACAACTCACTTTGTCCCAGCCCTACTGAACTTTAAAATTATCAACAGGGACACACAATTTCCAGATTTCTCTTTAATCCCCTTCCCCAACCTTTCAGTTTCCTCTGTGCTCAGAGCATCCTTTGTTGCCGCTTATTTGAGGCCTTGTGCGATGTGGCAGAAGGAAGGGGTCTCTAGTAAGTGCGTCATAAACCGCCACTTGTGGTGAGGTCACTCCCGCGCTTGGTTTCCTTTCCTCACACCCACAGCAGTGACAGCGCTCTCGGTGCAAGGTGTCAGTTACAGAGCGGTCACCCTTGCTGAATGTTTGAAGGGGCTGCAGCCACTTGCAGTCATAGTTCCCCGCCAGTCAGTGCTTGAAACGGCCAGAAACGACGAGAAATGCATGGAACGGGGTCTGTGCATATGGGCGTGCAGAGAAGCGGGCACCGACCGGGTCACCTCAATGGTACAGTGAGAGGTTATTTCCCAAGACCCTTCCTTTTCTCTCCTGCTGGCGGCGTCGCCCCAATGATCTCTCGATAGAAACAGGCTACTCTCTGCGAGAACTGAGGCACAACCATAAATGCCGAGACACCACAACATGATTCTTTTTTTCTAAATCTACTCAAGCTGCACTGCACAATACGAGTGTGCAGGGAAACGTACTCGACAGAAAACAGCGTGGGACCCCGAAGGCCTCTTTAACGCGCTCCAAGGACAAACCAGTGGGTTCTGCTCGTTGTCCGAGTGGCGAGAATGTAATCTGGACCATCATCGGTTGGGAGAGGAGAGGCCGCTGAATTCAATAAAGAAATGACACAGAAAGATGGAGGACAATGATATGCGCAACAATTGATTAGAGGCAAGTCTGTCCCTTGAGAATTGTTGTGGCACGTCTTCAGGAGAGAGGGGTGGGGCACAGAGATGCGTCTGTGCATGTGGCTGAGGCACAGCCCGCGTCAAGGCTGCAGCGCTGCAGTTTTCACAGGGACCCTTTTTGTAAAGCTCTGTGACACGGTGCTGTCGGATCAACATACACCAAAGCACTGAGCTTCGGCCAGGGGACCTACCTCAAAGTTGTGCCCGGTAAGTACAGCCCGCTGCTCTTGCTGTGCTAATTGGAGGCAGGGCCGGCTGTAGCGCTGGTAGTGCCCAGTGCGATAATCTTTCTTATCCCTCACTCCCCCCTCCTCCTTCTTAGATTCACGCCAAAAGGGCCCCTCATCTCTCCATAGCCCCTCTCTCCCATATATTGATTTTCTTTTAGAGCGCTGGTAAATGCTGACTTTACTAATCCACTCCACTATCCTCTTTAAATTCAGATATGTTCTTTGCAGCAGGCATATTAACCCTCTGCGCTACTTTATGGTGAGTCAAAACTGCCACTGGACAAAACTCCAATCTCTCTCTCTCTAGCAGGAACATTAATCACAATAGTTATCTTCACGTTGTTATTGCTGCCTGAAATGTGGACGCACAAGGAATTCTGCATCAGGTGCTTTTAAATAGTAAGTTATTGCTTAACACGGCGACCCCACCTGAAGTCAGCGCCCAGTGCGGCCACACCTGTTGCACTGCCTAAAGCCAGCCCTGATAGGTCAGAAAGCGCCAGATGCAGTATAGGATCCTCCTCAGGCACTTGTGGGGCGAAAGGAGGAAATATGCACATAAATACACACACCATGTTGACAAGAGGCTACTTCTGCCGAGTGCTGTTTGTGCCTCAGGTGCCCATCCTATGTCCTGTGGCTGCAGGCACTCTTTTTGTGTGCAGTGATAGTGTAGCAGTTTAGAAGTGCATTCACCTAAGTGTGGGGGCACAGGCCAGCTTCAAGAAGAAGGCAGGGATCACTTTAAATATTCCCTTCATGTGCTCAAGATAACACATGAGATGGACCAGGGGTCAAAATAGAGGTGGGTGAACAACTGAAAGCTCGAGCCTGAAGCCTGGCTCTGGCTCAGCTCGAGGTCAAAGTCAAAAATGTTTATTGCATAATTAATTAAAATTATTACAAGTTACACATAATAAAATAGCAGTACAAAAGTTAATACATTTGTCCGGGCTTGGAGCTGCAGAGCGTCTAAAAAATGGAATGAAATACAATGGGTAAAAAAATTTCGTCCAGGGCAGCTCCAGCCGTCACAGGGACTCTGTCAGTTTTTACTGTTTATAGTTTCTGTGATAGACCCTGGAATTTGGGAAGGCCTTAGTGGCCCAACTCCTCCATGTTCCCTCTACTCGGTTTGTCCTAAGCATTTTCTCACCTATGCCAGGAATATGATACCTCGGCATGCCAGGATTATGGAGGAACCTCCCAGCCAACTTGTTACTGCGTGTCTACAGGAACGGATGTTTAGTTCATTAAAAATAGGTTTCAAGAATCGTCGCCTGTGAGCCGTGAGTGTCGGGCATACACAGAGAAGATGGGCTAAGTTTTCGGTTTTGTAACCGCAGAGGCGACAGTTCTCCGTCTGATGGGAGCTTTTCCAGGACGGTACTAAATCCTTCGAGATGTGCAGACCCATCCGGTAATCTGTAAACACTCTTTTTAGATAACCGCTAAAGTGGGATGTGAGGTATGCATGAGGTTTTAATGCTGTAAAGGAGTTAATAATGGTCCAACCATGCCGATGTTTTGCAAGTGTGTATTTATCCTCCAAAAGGAATTTCCTTTTTGCTGTCGCGTTGGCTGATCTGCTTAGGCCTGCTTTGTCCATCCCAGATATCCATACTGGTTCCAGCTCCAGCTCTTTCAGGCAAGTTTTCAAATACTTTCACCAGGTATTCGGGGTTTCGATGGCCGCCTGTTTTTTTATTTCTTCCCAGCTCAGCCAGTCCATTGTGTCTGGGTCTGCGGATCGAAGTTTGTGACAGAGTTTCACGAAGCCGCTCATGCTCCGGAATTTCTGATTTTGCAGACCAAATTCAAGCCTGATTTGCGATGCTGAGGCGGATTTTGGGAGGTTAAAGACAGCTTTGTAGGTTTTGATCTGTAGGTCATTTAATAGGTCGGCCTCCTTGCCACACCAAGTGACTGGACCGTAGGATAGGGTTGGCATAATTTGGGCCGCCATTACTTTTAATAGGTGCTTGTAGTTGGGGCAGTCCATTTTTGCTTTTAGTAGACGGTAAGCGAAGATTAAAGATTGGGCTTTTGCTTGTGTTGCTGCTTTGTGCGCCTTGTGATATTATTATTCCGAGATACTTGTATGACCCTTGTTCTTCCACTGTTGCCCCATTCGCCATCCATTTGTACCTGAGCTTTTGTGGATCGACTAGACGGACCACTTTTGTTTTATCTTTGTTTAGTTCCAGCCTTTCCCGCTTCAAATAAGTTGTTAGTTTATTTATTGCTCTTTGTAGGCCAATTGGTGTTTTACTCAGCAATACAATGTTGTCTGCGTATTGTAAAAAATGGATTGGGTTGTTGGCCAAAGATGGTGGGTGGCAATCAGGCGAGTCCAGGAGGCTTGTTAGGTCGGAGAGAAAGAGGTTAAAAAGAGTTGGAGCTAAAACGCAACCTTGTTTTAGGCCTTGGTGCGTTAGGATACTCATGGTTGTGCTGCCTCCGTTGCCCAGTTTCACTCTTGCCCAAGTGTTCTTGTATAGGACTATTATTGCCTTTAAAAGTTGGTTCAGCATGCCCCAGCTCTTTAATTTTCCCCACAAGCGCTCTCTATTCACCCGGTCAAAAGCAGACTTGATATCGATAAAACAGGCATACAGCCGCGCTCCCTTGGCTACCGCAATATCCATTAGGAGTGACAGACGAGTTAAGTTCAGCTCGAGGTCATGTTGGGAGCTCGAGCCCACAATGAGCCGGGGTTTCAGGTGGCTTCTGTCTGCCTCTCTTCCTCTGCCCGGAATGTGAAGTTACTGGCAGTGCTGCAGAATGTGGAATCTAGACACTGCCTGCGATTCTGAGCAAATAACTTAATCTGCCCATGAAAATAAATAATGCATGTGACCTTGTTTGATGTAAGTGGTAATCATGTAACATGCTTGGCCTTTGGGTCATAATGGCAACACACAACGCTTTAGATGTTTAAAGGTAAAGCGCGGCGTGCCACCATTGTCACAAGTCAATGCAATGTCGTGCAGGTGGGTGGGGCATGCCGGAGCGAACAATAAATACAATGCGTTAGGGTCAGTAAAGATACCAAATGCAATGCCTCATGTCAACAGGTCCGCATCAGTGCAGGAACGCCGGCAGCAATGACAGGAGGGAGGGGGTGCTCACTGTGTCACTGGAATCAAGCTAGCCTGGCTGATGAAGGATACTACCCAGAAAACGGTCCCAGGATGCATGTTTCCGGTCCAGGGAGAACCTGGTTTGGCAGTTCGTCTGGACTCTTCCCATGAGGCACAGGGTCAAGACTGTTTTGCCTATGGTTGGGTCTGAAGTTGGGTAGCATGGTGAGCAAAATAACAATGAATTTAACCCAGATCTCTTGACTGTGGGTGAATGTATGATTTAGTCAGCAGTCCGTCCATCATTTGTTTGCGTAGCACACATCCTGAATACAGAATATCTCAAAGAGACAGCGCCTGACTATGTCCTGCCTGACCTCCCTGTCTTCCAGACTCCGAATCTGTCCCAGCCCTCTCGGGCTTACTGCTATCTGAGTCTGCCACCACCCTCCATGTGTTATACCCACTTGACTCTGCCCCAGCCCTCCCCACTTTATATCCACCTGACTCTCCGTGACACCCCTGTGTTTCAGTGCCTGACTATGTCCCGATCATCCTAATGGTGACAGACAGGCTAACGTTCGCCTGGTCTGACAGCCCCTGACTCTGCCCCAGCCCTCCCTTTCGTTCAGCACCTGCCTCTTTCTCTATCATTCCTGTGATTCAATGCATGGCTGGCAAATGTTTTATTTTGGGGACACATGACCCTAATCAGCCTTTATCTAGTCTTTATAGTGAATTAGGACTGCCAAACTGGAGAACCACAGGGAGCTCAGACCACAGCATGAATCAGCGTGCTGATTACCTTTAAGAACCGTGAGTTTCGTGAAATGAATGTATTCAAATTGTGATTCCCTCACTTGGCATTTTCAGTTCGCCACAAAGCTTAAATGACTCGACAAGCCAAGCACGTGTTGTCTGACAGGATAGTGGCCCCGTTCTTCCTTACTACAGTATTCATAAAGAATACCACACTTCCTGAAAGTGATGAAAGCAAAATCACCTATTCATAACTTTTTGGATCATCATTTCGTCAAACTGAAGGTTTAAATTGATTCAAACTGTTTATTACCCCATACTTTGAAAGTAAATGGACAGAACGGATGTTGCAAAGGCCTGGTCCACGCAGGGGGCTTCGTGGGCCGGAACTGTAACCAGGCGGCAGGCTCTGATACAACGGTAGGTGCCCAGGTTCCAACCACGTCTCTGTGGCACAGTAAGTGCAGTGTTGAACAAGTTAGTGTAAGAGATGGGCGAGCCCACAAATTAACAGAGAGAGCCGAGCCAAGAGTCTGGCTGGCTTTAAGAGTCCGCGCACGAGCCGAGACCTGAAAATGTTTGTTTGTAAAGCATGCAACCAACGCCATGCAAAACTATGATGAAGTCTAACAGGTGGTAGCGTTGCACCTTGGTGCATCAGTGTAAATCACAGTAACGAGGGCTATTTCAATAGTTATTAAACATGAACTTAGAAACGTTTTCCTGTTTTAATCCGTTGTGTAATGCATTGCCTTTCATTCTCGTTGCAGGACTTTAAACAGTGGGTGGAGGCTGAAGCCACGTGAAGGCTCGGCTCCTTTTGGGCTCGAGGGTCCAAGAGGACCTCGAGCCAGAGCCAAGCATCTGGCTCGAGCTTTCCCTGGCTCGCCCACCCGTTAGTGAGCACACACTGTTTTCATAGACATTAAAACCATTTTGGTCAAGTGATAGTCAACAGAAAAGAAGAATTCCAACCTCTTGAAGCTTTTAGTTTCAAACATTATGCTTTACCCTCCATACTATAATAGTTCCAGTTGGAGCGTCTAAACCTTCCCAGATAAGCGCCAAGAAACTGTAGGTGAACGTGCGCTCTACAAATCCCATTTATCATATCATATCATATCAAGGTGTTCAAACCTGGCTACACCACATGGGAACAAGGAAGAAAGACCGCAAAGAAGTCCACCAAGGAAGGGGCAGTGGCTCAGGTCTGGCCAGCGACTTTCAAAGGAGCCAGTCAGGGACCCCCGCAGCCAGCAATCCAAGGGCTAGCACTCGCCCAATAGTTTGTGAGAAGCAGCTATTAAAAGTTGGGGCAGGGCCAGTTGTATATCCTAAACTGGGCCAGATACTGCGATTGGTGCATGAGGACCGTCTTGGACCATATATACATCACATTTGACGTCTGGCAAGGCTCGAGAGCTGGGCAGACCAGCAAGTCACAGCAATTCATTTATTCACAAAGTAAATATAGGATAAATACAAACAGAAACGTTAAAATAATAAATACCATAAAACCGGATGCCTTAATCAGGGTTGGATTGGGATTAAAAATCGGCCCGGGCACACCAAAAAAAGTGGCCCACATTTGCAAATTTCCTTTCTGCAAAACAACTGCTTCGGCGAAATTGTATTACAAAAAGATGGGGGAGCGTAAAAAAAAAAATGCACGGATTTATTCACACTGGTGAAACACACCTGAAAACAAGTGCGGCCATTTCTGCTCAGTCCCCTGCTCCCACTCAGTATGCGCACATTTATGGCCTGGTCCAGGGAGTGACACCTCTGCCCCTTAATAAAAGCGAGGTAATGGACGCCCATCTTCCTCCAGAAAGGCCACCCAGGCACCCACTGGGCCGCTGGCGACATCGAACAACGCAGAAACTACCCAAATCGGCCGCAGGCTGCTAAAAAATGCAGCCCACAGCTGGAACTTGACACCGGTGTCGCCTTTGGCCCCAATAAAACACAGGAGCCGAGAGTGAGTATCAGGCACGTCTTTATTTTACCATGCCATACTCGCAACTGAACTTGTACCCTTTCCTTCCGCCCTCTGCCCACGCCCCTTCCTGCCTTGCCTGCCCTGTTCCTAGACAGAGGTCAGGCAACGACGATACGACACCTCCCCCTTTTGTACAAAGTCTTACTGTCTCTCAGATTTCTTCAATGAGGCGCGCTGGTCGTTTGGTCTGTTGTCTGAGGCGGCTGAGCTGTTCCGGTGTCCTGGTTCGGTGGCTTATGAAGTCTTCATGTCTTGCTGGACTAAGATGATCTCTGTCACTGTTTTCACTTTGACTCACTGAGTCAGTGGAGAGCTACCGTGGCTGGCTGTCATCGTGGTTGTTAGAGTTACATTTCTTGAAGTGTGAGATATTGCGAGTTATCCGTTTGTGATCAGCCTCTGCTGTGATCATGGTCCCTTTCCGACTACTAACTTTCAGAGGATGAGCAAGGTAGCGAGTGTCCGCTTTCGTTCTTCGGTCACGCCGAACCATCACCCAATCTCCTTCTTGTATGTCGGTGTGTTTCGCACGTCTGCGCCGGTCGGCATAGGTCTTCATTCGTAGTTTCTTGTCATAGTCTATTTTGACTAGCGTGTCATGGTCGACATTCACAGTTTGAGGTTGGAGAGCACTGTCCAGTGTGGGCAGTCGAGTGTGAGGGATTCTGCCTAGCATCAAAGTGGCTGGGCATTGGTTGGTAGTGTTGTGGGGCGTGGTGCGATATGCCCGCAACACTTCATTCAGAGCTTGCTGGATATCTCGACGAGCCAGTTCCGCTTGTTGAATCGCTTTCTTCAAAGTTCCCATAAAGCGCTCCACCATGCCGTTAGCTTGAGGCCATAGAGGTGTGATCTTCTGGTGCTTAAAGTTAAGGTGTTTTGCGAATTCTGCAAATTCGTGGCCATTGAACGGCGGCCCATTGTCAGACTTGACTCGCAGCGGAATACCCTATGCCGCGAAGGTTTCATCAAGAACTGGGATCACTGTTGTCGCCTTGGTGGATGACACTAGGTGAGCAAACGGAAATTGGGAGTATTCGTCCATGATGACAACAATGTACTGGCCTGATTTTAGAGGGCCGAAGAAGTCGATGGCGACCTGCTGCCATACTCCTTCTGGTAGCTCTGACATTTGTAGAGGGGCTGGTGGTTCGTCACGGCTCACTAATTGACATGAGACATAGTCCTTGAGAGTGGCCTCCACCATCTGATCCAGTGACGGGAACCAGACACGCTCCAGTAGAGCCTTTTTTTGTGGCACTTATCCCTCTGTGACCTTCATGAGCTAGGTTGATCACTCCTTGCCGTAGTCCGAGTGGAATCACAATCCTCCCCCCTCTCAGGAGCAAACCATCTTCACTGATAGACAGCTCTTCTTGGATGTGCTTGAACGCCACCAGTTCTTGGACACTCTGACCAGAGTTCTGGGGGTTGTCTTTTACATGTCGCCATGAGTTGCTGCGTATACGATCTATGACGTCTTGTAGGACAGGATCTTGGATGGATGCTTCCCGAATTGCCTCTAGGGGAACTGTAGGCGGACAGGCAGTGTCGATGACAAAATGAATATACTCTTCTGCCAGCGAGCACTTTTCGCTGGTGAGTATCTGAGGGTGTCGGGACATGTAGTCTGCCGGATTTTCTGACTTCCCCGGTTTGTGGACGATGGTGTATATATAGTCCTGGAGACGTAGTCCCCATCGTTCAATGCGTGGAGGCATCTTGGCTTTGGGATTACCAAAGATGGTGACTAGGGCTTGGTGGTCCGTAATGATGGTGAAGTGTTTGCCGTACACAAAGAGATGGAAGTGCTCGCAGGCCCACACCACCGCCAGACTCTCTTTTTCCGGTTGGGAGTACGCCTTCTCTGTGTCAGTGAGACTGCGACTGGCATAGGTGATGATGTGGCGTTGTTCTGAGTCTTCCTGATACTGCGCCAGAATGGCGCCCAGGCCCACCGGACTGGCGTCAACAGTAATTTCAGTTCTTTTCTTAGTGTCGAAGTATGCTAGGTTGGTGGCAGACCTGACGGCATGTTTGATTTTGTTGAATGAGTGTTCACAGGCAACTGTCCATGTAAATGGCTGGCCTTGTCGGGTGAGCTCCCTGAGGGGATAGCTGATGGTAGCGTAATCCCGAATGTAGCGTGCACAATAGCTTGCCATTCCAAGAAATGAACGGAGGTCACTGACGTCTCGTGGTGTTGGAGTGTCTGCGAGGGCAGACACTTTCTCTGGGTCCGGTTTCATACCCACTTTGGGGAAGATGTGACCATAAAATTTCAGGGTCGTCCTGTGGAACTCGCATTTGTCTGCGTTCAGAGTTAAGTTGGCGTTCAGTAGTGCGTGGCACACTCTGTCTAAAGCAGTGTCATGTTCGGTCTGGTCTTTACCAAACACTAGGAGATCATCGCTGTAATTGAAAGCATTTGGGATTCCTTGGATTACTCGCCGAATAGCTTCTTGAAAAATCTCGGTGGCCGAAGAGATGCCGAAATTCAATTGCTTGTAACGGAAGAGTCCTTGGTGGGTTGTGAAGGTCGTGATGTAGCGTGACTTGTCATGTAATTCCAGCTGGTGGTATCCCTTATTCAGATCGAGTTTCGAGAATACCGTGGCTCCATTAAGACGAGCGATCATATCGCTAATGTGTGGCCCTGGGTGGCGCTCTCGCTCGATAGCCATGTTGGGCGCGCGCATGTCCACACACAGACGCACTTTGTTGTTTTGCCCTTTCTTAGGTACTACCACTACGGGTGATACCCACGGGGTTGGCCCCGACGTGCGCTCAATGATGTCTGTCTTTAGCAGGTCTTGAAGTTCATCGTCTACAGCTTGCTGTAGGTGGAAAGGCACTTTCCTGTGGTGTTGCGCCACTGGAGTCACACGCTCATCGATGTGTAATTTTACCTTGAATTGGTTGAGCTTCCCATGCCCTTTGAAGAGGTTCGGAAACTTAGCGACAATGTCTGGGGCATCTTCGGTCATGTAAAGGAGTTCCACGAGCTTCAATCTTTCGGCCATAGGCAAACTGAGTAGGCAGTCAGCCAGGTCCGGGCCTTCGACAACATGAATATAAGCTGGAATTTGTCAATCCTTGTATGATAGAGTCGTGCTGAAACGGCCTAGGCATTGCAGTGGCTTTCTGGACATCCAGGTAAGTATTCGGACAGCTGCAGGTTCTAGTTTTGGTCGTGGTTTCATACTTTGGTATTCAAGCGCACAGATGTAATTTAGAGAGGCTCCCGAGTCTAGGACAAACTTGGCGGGATGGTCTCCTATTCGGATGTCTAGTTTTGGGTATTTCTTTAGCCTGTCCGGGTCTGACACCATACAGATATATTCGTCACTGTCTTGTGACACAGGCGTGGGTGATGATGACTCACTGGATGTTGATCTTCGTGATCGATATGAGCTTGCAGAACGGACGCTCGACCCGGATGAACTAGAGGAGCGTTCTTCTCTTCTTTTCACTGCACGAGCGTGATGTTGCGTGATGGATCGAGGCATGGATGATCTCCGCCCCGATCGTTGAGTTTGACAGACCACTTCGAAGTGATTCTCCCTGCCGCAGCGATGACATCGCTGACCGATAGCCGGACACTGTCCTGAATGGGGATAGTCCTGGCCGCATCTGTAGCACGCTGGTGCCGTTTTGCTGGACTTGGTGTGTCGCGACTCCTGCCGTGATGACGTCCTCCGGGAAGTTGTGAAGCGTGTCGGCTTGCTTGGCTTATGATGGTCTGTCCGGTGTTTCATCTACTTGTGTGCTTGCATTCTGAATGCTTGTTCCTTCTTTTCAGTCTTGGTAATGTCTATTTTCCTTGCGTGATCTTCTGCTTGGTCGTTGATTCGTGTCATTTCTTCAATTTCTTCGAGAGTGTAGTGCTTCTTCAGCAGTCGCTGGCGCAATGATTCAGATTGGCAACCTTCAAATATGCGCAGTCGCAACGCGTCTTCAGTGGTGAAAACGTCAAACTCGCAGTGGCGAGCTAGTCGCCTGATGCACACGATGAAGTCGCACATGTGTTCATCTTTTTCTTGGGCGGCTAGATTGAACGTGTAGCGTTCGTAATCGAGGTTGCGTTTGTGTAGAAACCTCCGGTCAAGGGCTCCTTTTACGTCATCATAGGAGGCGGTAGTCGCATTAGGCAGTTCTTTGATATCTGCGCGATGTCTTTCCCCACTAAATTTCGCAGGGCTATCAATTTCTGCTTGGGATCTTATACCTGAGACCCGTTCATGTAGTCCTCAAAGTCTTCAGCCCAGCTCTTCCACTTAGGTCCCATAATATTGCCGAACGTCAACGCTAGAGGGTCTGGTGGCCGCAGATATGGTACCCCCATAAGTATCTGGGGGGATGGTGCCAGCGGTGATGGGGTATCTGGAGCTGCCGCTCCCCCCCTGAAGCACCTGTCGAGCTAGTGACAGACCTTTCCACTCAATGAGGTCACTCAGCTGGCTGTCGTTTAATTTAGTATTGCTTGGCTTCAACAGTGCTTGTTTAGTAGTTTGAATGTATTAAGTTCGATATTGCCTGACTCCAAGATGGCCGACCTCCGAAATTCAAGGGGTATCCATGGCCGGTGCCTGACTTCAAGATGGCAGCCACTCGGGACACACTGTATTGCTTCTAAGCCACTGTCTCTTTTCTTGCTTTAATGGCCATTTATCTGAAAGGTTCGGGTTTGCCGGTTATTCCAGCGCTCTGGACTCACCCTTACGCCTTCCTCTCTTTGTTGGCAGGGTCAGGAACACTCACTGGTGCCTTCTGCAGTTTCGCGCCGTTTTCCGACTCGGGCGCCAGATTTCTAGTTTGTTGGGTGGGGCAGTCTTGGTGCGTCACCGATGCTGCATGTAAGCAGAATCCACAGTTTCAGAGCTGTCGCGCTCCCGGGCAGCATCCAACGCGATGTGTAGAGCGTCTTTCACTTTTCGCGCTCTTTCACGTCGCCGGTAGCAGGCTGCAGGCTCTGTGTTGTCGGGCCGTACACGGACGGCTGGGGCTGTCATCGCATGGAGTGGGTGTTCAGAGATCCCACCCTCGTCGCCAGTGTCGCCTTTGGCCCCAATAAAACACAGGAGCCGAGAGTGAGTATCAGGCACGTCTTTATTTTACCATGCCATACTCGCAACTGAACTTGTAACCTTTCCTTCCGCCCTCTGCCCATGCCCCTTCCTGCCTTGCCTGCCCTGTCCCTAGACAGAGGTCAGGCAAAGACGATACGACAACCGGCATTGCCGGAGTGCCCGCGTTACCAATCTGGCGCTGGCCTTAATAATAGTGCAGTCTGAGACCAAGATTCTCCAGTTATACCTAGCAGGGTAGCAAGGAAGCCATTTGCAGGAGGCCCAGAGCACACAATCTGATATAGGCTTTGGTTTATACTTACCTCGGTGATTGCAGGACAAAGGGAAGGAAACTATAACCTCTCCTGTGAGGAAGGCTAAGCCCTGGTCTGGCATGAACGGGCAGCCCCAAGACCATGGCTGTGGGTGAGCAATTTTGGCAGGAGGTCACCACAGAGGTGGCGGACGCGATTTCCACAGAGGTCTCCGGCACTATGGGCTATTGTATATTGAATAGGTTCCCCCATGGCTAAAACGAAGGTCACATGCAGATTCCAGGACCAAGACTTTATACTAGCGAAATGCAAAATAAGGAGAGATTGGCAAACCCCCAGATAGCTAGAGGTCGGAGGGAATTTGAGAAGTGGGCAACATACGAAGGAGAAATACTACTGAGAGAAGCTAGGAGGGGTATACGGAGCATGGCGGTGGCACAGGCCTGGGAGCTGCTGGTGGCCTCCTTGAAGGACCTAGAACCGGACACATCGCTGGCGCTGACCCTGCCCCCACCCCGGGTGCTTAGACCACCCCCACACAACAGAGATGGACATCTTTTGAGAGACCAACTGATAGCGCCTCAACAAGGGTCCACGGATAGCTGCCCTCATCACAATTCCTTCGAACAAAGGTATAGATTTATGCAAGGGGGAGGGGAGAGCTTAGAATGGTAAAGTACATGCAGTTGATATTGTTATCAAAAAGAAAACCATAGCAGAATGTGTTGTATGATCAAGGCCTCTTAGACCATTGGAACAATAATACCTATACATGAATCTTGTGCCAAAGCTTTATTAAAAAATGTGCTTTGAAAAAATAACAGAAATGGCACTTGCAGGCTTCGGATTATTTGCTTCGAATTGTGTAATACACCCAGCCATCTACGATGCTCCCGACACTTCACAAATGTCTCTGTATTTCAGAGGTGCTGGCCAAGGCTTCCGGTTGCCCCATTGGCTACTGCGCCTCTGCTCACTTTGGCCATCTTCAGGGCCACACATTTGTGCTCAGAGGCCGCTGCTACAATATACTCATCAAGTCTCTTCTCATTTCTCGCTGAAGCCCTGCCTACCAACAATGACCTCAGTGTTACATCCTGACGTCACTGCCAGGTCTGTTTCAAGAAGACAAACTGGCAAGTTAACGGAAACGTTTGTGTCTCGATGAGAGGCGCAGACCGGATACGGAAACATATATTCAACCTGACAAACACCTGTTCGACGGCGACAGCAGCTAAAACCGTTTGAAACAAATTCTTGCAAGCATTGCAGGATCGAGGGGATTGCTTAATAGAGCAATCGCTGTGCAAGTCGTAAAGCAACACTATTTATGCCATTCACATTTACCTACTCTCACTGCAGCATCCATCCTAGGGCAGTGGGCCACCCCCTTCAGCCATTCGCTCTCTGACACTGTGAATTATGAAATGTTCCCTCATTATACGTGCACATCTCTCTAAAAAAAATGCCAGGCCTGCTGGGCCAATCTCTTCTTTCATTTCCTTCTTTTGCACGCTATTTGTTTGCCTATTTTTGTTTCACTCATTTCCCTTCATAAACATATACGTGCTGCTTTATAGCATTTCTACGTTTTAAACTTTTAATGTCTATTTCATGTACTTGCAAAAAGAAAATAGGTTAAAATGTACATGCTTAACAAGTCCTGACCCATTGGTTTTACGACGCTTGCCATACTGTTAGCACATACCTTTTATTTGAAGTGTTGTAGTTCTTTAGTTGTTTTCGGTGCATACTATGTGCAGTGATGTCAAACTTAAAAAATAAATAAATTGAATATGCAAGGCATTACCCGTGAATTGATAAAACAATGAATTGGAAAGCATTTAGTTCCCCAGTACCAGTGCCCGATCTGAGATAATTATTGCAGCCAATAAAATGGGGCACACAGGTGTTAAGAATTCATTGGATGGAATAATTATCGCCTATGCCAGTGGTTGTCTATTAAACAGGACATAACAAGCGGATTTTGGAGCTTACCTACCAAAATCAGCATGACCTGGTATTTTCCGGGTCTTTTTTCCACTTTTTAAACTCCAGCAGGTGTAACCCGCTGATATTCAAAAGGAGATGCGAACTATATCCCATCTAGTAATTAACAGGTGCAATAAAGATTGTATGGCTTTTACTTTCACACCATGCACAAACTGGTGTTTGTGAAGGGCTCACAATTTTCCGGGCTACTCCTAAGAGGGCCTTACAGAGGCAAAGAAAAGTCTGAATTCTAATCTCAGATTCCCCACTTGAAAGCATGCTCTGCTCCAGGGCCAATAACTTCCTTCCTCTCTGGCTCTGCCCGGATTCCTTGTCCTAATTTAGCACTTGAAATGCATGCTACACACCCGCACTTAGCTCTGAAACACCAGTATATTTTACATTTCGGTAGTCGTAGAAGCAGGGCCAGAGCTGTCAGATGCGTTCGTGCGGTCAGTCCAAGTCAATACGTTTTTGTAGACGCCAACCCTGGGGTTCATTTCGAAGAAAGAAAAACATAATGGGAAAAGGAAGCATTTATCACCACTTTGTGGCAAGCCAGCATTTACTGCCTCATCATGAATGAGGCCAGAACTGCTTAAAAAATAGTTTATATAAATTAATTTTGTTTCAAGAGTGGAGGCACAAGTGGTGGCACTGAGCGGCGCACTGTACATGTCTTTGCTGTTATTTTCCCGGAATTGACTAAATTGTGCACATATTGTTTAGAAGCAGCAAGTTTGTGTCTCTGTCCTGACCGACCTGAGCACGAACACCATTGTACTAGTGCAGTCACGTTTTGCACATGCCTACCGGAAACGGAGGGGTGCAAAAGCATTTATAAATATTTGAGCTGTCTGATCAACGCATAACCACATTGGCATCGACTGACCGATGTAACAATCTTTGGCAAAGCCAGTAGGTTTGGCTTTAATGTGTGCACGCAAACCTAAGAATGACATGTGCATCAAATAGTTTGTGCAAAAATGACAATTTCACCTATTCGTCTACAACGTGATTTTGCACACAGTTGAATTCCGCAAAGATGATGAGATGGGGCAAAAGGCCGGTATCGGAGCAGAGTTTTTGTAATCTGGCAGCACGTAAAGGAAGTGGCACTCTCGCAGGCAGCTGGCGGCAGTTTTTGTAAACCGCTCGACGTGGGTGTGAGCTGCCGCCGCTGGGCCCTGGAAGCTGTCCTCGAGGAGCAGGACCCATCTCTACGTGCTGCCCCGTAGGTGTACTGCCCTGTTCTGTGTGTAAGAGCTACAAAGGGTAGTTTCAGGGAAAACGGCTCGAAGTTAGGATTCATTTCTGCATACACTTATTTACTGTTACGATTAAAAAGCAAGATCAGGGCCGGACTAGCCACACGGGGCATCACGTTTCCCTGGGAGGTTGAAAGGGTGGGGGCCAGTTTTCTTAGGGGGGGGCTAGTTTTGCAGCAACATCGCCCGAGTAACAAAATAAACAAACACGCATAACCCACTCACTTTCGTTTCCAGCCTCCCGGGCCAGCCAGTGCTTCGCACTTGCCCCCACCCCCGCCCCAGTCCCCAAACTCCCCTTGTAGCGGTCTGGCTCGCTCACTACCCGGGGCTAGTCCACCAAAATTACCAGAGCCGCTTAGGGTTGTCTGGCCCTGATTACCATGACAACTAGTCAGTAACACGACTTCCTCAGGTCAGTAACATGACTTCTGCAGTGTTAACATAAAGCGGGCACCAGGAGCCCTAATACACATAGGGCACACTTTCCCTGTTTGCGCCAGGGCACACATTAAACCAGGTGTACCAGGCACAAACAGGGAAAGTGCGCCCTATTACATTGAAGCGCTGCCCCCAGGGCACCCGTAAACTCGAGCTGCCTGGGGGCCGCGCAATCAAGTATAAAACAGAGGGCTTTCAAGCAGCTGCTCTGTGTTTCACTGTGCAGGCAGCAACCGGGCTGCACTTTTAAGAGGGGAAAGAGATCCCCTTGCAGGCATAATACTGCTGTATTGTGGAAAGTGCCCCGGGGTTACAACGGGCATACGGCCTCATGCAAATGAGGGAATGCCTTTGCCTCTGCACCCGCGTTGTATTATAGCCGCAGGTGTAGAGGCAAAGAAGCTGTTAGGAGGCGCACTGGCACTGTGCCACCTAAAAGGTGGCACACAGCCCTCTGGAGTGGGTAAAGGGGGTCCTATGACTCCCAACATCCCCTTAAAAGTGCAGGCAGGTTGCTGCCTGGACAGAACACAGAGTGGCTGGTTCAAAACCGCCTTATATTTCACTTAAATACACTAGTCCCAGGGGTATACAACCTTTACAACGCAACTTTTACAACGACCTACCATTACCACGCATTTTTTACAACGCAGGATCCATTACAACGCATACCATTACAACGCATGTATTTACAACGCAGGTACCTTTACAACGCATACCATTACAACGTAAGTATTGGTAAGTATATCATTTTATTAAAAATATTATAAGTTTGGGTTTTTGGGTAAAGGGGTATTTTTAGGGTTCAGGGTCAGTTTTCAGTTTTTGGGTAAAGGGGTATTTTTAGGGTTTAGGGTCAGTTTTCAGTTTTTGGGTAAAGGGGTATTTTTAGGGTTCAGGGTCAGTTTTCAGTTTTTGGGTAAAGGGGTATTTTTAGGGTTCAGGGTCAGTTTTCAGTTTTTGGGTAAAGGGGTATTTTTAGGGTTCAGGGTCAGTTTTCAGTTTTTGGGTAAAGGGGTATTTTTAGGGTTCAGGGTCAGTTTTCAGTTTTTGGTTAAAGGGGTATTTTTAGGGTTCAGGGTCAGTTTTCAGTTTTTGAGTAAAGGGGTATTTTTAGGGTTCAGGGTTAGTTTTGGGTTTTTGGGGTACAGGGGTATTTTTAGGGTTCAGGGTCAGTTTTGGGTTTTTGGGTAAAGGGGTATTTTTAGGGTTTAGGGTCAGTTTTGGGTTTTTGGGTAAAGGGGTATTTTTAGGGTTCAGGGTCAGTTTTGGGTTTTTGGGTAAAGGGGTATTTTTAGGGTTTAGGGTCAGTTTGGGGTTTTTGGGTAAAGGGGTATTTTTAGGGTTCAGGGTCAGTTTTGGGTTTTTGGGTAAAGGGGTACAGGGTAAAAATTAAATATAATTAAATTTAAATTAAATTAAATTAAATTGATTAAATTAAATTAAATTACATTAATTAAATTAAATTAATTAAATTAAATTAAATTACATTATATTAATTTTAATTAAATTACATTTTAAAAAATATTATATACTTACCAATACTTACGTTGTAATGGTATGTGTTGTAAAGGTACCTGCGTTGTAAATACATGCGTTGTAATGGTATGCGTTGTAATGGATCCTGCGTTGTAAAAAATGCGTGGTAATGGTAGGCGTGGTAAAAGTATGCGTTGTAACGTCATACATCCGTCCCAGGGCAGCACCACTTTGTGGCTGACCTGAGGGCAGCTCATTCAATATAATACAGTGCATACGTCTTGTTTGCGAACGTGCACCTGGCTCAAAGAGAGCGTGCCGTATTCTGTAATATGGCCCCTGGTGTAGGCTCCTGCAAGACGCATTATATACCAGCCCCTCCTTAGGGGCCTTGCTAACACACACCCCTCACCCATTCACCACAGGTGTCACCAGTCAGGTTACTCTGCTAAACAAAGGGGCCGAGCGGACGTGCCCTGGGTCAGTTTAGTAACCACGTATGCAGGGTTTGAGTGATCGTTTACTTTAGTATAAATGCCTAGAGCTCACTACTCAACACCTGGCATTGGCAACTCACAGCTGCCCCTATATGGATTTACACCCAGACAAACAGGCTGCAGACGCAAAGCATGCCTAGGCCCCTAACATCAAAGCACCCCCGAGCAGGTTTTTGTAAAACCTGAAATTATTGTGTGGAGATGTTGCACAAGGGACGTGGAAGCTCAGTTTCAAGCGAGTCATAAGACTTTTAGTGGAGACAAGTAGGTGTAAAAAACACACATTTTTCGAGTCTAAGTGAAGTAGCATGAAGGTGCTCCAGTACCTACTTATAATAAATAACGACAAAGTACCACCCCTCCTACAGCAGTCTCCAGAAAATTGACATTTGAAGGAATGTCTTTCCAACTATCGTGTATATATTCTCTGTATTGGTATAGTGCATACCTGTAACGTCATTGCTTCTAGGCCCTTTTCTGTATTTTAAGTTTTGAGGGATATCCCTAAACTCAACCTAGAGACAAAAAGCGAGGGGCTTCCACATCTGGCGCCTGTCCGGCAAAAGGTTCAGATAAGGGAATGCTTTGTATTATTATCATGGAATAACAAGATTAGCTCAGCCTATTAGATCGAAAATCAGAACTTTGCATGCATTCTAGGCTCATTGAATAGGAAAAGCCAGACATGAAGCAGACAGACACCATGCCTGTTTTTTTTTTTTAACATGTTGGGTTATAGCATGGGGACGGGTGCTAATAGCTAATGTCCGGGTATTAACATTCACCCATTAGTCAGAGCTGAATAAACGTTGATAAGGCTAATGTTTTTTTCATTTGATCTAAGTGTTAAACTTCTATCTGTCTATAATTATCTTAAATGTATCTCACCGATATTATATGCATGGTGTTGCTGTTGTGATCTGTCAGTACAGATGAGTTTGGAATATTTTCTGTATACCTACCTGAAAGGACCAGGATACCTTTGTGTATTCTGATTGTGTTTATTGGTACTGCTTGGTGATTCTTTTTATAGTTGGCATTCTTGACCTCTCAATTGGGAAGAAGGAATGGTCTCTGGTAGCTTGTGCTTTCTCTGTATTAGGCTCATTGCCCTGTGCATTTGCCCCCTTTCAATGAGAACCTTATCAATACCTAAAATTGAGTCTGCCCTGTGGACTGCTTTCACTATGGTATTGAAACACTTAAAGATGTTGCAGTGGATCAGCGCAGCAACCTTTCTATTTCTTGTTGTGCACTACCTGTGTCCTCCATCACAAGCCTGTTGGTTCCTTAACTTGTTGGCAATAACCTCTCTGAAGCTTGTCTGTAACAGGACAAGACGTCTAAAGCTGATCAATAAATTGAAGTGTAATGGAAAGGAGTTTTGCAGCCTAAGTGTTGATCCTATACTTTGCTCTTCTGTTCTCAGGCCTAGGTTTGTCCTCACCTTCTTTTCTCTCTGAAGCCTCTGCCTGCTTCTGCCAGTTCCATTTTTATGTTTCAGTTGACATGCTTGTCTTACTATTTTACTTGTCCATGTTCTCTTTATTGAGATTTAATGATTTCACACGTATTAAAAAAATTTGAGCCTTTGAAGGTATTAACATCGATGAGTGGGTTGAGCATCAGCACCGGACATTTGTTTATAACTGACAAGCCTCAGACTCGGATTAGAGAAGAGAGAACTTGGGCTTTCACCCTTCCTGAGTAAATAAAAGGCCTGTCATTAATTTCTGTAAAAACAACTGCTTGTTCAGGAGGGTCATATAGTGCTATTCCAGACACTTCAAGCCACTCTTTGTTACTGTAATCATGCAAGAATACCTAAGACCAGAGTTGAGTAAGCAGTACAGAGTCACTGTCAACAGAGTGAGGACTTGGCCTGAAAGGAAGTAGCAGTGTGCTAACCTAAAGGCACACTTCACGTTTCACAGTGTCTTAGGAGAAAGGCAAGCAGGCCAGCAGTCAAGCCATTGCCACACACATTGCAGAGGTAAGATAATTTTTTCTGTTTGTCAACGTTCTTTATGAAGTTGAGGCTTGGGTTACTGAAGGTTCTGTGGTTTCAAGAGACAGGTAAAGCCCTGGCTTTACCTGTAATATTAGTTGGTTGCCATTCCCATCTGGGAGACAATCTGACCATCTCTTAAATACGGTGGTAAGTGGCATGCCCTACCACTCCTGCTCGTCACCTATATACGGCGTTCTCAAAGCACATTGAAGCAGACTGGATAGCCATATCACATTTATGTGCATTCAAGATTCTGTCACTCACCTTCAGGGGCTTCTCTGGTCAAGCACTCCTCCATATTTGAGATAGGAGCCTGATCCTAAAAAGGTTTGATAATCTCTCCACCATGGCCATTCCTACCCCTAGTAGTGACCGTTATCACACTTCGAGGCTTCTAAACTCTGAAACCAACTGTGGTTGGATACAATATCTGGACCAGCTTCGACCTCTTTCAAGAAAGCCCAGATACCAAAGGGGCTGCAATGCTACGCTAGCGGCAGGTTACGCAATGGTAGCAATAGTGCTCCCAGCCATACATTATAAGGATATTGCAAGCCAGCATGGAGTTCCATGACTATACAGCGGAACAAAGTGAAAGGCCAAGTTTATTTATAGGGTCATAGAACTCTGAGGTTACCTGTAATATCCTTATAATTTATGGCAGATGGTTCTTTATTCCTTATAATACACCACACCCTTCCCATAAACACCTAAATCCTTGGCGTGCTGTTCTTTCAAATAAAAGAGAATGTTTGTAAACTTAAAGAATAAAATTAGAGTCTCTATCGAAAATTAAACATACCAAAAAGTAGTTTCATATTTTTGGCAAAAAGAGATTAGAATCAGGTTGCAAGTCTGTTTAAAATAAAACACTATAGCTCTGAATGTGTAGAAACACGCATAGGCAATCTATCTCTCCTACAATCACCTAAGTTGTAGAAAAAAGAAACAAGTTGCCATAATATCTCCTTTCTGCTTCTCAGTGTTAAGCTAGAAAAACAGAGCAGAAGAATGAAAAAACATGTTTCCTTTTAGGTTTTTAAAGTTTAGCTTTAATTATGCGCTGTGACCGCTTTCCCCCCCAGCTTCTGACTCTCACAGCAGGCATTCTGTAGTTAGAACTAAACTGTAATACGTTATTACAATCCAGTGCCTATGTGATTTCTTTATTATAGGCAATAAGGAACATCTCAAGTCTCCTATAAAAAGAACATTTGAGTCTGGCTTTTATTCAGGGTTGGCAGGCTCCCATGTATTTTAAGAATAACAAGGCTCTATTCTTCCACCGACAACCCTCTGTGCAAAGTTAATTTATGATTTCCCCGATGCTCGCGACATGCCTGGACCTTGGCTGCAAGTTGCCATTGTCTGTTCATTAGTACTGTTTCTGTCTCCCCTTTCACCTGCATCCACATTCTCCACATTGTGATTGTCAACTTTCTAGCAGTTTCAATTCATGCCCTCCTTTTCATCTGCAAGCGCAAAACATTTTACACCTAGGTTCCAAAGTGCATGAGTATTCAGTACCTCACTATTTTGTTTTATTTGTAAGTGTTTACATGTGTATTAAGAATTCCACTTTGCTTTATTCATTTCTGTGTGTTCATTTGTACTCATAATTCTGCTTAGTTTATATTTTTGTGTGCTTACAAGTGTGACCTAAACCACACCTTTGTGTCATATTTCTATATGTTTCTAATACAAAAGTTCCATCCATTATTTGTGTGAGTATTTGAAACTGCGCTTTTATGTGTGCTTTATGCATTCAGTACTCTGCTTTTTTGCATTTATATTTGATTCAGTGTGTATCTCACCTCTACAAGTTTTTTGCATTTCTATATGTTGGTAATACCACAATAACTTTGAAATTGTAGAAAGGCATTCTGAACTTTGTTTTTTTTTTTTGCATTTCTGTGTGTTTATACATATATTTAGAATACAACTACTGTTTCTTTTATTTGTATATTTTTACATGTGTGTCCTGAACTCTGTCATAGCTTCTTGTGTATCTGTACGCTAACATAAGTATTGTAAGCTCTGGAACAGTTTTGCAATCGTTTTTCTATTTTTGTA
Source organism: Lissotriton helveticus (assembly GCF_964261635.1). Classification (NCBI taxonomy): domain Eukaryota; kingdom Metazoa; phylum Chordata; class Amphibia; order Caudata; family Salamandridae; genus Lissotriton; species Lissotriton helveticus. The sequence goes on along the minus strand of NC_136065.1, from coordinate 1,256,101,691 downwards.
CCTTTAAATGTGTACTTTGAACTCCAACATTATTTGCTTAATTTCAGTTTGTTTATATTTGTGATCTGAAAGCTATTTCTATATTTGCATTGCTGTATGGTGACACGTGCGTTATCAATACTGCAACTGTTTCTTGTAATTTTGTATGTATATATGAGTATTGCAAACTGTACTATTGTTTTATACCTGTATGTTAACACCATCATTTTGTGTTTAATACTTTTTTATTTTCAAGTCAAGTCTACTCTATGCTCTGTTTACAATACTGTAAGTTTGCAGTACCTCAAAGCCCTTTGAAATGGCAGAAAAGCTTTTTTTGCATTTCTGTATGTTAGTTCATATATTCCGAAATCTGTTACTGTATCTGCATTTGTGTATGTGAACATCCTGAACTCTGATATAGCTTGTTGTGTTTCTGTATGCTAGTGTGTATTCTGAGTTATAATATATTTTTCAGACAGTTGTAGTGCCTCTGTATTTTTACATTTGTCTTTTGAACTTTGCTTTCATTTGTTGTCTTTCTAAATATTAACATGCATAATCCACAATCCTCTACACTTTCTTGTATTTGTGTATTTACCTGGGCATTCTACGCAGTACTTTTGTTTTTCTGTGTGTGTATTGCAAACTTTTGTTTTTATCTCTCCAAGTGTTTACTTGTGTGTTCTTATCTTCACATTCATTTGATGCGTTTCTGTATGTTTAGTTTAAATTCTAAACTCTTCTACTGATTCTCACATGTGTTTTTTTCACACATAAGCGTTATGAACTCTGCTCTTGTTTTTTGCAATTCTGTATGTGATTTATACAAAAAAAAATTATTTCGGAATGTTTAAAATTGTTTTAAACTTCAGTTTTCAATGCCTCTATATGTGTGGATATGCATTCTGAGCCAAGTAACTGTTTATTGCATTTGGGCATGTTTACACATGTGTTCTGACCTTTTCTATTGATTTTTATATTTCTGTTAGTTGACATGTACCGTTTGGCCTCTGCCACTGTTGTGTCCTTCTCTGTGATAACATTTGTATGTAGAACTTTTTAATTTTTTGTTTTCTGTATGTTTACATGTACATTCTGAAATCTTTAATTTGTGTTGGATTTCTGAATATATATCTTGAAGTACTTTGAAGTGACAGACATGCAACTTAAAACAAGTGCTACTGTAGCAGGTCTTGTTTAGGTTTTATGAATCAGTCTCAAAACATAAAAAGGAACATTTTCAAATGGGCTCCCATAATTTTGCACATCATTTATCCGTACTCATTTTGTTGTGTCTTTTCTTGTGTATTTCTGGCCTTTGATTTTCTAAAGTCAAGTGGGCATTGCTTTTGTGTCTTTTTATTTTTTGTGTGTTTTTCCTTCATTGGAACTCGTGGCTCATGCTTTCCTCTTTTGTCTAAGAGCTTACATGCCCACCCAAGGAGCTAACCATGTATTGTACAATGAGCAATACAATAGCTAAAAGCACACAGGGTATAGTGACCAATACTGCTGTCTCCACAACTCAAGAAGTTCTGCATATACAACCTCAGTAGCTTCTGAATCTCTCAATGAAGTCATGAACCAATTAACCCCTGTCCAGTCCAAAGATAAGTGGTCTTAGGCCTCGCAGCACTGTTAGATTATCACTATTGCAACTTACCGCACATTGCAGTAGCAGATGTAAAAGGATACAAGTAGCTTCTGCAAGAAACAAAATAAAGTGCACAAATCTTTTAGTAAGATTGTAGAACTTTTTTAACGACATGAGTACAGGAAATTTTCAGCTCAAAGAAGTATTGTAAAAGTGCTTCTAATTAGAAAGTAGATGATGATATTGAACACATAATTATAAAATGTACTGTGAAATTGACCAATGACAAATTGGTACATTTCACTGATGAATTCTCAATTTCAGAAACTGTGTTTCGGCAAATTTGTACAAATTTCTCTGCTATCCTTTGGAGGTTAGAAGTGCATTTTTAAAAAACATCTGAAAGAAGTTGGAGGGTAAACAAAATTAATGATGGAGGATCTTCTAACATTCCCCTCGAAATAGTGGAAGTATCTCTCCTTAAAAGTTTTAAAATATTTCAGTTCAACAAATTCAACCAGAAACACATAGATTATGTCAGTTGGGAGCACTATGGGTAGCTAAATGTGCAAGCTTGTAAAACATTATTATCTGTTTTCATAATCAGTTTTCACTACTGTCTATAATTTCATCCTTACAATAAGTATAAGAACCTGTGTGTATCATTGGGCAGTGATGAGGAATGTGAAGCCATTTTAGTAGAGGGAAATAGCACTGTGTGAGGCGGCACAGACTCCACACTTATCTTTGGACCTGGAACTTCTCTCTCAGTGGAGCCAAGTAAGTTTAGGGTAGCTTTCTGATTCTAAAGAGAAAGCACTGAACATTTTAAGTATCTTTTACAAACCCAAACTATTGCAGAAGTTTCTATAAGTCAGATTTTAAGGTAGAAATATTTTCATGCTTTTTTATTGAATATAACAGAAACATATTTTTAAGTGAATACAGATATATCTTAATTTTTAAACAAAAAACTTTTAATTTAAGATATACTTTCTGGTTAATAATTCAAATAAATGAAAACACTATGGTTGAAAAATGTGTGGAAACTCTATAATTGGTGAATATTTAGATAACTGATTAGTTTGCAAAGTTTGAAATGTTTAGATCCTTTTCCCTGTCTTCTAGTACTCATACTTCATATTCTTAATTATGTTAAAAGTTCACACCTTGGCAACAGACAAAAAATGTAATTCCACAAGAAAAATCCAGATCTTCTCTCATTTTGTGTTCCATAAAATATTTTGGCATGAGTAGTGCAATCGTATTGTATTTTATTGCATATTTTGGTAACAAATATATCTTAATACACAATCATCTATATCACCTATATTGTAGGTACATCGGGCCCTACCCATCATGTTTTCTTGCATATCTCAGTTCATTTGCATTAACTTCTAACTGAGGTTTGATATGGTCATGGTTTTTACTGATCGCTTTTCAGTTTCGAATTGATCTTTCTAAGAAGTGCACAGGGTAAAGAAAACGAAATATAAGTTAAAAATAAATACACATAAGCATTCTACGCAGCACATGTATTGAAATGAATAGTAAGAAATTGAAAATGACTAAAAATAAATAATTTAAACAACATTCTTAGAAGTCAGGATTAAGGACTGAAGCAACAGTACAATAATCAAGAGAATGAACAGAATAAGGGTATCATAGCTAGTGTAGCAGAGCGTCAGAGTATCTAAGTGTCTATGTAAATTAATAGCTCCTGCAGAGATCATATGAGAGGTGTCCAATAATAAGAGCAAATTGTGGGTTGTTGGTCACTGTACTTGTTTAGTCTGACTCTATAAAGGCAACTCTAATATTGAAGGGGGGTTTAATATAGAGGTCTATCATACTTGAGACAGAGCAGTAGTTACTCAAGACCCGTCTCAAAAGGGCATAAAGTTACAAGAGACTTCAAAGCATGAACTACCCTTTGATAATAACTGGGATTGTTTTAAATGCACTTCACAGGATTTCACGGTTTACACACAAACTGTATTCACAACGTTCTTAATTGAGTAGCAGACTAGTCAATCTGTTTATTCTGCCTATTGATTCCTCAGTAGCACTTAAAATATTAAATGACTTTTAATCACAGTCTCCCTCCATGTGAAAGATAAACACTTCATTAAAAAACAAAAAAATATTACATTTTAATAAAGGATGACTTAGATAATTTATAAACATAATTCTGGAGAGAGAGAAGATCCAAACTCTCTTTCTCAAGACCCCATCTTTATGCAATCTGTTTACACATTTTGCATACAATTTCTGATATGTGTTTCATTAATTCTTTTTTATTTTGGTGTTTGATTTTGCCTTTAAATTCTGTATTTATCTTGTTACGTTTGCTACGCTTCAAATACAGAGGTTCAATCCCAGGCTTTGTCCTTTGATAAATTACTGCTTATTTTTTAACATAGAATTGGTGTTTACAAGCTCCTCTCACTTTGTAGTCAGAGGAAGAATATTAAACTGAATTATGTAACAATCTTTCTGGGGTGCAGTGAGTGGAAAGGAAAGACTGTTGTATGTTATTTTTTGTAACACACAACAAAATGCAAATGACTGTCCACATTCAGCAGCTACAAAAGCAAAAATTAGGAACATTGTTTTGTAATTCTGAAGTGAGGTGGAAGCAGAGATGTTATTAGGATCAAAACAAAGCAAGACAATTTACTTAGTGATGCACAAATGATAAATATTCACTGAAACCCGATTTCCACACACTATCATTTCAGTGCAATAAAGTTTTAGCAGTTAGAGTCCATTTCAATGGAAAATGTGCTACCTGTAATTGATAGTGCACTACCACATGATGCTTTAGTTACATTTAAAAATCACCTGCTTCATGTCCATTAAAACTAGGTGGGTTGTAAAACCTTGTTGTTATAAAAATTGAGTTGTGGTCCTTAAAAGTCTGCTAAGTACTTGGTGAAGTCAATGTAGTGAATTTGACATCTTTGTTATCCACTATGTCACTTGACACAGTGAGGATAAGCTAATTTAACAACTATGGCACTCCTGATTCACAGAGACTTGCATTCATGCTTCAAATGCCTGCAGGTTTCAATTGTTAATTAAGTGATCAGTCCTTGATCACAGGTTCCTAATTGGCACATAATGGAGTGTCAGCTTTGTTAAGTACATTGATGTCTGAACCAATAGGCTTTCTGCATATTGCCAAGGCCTTTGGAATTGATCCTTGCATCCACCTGGAACCCATTGATAGATTAATTCGGATGTATGACATTACAACGCATGCTTTTACAACGCGGTTTTTACAACGCATACCATTACAACGCATAGTGCTTTGGGGCGCTGGATAGTGAATAGTTTAATTTACTATTCCAACTCCAGTCCTCGTGGATAGTAGGGAAGGTGTTGGATAGTACATTAAACCTATTCCCTATCCTAGAGCGCCCCCCAGCGCAATGCGTTGTAATGGTTTGCGTTGTAAAAGTTGCGTCGTAAAGGCACTTCGTGGTAAAAGTTGCGTTGTAAAGGATGTTTCCCGATTGATGAGTATGTAGTAAGGAATTCAGAAATTGAAGCACATTCTATTGGTGTGGTTGTGTAGTCTCTGCATTGTGTTGATGCTTTCTTGGGTAGCTCCTTGTTAATTAAGTTTTAATAGTAAAGTTGTTGCATAACCAGGTCTCCTGTCAACTTTTTCAATTGCTTCAAAGAGCGAGAAGATTTTCTATGTAGACACAATGGAAAATGTACATATTTTACCACAGAGCTGATATACTGAATGAACGGGAGCTCAAAGTCGACAAGAACTACACACAGGAGCGTAAAGGCGAAAAGAAATACATACAGGTTCCTTCCCGTGATTTGCCCTACCATCGCTGGGTGCCACTGTTGGGATAGCTCTGTAGTTCTAGACCTTATCCTGGCTTGTAGGTCACTCAGACATAGGGTCTTGCACACATTTTGTTTCTCCTTCAGTGAACGTGTAGACAAGCCTTTAAAGGCAAAGGGAAAGGTTAGTACTGGCTTAAGGGTGCTGTTATATATACAAAGCTGTGTATACTTTGGAAAAAACGAGCTGTCACCTTTCAGAGTTAGGTAGCTGTCCAATCGATTCAAACAGAAAAAGGGATGGGGAATGGAGAGTACAGTCTTGAGATGTGTATTAGGTCCACACATCCCATAAGACCCATTTCCAAACTCCTGTTGCTGCATAGGTATTCCTGGCACTGTTCACAAGGACAGACGAGACTCAAGGGGGCCCGCCTGTTCAGGGTTTAAGGTGTGCTAGTTCTAGGTAGGCTTTGCGCAATGTACATTATAAGCCAAATGCTATACTATGAAGAACAAGCTGTGGTGGGAAAGTATACTATCTTGGGAGGAAGACATGAGATCAGGGTCTGCTCCTGCTCGGGAGCAGAAAAAGACAAATTAATGTAATGGCATATCAATGCCATTTTATTTATTTGCTACTGCACCGGCTCGCACTGTGTGAGTGAGGGGCTGAGTCCTGCAAATGCAGGATTACAGCATTGGACTACACTGCACATGACGGATTGGCCGATCCCCCCCAACCCCCCATAGTATTTAAAAAAAAATAACAGCCTTACCATTTCTACAAAAACTAACGCAGTGATATAGCTGCTGTGTTTCCTAGGTTCATGCATGATGTGCTGCTGTAGTCCAGGTTTTTTTACTTGAATTCTGGGACTTGTAGCAATGTTTTATAATGGAATAAACAAGAGTAAAAGTGCTTAAACTCAAGGAAAAACCTGGACAGGATCAGCACATGACTCATGGCCCTGGGAAACTTGGCAGGTTGCACACAAAACTCAGATGAAAGAGAATGACCCTCGATTTGAAAGACTGGTCGAATTTCTCACTATGCCCTACAGGCTTCTCACTCCTATTATATATATCACCAGCTGCGACCAACCAGCAGTCACCCCAAAGACAGGTCAGAGGGCAGTAGGAACCCTCAGATAGGGGTGGAGGTACACTTTGCGTGCCCCCCCCCAACCTCTGCATCCCAGAATAACAGAATACAGAACTATTTTACAGAATCACAGAACGTATAGAACACCCACCTGTGAACCAATGACTCAAGTTCACTTTAGAGGGAAGATACCAGTCAGACAGAACACACAATATGAGTGCAGGGTGAACCAGTTCACGATGTCACGAGGAATTTTTGACTCAACAAACCACGCAGATCCCAGAATTGTAGCACAAATATAGAACTTCAGATTCTTCTGTGGTTTAATAAAATACAATGGTCTCATTAAAGTAGGGCAGGCTCCAAGATGCACAGAAGAAACACATATCAGCCATATGTTACTAATTAACAATCTTTCGAATGCAATGAATGATATTTAGTACAATTAACTATATTCCAGTCTTCAACTCTGGAAGGTGCCTTTGTAGAAGGTAGTTATGCAAGCCATGTTAATAAGGGTTCATTTCTTTGTGGTTTTTTTTCCAAAGAGCTCCAAGTAAATTTGCAGCCGTCTGTCTTCGTGCTGAGATCGGATGAGGCAGCCGCTTGCCTGGTGAAGGACTTCTACCCTAAACAAGCCCAGATTTTCATGAATTCCACCAGCGGCAGAAACACTGGGCTTGAGACTGCAGCCCCCATCCTGACCAGCAGTGGCAAATACAGCGCTGTTTATGTAGATGAATTCCCAGTCACAGAGCACGTACGCTGTACAGTGCGTCACGAAGGGGCCGTGGTGGTGGATAAAGAAGCCTTGGCAACACCAGAAGGTAGAGTACTTTCTTCTGTGTCTGTAGCCTCCGCCTTCAAAAAAGCCTTAATACCAGAATTAATAATATTGTGTTATATCTATTGGCAAATAACCACTGAAGACAAGACAGTTGCTTTATGATAGCTCCCACTCAACACATATAGCACTGTTACACAGGCCCTGATCACTAGTAGACTGTAGGAAGGCACTCTACGTCAGCATATCCGCACATTTCACCAAGAGATTCCAAGTTATCCAAAACACAAAAGCCAGGCTCTTGGTCAATCTCCCATCCCGCACACACATCTCAAAGACTTCCACTGGCTCCCAGTTCACAAGCACGCAATCTTCAGGCTCCCCACACAAACATTCAAAGCTTTGCCCAATCAAGGTCCTGCATACCTGAACAGCCGTATCAATTTCCACACCCCTACCCGAATTCTCAGCTCTGCCAGCCTCTAGCTCGCTCACATCCTTAGCTGTGGAAGGGCCAGTGAGCAAACACTCTCGTACCTGACCCCAAAGCCTGCAGCGACCTTCCCTTACACATCACAGCTGCCAGCCCAGTCCGTGATTTCTGCAAAAAGTAGAAAACCTAGCTCTTATTATATAGGCCCCAGCAAGCATATTACACCATCCTTCTTCAGATGTAGGATACCCTCCTGAGTGATATTCACACTGTACAACTAAGCATAACGTAACATAACATTCATGACTAAACAAATATGCTATAATTACTACTGTGATATAAGCGCGTTATTATGTAACTGCTATGACACAGGCAACTTTTTTGTCTCACCATGGCCACACAAATTGAACTGGCTTATAGGGCGATCTGGCAGAGCCAGAAGGGTTGGTCTGACAGGTCAGTGTGGAGGCCTGTTTCTGGCTGTTTGAGTCCCTTTTTTTTGGTCTAGTGAATCCGTTTTTACTGTTGGTTTCCTTGATAATTCCACAAACATTGCCTGCACTAAGCACAAATTCAAGAGTCCTACTATATCGTGCAAAAAGCCTATATTGCATGCCTTTATCGGTTCAATACTGCCCTCATTTGTAAATGTGTGCAACTTTTTTAGCTGTGTGATTTGCTAATGTAGGCTCACCCTTGTTTGGCAAGAAGAAATATTCCTCACACGTCACATCTGTAGTAAATATTCTGGTAATGATACTTGTGCAAAAACATAGATTGTATCAATTCCAAATGCAACAAGGACTTGAAAAGGGAAAGTCATCACATGTTTTATATTTATTTTAAAGACAATTTGGGGAAAAATATAGGGGCATTTTAGCAAGAACCTTGTTAAAGTTATCACCGCTGCTGCTAAAACGGCGATAATGGGCTTGCTAATTGCGTTATAGAATTCCAATAGAAGCCTAGGTTAGATGTGCAGGACATCTAACCTGGGCTTCGATTGGAATTCTATAACACATATTAGCAAGCCCATTATCACCGTTTGAGCGGCAGTTTCCTGCCACTAAAACTGTGATAATTTTAACGAGGTTCTTGCTAATATGCCCCATAGTAACTGCTTTTTTAAAGACATTGCACTCTAATGGCATTGACTGTCATGAGTTAGTCCTAGAGCTAGTGCAAACCTTTTGAAAAATATGTGAACATTTGTAGAATTGTCCTTTAAATTAATGTGAGGAAAAACGCTAAAGTCCAGCCAGAAAACTTGTATATCTACATATGAAACAGCAAAATGCGAATTGCTATTTCTGAATTAATGCTACAAGTAACAGGGATCACTGACATAATATCGAGGGACATAATATAGACTGTCAAAAATATCATTGACAAAATATCGACAGACAGAATATCGAGTAAAAAACTATCGTTTACAAAAATATAGTTATTACAAATTATCGACTTTATTAAAAACAATGTTAAATTAAATTAATATTAAAAATTAATTACTAAAATATACTTAAAAATACTTAAATTAACTTATAATAATTAAATAATTAATGAAAGTTATAATTAAAAAAAATTACAATCATATTTGTTAAAATATATATATATAGTAACATAATATAATTAAATAATATCCAATATTAATACCGTACGATAGCAGAAGTGTAAAAATTACTATTCCCACTCCAAATAGTGCAACAGTAGGGAAAGCGTTGGATAGCGTAGGGGTTAAAATTACTATTCGCACTCCAGTGGGTGCAACAGTAGGGAAAGCGTTGGATAGCGTATGTCTAAAAATTACTATTCCCACTCCAGTCGGTGCAACAGTAGGGAAAACGTTGGATAGCGTAGGGGTAAAAATTACTATTCCAACTCCAAAGAGTGCAACAGTAGGGAAAACGTTGGATAGCATAGGGGTTAAAATTACTATTCCCACTCCAAAGAGTGCAACAGTAGGGTAAGCGTTGGATAGCGTAGGGGTAAAAATTACTATTCCCACTCCAGTGAGTGCAACAGTAGGGAAAGCGTTGGATAGCGTAGGGGTAAAAATTACTATTCCCACTCCAGTGAGTGCAACAGTAGGGAAAGCGTTGGATAGCGTAGAGGTAAAAATTACTATTCCCACTCCAGTGGGTGCAACAGTGGTGAAAGCGTTGGATAGCGTAGGGGTAAAAATTACTATTCCCACTCCAGTGGGTACAACAGTAGAGAAAGCATTGGATAGCGTAGGGGTAAAAATTACTATTCCCACTCCAGTGGGTTCAACAGTAGGGAAAGTATTGGATAGCGTAGGGGTAAAAATTACTATTTCCACTCCAGTGGGTGCAACAGTAGGGAAAGCGTTGGATAGCGTAGAGGTCAAAATTACTATTCCCATTCCAAAGAGTGCAACAGTAGGGAAAGCGTTGGATAGCGTAGGTCTAAAAATTACTATTCCCACTCCAGTGGGTGCAACAGTAGGGAAAACATTGGATAGCGTAGGGGTAAAAATTACTATTCCAACTCCAAAGAGTGCAACAGTAGGGAAAACGTTGGATAGCGTAGGGGTAAAAGTTACTATTCCCACTCCAGTGGGTGCAACAGTAGGGAAAGCGTTGGATAGCGTAGGGGTAAAAATTACTATTCCCACACGAGTGGGTGCAACAGTAGGGAAACCGTTGGATAGCATAGGGGTTAAAATTACTATTCCCACTCCAAAGAGTGCAACAGTAGGGTAAGCGTTGGATAGCGTAGGGGTAAAAATTACTATTCCCACTCAAGTGAGTGCAACAGTAGGGAAAGCGTTGGATAGCGTAGGGGTAAAAGTTACTATTCCCACACGAGTGGGTGCAACAGTAGGGAAACCGTTGGATAGCGTAGGGGTAAAAATTACTATTCCCACTCCAGTGGGTGCAACAGTAGGGAAAGCGTTGGATAGCGTAGGGGTAAAAATTACTATTCCCGCTCCAGTGAGTGCAACAGTAGGGAAAGCGTTGGATAGCGTAGGGGTAAAAATTACTATTCCCACTCCAGTGGGTGCAACAGTAGGGAAAGCGTTGGATAGCGTAGGGGTAAAAGTTACTATTCCCACTCCAGTGGGTGCAACAGTAGGGAAAGCGTTGGATAGCGTAGGGGTAAAAATTACTATTCCCACTCCAGTGGGTGTAACAGTGGTGAAAGCGTTAGATAGCAAAGGGGTAAAAATTACTATTCCCACTCCAGTGGGTGCAACAGTAGAGAAAGCGTTGGATAGCGTAGGGGTAAAAATTACTATTCCCACTCCAGTGGGTTCAACAGTAGGGAAAGCATTGGATAACGTAGGGGTAAAAATTACTATTTCCACTCCAGTGGGTGCAACCATAGGGAAAGCGTTGGATAGCGTAGGGGTAAAAATTACTATTCCCACTCCAAAGAGTGCAACAGTAGGGAAAGCGTTGGATAGCGTAGGGGTAAAAATTACTCTTCCCACTCCAAAGAGTGCAACAGTAGGGAAAGCGTTGGATAGCGTAGGTCTAAAAATTACTATTCCCACTCCAGTGGGTGCAACAGTAGGGAAAACGTTGGATAGCGTAGGGGTAAAAATTACTATTCCAACTCCAAAGAGTGCAACAGTAGGGAAAACGTTGGATAGCATAGGGGTTAAAATTACTATTCCCACTCCAAAGAGTGCAACAGTAGGGAAAGCATTGGATAGCGTAGGGGTAAAAATTACTATTCCCACTCCAGTGAGTGCAACAGTAGGGAAAGCGTTGGATAGCGTAGGGGTAAAATTTACTATTCCTGCACCAGTGGGTGCAACAGTAGGGAAACCGTTGGATAGCGTAGGGGTAAAAATTACTATTTCCACTCCAGTGGGTGCAACAGTAGGGAAAGCGTTGGATAGCGTAGGGGTAAAAATTACTATTCCCGCTCCAGTGAGTGCAACAGTAGGGAAAGCGTTGTAGCGTAGGGGTAAAAATTACTATTCCCACTCCAGTGAGTGCAACAGTAGGGAAAGCGTTGGATCGCGTAGAGGTAAAAATTACTATTCCCACTCCAGTGGGTGCAACAGTGGTGAAAGCGTTGGATAGCGTAGGGGTAAAAAAAATTACTAATCCCACTCCAGTGGGTGCAACAGTAGAGAAAGCGTTGGATAGCGTAGGGGTAAAAATTACTATTCCCACTCCAGTGGGTTCAACAGTAGGGAAAGTGTTGGATAGCGTAGGGGTAAAAATTACTATTTCCACTCCAGTGGGTGCAACAGTAGGGAAAGCGTTGGATAGCGTAGGGGTCAGAATTACTATTCCCACTCCAAAGAGTGCAACAGTAGGGAAAGCGTTGGATAGCGTAGGTCTAAAAATTACTATTCCCACTCCAGTGGGTGCAACAGTAGGGAAAACGTTGGATAGCGTAGGGGTAAAAATTACTATTCCAACTCCAAAGAGTGCAACAGTAGGGAAAACGTTGGATAGCGTAGGGGTAAAAATTACTATTCCCACTCCAAAGAGTGCAACAGTAGGGAAAGCGTTGTATAGCGTAGGGGTAAAAATTACTATTCCCACTCAAGTGAGTGCAACAGTAGGGAAAGCGTTGGATAGCGTAGGGGTAAAAGTTACTATTCCCACTCCAGTGGGTGCAACAGTAGGGAAAGCGTTGGATAGCGTAGGGGTAAAAATTACTATTCCCACTCCAGTGGGTGCAACAGTAGGGAAAGCGTTGGATAGCGTAGGGGTAAAAATTACTATTCCCACTCCAGTGAGTGCAACAGTAGGGAAAGCGTTGGATAGCGTAAGGGTAAAATTACTATTCCCACTCCAGTGAGTGCAACAGTAGGGAAAGCATTGGATAGCGTAGAGGTAAAAATTACTATTCCCACTCCAGTGGGTGCAACAGTAGGGAAAGCGTTGGATAGCGTAGGGGTAAAAATTACTATTCCCACTCCAGTGGGTGCAACAGTAGGGAAAGCGTTGGATAGCGTAGGGGTAAAAATTACTATTCCCACTCCAGTGAGTGCAACAGTAGGGAAAGCGTTGGATAGCGTAGGGGTAAAAATTACTATTCCCACTCCAGTGGGTGCAACAGTAGGGAAAGCGTTGGATAGCGTAGGGGTAAAAATTACTATTCCCACTCCAGTGAGTGCAACAGTAGGGAAAGCGTTGGATAGCGTAAGGGTAAAATTACTATTCCCACTCCAGTGAGTGCAACAGTAGGGAAAGCATTGGATAGCGTAGAGGTAAAAATTACTATTCCCACTCCAGTGGGTGCAACAGTAGGGAAAGCGTTGGATAGCGTAGGGGTAAAAATTACTATTCCCACTCCAGTGGGTGCAACAGTAGGGAAAGCGTTGGATAGCGTAGGGGTAAAAATTACTATTCCCACTCCAGTGAGTGCAACAGTAGGGAAAGCGTTGGATAGCGTAGGGGTAAAAATTGCTATTCCCACTCCAGTGAGTGAAACAGTAGGGAAAGCATTGGATAGCGTAGAGGTAAAAATTACTATTCCCACTCCAGTGGGTGCAACAGTGGTGAAAGCGTTAGATAGCGTAGGGGTAAAAATTACTATTCCCACTCCAGTGGGTGCAACAGTAGAGAAAGCATTGGATAGCGTAGGGTTAAAATTACTATTCCCACTCCAGTGGGTTCAACAGTAGGGAAAGCATTGGATAACGTAGGGGTAAAAATTACTATTTCCACTCCAGTGGGTGCAACCGTAGGGAAAGCGTTGGATAGCGTAGGGGTAAAAATTACTATTCCCACTCCAAAGAGTGCAACAGTAGGGAAAGCGTTGGATAGCGTAGGGGTAAAAATTACTCTTCCCACTCCAAAGAGTGCAACAGTAGGGAAAGCGTTGGATAGCGTAGGTCTAAAAATTACTATTCCCACTCCAGTGGGTTCAACAGTAGGGAAAACGTTGGATAGCGTAGGGGTAAAAATTACTATTCCAACTCCAAAGAGTGCAACAGTAGGGAAAATGTTGGATAGCATAGGGGTTAAAATTATGATTCCCACTCCAAAGAGTGCAACAGTAGGGAAAGCATTGGATAGCGTAGGGGTAAAAATTACTATTCCCACTCCAGTGAGTGCAACAGTTGGGAAAGCGTTGGATAGCGTAGGGGTAAAATTTACTATTCCTACACCAGTGGGTGCAACAGTAGGGAAACCGTTGGATAGCGTAGGGGTAAAAATTACTATTCCCACTCCAGTGGGTGCAACAGTAGGGAAAGCGTTGGATAGCGTAGGGGTAAAAATTACTATTCCCACTCCAGTGAGTGCAACAGTAGGGAAAGCGCTTGATAGCGTAGGGGTAAAAATTACTATTCCCACTCCAGTGAGTGCAACAGTAGGGAAAGCGTTGGATAGCGTAGAGGTAAAAATTACTATTCCCACTCCAGTGGGTTCAACAGTAGGGAAAGCATTGGATAACGTAGGGGTAAAAATTACTATTTCCACTCCAGTGGGTGCAACCATAGGGAAAGCGTTGGATAGCGTAGGGGTAAAAATTACTATTCCCACTCCAAAGAGTGCAACAGTAGGGAAAGCGTTGGATAGCGTAGGGGTAAAAATTACTCTTCCCACTCCAAAGAGTGCAACAGTAGGGAAAGCGTTGGATAGCGTAGGTCTAAAAATTACTATTCCCACTCCAGTGGGTGCAACAGTAGGGAAAACGTTGGATAGCGTAGGGGTAAAAATTACTATTCCAACTCCAAAGAGTGCAACAGTAGGGAAAACGTTGGATAGCATAGGGGTTAAAATTACTATTCCCACTCCAAAGAGTGCAACAGTAGGGAAAGCATTGGATAGCGTAGGGGTAAAAATTACTATTCCCACTCCAGTGAGTGCAACAGTAGGGAAAGCGTTGGATAGCGTAGGGGTAAAATTTACTATTCCTGCACCAGTGGGTGCAACAGTAGGGAAACCGTTGGATAGCGTAGGGGTAAAAATTACTATTTCCACTCCAGTGGGTGCAACAGTAGGGAAAGCGTTGGATAGCGTAGGGGTAAAAATTACTATTCCCGCTCCAGTGAGTGCAACAGTAGGGAAAGCGTTGTAGCGTAGGGGTAAAAATTACTATTCCCACTCCAGTGAGTGCAACAGTAGGGAAAGCGTTGGATCGCGTAGAGGTAAAAATTACTATTCCCACTCCAGTGGGTGCAACAGTGGTGAAAGCGTTGGATAGCGTAGGGGTAAAAAAAATTACTAATCCCACTCCAGTGGGTGCAACAGTAGAGAAAGCGTTGGATAGCGTAGGGGTAAAAATTACTATTCCCACTCCAGTGGGTTCAACAGTAGGGAAAGTGTTGGATAGCGTAGGGGTAAAAATTACTATTTCCACTCCAGTGGGTGCAACAGTAGGGAAAGCGTTGGATAGCGTAGGGGTCAGAATTACTATTCCCACTCCAAAGAGTGCAACAGTAGGGAAAGCGTTGGATAGCGTAGGTCTAAAAATTACTATTCACACTCCAGTGGGTGCAACAGTAGGGAAAACGTTGGATAGCGTAGGGGTAAAAATTACTATTCCAACTCCAAAGAGTGCAACAGTAGGGAAAACGTTGGATAGCGTAGGGGTAAAAATTACTATTCCCACTCCAAAGAGTGCAACAGTAGGGAAAGCGTTGTATAGCGTAGGGGTAAAAATTACTATTCCCACTCAAGTGAGTGCAACAGTAGGGAAAGCGTTGGATAGCGTAGGGGTAAAAGTTACTATTCCCACTCCAGTGGGTGCAACAGTAGGGAAAGCGTTGGATAGCGTAGGGGTAAAAATTACTATTCCCACTCCAGTGGGTGCAACAGTAGGGAAAGCGTTGGATAGCGTAGGGGTAAAAATTACTATTCCCACTCCAGTGAGTGCAACAGTAGGGAAAGCGTTGGATAGCGTAAGGGTAAAATTACTATTCCCACTCCAGTGAGTGCAACAGTAGGGAAAGCATTGGATAGCGTAGAGGTAAAAATTACTATTCCCACTCCAGTGGGTGCAACAGTAGGGAAAGCGTTGGATAGCGTAGGGGTAAAAATTACTATTCCCACTCCAGTGGGTGCAACAGTAGGGAAAGCGTTGGATAGCGTAGGGGTAAAAATTACTATTCCCACTCCAGTGAGTGCAACAGTAGGGAAAGCGTTGGATAGCGTAGGGGTAAAAATTACTATTCCCACTCCAGTGGGTGCAACAGTAGGGAAAGCGTTGGATAGCGTAGGGGTAAAAATTACTATTCCCACTCCAGTGAGTGCAACAGTAGGGAAAGCGTTGGATAGCGTAAGGGTAAAATTACTATTCCCACTCCAGTGAGTGCAACAGTAGGGAAAGCATTGGATAGCGTAGAGGTAAAAATTACTATTCCCACTCCAGTGGGTGCAACAGTAGGGAAAGCGTTGGATAGCGTAGGGGTAAAAATTACTATTCCCACTCCAGTGGGTGCAACAGTAGGGAAAGCGTTGGATAGCGTAGGGGTAAAAATTACTATTCCCACTCCAGTGAGTGCAACAGTAGGGAAAGCGTTGGATAGCGTAGGGGTAAAAATTGCTATTCCCACTCCAGTGAGTGAAACAGTAGGGAAAGCATTGGATAGCGTAGAGGTAAAAATTACTATTCCCACTCCAGTGGGTGCAACAGTGGTGAAAGCGTTAGATAGCGTAGGGGTAAAAATTACTATTCCCACTCCAGTGGGTGCAACAGTAGAGAAAGCATTGGATAGCGTAGGGTTAAAATTACTATTCCCACTCCAGTGGGTTCAACAGTAGGGAAAGCATTGGATAACGTAGGGGTAAAAATTACTATTTCCACTCCAGTGGGTGCAACCGTAGGGAAAGCGTTGGATAGCGTAGGGGTAAAAATTACTATTCCCACTCCAAAGAGTGCAACAGTAGGGAAAGCGTTGGATAGCGTAGGGGTAAAAATTACTCTTCCCACTCCAAAGAGTGCAACAGTAGGGAAAGCGTTGGATAGCGTAGGTCTAAAAATTACTATTCCCACTCCAGTGGGTTCAACAGTAGGGAAAACGTTGGATAGCGTAGGGGTAAAAATTACTATTCCAACTCCAAAGAGTGCAACAGTAGGGAAAATGTTGGATAGCATAGGGGTTAAAATTATGATTCCCACTCCAAAGAGTGCAACAGTAGGGAAAGCATTGGATAGCGTAGGGGTAAAAATTACTATTCCCACTCCAGTGAGTGCAACAGTTGGGAAAGCGTTGGATAGCGTAGGGGTAAAATTTACTATTCCTACACCAGTGGGTCCAACAGTAGGGAAACCGTTGGATAGCGTAGGGGTAAAAATTACTATTCCCACTCCAGTGGGTGCAACAGTAGGGAAAGCGTTGGATAGCGTAGGGGTAAAAATTACTATTCCCACTCCAGTGAGTGCAACAGTAGGGAAAGCGCTTGATAGCGTAGGGGTAAAAATTACTATTCCCACTCCAGTGAGTGCAACAGTAGGGAAAGCGTTGGATAGCGTAGAGGTAAAAATTACTATTCCCACTCCAGTGGGTGCAACAGTGGTGAAAGCATTGGATAGCGTAGGGGTAAAAATTACTATTCCCACTTCAGTGGGTGCAACAGTAGAGAAAGCGTTGGATAGCGTAGGGGTAAAAATTACTATTCCCACTCCAGTGGGTTCAACAGTAGGGAAAGTGTTGGATAGCGTAGGGGTAAAAATTACTATTTCCACTCCAGTGGGTGCAATAGTAGGGAAAGCGTTGGATAGCGTAGGGATCAAAATTACTATTCCCACTCCAAAGAGTGCAACAGTAGGGAAAGCGTTGGATAGCGTAGGTCTAAAAATTACTATTCCCACTCCAGTGGGTGCAACAGAGGGGAAAACGTTGGATAGCGTAGGGGTAAAAATTACTATTCCAACTCCAAAGAGTGCAACAGTAGGGAAAACGTTGGATAGCGTAGGGGTAAAAATTACTATTCCCACTCCAAAGAGTGCAACAGTAGGGAAATCGTTGTATAGCGTAGGGGTACAAATTACTATTCCCACTCCAGTGAGTGCAACAGTAGGGAAAGCGTTGGATAGCGTAGGGGTAAAAGTTACTATTCCCACTCCAGTGGGTGCAACAGTAGGGAAAGCGTTGGATAGCGTAGGGGTAAAAATTACTATTCCCACTCCAGTGGGTGCAACAGTAGGGAAAGCGTTGGATAGCGTAGGGGTAAAAATTACTATTCCCACTCCAGTGAGTGCAACAGTAGGGAAAGCGTTGGATAGCGTAGGGGTAAAAATTACTATTCCCACTCCAGTGAGTGCAACAGTAGGGTAAGCATTGTTATGTGTTATGTTATGTTAAAATGCGTTTGTATAGCGCACGGCTACTCTAAAAGAGTGTCCCGGCGCTTTCCACAGTCAGCTACAGTGTAAAAACATAACATGAATAACAGATCCCAAAAGCAGGAAGAAAGAAAGATCCACCTAAACAGAAAGATTAAAAAGCCAAGTTTTCAGGTTCCTTCTAAATTGAAGCAGATTGGAAGTGCTGCGAAGTGCCAATGGAAGCGAGTTCCACAACTTGGAGGCCTTGAGGCTAAAAGAGCGCCCCCCCGTCCGGGCCTTCCTCACCCGTGGGACCACCACAGTAAAAAGGGATTCAGAACGCAGAGAGCGTGCAGGACGATAAAAGGCCAATCTCTTCTGCAAATATCCCGCACCTGACCCAAAGAGAGCTTTGTGTACCAGCGTCAGGGATTTAAACATAATCCGTTTCCGGATTGGCAACCAATGCAGCGTCTGCAGCAGCCCAGAAGCCCGTGTTCGTCTATGCAGACCAAAGATCGCACGGGCTGCGGAGTTCTGTGCCACCTGCAGGCGCTGGACCAGATAGTCCGGTAAGCCTAAAAAGAGGGCATTGGCATAATCCAGCCTGGATCCGATTAGCGCCTGCACTGTGATCCGTCTGTGCTCCGCAGATAGTAAAGGAAGAAACTTGCGGAGCATTTTTAGAACACCGAAGCAAGTGCCAGACAGGCCGAGGACATGCGCTCTCAGAGAGAGCTTGTTGTCAAGCCTAACACCGAGGTTCTTGGCGACCTGGGAGGACTGCGCCGGAGGGCACATTGCGGCCGGCCACCACTGCCGCCATTCGGGATCGATGTCACAGCCGAAGAATAAAACCTCTGACTTGCTGGAGTTGGCCTTCAGGCTATTACGCTGGAACCAGCCGAAGACCATATCCAGGCAGTCCCGAATTCTCTCCCCATCAAATGGCTGATCTTTGCCACAAGTGAAGAGGAGTTGCGTGTCGTCGGCGTAGGACACGATCTGGGCTCCACAGGCCTCCACCGCAGCCGCCAGAGGGGACATAAAGATGTTGAACAATGTCGGGCTCAACACAGATCCCTGTGGAACCCCAACTCCCAATGGCGGCATCTCGGCAGAGCTCTGGGAAACCCAGACCGTCTGGCGGCGGTCTTCCAGAAAAGATTTAAACCATCTGAACACCGTCCCTCTTAGGCCGATGTCATAAAGCCTGGCGAGAAGCGCTTCATGGGGGACGGTGTCGAAGGCCGCCGACAGGTCCAACATGACTAACATGGCCTTGCCACCCACATCCAAGGTCTCCCTGATGATCTCAGAGACCTCCACCAACGCTGTTTCCGTACTGAAATTCGGACGGAAACCGGATTGGGATGGATGGAGCAAATTGTTGGTTTCGAGAAAGCTCGACAAGACACCATGGACATGTTTCTCCGTGATCTTAGCCAAAGCCGGGAGAAGTGAAATTGGCCTATAATTGGCCAATACCTCGGCATCAAGACCAGGCTTTTTCAGGAGGGGGATCACCATCGCCCTTTTCCAGGTGCGAGGAACAATCCCCTCCCGCAAGGAGGCGTTGAGGATCGGGTTGACCAAGGGATCCACCACTGCCGCCATCCCCGCCAAGAATTTGGCGGGGCAGGGGTCCAGTGGTGAGCCAGATTTAAGGCTGGCCAGCAGAGTCCGAGACATGTCACTGGAGACAGGTGGAAAGTCAGCCAGTACTGCCGTGGACACGGGCGAAGTTCCAGGTCCTACCCCAGAGCCGCAGCCATCCTCCAACTAGCTCTCCGAGAAGGAGGCCTGAATTGCCTTAATCTTGTTGGTGAAAAAGGTGGCAAGATCACACGCCCACGCCTCAGGTGATACAGGCGGGGGTGAATAAGAGGTCGGGGACGTGAACTCCTTCACTATCGTGAAGATCTCCTTGCAGGAGTTCACCGATGCCTCAATCCTCCTAGCAAGATAGTCCCGCTTGGCGCCAAGGATATCCCGGTGATAGGCCTTCACCATAGACCTATAGGCGAGTTTAGCCTCCGCATCATACTGAAGGCGCCAAGCCCGCTCAGCAACCTTACAATGGCTGCGAGCCAGACGCAGCGCCTCGGTGTACCATGGCGCAGATTGCCGTATCGCGGTGGACCGGGGGGTTACCTTTGGGGCGAGAGTATCTAACCTCTCCGTCAACCATCGCTGCAGGGCCTCGGTGTCTCTTTCCGGGTCGCCCGAGAGAGAACACGGATGTTCCATGAGCGCCTGCTCCAACATGGCAGGCGTCACTCTGTGCAAAGCTCTTGAAGCAGCTCTGGGCACTGCGGGGGCACAGATACCAGATCGCCCGATTTCCAACACAGAAAACCCAATCAGCCAATGATCCGACCAGAGCACCGGCCGTGCAACGATGTCAACAATAGGCCTTTTTATATGCAGTATGGGGAGCGAAGTGTAGGCAGAAGGCCAGAAGTTAAAAACAAGGTAAGGTATAAACCCAATACAAACACAAAGGTAATGCAAACAAAAACGAGCAAAAGGTTAAAATTTCCACAGCGCTAGTCCAGCGCGCTTGCAGCAGTGTGGTAGGTGGTAGAGACCATTGGATAGCGTAGAGGTAAAAATTACTATTCCCACTCCAGTGGGTGCTACAGTGGTGAAAGCACTAGATAGTGTAGGGGTAAAAATTACTATTCCCACTCCAGTGGGTGCAACAGTAGAGAAAGCGTTGGATAGCGTAGGGGTAAAAATTACTATTCCCACTCCAGTGGGTTCAACAGTAGGGAAAGCATTGGATAACGTAGGGGTAAAAATTACTATTTCCACTCCAGTGGGTGCAACAGAAGGGAAAGCGTTGGATAGCGTAGGGGTAAAAATTACTATTCCCACTCCAAAGAGTGCAGCAGTAGGGAAAGCGTTGGATAGCGTAGGGGTAAAAATTACTATTCCCACTCCAGTGTGTGCAACAGTAGGGAAAGCGTTGGATAGCGTAGGGGTAAAAATTACTATTCCCACTCCAGTGAGTGCAACAGTAGGGAAAGCGTTGGATAGCGTAGGGGTAAATATTACTATTCCCACTCCAGTGAGTGAAACAGTAGGGAAAGCATTGGATAGCGTAGAGGTAAAAATTACTATTCCCACTCCAGTGGGTGCAACAGTGGTGAAAGCGTTAGATAGCGTAGGGGTAAAAATTACTATTCCCACTCCAGTGGGTGCAACAGTAGAGAAAGCGTTGGATAGCGTAGGGGTAAAAATTACTATTACCACTCCAGTGGGTTCAACAGTAGGGAAAGCAATGGATAACGTAGGGGTAAAAATTACTATTTCCACTCCAGTGGGTGCAACCATAGGGAAAGCGTTGGATAGCGTAGGGGTAAAAATTACTATTCCCACTCCAAAGAGTGCAACAGTAGGGAAAGCGTTGGATAGCGTAGGGGTAAAAATTACTCTTCCCACTCCAAAGAGTGCAACAGTAGGGAAAGCGTTGGATAGCGTAGGTCTAAAAATTACTATTCCCACTCCAGTGGGTGCAACAGTAGGGAAAACGTTGGATAGCGTAGGGGTAAAAATTACTATTCTAACTCCAAAGAGTGCAACAGTAGGGAAAACGTTGGATAGCATAGGGGTTAAAATTACTATTCCCACTCCAACGAGTGCAACAGTAGGGAAAGCATTGGATAGCGTAGGGGTAAAAATTACTATTCCCACTCCAGTGAGTGCAACAGTAGGGAAAGCGTTGGATAGCGTAGGGGTAAAATTTACTATTCCTACACCAGTGGGTGCAACAGTAGGGAAACCGTTGGATAGCGTAAGGGTAAAAATTACTATTCTCACTCCAGTGGGTGCAACAGTAGGGAAAGCGTTGGATAGCGTAGGGGTAAAAATTACTATTCCCACTCCAGTGAGTGCAACAGTAGGGAAAGCGCTGGATAGCGTAGGGGTAAAAATTACTATTCCCACTCCAGTGAGTGCAACAGTAGGGAAAGCGTTGGATAGCGTAGAGGTAAAAATTACTATTCCCACTCCAGTGGGTGCAACAGTGGTGAAAGCGTTGGATAGCGTAGGGGTAAAAATTACTATTCCCACTCCAGTGGGTGCAACAGTAGAGAAAGCGTTGGATAGCGTAGGGGTAAAAATTACTATTCCCACTCCAGTGGGTTCAACAGTAGGGAAAGTGTTGGATAGCGTAGGGGTAAAAAGTTACTATTTCCACTCCAGTGGGTGCAACAGTAGGGAAAGCGTTGGATAGCGTAGGGGTCAAAATTACTATTCCCACTCCAAAGAGTGCAACAGTAGGGAAAGCGTTGGATAGCGTAGGTCTAAAAATTACTATTCCCACTCCAGTGGGAGCAACAGTAGGGAAAACGTTGGATAGCGTAGGGGTAAAAATTACTATTCCAACTCCAAAGAGTGCAACAGTAGGGAAAACGTTGGATAGCGTAGGGGTAAAAATTTACTATTCCCACTCCAAAGAGTGCAACAGTAGGGAAAGCGTTGTATAGCGTAGGGGTAAAAATTACTATTCCCACTCAAGTGAGTGCAACAGTAGGGAAAGCGTTGGATAGCGTAGGGGTAAAAGTTACTATTCCCACTCCAGTGGGTGCAACAGTAGGGAAAGCGTTGGATAGCGTAGGGGTAAAAATTACTATTCCCACTCCAGTGGGTGCAACAGTAGGGAAAGCGTTGGATAGCGTAGGGGTAAAAATTACTATTCCCACTCCAGTGAGTGCAACAGTAGGGAAAGCGTTGGATAGCGTAGGGGTAAAAATTACTATTCCCACTCCAGTGAGTGCAACAGTAGGGAAAGCATTGGATAGCGTAGAGGTAAAAATTACTATTCCCACTCCAGTGGGTGCAACAGTAGGGAAAGCGTTGGATAGCGTAGGGGTAAAAATTACTATTCCCACTCCAGTGGGTGCAACAGTAGGGAAAGCGTTGGATAGCGTAGGGGTAAAAATTACTATTCCCACTCCAGTGAGTGCAACAGTAGGGAAAGCGTTGGATAGCGTAGGGGTAAAAATTACTATTCCCACTCCAGTGAGTGAAACGGTAGGGAAAGCATTGGATAGCGTAGAGATAAAAATTACTATTCCCACTCCAGTGGGTGCAACAGTGGTGAAAGCGTTAGATAGCGTAGGGGTAAAAATTACTATTCCCACTCCAGTGGGTGCAACAGTAGAGAAAGCGTTGGATAGCGTAGGGGTAAAAATTACTATTCCCACTCCAGTGGGTTCAACAGTAGGGAAAGCATTGGATAACGTAGGGGTAAAAATTACTATTTCCACTCCAGTGGGTGCAACCGTAGGGAAAGCGTTGGATAGCGTAGGGGTAAAAATTACTATTCCCACTCCAAAGAGTGCAACAGTAGGGAAAGCGTTGGATAGCGTAGGGGTAAAAATTACTCTTCCCACTCCAAAGAGTGCAACAGTAGGGAAAGCGTTGGATAGCGTAGGTCTAAAAATTACTATTCCCACTCCAGTGGGTGCAACAGTAGGGAAAACGTTGGATAGCGTAGGGGTAAAAATTACTATTCCAACTCCAAAGAGTGCAACAGTAGGGAAAATGTTGGATAGCATAGGGGTTAAAATTACGATTCCCACTCCAAAGAGTGCAACAGTAGGGAAAGCATTGGATAGCGTAGGGGTAAAAATTACAATTCCTACTCCAGTGAGTGCAACAGTTGGGAAAGCGTTGGATAGCGTAGGGGTAAAATTTACTATTCCTACACCAGTGGGTGCAACAGTAGGGAAACCGTTGGATAGCGTAGGGGTAAAAATTACTATTCCCACTCCAGTGGGTGCAACAGTAGGGAAAGCGTTGGATAGCGTAGGGGTAAAAATTACTATTCCCACTCCAGTGAGTGCAACAGTAGGGAAAGCGCTGGATAGCATAGGGGTAAAAATTACTATTCCCACTCCAGTGAGTGCAACAGTAGGGAAAGCGTTGGATAGCGTAGAGGTAAAAATTACTATTCCCACTCCAGTGGGTGCAACAGTGGTGAAAGCGTTGGATAGCGTAGGGGTAAAAATTACTATTCCCACTCCAGTGGGTGCAACAGTAGAGAAAGTGTTGGATAGCGTAGGGGTAAAAATTACTATTCCCACTCCAGTGGGTTCAACAGTAGGGAAAGTGTTGGATAGCGTAGGGGTAAAAATTACTATTTCCACTCCAGTGGGTGCAACAGTAGGGAAAGCGTTGGATAGCGTAGGGGTCAAAATTACTATTCCCACTCCAAAGAGTGCAACAGTAGGGAAAGCGTTGGATAGTGTAGGTCTAAAAATTACTATTCCCACTCCAGTGGGTGCAACAGTAGGGAAAACGTTGGATAGCGTAGGGGTAAAAATTACTATTCCAACTCCAAAGAGTGCAACAGTAGGGAAAACGTTGGATAGCGTAGGGGTAAAAATTACTATTCCCACTCCAAAGAGTGCAACAGTAGGGAAAGCGTTGTATAGCGTAGGGGTACAAATTACTATTCCCACTCCAGTGAGTGCAACAGTAGGGAAAGCGTTGGATAGCGTAGGGGTAAAAGTTACTATTCCCACTCCAGTGAGTGCAACAGTAGGGAAAGCGTTGGATAGCGTAGAGGTAAAAATTACTATTCCCACTCCAGTGGGTGCAACAGTGGTGAAAGCGTTGGATAGCATAGGGGTAAAAATTACTATTCCCACTCCAGTGGGTGCAACAGTAGAGAAAGTGTTGGATAGCGTAGGGGTAAAAATTACTATTCCCACTCCAGTGGGTTCAACAGTAGGGAAAGTGTTGGATAGCGTAGGGGTAAAAATTTCTATTTCCACTCTAGTGGGTGCAACAGTAGGGAAAGCGTTGGATAGCGTAGGGGTCAAAATTACTAATCCCACTCCAAAGAGTGCAACAGTAGGGAAAGCGTTGGATAGCGTAGGTCTAAAAATTACTATTCCCACTCCAGTGGGTGCAACAGTAGGGAAAACGTTGTATAGCGTAGGGGTACAAATTACTATTCCCACTCCAGTGAGTGCAACAGTAGGGAAAGCGTTGGATAGCGTAGGGGTAAAAATTTCTATTTCCACTCTAGTGGGTGCAACAGTAGGGAAAGCGTTGGATAGCGTAGGGGTCAAAATTACTATTCCAACTCCAAAGAGTGCAACAGTAGGGAAAACGTTGGATAGCGTAGGGGTAAAAATTACTATTCCCACTCCAAAGAGTGCAACAGTAGGGAAAGCGTTGTATAGCGTAGGGGTACAAATTACTATTCCCACTCCAGTGAGTGCAACAGTAGGGAAAGCGTTGGATAGCGTAGGGGTAAAAGTTACTATTCCCACTCCAGTGGGTGCAACAGTAGGGAAAGCGTTGGATAGCGTTGGGGTAAAAATTACTATTCCCACTCCAGTGGGTGCAACAGTAGGGAAAGCGTTGGATAGCGTAGGGGTAAAAATTACTATTCCCACTCCAGTGAGTGCAACAGTAGGGAAAGCGTTGGATAGAGTAGGGGTAAAAATTACTATTCCCACTCCAGTGAGTGCAACAGTAGGGTAAGCATTGGATAGCGTAGAGTTAAAAATTACTATTCCCACTCCAGTGGGTGCTACAGTGGTGAAAGCGTTAGATAGCGTAGGGGTAAAAATTACTATTCCCACTCCAGTGGGTGCAACAGTAGAGAAAGCGTTGGATAGCGTAGGGGTAAAAATTACTATTCCCACTCCAGTGGGTTCAACAGTAGGGAAAGCATTGGATAACGTAGGGGTAAAAATTACTATTTCCACTCCAGTGGGTGCAATAGTAGGGAAAGCGTTGGATAGCGTAGGGGTAAAAATTACTATTCCCACTCCAAAGAGTGCAACAGTAGGGAAAGCGTTGGATAGCGTAGGGGTAAAAATTACTATTCCCACTCCAAAGAGTGCAACAGTAGGGAAAGCGTTGGATAGCGTAGGTCTAAAAATTACTATTCCCACTCCAGTGGGTGCAACAGTAGGGAAAACGTTGGATAGCGTAGGGGTAAAAATTACTATTCCAACTCCAAAGAGTGCAACAGTAGGGAAAACGTTGGATAGCATAGGGGTTAAAATTACTATTCCCACTGCAAAGAGTGCAACAGTAGGGAAAGTATTGGATAGCGTAGGGGTAAAAATTACTATTCCCACTCCAGTGGGTGCAACAGTAGGGAAAGCGTTGGATAGCGTAGGGGTAAAATTTACTATTCCCACTCCAGTGAGTGCAACAGTAGGGAAAGCGTTGGATAGCGTAGGGGTAAAAATTACTATTCCCACTCCAGTGAGTGCAACAGTAGGGAAAGCGTTGGTTAGCGTAGAGGTAAAAATTACTATTACCACTCCAGTGGGTGCAACAGTGGTGAAAGCGTTGGATAGCGTTGGGGTAACAATTACTATTCCCACTCCAGTGGGTGCAACAGTAGAGAAAGCGTTGGATAGCGTAGGGGTAAAAATTACTATTCCCACTCCAGTGGGTTCAACAGTAGGGAAAGTGTTGGATAGCATAGGGGTAAAAATTACTATTTCCACTCCAGTGGGTGCAACATTAGGGAAAGCGTTGGATAGCATAGGGGTAAAAATTACTATTCCCACTCCAAAGAGTGCAACAGTAGGGAAAGCGTTGGATAGCGTAGGGGTCAAAATTACTATTCCCACTCCAAAAAGTGCAACAGTAGGGAAAGCGTTGGATAGCGTAGGGGTAAAAATTACCATTCCCACTCCAAAGAGTGCAACAGTAGGGAAAGCATTGGATAGCGTAGGGGTTAAAATTACTATTCCCACTCCAGAGAGGGCAACAGTAGGGAAAATAAATACTTCATATATTTATTTAAAAAATATAAATTAATATCTATAAAAAATTAATTTAAAGTTATTACCAATTTAATATAATATAATAATTAATCAATTAAAATTAATTATTACAATTAGTTACCTATTAATACAAATTAACAATTAATTATTTAACAATTAAAAATTAATTAACAATTAATTCAAATTAAATACAATTAAATAAATAGAATTATTTAATTAGTTATAAATAAATTACTTCCCGCCCTATTCCCCTATAAACCCACAACCCGCTACAGAAAATAAATTTGTAAAATTAACATAATTAGCAATTAATCAATTAAATAAAATTCATTGGCAATTATATTTTGATTCATTACCCTTAAAAAATTAATTAACAATTAATTGTAAATAAATACCAATAAATAATTTTACATATTTAATTAATTATAAATAAATTACTTCCCACCCAATTCCCCTATAAACCCACAACCCGCTACAGAAAATAAATTATTAAAATTAACATAATTAGCAATTAATCAATTAAATAAAATTAATTGGTAATTAACATTTAATTAATTACAAAATAAAAATTATTTAACAATTAATTATAAACAAATACCAATGAATAAATTTACATATTTAAATAATTATAATTAAATTACTTCCCACCCTATTCCCCTATAAACCCACAACCCGCTACAGAATTAAATTACGCAAAATTTAAATAACATTAAATTCATTAATTAAATTACATTATAACATAAACACTTTTAACACATAAAATACACTATAAAAAAATTGATATTATTAAATTTTCGATATTTTAACTAAACTACATTATGTACTTCGCTATTTTGACTATCTATATTTTAAAATTCGATATTACATTACTTACCTTCAAAACGATATTTTTGATGTCTATATTCTGTCCATTCGATATTTTGTCCAGCCTATATTTTGGACTCGATATTATGTCCATTCGATATTTTTAACTCGATATTTTGTCTGTTTACCAAGTAACAGATGTAATTGCATACAACTGTGCTCCTAGGGTCAGATTTTAAAAAAACTTGCAAAGTCACAAGAAGTAAAGTAACCCATCACAAAGTGTTTATTTGTTATCTAAGTTGCTTAATAGTAACAAAAAGGAGCACTTTGCACTGCTTGCCATTACTCTGAATCAAGGGCCATTAATGGGTGGTGCATGGGTCGTTTCCATGTTTCCATCAAACATGTGTAGACTTTGCTTTACCTCACAAAATTGTGCCTCCTCGAGGCAGGGACAGAGAAGGAGAAATGTATTATTTTCTCCAAACGTTTTACACTTTGCATGTGTGCTATATTGTACAGTATATCTACAATGGTAAAAGGTTTAAAGTGTTGGCGTAGTATTTTGCACTGTATGGATGCCCTTCATGTACAAAACCTATGCTAGACTATGCTAGACTCACACACATTCCTTTGTACTATGGTGCAGAGGTGTGTGTTGGTGCTACATAGTCAGAAAGTGTGCCAGCACTTAAGAGAGCAGCAGCACCATATCTTTGCAGATAGGGTCTCTGTCCTGCTCTCTCCCTTTCACACATCGCAGCACAGCAGTTTTGTCTGTCATAATGAATTCCATGCAAAACTAGTAAATTTGCCCCACAGTTTTCATGTAACAGCATGGCTAAGGGTTAGGGACCAAACACGTTTTTTGCACATGCACAGGCTCACAGGCCTCCTTATATGCATCACTCCTGAGTCTCCCTGTCTACTGATTCAAGAGAGTTTAGCGCTGGCCAAGGCATGCATAGTTGACATTAGAGGGGATAACAATGGATTGATGACCACCAGCTCTGGGAGGAATTCTGCCATTGGAGCACTAGGTGGGGTGTGTCTTCTGTTTAGATTAAGTACCTAATTACCCCACCGGCAGTCCGAGGCCCTATTACAAGTTGGGCAGTTGGACCATCATGGGATCACTGCAACTGTCAGGGATCAGAGATCACTGCAGTATTGCGGCGATCTTGAGGCCACAATTTGTTTAGCGGTGCTGCTGCGGCACCGCCAAGAATATTACAAGGAAACAAAGGGGCCCGTATAGGGCCACCTGTTGCCTCAGGGCCATGGGATGCACATGTTGTGCCCCTCGGTGCACTCATACCAGTTCCTGCGCAGCACGGACTGCACCTGTCCATGCCTTCCAGGAACTGCCTTTGCTGTGTCTTTTTCGTAGGCACTGGTGTGGGAACGCCAAAGAACTACCTGCCAGAGACTAAAAAAGTTGTAATCTGGCGGGCTGTGTCAGTACGGCTTTGGCAGTCTTGGAGTGTGGCGTCGGCATGGCAGCACTGCTCCAAAACCGCCAAAGTCGTAATGAGGCCCTAAGTCACTGGGACATTAAGGTTGAGGATAGAAGATGGAAAAAAGGCTTCATGGAGTGCCTTCCTTCTATTGTATCACCTATCCTCATTATACATATCTGTGTTTGTGACACTATGCATTCAGACACACTGGCCACATTCAGAGAAGTTGGGAGAGTGACATCTGCTAGGCTGCTTTCCTGCGAGGGCTCACTGTGCCGTGCTTCTGTAAGTGCCAGACTGGCCATTCTGTCACTCCAGGTAAGAGGGATGATTTCCGAGCTGAAAGGGCTGCCTAGACCTGACCATATAACATAAAGACGATATGACACTTCTTTGTAAATAGTATCATCAATCACTGTATTGGAATCATGTATATAAATGTTGAATAATGTATATATGGCAAATTTGTAAATATTGTCCATATACTGTGTGAAAAAAGTGTCAAACTACTGCACATGTTGAAAACTGGGTAGCAGTATATATTTGAGTTGCCGTACATGAATGGACATTTGGATTTATACCTATGCAAAGGAAATAGGATATGTTTATATATCTTATAAAAATACATTGTTTTTTTGATAATAGTCTCTTGAGTACTGTGGAATTTTGTTCACTGCTGTGACAAATCTAAAAATTTAAATAACGTGAAGTAATTCCTTTACTTTCCTTTTAAAATAGATTAGGGGGTTAAGGCGGCTATTGCAGCGATCTATATGTATCCGGAGTTGCTGAGTACTGATTTTGAAATCTTTGCAATGGACACATCCTGTGTTTAGGAAGTACTCATGGTTCTAATTACCTCTGTATGGAAATTAAATAAACACTGACCCTGCAGGTCTAAAACTAATTTTAGCATAACATCGGCTAAAGAAGGGAAAGGCAACTCTCAGCGCATTACCACCCTGAACAAAAATGAGCTGAGCAGTATTTGGCTCCTTAACAAGCTTTTGATTGGTTATTGGTATTTATATATAGTGCCATATAGCGCTGTATTCAAAGGTCTCTTCACACCGAGCAGAGCATGTGAGGATTTGAAAGTTATTCGAGCAGTGCCCTTACATTGCTTGAACAAAATGTGTTATGGAATGATAGGGCGTGATTATATTCACTAGTGCCCAGGGTTCTTGCTGCAATGTATAGAACGAGCATGATCTATACCTTCAAACTGAACTTGATTCCTTTTCTTTCAGACCACTCTTCACCCGTCGCACCTGCTCCAAAGACAGCAGACGAATGTGAGGCTTCACCCGAGCTGACTGGTGGGTAACATATTTGATAATACAGGCAAGAGGTTAAATATGGAACCAATGTACATTTCAAGTCCTGGCACACTCAATGCAATCCTCCACTTTCTCTAGCATCCTCATCATCAATCATTATTTGATTATAAGTATATAATCATAAAATTCATAATTACGCAAAGCAACACACAATTACTGAGACGCAAAGGAGATATAAAAAACAATTCTACATCAAAACAGAGATCATCACAGGATAACATTTGTAGAAAATACAATGCTGGGCTACATCTACTAAATGTATGTGTTTTGAGCACTAGAACGAAAAACATTTTATTAGAAAATTACTTACATTCACAGAAAAAGGTAAAGTGCAACAGCGTCTAATCTGAAAATATTACAAGGACAAGGCATATTGAATCATTACTATATTGACCTAAAGGCAAAGACAGAAGACTGAGTATGGTGCTAAGTAGTTCCATCCAATGGGCTTTTTAGTTTCTGTGTTCTCTCTTGAGAAACGCCTCCCACCCCACAAAGTTTTTTAACCCAGATTTTATCCAATTTACAAATAGAAAGGTGATTTAGAAATAAAGACGACCTTTCTAAATCTTCCACAGCTGAGTTAATATATGACAAACAAGGGATCTTAAGGCCATTCTCACATTTCAAGCAATCAACAATAATATGTCAGTTTAAGATTGCACTAGGATTATTCCAATTGGAAACCCACCGTACTAATCAATCAGCCTGGGCGGTAAATTCCGTTCCGCTTGCGGAATTTGGGGAATTTCGCGTTCCGCAGAGAACACGAAATTGCCCAAAATTCTGTGATCCGAGACTACGTGAAATGTTTTGCTTGTTCGCGTTCTCAAAATGCGTGTTCAGGAGATATTTCCCCCCGAGCATGCAAACCGTGATTGCGATCAGTAAAAAAGCATCGTGAACAAGCAATTCCGCGAGTTCGCGGAATTTCTGAGTGTTCGCGGACATTTTTTACCGTTTCATGGAGATTTGCGTAACGCGATTACGCAAATTCCGCCCACCCCTACTAATCAAGCATGCTTAATAAGGTCTTTAACAAAAGTTAACCCATAATAATAAATAATGTGGGTGTTGGAGAGTGGGATCTGCTTCTTATAGTTACCCCCACTTTTTGCTGATGTTTCACTGTTTTCGACTTAATCTGCTGGGACCCTGCTATCCAGGACCCCAGCCTAGCTGCTTTCTTCTCTAAATTGATTGCATATACTTTAGGTACACTCCAGATTGGATTCTGGGGAACCCTTATATGTCCCTAGTATATGGTATACTATGTACCTAGGGCATAGGTACCACAGATGCCTCCCAGGGGCTACAGCATGTATTATGCCACCCCTGGGAGACCATTCAAAATGGCACAACTGGTCTGCTACAGCAGCCTGTGTAAGGTGGTGCATGCACCCCTTATTTAGATATAGGTTCACTATATCTATCCTATATCACTGCACATATAAACGTATCAGTCACCCCTATGGCAGGCCTTATCAATCCTGATGGCAGGGTGCTCGGTTTTATGTGAGAGGGTGCTCCTTCATGAGCAGAGCCCCTCTGCAGCCTTCGGAACCTATATTCCGGGTTGTTTGTGATGCAGCCAACCATATACTCTTAAGTGCATTATAACCTCACAGTAAATGCTAACTTTAAAACGGTTGCAAGGAAACATGTTGTGTTTGGTGTCAAACACCTTGGAATCATACCTCCATATGAGTAACTGGTGTGGGAGGTATGATTCCACCCTCCGAGAGGGAGAAATATGACAACACCGGTACACCCGGTACCAGCTTTCTCGACCCTGGCATCACAAGATGGATGCTGCCAGCCAAAGACACGGGTCTGCCCTCCTGCTAATGGATACAACTCTGGCAGGGGAAGGTGAACAGTAGGTTTCCTATCACAGGGAGGTGTGACCACCTCCCAGACAGGCTTTAGTGTATTGGGGCTGGGTGGGTGCTTGGTGTATGCACTGGGAGCACATTTGGGGTCCCTGTGCCATCCCTCTGTCCTGACCCTCCCATAGGTGGGTCCCCAGAGTTTGTCCCAACCCTTTCCTGGGTATAAAGTAGGACACCCTGACTACAGGACTTTAGATATTACCTGGACTAAACTCTGCTACAGAAACCAAGTACTTTGACGATCTGCACAACGCTGGATGACTGAAGAATCTCCCTTGGAGTAAAGGAGTTACTCCCCTGCTAAGCAGGCACCTAAACACATCTGACCGGTTTGCATCTATGCAGCTCCTGAAGGACTGAAGGAAGATTTGGATTCCCACGTTCTCTGAGGTTGATCTGTGCCCTCATCAATTCTGAGGTCCACATCTCTCGTGAGGACCGTGCAACTCGAACGAACCCCTGTGCACTGTGTACATTTGCCGCATCATATGCTTTCCGGCAACCCCTGAGGCTGTGCTTTAGGCTACTTGTAGTCCTGACACTGATCAGTGTTACCACCGAAGATTACCGGCCTACACTCCACAAGTGTTCAGTGGGCTGGTATTTTGTGATTCCTATCGAGGTCCCTTCGCGATCCCTGGTCCGTCGACCTGTGGGTCCCTGTGAAGGTAACTTTGACTTTCCGTGGGCTTTCCTGGTTGCTCCAGATGTGCCCTAACTCTCCAAAGCATTGTTCACCTCAGGACTTTGGTCATCGTCGACGTCTCCTGGTCCTCGTGGCTGCAGAGTCAAGCTTCACCTCTTCACACCTGAAACCCCCAACATCGGTGGGCATTCATCTATCGTGCCCCTGGTCACCCTGAAGTGACCCAGACTCTATCCCCTCTGCTTTCACGTTCTTCTCATCTCCAATCCAGGCTTGGATCACACCGGACACTTTTTATCTTCCGGGCAGCAGCAATTTGCAGCCTCACGCCAATGAAAATGATGAAGATTCTCGACATCATTTGACTCCTATGCACCCGGGATCCCTGGGTTAGGTAATACTAGTACTCCAGTGCTCACATGGGTGCTGGCCTTAGAACCTTCTATGTTTGAAAGGGTTTGCTCAAAGTCCTCCCAAAGTGTCCTTAATCTTTAAAATTACAACCGCGACTTTCCCATAGAGTTGAACGGAGCTCGCAGCTGTGTTCTCACACTGCACACGTCCCTTGTGGGTCCCCTGTGTCATTACCGTGGGAGGTTCCTCAGGGGTCCCAGTGATTCTATGTGCTCTAGGCACTGTGTCTAGTCAAGTGTTGGTTGTCATACCACTTTCCTAGTATATGGGTTGGTCTCCCCTGGAGCCCACTGTGTATTGTGCTATTTACTGTTGTTCTCGTGATTTAATATTGTGTGCTTTGTTCTCTAATCTCAAAAAGAGTTTAGTAGAAAGTGTTTAGTAATAAATACATATATTTTATATATACCTTGTGTGGTTCTCCTTTCATTTGGTCATTCAGGAGGCTATAATCTGGTAAACCATGCTGCTTTACATTCCTTTGAGACTTACCTTGAAGGCTGCTCTCCATAGCTACCACTAGGATAGCTTTCAATAAAGGTTGTCTTTAACTTCATCATCAATAAGGGTTGTTTGGACTGGTACAAGATGCCCACTTTAATTAGTGGTCAGCATACACAAGGCCAACTTCTCATAGTGGTGAGTTAGGAGGAAGGGAAAGGAGACTGAGGAGGGTCCATACCAGTTTCTTTATGATAATGCCACGATTTGGACCGATTAACAAAATTGAAAGCACTAGGTAAGTCCATGAAGGCCAGGTAGAAAGGGCAGCCTATTAAGGTGAAGTTTTAGACTTTGCTCCACGGTAGCCAGGCCTTCAAAGAAACCATACTGTGTTTTGCATAAGATTTTATTGACAGTGGCCCAATCTAAGATTATTTCTTGTACAAATCTACCAATTATTTTTTCTTAGACTCCAGCAATGATATGGGTCCGTAACAATGAGGATACTGTATGTTTCCCTGATTAAAGACTAGAACAATTATAAGAACTGGACAAATCAGATTTACATGCATCTGTTTCAAAACATTAGTAAGTATGGGTGCCCAGAGATTAATATTAAATGACCAATCCCAATACCAGAGCTCCCCAACGTTCAGCTGTTTAGTGACCCATTCTCGATCCTATACTGCCCCACCCTAGCTAACATGGCATGAACTGGCCTGACTGCTACTGGGGAAAACTATTATACTCGATTGTATTCTCCCAACCTCTCCAAAACCGCTGCAAAATCACTCAAGCACTCCACCCTGAAAACTCACCCGAGACCCTGATTTCTGATTTACCATACAGCGCTGACAAGGGCACAGTCATTAATGACCTTATTTTCTACTCTAGAAGAACATCCTCATGGCGCAAAACCATTGCGCACCTCCTCATGTACACGGAACCAGGAACATACCATATGGGACCAAGCTCACTGCATTCTTGCGACCTGACCTCACCATCACATTTACAAAAACGGCATTGTCTTGATACAAGCTACAACTAACAACCACAATAAATTTGCGGACCTTTTTGCCTTCCTCACAAACCATGTGCATGACAGATGCCGGGCAATAAGCAACTGCCCCGATGACCCACCGACAAGCGTGTCCAGTCACCCACAAACTACCCCCCCTAGAGCTCACAACTCAGATCAACCTAACCCTTCTATCACGCCACCTAAGCCTACCAACAGAATCGTTCCCAGACCTTTGGTCTCCTCCCCGCCAGCTCCTCCCTCTGACCTTTAGACTGAAACTCTTCCATTGGACCAAGACACAAGTCGACCTAGCCCCTCTATCCTACCACCAATACATGCCAATAGAACCGCTACCAAATCACTGTCCCCCTGCATTCAAGCGCCTTCCTCTTATATTGATATCGAAACTCTGCACTACAGAGCAGCCAAACTAACGCAGAGCATCCATTACTCAATTCTGGATCTAAAGAACCTCCTTCACCTTACTGAACTCTCCTTCTCTAAGTTCAAGCCTCCATGGAACCCCACCCCCTCCCTATCACAGATCTCCAATCACCCACTACCGCTATCCTTGAGACACCTTCGCCCTCGCAAGCAACCATGCCACCTCTCGGAGGAGGACATTCTAGCTCCTCTCCTCTCCTACAACTCTTCCCCTGTCACCCCTAGTCCGCTAGACCGTACTGAAGAGGAAATTCTAGCTATCCTCCTTTCCTACAACTCTGTCTCAGTAACCCCTAGTCCACAAGACATGAATGTCGAACATGCCATCCGCACGGTCACAATCAACCCCAACAGATCAGCTACCCTCCGCCACAGAAGTGTTGTTCATAGCAACCTAACGCCAGTACCCCTGTCCGCCCCATCGTATGACACTCTCTCCGACCCCCCTTTATCTGGCCTCCTAATTAATTGCCGCTCAGCAGTTAATCATGACGCCGATATTGCAGACCTCATACTGATCTAAAACTTTGACTTAACAATCCTGACTGAATCGTGGCTCAACAAATCTTCATCTCCATGCCTGAACCTCCTAGTGACTCCCAACTAAGACATTGCAAGGCTGGACAGATAATCTAGCAAAAGGGGGGGGGCATTGCCTGCATTTACTGCTATAACCTCCTCATTACGGAGCTCCTGGCAGACACCACAGACTCCTGTGACTACCTTTCACTTTCCATATGCAGCCACACCACCTAACTGTGTAATCAGCACATCTTTTACCACCCCCCAGGCATGAATGACGCCTTCACTTACCACCTCATGGAAATCATCACAGTCAAGGTTTCCTCCAACTCTAAAGACATTTTCCTTGGTGACTTCAAACTGCACTTGAACGACCCCAAGGATCCTCATGTCAACGCCATCAAAGATCTCCTGGCCAACCAAGCCCTAACCCAAGCCTGCCCACTCCCTACACACTCAAAAGGTGCCACTCTTGACTGGATCATTGCTAAGGAACCAATAGTCAAGCTTATCGCTATAGAC
The DNA here is from genome assembly GCF_964261635.1 of Lissotriton helveticus. Classification (NCBI taxonomy): domain Eukaryota; kingdom Metazoa; phylum Chordata; class Amphibia; order Caudata; family Salamandridae; genus Lissotriton; species Lissotriton helveticus. The sequence goes on along the minus strand of NC_136065.1, from coordinate 1,256,065,497 downwards.
CCTTGTGACTGGTCGGACCACCACGCTATCACTTTCCTATTACCTGGCACCCACAAGACAAGGGCACTGCACAGCACAGCACAGCACAGCACGGAAACCACCATTCTTCACATCATGGATGACGCCGTCCGAGCCCTTGACCAAGGCAAAACCTGTCTCCTAATCCTCCTAGATCTATCCTCGGCGTTCAACGCGGTCAATTATGAAAAAATGCTCGAACGCCTTAAACTCAGGATGGGAATGGATGGCTCTGTTCTTGAATGGTTTAGGTCCTTCCTCCATAACCGGTCTCTGAGATTCCTAATTAACGGTAACCTGTCTGCTCCCTCTCCGGTCACAGTTGGAGTCCCCCAAGGATCAACCCTGTCCCCTACCCTCTTCAACCTTTACTTCTAACTGCTTGCCGAAGTACTACACACCGCAAATATCTCCTACCACATGTATGCTGCTGACACCCAGATCTACATCAAAGTTTCCTCTCTCGAGGAGATAATTTCCCTGAATGAAGCCCTGAAATTGACTGTCCAATAGCTCTCCTCCAATCAACTCAAACTCTACGCAAAGAAGACCGAATTTCATCTACTTTCCCCACCCAAAACCAACCCTGAGACTCAGGTATGGATTAAGGACATCACAGCCTTAAACTGCCCTCCAACCATCATGGATTCTGCCAAATCCCTTGGAATTACCCATGACTGTAACTTGAGCATGCGGGACCACATCAACTCGATGGCTAAATGAGCCAGATTCCACTTGAGCTACCTAAGGAAACTGAAACCTTTCCTTGATACTCCAGACCTAAAAATGGCAGTCCAGTCACTAGTCATCTCTAGACTCGACTATGGCTGCTCTACCCTCTCGGGACTACCCAAGATCTGCACCTTTAAAAGCCTGCCTCAACACGGCCACCATACTACTAACAGGCTCAAGAAAATTTGACCACATTTCACCACATCTGAAAGCTCTGAACTGGCTTCCTCTACAGGCTAGAATCCAACTCACTTTAGGATGTATCACACACAAGGCATTACACTCTAACTCCCCTACATATTTTGCCCAGAAACTAGTATTATCCGGAGGAACAAGAAACACCCGGTCCACCTGAGACCTCTTGCTCCAACCTGCACGTTTTCGAAAAACGAAAGGCTACAATCGGGCCTTCTCTGGGGCCGCACCAAGAATATGGAACTCACTCCCACCTGCCATTAGAAGAATGCCTTCTCTGGCTCGCTTCAAAAATAGATGCTAAAACCTTCCTAATGGGCAAATTCCTCGCCCAAATGTTGCCTTCTAATCATACAGAGACCTTACTCTACTTCGGTCTAATGCATTCCCCTGGACTACCCAGACACTATCCACCCGGCACCTCCGGGCATCTCACAACGGACCCTGGGACCTTGTTTATTGTATATTTTAAATGTAAAATGTAATTATCTGTTCTTTTATCTCCTATGTATCCAACACACCCTTCCACTCCAAGTCTTTTTTCTACAACTGCAGATTCCTGTAACGCGCTCTGATACCCTAATGGGTGAAGTTCACGCTCTATAAAAACTCTAAACAAATAAATAAATAAATATTAGATTTATAGCACACCATCCAGCCTATGGACTTTGGCAGTTGGACTATTTTGCAGAGATAAAGCAATCTTATGATGATCAAAGATAGTCAAACTAGATTTTCTGTTAAGAGTTAATCGACAACATTAGGGCAAGACCTGATTTTTTAACAGTAGATATTGTTAAAATGACATAGCCATTGCTCAGCAATACTACATGCACCCAGAATGACCATTGAGCCATTATTCACTTTGATGGCAATAACCAACGTTCACTAGAATGTTTGGGACTCTTTCAATTTACAGGCATCCATCAAGGACTCCTATATGCTTCTTTTTATTCAAATTTTCTATTTTTTAATGTATACTTGTAATAAGCTCTACAAGGAGTCATCTTCTCTCTATCCTTTGGCTTATTCGACATGGCAATTTGAAGGTGCCCCTTAGTGGTAGAACAAGCTTTATCAAACCATCTGGGTGCACTAGAATCATGCTGCTGTAGTGGCTTCAATAATAAACTTTGATTGAGCTACACAATCCAATAGAAGAGTTTATAATGCCAAGGTGACTAGCCTCAAGTGACAAATGTCATAAATAGAGCTAAATGGTGTTTTAACAGATTAGCAAGAAAAGTACTCGGAGCCAAAAGATTCCAAGTTAAACTGAGTCCCTTGTGCCTGACTAAACAATTATGATTGTCATTATGAAGTACTCCACTTTAGGTGCGGGCAATATAAAGTAGACTGCTAAGGGATTATGATCACCATGATTATTGAATACCTCACAGATAATAACATACTTGGCAATGCTCCGAGAGACAAATATGTAATCTATAAATTAATTTCAATCACATCCAAAGATTGGGGGCGTAAACTTATTTCAATATATATCTCAAAAGTAGTCACTTAATCACATTCAGTTATATATTTTAAAAGTGCCCACCCCTAGACTCAGAAGTACTAGCCATACTATCCTGCATTCTCAAGAAAATACACACCCTCATATTTCTTCTTTCTTTATTTCTTTATTTCGGCAGTTTTTCCATAAAAGATTGCACAAATACATACATGTTAAAAAATGAAACCATACCATTATTGCAATGTACAATCGTTAAAAATTTGACACAATGAATAAGATAAATAAGAACACATGCCTGCATGGTTGGGTATACCACCGTTACATCGTACAAGAAAATGGTAATGCGTTTCTGGTCACATTTTTAAACCTTTTTTGCTTCTGGCAATATAAACACAATGAAGGAACCTGCTAACGCTAAAAACAATGATCTGGGAAGTGTCAGACTTCATCAATCTATATGCCAGATGACATGATCTAATTCCCAAAATGTTACACAAGGGTTTGATCCATTTTGCCCTGGCTTTGGAATATGCTTGACAAAAGAACAATATATGAACCTCATCCTCTTTGTAATTCCCCTCGCACATTAAGCAATTCCCACTTGCTATGTTGGTTTCATCTTTATTTTTCCTTGACCAATATTCCTTTATGTGATTGGTCATAAGATTTCCATACCTGAACTTCAAAAATAAGGTCTTTGCAAGGGGGGGCTCAACTTCGTCGAGGAAAATCTCAAAGAGGGGCTCATCCTTGAAGGATACAAAAGTATTCACAAGAGTCCCGCATCTATTCCCATTGACTAATTGGTTATTTATAAAAGACCAAAAGACTTTTTTCACCAACGCTTTTGTGTTATGCGGTAGCCTTTCTGGGTGCTCCCATAGCTGTGGGAGACCTAAGATGGAGAACCATGATTTAATATGTTTAAGCCAGGGAATAGAGAACAGCGAGTCTAAGCCCATTATTTCTTGTAACCCTTTCCTGTAGTCATCCAATTCTGGTGTCAGCCACAATCTTACCCAGAACATTAAAGGCCTGAGGGTGGTATAATGATCTGTCCTCTTAAAGTTCAGATCCAATTGGAGAGGCACTAAAGGTGTGCTTGTAGGGACCCTTACTGTACTTCGCATGAATTTATTATCCATCAACAAAAAAGTATCCTTAGCAGAAGGCCCCCAGATCTCAGCCCCGTAAAGAGCTGCTGATTGGACTTTAAATTAAAAAAGTTCCATAACGGGTGTCACAGCCTTACTTGTGCTTGCATTGAGTTTAGTGATAATGGGTGCGATATTTTGGGCAAAAATCACCTTGCTTTTCACAATTTGGGGTTTCCAAGTAAACTTCGGGTCTATCTCAACCCCTAAGTAGGAAAAGTGGTCCACTAGTTCCAGACCCTGACCATCTAATGTTAAGCACCCTTTATCCGGCCTACTTGGATTTAGGGCCATGCACTTTGTTTTATTTACATTAATTTCCAGCCCTTTCTTCTCACAGTATTCACTGAAGGAGTTAAGTAGCGCCTGGAGACCTTTCTTGGTTTGCGAGATCAAGATGGTATTGTCCGCGAAAAGTAGCGCAGGCACCCTTTCTCCATTAAGTCGGGGCGAATCATTCGTGCAGCCTTCCAGATGAGCAGGGATGCCGTTCACAAAAAGTGAAAATAAGGTTGGGGCCAGGACGCATCCCTGGCGAACTCCACGTTCTATTGGTATATTTTGGGTCAATTCGCTATTTGGGCCCCATCTCACTTTGGCGAAGTTCCTGGCATGCAGCTCGATTATTTGGGCCAGAAGGCATCCTGGCATCCCAGCCTCATCAAGGGACCTCCAGAGGAGGTCCCGTGGCACTAAATCAAATGCCGCTCTCAAGTCTACGAAAGCGACGTATAAATGCCCTTTCCTAATTAAGACGTATTTCCAATACAGGCAACAAAACCTAAAAACTTGGTCTATGGTACTGACCTTACTCCTGAACCCGGCTTGCAGTTTTGTGAGTACCCTTTTCTCCTCAAGCCAGGAGTTTATACAGGTTAGTATGTGCCTTGAATATAATTTCTGCAGGATGTCCATGAGGCTAATCGGTCTATAGTTAGAGGGTGCAGACCGATCGCCCTTTTTAAAAATTAAAACAATCTCTGCACCCCGCCAGCTATCTGGAAATTTACAATTGCTGGATAAGACATTAAATAAGTAATTTACATATGGTGCCCAGACCTTTATGTCGTGTTTGTACAAGTCCCCGGGTATTTTATCAAGACCCGGGGCTTTGCCATTTTTCAGAGCACTAATTGCCTTTTCTGTTTCATCCATCGAAAAGTCTAAGCACTCAATCCGGGGAGGGACCCAAGGTGCTTCCTTACTACATTTGTCCAAGCCAATATCACATTTTTGATATAATGTCGTAAAGTGATTCACCCAGGTGGCTTCGTCGAGATATACATCTTTCGCTATTCTCCCTACATTGCTCCCATTAGCAACTAACCTCCAAAACCCTACAGTATCCTTAGCTTTTGCGGCGATCAGCAATTCCGCCCAGCTTGCCTCCTCCCACGCCTTCTTTGAGGTCATCTGAGTGCGCTTATACGCCTCCCTTGCCAGTTTAACATCATTTTGGCCTTTGTTTTTTATGGCAATCATAAGCTCCCCCTTGGCTAGCCTACAGGACTTGTCATACCATGCTTTACCATGAGACAAGTTCTTTGCATTTTGCTGCCTCTTCTTTGTCATTTTTGTTAGTAAAGTTTTCAATGTCGGGAAAAACTCCTTATGCAGGTCCATGAATTGATCTGTGGTGGTATCGCACCCTAACAGGGGTGAAAAGGTCAACTCAAACAATGAGTATATTGCCGAGATAGTATCACCATGTTCTAGCACATAGGGCCACTTTAAAGCTCGTCTATTATTGCTAACCAGTATTTCGTCACTCAGGACGGTATTACGAGCCTCTGGTGGCAATGCGTCGCTAGGCTTCTTGAAGAAGGATGCTTCAATTGTTAGTTCATTTGGGTAATGGTCACTCTCTAGTCTATCCCTTACCTCAAGATCGGCCATGTACTGCCAGATTGATAATGAGACAATTATAAAATCTAAGTTGCTTTTAGTGGCAAATCTTGAGAATGTAGGCTTTTTTGAAACATCCGAGGGAAGGCGGCCATTACATGCCCTTAGACCGTGATCAGCCATCAACTTCACTATTTGTACTGCCAAGGTGGAAGATTTCACAAACTTAATGTTGTCCAACCTCGGGATGTTGTATACAAAGTCTTCATCCTCGAAGACATCAACAAATCCAGGGACAGGTTCGAAGTTGCAGTTTAAATCGCCACCAATTATAACAGGTTCTTTACCAACCACCCTCCCCATGAATGAATCTAATTTAGCTAGGATAGCCGATTCCTTGGTGTGAGGTAGTGGCCTGTTATAAACATTGAGTAAGTAACACAGTCTCCCATCCACTGTTTTAATTTTGAGGGCCAAGATATCTGGTGAGGTGGTATCCAAAACTTCTATCCTAATCTTCAGGGTTACCTTAACCCAGATGATTAGGCCCCCAGAAGGCCTACCCCTAACTGAAGGGACAGCACCAATGCCATATGATTTGTAGCCAACCCTGTGCGGTGTACCAATTGCCCATGATTCCTGTAGTAAACATATATCACTGGAATCTATGTACTCCGCCCACTCGGGATCCCTTAAATTCTTTGTTACTCCCGCTATATTCCATGAAATTAACGTCAGTGACGAATTGCCACTGCTGCTAGAAGGTCCTGCATTTAAGGTAACTACATCCAGTGGTGGTGACACCGGAAGGGTCAGTTCATCTTGGGACAGTCTACATACTTCAGACTCCACCCTTTGAAGGGCGTATCCCTTCACTTTCTGTTCAACTGGTGCTACCATGCATCTCTCATTTTGTTGCAACTCACAGACCACATCAGTACCTAAACATTGGACATCTCCCTCCCCAGTACTTATTCCTATACTTTCTTCTAGATTACTTTCTTCTGGGTTAGGTATAAACATCAAAGGCACCGTGTGGGGTATAGTGGATGTACCATTGGGGCTGATTGTGCAACCTGTCTTTCGGGTTTGTCAATCGACTTCTTCAAGGCAGCTGAATCTGTTGTATGTTGGGGCCCCATTCCACCAACTGTGATTGCCCTGCCTGCCATTTACTGTCCCTCCCCGGGCATAGTGTCTTGCCATTGACCAATTCCCTTCGTGATTATGATGCGTCTGCGGGGGATAAAAGAAGGTGAGTGGTCTAGTTTCAATAGATGATGATATTAGGGGGTGACACAAACATGGTGGCCTAAGGATATGGGCAGATGGCCTAGATCATCAGAAAAAGTGAAGAATCTGGGCTTTACCCTTGATATGAATTTATCATTTGAAGCTCAAGCCAACAAACTGTCATCATCACTCTGGTACATTTTAAAAATGATTAAAAAAACTATTTCCATATTTACCACAGGATTCTCGCAAAACAGTAGTAACAGCATTAGCATTAGCAAGACTGGACTACGGAAATGGTCTATATGCCGGAGCCAGAAAAAAGATCATAGATAAATTACAACGCCTGCAAAATGCTGCAGCTAGACTGGTTCTAGACATACCCAGGTTTGAGCCAATCAGACACAGACTGAAAAGTCTTCATTGGCTGCCAATCGAAAAGAGGGTGACATTTAAATCACTCTGTCTAACCTATAAGGCACTACAGGGAAAAGGATCACAATTTTTGAGGTACCATTTGAAACAGTATGAACCCATGAAATCTTTGAGATCGGGCCAGATGAAACTAATTGCTGTCCCCAGATTTAAAAGAGCCAACTGGGGAGGGAGAAGTTTCCTGGTACATGCCGCACGTGCATGGAATCAACTGCCTCTTAACATAAAAACCTGCCCATCTCTGGAAACCTTTAGAAAGGAAGTAAAAACATGACTTTTCTCCGATTAACACCAGACACTGCTACAGAGCTGGAAAGGACTTATCTTAGCGCCAAGACGCCCATGGGCAATCGTTGCGCTCTACAAATTGACAAATCAAACCAAATCAAATCAAATAGATGAGTTCCCACCATGGGTGTTCCAGGAACATAAGTGGTGTACCGTATTGGGTTCTTCAAATGTGACAACAATACAGTCACCTGGGATAGATTTGTATGAGGGACCTATCCATGGCACCCTTCGTACCATTAAGATATTACTTATAATATGGTTGGGTAAGGGCCTGTTTGCATTCAGCCAATGTGTTACTTTATTCTTTAGTGACCAAAATGTTTCCTGATATTGATTGCCTATTTCCGGTACCCCAGTTAGCACTACTACATATGGCCTGGCGTCTGGTGGAAGGTCTATGAATCCCCCCCGATGTTTCTCTTTTGGATGAAACCCCTGTTGGTTAGGTTGTGGGGCCTTAGTTTCTTTTGTCCTCAAAACTGCAGTGTGTTTGTGAGCTGGAGCCGGTTGTGCAGGAGTTTGCTTTGATACATTTATTCTTGGATTGCTAGCATTAGTTACATGAACTTCCGATCGGGGTTTGGTTGTATGTATTTCTAGCGGTAATACTGGAGTAGAGGTAGTAGGTACTGATATAACTTTAGCAACATCAGATGTACTATTTGCTTTGCTTCCCACTATGCTAAGGCTTGACAAGGTTATAATACTCTTTTCCACCTCAATCAACTGATTTTCTATACATGTTAGTCTAACTTCCAGAGGTGTTAGGAGTTTTTTTAGCATTTCCCAAACAGTTTTTAGAAAATCCTCATCTCTTCCCTCCTCCTCACAGACCTTTGCCACACCATTCTCAGCTCCTGTTTGGGGGACTTGCTCCTCAACCACTACATCCAGACTAACCTCATCAACATTTAAACTGTTTTTTATGCCATTTGGGGACGCCTGATGGAACATACCACTCCCTCCCCCTTCATTTGATTTCCCGCCGTTAAAATACTGAGCCTTTGCTACTTTGGCCTTTTTCCTAGCATAGGCAGATTTGATATTACGTTTCCTTTTTTGAATCGGACCTTTTTGGCTTTCACAGAAATTATTCAAACGCGCCCCATTTCCCTTTAGAATTGACTCTGAGGGTGCCCCCGATACCAGGTCCACCACATCCAATGATGAACTCCGGTTGATTGGTGAACTAGGGGCTGACACAAGGGGGGTTATATCTGGGGTATGATGCACATCCGCCAATGTTATGATTGGTACAGGGCCAGACGAACGCTCAGGGGTTTTGGCATTTGCTATATGCCCTAAGGATGATTTTTTTGGCCATTGCATAGTCCTGGGACAGTTTTCTTGCTGCTTCTAAGTCCATAGATACTCTCTGTTGCATTTTATCAATTTCTTTGTCTATGGCAGTGTTGGTCCTTGTTATGAAGTCATCTAAGGTCCCAGTAAACTGTTTTCCTCCTTTAGCAGCCCTGCTTCTACTTTCTCGCATGGACATTATTCCAAGATTCCCTGCACGGAGTAACAAACACGAAACAGAAATAACGATAAATGCAGAAACTAAGAGAGATGGCCCGGTCCGGTCTTACGCGGTCTCTAACGGGCTACAACGGGCCCGCTCTTGGCCCGGTCTTGGCCCAGTCTTGGCCCGGTCGCTCCCGCGCGCTCCCGCGCAGCGGCCAAATGAAGCTGATTTGTAACACGCTGAGGGCGGGGCAAGCAGGGAGAGCGGACCAGGTGTTGGCGGTCAGCTGAGCAGGGACTACTGGGAGTTGGAGTCCCTGTAGCACCACTCGCAGCCCTGCCTTTTGCCCACACGCACCCCCAGCAACCTTGGTGTCAGGAGCAGGTCCGTGGGTACAGAGGGCCTTCTCGGTGCAGGGGGACCCGCGCAGCGGGTCCGGCAAGCTGTCGCAGTGATCCTTGAAAAGGGATTTCCAAAAGCGTCCACACTCGTAAGGTCAGTGTTCGTGAATCCCTCATATTTAAAAATTTAATGTGTACAGCCACGGCTGCTGCAGGTAAGAGCGTTGGGCTCTGCTCGGGGTGGGGAGGGATTTCGAGAGATGACCACAAGGGAAAATTAAATAAATAGTTAATTTTCCCTCATGGTCGTCTCTCAAAATCCCCCCAGCAAGCCCCACCGCCCTTATCTGCTGCGGCCGTGGCTGATTGTGTATATGGTAGATATAAAAAATATGACTAGCAATTCATTTTAAAGAATGCTTTTGATTGGTTCCAGATGTGCCCAAATGTCCAATAAGCTTTACAGTTGCTTCTTTGCATCACACCTGCAGTTTGTCCTGTTTTATCTCTCTCTATCAGAGTACACAGGTCAGTGAGTGAAGAAGGGTTCTATGAGTTTTACAAATTCAAAAGACCCATGTCCACCTGGAAAAAGCCCTAGCCCACTGGGGGAAAGGACTGTCTGGCCCTACTGGGCCAACTAGCTACATAGTCACTTCAGTTCTTCAGAGTGTTATTGAAAGTTTGTGGGAAGCACCATCTCCCAGAACCCAGAACAGTGCTATGGCTTCAGCTATGGGTGGGGTGAGACAGGTTACGCAGGCCTCAGGGTTTGGAAGGCCATCACCCACCTATGAGAGGGGCCAACTCATTGCTACTCTGGCTCATTTGTTCAACCTGGAGGAGGAGAGAGTAGAACATTGAGGAAAAGGAAAGTCTTTTATTAAACCCATCATCATACAAACTGTCACAGACTACTGCAAAAAAGGAGGACCTTTACCCCTAGAACAACTTCTTCTTGGTTAAACATGAAGGTACAATTGTACACCTGTATATGAAGAATGAGATTAAAAGATTTATTTTCACAGGTAGAAGAACCAATCCTGAGTTTGAGAAGTTAGAAACAATTCACACTGAGATAAAATGTGTATCCATAAATGAAAAACAAGGCTATAACTCTTTTTTAGGAGGTGTGACAGATCAGGAAAGAATCCACTTAAAAATAGATTACAAAAGAGGCCTATAATGATAGGAAAGCGAATGCTCATAAACATATTTAAGGGTAAGAAGGGAATACAATTTAAAAAAACAAGCAATGGCAAAGACAATCAGTTCTTCAATGGTTAACAGCCTTTTAGCTTTGTCAGTGCTTGTTTGGTTTAGTCATAGTTTTTGCAAATCATTCATTTTGGTGAAGCTGCTGAGCCCTCATCAATCTAAGAAAATGGCCGAAAGCGAAAATATATTTGGTTCCAAAAGCACACATTACCATAGTAGTCCCAGGAACTACTTTGTGCCTTTTTTCGATGTCGGCCAGAGGATTTCCAACCAACTTATAAGGTTGCACTTCTGACCACCCAATTACGAAAGTGAAACCGGCCGGTCATTCCGGATAGATTCTGCTGTCAGGATTTCTCTATCAGTTTCCGACTGATAGAGGAATCTGATAGAGCCCGGCTTTCCATGCCGGGTTTTCCAACATGTAAAACCTGTCAGAAAGTGACTTTGGGGGCCCCTAGAAAGGCCCCCTTCGCCTTGCGGCCTCCAGTTGGGGGCTGAGGTGCACCCCTAAAAATCCCTGCACCATGTGGCAGACTCCGTGAGGTGCCTGCCACACGGTGCAGGGATTTGCACAAACCCCCATTTCACTCTGGGAGCTTGTGCTACAGCTCATTTACGGCCGCAGCACAAGCTCCCAAAGGGAAATGGGAGTATATGGTCGGGACTGCTGACCAGAGGTCGGTCAGTCCCGAGTCCGCAATGATCTCGGTCAGAGGCAACTACAACCGACATCATAATTGGGCCCTTTGTGTGTGGGTGTGATCCATAAGAATTGGTAGAATGACATCAGGCCAAATGAAGTTTATCTATGGCTGAAATGGACTGTCCCATTTTCCCATGCTGTGTGCCATAGTGGGAGGAATAAAAATGTGAATGAAACAATAACAGTCCAAAGGATGAATGGGGCTGGCTGAAAGCTCCTAGAAGTAAGTATATTAGACATATCATTTTATTTTTATCAAAAGGAGTTGGCTAATGCCAGACCTAACAAAACTGATACTGGGGGCACAATACTGTTGATGGACAGCACTTATTATGATAATGAGAGGGAAAAACATTGATAAGATAATAAAATATATGTTCAATGGGAAGGAAAACTTTCTAGTAAAAGGCTTTTATTTAAAAAACCGGGTGAAACAAGTTAAAGAAAATAATGGGATTTCAGAGCGATATGAGAAATTTCTGTTCTTAGATTATCCAAATTATAAATGCTTCAAAAAATCCATAAAGATAAACTATATCCACCATTTGGTCTGATTGTACCAGGGAGAGGTTCAGTGTTTCAACCAATTGTGCCATACATTAACTATTATTTACAGTCTACATTAAAAAAATATATATTCTCAAACAGTCAAGATATGACAGCCTTTCTAAAGAAATTAAACAAAATAAAATGAGAAAATCATCTTTTGTGTGCATGATGGATGTAAATATTCTGTACACAAAGAACATACAGTAAGAGCAAAACAATATGTGAAGAAGCATTATTGAATATGGATGATTATAAGGCAAATACACATTTTTTCTGCAATTTATTGAAATAGTTTTGTCCTACAATTTGTTAAATGTAGAAAAAACATTTTGTTTAACGGTTACTGACGTGGCAACTGGATCAAATATAGTCCCATTGGTAGCCAATATATTCATAAATTACTATAAGAAGATAAACATTCTTGGAAAAGAGGAGTGGAAACCTGGGTGAATGTTCTATGAGAGAAATAATGATGATATTTTTGGTGGTGTCCGACATTAAAGAAAACTATAAGCTTAACATAAGACATGTGCATGAAATACCATCAACAACATGTTTACTCATAAATAAAATGAAAAGATAATCACACTCTTGGATGTACTAAATACCAAAAATTATGTCTGAGGGAAAACAAATATTTACAATAAAAATACAAATCAAAACATCTTACTTATTGCCACAGGTTTTCACTACTAGTCACTGAAGTTACATCTACCATAGAGTCAAATACTTAGATTTAAAATAATATTCCATATGAAGAATAATTCAAAGCACAAACAAATGGTTTGAAGAAGAAAACATATCAAATGAGGAAGTTCTTATCCGCTAATCCTGCCGCGGTGCAGGGGTTTAATTGAGTGGGCGGGGCCGCGCTGGCCCACGGACGTGCACAACACTACGGAGGTAGTGCTCGCGACGGCCGTTGGCCAACGGGCACATCACAAGGGATATAAAAGAATTGGAAGGGGAACAGTAAATCTAACCCCATTAAAGTTCAACACTTTCCCCGATTTTGTTCATGTTGGCATAGGAGTATGAAACCTAATCCCTTCAAAATCCAACACTTTCCCTATTGTTGCTCAAATGGGAGTGGAAATAGTAAATCTAACCCCCGAAAGTCCAACACAATCAGTACTGTTGCTTAGATTGGAGTGAGAAAAGTAAATTTAACTCCTCCAAAGTCCAACTCTTTTCCTATTGTTGCTTTAATTGAAGTGGTAATAGTTAACTTAACTCCGCACCTTCCCTGCTTTCAATTATATTGGAGTGGCAATAGTAAATCTAACCGCTCCAAACCACAAGAGCTTTCCTACATTTGCTTACATTGGAGCTAATTACTTAATCTGACTGTTTTGGATTCAAACATGTTTGCTAGTGTTATTTATTTCTGATTGTTGGTATTTTTTTAAATATTGTGCCTTTTTATGTTGATATAATTTTTTTACAGAGATGTATTTTTTTTGTTTCATTTTCACTCTTGTATATTATTTTACATGACAAATGTCTATATGGCGGACACTGGTCTGTTTGTATTTTGAGTTGTCATTAAGATGAATTATTAAATGAACTTTGCAAGCTACTTTGAGTAATCGGAAGGCGTTTTCAGTGGTCGGTACCTGGAAGGAACACCCTGAGCAAAGAAGGTGGGACAGGATTGTTAAACGTAATATATATATATATATGTATATATATATATATATATGTATATATATATATATATATATATATATATATATATATATATATATATATATATATATATATATATTACCTACTGGCGATAGCCAGTAGGTATATATAGTTAGAATTTTTTTCCTATGGGATTTTTGAAAATTCTATGTCGAATAACTTTGGCGTTTGAGGACAGAATTGGCTGAAATTTTCAGGAAAATGGAACATTTTGTTTCTGAGCAGCCCCTGAAATTTGGGGGGGTTTCGTCAAGGGGGGGCCGAGAAAAAAGGGGGGTCCCAAAACATGTTTTTCCCATGCAATTTTCCATAGGGCGGTTGGCCTCACTTTTAGCCTGAACGGCTGAATGGATTTACACCAAACTTGGCAAAATTGTAGGGACTGGTAGCCCGATGTGCCTTTGCTATGTCTCAAGATATAGGCTCCAGTGGTTTTTACGAAAATTAACTTTGAAAAATATATATTGGGCTACATTGGGCTATATATATGTTGGAGCCCAAATGTAGCCCAATGTAGCCCAATGTAGCCCAATGTAGCCCAAAGATGGCCACCAGAGACAAAAAAAACAAATGTAGCCCAAATATCAGCCAGATGTAGCCCAACTATAGCCCAATGACAGAATGTCCCAGAGTGTTCTAAAGAACAACTAGAGTGCTAACAGTCCTACTTATTACAAAGGTATGGCACACCTGAAGCCATCTTGATTGGAATAAAGTGGTAACTCTTAAAACATTTAATTTAAAAAGGAACAAAATGAGGGGGTTCATTTTGCCATAGAAAGTATGATTAGCGAATATATGACGAAATCCCGCATACCATCAGTCCGCAAAAAAAATCCTGCATGTACTATTAGGCCGCAAATTAAAATAACGAAAACTTTTAGAACTAATATGCCTTTAGCATACACTAAACAACTAAACTACCCTAAACCCTAAAACACTACCCCCAGCATGACCCTACACTACACAAACAGTACAACACTACCCTAAACCCTAAAACACTACCCCTAGCATGACCCTACACTACACAAACACTACAACACTACCCTAAACCCTAAAACACTACCCCCAGCATGACCCTACACTACGCAAACACTACAACACTACCCTAAACCCTAAAACACTACCCCCAGCATGACCCTACACCACGCAAACACTACAACACTACCCTAAACCCTAAAACACTACCCCCAGCATGACCCTACACTACGCAAACACTACAACACTACCCTAAACCCTAAAACACTACCCCCAGCATGACCCTACACTACGCAAACACTACAACACTACCCAAAACCCTAAAACACTACCCCCAGCATGACCCTACACTACGCAAACACTACAACACTACCCAAAACCCTAAAACACTACCCCCAGCATGACCCTACACTACGCAAACACTACAACACTACCCAAAACCCTAAAACACTACACCCCAGCATGACCCTACACTACGCAAACACTACAACACTACCCAAAACCCTAAAACACTACCCCCAGCATGACCCTACACTACGCAAACACTACAACACTACCCAAAACCCTAAAACACTACCCCCAGCATGACCCTACACTATGCAAACACTACAACACTACCCTAAACCCTAAAATACTACACCCCAGCATGACCCTACACTACGCAAACACTACAACACTACCCAAAACCCTAAAACACTACCCCCAGCATGACCCTACACTACGCAAACACTACAACACTATCCTAAACCCTAAAACACTACGCCCAGCATGACCCTACACTACGCAAACACTACAACACTACCCTAAACCCTAAAACACTAGCCCCAGCATGACCCTACACTACGCAAACACTACAACACAACCCTAAACCCTAAAACACTACCCCCAGCATGACCCTACACTACGCAAACACTACAACACTACCCTAAACCCTAAAACACTACCCCCAGCATGACCCTACACTACGCAAACACTACAACACAACCCTAAACCCCAAAACACTACCCCCAGCATGACCCTACACTAAACAACCACCACAACTCTACACTACACTAACACAACACTACACTACACAACACTACACTACACTACACAATCACTAACCCACGAAAAAATTAACACAAACCCACTTACCTCTCTCGTCATCGTGGTTTTCACAACGCAAATGCATTTACCATACATGCCTTTAAAACGTAATTCTTTGTAAAGGCATGCGCGATAAATGCACATGCGTTTTGAAAAAATGCGGGATAATGGTATGCGAGGTCAATGACCTTGCGGGATAATGGTATGCGGACTGAAAGTCTGCGGGATAAAAAATGCGGGAAAATGGCTGCAAACCATGATTAGCAGCAGACTTCCCTGGTGAGCACTAGCTTTACTACAGTGATCTAATGAGCAACTAGAGTGCTAACATTCAGAATTTATGGCAAATGTGTGACACATCTGAATGCCTTCTTGATAGAACCAAAGTAAACAAGCATTGAAAATGCAATAGATCTCGCCCTCGTTTAAGTTAAAGCCATTCTGTTTGTAATGAGGTGGCTTTTTAGCTTTGCTTTTATTAGTGTTTTTAAAACTTTCATGTAAATAACATGCATATGTATGCATATATGTATATGTATGCATGCATTTATATTTATATAGATATGCAGATTATATATGTTTATATATGTATATTACCTACTGGCGATAGCCAGTGGGTATATATAGTTAGGATTTTTTCTCTATGGGATTTCTGAAAATTCTATGTCTAATAACTTTGGCGTTTGTGGACGGAATTGGCTGAAATTATCAGGAAAATGGCACATTTCGTTCCTGAGCAGCCCCTGAAAATTTGGGGGGGGTTCGTCAAGGGGGGGCCAAGAAAAAAGGGGGGTCCCAAAACGCGTTTTTCCCATTCATTTTTCCATAGGGCGGTTGGACTCACTTTTAGCTCGAACGGCTGAATAGATTTAAATGAAACTTGGCAAAATTGTAGATATGGTTTGCCCGACGTGCCTTTGCTATGTCTCAATATATGTGCTCCAGTGGATTTTGAGAAATTAACGTTTAAAAAAATAGCGAACGTTAGCGCCCCGGTTCGCGTACCTGACGTGTAACGGAACTTCGCGAAGCGAAGCTGATTGGCTCTCCGGTGTCTGTCAACATTCTAAACAGTCCGGAGCGGCCGCCATCTTGTCTCTCGGTACGATCGAGAGACAAGATGTGGTGAAAAACGAAGGGGGAAATGAAGGAAAGGGGGCAAGGTAGACCACTCCTGACCCCCTAGGATTGATGAGGGGGATATTAAAGTGCCCCGCGGGGCAAAAAAAAAAAAAAAAAAATTGCGATTTTACGCCGTAGAGGCGCGTCCCGGTACGCGAACCGGGCAGCTCACCGGGCAGCTCACTTTGCAGCTCACCGGGCAGCTAACCAGGCAGCTAACCGGCAGCGTAGGTTCGAGAGACAAGATGTGGTGAAAAAAGAAGGGGAAATGAAGGAAAGGGGGCAAGGTAAACCCCTCCTGACCCCCTAGGATTGCTGAGGGGGATATTAAAGTCCCCCGCGATTTTTCGCGGTAGAGGCGCTTTCCGGTACGCGAACCGGGCAGCTAATCGGCAGCATAACGGGAGTCCGCCATCTTGTGTTTTTGGAGCGTCCGGTTCGCGTACCGGGTAGCGTCCCGGTAAGCGTAACAAGGGGAAAACCAAGAGAAACAGTAAAAAAAAAATTAAGGGAATAGATTTCCAGCAAACTTGGCAAAATTGTAGGGACTGTTTGTTTGATGTGCCTTTGCAAGGCCTCAAGATATGTGCACGTGTGGATTTTGTCTAATTAAGGTTAAAAAATATATATATATCTGTAAGCGTGCTCCGGCACGCTTACGTTACGGGTTTTGTTTGCGCTGCAGAGCCGATACGTCACGGTTATGCGACGCGTCATGAGGCGTCTCACGTGGCTACGTTATACGTCACGTAATAAAGAATATATTTTACAGCTATAGATATTAGCTTTTAAAAAACCAATGAAATTCACTGAAAAAACCATAGGTTATAGACCATATATAGTTAGGAATTTGCATTAACAAAACCTTGAAAATTCACTGAAAAAACCATAGGTTAGAGACCATATATAGTTAGCTGGACATTTTATTGACATAAAACCAATGAAATTCCATATATAGTTAGTTGCACTAACTATATATCGCGCACCCGCAATCCACTGCTGATGATGTCACATATTACATCATTCATGACATGGTCAGTGACATCACTGATGACATCACTGATGACATCTCAAATGACATCTCAAATGACATCACTGATGACATCATGACACACCAATACCAGTTACTACATACGCACTCACTGATTCCTACGTCTACACACACATTCACTCATTCACCCATACAATCACTCATACATACAGTCACTCATTATTACAACACTATCATATGCACTCATACACCTATGCAGACACTCACACACTGCCACTCATCCATGGAGTTACTCACACACCTAGTCAGTCCTGTAAATAATCAATCACACTTCCATTTCCTCATCTATACAGTTAAACACAGAACACCATACTTCAGTGACATCACTGATGACATCACTAATGACATCTCAAATGACATCACTGATGACATCTCAAATGACATCACTGATGACATCATGACACACCAATACCAGTTACTACATACGCACTCACTGATTCCTACGTCTACACACACATTCACTCATTCACCCATACAATCACTCATACATACAGTCACTCATTATTACAACACTATCATATGCACTCATACACCTAGTCAGTCCTGTGAAGAATCAATCACACTTCGATTTCCTCATCTATACAGTTAAACACAGAACACCATACTTTTCACACATATACTAACACATACTTACTCTCTTATACAATCACTGATACAAGTACACATTGATATGCACAGAGTCACACACCTCCCAGCCAGCCACACACACACTCAGTCTTCCATACATCCACTCATTCTTCAATATGTAAAACATATTTAAACTTTACAAAAACACACAGACACTAGATGATGTCATCAGTGATGTCATTTGAGATGTCATCAGTGATGTCATCAGTGATGTCATTTGAGATGTCATCAGTGATGTCATCAGTGATGTCACTGACCATGTCATGAATGATGTAATATGTGACATCATCAGCAGTGGATTGCGGGTGCGCGATATATAGTTAGTGCAACTAACTATATATGGAATTTCATTGGTTTTATGTCAATAAAATGTCCAGCTAACTATATATGGTCTCTAACCTATGGTTTTTTCAGTGAATTTTCAAGGTTTTGTAAATGCAAATTCCTAACTATATATGGTCTATAACCTATGGTTTTTTCAGTGAATATATATATATATATATATATATATATATATATTCACTGAAAAAACCATAGGTTATAGACCATATATAGTTAGGAATTAGCATTTACAAAACCTTGAAAATTCACTGAAAAAACCATAGGTTATAGACCATATATAGTTAGGAATTAGCATTTAAAAAACCTTATTTTACTCACACAAAACCATTGAAATTCCATATATAGTTAGTTGCACTAACTATATATTGCGCACCCGCAATCCACTGCTGATGATGTCACATATTACATCATTCATGACATGGTCAGTGACATCACTGATGACATCACTGATGACATCTCAAATGACATCACTGATGACATCACTGATGACAACATCCAGTGACTATGTTTCTGTAAAGTTAAAATATGTCTTACATATTGAAGAATGAGTGGATGTATAAGTGTCTGGACGAAGGATTTAGTAGGTGCATGACTGAATGTATGAGTGAGTGATTAAATGTGTCTCACTGAGTGCATGGGTTAGTGACTAAACTGTCTTAATTTGTGCATCATTATGTCTGTTGTTCTGTAAACTGCTGCATGTGTTGATCAGTAGCTATATGAGTAACTATATGGGTTATTGATTGATTGCCCAAGTATTTGCATGGGAGACTGAGTGTGTGTGTGGCTGGATGGGAGGTGTGTGACTCTGTACAGATCAATGTGTACTTGTATCAATGATTGTATAAGAGAGTAAGTATGTGTTAGTATATGGTTGAAAACGTAAGGTGCTCTATGTTTAACTGTATAGAGTAGAAAATGGAAGTGTGATTGATTCTTTACAGGACTGACTAGGTGTGTGAGTAACTCCATGGATGAGTGGCAGAGTGTGAGTGTCTGTATAGGTGTATGAGTGCATATGATTGTGTTGTAAACATGAGTGATTGTATGTATGAATGATTGTATGGGTGAATGAGTGAATGTGTGTGTAGACGTAGGAATCAGTGAGTACGTATGTAGTAACTAGTATTGGTGTGTCAATGGTTTCAAAAATTATACTCTGTTTTTAACACTGGGTGAAACAGAGGTTATATTAAAATGTGAGGAGATGCATTGTATTGTCACATGAATGATATCATCAGTGATGTGATCATTGATGTCAAGTGAGATGTCATCAGTGATGTCATTTGAGATGTCATCAGTGATGTCATCAGTGATGTCACTGACCATGTCATGAATGATGTAATATGTGACATCATCAGCAGTGGATTGCGGGTGCGCAATATATAGTTAGTGCAACTAACTATATATGGAATTTCAATGGTTTTGTGTGAGTAAAATAAGGTTTTTTAAATGCTAATTCCTAACTATATATGGTCTATAACCTATGGTTTTTTCAGTGAATTTTCAAGGTTTTGTAAATGCTAATTCCTAACTATATATGGTCTATAACCTATGGTTTTTTCAGTGAATTTCAATGGTTTTTTAATAGCAAATATCATAAGCTGTCGAATGTCAAGTACGTGGTAAGAATTTTTTTTTTCGTGTTTATGCACACTGATCTGCTTTGATTGCTGCCCCCCACCCCTCATTTCTATTAGGAGTACTCTCTCTTTGCAGATAGTGAAGGGTAGTTAACGCAGCCCTTTCCCCCTTTGTAATCCGTCGTGCCTGCTTCTCTCTCCATTTGATTGATTGTTCTCTTTGGTTCATTCTCTATTTACAAACAAGCACAGAGTCGCAATACTCTGTTTAGTCTTTGCAGATAGCGAAAAATCGTGTAAAAAAACAAAAGGAATCGAGCAAAATCAGTAGGCCACTAATGGGATCTCTTTTGACCTCGCTAAAATAGAAACATTAGGAACAACCTGTTGAAAATAGCAATGCGTATGTATATAAGCGGCGTTCATTTGTGTTCACAGTACCCCTTGTTGATTGTTTCAATCGAGCATTGAATTGTTCGAAGTTAATTCTCTTAACGATCTTCTCTACCTGCAAACGAGGAAGAATAGGAATATTCTATCTCCCTTTGCAGATAGTGAAGGGTAGGTAACGCAAGCCTTTAACACGTCGTACCTATTTCATTCCTCATTGATTGATTGATTGTCCGAACATTGACTGTTTGGGAATTAGTTCTTTTTGGAGGTATTCCCTGTTTGCAAATAAACGTAGGAAAATCTTTGCAAGTAGTGAAAGGGTACGTAATGCGGACCGTTCTCCCCCGTTGTAATCTGTCATGCCTATCTACTCCCCACTGATTGATGCACCTTTTTCACCCGGACCATTTACTAGAGATACGTCATCTGGCCCGACCAGAGAGCACCCCTAGTGAAAAGGACATATGCAATAATAACGAAGTGATCACTGTATCCTGTTAACAGAAACTTTACCATGAAACAACCTGGAAAGAAAAAAATAGGAAAACGAAAATCAGTAGGCCACTGATGAACATGAACTTTTATTAAACAACGAACAAAGAAACGATAACATAACGTAATGATAAAACCTATTAATGTCCTAGAAACAAGAAAACGTTAAAATATGCCAGTGGTGAGAGACCAGAAAAACAGTAAGAGAAACCAAATCACCCCTCGCTGTCCCACCGCCTGCCACGCCAAAAAAATCGATAGACTAGGGAAAATGCAAGTCAGTAGAACATCCACCCCCACTCTGGAAACTTCCAAGGTGGGGCAGGGTTCCGGCTACGCCCAGCCGGGAGCAGCCCATATAAGGCAGGTCCTGCTGCCACGCCTCGGCCAGGAGATCCTAACGTAGGGTGTAGCCGGAGGAGAGGCCGAGACCAGCGGGACCCGGCCAGGGGATTGCCTTTACAACGCTGAACAGTTGCAGGGGGGGGAATGTCTCCTCGACCCTCCCCTCTCTCTCCCAGTCCGGCCGCGGTGGCCCTTGAGAGTTGCAGGTAGTCCCGCCACATGCTCTTCCGGTCCGACCACCAACGGTCGGGGGGCCGAGGCCGACGGGATCCGGCTGCAGCCGATAAACCAAGAAACCCGTTCATGGGGCCAGAGCCAGGGGCGTCCGGCCGACATCCACCGGAAGCCCGGCCCGAAGACGGACGGGACACTTCTTTCTTTTATAATGGCTGCGACAACACTGGAGGGGGATGTCTTGCACATGCCTCCGACCCCCCCCTCGTCCTCATCGCCTGGTCCGGCCATAACAAATCTCAAGCGAGACGCCGTGGGGTGCACTGGGAGGGAGAGACGGTGCGAACAGGCCTCTCCCGCCTCCCCAGGTGGAGGCTTCCCAGCTGCACCCTCAGCGCTCCAGGCGGTGGCATCCTAACAACTACAGTGCTGCACAGTTTCGGAACGACCTAGATAACGGTTCTTCCACTGTGGCCATGCTGCAACGTCTCGCCCGGCAGGGTGGAGCCCGTCCGCTCATGTGACCCCGCGATCGCCGGTAGCTGCCGAACTCTCAAAATGGCGGTCGACCTGGCAAGAGCGGGCCCAACATAAAGAAATGGCCCGGTCACTGGTTGACTCCACCACCGTAGTCCTCCACGACCTTGAAGATTCTAGAGGAGCCGCGGGAGTCTCCGACCCCCGATGGGGAATGACTGCCATGATCGCCCGTGGAGTGACGAAACTGTATCCGCGGGACGTCGACGCTCCCATGCTGGCGCCAGCCTCACTTTGAATTACTACAATCCTGCAGACCTTACTTCCGGTGAAAGCACAGTGTGACCCGGTAGGAAAAATTATTGCACCCCCTCCCCTTTTTGACTGATAGTTCAAACCACCGATCCTTTCCTTTGCCCTTTTAACGGAACTTTGGACTGCCTCCCCCTCTTTTACATTTTCTAGAGAAAACAAAACATTAACCACTACATTAGCATAGCAGTTGACACCAGAACTGTTTTCAAATTGAAAACCAACAACATCTTCAACAGAATCCTTTTTGTTTCTGCTGTGACCCTGCTACAGCACAGGCATTGTCCCCAGCAGTAATTCTGCAATGCCGGTAAGAATAGCTGTGGTGCCTACTGGACTCACTCACCCCCGCGGCGCCCCACGCCGTTTTTTGCTGGGCGGCAACTTACTAGACATCACTTTCGTGCCATCTAGATTTCAGCGCGTTCTGCTGCCTTGGAACTATTCGCACAACAGACCGCTACTGACAAGAATATTTCATTATTGGTGCTGTCAATTTCAATAAATCTATTGGATAATTAAAAAGAAATTGCCACGGTCTCTTCGTTGTTTAAATGTTTTTACTGTTTTTGTTTTGTTGTATATATTTATATGTTATTAAAGTTTTATATTCCTACTACTTTGTTGGAGTGCTATATATTTTTAATGTGACACATAATTGTAAAAACTTTGATGTACAAAGAGTCATTCCTGGAATCTTCCGCTTCAGGCTCGGTCCCCTCCCCAATCACAATACAGGATGGTTTTCAGATAGTAGGAACGCGTGTGCTGTGACGGATCACATCGGGTGTGGGCCTTGATCTACTATAACTCCTTTGAAGAGGGGTGATTCTTTACAGCTGGGGCCATAAACTACATCTGCAGGGCTAGCTGATAGCCTAGGACCGGCCTGGACATTCGGACACAGAGGAAGAGGAGTGTCAGAGGGTGCGGTAGTGAATAGGGCGAAAGGGAGGTGTCGGGCGGGCACAGAGTGTGATTCTCAGGGAAGAGCAGCGCAGATGGGGGAAGGTTTATTGCCCATGCATAAGACAGAGAGCGGTGGTGACCAGTGCCTGGGGGAGATGCTTACGAGGGTGAGGAGCCATGCTACGAATCGACAGCGTGCAGAGAGTGGGTCTGGTCAAGACATCTAAAATGGCTGCCGTGCACGACAAAAGTGTGGCATTTCAAAAAAGGCAAGATGGCGCAGACAATGTTTTTCAACACTTCCTCATTTCCTTCGAATCGAACGTTAACAGACGTTGGGGCATATTACCAAAGTTAAGCGATATTTATCGCTAACGATGCTTACCAACCAATTTTTTACCACTAAGCATCGTCAGAAATTATCGAAGATAAACCTTACTATTATCAAGGTTTATCGCAAATGCGATAATAAACGGCCGCAATGCATGAATATCGCTAAAAAGTCAGCGATATTCATGCATTACCGAGCTAATACTCTTAGCCATGTTATCCACCTCCCATTGGATAACATGGCTAAGAACTGCTCAGGGCAGGTGTTACTTTTTGGAGATATTCGCGCTTAGCGCGAATATCTCCAAAAGTTGGTAATAGGAGATAGATATCTTGCATGTTGTAATGCAAGTTATTGTGGTATATGGAACTCATACCATAATCTCTCAGGAAAGCAGAAACTGATCCTTTTGGGACCGCCTAAAAAGGCCTAGGGGGTGAGGAGTACTCTACTTTGCCCCCTTTTCACGTTCCGAACTATTTTATTTTACTCTCTTCTGTAATTACACAAAATACCAGCGATAAGATGCATCGGAGACACACAGTGAGAGAAAGGAGGCCGGAGATGAAGAAGACATGTCAAATACACATTGGAGATAATATAGTGGCAGAAGGGAAGTAAATATGAGTAAACTTACCATGTAACATAAAAATGTTGCACTCTATACTATAAGTCTCATTTTATACTACAATCACTTCGCTACAACCTCATAAATTAAAAATAAAAATAAATAATGTCTCAAACGATTTTTGATTTCTAAATATAAATTTATTCTTCAGAATTTTCTAAATTTGAAACAACTAGTAACATGTCCTCATCAGTAATTTCCTCTTCAATCATCTCATCTGGAATCTCCTCATTAAAAGTCTGCAATGATGATTCTTGTAACTCTATGGTCTCCAAACACTCGATAAATTCGCCATCAAGAGATTGATCAAAAAAATCATTCAAGTCATCTCCTCCTTCTGACAATATTTCATTATTGGTGCTGTCCATTTCAATCAATGTAGTGGAATCATTCAAGTCATCTCCTCGTGACAATATTTCATTATTGGTGCTCTCAATTTCAATCAATGTAGTGGAATCATTCAAGTCATCTCCTCCTTGTGACAATATTTCATTATTGGTGCTGTCCATTTCAATCAATCTAATGGAATCATACAAGCCATCTCCTCCTTGTGACAATATTTCATTATTGGTGCTCTCAATTTCAATCAATGTAGTGGAATCATTCAAGTCATCTCCTTGTGACAATATTTCATTCTTGGTGCTGTCCATTTCAATCAATCTAATGGAATCATACAAGTCATGTCCTCCTTGTGACAATATTTCATTATTGGTGCTCTCAATTTCAATCAATGTAGTGGACAATTCAAAAGAAATTGCCACGGTCTCTTCATTGTGAGCCATTTTATTTTGAAATTGCTTGCTGTAAATTGCAGAAAAAAATAATCACTTTCATTTATCGTTTTTAGTAATACATAATATAAAACTAACTTCATCAAGTATTTAGTATAACAGAAGGACTGCAAATAAATAACAGAAAACATTTTTCAAATTATCTTCAAGTGTACAACATAGTTCCCCTTACAAATTAACAACTCACCTTTTTAAAAGTAGCAGAAGTGTTAGTACTGTGTAAATCAAACACCAGAAATTCACCACCAAAAATTCCTCACAAATGTACCTCAGACAGTAGTATCACAAAATGGCTGTGGTTTCCTCTCATTTGACATATATACATAACCAATTAACTTTCATCACACACAAATACAAAACCAAAGTAACATTTTAATTGGTTCTAAATTTCAACACTTTCAAATGTGTTTTCCCCATGCAATTTTCCATAGGACATTTACATACGTCTACAGCCTGAATGGCTGAACGGAATTACACCAAACTTGGCAAAATGGTACATCAAACCTAAGAGGTCAGGAATGATCTACTATGCCCCCTTATGGTCATTTCCCCCTTCGCTTTGGCCTCCTCTTGTCTCTCAATCCTACCGAGGGACAAGATGGCGGCCGCTACGGACTGTTTGGAATGTTGACAGACGCCGGAGAACCAATCAGCTTCGCAAAGCTCCGTAACGCGAAAAGTACGCGAAGCGGAGCGCTGTTACAGATATATATCTTTTTTTCAACGTTAATTTCTCAAAATCCACTGGAGCACATATATTGAGACCTAGCAAAGGCACATCGGGCTACCAGTCCCTAATATTTTGCCAAGTTTCGTGCAAATCCATTCAGCCGTTCGATTATTATTATTTTGTTTTTTTTTTGCCCCGCGGGGCCCTTTTAAAACCTCCACATCAAACCTAGGGGGTCAGCGAGGATCTACTATGCCCCCTTATAGTTATTTCCCCCTTTGTTTTGACCTCCTCTTGTCTCTCGATCCTACCGAGAGACAAGATGGCGGCCGCTACGGACTGTTTGGAATGTTGACAGACGCCGGAGAACCAATCAGCTTCGCTTCACAAAGCTCCGTTGCGCGAAAAGTCCGCGAACCAGAGCGCTAACCGGTCCGCTGTTACAGATATATATCTTTTTTTAAACGTTAATTTCTCAAAATCCACTGGAGCACATATATTGAGACCTACAAAAGGCACATCGGGCTACCAGTCCCTACAATTTTGCCAAGTTTCGTGCAAATCCATTCAGCCGTTCGGGCTAAAAGTGAGGCCAACCGCCCTATGGAAAACTCAATGTTAAAAACACGTTTTGGGACCCCCCTTTTTTCTCGGCCCCCACTGGACGAACCCCCCCCAAATTTTCAAGGGCTGCTCAGAAACAAAATGTGCCATTTTCCTGAAAATTTCAGCCAATTCCGTCCACAAACGCCAAAGTTATTAGACATAGAATTTTCAAAAAACCCATAGAGAAAAAATCCTAACTATATATACCTACTGGCGACCGCCAGTAGGTAATATATATATATATATATATATATATATATATATTACCTACTGGCGGTCGCCAGAAGGCAGTTATAGTTAGGTCCTATTATCCATACGAAAACTGCAACATTCTATTACCAATAACTTTGGCGTCGATTGAGGAATCTTCTTGAAATTTTTTTAACTTTTGGCCAGCTCAGTTCTGCTTTGCAGCCCTCCTCCTTAAAATAATAATATATATTTAGCCATGCCCCGGGGGCTGGGGACCCCGGTGCCCGGAATTAGGCACGGGAGCGGGGGCCACGCGGCCCACTTCCCCAAAAAAAATTGAATACGTATACTCCGCTTATTGTCATCGTACCATAAGCGCACCCTTCTGATCACGCACTGAAGGCTAATTGGCTGTCAAGTGGTTGTCAACATTCGAAACTAGAAATTGTTGGCAGCCATTTTATGTCTCGGTACAAGGGAGGCTGAAGAAGCGTGTGAAATGTGTGTTTAAAATGTGAAAAGGGGGAGGGTAGACACACCCCGATCCTCTAGGTCTCCTCAAGGCCCCTATTTTTGGGAAAAATCACGGGGTGTGTAATGTAATTTAAAAAATAACATCTAAAAATAAAAAGGTTAAACAACATGTAATTAGAAAATATTACAAAAAACAATAAACATATTTACAAATTAGCATTTAAAAAATCTTTGAAATTCACTGAAAAAAACATGGGTTTCAGACATGTTATAGTTAGGAATTAGCATTTAAAAAACCTTTGAAATTCACTGAAAAAACCATAGGTTTCAGACATGTTATAGTTAGGAATTAGCATTTATAAAACCTTTGAAATTCACTGAAAAAACATACGTTTCAGATAAGTTATAGTTAGGAATTAGCATTTAAAAAACCTTAGAAATTCACAGAAAAAAATATAGGTATTAAGGGTGTTATAGTTAGCTACACATTTCACCCATATAAAACCATTGAAATTCCCCCGTTATAGTAAGTTGTACTAACTATAACTCGCGCGCCCGCCATCCACTGCTGATGATGTCACATATTACATCACTGATGACATCTCAAATGACATCACTGATGACATCATCCACGTGACAGTCTGATACATCTTATCATATACTAGTATTACCTTTCAATACTCATTATAAAATTTGGAGTACCATATTTGAAACCATTGACACACCAATACAAGTTTCCTAAAACCCACTCAGTGATTCCTAAATCTACACACACATCTAAACACTTACATAGAGATTCACTCATACGTGCTAACAAAGATCAATAGAACACTATTAAATATGCTTATATACCTACATCAACATTACACACCAGCACACATCCTAGTCACCTATGCAGATATTCTACTCACTAATGTAAACAATTGATCATACTAAAGTGTAATAAGCTATACACTTACACTTACACAAACACAACTTAATTTGTTCATATAGATAGTAAGTCATACTTAGTGTGTTATAAAATAACTATTACAAGTATACAGTTATCCATACAGTCACTCATACAATCACTGAGTCTTAGGTACACTTATTTATATACAACAACTGTCACATACACTGCCTTTTATATTTCTAGTTTGTTGGACATACATCATTCAGAAATATATTTACTCATCACTACATCCATAAAGAGATTCATTCACTCAAACAACTGTTTCCACATACACTCGTAACCTTATATACCTACTAAATAATCTATTTACACATCTTTGGACAGTCATACACGTCCCACCCAACCACACACATTCATTCACTATCCCACACATATACTCACTTAACTAACTAATAACTAATATTGACTTTCACATAGCTAGTAACCAACGTATGTAGTAGTTTACACAACAAGAGCTAGAGTGATACAGGTATTCACAGTTTAATCACTATCCCATATATTTAGTGAGACACTTTAAATTTGTCACTTAGATAATCAAATTGCTACTAAATCCTCCATTCAGACACTTATACATACACTCACTCTTGAAGGCAGATTGCAAAATATAAATAATACTTATTTAAATGCCGAAGCAAACCACATTCACTGGATGATGTCAACAGTGATGTCATCAGTGATGTCATTTGAGATGTCATCAGTGATGTCACTGACCATGTCATGAATAATGTAATATGTGACATCATCAGCAGTGGATTGTGGCAAACGCGAGTTATAGTTAGTACAACTAACTATAACAGGGGAATTTCAATGGTTTTATACGAGTGAAATGTGTAGCTAACTATAACACCCCTAAAACCTATGTTTTTTTTCAGTGAATATATATATATCAAACCTTTTATATTAAGTTCGATTTTTAAATTAGTTTGCATATATATTTTGGTTATGTATATATTAGTTAGTTCTTGCACTTTCTCATATTTTATGTGTTTCTGGGACAATATGGGAAATTGTTCAAAATAATTCAGCTTTTGCCTCACTGGTGTTGTCTATGTGAGAAGACATAATTTTGTTAGTGCAATGGTCAGCAGATGCTCAATCACCGTGCCATGTATGCTGTTTGAGTTTTTTTGTATGCATGTTGTATTTGTGTCACTGTGGTTGGATACCAATCATGGTCTTGTTGCATCAGTGTCCATGGTTGGGATCTGATTTTAAGTTGGTTGGAGGAATTTCTGTGTAAGTGCAAAGTCATAGATAATCCTGAAAGTATTCCAAAAGTTCATCTCAACTCGCCATATTGGGGAGCAAAGGCAAGACTCAAAAGACTCAACATTGTCAGTAATGCTTCAGTAAATTGATGAGTAAGTGCAATTGGAATCAAGTTGATAAAGGGCCTGATTGCACAACATAAGAAATCATTTTAGGTGCAAAGATGTACTTGGAAAAAGTATCATCATAATATAAAACCTCGTCAGGAATACATCTTTGTCTTTTCTGCTAAAAAGCAAACTAACAAATTGATGTGAAATGTAAGTGAAAACAAAACTCACAAACGAAGTTCCAGTGGATATGAAGGAAAACCACTCCCACTACACATGACCCTGCGAATACTTTCCTGAATAGTATGCTGTTCTGCTGTTCCACAATACAATTTGTTGGATATATGTATATTTATGAATTTCCCATTATGTTCGATTACAGTGCACAGCAGTGAAAAAGTCAACACCCTGTCACTGACAGTGATCAGCCTTCGTATCCTGTTTGCCAAGAGCCTGGCTTTCAACCTTCTGCTCAGTGCAAGATATTTCTTGTTCTAGAGGTGAGCTTCTGCATGTAAGTACATCATGGGAGCATCAAGGATAGAGATAGTTGAACTAATGGATCACTTTGTTTACCTGAGCAGTGTAGACTGATGTACCCCATTGTTCGTATAAATTGTCTGAGTCGCTTCGGAGAATGGACAAGATTTTGGTGGGTGTTTTTCTAAAACCCAATTGAAAAGGCGCTTATGAGAGTGAGTTTGATTGGTGGAACAATTTAGCCTTCAGATTCTTTTGAGGTTTTCTATATTCTTTCTTATAAAGTATCTAAAGTAGAGTATCTTAATAGGTAGATCTTTGCAATTCAGCCATAAAGGCTTAGATCTGCATGAAAGACCAGGATATTTTCATACCTAAACCATTGAGTATGTCATTATGTAAATCTACAATCTTGTTCTGATAATAAATATAGTCTGGTTGCCTCACTTCAGATGAGGCAGCGCACTAAACAGGGACTTCTACATTGAAACTCACAACAAAATGCCAACCAGAGACAACACTGGCAGTGAGTCCGACACATGTGTTTACCTTCCTAATGGGAATTGAACTGACACTTCCAAGTCTTTTTCTAACATTAATAATTGATGACAATACTCCAGCCTGCTGCCCCACTAGGTTTCCCTTGCTATTAAGAAAGTAATGGGCAAGTGGGAACAAAACTGAAATCAATCCATCTAGAAAAGTGGAGCATTAGTTTGAGAACAGAACATATGAAGGAGTAATTAGCGTTGGGGAGAAAACAAGAGAAAGGGAACTATAATTACTGCAGGAATGAGTAAGCAATTTCACAAAAGAAGCTGTAACTTTGAGACAAATGTGCTAGCCATTTAGGGGTCACAAACCCAGTAATTTGCTAAATCTCTGGATTTCCGACTGTTACATTGTTTTTACTGGATAGCAAGATGGGTTTAGACATGTATACTGAATCACAGTTTGAAAGGGGCATGTGCACCTATTTTTAGCCTCAAACCATTATTGGGGAATAGGCAGTGGCACAAAGGACTACTGGTAACTCTCACACAAATATTTTCTAAAAAAAAGTAGTTTTTTTTATTAAACGCAGTACGATTACCTTTAAGGAAAATGGGCTACATTTAAAATTAAAATATTTAAAAAGTGATCACAGATATGGTGGGCTGCTGTCCCCAGCAGGCCACTGTCATTGTGACTACCACCATCCGAAGTGACAATTGACAACCTGCCCCATGAACAGTATTATTATAGGACAGATTTCGACCCGATCCCTAGCCTTATTCTGTAAACTGACCTGTTAATAAATACACAGATTAATTTAGTGGTCTCAAAATCACGTGTCGCAATTTGTGACTAGTATTTTGCAGCCACATCTACGTACGCATAGAACTTAATGTGTTGTAGGATTAGCCTCTCATTATTATGGCAACTATTGAAGCCAGAGATAAAGTGTATGCTGCCCATCATTTAAGCAGAGTTACTGAAAGGTCGGGGATTTGAGAGCGCAGGTTTTCTTTGCACAACACAGTTAACCATATGATAGTTTCATGGTTTTTTTTAGTGCGCAGCAAAGAAAAACAAAGATACAGCAGATTTCACAACCGTGCAGAGTGCACCGTCCACCAGCATCTCCTCCCAAACACCACCCCTTCTTGTTGACGCTCCAGTTCACAAACAGCCGCCTACAAAAGACACAGCTCCTTCATGGGGGTCTAGGATCAGACTTTCATGACACTGGATCATTCCTTTATTGGCCTCCTTTTGTGCAAGGCGTTTGCGCTATAGAAGTGTTTGCTTGTCGCATATGGTTTTATTGCTGCTTGCTTTCAGTATTTCCTGTCAGTGTACGTTTATTTTAAATAAGCATCCTTGTGACAATAAAGAAATAAAAGCCCACAAGCAGGTCTATATTTGAGTTTCGGGATTAAATCTACATCTGTGAAATGTAAAATTAAATGTAAAAGATTTTGCAAAGTATTTAACTTTTTAATGAGCTTCACCTGAACTGGAAAATCATCATCCATCGTGAATTTTAATGTTTGATATCACATGCGTGTTTTTATGCGAAGCTAAATTGTGTTTGCTATAACGAAAATGATTTGCAACTACAAACAGGCAGGGTACATACTCATAAAGACCTGGGCCCAGCTCTGCAAACATGGCGAGCGTAAGGGAAGCGTACCATTAGCTTGACTCAATTCCTGAACCAATCAGCGCATTAGCATCGAAAATAGTGCAATTTACCAACCCCGTTCTATGTACTGCTAGTTAGCAGATGTGCAAAGAGTACACGTTGCATCAACCAAAGACAAGGTCAAACAGAAGGCAACAACCAGAGTTACTTAAAAGGCACATAGAAACAGCCCCTTCGTCCACCACCGTACTGCAAAGGATTCTGTAACGCCCTGACACGCATTGCTGGAATTTACAAGACTGAAATAAACAGACTGAGGGTCACACTCTTTGGGCTTTCAGAGAAACACAATATCCATGCCTTGGAACCGGATCTGAATTATCAGTGGCCTGCCCCCAAGGTGGCTGAGGGTTCAGAGTCCCCACCCTCCCATTTAATGGGCAGATGGAAGCAAGCGCTCCAACATCTCAGTGATGTACTGCAGTGCCAGGGTAAAGCAGCCTCCTGATCTGGATATCAGCTCACTGTGGCGCATTTTATGCCATCACCATGATATGTATGCGTGCTGATCTTCCCACTCAGAGCACAAATCAGTTCTTACTGTCGACATTTTGCCTATTGATGTCAGAATGACATCAGACATACGGGCAACACGATTTCCTCGATCCCTAGACTTGTTCTTAATGGATATGGCAATGTCATTCCGTGCTATATTGTCCTCTAGGGCTTCCTTGGCATACAATAGGGTACCTCACAAACCTGTCACAAATGTACTGTGGTACTTCGCCTGCTCTGTAAATATATTCAATGGTTCCATGTTGGACCATCTACAGCAGAAGTGAGAGCGTGACGCTGGCATACAATCATCCTGTTAAAGTCAATCAGAAGTCAGTGTGCTTCTGGGTTCACCATTTCAGCAATAGCAACTCCACCACGTGTACCCCCATTAATTCACAGCCACTGTTTATGCCCCATGTAATGCCTTCTATACCTTTCGGAGTTTAGTTCTACAACTGCCAGGATAACACGTTGGACATGGAGTAGGGAAGTCGCCTATGCATGGAAGTAAACAGCATAAGCTTGAGCTGTACAAGTGGGTTAAAGAATGGCCCTACCTAGCATGGAATCCTCCTCCATGTCTCTAGTGCATCTGCCTTCATTTACGGCCACCATTTTGGGTGCCAATCCTCATTTGCAATTCTTCAAGGATTCCACGTTGCACTGCCAGTTTACTTACACCAACAAGGCAGCTTTTCCCTGGTACAAGAACGCTTGTTTTTGTGTTTGCTGAACTCTTCAATAAGGATTTCCGCTTTCTCCTACAGGAATCGAAGTTTTTGTTTCATGCCACCCCTCTCTTCTGCCTCCTTGGCTACTACTAGTTTATAGATTGTTCCTGGCACCCAGACTGTGCCATATTTGGCCCTCGATACTCCCCTCGGAGAGGCCCCTCTGTGTGGGTACACTTCAAAAAGTTGGATGGCTTTTTTGGTGCTTTTTTTGGTTTGCTTGATGCAAAGCAATAGTTCATTTGCATCACATTTGGGTTTGACCTGGTATCATATTATTTATAAGTGTGCTACACAGATTTAATCGAAATTTGACATTTATTAGGTCGGGCACCATGCCACGATAGGCTGTTGACACAACACAGCCATTTTTTGCATTTCTTTGTCCAGCACAGACGTTTGTGTTTCTCAGGACAGAGCAAAAGACAAGTCGCAGAGTTTGCTACTGTTTGCATCTGTGTACCTCAAAATAGCAGAAGGTGCTCAGAGATGGAGTAAAATGTGCTTACATCTTGTTTTCCCATTATAATATAATCAGTGCAATGATGCAAGTCCTCAAATAATGTGTAGACAAACATATTGATACAGGCAACGTGCAATAATGTCACACGAACGGAGTTCACAGGATTGATACCAGAATATCACGGTCAGAATATTGTTTTACATAAATATTGTATCCTAAATATTAATTACAAAAATATTGCGCCACTGGAGGTAAAAAGAAAATCCACACCCAATAATATCATATTTTTGTAGATAAAAATGTAATATTGTAAGCCTATTTTTAACCTATTATTTCTTAACTTTAATGATCTATTTTGCAGTTACAGGTGGTAATAGATTTTGATATATGTATTGGGCCCAATTCGGAAAGACAGTTGCCACTTTATTCCAATATGTTTCTTCTTAATTCTGGACTAAATTTCTAACTGTTTTTGAATTTGTGAGCGGCTCAAGGAGTACGCCTTGGAAGCTGCCAGTGATACCGTTTTCCCAGCAGACCGAGTTGAGAGAGGTGTGGATGAACATGTTTGCCTTTCCCACTGAGCACATCCAGTAATTCAATCGCTTCACACCAGATGTAAAATCCAACATCTTAACAACGGTCACACCAAATCACCGCACTCAATCACACATGCACATACTTCACCTAAGAGATCATGAAGTAATCTATTTTATTTTAAATTCTTTTTATTTCAAACATGCACAGGGAATGCACTTTTGGACATGACGAATAACATAGGGGCCCATTAGGATGGCGGGCGGACTTTGCCCGCCCGCCATCCTGTCGGTGAAAGGGACCGCCCGCCATAAGGGCGGGGTTCCCGTGGGCAGCATTAGGATGTGCCCGCCACAGTGGCCGGCGCATACTGCATTCTTACCATTGTGGCGGGCGGTGCACTCAGCACCGCCCGCCACAATGGCAGGAAGGCATGCTGTGCACTTCCATGCACAACATGGCAGGCACCGCGCGGTGCCTGCCATGCTGTGCATGGAACTGCTGCGGGGTACCATAGGTACCCCCCATGTGCACCCCCCCCACCCCACCAGAGTCCCTAGGGGCCCGCAACGGTCCCCTGCAGGGAGTCTCCGCATGCCTTTCCGTGGCGGCATTGCCACCACGGAAAGGCATTGTTTAAAGCCCCTGCTAATATGGATGGCGGTGTCTGATAGACACTGCCAGCATATAAACCATTTTCCACCCCGGTCGCAAGGCGACCGCGGCGGAAAAGTGGCGGATGGTCTTTCCGTCCGCCACGGACCCCCCAGCCATACTAATATGGCGGTGGTCATTCCGGAGCAGATGGCGGGCGGATTGCCCCCGCCAGGCCCGCGGTGACCACCGCTGGCCTGGCGGGGGCCATCCGCCCGCCATCTTAATGGGCCCCATAGTATCAACATTACAAAAGGCCGAGGCCAACCTCATGGAGCAGTGGAGTAATCATACTACAAGAACCCGTGTGTGGTCCTTGGACAAGACCCAAACCCTGCACCCACCGTCCCTATTAACACCAAAATCCCCTATAGGCTTGCCATGCTCCCCAGACCTTTTCCAACTTCTTCAGGCAGCCTCTACTTTGGCAAACACTTTTTTCTGCCCGCAGGCACCACTCCAGGTCTGTCTTCAAAACATGAAGCAATCTAAAGAAAGGCGTCCTTCACTATACTGTGGACATGGGATGGCAGACAGGGGCTTGACTGTACCGATCCCTATTCACTGTTTGTATGAACATCGCCCTGACAACTGTGGAGCAACCAAAGGGAATGGGGCATGTTTTAACATGTTTGTATTTCATCTGTCTCATATAATACCTAACAGTGGCTCACATATGCAGGGAGACGCTAACCAGGCTTGGTCATCTATGGGGACCACAGTTTCCGGCATGACCTCTGAGTCCAGTGGAATAATGAGGTTGAAGGCCCTGCCAGCAGTTTCCAGAAGTTGAAGCGGTAGCAGTCAGAGCTCGGTCTCAACTCGAAGGTTTTAGAAATAAGATACAGAGTTTATGAGGTTGCAAACCCGGTCGATTTGCGAATGGCTGTTTTACGGCTGCAAAATTTAGCTCTTCCACCTTTAGTGTCTCAAGCAGCTCATCCAATTGCCACACCTGGGCAATCAAACCCAATTTCATCTCTAAAAAGGGCACCCTCGCTTTATTGGAAACGAAAACAATCACCCTAAGAAGGGCTAAAACAGAAACGAGTGATGAATATGGTAAGCCTTGAGGTTTCAGACACGTGCATTAAGGTGGTGCGCGCCGCCCGACCTGCAAAAGCAATAACTGCAGCAAACCACACCGGGGCGCAGAGCAGAGACACTCACTTGTTGTGAAGCCTCTGCAGGAAGGAATTGTTGCAAAGTGCGGTCTCCACTCTTTCCTGCTGTTCTCGTCCTGTCTGATGTTCTCTGGGTCTTTGCTGTGAGAGATTAAAGAAAACAAGAGAGATCCCACCTTTGGTTACAGACAGAAGTAACATTTAGCACAGCCTCGTGTCAGATGCGCCTGCCCAGTGGCCTAGGCAGGCTACACGTGCTCACCCCCAGTAGCTTGCAAGAACCATGCCCAGTTTGTCATCGACATTGCACATTTAAACATTCAAAAAAATGCATTGGGCAGTTAGGTTTTCTGCTGATATACCTGCAAAGCAAAACATTACAATAGTGACTTGTATGCATTTCATTTGAAGTTCGAGCAATCCTCTCAAAACATACACACAGCTGTCCTGTACGACCACAGCCCAACCTGCACCAGGCATAGCAGCACACAAGTAGCAACAACTGTGCCTTCCACCCCCTGGATGGCGCTGCTGTTTGATTGATAAAATACAGCAACAATCAGGGTTTAATGAGCCTCTCAGGCCTCTGGGCCCCGGTGCCGCTGCACCTACGGTACCAATGGAAGCAAAGCCCCTGCTCAGTCCATTCTTCTTCCTCCATCACCCCTTTCCATGTAATGTAATGTAAAAAGGATTTGTAGAGCGCTGCGTTCACCGGACGGTTTCTTGGCGCTGATCACTAACCCAGGAGGAGGCAGAGAGGAGAGAAAGGGAAACTTTATGTATAGACACCGCGGAAAAGGTGAGTTTTTAGGAGAGACCTAAAGTGAGGGTAGGAAGAGGAAAGTCTGAGGTCCAAAGGTAGAGAGTTCCAAAGTGAGGGGGCCAGAAAGGAGAATCTAAGGCCTCCGTGCTTTTTACGCCTGAACCTAGGTGTCTGGAGGAGGGCGTGGTGAGAGGAGCGGAGGTGCCTGGAGGGGGCATACGGATGGAGAAGAGAGGAGATGAAAGAAGGGCCAATGCCGGCCAGGGATCTATGGGTTAGGCAACCAAGTTTGAACTTGCAGCGTTCTGACACAGGAAGCCAGTGAAGGGCTTTGAGGAGGGGACGGACGTGGTAGTGTTTTGGCTGGCGATAAATTAAACGGGCGGCCTGATTCTGAATTAACTGAAGTCTCTTTATTTGATATTGCGGAATGCCTGCGTATAAGGCGTTGGCGTAGTCGATCCGAGAGATGACTAACGCCAACAATGCCAGGGTGAGAGCTTCAGTAGTCAGGAAGTGAGCTATTTTTCGAATTTTTCTGAGCTGGTGGAAACAGGAGGATACTGTGGCGCTGATCTGATGATTCATGGAAAGATCCTGTGAGATGTAGACCCCTAGGCTTTTTACTTTATCAGCGGGACTGGGGGGGGGGCCAAGGGAAAGGGGCCAGAAGGTGGAGTTCCAGGGATTGGCTGGGCCTCCGACAAGAACGAGCTCCGTCTTGTCGGGGTTAAGCTTAAGATGGTGAGCGCCCATCCAGTCGCTGATATGACAAAGGGTGGACTGAAAATCCTGGGCCGCTTCCTGCGAGTCAAGATTGAAGATAAGCTGAATGTCATCTGCATAGTTAAATGCAGTGACATTCCTTCCCCGGAGGGAGCGGATCAGGGGGGTAAGGTATAAATTAAAAAGAAGCGGAGACAAAGACGAGCCCTGTGGGACTCCGCAGGTGAGTTTCATCTTATCCACCGAGAATTGGGAGATTCGAACAGATTGGTGGCGGTTCGTCAGGAAGGAACGAACCCAGTCAAGGGCCGTCCCTCCAATACCAGCCTCCTTGACACGGTCGACCAAGATGGAGTGGTCGACCGTGTCAAAGGCTGCCGACAAATCCAAAAGGATTAAGGCTTGGCTGGTGTTAGAGTCAGCACCTCTGCGGAGTTCCTCCATTACAGAGAGAATAACCGCCTCGGTTGAGTGGGCTGGTCTAAACCCAGCCTGTTGAGAGTCCAAGAAGTTGGAGTCCTCAATAAAGGAACCGAGGATGCTGGTGACATATGACTCAATTACCTTACTAAGGTAGGGAAGGAGGGAAATGGGACGGAAGTTGGCCATGATCGTAGGGTCGGCGTTGGGTTTCTTCAGGATAGGTACTACTTCCGCGTGCTTAAACTGACTGGGGACCTCACCAAGCAGAAGGGAGTTGTTCAAGAGGGCCAATGGAGGGGTGGAGCAGGCTGAAAAGGCAGCCCGGAGAATCACGGGGGGGCAGCAATCTGTGGGGGAACCAGAGGAGACTTTATTAAGCAGACTGATGAAGACTTCTTCTGATATCGGAGGGAACTGAGTCAAAAGATGAGAGTTGACAGAAGGTACAGCCTCAATGAAAGGTATGGCCGGGGGAGTGGAGAGGATGCTATTTTTGATTTTAATAATTTTTTCTATAAAAAAACAGTTGAGGGAGTCGCAGAGTGCTTGAGACGGGAGAGGTTTGAGAATTACCCTGTCCGGGTGTGAGAGCTCGTCTACGATTGCAAAGATGTCTTTGGATTTCTGCGCAGAATTGAGGATTTTGGTGGAAAAGTAGGCGGTTTTAGCGGCTGATATAGCTAGTTTGTACTCTCCCAATAGTTTTAGACAGAGTGGTTTCATTGCGGGATCGTAGCTTCTGCGCCAGCGGCGCTCAGCCTGGCGGAGACCTAGTTTTAAGGTTTTGAGATTATCGGAAAACTATCGATGAGCGTCGTGGGGGCGCTTAGATCTTATTAATTTAAGGGGGGCAACCTTATCGCTGGCCTGTTCTAGCCAGTCGACTAGTGCAACTTCTTGGGAGTCGATGGGGCCAGGAGTGGCCGAGACCGAAGATGTTAAAGAAGTGATGAATAAATCAAGGTCTGCTTTGTTCCAGTTGCGAGCATGGAGGCTGGGGCCTCGGCTGCGAGGGGGCGGGGGAGGGACCAGAAGGAGAAAAGAAATTAAATGGTGGTCAGACCAGTGGCAAGGTGAAATCGTGAGCGACTTGATTTCGAGGTTGTAGGTCCACACCTGGTCAAGGATATGGCCCTTGGGGTGAGTGGGTAGATGGATGTGTTGGGTACCATTAAGCCCAGTTAGAAGGTCAGTGAAAGCCAGGGATTGGAGGCTTTCATGGGTATCTGACGGCCAGTAATTGAAGTCTCCCAGGACTAGGAGTTTAGAATTGTTGATGGTAAGCTGAGAGAGCAGGTCACCAAAATTCGAATAGAAATTAGGCATAGATTGTGGGGGACGGTATACCAGAACACAGGTGAAAGGGGAGACAGAAGATTCAAGTCTAATTCCCAAACAATCCACCTGAGGGATGGTGAGAAGGGAGAGGGAAGTGAATCTAAGGGAGAGATTGATAATGGCGGCTACGCCGCCTCCTAGTTTGCCGGCAGGCCTATTGGCGTGGAGTATATAGTACCCCGGAGGGATGGCTGCTAGAATGTCGGGGGAGGAATCCTCATTCAGCCAAGTCTCGGTTAGAAGAACGTCGGGCCGGTCCGAGTCTAGGAGCTGGAAAATGTCAAGTTGGTGTCTGACAAGTGAACGAGTATTGAGATAGATGACCGCTAGTTCCATGTTAGCGGGTGCCTGAGCGTGAGGGGGTTTTGGAAGAGGAGGAAGAACTGGGGGTTCAGAAGCGAAAAGGGACGGGAGGGACTGTAACATGTGGGTTTGAGCTTTGAAAGGACCTGCCTCTAAGGTCACTAACCGGGATCAGCTGTGGGCATCTGCAGCTTGGACAACGAGCTGTAGCCTGATATGTACAATGTTTTTTCATGGTGTCTAGAAATTTACATTGTTTACATTTTATGAATAAGAGAATCCAAAATGGAGCAGAACGTACACAAAAAAGGAGCCTTTCTGGTATGAAAAAAAAAGAAATTATAAAACAACATACATTTGTACCTTGAAACCTTCAGTTAATTTACACCATTTTCCCTAAACACCTAAAACTCAACTAATCCTGACAACCTACAGAGGTATTCTCTGCAAAAAAAGACTTTTGTATTTTATCAGATTATCCTGTTTAGTGACTTTAGAGGGGCACCTTTTGACTTTTTTTTCAAATCGGTCCTGCAAAACAATCAGACTAATGAGGGACATAAACATTGTGTTCCTCACTTGAATCCAAGCACACTCTAATTTTTAAATGATATGTCTAATCCTTTTCTCATTTAGTGGGCATCATCTAACATTTGCAACATACAATGTGTAGAAATGATAACCTTTATTCCACTTTTGATATTTCCTTTGATCATCTTTCCTTTCCAGCTGTAGTTTTATGATACTCTTTTGAGTTATGTGAATGTTCAATTTCACAATCTGTGCCTCCAGGAAGTATTGTTTGCATACCTTCCCTATGCTCCCCTCCCAGGGTTTAGAGGTTAGCCCTGTTTTAGAAATCCAGACACAGAAGGGAACCTCGGATCAGTTTTTAACTAAATTGTCGCTGTCTGCATGGCATCTGCATCTCATGCACTGACTTGGTGCATGCAAACAAAACAGTGAAATTACATTGAAAGCAGGTGAATGGTCCCCTCTATGCATTTGCATGTATCAGAGCAGGGTCATACTAGGGTCCCAGGCATCCCCCGAGCCAGAGGAGTGCATGTCAGTGGGTTGCAACCTGGGCCAGACTGGGAACTGAAACCGGCAAAACCGTAGCCCTGGTAACAAAAAAGGTCCCCAGGGTCTAAAACCAGCCCCTCACTAGGCGGCCCACTGGGGAAAGACCTGGTGCCCTGTACTGCCAGTCCGACCCTGGCTGCAAACCCACAACAATGAAAGTGGGTCGGACCTCCACAACAATGCTCCATCTCAGCAGAAAGGCTGAGAACTGTGATGTAACTCTCCACTAACAAACTTGAAGTAACTCTCTCCCACCTGATCCTTAAGTACTGTGCCTCTTTCACTTCTATGGAGCCATTGATATTTATTAGTCTGGGGGTATTGATGCTCTGTACTACAGGATGTCAGTCATGATCATCACAGCATGAGGGCATTGATGTTCATTACTACCTTGGACCACTGATGACCATTATTCTTTCTGACCAATATTGATTCTTGTTGCTGCCTGGATATTGACTGCCTAGGGCCATTGATGGTGATGTAGTGTTTGCTGGCCCCTACGGAGTTTACTTTCATAATATACTATTTATATATTCAATTGGACCTCCGATGGATCTTGTTCTGCGCTGAAAGGGGGTGGATATTCGGGGAATGGACAGTTACCCAATGAGGATCAGGAATAGGATAACTGTATCTAAACTCAATTTCAACAACTCATACATTAATCTTTCCTAATACAGAGATAACCTAATTTATGTTCACTCTCAATGAATGACCAGACAGAACTGCAGCAGGTTTAAATTAAATATTACAGTTTAGTTATTTAATCTA
The DNA here is from genome assembly GCF_964261635.1 of Lissotriton helveticus. Lineage (NCBI taxonomy): Eukaryota > Metazoa > Chordata > Amphibia > Caudata > Salamandridae > Lissotriton > Lissotriton helveticus. The sequence continues at coordinate 1,256,024,213 of NC_136065.1, read as the reverse complement.
AAGGGTAAAGGAGATTTACATTGAATAAAGTAGCATACAGCTCTAATAATCAATCAGTGAATGATTTACTGAAATATACCAAGCCTCTGTGATTCAAGGAAATTAAGATGGTGAAATCTTCCTCAGCCGAGGCAGATTCTGATCACATACAGAATATATATCGATAGGGATAGATTGCCAGGTGAGCTTTTGTAAAGACTCAAAGGAGAGTTCAGCAAGGTTCCAAGAAGTCAGTCTAGTTCGTCAAGATCGACAGTGATCTGTCTAAGTTCACAGCTGTAACTGCAAGAGTCACAGCAACATGACCTGACCCCTTCAACTGAAAAGGTTTGATCTGCAATCAGGACACAGTCGGCAGTAACGCGTCCAAGTTCCCAAAGTCTCAGAAACCAGTAGCGCAATAGCCCAAAGAAACTGCAAGAATAAATGAGCATTTATACTGGAACAGTTCCAGGGTGACCCCCCCTTGACATCACCTCAAACTGTCAGCCCATTCAGGTAATTGGTTAATCCACAATAGGGTGATGGTGATGTGGCAAAAAGGAGACACAAATCCGGAAAAATTAGGTGAATCAATTACACAGTTTCTTAGGTAATGTAAGCATAAGACACATTTAACAAAAGGGCATTAAAAAGAAAGCATAGGGGTTTAAAAGTATTCTTTTCCAAGCAGCTGTTCCAGAGTATAGAAAAAATTGTAGCAAGTGCACTATTCAGTTCGGGAGATGTCAAAGGAAACAGGTATCATTGCAATACAACTTGCAATACTGCAAGTATTTCTCATACGCTTTGGAAATGTTCTGTCCATGACTTCACCGGAAAGGGAAATGAGGCCTACAAGAAATTTGGGTTGATGTACAAGATCATGTTTAATTGTGAATTATACATTATTAGGAAACTAGTATGTGAATTTAAAATATGACTGAAACACATTAGCAAACAAACATTCCAAACAGATGATAATTAATACACATCAGTATAATGTACACATAAAATCTTTTGTTGTTGTGTCAACATTAATCATATAAGAAAATGTGTATGAATCTTTGTCATTTTTGTGTTATTTGATTAATACATATGTGAAATACATGCTAACAGGGAATTTTGGGGCTTAATTAACAAATTAATGAAGGGATATGGAACGACGGCCAACATTGGAATAAACGAAACAACGTGGTTGGAATACATCGACAAATTGTATAACCCGAAAATTGGACCACAAGAGAATGATGCATTAAGTACACAAGAAGGCAAAGGAAAAGAACTTACCCTTGAGACAACCGGTATAAAAAGGGAACAAGTATTAGATGTGATTGGCTGGGAAGCTAATGAGCAAACACCATTGACAACTGAAAAAAAGACAACATTTTTGATAAAAAAATTGAAGGCTGAAGGAGCAGCAGGACCAAATGGTCTACCAAACGCCTTGTTCAAACGAGACCCTGACATCTGGGCTAAATACCTTACACCACTTTTTAACCAAGTGTTTTGTGATAATAAAATCCCACAGTCCTGGAGGGGTAACCTTTTCCACCCAATTTACAAGAGCGGCTGTAGATCAGAACCCGGGAATTACAGGTTGATAGCCCTCATTGACGTTGAGGCTAAACTCTATGCCTCATGCATATTGCAACACCTACAAGAATGGACGGAGGAAAATTACGTCATCCCTAAATTTCAAACGGGCTTCAGACAAGGCATGGGGACCATCTCAAACCTATCCGCATTGACGATCTTGACGGAAAAGGCTGAAAGAAAAAAGGAAGTATTACTGGCCTGCTACATTGACTTGAAATCTGATTTTGACAGAGTACCACATGACTGTCTGTGGAATAAACTGAAAGTATGGGGTCTCCCACAGCCACTGATAAAAGCTTTAGAATCGTTATACAGTGAAACATGGACTACTGTAAAACTAGGAGACGGAAGTAGAGTATCATCAAAAACAAACATAACAAATGGACTAAAACAAGGTTGTGTTCTCTCTCCATGTTTATTTAATTTATACTTGGCAGATTTAAACAATTATTTGTTACAAGTAAACGGACACCCACCAAAGTTGGCAAACGAGCCAATCCAATTTCTGCAATACGCAGACGATATCGTGTTGTTGAGCCAAACTCTGATAGGGCTGCAAAGGACCATAAATAAACTCATAGACTACCTGGATATCCAAGGTCTGGAATTGAACAAATCAAAGACCAAGGTGGTAAGACTTGCGGGCCCGAGACAAGGGAAATACAAATGGTATGCAAAAAACACACAAATAGAGGAAATAGGGGTTTATAGGTACTTGGGCATCAAAATGGCAAGAAATCTATCCCGGATAGACCAGAAAAAGGAGATCACAGCAAAAGCCAATTCACTAATATTTGCCTACAAACAGTTGCACAAAACATTGGAATGCCCCTCACATGGGCATCTCCTAAAAATCATGGCAGCTCAATTGCTTCCAACCCTATCCTATGGATTGGAAACTTGGCATGGCCAAGAAATTAACATCTTAAACAAATTACAGATAAAGGTCTACAAAACAGTATTTAATCTCTTTAAAGGTTCCTCGCCGGCACAGATACGTTTGGAATTTGGACTCCAGAATCAAGAATTTCAAAGGAAAGCAACCTTGGTAAAATTATGCAGGAAACTTAGAACAGCGGAATTGGGAACTTTGGACAACTTATGTTGGACAGAAATAAAACTACAATACGAACAAAGAAACCCAAACACGTGGGGTGATCATTTGCGGATTGCCCTGGAAGAACTGGAGATTGAGGAAGTATGGAAAAGCACATTGGAAAGGGCGTCCTTCAATAAAGTCTGCAACAACAGGGCAAAAGCATTATCCTTACTAGAAGACAAAAGGAGACTAGCAAAACGCCGCCATGCTTGGGTTATAATAAATTCGTACACAAGCTTAAAACCACAACCCTATCTTGCAGCCCATTTCCGACTGTCACTCAAAAGAAAGTTCATGGCATATAGATTTGGTGATTTCTGCTCGAAGGACTTAGCCCCCTCCTGGAAAAGTAACCATCAAAAAAAGGCATGTCGTTTATGTGGGTACCATATAGAAACTTTAAGCCACTTACTGTGTGTCTGCGAAATAGTAAAAGCGGAAAGAAGGAACTTGCTAAAAACACCCTTCATTGATCTAAACATTCGCACTTGCAGACATGCGGTGACAAGTTGGATGGGCGCCACATCGAACATTTTAATATGTCGGGGGATCAAATTTATGATAATAGTTGAAAATTTACTTCCGAAAGCCGTAAACGACTAAAGGTCCGGCGCCAGATAAGACATTTTTAACAGTATTTGTAAATATTTTAACTGAGTGGAAAATGTTTCTCTTTTTAACCTTTGTATGAAATGAAATGTGTTTTATATGCTTTATGGTTATGACAAACCAAATAAAGTTAATTTTGAGTGACTGACTGACAAATACATGCTAAAGAAGTTTCGTGAGAACACATCTAAATATAGTTGTATAGCACCTACTTTTCCTTTGTCATTTTCGGAGCACATGTTATTAGATGAGATGACATTATGTTAATTTTCACATGGAAACCAAACTAAATAATAACAAATGGTCTTTGAGTCTTATTAAGATCATATTATTTACATGAAATCACATCAATTAGTAATAAAATCCATAATGTGAGATTTTCTTTTCCTCCTAATTTTTTCTAACATATAAATGAGTGAAAAATATTATTTCATGATTATTAATCACTTCTACATTTAATTAAATGAATAAAATGCCTCAAATCTATTTTTTCTAAGGTATGCTTTTCCAATGCTTTAACTAAAATTCATTTTTATATCAATTTTCAGAACATGAAACTTTGCTCACGTTTGCTGTGGTTTACACAGAAGTTGTCATTATCATTTCTTTTATCAATAAAAGAGTTTGATGTAATATCTGCTCTATCTATGGTCATTGCTGCCTGAGACTTTCGTTCTCATGAACTGTGTGAGTCCATTGATTTTCATTGTTGTTGAAGCCACTGGGCCTTGCTGCTGCCCAGAGCCTTTGAGGCTAATGACTGCCTGGACCACTGATGGTCATTAATGCCAAGGGCTTTTTTGAGGTTCATTAATCCATGAGACCAGTGCTTCTTGTAAAACCTGGGACTTTTGAGTCACATTACTACCTGCAATCTATGTGCCTGGGTGCCTATTTATATGCTGGTTTGTGTGCATAATTGTTTTTCTGTTGGTTTGTATATGCAAAGATATGTGTGGGGCTTCCTCTCTGTCTAAGTATTTAATGTATGATGAATGTCAGTATGTACATGGATACATATGTTTTTGCCCATGTTTGAATGAAAAATATTAAAGTCAAACCTATTGGCTTTATTAATGCTTGTTATTTTTGGTGGTGGTGTATTTTACTGAGATGAACTCTTTTTCAGTCCTATACTTTGATATAGTACACACATAATGACAATGTATCCACAACCCATCTAACCCAGGATAAGTGCAAAAACATATATATATAGACTGGTGCCTTTTCATTTAATTCTATTGGCATACTTCAAATAAAATCAACTAGCATTCTTTTGGGGGGCGCTAGAGGGCGCACAGCGGAATGGCCACACTTGAGTGAGGCTCCCGAGGTCCGGAGTCCTAATCCTATAATTATCCTTACAACGGCTGTGGCTGGGCACCTGAAAAGCGAGTGTCCTGTACATTGGGGCCTGAGGCACACTCGGTGCGATTTTTAAGCAAATCGGATGCAGCGTTGGCACACCGGAGCCGGATTACATCTGACCAGCTCCAGAAGGGCAGGACAGTGCTGGTGCGAGGGGGCAGGTGCGGCTAGGAAAGTCCGAGGCCTGCGACCCGGAAACTAGGCCCTAGACTGGTGCGAGGAGCGGAGCGACCGGATCCCTGTGGGCAGTTGAGGAGCGCTGGCCGAGACTGCCGCAGGACTCTTGTACCCGATTGCGACTCAACTTGGAGTCAAGTGATTAGACTTGGACCGCGAGTCTGACTTTTGGTGCGGGACTGAGCGGGCTGTGAGGAGGAGGTTGCGTCGAGGGCAGTGGCGGCGCACACCGCAGCCGCCATTATCTGCTTCTGTGCACTGTAGCGCATAACTCGTGGTGAAGGAGGCCATCGGGGAGCTACGTGGGAGGCGGCAGTGACCCCCTGCACCGGCCGACACTAATACGTCCGCTCGAGGCCCACCGCGGCAGTGGAAGCACTGAGGAAGAAGGCCCGGGAATCTTGCCTGACTGCGGCTGCGGCCTGGCTCCGGCGGGGGCCGCGATAACGGCGGGGAGCTGAGAGTGGGGCTGGCAACGCGCATCCTGGGACCTAAGCACCTGTTGCCTAGTCTTGATTCTGGAGGTCCCTCTTGCATGAGTGAGGGGGCCATTACTGGACTGCCTCTGAGCCGCGGTGTGCAGGTGACGCTAAACTCAGCGGAGGGCGGCCGCGGAGATCTGGGCCACTCCGTAGGGCTCGCCCCCTTCCTCCCCCGTGGCTGCCGCCCTGGTGCTATACAAGACCCCTCTGAAGGCGGGAGCGCTGCGCAGACGGCGGGGTTTCCCATCTAGTGGAGAGTATTGCGGTGGAGACTCTGCCCCCCCACGGAGGCCTACCTGGGAGATGAACGTTGGAGGGCGCGACCTCACTGCCTGCTGGTGACTGATCCTGGAGGAGACGTGGAGTGGGTGCCCCCCACGAGCTTGGCAGGGCACTACTGTGCGTGGTGGATAGTGATTCCCTCCCCCCCCCCCTCCCCGGTGACAGTGGTTTCCCAGAGGCTCGAGGGCTGACTGGCAGGAGTGGTGGAAAACTCCGAGCAGACTGTTTGATACGCCCTGAGTGAGTAGCAACTCTATCTGTACACGTTGCGCAGACCCCCCCCCCCACTCTGCGAGTGGTGTCAAGACCGTGGTCACAATGGGCAAGCCGGATGCCAGGCAGCCTAAACTTACTTTCGAGGCTGCTAGATCCAGCTCTAGAGGAAAACAGCCAGACGTGGGAGCGACGGGTAATGAACGAGCCACTGGATCGCAGGGGGCAGACATGGAGCATATACTGCAGGAAATGCGACAGGGATTCACGACCGTCTTCGACAAGGTGGACCGCATGTCGTCCAGAATGGACGCCATTGCGCATAAATTAGACGCCCACGAGGAACGCTTGGTGGAAGCAGAACGCCGTATTTCGGATAATGATGACATCACGGCGGGACACTCGACCCAATTGGCACGCATTGACAACATCCTAAGAACTATAGCAGCCAAAAATGAGGATTTGGAAGCGTGCAGTCGGCGCAATATTATACGCGTGGTGGGGATTCCGGAATCCACAAACACTGGTAAAATGGAGGACTATGTGGAGAGGCTACTGCTCTCGGTGGTGGGGCAAGATGTGTTCTCCCCGCAATTTATTGTGGAGCGGGCGCATAGAGCGTTGGGCCCACGTCCAGTCCCTGGGGCGACCCCTCGTCCCATCATTGCAAGACTACTCAACTATCGTGATAGGGATGTGGCCCTACGACCAGCTAGAAATAAACAATCGCTGACATAAGAGGGAAATACATTTTCCATTTACCCTGACTTCACTCCCTTGGTACAAGAAGTACGCAGAAAGTTCCTTGCTGTCAAAAAAAAACTTCGGGAGGCCCGGGTGTACTATGCGGTGCTCTATCCAGCTCGTTTGCGTGTTACACACAAGGGTAAGCAGAAATTCTTCATAAATCCTGCTCAAGCGGAGGAATATCTGCGTTCCTTGAAATGACAGGACCAGGATCGTGGTAGCCGCAGTGCATCACAGAGATCCTCGCCGGCCAGAGACAACGAATAACTGCATTGTGTGCATGGGAACTGCTTCGAGAGTGTCGCTGATTGGGTGGCAAGTATGGGATTTGAAAAATTCATATGACATTGGGACGCTCGTCAGAGTGTGCTCCAGTTGTTGGCGACTGATGGACTCCGGACCACTTCTCCTGTAGTGGAGGGCCCCTGTCGCACCAGAGCAGGGGGTCCTTTGTGGGAGAGGGTAACTTGTGTGGCCCTCTAGAGTAGGCCCCCGGAGGGTATCACCCACTTTTTGCTTAGTGGAGTTTTGGGTCCTATGGGACCTGCTTTTGTATGTTCTAGTGGGGGTTGGAAGGGGAGGGGGGGAGGGGTGAGAGGCTCTGGCAAGTTTGGGTTGCTTCAGTGGGAGGGTGTTGGATACGGGAGGAGGGATATGGGGGTGTTGTTTGAGAGTTTTGTCATCCACAGATTGCATGGTCCGACAAGTGTAGGTCCGATGGTACAAGTGGCATTACGAGAGCTTTGGTACCGTGAAGTGTACTACTGGGTACTAGAGGGGGTATGGCCCCTGCGCCGATCCCCGTTGCTTATGATATGGTTTGGTGGACATGATGGCTGGGGTGGGGGTTGTAGGCCTTAATATATTAACCTGGAATGTGAGAGGCTTGGGGGATCCCCGCAAGAAGAGACAGGTGTTGGCCTACTTGGATAGACACCACATACACATTGCTATGTTGCAGGAGACCCACTGCCAGCGTAATAGGCCGATCACTTTTGGCAATAAGTGGGCGGAGATTAAGCTTTTCTCATCCTACTCGAGTTATGCCCGTGGGACTGCCATACTGGTTAAGAGGCAGGTACCATTCCAACTGGCCGGCTCTTTCAGTGATACGGAAGGGAGATATTGTTTGGCATGGGGTAGATTAGGGACACAATCTGTGCTTCTGGTGTGTTGTTATGGGCCGAATGTGGATGACCCCCAGTTCTTTGATAGCCTTTGGGCCAAGATTTGTGAAATAGATGTTACACATGTCGTCTGGGGAGGGGATTTTAATGTCACGTATAATCCCAGCACAGATAGATCTCACTCAGCGCCGCACCATTTCACTAAAGCGCAGGCTGCGGTTAGGGACATCAAGGAGGCGTATCATCTGATTGATGCTTGGCGGCATAGACACCCACTAGAACGAGAGGGTACACACTTTACAGCGCACGCACAATCATGGGCCAGGCTGGATTATTTTTTAGTATCTAGAGGTCTTGCGCCATCGTTGATGGATACGCAACAATTAGCGTGCACATACTCTGACCATGCTCCGGTGTTGCTGGTGCTCTCGTCTTTGGACTTTAATGTCCTGCGAAGCCCGTGGAGATTAAATCCCTCAATTTTATTGGATACAGTCTTTCAAGAAGACCTTAGAGAAGAAATACTTGACTTTTTTGCTTGTAACAAAGACTCGATGAAAAGCGTGAAGGTGATCTGGAGCCCTTCAGTAACAATAAGAGACTACTGTATAGGGAAAGGTGCGGGAGTGCTCAGAGACATACAAGCCACGATCAGGACGCTTGACAGGGAGCTTAAACATCTAGAAGCGGAACTTGCACTGGCCCCCAATGCAGGAGCACAAATAGCTTTTCGGGAAAAACTGTCCCTATATATGGAGAGGGCGCAGCGAGAGGCGAAGTTCAAAAGCAAGTATTGGGTGGCCAGAAATTATGGTGAAGGTGATAGGCCCCGGAAAATTCTAGCGCAAAGAGTGAAACAGCCTCGAGGTGCCAACACTGTCATGGAAATGCAGGATTCGAGGGGCGTCACTCATTGGGACACACACGCTATACTCAACACGTTCTTGGAACATTATAGTGCACTCTACACTACGACAGGCGCCTCGGTGGGGCATCTGGACGAGTTTCTAGGAGATGTGGCATTGGGATGGCTGAGTGATGGGCAGAGGGCTTTTTTATGTGTGCCCTTTGAATTGGACGGGGTCCGTGAAGCCATCATGAGCATGCAATCAGGTAAGGCCACAGGCACTGATGGAATTCCGGTGGCATTCTATAAGACATATATCGACATTATGGCTCCAGTGCTTAGGGAAGTCTATGAAGACGCATTGGAGGTGGGGCACTTACCAGGGACGATGAGGGAGGCGTTGATATTGTCGCTACTAAAACCCGGCAAGGCCCTTGACCAGTGTGATTCCTATAGACCACTTTCAATGCTCAATTGTGACGCAAAAATTTTAGCTAAGTTGATAGCCACAAGACTGAGTCTGCTGATGGAGCACTTGATCCTCCCGGACCAGTCGGGGTTTGTACCCGGAAGAGCAACATCTCATAACTTAAGGACGCTGTATGCGATTTTGCATACCATCTCCCCTGACCTCCCTATGGCTGCTATTTTATTAGACGCCACTAAGGCGTTTGATTCGCTTGAGTGGGGATACCTCTTCGGTGTGATGAGAAGGATGGGTTTCCCTCCACTGTTTCTAGCCTGGATTGAGCTTCTTTACACCGACCCTACGGCCAAGGTCCTGATCAATGGCCATGTTTCCCAACCTTTTGCGATAACGAGGGGGACTAGGCAGGGATGTCCCTTGTCGCCGCTGCTGTTCGCCTTGGCGGTAGAACCTCTAGCGGCAAAATTGAGACAGTGTCATAATGATAAGGCCGTACGATGATTCCAGCGCCAGATACTCATCTCATTATATGCGGATGACATTACCCTCTATATCCGCGACCCCCGTCAGAATCTGAAACCGGTACTCCGGGAATTCATAGTCTTCGGGAAAATGTCTGGCGTGCAGATTAACTGGGCCAAATCTAGTTTCTTCCCTCTCATGGCGGCGGTAGAGTGTTTCGACATGGACTTGGAATGGTGTGAAGATGAGCTTAAATACTTAGGAATTAAAGTGACGAGAAGCAGGGAGGAACTGATGAGGGCAAACTATGGGACTATGCTGTCCAAGATTGAGGACTGTGTGACGAGGTGGGTGGCGCTTCCCCTTTGCATGGCAGGCTGCGCTTCATTAATTAAAATGGTGATACTTCCGCAGGTACTGTACTTATTTCTGAATATACCCTATTACCCAGGATCCTATTTTTTTAAAACCCTGAAATCCGAGTTAATACGATTAGTGTGGGGAGGTAAACAGCCTAGAATGCAATGGGATGTATTTATAAGGCCCTATTCCCAAGGGGGATTTGGAATACCTGATTTGGAGTTATATTTTCTTGCAGCGCAGGCACACTATGTGTGGTATTGGATTAAACAGCCTCGCTACATGCCACAGGTGGTGGCGGAGCACTGGCTGGCCCATCCTGTACCGCTTGACGGGGCGCTATATAGCAAGATTGGTCCAAGAGACAGGCAACCGAATGAGCTTTATAGCTCACTTATGGCATGGCATAGAATTGTGAGGAAGTTGGGTGGACCTTTGATATATTTGCCCCTGATGCCCCTCACATACCATCCGGAAATCGTGCTACTGCAGGAGGATGTATTCAGGAAATTCAGAGGCAAGTATGGACTGACTCAATGGGGAGATATGTATCACGACGGTATGTTCCGTGCTCTCCCGCATATGTGCCCGGGGGACCAGCAGACACCGTTAGATGTGTTTTTATATATCAGGCTGAGACAGGGAGTGAAGGCCGTCACACTAACTTACCCAGACGAGCCAGCGCTACTGACACAGTTGCATGCGATACTTGAAAGCCCCAAACCCTGACGCTTAGTTTCATTGATTTATAATACGGTGCATGCGCAGCAAGAAAGGCAGGCGGCTCCGGCGAGGCTGAAATGGGAAGCAGATTTGGGGAGACAGCTGTCTGACTCACAGTGGGAAACCTGCTGCTTGCACACGGAGAGAGTTTCAGCGAACAGCAGACTCTGCATCATACACTATAAGTTCCTCCATAGACTTTAGTATACACCGGCTAAGATGCACAGATTTCAGTTTAGAGTGGACGATTGCTGTGACAGATGTCGTACCCCGGGGCGGATTTTTTGCACTTGGCATGGGATTGTCCGAGCATCTGCGGTTACTGGAGTGAGGTGTTTGAAGCGTTACAGTGCATGATAGATGAGACACTACAGCCAGATCCCTTAATGGCATTGTTGGGGTATGTTACTCCAGTGAAGGCAGAACACAGGAGATTTGTGGCAATAGCACTTCTCTTGGCAAAACGGAGGGTAGCCTGCAGATGGGGTAGGGGCCGGGCGCCTAAATTCAAGACATGGCTTGCTGATTTAATTACTTGTCAGGAGTGACTGGCCACATATGCGGAACTGTTGCCAGTAACCTCCAGGCCGAATAATATCTGGGCAGCCCTCACATGTTATCTAGCAACTATAGAGTCTACTGATTCGGGCAATGAAGATGCGAGCTTCACTCATGTGGGATAATGCAGACTTAGTGGTGCAGGGTCGGTGTACGGGCGTTATGACCTCTGGGTTTGATACCACTGACATGTTGCTGGTGTTTCGAGTCTCGGGGAATGGAGGGAAAGAGCGTTAAACTAATGGAAGGATTTATCTGCTGCATCCTATTGGGCAATTGTATTCTTTAGGGACTGTTGGGGGAAAAGGGGATTGGGACCAAAACCTGGGGAAGAATACCCTGTTGAGGTGCTATGATGATACAACTGATTATGTATCATGCTCGTATGTTATCGTGAACTCTTATACTGGACACTTGGACCATACGCTACTGCTTTCAGTGCTGTATATGGAAGACGACTGTATGTTGTTTTGTTTTCCCTTTTGAAATACCTTCAATAAAAAGAAAAAACTAGCATTCTTTTGCCATGTACAGCGGAGGTTCAATACACGCAATTCACCCTCACACCCATGCATCATAACAGTTGGACATCCAACAATGCAATGCATGTCGATCCCACTGCGCTTGGCATCTGCCCTGGCAGCTGGGTTGGAACCAGCACTCACTTGCCTGTGCTTCCTATTAATTGGACAGACGCCTTGCCTGTGCTGAGACCCTCCACCTAACATCTTATGCCTCCCGCCTGCGCCTCCACCAGCCCCCACTGGGTCAGCTGGGAAACATTCCCCAACTTTTCTAGGCGTTGGAGTCAGGGCCTGGGCTACAGCCATGCCCCACACTCTACCACTTGTGAGTGTAACCCTCACTCTGCACAGCATTCGGCCACCAACGCAACCCTCATGTGACTGAAAATGTTGCACCGGGCCTAAAGGGCCTTCATCCTACAGCGATAGACAACAGGCTCTGGCCATAGGCGATAGGCTCTCAAAATAGCTTAGTAGCAGTCCCTGTGCCACCGAGATGTGGCCGTCATTGTCCATGCACAGTCGCACCGTGAAAAAGCTAGTCATTTTGCAGCATATTTGGAATGATGGCACTTGTTGGTAGGCAAAAAATGTTGGTGATCTTTAAAGAACTCTACTCCTGTGTTTCTGTAGGTGAAGGTCATTAATTGTTTTGAAACAACTCTGCCTTTTTCATTTAACTGAAGACCATGATAGCACCTAGTGAGAGGCTGGTTTAGTATATGATGTACACTTATGTAAGTGGACAACTTGCACTGTTCCAGACAACCTTTATGGTGATTTTAGTGGTCTCAGACAAACTTAGAAAGCTCTCTAAGTGGTAGCTGTGGAGAGCAGCCTTCAGGCTAAGTCTAAGTTCAGAAGGAGTGTAAAGTAGCTTGTTTTACCAGAACATAATCTCATATGTATAGATTAAGTGAAAAAGAACCACACAGAGTATTTACAAAAATATGTATTTATTATAAGACAGTCACTAACATATACAGATAGCTCCTAGCTGGAGATGCACACAATGCACACAATACTTTTCAATAGAAACAGGTAAGTTGCACAGAATACACAGTGGTTACGGCAGGGGGGGGGGACCAAACATATACTAAAATAGTGGTATGTGAACCACGACTCAAGTCAAGGCAATAGTCAGAGGACGTAGAGGTGCCGGGGACCCAAGGAACCACCCAAGGTGAGTACCTAGGTGCCCCACGGAGGTTGTGTGCAGGGTAGGAACACAACCGCGTTCTGCGTACAAATTAATGTGTAAGACGTGGTTTCAATTTTAAAGAAGAAGGAACCTTCCCAGTAGACCCTGAAGAAATCCTATGGCAGACAGAAGTTTGGAGAGCCACCTCTGCATGGATACCTTAGGAACCAGGATACCTGCCCCAGGGAAGCCAGTTGCATAGGTGTGAAGTGGCGTTGGAAACTGCCATCTAACCCAATGGAGGACTTCAGGAAAGTGCCGCTGCTGGAGAAGGTGAATGTGTCCAGTGGCACCCAAAGGTGGATCCAAGTTGAGAAGTACCTGAAAGCAGAGGGGACAGAGTCTATGCCACTTGGAAGTGACCAGGAAGCACGGAAGACAAATGCCCACTGATGTTGTGTGCTATAAAAGACTTGACGTGACCTTGGACCTGCAGGTGTGTGGCCAGGCGATGCTGTGGAAGACTAGGAGCTGTACACAAGCTGCCCCACGTTGGATTCGAGAGTTGGGGGGGGTCGGTGTCCGGCGGGAGCACCATAAAGCCTTGGCAACTGCAAACAACATGGAAGTAGAAGAGGGTGCAATGTCGGGACAAGGAAGGTCCAGGAGACTCACCACAAGCAGGGGAGTCCAAAAGAATTCAAAAGTGACCCTCAAGAGGGCCCACAGGCTGAAGTCACTGGAGTCGAAGAGGACCTTGAGCAGCTCACCAAAGATACAGGCCCATTGTGCATGTGATGCGGTGAGGACAAATATCTTGGAGATGCTTGAGGTTGAGCTTGAGGTTGAGGCTACTTGGAGCCCAGATATCTTGGTGGAAGGAAGCCAACAAGCCTTTGCAACTGCAAGTCAACGCGGTGCACAGGGGGTCGGTTCCTGCAGCTCTGATGAGGGATATTGGTCTCAAACTTGGTGAGAGGACAGGGCAGGCCTCGAGGATTGTGAAGAACTACAACCTGTGTTATGGAGCCTCTCAGAATCCATAGGAGCCAAGGATAAGCAGACCAGTCAGCTTGGGTGCGGTGCCTGAAGATGCAGGGAAGTGCCTCCTTCACTTCAAGAGAGATTCAGGTGTCTTGGATGTCCACAAGCCCTGGACCAGTTTCTGTTTGGAGTGCAGGCACAGAGATCAGGAGCAGCAGGAGTCTTCCCGATTGCAGCTTTGATGCCCAGAGTGAAGTCCAGTGAAGTCCGGAGTGCCCGGACGGTCAGAGTTGAAGTAGTGTTTGAATTGTATCGTGTTCCATGACGAATCTAGGGACCCACCCTGTGGTAAGCCCTTAAGTACCGTAAGGTAAGGGTTGGGACGATACAGGGGTCCCCTCCTAAGGAGGGGTTGGACAAGGTGGAGGATACTCCCCTGTCCTTTGTCCAGTTTCATGCCAGAGCGGTTTGAGCTGGACTATGCATGGAGGGCACCAAATGTGCCCTGCACGTAGACTTTGTGGCGCTGGCATGAGCTTCCACCCTGCCCCAATACACTAAACCCTGTCTGGGAGGTGGTCACACCTCCCTGTGACAAGATGCCTATTGTTCTGCCTTCCTCTGCTCGAGCTTGGCTGAGCAGCAGGAGGGCAGAATCATGTCTCTGGTCAGCAGCAGTCATAGTTTACTCTCTGTGTCTAGAAGATTGGTACTGAGAGCCTTGAGGACCTAATGGAAGGCCTTTACAGTGCTTGGAATCATACCTCTCACACCATTTACTTTGTGGGGGTATGATTCCAACATGTTTGATACCAAACACGACAGGGTTCATTACAGCCAGTTTCGAGATGGTCATCGCGTAGTAACGCGGTGCCCCTCTAAATGTTATATGCTGTCTCGCCTACAACCCGGGAGAATAGACTCCGAAGGCCGTAGGGATATCCTGTTCATGCAGGGGCACCCTTACACTTAGAACCAAGCACCCTGCCATCAGGATTGAAAAGGCCTCCTGTAGGGGTGACTTTTATTTATAAAAGTGCAGTGATCTTAGATATAGGGAAACTATGCCTTTCGTAAGTGGTGCTAGCATCCAGCTTACACAGGCTGCAATGGCAGGCCTTAAGAGATAGTTTGAATGGTGTCCTATAGGTGGCATAATACATGCTTCAGCCTATGAGGGACCTCTGGGTTACCTATGCCCTGGGTACCTTAGTACCATATACTAGGGACTGATAAGGGTACCCCAGTATCCAATCTCGGATGTACCTAAGTACTTACCATAGCAATTTAGGGGAGAAAGCAGAGAGCCTGGGGTCCTGATTAGCAGGATCCCAGTCAGACTAGTCATAAACAGCATTACATGAAGCAAAACGTGGAGGTAACCATAGAAGCAGATCCTACTTTCCTACACACCTTCCCATTTTTCAGGGTTGAATCCCAATCAATAGAGCATTTAAGAGTGTGGTAATTAATGGAGCTCATTTGCCGGGGTTTGCCTTAGAAAAGTCAGATTATATTGTAATGCAGTTCTTTGACCTAATCTACTACTTTCAGAACTATTTGTATTCAAATTATTATGCTATGTAAAGTTGTAAAGTGCCCACCAGCAATCTCAGATTTAAATAAAAAAAATGCACAAATAAAAGTAAAATAATTAAAAAAAGACTGTTTTGAGAATTGACATTTCTCTGGGAAATGTTGTCACGATTCAGGGTGAGTATCTATCAGAATGAAACCTGTCTGCTTGTGGTTTCTGCTAAAAGAACAAAGACGGTGTTTCCAAAATCTGCTTTATAAGAATAAGTATATATCAAGCTAATGGAAGTATTTGGAGGTTAATGTTTTCAGATAAGCCTGAAAATGCATAGATTGAAAGATGAATATGGCTAGCCAGCCTCTGCAAAAATGCAAACAACAATGCGATCCTCAATGGGAAATCAGATTTTGAGAATTTGTTATTAAAGTAACAAAGTCAGTAGCACTTATTCAAGTTTTTTGCTTAATAGGAACAATTTCTCAAAATCATTTGCATAGGGGTAGGCAGGGCATGGCTAATAGATATTGAATGGGTGGACTCTTGGAGACACTGACACCCACTCCATGTGGAATCCTCTCACTACTCAGTGGCCACACAAAATATACGCCCCTATATATATTACGCAAGTGGAAAAACAACTCCTCCCATAGACTGAGGACTCGAATGAGGGACTTCATGATCCCAAAGCCCAATGACTTGCTTCCTCACTGGAAAAAAAGGGAGAGTCAGTGGATTAAATGGTCCTGGAGATTAAAGGAATCCCTCTTCAGAGCCCAGGCGGGGTTTGACATCGTAGATTTGCAAGGCATTAAGGAATACCTCAGCCTAAACAAAAATGGTGGGGAGGGTAAGCAAGACAATTCTTTGGGGTGCACTGAAGGCAGCAATGAGAAGCCACTTTACAGCTGATGTGCTGTGACTTGAAAGGTTTAGGAGACATAGAAGATAGGGCCCAAGTAGTAAAAATTAAGATCAAATAAGGGGCACTACTGATGGAAGGTGACAAAAAAGAGAGGTTCTGAAAATGTAATCTCAACTTCATCCGGGGTGAAGATACTGATAGAGACAGGAGAGGGTTACCACAACTTTCACAGGAGGCCAGGGAAGAACTAGGAGCGCCCATTGTAAAGAGGTGCTAAGGGTAATAAGATAGTTCAAAGGGTCTACGGCATTGGGACCTGATGGCCTATCAGTCTGGTTATATAAAGTCTCAGTGCCTTACTTTCTGAAAACCTTGATGCAAATGTTAAATGACATAGCCAGTACAGGGACACAGACTACACAATGATGGAAGTGCCCCTCTCACTAATACTGAAGCCAAATAAATACCTCATAGATTCGCCTCTTAACGGCCTATATCACTACTTAACTTGGATACTAAGTTGATGGCAACAATATTAGCAGTCAGACTACTGAATCATAAGCCTACCTAAGTTTATGTGGTTCAAGCTGGGTTTATCAAAGACAGAAATATGATTGACCATATGAATAAGCAGTGCACCACCTCATAGACAGTGCTCATAGAGGTGAGAGGAAGCCATTCCTCTTGTTATTGGATGTCGAGAAAACCTTTGACAGGGTAGATTGGGCTTTCTGGAGAACAAAGCATTATTCATAAAGATAAACATATACAGAAGGATGAAGATGGGATGTTCCTTATTCCCGGTACTTTTACCACTACACCTGGAATCCTTTGTACAGCATGTACACGCTACGAAAGATATCAGAGGCATTAAGCTAGACACAGGCAAGTTTAACAGGATATATGACGTTAAAACGCATGTTTTTACAACGCATACCGTTACAACGGGACTTTTACAACGCCAATACTATTACCACGCATGTATTTACAACGCATTTTTTTACAACGCATGTACCTTTACAACGCATACCATTACAACGTAAGTATTGGTAAGTATATATTTTTTTTTTAATTGTATATTATTTAAAATTAATATAATGTAATGTAATTGTATTTAATTTAATTTAATTTAATTTAATTTCATTTAATTAATTTAATTTAAATTTAATTGTATTTTATTTTTACCCTGTACCCCTTTACCCAAAAACCCAAAACTGACCCTAAACCCTAAAAATACCCCTTTACCCAAAAACCCAAAACTGACCCTGAACCCTAAAAATACCCCTTTACCCAAAAACCCCAAACTGACCCTAAACCCTAAAAATACCCCTTTACCCAAAAACTGAAAACTGACCCTAAACCCTAAAAATACCCCTTTACCCAAAAACTGAAAACTGACCCTGAACCCTAAAAATACCCCTTTACCCAAAAACTGAAAACTGACCCTGAACCCTAAAAATACCCCTTTACCCAAAAACTGAAAACTGACCCTGAACCCTAAAAATACCCCTTTACCCAAAAACCCAAAACTGACCCTGAACCCTAAAAATACCCCTTTACCCAAAAACCCAAAACTGACCCTGAACCCTAAAAATACCCCTTTACCCAAAAACTGAAAACTGACCCTGAACCCTAAAAATACCCCTTTACCCAAAAACTGAAAACTGACCCTGAACCCTAAAAATACCCCTTTACCTGAAAACTGACCCTGAACCCTAAAAATACCCCTTTACCCAAAAACTGAAAACTGACCCTGAACCCTAAAAATACCCCTTTACCCAAAAACCCAAAACTGACCCTGAACCCTAAAAATACCCCATTACCCAAAAACCCAAAACTGACCCTGAACCCTAAAAATATCCCTTTACCCAAAAACCTAAAACTGACCCTGAACCCTAAAAATACCCCTTTACCCAAAAACCCAAAACTGACCCTAAACCCTAAAAATACCCCTTTAAAAAAAACCTAACATATAACATTTTAAATATAATTATATACTTACTAATACTTACGTTGTAATGGTATGCGTTGTAAAAGTACCTGCGTTGTAAAAACATGCGTTGTAAATAAATGCGTTGTAATGGTATTTGCGTTGTAAAAGTTCCGTTGTAATGGTAGTGCGTTGTAAAAAATGCGTTGTAATGTGTGTTTACCAGTTTAACATAATGCAATTTGTTAAAGACATTTTAGTCTCAGCAACAGATCAGTAGGTGTTCTTACTTGTCCTGATGGATAAGGTACAATCATTTTAGGTGGTAACTTATTATTGAGCCAGAAAGAAATTCAAAAGTTGGCCCTGACAATTCTCCTATAGGGGTCAGAGATATCCCTTTATGTGTTGTAGAAGATATCCAGATGCTACAGCAACAGTTGCCTGGTAGAGGAAAAAGGCAAAGATAGAGGTAGGATAAAGCTATTTCTCACCAAGAAAATGGAGATCAGGGAATTACTCATTTATGGAATTATTACAGGATTGCATAGTTAAAATATATTATGAATAGACTGGAATGGTAGTGGATAAAGTGTAGTGTATGAACGTGCACGCATTGTCAAATATATCACTGTGGGGAGTTCCATAGTTGCTGAAACATCATTGTGATGCTAAGTTGTATAACTCACCATCACCAAGGTGCTGATAAGAGTGCGAGACCAAAACTAACCAAGCTGCAACTGATATCATTTCTTCCCCCTTTGCAGTGTTAGGTGGAAATCTAGGGCATGGAGAGAGGGGGAGCGTTGTACGTTCCACACCATGTTCAAGAAAGGGGTAGTGAAAACACTTATACAAATGAAAGACACATGAGAGAGAATGCTGCAGATACCGGCAGGAGTGGTATTGGGTAACAAATACCCCACCCAAAAGCATCACCACAAGAGTGCTAGCTCCATTCAAGAAATTTGTCATTGAATAGGACAGCACAAAGTTCCCAGTGTTGCATATCTAGGAGTCTGACATGCCCTGGAACAGGGAGGAGGTGCCCCCTTTAAGGCAACCTTAGGGAAAGAGCTTTGAATACATTTGGATGATGATGTGTGGGAAGATATGTCAAAGAGAAGCAAACAACTTCACCACATCTCAGGGTGAGAGAGAGAATCTTTACAAAATCGTACTTAGAAATTACAATAAACCAGACAAGTTACACACCATAGACTCATCCAGGGATGAAGCATGCTGGAGAAGTTTCTGGGAAGGCATGCCCCTGACCCCTATACTACAGTCAGATTCCAAATGACTGAGAAGACGTCTGACAGAGATTGGTATAGTTACAGATTTGACTCTCGAGCAATGGCGGCGATAAATTTCCTGGGGCAGCCCTTCACAGTTTAGCCTACTCAATAACAGCTTAGGTAAGGCCACTATGCATCCCCCTTCTAGCATCAAAACAGGTACTTTTGTGACACAGGGGCTCAGTGTTGGTGCCAACTGGTGACATTATGCCACCGGTTTATGTATACTAGGTATGGAGAAATTGCTCGGCCACTAGGAGGGAAGAAGAAGTAGTTTCGAAAACAGGGGCAGAGAGTTAAAGGCTCTTCGGGGCAGGAGGGTAGAGAGGTCCCTTGCCCACAGAGTATGGAATATTCCAGATGCAGCCTTGGGAGTGAACTAAGCAAGAGTGTACATGTGGGCGCTAATGCCACTCCTGACGAAAGGGAGTTTCAGACAGACGTCATGGACTGGGCTATCTGGGGAAACGTGGGACGATGGGGAGTAGGACATGTGGTGGTGAGGAACTGTCCCATGATGATGAGGTTAGAAATTGGCAACAAAAATCAAGAAGAGCTAAAATCACTTACAAATTTGCTGAAAGAGAGCTTCAGAAACGAAGAATAATTGGTGCTGGAACAAATTACTCAGGTCTGTGTTGTGCATACAGATGAGCAAAGAGACTTTTTAGGTGAGTTCTCATATCTGACTCTGATAAATATAATTAAATTCCGAGATTTTGGTTTATGAATGCAATTGATCAGAGTGTAGATTCTCTAATCAAATAAATATTAAATACAAGCACATATATTATTAGTCCTATATAGATATAAAGGGGATGCTTTCACCTCTGTGAAATGTGAATTTTTATGGTTTTAACCTTCAAGTGTTAGAGGGATACCACCCATTCAGCTCTGAGTATCTGAGCCTCCTTGGTCTGCCTCGTGTCAGGTTGAAGGAAGAGAATGGCGTTGGTGCCCTTGCCATATGATGATGAACTGAGCTTTATGCAAGGGCACTGCTCAAGGGTGAGTTTATGATATATGTTAAATATTGGGTATCTTCCACTTACCTTTCTGGGTGCTGATGGGTGCAATTCAATGAAGTGTAGGTATTTAACAGTCTTAAAAAGGTTACATGCTAGATATGTTGAAAGGACAGGCTATCAGTCTATGTCTATGTGGGAGAACTTGTAGAGTGCACTGCTACTCCAAGGAGTGTCCTGGCACTGAAGCTGAGAGGTAGCAGCAAGGAAGAAAGATTGGGGGCAGGAGTAAATCCAGGTTTTCAGTTTTTTGCGGAACAGGGGTATGAATTCAATGTTTCTCAGCTGGAGGGACATTTTTTCCAGTGGAATGGTCCAAGGTAGGTGAGAGCCTTACCACCCGACCTAGTCTTTTTAAAGCGGGGAATATTGGCAAGCAGCAGATTAGAGAAACGAAGATTTCTATGTGGGGTATAGAAGGAAATCCTGCTTTTGAGGTAAGCTGGTCCTGCCCCGAATAGGGCTTTCTATGTGACAAGCATTATTCTTTTCCTTACAGGGAGCCAATGAAGGCTCCACAGAAGGTGGAACAAATGTGCACGAGCTCAAAGATGATACGGGCTGCTGCATTCTGGACAAGCTGAAGCCTGTCCAGCAGAAAACTAGGAATGCCTAGATAGAGCCTGTTCCCGTAATCCGTCTGAATATAATCAGAGCTTGAATCACCTGTTATCGAGTAGCTCTGGACAGAAAAAACAGGAATTTCTGCAGAAGGTACAGCAAAGCAAAACAGGTGCCTACTACTGCATTAACTTGAGTGTGGAATAGTAGCTGGTTATCTAATTTAAACCCCAGATTTTTCACCATCATGATATTCACCACAGGGGTGGGAACATCTGTTGACCGGAAGACCTGCAGAGGAGTCTCAGCAACTTTGCCAAAAAAGAGCAGCTCAGTCTTTCCCAGCATTACATTTCAACTGGTGTGTGGCCAGCCAACCCAACACAGCTGAGAGGCAAGAGCTAATTAACGTACCCGGGCAAGGATCGTTTTCCTTCCATGTAAACAACAGCTGAGTGTCGTCTGAATAGGACACAATCCTGGCCCCTCAAAGATTCTACCATCACAGCTAATGGTGTGAGGTAGATGTTACACAGGGTCAGGCTCAAGGCCGAATCCCGAGAGACCCCCGAACCTTCAGAGAGTGAGAAGAAGCTGAGTAGGGACGACATAAGACCTCCTGCCCCCTCACCGCTAAAAAAGATGCCAGCCATTTCCATGCCAAACCCTTGATGCCAATCTTGTGGAGCCGAGTCAGAAGCATCTGGTGCTGTATCAAAGGCAGACGATAGATCTAACAAAATCAGCAACGCCCTCTCACCTGCCTCTTGACTCAGCCAGATGGAATCAACCACTTCTAACAGAGAGGTTTCTGTGCTGTGATTTGGGTGAAAGCCTGATTGACTAGGGTGAAGTAGGCAGTTCTTTTCCAGAAAAGATGATAGCTGCTGGTTCACATGTGTCTCCAGGAGCTTCGAGAAGGCCGGCAGCAGGGAGATCAGCCTGTAATTGGCAGGGTCAGAGGGATTAGCCTGGGCATTTTTTTAGCAGTGGGATGACCTTAGCCTGTTTTCTTTTAGTGGGGATCGTGGCAGAAGAAAGTGAGGTAATGAATAGCTGATTCATGTGTGGATTGATTGCCTCCACTCCTAGTACCAAGATAGAAGCGGGGTGGGGTCCAATAGAGAGCCAGATTTAAGGCATTTTAGGGCCCGTAAAGAGTTCTCCAGGGAAATGGGGTTGAAGGAGTTCAGGGAACATACTTCCATAGTAGAGGGTAAAATGTCATTGAGTATTTCTTGTGTATTGGCCCCCACTAAGACCGGCCCTAATATACCATCAACCACCACAGGTGGTGGGAGGCTGGCCTGGATAGACACCATTTTTTCCTGGAAAAATGAGGCAAGCATCTCACACCATTGCTCAGAGGGTGGTTTCAAAATAGAACCGACTTCCAGCGCGGAAAAGGACTTCACAATTGTTTTTTTATCTAGAGTGGTTGCCTGCCTTTTGGCTTCTGGCCTCAAAGTAGTTTTTCTTAGCTATTTTGATTTCTTTATCCGCTTCAGCGCGGCGCGAATTTTCGCGCTGTGCTGAGCGTTCTAAGAAACGGTGTGGTCGTGACGGAACGGTTCCGTCATGAGCACAGCTCAACCGTCGCTCATGACGGAACCGTTCCGTCATGAGCATCGAAGGGGTTAATGTAGTTCCCTAGCTCTGCTTTATAGCCTGCTTTGGCTGCTGGGCAGTAATGTATCCTCCATAGCCTCTCTCTACCTTTGCAGGCCATTTTAATATTTTTTAAGGCCTGGATGAACAAAGGACTAGGCACTTTTGATCAAAGCAGTTTGGTGCCGCTTTCCGGAGCAAGAGAGTGACATGTGGATTCAATCCAGTCCTCAACCAGGCCTACATCAATGCTAATCTTGCCAGTCGAAGGACTTGTGGCTTCAAGCTTATTGATCAGTGAGTCCGATTTGATTTTGACGTGAGCTCTGACTGTGCGGGGGGAGTAGCTCTCTATGAACGTGATGTTACTGGATTTTGGCCATCTGAACCTAAGGAGAAAGTGATCGAACCAGACCAAAGGCTCGGGAGGATCAACATCAAGGGGAACTGACGTGAATATTTGGTCAAGCGTATGTCCGGTCTGGTGAGGTGGGCCCTGGTGGAAGGCTTAAGGCCCATGGCAGTGCTGCTCTCCATCAGAGTATGGCTCTTCTTTAGTTGATCACAGTGCATGTGTCGATTAAAATCCCCCAGCACGATGCAATGTCCATATCTCAGAGCCAAAGGAGATACCATTTCACAAAGAGCCAAAACTAATCCTGCAGATGTGCCCGGGAGTCTATATATAAGGCCCCTGGATATTGATTGATTGGGAGAAAAAGCTAGGGTAAATTCCAGTATCTCTCCCATCTTCAGGTTCACTTGGGGCAGCTGGGTCAGGGTATAGCAGTCTTTGAAAATAATAGCTATCTCACCACCTCTGCCCCCATTTCTATTCTTTCATACAATGTTATAGCCCTCTGGGATAACTGTCTAAATGTCAGGACCCGGCAAGGCCATAAGCCAAGCCTCTGTTACAAACAGAGCATCAAGGTCTTCCTCCCCAAGGTGGTCATATATATCAATAGCGTGCTTTGGTAGAGAGCGTGCATTTATTAGTGCCGCCTTTAATGAAGGGGCCTTCTCTGAGTAGTGTAGGAGGGCGGCTGTATTGCTCCTCTGAATAAAATTACATGGGGTGCATCAGTTTCCAGAGAGACCTGAAGTATCCAGGCTCAGCGGTGTAGAGCTTGGGATTGTATTGAGCGAGTGGAGTTGCAAGGAGTTATAGTTGTGGCGGTGCCTAACAATTTTGCTCATTTGGTCAAAGTGGCTGGAGCTGTTCGCCTCTGGGGCGCTAACGGGCGCAGACGGGCTTGCCTTTGGCGCGTCCACTGAACCATAAATGTATGTGGGCAGGAGTCTATAACTGAGAATTGAGACTATCAAATAAACAACCTGAAAAAGGGACAGACATTGCCCATGCACCATGGCCACTGTCGGAAAAAAGTAGCTGGGAATTACTTTCGAAAATACTTGTGTTTCTTTTGTTCTTGGATATGACACAAGGGCATTAATATAAATGGCATATGCGCTACATCTCAAGATGTGATGTTTGTATTTTTTTCGTTGTAAGTGGGCAGACTAAGTGCCAAGCAACTGAGCACAATTCAGGTGACAACAACAACGCAGGAAGTATGTTGGAAATGGGGGCCGTGGGAGGCAGAGGCGTGAAGGAGGCCTCTAGTGCTGTGAGAAGCAGGAAGAGGGTTATTGGCAGAGGAAATGTCTCGCTCTCACTCACGCTTGTCAGTTAGTAACGAGCAGACCGGTGACTTGTGGTGCAAACCATGCAGCGAGTCACAACATCAAAATACTAAGGCCATAATATCAAGAACGGAGATAACATTATCGTTGCTTTAGCGGCAGGAAACTGACGCTAAAGCGGCGATAAGGGGCTTGATAATATGCCCTTGAGAATTCCCATAGAAGCCCAGGTTCTGGTGTGAAGGACATCAAACCTGGGCTGCTATGGGAATTCACAAGGGCATATTATCAAGCCCCTTATCGCCGCTTTAGAGTAGGGATAATGTTATCACCGTTCTTGATAATATGGCCTTCACAGCTCTCAAAAGAATTTTATGAAGGACTGGCTTGGACTAGATAGTTTGTGCCTCTCACTATAAGGATACACGCAGATGCTGATGACACACTTCTCAGATCCCGAATGCCTTCGTTTTCCCTTCCATGCCTTCATTCTCAGGGTCCATTCATACTTCCCTCTTGGTGAATGACGTAATTTTCAGGAAGATACCCGAGTAAGCTACAAACCAGTTAATAAAGAACAAAGTAATTATTAAACCAAAACACAGTGATGCAAAATAACAGCAAAGAAAGGCAGATGTTTAAAAGGAAGCGGAATTTTGAAATTTAAATTATGTCAGAAGTGCTCTGATGTTGCATTACTGACTCCGGAACAAGTGAATAAAGGTCATTATTTGACACCACACAGTTTGTGCGACAATAACTAGAAATAACTATTGACTGGCTCCTCAGATTGGGGGTTGATAAGATTTGTTCAAGGGACCAGATAACAAAACATTTTTCACTGGCGCTATTTCATGTCTTTGGTGGTGACTTAAGGCAGTGCTTGCTCCAAACATCTGCTCCCACTGTATTATGAAACCATAATACAGGTGGTAATGTGGAATAAAAACTTTTGTGTGCATTGGTTGTGTGGCGTTTTTGTAGTAGAAGTGTTGGGTTCTTCTTTTGTGCTGCAGTGTTCTGTGTTGCATTACTGTAATGTGATGTTATGGTGGTTTATTGTGATTGTTGAATTGTGTTCTGTTGTCACTGTTGCTGCATCATGCCCTGTTTGTTTTAACTGTGTTGTAATGCTGCTTTGTGTGTGTTATTGAGCAGTGTTCCATAGTTTACTTTATGTCAACAAAGGCTGCTACGTTTTGAGCCAATAGAAGCACATGCTTTAAAGTTCCTGTGACAAGTAACCATCTGTCACTGTCTAAGCTGGTAAAATGCTGCTGTTCCAGCTTTTAAACTACTTAAAATACCATTCAACAAAAACTGTGGCACACACTGTGTCTTAACTTGATGCTCCCAGAGTTCCCTTTATCTGATACCACTCAAGATGTCGTTGTTGTGTAAGAATTGTGCACCACTGTTATGAATTGACGGGCCGTTCGCTGTGTATATATGACCCCCTTCTGTGTACAGTAATGGTTATGATTTAACTCGCTCAATGTCCCGCGTTAGCTAAAATGTAAAGGATAGTTGGGAAAATGTAATGTTTGTTAAAACGTTTCTTATATTTGCTTCTGAATAAAAGTTCTTAAAATGCACACGTATATTCTTACCACAATGTTTTCTGAATATACAGTTTGCATTTGCACATGCTAACCTTTTTTAACTGGGATACTATTTTCCAAGGGAAGAGACCATTGTCCTACACCCTGAGCAGTTTTGGTTGTACTCCCTCTCTAGCCTCTTACTATTCCTTACCACAGAGGCCTCAGGGTCTCTGGTACTATTCTAAACCACTTCAAAACACTTTGAAATAGGGGGGGCGTGGCTTGCGCCCGAGGATGATGGCGGCTCTCCCGTGACTCGCCTGGGGAAGCGAGGCAGTCTGAGGGATTTTCTGAGCTGCCTGGACCATAAATCGCCGATAAAATGAAGGATTAATCACCAGAGTATCAGCGCTACGAGGTGACAGATCTTTCAACTCTGCTCTGACGTGAAAAACATGTTTATTATTCACTGAGCCTTCAGCTGCTGTTCCGGCAATAGCCACCGTTACCTCAGCGCTTTTCGCGCCCTGAGTGAAGTGACAGGCTTTCACATCGCAGCACGTCTTTGCATTTATGTATGCATTCCTTCGAATGGCTGTGTGTAAAATATAATGCCAGATGCTGTCTTCTGAATTCCTGCAGTGAGTTATGGCCGTGTTTTAATACCTAGCACTCCCTTTCTGTTCTTCATTATGCCCGAGCACTGAGGGAACCGGTTTTCATAATGCAGTGCGTCTTCGCCTTCATGTCTGCATTCTCTCACCAAGTGACGATTTACTGCCTTAGGATGTCATTTGAAGAATAATTAAGGAAGCGAGTCATGGCTGTGTTTTAGTACGTGGATTCTCCCTTTCTGCTCCTTATCAGCTGTGAACAAGCTCAAATAAAAGCAGTTAATTTAAAGCTGTCAGCACGAGGGAATTTCAGTGTTTTACTCATTTATTGACTTCAGCTTACTGGCAGGAAATTATTTTCATCACAAGCTGAACTTCTCTCAAAAGGAGTAATGTATTATTCATTTAATGTCCCCAATTTACTGACTATGGGTGTTTCACACTAGTGATCATGTGGAACTGTGATTTGGGTATTACTTCCATGTGCAGGTTTTGGATGGTCATTTCTACAAACTAATTTCTGTGTTGTTACTATGCCTTGCTGGATGCTTTTCTTTCTCATATTTAATCTCCTCACAGCGCGACCAGCTGCATATGTAATTCCCACCAATTTGCGCACCTTATGATTGGAGCTGCTGACTGCTGCACCGTTTTCTCTCTCAGCATTGTGATGATTTGTCATTTCACTTCGTTTTATTTTTTTGGGGGGGGGGGGGGGGGGGTTCTTCAGTTTTCCTTCATTTTTTGACTTCCTAGTAAGGCTCTCCTTGGAACTTTGCAAATACTATGAGACAGAGACTGAAATTATTTTTTCTCTGAAGAGTCGGACTGAACTCCTATACTGTTTTACTTCATTGCTGTGAGGACTTTTAGCTTAATGTATGTTTACTCATTAAGTTACTTACATTAAATGTATTGGTCGCATTTATTGCTCTCTACTACATTTTCATAATGTTATGCTATATCTTTACAGTATCTTTTTTGTTATTATTGTTTTAATATTGCTATGCTTACAGTGATAGAGCGGTTTGCCCTAGTGTTGGGTTCACGTTATTTTTGCTCTTAATACGGCATTCCTTCTCCTGCACATTGCTGTTCTATGTCTTTGGATTGTTTTTCTCAAGTCTATGGGCAGGACATCTAGAACTGTACAGATATCTACACCTTCTCCTCGGAAATTTTTGATTCATCTCAGCTCACGCTATAATTGTTTATCCATGGAGGATTCAGTTGCTTCATCATCCAAAGGTGCATTGCCTTCACAGATTGCCTCGGTCTCTACCGTTTCCAAAGCTTCTACAAAAAGATTGAAAAAAGATCCTCCCTCTCCACCTAAACAGACTGCTTCTGTCACAATGGATCTAATACTGGAGGAGATTAGAGCTCTACGTCCGTTCATGGAAGAGACCAAATCCACACTTCAGATGCTCTCTGACAAATGGTCAGCAATGGATCAACGAGTCAACACGTTAGAGCAGAACTTTGGCTCTTTATCTTCCTCTACTTCTAGAGTAGACTCTCTTTGTTCACAGGTCTCCGTACTTCACAAACAAGTTGAGCAGTTGGAAAACAGAAATAGGCGGAATAACCTTCGAATTTATGGTCTTCCTGAAGGGACAGAAGGCTCGGATCCGCCCACCTTCTTTAAATCCTTCCTTCCAACGTTCCTTAAGCTACCTGAAGACACCATGTTGAATATACAGAGAGCTCACAGATTAGGCCCACCAATACGTCAAACATCTTCTTCGTCGCCACAAAAACCGAGAGGAGTGATCTTGTACTTTTTGGAATATACTGACCTCTTAAAGATTCTATCAGCTGCTAGGGCAATGCATCGTATAATTTGGTCAGGAAATTCTCTGTTCTTTTCTCAAGATTACGCCAAATCGACGGCTGACCGACGCAAAGAATTTCTAGCATTGCGGCCGCAATTACGCTCGTTGGGTGCAGGATATGGTCTTTTTCACCCTTGCTTGTTTAAAGTGACGTTCAATAATAAAACTACCACATATGAGGATCCAATTAAGTTGAAGAGCTTCCTGTACTCTCACCACATCGACACAATGGAGACAACTTCATCATTTAGTTCCAACTAGTTTGCGTTAAGACTCTGTTTCTGGTTGCAGTATTCACATGTTTTCTCTTTTGATTTTTATTCCATCTGCTATTTCTTAAAATGTTTGCAGCAGTTACTATGCGTTGTCATTGTTTGCAGTATATCTAATCATTTTTTCTTCCTTCACAGGTTTCGGTAGCGTGTCTTCTCATAACTATGTTCAAGTATGTTCGTTATGCCCTACCCTCCCTCTGCCTTCCCATGTGGGTCCTGGACACGTCATTGTTCCGTGTGGCCTTCCATCCCTCCACCCTTCGTATGTCTTGGATTGTATGTAAATTTTCTTTCTTCATTATTCTTTATTCTCTTCATGCTCTCTTTCTTCTTTTTCTTTTCTTTCTCCTTTTGCATATTCTCTTATCTCTTTGGTCTTCTTCATTTCTTTTTTATACCCAAAATCTTCCTTTCTCTTACAGATGTTGCATTTTCGCTTTGCTTCTTTTCTTTCTTGCTTCTCATATCTAGTTCAGATCTCTTACTTTTTGTGCAGTTGGTTTGATATTGCTTGTATTTTTATTGATTTCACATGTCATTCTTATTGGAATGTTTTGTACTTCTACAACCTTAATTTATGCCTTTAAAACTTATCTCTTGGAATGTCAGAGGTTTACATTCACCTATTAAGCGTCAGAGGGTACTGACACATCTAGCTAAACTGGGAGCAGATGTTGCCTGCTTACAAGAATCTCATTTGACTAGCGATGAGTCTGCGAAACTCAAAAGGGCATGGGTAGGGGATGTTCTTTTTTCTCCAGGTGATGGCAAACGTAATGGAGTTATCATTCTTTTCCGCAAATTCCTTTCCATTAAGATCATGTCTCACTCCACTGATCAGGCGGGCAGGTGGGTTTTTGTTAAATTCCTAATTGATAATGTCCCGGTCTCCTTATTGAATATATATGCCCCCACAATTTGTGACCCTTCTTTTTGGACTTCATTAGCCCAGCAAATTACACAATGTTATGATGACAATTTTATTCTTGCTGGCGACTGTAATGAAATCCTGGACCCTTTTTTAGATCGAAACTCTCCAGCTCCTTTCACACCTCATAAATCTCACCAATCATTCATACATACTATTAAACAACACAAACTCATAGATGCTTGGAGACTCTGCAACCCTACCCTACGAGAATACACCTTTTACTCACCTGTGCATCATACTCAATCCCGCTTAGATTACATTTTTGTCTCTCACAATATTTCTCAGTCACTGATAAAGGCGGATATTGGTTCTATATTGATCTCTGACCATGCCCCTGTAATCATACACCTTGATATTTTGCACAAGCCCAATCTACCTCGCAAATGGTGTATCAATAATGCCCTACTTCTGGACCCCATATTCACATCGTCTTTTATTTCTTTTTTCCATGAATATTTCGCCATTAATCAAACAGACGGTATGTCCTTCCAGGTAATTTGGGATGCCTTCAAAGCCTCAGCTAGAGACTTTATTATTCGTTTTGTTTCCAACAAACGTAGGAAAGCTCAGCAGGTCACAAATGCTTTATTAGCCAAGATCAAAAAATTAGAACACTCCTATTACTCTTCCAAATCTAAAGACTGCTTATCCGAACTCCTAAAGATTAAATTCCAATTCAATAAAGACACCACTAACAATGCTTCAAATTACTTACTTAAATCTAGTGCGAAATTTTACGGTGGCCAAAATAAAGCTGGCAAATTGTTAGCTAATTATTTAAAAGTTAAACAAAACAAGCTTAACATAGAGTCCATTTTTGGTACTGACAACTCGTTAAAGTCTAAGGATGATGAGATATTAAATGAATTCCTTCAATTTTATAAATCACTATACACATCTTAAACACCTTCTTCTGACCGCTCTACATCCCAGTTCTTATCCAAAATTCATTATCCACCTGAAGCACGCCCAGATCTTTCTTGTCTAGAATCTGATATTACACAAAAAGAACTTCACGCTGCCCTAAAAATTCTTAAAATGGATAAAGCTCCTGGTCCAGACGGTCTCACTGTAGAATTCTTTTCTCATTTTGCGTCCTTACTGATCCCCAAATTGCATACTCTTATACTTTCTTTTGTGCAGTCTGGTGCATCTGCTGGTTCTTTTTCTGACGCTATTATTTGCCTTATCCCTAAAGACGGTAAAGATCCCCAATATTGCAAGAATTATCGACCCATATCCCTAGTTAACATTGATTATAAAATCTTTTCGAAAGCTCTAGCATTGCGGTTAGAATCTCTCATGCCTGATTTGCTGGGTACTGAGCAATCTGGTTTTGTTAAAGGAAGGCTTCTTACAGACAACACACGTCTATTCTTTGATATTTTATACAAAGCCTCACATATGTCTCATCCTCTAGCAGCCATCGCTCTGGATGCTGAAAAAGCTTTTGATAGAGTTGAATGGTCATACCTTTTTCGTACACTTCAGTGGTTTGGATTCGGTCCCAAAATTTTAGCTCTTATTTCTATCCTATATTCCACTCCTAGAGCAGCTGTCACAGCGAATGGTAGTGTCTCCTCTTACTTGGATCTTGCTAGAGGTGTTAGACAGGGATGTCCCCTGTCTCCTTTTCTTTTTAATATTGCCCTGGAGCCTTTCCTACCCCGTATTTGTCAAAATGATAACATTCATGGTTTTACTTTTAATGATTCCAATATTAAAATGGCGGCTTATGCTGACGATGTGCTTTTATTTTTGTCGCAGCCCCAATCCTCTCTTCCTGCCTTTTTAGAAGAGGTGCAATCCTTTGCGTCTGTTTCTGGCTACAAACTGAATAAAGACAAATGTGAAATTCTGCCCTCGACAAAATATACTTTTAGTGCTGATTTTGCTATTTCGGGTTTTTCATGGAGTCCTCAATTTATCAAATATTTAGGTCTACACTTTACCTCAACCGTGGCGGGGACAGTATCGCGTTGCATGGATAATTGTACACAAAGATTATCTTCTTTAACGTCAAAGTGGCACCCACTATACTTATCTTGGTGGGGTCGTTTAGATACCATAAAAATGATGCTCTCTCCCATAGCCTTATATACAATTTCAAATATCCCATTGTCTCTCCCTCTTAGGCATATTAAGAAAATTAACTCTATTTTATCCTCTTTTTTATGGGGACATAAGAAGTCCCGCATGTCTATTCGTAAATTAATTCATCCTAAATCGGAAGGTGGGACGAACTTCCCGGACTTCTCTCTTTATCATAAATCTTTCATGCTGACTCAATCGTCACGATGGCTCTCTGACCCTTCTGAACCTTGCCCTCTCTGGACTACATTAGAACGATCTTTGATTTCTCCCTTCTCCTTTCAGGAATACCTATCTTTTACACGCAAACCACAATCCGTTTCCACTCCTATACTTAAACTTACTTCTAAACTCCTCCCATCTACACCTTCCTCATCTTTTCTTAATTCTCCCATGTGGCATAATTCACACATCTTAATTCACAATAAACCTTTCTATTGGAAAACCTGGAGACAACGTGGACTGATTTGGGTCAATCAACTATATAATCGGGATTTATTTCTACCCTTTGCATAGGCTCGTATTGTTTTTGATTTTCCCTCATCTTTTTGTTCTAAATATTCCCTCCTAACACAAGCTATCCAATCTGTTTCCCTGAATTTTAGACCACCTCCTTTAAACAGCTCTATTGATTCTACTCATACTGTTAAACTGCATTCTCTGTTGCTTGCTCATTCTAAAGCTTCTACCATTTACAGTTTTCTACATACCTCATCCACACCAAGAGACAAAACTCAGACAGAATTATTGTGGGAAAAGGACTTTGACACCTCCTGGAATGTCGACGTCTGGGATAAAATTTGGCTTAAACGTAGGAAATCTTCCAGGGCTGCAAACACGACGCAAACGCTCTTCTTTATATATAATAGACTTCTATTCTCCCCTCTTACTCTCCACTCATTCCACGCTGATGTCGCACATAAATGCTGGTCCTGTTCGGCCCAACATGCTGATTTATTCCATTTACTCTTTAATTGTAAGTTTGTTAGCCCTTTTTGGGAAAAGGTGTGGAATCAAATAAACTTGATTTTTCAATCCACTCATCCCTTTTCTACATTACATATTTTTTTAGGTAGCGTATCCTCCATCTGGGAACATTCTAACTTTAATGTCAAAATAATTGACCTCCTATTAGCAGTAGCCTTCCAGCAAATAACGAGAAACTGGAAGGATTTCACTAAGCTCTCATATCAAGCATGGTGGTATGCGGTCTGTTACAACCACCGGCTAGACACTACATTTGTATATCCCTCACATTTGGCATCCAAGCGCTCTGATTTATGGGCTCCGGTCATTTTATTCATTGATGCTCATGCTAAATGCTCTACTACCCCTAGACCTCTGCAGCAAGAAGTTACTAAACCTCCATGACTTCCTCTGTGTTAATTTATATTTATATTTATACCTTCTTTTGTACAATATTGCTTATGTTATCATTATTTTTGACTTATTTGCATTTCTTATTTGTTATGTTTATTCTCTCTTTATTTTCTAAACCCACGTGTTACATTGTATATGAACCTACTGCCTTCATTGTTTTTACATTCTGCACATTGTTGTAATTCTTTTGTCCTAATAAACTTTTTCTGAACTTAAAAAACACTTTGAAATACTTGACTCTTCAAGGGTATATAAAATTAGTTGTAAAGCCTTATTCCAAAAGTTAAACAATAGTTTGAAACTCAGATATTGTCTGACAAAAGCAAATATACCAAATGTATTGAAGGCTCAAGCAGATGTAGCTTTTAACATTAGTAGAAATTTTATTTACACATAAGGAATAATGTTTTTTTAAATAGGGAATACTACAAAAGGTCACAAATTTTACCCATCTTATGGGTCCAACAGAACATACATACAACACAAAAAATAAGCTGCATCATTAACAAAGCAAACAGAATTGGCTCCACTGTCTGTCTGGCTGACATATCTGGGGGATCTCAGCTCACCGGCAGGCAGAACACCATTAGACTTGAAATGAAGAAGTGCAAAACAGAAAAACAATAGAACAGGCCTTCTCCTCCGATGCACCCAAGATCTCCAATTAAATCCCCATATGCTTCAGGACTGTCCCAACCCTGCTTTAATTTAGGAAAGAGACGAAACACACCTCATTCAAGAATATAACATTATGAGGCAGTAATAGCCTGCATTCACCCTTATAAATCAGCTACCTCTCCAATCACACATTGAATGTATCTTTGCCTTTGACCTCGTGTAGACCTATACTGCCTTTAATCTGGATTTGCACATTACAAATACCATGTACATATTGTTTAAGAAGCAGGATGTTGTAGGTCAAATTAGTGTGGGTCCCTATGGTCAATGTTAACCTACAATGAACACTTCAGACATGCTCAACTATATTTGGCACACCTCTGAACACAAGCCTTCTAATATAGCATTTTCTACCAATTCTATTCATTTGAGCAAAGGTGTGGGGCAATGTAACTACATTCTGTCAAGGTTGCTGTTGCACTTCTGATTTTGCCAACATTTCTTAGCTGAAACCTTGGAGATGTAATGAAATTAAATGAAGTCAGGATTTCTAAAGCACACTACTACCCGTAAGTGTAATCACACAAATGGAGTATCTTAGTTATCTAGTTGGAGTACTACTGTATTTTATTTATTTTATTTTATTTAATGCATTTTTATAAAGCGCGGACTTTACCCGAAGGTGTCAGAGCACTGTACAATAGAACCAGTTACGTTACATGAGAGAACTGTTGCAGGAATAGAACAAACAAAAATAGCATGAACAGAGTGTACAAGCAAAAGTAAGAATAAATATGACAAATTTTACAATGACTAAAGAACTTCCTGGCGAACAATAGCAGGCCATAGAATAAAAACAACGCAGGCAAAAGGAATAACTGGAGGGAAAAGGACAGCAGTTGTGGACTTTTCCAGGCACAAGGAGTTGTTGTGCATCAAGGGTTGGAGTTCAGTGAAGTAATACATGACACAATGTTGGTGGCCAGCTTCCTCAGAGATGTAGATATGACTCTGATGGTCACCCACGTCCATATGATAATATAGGTGCTGTTTGTCTGAGACTTGACCTAATGAGGCGATGCAGACATTAAAGAAGTCAAGGGAAAACTGCTGACAAATGTCAGGAAACAGGTATTTCTAACTGCTGCCTTCTAATCTAACCTACCAAGGTGGAGAAGAAAAAAGCCATCCTCTTAAATGACATCCCACCAATGTATGATGCGATGTGGGCTCAGAATGTCAAGTCTTGAATATAATTCCATTAAAAATATCTTCATCATGTTTTGGTTGTCAAAACCTTGATACAATACTATAGCATGATATTTCTGTAGTTGATATTCTCTCATATACAATCTATGATGCCTGATTCTCAACATGACATAGGTTGGGATAGTCAACCATTTTGAATGCCAAGAAAGATCAGTGTGTAGGTCTGTTTGTAGCCTGTAGACATAAACAGTGTTTTAAAATAATGTTCGTAAGGATAGATTCTGTGAGCCACAATGAATGGAAACAAAACTGGACATCATTAAATATGCTGATAATAGTCTGCAGTTTGTGTGGCCACAGAGGTTTGTGTGGTCACAGAGGTTTCTTTGCTTTTTTTCCTGCAAGACAGAGAGATCGGAGTTTTGTGTAGTGGCAGTTTCCACTTGCCATAAAGTAGTGAAGAGGGTTAATATGCCTGCTGCAAACAACATATCTGTATTTTATGTAGATAGCTGAGTGGATAAGTAAAGCCAGCTTTTACTAGCGCTTTAAAACAAAGCACATGTATGTGAGAGAGGGGCTATGGAGAGATGAGGGGCACTTTTGTCGGGTGGTACTGAGGGAATCCGTGGAGGAGGTCATGGGAGAAGCACCAAAAAAGATTGTTGCACCAGGCCCCACCAGCACTAAAGCCGGCCCTGTCTTGCATGACACCCTGATGGCTTATGGGTTATTAAATAGCTCCTAATCTCTTAGTAATTGAAGGTATCCTTTGCATAGGTGAGCCCAGAAATGCAAGTAGCATTGTCCAACAGCACAAATTCTCTGATTATAGCCTGTGAGAGAAATTCAAAGTAATAGCGGGGAGATTTTATTTCAGTCCACCACAAAGGGGAGTCCCAATTCAGTGTGACATACCTAGGTGGAGTTTCCCCGTTGTACCGCTATAAGTCTGCACAGAAAGTTCTTCTCCAGCATCACAATGGTTCTTCCTCTATGTAGCCCCATATCCCTGCTCCACGTGTGGCTATGGACAAAGATTTGCTCTTTTAGAGTGTCCAAATTTATTGTATTGGATTATGGCCTAATTTCTGTGCAAGTATAAATAAGGCCTCTAAATATCCAGAGAGCTGCTGTTGTTTTATGTGTAGCATATGGCCTGGAACAAGTGAAGATTGGAAGGGGATGTCTAAATAGGGAAAAGTGGTTACACGCCCCACAACTGAGTCATTAATTAAATGAGGATGCTTTTTTGTATTGTTCAGCCAGCATATCATTGTAAATGTTTTAGTTAGATTAGTAATAATTTCCATGTCTCTCATACACGGGGTCTACTCACCTAGAAGACCCTGGACCCCATTTGCAGTTCTAGCCAGCAGAACCAAATAGTTACATATAGGAGGACGGGTGTTGGGTGTTTACCCAGCTGTGGAATATCCTTCCCATGTTTCACTAAATGGTTCTCCAATCCATTATTATACAGCATGAAAAGAAATGGCACCAGAATGCATCCCTTGGGGCCCCCTGTTAGATTTAACTAACTCGTGACATTCCCCGGTAGGGTTGAGCTGTACCCTAGCTGTGATG
Organism: Lissotriton helveticus; assembly: GCF_964261635.1. Taxonomy (NCBI): domain Eukaryota; kingdom Metazoa; phylum Chordata; class Amphibia; order Caudata; family Salamandridae; genus Lissotriton; species Lissotriton helveticus. Next base: position 1,255,987,953 of record NC_136065.1, on the reverse strand, counting down.
TCCCAGTCCAAGTCCCACAGCATAGAAATCAGTGGTTCTTAAACCCCTGCCATTATGGACCAGAGCTTTGATGTATTAACTGTATCAAATGCGCAGGTCTGGTCCATGAATGCCAGATTCATAGCGGCATTCTTTGCTTTTGTACACTTTACAGAATGCGTATAGATTGAGGGGTTGTTCTACTTCCCCAATCCGTGGCAAAAGCCATATTGCAAACCTGAAAAGATTTTATTCTGTTTCCATCCAAGTTTCTAATCTTGCCAAGGATTTTGACTGCTGAGTCCAGGAAATATATAGGCAGTAGCAACTGCGGTCATTTCCGGCACTCGTTTTAAATATTGGAACATATAACGTCAGAATAAGTAGAGGAAATTGAAGTAGTGGTAGTGGCCCTTACTTAGTTAATATTAAGGTGCCAAAAAGGTGATGATTCTTTTGTAGATGCATATTGGTACGCCATCTAGGCCCGTGGCTTTTCCATTAGGGCTATCCCTCATAGCTGAGGTTATCTCAGTAACCTCAATGGGGGTTGGGGGTCCAAAGGTGCAGGGCTCCATCTGTTCTGCCTTATTGTCCACTCCTATGAAGCTGTTATCGCTCCGGGCAATTAAATAAACCTTGGTGAAATGGTTAGTCCACATACCTGCTGTTATGCTTTTTAACTTTGGTGCATAGGAATCAATAGAAAAAGGGGTATTAGTAATCCTCCAAATTGCACCGCTTTCAGTTCACCTGCTGCTAGAAAATCGTCCCAGGCCTTGATTCTGATGAGCTTTTTCCTGTGAGCTATTACTTCTTTGTACCTCTTCATATACCCGCACAGTCATTCACTTATACAGAGCTTCTTTTTGAATGCTGCCATGTTGTGCTTTTGTGCTGAAGAGCAGGATCAATAGAACCATCTGCAAGACTTAGTCCTTTTTGGGACATTTCATGAGTGTAATTTCCAATTGGGTAAAGTTAGATATTTTGAGTTTAGTGTCTCTAGACTCACTATTTAAAAATCACAACTTATAGTACAGTTGGATTTTGAGTTGTAAATCTGAAAAGGCCACTTTTAGAAAGTTGGCACTTACTTACTTTAAACATTCAGTGCCTCCGCCTGTCTCTGAATACACGTCTGGGGTTTGTGACAGCTGAGCTTTGTGCATTCCATTTATGCAGACACACACATAGGGAACTTAGGTGTGCCTGATGGGACATTTCCATCATGTTGTGCCATTACATCCTGTTTGGTCATATTGGGCAGGATGGGAGGGGGGAGCTGACATTTGCACCAGAATATGGCTGTGCCTGTCCCCACACAACAGCTGAATACCCCCTGTAGTGAGTCTGGAGACAGGGCAGGAAGGGCAGGGACCTTGTGCACTTCAAAGGCCTCTCTTTGAAGTTTCTATCACTTCAAAGGCAAAACTGGGTATAAGTACTGGACCCCAGACACCACTAACTCAGTACACGTCTGGACTTGAGGACACTCTGCCAAGAAGAAAAACTGCTGTGCTGATGAAAGAAATGCCACTCTGTTGGACTCCTGCTCCACTGTGCCTGTCCTGTTGCCCTGTTTGCCTGGTAGTGAGAAGGACTGGACCTGCATCTCTACATCCCCAGAACCAAATGACTCCAAGGGCTTGCTGACTTACCTCCTGTTCTGAAGTCTCAAGGGCATCTCAGACTTCATTCAATCTTTCTCCAGACTCTTTTGACTTTCCCATCTGTGAGTCCTGACCTGCCAAGTGGTGCCAATACAGTCCTGGGCCCCTGGAAGTGGGTTTTCCGGATGTCTTTACCAAAATCCATGCAGTGCCGACTTTACACTGGTCGGAACCAGCATATTCTCTTCAACCCCGCCGCTTTGTTGCTTCAAGGATACCACAGTGTCAACAGCACAGCTCAACAATGACACATTGCCTTCATCGCCATGAGTTAGATGACGATGCAACTCCCCACTGCATGACTGTGAACCTATGCATTGCCTACAATCCTATGGATCGATGCCAGTGCATCACCTTTAACAGCTCCCCCCAGCTTGCTCCACGACCTTGTTGCTTCCTCCTTGAAGGTACTGTTTGCATTGGGCCCTGCGTGGCTCCTGTATCCGACCCACACTCCAATTCAGCCTTATTTTTCAGATTTGACCTTGTCTATCATGACCAGATAGCCCCGGTCCGCAATTTATCGTTCATAGCACTATAATTCAATATATTCTTTACAAATTCATAACTCTGGGCATACTTATTGGATTTTTGTCATTTTGGTCTTGTTCATTAAGTTAAGCTCTATTTTTCTAACATGGTGTGGATTATTTTGTGTGGTATTTTCACTAATTTACTGTCTGAAGTATTGTACAAATAATTTACACATTGCCTCTTAAGTTAAGCCTGAGTCTCTAACCCAAGCTACCAAAGGGTGAGCACAAGTACATTTAGGGTGTGCATCTTACTTTCCTGACTGTAATTGTGTTCCCTACTTGAACAAGGTGCATACCTCTGCCAACTAGAGACCCAGTTTCCAATGCTGATCCGAAGCTGAGACATTGCGGAGAAGTTGCTGGGAGGGTAGGTCCTGGACCCATATACTATGGTCATGCCCCAAAACTCAAAGTGACTTAGGAGAAGTCTGACAGAGATTGAGACAATCACAAGTTTATCACTCCAGCCTGAATTGGAGGAAGAGAATATTCGGAGAGGGCATGGCTGGGAAGGAGCAAGGAGAATGACGGTAGAATGGGAAGAGAGGTATAGGGGAGAGCATGGACAAAGAATACAGCGATCCCGATCCTCCGTACGTGTGTCTGCTGTTCCCACGTTCTACGAACAGCTGGCAATGTGGGGTGACAAACCGAGTGGAGATAAATCTACATCCTGCACAGGATTGCTCAGTCTCACTGGTGGACATCATAGCCTTCAGCCAGGCTTGCACCGCTCCTGACTACATGTGCTTTGCCCTGCCCTGCTGGACTACAGGCAAGAAAGTGCGAAGGCCTTCGGAGCACAGCCTTTGACTGCATAAGGCTTGAGAGACTCTTTGCCCAGAAGGGGCTACTGACACCACAGCAAGTTCCTTAGAAGGTCTGTCACCGAAGCCAGATTACTGCATCATATGCAGTACTGCCTACCTCTGCTGTGCAAGCCTCACCATGACCAGACTCTACGTGTGTTGTTGCAGGGCATACGAGTTTCAGTTGCAGGCTCTGCTCTGATGACTTCACAATTGCTCTGGGGACAGACAAGGTGGTTTGTGCTTTGCATGCAAGTATCCTAAAGCAAGCGTTTACCTGGCACGGCACAGGAAGGAGAGCCCAAATACAATGCAGCTCTTTTCCTGACACTAGCGCCTCCATTTGATGCCAGGCAGAAACAGAATTGAAAAGTTTGATGATTTCATTGATACTCTGGAGGAAGAAGATGACATAAACATTATAAAATATCTCAAGTACTTAGCAGGTGATGGAGTCACCGAAGCCATGAAGAAACTCACAGGAGTGCATGTGGCATCATATCAGAAAGCCAAAGAAGCATTGCCCAAGAATTTGGATCCAACACCAAATGTTGATTATTAGAGAAACATTTTCAACAAAGCACCACAGCCTGGGGAAACGATGGATGGATTTTTTGAGCATCTTGAATCTCTCATTAAACACTGCAAAGTTAGTGACTTCAATGACGACGAAGCCATGTGCTTCAGCATCATAGATGAATGCTTGTCTGATTAGTTCAGGATATGCATGCTTGGAAAAATGCTCAGTCTCAATAAGATGCTGCTGGCCGAAAAGCCAGAGGAGAGAGTGGAACACCAACAAGCCGCAATGGAGGCAGGCTCCTCATGCGGTAAAACAGGGCTTGCCGTATGTAGCCGGCATAAGACAGGTTTTAAGAGGTGCAAGTCAATGTCCAGCAGACTTGCAATGTGCGGGAGAGGGTAGCTGTTGACTACTTTGGACCTCTCTCAAATGGCAAGTGACTCATGGTACTCATGTACGTACACTCATGATTCCTGCTAGTAAAATGCATCGAATTTATTGGACATGGAGAAGTGATACCAATCCTTGATGAGATTTTTGTAACCTGGGGAATTCAAAATTCTTGAATTCTGATAATGGCCCTCCTTTCAATAGTAAATAATTCAAATAATTTCTGGCTAGATGCTGAACATCAATGGAACACGCAGCTTTGGCCCCAAGCCAATAGCGTGCTTGAACGCTTCATGGGCAATTTCAAAAGAAAGGTGTAAGAGCTTCAGCTGAAGAAATGACAATTAAACAGGCACTGTTTCATGTCTAGTGCGCTTACCGCATAACCCTTCACTCAACAACAGGAGAGTGACCAGCCACAGTGATGTTCAGGCAAACATAAGAACAAAGATTCCCCAATAGCTGGCAGAATGGCAAAGAGAAATTGAAGGCGTACGCCAATACCAGAACAAAGAAACCACTCTTGACAGAGAAGACTGGGTGTTAGTCAAGCAGAAACAAAAATGGACACCACGTTCAACATTGATCCCCTTCAAGTGTTGTGGAGAAAAGGAAATATGGTCACGTCCTGGGAAATCCTTCACTCAAGATGTGTCACACTGCAAGCATATAGGGCAAACATCAGAGCCAATGAGCACCACTGAAGGTAGCATACAACCACCTCCTAATCGGGAAAGAGAAATAGCTGAGTTGGAAGGATTTACATAACCATAAGCAGTCACCACGAGGTTTGGACAGAAAGGTGCATCAAGCTTCTAGACTAATTAAAGAGATCTAATGTTCATGTTTGATACCTAGTAGACATTTCAATCTGAGGAGGTGTAGCATCTGGCACTAGGACCTTGACAGGACACCTCATACGCCTAAACAGGAGGAAGAGTAAAGTTGAAGAGGGCATGGCTGGGGAGGAGAAAGGTGCGTGACATAACGGGAAAATGGGAAGAGAGGAATAATGAAGTGCGTAGACAGAGAATACATTTATTCTCCGTTTGTGTGTGTCCTCTTTCACCTGCTTTGTCCTACAACATGAAGCCAGAGAGATTCAGACACACTTCATAGTTTTGAATGTGCCTATCATGGGGAAGGTGGGATGATGGGGAGTGGAGCATGTAGAGAAGGGGAAATGATCCATGGTGATGATGTTGACAAATGACAATAAAGTTATTAAAACCATAATTCACTTACAATTTTGCTGACCGAGAACCTCAGTCAAGAAGAAATACTGGTGGTGGAACAAATTACTCAGGTCTGTATTGCACATATGAATGCAAAGGGACTTTTGATAAATGTAATTAAATCCAGGGATCTTGGTTTATGGATTTGCAAATGATTAGAGTGCACAAACACATATGTTAATGAATACAAACACATATATTATGGCATCCTATATAGATTTGAAGGTCATGCTTTCATCTCTGTGAAATGTGAATTGTTATGGTTTTAACCTGCAAAGGTTTACCAGAGGGATGCCACCCATTTAACTCAGAATATCTGAGTCCAAATCCAACCTTTTTATTTAAATCCCATACCCTTCTCTCCCTTTCATCACCTGACCCTAAAAACCACGTACCTCTGTTTACTTCTATGCACTCTTGAACCCTAAATCCCCTTACCCACCATTACCCACGCCTGAACCCTAAAAACATTTCAAAGCTACCCACCACTGAAGCCTAAAGCCCCCATTACCATCCTTTACCTCTACTGGTCTGACCCATAAAAAAAACATAGCCACTCTTTACCTCTACCTGCCCCTAAATCCATAAATCCCTTACCTCTACCCACCCCTACAACATCCTTGGTAGCCCTTACCACTTCCCTCCCCAATCCCTAAAAACCCCTGGCCTCCCTTAACTTCTACCCAACCTGTCTCCTTAAAAAGCCCTTAACCCCCTTTACCACTATCTCCCACTAAACCCTAACATCATCTTACCTCCCTTTAACGTTACCTGGTCCTAAATTCCCCCAAAAATCATTACCATCCTTTACCTTCTTCCCACTACGGAAGCCAAAAAACCCATTGGCAGCCTTTACCTACTTCCACCCCTGAACCTTAAAAATCGCTTACCGCTCTTTTACCTTTTACCTCGAACCACCTCGGAACCCTAAAACCTCTCACCTCCCTTTACCTCTACCCACCCCTGACCCATAGAAACTCCTTACCTCCCTTTCCGTCTGCCTGCCCCAAAACCCTAACCATCACTGACTTCCCTTTAATCTTCTCAAAAATCAATGGGGGGGAGGAGCGGGGAAAGAAGTTGTAGTTCATTCAGCTTCCTTAGGCTAGAGCAAAACAGTCAGGTAGGGGGGAATGAACCACTTGTCCTGTATTCCCAGGGTCTATGGTAACGTACGGAGGGTCATGATAGTAAAACACCCTCATATGCGAACACAAGCGTTAGGCGGTATATCTTGGTTCTCCGCAATTTAGTGCCGCAATAGCATTATCATTGGGTCTTTTCCTTAATATGTTGTGCTGTCCTCCACATGGAGTAAGACCAACTGGAGTGACATTAGTGGCCAGGAATAAAAAGAGGGTGTGTTAGTGCTCATGTGAGTGTGGTATAAAATCCCTTATATCCAATCTCAAGTGTTTTTATTCTGTAGAACACTAGTATAGGAAGCTAAAAGCAGAGATGTGCGTTTTCAGGCCTAGTTACTAGCCTTTCGCACTAGTGAGAGCGGTCAACATGTTTCAGCCTCCTGGCATCTCTAGTGGCTTTCGTCAGGACCAGGTGAATAAGAGTATATATTGGCTTTATGTTTTAGGCGGTAGATAAATTGTATCTGTACCTGAATGGAAATGAAAAGTTTCACAGTAGTCATATCATGTGGTAGTATCGCTGTTGCAGTATATTATACTGTTGGTGCCCAATTGTAAACCTATTAAGTGGACAATGCACGTGTATTAACGTTAGTTATTGGCAAACTTGAGAACAAGGCAAATGGTTTGAGAGCAAGGTAAAAGCTACATATAGCAGTTTCAAAAAACTTGAGTGGTTCGCTGTGCTGTGATATTAAGAGTAACACATAACTAGGTAGGTCGTCTACAGCGAATGTTTAACCCCTTCCATGCTCATGACGAGCTCAGCTCGTCATGAGGCACACTGGAGCTGTGCTTATGACGAGCTGACCTTGTCATGGACAATGGTAAATCTGGGCATGCAGCACAGGAGAAAAATACCTTTAGCATTGAAGGTGTTAAACAAAAAAAGGGTTAGGTGCAGTCATTGTCATTGTGGTTCCGGTTAAACTATCACCACGACTGTATCGGAAAATTTTGGTTATCTTCCTTCACACAATGGATCGAAATGCGTCAATTATCTTTAGAGCGGTCATCATGTTTAGACAAGAAACGTTAAGATCGTGGAACCCACAATGTGAATGGTAAAGTTTACTGTTTTTTTGGTAGTCATCGCCGTTTGTGATACTCAGTGGGTAACGGCGTATATTCACAAACATATATTTGTATGCGCCGGTTGCATCTCGAGACAATCAACGCGCATATCGCATCACAAAAGTGTTAGACCATGTGTGCTATCGTAGAAATTTACCTACAATTGCACTAAAGTGAAAAATTATTATCGGCCGTCATTACCTTAGTTCATAGTGATTATGGCAGCATCGAGGGATTCAGCCAGCTCAGCAAACCTGTTGCTGGTAGTTAAAATGAATAGCCATTAAATCATTTCAATTTTACTTACAGTTTGTTCCCGTTTACCAGCGGACGCCCATTTTCAATCTTACCGGTGCTGCTGTCATCCAGTTTACATAAAACGTCCCCACTATCCTTGAGGTAGGAGGGCAAGTTCTTAACGAAAGGCTGGAGATATTCATCCACAAACTGTGAGAGCCATTCAGTGGGTCCACCATTTCCTGATATTATAGGTCTCCCCGGTGGGAACCCATTCCCCCCCCTTATGAATCTTTGGGAGGATATATATACATGGGTGACGGGAGTCATGAGCCTGTAGATACTTATATTCAGTGTCAGATAAAAGACACGATTCATGCCAATCCCTTAGAGAAGCATTGATATTTTGTTAAATTTTTTTGGTAGGATTGTCTTTTAATCTAATGTAGCAATCTTTTTGTGCTAATTGTCTATCTATTTCATTCAGATAGTCAACTCGATTCATCACTACAATATTTCCTCCCTTGTCTGCTTCTCGTATGACTATTTTGGGATCTTTTCGCAGTGTGTTCAGTATGTCCCTATCCTTTTTTTGTCACATTGTGTTCATGTTTACAATGTGAATGAAACATATGTTTGTCCTCTAATTGATAGATATCTAGAGTTACTTTATTGTAGAACTCATCAATAAAGATATCCTGTGGTCTTAACGGTAAAAACTTAGATTGAATTTTTAAACCACTGTTAATAGAGACATCCTCAACAATTTCCAAAGATCTAGCAGTCTCCGTAATATCTGCATTGTCATCTTCTTCATTCAAGGTGGAAATCAAATGAGTAACATTTAGATCAGCAATCGACATTTCTGAAACACTGGAATTAATCGATGGAACATTCTGCACACTTTTATGATGTTCAAAGTATTTTTTTAACCTCAATTTTCTTATGACTTTAAATAAATTAACATGTAAATCCACAAAATTACAAGTATTCATTACACAAAAATTCAATCCTTTTAACAGCAAGGTTTCTTCATTTACAGTCAAGATTCTGTCTGATAAATTAATGATGCTAAGGGCATTATGTACCACAATGGAATCTATAACATCACTTATTTCTTCATGTGTGTCTTGCTCTGTAGCCTGGTTTGTACACCTTGCTTTATGTTTCTTCCCTCCCCTTCTGATTCTGAGTTTTGGCTTTTCTTTTTGTTTCCTAATCTGTACCGTTGAACTTCCCTTAAAAAAAGAGAGGAAGCAGAGGAAACAGGAGTTTCTTGTTTACTTGTGCCCTCACCCGAGTGACTATCCATAGAGGAGCGGGATGTGCTACTTGAGGAAATACTTATTGGTTTCGCATGAGTGGTCTCATTTGATGTTACTTTAGAAGTTACATCATCCAATTTTTTTGAAAAGGTAAAGATTCTACCGTTAGCATAATCCTTTTCATCTCTTTGTATTTTTTTCATTTTCTTATCTTTCAAGTACATTTGATAGGCAGCTAACTCCGTTTTCAAGATCTCATAATTTTTGGTGGTTGCATCTTTTAAATTCATTTCTGCAATCTCTTTTTCTAATTTCACAATTTCATCTTTTATTTTACTGACCTTTCTCTCTGAATTAACAATAAGTATTCTCATCATGCGGTATGAAGCATCATACAGTCCTTCCTCCCAATCATCTAATAGGTCTCGCTGTAGACAACCTACCTAGTTATGTGTTACTCTTAACATCACAGCACAGCGAACCACTCGAGTTTTTTGAAACAGCTATGTGTAGCTTTTACCTTGCTCTCAAACCATTTGCCTTGTTTTCAAGCTTGCCAATAACTAACGTTAATACACATGCATTGTCCACTTAATAGGTTTACAATTGAGCACCAAGAGTATAATATACCGCAACAGCGATACTACCACATGATATGACTAATGTATAACTTTTCTTTTCCTTTCAGGTACAGATACAATTTATCTACCTCCTAAAACATAAAGGCGGTGAGACCTATAATATCAGGAAATGGTGGACCCACTGAATGGCTCTCACAGTTTGTGGATGAATATCTCCAGCCTTTCGTTAAGAACTTGCCCTCCTACCTCAAGGATAGTGGGGACGTTTTATGTAAACTGGATGACAGCAGCACCGGTAAGATTGAAAATGGGCGTCCGCTGGTAAACGGGAACAAACTGTAAGTAAAATTGAAATGATTTAATGGCTATTCATTTTAACTACCAGCAACAGGTTTGCTGAGCTGGCTGAATCCCTCGATGCCGATTTTGGAAAAGGTGATGGACAGAGTTTCTGAATGATGCAGAATACTCTTACCAAGTCAATAGATCATGGTTTTAATCCATCACTGTTTTTTAGCTCACTGCACCATCCCAGCTCAGAACTTGGCTATATGCAAATTAGTCTGTTCCTGTCCCAGTGCATGATGGGAACAGGGCAAACCAAACTACCAAGCCAATTCTTATACTGGGAAGGAAACAAGCTTCCGGGGACCAGTTTCTGGCATCACAGCCTTCTTCGGCCCGGCTTGCTTGAATCCTGATGGTGCAATGAGCAAGGGACTCACGTCTGAGTATACCCGCCCACACATAGTGTGGATAAAATCGATTTTGGAAAAGGTGATGGACAGAGTTTCTGAATGATGCAGAATACTCTTACCAAGTCAATAGATCATGGTTTTAATCCATCACTGTTTTTTAGCTCACTGCACCATCCCAGCTCAGAACTTGGCTATATGCAAATTAGTCTGTTCCTGTCCCAGTGCATGATGGGAACAGGGCAAACCAAACTACCAAGCCAATTCTTATACTGGGAAGGAAACAAGCTTCCGGGGACCAGTTTCTGGCATCACAGCCTTCTTCGGCCCGGCTTGCTTGAATCCTGATGGTGCAATGAGCAAGGGACTCACGTCTGAGTATACCCTCCCACACATAGTGTGGATAAAATCGATTTTGGAAAAGGTGATGGACAGAGTTTCTGAATGATGCAGAATACTCTTACCAAGTCAATAGATCATGGTTTTAATCCATCACTGTTTTTTAGCTCACTGCACCATCCCAGCTCAGAACTTGGCTATATGCAAATTAGTCTGTTCCTGTCCCAGTGCATGATGGGAACAGGGCAAACCAAACTACCAAGCCAATTCTTATACTGGGAAGGAAACAAGCTTCCGGGGACCAGTTTCTGGCATCACAGCCTTCTTCGGCCCGGCTTGCTTGAATCCTGATGGTGCAATGAGCAAGGGACTCACGTCTGAGTATACCCTCCCACACATAGTGTGGATAAAATAGATTTTGGAAAAGGTGATGGACAGAGTTTCTGAATGATGCAGAATACTCTTACCAAGTCAATAGATCATGGTTTTAATCCATCACTGTTTTTTAGCTCACTGCACCATCCCAGCTCAGAACTTGGCTATATGCAAATTAGTCTGTTCCTGTCCTAGTGCATGATGGGAACAGGGCAAACCAAACTACCAAGCCAATTCTTATACTGGGAAGGAAACAAGCTTCCGGGGACCAGTTTCTGGCATCACAGCCTTCTTCGGCCCGGCTTGCTTGAATCCTGATGGTGCAATGAGCAAGGGACTCACGTCTGAGTATACCCTCCCACACATAGTGTGGATAAAATCGATTTTGGAAAAGGTGATGGACAGAGTTTCTGAATGATGCAGAATACTCTTACCAAGTCAATAGATCATGGTTTTAATCCATCACTGTTTTTTAGCTCACTGCACCATCCCAGCTCAGAACTTGGCTATATGCAAATTAGTCTGTTCCTGTCCCAGTGCATGATGGGAACAGGGCAAACCAAACTACCAAGCCAATTCTTATACTGGGAAGGAAACAAGCTTCCGGGGACCAGTTTCTGGCATCACAGCCTTCTTCGGCCCGGCTTGCTTGAATCCTGATGGTGCAATGAGCAAGGGACTCACGTCTGAGTATACCCTCCCACACATAGTGTGGATAAAATCGATTTTGGAAAAGGTGATGGACAGAGTTTCTGAATGATGCAGAATACTCTTACCAAGTCAATAGATCATGGTTTTAATCCATCACTGTTTTTTAGCTCACTGCACCATCCCAGCTCAGAACTTGGCTATATGCAAATTAGTCTGTTCCTGTCCCAGTGCATGATGGGAACAGGGCAAACCAAACTACCAAGCCAATTCTTATACTGGGAAGGAAACAAGCTTCCGGGGACCAGTTTCTGGCATCACAGCCTTCTTCGGCCCGGCTTGCTTGAATCCTGATGGTGCAATGAGCAAGGGACTCACGTCTGAGTATACCCTCCCACACATAGTGTGGATAAAATCGATTTTGGAAAAGGTGATGGACAGAGTTTCTGAATGATGCAGAATACTCTTACCAAGTCAATAGATCATGGTTTTAATCCATCACTGTTTTTTAGCTCACTGCACCATCCCAGCTCAGAACTTGGCTATATGCAAATTAGTCTGTTCCTGTCCCAGTGCATGATGGGAACAGGGCAAACCAAACTACCAAGCCAATTCTTATACTGGGAAGGAAACAAGCTTCCGGGGACCAGTTTCTGGCATCACAGCCTTCTTCGGCCCGGCTTGCTTGAATCCTGATGGTGCAATGAGCAAGGGACTCACGTCTGAGTATACCCTCCCACACATAGTGTGGATAAAATCGATTTTGGAAAAGGTGATGGACAGAGTTTCTGAATGATGCAGAATACTCTTACCAAGTCAATAGATCATGGTTTTAATCCATCACTGTTTTTTAGCTCACTGCACCATCCCAGCTCAGAACTTGGCTATATGCAAATTAGTCTGTTCCTGTCCCAGTGCATGATGGGAACAGGGCAAACCAAACTACCAAGCCAATTCTTATACTGGGAAGGAAACAAGCTTCCGGGGACCAGTTTCTGGCATCACAGCCTTCTTCGGCCCGGCTTGCTTGAATCCTGATGGTGCAATGAGCAAGGGACTCACGTCTGAGTATACCCTCCCACACATAGTGTGGATAAAATCGATTTTGGAAAAGGTGATGGACAGAGTTTCTGAATGATGCAGAATACTCTTACCAAGTCAATAGATCATGGTTTTAATCCATCACTGTTTTTTAGCTCACTGCACCATCCCAGCTCAGAACTTGGCTATATGCAAATTAGTCTGTTCCTGTCCCAGTGCATGATGGGAACAGGGCAAACCAAACTACCAAGCCAATTCTTATACTGGGAAGGAAACAAGCTTCCGGGGACCAGTTTCTGGCATCACAGCCTTCTTCGGCCCGGCTTGCTTGAATCCTGATGGTGCAATGAGCAAGGGACTCACGTCTGAGTATACCCTCCCACACATAGTGTGGATAAAATCGATTTTGGAAAAGGTGATGGACAGAGTTTCTGAATGATGCAGAATACTCTTACCAAGTCAATAGATCATGGTTTTAATCCATCACTGTTTTTTAGCTCACTGCACCATCCCAGCTCAGAACTTGGCTATATGCAAATTAGTCTGTTCCTGTCCCAGTGCATGATGGGAACAGGGCAAACCAAACTACCAAGCCAATTCTTATACTGGGAAGGAAACAAGCTTCCGGGGACCAGTTTCTGGCATCACAGCCTTCTTCGGCCCGGCTTGCTTAAATCCTGATGGTGCAATGAGCAAGGGACTCACGTCTGAGTATACCCTCCCACACATAGTGTGGATAAAATCGATTTTGGAAAAGGTGATGGACAGAGTTTCTGAATGATGCAGAATACTCTTACCAAGTCAATAGATCATGGTTTTAATCCATCACTGTTTTTTAGCTCACTGCACCATCCCAGCTCAGAACTTGGCTATATGCAAATTAGTCTGTTCCTGTCCCAGTGCATGATGGGAACAGGGCAAACCAAACTACCAAGCCAATTCTTATACTGGGAAGGAAACAAGCTTCCGGGGACCAGTTTCTGGCATCACAGCCTTCTTCGGCCCGGCTTGCTTGAATCCTGATGGTGCAATGAGCAAGGGACTCACGTCTGAGTATACCCTCCCACACATAGTGTGGATAAAATCGATTTTGGAAAAGGTGATGGACAGAGTTTCTGAATGATGCAGAATACTCTTACCAAGTCAATAGATCATGGTTTTAATCCATCACTGTTTTTTAGCTCACTGCACCATCCCAGCTCAGAACTTGGCTATATGCAAATTAGTCTGTTCCTGTCCCAGTGCATGATGGGAACAGGGCAAACCAAACTACCAAGCCAATTCTTATACTGGGAAGGAAACAAGCTTCCGGGGACCAGTTTCTGGCATCACAGCCTTCTTCGGCCCGGCTTGCTTGAATCCTGATGGTGCAATGAGCAAGGGACTCACGTCTGAGTATACCCTCCCACACATAGTGTGGATAAAATCGATTTTGGAAAAGGTGATGGACAGAGTTTCTGAATGATGCAGAATACTCTTACCAAGTCAATAGATCATGGTTTTAATCCATCACTGTTTTTTAGCTCACTGCACCATCCCAGCTCAGAACTTGGCTATATGCAAATTAGTCTGTTCCTGTCCCAGTGCATGATGGGAACAGGGCAAACCAAACTACCAAGCCAATTCTTATACTGGGAAGGAAACAAGCTTCCGGGGACCAGTTTCTGGCATCACAGCCTTCTTCGGCCCGGCTTGCTTGAATCCTGATGGTGCAATGAGCAAGGGACTCACGTCTGAGTATACCCTCCCACACATAGTGTGGATAAAATCGATTTTGGAAAAGGTGATGGACAGAGTTTCTGAATGATGCAGAATACTCTTACCAAGTCAATAGATCATGGTTTTAATCCATCACTGTTTTTTAGCTCACTGCACCATCCCAGCTCAGAACTTGGCTATATGCAAATTAGTCTGTTCCTGTCCCAGTGCATGATGGGAACAGGGCAAACCAAACTACCAAGCCAATTGTTATACTGGGAAGGAAACAAGCTTCCGGGGACCAGTTTCTGGCATCACAGCCTTCTTCGGCTGAATCCCTCGATGCCGCCATAATCACTATGAACTAAGGTAATGACGGCCGATAATAATTTTTCACTTTAGCGCAATTGTAGGTAAATTTCTACGATAGCACACATGGTCTAACACTTTTGTGATGCGATATGCGCGTTGATTGTCTCGAGATGCAACCGGCGCATACAAATATATGTTTGTGAATATACGCCGTTACCCACTGAGTATCACAAACGGCGATGACTACCAAAAAAACAGTAAACTTTACCATTCACATTGTGGGTTCCACGATCTTAACGTTTCTTGTCTAAACATGATGACCGCTCTAAAGATAATTGACGCATTTCGATCCATTGTGTGAAGGAAGATAACCAAAATTTTCCGATACAGTCGTGGTGATAGTTTAACCGGAACCACAATGACAATGACTGCACCTAACCCTTTTTTTGTTTAACACCTTCAATGCTAAAGGTATTTTTCTCCTGTGCTGCTTGCCCAGTTTTACCATTGTTCATGACAAGGTCAGCTCGTCATAAGCACAGCTCCAGTGTGCCTCATGACGAGCTGAGCTCGTCATGAGCATGGAAGGGGTTAAACATTCGCTGTAGACGACCTACCTAGTTATGTGTTACTCTTAATATCACAGCACAGCGAACCACTCAAGTTTTTTGAAACTGCTATATGTAGCTTTTACCTTGCTCTCAAACCATTTGCCTTGTTCTCAAGTTTGCCAATAACTAACGTTAATACACGTGCATTGTCCACTTAATAGGTTTACAATTGGGCACCAACAGTATAATATACTGCAACAGCGATACTACCACATGATATGACTACTGTGAAACTTTTCATTTCCATTCAGGTACAGATACAATTTATCTACCTCCTAAAACATAAAGCCAATATATACTCTTATTCACCTGGTCCTGACGAAAGCCACTAGAGATGCCAGGAGGCTGAAACATGTTGACCGCTCTCACTAGTGCGAAAGGCTAGTAACTAGGCCTGAAAACGCACATCTCTGCTTTTAGCTTCCTATACTAGTGTTCTACAGAATAAAAACACTTGAGACTGGATATAAGGGATTTTATACCACACTCACATGAGCACTAACACACCCTCTTTTTATTCCTGGCCACTAATGTCACTCCAGTTGGTCTTACTCCATGTGGAGGTCAGCACAACATATTAAGGAAAAGACCCAATGATAATGCTATTGCGGCACTGAATAGCGGAGAACCAAGATATACCGCCTAACGCTTGTGTTCGCATATGAGGGTTTTTTACTATCATGACCCCCCGTACGTTACCATAGACCCTGGGAACACAGGACAAGTGGTTCATTCCCCCCTACCTGATTTTTTTTTCTTTTTAGGTCTCGCGACCTATCGATGCGCGCATGCGCATCGAGCGGAGCGAGAATTCAAGCGGCGAAAACATCATGAAACCACCAGCTTTTTGCTGGCGTTTTCATGGCGTTTTCCTGCAGTTCATGTGAACCACGTGTTCAAACATGAACGCGCATCAGCCTCCCTCCATTTGCCGCAGAGCACATCAAAGGGCTTCGCCCAGCGTGCGCTCTGCGGCTTCTCGGCTTCTCCTCCCCTAATTACGCCGCACACAGCCTTCCTTGCATTTCTCCTCCCCCTCCCCAGCCAGCTTCCCCCAGGCCGTGTTCCCTCATCCCTCGCACCCCCTCGGCTCCCTTTCTCCGATTCCTCTCCATTTGTTCTTCCTTCCTCTACCTTTTCACATCCTCTCTCTTTGCCTGTCCTACTTCCTCTTCATACCGCTACACCTAAATCCTTTTTTTTCTAAAGTTCATTCATCTTATATCTCTCACGTGCACAGAACAACTTCTCTCACAAACACGCTAACTTTTCCTTTATCTCGCACATATACACATGTGCACTTCATTAGTTAATTCCCGTCCCATAACCTTTGTACTCTCTCGGAGGCAAGCTCGCCCACCCCCTCTCATGAAAACCCACTCACTCTCGTGCACACATGCACACTGATTTGTCGTGCCATGATGTTTGTACGAATCCACTCACTGCCTCTCTCGCTCTCACGTCTCCGACACACTCTCCCTCCCGGCATTGATGACCCTGACATTCCAATTAGCAGACTGTGAAATGCAGGGTTTCCTAATTAACACAGCCCTCCAACTACGCACTAGTCGTTAATAAAGGGCCATTAACAAGCTCGGATTCTGGCCGTCCTGGAACTACACTCGGGCTCCTGGTTTTAAATACTACCTGCCCGCAGTGGAGCTTGTTTGTTGAAGATGCATGCTGCTGTAACCGCCATCTGCACTGGCGCGCGACGCAGATCGATGCAATAGGCTCATCCCAGGGACCAGAGGCGCGAGCTCCCCTCGCACTCAATGGCGGGACAGAACAGCAGCAAGAGAGAGTAAGCACCGGTGGGAAGCAGAACTGGAAACTACCCACACACACCGAGCAGGGGCTCTCACGGGGGCAGCAGTGAACCACCACACACAAAGGATAGGGAGGGACATGTTGGGCGCCAGCAGGGAAAACGCGCCTCACACAAACAGGGAAAGAGGAGTCGGCAGCAGTGAAAACATACTTCACACAAACACGAATAAGGAAAGAAGAGTTAGCCACAGAGAAAACACCCCTCACACAAACAAGAACGGGATAGGAAGAGTTAGCATCTCTGAAAATGCCCCTAACTCAAACAGAATAGAGAAAGAAGAGTTACAAGCAGCGAAAAACCTCCTTACACAAACAGAATAGGGAAGGAAGAGTTAGAAGCAGTGAAAACGCCTTCACACAAAGGGAATATGGAAGGAAGAGTTAACAGCAGTGAAAAACGCCCCTCACACAAACACGAACAGGGAAGGAAATATGTTGGCAGCAATGAAAACACCCCTTACACAAACAACAATAAGGAAAGAAGAGATAGCAACAGTAAGTATTTAGTTTTGCAGCACAATATCCGATTATGCAACAAGGATATTGTGCTGCAAAACTAAATACTTATAAGGTCCCCAAGCGAGAACTATTGGCAATGCCAATGCTTGTTTGTTTTTCCCTTTAATCTACCCACCCCTGAACCCTAAAATCCACTTGGCACCTTTATCTATTTCCTCCCCTGAACCCTACAAACTGATTTTCTACTTTTACCACTTCCCTCCTCTGATCCCTAAAAACACCTTACCTTCCTCTACCTCAACCCACCACTAAAGCCTAAAACCATCTTACCGGCCTTTATCTATACCCAGCCCTGAACCCTTAAAATATCTTACCTCCGTTTGCCTCCACAAGTCATAAACAAGAAAAAACCCTTATCTCCCTTACCCGCCCCTGAACCCTAAGATCACTTTACCGGATGTATGACATTACAACGCATGCTTTTACCATGCATGCCTTTACAACGCGGTATTTACAACGAATACCTTTACAACTGCTCTGGGGCGCTGGATAGTGAATAGTTTAATTTACTATTCCAACTCCAGTCCCCGTGGATAGTAGGGAAGGTGTTGGATAGTAAATTAAATCTATTCCCTATCCTAGAGCGCCCCCCAGCGCAATGCGTTGTAATGGTTTGCGTTGTAAAAGTTGCGTTGTAAAGGCACTGCGTGGTAAAAGTTGCGTTGTAAAGGATGTTTCCCCACTTTACCACTTCTTTTGCCTGAATCCTGGCAGTTCGGACTGGATGTTCCCAAGAGGCACAGGGTCAGACTGATTTTCATATGGCCATGTCTAAACTGGGGTGGTGGAGTGAGCTAAAGAATGATGATGGATTAAACCCAGATCAGTTGACTGGGGGTGAGTGCTTGCAATGTTCAACACTCCGTCCATCATCCCCTTTGGTTTTGCTTTGTTCGCCCTAAGTTGGCAGGGTACGCCCAGACGTGGGTCCCTTGCTCACTTTGCCACTGGATTCAAGCTAGCCTGGCTGAAGACGGCTGATTAGCCAGAAATCAGTACCAGGATGCTTGTTTCAGGTCCAGGGAAGACATGGTTTGGCAGTTCGGGCTGGACTGTTCCCATGAGGCACAGGGTCAGACTGATTTCCCTAAGGCCATGTCTAAACTGGGGTGGTAGAGTGAGCTAAAGAATGATGATGGATTAAACCTAGATCAGTTGAGTGGGGGTGAGTGCTTGTAATGTTCAACACTCCGTCCATCATCCCCTTTGGTTTTGCTTCGTTCGCCCTAAGTTGGCAGGATATGCCCAGACGTGGGTCCCTTGCTCACTTTGCCACTGGATTCAAGGAAGCCTGGCTGATGATGGCTGAGTAGCCAGAAACCAGTCCCAGGATGCTTGTTTCCGGTCCAGGGAAGACATGGTTTGGCAGTTCGGGCTGGACTGTTCCCATGAGGCACAGGGTCAGACTGATTTGCATATGGCTATGTCTAAACTGGGGTGGTGGAGTGAGCTAAAGAATGATGATGGATTAAACCCAGATCAGTTTACTGGGGGTGAATGTTTGCAATGTTCAACACTCCGTCCATCATCCTCTTTGGTTTTGCTTTGTTCGCCGTAAGTTGGCAGGGTATGCCCAGACGTGGGTCCCTTGCTCACTTTGCCACTGGATTCAAGGTAGCCTGGCTGATGACGGCTGATTAGCCAGAAACCGGTCCCAGGATGCTTGTTTCCGGTCCACGAAAGACATGGTTTGGCAGTTTGGGCTGGACTGTTCCCATGAGGCACAGGGTCAGACTGATTTGCATATGGCCATGTCTAAACTGGGGTGAGGGAGTGAGCTAAAGAGAGATGATGGATTAAACCCAGATCAGTTGACTGGGGGTGAGTGCTTGCAATGTTCAACACTCCGTCCATCATCCCCTTTGGTTTTGCTTTGTTCGCCCTAAGTTGGCATTGTATGCCCAGTCGTGGGTCCCATGCACACTTTGCCACTGGATTCAAGCTAGCCTGGCTGATGACGGCTGATTAGCAAGAAACTGGTCCCAGGATGCTTGTTTTTGGTCCAGGGAAGACATGGTTTGGCGTTCGGGCTGGACTGTTCCCATGAGGCACAGGGACAGACTGATCTGCATATGGCCATGTCTAAACAGGGGTGGTGGAGTGAGCTAAAGAATGATGATGGATTAAACCCAGATCAGTTGACTGGGGGTGAGTTCTTGCAATGTTCAACACTCCTTCCATCATCCCCTTGGTTTTGCTTTGTTCACATTAAATGTTGGCAGGGTACGCCCAGACGTGGGTCCCTTGCTCACTTTGCCACTGGATTCAAGCTAGCCTGGCTGAAGACGGCTGATTAGCCAGAAATCAGTACCAGGATGCTTGTTTCAGGTCCAAGGAAGACATGGTTTGGCAGTTCGGGCTGGACTGTTCCCATGAGGCACAGGGTCAGACTGATTTGCATATGGCTATGTCTAAACTGGGGTGGTGGAGTGAGCTAAAGAATGGTGATGGTTTAAATCCAGATCAGTTTACTGGGGGTGAATGTTTGCAATGTTCAACACTCCGTCCATCATCCTCTTTGGTGTTGCTTTGTTCGCCCTAAGTTGGCAGGGTATGCCCAGACGTGGGTCCCTTGCTCACTTTGCCACTGGATTCAAGGTAGCCTGGCTGATGACGGCTGATTAGCCATAAACCGGTCCCAGTATGCTTGTTTCCGGTCCAGGGAAGACATGGTTTGGCAGTTCGGGCTGGACTGTTCCCATGAGGCACAGGGTCAGACTGATTTGCATATGGCCATGTCTAAACTGGGGTGAGGGAGTGAGCTAAAGAATGATGATGGATTAAACCCAGATCAGTTGACTGGGGGTGAGTGCTTGCAATGTTCAACACTGCTTCCATCATCCCCTTGGTTTTGCTTTGTTCACCCTAAGTTGGGAGGGTATGCCCAGACGTGGGTCCCTTGCTCACTTTGCCACTGGATTCAAGCTAGCCTGGCTGATGACGGCGATTAGCCAGAAACCGGTACCAGGATGCTTGTTTCCGGTCCAGGGAAGACATGGTTTGGCAGTTCGGGCTGGACTGTTCCCATGAGGCACAGGGTCAGACTGATTTGCCTATGTCCATGTCTAAACTGGGGTGGTAGAGTGAGCTAAATAATGATGATGGATTAAACCCAGATCAGTTGACTGGGGGTGAGTGCTTGCAATGTTCAACACTCCGTCCATCATCCCCTTTGGTTTTGCTTTGCTCGCCCTAAGTTGGCAGGGTATGCCCAGACGTGGGTCCCTTGCTCACTCTGCCACTGGATTCAAGCTAGCCTGGCTGAAGACGGCTGATTAGCCAGAAATCAGTACCAGGATGCTTGTTTCAGGTCCAGGGAAGACATGGTTTGGCAGTTCGGGCTGGACTGTTCCCATGAGGCACAGGGTCAGACTGATTTCCCTAAGGCCATGTCTAAACTGGGGTGGTAGAGTGAGCTAAAGAATGATGATGGATTAAACCCAGATCAGTTGAGTGGGGGTGAGTGCTTGTAATGTTCAACACTCCGTCCATCATCCCCTTTGGTTTTGCTTCGTTTGCCCTAAGTTGGCAGGATATGCCCAGACGTGGGTCCCTTGCTCACTTTGCCACTGGATTCAAGGAAGCCTGGCTGATGACGGCTGAGTAGCCAGAAACCAGTCCCAGGATGCTTGTTTCCGGTCCAGGGAAGACATGGTTTGGCAGTTCGGGCTGGACTGTTCCCATGAGGCACAGGGTCAGACTGATTTGCATATGGCTATGTCTAAACTGGGGTGGTGGAGTGAGCTAAAGAATGAAGATGGATTAAACCCAGATCAGTTTACTGGGGGTGAATGCTTGCAATGTTCAACACTCCGTCCATCATCCTCTTTGGTTTTGCTTTGTTCGCCGTAAGTTGGCAGGGTATGCCCAGACGTGGGTCCCTTGCTCACTTTGCCACTGGATTCAAGCTAGCCTGGCTGATGACGGCTGATTAGCAAGAAACTGGTCCCAGGATGCTTGTTTCCGGTCCACGAAAGACATGGTTTGGCAGTTTGGGCTGGACTGTTCCCATGAGGCACAGGGTCAGACTGATTTGCATATGGCCATGTCTAAACTGGGGTGAGGGAGTGAGCTAAAGAATGATGATGGATTAAAGCCAGATCAGTTGACTGGGGGTGAGTGCTTGCAATGTTCAACACTGCTTCCATCATCCCCTTGGTTTTGCTTTGTTCACCCTAAGTTGGGAGGGTATGCCCAGACGTGGGTCCCTTGCTCACTTTGCCACTGGATTCAAGCTAGCCTGGCTGATGACGGCGATTAGCCAGAAACCGGTACCAGGATGCTTGTTTCCGGTCCAGGGAAGACATGGTTTGGCAGTTCGGGCTGGACTGTTCCCATGAGGCACAGGGTCAGACTGATTTGCCTATGTCCATGTCTAAACTGGGGTGGTAGAGTGAGCTAAATAATGATGATGGATTAAACCCAGATCAGTTGACTGGGGGTGAGTGCTTGCAATGTTCAACACTCCGTCCATCATCCCCTTTGGTTTTGCTTTGTTCGCCCTAAGTTGGCAGGGTATGCCCAGACGTGGGTCCCTTGCTCACTTTGCCACTGGATTCAAGCTAGCCTGGCTGATGATGGCTGATTAGCCAGAAACCGGTCCCAGGATGCTTGTTTCCGGTCCAGGGAAGACATGGTTTGGCAGTTCGGGCTGGACTGTTCCCATGAGGCACAGGGTCAGACTGATTTGCATATGGCCATGACTAAACTGGGGTGGTGGAGTGAGCTAAAGAATGATGATGGATTAAACCCAGATCAGTTGACTGGGGGTGAGTGCTTGCAATGTTCAACACTCCGTCCATCATTCCCTTTGGTTTTCCAATGATAGGGAAGCCAGGGACCTAAGCGCATTTTGACGCTGACTGCATTAGAGCACAGGTCAGATGCACCAGCCAGGTTTTTCATGTAAAAGATCTTATCTTTCAAAGCCCTAATCCACCACGGAAGTACATTTCCAAATCCCTCCAAGACACCAGGGAAGCAATTAAGATACACAAGATGGCAGGCAGAAACTACTCCTGGTCGAGGTGCCATTGATCAGCTGGGCAGTTGCAGAAAAGGCCTCTTGAAGCTTGTTGTATCCATGTGGCTTTCACAAGAGGTCAGCCTTATGACCCTTGGAGTCCACTTCTTTGTCCAGTTGTTTAGGGCTCTTCTCTGGTCTCAGACAGCAATTGCAGCCCTCTTCTGATCTTCAACATATCAAAGAGTGTTCTGAAGTGGGTTTCTAGAGAATTCACATGTATGGCAGGCTCAAGCTTGTGGGTGAGAATGATCCCAGGGGATGCCTTAACCAATAGGGTAAGGTTCCCAGAGGTAACCCTACCCACTTTGGGCATTTTCAAGATGGTTGAAGTCTTCGACCTCACAAAACTTGGGCTCTGAGGTCTAAGGGTGTGCGTAGTGAATGTACTATGATAATCCCAGTGTCCTTCTACATCTAATACTAAAATCCAGTTTCAGGCAGTTTCTGTACCCCATCAAACACAGAGACCAAAATCTGGTAAAATCAAAGCTGAGCTTTAAGCGCCCAGAAAGTATAACTACCAAAAATATTTTGGCAATCTATTTCCCTTCTTTGTAGTGCACTCCAAATGTTGTATGTCAAACCCCAGCAGACCTGCCAAGCAGGAAGTGACATTTAAGCATGATTTGACACTCTAATGTCAAAGAGGATGCTCACATCTCCAACCCAGTGGTCTCTCTAAACTATTTCTGGGGCAGCTCTCCAGTGCCTTGCTGACTAGAAGGACAAGAAGGAAGGCAGGCCCAGTTGTCAGCTAAATCTGCTTGTGACTTGGAGGATCCTGCTAAAATATTGATGAAGGTACTTGCTCGGCCAACCCTTTGCAGTGCACCCAGGGACTGGGAACATCCCCCATGCAATCCTGTCAAGGGAAGGACAACACCTCCCCACACCCAAGGCTCATTGTTCCTGTCCTGGAGCAGTACACTCCTCACCACAAGGGAGCCACTACGCTGCCAGGTAACTGTTGAATGCTCACAGAAAGGTCTTCAGGGGCTTTAGGCAGGCAAAATGTAATTTTTCAAAAGTACCTTTTTCTTACTAGTTAGAAAATATTAGACTTGACCATTAAATTGGATTTGGTTTACTATTAAAAATAATCCTTGACATATTTCTGTAGCTATTACCAAACTGAAATTAGCAGAAGATATTATAATATAATCCCATGTTTCTCTATGGAAGCAACCAGCCTTATAACAGAGAAAAGAGCTTTTATGATTTTTCGCTGTAAGGACATATGGAATACCGAATTTCTGCATGTCCTACTTTTGAATATCATGCACCATACCCTGTGGGCCCTAAGGCCTACCTTACGGGTGACTTAGTAATATTTAAAAGGAGGGTTTAGGCCTGCTAAAAGGGTTTAGTTTTATAGGCCAAATTGGCAGTTTAAAACAGCACCAATAGGCTTCTGTGGCAAGCCTGGAAGCATACTTTATATTGTCACTGAATCAGTTATCACAATGAGTGCTGCAGCCCATTGGTGACATTTAACTTGTAGGCCCTATATAGACTGTGAGTACCATATATTAGGGACGTATAGGTAAGGTAAATATGCCTATCAGGGGTGTATCCTTTTTACCATGTTGAAAGAATGAGCACAAGCATTTTATCATTGGTTATCAGGGGTAAAGTGCATAGAGTTCTATACCTAGTAAAAAAAAGAGTTCAGCAAAAAAGTCCAAAAAGGAAATTGGGGTGGCCCTGTAGAAAGGACATATTTCCAACACCCCCACCTCCTTTTACCTCTACCTTCCCATTTAAACCGAAATAACCCTTACCATCATTTATCACTACCCACCACTGAACCCTAAAACCCCTTTAAAACCCTAAGTATCCAGTACCCTTACCCACGTCTAAATACTAAAAACACCTTTACTAGTCTTACTATCCTCTTCTTTAAAGCACACATGAACTCTAAAACCTCATTATAACCCTTAGCATCCAGAACCCATATAAATAGAAACATGTTTTTTTCACATTTAACCTGTTGTGTGCGCGCGCTGGCCGACGCGGTCCCGCCCACTCAATAAAACTCCTGCACCGCAGCGGAATTCCCGCTGCGGTTTAGGAGTTAATGTAATCACTCTGCAGAATGTGAATAACTTGTAAATGACTATAAAACATACTTGCACACTGTGAATACATGCCTGCCTTTCTGTTTCACTTCCCAAGTATGTGATTGTATACATTTATCAGAATCTGCGGCTCACGGACCATGGGCAATTTGTATAGGGTGAAATGAAAGTCCTTTAGACTGTCCCTCACAGAAATGTTGTGACTCCTACGCCCCTGAGTGCCAGGCCATCAGAGAACATTTCAGGTAACTACATCAACACAGGAAGTATGTGGGAAATGGGGGTTGTCGGGGTCGCATGCATGAAGGGGGCTTGTAGTACTGTGAGAAGCAGGAAGAGAGTTATTTGCAGAGGAAATTTCTCACTCTCATTCAGGCTTGTCAGTTAGTGGTGAGCCGACCGGTGTCTTGTGGTGCAAACCATGCAGCGTGTCACAACACCAAAACACTCACAGCTCTCAGAAGAATTTTATGAAGGACTGACTTGGCCTCGATAGTTGGTGCCTCTCACTATGAGCATACACGGGGTGCTGATCTCACTTCTCAGATACCTAAGGCGTCAGTTTTTCCTTCCATACCTTCATTCTCAGGGCCCAAATTCAGATTTTCCTCTTGGTGAATGGCTTCATTTTCAAGTAGATGCCCGAGTCAGCTACAAACCAGTTAATGAAATACAAAGTAATTGATAAACCAAACTACATTGATACAAAATAACAGAAAGGAAAGATATATGTAGGGGGAATTTTGAATTTTAAATTATGTCAGAAGTGCTTTGATGTAGGATTACTGACCCTGGAACCAGTGTTGACTGGCTGTGCAGATTGGGAGTTGATAAGATTTGATAAGAGAATCAAGGGACCAGATCACAAAACATTTTTCACTGGAGCTATTACATGTCCTTGGTGGTAACTTAAGGCAGTACCTGCTCCAAATGCCAGTTACCATTGTATTATAAAACCAGAATTCTGGAGGTGGTAATGTGGGATAAGAATGTGTGCATTTTTGTGTGGAGTTTTGTTGCAGTGGTGAGGTGTTCTTTTGTGTTGCAGTATTTGTGTGCTGCACTACGGTAATGTGATGTTATTGTGGTTTATTGTGATTATTGCCTTGTGTTCTGTTTTGACTGTTGTGTGTCATGCCGTTACGTTTTAAGTGTGTTTTTATGTTTCTTTGTGTAGGTTATTGTGCAGCGCTACATAGTTTACTTTAGTTATGTCAACAAATGCTGCTAAATTTTCAGCCAAAGGCAGCACATGTCTTTAACGTTCCTGTGACAAGCAACTATTCTTACTGTCTAAGGTGGTAAAATACAGCTGCTCCAGCTTTTCAACTACTTCAGACACTATTCAACAGAAACTGTGGCACACACTGTGTCTTAACAGAATGCTCCCAGTGCTCCCTTTATCTGATACCACAGAAAATTTTGTTGAAGAGTCGGAATAGGAGCCACTGTTATAGGTTGATGGGCCATTAGCTGTGTGTATATATGGCCCCCGTCAATGCGCAGTAATGGTTATAATTTAGCTGGCTCAATGGGAAACATTAGCTAAAATGTGAACGATAGCTTTGTGAATGTAATGGTATGTAGCAAAGTTTTTTATATTTGCTTGTGAATAAAAGTTCTTAAAATTGACACCTATGTTTGTACCACAACATTTTCTGAACATACACTTTTGGCTTTTGGGCCGGTAAACAGGTTTTTGCCATGCACTTTGGCCATGTTTAGGTTTAGGTATTGTAGTTCACAGCTGGAGTTTAAGCTTTTTTCATAACTGTAATAATGTAGGTGACTTCTGGTTTTATTGTTGGTAACTCCTGCATATACTCTACCATATTTATCATTAGTAACATGGAAACTATGTGGTTGTAGCTTGTACAATCATTCTCTTTATCACTTTATCATTTTTCTGAGTTGAGGTTGTGCTCTGGTTTTGTGCAGGCCCGGACTGGCCGGTGCGGGCACCTGGCAATCCCCTGGTGCGCCGTAAGGGTGGGGGCCGGTTTTGGGCCCTGGGGCCGTTTTTGTTACAGGGCCGTTTTTGCAGCATAGCTGCAAAATCGGCCCTGTAGCAAAATCGGACGAAAACCGACCTCGCCAAAGTGCTCGGTTGCACCCCCAGGGGGCCGGCCGAGCACTTTGCCAGGGCCGGATTTGGTTCTCAGTCCGGCCCTGGTTTTGTGATAGAAATCTGTAGGAATATATTTTCTGAATTCTTTCAACTCACACAGTTCTTGGACAGCAACAATCTTTTGCACCCCTCTCAGTCAGTGTTCAGGGCCCGTCACAGCACGGAGTTTGCTCTGATGGAAATCAGTGACTCCATCAAATTCACTCTAGTTGCTAGTCAAAATGCTGCACTAATTCTATTATACCTCTCAGCGGCATTCGACACGATCTCACATAGAGATCCTACCACATAGTCTCTCCCAGATTGGAATGGAATGGAGGGGGAAGGCTTGGTCCTAGCTGAAATCCTTTTTAGCGGATAGAGAGCAGGCAGTCTGGCTTATACCACATTACTCTGATGCCAAAAAACATAAGTATGGAGTGCCTCAGGGCTAAGCCCTGAGCCCCACTCTTTCTTATATTTATATGACGCCCCTGGCACACCTCATAGACTCCTTTGGGATCTGTGTTGTCTCCTACGTGGATGACACGCAACTGTTATTGACCTATGATAACAATGATCCTTAGAAAATAACCAACTTTGCAGCGCGTGTGTCTGCCTTGATAGGATGGCTGAAGACTATCTACCCCCCACCTCCCCACCCTCCCCCCGCCACCACCAAAATAGCAAGGAACCCATGAGATCTCAAAGACAATAACTTATCCTCAAAGCCATAGTTTGCTGCTGTTATTAAAACTACGTGTTGGATTCTCAAGGCTTGACTATTCAAATATTCTATATCAAGCCTTTATTCAAAAACTTCAAAAGGTACAGAACATGGCTATTCCCCTTCTATTTAAATTGCCTAAATACTCATCAACCAGCTACAGTGGTTCCATTGAAGAAGATGGTTATCTTCGAAGGACTGACTGTGGCTCATGCAGCCTTTCACAGGACCAGCCCTAAATACCTACAGGACAAACTGACCCTCCCTACTGTACGGAAACACCACTGAAGTCTCAAACAGCCCACATGCTATGTATTACCTTAACCAGACGAACGAAATAGGCCAGTTTGGCTTTTTCTGTACTAGTAGCTAAACATTGGAATGAACTCCCGGTAGCTTTGAGGAGCAACCCTGGCACTAAGACCTTCTGTAAACAACTGAAAACCCACATGCTGGGGGGCACGGGGTAAGCAATACAAAAAAATAAATATACACTTACCTTGCTGTCGGGTCCCGCATCTCTGCTCCTGCTGTCCTTGTGGGACTTGAAGACAGGAAGCCAGGAAGAACACCCAGGCTTCCCTGACCAATCACAACCCTGTAATGCAGCATTGTGATTGGTAAGCACCCAGGCTCCCTTGACAAATCACAATGCTGCAATGCAGCGTTGGGATTGGTTTAGAGCATCCTGGTTCAAAGTTCGACCAGGAAATGAGGGCCTGGGCATGTTGTCCTCACAGGCTGAAATGCAGCCTGCGTGGAGTACAGGGAAAGTGTGCATGACTGGTTTGGGTGGCCCGAAAGGGCCAACCAAACAGTCATTGCGCACTTAGGAGTGGACAAACCAATTCTCACCTGCTCTGCTCTGAGAGCAGAGCAGCCCCGCCCACCCACAAAGGAAACATAAAATGATAAAAACTCAAAATTAATATCATTTTATATATCCTTTACTTTGCACTGCTCAAAAGCAGTAGAGCAACGCTCCACCGCCATAGCAGAGGAGCCACAACTGTATAAGTCACCCCTAGAGTAGGTCCTAAGCAGCCCATAGGACAGGGTGCATTGGATTTAAAAAGTTGGACATGTGCTTTTTAAGTTTAACATATCTTGGGAGAGGAAATACTCACATGTTTGTTTTTCATATTGTGAGGCCTACCTCTCCTGTAGGATAACATTGAGTTCCCTTATTACATGTTATATGCTGTAACTTTTGATTTGGAGTAGGTAGACATCTCAAGTTTGGTGAATAATTAATTGTTTTTTAAAAATCCTCTTTAATGGTAAAGTCGGATTTTAAGTCATAATTCTGAAAATTACACTTTTAGACAGTTGGCATTTTCTTGTCCTAACCATTTGGTACCTGCACCCTGTTTCCTGGGGCATATGACTAGGTTCAGGTGGCCTTTGTGTGTCCCATTCAGACAGACACTCAATAGAGGGATTGGATATTGGCAGGCCCACTTGCACTTCAAAGACACTGCCTCAGCTCGTGTGTGTGAAGAGTGAAGTAGTGTGGCTCACTGGTTAGAGGCGGCAGACCCGAGAGCAGAGGACGGCCCGGGACCAGGGTTCGATTCCCGGCGCGGCAGGTTTCTGGACCAGGGTCAGCGGACTCGATAATTCTCTCGCCTCGGTGCCCACTCTGATCAGCGTTCACACTCGGCAACTCTGGGCATTAGCTTGCCTCATCTTCACTAACGGCCCCACCAGACCGCCGGGGATGCCTGGTCTCACCCTGGAGATACCCATTAAGGGACCATCTCTCAGGGAAGCCAGGAAGGGTTTCGCAGCGGTCGAAGCGCCTTGGGACCCTATGGGTAAGTAGTGCGCTATATAAATGCCTATACATTTACATTTACATTTACTCACACACCTAGAATTTTACACTAGCCTATTGTGCCCCCATACAGACTGGGACCAGGGCACGGAAGCAGGAAATTCCAGACACTTCTGCACTGGAAATCTCCAGAAGTTTCTTCCACTTCAAAGCTGGCACCAGGTATACAAATAGGACCCTCAGACCCACCGTTCAGTTTCTTTCCAGGCTTGAGGAAGGGCTCTCAGATGACTGCCCTGCTGCCAGTGACCTGCTGTGTACTTCAGAGGAATGTACCGCTGCACCAAGAGGACTGCCCTGCTGCATGCCCTCAGAGGATTGCCTTGGTTCCTGAAACCTGCTTTCCTGCTTGAACCCAAGACTTTCAGAGTGACTTTAAAAGCTAGTTGGCTGGCCTCCTGATCAAAGCCTTCAGGGACAGAAAGGTTTCCAAACAACTTGAACCTGCACTTGGACCTTGCTTTAGTGAGCCCTAAACCTCCAAGGGGTGCACCTCTAGTCCTGGAACCTTGAAAGCGATGTGAATTGTGCCCAGATAGCCCAAATCCAAAACGTGGGCCATAGACATTTTTCTGCCAAAAGTTGTTCTATGAACGGAGAGAATACCTGGACCTACCTGCTCGCCAATCCACCAAGGTGTATTGCAGATCGGCCAGACTTCGCGGCAGCTATGGTATTCTCCACAACAGTAAACACTGTACAGTGGTTCCTCGCAGAAGGGGTATCCAGCCTCTTGGAGCCCTCGTCGGCTACAGCCTGCAGTTTCATCTTGCTGGAGATTTGTGACTCCCATAAAAGAAACTAAGTCCAAACTTAGAAATCTATACCGCGCCTTCGTCCAGCGACTCACGAACAAAACAATGCCTCCTCCTGGGACACTGCCGGCCTAATCCATTTCTTGTATCCAAACCACACTCCATTGCATTCCCCATAAGTTTCGACTTTGTCCTGGTCTTGCATAACTAGAAGTCCGCAGCTGGCATATTGATCTTTTAGGCGCTATTTTTTACCTTAAAATTGAAAGAATCATAACTCCTGTTCTACTGATTCGATATTAGTTTTTGGGTGTCAAATCATTTATTACAATTACTCAGTTTTTCTAAATTGGTGTGGAATTTTTTTTGTGTTATGATTTCACTTTATTACTGTTTAAATGTTGCATAAATACTTTACGCATTGCTTCTAAGTTAAGTCTGATTGCTTTTTTACCAAGCTACCAGAGAGTCAAGCACGGATTAATTTAATTATTTTAGTAGTTCACCCTGAGAGGGATTGTGGCTGTTGCTTGAGAAGGGTTTCATTCCCCTTCAGCCAACGACCCAATTTCTCACACAGTGCATTTAGGGTGATTTTTGATTTGCAAAGCCAGCCACCACTGGGAAATGTTTGTGTTTTTTACCATTTGTAATGCTAACCAGTCAAAATGTTATTTTCCTAATTAACTTTCCAGTGCAAAACTTGTTTTGCACTGGAAAGTAACCTGAAAGTAACACAAAGCATCACAAAGCACTACTTTGCAATACTTAGTGCCACGGGGCGTTATATGGATGGTACGTGGTTGTTTCCATGCTACCACCCATGTCTTTCGATGCAAAACACTATCTACAAACAATAGTGGGCATGGTTTAGTGCCAAAAGGTAATGCCATTTCAAAAGAGGCGTTAAGAAGATAAATATTTGTATTTCTCCTTTCTTTGGTGCCAAAGTAGGAACAGTTTTAAAGTAGGTCTAAGTATAGTATTTCGTACTGGAAGGGTATCCTATGGTAGACACTGGCACGTACCCTAGCTCATTCTATGGTGCTAAGGTGTGTGCCTGGTGCAAGATAGCTAAAATCAGCACCGGTGCTAGGGAGAGGGGAGGAGAGAGACATATTTCTGTACATACGGGGCCCTTCTGCTCTCTCCCTGTCATGCAATGCAGCAGAGTTTTTGGCTGCTGCGCTGCGTTCCAAGAGTTTTTTTTAAATCTGGCCCTTACTCTCAAAAATTTTATTCAAAATCATTCAGCGGAGCAAGGCAGCAAACCATATTCAGGGAGAGCTCAACAACCTCAAATAGGCAATGGAATACGTCTTCGTGAAGCTGTTGGTTTTGTTGGAAAACCTACAGGTAAGAAAATTCAAATTCTGTGCCCAGGGAAGTCCTCTCGCTGTCCAGATACTTTTGGCGCCTTCACGCAGTCAAGATTTTTACCTTAGAACCATTGTTTAGAGCTTGGAGTTCTCCTGCGGAGTAAGGCTGCAGAGAACCTCAACCCAGCAAGGTTACACCTTGCATGAATCAGTTTGGCAAGTTTGTGCAGGTCCGCCAAAGGGTTTTAGGTTTTGCCATCAAATCATGCCTTCACTATAATGATTTTTCCATCAACTGGATATGCTATATATTACATTCACTACCCATGTCTATATATCTCGTTATTCCCAAACCTCCGTTGTGCATGGAATTTGGGCTCACTTATCTGTGGATGGGCGCATGGTGTTGTCTGAGGCCAAGCCAAATTGTGCTTGGTCTTTGGCCATGACCATAGGGGTCCTGCAGGGCTTGGCTGCCGAGGCTTTTTGCCTGGCACAACAGTAGGCCGATCACAGCAGCGTTTTACACTATTGCAAGTTGGACACAGGGTCTGTGCTACAGAAAGGTACTATGGCCAACACACTGTGAAGCCGACCCTTCTAGTTCATGTACTAGTTTGCTAATAATGTTGGTACCATTTGAAAAATCTGCTTAAAATCTATCAGGCAATAAGCGTAAGTGATTACATTTTATCATGTCAAATTTCATGCATATCGCTCCCTGGGGGCTGCAAAGCAGGGTAGGGTTGGCCAGTCTGACAGGTCAGTATTTGGACTGTTTTTCTTTTTTAGCTGTTTGAGGGCCTGTGTTATGATTACTGTTGAATTACTTGATGTTAAAACAAACATTGTTAGAGAAAGCTAAAATCCATGCCTCTTTGCAAGTTCAAAACTGCCCCAATTTACAAACATGTAGCAGTATTTTAACTTTCTAAATCATTTATGGGGTAACTTTTTTTCTGTCCCAGTCCGACCTGCGACAAAGTTGCATTCTAATTCAAGATTTCAAAGGGTTTTTGCACTTCACTGCAGAATACTATGTTAAGAGGAATTATAGTAAACTTTCAGGAAACTAGTTTTACTCAGAGCGGGGTATAGTATTTAGTATGTACATCTGTTGTTATTTTTTTTTTATTTTTTTTTTTAGAAACAAATGTATTGAACAGCCTTCGAGGCTAGTAGTAATGTTATAGAAACACTTCTGCCCTCATGTGGTAACAAGTAGAATTGCATGGTCTGTTGTACGAGTTCAATAAGTAGGTCACGCAGGAAAGGATAGGTACAGACTGTAAATGCAAGCACACTTATCATATCTCTACAGTAGACAGGCGGGGCGCCCCACTATGCTAGATACCGGTATATTTGTTAAGGAGAGAAACACTGTGTGAAAACTCGAACCCAGGAGCTAATTTTCAACGGCGCAGTTAAACTGGAAACAGAGCTAGGACAGTAAGCCGCCCTATGCTTATTAGTTATTTATACTCAGGACCTCTGGAATTATTTATAACTCAGCTCCTGTATTTCATCCTGGTATGTATTTTAATTGAGGACAAAACGTATACTTGTAATCTAATTTAGTATGAATTTCCTACTTGCATGGCAGTATAGTTTGCTTTCAGTGCTCTTATAGGTCGTGCTCATATCAGCATTTATACTTTATTTTTGTAAATTAAGCTTAACTATATGCAATGCTATCTATTTATACAAACCTCTCTCATCTGTCTGTCTTTGGAAGCTTCTCTATTTATCTTTCCAAACCTCCCTTTCTATTTGTTATAAAAATGTACACAAATATTACAAACAAAAGCATTAGCAAAGGCAAGAGATTGGCAGCCAACGCCTGAGCGACTGGATTTTTACATTTTGCCTGCACATCGCTTGCGCTGTACTTTTTGAAATGTATTGTGTTTAATATAAATATTAAAAGGGGCTTACATCCTGCCCATACTTTTTTATTGGTTAGTGTTGTGTGCTTGCCACTTACTTTTCCTCAATTGCTATTGACTGTCGCACATTATTTCCTGTTGTTCCACGTGTGTTTGCTCTTATCAGTGTCTCAAGGCCCAAGTACTCCTTTTCATCTGCCAAACTTCTTTGTGAGGCTGCTCTCTTGATGTCGATAAAGGTTAGCGTTCTAAGGTTTTTGCTCTCCATTGTGCACCTTGGTTGCACAGCACTTCCTATTTTTTAGGCCTCATAATCTTTCTGTGTCCGCACTAGAGTAAAAGCCACCGTGAAACCAGGTGCTGCATGTTCCGATCACAATGGCACTCACCAGTCCCCCCAGGACAACACACTCTCACCAGTCCTCCTGGGGCCAAAACAGAGATCCACTCTAGTGCTACAGCCGAGGTTGGCACTCGCTTTTTTAACTCCTTCGGCGCTCATGACGCGCTCAGCTCGTCATGAGGCACAGTGGAGCTGAGCTCGTCATAACGGCCGTGGAACACCCACGCGGGGATAATTCCCCTCCTGTGCGGGGTGTTCCATTAAGTGGGCGGAGTCCTGACGAGCTCAGCTCGATGAGCACAGCTCCACTGTGCTGCATGACGAGCTGAGTGGCCCCCCTCCCCCCGCGTCGCGGGGGAATTAGCCCCGCAGCGAAGGGGTTAAAGCAGCGCCGCAGGGGTACAGAAGCAGCTCGTAGCAGAGAGGCAGCTTTTTCATCACAGGTGGCTCGAGAGTTCTGCATTCTGCAGCATGCCTTGTGATATCGTCCCTGCCTCTTCCTTTCACATGATTAGGCAGTCAAACTCAGTCACGGCCAGCATGACTTGCGGGTGGGGGCAAGAGGTGCACGAGGAGAGTGGGGGTAATTATTAAAAAAAAGTAAAACGTGCCTTCGGCGGTCGGGTCCTACATTGCGTCGTCCTGGCAGGAAGTAGCCGCAGGCAGTCTCCCTCCCCTAAGCCAATCACAACGCTGCAATTGGGTGACGCACCTTCGTCCACATGGAGGAGCCACCCCTGATCATGCTATGCTTAACCAATTCCTGCATCATGTGTCCTGCGCAATTGAAGACAGTAAACATACATTTAAACTCCTCTTAAATTTGTGTGGGAATTTGTTTTATTCTGCCATGGAGGTACAAGTGACTTGGTAGGAAACACGTTGCTCTCATTTACTGATGTGAGCTCGAAGAACTCAATGTAAAATGTCCCCCTACTTATCCCTCTTTTTCATTCCTTGTTTTTTGTTACCAGACATTCACATTTGTTTATATTTGGCATTTAGAAAACACTGTACACATACCCTACACTGTGCTACGTAGTTGTGGCCATTTCGATATACAGAATTGAATTGACTCATTCTAACATTCCTGGCACTGCATGCCCCTCACAGATACCTATGTGCCCTCGCAATCATGTTCTCTTAGATGGCCATATGACTGCTGCTGCATGTCAATTCTATATCCCAAGCACTCGCTGCTGTTATCATACACAATTAGTTACTTATTGTTTCAACACTGTTCACGAGAAAATACTCAAGAGAAAATAAAAATGTCTTTCAATATTCCGTTTTCTTAGCTTTCAGTTCTTTAGCCTCAGAGCCAACACGTGTTTCGTCGCTGTTTTGGGTAGTCCTACGACTTCGTCAGGGCTAAAAGAAGTGTACAGATAATGGCCCATTTCTAATTATTGTATTTCATAATGATATTGGTAACACCTTATGCTTTTGACATTTGTGAAAGTAAATATAGTAATCAGATAAAATACGGTTCGTGACTTTTCAGTGAAAACCCCAAGCACAGTCATAAGTAGTTCGTAACGCCACACATTTCAACATGGGTCATTTTACAAAAATAGAATTCCTTATCTTCCACTGTAAATTATTATTGTGGAAGATCCTAGGGATCCGCGACATCTAGTTGCCATGTGGTGAAGTTTGGTATTAGGTTCCTTATCCCACCCTTAGTGTGCCATTGAGGTGAAAGTCAATCATAATTATACATTCCCATTAAGTGGAGTCCGTGTATCACCAGAGAGCAGCAGAACTGAGAACATCGTAGTACCTGTCTATGATTTCAGAGGCACCTTGTATCTATAATAAAAAGACACCATACTAATTGCCCACATCAAATAGACACATGAGTTAAAGTAAGTTCAACATGTCTGTTGTTTGTAACCGAACAGGTACCTCGTGGCCGGTTCTACTTCCGTCCCAGTCCATCCATAGAAATCTTAAGAAAAGTTACCTCTTTGATAGGGCCAGCCCATGAAAAGCTCTCGAAATATGTGAATCGCTACTGCTTAATATGCAGTGTTCTTCCATTCCCCACTGTATCCTAGAGTATAAAATGGTGGGAAAATCTTCAAAGCTAAGCATCCTCATGGTGCTTTAAGTAAGAGTCTCGGCAAGTAAAAAAAGTGGCTACTCTTCATTTGGAGTCAGCCTGAATTCATCTGGGCTCACGTCTACATGAGGCAGCCTTGTTTGTACTCAAAAGTTTGTAAACATAGAAAGGGGAGCTGCAGCGGTTCATATGACCCCCCCTTTCCCCACCCTGCCCCGGTAAGGTAATATATCAGTGTAATCTTGGAATGCTGTATTGCGAATGACTAAACATTTTGTCCTAATCTAACGTTCATACAGCTCAACAGCAATAAACTATACCACATTCACAGTGGGATTCAGAACAAAATCAGTATGAATAATCTGTTGCATTACATGGCGATAAGTCAGAAACCATTAAAACATGGGTACCAATTTCACTCAATGTTAGTAAACCTGGGAACAGGATTTAGGGCCAGATGTACTACCCTAAATTGCATGCGCAAATGGGTTTGCGACCCATTTGCGCATGCACAAGGGCCCAAGGCCATGTACAATTCCTAAAAAGCAAGTCCAATTTATTTGTGGCTTGTTAATTAGGAATTGCGAGTCGCAATTAAGAAAGGGCATTCCCTTCCTAATTGCGTCTGCAAATCAATGTATGAATGTTTGGTGACTGCAATTGCGGTCGCGAAACACTCGCAAATTACCCCCCTCTTCTAGAGGGTGGTAATGCAGTCGCAATTTGGAAGGGGACCCCTTCCACTTTGTGACTGTCTCTAAAAATATGTTTTAAGGGCAGGCAGTGGTCCAAGGGACGACTACCTGCCCTTAAAAAATTAAACGAAATTGTTTCATTTTTTTTAATGCTTCCCGTTTTCCTTTAAGGAAAACAGGCTGTGTTTAAAAAAGAATGCTTTATTTAAAAGCAGTCTCAAACATGGTGGTCTGCTGAGCCCAGTAGGCCACTATACCTGAGTGGGCCTGTCATTCCCAATGGGCTCGTAAACTGCGAGAGACTCATTAATATTGATGAGCCTCGCAATTTGTGACCCCATTGGGAATCGCAAACAGTGTTAAATACACTATTGTACTTGGCAAACTCAACCTCACAAAGTCGCAATATGTGAAGCGCAATTTTGCTGGTCGTAAATCTCGCCCAAAGTTAATTATCCTAAATTCTCTTGTGAGAGTTAATGTGTAAGTATCATTTTTCATGTGTAGTATGAAAAAACAGCATACTGATCTGCCCATAACATCATCATAGTTAGTAGCACTGACATATACCCTATCTAAAGTTGTCACAGTTACAGAGCATATTTAGCAATACAATTGTGTGTTATTTCAGTGGGCCCGGAAACAGTCCCAATGGTTCCATTAAAATATGTACATAGGAAAAAGCATCATTTTGAAATTCTGGCAGTAACAAATGCAAAATTGTCTGCTTTGGAAGTCTAAGATGACGACAAATCCTGTGACTGCCTTCTATTGTGGTATTTACAAACATATATTGGTTTCCCATAGTTAAGTAGATGTGTAATTACACAATATCCTAATGCCATAACGTTGCACGTTTTGTTTTATAGTAACAAGTTCTTGTTATGACAAAAAATATCTACTAATTTACATTGTCAACATCCATATATCCCATCTTGTGTATGTGAAATACATACAAAGATTGTTGTTGTGAGAACTGCCGAGAATTAGAAAGTAGTCTGGCAAAACATAGATCTTATATCACTGTAGGATCAGTACATTAATCAGCTTTTTTCTGCTTTCATTGGGGTAACATTCAAATACATAGGGGATTGTGTAAGGTGGAAGGGATTGTGTGTCATCTCCCCTCCAAATTAGCAATCACGCAGGGAATATTGTAATTCGTGATCTGTGTTTAGGTCCCTCTCCATGCTTTGAAGACGTAAAATCCACATTGTCTCCCTTCTGCGCAGCGTAAGTTCCCTGTTACATCCCCTTAGGTTCATGGGAATAGTGTCAATGCCATAGTATGACACCCTTTTTGTGCAGGACATTCAGCAATATGTACTGCTATGGGGTAACGGGTATTGATCTGGTTTACAGCTCTCAGATGCTCACCAATTCTCTCCTTCAATGTTCTAATGATGTTGCCCACATATTTCGGTCCGCATGTGCATTCTGTCGGATCACTGACATAATATTGATTACACAAATATAGAACTACCAAAATATAGAGAAAAAAATATAGAATGCAAAAATATCGAATTCCTATGTCCAAACAGGTAAGTAGAAAAATATCGAATCAAAAATATCGTTGTAAAAAATATAGTTAGTCAAAATATCGAAAAAATATTATGTCTTAAAAGTAATTGAAAATTAATGAAACAATAAATATAATTAACTTAAACATACTTAAAATACTTAAATAACCTTAAAAATTAATTAATAAATAATTATTGTAAGTTAAAAAAAAATATATATATTTTAATATATATATATATATTAACGTAATATTAATAAAAAATATACAATATTTATACCATACGATAGCGGGAGAGTAACATTTACTATTACAACTCTAGTGATTGCAACAGTAGGGAAAGCGTTGGATAGCGTAGGGGTAAATATAACTATTCCCACTCCAGTGAGTGCAACAGTAGGGAAAGCGTTGGATAGCGGGTGGGTAAAAATTACTATTCCCACTCCAGTGAGTGCAACAGTAGGGAAAGCGTTGGATAGCGTAGGGGTAAAAATTGCTATTCCCACTCCAGAGAGTGCAACAGTAGGGAAAGCGTTGGATAGCGTAGGGGTAAAAAATACTATTCCCACTCCAGAGAGTGCAACAGTAGGGAAAACGTTGGATAAGGGGAGGGTAAGAATTACTATTCCCACTCCAAGGAGTGCAACAGTAGAGAAAATGTTGGATAGCGTAGGGGTAAAAATTACTATTCCCTCTCCAGAGAGAGAAAAGGTAGGGAAAGCGTTGGATAGCGTAGGGGTAAAAATTACTATTCCCACTCCACAGAGTGCAAATGTAGGGAAAGACTTGGATAGCGGGAGGGTAAAAATGACTATTTCCACTCCAGTGAGTGCAACAGTAGGGAAAGTGTTGGATAGGGGGAGGGTAAGAATTACTATTCCCACTCCAGAGAGTGCAACAGTAGGGAAAACGTTGGATAGCGTAGGGGTAAAAATTACAATTCCCACTCCAATGAGTGCAACAGTAGGGAAAGCATTGGATATCGTAGGGGTCAAATTTACTATTCCCACTCCAAAGAGTGCAACAGTAGGGAAAGCGTTGGATAGTGAGATGGTAAAAATTACTATTCCCACACCAGTGAGTGCAACATTAGGGAAAGCGTTGGATAGTGGGAGGGTAAAAATTACTATTCCCACTCCAGTGAGTGCAACAGTAGGGAAAGCATTGGATAACGCAGGGGTAAAATGTACTATTCCCACTCCAGTGAGTGCAACAGTAGGGAAAGCGTTGGATAGCGGGAGGGTAAAAATTACTATTCCCACTCCAGAGTATTCCCACTCCAGAGAGTGCAACAGTAGGGAAAACGTTGGATAGCGTAGGGGTAAAACTTACTATTCCCACTCCAGTGAGTTAAACAGTAGGGAAAGTAATGATTTAATATATTAATAACAATAAATTAAATATCAATACCCATAAAACATTAATTAAAATTAATTACCAATTTAATGTTATGTAATAATTAATTAATTAGAAATACAAATAAATATTAGTTATTAAAAATCAATTACCTATTCATAATTAATTAACAACTAATTAATTTTCAATAACAAAAACTAATTATTAATACAAATTAATACCGCTTAATAATTAATTAACAGTAAATTAATTATCAATACACAAAAAGTATTTTTAATATGCAAATCATTACAATTACATTACTTCCCACCCTATTCCCCTTTAAACCCACAACCTGCTACAGAAAATAAATTAATAAAATGATCATAATTATCAAAGAATTAATTAATAAAAATGAATTAACAATTAAAACAAATTAATTACCAATTAAAAATGTATTAACAATAAATTAAATATCAATACCAATAAAGAAATAAAAAATATTTACTTAATTACAATTAAATTACTTTCCACCCTATTCCCCTATAAACCCACAACCCGCTCCGAAAAACAAATTAATAAAATTAGCATAATTATCAATTAATAAAAATGTATTACCAATTAATAAAAATTAATTTACAATTAAAAAAGTAATTAACTTGGACTGCCGCGAAATTTTCTCCTGAGCCCAGTGTCCCTCATCGTTTGCTCTTTGTTGGTTCGGTTGGTTACAACCTTGGACAAAAGTGGACAGGGCTGAAACGACTTTTATATGCGGTAGTCTGGTTTCTTTGCTATGTGATTGACAAGTGCTGTTGTGATGTTTCTGTAATTTTCTGGGACTCCTGAAACTTTTTCTCATATCGTTACCTTCCCATGGGCTATACCCTTCCCTTGTAGCAGGTGGCGGGATGGACGCAGATGATACTGATTTTTCGCCCTCCCCCGTGTGTGCGTTGTTCCTTCCCTTCCCCTGCCCCTTCCCTTTTGTCTTTGTTTCTGCCCTGTTCCTTTTCTTCTATATTTCGGGTTCTATTTAGGGCGACAGGCACGCTGCCGGGGGGTAGGCCATAGCCCTCTGCAGGGGTGTAGGGTGGGCTTGTGGGGTGGGTGGGGGGGTCTGTTGTTGTTTTTGGGGGGGTTTTTCTCTCCTCCCTTTCTTCTCCCTACTTGGTTCTATGGCCCTTGTGTATCCCCTTTTTCGGGGCTCTGTCTGCCGTCTGTCCCCCGGGTGTCTTTCTGGTGTCTTTTTCCGGTACTACAAAGATGATGATTTGTGCTGTTTGTCTTCCTATTTTGTGGTTGATTTTGTACCGGAGTTTTGTTTTTCCTGCTTTGTCACCTGGGGGCGGGTGGTTGGGTTGGGGTCCCTTCCTTTTCCTTTTTCCCCTCTCCCCCCCCCTTACTGTGGGGTTTTTTCTACTTGGGGGTGCAATTCGTGTCGCTTTGGTATTTGGGTCCTTTCTTGTGCTGATCGGTGGGACGGGCGGTGGCTACGGTGGGCGGGCAGTGGATCGTGTGCA
The DNA here is from genome assembly GCF_964261635.1 of Lissotriton helveticus. NCBI lineage: Eukaryota > Metazoa > Chordata > Amphibia > Caudata > Salamandridae > Lissotriton > Lissotriton helveticus. Next base: position 1,255,947,223 of record NC_136065.1, on the reverse strand, counting down.
CAACTGTTTTTCTTTCTTTTCGTTGTTTTGCCCGGTACTTACTGGTGTACTTCTGTTGTGTTGATTTCTCCTGTGTCTTTATGGTCGCTGCGTTGCTGCCCGCCGCGACCCCGCCCCTCTGGCTTATGTTATGGCCCGCCAAGCTCCTGATCTCCCAAATCCGTTCTTTAAAAAGAAAACTACCTTTCTATTTGTTTGCTCCTGAGATTGCTCTAAGATTCTTGCTCTTTCCCCTGATTTGTTGCCTTAGTATATTGTGACGCCTGATGTATGTCTCCTGATGCTTTTCTTATGTGGTGGCCAGCCCTGGTGGGTTGTAGGCCCGTATTTGTGAGCTTTCTCTGTTCAATAAAGGTTTTCAAAAAAAAAAAAAAAAAAAAAAAAAAAAAAAGTAATTAACAATAAATTCAAAATAAATACCAAGAAATACAGATATTTAATTAATTACAATTAAATTACTTCCCACCCTATTCCCCTATAATCCTACAACCCGCTACAAAACTAAAAAGCAAAATTAAATGAAAAATAATTAATAATTGTTAAAAATTTATATTTAATTTAATATATTTAAATTACTTCCCACCCTATTCCCCTATAAACCCACAACCCGCTACAGAATTAAATTACGTAAAAATTAAATAACAAAATTCATTACTTTAAAAAAATTAAACATGCATTACAAAAATAACATACACTTTTCACACATATACTAACACACAAAACACTTAAAAAAAATCGATATTATTAAAAATTCGATATATTTTAATGCCTATATTATATACTTCGATATTTTAAACTTTGATATTTTAAACTTCGATATTTTGACAATCGATATTACTTACCTTCAATTCGATATTTTTAACAACTATATTATGTCCATTCGATGTTTTGTCCATTCTATATTTTTATTATGTCCATTCTATATTTTTACTTCAATATTATGTCTTAATACCCATTCTGTCATGTATACCACATATTTACTATAACAAATGATATTGGAACAAAATGTGTATGTTCCATTGTTGCACCCCTCAAATTCTATTTTCTTGTCTACTGCACATTTACATACCCCAGAGTGTCCACATTTATGCAAACCCAGCATGGAAGTATTCATACAATGTGGCTGTGTCCCTAAATGTTGGTTAACTGGGACTTAATAAGTTTCTCAGGGATCTACCTCTTCGCAAAGTTATCGTTGGTCTGGTCTGAATGAAACTTTCCAGTGTTTTGTCTGCTGGAGAATATGCCAGTGTTGTCTCATGCTACTCGTCAATCTGTGGGATAGTGTAGTTAAGTCAGTAACAAGGCAAGTAACCTCAATCTTTGAATTCCCTTTTTTGCCTACACCATCTTCTTTTAGAGTGTCATACCTGTCTACCTTATTTATCCTAATTCTTGCTTGTTTTATAGTGTGTGGATCATAAACTCTTCTAGTAAATCTCCTGATCATATCTTTAAAGCATTCCTGAAATTCCAAGTCACTACTGCAATTGTACATTGCTCGTATATGTTCTCCATATGGTATCACTTGTATTTGTTGTCTCGGGTGTGCACTAGATGCATGAAACAAAACATTGCAGGATGTCGGTTTGCCATACAGTCTACTCAATATCTTATCTGCCTTTATATAAAATTCAACAGCTAAGAATATTATTCTTTCCTTACTAAACTGATGAATAAATTTGATGTTAGTTCCATTATTGTTCAGATATTTCCAAAATATTTCAAGTCTGTCTGTGGGGCTTGTCCAAATCAGTAGGCATTCATCAATATACCGACCCCCCCAAAAAATGGAGTAATTCCATTGTTTCCATTTTTGGCCTCAAATCCACTCCTTATCAAGCTAACCCATGAAGATATTGGTGTAAGAAGGAGAAAATCTGGGGCCCATCGCCTCACCCTGTATCTGTTTATACCAATTTTTTTTTCAGAAATACATTGTTGTGTAAGATGAGGTTAGTCATGTCGATCAACATTTCAGTGTGTTCATAGATGCTAGAAGATCTGTTTCTCATAGATTGCCTTAATGCCGCAATACCCAAACTATGTTGTATGCTAGTGTATAGTGCTGTTACATCCAAGGGGACCAGTGTCTTTGAGGGTTCCCATGTAATATCCATCAGACTACTGAGGATCTGTTTCATGTCCCTGATGTAAGAAGGGCTATTGGATAACAAGTATAACAAAGTCGTAGTCGCACTCCTCGTAGTTAGATGTAATTGTAGTTGGTAACGTGGATGGTGCTATCGAAGTGCAGCTCTCTGTGCTCAGGGCAGTTACATTTCAGAAAGCAGCATATCCCTTAGGAGTGACGTCCCTTCGATGCACTCAGAAAACAAATGTTCATCTCATTCATTCAATACAGTTCTATAAAGTTCAATAAAGTTCTTCCACTAAATGGCTGATTCTTATTCTTTGTTTTATTTCATGGTCATTATTTCTTGTTTCGTTATTACTGCACAACGTTATTCAAAACTTTCATCATGATTGTGCCCAATGCATTTCGGGCATTTGCCCTTCGTCAGGGGACTTAAATAATGCTGTAAATTTATAAACAAGGTAACTTAAGTTCAGTGAGCTAGCATTCTACTTTAAATCTAATCGCATATTTACACTTCAAAAACATGCAGGGGGAGAATAGGAAGGACAGAGTTACAAAATACATGCGTGGTATGTATGTATGTGGAACAAGATAACCGTGCCTATCGAGGCGGGCGTGTTTTCATCTGTGATTAATGCGTATTTACATGCAGGGAGGCGGTGTTTGTGAAGTGTCACATCGGTAGTGGCGATATATTTAAGATACATCAGTGCATTTATTTGGTGCATATAAGTAACTCGTATACGTTCGTAGACCATTCTGACCTGTACCATTGGTACGATGTGGATACTTGAATCTGTTAAATCGCAATGAAGGTCCATCTGTAAGAACAGATGCAAAGGTACAAACGGCTTGGTTTTAGTGAGAGTAGGCACCAAAACGTGTGCGTGCTCATTCGTTAAATCGCGCTGTCAGCAGCGGCTTACCGTATACAGCTTGGCTCGAAACTTTCTCTGTTCCGCGGTCTCGGTCGCGAACGTTTGTCGGATGGTCCGTACGGTGAATGGGGATTGGTGAAACCCGTGTCTTATGTCAGACGAGGATGAAAGCCTCGTTCTGATAGGTGATCGGTAGACCACGTGATCGCGAGTATGTAACTTTATTGTTCTACCGTGTAGACACTCGGACGGGTGTAATCGACAACTACTCGGAGTGTGTATTGAACGGAAATGCTATCTTAAAGTGGACATGGTATATGGAACCTTCTATGTATGTGTAAACAAACAGACATATGTATACCAACAACAATGTGTAAAATGTTGGTCCATCAATCTGAAATACTAAACGTCACCTACTTCGAAATATTTCTAATCATGAATATACATATTCGTTTTTTCTGCATTACACGGTTATTATTTCTTTACAGCTTGATCTGCACATGTATTATGAATTTATAGGTAACAACTGTATTCTAGCCGTTCATTAAGTCCTTTCGGTTGGATTGTGGATAGACGATGTATCCAATAAAATTCACGTTTTAGCAAATATTGTGTATTGTCTCTCCCTGGAAGCGATGTTACCATTTCCAGAATACAAAACTTGAGTTGACTTGGGTTATGGTTGAGATCATTGAAGTGGGCTGCAACAGTCGATTTGCCAACTTTCAAGCGTATATTGCTCTTGTGCTCAACTAATCGTGTTTTGATTTTTCTCGTTGTTTGTCCCACGTATGAAAGCCCACACGGGCATTTCAACATGTAAATTAAATTTGAGCTGTCACATGTTCCATTTACTCTAAATTTAATTTTGGTACCTTGTAACGGATGGTTTATTTTGTTGCCCTTAATGATGGAATTGCAGTTCCCACAATTATGGCATGGGAGAGTGCCTTTGTATTTTCTTGTTTCTGAAGGTGTTTTTTGATTCAATAATTCTTTGATGTTTCTAGTTCTTTCGTACGCGAAAAGAATGTGTCCACATATTCAGAAAGTATTTCCGTAGGACCTCCTATACTTGAGATAATAGGTCTTCCTGGTGGAAAAGTGTGGTCCTTATGAATGTTGCGTAAGCTGTAAAGACAGGGATATTTAGGTCGATCCACCATCAAATATGTGTATTCATCACTGGTTAAGAGACAACTGTCATACCACTGTTTGGGGCTTTATTGATTTCACCTGTCAATTTCCATATAGGATTGTGTTTCAGGCTTTCCTAGCACGTGGTGTTGTTAAGTTGTGCACATTATTACCTCTTTTGTCGGCCTCTCGTATTGCGATGTCTCTATCATTCATAAGGTGTTTCTATGTTACTATGCAAAAACAACAGGTGATGGACAGAATGCAGAACAATGTCATACATTCACCCCAGTACAGACATCTGGGCCAAAATCCATCGTTTTTTTGCTCACCATCCCATTCCAGTTTGAACCCAGCCATGTGCAAATCAGTCTTGACCCTGTGCCCCATGGGAACAGTCGAGCCCGAACTGCCAAGACAGGTCCTCCCTGGACTGGAAACAAGCATCCTAGGACCGGTTTCGGGCTTTCAGCCCTCTTCAGCCAGGATAGCTTGATTTCAGTGGCATGGAAAGCACGGGACTCAAGTCTGAGAATACCCGACCCACTCGGGGTGACAAATGCAAAAACAATAGGTGATGGACAGAATGCAGAACAATGTCATACATTCACCCCAGTACAGAGATCTGGGCCTAAATCCATTGTTTTTTTGCTCACCATGCCATTCCAGTTTGAACCCAGCCATATGCAAATCAGTCTTGACCCTGTGCCCCAAGGGAACTGTCCAGTCTAAACTGCAAAGCCAGGTCTTCCCTGGACTGGAAACAAGCATCCTAGGACCGGTTTTGGGCTTTCAGCCCTCTTGAGCCAGGATAGCTTGATTCCAGTGGCATGGAGAGCACGGGACTCACGTCTGAGCATACCCGTCCCACTCTAGGTGACAAATGCAAAATCAACAGGTGATGGACAGAATGCAGAACAATGTCATACATTCACCCCAGTACAGAGATCTGGGCCTAAATCCATCGTTTTTTTGCTCACCATGCCATTCCAGTTTGTACCCAGCCATATGCAAATCAGTCTTGACCCTGTGCCCGATGGGAACAGTCCAGCCCGAACTGCCAAGCCAGGTCCTCCCTTGACTGGAAAATGTAAGCCCAACGGAATGTGTGACTCGGTTATGTAGTCTATGTTCCACTATGGATGTCAGAGGATGACTATGAACATTTTATTTATGTATTTATTTTATTTATAAAGTTTTATATAGAGCGAACATGACCCATGAGGGTATCAGAGTGCTTTACAGGGGGAGGAGTTAAAAACAGTTAAAGACACAAGTATAATCACAAATACGAGATAAATACAATCCTACAAGAATAATAAATTGAGGAACATGACCTTAATAGGAGATCAGCAGGATGGTAGTCATGATTGACAAATGAACATATACACGGCTAAGATCAATTGACGCAGGGTATGATCTTAGGCCAACCATTTGTTCATCAGAAATGATTTCACATATTTTTGAAGGAGGTGGTAGAAAGATGGATGATTTTTGGTGGGATACCTGAGAAGGCTCTGTTGTATGTTGTCTTTTTCTGGAAAATCTGTGGTTTCAGCAGCAGGGAGCTTATTGATGTTCTAAATCCGCCTGATAATGCTAGCTTTTGTCCTAAGTACCTGAGAGTAGTGAAATGTTGGGTTTTAGGAGTCATCCATGCAATATTTTGTGATTGGATCTGGGCAGGCCACTGAGTGTAGCACCTCTGCAATCGAGCCTGGGAATGACTTGGGCTTGGACTCATATTTATGGTCATCCAGGGAGAGGAAGGGTTTTAATTTTCTTAGGATGCTCATCTGCTAGTCTGCTCCTTTGGTTGCATTACTGATGTGGTTCTGCATGTGCAGGTGTTTGTCTAGTGTAGTTCCCAGAGATCACACAGAATCTATAAGATGAGGTGTGCAATTGAGGACTGTTAGATGCTTCATCCATAGGTCGATCTTGAGATTGTGTTTAGGTGGAGTAATGAGGACCTTTTTGATGGCATTAACTTTGAGATGGTTCCAAGTAAGCCAATTCTGTCTAGTCCGTAGAATAGTGTTGAAGGTCGTGATGTCTTCTGGGGAGGAGAATTTCAGGTACATTTGGGTGTCATCTGCATACATGTGATAATGAATGTTAGAGGATGACAAGGAGTCTGCTAGAGGTTCCATGAATAAGCTGAAGAGAAAAGCTGAGAGGGTGGATTCCTCTGAGACCCCCCAGGTGACCTCAGTGGAAGCATTCCATAGCAGGTGTAGTAAGTTGTTTACATTTCTTTATTTTACCAAGACCAAAGCTTTGATAAATTGCCACATTGCAAATTGGATACATGTTTGCTCTATATTCTGATACGTGATTAATTAACGTCTCAAACCAATTTTTTTTTTGTCACTCTTTAATTATATTGTATCCCAAGTTGATTTGTTTTTGTAAAAAACAATTTGCTTGCAATATATGTAAATAAATGCATGTACTTAAAAGCAGGTGTCATATCAAAGATGAATCTGAAATTTGGTGAACACCTTTCTGTTTTGTTTTCAGCAAAAAAAATATCATCCTGCCCCTGCTAAATGGTAGCTAACACAAAATTTACTAGAGTGGTGCTGCGGTGTTTAGCCCGTGCTGAAAGGAACCATTAGCAAGTTTGCAGCACATGGATTCATTTTCCAGGGATACACCGTTTGTCAGCAACTTGATATGGATCACATAGAACTGCTTGCGGCAAGAAACCCCAGCAATTCCTTTTGGGACAAACAATGACAAATAACCAAATATATGAGTGCAAAAATCAGGTGTTACAAAGGCAGTTCCACATTGCCAGATCCTTCAAACTCTTTATTGCACAGGTTTTATTTGCCAGAACATGTGGCTGTGCATGCTCTGCAACGGATCAATAGCTAAGTTTTCCCAACAGCATAGATAAAATATTTGCTTTGACTCTGGTGACAGGTTGCTGAACATTTTTAAATAAAAGCAGGGGCTCAGGTGTTCACTTTCCTCTGTCATCTGCATCCCTCTTCCCCCGAGCACCTGCTTTTGATAACTGTGTCCACCTGCTGTCATTGAGGGAGGGCCCGCATCAACTTGATGTTGGCCATATAATCGCTAATTTACACTACTGACAATCCCTTGTTGCCTGCCAGGATACTGATTACTCATACCCGCCCCTTGCATGCAGCATAATTCCAGTGGCCCTGGTCATAATTAAAATGATGTGTTACTTCCATACATTGCACTATACCTTATCATTACTTCATTTAAAAGCAGCATTGGACCATTTTAACTATGAATACTTGGAGTGCATTTGGAGGTTAGAGATGAATTCTACCGTTAGGAGCTATTCTTAATTTGTGCCTGTTGGAATTCACCTTTTTGCAGGGTCATCCCTGAACTTTTTGCCTTCCTCCTATATCTTTTCTGACCTGTTGTTGGCTATTTTATGACTCTGGGCACTTTACCACTGCTGATCAGTGCTAAAGTGCAGATGCTCTCCTTACTGTAAATTGATGTATGGATTAGCGGTTCCATGATTGGATATTTGGTTTACTTGTCAGACCCTAGTATTGTGCACTGAGTGTGCCCAGGGCGTGTAAATCCAAATGCTGCTAGTTGGCTTGCAGCACTGATTGTGCCACCCACAGAAACAGCCTAGTAAAATGTGTCTAAGGTCTGCCATTGTACAGCCTGCTTGCAGTCTCGTACTGTCATGTTGACTGGGCAAGTGCACCCACTTGCAAGTCCCTAAACCTTCCCTTTTCTTCATATTAGTCACCCCTGTGGTAGGCCCGAGGGCAGGGTGCATTGTAAGTATAAGGTAGGACAAGCCCTGATGTGTGCGGCATGTCCTGAATTACAGCCATCTTCGTTCTTCACTATTGCAAGGCTACCTGTTCTCCATAGGCCAGAATGGGCTGCTAGAATTATTATGTTCTATAATCCTAACAGACTCCGAGGACATGGTAGAAATTCGAGTTTAGTATGCCTGGACTCAAATACATCTTTTAGTGAAGTTTATTTTAATATTCTGTGTTTGCAAATACCACTTTTAGAAAGTAGGTATTTGCTTGCCTAACCATTTCAGCCCGCCTCTGCTAGGTTGTGTATTCCTTGTCTGGGTTTGTGTGTGACAGGACTGGGGAATTCCAGGAGACAGGCTGGGGCCACCCGATGGTGAATAGCAAGATCAGCAATTAGATGGGAGGGAGGAGTTGCACCTGGGACCTGAATAGGGCTGGGCCTTCCCTCTACAATGCCGGCTCCACCCCCTGTGGTGCGTCTGATGTCTCTGCTCTGCACACTGAAAGAAGAGAAGGAAGACTGTCAACAGAGTACTCCTGGACTGTACTTGCCTCCCACAATGCCGACTCCACCTCCTCTGATGTTCCTGCCCTGCATGGTGAAAGGAAAGGAGCAGTCTGGTAAACAGAGCGCTCAGGAACTGGTTTTGACTGGGCCCAGGCCCCACTCCCCTGAGAGAACAAAGGATTTTGGGGTATAAGTATTGGGACCCTGATCCCATGAAATTAGATCACTCCTGGAACTGACAAGACGAAACCTCTGCTGAGGAGAAGGAACCGGAAGAAACTGAGGAGAGACTATTCCCAAGCTGAAGTGCTGCTTGGGGGATTGGCCTGCACTGGTTGCCTGAACTGCCTAGAGAGGAGGAAAGACTTTTTGGACTTTACCTTTATTTTCAACTTGTGCAAAAGATCTCCAAGGGCTTGGAAGAGAACTTGCCCCCTGACCGAAGTCCCAGGCCCAGTGGACTTCACCAGCCTTTGTGAATTGCTGCTGGAAACAAGTGGCTACAGAGGGTGCTGTGACCGACTCTCCCAACCGGCCGGTGTCCTGTTGGCACCGCACTGAGCAACGTCCGCCTCGAACAACGCAAGCTCTGCGCTCACCGACACCATCAATGAGCCGTAGCCTGCACCCCGACTGGAAGGACACCGCAACGTGCAACGCCTCGCTACACCGAATTAAACTGGTCTGGCCGCCGTGTCACTGCTGCTGACTTCGAGTCCTGGGACCGCACGGGAGTTGGGCGACGCCTCGCACTCTTTGCGACGCACCGCCCGACTCGCACCGCTGGCCGGACTGATCAACGCCAGCTCCCGAACTCCGGCTCGAATGCCGTACCGTAAAGCTGAAAGCACCACAACGAGCAACGTCCGCCCCGAACAATGCAGGCTCTGAGCTTACCGATGACCATCAACGGGCCGTAGCATGCAACGCGACGGAAGGGACACCGTGACCTGTAAACGCTTTCTTTTTGTACACCGCGACAATCCCCGGAACCGGCTCGCACATCCGTGCCGGCCGCCCCAAGGAAAAGGTACTGTGTTTGAGTCTGTCGACATTTGAGTGGGCCCGGACCGCCGCGGTCCGCTGGATTTGTTAGACTCTGTTATTTCAACACGCTGTAGCCAGACAAGGCTACCGACTCGCACAGAACTTTGATTTACACCTTTTTAATCAGATATCTTGAAGTTAAATAGTACTGTGGATTCTTTCTGTCGTTTATTGGTCTTGTGGTAACTCTATATAAAGTATACGTATTTTTGATATAAAACCTTGTGTGGTGTCCATTTGTAGTGTTGTCACTGGGTTACTGTATGTGGTCACAACTGCTTAACTTACATCGCCTCTGAAATAAGCCTTGACAGCTCGCACCACGCAACCTAGAGGGTGAGCAGGGGTTATTTTAAGAGGGTAATTCCCTTGCCCTGACTAGAGGAGAGGGTCCCTGCTTGTCACAAGTACCTACCAGTGCCAACCAGAGATCCCCAATTCTAACACTGCTGATAGTTGTAGGTTGTCGCAACAGCAGTTGGCTGACCATCTAACTCCAGAACTGCACACAGACTGCCTCCATTCCTGAATGTTTCACCTGCAAATTGCTCTTTTCAGGTATGTTAGTCTAATCAAATCAATGGAAACAAAGCAGTACTTTATCACCCAGAATGCATTGTATTATCTCAGAAAAGTCTGGAAGTGGGTTATATGTTGCTTTTATCATTCACCTTTACTATTACCACGGTACTGCAGCCTCATGTTTCCAATATGGTTAGCGCCTTTTTTTTTTACTATAGGACATGATGCACAAGAGCTAGCGCTGCTGTAGGGCATGTCTAAAAACATTGACAAAACCAATAGATTTCACTGAGGTTTAAAAAAGTTATAACACTTTTTACAATATTTCTTTATATTGCACAACTACTCAACTGCTCACCAAACTAAAACTTACCAAAAAATCAAGGTATTAATATTCACAATGGGTAAAACCTACGTCATTTGCCAATGCTTGTTTAGATCTGGTGTTAACCAAGAGCATTTGATTTTACTAAAAGTTTGTGTAAAACTTTGTTACTTTTTTGGGGTTTTCAGTCAAACTTCATCCATCTGGGTCGGAAAGCACACCATCCGTGGTGTTTTCCGACTGATCCGGACTCCTGCAGTCCGACCGAGCGAGTACGATGTGGCCGTATGCTGTCGGACTCAGTTCGGTCGGTCTCCCATAGAAGTCAAAGGGAGCCGGTCGTACGACGCGTACATAGGCTCCCATTGACTGAATTGGTACGTCGCGGACAAGTGCGCCCCCTACAGTGGGTACTCGTCGGTGCCATCCACACCATACATGCCTGTGTTGGGGAGACCCCGAATCGTAAGGCCACGGGTAACAGGGGGTCCGACGCGCACCCCCGGAGTCCAACTCTGGGAGCTATTGCGAGCCGGACGCTCCAACTCGATCCGGCTGTCCGAATCGAGCATCGTACTAGCTCAGTCATAAAACGTCTCCATTGCGCCCACGGTTTGCTTGTGACCGAGTCGTACAGAGCGTTTCGGACCCAGAAACAATTCGGACAGAGATTTCGCGCTTGTTCACATCGTACTTCGACGTCCGGACCTGTATACTCCTTGGATGGAAATTCAGCCTCCGAATCGGATCCGCTAATGCCGAACCCGATTCGGTGCCCTTCCGACCGAGATCGGAATCGGCCCCTAAGTAGTTCAATTTAGTGACAGTGGTAATGTGTGTTTTTTTAGACCAAAAAGTATTTTTGCCTTTAGCCAATTTTTTTTTACAGATTGATGAGGGCCCACCAGCTTTCCCAACAGTAAAGGTTTGCAAAAACCATGACAGAGCAAAACAAGAATTGCCAAAGCCAAAAGGCTGGTGACCAGAGCCAGATCTTTTGACTTTGTCAATGCTTGTTCTTTTTTATGTCCCTCTCCACACTCTACTCAGCAATAGCTGATGAAACTATAGATTGAGGATGCAAGTGTGTGAAAATGTGCTCCATACACTTCCTCAGCAGAGATGTCTTCATTTCAGCCCAGCCAAACACCATCTCACCTTGGGATTATCCCTTGGGAACACGAAGAGATCCACTGCCAGCTAGTGGGAACTGACCACATAGCAGTCATAGTGTGTCTGGTCTCTGTCTCTTACTTTATATTGAAGTGAATGCTGCTGCTGTGGCTGGCAGCAGTGGAGACTGCCTCAGAATAGTAAGGGTGGACCGGGGAGGGGGTAGAAAAAAATGAACACCATTTCATTGACTTGGCTTCCTGTCGCCGCCTCTCCTTTGTCTTCTTCTGTTGATGCATGGACGCACATAGCTTTCCAGACTACCTTAAACCAATCACAACACTGCTGTCACCAGCATGACAGCAGCATTGTGATTTGTCTGAGTGGCCTGGTTCTGCCCACAGACAGGGAGTGGGAGCCTGTGCAATGCTAAGTGTGCATGTATGTTTGGCCGGCCCAAAACGGCTGTCAAAACCATCATGCACACTTAAGTGCACTAAGCACTCCTCCCAGAGTTGGCTGTGACCACATCCCAGCCGGCCTCACCCCGAACGGTAAACAAAACTGCCTCCGTATAGAAAAATAACATGCTAATAGCATTGTGTTGTTATCATTTTATTTTCCTTTTTGCACTGCTCAAAGAGCACTGGGGGCACCCCTCCTCTGCTTTAGCGGAGGATCCGCCACTGGATGGCAGTCATACTGGCAGTTTTCCTGAAGCAGGTATCCCAGCTTTTGGATTGGTGCAATGTCTGGGGGAGAGCAACTGTGCTCCAGAATCCTGTCTTTAAGCACAGCATATATTTATTTCCTCCTTATGACACTGTGAGAAGCTGAAATCCCATTCCGCAGTAGCAGCATGCACAGTATGCGCTTGGTATTATCCCAATCAGAGCTCAAGAGACTATGGGTCGCCAGACTGGCAGTGTTAATATAACCGGATGTGTGACACTTCACAGAGCACCCAAGTGCCTGATGAACTTCATGAGCTTGTGGGGAAAGTTTTCCCAGTGGCATACCGCCGACGCTTTGCGGGTATGATCTGGCAGAAGCATATTTTCTCGTTTTACAAAGCAGGTCCTTTTTGCTTTTTAAAATATCTATTTTGTACCCACAGGCTTTGTCCAGAGGGCTTAGCTATCAGTGATGCAGATGCAGTGGGATTGGTATCTAGGAGTGAGAGTGCCTACTGCACCTAAGTTATACATGTCTTTCATTACCTAGCTACAGGGAAGAAGTGCACATTCTCCTTGTGGGCTTAAGGACCACTGGCATCCTTGCTACATAACTGATTTGTCCATGGCTGTAAGTAAGAAATGCAGCCTTCCTTATAGCTCTTTCTTTATCCTAGCACTTTAAGTATCTCCAGCCTATCCACCCACACCCACACCCTATGTCACCATTGTCACTATCACCTTGACAAAATGTAATAATTTATTACATCATTAAGAGAGTTTGTTCTAAGCAAACTGCTGGGCACCCAGTAGATAACCAGTGCTACTGGTGACCTGCTTGATATGAATAGTATTGGTCATTACCGGGATCTTATAGGAATCAGTAGTTACTGTTTATCTAAAGCAATAAAGTGAATGAGGTTTTTCCTATGCATTTTAACAGTTCTTTCAACCAGAGCTTTAAGTAGCGCGGGTCCAGCCAAGTCTCTGCCTGACAGTAATTAAACCCTTGCTTGGAAATGGGTCCCTACTGGGTCCTATGTTCATGCAGTTAAATTTACAGGATAAACACTGATCAAGTTCTCAACAATCATTTAAAAACTCTTTAGGTAATCCATGTCAGCGCTTCAGTCCGTCTTTACATTTCTCATGCTTTACACCATCCTGCATATCCTAAGTGTATTTGCTTTTTGCATATGTCGCTGTCGTTTTTTTCATCTAACATATGACTCTTGCTTAATGTTTTCTGTAAATTGAGTCACCTCTAGGGGTCATATTACACTAAGGGGCCAATTAGACTTTTCAGCAGACGGTGACTTGTCGGTGCAAACCGGCGTGCAACCGCTCCACCAAAGGTCACCCCGCCCACCCACCAGTTTCTGACTTACAAGTAGTCTGACAGGTGGGTGTGGTGGCGGTCCCATGGCGGTGCCTCTTTTAAAGGTGGAGGTGCCATTAAAAAAGGCACTGCAATGGGACTGCACTCTAAGTTTCCTGCACGGTATGGATTCGGAAGTCCATGCCGTACAGGAACCTATGTGCATGCTCACAGGGGGGCACATGTTATGATGCCCCCCTGTGTGCATGCACATGCAGTTGAGGCAAAGGGTGCCCTGTAGGGCCCCCTTCGTTTTCTCTCCTCCAAGGTTTACATGGAAGAAGAGCCTCCATGTAAACCATGGAGCAGAGGAAACTCATAATATACTTGGTGTCCCTCCAAACATATTGAGGCATCTGCCGCCCCAATGCCAGGGAATGCAATTTCCCTGGTGGGGCCAGGGTGGTCTAACTGCCCAAGTCATAATTGGGAGGTTGGACCGCTGGTGCGGTGGTGGCTGGATCTGCCGCGCGACCACAACTCTGGAGGTCCTCAGACCGCCAGACTCATAATAGGGACATAAGAATGCACTGTCTCTGCTTGGGCCTTGCCAGGCGTTTAAAAAAGGTACGCCGGGTACAAACAAGGAGAGTGCAAGGAAAAAGCTCACTGTTAACCTAGACAAGACAAAGATAATGGTATTGGGGAAAGGAATGAGAGGGTTTAAGTGGTTCCTGGGTTGGAACAAACTGGATGTGATTTCAATATATAAATATTTGAACATGTGGTTTGATGCAAAGGGTAAATTGGAGAGATCATATTGAATCACTAAAAGCTACAGTATTTACTTTGGAATGAGACATAAAGCAGTTCAGTCAGAAGTATGGCGGGCCCACCCTACACCCTATATTGTCAGCCAACAATGCCATGGCCTGCCCTCAACTGCAGAATGTCGTGGACGTTCTAACCTAAGGTGGAAAACTGGATTAGAACTAGGAACAGCACAGAGGTGTGAAAACGACTCCTCACATTACCTCCTCCTTCAGCTATGGTTCAAGCTAAAAGAGTAAAGAGCCAGCTTACTGCTTGGAGTTATTTAGGATACATAGCCGCTCTCAGGTTTTGGCTGACATTAATAAGAGAAGAGATTCCTAAAATGCTCACCTCTGTAAAGAAGTTTTAGAATAGTGAATTGAAACAGGCTAACCAAGCATTGAATGAAATCTGTAATAGGCTGACAAGAAAGCTGGATCAGTGGAAGCAAGGCCAATGATCTCCAAATCAGAGTTATGAGGACTTGCATATAACTGCGCTAGAGAAGAGGACCTGCGGTAATTGAGGAGGAAATCATCTATGCAGTTTTTGTTTTCCATATATTCAGGCTTTACCTAACCCCAAGCTCACTGAAGTAGTATTAAAATGTAGGGTTATGATAAATCCCTGCTCCACAAATAGGAGGACAACGTCCGCAATGATAGAAGAGCAGGGCATGTGCACTTGTGGGACAAAGACAATATATAATGGGGCATATATTTTATTTGATTGTTTATGGTTTTTAAATGCACAGAAAGTATTTTTAAAATACATTTTTATCAAATACAGAATTGTAAACCTTGATCAAGCCCTCAGTTTAATGGTGAACATGAGATTTTTGGACATTACATATGCAATTGAGGGAATTTCTCCATGTGTTTCGTCTTGGATGAATTTTTATCTTTTTACTGGATGTGTTACCTATAGGATATATTTATGGTGGTTTTAATAGACTACGATCTAAATAAATAAATAAAGATTTGACTGAATAAAAAGAAACATGGAGCATGCTCCATATTACTGCCATTGTGCTGCCCTCAGGGCAGCTGAGAACTTGCACTGTGCAGAGGGCAGTACATTAGTGAAACGCAGACCTGCTGTTTGAAACAGCCAGTCTGTTTGTCACAGTCCAGACGACACCAGAGCTGTACTTTTAAGATGGTCAAAGATCCTTAGACAGCCGAGTACAGTGAGAGAAATGTTTGAGGATCTGATTGCATTAGATGATATGGCTAGATAGTCTTACCGTGGAATACACTGAATGAATGAATGAAAGGAGTCTTATCCTGCGCGAACTTAGCCCAATGGGCGTCAAGGCGCCTACTTCATATATAGTTCATATATACCAGCTGATAGCAACACCGAAGCAATCCATCATTAGTATGCTCTGGAAAAGCACCACGTTTTTAAGGTCTTTTTAAACAAATCAATTGAGGGTAGGGTTTTAATCTCAATTGGAGTTGCATTCCAGAGCTGAGGGGCAACAACGGAAAAAGCCCTAGCTCCCCATCTGGTCAGCCTGAATCGGGGAACAACAAGTTGGAATAGTCCCGCAGAACGGAGACATCTTGTTGGAGAATAACGGGTGAGTAAGGAGCTGATAGCACCCTCTGAACTATCCGCGAGTGCTCTATATGTCAGACACAAAATTTTAAAAAAGATCACTTTTAATTCCAACTGCAAACAAGCATTGGTCAACAACAACTTTGCAAACTTTTTTTCTAAAGTTTTAAACAGTTACTTTAACCTACCTGGCCTGTCTTGCGTGATTATATGCACCAGCGAGAAGGTCTAGGGGGCCAGGAAAGATACTTTGGACAGCTACTTGGCCATTAATGTATTTTCCAGTCCAGTTCCAGCATTTACAGCACGACCGTCATAGACTATAATGGAGTGGTCCTGATGCTCGGTTTGCTGTTAGGTCGATGTGAAGTGTGATTATTCCTAGGTACATGGGTAATGTGGGGCAAGTTTGGCCAAGAGGTTGGGGGCCCACAAAGTCTTATTCAAGACAGTAGAAAGCCAGCTGCTGCTCTGCTACTTGTCTACGGGCACAACGGTTAGAGCGAAATCCTTTAGTGGGATCTAGTGTCCCTCTTGAGCAACTAATCCAGACTCTGACAGCACGCCTGTGTCTGGCTGACTTGGGTGCAACTTTTGGCCATCGAGGATTGGTCTCTTGGGGCAACCAGCGGAAACTAGCAGCAAATCCTCTCCGGTTGCAAGCCACTTGCCGGTTTGGACTTTTTCAGCTCTTTTGTCCCTGGAGCTGGTTCCAGGGGCCCAGGCAACAGACCCTTGGAGTCAGTGATTTGGTATGCAGCTGGGAAACTACTTTTCCCTGAGTCAGAAGCCACTGCACAGTCCAAACTTTGCTAGCCCAATGGGCAGCAGGTGCAGCAGAGCAGACTGTGCAGCCTCTCTTTACTCACTCTAGGGGCAGCAGTGCAGTATTTCTTCAGTCCTCTTCCTGAATCTAGGGGTCAGGAGTGCCATATTTATCCCAGGAAAGTGCATTGAAGGGACCATGTCACTAGCAATGGATTACCAGGTCCCCTCCCTTCTGGTGAAGAATTTCCTGCAATGTGTGGCATCTGGCAAGCCCCGAGTGCACTATTCTAGCCCCGCTCAAGATGCCTGGACCGCTCTTCAGTCGTCATAAGCTTGGTAGCCCACCCTAGAGGTGTGGCTACGTGGTGGCTATACGCCCACGGGAAAACCAGTTTGGGGACAGGTTTTCCTTCTCTGTCCCTGTCTCCTCATGTAGACAAGAACAAAAGGCAGCTTGCTCTGGAGTGTTACCACCTGCCTTTGAAAGGCGGATTGCCCTTTGAAGCTCACCTTTTGGACTAACACCCTGAGTGGCTTCCTGACAGGGGAGGTAGCACCCCACCCTGCAGCAGCTGCCTTTGTTCATGTAGAAAGCTGTCTGTTGGCTAAGCCCTGTGTGAAGCCACTGGACCAGCTGGGTCATTAAGTGACAACTTTCTAAAAGTTGCTTAACTTTAATGGTGACATTAATTTCGAATTGGGCATCAAGTCAGATTTAACACCATGATTAATTTGATGCCTTACTGTACCCAGTTAGGAAGTCCCATTTAGAGGTTAGCCAGGTGGGGCGCCAGCCTGTAACCAGGTATTAGCCAATTGGGCTACTAACCTTTCCACAGAAAACGTCATTCCGAGGGGCTTTGCTGCAGAGACATATAGAACATACATGTCCCACTTAAAAATACACAGCTACCTGCATTAGGGATCTATAGGCCTTTCTTAGGGGAAACTTACATATATCAGTAAGGGACCTGGTGGCTTTGCCATTAATGGTAATTGCAAAATCAGACTTGCAGTGCAACAAATGCCCTTCCAGGCTGGAAGCCATTTTGTAATTTGTCACACACAAGGTGGCACAAACAGTGATGCAGCCTGGAGTGAACACTCTGCCTTACATGCCTTGGCACCCCGGGTACCATACAGTAGGGACAACTGGGGATAGCTAATTCGTCATACACTTTTACATTGGTAAGAACACTGGCACTGGGGTCTGATCAGAAGGCCTCAGTGCACTTTCAGAGTTGAAAAACCAGCAGCTAGCAGTCCAAAAAGGGGCAAAAAGATCAGGGGGGCCTGCAAAAAGCCTGTTTCCTTACAACTTGCCAGCAGGGTGCTTTAACATTTGTTTGGGAGAGGGTCCATGGGACCCCTAATGCCCTGTTTTAGAAAGAACCCTGAGTGGGTAGGGCATACTGACAGTAAGACAGAGCATATGTGTATGGGTAAGAGAGAAGAGATGGTGAAGAGGACATGGGGCGAGGAACAGGGCGACCGGGAACACACAGAGGAGGGATACCGAACCACAGTTCACTACTCCTACAGAGATAACGGAACTAATAACCAGCCCTTAACTTTACAATTGGATCCCCTCCCGGTATAGTCGGACACTCACACGTGTCTAGTCTCAATTTTGTACTAACGCGCCTCATTGAGCGCCTACGTTAGAAGATTAGTCTTACATATTGTTCTAAACCCGGAACCAGGGTTCTCTGGATGTTAAAGATACTACCCGTCAACTTACAAACAGGATCCTTCTCTCGACTACACTCACGTTTCGCATCGACCCATAGATGCCTGGGTCTATTTACCAGCCCTGAAGAGTCGTGTCGACTCCACTTTTTGAACACGACGAAACACGTGTCGGCTGAATGTGGATCCAATAAAACGTCTTTTGGAAAAGAATAAGAACATAAAGATCTGCTGTTGTTTGCTACCTTATTGTCTTTACTGTTTTGTGTGTTTTACACTGCATTGTGGTTGCGAGAGCATTGCTTTTTATAGTTTGCGAAAGTCTTTAAGATTTTCTTGGAACGGTTTAGGGTTATTCCGTTCGCCCTTTACGCACCACGCCTCAGACATCATTTCCCTACGGAGTGTAACGTAAATTCCAGGTAGAGCGCCTATCTATCTGAAACTACTACAAACCCTATTAGCTGTTTCCTGGGGCGAGGAAGTACATGCAGCAGAACCTGTGGTGAAACATAGGCCCCTGCGGGGGGCCCAAGCTCATGGGGACCCCTGATCAAAGTACCCTGACCTGAGAGATCCTGATTAATTCCTCCATATACCTTGCAAGGGTCCTCCTCAAATTTCCATACGCCATTGAGACCTAAGTGCAAAGGCAATGATGAGGTGGAAGGAGATGACATGTGAGATATACAGAAAGATGTAGGGGGAAAAGGGTGTGACTAACAGAATGAGAGAATGAAGATGAAAGTGGTGTGAAGGGGTGAACAGGAGTGACTGAGACACTCTATTTATTCACATGCCCATATTTTCTGCATCAAAACAGTTCCAATTCTAATTAATCACAAAAAATCACTGTTGTAAGTCATTGTTTTATATATATCGTTGTAAATAATGCTGTTTACTTAAATATAGCTGTATTCATTGTTATTTTTAGCTTTAGTATTATAATAATTGTTTTATGCTATTTTGGTATAGTTTGTCAGTTAGTTTTAATGTGTAATTAAATGTTTCTTACATTTTAATTAGTAATTTATAATTTAGTTGTTGGTTGTTGGGTTTCAATGGGACTAGGGTGGGAAGTTATTTTATTTTTATATTAATTGAATTATTGTGTTAATTAAATACTTAATTGATAATCATTTAGGTAAAATATATACTTGATTTATTTTCATAAAATTAGTTAAGTGTAAGTTGTTAGGTATTTATATGTTTATTTTAATTATTTGGATTTATCATTGTACATCTTA
This sequence comes from Lissotriton helveticus, assembly GCF_964261635.1. Lineage (NCBI taxonomy): Eukaryota > Metazoa > Chordata > Amphibia > Caudata > Salamandridae > Lissotriton > Lissotriton helveticus. Next base: position 1,255,927,741 of record NC_136065.1, on the reverse strand, counting down.
CCCTTCCAAAATCCAACACTTCCACTGTTTTTGCTTATGATGAGTGGTAATTGCTACCTCTCCAAAGCCCAACACCTTCCCTACTGTTGCTTAGAATGGCGGGGGATATTAAAACTAACTCAAAACACAGAAATGGTGTGTAACCCTCTTGATGTGCATATGTAATTGTCTACCTAGCCCTCGCAGTGTATTCCTACCTACCTATTGCTAGTATTCCTACAGAGAAATGGGCAATTTCAAGAATTGAACTGGGTAGATTCACTCATGTAATATAATGAGCTTCATTATTTGCCGCCTCATCCCGCCCTGGTGAGATGATACTACCAGGGTGGACTCACCTGAGGGAGTTCTTAAAAATATTTTTTTTCTGTGAATGAAACACTTGGATCCAGTTATATGTGTGGAAAAACCTTAGGATATACAACAAAGTATCCTTTCTACAGGTGGTACCCTAGGCTTGAAGAAAAATACCATACAGGAAATCTCAGAGGATGTATGTGATTACTATGACCCATATGTACTGCTGAGTTGTTATGCCAACATGTTCCTGCCCTTCTAGTAGAGCCTAAAGGAGGTATTGGGCATTCACCAGGGCTCAAGAATGCCCAGTATTTAATAATTATAGTGAAGGGTAGAGTGGGAAAAATTGAGAGGATCTATGTTATGCCCTATATAACTTAATTGTATCTTGGAGGTGTATCTATCCTCTTGCTGCTGAGCCACTGTGTGTGTTTGGAGTAGAATGTTGAGAATGCTGTGATGCATGGAATGTTGGGTGTCTGACTGAGTGAGGTATGACAGTTACAGATGGGCTGAGCAGCAGGCAGGCTGCTCCTGGTGGGGTTTGCTGTGGCACAGAACCAATGGCTGACTACTGGGCTAACCTACATCATTACTACCTGTTTATCTGGTCTACCAAGCTGATGTACCTGCTTATCATCCTGCTAGACAACTGGAATAAAGTTACATAAGAACTTATATGGCTACCAGCGTCGACTTTCTACCACAGAGTACAACAATCTACCTCTCTTAACTCAATCGCCAGGGACTAATACCTAGTCAAGGGAAGAAAGACAAACACATAGCTGTAGTAGTAGGGATAACGTAGAAAACCAAGTATCGGTACACACAACAGTATCAATTCTCATTACAGCATAATAACGTAAAATGCACATTGAAATTATCATGCACATTAAAACAACGTTAAAAACAACAACAAATATGGCACATGTGACATAAACACACTCACTCATTGCACGCATATACGTGTGATGAATAAAACACATGGGGGGGGGAAGTGACATACATAATCCCAGTTAAGATCATTATCTCCTTGTTTACCTTGCGCCAGGGGACCATTTGCCTCATGGTCTGTTCTGGGTGGGCACCTCCTATAGTCACGCTCTCATAGGGATGTTAAATCAATTTTATCACATGAGGGAGGGGAAGAGAAGATAATAATAAAGGAGACAATAAGTAAGTAGATATGATATCCCCAAGTGCATACTAAATGCCCTTACATTACCTCCTCAAGTCCTCACTGGTAATTGTAGTGTCTTATACCTTTTGTAGGTACTGAATCCTTATTGTATCAACATTATGCCACTTACTCCGTAAAGGAAGAGGGCCCGCATCAATTCTAACGTGCCTAAAAGAACAGCCGCCTGGTAACATCGGGGCGGTAATCATGCTTGTCCGTATTTAAAGGCAGAAAGGCTGACAAATGTGGCAAATCGGCCTAATGTCCCCATTTCCTGCTTCGTTGTTAGTAATGCGTCCCACTTGTATTAGGGTGGGACAACAAGGAAAGTATTATCAGCGGTTCATGAGGGCGTGGTATTCCGTCCCTGTCCATGAAAGGACATGGATGCAGTAATACGGAACACCGCGTCAGACACAGAGTTCCGATGGTATAGAGCCACGTCTGATGCATTGGCCATTCTACTTGGCAGCAGCCAATGGCAGCATCCCGCAGGATCAGAATTCCTGCAAAAAAAAATTCTATTTCCCAGGAATCCAGCTGGAAGCAGCGAGGCAGCAGAGCGCGGACATCCTGTCTCATTGAAAAGAATAGTGGGGGCTGTAGTAGACTTTGATGAAGGCAGCTTTTCTTTTTGGTATAGCCAAATAAGTTTATAAATATGTATCCTTGATAAGAAGAACCAGTACAAACTGGAAAAAATACATACGCTTTGCAGAGTAGTGAATGCTATTATTGAATGGTAACAAGACCATGAAAATAAATGTGAGGGCCCTACTGAGGGCCAAAAGGTTACCACAATATTTTTTAAAAGATCTGTACACTGGGTGTAAAGAGCACCTGCTGGGTAGAACATCTATGTTATCTAATTACCTAAGTGCCCCATGGAATGTCATCATTAAGTCCTGTGGTGTCAGTATTTAAGCGGCACACCCAATGATGTTCATACTTCAACAGTGCCTTACTCATATCTGTATGTCTGCGTTTCAGTTTTTCAATCACATACCATTCAATGTCGTCAGCATTGTGTTGGTGTTCAATAAAGTGTATAGTTTGTTTTGTATTGTCTTGCTTACACATTATTGTTCTTCTGGGTTCTGTAATGCGAACATGTACCTTACTAGTAGTCATGCCAGTTTATAAGAGCTTGCAAGGACATTTTAAGACATATTTACCATGACTGGAACTACAGTTTGTCAGATGAATCAGCACCCATGGGTGGCAAGCCCAAATCTATACACTTACATTTCTTCATAAACTGACATACCTTGCATCCCACGCAGGGCTGATGGCCCTTAGCGGTGAGGGTATTCCATAGTGTCCTTTGGGTCTCTGCCTTTCTTTCCTTGGGACATGGGCGGACCAATGAAACATGTAAATTCAGGCTCCTATTAAAGCAGAACATAGGTTGTGCAATTTTCTAAATCCCAGAATTTAGGATGCCCCTATGTCTCTTAACCAGTTTTGTGACTGAATTTGAGATGGGAGTAAATATTGTTACGCATATGGGTCTTGATTCCTGTGGGTTTTTTTTGTAGGTGCCTAACAGAACATTCCTATCCTTATGCATGCCTCTTTTTCTTGCCCTTGTGATGGTTCATTCTGGGTAGTTCCTTTCTCTCTGCTTTTTGCTAAGTATTACCGTGTGTTCTTTGTACTTCCCAGTCTCTGTATAGTTCTGTTTGGGCCTTAAGAATTAACCTATTGGTAAGCCTTCTCGCAGTGCTCGGGGTGGAAGATCTCAAAGTGTAAAAGCTTTTTTTATCCATAGGTTTATAATACACCTCAGTCTTCAGGATAGCTCCATCATGGTGTATCCATAGCTCCAAAAATGGCATTTCCACATCGCTCATGCTCATTGTGAATCTCACAAACAGGTACAAACTGTTGGCCCATTCAGTCAACTCGATTGCTTTCTCTCTGGTGCCTATCCAGATCACCAGGATATTGTTGATGTATCTTTTCCACAACCTAATCTGCCTTACGTATGGATGCTCCTCACAGTAGATATACTTGGTTTCGAAGCTGTGTACATACAAACATACCAAGCTGGGGGCACAGATGCTCCCCATCGAAGTTCCATGCATTTGTATGAAGAAATCCCCTTCATAATCAAAGACATTCCTAGTAAGGACTGTGTGTGCGCTGTTAAGGATAAACTCTGCAGGGGTCATTTTGATTGTCTGTCTAGAAGTCAGTAGCTGCTCTATTACCGCTAGTGTGGATTCTTGAGGAATATTTGTGACACTGATTCCACATCTAGAGTCTATAGTAGTTCCTTGCCTGATTCAAAAGTCATGTCTTTTAATTTATTTAGTATATCCTTGGTATTCTTCCGATAGGAGGGCATCTGGGTTACTAGAGATTTAAGAAAGAAATCAGAGAATTGTGTCAATGGTTCTAGGGCTGACCCTATCCCCGATATGATTAGACGCTCTGGGGGAGGGTTTTTATTTTTATGCACTTTAGGCAGAACATAGAAGTAAGGTGTTGTATCTTCTTCCTCAATGAGAAAAGACGCTTCCTTCTCGTTCACCCAGCCGTTGTCTATACATATACCACACCGAATTCCTTAGACTCCTAGAGATTACTCTACATTATAAGAAATGTGGTAGAGACCCCTGACATCATGGACGAAATCTCCTTTATGATCAAGGAGATCGTATCAGGGAGTATGTATTTGTTCAAGTTCGTACTGGCTCATCTTATTAGAAATTAATACATATATATTTATTTGGCTATACCAAAAAGAAAGGCTGTTGTTATTTTTTAATATGTTTTTTTTTCTTTAATGGTTATATTATTTATAAATAAGAATTGTATTTTTTTTATTTACATAGTGTTTTTGTTCTTTATTAGCATTTTTTTAATTAATGTGATGTATGGTTTTGTTAACATATGATTGTTAATTTTAATGTTTGAATTACTGTTAATATTTTGAAGCACTTTTGCTTGCCCCTCATTTTACCTGCAATGTGTTGCCTCCTGTGCAGCCACTATTTCTAAATTGGATGGCCATCTCAGAAAGGTACTGTTTAAGTGGATCATTTTATCAATCGAAGATGGCACCATGTTAAGAACCATTATGTTGGCCATGTTGGTCACCTTAGCTTACAGTGATGCAGTATGTAGTTTAGCTTTCATAGTTGTCTGCTCAGTGTAATGCTTACTGAGTGGCTACCTTAGACTGATATTGTGCATACTGCAGCATTTTCTTTTCCTATACACGATGCTGACTCTTTGCTTTTAAATGTTGCAACTTTGTTATGTTATGTTAATTATGTTTAATATAGCGCACAACTCACCCGGGGACATCTCGTCACTGTTGCGTTAACAGGGATCAGGAGAGGGAAAGAGGGGTTGAGAATAGGTGTGATTTGAGGAGTTTCCTAGATTTAAGGTTGTACGGGCATGTGCAAACATGGAGTGGAAGCTTGTTCCAGTAGGAGGGAGCAAGATAGGAAAAAGCCTTTCCTCCGCTATGGGTCAGACGAATGCAAGGAAACACAATAAGGCTTTATCACAAGATCTTAGGCAAAGGCCAGTGTGTATGCTTTAATTTGTTGTTGCAAGTATAATGGGCCTTTCCCTTTTAGGGCACTATAGGTAAGGCAGAAGATCTTAAAACAGGATCTTTTCTTAATTGGCAGCCAGTGCAGTTCCCTCAGCAATGGAGCCGAAGCCGTGCCAGAAGGGCAATTGAGAACAAGCCTGGCTGCAGTATTTTGAACTACCTGGAGTTTGGCAATTAAGGTATCGTTAGCATCCGCTAAAAGGGTCTTGCCTTAGTCCAGCCTGCTTATTATTAAGGCTTTGACTAGAGTCTTTCAGGCAGAGGTTGGAAGGTAGGGGAATATTCTGCGCAGAAGGCTCATGTTATGATAGCATACTCCTGAGGTGGCCAAGATGTGCACTTTCATCGTTAAAGCTTGGTCTATTTTCATGCCAAGATTTTTTACTGCTTGTTTGGGCACAAGAGTGGAGGCCAGTTTAAACCAACTATGCACTATGTGCAATACTATTGCAAGATGGCCACTAGCTGCTATGTTTTACTTTATTTTTGCACTGCATATACCTGCAATGTTTACAAGTTGTTAGAAGTTGGCCTGTTATATGATGTCCACTAATGAAAGCGGGCTCCTTGCACCAGTCCAACCAGCCCTTATGGTTATTTAAAAGGTCAGTCAGTCAGTCAAAGATACCCTTAGGAAGCTATCCAAGTGAAAGCTGTGGAGAGCAGCTTTCAGGCTTAGTCTTGAAGGAACATTACGCAGCTTGTTTTAACAAAATGTAGCATAATGTATTGGTTAAATGAAAGGAGAACCACACACAGTAGTAATAAAAATATGTATTTATTATTATAACACACCTTAAATACCTCACAGTATTTGCTACATGCAGATTAACACAATGCACTCAATACTGTGCCACAGAAACAAAGGTAAGTAGCACTAATACACAGTGGGCTCCAGGGGGAGACCAAACTGTATACTGAAATAGTGGTATAAGAACCACGACTCGAGTCAAGACAATGTCTAGAGGTTGTAGAATCACTGGGACCCCAAGGTGCAAGCCAAGGTGAGTAAGTAGGGACCCATGGAGGATGGGTGCAGTGTGAGAACACGGCAGTGTGCTATGTACAATACAACGGGAGAGTCACAGTTGCAGTTTTAGTGTTTAAGGACCCTTACCAGTGGAATACGAAGAAACCCTTTAGAACATAGAAGGTTCTAGAGCCACCCCACCCATGTATACCGAAGTACCAGAGTTACCTATCCCAGGGAAGGCGGGTGCATAGGGTTGAAATGGTCCCGGAAACCACCTTTGTTCTTAATGGGAGTCTTCAAAGAAATGCCACTGCTGTAAAGAAGAAAAGTGTCCAGTGGAACAAACAGGTGGATTCTTAAAGGAAGGAACCTGAAAGCAGAGGGGACAAAGTCTGGGTCACTCAGGAGTGACCAGGGCCTCGGTAGACGAATGCCCACTGATGTCGTGTGCTTCAGGTGTGAAGAGGGAGACCTTGACTCTGCAGCCATGGGGAACAGGAGACGTCGAGGACAACCAGGAGCTGGATACATTTTGTCCCACAAAGGATGTCGCGTGCTGAGGGGTCGATGTCCGGCAGGAGCACCAACAAGCTTTGCCAACAGCAACCCACGAAGAAGGTCGAGGAAGGTCATGGTCTTGCCCAGATAGGACCAGAAGACCAACCACAGCAAGGGGAGTCAGGGCAGGCCTGGAGCAACCAGGGGAGCCCAAGAAAATCAGTGTTGTTCCTTAAATGGACTCACAGGCCGAAGGCACAGGAGTCGCGAGGGGACCTCTAGAAATTTCACAAAACAACAGCTTGCAGATCACAGAGTGTGAGGAGGCCTAAGTGTTTTGTACAAAATGTGCACAGAGGTTGGGGCTACCGATAGCCTAATGCACTTGTTTTTGGAATGCCAACAAGCATATGCACTTGGAAATGTACGCAGTGCACAGAGGCTCAGTTTATGCAGTTACCACGAGGAATACTGGCCTCAAACTTAGTGAGAAGGCAGCTCAACCTCAAGGAACATAGGAACCCATCTCCTGTGCTGCTGGAACATTGGGAGTCTGCAGGAGGTCAGGATCAGCAGACCTGTCAATTGCGTTACTGTGCCTGTGAATGCAGGGGAGTGACTTATCTACCCCAAGGGAGATACTTCAATTGTCCTTGATGCTCCACAGGTCCTGCATGGAGCCTGTATGGTGCACAGGCACAGACAATGCTTTGGACGGAGAGGGAGATGAAGACAGGCCCAGTCGAAGTCCAGCGAAGTCCAGAGTGTCCAGACGGTCGAAGGTCTGTGGTTTCTTGATCAGAAGCTTGTACACATCAAATCTAGGGTCCTACAGCCAAGTAAGCCCTCTTGTACCCATGGGAGAGGGTTGGACAAATTCAGGGGACCCTCCCAGTGGAGGCTCAGGACCGTGGGGAGGATACTCCCATGCCCTTTGTACAGTTCTACCCCAGAGCAGGAGCCAATGGCTCCTAGGACTAGTTTGAACTGGACTATGCACAGGAACACCAAGTGTGCCCCAGATGCTGACTTTCAGGCACTTTAAAAGTGCACCCACCCAGCCCCAATACACTAAATCCTGTATGGGAGGTGGTCACACCTCCCTGTGACAGGATCATTATTGCCCTGCCTTCCCCTGCTCGAGCTTGGCTCAGCTGCAGGAGGGCAGAAATATATCTCTGGTCCGCATCAACCATTTTGTGCTGCCCGGGTGGAGAAGGCTGGGACCGGGAAGACTAGTGACCCCACGAAGCTTGCTTCAGAAGGGTGGAATCATACCTCCCACACTGGTTACCAGTGTGAAGGTATGATTCCAAGGTGTTTGATACCAAACACGACATGTTTTGTGCAGCCGTTTTCGACAGAGCATAAAATGCACCTCTACCTATATGTCTGGCTGCGTCACCGGCAACCTGGAAGAATGGTCTCCGAAGGCTGCAGAGGGGCTCTGCTCATGCAGGGGCACCTTCTCACGTAAAACCCAGCACCTTGCCTTCAGGATTGGTAAGGCCTGCTAGAGGGGTGACTGATACGTTTTTTGACCTACAGATATAGTAAACCTATATCTAAAGTAAGTGGTGTAAGCACCAGCTTACACAGGCTGCAATGCAGGCCTGTAGTTCCATTTTGCATGACCTCTCACAGGTGGCTTAATACATGTCGCAGCCCATGGGAGGCCTCTGGCGTACCTATGCCCTGGGTACATGTGTACCATATACTAGGGACTGACAAGGGTACCCCAGTATCCAATCTGGAGGGTACCTAAGTACATGCATAACATTTTGAGGAGAAAGAAGATAGACTGGGGTCCTGATTAGCACGATTACCAGGATCCCAGTCTGACTAGTCAAAATCAGTGTAACATCAAGCAAAAACTGGGGGTAACCATAAGAAGCAGATCCTACTTTCCTACACATATGTTCTTTTTTGTACTTTTATTCCTCATTTATATTTCATAGATTTGTGAGAAATTGTGTATCTATTTTCTAACACTTGGCACTAACCTATTTAGTTTTCTCTTTCAGTTGTGCAATCCTAATAGGAGCGAAATGCCATCCCAGAAGCCATTTCCCTACACCCCCCAATCACTGATTCAAACCGAGCCCTGGCAGAAGACTCGAGGAAGAGGGGAAGTGGATAAAAGAAGAAATACTGTCTTTCATTGTATATCTTATCTTATCTTAGGTGCAATTTATAAAGCGCACTGACGCCGAGGCTTCCTGGCGCTGAGAGACAGAGTGAGTGAGGGAGAAACAAAGTAGCGGGGTTCTAGCAGAGGGGAGGGAAGAGGTGAGTTTTAAGTAATTTTCTGAAGTTCAGAAGAGAGGATGAGGATTTGATGGAGAGAGGGAGGGGGTTCCAGAGTGCAGGGGCTAGATGGGAGAAGCGGCGACCGCCGAGTTTCTTAGTTTTGATTTTGGGGGTGGCTGGCAGGTGACGGTGGGCAGAACGGAGGTCACGCTGTGGACAGTAGGGGCGGATAAGAGATTTTACAAATGCAGGGCCGGAGCGGTGAAGGGTTTTGAAAGTGAGACATGCCACCTTGAAGGCTGCCCTTTGGTCTTTTGGGAGCCAATGAAGACTGTGGAGTAGGGGTTTGGCTGATTGCCATCTGGGGGTATAGTGAATTAGGCGGGCCGCTTGGTTCTGGACAACTTGGAGGCGGTGGGTCAGGGTTGATGGGAGGCCATGGTAGATCGAGTTAGAAAAATCCAGGCGGGAGAGCACGAGTGAGATTACAACTTGGGTGAGTGCAGCGGGGGAAGTAAATGGCGGACTTGACTTTACGGATCTTCCGGAGCTGGTACATGCAGGAGGATATTACCGCTCCCACCTGCGTTCTGAGAGAAAGTTCAGCATCAATGATCACTCCCAGACTCTTTACAGCTTTCACCGGGATTGGGGGGGAGCCTAGCTCCGGAGGCCAGAACTGCGGGCCCCAATGAACGTGACTGAGTCCCGGGAGGAGGAGCTCAGTTTTCCCGGGGTTGAGTTTCAATTGGTTCTGGTTCATCCAACATTGGATGTGGGTCATGACTGCGTGGAAGGTATTGATGGCATGAGGTGAGTTGAGCGGGAGGATAATCTGTAAGTCGTCAGCGTAATTGTAGACGACAATGTCCCATTTCTGGAGAGATTGGATCAGAGGCCGGAGGTTTAGGTTAAATAAGAGCGGCGATAGAGAGGAGCCCTAGGGGACTCCACAGTGCGTGGGTGTTTTAGTGGCAGTGTAGGACCCCAGGCAGACTGCCTGTGCTCTTCCAGTAAGGAAGGACTTGACCCAGTCAAGAGCGGTACCCTGGATGCCAGCCTGCTCGACACGATGGAGAAGGATGTTATGGTCCACCGTGTCAAACGCGGCTGACAGATCCAGGTGGACGAGGGCTTGGGGGGACCCCGCATCCTCGTTGTTCCTGAGTGTGTCCAGAACTGCCAGGATGACGTGCTCAGTAGAGTGGGCAGGTCTAAAGCCGGCTTGATTAGGCTCAAGATGATGGGATGATTCAATGAAATTTGACAGGCACCGGGTGACGTGGGCCTCCATCAATTTTGAGAAGTACGGGAGGAGGGAAATGGGACGGTAATTCGAAGGCTCTGCGGGGTCGGCGCCGGGTTTTTTGAGGAGGGGTACTAAAATAGCCTCCTTGAAGGAAGTCGGGACAATGCCGCTGCTGAGTGCCCCGTTGAGTAAAGGTAGGATACAGTCTGGTAGGTGCAGACATATACTCCGCAGGACAGATGGCGGGCAGCAATCGTTCGGGGAACCAGATTTTACCCGAATTGCCAGTTCTGCTAAAGAAGTGGGGTCTAGGAGCGGGAAGGAAAAGAAAGTCGAGGGATTGTTAGAACAAGAGACCGGTGGGGGTGACTGGGGAGAGGGGGGGATAGAGTTTTTAATTTTTGTAATTTTGTCTAAGAAGAACGAGTTGAGGGTATCACAGGCCTCTTGAGTGGGGGTCTGGGCTGGGAGGGTCCTGTCATCTGTAGTGAGTTCATCCATGACTCTGAACACCTCCTTGGATTTGTGGGCTGCCGACGAAATCCTGTTAGAGAAGTGTTCCATTTTGGCTAGGCTGATAGCAGCTTTGTATTCTTTACGCGCAGCCAGGTAGGACTGTCGGGCAAGGTCGGAGAAGTCGCGTCTCCAAGTGCGTTCTAACTGCCGTGTTTTTAATTTCAGAAGCTTGAGGTCCCCAGAAAACCACCTATGGGAGTTGTGGTGCCTGGTGCTAGGGAATTTGACCAGGGGAGCAAAGAGGTCGCTGGCCGATTCAAGCCAGGTACCGAGATCATGTTCCATGCCGTCGATGTCATTAGAGGGGAAGAAGGCTGGGCGGGTGTCGGCCAGGGCAGTAAGAAAGCCCTGAGAGTCGTATGTATTCCATTTCCGTGAGAGACCGCCAGCCATCAAAGGAGCAGGGATCTGACCGGCGACAGTGATGGTGGTGTCGACTAGGTTATGGTCGGACCAGACGCAGGGGGAGACGTCTGGTGGAGATGAGGCCAGATTGCAGGTCCAGATCTGGTCCAGGATATGGCCCTTATTATGGGTGGGTTGGGTAACCTGTTGAGTGAGATTCAGGCAATTGAGAGTCTCGAAGAGCTCTGTGGCATGGGGGCCGGCATTGGTGTCGTTAAACCAATAGTTTAGGTCGCCAAAGAGGGCGAAACTGGAATGCAACGTTAACAGGTTAGACAGCTGTTCACTCAAGGTGGTGGAAAAGGATGGCATAGGATGGGGAGGCCGGTATAAGAGTAGGAGGGTAAGGGTGCCGGTATCGGTTTGCACACTGATAAGTAGATTGTCCACCATAGGGAGGGGGAGGGAATAAGAAGAGATGGAGTTCAGACGTTTGGATATGATGACTGCCACCCCACCCCCGGGCCGGTCACCGAGGCGGTCGGCATGAAGGATGTAATAGTCAGGGGGGAGGGCGGCCAAGATATCTGGGAGAGACTCTGAGGTTAGCCAGGTTTCCGTCAGCAGGAGCATGTCCGGATTGGTGTTAGATAGCAAGATGAAAATGTCCTCAGAGTGTTTAACCAAAGAGCGAGTGTTTAAATATAACACCCTGATGGTCATGACATTCCTGGTCAACATGGCTGATGGGGTGTTACCACTTAGGTGGTGTCGGTCAGGGTGCATGATGCCGGCAGTGCGTATGCGACGGATAGCCGTTGGAGGTGGGGAGGTGACGAGATGTTGCAAGTCTCTGAGGGTTTGAGGGGAGTACGAGATATGATGGTCGGCGTGGCGTGCCCTAGGGCCAGACCTGGCGCGGACGGGCGCAGACGGGCTTGCCTTTGGCGCGCTGGCGGCGCGCCCGCTGCGCTCGTCCGCTGGGCGTCCGAGAGATGCACATTATTTATAGGGCGTGGGAGGGTGGCGTGGGGGCGTGGTCTCGCAAAGGGGCGTGGCCTCGGTCCTCGCCGAGATGGCGGCGGGGAAAGTTTGTGGATCGTGAGGGCTGCAGCAGCGCTAACTCGGCTGCGCAGGAAAGCAGAGGTGCCAGGGAGGCAAGTGCACACAAGTTAAAGTGACAATAATTTTAAAAAAGCAATTGTTTAAGCGAGTAAAAACGCTCTTGGCTTCCGCCTCAAGAGCACAATCTGTCTGGGCTGTTGGCGCTTGTGATCAGCGCTTTTAAGCGGGCGTGGGGGGCGTGGCCTCGCAGAGGGGCGTGGCCTCGGTCCTCGCCGAGATGGCGGCGGGGAAAGTTTGTGGATCGTGAGGGCTGCAGCAGCGCTAACTCGGCTGCGCAGGAAAGCAGAGGTGCCAGGGAGGCAAGTGCACACAAGTTAAAGTGACAATAATTTTTAAAAAGCAATTGTTTAAGCGAGTAAAAACGCTCTCGGCTTCCGCCTCAAGAGCACAATCTGTCTGGGCTGTTGGCGCTTGTGATCAGCGCTTTTAAGCGTGGCGTGGGGGGCGTGGCCTCACAAAGGGGCATGGCCTCGGTCCTCGCCGAGATGGCGGCGGGGAAAGTTTGTGGATCGTGAGGGCTGCAGCAGCGCTAACTCGGCTGCGCAGGAAAGCAGAGGTGCCAGGGAGGCAAGTGCACACAAGTTAAAGTGACAATAATTTTTAAAAAGCAATTGTTTAAGCGAGTACAAAACGCTCTCGGCTTCCGCCTCAAGAGCACAATCTGTCTGGTCCTTCTGTGCACAGGTACTTCTTACTGTTCTCTTTCTGGTACTTATTGAATATGTCTGTATGTGTCAAACAATATAAAAATAAATGATAAGTATAATGAGCTGGATACGAAGCCTAAAAAAGTCTAACAAAGTATTCTGTTCACCTCCCTCGAATATAGCTTACCAGAAACCTCCCTCATACCCACTAAATGTTTTGGTCCATTTGACAAATGGTATTTGTAAGTAATAATCCCTAAATGATTCTAATAAAATATACTAACAAATGTGGCTTCCCTATTCGAAACCTCATATTACCTATTTGGCCAAATTGGGAGGACCACTACACCTCTTGAAACATTGAGGGAATGATCACCTCATTCCATCATTACTTCCAGGTTGTAATCAATACTGGAAAATGCATTAGAGCTCCAAATATTTCACAATAGACTTTTAGACACCAGTACTTGCCAAATAACAAAAACAATGTTTTTTCTCCAGAAAAGCAGTAGTTACAATCAATCCAAGGAGAACAAAAAAAGGAAAAAACTCAATCAAAAGAACGAAATAGCCAAATATAATACATCACTTTTTTAACCCCCTGTGATTCTTAGTATAAATATACTTTAAATTTTAAAAACGCCAGAAGAAAAAGAGACACACAGACGAAAAAGAGAAGATAAAAAGAGAGAGAAAGAAAAAGAAAGAGGACAGAAAAAAAAGAAAAAAGAACGAAATGCATGGAAGGAGACCCATACCACCCAACAAATGTATTCTATATTCCTATTTCCACTACTGTTCCATCAGGAGCCCCCTAACTTGCAGACCCCTTTTCTTCTCTCTCCTGCCGTTACATTTATACAATGCCATCTCCAGATTAAACACATGCAAGAGTCTTGCATATCAAGCCTAATATGTCAGAGGGTTTTCGTCCTTCCATTTTGAGGCAATCATTATACGGAAAATTGCTGCTGCCATAAAACACAAATAAACTTGGATCAGTTCTAACTGTAAGGTCTCATCACAACTAAGTAGCAACAAAGTTGAAGTTAATGGGACCACCCGCCCTATATTTTGATGCAGGAACGTTTCAATCCCATGCTTCAATATATTCAGTTTAAAGCAATCGGAAAACATGTGGACCATATCTGCAGGACCCCGTCCACATTTTAGGGAGTTGTTGCTTTTCCTTTTCCCCCATGCCCACAGTTTAGACGGCGTAAAATAAAGTCTAAATACTGTTTTAAAGTGTTGGGCTTTAAAACTGGCCGATAAGAATACCATTTTAGACAGTTTTAAAGATCTGTACAGATCTACACTCGGCACTTCGCCTAAAACAAAGGGCAGTCACAAATAATATCTTAAGGTTAAGTGGGAAGGATGGTAAAATAGCTACTGAACCCCAAGATATATTATAAATATTCGCTGACTTCTACCAGGATTTGTATCACTCTAGGGACTGCGCACCAATGATAATAGGCACAGTAAGGACTGAATGGCCCCTCTGATTCAGGAGTTAGAAGAAGACATTTCAATGAATGAGGTCACTGAGGCACTTCAGATGATGGCCTCGGGTAAGGCGACGGGCCCAGATGGGATTCCGATGGAGATCTATAAAACTTTACAGAGAGACTTAGCCCCTCTTCTGCTAGACTTGTTTTTAGATGTACAACAGAAGGGGATTCCGTCCCAATCTTGGCAACATAGTTATTTTCCTGAAGAAGGGAAAGGTTGCAGAGGATCCAGCTTCATACAGACCAATCTCATTGATAAATGCTGATGAGAAATTATACACCAAGATTATCGCGCTCAGAGTATCAAAGATAATTGCTTCCCTACTAAGTCCATGGCAGCATGGCTTTATCCCGGGTAGAGGGACGACGGATCATGTCTGAAGGGTAATTTCATTATTTAATATAGCGGACGCTACAGGCGAGAAGATGTTTTTGATACTGCTGGATGTGCAAAATACGTTTGATTAGGTTGAATGGGCATACCTGTGGAAGAATTTAAGATCTAATGGCTTTGGCCCACGTATATTAACCGCCCTTAGAGCAATGTATGTTCAATCGTTTGCAAAAATACAGCTGATGGGGAGGGAGTTTGGTAGGATTAAGGTCGCTCGTGGCACGATGCAGGGCTGCCTTTGCTCCCATATCCTCTTCGCACTCTATATAGACCCATTAATCTAGATCAATGCTAAACAATCAGGCAATCAAACCGATAGTGGTCAGGGGTTACAATACCAAAGTGTTAGCTTATGCCAACGACATTGCAGTTGTCACCCCTGACCCACTAGGTGCAATAGGAAGGATTGGAACTCTGGCCTCGGAATTTGGAAGGCAGTCGGGCTATGGTTTAAATACTGACAAAACAAAAATTATGTACTCCAAATCCATACTATGTCTGGATCAACAGAGGACGAAGGCAGCCACATATTTAGGGATAACTATAGCGGGGGAAGTTGGGACTACTTGGGATATTAATTCGGAACCTCTCCTAAAAAAGATAGGGGGAGATTTAAAGAGAATGGATAATTTACATCAAGCCATTATCAGAAGAACTAATGTCATAAAGTTGACAATGTTCCCTAACATTTTTTATCTACTCCGCTACATACTATTGGAATCTTCAAATTCCCTTTTAAAAAAAATAGAAGGGATCTTTTCACAATTTATATGGGGTTACAAGAAGATTAGGAGATCACTGAAATTAATGACTCTACCACAAGACCGAGGGGGATTGGCTGTTCCTAATCTCTTATATTACTATTGGACTCTAACTCTGCAGCAAATGACTATTTTATTTAGACCTAAAATTAGGGCTGAGACAATGTTAGTAGACCTGGTTAGGGAGATCCCGTCTTCCATCTATGAATTAGCCATTGGAGATTTAGCACCAGAGTTAGTACTGAGGCAGCTGGAGAGGAGCCACTACAAGAAAACGTGTTTCAAACTCCTAAGAGCAGCTTGGACCGTTGGCGTAAGGCTGGTATAATTTTTAAAATTCCAAAAGTCCAGAGGTAGTTGTCATTATGGCAGTCATCAATTTTCCCGGCCCCACTCTATGACAAAATAGGCAGAACTTGGGAGCAGGCGGGAATTAACAATATAGGAGATATTACCAATCTGGATGGAGTTATGCCTTTTGGAGTGCTTCGGGAACAATATGGGGTAGACCATAGGACATTATTTAAATACATACAAATAAGGGAGATAATCAAACCAGTTGTATCGCAGCTTACTAGCCTGGCCCGAATTCCCCTTTTAGAATGCCTAGTGTGCAGGCAGCCCAGAGTTAACGATTCGTACTCAATGCTGATTGATGCCAATCCTGATGATATAGCCAGATCAGAAAGTGGGTGGGTGGGTGGACAACTTAGATAATCAAAAACACATTGTTCTATTGTTCTAATAGAGTCTTCTTACTATATTCTAGGGTGGAGCAGAACTGGCGTAGTTTTACTCCACGGAATTCAGTGGAGTTACCTAAAAACTCCATGAGATTCCATGGAGTTCTGCAAGCATCAGAATTCTGGTCTGCTACACTGGTCACGCTAATTGTTTGTGGCGGGATCTTGTTTTGCACTGTAAAATCACATAAACGGCATCATGCAACGGACCCAAGGGCACTGCTTCTTTCTGTGACTCAAGTAGATTTTCTATTCAAGCGGCAGCTATCTTAGCGTGAGTAGCAACTTCATTAATTTGAACGATAGTGACCTGGCACGACCACCCACGTTGAGAAATCTCACCGGGAGGCAGTCTAGTGCTTATTTTTTCCCGCTCGCCAACTTAACTTTGGCGAATTTTAGCGAGGGAAAACTCCACCATGTTGAGGTTGGCAGAGTTTTTGCCAAACTCCACACTGAGTGGGCAGAAATCAGCAAACTCCATACCTACTATTTTAACAAACTTCAGAAAGATCCAGAAGTGAAGATGGTCAAGGGTAGACATTCAGTACGGTAAGACCTTCTCATATCACATTTATGCATGCACTTTCACATCACATCACAATTTCTAGAAACAGTCCTCTGTTAGTAAAGTGTTTTTACTTTCTTTTGCAGGTCCCCAAGTTCCTTCTATGGAGTGGTAAAGCAGCATTAAAAAATGAACAAGACTAGACCACATCCTGTGCGATTACCTACTTTTCGTTAAAACTGCATCAGTCCCTCAGAGAAGAGCAGCGGAAGCCGTGACAGTTTATTGCAGATGTGTTAGTGGGTCGGTGCATAAGAGAGTAAGTAAATTGATGACTGGATGTAAGAGTACAAGAATGAGTGATGGATTGAATGTGTACACCCTTTTTGGGTGCTTAAACACATCAGTGATAAAGAGACACTTTCAGTCATAGGCCAGACTTATTGGCATTGCCAATTCTTGCTTCTCTTCATGTAAGGAAATAAGTCATTTGTGTGAAACATTATTCTTATAGACTTTAAGGGGGATGTTAACAACCACTGTTCACTCCTTTTGCTAATCTGAATTTTATTAACAAATTTACAGAGCATGACAAAGAGAAAATAGCAAAGACCTCTAGCGACTCAATCTGAGTGCCCCGCTTAAGCAATGCAGTAATACGACACAAAGTATTACAGATACTGTGGCTTCGTTTCACACATGTGAGCGCTTAATGCATCATTATGAGCTCAACAAGTAGATATGAAGGGTAGTGTGATACCTCATGTTTCTCCATTTGCTGCTACACAACTCAAAATGTGTCCATTCTTCACCTAGCAGCACGTTTTACCAGGCTTAGCCTGCAAAATTTACATAGGAACAAGTGCCAGGTTGTGTAAAATGTAACACCAATTTTGCTGTGTGCAATTCGAGTTTTCTACTTCCATCATCCAGAGAGGTTTTAAGGCATGGTAAAGCGGGGAATTGCCCAGGTGCCCCATCTTCATAGGCCCCCCCTGGGAAAGTAAGCTTTCTTTTTATGTAGTTTACCTCTGTTTATTTCCCTATCACAGCCTTCCTTCTCTCTGCCTACTTCTACCTCTGAGTCCCTCTTGCTTAGCCCAGTAGCATTGTAAGGATATCTGGGGGCACTAGAAAGACACATTTCAGCTGTTTTTATTTGAAGCCCTTTCTGAAAGTTTGTTTGGCAGCAGGCAGGCTTCAATTAGCAGAACATTGGTAGTAAAATTACAAACAGGGGCCCCTAATTATGTCTTGCCCAGGGGCCGAAAAATCCTTATGACGACATTCTCACTATCAGTTTCATTCTGAGGCAGTAATGGGTGCGAAAAACCCTGGCACAAATAATGTTGCACACAAAATTGGGTCGACTGTTTTGACACTTTTATTAGATTTACAGACATCAGTTTAGTATAACATGCTAAAATGTTTTTCTGACCATTTTTCCCTTTGCATTTCCATAATTGTACTGGTTTGGCAAGCAATGCATTCAAGTTAGAAGCCCTGGCAAGTACCATGCAACTGGGGTAGACTAATGCATTTTATTGCTGGTGTCAGCATCACCGCACTTAATGTATTAGTCGCGTATAATTGTGTCTTTGGGACCACCCAAGTACGAGGTGCATACGAGGCGTGCTCAACTAGAATGCATTTAGAGCTCCACTACAGATGTTGCCCTTTTAAAAAGGTGCCGCTTTTACTGAGCGCTTTGTCTTGCCACCAAAGCATCTATTTTTGTGCCCACAAGTTCAGCCAATCATAGCCTGGTTGTTAATCTACAGGCTTCTGGGGCTCAACCAATGATAGCAGGAGTATTATGGGACGACAAGAGGCTGCTCTGCCCCGAAGGTGCTTCTGAAGACAAACAATGGAAAGCTCAACCGCACTTCGCGCAAGAATTCACTGTCCACAACTTCTTAGTAAGCAAGAAAGGCCACTTTATTAAGACAGGTGTGAAACCAAAACACCTAACAAACCAAAGGCAATTAACTCTTGTACTACCCCCTCCTTTCCTTTACCTGCCCTTTGAGGATGGACCAACCCGCTCCAGACTGCCCAACCCCCACTAAAAACGGCCTACAAAAGGAAAAAATTCAACCTGTCTTAGCGTGGCAAACCTACAAAACAAAATCAGTACCTAAAGCACTGATAAGAAAAAAGGCCTAAAGAGAAAAAGAGGGATGGGTGGGTGGGGCAAAACAAACACCGCCGCCCTCCTCCCGCCGGTAACGCCCTTTCCCTCCCTACGCTAGCCCTATATATAACTTCTGTCCCTCTCTAATTATTCCCCACCTGTGGCCAGCCTCTCAGTGCGAACCTGCCCAGGGAGAGACCGGCTCGTGCACGGCTCTCCCTAGGTCCCCCCTCGCGCAAGAATTCACTGTCCACAACTTCTTAGTAAGCAAGAAAGGCCACTTTATTAAGACAGGTGTGAAACCAAAACATCTTACAACATATTTCATTTATTTAATTATTTATTAACCCAAAGCTTCAGCTCACTGAGCAACCTTACTAAGGCGTAAAACCCCACCAAGTAAAACCAAAGGCAACTAACTCTTGTACTACCCCCTCCTTTCCTTTACCTGCCCTTTGAGGATGGACCAACCCGCTCCAGGCTGCCCACCCCCCACTAAAAACCCGCCAACCAAGAAAACCTTTAGAGTTTTCCTGCCTCACCTAGAAAGCAAATTAAACATGACTCTGAGAACACCACAACTAAACATCCAAAACTTTGGCTATCAAATAACGTAATTCTAATAAATAAAAGGACTGACCCAACTGGGAAAGGTGAACCCCATACTCACGAAACAAGTGCCGTTCAGAAACTTGTAAATGAGGATGAGCCAAGCTATAAATACTCAAGTCCTTAAAAAACAGTCTCATAGATAGGTTAAGTTTCCTCCTCGCTCTGTCCATAGCTGTGTGATTCTGAGCTCCATTCCAGAGTAGACGTGGCACAAATTCCGTCCAGCTCACCATGGTGCTCGCCCAGGCGTCTTTGATGACTTCCAGATCCATCTTCATCAATTTTATCAAAATCAGACCAGATAAGGAGACCAGATCGGGTTCACCCAGGTGAATTACTAGCAAGTCTGGCGGACCTTCTCCTCCCTCACAAAGTACAGACAAAAAAGGAAACAATCCCCCCCAACGCATTCCCCCTATACCATGCCTGAAAACCTCGTGTGTACAACTGTTGAGACCCAGTGATCTCCCACAAATCTGCCGCTCAGCATAAACCGCGGCCCATTCGACGAAGGAGTGTCCCACAATCCAAATTGTCCATTTACTGTGTCCCATCCTGCGCAAAGGACCTATGCAGAAAACATGTATTAACAAGAAGAGAAAGAAATTTGAACTATTACTAACATACATTCCGCAGCATTTCGAACTCCACCTCCCAAGTCTGCGTATCTGTGACCAATCCCGCCCCAACCGGGCAGCCTCCGTCGCTGCCCCAATACGAAAGGAATGCGTCCCAAAGACCAAAGGGTTCTCCCCTACAGCCAACAAAACCTGCCGAAAAACAGCCAACAACTGGGCAATAGAAATATGACTCCCGTCAACAGGACAGAAAACAACACCAGGCAGGAAAAAAGAAGAAACCTTAAAAACCTCCCACTCCCGAACTAAGCAACAGAAATCCAATCCACTCGTCCCCCAGAAAACTAATTTGCCCCTGCACAGCACAAATGATCAGTCTTGTAAGCCCGCAGCCAAAGTCTCAACCGATCACCCTCCACAAGACGTCAGCCCTAGTAATGCCGACCGTGGCTCGCAATCCCAAGAGCTCAGAAGCCCGGAAATGCCCCAAAAAGAACCATAAAAAACACAAATGAAATTTGCCACACTCAAAGGCATCGGAACAAGACGACAACTTAACTAACATCTTCTAAAGCAGTGCAAACTTCACTGGCTGCCGCAACCGTTTAGAACCAGCCAGCTGCCTACCCAAACCGTTCAACACCTTTCAAACCAAAAATCCCCCCCTACCGGATACCTCCCCCAACGCAGCTGCCCAGAAAAAGAAATACCAGGCACTTAACCGGCTATCGAGGTATGCGAAAAGCCCTTATCAATAAGGTGCAAAACAAAAACTCAACAAAAACTGCTCCCCAGGCAACCCCCCTAAAAAGTAAACTCATTACCAAAGCTCAAAAAATTCCTGCCATGCATTCAGATAACTGCCGACTCGTAGCTGCAACAACCGAATTCTCAACCAATTGGACAATCCTCAATCCCCAAAGCCCCTACGTACTGTGGGATCTGAGTCTGTTGAGCTCTGCCCTAAGACCCAGCCTGTGGAAATCCGTCCACTGTAAACTAGACAAAGCTTGCTATAGAAGTAGTAGCTCCTGGAATATGTCTCGCTTTGAAAACAATAGCCAGCTGTAAACACCTCAACATGAAAGCACGCAGTAACTTCAGCACACGCAACTCTTTTGCGTTCTGCCTGTTGATCAGTGCAAACACCGCCAGGTTCTCCATATGGAATAAATTCCCCCAGACCTAAAGGGGCCCCGCAGAGGAAACAACTCCAAAAAGCAATACTGCGGCCCGACTCCTCCACTGCACATGCCAACTTGCAGCACACCATCGCCACTCCCAGAATATGCCAAAAATCTTTAACCCAGAAGCATCTTTGTAGATCATTAACTGCCAGACCGTGTCTTCATCCACAAAAACAAAGACACTCCATAAATCTTGCAGACAAGGTAACCATATGGACAGAAACGCCCTGACCACTCCAGGAGGGCGCACCCGATGCTGTGGGAGATAGGCTGTCCTTCTCTGGAGCTTGCCGCACCGGCAGAGTCTTGTCATCAACTTGGTCCCCAAGCATTTCATCACCAATTCCAATATACCTGGTCCTCCCAACAAACTTGCTGCACCGGCAGCATCTTATCAGCAACTTGCTCCCCAAACAACCCCACACCAATTCCAATAGACCTGGGCCGCTTAGGCACAATCCCTTTCCCCTGGTGCCAAACAGACCACCAACCCGTCTTACCTTTTGGCAACTGCGACTGCCGTTGTTGAAACACCGCAGGGTCCACCAGTTGAGACTGGACGGCCAAGGGAAATCTGACTTTTGCGTGGTCCGCACCAGACACTTGCAAAATACTAAGAGAAAAGGGTTGTCCCAAACCCCCTAGTTTCTGTTGTACTGCAACCTCTCCAACATCCCCAGCACGTAAGTCACCCTCCTCCAGGTCCTCATCATCAAAATCCAGAATTAATGCATCATCATTTCCAAATTATTCCCCCACTGTTACCAGGCAACACCACCCCATAAAATTATATCCAACGTTATGCCATCACCATGTTCAAAATAATCCCCATTGCCACTGGCATCTCACCATCACCAACTCCACCAACATAAAAATGCCATTGAATATCATTATGAACCACTCCGGCACCCGTCGCAGAAAAGAAATCCGCTCCAGATCCCTTTCCTGTGCCCTCCCCCCAGACCTAACCGCAGCTTGGTCAGCCTGCATCTTCCACTTGCCAGCCGATGACTTGCTCCCTGTAGATGTATCCTTGCCCGTGCGGCTGCTCAAGCCAGACTGCGCCTGACCAGAAAACCCAAAAAAAAAACACTGTGCCATCTAAAACGGAATCAGCACCCGAGCCTATCCACACCCAATAGCCACCCCTGGGAGCACGCACCACCTGAGGAGCCACCGCACCACAACCCCTCCCTTGTGGACCCAGCCTGTAACACTGGGCCAGCCTGCACAAATACTTCACCACAGCTGGATGTCTGCTCCTCCCCCCCCCGCAAAGGGCAAAGAAGCACTGTCAGAAAGCAAGTGGCCATCAAAACCCTACCCCTTTTCCATCCAGGGGCACATCATCGCATTCACAAACTGCAATAACGTAGCAGGGCTCACCACATAATTCCTCCCATCAATGGACATCACCGGGCACCCCTAATCAATAGCCGCACCGCTGGCGGGGCTGCAGGAGCAGGCTGAGATGTGCGTGGCACCGTAATAAGGGGTTCCCTGCCCCCTCCCCGGCCTCCAAAACGGACCCCAAAGACCTCCTCCCCCAAAGACACCTTCAAAGTTAATTAATGCCCTCTCTGTAATCTGAAAGAAGACCTTTTATTATAAAAAAGTTCTATTCTCCATGACTATGGAAGTGCCTTCCCCGTGCGTTCTTGTGGTTGAGAGTCTGCCATCTATTGCATTACTACCCTTTCACCTGTGACTGGTACTCTTTTTGTAACATGCACACATCACTTTTCTCTTGTAACACCCGTTTGCTACCTATTACATCTTGTTTGCTTTCGATACGTGCACAAGTGCCACCATTGCCCGTGTTTGAGTGTCCTCCATCCATGACAGAGCTACACCGCCACTCGCACCCCGCACACCCCGTATCCTGCACACATGCCACCCCCCACCAGCAATGCACCGCCCGCCACCCCCCACACCCTGCCCGCTCTCGACTGTCAACTCTGCCCCATGCAAACACTCACTTCCATAATTTGCCCACCTGCAACGCTCCCATATATCAGCTCTGTCCCCACCGCGAAGCACTCCGACACCCCCGGGCAAAAGACCGCGCTACACCAAAACGCACAAACAAATGAAAAATTAATAAAATCCAAACTCTTCCCTCACCTGCCTCTGCTGACAAACCACCGAGTCAGCCGCCGGCCAGGCCCCCGCCTCCCGCCTGCCGTCCCATGCCATCGCGCAGCTCCCGAAGGAGCCATACATACCAAAGCCAGGCTGTCCAGAAACCGGGGTGGGGGCCTGGCGGCGTCGCAGTCTTCTTTATCGGCCTGCGGAGAAAAACAGGCCGACACCGCCCGCGCCACCACCGGCCGCCATCCTGGAGGGGCGAGTGAGCCCCACCCAGGCCGCGCCCGGCACACCAGGCTGGAGCAGGTCCTCACTACCCGCAGCGCATAGGACCCGTACGGCCTCTCACACCTCCGACGACCCAGCCATCCGCCAGCACCACCGTGAGGTATGTGGCGCAGGGCGAAGTAGCTGAACTTTCTCCGCAAAAAAAACACCGCCGCCCACCTCCCGCCAGTAACGCCCTTTCCCTCCCTACGCTAGCCCTATATATAACTTCTGTCCCTCTCTAATTATTCCCCACCTGTGGCCAGCCTCTCAGCGCGAACCTGCCCAGGGAGAGACCGGCTCGCGCACGGCTCTCCCTGGGTCCCCCCTTCTCTGCAGTGATGGTGTGAATCTCAGCCTCAGGGCCTTCCAGCTGCTGCTCCCCAGGCAAGACATAATTTCAGCTGCCAGGGTGAGGCCCCTGCTGGATGACATTGATTGTGTCCCAATAATGCCTTTAATTGAGGGAATTCATATTGCTGCTGCAGAGTGTGTTCTGTGTCAATGACACTGTCACAGTATGCAATAAGTTATTTATGTGACAGACTGTCTGTTATTTGGGAAGGCCATTAAAGCATTGCTTCCCAATCAAAATTAGATGTTATCAAATATCCAAATGTTGCAATGGTATGTATTCTCCAAACAAACGATAGAAACGTGTTTTCCTTTTTGTTGGCTGTGCATAATGTTACTGGAAAGTACTATGGTCAATGAGGCATTGTGCTATTCTACATAAAATGTTTCATAGAGTTGTATGCCTATAATGTAAAAGAACTATGTTATGTTGTTGCTTACTACTGAATCAGCATTTTTTGGTTACAGGTTCTGTCTTAGGGCCCCTTCATCCATATAAATAAATCTGGCCACCCACACACTCACATGAATTCTTACATTGAAATGTTCACTGGTAGAAGAAATTGGGTTTCTGCTTGCCAGAGGTATGCACCTTTCCAAGCAGGAACCACAATCCTAGTCAGGGTAAGTCACAAACACACCCTAAATTAACCTGTGCTCACCCCCTGATAGCTTGGCATAGAGCAGTCAGGCTTAACTTAAGAGGAAATGTGTAAAGTATTTGTGCAATACTTCAAACAGTAAAACAGTGAAACAACACAAAAATATACCACATCAGGTTAGAAAAATAGAACTAAACAAGACCAAAATGACAAAAATCCAATAAGTAGAACCAGAGTCATGAATTTTTAAACAATAACTGAAATGTAGTATTTGAAGGCATAAAACGCCAACTGGTGCTATCTGGTTGCGCTAGACCAGGTCAAATCCAAAAGTTCAGACAATTGTGATGGAGTGTGGTTCAGATATAGCGACCAGCCTTAGCCTGTTGCAAAGTACCTTGCTTGTGTAGACGTCGAGGACAAGATGTGAGGAGCAGGGGAGACGATGTGTTATCTATCATACACAGGATGCAGGCAATGCATCGGCTCTGAGCCACGTAAAGTAGAAGATGCGTCAGAAATGGAATTGATGCACCGCACAGTTAGCAATGCGTCATGGGCAATCCTCGCAACAGCCGCGTTGTGTCCACAATGGAAGAGATGCCCCGGTTCTGAGTGTTTTGAGTAAACCTGGGCAGTGAACTCCACCCCGCTCACGGAGTTTGCGAAGTTTCCCACATTCCAAGTTACCAGGAGCTTGCAGAGTTCCGAAAAACTCCGCCTCGCGGAGGGGAGTTTTTTCCTCGCTCGCGTTCACCAACGTCAAGGTGGGGGGGCGAGGAAAATCAACCTCCAGACGCGATTTCTCCTTATCTGCACTCGTCAACATCAAGTTGGCGAGCGCAAGCGTGGAAAATAAACTTTGCGGCGAGATTTCTCAATGCAGGGTGATCAGGTTTCTCATTGCTAGTGGTCGTTCGCAATGAGTCTCCGACTGCAAAGTCTCTCCCACTTCGAAGGTACAACTGGGTATAAGTACTGGACCTCTGACACCACCAACTCAGAACACTTCTGAACCTGTGGACATTCTGCCAGGAAGGACTGCTGTGCTGATAAAGGAACTGCCACGTTGCTGAACTGCTACTCTGCTGGACTCCAGCTTTGCTGTAGTAACCTGCTGCACCTGGATTCTGCTATCTGAGAGCCTTGCCCTGCCCAGTGTGGCCAATCCAGTCCTGGACCCTTGGAAGTGGGTATAAAGGGTTGCTTCAGCAAAAATCCACCCATCAACACAGTTGCGTGTTTCACAACTGGAGCATCTCCCTCGATGACAACGCATTGCCACTGTTGCGGGCTTCAACCATGCATCGCCTTTGCCGTAGAGTATGACTGTGATGCATCACCGACTGCACAGCACATTGACCCTGGTTCCATTGCATCTTCCTATGGGTCACATCTTAAAGATTGTCGACGACACATCACCTCCTTTGCTCCTTGTTTCTCGTCTTTGACATCGACGCAAACAAGGTACTTTGCAGAAGGCCAAGGATAATCCCTGTATCGGACCAGTGCTCCATCGCCGTTGGCCTGAGCTTATGGATTTGATGTGGTGTAGCAAAATCAGATAGCTCCAGTTGTTGCTTTATGCTTTAAAGCACTACATTTCAGTTTATTCTAAAAAATCATAACTCTAGTTGTACTTTTTGGATTTTTGTTGTTTTGGTCTTGTTTTATTAATATAAATATCCTTTATCTTTTTAACCCGGCGTGGAGGCTTTTTGTGGTGTTTTCACTGTAGTACTGTGTGAAGTGTTGCACAAATACTTTATACATTGCATCTAAAGTTAAGCCTGACTGCTCTGTGCCAAGCTACCAGAGGGTGAGCACAGGTTAATTTAGTGTGTGTTTGTCACTTACCCTGACTATGATCGTGGTTGCTGCTTGACTGAGGTACACACCCCAGTCAATAAACAAGCGAATTTCTAACAGTAAGCATTTTCTGTTTGGTATCTGGAAAATTGTAATTAAAAAATTCTCTTTAATGGCAAAGTCGGATTTTAAGTTACAATTTTGAAAATGCCACTTTTGCACTCTTAGAAAGGTAGCTTTTATGCTGCCCTAAACTGTTTGGTGCCTGCTTTCTATCCTGAGTCACATGACTGGGTGTACTTGGCAGGTGGATTTTATTTATTCCTCCAAGACAGCCACAAGATAGAGGGATTAGGTGTGCCTAGATGGGCCATTAACTGGCAGAATGGGGGCGAAGATGGACCCAGCCCCACTTACAACTGAATAGGCTGTGCTCTTTCCTCACACAAAGGACTAGTCACACCTGTATTGTTCATACAGTCAGCTTAGAGCCAGACCAGTGGAGTCAGAAAACTTCAAGCTTTTCAAAGGTAATTCTCTAGAAACTTCTACTTTAAAGGAGGCTCCAGTTGTAGAAAGGGGACCCTCAGACCCACTCTTCAATTCACTTTCTGGGCCTGCAAAAGGACTCTCAGAGGGCTGCCTGTTGGTGTAGTCTGCTGTGTACTCTACTAAACTGCATTGCTTCACCTGGGAAGACTGCGTTGCTTCCTAGAGCCTGCCTTGAGCCTTCAGAGGCCTGCTCTGATTATCACCTGTACCCAGGACTGCCAGAGTGACTCCAGGGGCTAATTTGCTGGCCTCCTGTTCTGAGCCTCAGGGATAGAAAAGGTTTCCATCTGGACCCAGCCTGAGGGAGTCCTAACCCTCCAAGTAGTGCCCCTCCAGTCCGGAACTAGTGGTGCTAAAGTTGCCCAGATAGCCAAAATCCAAAACTAAGGTTTTCGAACTTTTTTGATAAAAACTGCTCTGAGAACCAAAAGAAGAACGGGACCAAACTCCTTGACTATCTGCCCAAGGTGTATCGCCACTCTGACTGAGTTTGAGCAGCTCCCAATAGGTACTCCTACACAGCAGTAAATATTGTTCAGCGATCTTTCCCCAAAGGGATATCTGGACTCCTGGAACTCTGGATGGCTGCAGTCTCCTGCCTTGTCCCACTGGAGATTTTCAACTTCCAAAGAAGAGACTCAGGGCATGATTAATATCCCAGCAGACAGCCCACGGGTCCACCAAGGCAACGGGGTAATTTACTCAATTGCCCTGGTGGAAGGACGGCCCGCCAGATTTATAAATGACCATCTAGCTGGCAGTCATTATAAAGGTATTGGCAGGAACTGCCTTCACTGTGGTTCCTGTCAATGCATTTTACTGTTTGCTGCAGAGCTGGAAGGATGCATCTCTGCAGCAAACAGTTTTTCTTTTTTCATTTCAAAAATGAAAATCCTGACAAAGTATTGAATCCCTCACCATGAGAAGCTTCTCCTAAGGCAGGGGGGCCATTATAACGATTTTTCTGTCCTTACCGCCAGGATGTACTTGGCAGTAAGGAACAGTACTAAATGACGACATGAACGCCCTTGCAAACTGGATGTCCACCTGCATTTACATCGGGCAAGTGGACCTTCCTATTGGCGGTATGTATATTCCGCCGCTGTTGTGATGGAGTATAGACATCGCCAAAATATAAATCGGGCCCTAAGTCGGAACATAGAAATCTTCAACACAACTTCGTCCAGTGACTCCCCAACGATGACGCTCCAGCCTGCAGCGTTCAATGCTGAAGTTTACCTTCTCAGAACATTTTCTTCAAAAACATTTTTTAAGTTTCAAAAAAATAAATTTATTAAAAGTATGTAAAAAGAGAAAAGACAAGATCTTCAAATAACAAAGTATCGTAAATGAACATTACAGAGCATATTATTAATGGTACATAGGCAAATAATCACATTAGAGGAGAAAAGCTGTGACAAAAAATCTAAAAAGGGTATAAGGAGAGGACAAGAAAATATGGAACACAATAATTATGCAAAAAGAACAAAATTATAATAGATCAAGTAAAAGTTAGAGAAATAGCTAGAATAAATGCATATCATTCTTAACAAGGAGATGCTTCTCCTTTCCGCATCATCACTGCTGAGCTGTGCTTGTAAGGAAAAGCGATGGAATGGCACTTCTCTCTTGCACATGCACAGTAGAACTAGATGGCACATCCATGAAGACGGAGTTTCTCTCTGATTCTCACCATTACCTTTGTTAATATTTTTTTAGGCAGTCTCTCTCCTAGCTGGAAGAAACCAAATTATTGATTTGTTAGTTGCTGCTGCCTTCCAGCAGATCACAAAAACCTGGAAGGATGCCGCAACTCTCATATTCAGCTTGGTGGTATTCCGTCTGCAATAATCACAGACTTGACACATCTTTTGTTTTTCCTATGTCCTAGAAACACAAAAGACTACTTCTATGGTCTCCAGTTACAGCATTTTTAGATGATAATGCTAAAAAATCCTTTGCTCCAATACCGTGTGTTCAGGAAGTAGAACATTGTCTTCAAAATTTGATGTGATCTCGCTTGGCAAGATGTCCATGGTTGTCACGTTGATCTATTAGGTGCTAGTTGTTACCTTAAACTTTTAAAATACATAACTACAATTCTGCTAGTTGTATTTTTGTCATTTTGGTGTCAAGTTGATTAAAATGTCATCTATTTTCCTAAATTTCTGTGGGATTTTTCTTGTAATTTGTTTTTACTTTATTGCTGTTTGTGTGGTGCATAAATACTTTACACATTGCCTCTAAGTTAAAAGCGCCCTGCTTTTGTGGCAAGCTACCAGAGTGTTAAGCACAGGTTAATTTAGTGACGTTTATTTATTTTGGACTTACCAGAGGGCGCCCTGATCTGCTTTTACCGCATCCACAGATTTCTGTTCAGAGGAGCATTCCTTGAGGCTGCAGTTCCAACTCCCCAAACCCCTTCTCCTCCTGAAACGCGGACCGCGCATTGCCCAGGACTACAACACCCAGAGGGCAGCGCGGTCTCGTGAGAGGAGAGGAGGAGCTCCAGTCGCCACCTGGAGGATAAGACCTGACTTGGGATACCGCTGCGCGGGACGTTTATTTATTTTGCACTTCCAGTGGGCTCCCTGATCTGCTTTTGCCGCATTCCACGGATTTCTGTTCAGAGGGGCATTCCTTGTGGCTGCAGTTCCATCTCCCCAAACCTCTTCTCCTCCTGAAACGCGGACCGCGCATCGCCCAGGATTACAACACCCAGAGAGCAGCGCGGTCTCACGAGAGGAAAGGAGGAGCTCCAGTCGCCACCGGGAGGATAAGACCTGACTGGGGATACAGCGGCACGGGACACGCCTGGGCTCACCCGGGCGAAGCCGTTGCCAAGGGTGGGCCCGTCCTTACCCGTCTGTGACCGATTGAGACCGGGCTGGGCCCACTCTCTTGGTTTTTTGGACCCTGATAACAGCTTGAATTGGTCAGTAAGCACATATTTATGCTAGTTGGTTTATTGTACCATTAGGATTTTCTCTCGATTGGTTGTGGACTGGACTGTAACTGTTGGAACTATAATTATAAGTATATAATAATTGAAGAGTGTCTGTAGAGTTCCTTGTACATAATTTAAATTTGCCACTCTTTCCCATATATTGGAGTGAATTTGGATAATATGGGAAAAAGGAAATCGATTAGCCCAGAGCCTAGTGCAGGAAAGAAACTTCATACAGAATCCCAACAAACCTTATTGAGCTACCTTACTGGAGCAATGGGGGCTTTGGATAAGCAGATTAGTTGAGTGGAAGAATCTTTGGAAGCAGGTACCTCACGACTAAATCCTGAATTAGATCACCCTGAGGTCAAAGATAGCTCGAGACAAGTTACAACGACAAAGAATGTCACAAACGGTTCTATCCAGCGTATCCCCGATGAAAGAATCCTAAGTAATTCAGATTCCTCTTTACAGCCTCCTCAAAAGAAACAAAAAAATACCACTCTAGATGAAAACATAGTAGCCGACAATAACACAAGCAATTGTAGCAAAAACACCTGTATAGATAGTGCACCAATAAAAGTAAAACATGGCCACCAAGGAAAAAAAAGGGGGGTTTACGAAAAGCTTCATTAAAGGCAAGAGATGAAAACAGCAAAAATCTTGAGGCTCACAATAATGACATAAAAAACTTAACAACCCTGGTGGAAAGGTTAGATCTCTACTTGAGAGTCAGACTGGATCAAATGGGGACCAGACTGACCCTCATAGAAGAGTCTTTAATAGTAACAAGCAATGTGGAGACGATGATAAATCCTACTCCAGCCATCAAGGAATAGTAAATAGCGGTAAAAACATAAATAACAGACCCTGAATGGCTCAGGAAGAAGGTCTCTTTAACCTTTAAGGATAGAGAACCTCTTCTAATTGGTCCCACTACGTCTAAGCAATTGGCAAAACATCTATCAAGAGACTTGTGGAGGCAGACTGATAAGATCAATCCAACTAAAAACACAATTTTGGGGAAAGGATTCAGGGCTTCAAAGAGAACCACAGAAAATTCGGGGACAATTAACCCTGCACATCCCTTTAAGGTTTACCAACACCCAGTCTCAAATCCTGTAGGTCTAAATCGGTGCGATCCGGGTGCTGACCAACACCTAGATTTACCACCTGCTGCCACCCCATATATAATTGTGTTGGCAAACGCTCCGAAAAAGGGACCTTCGGAAATAGAATCCTGGGAAACACTCAGAAATAAATCGCTTCATTGGTTGGGCAGGAAATCAGGTCTAACTGAGCATTTGTTTACTGAGTTTAAGATGGCAGGAAGGGTTCAGTGGGTGGGCAGTCGTGGGAAAATGTTTTTGGGAGATTGCATCGTTCTCACTTTTAGATCGCCCTTGCTGGTCAAGAAAATTTTGTGGGAGAGGGGTAACAACAAATCCTTAGAAATGGGGGAGATCAACATACTTCCACTTGGCTTTTTTTACCCTCTGCCGAGTAGGCCCCCGAATGTAACTAGGCTTGGTAACAACACATTGAGCCAGGATTACTGTTATGATATGGCAACTTGTAATAGATTCAATGTGCTATCAGGATTGGAAGAAACTGACTGACTTACTATGTCTAACCCCAATTGTTCTGGGAAACAGGATTCTCTGATTTTAGCAGATCAGTATCAAATAGTACACCTGTCTCCACCCAATCGGTCTACAATTACGACCACCCCTGTTACTGGATCTAACCCTTGTATTGAATATCCTTTGAATTTACCATCAAATCCAGCATTAGCTTTTAGTAAAAGGAGAGAAACACCTGAGATTCTACCTCACTCCGATTCGCAACTTGGGATCATTAGTCAAGGCTTTGTATCCACAGGACCCTCGGATAAATCCTCCCTTAACATACTCTATTGGAATATAGCTGGGTTGCGCTCTAAAGTGGCCAATGAAATCTGGCTTTGATTCGTACAAAAGTTCAAAGTCCTCTGTCTCCAAGAGACATGGGCTACATCCGAGATACACATAGAGGGCTTTAAAACCTATTTTTCACGAGCACTCTGAAGTAATCACGAAGAAGTAAGTCGCAGGAAGAAGTAAATTGTAATTAATTAAGAAGTTTATTCAGAGAGGCGTAAGACATCTCTATAAGCCTGAGCCAACCGTTACCACTGAGACTCTCGGAACACTCTGCACTCCGAGTGCTCCGAGTTCCAGATGAGAACAGATGACACGAGAACACCACACATCTCCCCTCTTAAAAGAAAAAGAAATAAGTAACAAATATAAACTAAAACAAATTCATTTAAAACACATTTTTTTTACATATTGGAATAACAATTAAAAGAAAAACCAAATCAAAACACACATCTCAAAACACAGGAGATAATTACCTATAACAAGTCTCAGCACAGATATACAAATGATCTCCTCATTACATAGTCTTACACACATGGTGTCTCTCTTTGCCTATGACTCGTTCTATGTTGATTAGAAATCGAACTATGCTGATTCTTCCACCCAATCGTGTTCCCATAAGAAGACCTAGGACTTGGAGTTGCGCTTCTGTGTGCAGTAACTGTACTACTCTCTTTCTGACTTGAACTAGTCACATCCACTAATCTGGGAACCTTCACTACCTTGGAAAAACTCCAAACATTACCATCTGACAATTCCACAACTTGTTTGCCTACCCTAACAACTTGCATGGGATCAAAAAAACGAGATTCTCCAGACCTAATAAAACCAGACTTTCTTACTCGCACCCAATCACCAATGCTGCACGGATGACAGACAGTGGAGTCCCTCACTTTGGACATCAAACTCATATCTTTCCCACTAAACAAACCTCTCATCCATTGTTGACTTATATTGCAAATGCTTTTCCTCCCCCGCATTTTTTCGAATGGGGATCAATCACCATCACTCCTGGGGGTGTTCCTATAACTCCACAAAAGTTTTCTCACAGCATCATAGTAATTTTGACCATTGCACAAAGCAAGTTGCAATCCTTCTTTCAATACCCTAATCCACCTTTCTACCATACTATTTCCTTGGGGATAATAAACAGAAGAACGTTTATGAATTATCCCAAGATCATGTTAAAATGATTTCATTTCACAAGATGTGAACTGTGCACCGTTGTCGGACAAAATTAAAACTGGAAAACCTTCCTTTTCAAAAACACTGTTAAGAAAATCAATGATAATTTTGGAAGTTACATGAGGTACAAATTTCACCTCAGGCCACTGAGAAAACTGATCAATTAAAACAATAGCATAAATAGGATTTTGTCCAAAGCTCATGGGACCAGCAATATCAATTGAAACAGATTCCCAAGGCTTAGTAGGTCTTGTGACAGAGTCACAATGATAGTTTGCAACCTTCAGTGATTTGTCACTGACAGTACATTCCAAGCATGATCTAACCTTTCTTTCTATGGATCTGTCAATTCCAGGCCACCAGAACTCACTTCTAATTCTCCTTTTCATACTCGTCATTCCAGGATGCCCCTCGTGAGCCATCTCAAGCACCATATCTCTAAGATCTCGAGGTACAACTAACTGCAAACCTCTTAGTAAAGTGTTGTTTTGAACAGAAAGTTCTATCTGAAAATAAGATAACATTTCTTGGGACAAACTAGCTTTATCTGGCCAACCGTCCTTGACGAAAGACAAAACACTCTTATAATCATCATCACTAGCACAAGCAATTTTCCAGTCCACTTCTCTTATGCAACCCTTGGAAACTTCACAAATAGAGACTACCCTGTCAGGATCTTCATCACAAGCAACAACATTATCGTCATCGACGGGTAACCTCGAAAGACAATCGTCTAAAACATTCTTAGCGCCAGGAATGTACTCTACCTGGAAGTGGAAATCTTGTACTTTATACTGCCATCTAGCTATTCTAGCAGTCACCTTATTACACCCTTTAGTAGTGAATAGGTCTACAAGAGGACGATGGCCAGTTCTTACTGAAAACCTTGATCCGTACACATATTTGCAAAAATACTCAATCCCCCACTAACAGGCGAGAGTTTCTTTTTCTAGAGTCGGATATTTGTCCTCTGCACCCCGTAATGGCCTTGATGCAAACGCGATAGTAACAAGATTGCCTTTTTGTTTCTGCATAAGTACTGCACCAATACCCACATTACTAGCATCGGTAATAATGACAGATTCACACGAAGTATCAAATGGAGATAAAGCAGATGCTGAAGCAATGCATTTCTTTACATAAGAAAACTGATCTTTACAATTGGAATCCCAAACAAATAACTGATGATTTTTCATTAAGTTCCTTAAGTGTACAGTCTTGTCAGCAAAAGTAGGGAAAAATTGGGCATAGTATTCAGCTAATCCTAAAAAGGACCTGAGTTGATCCTTATTGGTAGGTTCGGGAGCATCTTCAATAGCTTTGACTAAACTATGCTTGGGTGAAATACCTTTTTCACTAATAGAATGGCCCAAATAATCAACTGACTCCATGCCAAATTTACATTTTTCTTTAGTTAATGTCAACCCATTGTCATGCAAAATAGATAAGACCTGGTACAAAATCTCTGAGTGCTCTTTCTCATTTTTCCCAAAAACTAATATATCGTCTTGAAAGTATAATACGTTAGAAAGATTCTTAAACAAATTGTGCATGACCCGCTGAAAAACTGAAGAGGCTGAAACTAGCCCAAACGGCATTCTTTTGTATCTATAGGCACCTTCTGTGGTAATAAAAGATGTTAGGTGTTTACTCTCTTCATGAAGTGCTATTTGATGATACGCGTTAGAAAAATCTAACATGGTGAAAATAGAAGCACCCTTGAGTTTCGAGAACATTTCCACGATGTTCGGGAGGGGATGTCTGGCAACCCAAACATTTGAATTGAGGTCTCTCATGTCAACACATAATCTCACCTTGCCGTTAGGCTTATGTGCAACGACAACAGGCGAAAGCCATTCAGAAGATTCGATTTCTTCTATGACATCTAGTTCACAAAGTCTCTCTAATTCTTTTTTAACAGACTCCCTCAAAGATAATGGAATGTTCCTAACCTTATGAACTTTCGGCACAGCATTATGTTTCAAAATGATTTTATGTTGAAACTTCTTTAATAACCCTAGTTTAGGTGAGAATACGTCAGGAAATAATGTTTCCCATTTGTTGTTAGAGACCAAACTAACTTGACTGATGATGTCCGAATATCCCAAAACTTTTTGAGGGTGGTTAGGATCCAATTTAATCATTAAATCACACTGTTGAGGCCACCCTAATAAACATGAGCCCTCTTTGGCAACATAAACTCTAGAACTTATGGTTTTGCCTTTAAATGAAAGATCGGTGTTAAAGTAACCCAAAACATCTATTGGTTTTTTCCCATAGCCGACTAATCTAATGTCAGAAGGAAACAAAGATACATTAGGAAATTCTTTTAACCATTCATCACCAATCAACGTGTGCCTGGCCCCTGAATCAGCCATGACTTTTATAACCTTTGTACCTATCTGCAACATGCAGAATGGAGCATCTTTTTTCTCTATGTCAATTTCATACACTGTTAATAAATCATCAAAATCATCAGTATCAGTATCAGCTTCATGAATATTTTTAGATTTGTTATTTTTAACATCTACAGTATTGTATTTAGATTTATTTCTAGACTTGCACATTCTTGCAAAATGTCCTCTGGATTTACAATATTTGCATACTTGACCTATGGCTGGACATCTTTTATCAGTTACAACATGACCAGGAAAACGACATTTGAAACAAACTACATCTTTCCTGAAATTGTAGTTTACTGGACCAGAAGATTTGCCGTAACTGTTCTCCGTGAATTTCTTCCTAACAACTTCAACTTCAGAAGTTAAAGTCTTTTTATCAGAAGATTCCTTCGTTTTTTTCTCAGACAGTTCTTTTATTCCCAATTTCATGTCCTCAAAGCGATGAGCTATGTCGAGGGCTTTGGTAAGAGATAAATCATTTGCGTCTAACAACTTCTCTTGTAATTTGACATCAGCAACATTATGTACTAACTGGTCTCTCACCATCTGGTCATGAAACTCTTGATAATTGCATTTAGCGGCCAAAATTCTCAGGTCTTGTACAAAAGAGTCTAAGGGTTCACTTGTCAATTGAAGTCTGCTCAAAAATTTGTGGCGGTCAACTACCTCATTTACTTTTTTAATATATTGCCTGTCAAGTTACATTATAGCATTTTCATAGACGTCAGTCTCTTCCTCGCTAGAATTGTCCAAAGCTAAAGGAGGTAGATGGCTAAGCACTTGCCTGCCTTCAGCACCAAGAGAATGTTTTAAAATCGCCAATTTACGCTTATCAGTATAAGTATCTCCTCCAATTGCCTCCAGGTAGGCTTCAAAACCTCCTCTCCATTGTTTCCATTCCAATGGTGGTTCTCCAGGAGAAGCTAAGAATGGAGGCGGAGCATTAAAACTTTCCATGGTAATAGTGTTCCTTGCTTGTATTAAAACGATAAAATTATGACAAAAGAAAATAATATAAAAATTAAGGTTTGAATGTACTATTGCTTAGTACACAATATATTATCCAAGTAAGTTATTGTGATGTCATAGCTTCTTTTGACCAAGCGAGATTTATACACCAAGTGGCTATTGTGAGGTCATAGTTTGCAAGGATATAATGAATCTTGACTCAATTATGAGTCATAGGCATTGTTCCATGAGTAGGAAAAAGAACACGGATCAGGGTATAGATACGTCACAAACACTGAGTTGCTAGGATACAAATACATGCACAGCAACTTGCATTTACGCGCATGCGTTAAAAATCAGTCCCAGTAAGTGTTCGTTGCGCATGCGTTAAAGTGCGCACTGAAGTATCGTCAGCGCATGCACAGAATGACGTTGTGACGTTGCGTGCCGGAAACTCAGAAAATGTACAAAATTAAGGAAAAGTCTCACCGGACACGCTCCGAATGTGCGATTTTCAGGAATAAAAATCAACTTGTCTTTACCAGCATCGGACCGCACTCTGGATGTAATTGCCACTTTGATAATATTAACGGTAATCTTGGTCCGCAGTCTGCAGGGCTTCAGGCTTGAGGATCAGCTAGGTTCGTCACCGGATCGTCGCCAGTGAAGTAATCACGAAGAAGTAAGTCGCAGGAAGAAGTAAATTGTAATTAATTAAGAAGTTTATTCAGAGAGGCGTAAGACATCTCTATAAGCCTGAGCCAACCGTTACCACTGAGACTCTCGGAAAACTCTTCACTCCGAGTGTTCCGAGTTCCAGATGAGAACAGATGACACGAGAACACCACACACTCCCTTCACCTTCTGGGAGAGCCAAGGGAGGTATGATTATCTTTGTTTCAGAATCTTGTCGATGCTAAGGTAACCATTCCATTTAAACTGGAAAATAACTTCCAAATAATAATTTTGCACTTGAGTAAAAGTGATACCCTTGTGTTGGTTAATTTCTATAACAATCTCCAACAGGGTGAGCTAATATCAGTAATAAAGGAAATTTTTCTTTCTTTGCAAGAATTAAAAAACAAGACAACTAAAGACGTGGTAATTATATGGGGAGGCGACTTCACTCAAACTATATGTAGTTGTAGCAATAATTTAACCTGTGGTCTTTGTGACAAAAATGAAATTGCTCCACCCCATTTTCCCCATACAACAACCGGGGATTCACTGAATGAAATTCTTTTTGGTTTATAACTGGGTTTGGCTAATGAACTCACGATCCCCCCAGTCCCGCTCACATGTACGTTTAATGGTAGAGGATTATCCAGTATTGTAGACTTTATTTTAATCTCTAGCAATGCTCGATCTCGACTCTTGAATTTTAAAACCCATGATAATACTAGTAGCGAGCATTATCCTAATAGTATTACTATTTCACTACCACATAGGTCGCTTAGGCGTAATTCTTTGAGGATTCTTGGCCAAAATACTTTGACCTTGGATAGGCTAAATGGCTATTCGCTTAAGTGGGATAAAGTGGACCCATCAGCGATAACCACAAAAGTAGTAAAAAATTAATTACCGCCCATTGAAAAATGTCTTGACCTTGCTACTTCATGTGAAGAGGTTATGATCAATTTTGCAACCATAACAAAAACAATTAAAGAAGCCCTCTTTATAAAATTAAAAGATCGAAAGGCCAAAGTCAAAGGATGGTTTAATAATGTATGCGCTAAAGCATACTCTAAACTAAAAGTAGCCCTTCATTAAGAAGTAAGGGATAAACAGGAAATTGTTAACCTTAGAAGGGAGTATAACCAGGCTATTAAGTCCAGGAAAAACTAACTGAAAAATTAATTATGGGACCAACTATATAAAACTTGTATGACAAAGGATAATATCGCCTTTTGGGCAACTATAAAATCTCCGTTTCTTTCAGAAACTAGAGACATTCCCAAAATTGAAGTTGCGATAGACGAACACACATGGGTTGATTATTTTGCCCAGATATTGGGCCTACCCCTTAAAGGTCAAGAAGTACATAGAGACATGGAAAGAACTAATACTGAAATGAAGTTAACCTCCTTCCCAATAGTCTTTGATATCACGCATGCGGAAGTAGAGCGTGCTTTCCTAACTAGTAAAAGTGGAAAGGCCCCAGGCCCCGATGGGGTCCCAGGTGATTTTTTTAAGCACAACTTGGAACTGTGGACCCCAATTGTGACCAGAGTCTTAGAAGCATCATGCGCCGTAGGGTTGGTAGATTTCTGGTCCGAATCCATTCTGGTACCGATATTCAAAAAGAGGGACCGTCAATCCCCCTCTCGTTACCTTCCAATATCCTTGTTGGATTCCCTGGGGAAGGTGGCGGGGCACATCATTCTCGAGCGACTCCAACATTGGGCGGACGACAATAAGATATTATCGGATATCCAATTCGGGTTCCGAGAAGGACTTGGCACCACTGAGCAGGCTCTTAACCTGACCGTTCTGATGGGGAAATATGCAAATGCTAAGGGGGGGACTTTACATATGGCATATGTTGATCTATCAGCAGCTTTTGATTGCGTGAGTCATAGTAAATTATGATCCATTTTACTGGAAATGGGAGTAGAACTAGCACTGGTAAACTTTTTGCGTGAACTATACTCTGACGCGAAAGCAAGAGTTAGGTACGGTCTTGAAGGGGAACTAACGGCGCCATTCAGGGTAGAGAGGGGGGTCAGACAGGGCTGCGTCCTGGCACCCTTTCTTTTTACACTTTATACCAACGGATTAGAACCGGGCATGGTAAGAGGGTGCCGGGACTTGCCTTTTGTTAACAAACGCCCAATCCCAGCCTTACTCTACGCTGACAACGCTGTCATTTTAGCCCGTACCCCCTTAGAACTGCAACGTGCCCTCGAGAGATACCACACTTTCATGGCGAATCTAGACCTGAAAATTAATATTAAAAAAACCTTTGTTATGTCTACAGGATCTAGAACTGAGAGAGCAAGGGCTGCTTTTGTTGACAATACTAAACTTGAGAGCACAAACATGTCCTCCTATCTAGGAATTTTAATAGATAACAAATGTTCCTGGAGACTAGAAAATTACTCTTCATGAGGGCGACAGTTGCACTGGTCAACTTTTCACGCAGATTAAGAAAAAGACCTCCCACCAAACTTATACATATTTATCAGGCAAAATGCATAAGCATTGCGACCTACGGGGCAGGAGTGTGGGGCTACGGAAAGGTGGATGCCCTACAAAAGGTTGAAAATTGTTTTTTAAGGTTTCTTCTTGCCGTACCGCAAGTCTCTTCGACCTATTCTTGCCATATGGAATTGGGTTTGTCATGTATGACGGACATAGTTAAAATCCAACCATTGCTTTTATGGCATCGTATTTGGTCTTCTACCAAAACTATCTTTTGTCAAGGAATTATTCAGGACTGTCTTTTTCTTGAGAATGCTCATAAGATTGGGTGGATTGCCTATATTAAAAATGTTCTGTCCGATGTGGGCATGATAAAATATTTTCACTCGCCTATGTTAATCTCACAATTCTCAAGAAAAGCATTTAAAAAGCTATGTTTAACGCACTTAGAACAATTGCGATTGGCCAACAAGGTCAGCAAAAAATCAGTTCAACATATGCTAACAGTCCAAATGACCTTGACCATTCAACCTTACTTAACTTTCAACCTTAGCAGCTATGAAAGATTTTTGATAACACGGTTCAGGTTGAACATTTTCCACCGTTTAGTCACCTTCCCGAAAATGAATTACTGGGCAAAGATTCTACCAGTTTGCCCTTGTGATGAGATTTCTTCTCATTCCTCATTGCACACGGTTCTGTTTTGTAAGTTCTAGAACGAACCAAGAAAACGCTGGCTAATCCCAATTTTAAAAATTATGGGCTTCCGAACATGTCGTCCTGCATTTTTATCTCTCCAATTTTTGGATGAAGAATCTATTGTGAAAACCATAGTCAAATTTTCGAAGTTTGTTGTCAGACATAGGCCAAACTTAGAATAGGCATGAAAAAAATAAAAAAAATCTGTGATTATATATATTCATATTCTTATTCTCTATGCATATTATTATGTTTTAAATTGTTTTTAAACTTGAGTACTGTACCTTTGCACTTTATATCATGTTAAGACTGTTAATGAATTTTAATTTCTATATTAGATTAAACATTTTAAAATATGTTTTATGTGTACATTTTCAAATGTACTTTTATGGTTTTTCACAATTCAGGAAAACCGAATAAAGGATTATTTGATTTGATTTGACTTTTGTGGTTCACCCCGATGGTGTAGTGGCGGTTGCTTGAACAGGGATTACTCCCCATTCAACCACAACCCAATTTCTCACACAAGATTATGTTCTTTGCCAAAAGGTAGCTGAATAAATAGTTGCATCTATCCAATCTTCCATGGATTTGTGTCAAATGTATGTCTACAAATAAAAGAACTGTGGTTTATATTGTTGATGATAAATTCTCATTGGACCCACAAATTGTCAATGTGACAAAGGATATGTTGTACTAGTTACAGCATATAAGAAAGTTAATAATGAGGCATGGTACTTTGGTAAATGATTACTCTTTACACTGTCCATTATATAAGTGACTACACCTGTGCTGTGTAGACACTTGTATAAAGTGTATTCAGAAACACTTTATACAAACTACATTTCACCCAAAATGCTGGTGCTTGTCTGGCCATTGGTTTATAGAAAAGAATAAAGCTTCAGAAGTGTACAAAAGAAGGTACTGAATTCCAGCTTTATGCATATTTGTGTAACATGTAAATGCCACCATGGACATGTGGTATCTGCAATATAAAATATGGGAACTCCTTCACTGAGTTCTAAAATATCTTTCTCAATCTTGAAAACTAAACTGAACAGTGTATGCTCATTCTCCTTGGTAACCTAGTGTACCAAAGCCTGGTGATGTCATCCATAGTGTAATTGTACTACATTATTGCTCTTACATTTTATTTAGCATGCACATGGAATATGTCTGCAACAGTGTAGGCACAGTAAGGCATATTTAATACTTACATTTTTATATTGACCTGGAAATAACAATACTGGGATATTATAGTCAAACAACTGATGTTTTACATACAGAAAATCTATTTTAAAGTATTATAATAACTGGCCTACCTTGGATGAAATAGGGATGACACTTCTGCACCAACCCATGGGCTTTCCTACAGCACTCCTAGAGTCAGACTGGGCAAATTCTCTCATGCTGAGCAGTATCCTTGTAGACCCCATTAAAGGTGCCATCAAAAGAAATAATCATGAGTACAGTATCTTCTCTGATGCCGATTTTGACAAATGTATTAATGGAGATATTTGAAAAAGGGTTGGCGATACCTTCATCATGGAATGAAGCTAATGTTACACTAATTTTGAAAACTGGGAGATGCGCGAGGAGCTACAAGTCATACAGGCCAATATCATTCCTAAATTGCGATTATACGATCTTCGCTGAGATATTAGTGGAGAGGCTTAATGGAGTGATTGAGGGGCACCTACATGAGAAGCTGAAGGGCTTTCTAAGGGGAGGGCATTGCAAGAGTTGACTTATAGCTTAATTGGTGCTATAGATCTTGCCACTGTATATAAGGTAATACTAGAAACAATAATTTTAGAAACCATGAAAGCATTTGGCCATGTAAATTGGGTTTACTTGCAATCAAATCTGAAGTTCTATAACTTAGGAGAAATCTTTTGCAGGACACCAGCATTGATCTATCAAACCCCTTGTGACAAAGTTTTAGGAAATGGAAATCTTACTTTCCCGTTTAGAATAACTATGGGGACGAGATAGAGTTGCCCGTTATCTCCCCTACTGTTCAATTTATATATTGAACCGTTAGCAAACACAATTAGAAATGAAAAAGCTATATCCCCTTTAGGTGTAATGGCTGGGGAAAAAGGTTGCCATCTATGGGGAAAATCTTATGCTTTACCCGTCTGACCTTCTGGCTGCATTGCCAATAATTGCGAGATTGACTTGTAAATTTGGTCAGTGAAGTAATCAGTAAACAGGGTTCATGAAGAAGATGAGGTTTAATGGCAACAGACAGCTTGTACATCCACAATCCATG
Organism: Lissotriton helveticus; assembly: GCF_964261635.1. Classification (NCBI taxonomy): domain Eukaryota; kingdom Metazoa; phylum Chordata; class Amphibia; order Caudata; family Salamandridae; genus Lissotriton; species Lissotriton helveticus. Next base: position 1,255,885,465 of record NC_136065.1, on the reverse strand, counting down.
AAGAACATCATCTTACTCCCAACTGCCCACTCATGGAATGTTAACCCCAGAGAGAACAATAACATTCTACAAGCATGTGCATAACATTCTACAAGCAAATGCAGTAGTCACAAACTAATGGGAATACTACACACCTTCCCCCCAATAAAATAAAAAAACAACAATAAGTACAATAAATACAATTACCAGTGAATAAAATCTTTCAATTTAACAGGCGTATACTTGATGCGAGAACTTTTCCTCAAATCACCAACATTACTACTCAATTCCCCACCAATCTTGCTTTGAATCTCATTATTGTTAGTACAAATGGATGAAGATGATTCACCAGAATTACTAATATCCCCAGAACTTGATACTCTATCAATCAGAGGTGGCAATGCATTTTTAAAAGAATCAAACAATGCAGAATGACATTCATCATCCTCACAAAATTTCTGCAAATCAGACTGTGAAGCTTGCAAATCAGGCTTAGAAATATTGTTAGAATTCACCCCTTTACACAAGGAGATACGTCTAAAATTCCAGATTTTACCACCTTCAACTCTAACCGCTCTGCTGAAAACCTCTATCACTTTGCAAGGATCAGACCATTTAGCGTATTCCTTTCCAAGTAAACCACCAAATTTAACACGCACAAAATTTCCAATCCTAATTTTAGGAACGTGACAAGCACGTGACCAAACATTACCTTTTATTTTCATTTGATAACTCTGAACCTTATCCTTAACTTGAGACAAATCAAAGCTAGAATCATGTGGTAATTTAACTTTCATCCACCAAGGTAACAATTTCGACCCAGGTTTCCTTCCACGCAACATCTCAAAAGGTGATACACCAGTGACAGAATTAGGAGAAACCCGATACGATAAAATAGCAGCACGTAGAGCTTTCTTCCACTCCAAACCATTCTTGATAGCCAATTGAATAGAATCTTTAATAACTCTATTGAAACGTTCTACCTGACCATTGGCCATTGGGTTATAATTAGACACTCTTTTATGAACAATACCACATCTATCAAGAAAAGAAACAAAATCTTTGCTAATAAATTGTGGACCATTGTCCGAAACAATTTCTGCAGGAATACCCTCACAAGAAAAAATTTCATCTAAAAACTCAATGACTTGGATAGAACCAATTTTATCCACAACTTTCAACTCCGGCCATTTTGAGAAATAATCAATTAGAACCAACGCATATACCTCTTTATTGGGAAACAGATTGAGAGGGCCAATGATACCAATACCCAGTTTCTTCCAAGGGCTGGAAACATTACTCAATAGGGGAAACTACGGTTGGCAGAGCTTTGGCAGATTTGTCACTGTTAGAACAAGGAGGGCACAATCGGACCCATCTATCTACCATAGCATCAATCCCCGGCCACCAATAAAATTCTCTGATACGTCTTTTCGTACTAGACATCCCCATATGTCCTTCATGGGCTATTGAAATTATTTTTTTCTCATGTCAAGTGGAGGAACAATTTTATCACCTCTAGTGACAAAACCCTGTGAAAACATATGTTCATCCTGTATCTTACAAAAGGACAACAAATCACCAGATAATTTCCTTTCCTCAGGCCACCCAATTTGAATAAACTTAACAACACTAGACAAAGAAACATCCCTGCACATAGCCGCCTTCCACTCAGATACAGAAATAGCATCAGAAGAAACATTAGAATCTCCACTGTTAACATCATCCATAGTGTACGCAACGTCCAGATCATTACAATTATTAAAAGAATCATGTGTATCAAGAAACGGCAAACGAGACATACAGTCTGCATGTACATTTAAACGACCTGGAACATACTCAACTACACATTGAAACTCTGGGTAAATGTAAATGTAAATGTAAATGTACAGGAATTTATATAGCGCAAATCACCGAGCGGTTTCTAAGCGCTTGCTTAGGGAACCCGTCCTGGTATTGCCCTGTGAGATAACGCCGGTAGGGTATCCGCAAGGTGAAAGCCAGGCATCCCGCCGCGAGGGGCCGTTGTGGAGATTAAGCAAGCTATTGCCCAGAGTCGCAGAGTGTGAACCCGTGAATCGAGTAGGCACCGGAGCGAGAATTGTCGAGTCCATGGACATTTTAGGACTCAAGACCCCGCCGAGCCGGGAAATGAACCCTGGTCCCTGGCTGACGTCTGCTTCCAGGTCTGCCTCCTCTAACCAGTGAGCCACACTTCTCCACTTTAGCAGCTAAGTGTGCTAACCGAGCAGTAAGCGTTCTACCACCACCAGCAGCTAACATGTTGATTAAAGGCTTGTGATCTGTACGCAAACGAAATTTTGTGCCCCACAAAAATTGGCAAAAATGTTGTACAGCCAAAGTGCTTGCTAGCAATTCTTTTACTATAGTGGAATAATTATATTCAGCCCCACGTAAAGTTCTGGACGCATATGAGACCACATACTCTTCACCTTTGTTACTTTGCATCAAAACTGAGCCCAAGCCAACATTACTTGCATCTACAGAAACAATGCATTCTTTCCCAACTTCAAGAGGTCTTAGAAAAGGAGCATTTACTATTTCTTTTTTAAGTAATTCAAAAGCACCTTGTTGTTCGTCTTTCCATGCGAATTTTACATTCTTCTTTAACATAGATCTTAAAACATGAACGTTGGATGAATAATCCTGTACAAATTTACCATCAAATTCCGTGAGACCTAGAAATGATACAAGTTGTTCTTTGGTCGACGGAGAAGGAGCATTGGAAGTACTTTGGATATGATTACATTTTGGCTTTATACCATTGCTGGAAATTTCATGTCCCAAATACTCTACCTTGTTTTGTTTAAACTTACATTTAGCAAATTTTAAAGTTAGACCTTTGTCTTGTACACGTTTCAATACTGATTCTAAATTTTTATCATGGTCTTTAATATCTTTTCCAAAAATAACGATATCATCTTGGAAAGCCACCGCACCCACACAACCTTCCAATACTTCCTTCATGAGTCTTTGAAAGACTGACGCCACACTAGCCAATCCGAATGGCATGCGGCAAAATTGGAACATACCTTCAGGTGTAATAAAAGTTGTCACAAATTTTGAGTCATTGTGCAACATTACCTGGTGGTAAGTTGAAATGAGCTCATGTATGTGGGGTAATCGGTGTCTATCTATCCATATCTCCTTGTTTAAACTGCGGAGATCTACACATAGACGAAGTTCGCCATTGCTTTTAAGGGATAAGACCACCGGAGAAACCCATGGAGAAGATTCCACTGGCTCAATAATCTTTTTTGCTACTAAGTCAGGCAAAATAATCTTTAATTTATCTAGATACGCTAGAGGTACATTTCTCACCCTGTGCCTAATAGGAATAGCATCTTGTTTGAGAACAATTTTATGCTCAAATTTTTTTGAATTCCCCAAGAGTGTCTGAAAAAATTGCGGAATTTTTTTCCTTTAAAACACTAGTAAGTTCTTCAGTATCAGAAAGTACAATATACACCGGCGGAGAAGCATTAGGATCTAATTTAATGCCCATTTCTTGTTGATGAGGCCAACCAAGAATAGACACACCTTTGGTGGCAATGTAAACTTTACCTCTAGTTCTCCTGTTTATAAACATTAAATCCGCTCACATAAAACCCTTCAGATCAATTTTATGTCCAGAATAACCTCCCGGTTGAACATCAGGTGGAAATAACTTTTTGTTGTTCCAAAATTTGTCAAATACATCTCTTCCAATGATACTATACCAGGCACATGAATCAATAACAATGGAAATTTCTCTACCATCAATTGATATTTTATCTCTAGGAAAACATTTATACTCGCTATCATTAACACACAAAATACTGTTCATCTCTGCAATCTGGCTATGACATTCGTCCTCATCATACGTAACGAAATTAACCTTCTGGGTAGACTTGCAACCTTTACTAAAATGACCAGGTCTTTTGCATTTAATGCATATTTTATTCCAGGCAGGGCAACCTCTGTAACTTCCTACATGGTCTAAACCACCACATCTATAACAAACTACTTGAAATTTTTCCCCAAAAAATGTATGTCTTTCACAATAGTATCTTTCTTGGGAGGAAAATAAGAAACTTTTTTAAAATTAGTATGATCCTTCACTGCAGAAACTTCAGGAATTACCTCTTTGGATTTAACCACTTGACCTCCTATTTCACTAACGAACTTCTCAGATTCTTCAATCCCTTTTGCAATATTTAATACAGCACTGAGAGAAGACTCAGTGCCCGTCCATAAACGTTCTTGGATTTTCTTACTTTTGGTCTTCATCGTGATTTGATCCCTTAATGCCTGCTCAAAGTTAATGGTCTCAAAAGCACAAGATCCAGCTAAGGTACGTAAAGCTGCTACATAATCCTCAATGGATTCCTCGTCCTTTTGAGCTCGTGAGCAGAATTTAAATCTCTCCATTACAGTATTAATTTTCCTGCCAAATCTAATTTTCATCTGTTGAACAGTAGTTTCAAAGACATTAGTGTCACCTGAACTTTCTATGGCAGGTAAATTTGCTAGTTCCTTTAAACCAGCTCCTCCCAAACAACTTCTTAAAAGAGCCAATTTTCTTTTAGCGGAACAACCATCTTCTTCTAACACGTCAACATAAGCTAAAAACATAGGATACCAAAGATCCCACTCCATTTTAGGTTCACCTGCAGTTGGTAGAAAATGTGGAGGTGCAATAATATTAGACATGTTATTGCCGTTGAAATAAGATACAATACAAAACAGCAAAATGTCCAATTAAAAACCTGTAACAAAAGAAATGGTTACAAAATAATAAAACTAAGGTAAGAAAAGTGGTCACCGAGGTCTAAGATCTGATGTTTTGTATCGGAATGATGTTTTCTTTCTTCAAATTTTGAACATGTAATGTATAGCATGTATTCCTGAAAATAGACGACAAATGTATCAAGTCAACACAACATCTTACTTGTAATTCTCATCAATCTAGTAATAAAAGTAGGTTGATAAGCATGAAACTGGAAACAAATTCTCTAGAAATGCTTCGTAACGCTAGAAAACAGAAACCGATCCCGTAGAAATGCTTCGTGGCTGTAGTCATGGAGACATAACCAAAAGATCTACAAAATGGCCGCTGAACGTCTGACGTCACCGCGTGATGCAACGTGGTTGAACGTCCTACGTAAGTGATGCTGAGTCACAAGTCCAGCGTCTAGCAATACGTAGATACCTTCGTCATGCAGAGAATATCGGAACAATGAGGTGAGTTGGAATCGCGCTCCCCCGAGACAAATAGTTTACTTTTGAAAAATTCCAAGGGTCTTTGTTGCAAGTTCGCTGCTTCACAAAAACACCTTAAATTATGTCAAAATGACCCACAGTCAGAGTGAGGAGAAAAATAAAACGTAGGAAGAGCCACGCTAATTTGTGCTGCTAGAAAAACACACAGCGCGTCAATTAAAAGCATATTTTTCTTTTCTCACATGAAAACTGCATATAAAGTGAAACAGGCGCTGGTGCAATCAAAGCATGTAATATAAAACAGCTGCAGGTGCAATCAAATCACATGGAATAAAATATAAAAATAAAATACCTTAAGAATAAGTGAACGCTGTCTGTCCTTAAATAACCTTTTAAAAATCTTCTTAAAATATCCGTTGAAATCCCATCCTCGTCGCCAATTTATGAAGTAATCAGTAAACAGGGTTCATGAAGAAGATGAGGTTTAATGGCAACAGACAGCTTGTACATCCACAATCCATGAAAAACATCCTCTTACTCCCAACTCCCCACTCATGGAATGTTAACCCCAGAGAGAACAATAACATTCTACAAGCATGTGCATAACATTCTACAAGCAAATGTAGTAGTCACAAACTAATGGGAATACTACAGTCAGGTATCAAGATATCCTGTCAACAATCTTAAGACAGAAATTGTGGCCTGGAATATGATGGTGAAAAGTAACTTGGTTAAGAAGGAAATGATGTATTTAGGGGAGGAAATTACACAGGATATTAAGAAACTCCCTGAAGTTAACTTCCTAAGAGTAATGAAAGAGGCATGCAACTTGATGGTGGGTTGAACCCATCTACCTCTATATATGGGAGAGTACATTTAATCAAGATGTCTACTTTGAAAAAATGTACCTTTTTATTTTGATGCAAGATTGTAATGTCTATGCTATTTAGTCAATAAAGGTTTTTGAAAAAAATAAAAATAAATAAAGTTTACCTTTTTATTCAATGCAATCTCCTTACCTTTTAAGATTGAATTGGTAGATAGGTTGCAAGGTAAGATAAACAGCTTTATCTGTGCCTCAAAAGGGGTGCGGATAGCTTGGAACAAATTTAGAAGGAAGAAAGATAAAGGTGGTTTGACTCTGCCGGATCTGTGATATTATGCCTGGGCTTTTATGTTAAAAAAAGGAACGATTCTCCTAGATAATCCAGATAGCTTGGAAATAGGTAGAATGTTTAAAGCTATGTTGAGGGACACTCGGTTGGAGATTCTGGTTTTGCATATAAGTTTGGAGAGCCTAAGTACTACAAAAAGGTGAAATTGAAGGTACAACAAGGTATGGCTGAACTATGGTATTGTATCAAGAAAGCAACTAAACTCACCTATTATAGCAATTTTGCACCCATTTGGGACTCTCCATGTTCCCCTGAGTAGGTCAAGGATAAACTGGCACTCCTGTTAAAAGAGGCATGCATTCGGACAATTGGTTGAGAAGGGTAGGATGATGTCATGGGATGCACTCTGTGAATTAGCAGACAATACAATATCAAAGATGAAAAACCTACAATTAAATAGCTGGTTTCTGATATTAAATATGAAGAAAGGAGTTTCAAATTAGCTTGAAGAAACTTTGAATCAGGTGCGCTAAAAGTCAAGGAGGTCTCAAGATGGTACTGGCTGGTGTTCGACTTGGCGGATGGAGACTTCAGGTTGCCGGAGGAGCTGTGAAAAAGACACTTGCCGGAGCTCCAGTTATACAATTCATGGCAAGTATCTTTGAACCTTCTTTATAGCACTGTCAAGCCTGGCAATTTAAGGAGGTACCATCTATTCTTCCTTCACAGGGCTTATTGGAACCCATTCAGGCTGGGCTGGAGGAGTGATGAATTGCGCGCAGCAAACAACATTAATTTGCATGTGGAATGCCCAAGAGTTCAAAAATTCCCTGGGGACATGAGTAAGGCTTTTACTGACATTCTTGATATAAAAGTTCAGGTAAGCCTATCTCTTGTTATTTTTGGTATATTGGGAAGCAGGCAAAAATGAATAGAGATGAAGCAAAATTGCTATTTTCTATTGTCCTCCTGGCTCGTAGGGAGATTTGTAGGAAATGGATAAGTAACCTTCTACCGATGACCGCAGATGGGCTAAAGTCTATTAAATACCCTTTTAAATTGTATAGGATGGTCTTGGAAATTAAAAAATATAAGCTTTGGATACCACTAGTGAGGTGGTTAGAACAAGAGAGGTGACAGGGATATGTTCCATGAAAGACAGATTTTAGGGATCTACCCTATGATTACACCTACTTGCATCTTTTGTACTTCGCTACATTGTTTCGATAGCTGTGGTATAAGAAGAAAAAGCAAACTATGTCATTGGTGTGGTGGATCTCCTACGATAAGGGGGGAAACAGAGTAAGAACTTAGAGGGATAACCAGAGACGAATGAGGACAGTGTCTTGGTGAACCAAACATTCATTGACTACCAATCTTCCTGAGATCCTTCTCAATACAAAAAAGCTACGTTGAAGATATCAACAGTTTCATGCCGTAGGCTAAGGCTCGAACAGCCATGTGACCTGCAAAGCATGACAGTGTACAGTTGTGCAAACACTGGCAAAGCCAATCTGAAGTGTCTCGGCTTGCTGCTGCAATCATTATTATTTTTTTGCATGCATTTCATATATGGACAACCAGAATACCCCAATACCAATATTGTTATTCTAGCACAATGTAAATTTAGAGACCTAGAGGAGTCCATAATACATTGGTGAGCAAAAGCTTTGGAAGAAAGATATTTTCTGTAAAAAACTTGTCAATACACACGAAATCAACACGGCAATCCCTTGGTTTCAGACCTACAAGCCGGCATCCACCTCCTAATTGTGTGACCACGGGGTAGTGTCTGTAACTATGTGTGTCTACTTGTTTAAATGTTTGTGTGTGTCTGAATTTTGGTTTGTGGGCACATGCATGGACGTGTCTGCTTTTTCTTCCGTGTATGTGAGGGAGGGGGTAGGATGCTTGGATCTCGAATGTTTGTTTGTTTGTGCATGAGAATCTATTTGTTCCTGCGTGTACATCTGTGATGTTTGTGTGTGTGTGCTGTATGCGGTTGTGAAAGTGCGTCTTTTCACATGCGTGTACACCAGTTTGTGTTTCTGAAGTGGTGTTGGCACGTGCATGCCCACCCTTGTTTGTGCGCGTGCCCTATTGTTTAGTTTGATAATGTTTGAAACCTTGGGTCAGCCCATACCTGGTATGTTATTGGATTTATAAAGCCCTTCCAATATCGAATGCTATCTGGGCAGCCAAGCTCCGAAAAGCAAAACACTGTATAAATAAGCCAGTTCACAGCGTATGAGAGGCACACACAATCGAGCTGCTTAGGATTAGACTAGAAGGAGAAAGGAAAAAGAAAAAAGTTGAGAAACAGGAGTGAAAGAAAGAGACGTAAAACACAAAAGGGGTAAAAAAACGAAAGCCTAAGGATGAAAAGAAATTGGAAAAAGGCACTGTGTTTGGGACAAAGTCATTATGAAGTGCAAGGAGAAGTGGGAGAAAGGAAGGAGCCACATACATGGCATTTTCAGCCAAAGGACAACATCGCTGCCATTTCTGTCACCAAACAACAGAAAAGCCTACTTTAAACAAGCGCAGCGACCGTGAACGCGCTAATTGGAACATATTTACAAACCAATGGTGCCCCTGCTCGTAACCGCAAATCGTGGGCGGATACATTTCCTGGGAAAGGTGGGACATGCACCCGCCTTTGTCCAATTGCGTGCTGTCTTTTTAGAAAGACGCACACAAATCCCAATAAAATAAATGCTGTAAAAAAAATATACGCACAAGCGTGTGAAAAGTCCAGAGTGATTTCAAGTGGTCGTTTTCCTAGAGCAGCGCATGCGCGCTGCGCTAGGCTCGACCTAAAAAGTGCATGTAAAAAATTAGCTACTCGTTGGCAGCTTAGGAGTGTGATTTTAACATTGCTGTTTGTTTGTTGTTCGGGAAAGCATTTTAACAAGGGACAGGGAAAGCACATACTAATCTGTTGGAAAGACGGCACTTTTAACGTTTTAATCTGTTATACATGTGATACTGCACCGTGCACTTTACCGAAGGTGTTTCAGTCTTCGAGTCTGCCTCTGCGGTGTCTCCCCGACAACCTGTGTTGCCCGTATGTAAGAGCGGTCCGTCACACAGCAAGGTCAGCGTGCTAGTTGTTCTAGCACAAAAGATATAAAACCAGTATGCTGATGCGACCGTGCAGCTTGGGAGTATGATTTTAAGACTGCTGTTTGTTTGTGGTTCGGGAAAGCATTTTAAGGAGGGTCTAGGAAAGCACATACTAATCTTTTGGAAAGAAGGCACTTTTTAACGTTTTAATCTGTTATACATTTGATACCATACCTTGCACTTTACCAAAGGTGTTTCAGTCTTCCAGACTGCCTCGGCGTTGTCTCCCCGATGACTTGCAGTGCCCATAAGTAAGAGCGGGCCTGCCCACAGCAAGGTTAGTGTGCTAGTTGTTCTAGCGCAAAGTAGATAAAATCAGTTTGCCGGCGCGACTGCACGCAGAAACCGTGCTGCCAAAGGCAAGCCCGTCTGCACCCGTCAGCGCCCGGAATGCGCCTTTTGCCAGAACCCCTGCCCGTTTTTCCTGCCAGATTTGCGCTAGGGAGCAGTTAATGGCATTAAATAGGTGAAGCACTGTAATTCTACAGTTTGGGTTGGGAGTAGGGACCATCTTCCATTTCACTGTACTGCATTCAACCTTTCATTTATGATCTTTGAACCCTCCCTGAAGTACACCTGCCCATAGTCCTTCTAGTAGGAACAACAACTCACCAGATGTACCTACCTTGGCCTCTGGTGCTCCACATAATACCCCAAGAGGGAAAAATAACTACCCTATACCTGCTGCTAATGTGTTAAATGCTATACTGCTTAACATTAGATCAATGATTAAGCGCAAGTACAAATTTAAATTGATGTTGCAAACATAAAACCCGAAGGTGGTCTTTCTAACAGAAACCTGGGCCAATGAAACGTCAGAGCCCGACTGGGTCCTTGCGGTACCAACAGGATATGCATTGACCAATGTGGATAGTATTGGGCAAAAGGGAGGCGTCTTAGCAATTATTAACCGGTCTAGGCTCAAAGCCACTTTTGAGCCTATTCAGCTCTCTGGAGCAGAATCTAAGCCCTTCGACAATAAAAGTGCTAATACTATATCCTTCTCCGGCCTACTCTTATACAGGCATCCTGGGCCAAATGCCCTATTGATCCAAGGATTACAGACCCTTATGGAATCCTGTCTGTGCTCTCCTTCCCTTACGATATTGGGGGATTTCACCTTGAGTGTAATAAGAATGTAGATACTTCCATTCTACTAGATAACCTGGAGGATTTCAGACTGACACAGCTAGTCTTAGAGCCTATGCATAAGGCCCTTCATACTCTGGATGATATATTCACAATCTCAATATCAAAGTGGACAAAGTATCACCCCTCACCTGGACTGGCCATATGGTCATCCATTTTAAACTATCCTTTTTAGGTCTCGTCCTCGAGACCTATTGCTGCCGAGATGCCTCTCAAGGGAGACAGGCCGGGGCACGCGCATCGATTTCACATCGTGGGCACGCACGCCCAGCCCCCCGGAGCCGTGCACATCTCATTGCCAGGAAGTCAGCCATGCCTCTCTCAGTCGCGTGCGCACACACACACACACACACATACACAGCCACACTCACGCATGCATGCACACACACACACACCACACACACACACACACACACGCACACACGCGCGCACACACACACACACGCACACACACACGCACACACACCTCCCGCAACTTTCACACTTTCTTAATTTCCCCCAAAGTGTTCGCTTTTGTTCCCTCTCTCTGCTCTACCTCCCCTCTTGGGCATTGCCCCTCCCCCCATACCCCATCAAGGGTAATCCCCCCATCCCCCTACCCCCCTACTCACCGGTCCCGGCTCTTTCTCCGTCCATCGCCTCTAGTACGCCACGCCATCAGCAAGCGGAGAAGCGGCCTAGAACACTCTGCGCCTGCGTGGAAGTGCGTGCGCCCGCCTGACGTCACTCAGCGGCTGAACCTTACGGTAGGCAGGCGCGGCCCGCAGGGTCCCTCTGACCAGATTCAGATCATCTTTCACCACCGCTCCTGTCCTAGAGATCCCAAACCCTCCCAGCCCTGGCACCAGCCGGCGTGGTTTGCCCCCGACAGCCTGCCGCACCTGCAGTATCTGGCGGTACAAATGGACTTTTTACGAGATGGGAAGTCAAACACGAGAACCAACAACCGGAAGCTCTTTTTGGTTGCCGAGGACGGTTCGACTAGCGTGAGGACGAAACGTACAATTCATCGACCTGTACCATGAGCGATAGCACCGCTGTTTTGGGTATGCAGGCTTACTCTCTGGCAGGGCAGTTGCTAAAAGGGCATTATGGCTTGAACAGAGCCCGTCACACCAGGCTGGTCTTACATATGACTCACAGAGAATGAGGGTTTAGTGCAGCGCAAACACAAATACTCCCCAGATGGTGTAATGCTGCGCTTTGCCCTGGATTTACCCGGGCGTCGGGCAGATATGCTGCGAGCCCGTTTCAATTGTTTGCTGAGGTCGGATAATGCCACCTGGCAGGGAAGCGCTGCTCTGCTCTTCCGCTGGGATGGCAGCAGTGAACGGGAAGGGCTCGTGCAGCTCGGCTCGCTTCCGCCTGCTGACTGTGAGAACACTGGTGCTTTGGGAGGGGGCAGGTGTCCCTGCCCAGCCTACTTCCTGCCTGATTAGCGAGTAGTTGTGCTGAGGTTTCACGGTGCCCGTGCCCCGGGTCAACGTAGCATCACTAGGACAGGTGAGCGCCGAAGGTCACTTCCCCTTGGGGCACTGTGATGATGTCTTCTCACATGTCTGTCGAGAATTGTAAGATATGTGAAGTTTGTTAGCTTTCTTTTTCTCATAAAATTTTTTTATTAGAAGAGATTTTCAACATATCACAAGATAACAAATAGAATCATACCAGCCGTTAGACAATAGTACGTATTTATCATCTGTGTTTCTAAAAACAGGACCCCCCACCACGCTCCCCGTGGGTACTAAATAGACTGAGTTCCGAGAGCAATTCCCTCATGCGCTCTAAAAAGTAGACTCGGAGTGCCATTCATAGACGTGGTTCCTTAATAGCAGCATGATGACTCAGTGAGTTAAACGCTCCCTGCTGAAAAATACTTTCAAGGTCACAAGTACATATTATTGCAGCTCTGCCTCAGCCTTCCATCCTTAGGAGGTCGGTAAATTGAATGGCTTGTTTTTATCTGTAAGCCTTATTATGCTCACAAAGGCTTTCCCGTCTCCTCTGTCACTGCTGTTTCCACCATCTGAAGTGGAAAGCCGCGTGCCTCTTAAAGGTAGTAGTGCTGCCGTTCAAGCTCCTAGCCAAGATGTTGTGAGATAAAACAAACAGTCATAATCTCTTTTAACATTTCCTTTTCTTTTTCTGAAGCAAACTTTAAGTTTGAAAGAAAAGAACTCTAGTGTGACGCACACTTAGGCGCTATTTGGCGTGGTACAATAAGGGTGTCAAAGAACTAGACAGATGTCTTATTTTTGGGTGCAACACAATGTTGCAGTGAAGGTTGCTACGGTGTTGCACAAGCCGAAGAAAGCAGTACAGAGCCATGATTATTAAAAATACCCTGACGCTTCTTTCAGCCTTAACGCTGGCGCACAAAAATGTGCCACACACATTTACACTATGGTACAAAGGTGGGTGCTTGATGTCTTGCATAGGTTTTTATAATGGACGCCTACCCTTTCATTGCAAAATCTCATCTTTTACACGTACATTTTTAAAATATTAATTCGCATTTATAATGTTTTCAATTTAAAACAGACGCAACCTTCCATGACTTGTCATAAACTGCACGCTCATTCGCATCCTTCATTTATCTCAGTTGGAAGAGAGATTTTCCAAGTAGGGGGGAGGCCTATAGCAGACCCTAAGAAGAGAAAGCCAGTGCTCGACAGTGTGGTGAATGCTGATCTCATGTGGTGTTGTGTACTTACAATGCATTGATTGTGTGGATTCTTGTGTTGGAGGCTTGTCCTGCACATTTGTGTGTGTGTGTGTGTGACAGAGTGTGATGGATTGTGTGGTCCTTGTGTGCATGCGTGAGTTGCTGCTGAAAGGTGGAGACAGTGTGAGTCCTCATCAAAAAACAGATTTCTTAAGGCTCTTACTTTTAGCCATTGGGTCTTCAACAAGCCTCTGGTTAAACCACTTCATCTGCCCGTGCCTTAAAAACATGAATGTGTCATGAATGGTATCCTGGCTGCTTTAATACGGCCATAGCGTACCCTAAAACCAAAATTTGGTGGCTGCCTTGTGCAGCAGCGATTTCAACATCCATTGAGGAAGTGCAACTGCGACTGTGTAAGGAAAGTATATCTGTGAAACACGGGCTGAGTGAGGAGAGGCCCTGCAGGGGGACGCTAGATGACTCAGTGCGCATCAATTACAAGGTATGAGTCTTGTATGCTCCTTTCTAATATCATGACCTGTTTATTCCCACCTTGTTTTTTATAAAATGTTGTAGCATAAGTAGTTTGTGCAAACTGTTGAGTAGTCTATTATAAAAAATGTCATACTCCTGATTTCATTAATTCTTCATATGTTCAGCATTCACGCAGGTTAACATGATCTTTTTATGTAATTATGCTAATTTGAATAATTTCCCTTTTTAGTAAATTTTTTTAAAAGTTTAGTTAATTCTCAAAAGTGGTCCATCAGGACCACCCGCCTTCCACTCCAATTTAGGGAGGAGTTGAAGACGCACCTACTAAAAACACACTCCATCCCAGTGCAACAGTACACCTCTGCTCCCAGAGTCGAGCTACCTCTTATCACTCGTTGACTGCATGTGCCTTTGAGCCTTAATAGTGCTCCTATGACTGCATTTGGCATATTTAAATACCACATACATACAATAAAAAACGAAAGTGTCACATCACTACTTTTGTGTAAATATAGAAAATGTAAGAAGAAACTCAGTGGATTTATACGCTGTGGGTTTATAATACCTGCTTGCTCCCTTAGACTCAGGTGATCATGGATCAACACCATGTCCACAACCACCACGTCCACCACCATGTCCACCACCACCATCACGGCCACCACCATGTCCACCACAAAGCCACTACCACATCCACCACCACCATGTCTACCTCCACCACCACTACATCCACCACCACCATGTCCACCACCACCATGTACACCACCACTACGTCCACCACCACCACGTGCACCACCACACGCACCTCCACCACCACCAAGTCCACCACCACCAACACCACGTCCACCACATCCACCAACACCGCGTCCACCACCACAACGTCCACCACATCTACCACCACCGCATCCACCACCACCGCGTCCACCACGCCCACCACCACCATGTCCACCACCTCCACCAACACCACCTCCACCACCACGTCTACCACCACCATGTCCACCACCACCATGTCCACAATCAACACCTGCACCACCACACACACCTCCACCACCAACAAGTCCACCACCTCCAACACCACGTCCACCACATCCACCAACACCGCGTCCACCACCACCACGTCCACCACATCTACCACCACCGCATCCACCACTACCGCGTCCACCACGCCCACCACCACCATGTCCACCACCTCCACCAGCACCACCTCCACCCCCACCACATCCTCCACCACTACATCCAACACCACTACGTCCACCTATCTGTCGCCCTCACTCTATCTATCTATCCATCACCCTCTCTCTATCTATCTATTGCCCTCACCATATCTATCTATCGCCGTCACTCTATATATCTATCTATCGCCCTCCCTCTATCTATCGCCCTCCCTCTATCACCCTCCCTCTATCTATCGCCCTTCCTCTATCTATCTATCGCCCTCCCTCCATCTATCTATCGCCCACCCTCCCTCTATCTATCGCCCTCCCTCCCTCTATCTATCGCCCTCCCTCCCTCTATCTATCTATCGCCCTCCCTCCCTCTATCTATCTATCGCACTCACTCCCTCTATCTATCGCACTCACTCTATCGCATCACCACAGCATTCCTCAGGGGCACCACAGCATTCCTCAGGGGCACCACAGCATTCCTCAGGGGCACCACAGCATCCCTCAGGGGCACCACAGCATCCCTCAGGGGCACCTCAGCATCCCTCAGGGGCACCACAGCATCCACCACAACATCACTATGCGCTACCACAGCATCACTGAACGCCACCGCATCACTCGTCGGCACCACAACATCACTCAGCACCACCAAAGCATCAATCTGTGCAACCATTCAACAACAACTGGTTCAAATATGTTCTGTCAATGTTTCAAGCTTTATTACAAATGTCACAAAAAGATGTTAATATTTCACTTTTGTTCTTGGATTTTCGTCACGATAAAATACACTGAACATAATCTTCACAAAAGTTATTTACAAAAGTTTAACCTATTGCCATTACAAATTACAATAGCTTTTATAACACCCATCCACCACAGGTGTCTTGAGTGATGTGTGACTGCAAATAAAAGGGCTTGAATGCACATGCTCTTGGCCAGTTAACCAGTATATGCCTTTTATCACTCCTTTTAGTAGCATGTGGGATAGGGCCCACATCACTACAATGGCAACCAGAGGGTCTGTCCTGTGTGCATTCTGGCGAGCGCTTCGCAATTTGTCCTGGAAAAAAGGTAGCCTCCATTAAAGCACCACTGCACCTGCTGGCAGCATGACCGCGATGAAGGTGGGGCAAGGCAACCCCTCTGCTGCCATCCCAGTAAGGCAATAGCAACCCTAGAGCCATACCCTCCGGACATGAGGTGAGGCTGCGGTTCAAATTGAGTGAGAACGGTGAGTGAGTGGCTTTCTGCACTGTGCAGATGACATGGGGCATCCTCAATGATTGGGGCGTGCTGCCCCGACCGACCGAAGGAGAACGCCCACACCTGAAGTGCCCACACAGCTGTCCGGCACAGCCAGAGACTGCCCCGCAGGTGAGAACAGCGTAGATCAGCCCTGCCGCGGCCTGCATGAATGACGTTCCCCACAGCAAGCTGAACAGGCCGGTATGAGGAACAAGTCCGCAGAGCCCCAGTTACCTTGTTTTGAGGGCGGCGGGATGTAGAGGAAGTGCGCATGTCTCAGCAGCATAGGGCACAGTCAAGGGAGAGCGTCTGTGGCCGAATAATTGCAGCACCGCAGTAGTAGCAACGCCGCCGTCCCTGCAGAGGACATACCAGCATTACATGCCCCACCACATTACCAAGCCAACCCTAACATCGTGCTGCACACCTACCTTGCTAGACCAGAGACAAGAGCGGTAGGACGGTCCAGCGAGAGGCATGTCAGCGGCCTGCCAAGGCCCCACTTGCAGGGTGTGGAGCATGGATCAGTCCATCATGCACTGAGCGGCTGCAGTGACCCATATGTGCAACAGCAGTACTGAGACCCTTGAATATGGCGGCCCCAGATGGGGGTTTCATGGGTATGCCCTATTGCTGCTCAGTTGGATGGAGAGGCACCAATCGCCCCCGCAGCAGACCACCAACCCATGTCTGCCCTGGGGTAAGAGAGCCAAACTGGCCCATTGTGCGAGGAAAGCTGCCATAGCCCCTGTGAAAATGCCTCGAGCGCCCCCTAAAAGGCACCTCTTTTTACTGCAGAGAGAAACATAGACCTTTGCACTCCCTAGACAGAGGAGGCTACTACCCTCCCACAAAAGCACGGCTAATGAGCCAGCCGATCTGAGAACTACAGCCCCATTACCTTGAGCCCCACTGTTGGGCCGGAGAGCAAGCTGAGAGCTAGCTGCAAGGCTGATAGCTAGCAATGCAGAAATAGCAGGGACTGGAAAGGGAATCCAGCGCACTCCCTAGCAGCTGTTGGTCACCACTGCAAGTATGAAGCGCCAACACAAGACGCCTGGTGAGGGCACTCTTAAACACACTGCAAGAACCAAAGACAGCCAAGCCCTAAGCAGGTCCCAAGAAAAGCATAAGAAAGACGTGCACGGAGCGTGCAACCCCCAGTGTCTGTCTGATGCCACCGCAAGTAAAGGATACGCTACACTTCATTCAAGTGGTGAACAGATATCCCCTCAAACCAGGAAAATGGGCATGCAAAGCACCAGCCGATGGCACTCATAGAGGAGAACCAAGAGTTCGAAGTCAGAGGTGCGCAGAGGGCCGCATAAGTTAGCCTGACAGCACTGGCAGGAGTCCGGTAAAAGAGTCCTCTCTCCAAAAAGATGAATCAGACATACAGAGAGCCAGCCAAGAGCAACCTCCAAGAGACAATGATACAGAGAACGCCTGGTTGCCCACGAGGGTTCCACAAAAGAGACGCAGTGCAAAGCCAAGCAAACCAGCATTCCCTGGAGGAAAAAAGGGAGGCGAGATAGCCTAGCATTGCCTGAACGCAGGAAGAGAGCAACAACATCTCAACTACAGAAGCATTGCCCAACAGTGGGCCAAAGACAGCACAGAGTGGCCTGAGTTTTATTTAAGTATTAATTATTAAAAAAAATGTAAAGCCATTGTTATTCGTAATATCAATACATCTAAGTCACGTAAATACAACACATATTGCATTACAAACACTAAAGGTGTCACATTTGCGAAAGTTAAAACTATTGGCATTGTAAATGACAAAGCTATTAATTTTGCTATTTTCAAAACCAACACATAAATAAAAAATGTGTCATTTACAATACCAATAGCTCAAACTTTCCTAATGTGAGACCTATTGCATTGCAAATGCTTTTTTCTTTTTAGGTTTCGCCTGGTGTTCACTGCGCAGCAGTGTCGCACAGGCGAAATCTTATGTTTTTCAGTACGGGGCTTTCACCCGCCTCTCTCTTCCATTGGCTAGCTCCATAAATGGAGGCTAGCCATTGGAAGAGAGATCTGTCAGTAATTCTCGGAGCAGATTCGTGGGCGTTCCGGTGATTTTTTCTCGCTCCGCCCGTTTGCGAATGTCATGTGGCGGTGGGCGGGTGTTTTTTTTGGGGGGGGGCGGCATGTTTTGATCATTTGTTCGTGGCTTTTGAGGAGTGGGCTGCGCACTGAGGCCGCTGGCCCATGTCGGTTTCTTTTGGCCTCCAAGCGCCTGGGAGCGCTTTGCTTTTTCCTCATAGCGCCTAGGGGCGCTGTAATTGTGCCACGAGCGCTGGGAGCGCTTTTTTTTTGCTTTAGCACCTGGGGGCGCTGCATCTTGTTCACTAGCGCTTGGGAGCGCTTAATTTGTTTTAGCCGGTGCCCACCCGGCATTGGCCCCCTGGATTGCTGCCCGAAGCGAGTGCCCAACTCGCTTTATAATTAGCTTGAAGAGGGAACCTGTGTTTCACCACCGCTGGCCCGGAGATCGCTAAGGGGGCGCTGTGCCCGCCTCCCTGCCAAGGGCCGCGTGTGCCCGTCTCCCTGCCAAGGGCCGCGCTGCTATTGGCGGCCCTCAGCACAGGAAGTCAGGCAAGCCGGGGGTGGGACGACGAGACAACGGGAAGACTAAGGAGCTTCCCCCTGGGGCTCCCAGGAGCGAGGGAGAGCCCCGGAGTATACCGGCCGAAGAACGGCCGCCGGAGGAGTGCCACAGTGGAGCGAGGCTCCCCCGAGTCCCGCCGGTGAAGATAGCAGCGAGGCGGCCTCCAGCCGCAACCAGAGTCCGCCGTTCCGGTGAGTGGCCGAAAAGGAGAGGGGGGCGTCGGGGCACATTGCCGGTGCCCGCCCGTACCCTCCAGTGCGAGTGTGTGTGCTAAGAGGCCCGTGGGGCCTTACTTGATGCCGAGTCCCCCGAGAGGGACTTCCCTGACCAGGCCCAAATTATTGAAGAGCCCCGAGAGGCTCAGGCGGCATTCCGGTGGTGACGGAGCGGCCCCAAGAGGCAGCGGGCCGCTCCAGCGAGCATTGTTAATTCGAGCCCACGAGAGGCTCAGAGGCAGTTCTTAGTTCTAGAGCCCAGCGAGGCTCCAAAGGGCCCACTCATTTCTTGAGCCTGGCCCCACGTTTTGTTGAGGAGCCCCGAGAGACTCCAAGCGCCACAGCTGTTCTTCGAGCCCAGAGAGGCTCACAGCGCTTCATTTGTCTTCGAGCCCCGAGAGGCTCCAGGCGCCACAGTTGTTTTGAGAGCCCACGAGGCTCAGGGGGCATTTCCTTTGTTCAGAGCCTGTGAGGCTCCCACGTTGGCCCCATCATTGTTGTTACAGCTGCCCAGCACTTAGTGGGCAGCTGCCACGTTTAGGCCCCCCCTGACACTGGGACACAAGGCGTCCTAGCCCCAACAAGGCCAGTTGGCCTAGGGACTGCCACAGGTGGTGGACACTGTAAGCACCTCAACCCTAAACCACACTCAAAGCAGTAAGGCAACCCTAGGCCACCAGAACCATCATTCAAAGCAGTACCACTCCAAACCCAGCTATGGGGTGGACTTATTCACAGCTACCAAGTGACCTCGTTGGGATATTACTTTTTGTCATTTTTATTAACCCATAGCACTTGGCATTATGAAGCATATGTTTCCACGTTTTCTTTTTTATTTAAGCAGGATTGGCGATAGATCCCAGCTCACAAAGTGCTGTTTCGGTTAAAAAACAAACAAACACAGGAATTGCTGAATGTTCCACCATTAACATGGGAACACTCGTTAACTCTGACTACCCACCCCTCCTCGAAGCATCTCCCTCTCACTAAGGTATGTTTAAATGAGAACTGAACACCGCTGTGGCTGGAAACCCTGCAGCCGCCGATCACCCACCCCAAAATGTGCTGACTGTGCCTTTTCGGCCAGCCGTCCACTTTTTAATTAGATTCCTGGCGACGGTGGGAGGAGTGGGCGAGCCCTTTGATCTGAGGGCGCTTAATGAATTTTACTTTTTAGGTCGAAACCTGCCGTTCACTGCGCAAGCAGTGTCGCGCAGGCTGTCATGTACTTGCACAAGTTTGTTTTATGTATTGTTTTGTAACTGTATTTATATAGTGCTTACTACCCCTGACAAGGTGTGGTTGGGTGGATGGAGTCAGTGGATGAATGGAGTTGAGTGGTGGCTAGGTGGATGGACTTAGTGGGTGGATGAAGTGTGTGTGTGTGGCTGTGTGTGTGTCTGTAGCTGTGTGTGTGTCTGTGTATGTGGCTCTGTGTATGTGTGTGTGTGGCTCTGTGTATGTATGTGTGTGGCTCTGTGTGTGGCTCTGTAGGTATGTATGTGTGTGGGACTCTGTGTGGGTCTGTGTTTGTGTGTGGCATTTTCGAGAAATTAAGCTATTGGCATTGTAAATGACAGTGCCATTTATTTATCTGTTTTCAAAACCGACACATAAATAAAAAATATGTCATTTACAATGCCAATTGCTCTAACTTTTTCAAAGGCGAGACCGTTGCATTGTAAATGCTTGTTGGATAATGGCAGCTAACAGTCAAACAAACTGCCCCCTGCCACAATGAGGCCTTGGAAAAATCAAGAACGACGATTTTATAGAGACGCTAGATAAAAGCCCACCTTTGCTAGTAGCAGCCAATAACAAGGCGGCAGACAACTTGATGGCTGGATAAGATCAGCCGTGGATCAGCTGATCCCAGTCTGAACTAATAAAGTCCGCAATAATAGAACCTCAGCTTCCTGGTACTACTCAGATCTCAAACTCATTAAATCTAAGTGTAGATCAGCAGAGGGGGCATGGAGGGCAGATTACAGTGATCAAGGTACACATACATATAATCTAGCATTACCTGAGTATAAAGAAGCTATCATACTCGCTAAAATAAACGACTTCACAAATAAAATTGAAGCTGCCAAAAACTCCACAAGAGAGCTTTTCAACACAGTCAATACATTGTCCAAATTGCAACAGATGAATCAATTTGCACCGGATGAAGCCCTTTGTGATGAAGTGGCTAATTTATTTCAGGAGAAGGTTAAAATGGTCTACAATGAGGTTGCTAGTATGGCCCCAGCATCGATCGGACTCCCTTACCGCCGTCAGAGGAGCTTATCTCGGACTCCACGACATGTCAGTTGATTAGTTTCTCTTCTTTAACTGTGGACAAAGTTAATGAGTTGTTATTAGCCTCAAAATTGGGGTCCCTGACTGATCCCTGTTCCCTGCTATAATACATTTGGCCTCAGTACCAAACTAAATCCACTTCTGAATAACGTCATTAGTTCTGGATCCTATCCAGTCTCTTGGGAGAAATCCTGTATTATACCACTTCTAAAGAAACCCTCTCTCGATCCACTAGATGTGGAAAACTTTCACCTATATCCTGCCTGCCACTGGTGGCAAAAATACTAGAAAAATCAATTAATCAAGATTGAATTGGTTTACGATGCAAATGGCCTTCTGGATTCTACACAACATGGTTTTAGACCAAGGCACTCCACAGAGTCAGCTCTAATCATGGCAACAAAGGAAATATGCAAGCAGCTGGATGGAGGAGGAAGAGAAGTTTTTATACCTGATACTACTTGACCTATCAGCCCGGTTTGGTACAGTGAATCATTTGGTACTGATGCAATGGCTGAAGGCATTAGGAATTAAAGAGGCGACTTCAACCCTACTCACCTCATTCCTTACTGCACGGGAACAGAGGTGTGTTGGGACAATTTTACATCAGAGAGATTTTCCCTCCCCTGTGAAGTTCTTCAGGGCTTAGCCTTGTCACCAACTCTATTTAACATATATGTTATGCCTCTGGCCAAGTTAACGATGGCTTACAGGTTCTTGCTGGTAACTTACGGCGATGATACGCAGATCGTCCTCTCTGTTTTCTCAAATACCGAATCTGTGGCAGGGAGATTTCACAGTTGGCTGAAGCAAATCATGAGGTGGATGCATCAGAGATATCTCAAATTAAACACAGCCAAAAAAGAGTTTGGGACAGGGCCTCCTCTTTGGGATAAATCTTGGTGGCCGGCAGAAGCAGGGCGCTGCCCAAACCCCTCTGTAAAGATTAAAAACCTAGGGTTTCTGTTTGATGTCCAACTAAACTTTGCTGCACAGATCAAACAGTTGACATCATCCTGCTTTTATCTGCTGAAAATCCTGTGTAAAGTCCTACCTTTTATCCCTTTAGAACTCAGAAAAGTAGTTATAGTTGTGTAGACTCTCCGGTATCGACTTCTGTAATGCACTCTTTCCGGGCGTTGACAAATGCTAATTGTTAAAACTACAGTCACAGTAAAATGCAGCAGCTCGAGTGCTTCTCAATATTCCAAACTACTATCATAACTCAAGTAGCATTAGGGAGCTTTAATGGCTACCTATAAATCAGCACATTGGGTTTAAGGCGTTATGCCTGGTGCATAAAGCACTGTATGGTGGAGGGTCTGGGAACGGTCCACACCAGATTACAAGGTCAGTGCACGATGATTTAAAAAACATAAATATAAATACATGGCAGAACAGATGGAGAAGACTGAAGTGGTACACTGTGCTGCGAGGAAGGTAATGGCCTTACTATAACCGCTCCTGACACCAAGGCAGGCGTAATCGATATTATACGGGCTGCAACCAAGTAAAGGCCAGTCCAGTACCCACGGTGGCAGAGCAGTGCAAGTGTCATATACCCTAGCTAAGGGGCCAGGACGCCACCTCTCGCAGCACAAGGGTGTCAGCACACGCCTGCCACCTGTCAACAGCATGATTGGAATGATGAACATCCATGCCATAGCTCCTTCCACACAAGCGCCCAAGTAGAAAGTCTAGATAAAACGCCTGTAACTTTATATCGGGGCCACTGAGATGCCTGAAGAATGTCACAGCTCACTCCTACTCCACCTAGAAGGTATACATACAATCTCCAAAGACATATGCAACATTCATGACCACCCTCAATGCTCATTTTGAACCGATACTCAGCCTCATTATGAACATTCCATGTTGAGACGAGCCAGACAAGGCCCGGAGTAGCCGCTGGACACATTCTATGCCAGACTAAAAGAGCTCACCAGCACGTGCACATTTGCTGATGAGTGAGAAGAAATTCGGGGACAGATCATGCAGGAATGTGCCTCCACAAAGCTACAGGAAAACATACTATAGAAGCCCGGAAAATCGTAAAGAGAGATTCTAACTTTGGGGCAGTCCAAGGAGCTATCTAAGGCCCGAGCATCCGACATGGAGATGGTGCTCCAACGCTCGGTAAAAGTAGAGCCTATCAACTCAGCCACACCAAGACGAGGGCCAGCGAAGCCCAAGATGACATCTGAAACCAACCGGGACATGCGGATATTGACTAGTGAATTGCCAGGCAAAAGGGAAAAAAATGTGCCTTGTGCAGGAAATACAACCACTTCAGAAAGACCTGACAGTCAGGCAAGAAACGAAAACCCAATTCAACAGTGAACATCTTACTGGAGGCACTGGAGAAAACAGACGACATGGATGATGACGAGGTCGCAACGCACAGCAGACACTACACTCTGTAATCACTACTTCGCATTTGGGGTACACAACGAGGAACTGTCACACACAGTGGTCGAAGTGGGGAATAAAAAGTAGGGGAACTGTGGGTGGAGAATCAGGGGGGCGGGAATAACCGAAGATTGGATCAGTGGGCGGAGTCAGGAGTGTGGCTAGAAATCGCAAAACATACCAATTTTTTGTACGTTTAGCCACTGACCAGTTACAGCTTATAACGTTATTTAATTCAAACAATGGATAAACTTGTTTATTTGAGGTTTAATTCAGGAAAAAGCAAATACTCATAGGGAATACAGGTTTATGTAAAGCGTGTAAAATATAAGCGGGAACAATGGCATGGGCGCAAATTCAGGATGGTGAGTGTAAAAATTCAGGACAAAAATTCAGGACAGGAGGTCAAAATTCAGCACACAAATTCGGGGCAACAGGTATGCTTTGCAGACATATCAGTGAATGTCATGCAATAATATATAAATAAATAGGCAAGGAACATAAGTACAAGTCACCGCTCCTTCCCTGTCATTTCCCCTGCCCCGTCACCACTCCTGCCCATACACTGCTCCTGCCCATTCACCGCTCCTGCCCCGTCACTTTTCCTGCCCAGTCAGCACTCCGCCCCGTTCACCGCTCCTGCCCCGTTCACCGCTCCTGCCCCGTTCACCGCTCTTGTCCTTTCATTGCTCCCGCCCAGTTACCGTTCCTGCCTAATCACCACTCCTGCCCGGTCACCGCTCCTGCCCCATCACCACTCCTGCCCCATCACCACTCCTGCCCCATCACCACTCCTGCCCCATCACTTCTCCTGCCAGTTCACTGCCCCTATCCGTTCACTGTTCCTATCCGTTCACTGCTCCTGTCTGTTCACCGCTCCTGTCTGTTCACTGCTCCTGCCCGGTTACTGCTCCTGCACATGCCTAATCACAGCTCCTGCCCCGTCACTTCTCTTGCCCCATCACTTCTCCTGCCCGGTCGCCTCTCCTGTCCCGTCACTGATCCTGACCAGTCACCTCTCCTGCTCCGTCACCTCTCCTGCTCCGTCACTTTTCCTGCCCCGTCACTTTTCCTGCCCCGTCACCTCTCCTGCCCCGTCACCTCTCCTGCCCCGACACCTCTCCTGCCCCGTCACCTCTCCTGCCTCGTCACCTGTCCTGCCCCGTCACCTCTCCTGCCCCGTCACCTTTCCTGCCCCGTCACCTTTCCTGCCCCATCACCTCTCCTGCCCCGTCACATCTCCTGCCCTGTCACCTCTCCTGCCCAGTCACCTCTCCTGCCCCGTCACCTCTCCTGCCCCGTCACCTCTCCTGCCCCGTCACCTTTCCTGCCCCGTCACCTCTCCATCCCTGTTGCCTCTCCTTCCCTGTCACTTCTACCTGCCCCTTCACTTCTCCTGCCCCGTCACTTCACCTCTCCCGCCCCATCACCTCTCCTTTCCTGTCTCCTCTTCTGTCCCTTCATTGCTCTTGCCCAGTTCACTCTGTGTATAACATTGACAAATTTCACATGGTTTTAAACATTTTATTTTGTGCATTTTTATAAAGCGCGTACATTACCCGAAGGTGTCAGAGAGCTGTACAATAGAGGCAGTTACGTTACAAGGGAACAGTGGAAAAACAATACAACATCACAAACTAAAAATGAAGGTTACATAAACACAAAATCCAACAAAGTAGTAAGGGAGCTACTAGCTCTCAAGCCACCCGTAGCTCTCCTGTGTGCAGCCCAGAAAACCAAATTAAAGTTGAGCCTGCTAGAATAAAATATATGTATACCAAAATTGAAGTGTACGAGACGAACATTTTCAGGACTCATATTGTGGTGTACAAAAATGGTTGAATTTCCAAAATATTCAAAGCATGCGAGAAGGTGCATCTTACGGCATTGAGTTCAGTTACAATTACTGTGGCGTCTGTGAGTAGTGCAGCAGCAGTAACTAAGCAGCAAGAGGCATTTCAGCTTGAAACCTTAAACATCACAACTGGCAACCCTGCCTGAAGCACCAATGCAATCTTGTCATGTGCGGTCACTGAGAAACCTGACTAAGGGCACAGATGTTGCTATATTTCAAAGGTGAAATGTGGTATAGTGCCACCTTCTTACTCTCTTGTGGCTACAGCTGTAAGGATCGCCTAAGATTGGCTTCCACCAGCATGTTTTTTTAGCTGGGGCTGCTTAGTGACCCCGTTTAGGATGGTGCCAATGTTTCATCAGGGGATACATTCAGGGCGTATTTAAGCACTTGCAAAGATTAAAAATAGACCAAATCCGGTCCAAGTTAAAAACTCATCTGAAATAGTGCAGCGTCTTTACCTACACTATCGTAATCAGAGATGTGCATACCAGAGCCTGGCTATTGACCTTTGTGTTAATTTAACGATTACAGTTCTCGGGGTGTGGTGACAGACAAATCATGAGGCTTTGGGATTAGTCTGAACAGCCAGACACATAACTAGGAGTGGAAAGTTGAATCCACTGGATAACTAAAAGAGCCGCATTTCATGGACTTTAGGTTGGACATAAGTAAATAGTTATTTCTCCCTAACTGGCAAACTCTTGTGATCTAGTAGTGATACATAAGCATACGGCGTTTTTACAGTAAGATACTGAGCTGAATTTAGCCCATAGAAGCAGCCCAAGGGGCCTTTAAGTAAAACTACAAACCTGTGTCAGCTCAAAGGGTAAAAAAGTGCAGCAGTGCAGATTGCGCAAGTTCATATAAATAGTATAGACTTATTTAAACGTTGGAAACTTTTAGATACAGAAGCACTAAACCCAAAACAAGTGTGGCACCGTGATGGAAGTCAATTGGCAAACCCGCTTAACCTCTACGAGTATTTTTAAATTTGCAAGGTGACATGGCATCATTTAAGGTGCATTTATTTGCAAAGCATACAGATTAATTCTCAGAAAATATCAGTGCTGTGGTAGGCAACCTGGCAGGATTACATTTGAACCTGGAGGATCTAAATTGCAAGGCACAAATGTGTAAGATACATTTTTCACCACAGGCACAATTCGTTAAGCGCCATTTTCTTTGGGCAAGTCTATTGTTTATCTCCATTTTCTACGTCTCAAAAATATGCCAACGAGCAAATTTTGTAAACTATTTTAAACCCCGCCCCACAGCTGGACTTCCACTCCTATTCAAATTAAGATTTACAGCCGGAACAGTTAGAGTTCCCCCAACTTCTACTAAGGGGACAGCAAGTAAACAACCTTCATGTATGTAAGTAACTTGGTCAGCGCGCAAATGATTCTCTTAGCACAGGTCTTTACAGCCAGGGGTTTCCACGAAAATGTATGCCTTTAGAGCACATTTACTCAAGGGAACATTCACGCAAACTCACAATCGCTTCAAACCACCACAACTTGCTGTAGAAAACTGGGAACCTCCGAGATATTCGGTCAAGACGAACTCTTGGTCGCCTTTTCCGGTTCAGAGCAATACATGTACAGTTCATTACACACTCACTAGAACATTCCCCAACACCCCAAACAATTTTGTCCCGCAAAATACGGGTATATCCACCAATGCCGCGTTCAGATCTGTCTGGATAAAAATGACAGGCATTTAATAACCGAGCCCTGAATAAGCAAAAGTACACAAAGCATACAAGTCGATAAGCAAGTATCATGAGAAAACACCAAGAGACTAACATCACATTACAAAACAGGCCTGGAATGTAACTTTAGCCGCTGTGCAGGAAAAACCCGGATTATTGTCCGGGAAAAAACTGTAGAGTATGCTGAAGCCACGGTGTGGCTGTGGAACTACAGTTTCTGGCCATGATTACTTCATGACATTCGCAGGAATGGACATCTTTAAGGAGCTGGACAAAGGAGTATCACGTTTAAACTAGATCAGATGGCACGGACTTTAAGGCCTAAAAACACAATTCACAATTTTTCATGCGTTTGTTTCCCTCATGTAACATAACTGGTGCTATGAAATCGCTCTGATACCCGATTCGGTTCGGGTCAAGTTCGCGCTATATAAAACTCAGCAAAAAAAAAAAACTTCTTACAAAGACATCTTACCAACCTTATCCAAAAAATAGGCATGCAGGTTTCGCAGAGTTGGTGACAAGTTCCCCACAGTACTCTGTCTGGGGAAAGCTGCTCTGTAATCACCAACTCAGCATGATATGCTAAAGGCAGAAGGCGGCGCATTGTCATTCGAAAGGATTAATCATCCTCAATCGGAATGACAATGGTCCTGCCCTCAGCCTGTGCGAGCTCAGGGAGGGGCTGCTGCCAACACAACAATGATGGACAGAATGTGGATCAATGTCACACATTCACCCCAGTCAAAAGATCTGGGCCCAAATCCATCGTTTTTCCACTCCACACCACCCTGGGTTAGACAATGGCGATATGCAAATCAGCGCTGACCCTGTTGCCCCATGGGAACAGTCCAGTCCGAACTACAAAAGCCATGTCCTTCCCAGAACGGAAACAAGCATCCGAGGACCGGCCCGGTTTCGAGGTAACACCTCTCATCAGCCCGGCTAGCTTGATTCCAGTGGTGTGGAGTGTCTGGGACTCACGTCTGAGCATCCCCAGTACACTTAGAGCGGTAACTGCAAACACAACAATGATGGACAGAATGTGGATCAATGTCACACATTCACCCCAGTCAAAAGATCTGGGCCCAAATCCATCGTTTTTCCACTCCACACCACCCTGGGTTAGACAATGGCGATATGCAAATCAGCGCTGACCCTGTTGCCCCATGGGAACAGTCCAGTCCGAACTACAAAAGCCATGTCCTTCCCAGAACGGAAACAAGCATCCGAGGACCGGCCCGGTTTCCAGGTAACACCTCTCATCAGCCCGGCTAGCTTGATTCCAGTGGTGTGGAGTGTCTGGGACTCACGTCTGAGCATCCCCAGTACACTTAGAGCGGTAACTGCAAACACAACAATGATGGACAGAATGTGGATCAATGTCACACATTCACCCCAGTCAAAAGATCTGGGCCCAAATCCATCGTTTTTCCACTCCACACCACCCTGGGTTAGACAATGGCGATATGCAAATCAGCGCTGACCCTGTTGCCCCATGGGAACAGTCCAGTCCGAACTACAAAAGCCATGTCCTTCCCAGAACGGAAACAAGCATCCAAGGACCGGCCCGGTTTCGAGGTAACACCTCTCATCAGCCCGGCTAGCTTGATTCCAGTGGTGTGTAGTGTCTGGGACTCACGTCTGAGCATCCCCAGTACACTTAGAGCGGTAACTGCAAACACAACAATGATGGACAGAATGTGGATCAATGTCACACATTCACCCCAGTCAAAAGATCTGGGCCTAAATCCATCGTTTTTCCACTCCACACCACCCTGGGTTAGACAATGGCGATATGCAAATCAGCGCTGACCCTGTTGCCCCATGGGAACAGTCCAGTCCGAACTACAAAAGCCATGTCCTTCCCAGAACGGAAACAAGCATCCGAGGACCGGCCCGGTTTCGAGGTAACACCTCTCATCAGCCCGGCTAGCTTGATTCCAGTGGTGTGGAGTGTCTGGGACTCACGTCTGAGCATCCCCAGTACACTTAGAGCGGTAACTGCAAACACAACAATGATGGACAGAATGTGGATCAATGTCACACATTCACCCCAGTCAAAAGATCTGGGCCCAAATCCATCGTTTTTCCACTCCACACCACCCTGGGTTAGACAATGGCGATATGCAAATCAGCGCTGACCCTGTTGCCCCATGGGAACAGTCCAGTCCGAACTACAAAAGCCATGTCCTTCCCAGAACGGAAACAAGCATCCGAGGACCGGCCCGGTTTCGAGGTAACACCTCATCAGCCCGGCTAGCTTGATTCCAGTGGTGTGGAGTGTCTGGGACTCACGTCTGAGCATCCCCAGTACACTTAGAGCGGTAACTGCAAACACAACAATGATGGACAGAATGTGGATCAATGTCACACATTCACCCCAGTCAAAAGATCTGGGCCCAAATCCATCGTTTTTCCACTCCACACCACCCTGGGTTAGACAATGGCGATATGCAAATCAGCGCTGACCCTGTTGCCCCATGGGAACAGTCCAGTCCGAACTACAAAAGCCATGTCCTTCCCAGAACGGAAACAAGCATCCGAGGACCGGCCCGGTTTCGAGGTAACACCTCTCATCAGCCCGGCTAGCTTGATTCCAGTGGTGTGGAGTGTCTGGGACTCACGTCTGAGCATCCCCAGTACACTTAGAGCGGTAACTGCAAACACAACAATGATGGACAGAATGTGGATCAATGTCACACATTCACCCCAGTCAAAAGATCTGGGCCCAAATCCATCGTTTTTCCACTCCACACCACCCTGGGTTAGACAATGGCGATATGCAAATCAGCGCTGACCCTGTTGCCCCATGGGAACAGTCCAGTCCGAACTACAAAAGCCTTGTCCTTCCCAGAACGGAAACAAGCATCCGAGGACCGGCCCGGTTTCGAGGTAACACCTCTCATCAGCCCGGCTAGCTTGATTCCAGTGGTGTGGAGTGTCTGGGACTCACGTCTGAGCATCCCCAGTACACTTAGAGCGGTAACTGCAAACACAACAATGATGGACAGAATGTGGATCAATGTCACACATTCACCCCAGTCAAAAGATCTGGGCCCAAATCCATCGTTTTTCCACTCCACACCACCCTGGGTTAGACAATGGCGATATGCAAATCAGCGCTGACCCTGTTGCCCCATGGGAACAGTCCAGTCCGAACTACAAAAGCCATGTCCTTCCCAGAACGGAAACAAGCATCCGAGGACCGGCCCGGTTTTGAGGTAAGACCTCTCATCAGCCCGGCTAGCTTGATTCCAGTGGTGTGAAGTGTCTGGGACTCACGTCTGAGCATCCCCTGTACACTTAGAGCGGTAACTGCAAACACAACAATGATGGACAGAATGTGGATCAATGTCACACATTCACCCCAGTCAAAAGATCTGGGCCCAAATCCATCGTTTTTCCACTCCACACCACCCTGGGTTAGACAATGGCAATATGCAAATCAGCGCTGACCCTGTTGCCCCATGGGAACAGTCCAGTCCGAACTACAAAAGCCATGTCCTTCCCAGAACGGAAACAAGCATCCGAGGACCGGCCCGGTTTCGAGGTAACACCTCTCATCAGCCCGGCTAGCTTGATTCCAGTGGTGTGGAGTGTCTGGGACTCACGTCTGAGCATCCCCAGTACACTTAGAGCGGTAACTGCAAACACAACAATGATGGACAGAATGTGGATCAATGTCACACATTCACCCCAGTCAAAAGATCTGGGCCCAAATCCATCGTTTTTCCACTCCACACCACCCTGGGTTTGACTGGGGTGAATGTGTGACATTGATCCACATTCTGTCCATCACTGTTGTGTTTGCAATTACCGCTCTAAGTGTACTGGGGATGCTCAGACGTGAGTCCCAGGCACTCCACACCACTGGAGTCAAGCTAGCCGGGCTGATGAGAGGTGTTACCTCGAAACCGGGCCGGTCCTCGGATGCTTGTTTCCGTTCTGGGAAGGACATGGCTTTTGTAGTTCGGAGTGGACTGTTCCCATGGGGCACAGGGTCAGCGCTGATTTGCATATCGCCATTGTCTAACCCAGGGTGGTGTGGAGTGGAAAAACGATGGATTTGGGCCCAGATCTTTTGACTGGGGAGAATGTGTGACATTGATCCACATTCTGTCCATCACTGTTGTGTTTGCAATTACCGCTCTAAGTGTACTGGGGATTCTCAGACGTGAGTCCCAGGCACTCCACACCACTGGAGTCAAGCTAGCCGGGCTGATGAGAGGTGTTACCTCGAAACCGGGCCGGTCCTCGGATGCTTGTTTCCGTTCTGGGAAGGACATGGCTTTTGTAGTTCGGACTGGACTGTTCCCATGGGGCACAGGGTCAGCGCTGATTTGCATATCGCCATTGTCTAACCCAGGGTGGTGTGGAGTGGAAAAACGATGGATTTGGGCCCAGATCTTTTGACTGGGGTGAATGTGTGACATTGATCCACATTCTGTCCATCACTGTTGTGTTTGCAATTACCGCAGGGAGGGGCTGCAGCAGCCTCTGGAGTTCACAGAGAAGTGCGAGCAGCCCCTGGAAACTGAAAGAATAAGTTATCGTTTTGTAAGTTGGACTACTATTCTTACCGTCCCGGGATGCTTTTTTGAATTAAAGAAATAGGGGAACGGACTGAAAGATTTTTTTAAAGTAGGGGCACGCCGTGCACTTCCGATCCCGCCCACTTCTACCACTGGTCACACATCCTCTCAGGATTCAATGACCTGTTCAAAGGTATCGACTGCATGAGAGGAAAAGTAGTCAAGCTCCACATCGACAAATCATGACAGCCAGCAGCGCTTCGGGATCGCTGGATTGCATTCCACCTACGACCAAAGGTGGAGAGGGAGCTGGAAAAACTTGAGGCTGCAGGAAGGAATCATTGAGAATGTCACAGGCTCACCCCATGGGTATCGCCCATCTGAACATACTTCAAACAGCAATTATAAATAGAAAACACTTCTAAATGTGTTCTAGAGCTGCATTAAAGATCCCTGACTAATACTTACAATAAAAATAGGTAAAACGGCATGTTACAAATGAATACATTTGATATGTATTATGTCTAGCCTTTGCAAACTCTTAAACAACAACAAATGGCTGATTTTCTTTTCATGGAATCGTGGCAACTCTAGGCTTTGCAGAATTTTAAAATGAGGACAGATGAAATTAAATGAAATGAAAAGACCATTTATAAAGCGCAATAGCTACCCTTAGGCGTCCTAGAGCTGCAGAAGTCACGCTAATTGCAAAACAGTTGAGAGATATTCTGGTTTATTAAAAAGCAGTGTTTTTAGGAGTTTACGGAAGGTGAGTAGTTTGGGCTCTAATCTGTGTAGAAGAGGGAGGGAGTCCCAGAGCTTGGTGAGATTGTGGGAGAATGAGCGGCCTCCACACCTGGCTCTCTTGACCCTGGGTATTACGGCCAGGAAGGAGGACCCAGATCTAAGCTGTCTGGCTGGATGGTAGGCGGTTATCAGGGGTTGATTGATGATAGCGCCTTTTTTCCAGAAGGATCGATGTGCAATGCACATTGCCTTAAATTCGATCCTTGCCCTCACTGGGAGCCAGTGGAGGTCCTTCAGTCTGGGTTTGACTGGGATTCGGCGGGGAATTTGGAGGAGGGTTCTGGCTGCACAGTTCTGGAAGATCTGCAGCTTGTTTAGAGTAGCCTGGGGTGCCCCTAGATACAGAGCATTCCCAAAGTCTAGACGAGACAAGATCAGACCCTGGACCATTATCTGTCTAGCGTGGAAAGGTAGCAAGGGAAGGATTTTACACAGAAGTCTTAGCAGGCCAAAACAGGTGGCTGAAAGATTAGTTGCTTGGTGGTTGAAGTCAAGTGACTTACCTAACCAGATGCCCAGGCTTTTGATCGAGTCGATGGCTGTTATTTTTCTCTGGGAAATGTGGCAACCCTACATATGACATGGATCACCTTGGCTGCCATGATAAATCATTCTAAAACATCAGCTTTATCTAATGGAACTCGACCCAAAGGTATTGCAGTGCTTTACATGAGCACCAGTTACGTTACACAAGGATACATTCATCTTTTGGTAAGCATGGGTAGATTAAGTGATTTGCCCAGAATCACAGGATGTTGAGCCGGCACCGAGAGTCGAACCTGGTTCCCCAGTTCCAAATTCGACAGCTCTGACAGTTACGCGACAGCCTACTAGGCCTGCGATTCTTAACCTTTAGACTTCTGTGGACCCCCAATGTGTTGAAATTAAATTGTTTCTGCTTGTGCATTACCCTATGTAAGTTAGCATTCACTGCATCATTTTGTGTTAAGACGCCATTTTGAATCATGATCGAAACTAATCCTTTGCTATTTCTGAGAAAAGGCTTCTGCTCAGTTTCACTTCTCCAAGGTGGGGTTTTGCTTCACTAATAAATAGTCT
Source organism: Lissotriton helveticus (assembly GCF_964261635.1). Taxonomy (NCBI): domain Eukaryota; kingdom Metazoa; phylum Chordata; class Amphibia; order Caudata; family Salamandridae; genus Lissotriton; species Lissotriton helveticus. The sequence goes on along the minus strand of NC_136065.1, from coordinate 1,255,851,796 downwards.
GTTCTTATTAGCGCATACCTTTCTCACTAGATATAGGCCTCCCACTTGTCTGGAAACAGGCCCGCCTGCAGTAGACTTGGACTTTGTAACTTTGTAAATTATGAGCACTGAGCTGGTTTTTCTCTCTCGTTTCCATTGCTTTGCAGGACCTGCTTGGAAAATTCCATTATGGGTGTGTTCTACCCCAGTTATGAAATGTACTAAATGTATCTTTATGCTTGTTGATTTCAGTCCCTCTGCAGCACTCCTAGGGACTGGGCTCCACTCTGGGTGTACCTGAATAAATAAAAATTGGTTTGTATTCTCCAGTGTCTAACCGACTCTTCATTTGAGAGTTGGTCGTGTGTGACCTGGGTGAGACGAATTGGGCCACTTCCTGCAAATGAATCATTACTGAATAGGGGGGAACACCCCCCTAAGGAGCCATTACTGTAAGCTGGACACCCACGGCCTAAGCAAATTCTATGATTTGAACATCAAAACAATACACAAATACATAGAAACAAGTATATATGTTAAATGCATATGTAATAATAATTAAATATCGCTTATTACCCCATATGAGTCGTCAAAGCGCTTTTCGAAACCCAAAAGGATTAGTGGTGGATTAGAATAGGGAAATATGAGCGGTGGGCATGTGAGTCTGTTAGTTGGATTCAATAGGATAATTTAGGGATAAAACAGGGAAAAGTCTAGAAAGTGTTACATGGGAGATCATAGTAGTAAGATGATGTTCAGGATGAGTAATAAGGAGGGATACATGAGGGAAGAATTTAGAAAGGGTTGTTTGGGAGAGCATAGTAGTAAAATAGAGGTTTGAGGTGAGCCAGGAGATATAGAAAATTATGCTTAAACCTGCAAAGTGCATTCCTAAGGAAATATATTAATGAGCAAATGCTGTGATGAAAACAAAATAAGAGAAAGCCTAAACCAACAAAATAGATGAAAAGAAAACAATCAGGTTCATGCAGATAGAGCGAAAGTGGCTAATTTGTTTACTCATGTAGGGCCACTGTGAGAAGAATACCATAGCATTAGAAAGAGAAATCAGTGTAACAGTAGGGCTTAGGCGGAATAGCGGTTTTAGCATTAGATGTGAGGGGCAGAGGAGCATTGGTGTTACCCTCTACCATGTAAAGTAAAGGGTCACAGAAATATTAAAAGCAGTGCTCTAAAGCTCCACGTAGATTCAAGAATGAACAGGGAGTTTACCAATGAAAACAATAGGAATGTACTCAAACATCAAAAATGTTTTGTTCACATACAAAGAGACATGATAAATGATTATTAGAGTTAAAAAAAGACAATTAATTTGCATCTAAATATGTGTAGCATCCACAGCAAAGTCTACAACTGGTCAACGGTGCTAATGAAATTTTCAAGCAGAGGCATGTAGCGCACAAATACTGACCCAGATACATTATTGCAAATATGCTACAAGCTATTTAAGAACATATGACAATAATATCCCTGATATATTTTTAACTCATGCATTTTTTCGGTCAAGCCTGGGCAGCGCATGTGATGGAGCAAGGATTCGCACATGAAGCGACTTGCTTCAATCAATCAATCAATCAAAACATTTATAGAGCGCGCTACTCACCCGTGAGGGTATCAAGGCGCTGAAAGGGGGGGGGGTGCTACTACTGCTCGAACAGCCAGGTCTTGAGGTGTTTCCTGAAGGAGAGATGATCATGGGTCATTCGTAGGTGTGCGGGGAGGAAGTTCCATGTTATGGCCGCCAGGTAGGAGAACGATCTTCCTCCGGCGGTGGTTCTGCGAATTCGTGGGATGGTGGCGAGGTCGAGGCTGGCTGAGCGGAGCTGGCGGGTGGGAGTGTAGAACGAGAGGCGGCTCTAGAGGTATTCGGGCCCATGTCGTGAAGCGCTTTGTGTGCGTGTTTGAGGAGCCTGAATGTGATCCTCTTGTTGACGGGGAGCCAGTGCAGGTTTCTCAGGTGGGCGGAAATGTGGCTGTGGCGAGGGATGTCGAGGATGAGTCGTGCGGAGGCGTTCTGTATGCGTTGTAGTCGTTTCTGAAGTTTGGCGGTGGTTCCTGCGTATAGGGCGTTTCCGTAGTCTAGTCGGTTGGTGACGAGGGCCTGGGTGACCGTCTTTCTGGTTTCGGTGAGGATCCATCTGAAGATCTTTCGGAGCATGCGCAGGGTGTTGAAGCATGATGACGAGACGGCGTTGACTTGCTTGGTCATCATGAGGGAGGAGTCCAGGATGAATCCCAGGTTGCGTGCGTGGTCTGAGGGTGTCGGCACGGAGCCCAGTGCTGAGGTCCACCAGGAGTTGTCCCAGGCGGAAGGGGATTGTCCGAGGATGAACCTCGAATAACGTTAATAAAATAACCAACATGTTTGTTTTACTAATTTTGCATATTTAACATCAACATTGGGTGTCAGAGTGAAGCTTGCTTATGTGTTTACTAACCATAATACACTTGCATCTAAGATGGCTGCTGCTACGCGAGGGTTTCTACTGCGCATGCGTCTGTCATACTCACGTGACATGACGTATTCTTTGCTTTGGAGGGAAACTTTTCGCTTCTGCGCATTAGTGTTAATATGGCTGCTCTATGTTCTCACATGCGAGAAGCTTGGACTGCTGCTTTCGAAAAGCTGTTCGTTCTGCCTAACCCTAATGCTATAGTTAAAATTAAGATAATGGGTATAGAGTAGAAATACATGGTATATAGTGTATTCATTTATTCTGTGTTCTAAAACTGTTTCTTTTCCATTTCATGTCGCACTTTGAAAACTGGCCTGACTTGTAACGCTGTACTCCATATTTGTGGAAACTGCGACAGCGCGAAAATCTCAAGTCTCTGGAACAGTGACCTTTGGACTATGGCCAAGGAGCTGACTGACTAGGAGAGGCTCCTGGGAACATGGACTTGTGAACCCGAATTTATAATATGTTAAACAATGTATTTGTCAATAGAACATCCATTGTTGGGTGGAATAAAGCCTCATGAGAACCCGAATTTGATGGGCGGGAACATAAATTTGAATAAGAGATGGCAAAAGTCTCAAATTTGGTGTGGTGTGACGACCTCTCCTCTTCTTTTGTCCAATCGAAATTGGGGATCCCTACACTTGCGACATTGGGGGGGTGGTACACTGACCTGGAAAATAGTATAACTAGCGTAGGTTTAGCTAGAGAATTTGTCCGACTTGTTCGAATAGCTGACCTGTCACTGACCCAACGCACTCAATAGGTGACTAAGAGCAGAGGGCTGTGGAGCACTCTGTCAGACGATTCGCTGACCCAATCGGGGTCCGGGAAGCTGAGGTGCTGGTGAAGCACTTTGTTGGGGAAATCGATAACCCAATCGGGGTTCTGACTGATTACTTGCAGAGAGGGAGTAGCGCAGGCGTTGCAACTGAACTGCGGATATTGGTCTTAACCTTTGGTGGTCCGGTCCTGATCCAATTCTGGTTTATCTTGTCCTGATTCTGATCTGCACCTGCTGGCCTACTGGCAACTGCAATTTTTGGGGTTTCTGTCCTTTACTGACCGGTGGCCAGGGTTGGCCTTTACATCATTCTAGGTAAATATAAATCTGTGTGGGTATCGTCATTAAATTTCCGTGTGTCTTTATCTTTACCTTCCCTAAATCGATAAAAGCTTTGATTGCATATGTTCCTTTTCTTACCCTTTCCCTTTTAAAGATAAATTTGTCATTTGATTTAATAATGTGTTCCATTTTCTTACCTTCCCTATAGTTATATGCTCAAATTGTTTTCGTGATTGTATATTATGTTCCCTCTTTTTACCCACCCTTTGATAATCGCTTAAAGCTGTGTTATTTAGTATGTTCCTTCTCTTTACCTACCCTTAGACAAATTGTGAAAATCTGTTAAAATTTAAATAGCATATTCCTTGTTCTTACCTTCCCTTTAAATTGCTAAATGATTGGCATATTATATCTTTTGCATAGTTATACATTATTTCTGATTTTCGTTATTGAGAGTCTTATTGTGTTCAATCTTTGGATCATGACCATTTATGAAGTTTAGATAAAGAGTTTAAAACTTTCCCGAGTCTGTGGTTATTATTTGAGTGCATGTGTTATTTGCTACCTAATTTAAACTAACTCCCTGATCCAATAGGTTACAGGTACCAGTGACAAGGATTGGTAAGTCAATGGTATAGGACCTAATAGGTAAAATATCTGGTAGTTAGAGCGTAGGTTACCTGATTTAAGGAATGTGTAATTGATTATGGGCCCAGGTGAGTATGGTAAATTTATAGTCAGGTGACCTGCGCGCTCTATCAGTATATTTCTTTGGTAGCAGAGGAAAGGTTAGGGTTTAGTTAAATAAAGTTAGTTAGTTAGTTGGTTATGAAAACATTATTATGATTGATCGATCAAATGTGATATTATTTGAAAAATGTTAAAATGTTATTGATTCTGTTGATGCTGTATGAATTTTATGTATTAACTAAAATCGTTTGTACCTGTCATATGTTTGTTTGGAATCCCCGGGGGAAGAATAGCGGGTGGTAAATGGAAGCCACATCGCAGTGAGGTCACTTACTCGCAGGAAGTTAGTGCATGGTTAGGTAAAACCGGAAGCACTATTTAGGGATTTTTCTGTATGAATGTGTGAATAAATGATAGTAAAGAGTTCGCTAGCAAAACTTTTAGTGTGATATCACCTAGAAAGGGTTGCACGGAAGGAGAAGCAGGTTCGTCTGAGCTTGATTGATAGCAAAGGGGTTCGCTGGTGAAACTTTGGCCGTAGTATATATCCGGAGTGGATGAGTCTGAAGGAGTAGCAGGTTCTCTAATGCTTGTGTGAGGGTAGGCAGAAGGGATCTACTCGTAGTATATGAAAAGTAAACGGAAGGGATTTACTTGCAGTGAAATATATCTTTCAGAATCAGAATCAGAATATTTTTTATTGTTGAATTAATAAAAATCCTTACAATATCAAAGTTAAAAGAGGGTTAAAACTACGTCAGGTCCCGTCACTAACGACATAAGGGAGTGGCCTCAAACAATATGTTAAAAGATCATGCACGGACTTGTAGCTGCTTTCCAATCTCAATCATAAATTTAAGACCCCTACAAGTCAGGATTGGTGATGAACCTCCCAGCCAAATTATTACGGCCTGGCGACATGTTCTAATGTTCATTTTGTTTAATATGTCCCATAAAAACTGTCTTCTGGCTACCATGAGGAATGGGCACACACAAAATAAGTGAATTAAAGAGTCTGCATTTTGGGCAGTTATCTTGGGATTTCCAGGAAGGTCTTAGGTCCTTGGACTCGTGAAGGCCCATACGGAGGTCGATGAGAACCTTTTTTAAGTGTTGGCTAAAGTGTGTTGCCAAGTAAGCCTGGGGCTGTTGGAGTGAATAGGAAGAAATAACAGTCCAGGCGTGGCGTCGAAGGGCCAAAGTTTGTTTGTCTTCCAATAATGACTTCAGTTTTGTATTTAAGTTGGCAATTTTACAAAAACTAGCCTGGTCAATTTGTTTGTTCCATGCTTCAAGCAATCCGAGATCCGAAAGGCAAATTTGAAGATGGATGGCCCAGCACTGGGTAGAGTCAATGTTGATTTCTTGCAAACAGAGATTATTTAATGTGTGTGAATCAGCAGCACGGAGTTTGTGGCAAAATTTGACAAACTTTGATTTGGACCTGAAGATTTGATTCTGAAGACCAAATTCAAGTCGCACCTGGGCTGGCGAGGCGCACTTCGGTAATTTGAAAACTACTTTGTAGATTTTGTTTTGCAGAGTGTTTAATATACCAGCCTCCCCCCAAGTCAGGTAACCAGACCGTAGGACAAAGCTGGTAAGATATGAGCGGCCATTACTTTAAGAAGATGTGTGTAATTTGGGCCACCCAGTTTTTGTAGGAGACGCCTGTATCCATAAATTAACGTCTGGGATTTAGCTTTTAGCACCGCAGAATGTTCTTTTTTTGAGTTGCCTATGCCTAGGATGACCCCCAGGTACCGATAGTAGGGCTGTACCCCTATGGCAGCATGGTTAAATGAGCAATTAAATTTGATGGGCTTTCGCTCTATAAGACGTATTACTTTTGTCTTTTCTCTTTTTAGTTCCAGGTGTTCCTCGTCCAGATAGAGATTTAGAGCGTTTATCAGCCTTTGCAACCCAATTGGGGTTCTGCTTAGGAGCACAATGTCGTCGGCAAATTGGATAATTGGCATTGGGGTGTTACCGAGCTTCGAAGCATGGGTTACAATTTGGCCGAGCCTTTTTCCTACATCTGCCAGGTACAGATTGAATAAACAAGGAGCCAGGACGCAGCCCTGTTTTAATCCGTCCTCGGTTGGAATTTTAGACGCGAGGCTTGAACCCTGTCCTTGTTTGACCCTAGCCCAAGTGTCTGTATAGAGGAGCATGAGAGCGTTGAGGACATTTTTTGGCAGCCCCCACTCGGTAAGTTTTGCCTAAAGTCTCCCCCTGCTGACTTGGTCAAAAGCCACTCTAATATCAATTAAGCAGCCATATAGCCGATTGTTGTTAGTTTTGGCTCTTTCCATCAGGAGTGCTAGAGCTGTGAGATGTGTTGTAGTCCCTGTTCCTTTTCTGAAGCCCGTCTGATAATTTGGGATTAGGTTGTTGCTGTCGGCCTAATCCTGGATCTCCTCCAAAATACAAGAAGCGTATAGTTTGGCTTCCACGTCGATTAGAGATATGAGCCGATAGTTCTGCGGTGATCTCCTGTCTCCCTTCTTGAAAATTGAGTGGATGGTGTTGCCTGTCCACGAAGGGGGCTGCTGATTGCTAGCAAAAACTTGATTAAACTGGGCTGAAAGATGAATAGCCCAAAAGTCAACGTTGTTTTTGAATACTGCGTTGGGGATACCATTGGGCCCTGGTGCGCCTTCGGTTTTAAGATGGTTAATGAACCTTTTGACTCTGTCACAGGAGAATAGGTCCTATGTCAGGGTAACTTGATGACTTATCTGACAGTTCTTTCGAGAAACTTAATGTCGTTGTGGTGTTGTTGGGACAATGGTGGTTTACTGGGGCACAGGATTCCCTTTTTAAGTAGAGGTTTTTTACGTGGGCTTCCCAGCTTTGTTTGCTAATGCCGGGATCCTGAGATATTGCGTCAGCATGGTTTAATTTATTAATGATGCCCCAGAAGTCCCTCGTGTTTTGCTTTTTACTAGCTACTAGCAGTTTAGCCCACGTCTCTTCCTTGTGGTTTGACTTGGCTTTCCACACCATTTTGCGATAGTTATTTCTCATTCTCCTAACAAGAAGGTGATTTGACGTGGGGCCCAGGATAATGTTCCTTGATGCCTTCCGTTGCGCCCTGGCTATTTTTCTCTTTTCCTCCCTTAGATTGTTGGTAAACCAGGGTTCCCGTGGGACTAACGGGCCATGGTGCGGTGCAGGGTGAACCGAGTGTTTAAGAGACAAATATTCTAACAGATTTGTCCAAGATAAAACCAGATCTTCGTTTTGGTCATTTTTGTGTTGAGAAAAGAAGCTACTTGTGGATTCGAAGATGGCTTTCATACCACTGCCCCACCATCGCAGTTTATGTAAATTGAACTTCTCTGCCTGGTGAGAGAGAACAGTTAACTGGGCTGACTCCGGCACCCCTAAGTTGATCCAGAAAATTTGTAGAAAGTGATCACTTTCTGTTCGAGTTATGATTTCATAGCCCGTTACAGAGTCGAACAGGATGTTACTGACAAATGTAAAGTCAATAGTTGACGATAACTTGCCACTCATGTACGTCTGTGGTGCTGAGGCTGCGCCTATTGATACGGGATTTAGAATTGTTAGTCATTGCAGTGACAGTTGCTTAAGGGTTGATGCAATAGGTTCTACGCGGGTTTTTGTCATTGAGGTCTGTTTGTTTTGATCTTCTTGAATTAGGTTAAGGTTAAATATATCTTTCCTTTCTAGTCACTCGAGTACAGTGGCAAATGTTTTTACGTTGTTAATTAAACAAAGAATTGCACTTTTAAATAAAGAATTGAGTTTTTGCATTACCTTGTGAAGGAGGGAGTCAGTTGCGGAGCTGCGCTGACGTCACTCCGAGCCGCGCTGATATTGGTTGAGACAGCGGGCGTGTAGCTGAGATAGTATTGTAAAGGAGGGGTGAGCCCAGGAGCTTGGGAACTCATCTCACGAGAAAAGCCGCGCAATCATTGGTTAAAAATATTTGAAACCACATTGTTGATTGGTTGAAGAAAATAAAAGACGCGCTAGTATTGGAAGTATTTTGTAAACAAATCTGAGAGTTATCGTACGATTTCAAGATGTTCTCAAAATATATGTGGTATTTAAATCCAGGGCATCCAGAAACTCGACCTGATAGAAGATACCTAGGATTTGCTAGAGAGCAGATGCTAAGAGGCAGACCTTACCAAATATATGGAAGTGAAAGAAAAATGTCATTTGTAAACAGAGTTAAGAATTTCTTTAAAAAAGATAAACCAATTAAAACTAGAGAAGGAGTTATTATTCCACCACCAAATATGCCCGCATCATTTATGATGTTTGATAGGGGTTACCACACTTGTGTATGGTTAGAGAATTGGGTGGAATACACTAAAGATGACGGAATTTTGGCATTTCCCTTAGATGGCACGTTTAATGACAGAATTTTGTTCAATTTAAGGACACAAATGAATGATTTACATCCTAGACCTAGACTAACGCAATGTGAGGCACTAGAAGAATGGGAGATTGAAGCTTTTGAGGGAGACAGACCTAGAACTGACAAAGGATTGAATAAATTCCACCCTAAATTCCCACGAGAAACCAGAGATAAACAAATGAAACAATGGAGACAGAACACGGTAGTGGAAATATTATATCCTGTATTAACTTTAGAAGAGCCCACTGGAAGTAAAAGGACGGAGAAAACAAAACATTTAATGACTAGTGGTGATTCAGACGATGATTATATGGAGGATTTGTTAATGAAAAATCCACCACCTTAATATGAGGAACCGAGTACAGTAAATCCAAATGCCCCGTTTTTAAAACCACCTTTAATTCCGCAAGTGGTACATGAGAAATCAATCGAGAGGGTATTACAAGAAAGAGAAAGAGAAGCATTAAATAAACAGAGAAGTGAATTGATTCAGAACATTTCGCAATAGAATACAAGTCCCGAATCTCTGACAATTCCAGTAACAATTGGCCCAGTTGTTCCTTTGTATGGAGATAAGCAAGCTCGTCCAAAAGCTCCAGTTATAACTACATCGGTAGTACAGCCAAGAAAAGAACCCTTGATTACAGACGATCAGGCAGGTGAATGTGAGTCAGTAATCTCCTTAATGGATTTACCAATAAGAGAACCAGAGAGTAGTTCGTTTAGAAAAACCACTCCTTTAAACTTAAGAGAAGTACAGATGGAGACATCTTCGGGTACGAGAAGTGCAACTGTAGTAACTCCTGAAGAAATAGATAGATGGACACGAGAAATAGAGAAACCAAAAACACAGTCGAAACCATTGGGTATATACAAATTGAGAATTGAATTGGAAGAACTGATGGCTGGAAATGTGGGATTGGACAGATTAAATACTCTTAGTGAAGATTAACTATTATTTATTTGTAAAAGCATTACTAGAAATACAAGGGTGTTTCATGAAAAATTAATGGACACAGCAGCTAGCATGGGAATTGACATTGGTAAATCTAAAGTATTACAAAAACCATATCGAGCAGAATTTTCTGACAAGGATTTAGAAAACATGAATGTGTCCGGAAGAAAAGCGCAGATAAGAGAGCTACTAGCATTGTTACAAAAATGGGGAGAATTAGAAAAATGGAAAACCAGGTGGGCAAAGAAAAAGGAAGAGGTTAGATCAAAACAAATGACTTCAGAATATGTTTTAAAAGAAGCAGAAAAAGTGGAAAAATTATGTCCTATGCGAGAAGTACCAGGTGGAGGTTATGTGCATGTTCCATGGTCCCGACAGGATATTTTGTAATTTACAAATGTTTTCCCAAAACTTCGTGAAAAACCTGAATGGTACAGACAAGTCGTAAGATTTGTAAAAGTTTTGAAGTGTCTTTTGAAAGATTTAGATGGATTATTCGACATTGTAGTTCCAGTAGATTTATGGACAGAATGTAAAATTGCTGTTGATTCGCCTAGTGAGAAGTACCCTAGAGACCCAAAGACAGGGGCACCTCCCGAAGATGTTATGAAAAAATACAACCAGGTAATACTTTACCTCAAAGGGAAGGTGCCTGCAAAAGAGACAGATTGGACTAGAATAGATAGAACCACACAGAATAAAGAGGAATCTGTGCATGCATATTATGAACGTTTATTGCAGGTATTCAAACAGTACAGTGGATTGGATAACATAGATATGAAGGATATGACGCATTTCATTTATCGATTTGTGTCAGGATTAAGACCAGAAATTTCACAATGGATTAAGGATCATAAAATTTGTTGACAGGCCAAGGCAATCGACAAGATCCTTAAATATGCCAAATATTGTGAAGATGAGCTAGACAATAAACGAAAAGAGTTAAAGGAAAAAGTTATGTGGGCTCAAGTAAAATTAGCAGTGCAACAAGAACATCAGTTAAACCAGATAAGTAGTAACCAGAATCAGGGTGATGGAAATGGAGGAAGGCCAAGGGGAAAATTCAATAGAGAGGATGCGAAACGAAAATTCCCTTGTCACAGGTGTGGCAAGTTGGAGCACTGGAAGAACGAGTGTAAGGCTGTACAGAGTGGTAATGTGCAAAATAATGATTTGATTCCACAGACACAGAATGAGGTGCCACGGAAGACACAGCAGCAGGTAATACAGAACCAGTTACCCGCTGCACCTATGCCAAATTACAGGAGCAAAGCACAACAGAGAATAGATACCACAAATTGGGAGGGAGGTGAAAGGAGAGATACAGCAACCTCACAATTTCTTCTGAGTGATACATGTTTCAGTGAAGAACCTTACTGACGGTGCCTAAGGGGGGAGGAAGAGGAGTGCGTGCTTGGCGCCTCTCTGCCGGTAGACCAGTCAGGACCATACATTGAAGGAAAGGTTGAAGGAAATGATGTCACCTTTCTGTTGGACACTGGTGCTACCCGTTCTACTGTAAGAACAGCAGACGTTCCCAACCTACCCCTCTCGGGAGAAGAGATCCAAGTAGTGGGCGTTTGTAATAAACAAATTAGTACCTCAGTTACAGAACCTATGGAAGTTAGAATAGGCAATTTTAAAGAAATGCATAGATTTGTTGGTAGTGATTCAAGTCCTGTACATTTATTAGGACGAGACTTGTTGTGCAAAATGAATTGCACCATTTTCTGTACCCCAAGTGGTGTTGAAATTCAAACCCCAGACGAAGACGGAATTCACAAATTAATGTTAGCGAAACAAGAGACAGAAATTAAAAGACTGACAATAGAAGACTTACCAGAAGAACTGCAACAGACTGTAAAACCAGATGTATGGGATTTTACAGGAAAAGATGTAGGATTAATGGCAAATGTTGACCCAATAAAAGTGACAATAAAAGAAGATGCAGTTTACCCAAATACTTGACAGTATAAAATTAGTTCAGAAATAAAAGCAGGTGTTGCAGTAGAAATAAAACATTTGGTTGAAGCAGGCATTTAACAAGAAATAATGAGCAGTCCATGTAACTCTACTATAATTGGTATAAAGAAACCGAGTGGCAAGTACAGGGTCGTACAAGACCTTTGAAAAATTCATAAGATTGTTGTCCCATGCGGTCCAGTCATGCCAAATCCTGCAGTGATTCTGAAAAGATACCATGGGAGGCTGGATGGTTTACTGTCATTGATCTGTGTCACGCATTTTTCTCGATTCCATTACATGCAGACAGCAAATTTATTTTCTCATTTGAATTCGACAGTCATGTTTATGTTTGGAATCGTGTCCCTCAGGGGTACACAGAAAGTCCCTCGATTTTTAATCAGATTTTGAAAAAGTGTCTTGAGTCATTGGGACTACCTGGACAGTCAGTCTTGGTCCAGTATATAGACGACCTATTGGTGGCGTCTAAAACCCGGAATGACTGTGTTGTTGATACTATCGCCTTACTGAATCATCTAGGTGAAGGAGGACATAAAGTATCACCAGACAAGTTGCAATTCTGCACCACATCAGTCAAATATCTGGGGCACAAGATAGAAAAGGGTGTCAGGAGAGTTACCTCAGAAAGAATCAGAATAATTAAAAACATGGACTTGCCTCATACCCAAAAAGAGATGTTTCTTGGAGTTGTAGGATACTGCAGGCAATGGATTGTGGGATTTGCAGTACTAGCCAAGTCATTAATACAAATGACAAAGAAAGGAGCCAAGGACCCAGTAGAGTGGGATGACGAAAGCATGTCCGCTTTTGTAAAGTTACGAGAATGTCTTTGTACAGCTCCAGCATTAGGGATGCCTGACTATTCAAAAGATTTTGCACTTTTCTGTGACACCCGAGATAATTGTGCACTTTCAGTTTTGACTCAAATTCATGGTTTAGTGAGACGTCCTCTGGCATATTTTTCTTCCACATTGGACCCAGTGGCAGCTGCATTACCTGGATGTCTGAAAGCAGTAGCTGCAACTTGCATGAGCCTTGAGCAGAGTGAATCCATTATTATGGGACATCCTGTAACTGTGTATGTTCTACATGCAGTTGTAATTTTGCTAACAAGGACTAAGACTCAGTATCTCACACCTAGTTGGCTGACTAAGTACGGGAGAATACTTGTAGGTGCAGGAAAAGTAACCATTGCTAGGTGTAATATTCTGAACCCAGCAACACTGCTACCTAATTCACATACTGCAGAAGTGAAGGGAGAAGTTGAACATGACTGTATTGATCTGACTGAATACAGTACAAAACCACGACCAGACATAAGAGAAGAGCCATTAATTGATTCAGAATATGAGCTATTTGTAGATGGCTCTTGTATGAGACATGAGGAAGGAGGTCTGAGCGCTGCTTACGCAGTGTGCACATTGGGAGGTCCAGTTGAAGCATTCCCTTTGCCTGGAGTCAAGTCTGCACAAATAGCTGAATTGGTTGCCTTGGCAAAAGCCTGTAAATTTGGGAAAAATTGGAAAGTAACCATATACACTGACAGCCAGTATGGTTACGGAGTTGTGCATGACTATGGCCAACTATGGATGCAAAGGGAGTTTCTGACTTCTTCAGGTACTCCGATTAGAAATGGTGATTTTGTAAAGGATTTACTTAAAGCAATTCAGTTACCAAAAGAAGTGGCTGTGGTCAAGTGTGCTGCTCACAAATCTGGCAACGACAAAGTGACAGCTGGTAATCGATATGCTGACCAGTTAGCCCAGCATTGTGCAAAATATAAAATGGCTGTTAATAAAAAGGTTGAGGTGGGCAGAAACAGCTGCCAACTTATGTTGCTAGAAGGTGGGAACACGTGGGAAGAAGTGAGAGATTTGCAGAATGCAGCAGAACCAAAAGAAAAGGAACAATGGAGGAAAATAGGTTGTCAGAGAAGGGCTGAGGATGGTGTCATTGTTTATCTTGATGAAACGGCAGTGTTACCCGATTGTCTGCTTGCTCCTATGGCTAGGTTGATTCGCAGAGATTCTCATTTGGGGAGAGAGTGGTCTGCTTAATTCAGACACTCTGTTCATCACCACCCCCTTTTCTGAATCGTTTTTGGCCACCATAGGTGTGGCAGGGTATACTCAGACATGAGTCCCTTGCTCACTGCTCCATCAGGATTCAACAAGCCGGGCCGACGACGCCTGAAATGGCAGAAACCGGTCCCCGGAAGCTTGTCTCCTTTCTGGTGAAGAATTGGCTTGGTAGTTTGGTCTGCCCTGTTCCCATGATGCACTGGGCCAGGGACAGACTAATTTGCATATAGCCAGGTTCTGAGCTGGGATGGGGCAGTGAGCTAAATAACGGTGATGGATCAAGCCCTGATCTTTGGACTGGGTAAGAGTGGTCTGCTTAATTCAGACACTCTGTTCATCACCACCCCCTTTTCTGAATCGTTTTTGGCCACCATAGGTGTGGCAGGGTATACTCAGACATGAGTCCCTTGCTCACTGCTCCATCAGGATTCAAGCAAGCCGGGCCGACGACGCCTGAAATGGCAGAAACCGGTCCCCGGAAGCTTGTCTCCTTTCTGGTGAAGAATTGGCTTGGTAGTTTGGTCTGCCCTGTTCCCATGATGCACTCGGCCAGGGACAGACTAATTTGCATATAGCCAGGTTCTGAGCTGGGATGGGGCAGTGAGCTAAATAACGGTGATGGATCAAGCCCTGATCTTTGGACTGGGTAAGAGTGGTCTGCTTAATTCAGACACTCTGTTCTACACTACCCCCTTTTCTGAATCATGATACGTCATGGTTTAATGCGAAATTCAGGAACATAGCAGAGGCACTCTGCCAGAGGTGTTTGATTTGTCAACAAATGAACCCAGGGAAGAAAACAGTAGTGTTACCAGGAAAAATTGGGAAGGCAGAAGGTCCTTTTATTCGATTACAGATTGATTTCATTCAGTTAACCCCTTGTCTAGGACTAAAAAACATACTTGTCATTGTCTGCCTGTTTTCAAAATGGGTGGAAGCTTACCCCACACGCAGGATCGATAGCATCACTGTAGCTAAGCTTTTACTTAGAGAGCTTATACCACGTTTCGGTTTTCCAGTAACAATTGAATCAGACAGAGGCTGCCATTTTAATAATGCAATAATTGGTTTAATTTGTGAAGCATTCCAAATTAAGCAAAGGTTGCACTGTGCATTTCGTCCAGAGGCTTCTGGAGTGATAGAACAATTGAATGGCACTATCAAGTCAAGATTGGGAAAGATGTATGAGTCAACTCGATTGGAGTGGCTAGATGCTTTGCCACTTGTTCTGATGGGACTCAGAAGTATTCCAGACCGGAACACAAGCTTGAGTCCCCATGAAATACTGATGGGAAGAGCAATGCGGCAAGCAGGGGTGCCAGGACACAAACTGCTAAGCATATCTGATGATTTAGTACTGGAGTTACTGCAAAGAACTGGCTGACCAAGTGCGTTCTATCTCTCACCAGGTTGGGGAAGAGGCTGTCGCCAGACAAGCAACTCCAGCACATGACCTGGACCCAGTTGATTGGGTAGTGTTAAAGAAACATACTCGAAAAACTTGCCTTGCACCGAGGTGGGGAAAACCACGACAAGTAATTTTGGTTACCACCACAGCTGTAAAGTGTGCAGTGGTTCCACACTGGATTCATGCCAGTCATACAAAAAAGGTGACTGAACCTGAGGAAACTGAGGCTGAAGGTTGTGCAGCTGAGGGGTCCCAAGATATCGATCCTGAAGGAGCTGAAGAGGAACAACCGAGCACCAGTCAAGATGACTGGATTCCAGTAATCAACATACCTGCAGAATATGTGAGAACAAGAAGCCAAACATATCTAGATAGACAGAGTGATAGTGAGGACGAGACAGGTGTAGAGGAAGGTACTCAGATCATAGAAATCCAAGTCAAAGGTGATTCTGAGGAGGACCAGATAGGGAAAGATTAGGTAATCGACACTCCACCAAGAACTCCTGAGCCTGAAAAGGGACAGATAGAAATTAGGGCGGAGGCTCAAGCAGAAGAAAATCAAAGGTTCGAAGAGCTTGAGCAGGACCAGACAGGAGTAGAAAACTGTGTTCAGGATGAAGAAGGTGAAACAAACAAAAGCCAAATTCAGCAAATACCTGAACAAGGCCAGCTTAGTGACCAGGCAGAAGAAACAGAAATAAGACCTGGACCTAGTCAGATAGAGAGGGAAACAGAAGACAGCATTGAAATAGATGTGCACAACTGAATGAAAATAAAAGAGCATTTGAAGAGAGCCAAGACACAGTGCCAGCTAAAATACTCAGAAAAGGGGACAAATGGCATAGGTTTGTCAAAAGACTGAGACTGCGTTTGAAGACAATTAATGAAGAACCTGAACAAGTAAATGAAATATCAAGTCAAGCTGATCAACCTGTGATACAACCAAGAAGGAGAAGTCCCCGATTAAAGAGGCTGAATAATAAATACAAAGGCCCTGAGTGGACCTACATTGTTTTGGAAGATTTTGAAAATCTGGAAATAAGTGACGAAAGTGATGAAGAATTGATTATTGATGAAACTGGCGAAGAAGTGAGACCAACCTGAAATTCACACAGGGTAAAAAGCTGTGTAAAAGTTACAAAGAGGGGTTAAATCTCCTTTAGTCAGAAATGGCTGATCATACTGTTAATGGAAGACCAAAAAGAAAGTGTTTAAAAACATGCTGTAGAGTATGTTTATGTAGTATAGCAGAGTAGATACACAAGAAAAGGCACTTAGTATTAGACAACAGAAGGTAAACTTAGAAGCACCAGATGAGGAAAGATTGCATTATAGGAGAATTAAAAACAGAACACATTTGAATGTATTTGCAAACCTATTAGTACATTATGTAGAAGCTATGGAGATAGAAGATGGCCTCCTTTGGTAGCTGAAGGTGTTACCTATCACCATTTGCCACTAACATATGGAATTTCCTGTAGTGTTTTAGCTAGTTTATTTTATAAGAAAGGACCTTTACAGAATTATTATTCCAATTTAGATGTGATATTTTCTGAACTTCCTATACATAGAAACCTAAACCCTGTACATACTACTAGAAATGTAGCACGCTACATGAGTGAATAGTTTCTAACTATAGGTACAATAGCTATAGCTGACGCACACAAGAATAATCTAACATGTTTATTACAAGAAAAAGAAAAGATATTTTTGAATATGGTTGAGAAAAGGAAAGAGAATTTCCAAAGAAAAGCAAATGATAAGAATCATAAAATTCCTAAATGGGCAGAAAGTATAGGGAACACCTCAAATGGTGGGGCTAATGCTGCTATGTTGCTGGATTTTGAAAAGAAGGGGAAACTCTGTCCCCACAGAGAAAGAACTAGTTATTATAACAATATATTCATTTGTTCCAGTGAGTGTGAACACAATTATAAGGTAATTGGGGGTTGGGGTTTCAAAGATGGAACTGAACCTGTGTTTTCCGGAGTCTATTATATATGTGGGAACAAGGCTTATTACAAATTGCCAGATCACTGGTATGGGAGTTGTTATTTTGGATTAGTCTTCCCAAAGATATATCATGTTGCTAAAATCACTGGAAACAATGAAGAAACTAATGGATTAGTACGTAGTAAAGAGCTAGTTTTGGTGAAATTGTAGGTGATATATTTAGTGCATTGATACCTACAGTGGGAGTGGCTCTGAATACACACAGAATCTGCAATTTGTCAACAGTAGTGGATCGGTTATCAACTGACACTGCTGGAGGATTCTTAATGGTCAATACCGAATTGGTTGCGATCAGATTAATGGTTTTACAAAATGGACTTGCTCTTGATACATTATTGGCAAAAGAGGGCGGAGTCTGTAGAATGTTGAAAGCACAACATTGTTGCACTTACATACCAGACAAAAGTGTTGAAATTAAAAGGTATGTGAGAAATATTACTAATTTGGAAAAAGAGCTTAAACCACTGGAGGTTGATAGTGCATGGAAGAGGCTCACTGATGGTCTCTCCTCTGTAGGTAGTTGGCTTTCTAATGTAGGAAAGAGTACTGTAGGTAGAATACTGATAATAAACAAACGATACAGGGAGGGTCCTAGGGCAGGATTAACGACCCATACAGATACGTACCCAAATACTAGCGTAATAACAACAAAAAGTATCTGTTGGTCAAAGGGGATTCTACTGTGTTTGCTAGAATGTAATGCAACCAAGGCAGGGTGAAAAAATAATGCAAAAAAGTGCAACCAGAAGCACACAATTCCTGAGTTTGTAAAAAGTGCCTATCAGTTCCCATTCGGTACCGCCCTGTTCATCATCTGGGCTCTCCTTAACCCAGGAGAAGGTGTTGTCTGTCACTAGTTGTTATTGTGACGGGCGATCAACCCAATGTGTATAAGAAATTGTATAGAGGGTGGGACCGAAGATGTTTAGTGCTTATAGGTAACTGAATTGCATTGCAATGGTGTAGTGAGTATTAAGTGAGTAAAATTAGGTAAAGATTGAGTAGAGATAAACAATTTAATAATTTCTCTCAGCTCTCCCAATGTTAAAAACACAATGATAAACTAGCAGATTTATCAAAATATCTGCAAGCTAGTAGGTTCAACATGTTTCAGCATATGTGGCTATAAATACGCCACAGCTTTCATCAGGACCTAGTTTTTAACAGCTACTGCAAAAAAATTAGAAAATATCACCTGTATAATTTCAGGTTTTTGCTCATCCTCCTCCAATGTGCTAAAAAGGAAATGCGCACAGACAGTAAACACAGAAAGCCACAGAAAAATTAGTAATACAGACATAAATCATTATGTTCAGCTAATGCATATCATTGATGCAACATTTCTAAAGAGTGTGGTAATTAATACCATTAGCCCTTTCTTTTTAACTCCCTAAAAACCTGTGGTTTTTTGTAGTTTTTGTACCACGTGATCTGGCTAGACACGTGTTATTCAGGTACGATAAAATCAAGATTGAAATTAATGTATATAGAGGAGCGCTTTCTTGATCAGTGTTTGTAATCACACAACACAGACAATTTAGATTTTTCACAGCCTGCTGGGCAGAAAATCTGGATTTTATTAACGACACGGAGGCTAACATTATGCAAATTCTCCTTTATTGCCACAGCTCAGCAGTAACAATGAAGAGAATAGAGAACTTATGAACATTCTAACAAAAGGTATATAGTACGTGAGCACACAGCCATCTTCCTTCTTTGTCCAATGCTGCGAAACAAAAGATAAGGCCAAGAAGAATTCCAGACGCCAAACGTAACATCTTCATCTTCATAAAAAACAGGAGGTGAAATTCCTTATTCTGAAAGAAGAAGTAATATAAAGGTGTTAAAATATAACCCCATGGGAGGGGCGTATAGAGGAGGGATAATATTAGCCTCCGTGTCTTTAATAAAATCCAGATTTTCTGCCCAGCAGGCTGTGAAAAATCAAAATTTTATGGCATGACACGGAGGCCAACATTATGCAAGTTCAAAGTGAATTGAGAACATTATCAATCACATTATTAATAGGTCTAAAATAACATTTTTTAAACATAGTCTCATTAGACCAATCTGCGGCTCTTAAAATATCTTGGAGCCCTCCACCAAGCATAAAAGCTTTAGAAGCTGAAGCACCTCTGAGAGAGTGAGCTCCAAAAATCGAAGTGTCAACACCACAGTCACTCATCACTTCTTTCACCCATCTTGCGAGGGTAGGAGAGGAAACTGGTTTGTAAGGAGATCTATGGGAGATCAGGAGTTGTGTCTCAGAACCCCTCAAGTTAACAGTCCTTCTTTCATATTCCTTAAGACATTTAACAACACACAATCTTTCATTTTCAGGAAAGAAAGGATAGAAGATAGAAGAAGACATAGTTTTAGTCCTTTTTTTGAGATAGAAACAAACTCCCTCAGGTTGAAAGGCTCAGTTTGAAATGTCTAAGGCTTTAACGTCTGAAGTCCGCCTGAAGGAGACTAAACAAAGCAAAACAGTAATTTTATAAGAAATACGTTTGAGAGAAAGGACATCGTTCTCTCCCCATGAAGAGATAAGATACAAGATGTTCCTCACGTCCCACAAGGCTGAATACTTAGGAGTTGGAGGGTTGAGAACACGCATGCTTCTCATAATTTTTTTGGTCAAGAGATTTTGACCAACAGAAACACCGTCGACTAAGGAGTGACCTGCAGCAATCGCTGATCTATAAACATTACCAGTTCTATAACTGAGGCCAGAAGCGAAAAGTTCTGAGAGGAAATTAATCACTTGAACTAAATCAACTGAAACGGGATCGTGATGTCGTTGAAAACACCAGCAAACCCATTTGTCCCATGCCAATCGATATGCCTTCCTTGTCCCAGGAGCCCAGGATTCGGATATGAGTCGGAAAGCATTGTGCGAAAGGCCAGGGATTTGCCATTGTCGCCTGAAATCTTCCAGGCCGTCATTACCAAGATGCCTCGTTCTAGGAGGGGGTCAGATTCGTCCTGAGGGCCCAGGAGAAGACGATTGAAAGACGGGATCAGTATTGGGAAGTCTATTGCCATCTCCAAGATGAGGGGAAACCATGCTTGAGACCTCCAGAGGGGGGCTACCACTATCATACTCTGAAGGTATCTGCGAGCGTGTAGGAGGAGGCGCGGGAGCATTACAAATGGCGGGAAGGCATATGGCTTTAAGTTCTGCCAATTCTGGAGGAAGGCATCCACTCCAGACGCCTGAGGGTCCGGCCTCCAGCTGAAATATTTCGTTAACTGGGTGTTCAGCCTGTCTGCAAATAGGTCTGTCCCGAAGGGGCCCCATTGTTCTTGAATGCTCAAGAAAATCTTTCTGTTCAGTCTCCAATTGCTGGAATCCTTGAAATTCCTGGAGAACCAGTCTGCCACACCATTGTTCAAACCGGGAATGTGTTCTGCCGTGACTGACAGTCCCTTGTTCAGGCAATAATCCCAGAAAAACGTCGCTATTTCTGTCAGACCTTTCGAATGCGGTCCCCCTAGTTTGTTCACGTACCTCACTGCAGAGACATTGTCCATGCGAAGCATTATAGAGCATCTCATAGTACTCTGTGTAAAGCTTCGAATCGCAAAAGAACCAGCTAAAAGTTCCAGGAAGTTGATGTGCATGCTCTTCTCCTCGCGTGTCCAGCGCCCCCCTGTCGACAGGTTGGCGCACGTTGCCCCCCAGCCTTGTAGACTCGCATCCGACTCTATTATCATGTCTGGGGATTCGCCGAAGATCGCTTTCCCGTTCCATGCTTCCGCATTCTTCAGCCACCAAGAAAGTTCTTCCCTCGAGTCTACGTCCAGAGTGGTTAATTGAGTATAGGATTGTGACTCCCTCAGAGTCTTCGCTTTGAGTCTCTGAAGAGCCCTGTAATGAAGAGGGCCGGGGAAGATCGCTTGAATGGTCGAAGAAAGGAGACCCAGGATTCTCGCTAAAAGTCTTAAGGGAAATGAATCTAGTGAGAGAATCTTTTTTAACTCTTTCCTGAGTTTCTTTATCTTTTCCTTTGGTAATTTTAACTCTCCTGAGAGCGTGTTCACCATGAAACCCAGGAACTGTGTCTCCTGAGAATGAAAAACAATGCAAGATTTCTTTGTATTTATGACAAATCCCAGATATTCTAGGAGCCGGATGGTAAGATCCGTGTGTCGAGAAATGGTCGACTTGGTCTGAGCCATAATGAGGATATCGTCTAGGTAGATTATGAGCCTCACACCCCGTTCCCTTAACCAAGCTACCACTGGGCGTAATACTTTGGTGAAACACCAAGGAGCTGAGGATAGGCCGAAAGGGAGACTGGAAAACTCCCAGAGTTTTCCCTCCCAAGTGAACTGCAGGAATTTCCTGTGAGGGGGCCAAATAGGGATGGTCAGGTAAGCGTCCTTTAGATCCAGGCGTGTCAGCCAGTCGCCCTTCCTTAATATGTCTCTGAGAAGGTGAATTCCCTCCATTTTGTAATGGTGGTAGGACACCCATCCATTTAAGCTTTTTAAATTTATCACGGGTCTCTGGGTTTTGTCCTTTTTTTCCACTACGAAAATATTGCTTATGAAGCCTTTTCGAGTGCTTCTTCTTATCGCCCCTTTGGCGAGGAGGTCTTGAACCTCTTGAGAGACAAGTTTCTCCTGATCTTGAGAGAAAACAATCTGTCGTGGGTGTTTTAATTGAAAGGGAATGCCCTGGAAGTCTATTTTGTACCCTCTTACAGTTTGTAAAACCCATGGGTCCTGAGTAACTAGATTCCAATTGCCAGAGAAAAGGGCTAGTCTGCCGCCCACCTTTACAGGGGTATCTAAATGGTCTCCCATTATAGTTACCTGTTGAGAAGGTCTTGTTTATTCTATCGCCACGGGTAAATCTTCCTCGGCCACGTTGTCTCTGTGGGTAGAAGGATTGATTCCCATAGAATGAAGATTGTTGATATCTTCCTCCTCGTCCGAAAAAGGGTCTTGAAGATGATTGTGTACGGCCGGGGAATTTACCCTGCATTCTCCCGGCCCGTCCAAAAATTCTGTCCTGGAAGACCTTTTTAATCTCGCGTTGGGATTTCTGGATTGAACTAAAGGCTCCCACGAATTTGGCCATGTCACGAATGAACTCTTCTCCAAAAAGAAGTCCTTGTGAGCTAGGTCCCGCCTCCTTATTAGCTAACTCAATGAGTTTGGGGTCAATTTTTAGAAGCATACTCTTCCTTCGCTCGTTAGATATAGCGGTATTGGCATTGCCCAAAAGGCAGATTGATCTTTGGACCCATTCTCGTAATTCTTTGGGGTCAACGGGAATACCTCCCACGTAAGCATTCTCTGCCAGTTCAAATATTTTGGTCAAGGGACCAGTAATGTCTAGAAGGCGGTCTTGGCATGACCTTAACCCCTTGTCCAAGCCTTTTCTTGGGTCTTTTGCCCCTTTCGCTATAAATGCAACCACCTTTGGGTCTAGTTCGGGAGTGAAGGTGATTTTATCTGGGAGTGCGGGTCGAGGGCATTCCGACCTTAGTCTTGCTCTGACTTCTTTTGGGATTTCCCTTCTTAACCAAAAGGATATATAGTCTGCGACGTGTTGGGATGGTATCCATTCTGGAGAAAGTGGGTGTTTAATTAGTAAGGGGTCAAACATATTATCTCCAAACGGGTCAGTAATACCCATCTTAGATCCTGATGCCTTGTTTGCCTCCTCCGAGTCTCCCATTGACTCGTTTTCCCAGACCTCAATGTCCGAATCAAAGGTAGAAGAGCAGGAGAGTTCTATCTCCGCGTCATGGTGTTCATCGCTATCAACTTGAATAGGGAAGTCAGGACCTATCTCTTGTCCTTCTGTGGTGTCCGAGACACCGTTCTGGTCTCCGCCCTGATGGCGAGTTTGAGCCGGTTTAGATGATGCCTTATGTTTCTTAGATGGCAGGGAAGATTGTACTCCTGCGGCTCTTTTCTTTGGGGCCTTAACCGCCCCTTCTTTAGCGCCTAAGGAGCGAGCACCACTAGTAGAGGGCCATGCCTCAGTAAGCATTTCAAAATTTTTATTGATTGTGTCCATAAACTTTTTATTAATGGTCTCATTGAACGAGCTCATGGCTTTATCCATGGCTTTAGCGACCATTGATTCTAGTTTTGAATCCAGTGAGGCATCAGAGTTAGTAGACATTCTTTAATTAATGCAGGTTGAGCAATTGGTTAAAAAAAAAACGGTCCTACCTCTAGTGCGTTTGGTCCTACGTCGAGTAAGCTCAGTTTCTCTTTAATTGTTAGTTTCCCCTTTTTTTTTTGTTTTTTTGTTAATAATGGTTCGTAATAAGGGGGAAGCAGGCGTAGATAAACAGGGTCGCGATGAAAAACGGAGGCAAACTAACTGTCGAAAGCTTGTGGGTAGCCGTGACAACGACGTAAAAGTCGTGTCGGCAAAGGTCCTTTCCTCTAATGGACGTCCCCTCCGCGGCGCGTGTCAGAGCGGCGCCGCGGAGGGGAGAGAAAGCCGAAAGGAGGGAAGAATGGATCGGGGATCACAATCCCAAATATGCAGCCCCGAGAGAGCAGGTAAGGAGGGGGCAAGGCGGTTCAACACGCCTGTCGGGCCGCGGGCAGGTTACTAGCGGCGGCAACGTCCAAGAGAGAACGCGGGCAAGCGTTCGCGTTCAAAAGACGCGAGCGCGAGCGCTGAGGCGCTGAGGCGCGGTCTATGCTACTCTGAAAAAAACGCTCCGAGGAGGGGGTAACAGACAGTGCCAAAGGTGTGGAATCAGAAAGGAAAAATACAGGCTCGGTAGGGCGGACGGAGCCCTAAGAGAGGATATAAGGGCACATACAGGACATATAGACCAGGAGCATGGTATAAATCAGGCACTCAATAACAAAAGCTCGCAAAGGCGCATAGTAGGGTCAAGTGGACCCAAATATGCCAACAGCATAACAGAAATATAGGTATCAGTAAGCACGAATAAAGGGAGTACTTATCTGAGTGAGCAGCAGCAACAAAGAAGGAAGATGGCTGTGTGCTCACGTGCTATATACCTTTTGACGTTAAAGCCTTAGACATTTCAAACAGAGCCTTTCAACCTGAGGGAGTTTGTTTCTATCTCAAAAAAAGGACTAAAACTATGTCTTCTTCTATCTTCTATCCTTTCTTTCCTGAAAATGAAAGATTGTGTGTTGTTAAATGTCTTAAGGAATATGAAAGAAGGACTGTTAACTTGAGGGGTTCTGAGACACAACTCCTGATCTCCCATAGATCTCCTTACAAACCAGTTTCCTCTCCTACCCTCGCAAGATGGGTGAAAGAAGTGATGAGTGAATGTGGTGTTGACACTTCGATTTTTGGAGCTCACTCTCTCAGAGGTGCTTCAGCTTCTAAAGCTTTTATGCTTGGTGGAGGGCTCCAAGATATTTTAAGAGCCGCAGATTGGTCTAATGAGACTATGTTTAAAAAATGTTATTTTACACCTATTAATAATGTGATTGATAATGTTCTCAATTCACTTTGAACTTGCATAATGTTGGCCTCCGTGTCATGCCATAAAATTTAGATTTTTCACAGCCTGCTGGGCAGAAAATCTGGATTTTATTAAAGACACGGAGGCTAATATTATCCCTCCTCTATACGCCCCTCCCATGGGGTTATATTTTAACACCTTTATATTACTTCTTCTTTCAGAATAAGGAATTTCACCTCCTGTTTTTTATGAAGATGAAGATGTTACGTTTGGCGTCTGGAATTCTTCTTGGCCTTATCTTTTGTTTCGCAGCATTGGACAAAGAAGGAAGATGGCTGTGTGCTCACGTGCTATATACCTTTTGTTAGAATGTTCATAAGTTCTCTATTCTCTTCATTGTTACTGCTGAGCTGTGGCAATAAAGGAGAATTTGCATAATGTTAGCCTCCGTGTCTTTAATAAAATCCAGATTTTCTGCCCAGCAGGCTGTGAAAAATCAAAATTTTATGGCATGACACGGAGGCCAACATTATGCAAATTCTCCTTTATTGCCACAGCTCAGCAGTAACAATGAAGAGAATAGAGAACTTATGAACATTCTAACAAAAGGTATATAGCACGTGAGCACACAGCCATCTTCCTTCTTTGTTGCTGCTGCTCACTCAGATAAGTACTCCCTTTATTCGTGCTTACTGATACCTATATTTCTGTTATGCTGTTGGCATATTTGGGTCCACTTGACCCTACTATGCGCCTTTGTGAGCTTTTGTTATTGAGTGCCTGATTTATACCATGCTCCTGGTCTATATGTCCTGTATGTGCCCTTATATCCTCTCTTAGGGCTCCGTCCGCCCTACCGAGCCTGTATTTTTCCTTTCTGATTCGACACCTTTGGCACTGTCTGTTACCCCCTCCTCGGAGCGTTTTTTTCAGAGTAGCGTAGACCGTGCCTCAGCGCCTCAGCGCTCGCACTCGCGTCTTTTGAACGCGAACGCTTGCCCGCGTTCTCTCCTGGACCTTGCCGCCGCTAGTAACCTGCCCGCGGCCCGACAGGCGCGTTGAACCGCCTTCCCCCCTCCTTACCTGCTCTCTCGGGGCTGCATATTTGGGATTGTGATCCCCGATCCATTCTTCCCTCCTTTCGGCTTTCTCTCCCCTCCGCGGCGCCGCTCTGACACGCGCCGCGGAGGGGACGTCCATTAGAGGAAAGGACCTTTGCCGACACGACTTTTACGTCGTTGCACGGCTACCCACAAGCTTTCGACAGTTGGTTCGCCTCCGTTTTTCATCGCGACCCTGTTTATCTACGCCTGCTTCCCCCTTATTACGAACCATTATTAACAAAAAAAAAGAAAAAAAGGGGAAACTAACAATTAAAGAGAAAGTGAGCTTACTCGACGTAGGACCAAACGCACTAGAGGTAGGACCGTTTTTTAACCAATTGCTCAACCTGCATTAATTAAAGAATGTCTACTAACTCTGATGCCTCACTGGATTCAAAACTAGAATCAATGGTCGCTAAAGCCATGGATAAAGCCATGAGCTCGTTCAATGAGACCATTAATAAAAAGTTTATGGACACAATCAATAAAAATTTTGAAATGCTTACTGAGGCATGGCCCTCTACTAGTGGTGCTCGCTCCTTAGGCGCTAAAGAAGGGGCGGTTAAGGCCCCAAAGAAAAGAGCCGCAGGAGTACAATCTTCCCTGCCATCTAAGAAACATAAGGCATCATCTAAACCGGCTCAAACTCGCCATCAGGGCGGAGACCAGAACGGTGTCTCGGACACCACAGAAGGACAAGAGATAGGTCCTGACTTCCCTATTCAAGTTGATAGCGACGAACACCATGACGCGGAGATAGAACTCTCCTGCTCTTCTACCTTTGATTCGGACATTGAGGTCCGGGAAAACGAGTCAATGGGAGACTCGGAGGAGGCAAACAAGGCATCAGGATCTAAGATGGGTATTACTGACCCGTTTGGAGATAATATGTTTGACCCCTTACTAATTAAACACCCACTTTCTCCAGAATGGATACCATCCCAACACGTCGCAGACTATATATCCTTTTGGTTAAGAAGGGAAATCCCAAAAGAAGTCAGAGCAAGACTAAGGTCGGAATGCCCTCGACCCGCACTCCCAGATAAAATCACCTTCACTCCCGAACTAGACCCAAAGGTGGTTGCATTTATAGCGAAAGGGGCAAAAGACCCAAGAAAAGGCTTGGACAAGGGGTTAAGGTCATGCCAAGACCGCCTTCTAGACATTACTGGTCCCTTGACCAAAATATTTGAACTGGCAGAGAATGCTTACGTGGGAGGTATTCCCGTTGACCCCAAAGAATTACGAGAATGGGTCCAAAGATCAATCTGCCTTTTGGGCAATGCCAATACCGCTATATCTAACGAGCGAAGGAAGAGTATGCTTCTAAAAATTGACCCCAAACTCATTGAGTTAGCTAATAAGGAGGCGGGACCTAGCTCACAAGGACTTCTTTTTGGAGAAGAGTTCATTCGTGACATGGCCAAATACGTGGGAGCCTTTAGTTCAATCCAGAAATCCCAACGCGAGATTAAAAAGGTCTTCCAGGACAGAATTTTTGGACGGGCCGGGAGAATGCGGGGTCGATTCCCTGGCCGTACACAATCATCTTCAAGACCCTTTTTCGGACGAGGAGGAAGATATCAACAATCTTCATTCTATGGGAATCAATCCTTCTACCCACAGAGACAACGTGGCCGAGGAAGATTTACCCGTGGCGATAGAAGAAACAAGACCTTCTCAACAGGTAACTATAATGGGAGACCATTTAGATACCCCTGTAAAGGTGGGCGGCAGACTAGCCCTTTTCTCTGGCAATTGGAATCTAGTTACTCAGGACCCATGGGTTTTACAAACTGTAAGAGGGTACAAAATAGACTTCCAGGGCATTCCCTTTCAATTAAAACACCCACGACAGATTGTTTTCTCTCAAGATCAGGAGAAACTTGTCTCTCAAGAGGTTCAAGACCTCCTCGCCAAAGGGGCGATAAGAAGAAGCACTCGAAAAGGCTTCATAAGCAATATTTTCCTAGTGGAAAAAAAGGACAAAACCCAGAGACCCGTGATAAATTTAAAAAACTTAAATGGATGGGTGTCCTACCACCATTTCAAAATGGAGGGAATTCACCTACTCAGAGACATATTAAGGAAGGGCGACTGGCTGACACGCCTGGATCTAAAGGACGCTTACCTGACCATCCCTATTTGGCCCCCTCACAGGAAATTCCTGCAGTTCACTTGGGAGGGAAAACTCTGGGAGTTTTCCAGTCTCCCTTTCGGCCTATCCTCAGCTCCTTGGTGTTTCACCAAAGTATTACGCCCAGTGGTAGCTTGGTTAAGGGAACGGGGTGTGAGGCTCATAATCTACCTAGACGATATCCTCATTATGGCTCAGACCAAGTCGACCATTTCTCGACACACGGATCTTACCATCCGGCTCCTAGAATATCTGGGATTTGTCATAAATACAAAGAAATCTTGCATTGTTCCTTCTCAGGAGACACAGTTCCTGGGTTTCATGGTGAACACGCTCTCAGGAGAGTTAAAATTACCAAAGGAAAAGATAAAGAAACTCAGGAAAGAGTTAAAAAAGATTCTCTCACTAGATTCATTTCCCTTAAGACTTTTAGCGAGAATCCTGGGTCTCCTTTCTTCAACCATTCAAGCGATCTTCCCCGGCCCTCTTCATTACAGGGCTCTTCAGAGACTCAAAGCGAAGACTCTGAGGGCGTCACAATCCTATACTCAATTGACCACTCTGGACGTAGATTCGAGGGAAGAACTTTCTTGGTGGCTGAAGAATGCGGAAGCATGGAACGGGAAAACGATCTTCGGTGAATCCCCAGACATGATAATAGAGTCGGATGCGAGTCTAGAAGGCTGGGGGGCAACGTGCGCCAACCTGTCAACAGGGGGGCGCTGGACACGCGAGGAGAAGAGCATGCACATCAACTGCCTGGAACTTTTAGCTGGTTCCTTTGCGATTCGAAGCTTTACACAGAGTACTATGAGATGCTCTATAATGCTTCGCATGAACAATGTCTCTGCAGTGAGGTACGTGAACAAACTAGGGGGACCGCATTCGAAAGGTCTGACAGAAATAGCGAAGTTTTTCTGGGATTATTGCCTGAACAAGGGACTGTCAGTCACGGCAGAACACATTCCCGGTTTGAACAATGGTGTGGCAGACTGGTTCTCCAGGAATTTCAAGGATTCCAGCAATTGGAGACTGAACAGAAAGATTTTCTTGAGCATTCAGGAACAATGGGGCCCCTTCGGGACAGACCTATTTGCAGACAGGCTGAACACCCAGTTAACGAAATATTTCAGCTGGAGGCCGGACCCTCAGGCGTCTGGAGTGGATGCCTTCCTCCAGAATTGGCAGAACTTAAAGCCATATGCCTTCCCGCCATTTGTAATGCTCCCGCGCTTCCTCCTACACGCTCGCAGATACCTTCAGAGTATGATAGTGGTAGCCCCCCTCTGGAGGTCTCAAGCATGGTTTCCCCTCATCTTGGAGATGGCAATAGACTTCCCAATACTGATCCCGTCTTTCAATCGTCTTCTCCTGGGCCCTCAGGACGAATCTCACCCCCTCCTAGAACGAGGCATCTTGGTAATGACGGCCTGGAAGATTTCAGGCGACAATGGCAAATCCCTGGCCTTTCGCACAATGCTTTCCGACTCATATCCGAATCCTGGGCTCCTGGGACAAGGAAGGCATATCGATTGGCATGGGACAAATGGGTTCGCTGGTGTTTTCAACAACATCACGATCCCGTTTCAGTTGATTTAGTTCAAGTGATTAATTTCCTCTCAGAACTTTTCGCTTCTGGCCTCAGTTATAGAACTGTTAATGTTTACAGATCAGCGATTACTGCAGGTCACTCCTTAGTCGACGGTGTTTCTGTTGGTCAAAATCTCTTGACCAAAAAAATTATGAGAAGCATGCGTGTTCTCAACCCTCCAACTCCTAAGTATTCAGCCTTGTGGGACGTGAGGAACATCTTGTATCTTATCTCTTCATGGGGAGAGAACGATGTCCTTTCTCTCAAACGTATTTCTTATAAAATTACTGTTTTGCTTTATACAAAACGCGTGACAAGTCTGAATACGCGCGTCTTTGAAATAGCGCCCCGCTATAATGTTTAAGATCTCTACGGCGTTGTTTTGAATAAAGCAAGGAATGTTTTTGCTTTAACATGTGTAGTAAGAACACTCTATCGCCGCTCTGCACATAAAAATTCCTGTTATAATATTCCTTCGAGCATTGATTAAAACTAAAATTCCCGAGATCCTTAGGGCTTTTAGTAGTTTTGTGACACGTGGTCACGGGAATCACATGACTCTTTGGGTGCTCCGTGATTGCCAACAAAAATGGAGCAAGAATGTACACCGGCGCCCCCCCAGATTGCTCAGAGGGACGCCTGGTGTACTGACGGAAAGGACAGTGATCGGTAGACTTTAGAGACGCCGGTTGTGTACTATAAAAGGCGCGCGTGTCTAGAAATAGGTTCCTTTGATCTAGTCGTCAACT
Organism: Lissotriton helveticus; assembly: GCF_964261635.1. Classification (NCBI taxonomy): domain Eukaryota; kingdom Metazoa; phylum Chordata; class Amphibia; order Caudata; family Salamandridae; genus Lissotriton; species Lissotriton helveticus. The sequence continues at coordinate 1,255,821,738 of NC_136065.1, read as the reverse complement.
TTTAGATCTGAATAGACTAACTATTTCCCTTTTTGCATTCTGGCACCGACTAACCTGTCCATTTTTCCCTATAACAACACTCAGAAAGATTGGGTTAACCTATATATGGGCCATATTATATATTAAAAAGCGATTACATATAAAAAGCGATTATGGACAACATAGTCAGAAAGACCGGACTAATCCTCTAAATATGTCGCTATTACAAAAAAGAGGTGACAAAGATATGAGAACTAACAAGATCGTTTTTTTAAACACTGCGATCTTTTTTGTGACTTTTAACTGTGAGTCTTGTGTGTCTTGTTTTGTTGTTCCACCAGAGCGGTGCTCCACACACCTGAGCTGCAGCCAGGTGGGGTGAGGTCTTTCTCTCCTACCAAATAGGTAAGCGAGTTAAAAAGAAAGGGCTAATGGTATTAATTACCACACTCTTTAGACATGTTGCATCAATGATATGCATTAGCTGAACATATTGATTTATGTCTGTATTACTAATTTTTCTGTGGCTTTCTGTGTTTACTGTCTGTGCGCATTTCCTTTTTAGCACATTGGAGGAGGATGAGCAAAAACCTGAAATTATACAGGTGATATTTTCTAATTTTTTTGCAGTAGCTGTTAAAAACTAGGTCCTGATGAAAGCAGTGGCGTATTTATAACCACATATGCTGAAACATGTTGACCCTACTAGCTTACGGATATTTTGTTAAATCTGCTAGTTTATCATTGTGTTTTTAATATTGGGAGAGCTGAGAGAAATTATTAAAATTGTTTATCTCTACTCAATCTCTACCTAATTTTACTCACTTAATACTCACTACACCATTGCACTGCAATTCAGTTAGCTATAAGCACTAAACATCTTCGGTCCCACCCTCTATACAATTTCTTATACACATTGGGTTGATCGCCCGTCACAATAACAACTAGTGACAGATGACACCTTCTCCTGGGTTAAGGAGAGCCCAGATGATGAACAGGGCGGTACCGAATGGGAACTGATGGGCACTTTTTCCAAACTCAGGAATTGTGTGCTTCTGGTTGCACTTTTTTGCATTATTTGTTCACCCTGCCTTGGTTGCGTTACATTCTAGCAAACACAGTAGAATCCCCTTTGACCGACAGATACTTTTCGTTGTTATTACGGTAGAATACTGATGCCAATGGTGGGAATAGGCTTACTAGTTCTAGGTATAATAATTTGTTGCAAATGTTGAAAACATAAAAAGAAATACTCCGTAAATAGGCGAGGAGTAAAAATAAATATTGATGAACTCGAATTAGAAGAGATGAATGGTAAAATATACAAGAAAATGAAAAATTCTCATGGTAATAATTAGAAGAAGCAAAATAGAAAGTTTGAAGAAATTGAGTTGGGTGAAATGTGAAAAGTTGGCATCTGTTTCATTAATTAGTGATGATATAAAATATCAATAAAGAGGGGATTGATGGAGCAAGGATTCGCACATGAAGTGACTTGCTTGTATTCATGAACCTCGAATAACGTAAATAAAATAACCATCATGTTTGTTTTACTAATTTTGCATATTTTACATCAACATTGGGTGTCCGAGTGAAGCTTGCTTATGTGTTTACTAACCATAATATGCTTGCATCTAAGATGGCTGCTGCTACGCGAGGGTTTCTACTGCGCATGCGTCTGTCATACTCACGTGACATGACGTATTCTTTGCTTTGGGAAACTTTTCGCTTCTGCGCATTAGTGTTAATATGGCTGCTCTATGTTCTCACATGCGAGAAGCTTGCACTGCTGCTTTCGCGAAGCTGTTCGTTCTGCCTAACCCTAATTCTATATTTAAAATTAAGATAATGGGTATAGAGTAGAAATACATGGTATACAGTGTATTCATTTATTCTGTGTTCTAAAACTGTTTCTTTTCCATTTCATGTTGCACTTTGAAAACTGGCATGACTTGTAACGCTGTACTCAAAAACAACAAAGGAGTGATATATAAGAAGTTCACAATGTCCTAGGTAACAATTCCTGGACAGAACATCAGCACATTGTTTCGTGTGATGCTGCTTTTAACACATGAATGACATAAAAAATGTGAAAGAAAACATTAAATGTTTGAAAATAAAACGCTCACTCATCAACATAGTTGATGAGATGCTTCATCATAGGGTTTTATACCAAGGAGACCAAGTATCTCCTTGGTATGCTACCACGTCTGTGTTACAGCGGAGCAGATTTCAAACATACAGGTGAAGTGTAAGTGATTAGAAGTGTGTGACTTAAAAAATGATGGACTGTCCTCCAAATTTATTTAGAGATTACTTGACAAAATGCAAGATATCAGAATATGTCTTACATTTGACTATGGAATTTGTAGATTGGACTGAGTCTGATTAAAAATCAATTCCAGACGGGTCCCTTAATCACCTGTAACCTTGTTGTGGCAATTTACACTTAACGAAGGTTTGTTTAAACAACACGGGAATTTCAGTAATTTGGGTGAGAATACAACTGTGGTATATTATGTTTGAAGTTCATGTATACCTGTTGATTCAGATCTGTTTAATTGTGAACTTTTTCTTACAGATTGGTAGGGTCTGGGAGTTCCAAGACTATACTACAACCGGGTAAAACCGTGAGTTTAACACCACTACACAGACATTCCCAAGGTTAGGGTACGCCTTAGGGTGCGTATACCGCCTGGGAATTTCATAATCACTTCTGGTCCTGATGAAAGCTTGGCTAAAGTAGCAATCCAAAGCAGAAACATGTCGACCTTTTAATTCACATAGGACATATTTGACTCAAATTGATGGTCAATGATGTCCGATTCATTCATTTTTAACAATGAGGGTCTGACTCTTTATTAAAATTCATTTTGGAGGACAGTCCGTCATTTTTTAAATCACACACTTCTAATCACTTACACTTCACCTGTATGTTTGAAATCTGCTCCGCTGTAACACAGACGTGGTAGCATACCAAGGAGATACTTGGTCTCCTTGGTATAAAACCCTATGATGAAGCATGTCATCAACTATGTTGATGAGTGAGGGTTTTATTTTCAAACATTGAATGTTTTCTTTCACATTTTGTATGTCATTCCTGTGTTAAAAGCAGAATCATACGAAACAATGTGCTGATGTTCTGTCCAGGAATTGTTACCTAGGACATTGTGAATTTCTTATATATCACTCCTTTGTTGTTTTGAGTATATTGATTGGGGAATAGGAGTGTCCTGTATCCCTACCTCTCTTGTTGTTATTGTTGTAACGCTGTACTCCATATTTGTTGAAACTGCGACTGCGCGAAAATCTCAAGTCTATGGAACAGTGACCTTTGGACTATGGCCAAGGAGCTGACTGACTAGAAGATGCTCCTGGGAACATGGACTTGTGAACCCGAATTTATACAATGTTCAACAATGTATTTGTCAATAGACCATCCATTGTTGGGTGGAATAAAACCTCATGAGAACCTGAATTTGATGGGCCGGAACATAAATTTGAATAAGAGATGGCAAAAGTCAAAAATTTGGTGTGGTGTGATGACCTCTCCTCTTCTTTTGTCCAATCGAAATTGGGGATCCTTACACTTGCAACATTGGGGGGTGGTACACTGACCTGGAAAATAGTATAACTAGCGTAGGTTTAGCTAGAGAATTTGTCCGACTTGTCCGAATAGCTGACCTGTCACTGACCCAATGCACTCAATAGGTGACTAAGAGCAGAGGGCTGCGGAGCACTCTGTCAGAAGATTCGCTGACCCAATCGGGGTCCGGGAAGCTGAGGTGCTGGCGAAGCACTTTGTCGGTGAAATCGATAACCCAATCGGGGTTCTGACTGATAGAGAGGGAGTAGCGCAGGTGTTGGAACTGAACTGCGGGTGCTGGTCTTAACCTTTGGTGGTCCGGTCCTGATCCAAATCTAGTTTATCTTGTCCTGATTCTGATCTGCACCTGCTGGCCTACTGGCAACTGCAACTTTTGGGGTTTCTGTCCTTAACTGACCCGTGGCCAGGGTTGGTCTTCACACCATTCTAGGTAAATATAAATCTGTGTGGACATTGTCATTATATTTCCGTGTGTCTTTCTCTTTACCTTCCCTAAATCGATAAAAGCTTTGATTGCATATGTTCCTTTTCTTACCCATTCCCTTTTAAAGATAAATTCGTCATTTGATTTAATAGCGTGTTCCATTTTCTTACCTTCCCTATAGTTATATGCTCAAATTGTTTTTGTGATTGCATATTATGGTTTGCGCACCTAGAGGAGATCAAGAAAGCCCTAATTGCAAGTCGAGAAAACGTTGATGTTCCATCTGATGATGACGAGGAGGAAGAAGCGTCACACGCTTCACCTACACCCAGTACCCCTGTCAGCACACCCCCTGTGAGCCACACTAAGAGTGTGGGACAGAGTGAGACACCAATCCGAAAAAGTTCATCAGCGAGCGTAACTGGGTCGAAGAAGTCAGACTCATCATCATCCCGTAAAATGGTCCAGGGCAACATTAAAACCATGTTGTTTTCAGACGCGCCATATGAACGCAACCACCCAATGGTGCGTCTGTATAACACTAAGCTGGCTAAAATGCTAGCGCTGGATCTTCTCCCTTTTTCTTTTGTAGAAGGGGTTGGTTTTCTAGAATTAGTGGCAGTGCTCTGCCCTAAATGGAAGGTTCCTAGCCGGTTCTATTTTGCCCGAGTTGCGGTTCCAGCACTACATGAAGATGTGCTGGAGGTGATTGGGGCAGCTTTGCAGAAGAGTGCTGTTCACACTATACATCTGACAACAGACATGTGGACCAGTGGCACAGGCACTGATTACATGTGCATCACTGCACACTGGGTCTCTTTTTCAGGGGTTAAAGCAAAGCTAAACGCAGGTGCTGACCTGGACCAAGTTTTTAAAGCTGCTCGGAAACATGCAACACTAGCCATGTTTGGCTTGGAGAAACGTCATACAGCACAAAACATTTTGAATGAGTTCAACACAAAGGTCTTTCACTGGCTGTCTCCAAAAAAATGCGGCATTGGTTATGTTTCCACGGATAATGGCGCCAATGTAGTTAAGGCCATGGAACTGGGTGACTATTTCAGAGTGCCGTGTTTGGCGCACTGTATAAACCTGGTTGTTAAAAAATTCTTGGATAAAGACAGTCCAGCATGCCAGTTAGTGGTCACCTGCCGAAAAATGTGCAACCGTTTCAGCCATTCTTTTAAGGCCCGGAAGCATCTAAGGCGCCCGCTACATGAACGTCGAATGCCAGTGAAAGCACTCATCCAGGAGGTGCCAACACGTTGGAACTCAACCTTCTACATGCTTGAGCGTCTGTATGAGCAGTACGCGGTAGTCGATCAGTATTTCTTAACACTGGGTACAGCTGTGAAGGAGGACCTGAGGTTAAATGCGGCGGAATGGGAGCTAGTTAAAAGCCTGACAGACATGCTTCGTCCTTTTGAGGTCTTCACGCGTGCAGTCAGCAGGGAGGACTGTAATTTGGGAAAAGCTATCCCATTGTTGCGCATGCTGGAGCACAAACTGAAGGCGGTGTCTTCAAAGTTTCAAAAAGATGAAGAAAAGCAAGAAGCTTTTGTTTTGGCGGAGAAATTATTAGAGCGCCTAGTTGGCGATGAACGTCTTCAAAAGATCCACTCAGAACAGCATTACATTTGTGCTACTATTCTGCATCCACGCTACAAAAAGGCGCTGGCAGGCTGTGCATTATTTCCTTTTAGTGATGAAGATGTTACAAAGTACAAACGTTGGCTAGCCTTGTCAGCCATCAGGTTTGAAAGAGAATGGAAGCAAATTGAAGGAAAAGGCAGTACATCAGCATCAGCAGGCCATCCCCAGTCAAAAGACTCCACTTCTGCACCTGTGGCTGTGGCAGAAGTGACCTCTCAGCCGTTAAAGACACCGGCAACCGCATCATCTGCACCAGACACAACAGAAATATCGGGTGATGAAGATGATTTGCTAGCTGAGATTGGGTATGGTTCTACAAAGGTCCGAGCAAAAATTCAGCAAAGTGGAGGAACCGTGGAGAACTTTGAGTCGATGGTGCAGGACTATTTGAATGACTCAACAGAGGTCTATGTTAATGCTGACCCATTGGCGTATTGGCATGGGAAAAAAGAATTGTGGCCAGAGATCACCAACCTGGCTATACATTACTTGTCTTGCCCACTCGCAAGTGTGTCTTCTGAACGTGTTTTCAGTGCTGCTGGTGGCATTGTAACTTGCAAACGGACCCGCCTCTCGCCCAAAAATGTGGAGACATTGACAATGATCAAGATGAATGAGCACCTCATACCACCAGATTTCAAAGTACCAGATTGCACGACGGAAGAAGACGAGGAGGACAGCAACTTAGATGAGGGAATTTCTTCTGTGTTAGGTGACACTGACCTACTCCTGTCTGAATTTGCAGAGTATGAAGACGAACTCTTCTTCCCTGACACCGAGCCCTGAAAATGAGCCAATGAATTCAGAAATTTTCTTTTTCGTACTTATTCACTTTTATTCCTGTGTTTCTGTCTTTCTTTGTTTTGCACAGTTAATATAATTAAAACTTTAATCACCTGTACTTTTGCTTTTTGGCTGTTTGGGGGTCTTCTACTTGTTTTCGCCTGGGTTGACGGCTCTGGGGCCATTGCTCGGAAGGTCTAATACCGGATAAAACTGGTTTGGACAACATCCATGAGGAAGAAGGTTTTGCATTTTCTGACTTTTCGCTCAATGTAGCGTTTTCGGGGGCCTGTTTGGGGGCTTCCTGGTGTTTGTGGGTGGGTTTCGGGGTCTGGGAGCACTACTGGGTATGGATAGTTTAGATAGCAAGAGGTTTGAAGGAAATCCATGGAGGCAGAGGGGAGTTAGGGCCTAGCTGCAGAGCGCGCGTTGAGTGATTTTGGAAATTTTCAGAAAAGTGACTAAGTCCACATTTTTGTACTTTTGCTTTTTGGCTGTTTGGGGGTCTTCTACTTGTTTTCGCCTGGGTTGACGGCTCTGGGGCGATTGCTGGGAAGGTCTAATACCGGATAAAACTGGTTTAAACAACATCCATGAGGAAAAAGGTTTTGCATTTTCTGACTTTTCGCTCAATGTAGCGTTTTCGGGGGCCTGTTTGGGGGCTTCATGGTGTTTATGGGTGGGTTTCGGGGTCTGGGAGCACTACTGGGTATGGATAGTTTAGATAGCAAGAGGTTTGAAGGAAATCCATGGAGGCAGAGGGGAGTTAGGGCCTAGCTGCAGAGCGCGCGTTGAGTGATTTTGGAAATTTTCAGAAAAGTGACTAAGTCCACATTTTTGTACTTTTGCTTTTTGGCTGTTTGGGGGTCTTCTACTTGTTTTCGCCTGGGTTGACGGCTCTGGGGCCATTGCTGGGAAGGTCTAATACCGGATAAAACTGGTTTAAACAACATCCATGAGGAAAAAGGTTTTGCATTTTCTGACTTTTCGCTCAATGTAGCATTTTCGGGGGCCTGTTTGGGGGCTTCATGGTGTTTATGGGTGGGTTTCGGGGTCTGGGAGCACTACTGGGTATGGATAGTTTAGATAGCAAGAGGTTTGAAGGAAATCCATGGAGGCAGAGGGGAGTTAGGGCCTAGCTGCAGAGCGCGCGTTGAGTGATTTTGGAAATTTTCAGAAAAGTGACTAAGTCCACATTTTTGTACTTTTGCTTTTTGGCTGTTTGGGGGTCTTCTACTTGTTCTCGCCTGGGTTGACGGCTCTGGGGCCATTGCTGGGAAGGTCTAATACCGGATAAAACTGGTTTAAACAACATCCATGAGGAAGAAGGTTTTGCATTTTCTGACTTTTCGCTCAATGTAGCGTTTTCGGGGGCCTGTTTGGGGGGCTTCCTGGTGTTTGTGGGTGGGTTTCGGGGTCTGGGAGCACTACTGGGTATGGATAGTTTAGATAGCAAGAGGTTTGAAGGAAATCCATGGAGGCAGAGGGGAGTTAGGGCCTAGCTGCAGAGCGCGCGTTGAGTGATTTTGGAAATTTTCAGAAAAGTGACTAAGTCCACATTTTTGTACTTTTGCTTTTTGGCTGTTTGGGGGTCTTCTACTTGTTTTCCCCTGGGTTGACGGCTCTGGGGCCATTGCTGGGAAGGTCTAATACCGGATAAAACTGGTTTGGACAACATCCATGAGGAAGGTTTTGCCACTTTTTGTAACTTAGGGTTTGTTAGGGTTAGCCCTAGCAGCAGGATTGCATGTGTTTCGGGGTGTTCTTGATTTTTGCAACTGAGTTCTGGGGTCTTAGAGCACTCGTGGGAATGTGTAATTTTTGTTGCAAGTGATTTGAAGAAAATCCATGGTGGGAAAGGGGGGATCACTTACTCTGTGAGAGGCACTTAGTGTTGAAAACATTTAGCCATTTACACTTAAAGGAAGAAAATGACACAGACTTAAGTTTCAGGAAAACAAACTTACTGTTAAACCACCACCTACCAGACTCAAAAGCAGTAAAAAACAGGTATGCTCAGATAAAGTTTCAAAAAGTATATTTGTATAGCCCTAACAAAATAATCTCCCGCAAGACCCTCCCTAACCCCAACGATTGTCCTTCAAAAGTCCCAATAAGAACCCAACTCCCAAATCCCACCCCCCAAAAGTCTCTAAAAAAGGGGCAAGGGACACTACGGCAGGTTGCTCTTCACTGTGGCGGCCAGGGCATCATACTCCTTGCGGAGGGTGGCATGGTCGGAGCGGAGGCCCTCCACCAAGTTCTTATAAGTTAAGACCTCCTGCTCCAAGTAGGACTCTCAGGGATAAGCGGCGCTGGCGTGCCTTGCAACTCCTGTGGGGGGCAGCAGATGTCTTTGCTGCTCGGCGGTGGCGGTTGGCTTTGATAGCACGGCTCCGTACCGCTGGAGCACTGCGCTGGCTGGCTGCCCGTGTGGGCCCGGAGGAGGATGCAGCTGTCGCAGTAGATGTACTAGTAGACTGCGTGTCCTCCTCCTCCAGGGCCAGCAGCCGCCGATATTCTGCAACAGTGGCATCCAGCCTCCGTTGCCGGGCCATTCGAGCCTGCTCCTTCCTTGATGGTTTGTTGGATTTGGAAGGAGCAACTATATAAAGAAAGAAAGACGTAGGGGTCCATTAGGATGATGGGCGGACTTTGTCCGCCCGCCATCCTGTCGTAGTAGGGGACCGCCCGCCCTAAGGGCGGGGGTCCCGTGTGCAGCATTAGGATGCGCCCGCCACAGTGGCGGGCGCATCCTGCATTCATTCCATTGTGGCGGGCGGTGCATTCAGCACCGCCCGCCACAATGCCAGGAAGGCATGTCGTGCACGTCCATGCACAGCATGGCAGGCACCGCGCGGTGCCTGCCATGCTGTGCATGGAACTGCTGGGGGGTACCATAGGTACCCCCCATGTGCACCCCCCACAACCCCCGAGTCCTTGGGGGCCCGTAACGGGCCCACACAAGCAATCACCGAATGCCTTTCCGTGGCGGCATTGCCGCCACGGAAAAGCAGCTGCAGACAGGCATCCTAATATGGATGGCGGTGTCTGATAGACACCGCCACCATATGGTCCCATTACCGCCCCGGCCGCAAGGCGACCGGGGCGGAAAAGCGGCGGACGGTCTTTCCGTCCGCCGCGGCCAACCATGCCATGTTAATATGGCGGGGGTGTTTTTAGTCAGGATGGCGGGCGGATTTCCCCCGCCAGGCCGGCGGTGGCTACCGCCTGCCTGGCGGGGGCAATCCGCCCGCCATGCTAATGGACCCCATAGTCTGTAACCAATGCTCTTAAGATTAACACAAAATGATTGAGCAGAAAGTTGTGTCTCAGTACAACTAGCAACTTGAAAGCACAGTACATAACTATTGAGGCCAGTATCTATCTAACCTCCCACTTCTTCATCCTTGCTCTAACATTAGTGGGAGTTTAAGGAACAAATTCTACGAGCACTATGAACTTCCATTACAGTCGACTATGACAGTACACCAGTCTTATTCTTCTTCTTCTCTCTTGTTTAGGAAAATTGGTACGTTATCTTCTGCAAGCCGGCATAATGCCAGCGCAGTGAACTTGCACCCGAGAAAAACAGACGCTCACCATGATGAGTGAGACAGACTTGCGTTACTGTACCGGTACAGTGCATGCAGGTGGTGAAGCTCATATTTTTCTATTACAGGTGGCACTGAGAATACTCTGTTAAAAGGGCTACTGCTTGATTAATTTAACTTTCACCCTACAGTGCAAATGAGTACTAGAGAAGGAAAAAGAAGAAACTAAATAATCTGATTATCTATCACTTCACATGGGATGTATATTTGATTACATATGGGATGACTTTAGGTGCTTTGCTTTTTATTGAGTGAACAGTGATACACCCACACATGAATGACGTACTACTACCAAACTAAAATTATTAAGAGAGGTAGGGAGTGTCCACCATAATAACCGGATATATGCTGTGCTTGCAGTTGCAATACAAACTACTGCTACTATTCATGGTAGTATTTGGACAAAATTACAACTTCTTTTCCTTGCCTTTCCTACACTGGAACGGACGTGCGGGTGCGGTGTTACATGATCTTCAAAGTAACACTTTGTTCATCCAGTGACCATCTACTCTCTCTAGATACACATATGCTATCTAAGAGTCAGATAGTACCATGATCCAGGCATCCATCCATTCAAAGTATATGCACAAATACAGTTTCTGTTTCACCCACCAAGGCTGTTCTCCTTCCACCCATCCTTGCTTCATCATTCACCCAGCCATGCACCATACCATATTCCTTCCTTCCCAGCCACCTCGGGGACCAAGCAAACACATATCATTCTTCTTTGCCAGTCATCATTAAATTTCTCGTCCTTCCACACTTACTTACACCCTTCTTTCGCTTTTCGTTCATCCCATCCATCAAGTTCATCTCAGATCTGATTGGGATTCTTCTCGCCAAAAACTTCACAGCTAAGTCGAAGTACATTTAGAGGAGGCTACTACCTGGTTGATGTATAATACACCCGTGCAGAAAGCACACTCTGCAGTTTTCAATCTCAATAAGTAAGGAATATATAGCTTACCTCTGCCCGCCACCACCGTGTGAACCCTCACAGGCACATTGGTGTTGTCCGGCACTTGCACCGCCTCCTCCCCAGAAGTGTCCTCCTCATCCACTACCACCACCTCCGCGCTGGCCCCGCCACCAGATGTTCCACCTACAAAGTACATTTAAGATTGTTAGAATACACCACTCACTACTATATAATATTTGGTCTAGGAATAAAGAAATGTGAAAAAAACAGAAAACAATGTAATAATTTGTGACTGTTTAATCTACAGTAAAAATGTTCCTTTTTCCAGGGAAGGCTCAGTGCATAGAGCTATTGCTGACTAGAATGGGAGTCCAATGGAATTGCCAAATGTGCAATCTTAGTTAGCTACATAGACAGACTAATAAGAATAATCTAGTAATACCACAGGGAGTCATAGTCGAGGCAGGATAAGAATTTAGATACAGTCTACAAGAAGAACAAAGACGATTTAGAAAAAATCGAATGAGGAACGCTAGGAAAAAATAGGTACTCTATATTAAAATGAAAACTTACTGGGGCCAGCAAAGGAGCCCTCGCCTGGCCGATCCTGCCCTTCTTTAGCAGCAGCAGCAACCACCTCCTCCTCTGTCCTCTTGCCCCTGGGGGGAGCTGATGTACAACATGAAAGAAAGAAAAAGACGAAAACATGGATGATTGTTGTCAACCAAATCAAACATTTCAAAAGAACAATAACAAAATATTTTGACGAAATAGCAAATAGACAACTATTCCACGGGATATATTGACCGATCCCATGTGGTCTACTACGTTATTAGTATTGCTTGATTTGCTGACCGTCGACTTGGAAAGTTCATATGTAACTCACTAAACAAACTACTAAAAAGGTTCGCCTAGGACTGGCAGGCAGCAGTCCGCAGCACGCAAAGTGACAGACAAAGTCCATCGTGATTGCAGATCAGCGACAACACTAAAAAGTTTCCTACTACATTAACCAGTCATTAAAATACTCAAACTATCAATCCTCCGTCACTATTTCTTCTTATCGCCATGTGTACAAAAGAAAAACTAAACTTGAGTCTGTAGGGGCTGATTTAGAAGCCCCTTGCGGCTCTTTTGCTCCATTGTTGCGTTACTTTTGTGACGCAGCGGCAGGACAAAAGAGGCGCCATGGTGCGGCGTATATTAACAACGTGACGCATATGGGAGATGCATCACGTTGTAAAGCCCTGCGTCATCAGGGGGCGTTCCGGTGCAAGGGAGGGCGTTCCTGCGCAGGAACGCATCCTAAAAGTGGCTGAGTGACATCTACAAGATTTCAATCGGTCACTTTGAGGACAATGATGCGTGACTCAAACCCTGCGCCTGCTTGAAGCAGACGTACGGCTTGACGCAGCATTGGGGAGATAGAGCACCCCAGAGCATTGCTGGAGCTGCACCATCGTTGCGACGCAACTCCAGCAATGCGCCGCCTTTACGGCACAGAAGCGTAACGCTTCAGTGACGTTTTGGGCACATGGTGCGCCGCATTGTAAATACGGTGCACCATGGGTGGTGGTGGCGTGGCGCACAATTACTGGCGCATCCCTGCTACTTTGCAGGGATGCGCCAGTAATTAAATATCTGACCCTTAGTGTCTAGCATTACACAGTTCTTTAAACTACACTCATGCATAATTTCACAGGCCAATGAAATGAACACAAAATCGAAAACAAATAAGCATAGTAGCAGCGCTACTGAGAAGGAGAGCAGTGCACCTGAAATGCACAGAAGATTTTGAAATATAATTTACCTACAATGTATTCAGCAGCATTATTGCTCTTGGTAAAAAACAAAAATTTGCAAGATAATAACACACAGAGCAGGAGAAAACAGAGTAGTAAAGAAATAGCTACTACTACTCACCAAGCCCGGGGATCTCAAGGCCGAGCAGGTCCAGCAGATCTCGTTCCCGGTCCAGGATATCCGTCCAACGGTGGGTGACTTGGTTGTAGGTGCGCCGGACCCGAGATTGTTGGTACATGGACCGGCACACCTTCTCCCACCGCTTCCGGCGCTCCCGGAGCCCGGAGCCACTAGCGATCTTGCCGCCTGCCATGATGGTCCTGGGGAGGCGGCGCTGAACATAAAAAACTAGTGCGGCCACCTCCTCCGCGCTGAAGATCTCCCGGGGCGCGACATTTTCCCCCCTCAAACGCCCGCACGGGAGCCGGGCACGGGGTGCGGGACCCTTCCCCTTCGCGGGCTGCTTCCCAACTCCCTTTACCATGGTCTGGGCAGAAAGGAAGCTAAATAATAAAGAAGAAATAGAATAGGGAAGAAGAAAAGAAAAGAGTTCAAAAAAGTAGTTTAAAATTAACAAAAAGTAGCAGAAAACACAAAAATATAGAGCTAGTAAAATAGAGGGATAGATAATAAGTAAAATAGATAAAAAAAACTTCAAACAAGCAAAGGATGGCAGAGATTCAGAGAGGATACAGATTCAGAAAGCATGCCCAGAACCATAGGAATGAATGAGAAACAAGATGGCCGCGCCCGTTCACGACCGCGTGGGTAAGTTCGCGCGAGATTTTCCTCGCGAGCACACGCAAAATTGTACTAGCAAGCCGCACACTTTGCGAGATTACACATAGCGCCCGGAAACGGAATTACGTCACGCAAACAAGATGGCCGCGCCCATGTACGACCGCTAGGGTAACTTCGCAAACCTGTGATGATGAACCAGACGTAGAAACAACATAGTCGCGGCCGTTGCGAGCCGACAAGTAAGTTCGCAATTGCGAACTGGTACACAACCCTCGCGAACTGGCAGAAACCCTTGCGAACAAAACAAAAAAAAATCTGCAAATTCGTGAGAGTTCACGGATTCTGCGGATTGCGAATCCGTAAATACGCACATTCGCGTACGCCAGATTCGCAAAATCCGCCCATGCTTACTCTTTACCTACCCTTTGACAAATGATGAAAATTTGATAAAATTTAAATAGCATATTCCTTGTTCTTACCTTCCCTTTAAATTGCTAAATGATTGGCATATTATATCTTTTGCATAGTTATACATTATTTCAGATTTTCGTTATTGAGAGTCTTATTGTTTTCAATCTTTGTACATGACCATTTATGAAGTTTAGATAAAGAGTTTAAAACTTTCCCGAGTCTGTGGTTATTATATGAGTGCATATGTTATTTGCTACCTAATTTAAACTAACTCCCTGATCCAATAGGTTACAGGTACCAGTGACAAGGATTGGTAAGTCAATGGTATAGGACCTAGTAGGTAAAATATCTGGTAGTTAGAGCGTAGGTTACCTGATTTAAGGAATGTGTAATTGATAATGGGCCCAGGTGAGTATGGTAAATTTATAGTCGGGTGACCTGCGCGCTCTATCACATGCGCTTCTCTGCGGCATGCTGTATTGGAGTATGCACTTGAAGTCCCGCCCACTCTCCGCCAATATTTGTCATTGGCTTGTGTCTTTGCCCTTCGTAAATACTGGCTTCTGATTCGTACATAGGCTTGTCAGTCCCTCCTTATTACCACCTTGTCTTCATTTGTAACCTCCCTTGAGGCCTGGCCCTTTTACTTCGGTTGTTACACGATCTGCTTTATAAGTTGGTGAGCACAATTTTCTTTTTTTTTTAAAGCATGTTTTGATTTGTATTTTGGATTACGCAGGAATACATACCACATACCACATACAAGTATATTCTGTATTTCAGTTACAATTATAATCATTGTATGAAACTGCAGAGCATTATACTGTTAGAAATTCACATAGTAATTGTTAAATTTCTTGGTGATACATTCATTTATCACATAACAATTCTTATTCATATGGCCCGCTCTTAAGAGTGTTCATCTCCACTCCGCTATGTAGTTTCCATTGTATTTAGGCACTGTTAGTCAGGTATCAGTCCACTCCAGTAGATCATGGCATTGTTTTGCATGCTTATATAGGAAAAAACAATAACTACAAACATTAACTGAAACTTATACAGAAGGGTGTACGTGGTTAAATGTATGTGTCCTACCTTGGGTACTCTGACTGCTGTGCCTCAAAGTGTGTGCCCGAGTTTGCTACTAAGGCCACCCAGTCTACTCTGTTATCCTTCACTCTTCCTTCGTCTCCTGGGTAATTTAGAAATAATTTTACTGTTCAGAATCATGTTGCAACCATATGTGCCTTGTTGTTCCTTCCCATTTTCGCTCCCTTCTTCCTCTGAACTAGTCTGTGCGGGTGTCTCCCACATTGCCAATACCTCCTTCAATAGCTCTGCTATAGGGTGTTGCCGAATTCCCCTAGCTTCCTCCCATGTAGCGCTCTCGTCTAGGCTCCAGCCCAATTAATCCCATTTCAGTTCCAACCTGCCACCTTTGGTCCCACAGCTGACTTCCACTTCAACGCAATTCTCTGCCTGGCCAATCCCAGGGCCAAATCTATCAGTCTGGTACCGACCTTACGCATGTGCAGTCGGGGGAAAAGTCCCAGCAAGCATACCCGTACTTTGAGGGCCAGCTACCTTCCCAGGATGTCTTTAATTTTTTTTGCTAGGACTGCTTCCCAAAATACACACATCAACTGACTTTCCAGTTTCATACCCTTGCCTCTAGTCAGGGTAAGGGGGTAAACTCCTAAAATAACCCCTGCTCACCCCCTTGGTAACTTGGCACGAGCATACAGTAATCCAGTGACAACACTGCAGATGGACACCAAACAAGTGTATAGTAAAAATAAGTATTCTTAATATAGATTTAACACAAGACCACAAAAGACAAAAATTCACAATACTGTACCTAAAATGGTAGTTTTAGCTTAGTTCTCTTTAGTTCTTAAAATGCGACACTTTGAGTCAAAGTACCTTAAGATGCGACACGCAGGGCAACGAACAAGTTGCAAGATGGAAATACGGCAAAGATCCGGTGCAAAGAAATAAAATGTCAAGTTCTTCCTGATGCGGCACGCTTCTCCGATGTTGCGAGAAGTCTCCGCTCGAAGCGTCAGCTGCTGCGGCGACACCCTTGTTCAGTGATGCAACGACAGAGGCCTTGGCGGCGACACTCTTCTCCGACAATGCGAGACGCTTCCGCTTGATGCAACAACTGCAGCGGCGACACTCTTGTTCAGTGATGCGACGGCAGCAGCTCCGACGGCGGCACGCTTCTCCGTGGATGCGACAGCTACAGCTACAGCAGCGACATCCTTACTCAGTGATGTGACGGCAGCGGCTGCGATGCGCTTTTTCCTCGTTGAGAAATGCTTCTCTTGATGTGGTGCAATGCGTCAGCTACAATGGCGACATCCACGATGCGACAGCAGCGGCTGCGACTGCAACATGCTTCTTTGGGGTTGTGGGACATTTCTTGAGATGCGGTGCAGTGCGTCAGCTACAGCGGCGACATCCACGATGCGATGGCAGCCGCTGCAACGGCGACACGCTTCACCCACTTGAGTCGCGCTTCCAGCTACTTGCGACACGCAGTCCCTGAGAAGGCCTAAAACAGCAGCAGGCACTTCCAAAGAACTCTGGGGAACTGGGGGTTGAAGTCTGTTGTCCCTGAGACTTCAGTCGAAGGCAAGCTCTTCTCTCAAGCCCTTGGAGATCCTTCACAAGCTGAAATAAAGCACACAAAAGTTCCTTTCTCCTTTCCTTTGGCAGTCAGGCAACCACTGCAGGCCAATCCCCCAAGCAGCACTCTCCTCAGTTTCTTGAGGTTCCTCTGCTCAGCAAAGGTTTCTTCTTGTGGTCCAAAAGTGATCTAAATTCTTGGGATCAGGCTCCCAATACTTATACCCCAAAATCCTTTCTCATCTGAGGGCAGAGGGGACTTTGCCTAGTCCAAACCAGTTCTGGAGCACTCAGTTTACATGACTCCTTCTTTCCTTTCACAGTGCAGGGCAGAGACATCAGACGCACCGCAGGAGGTGGAGCCAGCATTGTGGAGGGAAGGCACAGTCCTTTTCAGGTCCTAGGTGCAACTCCTCCCTCCCATCTAGATGCAGATGTATCTATTCACCACTGGGCTGACTCAACCTGTCTCCTGGAATCCCCCAGCCCTGTCACTCAAACTCCAGACAAGGAATACATAACCTAGCAGAGGCAGGCTTGGATAGTTAGACAAGAAAATACCTACTTTCTAAAAGTGGTATTTTCAAACACAGAATGTTAAAACCAACTTCACTAAAAGATATATTTTATCAATCTGAGTTCAGGCATACTAAACTCGAATGTCTACCATGTTCTCTAAGTCAGTTAGGATTATAAGATGTAATAATCTAACTGCCCATTCTGGCCAATGGAGAAAAGGTAGCCTTGCAACAGTGAAAAACGAAAATGGCTGTAATTCGCTATTAGGACATGCCACACACACCAGGGCATGTCCTACCTTATACTTACAGTACACCTTGCCCGTGGGCCTACCATAGGGGTGTCTAATATGAAGAAAAGGGAAGGTTTAGGGACTGGCAAGTGGGTGCACTTGCCCAGTCAGCATGGCAGTACCAGACTGCACACAGTCTCTGCAATGGCAGACCTGAGACACACTTTTACAGGCTGCTTCTGTGGGTGGCACAACCAGTGCTGCAAGCCCACTAGCAGAATTTGGTTTACAAGCCCTGGACACACTCGGTGCACTGTACTAGGGTCTGACAAGTAAACCAAACAAGCCAATCATGGAATCACTAATACATATATCAATTTACAATAGGGAGAGCATATGCACTTTAGCACTGATCAGCAGTGGAGGTGGTAAAGTGCCCAGAGTCATAAAACCAACAAAAACAGGTCAGACAAAATACAGGAGGAAGGCAAAAAGTTTGGGGATGACCCTGCAAAAAGGACAAGTCCAACACCCCCACTCTGCGTCTGATAGTTCCCCATCACAACCTTTTCCCACTTTTCCCGCAAGCCAGTCAGAGGGTGAGGGATGCTGAAAGCAAGGTAGCGTAGAACCACTTCACCTGGTGTTCCGCGGAGCCAAGCATGAGAAGTGCATGAAGCACTGGGTGGGTTCCAGGTTCTTCCCTTCCCTTTCCCCACAGCTGCCCAAAGGCGCGGGTCAATGCCTCATATTGCAGGAACTGCCCCAAGGGGAGACCGCTTTTTATTTTTATTTGTTTAATGAGTTTTATATAGCGCTGGCTAGACCCGTGGGTTTCAGAGCGCTTTATATTCGGTTACACAATGTTTCATAAAATGATAGCAATTACACATTACGTCAAAAATAAGCAACACATTGAAAGAGGAAAGAAAGGTGAAAGAAGTAGGGAGGAGGGGAGGAAGGGGGAAGTGTGAAGGGGAGGATGAAGGAAAAGACGGCAGTAGAGACGAAGGGAAGTCTGCCCAAAGACCGACTGGGTAGGTGACGTCCGAGGAGGGAATCCACAGCCCATCTCCCCTTTAGCTAAACAAGGTAGTTCCATCTGGCATCAGTCAAATAGCTAGGTCTCAACTGACGAGGGAAAGTTCACATAACAAAGTCCAGTGGATAAACAGGGTGGGAACTATGAGCAAGGACGGGTGAGGGCAGGGGTCAATAGCTCGAAAGAAGAGAAGAGTAGAGCGGTACAGGGTAGGGTGAAGGGGGAGGAGGGAGATAAGGTCAGGAGAGATGCAGGAGAGTTTGCCCAAGGACCGGCTGGGTAGGTGATGGCCAAGGAGGGAATCCATAGCCCATCTCCCCTTTAGCTCGCAATGTAGCTCCACCAGGCATCAGTCAAAATGGCTGGGTCTCAACTGTTGATGGCGAGATCACAGAGTCAATGACTGAGGTAACCATCTTGAGGTCACACAGGGGGGGATGAGTCCTTCATGTATGAATTCAGAGGATCCCCACAATTTTCTATCATCCGGATGAAAGGGGGGGTGCAAACTAAGCAGAGGATCGGCATGATGAACAGAGCCAGGGTCCGCATGTCTTTATAGGGGGGGGGGTGCTTGATATCGAGTGATAACCGCCAGGGGGAGAAACAGCTGCCATTAGCAGGACAGGCGGGGCGACTCTACAGTCTTACTCGCATTATTTATATCTCAAATCAAGGTCGTCTCAGAAGGACAGGGCAATAGTTGTAGTATCAAAACACAGTTTGCTGCCTTTACACAAAGAAGAGGGCAGAGGGTCTCCCTTTGATGTAGCTTTGACCCCTGCTGACGATCGATTGCGGGGGCCATTTTGGCATCCAGCGCAGGAACAAAGTAGACCCTCGCTGAAAATGCCTTGCCCATGAGGACTAAAGGAGGACATGGTCTCACAGGGTATCAGTGTTGTCTCCATTCCGCACTTTGAGCGTCCACAAACTATCGGCAGGCTTCTAACTGAGCCTCCGCCATGAATCACTTAGGAGGTCTGCTGCGCAGTTGAGAGCGAAGGTGTTGCGCCTCAGTTGTTCTGCTTAGCTCGGGACCAGCGAGCCCAGGATTGGTCGAACTGCCGTCAGTACATATATCTCCGCAATGGAAGAACGGAGAAGGATGGAATTCAGCTCCGGGGTATCCGCCTGTATTCCGGTTGAGGAATCGTTGGTTTAGGAGGCAGAATAAGGCAGCGGGGTGCTGCTCGGAAGGATGAAGGTAGGGTTCCCTACGGAGCTCCAGCTCCGAGCAGCCATTCTTCGAGGCCACTCCCCCACTTCCTCCGATAGTTCCCAAAATGGATCCGCATGCTATCAGAAAAGCAGCCCCCCAAGTTCTCCAACCCCAATGATGTCCAGGGTGCAAGCTGCTAGGGAGAGGATGTTGTCCGAGGCACCCCGAGCAGGAGGCATACCAGGATCAACACCGGGGAGTACCTTAGGGATCCCCATACCTTAGTCAGACATCTTTTCCGTGTCTGTAAAGCTGTGGATTGTAGTATCGAGCGGTATGGGACAGTGATGGACTAGTCCAATAGTTTGGCCAAGAGTATGGCAGGGCAGGTGCCAGGTTCCAAAAGACATACACCCTCTTCATTTACTCCCTCTAACAATTGCAGCTGGGACTGGAACATGGTCTTAAAAAGGTATTCCCAGCAGACTGTATCAAATGTTTTTTCCAAATCAATGGAAAGCACCGCTGCCTGTCGCCAAGAAGTCACCTCTCGATAAAAAAGGATGAAGCAGAGCCTACGCAAGTTGTAGGAGGTATTGCGGGAGGGGATGAAGCCATTCTGGTCATGGTGGATAAGGGATTTTTTGTGGGGAAGCGGGCTGCCCACCAAAAGTTTCAAGATTGAGCATAGAGAGAGGCCTAAAATCCGCCACCCGGGCACCTATCTCCTTAGTTTTGGGGAGGGGAATCACCAACGCGCTCTGCGTAGAGTCAGGAAGCCTGCCGATCCTAAGAGACTCCACCTAGAGGGTCACTAAATGCAGTGTCAGATTGGCACCGTATCTCTTATAAAATTCTGCCGGAAGGCCATCGAGTCCTGGTGTCTTACCATGAGCCATGTCCGCAATGCCTGCATGTACCTCCTGCCGAGTCACCGGACCACCCAGTTCCTCATGAACCTGCCTGTCCACCATCCGGAGCCGCAGGGGGCCTAAGAAGTGCCCAATAGGTGTTAGGGGAACCTCTCTCGGGCAGCGTACAATCTCTCATAATACTCTTGTAATAAAACGTTAATTTGCTCAGGTTTGTACACTAAATCTCCTGACTCAGCCCTGAGCTGTGTAATTGGCGGCCTGCGGGTCTCTGCTGTGATCAGCCAGGCCAAGAAACGACCAGCTCTCCCCTCCTCCTTCTGTACCCTATCCAGATGTGGCTTATAATCGTGACATCTCAGTCTTTCCAATATTGCATTGTGGCTCGCCCTTGTTTCCTGCAGTTTCACCAGGGTGGTGGGGTCAAGACCCTCGACATTGTTCAATTGCCATAGCTGTCCTTCTAAATATAACAACTCTTGGAGGATTTCTCTTTGCGTCTTAATGGACTGGCCCATGCAGTGTCCCCTCACCACCACTTTAAATGCCTCCCATTCAACTAGTGCTGAGGAAGCCATGTGAGCGTTGGTGTGGAAGAAGGACTCAACAAGCGTGCCTAATGCAGCCCTAAACGGGACTTCTTCCAGTGTCAATGGGTTGAGCCTCCATGAAGGGATCGGGGGGCGCCTCTCTAGGGGCTGCTGCATCAACAGTAATGGACTGTGGTCATAGCCACTGAGGGCCGAGGTGCACAAGAAATTGTAAATTCTAGTATGGACCTGGTGTATCAGGGAGAAGAATGAATACTCTCTATCTGCTGGATGCTGCACCCTCCTAATATCTTCCAGTCCCCAGCAACTCATCCTGTCCCAGAACCCAGCTGCGGTACGTACCCAAATCATCACTCCTCTGGCATATGCCGAGAAGGTGGTTGCAAAAATCTGACCCCTCTACCGTCTGTGTAATCTTGCAACATCCTCCCTAATTAATTGAGTCTCCTGGAGAAAGGCTAAGTGCACACCCCTGCGCCTAAAGTAGGAGCATGTACTATGCCACTTTGCCATAGTCCCCATCCCCCTTATATTCCATGAAATGAACTTCAGTGAATTATTTGAAGAAGACATAGTTGTAGTGCATCACTGAGAGGCCACCGCACGTTGCCCCCCTCTTTGTATAATCTCCCCAGCAACCGTTTCCACCCAAGTCTGCAAACAGTTTTACAGAATTTAATAACAAAACCCCCATGATGAACAACCCCCATAACCCAGAGCTTTCCAGCAACGGCCAACCGCCCAAACTTCACATACAACATTAAGCGCTAAGGAAGACCCAAACCCCACGGGGTAAGGATCCTAGGGGGGATGCAGCAGTCCGGACCCTGGACGGATCTCCAGAGGCCCCCAGGGGGTCACAGCATCCCAGGCCGTATTCCAGAGCTAAATAATATCAACTACTGTCTTCTAAGTTATCACCTGTGGCAGAGTACCATCGGAGTGAGACGAGTCGGATTCAATCCCCTCAGCCTCCCTCAAGGAGCGGGTCCCAGCCTCCCATGGGGTCTTCCTTTTCTGCATGATTGTCGCCACAGCCTGCAGCGCTTCTGCCCTTTCTTTTTGCACTTGTGACAAGGTCGTTTTTTTCAGGACTCTGCGTCCCAACCAGTTCCTGGATCTTGTCCTGGGTTCACGGGCCCTGGGCCTTGAGTCAGTGTTCCGTCGGGCCAGAGGGCCTCCAGATTTGTAAGTCTCAACCCATTCCAATGCAGAACTAGGATCATCATAGAAGTTGGCTTTCCCAACCACAATTATGCACATTCTTGCAGGGAATATCAAAGAGAACTGGAGGCCCTCTTTCCTCAATACCTTCTTGACCTCAAGGAAAGAGGCGCACCCCTTCTGAACCTTCAGAGTGTAGTCTAGAAAAATAGAGACTCTGCTGTTGTCTAAATCGCAAGGGCCCTCCGTCCGAGCTTTCTGCAGGAGCAAATCCCTGTCTCTGAAGTGGAGGAGTCTAGCCACCACCGGACGCGGGGGCCGCCCCGGGGCCAGGGTCCTGGCCGGTATGCGGTGGGCCCTCTCCAGGGTGTAGAAAGTGGGCACGCCCCCGGCGCAACCGTCATCCGCAGCCACTGCTCCAAGTAGGCCACCATGTCTTTGCCTTCCACTCCTTAAGGTAGGCCCAGAACCCTGATGGTATTTCTCCTATTCCTACCTTCAAGCATCTTCAGCTCTTTTTTCCAACAAGCAGAACATTTCTTTTTTTTTTTTGTTTGTTTTTTTTTTGTCCTCATACGCCGATAAAGATTTGTGTTTGATTGTACCCAGAATCTTTATGGGAGCTCTTTTTGCAGACACCCAGTATAAATCTCACACTGCGAACATGTGGATAGTCAACTCAGTCTCTCACAATTCCAGACCCTAGACTGATCTTCGGGTGGATCATTCTGCAGAAAGGGCTAATCATTGGACAAAGTTGTTATAAACCATCGAGCCAAATAATGCAGGGAGTCCAAAAGTGCTTCCTTCTCTTCCATACCATACTGTCCAAACTGAGAGTGTGCCTGATTGCCCTGATCCAATTTACATATATCGGTATGGTGGAACTCACCCATAGTTTACATATTTCCCTACGAGCTAAGACAATTAAATAAAAAAATAACTTATTATTATCTCGTGATACATTCTCATAATTAGAAGGAATTCCCAAACAAATTTGTTGCATACTAACCTGTATTTCATACCCAAATAGGGTTTTCATACCTTCTTGTATATCAAACCAAAATTCTCTGAGTGCGGGACAGGTCATAAACATGTGCAGGTCATCTGCTATTTCCAATTTGCATTTTGGACAACAAGGAGTAGGCCCCTTCGAAAATTTAGCGAGCCTGGCTGGAGACCAATATACTCTATGAAGAGAAAACAGGTGGTTCCGCTTTAAATTGGCAGGTGAGACTGTGAGATGTAATAGATCAAAAGATACTTGCCATAAATTCTGCAAGTCGGAATCCGGTACTTGATCCCTCCATAGCTGATCTGGGAGGGCAAATTCTCCATCTTCTTCCTCGAGTATTGTCCAATAAAGGACTGATGTTTTAAGTGTTCTGGTTTTCTTCATTAGAAGCTCATCAAGAACAGTCTTGACACCTTTATCCCCTGTAACCGCCTGAGTCCAGCTTTTAATTTGAAGATACTTGAATTTAGATAGGTTCTTGTCTGTTAGATCTGAAATATCTTCCCAGCTTAAAAGATTCCCTCCCGGCAGTAACTGGCCCCATGTTCTGATATTCGCATTCTGCAAAGCGATAGATAGTACATCCTTAGTCCATTCAGGAGATCCAGGAGAGTCCCATATTGGGGCAAGAGCGGAATAATATGAAATATTCAACGCTCTTCTAACTCTGGCCCACACATATGACATGTCTCTGACGACCTTTAGTCTTACTTTTTTAAAGTACCGCATATCTCCAAACTTAAACAAAAATGCATTAGATCCTCCCTGGATCTCTGATAACATGTTCTGAAACATAAAGTCTGTTTCTGTCTCCCCTAGGGTGTCAAATAACCTTAATCCCGCTTTCAATAATAAGGTCCAGGCATATACTCTCAGATCTGGTGCGCATAATCCACCCTTGCTTTTCTTCCTGCGAAGCTTTTTCCAAGAAATCCTTATTCCTTTAGAGGCCCAAATAAAGGAGTTCCATTTGGTTTGAATCTTACTTAGTTTGGCTTCATTGAAAGCAAGTGGAATGTTCTGAAATATGTATATTAATTTCGGTAGCAGCATCATTTTTACTACATTGATTCTTCCAATTAGGGTCAGAGGCAAGAGTGACCAACTTTTCAAGGATTCCTCAATTTCTTTCTGAATTTTAGAGAGATTTTTTTCTGCAAATTGATTTATGTCCTGGGTGATTTGAATTCCCAAATATCTAATTTGATGTTTTAAAGTTGGGATAGAGTTTGCATAGGTAATGTTCCAGCACATACATTCTGATTTGGATTGATTAATCAGGTACCCAGACACTTGACCAAAGTTCTCTGCTGCTTTATATAAGAGGGGAATTGATTTGATCGGGTCATCGGTGTACAGCATGAGATCATCTGCATATAAAGCAACTTTTTTCACCCAGTTGTTGTATTTGAAGGGTGTAATATCTTGATCTTGTCTGATCTTTTCTGCGAACGATTCCATATATAGATCAAAGAGCAAGGGGGAAAGCGGACATCCCTGTCTTGTTCCTCTCTGAATTTTTATGGGAGATGATAAGCTTCCATTTATTAATAATCTAGCTGTCGGAGCCTGGTAAAATGCTGCAATTGCCCTACAAAAATTTCTCCCTAAATTGACTTTTTCTAATACTTTGACTAGAAATGTCCAGTTTACGCGGTCAAAAGCTTTGGCAGCGTCCAGTGTGATAACCGCTAGTGGAGTTTTAAAGTAAGAGGCAACATCTATTGCACCCACCAAAGCTTGTGTAAGATCTTGTATAGAGCGACCTCTAACAAAGCCCTTTTGGTCTGGATGCAGCAGTTGGCCTGCTACCCCATTTAATCTTTCTGCTAATATTTTAGCCATAAGCTTGTAGTCCGTATTAAGGAGGGAGATCGGCCTATATGAGTCACAATGGGATGGTCTCTTCATTGGTTTTAAAATAAGGACCACTATGGCATCATTCCAAGAAATAGGAATTTTGCCTCCTTCCTCATATATAGAAGTGAAAAGTAATTTCAAAACTGGTATTACTACCGGTGCGAGCACTTTATATATCTCGGAAGGTAGCCCATCAGGGCCTGGAGCCTTACTTTTTTTAGCAGAGTCAATTGCCGAAGCTATTTCAATAGAGCTGATATCTCTGTTAAGATTGATAGAGGCCTGATCATTTAAAGCTTTAACCTGATATTGATCTAGCCATGACTGTATTAATTGCTGTTGTGGTAAGAGGTCTTCCCTATATACTTCGTCGAAATAGTGGTGAAAAGCCTGATCAATATCCGTCCTTTTATCTGAGATAAGATTTGTATTTAATATCTGTACTTCCTTAATAGAGTTCTTCTTGATATCTTTTTTTGTTTTCCAGGCTAAAAGTTTTCCGCTGGCCTCGCCATATTCAAAATGTGCTAATGAGCTAGCCTGCCATCGTTTCCTCAGCCTATCATCTAGTAATTGTTCCAGCTGTAGTTTACATACTAGCAAGTCTTTCTTATTATTCTCTTGATCAGTCAGGCTGGGATCTAGTACATCCTGTTCAAGAGCTTTAATCCTAGCTTCAATCTGGGAAATTTGTGCCTTGTAAGCTGAGTATTTCGCGATCTGGAATGATAACAAACGCCCTCTCAAAAAGGCTTTGTATGTATCCCAGACAACCGAAAGTGAAGCTGTGCCTAAATTAATAGTGAAGAACTCGCTAGATTCCTTAAGTAGTTTATCTACTATTTCCTCTTCCAAGAGAATACTTCTATCTATTGTGTATCTCTTAATCAGCTGGGGACCTGACAATTTTAGAGTTAGAGAGACCGCTGAGTGATCAGAGATGTGGGCACCAAGATGTTTTATCTCCTCTACTTGCTGAACTAGATGTTCCGCTATCAAAAAGAAGTCTAATCTGGACTTGTTTCGTAATTTCTTGTTGTGGAAAGTAAATTCTCTTTTTGTGCCATTTTTTTGTCGCCAGATATCTTCCCATCCAAACTGGATAATTGCATTGGATAGAACAACTCTAGTTTTGGGATTATGTGTGAACCTAACAGTGGTAGATTTATCAAGCTGTGGATCAAGTACTAAATTAAAATCTCCTGCTAGAATCACCGGATCCTCGTAATCTAAAAGTTCAACAAAGAGGTCTTTAAGAGGAAGAGTGTCATCCAGATTGGGACCATAGTACCCCGCTATCGTGAACTTAAATGCATGTTGTTTTATTTTTGCTATGACCCACCTTCCCTTTTTATCACACTTGGATTGTAGCAAAGTTATCTCTGAATTAGCTTTAATCAGTATAGCCACCCCTTTGGTAGTAGTTGGTTGCGAGGTGGTTATCACCTGCTGAATCCAATTTTTTTCTTTGAACATATCTCTTAATTCTTGTTCGGTAGAGTGGGTCTCTTGTAAAATAAGCACTTTTTCAGGTACGTCCTTTAAGTACTGAAGAATTCTCTCTCTCCTATGCTTGACCCGTAGCCCATTAACGTTCCATGAAAGAATACTAAGGTATGATGACTGAGTTACCCTATCCTGCATTATTTCTCATAATGAATGTGTTTAAAATCAGACTTTGAGTATGGCGATTTGGACATTTTCCCCAAATGCTCCCCACCCAGTGCCTTCCCCACCCTCCCCCTCCCATCCTGACCCACCCGTGCTCCCCTGGAGAACCCCCCTCCTTTTCCTGGCCTACTTTCGGCCTTGAGACTCTTTCTCCCGGGTGTCTACTCTATATACAAGAGAGCATTGAAAATATATAATATGTAGCTAATGTGCAGCTAAGTTTTAATGATAAATTAATGGTAGTTAAATGCATGAACTGAAATTCTCAGTACCTTGACTATTCCTTATCTTGCTCTCTTAACTTGTCATCTGTGAGTAGTTGTAGGTATTCTTCTGCCTCATCCAACCTTTTTAGAACTTTCATTTTGTTCTTATACATGACTTTCAGTGATGCCGGAAATTATAGCTGAGCGGTGGCGCCAAGTTGTTTAAAGGGTTCTAGCAGCTTACCAAGCTCCCACTGTCTAGATGCTGTGATGGAAGACACATCTGATCTGATCAGATAGGAGAAGCCATCTGTCATAAGCTCGCTAGTTCTTAATGCCCTGTTGAGGATCTCTTCTTTTAGAGTGTACGTCAGAAAGTGTACCAGGATCTTCCTAGGCCTGCTCTTGTTAGGGTTCTGCCTGAATGGGTCCCTGTGCACTCGTTGGATGTCTTTTATTATCTCTTCTTCAGACATTTCTAGATCTATTGTTTGTTTAATCAATCTGGCGACAAAAGCTTTGATATTTCCCCCTTCTGATCCTTCTGGAATTTTTAAAAGGCGTAGATTATTACGCCTTTGTGCGTTTTCTAAGGATTCCATTTTCTCTTGGAGTCCTTGCTCCTTCAGTCTGAGATCCTCCAGCTTTTTTGTGTGTTGAGTAGCCGTCTTTTTTAGTTCTGCTACTGAGGATTCTAGATCAGTGGTTCTAGCAGCCAAAGCATCGAATTTCTCCTTAATCTCCTGCTGATTAACTAGTGTTGCCTCGAAACCACTTTTAACCTCATGACTCAGGGCTTTTAACATTAGTATTACTGACTGGTCCATATCTGAAACATTTGTGGGAACTGTAGATAAGCTGTCCTCACTGTTAGAGTTCATTATATGCGTTAAGGCTGCTTCTCTTGATTCAAAATCCTTATCTTCAGAACTATATATAGCGTTATGTTTCAAGTTTTCTACAGGCTCAGATTTTTCCTCGAGTCCCAGGTACATCTCTAGCCCCTCCAAAACTTGATACTTATTGGTAGTTTCTAAACTACTTATGGCCACCCCACCTAAAGCCTCTTCCGAGAAATTAAGTTCTAGTACTGAAGGCACAGCTTTAAAATATGCCTTCAAAGAAGGAGGTGGTTTCGTTTTTTCGACTTTTTTCTGAGCTTTAGCACCTTTTTTCCCAGCTTTTTTTAGAGATTTTATTTTCGATTTTGAAATAGCAGTAGGAGGAGTGTCTAGAGAGGCATCTAAATTAGGTTGCTTTCCCCCCTTGCTCCTAAGAGTATATCCCGAAGCCTGGGAGCCTTGAGCCCCTCTTTCTGACATATGCAAGTCTGGGGTTAATGTGTATAATTCTTTCGAAATCTCACTTAGCCCATTGCATTGTGGGTTTGGTAGTTTTAAGTTCCATTTTATATTTTGAGTTTTCCCCCCTGGATGGTAGAGGTTATATCTATAGCCAGCTCTTCTCCCCTTCTTGAGCTCATATGCAGCCTTAAACCATCGTATTAAACGGTGTTCTGATGCATCATACGTTCCTACCTTTAAGGTGCAGGGAGCAGAGTGTAGCAGAAGAGGAGTCACGGCCCTTGCCGTGTCGGTATGAATGAGCCTCTCCAGACTGTTTGTTTGGGCTCTGGAAAATATATGTATAAATGGTGGGAGCAGCGAAAAACACAAGATATTCACAGGTATGTCTCCCTTCAGTGACTTTTGGTGTCCGGTTCTATTTTCCGAATCCCTCTCTCTGCCACCGCCATTCAGTGCTCAGAAGCACAAACAAGCTGATGCGAGCACCTTATGCCCCGGGCTCCGCTTCACATTTTCCCCCTTCCAGCCAACCTGAGCCCTGAGACGTTCGTTTGCTTGTTTGTTTGTGGCAGTTCAAAGAAAGGCGGTAGGAACAGAGAAAACGCAGACAACTCTGCAATGCCTCAGAAGCCGCTCTTACTCACGCCACTCCCCGCTGTCAACGCCGCTGTCAACGCCGGAGAAGCTCAGAGCCGGCACAGGCAACCAGATCGCGGCTCTGCCCACTCAGCTCAGCTCTGCTCTCCGCCCTCCATTACTTTGTCCTCGTGTTGGCGGCTATAGCGTCCCTGCAGCAATTGCTGCTTACGTTGAGAACAACAGAATACCACGAAGGAAAAGAAAGTTAGAGCGATATTTCCAACGCTACCAGCTCATAATCCGCTCACAATCCGCACAGCTCAGCGCAGACACCCGAAGCTCCAGAGCCTCCCGACTAGCCACGCCTGCTAGCCGCCATGTTCTCCCAAGCAGACCATTTCCGCGAGCTCTCCCAACTGCATGGTCAGCACCCGCTGTGCTGGCTCCAGTCCAACGAGTGTAGTTTCCGTCTGCTTCACTCTCTCTGTCAACTTCGTGTACTCTGCTCAGAGGAGACCCAGCCCAACAGTCATTGTGCTGATATCCTGGTGCAATGTGGCCTTCGTATCTGCAATTGCCTCCAAGATCTTAGTCAACTGTAGCTCTACCAGGTCCGTCTGCTTTACGTGCATCCTCTCCTGCCAGGTCCCCTCTTGCTCCTGGGTGGGGGTCTTTTTGCCTTGCTCTGGGCTTACCCATATTGTTAGGGTTGTTCCCTTCCTTATTGCTCGTCAAGTGTATTCAAATGGGGGGGGTTCTATCTTACAGGTCCATCCCCTCACAGTGTGGGTCTTGGTGGTCGCTGCTAGATACTCAGAGATCTGAATAGTCCCAGTGTACCCGCCCCAGCGGGTCGCACCACTCTTCCTCATGGGGACACAACCTTAGAGGCCTCCTTGGAGTTTCTCCCTTTTGGTGTACCTGCACACAGTCCTGATCATGAGGACATTGTAGCGGTTAGAATGCAGGCTCCCTTCCCCCTATCGGCAGCCCTGCATCCGGTGCTGGTCTACTCTATTTGCTATGAGTCCGATTGGGCCAATATTTGCCCAGCACCAAGTCCACACATTGGTGTGGCACTCTGGTCTAGCCTGAGCATGGCCCAGTGTATTTAGCCCCAGTTAATCACTGCTATGCGGTTCCCACATGCCTTCCATATGAGGATCCAGGCCGCATCTAGGTAGCTTCAGCCCCAGTTCACGGCCACCTCCCTCATCCCCACACCTCAGCGAGCCACTTCAGCGCTGTGGCTCCCTCCACTTGCCAAGATCCCCAGCCGGGTGCCAGGTCTTTGTGAACGTTGCCAGTAAGTCTGGTGGGGTGACGTCTGCAGAGGGCCCGGTGTCACCGGCCCCGCCCTGCAGTTGGGTGATCCAGCCCAACTCCATGCACCCCCTCAGATCAGGGGCCCGACTCCTTAGCTCAGGGGGTTTTACTCCCGGATCCCGTGGCACTGTCCACCCAAAACCGCCACTCCTGCCCTCCTGTGGCAAGCAGGGGATAGCAGGGCACAAGGAACCACAGTCTCAACGGAAACACGATCCGCTGCCCCGCTCAGTTTCGGCTGCTCCTGCTGCCCCACTCCGCTCCAGGCACCGGATCCTGGGGAGGCAGCCTCTCAGACTCGCCCAGTCCCAGGCGGGTTCTTCTTACTCCACTTGGCCCCCCAGAGGGCCTCCTGCCCGGCCTCACCATCCACCATCATCTTCAGTGCTCCTCTCGGCCCCGAACGGAGCCCTGCGGCGGGGCTCCGCACCTTCTCTCCACCGTTCCCCGATCTATGCCACAGTTCAGGCATCCCTCACTGCACTTCCTTGTGGTCTCGGCCATAGTCGGGACTCCGGGGCTCCGTTAATGCTCCCGCCGTCGCAGGTACACAGCTCCTCGCAGCCCGTAGGGGGGTCCGCTTCAGCAGTGACGTAACGAAACTTAAGGGGGCCCCCTTGTAAAACACTTGGAGGGGGCCCCTCGGCCGCCCGGCCCAACACCTACCACTTTGCCCCACCGCCCAAACATCTGGCATATTTTGATTTGAAACCTCCAAATGTTAAATGAAATGTCTCAAGATTGTCTTTCTCAAAGATCTAATGAGAAAGCGGGAACCCCTCTTTACATATAAGCTATGCCATTTGTAACATTAATGTCAAAAGCAGATTATTTAACTGACGCAACAAACAGAATAATGCCAAGAAGAGATCTTTTTGTCTCAGGAACTGCAGCAATCAGAACAATGCCAAAGAACGGTCCGATTGTCTCAGGAAATGCCTGTGGCTGAAGAATAACTATGAAGGGTCTGAATTGGAATTGACATTAATGGACAATAACATGAAACTTTGAAAGACAAACCCAAACCAACAATTCCTTAAAAACTCAACTGACAATATACATGAGAGGAACACAAGATATAACTCAGTATCCTGCGAAAGGCAAGAGAAATAGACTGGTGACTTATCTGCATGCCACACACTAGCGACTGTCAAGGGTTGTGCACGATAATAACATGAACTGAGGAAGCAATTTCAATCTCTACCACCATGTCTTTATTAGTAAGCATTACAAAACAGGCAGGCAAACAAGGTTAAGGAAGAAAACTGTTTGGATGCTTCAGAACATTGATGCAGTTGTTTTAATGAATTATTTCGGTAGTGTAAACATTGCTAAATACAAGATTTAAGTGACATGAATTATAGATATGTGCAAGCAACACCATAAATAACACTGCATGTTGAATAAAAACAAACCATATCAGCAAGTACCTAATGACAATCTATACAAACTGTAGTTGGTAAAGCAAAAGAAAAGTACAAATACTTTCAAAGTGCACAATAAAGCAATCACCAGTCCGGCAATAAACAAAAATCAAGCATGTTTAGTAAAACAATTAACTTTCTTCTTGCATCAACGTGAAAATACATTCAAAAACAAGTCCAGCAGTATGTAAAAATGAAGCCAGGTTAGTCAAACAATTCCCTGTTTGGTGTGTGCATAAAGGCACATATATTTCAAAGCAACTGGTAAACAATAACAACTACAGCACCATCCAATAATCAAACTAGTTTAAACTAACAATTCCCTTTTTGAAGGCTCAAATATTTCAAAGTGACTATCAAAACAGTAACAAGTACAGCAGACAGCAGCATACAAAATTCAAACCACTTTAGTCAACCAATGCCCTTTTGGTTTGTATTTGTGCATGAAGGTGCAAATTATTTAAAGTGACAGGTAAAACAATAACAAGTACAGCAAGCAGCATCATACATATATCAAACCTATTTAGTCGAACTAATTCCCCTTTTGTATGTGCACCACCACAGAAACATTTATGCAGTTTGAACATTCTGCACCTTTGCTACAATTTGTTTTTTTTGCTAAACTTTATACACTAAATGTCTTTTCCATGGACCTAGATGTGCCAGCCCACGTGGTAATTAAGGCCATCATATTCGCAGATGGCAACAGGAACATCTTAAGGATATTAGGGGCCGAGCATATTTTGGAGACCCCTATAGGAACAGTTTTGAATTTATGAGTCTATTTCAGCTGTTTCATGTCCTCTTTTGGGCGAGTTATAGACAGTGTACAGACACACCTGTCAAAATTCTAAATGTGTTTACATGTAATATTCAGGGATAGTGATGTGTGTTTTCAATATTGTAACACAGCAGCATATTATTGCAAATAATCTCTGTGACACTCTCCCATTTCTCATTTGTGTGAGGTCCTGATTTGACCAAAAAGACAATGTCATGGATGTTTCATTAAACACAACATTACTCTACAAAATGTCTGTAATAGACACACATCATCAATATTGAAAAAAGCGAAGGAAAGTTGCATTTAAAACAATCTGTTCAAGAATCATTTAATGCGATCAGGGCAATACTCTACAGAACAAAGCAGGTTTTACAGGGGGCCCCTGAAAGTCTGGGGTCCTGGGCCGAAGCCCACTTTGCCCATGTCTCAAAAAATCTCTGGATGGCATCTGACAGACTTTTTGGCGTGCCATCCCTCCTCCTTTTCCATGAATTCCCTTACTACTACTCACCAACAATGCACCTCATCTCTCTGTAGCACCTTTCTGTAAAACAGTAAAAAATTTTTATAGCGCTACACATAAGTTTACTCACAGTCAGTTCTGTGATTTGCATGGTACACGTTCTTTGTAGCAGGCATATTAACCCTCTGCGTTTTGTGGGTGGTAGGTGTGAGTGCCCATGTGAGTGCACGTTAGTGATGCGACAGTGTGAAAGTAGGGTAAGAGAAGTGACTGCAGGGTGAGTGAGGTGACCATATGAATTTGGGTGCGGATGTAATTGCAGAGTGGGACGAAACAATCATGGTTAGTGATGGGCTTGTTTAAGTGAGATTGCAGATCGAGCAGTGAGGGGGACAGCTGAATAAAGTGTGACATGGGTGCAGGGTGAGTAGTGTGCTCATGTGACTGCAGGGTGAGGTACAGGGTAAACAATGCAAGAGCATTGTGAGTGCAGAGCGATAACTATGAGTGCAGGGTGAGCGGGTGAATGGTGGGAGTGCATGGTGATCAGTCAGTGCATTATGATTGCTGTGAGTGCAGGTGAGCGTAGAAGTGGAGGGCAAGAATAGGGAGTGAGTTGTCTGAATGCAGGGTGCATTCCCAGACACTTGAAGTAACTCAGCATGTTATTGATGGTGGCGTAGGGTTTTCAGATATATATGTTAAACTATTGCTATTATGGCATTAATAAGGGATCGAGGGTGAAGGAAATAAATCATGTGCTGATCCTGCAACAAACTTTCAGTCTTGTGATTAGGGTCACCAGCTCATTATTTTGATGTCCGAGATGGGACAAAAATAAGCAGTCACCTAAAGCCGTATTTTCAGCACTTATCTGTTCATACTTCGAACAACAAATATGAATAGAAAGCACTTTTAATAGGGTACAAGGGCTGCCTGAATCATCCAGGACTGATAATTAAAGTGAACAAAGACAGAAAGGTCACATTACATATCAATACATACTTTATTTATAACCCTACTAGCAGCCCGTCACGACGTTGTCCGGGTATGAAATAGAATGTGTGTAATGTGTGTATTTGGCAAGGGCAATTTATTTTAAAATCTCGCAGTAGACAACATTTTTGTTTCATTAGAATAGGGATGGAGAAGGCCCAGCTGCAGCCCTGGTTGATGTTAGCAGGCGCGTGTAATTGGTGTAGTGATCCGCCGCCTGAGCCCGGCTACAGCCCTGGTTGATGTTAGCAGGCGCGTGTAATGTCGTTGAATGAGAGAGTTATCAGCCGCAGGTAAATCCGTTTAATGAGAGAGTTGAGTGACAGCGAGTAGGAGAGGCTGCAGTATTTGTCCCCGCAGACACGCTCATTTGTGTGTTCCCCCGCTTGAGGCCCAGATGCAGGCCTGTTTGATGTTAGCAGGCGCGTGTTTCCCCGCTTGAGGCCCAGCTGCAGCCCTGGTTGATGTTATCAGGCGCGTGTAATTAGTGTACTGATCCGCCGCCTGAGCCCGGCTAGAGCCCTGGTTGATGGTAGCAGGCGCGTGTAATTTCGTTGAATGAGAGAGTTCAGTAACAGCGCGCAGGAGAGGCTGCAGTAATGTTACTTACCAGCCCTCCAGGTGAACGCGTTTGTCACGCCCCCAGCACACGGCCACAGCAAATGATCATCTGATTAATGTACGACCCACATGGCATGAAGGGCGGAACGTAGCACACGCCCCCAGCGTGCCCCTTGATGCGGCGCAATTGCGTTCACATGGCATGAAGGCCGGACACACGCCCCCAGCGTGCCCCTTGATGCTGCGCAGCAACGTAATTGGCGCTTGTATGTACGACTCACATGGCATGAAGGGCAGACACACGCCCCCAGCGTTTGTCACACCCCCAGCGATTGTCACGCCCCCAGCACATGCCCACAGCCCACGATGTGATGGCCGTACCACACGCCCCCAGCGTTAGTCACACCCCCAGCCCACGCCCACAGCACAATACAGACACGCCCACAAGGGACTACTTTGCTGGCATGGTTCTTTTACCTTTTAAATGTATAGAGGAGTTGGCCTAACGGCTAAGGCGCTCGACCTCGGACCTGGGGATCTGGGTTTGAGTCTTGGTAACAACACCAAACATCCTGTGATTCTGGGCAAATCACGTAATCTCCCCGTGCCTAACAAAAATGAATGTGTGTCCTCATGTAACGTAACTGGTGCTATGTAAAGCGCTCTGATACCTGATACAGTTTGGGTCAAGTTCGCGCTATATAAAACTCTGCAAAAAAAATAATATGGTGGCCGTCTGCATAGCCTATGTCCTTCTGCTGCAACTGCCCTTTCCAACGCTGTACTGGGTGTTGTGATTGGTGCTGTGGTTACTGAGATTACCCGCCTCAAAGGTTTGGGCTCTCTCTTTATAATATTAGTATGGATTTAGTGTCAAGACAAGGTCTTTACAGGCTCTTTAAACAACACATGGCTGGTATTTATCTTTTGGCAACCTTACTTTATATTCCTTTTCATGAAATGCATTCTCACACTAGGACAGTAAATGTAAAAATTCAAATGTAAGGAATAGGCAAAGTGGGGGCTCAGGGGTTACTGAAACCAGAAAAAACTAAGCCTCGGTAACCAGTTTACAAAGGTATGTAAATATGCAAATAGTTTCTGGCCTCAAGGCAGTTGCCTTCGACCCCCTTGCTGCTGGGCCTTGAAGCTCAGGTCACCTGCACCCACCGAACGTGACACGCACCATTTAATTTATGAGGCAGGACTGCAATGAGCAACTCACAGGTGCAACCAAGGCCAGTGAGAGAGTGTAGTGCTGCCTGTGCGTGCTACAGCGACGATGGGCCCTTGGAGGTTGGAACACGTGGGCTTCTGCGGGCATAGATGGATTGCCATGTCTGACATTTTCATAATTTCAGTGTAATTAAGAGTGATTTTCAACAACTATGAGTGACATTTTCTTGCGAGCAAAATTATGCAATGAAGACAATCAAAACATATAAATATCAGAAATTACACTCATTTGAGCAAGAGGAAACTTGAAGAAGATCTTAAAACACCATAAATGGTGCAAAGCACCAGAAATGGAAGGGAACTCAGTCATGGAATGGCACGGTATGGCATGTCATTGTATAGTAGATGGTCATGTACTGTGCGTGTCCTTCCCTTCCACAGAGGCCAGTTGTCCATTTTCAAGCCGCGCCATCCTTGAAGACGCAAACCTGCAGTGCAAAGAAACTGCAGCACAATACACAGGGCGCAGTGCTGGCAACGTAGAACCACCTACATTGAAAAAAACATACCTAAACCTCATGCCAGGAAACAGAAATCAAAGGTTTTTGCCAACCTACGGGTTGGAAGTGTGTTTTGTTAAAAGCTGTTAGGAGTGTTTTATAACACAAGGCAGCTGGAACACGGTTTAAGCACATGACATGGCTTGAGGTACACATCATAACCAATATGGAAACCCCTATGTTGTATGTGGGGGTAAAAGGAATATTTAAAACCCCTTCTGATGCTTAATCTGCACATTCCCATGTGATGTTATGTAATACAACATTGCTGCCTGCTGCAGAGGCGCCCCTAAAATTGCCAGCCGTTGCCCACACTGGGCCCTCTCCCTGCCAGCAATCAATCAGGCAAGCACCAGGACTCCAAGGTCCTCTTTGTCCACATGGGACCCAACCCAACAGGATGTGATGCAGCCCCAACATGAATAGTTACAACACACAGATCCATCTTAGCTCCCTAAGTGTGACACTGACTCACGCACGGACAGGCACCATGCTGCATTATTATCAGGCTGAA
Organism: Lissotriton helveticus; assembly: GCF_964261635.1. NCBI lineage: Eukaryota > Metazoa > Chordata > Amphibia > Caudata > Salamandridae > Lissotriton > Lissotriton helveticus. Next base: position 1,255,785,189 of record NC_136065.1, on the reverse strand, counting down.
GCAGTAGCTGTGCAGTAATCTCACAGCAAAACCAACAGCTAGTATGACTGTCAGAAGAGACCCACCTGTTTTAAATTACCCCCAAGATACAAAGAAGCACGGCCGCCAGAAAGCCAGCTACATTTGCCAACAAGCGCTTGAAATAATGCGCGCACGTACCTGCAGCACTGCTGTCAAGTTTTTAAGATTGCTGATGTGCGACATTTCAATTGCGATTGCAATCGCAGAGCCCACCTAGACACCAAAGGCATGCATTAGGCACAAGTGGTCTCAGAAGTGTAAGAAAGTGCACATAACATTCCCAACTTTCAAGGTTGTACACGGCTTTAAACATATTCCAGCCTTACAGGTTCTGTTTTTTCAGAGCGCGAAAAAGCAAAAATCATTGAGAAAGGCCTTTTTCAGAAAAGTAAGGGAAGATGTAGAGCTACCTCTTGTAAGCCTATCGCTTGAGTGAATCAGGTAAAACATCAGAGATTGTCACAATGCACAGGCCTCGATCTATGTGTGCTATAAGGTATGTTTCATAGGGAGAGGTGTGGCACTGTGGCCAGGGCGACTGACGGTGGAATCTGGGGATCACAGTTCGAACCCCGGCACCAGCAGCAGATTAGCCCAGCACCATGTGACTCTGGGCAATAGCTAGCTTAATCTTCCCGACGCCCCCCAGCGCCTAGAGACCCTTACTGGTGATTGTTCGCGCTTTACAAATGTGGATTATTATTATTATTATTATTTCTTTGGTGACTACGCGGCCACCCATTATTTCTAGACTGGAGGCCTATATTATGCTCTCAACTTTGATTATGGCTGCGGCTTTTGCACCGTCACGTGGCAGCAATAAATCACAATTTTTTAATTTTGATTTATTGCAGCCACGCGACGGTGCGCAAGACGCAACCATCCATACCTGCCAAGGTTTCAGATTACTATGTGTGACTTTTTCATAATTTCAGTGTAGTTATCAGTGACATTCAATGACTATGAGTGACACTTCTTCGCGAGAAAAATCAAGCAATGAAGACGAGGGAAACATACAATTATCATTACGAAAGTACCATGACTCCGCAATGCCATTATAACGCATGGCATTACATTTTATATGCTTTTACCACGCATACATTTACAACAAAATTCGTTGTAAATGCATGAATGGTAAAAGCATGTGTTTTTTTTAATGTTTGGATAAGGTAAGTATGGGTATAGGGGTATATGTTTTGGGGTACTGAGGTATATGTTTTGGGATGTTTGGGTATTTTAAGGGTTCAGGTATAGTTTTGGGTTATGGGGTACAGGGGTAGTTTTAGGGTTTAGGGCTAGGTTTGGGTTTTGGGGTATAGGGGTATTTTTAGGGTTCAGGGGTAGATTTGGGTTTTGGGGTACAGGGGTATTTTAAGGGTTCAGGGCTAGGTTTCGGTTTTGGGGTACATGGGTATTTTTAGGGATCAGGGGTAGGTTTGGGTTTTGGGGTACAGGGGTATTTTAAGGGTTCAGGTCTAGGTTTGGGTTTGGGGGTACAGGGGTATTTTAGGGTTCAGGGGTGGTTTTGGGGTACAGTGGGATTTTAGGGTTCAGGGCTAGGTTTGGGTTTTGGGGTACAGGGGTATTTTTAGGGTTCAGGGGTAGGTTTGGGTTTTGAGGTACAGGGGTATTATAGAGTTCAGGGCTAGGTATGGATTTTTGGGTACAGGGGTATTTTTAGGGTTCAGGGCTAGGTTTGGGTTTTGGGGTATAGGGGTATTTTTAGGGTTCAGGGGTAGATTTGGGTTCTGGGGTACAGGGGTATTTTAAGGGTTCAGGGCTAGGTTTGGGTTTTGGGGTACAGGGGTATTTTTAGGGATCAGGGGTAGGTTTGGGTTTTGGGGTACAGGGGTATTTTAAGGGTTCAGGTCTAGGTTTGGGTTTTGGGGTACAGGGGTATTTTAGGGTTCAGGGGTGGTTTTGGGGTACAGTGGGATTTTTAGGGTTCAGGGCTAGGTTTGGGTTTTGGGGTACAGGGGTATTTTTAGTGTTCAGGGGTAGGTTTGGGTTTTGAGGTACAGGGGTATTATAGAGTTCAGGGCTAGGTTTGGGTTTTGGGGTACAGGAGTATTTTTAGGGTTTAGGGATAGGTTTGGGTTTTGGGGTACAGGGTATATTTATAGGGTTAAGATGGGTTAGTGTTTAAGGGTGTTGGGGTATTTTAAGGAGTAAGGGTGGGTTATGATTATGGGGTGCAGGGGTATTCAAAGGGAGCAGGGTGGGATTAGCACACGATATTAGACATGGCATGAAGGGCGGAACGTGCCACACACGCCCCCAGCATTTGTCACGCCCCCAGCAAACGCCCACAGCACAACGCAGACACGCCCACAAGGGACTACTTTGCTGGCACGGTTCTTTTACCTTTTAAATGTATATGGTGGGCGTCTGCATAGCCTATGTCCTTCTGCTGCAACTGGCCTTTCCAACGCTGTATTGGGTGTTGTGATTGGCGCTGTGGTTCTTGAGATTACCCGCCTCAAAGGTTTGGGCTCTCTCTTTATTATATTAGTACTAGCAGCCCGTCCCGACCTTGTCCGGGAGCAATCAGGCTTCCCCGACCCCCGCCCGCCCCGACATTGTGCAGCAGCCCGGCCCCCCGCCCGCCCCGACATTGTCAAGCAGCCCGGGCCCCCGCCCGCCCCGTCCCCCGCCTGCCCCGACCCCCGCCTGCCCGGAGCCTTACCTCAGCCGCCGCTCCTCCCTCGCGTTCCTCATTTCACCGCTCCACCGCTCCTTGCCGCTTACCGCTCCTCCCGCCTGTCCGCCGGTCCTCACCGCCATTCCGCCGTTCACCACCGCTCCTCCCCCGCGCCATGTCCGCCACTCCTCCTCGCGTTCCTGGACGCCGCTCCTCCCCGCGCTCCTGACGTCAGCACGCAGGTCGCGGCCGGCGCTACTTCGAAGGGACTACTTTTTTTTAATGTTAATTTTTTAAATAACCCATATTTTTATACTTTATACAGCCTATGTCCATCTGCACACCCTGATGATTACAGTGATGTATCGGGTGTGTGGATTGGCGCTGTGGTTCCCGAGTTTACCCGCCTCAAAGGTGCAAAGTTCTTCCTTTATAATAATAGTATAGATAGATAGATATAGATATAGATGTATTTATTCAAATTACAGCAGAGGTCTGCTTTAACTATAGCGGACACGCTTATTCAATTTTTTAATATTTAATATACAGTGCGGTCCGCTTTCACTTTAGCGGCCGTGCTACAGAATCTTTTGAAATTGCATTTTTTTTCACTTTAATCTTGTCCACGCCCCTTTGTTTAGAGGCTGCTCACTGTAGCCTGAATATGCGAGCAGCGTCTTTAAAAAAGGGGCGTGGCCACGATTAAAGTGGTCTCGCATTTGCAAGAGTTTGAGCTCTTGGCATTAAAAACAACAATGCCTTTTATATTTGTGTTCCTTTTAAAAACACATAAATAAAAGGCATTGTCATTTACAATGCCAGTAGTTTAAACGCTAGCAAATGCGAGACCTTTGTATTCAAAAGTCTTCTGTTGAAATTGTGCTCTGGCTTTGTGGAATTAAACACACACAGTTGCAGATGCTCAGACAGGCAGAAACACACACTTTTAATGACCTTCGAGAGTGAAAAGAATATCAAACTAAAAATAATTTGTCTACCTGTTTGATGTTTTGCTTAATTCACAGTCAAACATAGAAACAGTTTTTAAATTTTACCAAATACTATATACTTTATTCAATTCAGTCTGCAGACGCCCTGAGCAGGCCTCGTTGACCCCCAGGGGTCATCGGAACTCAGACTTGACCAATGTACTAAGCTGTTCCGTGTTTCGAAGCCTTGCCGTAGTCCGTCTTCTCTGACTATCAATTGTGGAACTGCAGTCCTTCTTTTATATCATTTGCCTTTTACCTTTTTTTTCAGTTTGGAAAGGCTTTGCTTCGTGAGCATACTCAGTAAAAATACACCAACAGCTCATGAAGGGGAAGTAGTATTTGCTTCGTTTTGTTCGGGTGCTTTGTAGGTGTTCTGTTCCCGCATGTCCTGGCGATTAGTGTCTCGTGATTAGGGCATGTGTGTTAGAAGGTACGTGTTGTTTCCCATCCCCTTAAAGCCTCATTGTTCTTCCTGTCACGGCGAGGAAGATACTTCTTTAGAATTTTGGGAGGACATCACACTGAAAGTACAATCAAAGTGTGACACTTTGAGAAGAGAAACATCGACCGCCGTCAGGTAAGCACCTAACGCCATGACCATTGGGCTGCCTTCATCTATGTGTTTTCAGGGCAAGAATCTTCTAACTTTTTTCTATAGAATGAGAATAAATAGGAAGTGGTGCAAGTCCTGTAACGACTGGCATTAAATACTTTTTTAACATTGTAAGGTAGAAGTTAAGTGGTGTTCTTTTGCAGTTAAACTAAAATTCATGTAAATATGATAATCACAGACACTCAACGTCTATTGAGCTGAGCGGGCTTTAGTTCCCCTTCAGCCTACATGGGCTGGACTGGCTGAGCAGGGGTTGTTAACCTGTAGGCTACACGCATTAACGTACAGTTGCAAACCCTGCAAAAAATGCTTCGGTATAGAGGTAAGCATTTATGCTTTCTACAGGGACCTACCACCCGCAAACACGGATTTGAATTCAACTTTCATTTTTTTGAGACTTATAAAAATGGTATCTGTACTCAACATTTACAATGCTGCAAATGTGCCGTAGGACCCACCATGAACAATGACTATAAGAATAATTTCCTGTAACATGAACATTTCCCAAAACATATTGAAGGCTGCAACTAATGGGCGACACACCTAGTTAATATTAACAACTGGATTTATGCCCCCCAGGATCACCCGACATTCGACTTGAATGCATAGGGCTGTAAAAGCATTCTTCTCTACACTACCTCTATGGCGGAAAGGGCACCCAAAGGCTGGCACCAGCGACATAGGTGGCCCTAGTTATGTGGGGTAAGGCGATGAGAACGCTAGGGGGTTGGGGCGGTGCACATAAGATTACAACGAGAAATGCCCCTTTGGAAAGGGACATGGTTGAGGGAGGTGGGCAAATTGCAAGGTTTTGGTGCATGGGACACAATAGTAACTTCCGAAGTAGGCGATATCCTTGAGGCAGGGGAGTTTATGCCCTTCTCTATGGCTCAATTGGACTATTAGCTACATCCAACCCACTTCTTAAAATACGCACAATCCCATCATGCATGGCAGGCAGAGTGGCTCAGAGAGACGGAGATCCTGTAGTATACACCCCTTGAAGGACGTATCTTAATGGAAGAAATGGGCAGGGGTGCCATATCCCAGACATACAGAACGATTAACAATAATATGCCAGACTTGCTGCACCGAGTACGGGAGAGGTGGGTATGAGACCTGGGTAAATTTGAAGACATTGACTGGGAATCCACATTGATGCTCCCTCACGAGGTTGCTATTAAGGCATGCCTACTTCTCATCCAATGTAAAATTCTACATAGGGTCTACTATGATCGCTGCCAACTACATAACATGGGTAGGGCACCCACATCCACCTGTTTAAGATGTGCTGAAGCAGTGGGAACCTATATACCTACACTGTGGGAATGTCCTCAAATACAGGCCTACTGGAATGGTATCACTAAGGAACTTTCACACATACTTCACTCCCACTTTATTTATTTATTTATTTATTCAATTTATAAGGCGCACAGCTACCCGGAGGTTTCCCTTGACCCAAAATAAATCTTGTTGGGAATACCAAATGACGTGTATCTCCCCTGTTTCAAGCTCCTGTTTAGTGGTGGCAAAAAGGGTCATAGCGAGAAGTCCCCTCCCTGGAGATGAGGGATGGACTTTTACATGTCAGCCAAAAAAGTGACCTACCACAGTAGAGGTTACCCCCGTAAATTCCACAAGATCTGGGGGTGGTGAAGGGCTGTCTATGGGCTGGAAACCACAGGAGACTGTGTTGATTCAACGGATGGTACAATGGACTGGCTGGTCCAGCCGGATTAAGCAGTATGAGGTTATACTTGTAAGGGCTGCTTCAGGTCCATCCACAGATGTTGTTTTTTTGTGCCTCTATGCCTGGTTGAATGTATTGATCTTCGTACAAATGAATCGGTGTACCTTTAATATGTATTTGCTGAAATTGATGCTTGTTGCGCATGATTGTCTTCTTTAACTGGTTTTTGGTGTAAAACAGAACCATAAAAATGCATTTAAACAACAATAACATGCCATATATTGATTTGAAATTTTCTATTTTATTATAATCCAGAGGATAAGCCGCATAGCACCAACTCTACAGACACTGCATTGGCTCTGTTGGTCAGCGATTTCTGTTAAACATGACAACAATTGTTGACAGATGCACTGGTAAAGAGTGTCATCTTACATATAGAAGCTATTTTTAACTTGCATTAGTGGGCAGGAACTCTTTCCAGCAAACCATGACTGTAAGTCAATTCTTTTAATGAGTATAATGACTCAACACATATTGAATGGTAACTATGAGTTGGGAAATCCACGCCCCAAATTATCGACATCAGACTTTATCCCCCCTACATTACTGTGAGATAATAAGATTTAATTGCCAAATGGGGAGTAGCATGCGAGATGGGAAATTATGCCCCCTGTCTGTGCACTTTTTCCCCCATTACCAGGTAGATATTCCACCTTCTTTTGGCAGGTAGAACTGTGCTAGGGTTTTACCCCCGAGCTGGTATTTCTGAGTGGTAAAACTGCTCTATAATTCTACATCAGGCATTACTGTTCAGCTTGTAATTTGCCTCTTGATGGAAGGGGTTACATTCCGGCTTTTAGTGCTGGGCAGATCCTTTCACCACTGGCTGGTTTTAGTGTTGTAGTGTGCTAATCTGTTCTTATCTATCGTATTTTATAGCATACTTCATTTCCTGACTGACCCTCTCTCATATGTTATGTTATGTTATATATATTTCTATAGCGCTCGGCTGCCCCAGCAAAGGGGCATCCCGGCGCTTACACTAATACAGGGGGGGGGGGGGGGAGTAGCTGTGGATGTAGATTGCCACTATACAACATGAACATTTATTGGCAGAAGAGGTGGGTTTTTAACGCTTTCCTAAAAGGCAGAAGGTCATTCAGGCCACGGATCTGGGGAGGTAAGGTATTCCAGAGCTTGGCTGCCAAATATCGGAAGGAGCGGACACCCATCCGAGATAACTTGACACGAGGGATGACTGCAAGGTTTTGTCCTTCCGAGCGCAGTGTACGTTGAGGAGTATACGGTGTTAGTAGCGGACTCAGCATAGGTGGAGAAGCGGTTTTCAGAATTTTAAATGCGAGACATAAAGTCTTGAAGTGTATCCTCTTCTCAACTGGAAGCCAGTGGAGTTTGGTTAACGCACTTGCCACTGATTGATGCCGAGGAAGGCCCGTCAGAGCTCTTACTGCTGCATTTTGAACTCGTTGCAGTCTTGCTTTCTCAGCCATGTTTACCCCTAGAAGGAGCGAGCTTGCGTAGTCCAGCCGAGAGAGGATAGTAGCCTGCACTACGAGTTGACGCGTCTGAGGGTCAAAGAACTTAAGGATTGGCTTAAGGTTCCGTAAGATCCCAAAGCATGTGGCAGCAACCTTTCTTGTCTGATGAGTGAAGTTAAGGGCAGAATCCACCCATACTCCAAGATTTTTGAGTCGGGCAGTTTGCCGAGTGACTCCGGCCACCATATGTCGCCCCAGGCTGCTGCCTCTTTTCCCACAACCAGTACCTCTGTCTTCCCAGCGTTAAGCTGTAGGAAGTTATATGTCAACCAGCTAGTAATGTCGGTGAGACTCTGTTTGAAGTTCTGTGCACTCAGGCCACCCGTATCCCTTAGTGTCACCACTAGCTGAGTGTCGTCAGCATAGGATACCAGCGACAGTCCCCCTCTCCTGGCTACCTCAGCTAGTGGTCGAACATATAGGTTAAATAGGGTGGGGCTGAGCGCTGAACCCTGGGGGACACCCTGTCTGATGGAACGCTCTTTAGAGAGGAATGGGGGGATGGACACCCTAAAGGATCTCCCACAGAGGAATGCTTTAAGCCAGTTGAGGGCTTGTCCCGCTATTCCTGCCGCCTCTAACCTGTACAGCAGCACCTCGTGTGATACCGTATGGAAGGCAGCACTGAGATCTAACAAAATCAGTGCTGCCGTCTCGCCAGAGTCTAATATGGCTCGGAGGTGCTCCGTCACACTCAGGAGAGCTATTTCGGTGCTGTGGCCAGCACGAAAGCCATGTTGAGACCTATCAAGTATAGAATTGGTCACAAGAAATTTTGTCAAGATGGTGTTGACATGGGACTCTGCCACTTTAGCTGGCCATGGGAGCAGTGATATAGGTCTAAAATTTTCAGACAGAGTGGGATCTAGCGTAGGTTTTTTTAAAACTGGAGTGACCCATGCCTGTTTCCACCTGGAGGGAATCGTGGCAGTGGAGAAGGACAAGTTAATTATATCCCAAAGAGGGCCCAGTACTGTCCAGTCTGCTGCTCTAAATTGTGCAGGTTTTAGGGGATCTGCAGGCGAACCGGAGTTAATTTTTTTGCAAAGTTTGCAAAAGTCCTCTGGACTAAGCGCAGGTATGTCTGTGAGCTTGGGAGTGGTCATGGCGTCCAGTCCTTTAGTGTACGGTACTGTTGGGAAAGAGTTATAAATCTTCTGGATTTTATCCATGAAGAAGGATGCTAAATTCTCGCATAGCGAGAGTGAAGGGTTAGACTTTTCAACCAATTTTTTGGTACTGAGTTCTTTTAGTATTTTGAAGATGGTTTTGGAGGTATTCTGACTACTGCTAATCTCCTTCGCGTAATATGCGGCTCGAGTTCTGCAAATATTACGATGGTAGTTTTTTTGTGCTTGGACGTATATGACTTTAAGTACTGGGTCATATTCTTTCCTCCATTTACGCTCAGCGGTTTTACACTCTTTCTTAAGGGAGAAAAGGTCTTCATTGTACCATGGGCTAGATTCCTGTGAGCGTGTCCTAATCCATTTAGCCGGAATGAGGGCATCTAGGGCCTGATTGATCCAGCTACAGAAGCCCTCATAACCCAAGTTTGGGTCTACGTTATCGATGTGAGGGTCGGCTATGAGGTGAGAATGCAGATCTTCTAGGCGAAGCTTTCTCCATGGTCTTTTGAGCACACGCTGTGCATCATAGATATTGGGTATTTCTCCGGTGGGGACTGTCATGGTCACCAATCGGTGATCTGTCCAGGGCATGGGGACAGGTGAATCTACTGTCGTGTCCGTTAGATTGGAGAAAATGGGGTCAAGAAGGTGCCCTCCGCTATGTGTGGGGCCACTGACTAGCTGACTGAGTTGGAATGCAGCTAGATCAGCCAGTAGAGTATCTATCTTCTTGTCACTGCTAAGGTCGAAGTGAATATTTAAGTCTCCTACAATATTAAAATTTGCTGTTACTGTCACCAAGGCGCACACTGTGTCAAGGAGAGATTTTATAAAGATGTTATCTTGTCCGGGGGGCCTATATATCAGGATGCCCGAAAGAGTAAATTGCGGGTTAATTTTGACATTAAAACGGGCACATTCACAACCTGTAATGTCTAATTTGGAGAATAGGCACGAGTATTGGGACTTAGCAATCATTGCTATTCCTCCTCCCCTAGCTTGCCTATTAAGTGTGTAGGTAGAATACCCTATGGGTGTGGCTAAGTTAATGACTGAGTGCATGTCGTCTTGCAGCCAGGTCTCAGTGAGGAATAGAATATCTAAGGCATGATTAGTTATTAAGTCGTGGACTTCCAGATGATATTTTTGTAGGGACCTTATATTTAGCTGCGCAATCTTAATTTTTTGGGGGGCTTCTGCAATATGGGACGGAAGTGTCAAGAGCTTAGGAAGGGAAAAGCCGCAAGGGCATTTAAAACAGCCCTTCCTGTGTGTTAGGAGGAGCTTCTTACAAGTATCATTAGTGAACTGGAGATTTAATAGTGCTTCCCTGGAGTAGCTTACTATATCACTCCTGGTAATGCCAGGGTTCATGGCGAGTTGGCGAGGAACAGGCGCGGACGGGCGCAGGTGGGCTTGTTTTAATCGAGTCTTCGGCGTGCTGAGGATGTGCCCGCTGCGCTCGTCCGCTGCGCTCCTATCCCACCAACCTCTTTGAACTTCTGAGGGCCCGTCTGATTGGTGCAGGATGCACAGCGGAAGTCGTAGTCACTTCCGGTGTGCTCCTGTAATCGTCTTCCCCCCACAACAAGCTGATCAAATCAGTGGTGGACCGGGGAATCGAGGAGATCAAATGGTTTAAAAAAATGGCGAACAGACAGTTTTAAAAGTGGGTAGCTCCAATATAAACAAACAAATGCTTGTGAGTAAAATGCAAAATAAAGCGCAGCGCGCCTCTCTTACTATTAGTCAGCTAGGGAGTGCGATTCTCACTGCAGCTTTTATGATGCCGGGCCCCTGATTGGTGCAGGATGCACAGCGGAAGTCGTAGTCACTTCCGGTGTGCTCCTGTAATCGTCTTCCCTCCACGATAAGCTGATCGAATCAGTGGTGGACCGGGGAAGCGAGGAGATCACATTGTTTAAAAAAACGGAGAACAAACAGTTTTAAAATTGGGTAGCTCCAATATAAACAAACAAATGCTTGTGAGTAAAATGCAAAATAATGCGCAGCGCGCCTCTCTTACTATTAGTCAGCTATATGCTATGCTGAAAATAGACTCCCATTAGGCGGTAGAAACGATTCTGGTATTATATGTTAACCATGTCCACTATATGTACTAATAGAGACATCCTAGATGTTACTCTGAAATGGTAACAAATTCACATAGAAAACCTAGATCTACTTTTGCTAGAAACCTGGGTGAGATGAACAAATCTGACACAAAAAAAGAACAATTTATGGTCCTTCCTCACTCTGTCCTTCTGCTGGTAACTAGATATATAAATAGAACCAGCGGTTCTTCACCTTTTGCTTTCCGAGCACCCCACTGATCACAATTGCACGCCGGGCCAGTTCTACAAATTAGACCGCAAACAAAATACAAAAACAAGTATACACCCAAAAAAATTCTCAAATGATGAAATTTTGTACATAATTTATAAACCCAAAAAAACGAAATGTTTGTTTTTCAAAATGTCGTTTTATTTTTAAAAGGTAATACCATATGCTAGACTTTAGTATGTTGTTTTCTCTTTTTGCCCCTAATGCATGTTCTCTTTTTGTCAGGACATATCAGTTATTCAGTTGAGGCGACAAATCGTCCATAATAGATGCATGCGTGCTTTCACCAGTTTTTCAAGCTACAAACTTAATTTTCACCCTTTCAAAATCCTTTATTTTTATTGGATGTTTTCAACTTTTCTTTTTTATGTATGTGTGTGTGTGTGTGTATATATATATATATATATATATATATATATATATATATATATATATATACCTCATTAATTTGCTAAAATTATTTAATTTTGTAAACAATTACAGAGCCCATGTTTAAGTGCCACGGACCACAGGCTAAGAACTGCTGCTGTACAGCGTGTGCATTAAGCAACTGGTGAGGATCAATGCTGTGACTCCCTTTAGAAGATTAATGAGCAGATGACTGAATGTGGCAAAGAGAGAACCCCTCCCTTCCCATTGCCATGGAGTTAACGTGTAAGGTTGACACCAGAATGGCTGCCGGTGGCGTGAAAGCCTGAATAGTGTAGCAGACAACTGGGCTTCGCTGAAGATGCTTGAGTAGATAGTGCTGCCCCTGCTGCGCAGAGTGAGATATCACTAAGTTTCTGTTTGGGATCCTATGTTGGTCTGGAAGTAAACATTCCCTGAAAATGTGATAACATTTGCTAGCCGATGTCCATGGTGAAGCCAGGGGATGCAGGCAAAGTGGGAAATGGAGTCGGTGTGCTTGCTCTTCCCAGCACTTCCAGGGGATTCTGCAGCAATGTTCTTTGTACAGGTGGAGGCAATTACGACCAGTAACAGTGCTCTGGAGAAGAGGTCACAGAAATAAAGAGCACGCTTTAATTTTGTTGCGCAGTGCAGAGGTGCAACTGAGAATCCTATTTACCTGATCTCATAGTGGAGTGGAGCGGGAGGTCTGCCATTAGAGGGGCAATTGGAATGTTCACTGGCAAAAACATCAGAGAGTGCCTTATTGAATTATGACACAGAAGATTTAATTACTGGTAATGATTCCCATCCTTGCTTGTTTCACAAACCGTTACCGCTCTAGCCATGTCTGGAAAGCAAAGAGCTTGGGAAGCAGTAGGCAAACACCAGGAAGGTGAGGACCCCAGCAGAGCTATGCTGAGGAGATCTGTGGATGACTTGTGATCTGATTAAGGGAGCATTTGGACTGAGTCCGAAGAACACTGAGGGGTAGTTTGCCAAATGCCACTATGGATACTAGGGAATGATTACTGAGAGCCATCAAGTGGACTTATGCAAGAATTGAGTCATTGGTGTAAGGCTAGAGACCATTGAACGGAGGGTTAGAGTAGCATCAAATGGAGGGTTGAAAGAAGAGTGCAACTGTGAAATTACCACATTGCATGGGAGCAGATGTTTGTTGGAGGAAGGGGATGGGCTGATCCTGGAAGAAAGTTATATAAGAGGGTGGTAAGGGCTGTACTGGGGCTGGATGGTGGCATAACAGGAGACCTGCTGGGAAAGAATCCAGAAAGTTGTTGGGTGCCAATGAAGGGATGGAAATGGACGAGATATAGGAGGGCAATGCAAAGAAAGACTATGAACCAGTGCTCTCGTAGCACTCCCAGTGAAAGGGTTAAGAGAGTGCCATCGGAGCATTATAGGAGGATTAATTTAATGTTGCACCCTTGGGTGCCTCCCTTAGGCCTACTCTTTTTAACATTTATATCGTTCTATTAATTAAACTGATCAAGAAGTTCGGTTTCAAGGTAGCATTGTATGCTGATGACACCCAAACTATTTTATCAGTATCCAATAATCGACACAACAGCTGAAAAATTTCAAAGCTGCATGTCAAACATCAGTTAATGGGTGAACGTAAATTGCCTCAGTCTCAACTCTGGTCAAACTGAGGTCCTCTTGTTTGGGGAAAAACAACTCTTTCTGGTCACCTGAATTGCGGCCTTCTAGTCTAGGACCGGTTCCCACACCTGTAGAAAAAGTCAGGAACCATGGAGTAATTTTCTTCGACTCTCGTTTAAACGCCAAGTTAATCAAATTGCATCTTTGGTGTTTCTCCTCTTAAAGATCAGTAGAAAGATCATGCCTTTTTATTCCATCTCACCTTCAAAAACTGGTAGTCACAGCTCTCATGTTATCTAAACTCGATTATTGCAATGGACTGTACGTCAATTTACAACAGATTGTTGAGGAAATTCAGATCTTAAAAAACACGGCAGCTCGCCTTATTCTTAACATCCCCAAATATCAGTCAGCATCACATGCTTTATGGGAACTCCACTGGCTGCCAATTCAGAAAAGAATATCTATAAGGCTATTTGCATTGCCTTGCCTATCGGGCCTTACACAACTCTGGCCCAAACTTCTTCGGACCTAAGTTCATCTGGTATAGACCGGCTAGAACACTGCGATCTGCGGGTTAGGACTTTTAGTCGTGCCCACTTTTAAGGAGGCACGGTGTGGAGGAACCAGTTTTGTGATTAGCACCTCAAAGGCATGGAACTCCCTCCCACTCCATCTTAAAGCATCCCCTAATCTTCTCCAATTCAGGAAATCTCTGAAAACTTAGCTTTTCAATCAATAAGTTGGGAACTGTTGTTCTTTTAATTTCCCCACCTTTCTCGTTACCATTTTCCCAGGCAGCGCCAAGACACCTTCTGGTAATTGAGCGCCTTACAAACCATATTACATACCAAAGCTTCGGGGAGCAGCTGTGGAGTGTTGGGGCTTGGCAGGGGATTTGAATAAAGGACCAGATTGTGGGCAGGGCTGTATTTTTAGATATTAATGTTTCCCAGGTTGGAAGTTTCGGATCTCTCTATATCAGCTGAACTGTGGAGGACATTTGGATTAAGATATTTAAGGACCCCAGTAAGCATAATAATCAGATTCACAAATTCAAGATGAGTTGAGAGAACTTTAACCCCTCTCTGGTGTTGGCTTTCTGTAGCTTTGTCTCCATTCAAAGGAAACCAAGGGAAGCAAGTTCTTATGTCTGATGCAGCCTAACCAAACGTGAAATGAGACATGACTAGATCCGGGTCTGTTACAGAAAGTAGGAAGTTTTGCAAAACCAGAAAGTATCTATATGCGCAATTGCTAATGTTATAGGAAATACAATAAAACATTTTATTTCTAAACTGAAATTTTGCACACCAAAATTATAACGTGTGCAAAACTTGTTTGCTCTATTACATATGCATGTCCACATCGTTTTTCACCACTATAAGCTTTTTCAAATAAGGTGCCTGGTATCCTGTCTCTGCCGCTGTATCCACAATTTCACCTGTACTTAATAATCTCAGCAACACAGTTTAACATGCTAATTCACTTTGTGTCTGGACACTGCTTACCAGCTGTAGGTTGTTTTTTAAGCACAAAACCGACAGAAATATTTGTGAACTACAAAGTAGAATTTCTTGATCAGTAACTACTAACTTAACCTCTGTTATGTCCAGCTTAAAAGCATCACGCTTTAATACATGATCTCAAGCACAAATATTGATGGTGCACTCTCCACACATACGAATGTTATTCCTTGCTGTGACAGACTCTGATTTGTGCCTTCGTGGTGAACAAAAAAAAATACCTAAGTGCCTATAACTGTAATCACAGGAAAGTTCGGCACATCAAAGCCTGCTTAGATAGGATTTTCTGGGTAATTTAGTGCGTTGGTACGCAGGCTGTGTCATATCACCTATGTCGTGATAATTATGCTTAGCTCTTGCTGAAATTGTCTAACTCTCCACTGTCTCCCTCTTCCACTCTCTCAGTGACATCTACAATGTCTGCTAAACGCAAGAGTGGACTTAAAGTAAACGCCATCTGTGCCAAGCTTCGCCATCAGGTAGATTCAGATCGTGAGACCGAAGTGATGGAGAATGCAGAGCATGAGATACCAGACACCCATGAGAAGCAAAAGTTCTTGAGTAAAGCACCTTCCAAAATCATGAACATTTCCCAGAGAAGAGAAGACAAAAAGCGGCGCAGAGAAGCCATTGAGAAATGGGTCAATGGAGAGTGTGTGGATGAACCTGTGGGAGAACAAAAGACAGAGGTTTGTGAGAACCCCCCTGAAGATGTCTACATAGTAAAGCCAGAAGACTGCAGTGACAGTGAGGACAATGGCGGCAAATCAGCAGCTCCTCTGAAATCACAAGCCAGTGAACTCTTGGTGAAACTGGCTTCAAAAGCAGCTACTGCCAAAGATCACAGTTTGGCAGTGCTTGGAGAGGATGTGACAACGCAAAGCAGTGCCTTGGCTTCAGGTGAGGCTTGTGTTTGTTGTACTGCTGCTAACATGACCTATTAAATATATTGGGGTGGATTCCTCTCCTGTAAGTGGACCTATAAGATGTCGTCTACACAAAGGTCTTGTGAAAATTTATTGGCAATGGTGACATTGAAGGTCAATTGATGGCGACAGTTTGGTAGTAGGGAGAGAACTTGGGTAGAGTGTTAAAATGTAGGGGTGTGGTGGCATTTTTTATAATAGTAGAAGTTCTCTGGAAAAGAATAGAAGAGTTCCTGGATGAGTTTTGGATATCTGGGAGAGAAGGATGGTGCCCTCAAATATTAATAGCATTTAGAGGGTGTAATGGGGTAGACACAGGGGAGAGTGATGGTGCGTGAGGAAGGGAGATAGAGTGCAGTGAAAATTAAAACAAAATATTCATTAATCTTCTGGATTTCAATTGCACAGTCACTAGCTATAGATACATTTTAAATCTTAAAAATTACAGCGACACAAGGTCTCACATAGAACTGATAACGTTGCTGTACATGAGCAAAGTTATTTACGACAGGGTACTTGGTCAAGAGTAAAGAGAAGGGAAGAATTTAGGGGCTGTTTATAGGAGGGTAAAACAGGGGCGGGAGAGGGTTGGTGGGAGAATGGGAAGGCTCTGGGAGAGGTAGAATGGTGATATGGAAGATGGGCGGAGGGTGGAGAATATGGGGATGGAGTGGGTATGGTTAAACAATTTCCATATTATACAGTTCTGACATAGGGGGGCTCTGGTTAGTAATGCAAAAGAAAGGTTTTATGAGTTAGGTATAGTTTGAACAGCTGAGACTTTAGTAGACATCAAACCGAGGTGGAGGGATTGTGCTGTTCTCATAATCCGCTCTAGGAACTGATTTAGAGCGGTGGAGTTTGGGGGAAGAGAACGCTGAGCATAAATGAATTATAGAACACCAAGATTAGTAGAGAGAACAGTAAATAACAGAACATAAAGGATAATTGCAGAAAAGACAACTGAAGTACACAGGATTAGAGAGCTGCCAGTACTTGAGAAAGGATTGTGGAGCAGGGTTAGAAGGTAAGGCTTGAGAATGTTCTAGTTTTGCTATTGCAGGAAAACATCTAGAATCTTTGATTGATGCCCCAGCATGTATAATGTGGTTGACAAAAAAGGGTTATGTTATGGAGATTTTTAAAGCGCACGATTACCCCGAGGTGTCCTGGCGCTCGTTACTTCTCATTTAGCAGGCCTTACGGAAAGGAAATTATTTATAACAAAAACAAGTCTTCAACCCCTTCCTAATCGCAAGAAGATTGGTGGCATTTCTCAGGTGGAATGGAAGACCATTCCATGCCTTAGCCGCGCATGGGGAGAAGCTTCTGCCACCCCACTGGACTTTTTTTAATGTGTGGGACTGCCACTAGTTTAGTTTCTGATGATCTCAGTGTTCTTGAAGGTCTATACCACTGAAACTGGCGTCTTAAATGGTCAGGTCCCCACCCTTGCAGCGCTTTAAAAACTATACAAAGGGACTTAAACTGTACCCGGTTCTTCACCGGCAGCCAGTGCTGTTTTTTTTATCTCTTTTGAGATCTGGGAGAATTTCTGTATTTTCTTGTAAGAAGTCATGTAGCAGTATTCTGGAGTAGCTGAAGTGTATACAAAAACTTTTGCTGAATATTTAAATATAAACTGTTACAATAGTCCAGCCTCAATAAAACCAAAGCTGTGACCACTGTTTTTCGGCATACCAACGGAGGAAGGCGCACTACCTTCTTAACCGTTCTCAGAACATGCACTGTTTTTGAAACTACCGCGTTTACCTGGGCTCCCAGATTCTTTACCTTTTTGGAGGGGGAGGGGAGTAATCCCAGTGAGGCTGGCCACCAGTAGGGGGTCCAGAAGTTAGGGTCGTTCCCAAAAAACATCACTTCGGTTTTATCCGAGTTCAGTTTTCAGCCATCCATCTTCCAACTGCTTCCATACAAGATTGAAAAGCAGTATCAATTCCCAATTCTTGGCCGGGTAGAAGGGACACCACAATTTGCGTGTCATCCGCATAAGATGTGATCCCGAACCCAAAAGCACTATTGACAGGAGCCAGAGTGGTGAGTGGTGGAGTGATCTATAGTCGTTTAGGTACTGCCTTGCAGGTAAGAACTCTGGGACAAGAATAGAGATTCTGGAAATTTCTACATTCTGACCTTCTAGGTAAAAGGCTTGAGTTTTCACAGAGAGTCTCCTAGGTGCTTTCTGACAGGTATGAAGCTAAATGAATAGTGCTTTTCTACTACGGTGCAGATGCTATTCTTGCAGCTAGAAAGCATGGTTCTTTAGCAAGATTCTGTACCTCACTGCCAGTAATGATATTGACAGGTGATATATACTTAACTTCAAGGTCTTTCTCATTCCTTTAAAGAGCATGGATGCCTCACACTTTCCACAGAATAAGTGTCCCTATGCATCCAGCAGATGTATTTTTGGAATTGTTTACATCTTGCAGGGGAGAGGTATGATGATGTAACTAGCTGGAATAATGCTAAGGCTCATAATTAGGCATGTTTGATATAATCACTATTGTTTAGTTGCCAAATGTTGAATTTTTACTAAGAAAAAGCAGATCTGCCCTCCGCTCTGGTCACCGTTCTCAGAGCTCTGTTTAGACTTTACTTCAGAGTACACAGCTGTGGTGTAAGTTGTCCCAAGAACAGTTTTTTAATCTGTCTCCAAAGAATACCAAGACAAGGTGCACAAAACAGGACATAACTACTCGCAGTTCTAGTCTCTGGAAGTTTTTCTTTGAAAATTAAAATGTGAGGGATTTTTCTATAGGTTACTGCAATCAGCAGTCAGAAGATATCCAATGCGACTTCAGAGAGGTCCCACTTTTTCCACAGTAGTTCACATTATGATAGCTCTACACCCACATTGGCATGACCTGCAGAATTCTGAAATGTTAATCTTAATATTAATGTTCATGTAAAGAGATTTCTAAAGTGCACGGCTACTCTAGAGTGTCCCAGTGCTAAGCAGTATAGTCAATGAAAGAAAGGAAGATGACCTCTACTGCGTGAAGAGCCGTGTCTTGAGCTTTTTCTTTAACACCTTGACTGCTACAGCAATTCCCGCTGGGTGCTGAAAGTCAGATTTACCATTGTTCATGACAAGGTCAGCTCGTCATTAGCACACGACCAGTGTACTGCATGACGAGCTGAGCTCGTCATGAGCATGGAAGGTGTAATGCTTCATTATTTATCTGTCACAAATCCAGAGTGAGATTGTTCAAACCCACTGGGCCCAAAAAAGAATGTCCGCCAGCATAAACCAGACTAACTATTAGAATCCTGCCCAAATGGTTATTGGAGGAACTCAAAATTCTTACCGGATAATAGTAGGCAATCCTGGGAGCTAAATAACCGGGTCCTGGATGATGGAGCGCTCTGTGCATTGACAGAGAGGACTTGAAAAGAATCAATTTTTCCACGGGGAGCCAGTGCAAATTACGCATATGCACAGTAATGTACTCTTTCCTGGGAAGGTCAACTCCAGCCTAGCCGCTTCATTTTGAACAGTCTGAAGTCTTCTCATATGGTACTTTGGCAGGCCAGTATATTGTGCATTGGCATAGTCCAACCTGGCCATAACCAAAGCTAATACCACTGTAATCCTAGTCGGAACTGAAAGGGACCACAGACAGATTTTGCCATATGTAAGATGCCAAAGCACAAGCCTACCACCGAGATGATTTAGTTATGGAAACACATTCTATTATCAACTTTGATCCCCAGGTCTTTTACAGAGTCTACTTGGGTATCCGGTGGAAACACCCCCGAAGGCCAATGTACATCCAAATTAAGAACAAAACTGAACACCTCCTCTCTTTTCGTTGTTACACTTCAGTTTATTATAGGTCATCCACCGAAAAACTGCAGAGAGACAGGGTGGAATGGCCTCATGTTCAATGGGCATCCCTTTATCAAAGGCGAAGAAGATGTGGGTATCATCTGTGTAAGAAATAATCTGAGCCCCACATGATTCCACCACCTTGGACAGGGGAGACATCTAGATATTAAACATTGTGGGGCTGAGCCCTGAGTAACTCCAACGGAGACCTATCGGCTATCAGAGAAGTAAGAAGGTAGCCATACTTCTTGACTCCTGTACTCAAGAAAGGACTTCAACCACTTGCAGGCATTGTCCCTAATGCCAATCTCCTGAAAGCATGCTAGCAGCCTGGCATGTGAAACCATGTCAAATGCTGTAGACAGGTCCCAACAATACCAGTTCTACCCTACCACCCTCATTGATGGTGCGTTTAATCTGTTCAGAGACCTGTAACAAGGCAGTCTGTACCTTGACCTAATAGCCTGAGAGCATATAGAAAGCATATAGAAAACAAGCATCGGGAAAAAAAATCTGAAAGTCCTTCTTCCGTGATTACAGATTTAAGTACCTTGGCTGTGCACACTGTTGCATAGGTGAATGCGAACATGAGATGTTAGATGAGTGTGCATAAATACATTAGTAGGTGCGAGATTGAGTGCATGGATGGATGGGAGACATTGGTTGCATGAATGAAAGACTCATTGCTGCACCGACTCGCCCATTCATGTATCCAGCACATCTCTCACTCAAATTCTGTGATTTCATACGTTATAACCCCCACCCAAACTCGCTACTAATCATCAAGCACCTTTTTGTATTGAAAAGCCAGGGTTTATTAAAAAAAAATGACATTCCTATTCCAAAATACTTTAAGCATCCATAATTTTGTTTTTAAAAGATATATTAATTATTTTACACATTTTCAGTCAAAAGTTAGTTTTATACACTCACTGCTGCTTGTTGTGCGTATCTTTGAGCACATTTCAATTAGTATTATAGTCCTTTCCGGAAGGTGCGTATAGTTTCTATACATGACTAGCCATGCTAATTTACTGTGAGTCTTTACAATCTAATCAGCCATTACTGTGTGCTCACACTTTACAGTGCTATCAATGTGTTGTCGATATGCATATGATGTCATATGTATGACTAGATAAATAAGAAAAAAGAAAAACTACAATGGACAGTAATTCCCTTTTAAAACTGTACATCCCATTAACACTTCCCTTGTCGCCGCAACCACAGAAGCATCTTTTCAATAGTTATTGGCTTAACCTTAGCTCCAGGGCAGCTTTCCCTTCCAAACCATTCTCTGCTCGTCACAATAGGGCCTCCTGGCAATCAGAAGCCCAATACTTGTTTTATTGCTATTAGGAAGATCCTGAGATATCCTGTCCCAATTGCATACTATGATCTATTTCTCAGGTTAATCGGATTGTATGTTCTCTTCCCCTTAATCCCTGAATTTTGAATTGTGTCCCACACCGGAAGGAGCTCAGGTTTACGAAGCAGTCTCTGTAGAGTAACAATCCTTTAGGGGGGGGGGGCCCTCTGCAAAGCGCATGGAGGCCCCCCGGAGCCAGTCTGGAGTTCTCAGGCCAGGGGCCCGACGCCCGTGCACAGTGCCGGAGAGGGCCCCTTAGAGCTCGGGGGCTGCAGGGGCTAATGTTACGCCACTGAGTACTCTTCATGCCTCCATATGTAGTGCTTTCCTAACCCACCCATTTCTGGACTTCCTGCTGCCATTCAGTAATGGGGTGAGAAGGGTCTTTCTACTTTCCCAACTCATGGGCAGTTCTCTCTTGGATATCACAAGTGCTCAATCCATAAATGTCGTCTTCATGTTGTCAGGGCGAAATTAAGTGCCAGTAGACAACAATCTGTAGAACTCTGATGCCAATATTTCCTAAGGTCAAGACCGTTTGAGAGACCATGTCTCAGAAGTTAGCACTTCTAGTTTGGACATGAAGTTTTTACAATAGAATAGTTGTTATTAACTCGTTTTGGGATAATGGCGATAATGTAGGTTTTGTACAGGTTATTTTCAGGTTATTCGCCATCTGATCAGCGAGCTGCACTGATGTGTTCCCATCAATGGGGTCACCCACTCTACGTAGTCCCCAACTCTGCATCGGAAGGTCCATTGAGTATGGGACTCCGGAGTTTGTTGTCTACAGTGCTCTTCCCCCAACAATAGTCTATCACTGTTAGGGTTTTCAGTTTTTAGGTCTCGGCTAAAGACGCGCGGAAGCGTGTCTCCGCCGAGATCTTATGTCACCGAGCGTGCTTCCCAGGAGACACTCCTGGCCGCGCGCAGGCGAATCTAAACTGGCACGCGCATTAGTACGAGCGCTGCGCGAGGCTCCCACACAACACACGCATACATAGAAACAGAAGCGCTCACGTACGCACATACATACAGAACCCCCCCACTCATTATATATATATATATATATATATATATATATATATATATATATATATATATAATATATACACACACACGCGCGCACCGGCCCCCCCTTTAACTTACTGTGGTAATCTGGGGGACTCCGCTCTCCGCACCGGCAGGGAGAGTTGACGCTGCGGCTCCTATCCCGGGACTCCCTCTTGGTCAAGGGAGCCCCGCAACACGCGTGCAACGTCCTGTTGTCGGCCCCGGGGCTCTCCATGCTCGCAGGAGCCCCGGGCCGCTCCACGCATTTCCTCCGCCTGCCTCCTCTTCCGGTCCGGACGCGGCTCCGCCCCCGTCACAGGCGACCTTGCCTGACTTCCGGTCCGGACGCGGCGGAATTCCGGGGGCAGTAAGAGTTATTGTATATTTGGCTGCTAAATGAAAGCGTGTCCATCTGCCACTGACATTTCTTTCCAAGTGTCTTAGCTTTTGATGCTCTGAGAGTGTTCTTAATTTCTCTGAAACAGATCTCCAGCATTTGTTTTCGGTAATGAAATATGTTTGATAATTCGATACATTATTGTAAAAAGGCATATGGAGTCTATGGTTGTCATCCCCATTACAGTTTCTGCGCAACCTACATTATTTACGTTCCCTGGACTTTAAACTGTATTATGCTGTAGAAAGATTTTCTAGTTAAGCATCTTTTTATGTGTTTTCTTTTCAATTCTTGTGTAAATTCTATGTTCGTGGTCTGTCCAAGCGCATGGGGCACGTGGTAAAGATTTCATCTAGGTGATGGTAGGGAAAGGGAGGTTTTTAGTAGAGCCTGATTTTATTGTAGATAAATATATTGTATTAGCATCTTTGCAACTGAACACATTTGCTCCTGTATATCTTTAATTGTGTAAGATCCCTAAATGAAATCTGGTCATTTACTCTTCCTCTCACAGATGTTCAGATGTTACAACTTTATCAGTTCGTGATTTTCTTTTGCACATCTTTAGTTCCCATTTACTTTAAAATACATCTTACTTTTGATAATAGTTAATTTAATTATAGTTATTCTTGGTGTAGTCTTTGGGTTATTGCAGTAATAACTCTTTGCTTTCGGTTTCCATTATTCAACAGTATTAAAAAAGAGGAGTTGAGAGGGGTGGGCAACTTGAAGATGAGGAAAAGGACAGAGGTAGTCTATTGTGAATATTTTAAATTTTCTGTTTTGTCAAAAAGAAATGTCATGAGCAATGCCAATTGCTCTACCTTTAATGATGCCGAGACCATTGCATTGCAAATGCTTGTTCCTTCTGTATTCACTTCAGTCGCATTAGGACTTTAAGAAATGCGTTCAATGTAGGGGAGTTACAGTCCCTCGCATCTCCCCTCTACAGCCTATGATGGATCCATCTTCCTGCCCATTACACCTGAGCTGCTATTTTTAAACAAACATTGGCACATACTATAGGTCTTGGCTTTGAGACCTTATAAGCTTTTAGCCATGCAGAACGTTATCCTAGGTGCTACAACATCTACTATTCTTTAACGTGGACGCTTTACCACTAACAACTGCATTGAGAAGTACTTATTTAAACTTATTTTTGTACACCTTGTAGTCTGAACTCCCATATCTGGAAGTGCGTTCATACGCAATAATAAATAAAAAAAAGTTTTAGTGAAATAAATAATTTGCCCGATAGCACAATTTAAACAAAGGACGTCACAAGGCGTCCAATTTTTTTTCTTGTTTCACTTTGTACAAATCAGCAAATAAATGGGTTTTAATGGGCCTCTACTTACACTAAGGATTGTTTTTATTTTAATGCACTTTTCAAAATATAGCACAAACTCGACCGGAAGGGTATAGGAGACTTTACATTAGCACCAGTTCCATTACATAAACACTCTTTGCAACTCGCTAGCAATACACTCACACGTATTTTTGAAATGCCCCAATGTAAAGATAGAATATAAATGCAATAACAAAATACCATGTTCCAATCGGCATAGGCCATTTATTATGTAAATATGCAAAGGTAAAGAAAGGTTACTCACTGTGTGAAAGACTGGAGCCCCCCTTTCCTTTTTCTTTTTCAGTGTTATATACAGCAAGCTCGACCTTTCAAAGTTTGTTGCTTCTTCTGCAGGGAGCAAGGAGTAAAGGGGGCATGGGAATAAGGGAAAAATAAGGCGCAGAGCATAGGAGAATGAAAGACAGAGTGCATAGGAGAAAGGAAATCAGATGTGGGATTAAGTAAGGCTGAGAGTGAGTGGAAAAAGGAGGACCGAGTGCATGTTAGACCGGAAGGAAGGCAGACGTGGGAGAAAGGAAGGCAGACGTGGGAGAAAGGAAGGCAGACATGGGAAAAGGAAGGTGCAGTGCATAAGGGGGGGGAGGGGGCAAAGAAAGCAGAATGAATGGGGGAAAAGAAAGGCTTGGATGAGGAAAAAAGCAGGCCGAGAGCATGGGAAAAAGGACAGCAAGGGAGAAAGGAAGGCTGAGTGCATTGAAAAAACGTAGGCAGACAGCAAGCAAGGGAGAAAGAAAGGCAGATTGCATAGGAGATAGGAAAGCAGAGTGCATGGAAGAAAGAAAAGCAGAGTACATGGGAAACATGGGGCAAAGTGCATAGTAAAAATTGTTAAGGTAGATTGGGAGAAAGTAAACAAACTTTATCACAGAAAGCAAGGAGGGTATGTGAAAAAAGAAGGCAGCTAATGTGGCAAAAGGGAAGGCAAGGAATGGCAGTAAAGAAGACCGGAAATTAAACGAAATTAAACCTAGGAGAAAAGAAAGTTGAGTGCTTACAAATCACAAAACAAAGTATAGAGCTGAGCAGAACAGAAAACTGAGAGCACGGAAAAATATAAGCAAATTGAGCATTCGAAAGAGGAAAGCGGGGAGCGTGGGAGAATGGAAAGCAGATACTAGCAGAAATAAATTCCTCATCTAAGTCTGAAATAAAAGTCTAGTTTTACATAAAAATATGAAGAACAGTTTCAAATGGTGAACTACATTTAATCCATTTGCCACAAAGGTGGGGACAGTAAACAGTGGAGGAGTAGCGACTGATGTACCGAAACCTTTAAAGGAGCTCTAGTTATGTCTATCTATGGGTGCTCAGTTTTTAGGTTTCGCCTCGCCGAAAGCTGCGCAGCAGACTTTAGCGCAAGGCGAAAGCTTTTGTTTACTAGTATGGACAAAAGTCCCGCCTCTCTGTTCCATTGGCTAGCTCCATAAATGGAGGCTAGCCATTGGAAGAGAGAGGCGTCCGTCTTTCAGCGAGGCGATTGGTGGGCGTTCCCGGCGATTTTATTATTTTTTTATTTTTATTTTTTTATTTTTTTTCCCCCTCATCCTGCCCCTTTGACAACGTCATTGCGGTGGTGGGCGGTTCCTATTTTTTTTTTTTTGGGGGGGAAGGTTTGTTTTGGTCATTGCAGGACGACCGCCGCCGGAAGAAGTCCAGGTGAGTGCTGCCTTCTGCTTTGCCTTTCTTGCCGTTCCCGCCCCCCCTCCCGCTGTCCGTGCCTTTCCTGCCCCCCCCCTCCCGCTGTCCGTGCCTTTCCTGCCCCCCCTCCCGCTGTCCGTGCCTTTCCCGCCCCCCTCCCGCTGTCCGTGCCTTTCCTGCCCCCCATTGTACTTACTCGAATTAATTGTAGGACTGAATGCATATTAAGTATATATGTTGTTCAGTGTGCACATTGATGATTTCTAAATCTATTTTTGATACAGTAGATCAGGAGTCACTTATCCTGTCTGAGGGTCCCGTTCAAATAATCCTTTATGTAATTGCACTTTGAATCATTGTTTGACTTTCTGTATTAGGCGTTTTATAATCGTATCCATTTCCTCCCTTGCTTTGCTTTTTCATTACTGACTCTGCAGTCCTCCTTTATTCATGGTTCTATGGCTCTTCGCACAAAACGGGTGCAGTACGAGTCGTTAAGTTCCCTTTCTACTTCCATGGTCCAGTCGCATCTGAGCTGGCAGCGTGCAAATCAGTTCCTTATTTACTGCTGCAAAATAGAGTTGGTCTTTGAAATCGGTCTGAGCTCGTCCGACACAGCATTCTCTTTAAGGGTCTCTTTGATGAGAATTGTTTTCCCTTATCATGCGTGGTCCCTTGGGAACAGGTACCACATGCGATTTAATCCCTTTTTATCTTAAGATTGGTCTATTTCGGCAGATTCTCTAACATTTCACTTACAAGTTAACCCCATGGAGTTGGGCTTTATACAATGGCTCTTTCATCGTTTGCCTTTGTTGATGCTGCATAGTGGAACTGACCTTTTGTTAAACAATTATGGATTACACTATTGGGAGTCGAAGTTCTATACACCATTTCTTTTTTATCTTTTGGCAGTTCATGTATTTGTATTTTACAACATGTTGATACCATGTACAATACCCACAGGATTCACACGGTCACCTCAGGGTTTACCTTCTTCTTACCCGGTTTTGTGTGTGTGTGTGTGTGTGTGGGTGCAAATGCAATAGGTGTCGCATTTGCGAGAGATTAGGCTATTGGCTTTGTAAATGACTGCCATTTATTTATGTTGTCAAAGCCAACACATAAATAAAACTGTTGTCATTTACAATGCCAATAGCTCTAACTTTTCCAAAGGCGAAACTGTTGCATTGTAAATGCTTGTTTGTTTGTGGCAGGGGAGACGAGTTCTCAGGTCCCAGTATGGAGAAATGCAGCAGGTGCTTTTCTGTGACCTGCAAAACCTGCCCTGCTGTAATTCACTATGAGGATCAAAGAGGGGTATCCCTTCAGCTTTAATAAGCGAGATGGTCAAAGAAAGTAACCAGTTACAACACACTAATACCACACTTTACTAGCGTAGTCAGACTGTCAGATGTGCATTGTGCTATCCATAGGCTTCTTCAGAGCATAAAACAAATGGTCAAGCAGGGTGACAATAGCGAAAATCACGACAGATCAGGTACTGTCACAGCTCCAACATTTGCATTCTAGTTCATGTTAATTGGGCTAGGAGGTCGAAGTAGGGGAGTGCCTTTTTGGATAGTAGTCACTCTACTGGCTGATGAAGGTGTTAGGGTTTAAACATTTCAAGGAACCATTGCTAACAATCTCATTCTTGTTTACTTGCACAAAACGCTAGTAAAAAAAGTTGTCCCTATAGTAGCTTCTAAAGAGTTTCCAAACATGAAACATTTGTGTTCCATTAGTGCCTGATCAACCATCGCCATGCATCTGGTCATTATGTCCCGAGTCTTGCCTCCATATACTATTTTTTCTTGTTCAGTGCAAGTGTAACCGAGTTTTTCACCGCCATCTGGGCACGAGTCAGTCTGTAGCGGCAGACTACTTTTAAAATGGTTTGGGGACCCCAGCACCTGAGCACACTATGGACAGCAAACTGAAAGTTTTACCCCCAGCGTAAGTAGTGTCCTCTTTCTCCTCCGGCCCAGCTCTAATATTGCTTCTCACTTTTGAACCAGCTGAAGTGGTGTTAAGTGTTCTTCAGGAAGTGGATGAGTATGCAGTGCACTACTGCAGTTGCACAGAAACAAGTCCCAGACAGGGTCAACTTTGTGGCCAAAGTTGAGCATTAATGTGAGTTTTCTAATGTGGTTAAAAGGTGTGCACTATTTATCTCGTCTTACCCACGTCCAGTGTGTAGGGTTGAAGGTGACCCTTCAGGTTTCTTAATGTTTCTGGAATTCTGGTTATTCACTATATGACTCATATATGTGTGCATAAAAAATTAGAGTTCTGTGTTTAAAAAACCAACAGAACCCACAGAAGACAGTGTATACAGCGCACAGGGTGTTATCAAGGATGATTTTGAGTGTTTGACGATTTCTTTATGTTTAACTCGTCCTCACTGAAAATTATGAATTGCAGATCACTGGGACCTGAAGTCCATCATAGCTGTGCAAGCCTCTCACTGCCAGCAAGGGTGAATTAGCCCTGCTCAGGAGAATGCAATGGGGTTCCAACTTCATGAACTATCAATTACTGGCTCTCCAAAGCAATTACTTCTCAGTATTCGTGATTACACCGAAGGGAGAGGAGGGATTACAATGGTTGGGGCCCCCGGAGACGGCGTTTGTCGGTGCTGAATTTGGTGTAACTAAGTGCCTGGAAGCCTTTCTTCCCTGCCTGTCATCCCCGCCAATCCTTCCAGACCCTGCCATGTGCCAGCCAAGAGCTTACAGGAAGCACAAAGGCTTGGGATGTTGAACGATTTGCCTCCTTGAGCACAGTGCACACAGGGGCATTGAAGGTCCCCAGCTAACCTTATATATGGTTACGGGCTCCTAGGAACCCATAATGCAATCCTCCCGTCCGCTAAAAACTAACCAAGTGGAATTGTTCTGTTCTTGGTCGGTGCTCCTCAGCTAGAAACGGAAGTGACAAATTAGGAGACAGGAAAGAAGAGCGACACTGGAGTCAACTTGTGCTAAGCAGTAGGTGGGTTCAAAGTCCTGTATTGCATACAGCATGTCTTGAAGTCCGCGAATGCACGCTGCCTAGGCTCTACCTAAAAAGGCATGGGTGGCCTCCCTGGCATCCATCTGTACGCCCACCCGAAAACCGCCCTAACAGTCTTTTTGCCACCACAGGGACCAGATGGGGGTGCTATCCCCATTCTGCCTCACTAGACATGAGGGAAAATAACTTCTGTGGGTGATCCTATCTCCCACGACAGAAGAGGCTTCAAAATGCAACATGGAGACATCAAGTTTTTGCCTTGTAAATTGACCCATTTTGACATTGTTGGAAGCTGTGGTAATTGGGCCAGCTGAGGCTACAGTACTGGGAAACCTACTAATCCCAGCCATTTATGAAAACTGGCATGGCACCACCTCAAAATGGCCCCAGCAGTCTTCTTGCTGGGGCAGGGCACTGCGGTGGGGGGGGGGGAGATGATTGAGGATGGCTGAATGGCCCAATCAGTCTGTCCCCTCTTAAGGGAAAATGTTAAATCTTAATATGCCCTCATATGAGGTTGCCCCCTCATACCCCCAAAAAAATACATTAGGTCGGGGTGTTTAGGAATACAGCGGAGAGTGGCAACTTTGGAAAATGGTGGCCAAGGGCCATTGAAGGAGAGGCAGGGCCATAGCTTACTTTCTTGCTATGTTGTCCTGTGGGCCTATTATATCAGTGCACCATGTGTGCTAATGTCACTTATTGCCATGGGGCAAGGGCTGATGCAGAAGCCTCTCAGAGCAGGCACAGGAGACTTCCCCTACAATACCTCTTTCTCCAGAGGACAAGAAATGTGCACACTCTGCACTAGCAAGGTAATGCAGAGGATGTGAATGTCTTGTTCCCTGTCGCGAGGGGGTTAACCCTTGTGTGGCTTTTCTTTGCTATTGGTATTGATATGGGCTTTCGGGTCAAGGGGTTTACAGTGCCAGCACCTTCCCAGCTACGTTTTATACTGAAATGCCTTCTTAAATCATTCTGCCTTTAAAGCAGGTCTGTGGCAATTCTCTGTTCGATAGGGGTGATATGTGGTTGGCAGTTAACAGAGTGCATGTTATTATTTTGTTAGTTAATATTGCAGGACAGCCACTGGGGAAAATGATCAGGTGCGATTCTATCATCCTGTTTGTTTGGTGGCTGTATAGTATAATATGTATGAAAACACAAACCAACCTGTAATCAAGTTAGTGCTTGCCCTTGACCTGTGGATTACAGGTTCAAGCCCCGCCTTGGATATTTTAGCTGGTCATGTACTCCAGGTTAATACTCTTGAGTACAACTAGAGACCTGCTTACAAGTTATAAGTAAATATATGCAGAGGGTCCAGGTGGCCAGAATTACCAGTGCCGAACTGTATAGTAGCACATATTTACTCCTATTGCAACTTAAACCTTCAGTGAATGGGGATAGCTGTGCAAACTGGATTTATCTGCTAGAGGGCCATGCAGAATTCTGCTTGGTAATTCTGGGCGCAGGAACACCAGTGCTCTCATAATTGTGCCGAGCAGAATTCCACTTGGGAATTTTTCTGGAATTCTGCAAGTTTTAGTTCCACAGAAGAATACAGATGGTAGTATGCACTATTCAGATACACGTAAGTAACAAGCAAAGTATCATTAAAAATGGCAAAGTGATAAACTGCATGGATGAATGTAGGTATCAATATGAAGAAGTAAGTATTTTTCCAAACACCAATGAGACAGGTTTTTTTGACATGGGAAGGATGTGGCACATGTACACATAAGATGGTTGACTGAATGAGGTGCTAAATCAATGAAAAGACTACACAGTGAATGGATACATTTGTCTGTGCATTTATGCATGATGAGTGTATGAGTGAAGGGGACTGAGTAAAGGAACACACATATGGGTGGATAAGCGCCTGTGATTAGACTGTTGTATGGAGGCCAGTGATTTAGAAAGGCATCCATAAAAGAAAGACCTATTTTAAAACTTTAACTGATTATTGCACTAGCCCTACTGGACGCAGCAACTACCCCTACTGGACGCAGCAACATATTAAGGCTGACTGGAGGATTCCAGGCTCCTCCGAGAAGCTTGATGGACTGAAGGTCCTTGTGAGAAAGTCATATTTTTTGCCCTGATCACCCCCATTTTTTAGCTGATACTGGTGGTAACTGACTCTGGCTGTGCCCTGGGCTCTGCTAGACAGGCCCAGGGTCAGTGCTCTGATCAAATAGGTAAATTGTAAATAGGTGTAATTACAATTGGCACTGGCAACCTACATATAAGTCCCTAGTATATGGTAGGGCATGTAGGTTTAAAGGCCCTGTAGATTTGAGGCACTTACGTGTGCAATGCTGTGTTACCTGCTGTCATTTTAAATGTCAGCCCTGCTTTGCAAGCTGCTTTTAAATTGAAATTACATGCAAATTCTACTCTGGCTTTAAAAGTACTTCCCAAGTATTAAACAACCTTATTTTTTACATATATCACCTCTGAGGTCTGACCTAGGTGCCTCCCAGGCTAGAGTGCCATGTACAAATAAGCAGGTACATTTTAAAAGATGTTGTATATGCCCTGGTGAGGGAAAAACTACCAATTTCGTTTTTCGCCATTGTAGCACTTTTAACTCCTTGGGCTAACATGGGAATACTATAATACAGTGTAACTGTTGACTGGAGTAATAATAATAATAATCCTTATTTGTAAAGCTTGAACATATCACCTTTTAAGGTTTCAAGGCACTGGGGGCCTTCGCAAGATTAAATGAGGTCTTGCCCAGAGTCGGATGATGCGAAGCTGAGCTGCCGCCGGGTATTGAACCACGATCCCCGTGCTCCGGTGTCAGACGCTCTGACTGCTGCGCCGTATCTCTTCCACAGTGAGCTAAAATATATTTCAAGGACTTGAAAGATTGGTAATGATAAATCCAAAAAACTTACCACAATTGTATTTTTCATAACTAATAAAGAAAGGAAGTTATAGAACTGACTTTCTTGTGAGCCAAAATTCAGCCTTTTGGCAGCCTCTCCTGTTTGGCCAGCCCTTAACAGGTTTAGCTGAGCTGCTTTGATAAGATAAGTGGCCTGCATAGAGGCAGAGGTTATCTTCTGGGGGGAGAACAGGCCAGGACTGGGCTGGGTAAATCAAAAGCGGCCTTAAAGGAAGCAAGACATTAAGAAATGTCAGCCAGGCCTACCGCCCCTCTTCCTGTAGCCCGCAGCCAGATCGCGGCCCCAACAGTGGCATTTGCAGGAGGTCTGTAAAGGGAGTGTTAAGGGAAATGAACCACACTAGTGTGTTGGCTTAGCCCAGCTCTTACTCCAGGGAGAGGAATTCTCCATCTTGAATTTTAAAGTGCAGTGCTTTTTGGGACAAGAATATGCCACACTTTGGAGGTAGCTGTCATGCTTTTGGGTGCCACTCTGTATCCCAATAGTCAGGGGTGCCCCCCTGCTTCTCGCATCAGAACATTGAATACATTTGTGAGAGCTGTATAGCAACTCAGATCTGCTTCCTGGAACTACAAGAAGAAGGACTTGCTTGCACTCTGAAGGACTGCCTTGCACTCTGAAGGACTGCGTCTGTTGCACACTTTGGAAAACAGCCCTGAGGATTTTGCCTTGCTTCAGAATGTATTATGGAGTGGATTCCCTGAAGCAATAGGTTAACAGAACTTCCCTGCACTATCTCCCTCAAGAGGTCCCCAGCCTGCAGTGTGTCCAGTGGACTTTTATGGAGTTGGCCTGGTGTAGTACCTGCTTCCGAGGAACAACACAGAGACTCTGGAACCTTGGATTTATGTTGTTGTCACTTTGAACCTTCAAGATAAACTTCAGGAACAAGTTCCAGACGTTTGAACCCACTTTTGGAAAAAGCTCCATAAGGTGACCAACTCTACATCGAGAGTCAAGCTGACTACCTTGGACCGCAACCCAGACTCTATTTCAGGTTCGTCCAGCTGAAAGCTCTGAGCTCAAGACTTCAAGGTGTTGACCGGGGCTCCCATGGACCAAGCCAATGAAATCGCTGCGAATCTGGCCTGCCTAAGAGGCCCGCTTGACATTGAGAGAAAATCTTCCAGAAATGGTTTTAAGTGCGAAGGTAGAATTTTGACCGGGACTCCATCACGGTCGGCCTCAAACTTTGACTTTATCCCTTTCAAGCGCGACCAGATGTCCCAAGTTGGCGCTTAATGTTTTTAAGCATTAGAAAGTGTTTATTCTTTAAAAATCATATCTCCAGTTCCCTATATTGGTTTTCTGTCATTTTGGTGTTTTAATCATAAAAATACTTCATATTTGTATAAATTGGTTGTGAACTTTTTTTTAATGAATTTATTTTCATTTATTTGTTTTGCTTTATGCAGATAACCAATGACAAAAACCATTCTCGTGCAACTGACGCTATTGACAGCAAATACATAATGCAGGCCTTAAGAAATATTTAGCATGTGTAGCATTTTCATCCAGGCACAGAGGCATAGGGGTGTTTCCCTTGTGATTTTGTGTGTCCAGCCCAGTGCCTTTGTCGCCTTCCCCAAACTGACAAAACCACTTGTGTCGCTGGTGCAAGTCTATGGGAGCATTTCCCTCCGTAAAGGTAGTGTAGGTAGGAACGCTGTTTCCAAATATGCAAGTTTAAGTCTGAATGTCGGGTTGTTGTGAGGGGCATATATCCATTTATTGATGCTAATTAAATGAGCTGCCCAGTAGTAACTTTCATTGTCCGGGAGAACCAACCCCTTAATATATTGAGATCGTTGTAATGTCCAGAGTGATATCTTGGGTGGCCTCCTTCCCATAACAGGGTTCTCAATTCCTTGTAAACTTTGGTGAACAGCGATTGGGTAATAGGAAAGTATGTGTGTTGGAGCCCGTACAATAGTTTTGGGAGTGTGATCATCTTAAAAAGGGAAGCTCACCTCATCTATCAACATTGGTGTGAAAGTTCACCACCACTCGCCCCAAGTTCCAGCCTGCTTATAGTTCTCTCTGAATAGTCATGAAGATTCCCAGGAATTTGAATCTGTCATCAGCAGCCCAGAGGCCCCGCAGCAGCAGCATCAATGCAACAATTGAGCCCTGCGGGGTGCAAAGAATGGACTTGTCCCAATTGATTTTATATCCTGAGTGGGTCCCATAGTTCTCTAGTATTTCAAATCAGAGTGCGATAGTGGTCCCGGGTCTGTTATGTATAGCAGCATATCATCCAGGTTGTGGATTTTTATTGTGTGTTGTGTCTTACTTATTTAAAGTATCGGTGTTTTTAAATGCTTCACTCACCTGTCTCCTAAGCTAAGCCTGCCTGGTCGTTGCCAGCTACCAAGGGTTGAGCAAGGGAATACTTTGAGATCTTATATTGTGTTGGTGACCTTATTGCTAGTGGTAGGCACATACTTGCCCCTACTAATAACCCACCTTCCAACAGTCTCCCAGGCATGAAAGCATAAAATAGTTTTCTTTTAGGCACAGACAATTAAATGAGTTTGTGTTTCGAACAGCCTGTAATACTTACATCCTGTCAGCTCCATATATTTGAAGATTTCACCTGTACAAAGTTATTTTTTTAAATCTATTTTGAAGAATTTACTTGGGCGAGGAATCCCTCCCCAAATGATTCTAAGACAGTGTTACTACAGCGTGAGAGTCTATTATGAAAACCTCTCTTAGGCTCCTTTGAGCCAATGTATGACTATATATATATATATATATATGTAGATATAGATATAGATATATATATATATAGATATAGATAATATTATATATATATATATATATATATATAGCTAGTGGCGATATGTACAATAGCATACACTGAAACGTATGAGTCTGTTCTCCCATTTAAACACGTTTCTGAGACAATGTCGCATTGACGGACGAAGAACTACAAGCACAGAATGTGAATAGATCAGAATAAATTCCCAAATGAATTATTGGGCAATGCAATACTAGGTACATAGAGGGATAAACATGTGGTAAAGACTGCGTCTAAGGGCCGACTGTGCCTGAAACTGAAAGATTGCATGAAGCAACAATTGAGAAAACTATTACTTAGTATAAACACAAGAAAAAACTGACACAAGCATTTAGCCTTTACAGGGATGTGGTGCGGCACAGACAGCAGCAATACGTTTTGAACCATACTAATAGCAAATAAAAATAATCTGCATGATGGCTCTGATGCATTACAAGTGGCCTAATAACAGTGGAGAATTTTCTAGATTTAAACATCATGCGCATTTAGTGTCCATTACAAATTACCTTTTGAAAGAGTAGTTGCAGGTATGTAACTCATTGCTGTTGTTTTACTGATTGTTGAGCAATAATATTTATAGAGGCACATCAAATCTCAATATTCTGGAGCAGGAATCCACCCAGTTTGAGTTTCTTTATAGAATGTGCTGTCTGTCTCGCTGACGTTTACAGCTCATTTGTGAAAAAATATTGAAATATTTGTCTCAAACAAAAAATGTAGAGAGACATATTTGGGAGAGAATGTGGTGGGTGCAGCTTTGGCAGCCGAAGATATATTGAGAAAAGGAAACTTTGTCCCACGTGCCCTTCCACTGAAGTGCACTACTTATGTGGGAATGAGCATGTGGTGCACAGGCAAAATACTGCTACTTACAATGAGGGTAGCCAGTGGCTGAAGTGGGCTGACCCGGTAACCTGTGCTTTATACTTTGGTGGGCAGAAGCAAATTGTGAACAACATTACACAACACCAATGGATGAAAAGGTCTGATAGAAAGTGCCTCTTTGTATATATGTTTTCAAGACTTTGCTTTGATAAAACAAAAGGTCTTGACTAATGCCAGACCTGTTCCCATATGAAGACAAGTCCACCTAGATACCTAGTTTCAAAAGAAATGTACTATTGCAATTGCATAGTTTAAATAGTTTCTATTAAGAACTGTACATAATTCAAACCCCATGTACAATTTTTTTTTCTCGGTGCTTTGATCCTTATAGTGGATTATCACAGGGCTTCAAATGACTGCAGAAAATCATGACATCCCTTAAAGGCACAAATACTGATACATATTACAATGAGGTGTCTTAAAATATTATTTTCTTAGTATCCATTTATTTATATAATATTTCAGATATACCATGTAGGAATCTAAAAATAAAAAAACATAAAATCACATATAGAAACTTGCCAAATGTGCTCCATCATCTTGGTCCTTTAGCACCCTTTACAAAGTCTCCCTCATGCACACACAATGTAGTCTTTGTACTTCTGAATGGACGTGGGCTAACATGCTTGAAAAAATGTCCTTTTCAATTTGAGATCTAAAATATTCAGATAGACTTGTAACATATAAGAAAGGATAAAATAAACAAATACAAACTTTTTATAGATAGTTCGGAGACCTGACAACATTCTAAGTTAAAAAGTGACCTCAAAATCATCAAAGGTGTGTCCGGACCCCTCATTCTTAACAAAATTAGCATTTTAGAAGGTATCACATGATGTTCCGGGAACACCATCAGAGCTCTCTCTTAACGGCTGGTTAGTTACCCATGCTTAATAAAAAGCATATTTTACAATTTCTACCAAAACTGTGACACCCGACAGGACCACTTTTAGTTTATGTTCTATACCCTTTTTCTGAGGGACACAGGGCAACCCCATTATACTTAAAGATAGGTTTAGTAATAGCAGCATGTTGAGAATGACTTGGTGTCTTCACATGCAGTGATATAGGTGGATACAATTATTGGATGATAGTATGGAGTGTTTTTTACATTAAAGCAACCGTTGTTAGAGATGCTTTTAGCGTTCTTTGGCGGGTGCACCCGCCAACACTGGGTGACCTCTGCAGTTTGGAATGTTCACAGTTTGTTCTCCAGTGTGCTCTCCTGGAACATGTGGGAAGCGCAGACGTTAGTTCGTTATACGTGAAGATGTGCACACTAACTTCACAGAAAATTTGTATGGGCATGCTGCAGTCAAAACCGCATTGTTGTTCCGCAGCAAAGTTAAAGTGTGTTTGATCTGCATTTCCAAGTCTGATGACTTCCATCTTTAATGGAGAAGCATTTGAGAATTATTTTCCTGGTATTTAAGACAAGATAATCACTCTTTTCTAATACAATTGTTGATATGTAGAGCAATTCAGTGTTCTTCGGAGTAAATCTAGCACTGCTCTCATGCTGTTTATATTAGTAAACGGCATGAGAGCAGTGCTAGTATTGGCTGGAACTGGTGACCACAGCACCACTCCATCTGATTCCGGTGGGGCAGTGTTGCTTGTCCAGCTCACTGACAGTTATGTCTAGCGGCCAACCATAAACTGCGCATGTCAGGTTGGCCATATACCGGCCAATCTGACTTGCGCAGTTCAGTCAAACCGCCCTAGCTGCGGGTTGGCAGTAAAGCCACCCCTACTACTGTCTGCTGGGAGAGACCGCTCCATGTTTTTATCTATACAATTTGTATGTAAGCTGGTGTGATGCATTACATGCAAATAATGTAATGGCTGCCGTGCAGGCAGTGGGTCAACGCCCTTTCGCTGCATGTAGAAACCGCCACTGCAGATGTCAGCTAAAGTCTTCTAACAGTTTTGTTCTTTATTTCATCCTATAGATCGTGTTTACAAAATCCTCTAACTTTGCAGTCAAAGAAAGAAAAGTTAAGTGACCTGTGCGATAGTAATGCTGTGTGCAATAAAAGGGTGTAGGATGTCAGTGTTGTTTCTAAAAAAACATTAATATACCGTGCATATGAACTGTACAAATATTTCAAAATATATTTCGGTAGTTTGGAAAGCACATTTTGAAAATTTGGATGTGTGATGGAAACAAATGTTTTAGTAGGATCAGAACAAATCGGAGCATTTTACTTGGTGATGTGCAAATGATACATTTTTGCTAAAACCCAAGTTCCCCATTATCGTTTGTACGCTATATAGTTTTATCAGTAGAACTGCATGCCAGAGTGATAGTTTGTAGTCCATGGAAATAAGCTGTCTGTAAATGACAGTGCAGTATCACATCATGCTTTACTAATATATCTATTAAAAGTGAGCGTTTCTCCGCATGTTCTTAGAAACATTCCTGCCCCGCCCTGGTGACAGTTATCAACCAAGAGCAAGTGATGTATCATGAGTACCTTTTATGTGGGCTAGATTTTTATTATACATGGTGCAAACGTTTAGTCTATTAAATTAAACATTTGCGTTTTTGCTCGCATATTCAATCATACAGAAAAAGGTAAATTGATTAAATAAAATATTTGCCTGGGATCATACAATGAAGGACATTTTATAGGTCAAGCACACTACAGTTTTTTTTCTCCGAACTTTTATATAGCGCAAACTTGACCCAAAGGTATCGGGTATCAGAGTGCTTTACATGAGCACAAGTTGCTTACACAAGGACACATTCGTTTTTGTTCTGCACAGAGAGATTAAGTGATTTGCCCAGAATTGCAGGATGTTGAGCGTCATTGCCGAGACTCTAACCCGGTACCCCAGAGTTGAGTTTGACCGCCCTAGCCGTTGGGCTACATCCTCTTTTCTCAGTTAGGTTGAGTAGATTATTCAAAACACTAGACCTGCAGGCCTGTGGAGTAGAAAGGGTAGAAAGAAGTAAAAATGGAGATAGAGAGTTGGGAGGGGGTGTGGGTTTACAAAAGGTAGAGGGTTGCAAAGTGATAGAAAGTAATAGCAACCACTAATCCAACTACATGAGGAATAATGCAAGGCATCAGTAACAATGATAATGCCTAGCACTATATATTTGTGAAAGAAAAGAACAACCATAGAAATGTATTTTGGCCACACGATCACAAAATCATAGAAATTCTGTCAAAGTACCTAATTTATATATGACATTAGGAAAGTCCAGTCCCATAGTATCTAATCATTGTTATATTGCCTTGATCCATTCTAACCCGCTGATTTTTCAGCATTATGTATAAATTCTCGAAAGCACTATTCTCTTCCTTTTTAGGTCTCGCTGAGCCATCACATGCGCTGCTCGGAGAGACATTTAGTAGGTGATTTTTCAAAGTGCTACTGGCTGGCCTAGCGCTTGCGTTCACGCGAGTGTGCATACGCGCAGCCGCCATCTGTCTCCTCCGACATGGGTCATTAAGTTGCTTGTCCACTCAAGCCTTGCGCGCGATCACTTTCACTTTTGCCGCTCGCATCGTACTTCAAGGCTTGTTCTTGAGCGCCACTACTCAGAGTGTGACTAGAACAGAATCGATCTTCCATAGTTTTGGGTTGGTTTGCAAGACATCTTGCTGCTGAATGAGGTGCTGTGGTGAACCGTCTCCTTTTCCCGCATGGTCTGTTTAAGGGAGAGCTTGTTGATAACATCAGAGCGACCAAACGCTGCTGTTGTGTGTTGGCATCACTTAACCTGACAACAAGCAATAGTCGGTTAGCTTGGGCTACAGCCTACAACTCTGCATGTAACTTGTCACTAATCAGCCATGTGTGAGGAATGTGTAACTGTGAAACGCACAAGGCTTCAGATGAGTACAGGCCAGCGGCGTGGTATAATATCTCAAGAGATGCGGCGGCCGCGCTTGCCGTAACCGGAAGAACCGAACTTTAACTTGCAGTGTAAGAGGAAAGGGGAGTGACATCTCGGAAACAACACTAACCTGATCTGCCTGTTAAACGGTTGTCCTGGTTCTCATTATGTAGGGGCCGGCAGTGGGCGGACACCTACTTCGCTGTGTACAGCAGTGCTCCGCAGCCTTGTAGAGTTAGCAACAGATGATTTTTTTTTTTTTTGGCTCACCGGACCGCAGCACAATCGCCCTTCCCTCCTGTTGTAATTTGAACAGGGCAGTGAGCTCTGTGGTTGCGTGACTGCATTCTCGTGTGTGCTTTCTGAGGAGATGGTGCTGTGATCTGGAGTGGGTGTTTCACGTCTGGCCAGACTGTTGTTTTCTCTCTGTAGTTTCCAGCCAGGGAGCCCTGTCTCCCATCCGCGCAGCAATCAAGAGAAGTAAGCCTTTCCATTTTACTCCTATCTGTTGTTTAATGCCGGGGCACTCTCAGTCATTACACTCACTTTGTGAAAATGTTACACTTTATCGAGAAGTCATGAGG
Source organism: Lissotriton helveticus (assembly GCF_964261635.1). Classification (NCBI taxonomy): domain Eukaryota; kingdom Metazoa; phylum Chordata; class Amphibia; order Caudata; family Salamandridae; genus Lissotriton; species Lissotriton helveticus. The sequence continues at coordinate 1,255,745,998 of NC_136065.1, read as the reverse complement.
TTAACTTTGCACAGACGCGCTTTTTAATCGTATTACATATGATCAGGATTTTAAATCGGATGAAAAAAGTTTGTGACTTGGGGTGGGGGAGGTGCTTGTCTCTAAATGGTGTGTGGCCTATGTATGTAATGGCATGGCTTAAAAACACAATCCATATTTCTGTGATTTCCATAGTGTGCAACCCAACCGTAATTGTTTGCCTCTCTGAGCTTGTATTATTGCTTCTAAATAAACAAAAACTAAGTATTTGAGTGACCATGTCTTCCGAATACATATTTGACCCACTTATTGGCACTGTGAGACACTCGCGCTGCCTTCATTCTCCACTTCGGAGTTCTCCATCGTGGCCTATTATAAGAAGCTGTAGGCGACTCCGTTTAAAGTATGCATTATGCAAGAGTAATATGCTACAAAGGAAAAATACAAAAAATCACACCCTTGAAATAAGGGAATGCAAGATTAAGAAAAACATGTGAAATATAGGCAGGAACTAAATCACTGACATGGATCACCGTCATGTTTTTAACGTTCATTGTTCTGGTGTTGTCAGTGTTTTCACCAGCAGAGTTAATAACCATGTTATAGGGCCCCATAGAAACCAGTTTTAATGATTTGTTTTTTAATTACTACCTGTTTTGAGAGCCGGTCCACTTAAGCCCCGTATATAACATTGTAAGGTATGCCTTTTTGTTGTGGGTTTTTTGTAGTCGCCAGCGCTCTTGTAAATCGGAAACTATCATGGTTTGTATTTTGTTATGTTCGACGAAATCAGTAAAATCATACTTTATGTTGCCAAACAGCACTACTTTTGGAAAGAAGAAATGGATCAAAACAATACACACTTGTGATATGGCGTTACTGGCAACTCATGCAAATGACTGACCCGGGCATTTTATGTAATCCGACCTAACCTGTTTTAGTGACTTATAAGACTGTCTAATTATATATGCAAGCATATTCTTTTGCGAGCTATATGTATTCCATTCTGGAGGTCATGAGATCGAATCCTTGGCAGGGCTGACTCAGCCTTACATTTTTCTGAGATGAGAAAATTGAATACCATAACTTGGGAAATAGTTGCATGTTGTTTACAAACCTCTTGGAAATGGCGGAAGGGCGATATTTGTAGCTATTCAAACACATCTTAAAGATGTCAATGTTTGGATTAGAGGATGCCCTGTTACATAGGTGCTAGGTATCCGCTCTGGTGCAGGTCAAACAAGCATTGGCATAGCCAATAGGTCTTACCTTTGGGACCTTATAAGTGTTTAGTTATCCAGCAAAATATCCTTGGTGCAGCAACTGTTGCATGGCTAAACACTTACAAGGTCCCAAAGGCGAGACCTATTGGCTATGCCAATGCTTGTTATCTGAGGAGAGTGAGCAGTCGGGCCTCTTCATTGATTCAGTGCATCAATTAACTATCTTCCTGTAGACCAACTAGGCCAAAACTCTATCCAAAGATAATTTAAAATACTAGGTATCCTCTCTTGACTTAAACATTTCACACAGATTTTCAAGTAAGTCCCACAACTTTTCTTACTGGAGTAATAAAAGCAGCCTTTTCTTGGGTTAATGCAAAATATTCCCACCCAGGGATCCAGGCGGTTTCAGAAATGATTTAGACAATGTACTAAAAGGGTGAACTACACTTGCAGACTCACTTTTGGAGTGTAGGTCCAAGATGGCCGCTTGGTAGGAGCTCTAGTCCAGAGCTCCTAGTGCTGGGGATCCCCGTCGTGGAATTATCCCTGCTAGCACCCATCGCTAGTGAGAAAAACAAGTAACTGGATGGAACCTGAAAGTGACGGGTTTAACGTGTTTGGAGTAACACACGTACCTGAAGCACTGGGATTCACCGGATCGTCACCATCGGCGGAGCCCTGGACGCTGGGGGTGGTCGCGGTCAGTAGCGGATCTTCGGTGTTTCCCTGCCGCGGCTGCTTTGATAGCCGGCACCTGTGGACCGTTCCTCTCCGTGGCCCCGGAGGGGGAGTGCGAGTCTGCCCGGACGAGCGCAAGCCTGACCTGACTGCCCGCTTGCCGTGGCTGCTGGCTACAAGTAGTCGCTCAGCCCGCACCGGGATGTATGCCGGTGAACGGAGCCCCTGATCAGTGGCGGGGGGCTACGGTGCATCCTGGAAGAACTGGACGGCGGATCAGCTGCATCGCGGCTTCAGCGGCTGACTGGGTGTGCGAGCCTGCCCTGACTGCCTGCCGGCCGTGGCTGCTGGTCACAGGCTGTCGCGCGGCCTGCACCGGGATCTTCATCGGTGGTCGGCGGCGGAGCCCATGAGCGGGGGCGGTGGAGCTGCAGTGCGTCCTGAGAGGGGGAGGCGGCGGATCAACTGCATCACAGGTTCGGCAGCCCCCAGGAAGACCGTGCTGCATTCGGACCCGGAGAGAAGTCGCTGCGTGGCCCCGCCCCCAGGAAGGGCACCAAAACAAAGCAAAACAACGCGTAGAGCAATACAATCGTCGAGCACTCATTAACATTTAAGAAGATTCACTTCTTTTGGAACCTACAACTAAAAAGAGGACTCTTACAGCGACAACGTGGAAAAAGGACGTTCTGAAGCTAGTAGATTAACAACGACCCCAGGACTATGGCAAGGTATTGTGCATTTTTAATTGGCATTTTTGCACCTTTTTGAAGCCGGTTTTATGTGACTAAAACTTTGGTGATTCTCTGCCCAAAATGGCTGGGGCCATAAAACTGCAGCATTTACTCTCCATTTCCCTGTCTTCCTCAGATGACAGATCTTTTCACCCAAAATGGCTGGGGTCATAAACCAGCAACAACAAATTCCCAGACCCTCACAAAGCTAATCTATTAGCACTGCCTTCCCCTGGCCCTCCAAAATAGACATAGGACTCGCCTCTCCCTACCCTCCTAATAAGATAGAAAAAGGACTTCCCCTAAACTTGGATGCATCCCTGATTTCAGGACATAAGAACAAACATAGGACTACTTTATTCTGTGCTACCTCTCTATCCTGGCAGCCATCTTAACCATGCCTAACGAAGCGGCCATCTTAGGCTAGTCAAATCCTCTACCCCCATGCACACTTACTAACTCCCTCTCCCACTCCCACTCCTCTCCCGCGCACACCATAGCTATTGCTTACGCCCACCCTCACATCCCCCCCTCGCATGCCTCTTCCCCCTTTGTCCAACATGGAACTCACGGGCAAACACACATATAAAATTAACTACCCCCCAGAGCTCTCCAAAAAAAACGCAAAACGTTTTAAGCAAAACTTCTTAAAGTCCCACCCTGAAACGCCCTTCCTAGACACCTACTACTCCCCCATCAATGGAGCAAAGAGCACCGATATCATTCTCTACACTGCACGCAGAGCACAATGGAGAAAAACATTCCTCACCCTGCTCACCATATCGACCACCAGGAAAACTGCTCATGGCATTACACTCTCCACCACACCATCCCAACTCTACCCAGCTAAAGCATCCATCACTATCTACAATAACGGTACTATCTTAATTCAATCCACAGACAGAAACCTCGACCTATTTGACAACCTGTTCCCCACTTTCATAGAACACATCTCCAACGCTCAGATCCCACACCACCTGGCCCCCAATTCCAACACCCCGACCTCCCAGCACCTCCTACCACTAAACACGCACCTCCTTCCTTTCTCCAGTACTCTACTCTATCACCTCCCGGCTACTGACACATCACAGTACTCTATCCCAATCGCGGCTCTCCCCTCCGCCACCAACACCCCCACCCCCTCTACCCCTCTCCCACCGAACCAGCACCCCATTGTTCCGACTAGCTTCCCAGAACAACAAACCTCACCTGACAGCACCCAACGCAACATGACTCTCTCCCAACCCATCACCCCTCTCACTCTTTTCACTCCCGCCACTCCTAGCCCTCACTCTTCCCTCAACCTCTCCCCCCCCACTCTCTGTATTCCCACCACTCCTAGCCCTCTCCTCCCCCTCAACCTCTCCCCCCCACTCTCACTCCCTTCTACCACGCTCTCACCCCCGCAACATCCAGCCTCCAAACGTCCCGCAATTACCTCACTCCCCCTATCATCGATTCCCTGCCCAATAACACCACCACCACCACGAATCCTCTCTCACTCACCCCCTCACTCACCCCCCCACACACACACCTACCCGAACAGCAACACACTCACTAACACTCCCAACTCCAACTCCATCCACCTCACAAGCACCCCTCCCCTCACCGCCCCCCCCCCCCCCCGGTCTCCAGTAACACAGACACTAGCTCTCCATCAATCCCCACCCCCAACACCGTACCCAACACCACGCTGGACACTATCATGTCCACCCTCCTCCAATTGAGAGAACTCCACACCCTCAGAGAGTTTCTCTTCAGACGCCCCAGACACCCCCTTCCCACCTCCACTTCTCGACCTAACAACCTAGCCCCCTCACACCGCTCTCGACCTAACAACCTAGCCCCTCATACCCTACGCACCCCCCACAGTGGACCGCTATCCCCTCTCGCAACACCTCCAACCGCCCGCGACGCACCGTCAGGTCTCTGTCGGACCTCGACATACTCACCCTACTCCGCACATATGTCTCGGCTCGCCAAAACCCCATAGCCACCACACACCTGTCCATTCCTACGATCCTCTCTAACCCTCTTAGGCACCCCACGCATAACAACAGAGGCTCTGTCCCCAACAACCTCACTAAAGTCCCCTTCACTCAAGATCACCCACCCACCCTCTGCATCCCCAAACTCAAATGCACACTTCTCGACTGTAGATCGGCCCAAAGACACTCCTCGGAGGTCGCTGATCTCATCATCTCTCTGAACCTTGACCTAGCCATCCTAACTGAAACATGGTTAACTGAATCCTCTACTCCTATCATGGATATCCTAGTCCCACCCAACTACTGCATCATTAGACTTGACAGACCCAGGAAGACGGGCGGTGGAATTGCATGCATTTACAAGAGCAACCTAGCAATTATTAAAGTCTCCGCCCCCTCTCTTACCTCCTGTGAATACTTCTGCCTTGATGTCATCAGTGAAAACAAACCTGTTTGTTCACTACACATCATCTACCACCCACCTGGGGACAACCTCACCTTCTCCCAACAACTCATGGACATAATCTCAATCAACTCAGGACGGCAAAACACACAAATTTACCTTGGAGACTACAATCTTCACTGGAATGATAGTAGTGACGCAGTGGTCAATAGCCTCAAAAACTACCTTAGCGCCTCTGACCTCACCCAAATTTGCAACAGCCCGACCCATGACAAAGGCTCTATCCTCGACCTCATCATCTCCAAAGAAGGCACTATTCAACTTGATTCAATCCAACCCTGTGACTGGTCAGATCACCATACTGTCACCTTCTACATTAACGAAAAAGTTAAACGGATCCCGGTCCAATCCTCCAAGCCCAAAGTTTGGAAAAGAGACTTGAAGAAACTCAAGCCAAACTCCGTACCCCCTAACAGCTGCAATCTCCTACTTCCCCCTTCCGACGTTACTGACGTTCAGTGCTTAACTGACCAATATCTCAACGCTATGACCTCATTAATCAATGAGGCTGCACCGATGCAACTGAAAAGAGACACCACCAAGATCTCTAAACCTTGGTACGATGGGAGACTCAATGAAGACAGACGGGCCATGCGAATGGCAGAGCGCACCTGGAGATCTGTTCCCTCGGCACAGCACCTAAAGATTCTGAAGAGAAAGAGAAACGCATACTTCAGTAAAATAAAACGCTCAAAGTCAGATTTCTTCAGACTCCAGCTCGACCAAGCAAAAAAACGTCCAAGAAAATTGTTCGAGCTAATTCGATCCCAATCAAGGAACAACCCCAAGCAGTCGACACTATGGGCAATGCACCTTCCTGTGAAGATTTCTCTGCTTTCTTTAAACAAAAAACGGACAACATAAGGAGCGATCTCCTCATCGACGCAAACCTCTACTCCAAAGACCACTGCATAACACCCAATGAACCTAAAAACAATGCGACATGGTCATCCTTTGACACGTACTCTGAAGAAGAAATTGACAATCTACTCAGCACCCTGAAACCATCCAATCACCTCAGTGACCCTCTTCCCGCTAACGCTGTAAAAGACTTCACCCCGTTGATCCTCCCACTCTGGACTAAAATTATCAATAGCTCACTTCAGCAAGGAATCATACCTGACTCCCTCAAAGTTGGACAAGTTACACCTTTACTAAAGAAACCAACAGCAGACCCTACTGATCTAAACAACTACCGCCCTATCACCAACATTCCTACTCTTGCCAAACTGTTGGAAAAATGCGTTCAACTACAATTGACAAAGCACATAGAACAGTTTGATCTCCTCAACCCTCATCAATCAGGCTTCAGAGCAGGGCATAGTACCAAAACGGCTATGGCTCACATAATTGACGATGCCCTCCTTATCCTTCTTGATCTCTCTTCGGCATTCGACACTGTGAAACACGAGAACTTACTCGAACTTTTAAAGACAAGAATGGGCCTCTCAGGGACTGTTCTTCAGTGGTTCACCTCATTTCTTCACAACAGATCTCAGAAATTCAAGAGCAACAACTTGATGTCCTCCCCAGTACCTGTATCATTAGGTGTACCTCAAGGATCCTGCCTATCCCCTACTTTGTTCAACTTAGTTATGGAACCTCTCACCACCTTGCTACGAGCATCCAATGTACACTTCCACATGCACGCCGATGACACTCAACTGTATCTCAAACTACAATCCCCCAAAGACATCATGCGTCTGAACTCAACGATCAGAAGCACCCAATCATGGCTGGCCGAGAACCACCTCAAACTCAATGCTATGAAAACTGAGTTCCTTCTGATCTCACCTCCCGCGAAAATCTCTACCACTCAAACTTGGCTTAAACACCTAACTGCACTCAATGTCCAGCCGACCATCGTGGACTCAGCAAAATCTCTAGGCATAACACTGGACACCAATCTCAACATGCAACAGCATATCAGCAAGGCAACTAAGGGAGCGAACTTCCAAATAAATACCTTGAGGAAACTTAAACCCTTCCTCCCAGCCAAAGACTTCCAAACTGCACTACAAGCGCTAATCATCCCTCGCATAGACTACGGTAGCATCGCCCTCTGCGGCCTCCCCCTAACTACAACTGCACCCCTGAGAGCCTCACTAAACGCGGCAGCGAGACTCATCACTGGATCAAAAAAACATTCACATATCTCCCATGACTTCAAATCCCTGAACTGGCTGCCTTTTGAAGCCAGAATACATCTGAAAATTGCCTGCTTGACACACAAGGCTATACACCTGAACTCACCCAGCTACCTCACTCAGAAGCTGACAATTTCAGGCGGCTCGAGATCCACCAGAAGCACAAAGAATCTTCTGCTGAAACCTCGAAGATTCCGGAAGGAAAGAACTTACAAACGCTCCTTCTCAGGAATGGCGCCTAGGATCTGGAACTCACTCCCTCCTGAAACCAGGCTCATCCCCTCCACTTTTCTTTTTAAGAAAGAAGTTAAAGCTATCCTCATGGCTAAATACACCTGAATTGCCACCCTTGATCTTTTAAGACTCTGCGTCGATATGTACTCGTGCTTGATCCATTTGCACAGTTGTTTTTACCTGGATTACCGACCTTACCCGATTAATATTACTTCCTCCTATCTGTATTCTATGCTCCCTCGTGTACCCACCCTCCCTTGCCTATGTAAAGCGCTCTGTTATCTGCAAAGATCTTGTTCGCGCTATATAAAACTTTCAAAATCAATTAAATAAATAAATAGGTCTTGTGCAGTACAAAAATGTATCCTCCATATTTGGAATTAAGTACACATCTGACTCCATCATCAGTGAATCAAATTCCTGCTTGAGCTAAAATGAATTTGATGGAACAACCCACACTAGAACCCTCCTTGTAGGATGAAACCTATGATGAAGAGTCCAATAGCCACATTTCCTGAGCAACTGTATTGCTTGTTAGGTCTCGCTGAGCCAGCGCATGCGCTGCTCTACGAGACATTTAGTGTGTGGCTCCAGAAAATGCTACCACGCGCTTTTGCTTGTGGCGGCCTAGAGCTTGCGCTTACGCGCTTGTGCGTGCGCGTGCCTCGCTCCGCCTCTCCAATGCTCGCTACGCCTCTCCTTCCTCTTGTCTTAAGGCTGTAACACAATGAGGCTCAAGAATACTTCTGAGGGGGGCAGGGGCAACATGTGTGAGCATGGTTGCTTTTGCGGGCGATCAGGGATGGGCAGCAAAGGAAAAGGAGTCTGTCTCTTCCTTACTGCCCAGAGAAGACACAGACAATGTCCTCTTCTTTTCTGTGCTGGCAGCTGCCCACACCCCCTCTCTCTTCCTATTATTCCCTCTCTTTCTGTCTTGCTCTTTACTTACAGACAACCGTGACTTGAAGAAACGGTTCACAACGTCTCTTTCCTTCTTTCATTTAGTTGCTTCCCTGTGAAATGGATCCAAAAAAGAAAAACACTCTTGCGGGAAATGCCCTTTTTCTGAAATTTTTCTATTCCAAAGTGCAGCCTCGTGATAAGGAGAAATAAAAGGTTTTTAATATGAAAAATAAATACATAACTAAATAAAGCAAGGCAGAGCGGTTGCAAAGTGGCCAGATTGGTTTTAATCACACCCAAACACATCAGCCTCACTTTACAGACTTTGCAGTGAAGCGCTACTTTTCTTTTCTTGTCTTTCTTTGAACAGCATTGTTGTCCCCAGGTGGGGAAGTGCACCATTCCTGGATGCATTGGCATCAAAGGCATATTCACAGGATAAGCCCCCAGTCCAATTTTTATTTGCTTGTTATTTTGATTTCATCATATTTGTGTGGCTAAATTGGGCTGAGAGATTACCACCACCCAGTCCACCAGTGTCTCCTATTAAAGAAAACAGCATAACAGGTGGCAGAATATCACATTTAAAGAAATTGTTGGTAGCCAGCAGGCTAACCAGTCCCACGACACGCAACCAAGATGAGTCCACAGGCTTTTGAATGTTTAGAACAATAAGCAAAACTTTATAAAACCACAAAAGATGTGAAGGATTTAAATGAGAATTGCGATCTTACAGCAATAACGTCACTATTGTGTGCTGAAAATTGCAAATGTTCACCGAAACAAAGAAAATAACTTTACCAGAAAAAAAATAGGGAAACAGCTTGCTGCACAGAGCCGAAGGACATGCGTCTTGTGTTGGCAACCAGTGTGGATTGGCCACCGCCAAAGGTGTTGCCTAGTGTGTGTTTGAAATTAAGTAGCAGGGACTTGCTGCCCACAGGGGCCAACCACTGCTGTGCTTGGCCAATGGCTGTGAGTAGCCAGGGTTAGCTGCTTGCAATGGATTGGACGAAGGCCTGTCTGAAAGCCATGCCACACAGCAGTTCCCTGCTGTGAAGACTGTCTGAAAGTGTTACCCGACTATGGTGTGATGGGCCATGTTCTGCTGCCAACCCCGCTGTGCACAGCTGAAGGCCTTGCGTTGTGGGGGTTGAAAATTAAGTTTAAAAAAAAAAAACATTTGAAAAGTGAGTTATTCTCTGGCCCAAAATCACTGAAATTCTCTAGTTTTCTTTAGCAATTCACACAACATACACCATAATCCTCACCATTTACCATGCTCAAAACATAAAACGCCATAGAAACAAAAACAAGCATTGGCATAGCCAATAGGTCTTGCTTTTGGGACCTTATAAGTATTTAGTTATGCAGCATAATATCCTTGGTGCAACATCAACTGTTGCGTGGCTAAACACTTATAAGGTCGCAAAGGCGAGACCTATTGGATATGTCAATGCTTGCTTTAGTGATTAGGAAAGGGCGTGTTTAGTGCGTCCCTTTCTAATACCGAATCGCATCGGTATGTATGAATGTTTGTGACTGTATTTGCGGTTGCAAAACACTCGCATTTTACCACCTAGCTGTTCTTGACCAACCACTGCTGCTTATAGACCTTTGGCCATGTGCATTAGGAGTTGACTGCCTGCAGAGGGCTGGGAGAAGAGCCGCTACAAAAGCCAGGTGCTGCTAACTACCCCTGCTCCATGTAATCGAAGGTCGTGTGCAGCTGGGGTTGGGTGCCTGTGGTGAGTTGAGCACACTTGCTGGGCATGAGGTTAGGTGCAAGGAACAGTTGGATGTTATACAGAATCGAAAAATCCAAATAAACTGACATGACCAACATTTAATGTGCGGTTATGATTTGCTTTGGTTATAAGACCTTGATGTACGTTCTTCTTTGTAGTGAAGAACACACCTGCTGGATGGTGGTGAATAAGTCATCGGGAATCAATAGGATCGATTTTTATTGCATGGTTATACACAGTGATAGCATAAAACAGAAGATAGACTGAATATTAATTATTTCTTTTAAACATTTCATTTCAAAATAAATAATATTAAATATGGAACATTAGTTTGAAAATTCCTATGCATATTACAATCTGAATATATGCATGCCTGTAATAACATAAACTTCTTATCCAGCCTCGCATTTCAATCCTTTGAAAAAAACTCAACACACTAAAACAATCTAAAGTTAAAGTGAAGTTCTTGTTAGAACACCTAAATTAATAGAGCTTACATTCAGAAATAAATCTAAGATATTCACCGTTAATATATTCTGCAGCATCATGAATAATGGCATTATTTCACTTGAGATGTCACCAATGATGTCATTTAACATGTCAAATTTGCCATCCAGGTGGTCTCTTTCATTTACATACGACCACCATTGTGAACTTCTTTTTTATCCAAGCCTCAAGTTTGGCATTTTGTGATTTGATCTTTTGACTGGCTAAAATGTAATGTGCCACACTCACCACGATCAGCCCGCTCTCGCTTTATTCAAGATATTTGCCTGCTGACCTTAAAGTGAAGTGCTCCTTCTCCAATATAAACCAAAAATAGTTAACTCTTCAAAACAAACCCCACTTCACTGTTGGCACTTTGGTCACATAGGTAAAGTTTCTTTGGATTCAAGTAGAAAGGCACGCTCTAGAGGTACCAGCAGATTCATTTGGCTTTATAAGCATAGGGTTATATTGACTAGACAACAGGGTAATTGCACCTAAAATCCTGCCCAGCAGGTACTGCCCCCTTTCTGTGCCTCAATCAACCACTTAATCAGACTTCAAGTACTGTGTAACATAACATTATTCGACAATTAAATCACACCACAATGCTGATCATAGTTCTCCACTCCGAAATCTTGTTTTACAGGCTATTCTCAGTTCAAGTAAAATGCCTTTTGCTTAGGCCCCACAGGGTCGGATTAGGATCACAATTAGGCCCACGCACTCCCCAAAAAATCTCCCACATTCCTGGACCGTCCCTTCCATGGATCACCAACTGGTTTGTCTCATTGGGATCTAGCTGGTTGCTTTTTCGTTATTATTTTTTGTTGTTTTATATAGTGTGAACTCCTACCAAAGGCACTCTGTCAATGCACATGAGCACCGTTTACATTACACAAGATCCAATTTATTTTTTATTGTAGGTGAGATGATTTTGTTTTAGGGGAGATTAATAGATTTGCCCAGAATCACAGAATGTTGAGCTGACGCCGGGACTTGAACGAAGTTCCAACGTCGGCAGCTCTGGCCATAAGCTACATCCAATTTTTTTTCTTCCTATGAGAAAGATGGTCTCAAAGCGAAACCTATGCAAGGACTTGCTCCCCCAACAAGGTCTAAAAGACACGTTCGCCAAGGTGACAACACCTGGCTCCTAGGGAAACCTCCTCTCCAGCCCACTAAAGCCTCATGGCGATGACCTGCGAGGGGCAAGATCAGGCAAAGCACACAGCTGTTGCTTCTCAGATGAAAATGGCCCACTGGCACAAAATCACCTGGCCCCCAGCAAGACCCCTGCATACACCCACCCTTACCACACCCACCATGGCCTGAACGTGATGGCCCGGCAGGTGATGACACTTTCTGGCAGGGCAGGCCAGGCCACAGGAGGCAGGACATCAAGGTGAAGATGCCCCAAAGGCCAAAGCAACACATTTACAGCATGGCAGGGGAGTGCCCATGATACTGGTGCCACATTAAAGTTCTGTACACCACTTCAAATTGAAGTTTCATAAGGTTTTAAATTGTTAGTGATCGGATAAACAAATTTGAGATTTATGATAAATGGTTTTACATTTTTTTACCTGTACTTTGTAGGTCTGCCAAGAAGAAAATGATTTAATTTTAATAATAGTTTTTGGAATTGTCTTCCAGCCATTAGCACAAATGCACCTTATTCATTGCTGCTCTCTATTATTGCTGCTAACTTTTCACTATAAAGCTGTATATGTATTCTATCGGCAAAAATAATGTTCTTAACCTATTGTGTTTTATTCCTGATTGTAATGATTTGTATTAATCAAAAAATAAGGTTACAACTACTTGTGCCACATTAAAGTGGTCTAGCGGGAACTGGGGAAGAAAGTAAGTCTCTTGAGCTGGTTTACAAAAGGCCCTAAAAACCGGCCTACAGGTGGCCCTGAGGCACTGGCCCATTCCCCAATGCCCAACTCCATACCTTCCCAATCCGACCCTGGGCCTAGGAGGTGTAACACTTCGCAAATGTGTTAGGTGCTCATAGATAATGGGTAGCAAGCAATGAATGTCTTATCTCTAAATCTTTACCAATTTTTTCTCTGCAGATTTCACAGTGTGTGGCTACAGCAGCCCTGCCGTTCCTGATTTCCTGAGTATCTTTGGCAACAGCGACCAGGGAGTGAAGGAGGACACTAGCAGGAAGATCAGCTTTGACAGTCTCTTTATACCTACCTCAGAATGTGGCATGTCTTCCTTCCGCAGAGATGACAGTGTGAGCAAGCGGGTTAGAATCTCCAAGTATGAGAAAACCATTCAGAAACTGAAGGCTGGGGAACCATTGGGCTGGCTCCCTCAAGAAGCGAAGAGTGAGGAGATGGAATTTAAGAGTGACCATGACAAGAACAGTAGCAATAATTTTAACAGCCGGAACTGGATGCTAAGCATGGACTCTAAAGCTACCATCTTGCCCCTACCGTCTAGGAGCAGCACCCGTGTGCAGGGCTTGGTGTCAAGGGGTTCAAAGTATGACCTACTTATACAAAATCTTAAGACAGGTGAGGCACTGAGTCCACAGAACTCTAACACTTACAAGAAGCCCTCCAAGTATGACCTGGAGAATATCAAATATCTTCACCTTTTTAAGACCGGAGAGGATCTACAGGAAATGAGTGGGGTAAACACTTTTAAAATGGGGGATGTAGTTCAACATTCCAAATGTGATCTCACTGACATTCAGCAAACTAACCGAGATAAAGCAGCAGAAACGAACCCAAGCCTGACCCCAGTCACTCTCATCAGCACTCCTTGCACTTTGGTCGTCACTGCTGGACAAACAGTGCAGATACCAGTCAATAATTTTAAAAAACCTAGTCGCTAGTACTACTGTACATATTGATTGACCAGAGTTGCCATTTATGGAATTGTTATTGTTAAGCTAAGCAAGATGGGATCGAGCTGCATCTTGATGCTCCCAACTGTAACCTTTGTATGGTTATAATGTGCGTATTTGGATTTGGCCATGAATATTACTATTAGGGTTTCAGTCAACAGGCAAGCTTGAGGGTGACCCTAAGTTTTTGATTTGGCTTTACTTTTAAAACAGCCATCTCTCTTATCACTCATAGAACCAAAAGGAAAGCTTCTCAAATCAATATTCCGACGTATATCTGAACTTTTCGATCTATTTGTGCAAGACATGAAAATTGTGTGCATTCTGTATCAATGTACCAGAATTGATATATGTGACATCGTTTAAAATAAACAATAATATACCCACACAAAATAGTACACAAGGGGACTATGGTAATCCAGGTGTTGCAGTAGAGGAGAAAAGAAACTACTTCAAAGATGGAAAATAAAAGTCTGTTGGTTCGTGGAGATGCAATAGGTGAATATGGAAGGTATCGATGAACATAGGAGGAAGTCAACTATGCACTGGATTCTGGATATCACTGGTTCGTGCTCTATTAAAAATAAAGCAATTCATATTCTTATTAGCTGCAAATAAGGTAATATCTACTTATTGCAACACGTAAAGCTGGAAGAGTGTTATTGAGCAATGTCTTTAAAAAGCATTGACATGATAATATAACATTTGGGCTAGTTAAATCACAGGTTTTTCCTTGGGTACTTCTGGAACGGCATTCTAATTGTACTTATAGCTGAGGCCTTGGACATCATTTATATGAACATGTTTCAGTCTCCTCCAACAATAGCATCAAAAAGTTTAGGGGCTCCTCGTCTACAGTCAAGGAAAACTGGGCATTGCTAGAACAGTGATCCAATAGATGAAACTGAATGAGAAACTAGAGTACAGAGAAACCACCTAAATGTGCTCTACATTTTGATAAATATGTTCCACCACTTTACAAATTGTATATTTAGTGCACATTTGCGTAACAGGATTTTACCGTAGTGGTTCTGAATTTTGAAAAAGCGCCTATGGCTGCTTTTGACATAGTTACATTGTTGTTGGTATTTTCCTGTCTCCCTTACTTTCAGAGAAAGTTTTCCTTTTTGACTGTTGTTTTCTTATGTTTATAAAGGATTCGTGTAACCACAGATTCTTTAATTTAGCATACTTCCCAGCTGTTAGGCTCCATCTGGAAACTCTTCATAGAAGAACTTCCAAACACTGCTATGTGGCTGTGGAGCGGAGCCACATATAAGCACAAACCCTGCACGCTGCTGTCAGTTCCTTCCTTTCCATGCCTTTGAAAGCAGATCCGGAGATCTGCTCCCTCTTTCAGTGGTATGTGACAATTTTCAAATCGAAGTCCAGTATGAAAGGGACCAATGCTTCCGCCTACAATATAAGGGTTCAAAGCATGCCCAGACTGCAGAAAACAGATGTCGATAACAGACACACATAAGGTGTGCCTTTGGTGCTTCGGCTCGGGACACAACTCCACGAACTGCAATGAGTATTCACTCATGCATACTAGGGCAGTCCGGGACCTGAAGGAAGCCTATACTTTTTTTTTGTAAAACAGTTTTTATTGCAGAGTTCAATACAAGGTGTACAATACGTTTGCAATTAGTTTATGCGGGACCGGAAGTTCCGGCACTCAGTCTAGGTTTTGCATACACGGCCTCATGGCCCACATCCCGGAGGCAGGGCGGCAAAGAAATATAAAGGACATATTCCTAGTCTCAGGGTGTAAACTTTGTCATCGGTCCTCCGCTGTCTGCTTTTAAATTTTTCCCCGCCTCAACCTTCTACTTTTCCTCCCCCCCCACCCCCCTGGTGTCTGCGCTCGCGTCTGGTGTTTGTGCATTCCATCGTGTAGGTAGTCTCAGGAGCCTTGTATCGATGAATGGGTGTGAGTGTCCGGTGTCGGTTCTGGGATTAGAGTCACCCCCCCCCCCCCGGAGTCCCTGGGTCTACAGGTTCTTCCTCCTCCTCACTCTCCACTGTACTGTCCCTAAGAGCTTGGACCATCGTTTCCCATGCTAATGCTGCTTCCTGGGCCTTCTCGTCTGGTTTGCGTCTGGCCATTTGGTATCTTAATTGTGCTCTCTGCTGTAGCCCATTTCAAGAACTCGTGCAGCCATTTCCGATGTGATGGCGCTACCTTTGCTTTCCATCCCCTGGTGAGCTCCCTCTTTGCGATAAGTAGGCCCATATCTATAAACCTACTAGATAGTTTGGTTTTTCGTGTGTGCGGGAACCAGTGCAAGAGTGTAACCGCACTGTCGTATTGCAGCTCCCTATCTGTCACTTCGTCAGGACTTCTCCCACCTCCCTCCAATAATCCTGCAACTGTGGACAGCCTCGTAGCATGTGTAAGAAATCTGCCCCTAATAGTGAACATCTGGGACATGCTGCGTCCTCAGCGCCAAAGTATTGCATAATTTTTTGTGGGGTGAGGTAGGCCCTATGTAGTATGTAAAGATGGATTAATTGGAAACGGGCGTTCCTGGTGCTTTTCTTGGTTCTCTGAACCAGCTGTGACCACGTTGTGTCCGGGATGTCTTTCTGCAGGTCTATCTCCCATTGTGTCTTGAGGCGAGTTAGGGGTGGTATATTTTCAGTGTGCAATCTGGAGTAAAGGCACGTAACCGCCTTGTAGGTCCCTGCCGCCATCATCGTGTATTGGCACGCCAAAGAAGTTTTGGGCTTGACTAGTCCCTCCACCCAATGTGCCTGTATAGCTCGCACTACTGCCGCGTGCAGTAAATAGTCCCCTCTCGGGAGATCATATTGGTCCTGCAGAGTTTGGTACGGTGTCATCACCCCATCAGTATAAAGGTCCCCCACCATCTGTAGACCAGCTTCCTCCCAGAGTTGGAGGTTCGACCAGTCTCCCCCGTGCGGCAGGGCTGTTAACATTCCTAATGGGATTTCAGGCGCATACGGATGCCCCGGGCCAGCTCGTTTCTGCATGCGATTCTAACATAGTCTCAACGTCCGTTCTTCTTGGGACAATCCTCCGATCACTAGTTTCTGCTGCAGAGCAATATACTCTAATATATGCCTTGGGGTGCCCATGTCTCTCTCGTGATCCGGACCCCGATACACCCTTGCCACCTCTTGTGTATAGAACTGCAGTTGTGCTGCCAGGTAGTAGAGCTCGAATTCAGGGACCGCTAATCCCCACTCGGTCTTCGGGCGAGTCAGAGTCGTCAGTGCTATCCTCCGCCTGCCTGTCCCCCAGAGGAACGACACTATTCGAGATTTTAGATGTTTGAAGATTTTGCCTGGTATCCATATGGGAAGTGTTCTAAAAAAGTACAGCAATCTCGGTAGGGCGATCATTTTGAGGAGGGATACCCGGCCCGTCATGGACAAAGGAAGGGTGGCCCAGAAGGTCATGTTGCCCTGCAATGCTCGGATGCATCGACCAACATTGCCGTCCAATAAATCCGCAGGGTCGTGGTAAATATAGACCCCGAGATAGTGCAAGCAGGATGATTCCCAGCGTATGTTGAGGTTAGTCAAAGGGCACCTCTCCATTTTCCGGAGGGGGAAGATGCAAGTTCACATTTAAGCCCGAGACTCTTCCGAATCTCGCCAGCAGACCCTCCGCCCCCTTCACCGCCTCATCGGCATTATCCAGGAATAATAAAAGGTCGTCAGCGTACAGCGATATATAGTGGTGGGTTCCTCCGACAACCAATCCGCAAAACGAATCTCCACTTCTAGCCAACATCGCTAGCGGCTCCATCGCCAAAGCGAATAGCAAGGGGGAAAGTGCGCAACCCTGCCTAGTTCCCCTGTTCACCTCATATCGGTCCGAGATCAGCGCCCCTACCCTCACCCTGGCGCCTGCCGATGCATAGAGCACCTTCGTCCACTGTATATAACCCTCTCCCAGTCCAAAACCTTTCATCACCTCATACAGGTAGTCCCATTCTCGGCTATCGAAAGCCGTTTCTATGTCAACCGACAGCACCATAGGGGCACCTGCGGTCTGTGGAGGATCTGCTATGAGCCGAAGCAGTCTACGGATGTTGTGCGAAGTGTTCCTAGTAGGGATAAAACCTGACTGGTCTCTATGTATCCGGCCCTGCATATGTGTCACAAGTCTACCGGCTAGGATTGTGCTCAGTATTTTATAATCCGTCGTCAGCATCGATAATGGTCGATACGAGGCTGGATCTGAGCCATCTCTACGCGGTTTTAGCAGGGGTATCATGATCGCTTCGCGCATTGATTCGGGTAACTGTCCCCTTTCCTTGGCCTCCGCATATATTGTATGTAGCCGCGGGGCCAGTAAGTCTATGTATTTGCCATAGAACTCAATAGGCAGTCCGTCTATACCTGCCGTTTTGTTATGCGCCATTCTCTTGACAGCCCCTCTTATTTCGGTGAGGTCAATCGGGCCTCCGATGGCTTTAGCTTGTTCCTCTTCCAGTTGGGGCAACTGTATCTCGCCTAACAAGGATTCTATCGCTTCAAATCGAGCCCCCGGGCCTTTCTCGTACAGTTTTCCGTAGTATGTTCGAAAGCACTGCAGTATATCTGGTTGGGTGTTGAACACTTCTCCGCTCGACCCCTTCAGGGACAATATCGGGGCGCTACCCCTGCTGGGGTTGGCCAGCCAGGCCAGGAGCGCTCCAGTCTTGTCCCCTTCAGCGAGAGCCTTAGTTAAATAAGTTTTATAATCAAAGCTGCGCAGGCGCTCTACCTCCCCTGCCACTGCCTCCCGCGCCGCACGTACCTCTTCTTGCAGATCGGGGCGGCCAGGCCGCAACCTCTCTGCTGTTCTCAGCGTTCGCTCAGCCTTGTCCAGATCGTCGACTAGCGTCCGCCGTGCCCCCGCAAACTTCCCTATACAATGGCCTCTCACCACTACCTTGAGTGCGTCCCATTCTACGGCTCTGGAGGAGGCCGACTCCTCATTCTCTGCAAAATATTGTGAGATCCTGACTTCTAAGGCTGCACTGAATGGTGGGTCATCCAACGTATCCGGTCGGAGCCGCCAAGTCGGGATCAGCGTGATCTCCGTCATCCAGTCTAACGTGAGGAGCAAGGGGTTGTGTTCTGATATCATGCGTGCTAGGTATTCAGTCCGGGTAACCATCGGCAATACTGCCGGCGAGCACAGGAAAGCATCTATACGGACATGGAGGTCGTGCATGCTGGAGTAGAAGGAGTAGTCTCTCTCTGCCGGGTGTTGTACCCGCCACACATCCGACAGATCCCACTTCTCCTGCCAATTCGATCTGTGTTTTGCTAATCTGTGTACTGGGGAAGCATGAAGGGGAGGATGTGACCTATCCAGAGTGGTGTCTGCTATTGAGTTGAAGTCCCCTCCCAACAGTGATGCTCCAGTGAGGTATGTAGCTAGTTGTCTGGACAACGTAGTGAAATACGGCGCTTGTTCAGTGTTCGGTGCATAAATGCCACAGAGTGCTATCTGGCGGCCCCTGAGCAGGCCTTCAATTGCTACAAATCGCCCATTGGGGTCTATTATGTGCGTGGAGGCTTGGAAGGGAACCCCCGCCCGAATCCAAATTAGTACTCCCCTGGCATACGCTGAATACGTGGTGTAAAACAATTGACCCCTCCATCTTCTTTGCAGTGCAACCCCTTCTTTTTTAGTTAGGTGAGTTTCCTGCAGAATAGCAATGTGAACCCCTCTGCGGACAAGATAGGAATGTACTTTGTGTCTTTTCGTCATCGAATTCAGTCCCCGCACATTCCAGAACACACATTTTAACAACCCCACATTATCCATTATCTCGGTGTGGTCGATCTAGGGCCACTATCAACAGCGACCAGACGCTAGTTGCGACACCATTCCCTCCCTCTCTCAACAAATGCATACCCACCCCGTCCCGCACTCCAGTCCCTCCCAGCACAATCTCCTCCTCTTCCCTCCAGCCCATGCCCTGAGTGTCCCCAACTTCTCCAGGCCCCCTCCCCCTCCCTAGAACAGGACTTAACTGCAAAAGAGTTATCCCCATCCAAACAAAGAGCAACGTGCTCTCAAAACGTTCTACTCCGCAGTCTGTACCGCGGCGGCCTTATGGGCCTCTGGGTGCGTGAACTAGCTTCCCCTGTGTGCCAGTGTTTCCCTGTTCCCCCGCCCCTCAAAATACTTCCAAACTCACGTTAGTCCAGTCTCACAGCTGCCTGTTCAAACGGTCTCATGTGCCATAGTAGCTAGGTTAGAGTGGCCATTTCCCCATGTCCCTGTTTCAGCTGCCAAAGACCTCTTCCGCAGTTTGTGGTGTGACAGTCGGGCCCCTAGTGCTGTCCACTTCAGAAAGTTCGGTCTCAGAGCCCGTTCCCGCTTCCTCCGATATCAGTGCATTCTCCAGCTGCCTGGGAACCCCACCCGACACTTCCTTCACCGCCTGCAGCGCTGCCTTCCGCTCTTCTACCGTTTGCGATTCCGTCGGTTTCTTCCGGTGTTGCCCTCGTTTCCGAAGCCGTTTGGATCGTCGCACCGAGCCCTGGCGGAGCTCCTCCTCAGCTCTGTAGCGGGCTCCATCTGTTCCAGCCTTGTAGGTGTCCCACCATGACCAAGCCTCCGCCGAGGTAGTGAAGAACAAAGCCTTTTCGTCTACGGAGACCCGCAGCCGTGCTGGGAATAAAGGCAAATATTGCAGTCCCTCTGCGCGCAGTTCTTTTTTAATGGACAGGAACGAGGCTCTAAGTTTTTGGGTTTCAAAGGTGTAGTCCGGGAACAGCGTAACGTTACAGTTATCCACTTGGAACAGCCCCGACTCTCTTGCCCGCCGCAACAGCCAGTCTCTGTCCTTGTAGTGGAGCAGTTTGATCACCACCGGTCGGGGGGGCAGACCCGGTTTCGGGGGCCTGGCAGGGACCCGGTGCGCTCTCTTTAGCGTGAAGAAGGGGGAGAGGCCCTCCGGGGCTACCACCGTTCGCAGCCAGGTGTCCAGATAACCCATCATGTCCGTCCCCTCCTTTTTCTCCGGAAGGCCTACTAAGCGCACGTTGTTCCGGCGGCTGCGGTTTTCCGCGTCTTCCGCCCGTCGCTCTAGTGCTTGGATTCGGTCCAGGGCATCCGTGAGTTTACCATCCAGTGTTTTGTGTTCCGGCCCAATTTCCTTCAGGAGGTTCTCCGCATCCTTGACCCTATCTGCTAGTTTCACATGATCAGCTCGCAGGAGTCCCAGCCCTGTTGCCACCTGAGCAATGTCCTGGTGTAGAGCGTCCTTTGTGGCTGCTATAGCTTCAAGGATTTTGTCCTGCATCGGTTGCAACTCCGATTGAGGCTGCTGTGTGTCCTCTACAGTCTCAGAGGTCTGTCCCCCATCTCCCTTGGGCCCCCGTGGTTTCCCCATCACTCCTCCGAATCACCAGCCGAGGCACCCGGGCAAGTCAGGGTAGGCGGTCTGCTCTTATATTTTGCGCGGCTTGGGATCACTGCGTTGGTAGTGGCCAACAATTCGTAGGGGCTCTAGTGGCTCATCCGCTGTGGATGTGTCCCTCCCCTTCAGGGGTATCTGTGGTCTCCCAGCACAGTGAAGGGCCCCAGCTGTGGCCAGGTCCTCTCCTCCTCCCAGTTCAGACTTCCTCGCGCAACCGTCCAGCTCCCTCCTCTCTGATATCACTGTAGCGGCCTCCCGGGCTCCAAACACTCACCCGCACATTCCAGGGGGGGCTGAACCCAGCGCCAGGGAGCCAGTCGCTTCAGAGCCAGTTGTGTCGTGCCCCGACGTTGCTCGCCTCCAGGGCTCCTCTCAGGTCCGCTGTTGGAGCTGGTCAGGCGTCGTACCCCTGTTGTCGAGGTCCCTGGGGGCTGTCTCCCCTCGCCCAGTGTAAAGTAGATCGCACCCCAGGGCCGATGTTGGGCTTAGCCGGGGTCAATCCCAGGGCCCAAAGGTGTACGTTCGATTAGGTGACGCTTCACCAAAGATACGTGGGGACTCCACCAGCCTCTTCAGCGTCTGGCTCCACGTTCCTTCCCTGCTGCTCTCTCACCTATAGGTTTCACAGGTGCCATGCAGTGCCTCAGTCTCCGCTCCACAGTCGTCTCGTAGTAGGGCTCCGCCGCCACTGTAGGTCCCCCGACCCTCCACTCGCACCCCTGCGGCGCCGCACTGATGCACTGCTCACCGCCCTGTTTGGAGGTGGGGCGCCAGCTCCACAGGGTCGTAGGCCCACAAGCCGGGGTCTAAATTGCCAGGGTCCGCAGGGGTGAGGTAGCTACTGTTGCGCGGGCTCTGCACCAGCCTCCGCGGGGGTCGCCCACTTCAGGGCGTCTCTCTGTGGTCGTGCACAGCCGCCGGTTCCCGGGTCCCGAGTAGAGGTGCATCAGGCTCAATGCGGCTGCTGTGCGTTGTCCTCAGACGATTCCTGCCGCCATTCCGTGCGCGGGCAGTCCGAGGGCCAGGCGGAGCAGTCCGTCCCTAAGCGGGGGGGGGCCAGATTGTCCCCAGCCCGCCCAGCACTCCCAGCCAACAAAGATGCGGGAGGGTCGGCTCGCCACTCGCCGGCGTCAATGGCCGCAACAGAGTCGGGGCCCCCAGTCCAGTCA
Organism: Lissotriton helveticus; assembly: GCF_964261635.1. Classification (NCBI taxonomy): domain Eukaryota; kingdom Metazoa; phylum Chordata; class Amphibia; order Caudata; family Salamandridae; genus Lissotriton; species Lissotriton helveticus. The sequence goes on along the minus strand of NC_136065.1, from coordinate 1,255,723,977 downwards.
CCCCCAGCTCTGGGGGGGCTCCGGTGTCGAGAGGATATACACCCAGGGGGCGCTGGCCGTGTCGGAGCAGCCGCTGTGGTCTGGAGCGCAGGTCGGGCGTGTCCGCTCACTCCAGGGGAGGTAGGCCCCGTCGGCGCCGGGGCCTCGATTGTGGTCTCCCGGGTAGGGAGGGGCCGCTCCAAGGCAGCGGAGCGCCGCGGCTGGACCTCCAGGCGCCCCCCGCTGTCGTAGGGGGCTGTAGGAGCTTGACGGTGGGCAATCGCCCCTTAGCTCACCTCGGCCGCCCTCCTGGCCTCTCAAGTGAGCCGCAGGGCTCGCGCCACTGGTCGCGGCGTTCCGGCGGTCACAGAGCCTCCGCCATTTTGTGCTTCAGGTCCGCAGCTTGGGTTCGGATGCACACATCGCTCTCAGGGCAGGAAACGGCTCAATCTCGGCACCGGAGCAGGCAGCAACATATCATTGAGGTCGCCCGCTATTTTCACGGGGTTCCCCAGTCTGTAGCAGGATAAATTCACGGATTACCGGCGGTGGGTCCGGGAGCCTCGTTAGGCTGCCACCATCTCCGTTGGCTGCTAGCCACGCCCCTCCCGAAGGAAGCCTATACGTCAATGAACATAGGAAGAAGTCACAGACCTCGCTTAAGTCCAGCTCCAAGTCAGGAATTGAGATCTATCCCACAACAGGTCTTCTTCACGGTCAAAGTCATCTGGTAAGTCGAAGTCCAAATGCAAGAGGAAATATAAGAAGGTAAATCTGGAATTGACCCCATCCTGTCTCACTCGGTCTAAAGAGAAAGCACTTCAAGGTACCAATTGATCTTTCTTCCAATCCACAATATTCTGCAATTGATCCCAATTGGCCCTGTTTTCCCTGGGCCATCAGTGACTTTGCAACTAGTCCAGGTCTTTAACAGGCAATGCAATGTATTTTTGGCACTCTTCCAGGTCACTCTTGCGCACCTTTGGACACAAAGGATTTGTAGGGACCTCCTGGCATGTTATTTATTTATTTGTGAGATTTATAGAGCGCGAACATATGCCCGAGGGCGTCTTGGCGCTAGAGATTCGATTCATGACTCTCCTACATTGGATACCGGCAAAGTTATTGGTTAAACAACTGGGTCTTTAAGTTCTTCCTGAAGGATAGCAGAGTGTGACTCATCCGAATTGACAGAGGAAGGGAGTTCCAGAGTCTGGTTGCGGCAACTGTAAACCGTCTGTCTCCCCAAGAGACTGTTCTGGTGCGGGGAACATTTAGATGAAACAGAGTAGCTGATCTCAGTTGTCTTAGTGGACGGTATGGGATTATCGGATTCCTAAGAAACTGCGGGCCTGAATGCTGAAGAGTCTTAAAAACCAGGCATAGTGCTTTAAATTTTATTCGGTTTTTGATGTCCACCAATGAAGATTCCGAATAGTTTGAGCAATAGGTTTGAATTTAGGAGTTACTGCTAGTGGATGTGTCCTGGGCACCATCTGAATCTTAGAACTCATTTGAAGTTATGCACTGACACGGTGCCGACTTCCATTCTGGATCGAAGCCAGTCTTTCTTCATCCTTGGTCCTGATGTGTCCACCACTGGAGGGGAATCCGTTGTCGACTCCAAAGTCTGACCCCAATGGTTCCAATTCTGACTAGACCAACACCCAGAGTTGATGATGGGTATGATTTACCCCCAAATGATGATTATGACAATTTATACATAGACTTGGGCCTGTGGGCTTGATACCTCCCTTGATGCAGGGCTAATTTCCACCCTTGGGCTGCCAACGAACTAGAATGCTTCTTTTGCTGTGGTAATTTGGCATGCTGTAACCTGGGCTTGCTACCACTGTGCCCTTATTACCATTAAAAAAAAACACTTAACTGACATTTCATGGGCATTTGGTCTAAGCCTTGCGCTCCCCCTCGGGCAAACGGGCAAGTGGCCAAATGTCACTGACCCTAAATGACAACCCTCATTTTTTCCTTTTACGCAACATCCTGCTTATGACCGTTTAGTAGTCCAAGCTTGAACCAGTAATTAATTCCCCACAATCCCCAGGACAAGGAGTCAAAAAGGACGGAGACATTTGAAAACAAATGTTCTGTTTGGCCAGCTTAGTTGAGATCGATCAACGTGGTTTGACTAATAGGCCAACATATGCACACCCTCTGGGACCTGGCCAGGAAGATCTTGCCAGCAGTATTGGAAAAATGTATGGCCTCCCTGGCTCAAAGAATTCAAGATGATCAGTTTGCGGCCACATACATAATTTGTGCTGGCTTGGATACTACTGTCGGCACTAGTGTGGAACTCTGTCACCATGCATGGATGAGATCCACAGGTTTTCTATGAAATGTGCTGGCATCTCTTATAGGTTTTCCTTTTAATGGATCCTGCTGATTTGTTGAAAAAGCAGACCTGGAACCGCTTCATGAAAAGTTGAGCGATGGCACATTCTTTCGGCCTCTCGATCCATGCCTGACAATTTTCCCATCAGTTTCTGCCTTTTAGAGGCTACTCCAAAGGGTTGATATATAGGCATCGCCATGGCCATCCAACCCACCTTGGTCACCCAGGTCCTTTCTTGGCCGGGGACAGGAATCAGGAAGGCAATGTGAGGTCACCAGGGCATTGATCTTCCTAATCTCCCTCCGCTACAGTATCTTCTGTCAAGCCGCTTTTACTTCACTCTTAGTGGAGCATGACTACCCTGTGGGAGGCAGGATCCAGTACTTTCTTCCAGGGTGGCAATCCATCACAGCAGATAGATGGGTCTTTAAGATTGTTCCTTCTGTTCATTTCCAATCTGCAGTGGCTTCCTCCAACATCAGAGCAGCTCCCAGAGGAGCACCTATCCCTCTAAGAGGTGCGAGCTCTCCTAGAAATAGGGACAGGTTGTTACTCTTGCTATATCATTGTGCTAAAGAAAAACAGAGGCCTTCTTCTATTGTAGATCGTCACCCTCCGAATGCTTTTCAACAGAAAGACAAATTCAAAATGCCACGAGAGTGTGGTATCAGGAGACCAGAGTATGTGCATCTGCTCTTTTATCAGGCCAGTCCTTCTGTCACTTCAGCAGAGCAAGGTTTTCCATCCGAACCTGCATGATCTACACCACAGTGAGTGGAGTTTAAGCACCAGCAGTTAATTGCTTTTGATTTGTCAAATGAAGTATAAATAAACATTGGCCACAACCTCACATGGGACAAAGGCCGGTATGATATCCTTTATTTATTTTTTCAGTCTACATCACCCATGGCAAGATGAAAACTAAGTGCCTGATTTAGAATTTAGCGGACTGGCACTCCATTACAAATGTAACAAATATCCTGTCCATTTTTTTCAAGTTAATTCAGTCAAAATGCACTCGTAATAAGGTGAAAGGGATATCGATTACGTTTGGGTTTCATTGTTGCTAGACCTTTTTGTAATGTTTCTTGAGAGTACCTATTTCATCAAGTCACCATATAGAACAGCTGCTAATTGCCTCTTATTTGGGTACAGTTCTCCGCTTTGAAAGTATAGCCATAAGAACATTTCTGATGCTGCCTAAAGTGTTATTAGTGTCTTTATGTCATAGCATGTAGCGCAAAGCCTGACCTTTGTTGATGTTGTTTCAAGGAGCAATCCAAACACATTTGCCTCTTAACAGTACATTATAAACAGTATTAAAGACTTTGTGCATCCTGAGATAGATAAAATATAGGATTACATTTCACACCATGCTTACTTTATCTATAATTAGTTATTTCGTTTTTATAAAGGACTATTTACCTCATGAGCTGCTTTGTATGGCAATTTTTGAAATTCCAGTTTGTCATGTTTAACAGGCAACATTACCATACAATGAAAAGCAAATCCACTAATTTTGTAAGCAGACAGTCATGTCTGCTTACAAAACCGAATATACAGCAGAATATATTCTCGTTTTTCTGTATGTGGGCCATTATTACTTGGATCAAGAATATCGGGTCCTACTTGTCTACTGAATTATTGGAGTAGGTTTTAGAAATTAGCACAAACAGGCATTTGTCTCATGAAGAATGCAATGACCCAGACGTCAGTTTCTTTTCTCTAAATTACTTTTGGTTTATAATTTAATGGGGAAAGCAAAATAGCCTAAGTCAATCTCCATTTAAGTCACTTAATACATTTCATTTTTAATCTAATTTTCTGCTTTTTTTAGCTTCATTCTGAATGAGTGGATCATGGCACCATAACTTCTGCTCACACAGGGAATCTGTATTGCAGTTTATGCAGCTAGCTCTTCTACATGGCATACTTATACTGCCAGTATTTTCAGGAATGTTTGAAACTTTTGACTCTGAACACCATTGTGCACTGCCACAAATGTTTCTTGATCTTTGAGAACCTCTTTTTTTCTGAACACTTAGTTTCAAACAACTGCCACGGGGCAACATAGTAATACTCCATCGTTTCTTCTGTCTGGCATGGCAGTTAGAAATGACTAATGAATTCTGACTTCATATGTTTCACTAAACAACCTTCAGATTCTCTTACTGAGAAGCGACCCGATTCTTCTTCTGCAGCAACATCTTTATGGACCTGGAGAACTCTACCTACCACCACATACAAACACTGCATTTGACTTGCTGGACTTAACGTTGGATAAAAATTTGTCTAACATGTTAACCTGATCAATCTCTGTAGTTCTGCATTACTGTATGTTATGTTTCTACATGCCTTGGCAGTCTTTTTTTTATATGAAACATATCTTAGGTATAACTGAATAAAATTCTCAGATATTTATAAAATAGACATTGACAATGTTATAGCATTTTGGTTCCCAAACTGTAGTTTTCCAGACAATTTGTTTTTATGAAAATATTTCTTCCTAGAAATCCTTCAGTTTGCTACTCTTAGTTTTTCTCAAGTTAGCTATTGCATAGCGAGCAACAAAGGTTGAGCTGCTTACTACAAATCATCCATCTTATTGTTTAGAACTTTGCTAGATGCTGTTCTTCCTCTAGTTAAACACAAAGACAGCATGTACCCAACAATTCCACATGGTCATCTGACATCCAGAGATTGGCCAATAGCGCAGCTAAGATTGATGATCCGTAGGAGCACATAAACAAACTAAAACACAAAGGGAAAAATAACAGAGACAAAGGTAAGGCTACTACCTCTTAAAGCTCTGTTACAACTTTATCAAGAATAACTCATCTTGTTTCTGCTCCCAAAATTACTGATACCGAGGACATCATAATCTTATGATGGCAGAATAGTGCCGTATTCCAAGTTGTCTCCTGCTGGTGCCTAGAGAAATCAGGAACAAAGTGGGCTTTGGTTTGCCACACCTTGAACCCGCTGTGCTATTCCCAGTCACAAACCAGTCATAGGTAATTTGCACAGTAACTGGTTTGCAAATGGAAATGCAGTTTACAATGCATCCTATGTACTAATAGGTTAAATTATCAATTGTACATTTGCAGGAGGTTTGAAAACGTCCTGACTAATGAAAATTGGGTATCTTTGCAATTTGTGACACCACTGTGACTGGCTTCAACTGCAGATATGAAGGCCTGCAAAGACTGCAGACTTCAGTCGCTGCATTCCCTACATTTATATTCCAGGGCCGAATTTATTTATTTTAAAGCAGCCTTTGCTATTAATGGGACCGTTACTGCTTTAAAAAAAGTGTTTTCCATTTAGGAAGACCCCTAGGGGAGCAGGCAGTGGTCCCGAGCTTCCATCCCTGACTGGGGGTGAATGTTTTGCCATTGTGCAACATTCCGTCGATCATTTTGTGTGTTTTGCTGTTCACCCTATGTGGGAAGGGTATGCCCCTGACGTGGGTCCCGTTCTCACTACGCCACTGGAGTCAAGCTATCCTGGCTGATGAAGGCTGATAGCCAGAAACCGGTCCTAGGATGCTTGATTTCGGTCCAGGAAAAACATGGATTGGCAGTTCGGTCTGGACTGTTCCCATGAGGCACAGGTTCAAGACTGATTTGCATTTGGCCATGTCTGAACTCGGGTGGCTTGGTGAGCAAAATAGCAATGGATTAAACCCAGATCTGTGACTGGTGGTGAATGTTTTGCCATTGTGCAACATTCCGCCCATCATCTTGTATGTTTTGCTGTTCACCCTATGTGGGAAGGGTATGCCCAGACGTGTGTCCCGTGCTCACTACGCCGCTGGAGTCAAGCTATCCTGGCTGATGAAGGCTGATAGCCAGAAACCGGTCCTAGGATGCTTGATTCCGGTCTAGGAAAGACATGGCTTGGCAGTTCGGTCTGGACTGTTCCTATGAGGCACAGGGTCAAGACTGATTTGCATATGGCCATGTCTGAACTGGGGTGGCTTGGTGAGCAAAATAACGATGGATTAAACCCAGATCTGTGACTGGGGGTGAATGTTTTGCCATTGTGCAACATTCCGTCTATCATCTTGTGTGTTTTGCTGATTCCCCCTCCGAGGCAATTTACATGTTTCCCAAAGAGTAAGATGTCTATCCAGACAGCTTCCCCTTTGCGAATCAGATACCTTCCCTATTGAGGTGTTGGAATTTAATGAATGGTTTGCAACTTCAGTTGTGGTGACAAGCTATTGACACATCCCTTTCCAAGTCACAAAGAGGAGGGTACAACCCTTTCATGCCCCTCCTATTTGCAGTTTGAGCAGGGTTGCAAAAAGCCCTTGTACTTGTTGGAAAGTCTATTCCAACTCATAAAAGGCCTTCTGTAAATAGTACAAAGGTATTTTGCAATCACACATTCTTTGATTTTGGTACTTCAGGCCCCCGATTCCGATGGAAGTTATCCCCTTTCAAGTAATTTCCCACCTTTACCAGCTTTGAGCTGGGTCATTGTTCAGTGTGGGGAGTGCAACGGCACAATTTTATTCCAGCATCTCCTATGATTTCTAATAAAGGCTAAATCAGGAATTGCACTACACTTCTTCATTCTTCTCTCTTTCACCAGCCAAACAGTAGTGAATTGAGTCTTGTCAGGTGATCCACATCGTAGCGTATAAGCAGATCAGAAGTTAGGCTATGTGTCAAGAAACTACTTTAAAACAAAACAAAATAAAACTCTGTGAACCCACCATGTACAATGCTCAGGTTTAGAGAGGCTGACATTCTACCATACATACCTGCAACTGTAGTAAACGACGTCTTGCTCATCATGCTTGCGCAAAAGGAAACCTGACATTGGTACTACACACAAAACAAGCTTACATGGTGCATTTGTGAGTCACTAACACTTCTTTCAGTGTAGCATTGTAGTGCATCACATATACCATTCCCTTGATCAGAACGTAGGAAATATCAACATGCAAGTCTTACATAGCAGGTGCACTTATGTGTTCTGCAGTGGCGCCTCTGATTTCAGAATCCTCCTCACGTGGGCTGTCCTTAAATTCTCAGTCCAAAGCAGTGTGTGCATCGCAAGGTGGGGTTTAATATCTGACTGTTTCCCAAGATCGCTGATGAGACTCTGGTATGCTGCTGGATCAAGAATATTCTTGTAAGAATAAGACTAAAGGTTGGAGGTGATGCTGCATTAAGGGTACATGGTTTCACCAGCAGTACACAGCATCTAATGACGCAAAATAAGTGTTCTGGATGAATGGTGTAGTGCTTCTACTCTACTCTTCTTTCTCATGGCTCAATTATTTGAAATTGGTACTGTTTTTTGTACTTTCATCATCACTTGTTTTTCTTCGTTGACTTATGTATAGAACTCGTTATGAAGTTTTAAGGCTGAAGAGATTTATGGAAATTAACATGTTCTTGCCAGATTGTCATACATTTTATAGTATATCATTCACAGATAGTACTAGCACCTTTTTGAAATATACTTGGTAACCCAAAATTTACTTTCAAATCTAAAGGCAGATGGAAAACCTTTTTTGACCGCCCTTGCAATTGATCTGTTGAAGATGATTGCGTTTTAATCATACAATTATTTTGATAAATGTACTGGTTGATTATACTGATGAACATATTCAGTTGCTGCAGTTCTTTGGAACCAAAATGTATATCTCAGTTGTTGCAGAGACATCAAAGCCATTGAACAATCCTTCAGTTTGTACACACATTAAATGGAAAAAATATTGTTCCATCGTATGACACCTAACCTCTTGCACCAAGCATAATACCAAGCTGAGCTATTTTTTTTGTTCTTTGCTACATTGTTTGTGAGCAGTTAATACAGATTTTGTTAGGAGTTTATATTGAACTACTACAAATAAGACACTCTTTTGGTACTTGTTCTGAAGATATTTGGGTTTCGGCAATTGCTAATCCCTTCCATGAGAAGAATATTTCCCTCATCAGATTTAATATCAGGACTGGAGGCTAGGGTTATGCCGTTCTTTATTTCATTATTTTTCACTCTGCCGCCTTACAAACATTAAACCTATCACAAATCTGTCAAGGACTACATAACCCATGAGTCTCAAAGCACCAAATATTCCTCCAATCATAAAACAGCAATTCATATGGACCCATCCTCAAGAAACAACACATCATGTTTCCTATCTGCTTAACAAACAGGTAACTGCCTTATTTTTCTTGAAGACTCATATATGTCGATGCCATTTGTGACTGGGATTTTTGTTATATACATGTTAGTAATTATTGTCTGTTCTATGCTCAATGGTTAACTGTTCTTTCAGTTGCTAGGTTCGCATTTGCTAACTCCGGCGGGGACATCTTGTCTACTCACGCCAGAGCGCATTTGAAAATTTTGTGTCCGAGTCTGAGAGAATACACATCTTGCTGAATCTTGCTTGCCTGACCCTTGCCTGAAGAAGGGGCTGGTCAAGACACAGGAGCACCCCACTGTCCTTGAGATGGGTGGGACTGCAAGACTTTGTTAATTCTGCAGCACAACAGGTGCCTCTACAGGTGAAACTCACTCTCTCTTTCTCAATGGTCCTGGGTTTAGCAGCAGACCCTCGGATGGGATTCGTGCAGCAGGCTGCGTTTGCACTGGCCTGGCATTCTTCACAAGTTAAAACAACTTATTGAGCACAGAAGTAAGTGAATTGTCTCTCCCCAACCACGCACTTCGGACTCCTGTTCAGTCATGTGAAAAACACATTGCCTTAATGAATTAATTATTTTAACTTAGGTGTGAGTTTCCCAGTGTATCCCAAGGCAGCTGTTTCTAGGTGTTGGGCCTACAATCTGTTGTCTGTAAACTAAGCACTGGGCATGAAGATAAATAATTACTATCTAATCTTGATTTCCTGTCTAACTTAATATTAATTTATTAAGAGCCGTAATTCTGATTTTCGTGCAGAGATTATTGAGAAGCAATCATTTCTCCCTATTGAAGGCAGCAGGTTTATCATTTAAAGGGCAGTTTCTTCTGCAACAGAGCCTCAAGGCAAGCCAATATTTACTATACCTTCCCACCGCCCCTACCCCCCCCCCTACCCCACCCCTCCTCACACACAGAACGGGAAGGTCTAGGGCCTCCTGAGCCCGTTGAACCTCAGGGTGCACATAATATTGTACACAAGGCCAAGAAGAAAAGCGCTTTTCCCAATCCTCCATGTCAGATGCTTTTGAATGCCTTAGACATGCATTTCTGAAGCAACATTTGACTGCCCAGCATGCCTCCTTTAGTGACAGTCAGCCTGGGTCTAACTCTGGAGAAGATGCATCTTCTCTCTCAGAGGGATAATTTGATGATGGGAAAGGTTTAGTAGTTTATGACCAAGATGATGGCTCTTCAAAAGATCAGTCTGGTAAATGGTCTTTGAGTATGCTGGACCCAGAGGACATATATCCACATTGGGCCTCATAATAGAGCCCAGAAGAGAAAGTGGCTCATTATGTGAGGAAAAGACTCAAAACCTCACTGGATAAAGAAGTCAGGGGCTGCCTTAGTGTGAAGTACTAAGATCATTCCTTACGTGAAAACTTGCAATGATTCCCCAAAATTGATTGGAAAATGGGCAACTTCATTCCAAAGTTTGTGAGGGATCTTAAGAAAGGGATGGATCAGTCTTGGATGGTGTGTAAAGATAAATTGCTTGACATTATGGGCTCACTTACAACAATCTTGGACATAGCAAAGGAGGCTAAAGTAACTGGCAAGTTGATTTCACCAGAGATACCATGTGGGTGGAACGTAAAAGACAATTGCTTCTTTGGGAATGCTAACTGTGCTCTGTTACCCGAGACACACCGCTCTTTCCTGATTAAAATTTATCACAAATTAGCGACTGCTAAGATTATCACGTTGTGTGGTGTCTTCACATATCTCTATTGAGGGGCTCAGTAAATGGATCACTACCTTTTCAGCCTTGGACAAAGTTCAACAATCTATGAAAAAGTCTTTTGACAGAAGATTTTTGACAGGTCAAGTAGAGATAGGCGATGCTCAGATGACCGCTCCTTTTTGACAGCCTCCCAAAGAAAAGCAAGCCAATGGCAGGATCAAAATACATTTGGAAGATTCTTCCCCACAAGTGGAACTGACCGAGGTGGCAGAGGAGTATTCCATGGTGCTACCAACACCAGGTAGAGTTTCCGGTAAGGATTACTTGTTTTCCCAACCATTATTGGGAGAGAGGCTAAACTTGTTTCCCCACAAGTGGAAGCATTTAAATTAGGCGTTGATGGAGCTCCTGCCACGTCCCCCCCCTCCCCACCAGGGCCGGACTGACCGTAGCGGGCACCGGGCATTTCCCCTGTAGGCCGCCAGGGTAGGTGGGCGGTTTTGGGCCCCTGGGGGCTGATTTTGTTACAGGGCCGTTTTTGCAGCATAGCTGCAATATTGGCCGCTCTAATGGAATTGTCCGGATCCGGCTGTGGCAAACAGCTCGGCCGCATCACCACCCTCCCGGGGGCGGGGCCAGCCGAGCATTTTGCCAGGGCTGGTTTTGGTTCCCAGTCTGGCCCTGCCCCCACACTGCCCCGGGGACCACCACCTCTATGGGGCACACTTTATCTGGAATTTCTGTAGAACTCAACTACAGGTAGAAAGACCTAGACTACTTTCCTTTTAAGAAATAGAGGCTGTCTTTAGAGATCAGGATGTGGAATCATTACTTCGCATATGAGCAGTGGTTTTCACATCCCTGCACCCAATAAGCTTTGGAAGCAATCTTTTTCTACTTGAGAAAAAAAGACAAGGGCCACTGTCCAGTGATCCCCTCCGAGAATTCAGCAAATAGCTGATGTACCACCATTTGAAGATGAAGGGGAATCGCCAATTCAGGAACATTCTTATACCAAATGACTGGCTTGCAAGACTAGATTTGGAGGATGCCTGCAATTTAAATCTGTGCAACCCACTGAAGGTTCCTTCAGTTCACTTGGAGGGAACAAACATATAAATTCATAGCCTTGCTATTCGGCCTATCCACAACGTCTGGGTGCTTCACCAGCTTTGTGAAACCTGACATAGAATTGCTCTGTTCCAGATGCATTCATCTGATAGCAAATCTTGACAACCACCATCTGATTAACCGGAGTCTCATTTGACTAAATGAAAGGCCTGCAGATAATATTAGTCCTTTTGGAGGTATTAGGCTTCATCTCCAATGTGGAAAAGTCTGAGTCATCCAGCTGGCCCAGTAAGTTAGATTATATAGAGCATTTCAGGGATTGAAAGTCTTGTCTCTCCAGAAAGAATTTGGTTATGTGGAGGAAACTGACCTCACAAAAGAAAGAGAAGACTAGTATCCAGTAGTTGTTAGATCACAGTGAGGACTGAAATAGTAGGGCCGGATTTGGGACTGCTCCAGACCTAGTAACAGAATTTGGATACCTAATTTGGATACAAGTTGCTCAGGATGGGGAGCTGACTGTGGAGATATTACCAGAGGAGGACAGTGGTCTGATCAAGGACTGTGAATGCACTTCAGTTGTCTGGTGCTGCGGGGGGGTCCTTTTTGTTGAAGTGGACGATAACGGGCAAGGTATCCTTATCGGTGCCCCTAAAAATGTGCAACGTATCCGCAGTCCCATACATCACCATACTAGGGGACACAAAGTCCAAAACACTGGTGGAAATGGCCAATAATGTTTCTTACCTCTGCTTGCACAAGACAATTTCAGTCTTCGCAGAGTATCTGGCAAGGTAACAGAACTTGATAAAGAACTGGATTCCAGATGTAGGAAAATATGTGGTCAAACCCATTTTTTCTGGATTGGTGCTGATGGTTTTGTGACTGCACTCTGGGCACTGCTATCCAGGCCCGAGTGCTCTGACCCCTAAAGCATATTGAAATGGGCTACACTCCTGATTGTCTTTTTTTAACTTATCGTAGTATATGATACAACATTGTACCCAGGGCTTGTAAGTGAAATGCCACTAGTGGACTGCAGCAAATATTGTGTCACCGCTAAAGTGGCAATGCAAAGGTCAGGGTGCAATTAATTAAAAAAGAAGGATGTGTATTTTATGATTTACATATCCTGGCAGTGAAAAACCTCCGAAGTCATTTTTCACTGTGAATAGCTAGCCCTCCAATAGGGAAGCACTGGTTTATATTATAACACTGTATAATGCTTAACTTCAGTTTGGGAGCAGCTAGAAAATTATTCAATGACTCAGTTTTAATAATAATATAAAATCTAGCTTAATGGCAAGTCTGATTCTAGTGACACCTGTGTGGAGGTCGCAAGTTTAATTTCCCTCGTCTACTAAAACTGCTGTGAAATTCTCCACTCTTGTTTCCCATCATCCATCGCTCACGCTAATGCTGGAAGGATCTCTCCAGCTGATGGTGTGAAAGGTCAGTGGATACACTAGAAAATCCCAGGACTTTAGGATCGGGCAACGAGATTCATCAAGAAATCTTGAGCAGAGACAGCAGTCAAACAGTATAGTTTGGCATGGAGAAGGAAGCCTCGTTGGTATTTGGGATGGAATCTGGATCCCTTTGGGGCTAATGTAGTCCATATATTGAACTTTCTCTCAAAAATGGCTGATGGACTTATATGTAGTCAGCCAAATGGCACCATCACTGCTTGTACACCGGCAATTGGTGCAGGCCATGTGCCACTCTATGAGGTTCCTGTGAGAGAACACCCATTAGTGTGAAAACTACTCCAAGGCATCAGATTACCTTTCCCCCAAAATCAAAGTACTGGCAACTTTGAGAGATCAATTTAATTTTGGACCTTGTAGAGTAAAGGCAAAATTACTAATATCTGTCATGGAGGCTGTTACTTAGTCTGATACCAGGTCTGTGGATGCTTCAGTTAGGATGGTTACTCCGGAAAGGGTGACCTTTACAGTTTCTTGGAGAACTAAATCCAACATTAGAGCTATCTCTTATTGCACTTTTCCAGGATAATCCTAAATTATCTTCGGTCAGATGCATAAGAATATGTGTAGAAATGTATGCGGAGTAGTAGATTTCAACATTCTCTTCATTTCCTGATGGGATTGGAACAAAAACAATTTTCAGTGAAGAAAAAAAGGAGAGCCTATGAATGACGATCCAGGGACGAAGAATGGCAATTTTCTTCAGGACTATTATTAAGGAATTACTGTGTGATGATTAGAAGCGTATTTTACTTGTCTGACTCATGCATGGAATATGCAGTTCTTAATTGATATGTGATACTTTTAATGTTTATGGGACTTCTTAATGAAAAATAAATAAGAAAGAAATGCATAATCTTTGTACCCTTAATAGAATTTGAACTTTCTTTCACAATAGCTAAGATGAGAATAAAGTTATCTTTTAATAAAGAGTATGCTTTCTGATGACTACCCTATGAATACGCCCAGGTGACTGAGATTGTTCTCAGCAATTCCCTCACACGCTAGTAGGTGGCATTGTGTAGTTCCGGGTCACGCCTGTCCTGCCCTAGAAGTGACATCAGGGCCACAATATTACGCCCACCTCGGCGCATACGGAGATATGGCTTCTCTCAATCATGTCTGCAACAAGAAGGGACCGTGTACTTCCTGATAATAAAGCAAAGCCCTCCATCCCTCTTCGGCGAAGCCAAAGGAGGGAAGGAAGCCAGGATTCAAAGAAGAGAAATTAATATTACTTGTTAGTAATCAGGCATGACCATCTCATCCATCTTCCTTGTCAAAGACCTTACAAAATAAGGATGTCCCAAAGCAGACACCCCTGACTGCAAGCAAGCAGAAATACTTAGAACAACCAACGCAATCTTAAGGGAATGATCGAATGAAACAGAATTAACCCCTACTGGCTGTGAAAACCATCCCATGTGGGCTAACCCCAGTGAACTTGAAGCTTATAAAAAAACAAAAAATTACTTACCAGGTTAGGTAGGCATGCACATGCCAAAGCGAGAGCAAGGAATTGGAATTGTGCTATCTCTATGCCTTCGAAAGGTGGCCATGTTTAGGGACCAGAGATATGTATTTTGCATTTTTGGAGGGGTTAGGTCAAGTTAAACCTGTCTGATGAACGAGGCAACCCTCAGTTTTTAAAGACTGGGAGGACGAAGACCGACAAGGAAATAATGTTACTGTTGTTGTATTTTCATGTCTGTGCTGGCACAGGTGTTTCTTCAACTCTTCTTAGCTGGCATCTCTTTCTGTTAGTACAAAAATATTACTAGCATAGCATATAACATAAAAATAGGATTAGGTGGATGTATAAGCATGTCAATAGTGATACTACATGTGCTTGTTTAGAGCTTTGGTTATAAGTACGCATAGTTGTTAAGGTTGCTATATTCTTTAACGTAGACTTTGACTTGCGTCACATAGGTGTATGTAGACATATAAAAACAGTGCATGTCAGAGTTGGCAGTGGCATTTAGTAGAAATTGGGGTTGGTATTGAAACAAATGAACAGACAGGTGTTCCTTGAACATCTACCCTTCATCTGCAGCAGATCCGAGTACAGCAACGCACTCGATGCCGGTTTCACCCAGAAGCTCTTGAAAAAACTACAGAACGTTCAAAATGCTTAAGCCAGACTGGTCCTCAACCTCCCCCGCCACAGTCACATCACCAAACGCCTTTGAGAGCTCCACTGGCTTCCAGTCTACGAAAGAATAACTTTTATGCTCCTCACACTCCTACAATGCCCTCAACGAAGCAGGACCTGCATATCTGAACCACTGCCGCTCATTCTGCGTACCCACCAGTCGCCTCCGCTCTGCCCAACTGGCCCTGGCCACAGTCCCACAAATCCACAAGACGAGAACCGAAGGAAGAGCCTTCTACTACCTCGCCGACAAGACCTTGAAAACCCTGCCTCTCCACCTCGGGCAATCCCTGTCGCTGACCAAATTCAGGATGGATCTCATGACTTGGCTCTTCGAATGAACCCCAGCGCCCAGATGGCTCAGCAGACCATCCCCACTCATTGAGACCCTCACAGCCGTGCTTTACAAACCCCTGATTGATTGACCCCAATACCATAGAAGGAAGGGTGCGTAGTCCAGGGTCCAAGTGTATATATAGCTTTTAGATAACTATTAACATATGGTACAGGTGAAGCTTGCTTTACAGGTATATGCACACAACTATAGAATTTAGTTTAGAGGTTTACATAGATGAACAGATATGGACTGGCTGATTAATTACACTTCTATAGCACACTAATACCTGCCTGCATCTCTAGGCACTGATGGTATAGCTGAAAATTAGGAGACTTGCCTTGAGTAGGCATTCAAAAGTGGTCAGGCTATTACTGACCGAAACTGAATTGGGGGACTCTATTCCAAATCAGAGCAGCTCGAATGGCAACTTGACATTTACCTTGGCAGCAAGTCTAAATTTAGTAGTACAGATGTTCAAAACCTTTTATTCAAAATCACTCTCTGCTAAAGTATTCTATCATATTGACTTAGCCATGCACCACAATTGGCCTCCTGTAAGACATTTGTGGTCGAAATATTATCCCAATTGCTGCTTAAATAAATAAATACTGATAAATATGACCACTACGCCAATAACTGTGCACAGTGTGTGATAAATGCAACAATAATAAGAAAAAATGAATAACATGAATCCAGGAGCCCTAAATTCAATGAAGCCAGCAATGTATTCCATAACTAACATTGGTTTGAGATGGATCAGAGGAACATAATGTGTACCAACAGCCATTAGTGACGACCACCTGATGCCCCTTATGAAGATTAGTCAGTGGCTTTCATCCACACGACCACCTTTGCATACTACATATCCCTACTCCTGTTCAATGGTTAAATGAGGACAATGTCTTTCAGAACTAACTTGAGCATTTGGTTTTGTGAATGAAAAGATTTATAAAGAAATCTTCATTTGCCTGAATAACAGTTAAACAGAAATTCTTACTGTGGGGTAGGATCCAACAACACCCTTCTTTTCATGTTGCACTCTACACTTGTAGGGCACCAGGCAGGAAATTAGGAAAGTGGGACTGCCACATGATACTGTGATGCCATTGAGACCTAATGTTCATTTGATGGTTCAAGGATCAACTTTCAACAATACGTCCTCAGAAGAGTTGTTCCATCTGCTTCAGCCGTCCAGGATACAGGTATGTTTGCCTTGGCTTGCACACAATACTGGTGTGTGACACCCAGGTTACCCAGTATGGTCACAGGCAACCTCCTACAATACTGGCCCTGGTACTTGATCCACATCTGACCCAGATGTCGATATCTGGGACAGTGTGCTACCTCTTTGCTTGGCACTTACAGGATCTGGGTGCCCATGTGTTTTTTATGGATCTGATGTCCACTATCTGTGACAATATTCTACTATCCCTTGCCACAGAGTCTCAGATCTGTCCTAGTCCTGGCCTGCTGTAGCTTCTGCAATACTGACTCTGCAGACTGTACCATTGCTTACTGGCTTAAATGTCCTCTAAACACCTGGCACACCATGCCACATCTTGTCCTCTGAGGCATTATCCGGGGTCAAATCTTTGCCAAAATAGACACTAAAAATGACAGGTGCACTGGATGCCATAATAAATGAGATCTCAGTTGGGTCAACTATCACCAAACTGGACTCTGCAGTTTCTTCAGAGGTGAAGTTAATCTTCTATTTCCTCTCACCCTTCCATACCTGTAGGGATAGAGCAGGGAAGCATTTACCTGCTTCAGAAGCACGAATGCTAAACGTCCAGTACCTGGAGCTACTTCCAGAGGGCCTATCGGATCAGGGCATGCATCTTTGAAGGCAGACTGGCCTTAAAACCATCTTTGTTTGTCTGCTAAGGCACCAACACACTAAAGCAATACTAAAGGTAACCAGCGAAAAAAGTGGGTATTCCTTCTTGATAAAGCATCTAGTTTATATCTTATCTGGTTACTCCTACGTTATTTATGCAAAGAGAAAAAAATTCCTCTTCATGCCAAGCTGACGATATAAGATATTAAGTTACGCTTATTGGAATCTGTGTCAATGATCATCACGTTGGCTGAAAGCAAAAACTCTTACCAGACAATGGAGTACTCAGACCAGGAGACCTAGAGAACTTCCTGGACTCAGTGAACAATGCATCAGTTAGACTTTGGCTTAGACTCAGGCCTCTCCTAAGCACCAAGACACACCATCACCATCCTCCAAAAGGCACTGCGACATAAATCTGGAAATTCGTCGTAGACAGTCTGTCACAGGAGAGCTGCATTGAATTGTAGAAATGTGGGTAAAGCACAAGTCCCGGGTGCCTTTCAATATTGGCCCCAGGCAAAGAGACCCCTATGTGACACTATATCCTTTTCTCTCATGTTTGAGATGCCCTAATAGGCAGCATGTAGTCTTATCTCCCTTGTAATCACCAGGTTCTTATGACTGCTGTGTTTATCTGAGGCTGTGTGGTGAAATGTCGCAGGTTATTCATGAAAAATGTGATTCATGCTCGCAACACATTGCAGCCCTACTGTATATTGCTATTGTGAAGATAGTTCATTTCACACCCTCGTTACAAGTAACACCATCCCACGTTCTCCTAGGCTTATCCTGGTCAGAACTGCACATCCAGGAAACACAAGGTCACCTCTCTGAATGTCAATGGCCTATCTCACTCAGTGAAGCGTAGAAAATCCTTTCATAATAACACTCGAAACACATCAACATAACACTTTTACAAACCCCATGACTGCTATTTGAAACTGAAATTGGAAACAAAAGCGATTGAGCTAGTGAGATGGTAGGCAGCTCCTACATTGCAACAGGTCGTAAGACTCCCGCTAAGCATTTGGGGGACCGCATTTGCAGATTCCTCCCCCACAAATTGCTTTGGGCCTGGACTGGCAGTGAAGACCTATATATGTTTGAAATTGAAAACCTATGACAAGACATTAATGAAAGGTTCGATCTACAACCTTTCTCCCTGCACAATCTAGATTGCTCCTTAAGAACACCCCAGTAGTGTTGAGTGTCCTGGAATCTTGATCCTACCCCTATCCTAGCCATGATGGAGAACCCTGACCCTTGCAATAGGAACGATAAAGCTGTATTGCCTGATTTGATGGGTGACAATTGCCTGACCGTGATGTGGCGAATCGAACCCCACGGGCAGGACACTTTACTCTCATGCCTCCATGACATTTTCTGCTGCATTGACTATTTTTTGACAGAGGCCTTTTCTTTCCCATGTAACCCACTGTGACATTCGTGCAAGGATACTCATTGGCCACTTGCTGATACAGTTTAATCTTGACTTGGGACACATCGCTACTCTTGGCTTACACTGGTGCATGAGGGCTACAGCATGTAGATATCCCAGTGATAAAGAAGCCCTAGATTCATATCAGTACCTATATCCATGTCAATGCTGACTTGGTGACATCTGCTCAACCATTATGGGCAGTGTGCAAGGCTACGTGTCAGGAGTCTGATGATGAGGGACTCTGCTATTACTAAGAGGCATTCTAAGCTGCTACTGGTAGAAATTGAAAGATCTGTGAGAAACTTGACAATGAGGACTAGTACAGCTCCCTAGCTCAATGTCAAGTACCAGTTAAAGATTACAAAATGAATTCTTACTTCACAAATCAGGCAGAAGGTACCTTATTGAACTTAAAGCAATTGTGCTATAAATGCGAGAAAAAAGCGGTCCAACTACTAGTGGTGCAACTCTGACAGAAAGTGGTACAAATGTCTATTGCTGCAGTCTGTGAGATCTCTGGCCATCTGCACACCCACACATTAGACATGCCAACTAGTATTCTCGGTTAGAATACTCATTTAGAATTGTTATTTATCTTTAGTTATTAACATTCTCTATGTGGGAGTTGGGCAGAGGGAGCCTGACTTTGATGCACTGTGGATGTATAAGCTGTTTCTGGAATAAACTTCTTCTCTTACAAGTGAACTTTGACTACCAGATTACTTCACAATTTTGGCGACGATCTTTAAAGAAGAAGCTATATATAGAAGAATTTTCCAGACATCGTTCACTTTTAAGGTATTTTTCATATTTAGTGTGTTGATTGCACCTGCGGCAGTTTAAAGTTTTGTGCTCTGATTGCACCAGCGGGAGATTATGTTCAGCTGCATACACGTCTTCGTCTTTTTTCCTTTCTTTGTCGGATTTTAAAAGAAGTATTTCATGCGTGCACTGTTTGCTTTCGAGAAATTCTTTGAGGAGCGTCTCTGGCGCACTTACTATGTGGATTGCTGTTTAATTTTGTCATCGGCCGTATTTTTCATGTGTTTAATTTTATTAGCGGCCACATCTGGTGAACAGTTGAATTTTGGTTTGAGTGTAACGCACTATTCAAAAGAAAACTTACCGGAGCGTTTTCAGAACGCGTCCTCCGGTCTCGCTCCGACATCCCAACAAAGCAACGCGTCGCTACGTCAGTGACGTGATACGCACAATGGCAGGAGTGGCTGGGGAAGTGAGCCAATAGGCGAGACCGGCCAATTGCAAACAAGCAGTCAGTGACGTGATACGCCCAGCGGACATATTTGTTTTCCCCGTGTGTACTATCTCCTTAACAACGGGTGTAGTTCATGTCGGAAAATCATCACAACGAGTTAATTCATATTCTACTATTCTCCAGCGTTGGTTTTGGTAAGAAGAGCTTGGTTTTCACCTAAATTGAACTGGAACTGGAACTCTGTATAAAATATCGATTTTTATATCCAGCAGAGAACTTTGTCTACATAGTGAACAGCGGTGACTACTTTTAATTTTTTTTATTATTATTTTAACACATGACTTTTATGTTTTTAACAATTATTTCACTTTGATTTTATTGTTTCATCTAAGTCATTTTTCAATATTATTCAAAATGTCTAATATCATTTTCTACCAGTAGCAGGCGAACCAAAAATGGAATGGGGCCTATGGTACCCAATGTTTTTAGCTTATGTAGATGTGTTAGAAGAGGATGGTTGTTCTCCTAAGAGAAAACTTGCACTTTAAAAAAATTGTCTGGGAAGAGCAGGGTTAAAAGAATTAGCAAATCTACCTCCAATAGAAAGTTCTGGTGATATAAATGTTTTTGAAGTTACTGTTAAACAAATAAGCCTTAGATTCGGGAGGAAAATTAACACCGTGATGGAAAGATTTAAATTGTATTCTCGTGCTCAGAGAGAGGATGAGTCTATTGAGGATTACGTAGCAGCATTACGTACCTTAGCTGGATTGTGTGCATTTGAAACAACTAATTTTGAACAAGTGTTAAGAGTCCAAATTATGATGAAGACTAAAAGTATGAAGATTCAAGAACGTTTATAGATGGGAACAGAATCTTCTTTAAATGCTGTACTAAATATTGCTAAAGAGATTGAACAGTCAGAAATATTTGTCAGTAAAATCAGAGGTCATGTGGTTAAGAGTGAAGACATAATTCCTGAAGTAGCAATAGTAAAAGACCATTCTAATGTTAGAAAACCTTCTTTTGTTCCTACCAGGAAAGAGAATTTTGGAAAAGACCACAAGTTTTTGGGAAAAAAAACTCAAGTGGTTTGTTACAGATGTGGTGGCACTGACCATGTGGGAAGTTACAAAGGCTGTCGCGCATTGAATAAAATTTGCATTAAATGTAAACAAACTTGGTCATTTTAGTAAAATGTGCAGATCTTCACAGAAGGTAAATTTAGTGGCATTTGGAGAAAGTGATGACTTCGAACAGTTTTCAGAAATCAACAGTTTATTGTTTGTTGGGGATATTGAGTGCAAGAGTTTTCCCAGTGATAAAATTCTGATGAATAGTCAGGAGATTTCTATGCTAATCGATTTGTGCGCTTGGTACAGTATTATAGGCAGAAATATTTTTTGACAAATTCTGGAGTACTACAAAATTGCTACCACCAGATGTTCATCTGGGTGGTTATTCGGGCCATAAAATTGACTTTGAAGGATTTATGTGGGCTGATCTTGAATTTAAAAATAGAAGGACGAGAGGGAAGGTTTATGTTGCAACCAAAGGAGTGTCCATTCTTGGTTGGCCTCACCAACAAGAGATGGGCATTAAGCTTGATCCTAATGCATCCCCGCCTGTGTATGTTGTACCTCCTGAGGATAATGAGTTCACAACCAAAATTAGAAATAAGTTTCCTTCAATTTTTACTGATGATTTAGGAAAATTTATTAACTTTCAACACAAAATCATTCTTAAGGAGGGGGCTATTCCTGTTCGACATAGAGTTAGAAATGTACCATTGGCATATCGTGATAAATTTAAATTGATTTTGTCTGATCTGGTATCTAGGAAAATCATTGAACCTACAGAATCTTCTCCCTGGGTTTCGCCAGTGGTTTTATCGCTTAAAAGCAATGGCGAACTTCGTCTATGTGTGGATCTTCGCAGTTTGAATAAGGAAATCTGGATTGATAGGCATCCGTTACCTCATATTCATGAGTTAATTTCCACATTATCTGGTGCTAGGGATTCAGTATCTATGCCGCAGCATTCGATACCGGCAATGATGGTCGCTCTCGCAGTCAGCGGAGAACAACGGAGGTGAAT
Organism: Lissotriton helveticus; assembly: GCF_964261635.1. Classification (NCBI taxonomy): domain Eukaryota; kingdom Metazoa; phylum Chordata; class Amphibia; order Caudata; family Salamandridae; genus Lissotriton; species Lissotriton helveticus. The sequence continues at coordinate 1,255,702,140 of NC_136065.1, read as the reverse complement.
GGGATTCAGTAGACCGCCAACACTGGTATCATTGCGGTCGTCGTCAGCGGGTCACTGTAGATCAAAGGGAGGCAGTCCCAGCAGTTGTGGGGATGGAGATGCGCAGGGGGATGGAGGAGTTCTTCCACAGTTGGGCCATCTCAGAGAGGCCACAGTTGAGCAGGCAGGGCAGGAGGGTGCTGACAGGGCCACTTGAAGGAGGGTACATGCTCTCGGGAACGGAGCTGTTGTCAGCTTGGGTCGTTGAGCCTTGAGGATCCTTCCGGGTCGTGGAGGCCGTCCAGCTGCAGTTCTTTCTTCTGGCAGGGCAGAGCCACATCGACACAAGTGTCAGTCCTCGTCTACTGCAGTCCTGGGGTTCTTTTGCAGTACTGAGTCGCGTTGACACAGGTGTTGGTCCTCAACTACTGCAATTTGTGTTCTGGCAAGCTCCAGGGAACCAGAGCCTTGAGTCCAAAGCGAGGTTCTTGAAGATTGGTTAAAGGCTGGAAGGTCTCTGGGGTTTTGTGGAGGCCATGCAGTGTTTCTGGAAGGGTAGCAGGTCCAGTTGACGTATCAGCTTCAGGTGGGGGGAGGGGGGGTTCTTGCCGAGTTCAGTCTGCAGTGGTTCAGTTCCTAGTCCAGCAGTGTTTTTCTTCCGTCTTCGTCTTTGATCTGTCGAATCTGAGGAACAAGGTTCTGGGAGACCCCTAAATACGAGATTTAAGGGTGTACTGAAGTTGAGGGCAGTAGCCCATGGCCACTGTCCCTTAGGGTGACTACACCTTTTGGGTGTCCTCTCACTTTGTATAGAGGGGCACATCCCTTTTCCTATTGCCCTAATTCTCCAAAGCTAGATGGAACATTTTCAAGAGAGGTGTTCACTTCAGCTCCTGGCGACCCTAGGGGTGTCAATGTGAATTGTATCAAGTAGATATGTACCTGAATCCAGGTGCGCACAGCAGAATGTATTTAACATACACTTCCAGTTTGAAATTCATGAACATTTAATCATTACATCTTGTGTCTTCATTTTTGACACAAAACATATGTTTTGCCATTTAATCAGTATTGTGTTTTTCCAACATAAACCATACACAGATTATATTATTAGAATATTTCTTCTTGATATAAACTGTTATACAATCCTATAGTGATCCATTCATTCCATGGCTTGAGGATGTTGACCTATGCATTTCAGGAAATACACATCCCTTCTTCAAGGGCCTCTATAAGCAAAAAATAACGAAAATATGTAAATAAATGTTATCGAAAACCAAACACTTCTCCAAAAATTGATCGATAGCATACTTTTCAAGTAACCTCTTTTCAGTACAAATGTGCATGTGTTACACACACTACTATCCAAATCCCTCTCACAGTAAATCGTGATCAAGTACGCAACAATATTCACAGAAGAATGGAATACGTGAATATTTCTGTCAGGGAACACCCGCTCTGTCTATTTAAACAATTAAGCATAATCAATAGCAAGTATGTGCCAGAATACCAAAAATACGCCAAACGCTGATTGTTAACCAAATCTCAACATACCATCTCCAATGCCATCCAACTAGTGAACCGCATCAAGCTGTTTTCTCTATTTGAATTACAAACGAAACGATGTGAGAGCAACTATCTTTACAGCCATACTTCAAAACAATTCTCAGCTTTAAAACAGTCCAATACCGGTCCTGATGGTGAAATGACATCCTCCGGGTCTGAACGGTTCCCGCTCTGTCGCGTTCAATCCATTTACCAACACTAGTCTCAGAAGTATAAGAGCTATACGAAACCTGCAACCCATCGGCATCTTCTGCGTTTCAACACAAACGAAGGACAACAAACTCCCACCTCGTTAATAATGCGACAACATGGCGGCCATATATGAAGGTCTATTGGATGCCGATCCCATAACTCACGGATACTTATGCATTATGATAACTAGGAATATAGTTCCCTGTTATCTAGTTCTACATTCTTAATCTTCCAGATATATCATCAGACCACTCACACAGGTGTTTATGCAAATATTAGTACTGCCATGCATTGTGATTGATAGTTAATCCCCATGTACTTGACAGTTATTGTGCACTAGTAATGAGCACTATTCATGTAATACATTTCTCACCTGATACATTCATAACCTGCAATCAACCTGATACACACTGTAACGGATGTTGTTTGTTATCTAGACGATCATACTTTTGCAGGCATATCAAGACCTATTTTTGCAGTTTGGAAATGTGATCGAGACGGCGAGTGGTGCTCGGGTCTCCGACCCTTAAGAGATTGTTCAGTGTTTTGCGGATCACTTCCAGACAGTGTACTCTTCCGTGTCAGATAGGCCGGAGGAGGACTCACACCTATTTTTGCGTTATATTGCTTTACCGCATCTCCCTGATGTTGACAGGGAACAAATGGATGCTACAATAACCGCGGATGAGTTGGCTCTTGCGATTCGCTCGCTGCGTTCAGGGAAAGCTATGGGTCCCAACGGTCTGCCTATTGAACTTTACAAGTTGCGGCCTGACAAGATGGCTCCCTATTTAAGGGATATGTTTTTGGAGTCACGCGAGTGTGGTTCTCTCCCCCGTGATCAGCATCTTGCTACCATTGTGGTGATTCATAAGGAAGGGAAGCCAAGAGATAGATGTGCATCGTACCGGCCGATATCTCTTTTGAATGCCGAACCTAAGATCCTTGCAAAATTACTGGCTAACCGATTGATCACCGTTATTAGCGGGTTGATACATCCGGATGAATCCGGTTTCATCCCGCATAGTAACACTGCCCTGAATCTTAGGCGTCTGCACGGCATTCTTGCGAGGGCTGCGACGTTGCGTGACCGGCCATCTTGGCGTCGTTGGATGCCACGATGGCTTTCGATACCATGGAATAGCCATATTTATGGGCCGCATTGGCTAAGTTTGGGTTTGGACCGGTTTTATCGGCTGGGTGCGGCTTTTCTATGAGGACCCCCTCGCGCAAATTGTTGTGAATGGTCGTGTCTCTATTCCGTTTAGTCTCGAGAAAGGTACTCGTCAGGGTTGTCCCTTGTCGCCGCTTCTGTTTGCCTTGGCTCTCGAGCCCCTCACTGCGTGGATCCGGTGGGAGCCCTCGATGAAGGGTATTCAGTGGTCCTCTGAGTTTGAAGACCGCATCTCGCTTTATGGAGATGACATTTTACTGTATCTGACCTCGCCCAGGAAGTCATTGATGGTTTTGTGTGATGTTTTGACCTCTTTTGGTAGAAACTCTGGCCTGATTATTAATTGGAAGAAATCCTACCTATAACGTTCTTTCTGGTGACGTCCCTCTTCTGCCACGTAACTGTCCCATTCAGGTGACACAATCGGGGTTTAAATACCTCGGTATCTATGTTTCATTGGACCCCGCAACTCGGTATGAACAGAATCTTCGACCGCCCTTGACTAGATTGAAGCAGGACGTCGCGGGTTGGCGTAAGCTTCCGCTTTCGCAGCTTGGTCGTGCGGCCCTCTTTAAAATGATGTCTCTGCCTCGTTTTCTTTATGCCCTCCAGGACACTCTTGATATAGTTCCTGCTAGCTATTTCCGTACAGTTGAGGGTCTTCAAAGGAAGTTGATATGGGACGGTAGACCCCTTTTGCACTTGCCAAACTGACGCTCCCGTGGTATGACGGGGCTATTGCTCTCCCTGACATCAAACGTTATTATTGGGCGTCTCAATTGGGTGCCATTAATCATGGTATGTATGGTCCCGAATTGAACCCTGCTTTTGCTATGGATAAACGGCTGTTGCCTGGGGGTGATTACTATAGGGCGCTGTATTCAAAATCGGTGGTTAAGGCTTTGTCGGGCCTACCAAGTCGGCAGTACGTATGTGGCAGGACGCAACTTGTTCTATGGGATGGAAAGACCGCTTGACTCTAGCGACCCCGCTTTTTGGCTCGGATCAGCTTGGCAAATTGTGGAAAACCAAGGGTTTGTTAAGTGGGACCTCATTGGTATTAGTAAGGTGGGAGACCTCTGGGTCAAGGGTCATGTGAAATCGTTTGAGATGTTAAAGACGGAGTTTGAATTGGGTGACACAGAGTACTTCCGCTATGTTCAAGTTCGCCATGCTTTGATGTCAGTTTTCCTAGTGAGGTGTGTAATTCCGGAATCGTCCCTGCTAGAAGATAGATTGTTGGACGGCCATGTGCCTGATAGTACTATCTCCCTTGTCTACAAAAAATTAATTAACGATAGGTCAGACCTCCGTTTGCATCTCAGGGACTTGTGGACCCGTGACGGTCTCGAGTTAGATGACGAGGACTGGCAGTCTGCGATCTCCTCTCCCAAGGAGGTCGCGATTCCAGCTCGACTCCGACTGGTACAACTTAAGATCCTCCACAGGATATACGTCATGGGCCCCCGTTTGGTTCGAATTGGCTTTTCTGAGGAGGGCCTCTGGAAACGGACATGTGGGCAGGTGGGGACATTTCTCCATATTATTTGGGAATGTCCTGAAGTTGCTGCTTTCTGGAACGGGGTGCATGAGGTGATGAAGGAAGTGACAGGTGTAGCAATCCTGCCGGAAGCCAGGCGCTGCTTGTTAAATGTCTGGGAACCCACGGATTATAATGCTGCCCAGACTCAGTGGGCGACCCTGGGGGCCATGATTGCCAAGCGAGATATTACTCAGTTGTGGGGGTCCCAGAGGCCTCCTACAGTTGAAGTATGGAAGGAAAACATGGACTGGTGTATGTTCAGGGAAAAAGCTGTGTATTTGGCCCGGGGACGTCCCCGGAAATGGTGTAGGGTGTGGGGACCTTGGAATAGTTATCGTGGGGATATATATACACCGCCTGTAGTAGATAACACTGATGTCCCACTCTCCCCCTGACCCCACATTCTGGCTATTAAATTATATGTGTATTGAATCGGCCCATGTCCCCCCCTCCCTTTCCTTATATTGATTACTGATTTTGCCGTAATGTCTTTTTCTTCCTCGTTTGAACTGGTACTTTGTATGACAATTTTTCTGCCTTGCCTGTTTATATTTTTTCAAAAAAAAGAAACAAAAAAAAAAAGAATGATCTTATGCCTTTTTGCCCTTCTTAGGATTTCCAGATCTCCCCTCTTTATTTTAGTTACCAGTTGTGATGTGATTTTTGAAAAGGCTACTATATATATTTTTCCCTTCTCCCATTGTCATGCCCCAATGCAACTTTAATCTGATCCTTACTTATTTGATGTGCATTCAGTTTGAACCACTTCACAGCTGTCTCTTACATCTCCTTACTGTTAGGACAATGTTTCTCGTTGCCATTACCTCAGCGCGACGTGTGAGTGTGCTTCAAGCTCTTTGTATCAATCCACCCAACAGTACCTTCTTACAAGACAAACTGGTTCTGTAGACTTGAGCATCATTTCTAGTCAAAGTTGTGATGTTGTTCCACTATCAACCTGCCAGCGTTCTATGCTCCACCTCACCCCTCTAAGGAGGAGGAGAGGCTAATTCACTTGGAGACCTAAAGAGCACTCAGCGTTTACATTGATCATGGAAAAAAACACCGAGCGGATGGTCTACTGTTTGTGTGGGTTCTCTAGAGTAAAAAATGGAAAGGTAGTTTATTATTTATTTATTTGCAAGCTTATACCACGCTAGGACTCGACTCCCGAAGGAGTATCTCCGCGCCTCTGGCGAGTTCATGTAAAGAAAGGTTTCAATTTACGCAATGTGTTGATGTGGGAATTAGCTCCCTTCGTTGCATTGCTGATGTGATGTTGCATGTTGAGATTACAGTCAAGGGTTATGCCAAAAGATTTCGCGGAGTCCACAATAGTAGGTTGAACGTTGATAGCAGTGAGATGATTGAGCTAGGGCTGAATGATGTGGACTTTGGTGGAAGGTGCTATTAGGAGGAATTCTGTTTTTAACGCGTTAAGTTTGAGGTGATTCTCTGCTAGCCAGGTCTGTGTGTTCCTAAGCGTTGTGTTGAGTAATTTGATGTCGTCTACGGTGTTTATTTTGAGGTAGAGTTGGGTGTCATCAGCGTACATGTGGAATTGAACATTGGATGCTTGGAGTAGTGCGGTAAGTGGTTCCATGACTAGATTAAACATAGTAGGGGAGAGGGAGGATCCTTGAGGGACACCCAGAGTAACAGGAACTGGAGAGGACATAGTGTTATTAATTTTGAATTTTTGGGTCCTGTTGTGCCGAAAGGAGGTGAACCAATTGAGAACTGTCCCTGAGATACCCATTCTGAGATTCAACAGATCAAGTAGATTCTCATGTTTGACTGTATCGAAGGCTGAGGAGAGATCGAGTAGTATGAGGAGGCAGGACCATTCTGATCCAGTATTTGAAGTGCATCATCAATAATGTGGGTCATGGCAGATTCAGTACTGTGGCCTTCTCGGAAGCCTGATTGGTATGGGTTGAGGAGGTGAAAGTGCTCGATGTGTTTAGTCAATTGAAGGTGCACGCATTTTTCTAGCAGTTTGGCTAGAGTAGTGATATTGGTGATAGGGCGATAGTTGTTAAGTTCAGAGGGGTCAGCTGTGGGTTTCTTTAAAATGGGCGAAACCTGTCCCACTTCGAGGGAATCCGGGATGCATCCTTGTTGAAGTGAGCTATTAATGATTTTGGTCCAAAGGGAGAGAAGTAATGGTATAAAGTACTTTATGGCGGTTGCGGGTAGAGGGTCAGTGAGGTGATTGGAGGGCTTCAGTGTGCTGAGAATCTTGGCAATATTTTCTTCCGAATACATTTCAAAGGATGACCACAAAGCATTGTTTTTTAACTCAATGGGCGTTTTATTGTGTGCGCTAGAGTAGAGATTTAGATCAATAAGGAGGTCATTCTTGATGTTGTCTGTCTTTAAGTTAAAGAAGGAAGAGAATTCTTCACATGACGGCAGTGCATTAGAGGTGTTTGAAAGAGATTGAGGGACATCTCTGGATTGCGTTTTTATTAACTCGAACAGTTTTTTTGGTCGGTTTTTTGCTTGATCAAGCTGGAGGCTAAAGAAAGCAGTTTTTGAGCGTTTGATTTTTCTGAAGTAAGCGTTTCTTTTTTTCTTAAGTGTTTTGAGGTGCAAAGCAGATGGGACAGATCTCCAGTTACATTCTGCCTGTCTCATCGCTCGTCTGTCATCATTCAGAAATCCGTCATACCATGGTTTAGAGATTTTTGAAGAAACATTCTTTAATTGAAGGGGGGCAGCTGCGTTGATAATAGAGAACATCGAATTGAGGTAGTGATCGGTAAGGACCTGTACGTCAACAACGCCAATGGGAGGTAAGAGAAGATTGTGGTTGACGGAGGGTAGAGAGTTGGGGTTGAGTTTCTTCAGATCTCTCTTCCAGACCTTAGGTCTGGTGGATTGAGCAGGAATGAGCTTCATTTTTTCAATAATGAAGAAAGTGATAATGAAGTGGTCAGACCAGTCACAGGGTTGGATTGACTTGAGTTGGATAGAGTCAGCTTTTGAGATGATAAGATCTAGGATAAAGCCTTTGTCATGGGTGGGGCTGTTGCAAATTTGTGTGAGATCTAGGTCAATGAGGAAGTTTTTGAGACAATTGACTAAAGAGTCGTTGTGGTCGTTCCAATGAAGGTTGAAATCCCCCAGGAAAATCTGTGTATGTTGACGTCCAGTGTTCGTTGTGACCAGATCCATGAGGTGCTCAGAGAAGGTGAGGTTGTCTCCTGGAGGATGGTAGACAATATGTAGGGAGCAAACAGGATTAGCTTCGCTGATGATATCAAGACAAAGGTACTCACAGGAGGAGAATAGAGGTGAACTGGCTCTATTGACTGCAAGATTGCTACGGTGAATAAACGCAAGTCCACCCCCTGTTTTGCCAACCCTGTCTAGCCTAATGATATGGTAGTTAGAGGGAACTAGAATGTCAATGAGTGGTGAGGAGGAGTCTGATAACCAAGTTTCGGTGAGTATGATCAAGTCTAGGTCATATGCGATGATGAGGTCTGCAATGTCTGAGGCATGTCTGGGGCCGATCTGCAGTTCAGAAGAGTGCATTTAAGCCGAGGAGTGATGAGGGAGGAAGAGGGGTCGGGAGTGAGTGCGTGAGACTTTTTTTTAGATTATCAGGAACGATACCTCTATCGTTCTGTTTGAGGTACTAGAAATCCTCAAACTACTTCTCAGGGGTCTTACCAATAAGTAGTCCATTCAAAAGCAGCAAAGAAATCAACAGAGAATCTGAAATATGAAAAGACATCTTTATTACAATTAATTGTGAGGCTACGTCGCCCAGTCACACCTAAAGCAAATGAATGAGGCAGCCTCCTGAATGGTCTCAGCACAGACCTTTTATACCAGTTATTATGCCCTAGGCACACATTTTCTTTTTGGGAGTACATTATTGTTGGTCATTCCCAGGACGTGCACACAAAGCACTGTAGATGACAAACCCACTTTCACGATAAGTCCAGGCCATAAACAATGTCCACATAATGAATACATTCTCTAGCTGACAAGGCCGGATAAACCCAAAACAGTAAGATCACAGCCCATGTCATAAATAGTTTGTGGAGGCAGGAACAGGAACAGATGGAAGTAAGATAGGCAGGGTGTGTGTGCGATGAAAAGGTTTATGGCCTGTTGAGCCTTGATGCTATCTCATTCGGCCACTGGGAGAGGAACTGACCAAACAGGTTCCGCCTGGGGCAATGGTTCCAACTTGCACAGGTCAGAGAAAAGTCAATTAAGGTGTACGTGTCCTTTTGGAATCGAATTTGGCTGGATTATAAGCCTATGTAAAGGGCAACTCACAAAATGGCTGCCGTACACAAAATGGAAGCCGAGGGTTCAGAACGATAATGACGATTTCGAGGTGAAATCGTCACTCGAATATGATGAAAATGCTTGTACATAGTGTACTAGCCATTCTCGGTCTTTTGATATAAAAATCGTCATGCTACGACAACGTTTATTACACGAGTCCAGAATTTTCAGTACCACAGACGCTCCTTTTGCCCTCACATAGGCAATAACCTATACTCACGCTAGTCTGAGTCCAGGTCTATATTTATCAAATCATCAAGATGTTGCTGAAGCATAATTCTATTACCTAGCGACTCTCTCGGACAGGTCTCCTTACACATGCAGTAGCACAAAGGCCATATATGGCAGGACCAAATAGGAATGCCTCTATCTGTAGTATGTGGTATAAGACCACACACCCAACAATTAGTGATGTTCACTACTAACTGGTGTCGATGCAGAAACTGTACAAAAGGAATTATCAGTAAAGTCTGACCTCCTAACTAGTCCATGTTCAGGTAAAATCTGGAAAGAATGCAAAGAAGTAGAAGTAGGAAGAGACATAGGTTGGGAGGTGGGTGCAGATGTGAATTGGGCAGCAAAAACAATCCCACCCATAAAAGACAATGCCATGTTTAAAAAACACTAGAAAACACGTCATTAGGAACATATAGACAAAGTAGTGACCGCTATTACAAATGAATCACAATTTTCCACAACCCTAAGCAAAAAGTAAATCCTAAAATTATCTAGTACATTTTAGGTCTTCCTATGCATTTCTGTAATTCATTATATGTTCAAGTGAAACAGTGGTGACCCTCATTAATGCTCTGAGGTGAAAAGGGGATACTCTTTCACAGAAAATGGACTTTATTCTGCTTTTACTAAACAGAATACTACTTAAAAATAATGCCAGCAGAACAATAAAATCATTCTCCTAACACGTAGTCTATACAATCACACGGAAACCTCTTGTGCAACCAACTATGCCCAGAGTCTGTTCAAAAAGCCTCTCTGGCAGACTTCTATTGTCCATCAAATCCGCTTCCAGTGTCTTCTTCCGCGTTGGGCCTCTCGATTTCAGGCCTCTTCATGAGAAAAAGTACTGCTTAGTTGGAGTGCCCTCCTGGCAAACACCCACAGCTCACTTGAAAGTCTCAATGTCTCAAAACAATGCACCAGTGTCTCTTCTTTGTGGCAGACACTACAAATGATGTGCTCTTCATTGATCATGGGCACAAAACATCTCGTGCAGATCCAAGCACTACTTAGAAACAACCTCTCAAGATCAGCAGCACTTTCAGACTCCAACACTCATTATTTAGTGTCAGAGGACGCTCAAGCTGCTCTCTCATGGGCACCAGAATGTAGTGCCTTTTTCCGTTCTTGGATCCTCCGGTGCACTGCACTTCCGTTGAAGCAAGGGAAAAAGGGGGGGGGGGCGTGGCCAAAAACTCAGGCCAAGGGGCTCAAGGGACTGCACGCTGTCAGAGGTTAACCAGCACATAACAGGCGCTCTTTTGCACTGAAATCTCAAGGGACTGCACACTGGCAGAGGTTAACCAGCACATAACAGGTGCTCTTTTGCACTGAAATCTCAAGGGACTGTGGCAAAACCAGCTCCTTCTTCTTGATGTTGAACGCCTTCTGATGAAGCAAGTGCGGTGCTTTAAACAGTTCATTGTACAACAAGGGAACTGCAAACAGGTGGCCTGCGATCTTCAAAGGAGTGGCCACACGCCATGGGACAACTCTGTGTTGGAATACACTGTCATTCTTGAAGGCAATACAAAAACAAAGGCAATAGGCAAAACGGTGCTCTAGTCTCTTCAATTGGGTTTCCATGTGAGAGCATATCCTTCATCATCATAGCGACATGGGAATTCTATCTGAATGGATGTCCTCACACATAGTGGCATATCTAATTGGGTAAACGCATTTTATCTCAATGATATATATAAGTGTTCCTAAAATCCTCATCTAGAACATCTCAAAAGCAGGATCACATACATATTATCATAATAATTGTGCATCAGGTGGGACTATGCAATACTAATTATCAAGATGTGGAAACAAAAGACAAGAACTAGAGAGTCCTGGTATTTCCATTATTTATAATACATCTGGTCCATCAAAAATTAAAGCAGTAAAAAGGAACTAAAAACCAATTTTAGAATAGGCATTGAAAGCTTATCTTAGTATAGTATTGAGTCAGTTAATCAGTCCTAACAGTCAGACTGGAAAAATATCAGAATAGGCCTAAAGAAAATTCTTAGAAACCAGTCTAGTTATGCAAAAAAGGGAATTATACATAAGATGGGGGTCCATGGTACATTATTACTGCAATCTGAAAATGCAAACCTGAACAATACACTGATAATAATAAAAGCTGACTGGTGAAAGGAATACGGAAAAGACAATAGGACACAGCTAACATCTCCAATAACTAGGCATGATGCGCTTGGGTGATAGTCAGGCATGTGACACAACTAATGTTCCAGTTCCTGCTTCAAGAAAAAATTAAACCTGGTTTCTTTTACGGTCCAGAGCCATAGGAAGGCCACTTAGGAAGCAGAATAAAACTCACTAATGTGAAATAGAAATGAGGTCACCATGTACAAGAGTCACAAATCTATAATTTATCCTTACGTCCAATCAGGATATACAATTTTAGGGCTGCCTGTTTCCTTACAGGAAAGGGCAGTATCGTGACTACAAATAACACAATTTGTTGTTTATTTTTCTTCAATACTTATAGCCAAATTTGACATACACTGGTGAAGTGTTGTCTGTCTGGTTCACAATATGAAAAAAAGAAAAATCATATCTGTGAATTTTGGTATCAGCGAAAATTTTACCCAACTGTTGACAGCGACACGTATCGTCATAAATGTCACAACAACACGGCTGAATTTGTATTGATTTCTTAAGCAGCAACATACAACATAAAACATGCAAAAACGCACAAAACGGACGTCAAGCCATCAGATATACTCGCTGTAAAAACGAGCATATATAAATGAGCAGTGACGCATAATACCGTGTAAGGATACCCTCCTGTTTGACAGTAGATCACCAATAGTGGGTATCTGCTGTCAAATACAACTTTCGGACACACAGAACCAGTAAGAACAATTCATTATAGAACAAATACACAAACATAAAAAACGCATGAACATTTCTTTTTAAAGAAGTTGCGCAAAAACACATCTTTGTCTAACCAACCAAACTCACGTGTCTTGTCTTCTTTAAATCACCCAGAACAATCCATGAATGGTCTGTAGGCAGAAGCAACAAAAAAACATACACAACACACAAGAGAGACATTTCTGACAACAAGCGAATTCCAATTATAACTTTTAATCAGAAGACAAAACATTATACACATTAAGAAACACAAAAATAAATTTCCATTACTTAACTGTTACCATCTTGCCAGTCACCTTGCAACATGAAGCCCTTTTGACTTTTTTTTAGATGTAAAATCCTTTCCCTGACACCTAAAATTAGCCTCGTGCCACAATCTCTATGATAAAAAACTTCTGAATTGGCAAATCGTTCTTACTTATTCATGTAGGTTTCAAAATTTTAGTAAAAGGCTGCATCCTATTTTTTTTTGTCTAAGACGTAATGCAATTAAGGATTGGTTGAGTAGCATGGCTACCTGGCAAGAACAATTACATAACTATGCCGACCTCTTACCTCCTAAATCACGACCCAAAGATCTATGGGGCCCCCTTACCGCTTACCTACTTCACTTACACAATGATGAGCATTCTGTGGAAGAGGATAATTGAGAGGTAGACTGTAGAGATAACTGCTCCGTTCACACACGGAGGTATGCCCATTCACACACTTTCGAAAGCACTACCCCAACACACGCCTCTAACCTATGCTGCCCCCTGCTGACATGGCTCACTTTGGGACCTGCGTACATGAACACGCGCAGCGCATACTGTTACGCCCCCCCCGCTCCATAACATACGGAACGAGATGTGACGGGATTACGGGGTGACGATAGTCCTCCTGTCCCCCCCTCACCTCTTGTGTTACTCGGACCTAGATCGGAACGGATATTCTCACTTAGATAATCGTCCACTACAACACATCCATAGCAAGACACAATATCGCACTCTCTGCACGGCAAGCGAGCACAATACCTTCCCCGTGGTTGAGTCACCATTACTGCGACAGTAGTGACACGGCCAGAATTGCCTGACATCCGATGCAGGATAGTGACTTCGACCCTGCGCCCCCCCGCACATCTGTGCTTCATCATTCCACTGCTCCGACACAGAGGCGTCACTGGGGGAAGGGAAAGGAAATGTTATGTTGTTATGATGTTTTAAATGTAAAAAATAACCTCATTGCTTTGCTGCTCAAAACCTACAATGTAGTCAAGTTGATCTCCTGCATTTTTCTTCACAACCCATGTCTCATACTAACGCGGCCGGCCCGGTTGGGTTGTAGGCGGCTTGCTGTGTGCATCCCATGACCTTATTAAGACTACATGTCCATCCTCTTACGTGACACTGGGGAAGCCGGCCCAAGAATGTGGGTTGTAGGCGCTGAGCTGTATTACATGTGTTTATGACCAATAAAGGTTTTCAAAAAAAAAAAAAATAAAATAAAATAAGACGTAATGCAACACTTCGTTTTCGTTTTTTAGAGCAGAAATACAAATGTCATGATGTTGGGACTTTTAAAGAAACCTTTCAAGAAACCTTTTTTATATTTCTCTTTGGAATTAAGTCTTTAACTTTAAACCAGAAATTCCACCTTTCAGAGGCCTTTTTAGCAACGTTATTCTGCATTTCACAGAGACAAGGCTCTAATTTAAAAGGTCACAATGTCAACATGAGAAAGACAGAAAGCCTACTGCATTTACTGTGAAGAGTTCACACATACCAGTTTTTTAGAACAAATGTTTGCTACCACCCTATACAATGATACTCATTTTAGCGACCTAACATTGATGAACGTCTGAAATGGGCCCCGCTAAATTTAGAACCTTCAACCCTGATATTAAGCACAAAGTTCTGCACCGGGTACATTGGCTCACCGAGCTATGAAAAACAACCTCAATAACAACCCACAAGTTTGTATTATACCCAAATGTATGCATTTACTGAAGCCAGAGACACTTTCACTATGGTAAATGACAAGAATCTGTGTTAAAAAAAAACATTTAACTCAATTTCGACTTTTATCTTTGGGGCACTTAAAAATAAATATCCTATAATTATTTTACATATTAATCATCCACAGGATGTTATTTACACCTTACAGGACAAGACATTAGTCATATCTCATGTAAATCCTTGGAAAAATGAGTTTTTTACGCCTGCGCCAAGTGAAAACCAACATGCAAATTACCTAATTACACCGTAACACATAACTTAAATCAAATTTTAATACAAGGAGGTCATAGTATGAGTATTAAGCTTTATAAATATCAAAAAACGATTTTGAAAAGCATTTATTTTTTCTCAAATAATTTTTCCATAATTAATAATTTTTCGTTCAATGAAACCAATTATCTGTTTTTATGATAACTCCACATATAAAGGTAAGCTGCATCCCTTGCCTATCATTTTTAGATGCATTTATTTATACGCCCACGCACAAAAATCCTAACTTAAAACATGACATTTTTCGCGCCATTTTTAAAGGGCAATCAGTATTTTAACAAAAGAACCAAAAATATACTTTCAAAAATTGCTTAAAGAGAAGAAAACCCCATTTGGATGTCTTCCAGTGATACAAAGTGATAACCTTATTTTTGTAACCCTCTAAAACACTATTCTGAAATGAAAAAAATCCAACTGTGCTAAGTCCTGGGCCTAAATAAACGTTCCAATGCTATTTATGGCCTTCAAAAAACAACATCTGCTGCCTTAAGGCAGGAAAGGCTGAAAACCTGAAAGAGTGCTGAAACCTGAGCACGCTTTTACTTTTACTGAAAACAGACATTTTGAGTTTTTAAAAATGCACGTGCAAAAAGATGCATTTAAATCTAGCAAGAAAAAATGTACTTTAGCTGAAGTGTTTGCCTTTAAAAAACGCTACAAATTCGTTTTGCTACCAAAGGCACAATTATTTTTGAGGCCCTTCATATTCCTAGTGAATGTGAATTGACTTATCTATTTTAAGCATTTAACAGTTTGCACATATGCGTTTTTTGCTTAGTCTGTAAATTAAATAGCAACACATAGCGAATTTTAGCATGTGACATAGAAAATTGCTGGAGTGTTATTTAATTTCTACTTAATATTAATTAATCTGACATTTTACTTAACAGACTGAAAACATCAAGAAACCTACAAACACATTGAGCTCATTGCAGACATAAAGAAAAGATTTAAACACTCTGGACACACAATACAGTGCTGTAGCTATTACTGAAGTTACACTAATGAGAAAAACCACATAGACATTGAAACACACATTGAACCCACAAATCGACACTCAGGACGAAAATAAAGCCATTTGTAAATACTAGCTAAGTCATATTTACAAGAAACACGTATTATGTCATATTTTAATTCCCTGGGGATACAAAATCACCAAAGAAGAAATATGTTTTATAAATCTAAACCTATTAGATATCCCCTTTAGGGGAAGCCGGCTAATCCAAACGTATACAAAGTTGGCCAACACAAATCTCCAAATTCGCTAAGATCAGGCATCTTATAGCTCACTGATCTAGCTTCAAACTTCAAGGGGGCTATCTCTATCGATACACTCGTAAATATACAAGACCCTCGGTTTTTGAAAATTGCAATATTCAAATAAAACTAAGGACCAAAGAACTAAGGACTGGGAGCGACCCACTTATACTTCAACTCTTACTTTTACTAATCAAAATATTATCCAAATTGTAACTGTCAAGTTCTAACTGCACTAACAGTCTCTTTTTTTTTTTTTAAAACACTTACGCCAAAATGGTTCCTCAGTTAGGAGTGACATCTTTTGGAGAGTTTAAGTCAGAAAAATCAAAAATATACTGGGCCGCAAAGACAAAGAATCCCCCAGAACCTCTGTGCACAGAGTACCTCTTTTAGTAGATTTCTGCCTTGCCTGCCCCAGTAGATTTCTGTCCTCTGACAAGATTACTCCTCCAGATAGTCACTTCTTGATGAGGCCCACTGTTGGTCGTGCCATTTGAGGTAATAGAAATCCTCAAACTCCTTCTCAGGGGTCTTACCAATAAGTAGTCCATTCAAAAGCAGCAAAGAAATCAACAGAGAATCTGAAATATGAAAAGACATCTTTATTACAATTAATTGTGAGGCTACGTCGCCCAGTCACACCTAAAGCAATTGAATGAGGCAGCCTCCTGAATGGTCTCAGCACAGACCTTTTATACCAGTTATTATGCCCTAGGCACACGTTTTCTCTTTGGGAGTACATTATTGTTGGTCATTCCCAGGACGTGCACACAAAGCACTGTAGATGACAAACCCACTTTCAAGATAAGTCCAGACCATAAACAATGTCCACATGATGAATACATTCTCTAGCTGACAAGGCCGGATAAACCCAAAACAGTAAGATCACAGCCCATGTCATAAATAGTTAGTGGAGGCAGGAACAGGAACAGATGGAAGTAAGATAGGCAGGGTGTGTGTGCGATGAAAAGGTTTATGGCCTGTTGAGCCTTGATGCTATCTCATTCGTCCACTGGGAGAGGAACTGACCAAACAGGTTCCGCCTGGGGCAATGGTTCCAACTTGCACAGGTCAGAGAAAAGTCAATTAAGGTGTACGTGTCCTTTTGGAATCGAATTTGGCTGGATTATAAGCCTATGTAAAGGGCAACTCATAAAATGGCTGCCGTACACAAAATGGAAGCCGAGGGTTCAGAACGACAATGACGATTTTGAGGTGAAATCGTCACTGGAATATGATGAAAATGCTTGTACATAGTGTACTAGCCATTCTCGGTCTTTTGATATAAAAATCGTCATGCTACGACAAAGTTTATTACACGAGTCCAGAATTTTCAGTACCACAGACGCTCCTTTTGCCCTTACATAGGCAATAACCTATACTCACGCTAGTCTGAGTCCAGGTCTATATCAAATCATCAAGATGTTGCTGAAGCATAATCATATTACCTAGCGACTCTCTCGGGACAGGTCTCCTTACACATGCAGTAGCACAAAGGACATATATGGCAGGACCAAATAGGAATGCCTCTATCTGTAGTATGTGGTATAAGACCACACACCCAACAATTAGTGATGTTCACTACTAACTGGTGTCGATGCAGAAACTGTACAAAAGGAATTATCAGTAAAGTCTGACCTCCTAACTAGTCCATGTTCAGGTAAAATCTGGAAAGAATGCAAAGAAGTAGAAGTAGGAAGAGACATAGGTTGGGAGGTGGGTGCAGATGTGAATTGGGCAGCAAAAACAATCCCACCCATAAAAGACAATGCCATGTTTAAAAAACACTAGAAAACACGTCATTAAGAACATATAGACAAAGTAGTGACCGCTATTACAAATGAATCACAATTTTCCACAACCCTAAGCAAAAACTAAATCCTAAAGTTATCTAGTACATTTTAGGTCTTCCTATGCATTTCTGTAATTCATTATATGTTCAAGTGAAACAGTGGTGACCCTCATTAATGCTCCGAGGTGAAAAGGGGATACTCTTTCACAGAAAATGGACTTTATTCTGCTTTTACTAAACAGAATACTACTTTAAAATAATGCCAGCAGAACAATAAAATCATTCTCCTAACACGTAGTCTATACAATCACACGGAAACCTCTTGTGCAACCAACTATGCCCAGAGTCTGTTCAAAAAGCCTCTCTGGCAGACTTCTATTGTCCATCAAATCCGCTTCCAGTGTCTTCTTCTGCGTTGGGCCTCTCGATTTCAGGCCTCTTCATGAGAAAAAGTACTGCTTAGTTGGAGTGCCCTCCTGGCAAACACCCACAGCTCACTTGAAAGTCTCAATGTCTCAAAACAATGCACCAGTGTCTCTTCTTTGTGGCAGACACTACAAATGATGTGCTCTTCATTGATCATGGGCACAAAACATCTCGTGCAGATCCAAGCACTACTTAGAAACAACCTCTCAAGATCAGCAGCACTTTCAGACTCCAACACTCATTATTTAGTGTCAGAGGACGCTCAAGCTGCTCTCTCATGGGCACCAGAATGTAGTGCCTTTTTCCGTTCTTGGATCCTCCGGTGCACTGCACTTCCGTTGAAGCAAGGGAAAAAAGGGGGGTGCGTGGCCAAAAACCCAGGCCAAGGGGCTCAAGGGACTGCACACTGTCCGAGGTTAACCAGCACATAACAGGCGCTCTTTTGCACTGAAATCTCAAGGGACTGCACACTGGCAGAGGTTAACCAGCACATAACAGGTGCTCTTTTGCACTGAAATCTCAAGGGACTGTGGCAAAACCAGCTCCTTCTTCTTGATGTTGAACGCCTTCTGATGAAGCAAGTGCGGTGCTTTAAACAGTTCATTGTACAACAAGGGGACTGAAAACAGGTGGCCTGCGATCTTCAAAGGAGTGGCCACACGCCATGGGACAACTCTGTGTTGGAATACACTGTCATTCTTGAAGGCAATACAAAAACAAAGGCAATAGGCAAAACGGTGCTCTAGTCTCTTCAATTGGGTTTCCGTGTGAGAGCATATCCTTCATCATCATAGCGACATGGGAATTCTATCTGAATGGATGTTCTCACACATAGTGGCATATCTAATTGGGTAAACGCATTTTATCTCAATGATACATATAAGTGTTCCTAAAATCCTCATCTAGAACATCTCAAAAGCGGGATCACATACATATTATCATAATAATTGTGCATCAGGTGGGACTATGCAATACTAATTATCAAGATGTGGAAACAAAAGACAAGAACTAGAGAGTCCTGGTATTTCCATTATTTATAATACATCTGGTCCATCAAAAATTAAAGCAGTAAAAAGGAACTAAAAACCAATTTTAGAATAGGCATTGAAAGCTTATCTTCGTATAGTATTGAGTCAGTTAATCAGTCCTAACAGTCAGACTGGAAAAACATCAGAATAGGCCTAAAGAAAATTCTTAGAAACCAGTCTAGTTATGCAAAAAAGGGAATTATACATAAGATGGGGGTCCATGGTACATTATTACTGCAATCTGAAAATGCAAACCTGAACAATACACTGATAATAATAAAAGCTGACTGGTGAAAGGAATACGGAAAAGACAATAGGACACAGCTAAAATCTCCAATAACTAGGCATGATGCGCTTGGGTGATAGTCAGGCATGTGACACAACTAATGTTCCAGTTCCTGCTTCAGGAAAAAATTAAACCTGGTTTCTTTTACGGTCCAGAGCCATAGGAAGGCCACTTAGGAAGCAGAATAAAACTCACTAATGTGAAATAGAAATTAGGTCACCATGTACAAGAGTCACAAATCTATAATTTATCCTTACGTCCAATCAGGATATACAATTTTAGGGCTGCCTGTTTCCTTACAGGAAAGGGCAGTATCGTGACTACAAATAACACAATTTGTTGTTTATTTTTCTTCAATACTTATAGCCAAATTTGACATACACTGGTGAAGTGTTGTCTGTCTGGTTCACAATATGAAAAAAAGAAAAATCATATCTGTGAAAAACTTCTGAATTGGCAAATCGTTCTTACTTATTCATGTAGGTTTCAAAATTTTAGTAAAAGGCTGCATCCTATTTTTTTTGTCTAAGACGTAATGCAACACTTCGTTTTCGTTTTTTAGAGCAGAAATACAAATGTCATGATGTTGGGACTTTTAAAGAAACCTTTCAAGAAACCTTTTTTATATTTCTCTTTGGAATTAAGTCTTTAACTTTAAACCAGAAATTCCACCTTTCAGAGGCCTTTTTAGCAACGTTATTCTGCATTTCACAGAGACAAGGCTCTAATTTAAAAGGTCACAATGTCAACATGAGAAAGACAGAAAGCCTACTGCATTTACTGTGAAGAGTTCAGACATACCAGTTTTTTAGAACAAATGTTTGCTACCACCCTATACAATGATACTCATTTTAGCGACCTAACATTGATGAACGTCTGAAATGGGCCCCGCTAAATTTAGAACCTTCAACCCTGATATTAAGCACAAAGTTCTGCACCGGGTACATTGGCTCACCGAGCTATGAAAAACAACCTTAATAACAACCCACAAGTTTGTATTATACCCAAATGTATGCATTTACTGAAGCCAGAGACACTTTCACTATGGTAAATGACAAGAATCTGTGTTAAAAAAAAACATTTAACTCAATTTCGACTTTTATCTTTGGGGCACTTAAAAATAAATATCCTATAATTATTTTACATATTAATCATCCACAGGATGTTATTTACACCTTACAGGACAAGACATTAGTCATATCTCATGTAAATCCTTGGAAAAATGAGTTTTTTACGCCTGCGCCAAGTGAAAACCAACATGCAAATTACCTAATTACACCGTAACACATAACTTAAATCAAATTTTAATACAAGGAGGTCATAGTATGAGTATTAAGCTTTATAAATATCAAAAAACGATTTTGAAAAGCATTTATTTTTTCTCAAATAATTTTTCCATAATTAATAATTTTTCGTTCAATGAAACCAATTATCTGTTTTTATGATAACTCCACATATAAAGGTAAGCTGCATCCCTTGCCTATCATTTTTAGATGCATTTATTTATGCGCCCACGCACAAAAATCCTAACTTAAAACATGACATTTTTGGCGCCATTTTTAAAGGGCAATCAGTATTTTAACAAAAGAACCAAAAATATACTTTAAAAAATGCTTAAAGAGAAGAAAACCCCATTTGGATGTCTTCCAGTGATACAAAGTGATAACCTTATTTTTGTAACCCTCTAAAACACTATTCTGAAATGAAAAAAATCCAACTGTGCTAAGTCCTGGGCCTAAATAAACGTTCCAATGCTATTTATGGCCTTCGAAAAACAACATCTGCTGCCTTAAGGCAGGAAAGGCTGAAAACCTGAAAGAGTGCTGAAACCTGAGCACGCTTTTACTTTTACTGAAAACAGACATTTTGAGTTTTTAAAAATGCACGTGCAAAAAGATGCATTTAAATCTAGCAAGAAAAAATGTACTTTAGCTGAAGTGTTTGCCTTTAAAAAACGCTACAAATTCGTTTTGCTACCAAAGGCACAATTATTTTTGAGGCCCTTCATATTCCTAGTGAATGTGAATTGACTTATCTATTTTAAGCATTTAACAGTTTGCACATATGCGTTTTTTGCTTAGTCTGTAAATTAAATAGCAACACATAGCGAATTTTAGCATGTGACATAGAAAATTGCTGGAGTGTTATTTAATTTCTACTTAATATTAATTAATCTGACATTTTACTTAACAGACTGAAAACATCAAGAAACCTACAAACACATTGAGCTCATTGCAGACATAAAGAAAAGATTTAAACACTCTGGACACACAATACAGTGCTGTAGCTATTACTGAAGTTACACTAATGAGAAAAACCACATAGACATTGAAACACACATTGAACCCACAAATCGACACTCAGGACGAAAATAAAGCCATTTGTAAATACTAGCTAAGTCATATTTACAAGAAACACGTATTATGTCATATTTTAATTCCCTGGGGATACAAAATCACCAAAGAAGAAATATGTTTTATAAATCTAAACCTATTAGATATCCCCTTTAGGAAAAGCCGGCTAATCCAAACGTATACAAAGTTGGCCAACACAAATCTCCAAATTCGCTAAGATCAGGCATCTTATAGCTCACTGATCTAGCTTCAAACTTCAAGGGGGCTATCTCTATCGATACACTCGTAAATATACAAGATCCTCGGTTTTTGAAAATTGCAATATTCAAATAAAACTAAGGACCAAAGAACTAAGGACTGGGAGCGACCCACTTATACTTCAACTCTTACTTTTACTAATCAAAATATTATCCAAATTCTAACTGTCAAGTTCTAACTGCACTAACAGTCTCTTTTTTTTTTTTTTAAAACACTTACGCCAAAATGCTTCCTCAGTTAGGAGTGACATCTTTTGGAGAGTTTAAGTCAGAAAAATCAAAAATATACTGGCCCGCAAAGACAAAGAATCCCCCAGAACCTCTGTGCACAGAGTACCTCTTTTAGTAGATTTCTGCCTTGCCTGCCCCAGTAGATTTCTGTCCTCTGACAAGATTACTCCTCCAGATAGTCACTTCTTGATGAGGCCCACTGTTGGTCGTGCCATTTGAGGTAATAGAAATCCTCAAACTCCTTCTCAGGGGTCTTACCAATAAGTAGTCCATTCAAAAGCAGCAAAGAAATCAACAGAGAATCTGAAATATGAAAAGACATCTTTATTACAATTAATTGTGAGGCTACGTCGCCCAGTCACACCTAAAGCAATTGAATGAGGCAGCCTCCTGAATGGTCTCAGCACAGACCTTTTATACCAGTTATTATGCCCTAGGCACACGTTTTCTCTTTGGGAGTACATTATTGTTGGTCATTCCCAGGACGTGCACACAAAGCACTGTAGATGACAAACCCACTTTCAAGATAAGTCCAGACCATAAACAATGTCCACATAATGAATACATTCTCTAGCTGACAAGGCCGGATAAACCCAAAACAGTAAGATCACAGCCCATGTCATAAATAGTTAGTGGAGGCAGGAACAGGAACAGGAACAGATGGAAGTAAGATAGGCAGGGTGTGTGTGCGATGAAAAGGTTTATGGCCTGTTGAGCCTTGATGCTATCTCATTCGGCCACTGGGAGAGGAACTGACCAAACAGGTTCCGCCTGGGGCAATGGTTCCAACTTGCACAGGTCAGAGAAAAGTCAATTAAGGTGTACGTGTCCTTTTGGAATCGAATTTGGCTGGATTATAAGCCTATGTAAAGGGCAACTCATAAAATGGCTGCCGTACACAAAATGGAAGCCGAGGGTTCAGAACGACAATGACGATTTCGAGGTGAAATCGTCACTGGAATATGATGAAAATGCTTGTACATAGTGTACTAGCCATTCTCGGTCTTTTGATATAAAAATCGTCATGCTACGACAAAGTTTATTACACGAGTCCAGAATTTTCAGTACCACAGACGCTCCTTTTGCCCTTACATAGGCAATAACCTATACTCACGCTAGTCTGAGTCCAGGTCTATATCAAATCATCAAGATGTTGCTGAAGCATAATCCTATTACCTAGCGACTCTCTCGGGACAGGTCTCCTTACACATGCAGTAGCACAAAGGACATATATGGCAGGACCAAATAGGAATGCCTCTATCTGTAGTATGTGGTATAAGACCACACACCCAACAATTAGTGATGTTCACTACTAACTGGTGTCGATGCAGAAACTGTACAAAAGGAATTATCAGTAAAGTCTGACCTTCTAACTAGTCCATGTTCAGGTAAAATCTGGAAAGAATGCAAAGAAGTAGAAGTAGGAAGAGACATAGGTTGGGAGGTGGGTGCAGATGTGAATTGGGCAGCAAAAACAATCCCATCCATAAAAGACAATGCCATGTTTAAAAAACACTAGAAAACACGTCATTAAGAACATATAGACAAAGTAGTGACCGCTATTACAAATGAATCACAATTTTCCACAACCCTAAGCAAAAAGTAAATCCTAAAGTTATCTAGTACATTTTAGGTCTTCCTATGCATTTCTGTAATTCATTATATGTTCAAGTGAAACAGTGGTGACCCTCATTAATGCTCTGAGGTGAAAAGGGGATACTCTTTCACAGAAAATGGACTTTATTCTGCTTTTACTAAACAGAATACTACTTTAAAATAATGCCAGCAGAACAATAAAATCATTCTCCTAACACGTAGTCTATACAATCACACGGAAACCTCTTGTGCAACCAACTATGCCCAGAGTCTGTTCAAAAAGCCTCTCTGGCAGACTTCTATTGTCCATCAAATCCGCTTCCAGTGTCTTCTTCTGCGTTGGGCCTCTCGATTTCAGGCCTCTTCATGAGAAAAAGTACTGCTTAGTTGGAGTGCCCTCCTGGCAAACACCCACAGCTCACTTGAAAGTCTCAATGTCTCAAAACAATGCACCAGTGTCTCTTCTTTGTGGCAGACACTACAAATGATGTGCTCTTCATTGATCATGGGCACAAAACATCTCGTGCAGATCCAAGCACTACTTAGAAACAACCTCTCAAGATCAGCAGCACTTTCAGACTCCAACACTCATTATTTAGTGTCAGAGGACGCTCAAGCTGCTCTCTCATGGGCACCAGAATGTAGTGCCTTTTTCCGTTCTTGGATCCTCCGGTGCACTGCACTTCCGTTGAAGCAAGGGAAAAAGGGGGGGTGCGTGGCCAAAAACCCAGGCCAAGGGGCTCAAGGGACTGCACACTGTCCGAGGTTAACCAGCACATAACAGGCGCTCTTTTGCACTGAAATCTCAAGGGACTGCACACTGGCAGAGGTTAACCAGCACATAACAGGTGCTCTTTTGCACTGAAATCTCAAGGGACTGTGGCAAAACCAGCTCCTTCTTCTTGATGTTGAACGCCTTCTGATGAAGCAAGTGCGGTGCTTTAAACAGTTCATTGTACAACAAGGGGACTGAAAACAGGTGGCCTGCGATCTTCAAAGGAGTGGCCACACGCCATGGGACAACTCTGTGTTGGAATACACTGTCATTCTTGAAGGCAATACAAAAACAAAGGCAATAGGCAAAACGGTGCTCTAGTCTCTTCAATTGGGTTTCCATGTGAGAGCATATCCTTCATCATCATAGCGACATGGGAATTCTATCTGAATGGATGTTCTCACACATAGTGGCATATCTAATTGGGTAAACGCATTTTATCTCAATGATACATATAAGTGTTCCTAAAATCCTCATCTAGAACATCTCAAAAGCGGGATCACATACATATTATCATAATAATTGTGCATCAGGTGGGACTATGCAATACTAATTATCAAGATGTGGAAACAAAAGACAAGAACTAGAGAATCCTGGTATTTCCATTATTTATAATACATCTGGTCCATCAAAAATTAAAGCAGTAAAAAGGAACTAAATACCAATTTTAGAATAGGCATTGAAAGCTTATCTTCGTATAGTATTGAGTCAGTTAATCAGTCCTAACAGTCAGACTGGAAAAACATCAGAATAGGCCTAAAGAAAATTCTTAGAAACCAGTCTAGTTATGCAAAAAAGGGAATTATACATAAGATGGGGGTCCATGGTACATTATTACTGCAATCTGAAAATGCAAACCTGAACAATACACTGATAATAATAAAAGCTGACTGGTGAAAGGAATACGGAAAAGACAATAGGACACAGCTAAAATCTCCAATAGCTAGGCCTGATGCGCTTGGGTGATAGTCAGGCATGTGACACAACTAATGTTCCAGTTCCTTCTTCAGGAAAAAATTAAACCTGGTTTCTTTTACGGTCCAGAGCCATAGGAAGGCCACTTAGGAAGCAGAATAAAACTCACTAATGTGAAATAGAAATTAGGTCACCATGTACAAGAGTCACAAATCTATAATTTATCCTTACGTCCAATTAGGATATATAATTTTAGGGCTGCCTGTTTCCTTACAGGAAAGGGCAGTATCGTGACTACAAATAACACAATTTGTTGTTTATTTTTCTTCAATACTTATAGCCAAATTTGACATACACTGGTGAAGTGTTGTCTGTCTGGTTCACAATATGAAAAAAAAGAAAAATCTTATCTGTGAACTTTGGTATCAGCGAAAATTTTACCCAACTGTTGACAGCGACACGTATCGTCCTAAATGTCACAACAACACGGGTGAATTTGTATTGATTTCTTAAGCAGCAACATACAACATAAAACATGCAAAAACGCACAAAACGGACGTCAAGCCATCAGATATACTCGCTGTAAAAACGAGCATATATAAATGAGCAGTGACGCATAATACCGTGTAAGGATACCCTCCTGTTTGACAGTAGATCACCAATAGTGGGTATCTGCTGTCAAATACAACTTTCGGACACACAGAACCAGTAAGAACAATTCATTATAGAACAAATACACAAACATAAAAAACGCATGAACATTTCTTTTTAAAGAAGTCGCGCAAAAACACATCTTTGTCTAACCAACCAAACTCACGTGTCTTGTCTTCTTTAAATCACCCAGAACAATCCATTAATGGTCTGTAGGCAGAAGCAACAAAAAAACATACACAACACACAAGAGAGACATTTCTGACAACAAGCGAATTCCAATTATAACTTTTAATCAGAAGACAAAACATTATACACATTAAGAAACACAAAAATAAATTTCCATTACTTAGCTGTTACCATCTTGCCAGTCACCTTGCAACATGAAGCCCTTTTGACTTTTTAGATGTAAAATCCTTTCCCTGACACCTAAAATTAGCCTCGTGCCACAATCTCTATGATAAAAAACTTCTGAATTGGCAAATCGTTCTTACTTATTCATGTAGGTTTCAAAATTTTAGTAAAAGGCTGCATCCTATTTTTTTTGTCTAAGACGTAATGCAACACTTCGTTTTCGTTTTTTAGAGCAGAAATACAAATGTCATGATGTTGGGACTTTTAAAGAAACCTTTCAAGAAACCTTTTTTATATTTCTCTTTGGAATCAAGTCTTTAACTTTAAACCAGAAATTCCACCTTTCAGAGGCCTTTTTAGCAACGTTATTCTGCATTTCACAGAGACAAGGCTCTAATTTAAAAGGTCACAATGTCAACATGAGAAAGACAGAAAGCCTACTGCATTTACTGTGAAGAGTTCACACATACCAGTTTTTTAGAACAAATGTTTGCTACCACCCTATACAATGATACTCATTTTAGCGACCTAACATTGATGAACGTCTGAAATGGGCCCCGCAAAATTTAGAACCTTCAACCCTGATATTAAACACAAAGTTCTGCACCGGGTACATTGGCTCACCGAGCTATGAAAAACAACCTCAATAACAACCCACAAGTTTGTATTATACCCAAATGTATGCATTTACTGAAGCCAGAGACACTTTCACTATGGTAAATGACAAGAATCTGTGTTAAAAAAAACATTTAACTTAATTTCGACTTTTATCTTTGGGGCACTTAAAAATAAATATCCTATACTTATTTTACATATTAATCATCCACAGGATGTTATTTACACGTTACATGACAAGACATTAGTCATATCTCATGTAAATCCTTGGAAAAATGAGTTTTTTACGCCCGCGCCAAGTGAAAACCAACATGCAAATTACCTAATTACACCGTAACACATAACTTAAATCAAATTTTAATACAAGGAGGTCATAGTATGAGTATTAAGCTTTATAAATATCAAAAAACGATTTTGAAAAGCATTTATTTTTTTCTCAAATAATTTTTCCATAATTAATAATTATTCGTTCAATGAAACCAATTATCTGTTTTTATGATAACTCCACATATAAAGGTAAGCTGCATCCCTTGCCTATCATTTTTAGATGCATTTATTTATGCGCCTACGCACAAAAATCCTAACTTAAAACATGACATTTTTCGCGCCATTTTTAAAGGGCAATCAGTATTTTAACAAAAGAACCAAAAATATACTTTAAAAAATTGCTTAAAGAGAAAAAAAACCCATTTGGATGTCTTCCAGTGATACAAAGTGATAACCTTATTTTTGTAACCCTCTAAAACACTATTCTGAAATGAAAAAAATCCAACTGTGCTAAGTCCTGGGCCTAAATAAACGTTCCAATGCTATTTATGGCCTTCGAAAAACAACATCTGCTGCCTTAAGGCAGGAAAGGCTGAAAACCTGAAAGAGTGCTGAAACCTGAGCACGCTTTTACTTTTACTGAAAACAGACATTTTGAGTTTTTAAAAATGCACGTGCAAAAAAATGCATTTAAATCTAGCAAGAAAAAATGTACTTTAGCTGAAGTGTTTGCCTTTAAAAAACGCTACAAATTCGTTTTGCTACCAAAGGCACAATTATTTTTGAGGCCCTTCATATTCCTAGTGAATGTGAATTGACTTATCTATTTTAAGCATTTAACAGTTTGCACATATGCGTTTTTTGCTTAGTCTGTAAATTAAATAGCAACACATAGCGAATTTTAGCATGTGACATAGAAAATTGCTGGAGTGTTATTTAATTTCTACTTAATATTAATTAATCTGACATTTTACTTAACAGACTGAAAACATCAAGAAACCTACAAACACATTGAGCTCATTGCAGACATAAAGAAAAGATTTAAACACTCTGGACACACATTACAGTGCTGTAGCTATTATTGAAGTTACACTAATGAGAAAAACCACATAGACATTGAAACACACATTGAACCCACAAATCGACACTCAGGACGAAAATAAAGCCATTTGTAAATACTAGCTAAGTCATATTTACAAGAAACACGTATTATGTCATATTTTAATTCCCTGGGGATACAAAATCACCAAAGAAGAAATATGTTTTATAAATCTAAACCTATTAGATATCCCCTTTAGGGGAAGCCGGCTAATCCAAACGTATACAAAGTTGGCCAACACAAATCTCCAAATTCGCTAAGATCAGGCATCTTATAGCTCACTGATCTAGCTTCAAACTTCAAGGGGGCTATCTCTATCGATGCACTCGTAAATATACAAGACCCTCGGTTTTTGAAAATTGCAATATTCAAATAAAACTAAGGACCAAAGAACTAAGGACTGGGAGCGACCCACTTATACTTCAACTCTTACTTTTACTAGTCAAAATATTATCCAAATTCTAACTGTCAAGTTCTAACTGCACTAACAGTCTCTTTTTTTTTTTTTTAAACACTTACGCCAAAAAGGTTCCTCAGTCAGGAGTGACATCTTTTGGAGAGTTTAAGTCAGAAAGATCAAAAATATACTGGGCCGCAAAGACAAAGAATCCCCCAGAACCTCTGTGCACAGAGTACCTCTTTTAGTAGATTTCTGCCTTGCCTGCCCCATGAGATTTCTGTCCTCTGACAAGATTACTCCTCCAGATAGTCACTTCTTGATGAGGCCCACTGTTGGTCGTGCCATTTGAGGTACTAGAAATCCTCAAACTCCTTCTCAGGGGTCTTACCAATAAGTAGTCCATTCAAAAGCAGCAAAGAAATCAACAGAGAATCTGAAATATGAAAAGACACCTTTATTACAATTAATTGTGAGGCTACGTCGCCCAGTCACACCTAAAGCAACTGAATGAGGCAGCCTCCTGAATGGTCTCAGCACAGACCTTTTATACCAGTTATTATGCCCTAGGCACACATTTTCTCTTTGGGAGTACATTATTGTTGGTCATTCCCAGGACGTGCACACAAAGCACTGTAGATGACAAACCCACTTTCAAGATAAGTCCAGGCCATAAACAATGTCCACATAATGAATACATTCTCTAGCGGACAAGGCCGTATAAACCCAAAACAGTAAGATCACAGCCCATGTCATAAATAGTTAGTGGAGGCAGGAACAGGAACAGGAACAGATGGAAGTAAGATAGGCAGGGTGTGGGTGCGATGAAAAGGTTTATGGCCTGTTGAGCCTTGATGCTATCTCATTCGGCCACTGGGAGAGGAACTGACCAAACAGGTTCCGCCTGGGGCAATGGTTCCAACTTGCACAGGTCAGAGAAAAGTCAATTAAGGTGTGCGTGTCCTTTTGGAATCGAATTTGGCTGGATTATAAGCCTATGTAAAGGGCAACTCACAAAATGGCTGCCGTACACAAAATGGAAGCCGAGGGTTCAGAACGATAATGACGATTTCGAGGTGAAATCGTCACTCGAATATGATGAAAATGCTTGTACATAGTGTACTAGCCATTCTCGGTCTTTTGATATAAAAATCGTCATGCTACGACAAAGTTTATTACACGAGTCCAGAATTTTCAGTACCACATGTTTGGAGGACCTGTGGGGATTGAGAGGAATAATGGGGATGGGAAGATATGTGGGGGCTGCGTGGGTCAGGGGTGCGATATCATATGAGTGTAGGAGAGAGCGTATGTCGTACGAAGAGAGAGGGTTAATGCTGCGATGAGGACGGGTGATAGAGTTACATGAGGGGATAGATGTCCAATAAGGAGGGTTCTGTTTGCAAGGAGGAGGGGGATGGGTGAGGGGTTTGTAGAGTGACGAAGTTTTAAGGGGTAAAGGGTTCCTGAGTTGTTTAAAAAATAACTCTTTGAAGGAATGGAGATCATCTTTGATTTGAAGAAGAGTAGTCAAACTCTTATCCAAGGTGAAGATTGGAACAGTAGAGGGTTTGGTGTTGGAGTGACAAGAGGGTTGGGATTGGGGCTCGGTTAGGAGTGAAATGAGATGAAGGTAAAGGTGGGGAAGGGGGAGGGGGTGATGAATGGAAAGTAGTGCACATTGAAGGCAAAGGTGTAAGGGAACTGGAAATGGCTAATGAAGGGAGGAGAGGTATGATGGTTGGAATAATATTGGGAAGAGAGAGGTCACAACTTGGAGTCAGAGGTGGAACGACTACTGTGCGGGGTACGTGAGGGGATTCAGTGGGAGGGGAATGGTTTCTGTTTGGAGCAATGGAGGGATCGACAACTGTGCAGGGTTCTTGGGGGGAATCAATGGGAGGCTAATGGTCTCTGTTTGGAGCCAGAGGAGGGACGACTACTGTGCAGGGTTCTTGGGGGGGTTTCAATAGGAGGGGAATGGTCACCGTTAGGAGCCAGAGGCGGGACGACTGCTGTATAGGGAGTGTAAACGGAAGTAATACAGGGTAGAGGGAGAGGGAGGACTAAGGTGTTGTTATGAGATAGGGGGTGGTAGAGGGAGGAATGGTGGGGGAAGAGGGACAAGAAGTGAAAGGGGCTGTGGGCGTAGTGGGAAGCCTGAGAGATTGTGCAAGAGGTGAATTAGAAGATAAGGTAGAGTAGGTTGGAGGTGTGAGAGGGTTAGGGGAAGAGAGTGGGGGTGCTGGAAGGTGAGAAAGAGAGGTTGAGGGAGGAGTGAGGAGCAGCGCTCAAGGATGGCAGGGGGGGTAGGGGATGGGAGGGTAGCAAGGAGGGTAGGGGAGGTGGGGGCCGGAATGTTGGGAGATTGGGTCAGTTGGGTAAGTTGGGAGGAGGTAGGAGGATTAGACACATAATCTTTTATAGTGGAGAAGATGTTATCAAATGGATTTAGACTGCGGTCTGTGGATTGAATGAGAATAATTCCGTTGTTGTAGATTGTGAAGGTGGCTGTGGCGTGGAAGAACTGTGATGGAGCAGTGTAGATCATGAGACCGTGTGCTGATTTCTTCGTCGAGGAGATTGAGAATAAGGCTAGGAAAGCTTTCCTTCATTGGGCTCTACGTCTAGCGAAGACAATGATATCAGTGGTCGTAATTCCATTATGTGGTGTGAAGTAAGGGTCAGCAAAGGGCGTTTCTGGGTGAGATTTAAGAAAGTTGTGTTTGAAGCGTTTGGCTGATTTTTTGGTGAGTTTGGGAGGGTAGATGATTTTGTAGGTGCGAGTGCCTGTAGGTTCCATTATGAGAGTAGTGAAACCGGGATTGAGGGGAAAAGACCTGTGTAATAAGGATGTGTAGAAACAGTGGACGGGAGGAGGGAGAGGAGGGAGAGGAGAGGCTTAAATCAGAATTTGAATAGTAAGGGAGAGTGATAAGATAAATAGTAAATAGAGGAGAAAGGGTACCTGGACAAGAATGGACGAATCATAAGTAGGATAACACGGGCATAAATGTAGTCCTAATAATAATTTTAGCCTAAAACAGGTGGGTGACAGAAAAATCCTAATACTATAGATAGAATCGAAGAGGGATTGAGGTCAAGAAATAAACAGTCCCTTAAAGAAAATTTCAATAAAAAAAATAAAAAAAAGTTAGTGTAGTCCTTTTTCTGTGTCCATAGACCAAGAGAGCATGATCAGGATCGAAGAGGGAGTGAGGTCAAAAACATAAACAGACCCTTATAAAGAGAATTTCAAAAACACATATGAAATACACAAAAATCCTGTCTCAGGATAAATGTTAGTGTAGACCTTTTTTTGAGTCCATAGTCCAAGAGGGAAAAGTTCAATTGGTGAAAAGTAGGTTAGAGTAGTTATGTAAGACTTCTGATCTATGGCAGTTGGATAGTAAGCTCGGTTGCTGCAGGGTTCGTGCTATATCCTTGAGGTGACCTATTCCAATATGGCCGCTTCATAAATAAAGAGTCTCCTAAGGAGCAATGTAGCCTATTTCTTTTACCATGGATTAGAGTTGTTGGTTGTAGTCTTGTGTTTATTTCCATGGGCTTGTCCTACTTCAGTTACTATGGTTGGTGTTTGATAAATCTAAGATGATAAGGTTGACCCATGGTGGGGGATGTGCCTCTCACACTCGTTGTTGGAGTGTCCAGCCATTTTACTCCTCAAACCGCTGTGTCATCCATTTTAAAGTGCCATTGCAGATCAGAAAAAGTATCTAACATGGGTGCGACAAAAATATACTCACTGCGTCCACTGTGTTGCTCCTTTAACGATGTTTGCTCGATGCCAATAGATGCTGACAGTCCAGTGAGCTTTCCCTTAAATAATCCAGGGAGATGTGCCTGTGCTCCAGTTCATTGTTGTCCTCACTCTGACAATGTGGGGAGGGGTATTTTAGCCTGGTTTGTGTGCGCTTTCCGCGCTGTCCTGCATCAGCCCCAGGGGGGCGGGGCTAAACATTAACTTCTTCCGCGTCACTCCCAGTCAGGTTTTTGTGTCGGGGTTCAGCCTGGCCTGCCAAAATGCTCCCAGTAGATGCAGTCCCGCCCGTGTAAATACATTAGCGGGGGGCGTGAAGCAATCCCAGCGAGGCAGGGGCAGCTCCCCCGTGTTTGTAGCTGCGGGGGATGTTCGCGTCTCCGACTCCGTCAAGTGGTGATGTTACTCGCAGCTCGGAGCTCTCAGGTCAGCTGTCCCCTTCCCCTCGATCCATGGGGGGGGATTATGGTATATCGTCAAAGCATCATCATTGTATCTGTGAATAAAGAAATGTAGCACTGCGCAAGCTACGTTCCTAACGTTACCCATCTAGTTATTCTAATTAGCCATGAGAAAACCAAGTAGGCTTCTCCTTGCCCACAATTTGTTAGTCTTAACTATACGATTGTTCGACGGCATACTGCCATCATTATCCATACCGTTCTCTTATCCTCAACGCTTACCGTAAAAAGACAATTGTTCCCGCCATGTTTTGGATCCATGGCGTTTAGCAAGGGCGCCATATTGGTTCTGATTTATGCCAGCATGGTAAACGATCCATGTCATTTCTTACCACAAGGTGCCGCCGTCTTGTCATGTATATGATATTGCAAAAATCAATGTGTGTAGTGCAGAAGAGAACCATCTCCCGTGGGACCCTGTTATGCATTAAGATCTGATGTGTACAGGCCTCCAGAATGACTGCATGCTCATTATACCAGGGCCAAAGCTGCTACCATTGCACTAGGATGCAGAGTCCCTGGTCTAGACATTTGCTAGGCAGCTACATGGTTGTCCCTTCATATGCTCACATATTACTATTACCTGAACAATCAAGTTCGCTGTAGGGGGCATTTTGCCTGCTCGGTCCCGCATGAATTTCTAGTTTGAGCCTATTCAGAAATCCATCTCTAAATAGGTACTACTTGTGTATCTATTCAAAAGGTCAGGAACCTGCGGCTAGAAGGCTCAATCAGATTCCTCACCGACCCTCGCTTCCTCCTCATCCTGTGATTGGATTCTATCCATTACTGAGAACCCAAGTCTAGGACTCTGCACACTGGTCACAACCAATTTGCTCTTGGGGTGTGGACAGCCTTGAAAGCAGCTGGCATCAGAGTGCAGGGGTGGTGCCTGTATGGGATCCACACATCATTTCCAGAGCCGAATGGCGTCACTGCAGAGCTGCATGATGCCACCTCACAGCACACCTAGGTACTGCTGACACGTTTCTGGATTGAGTGTGACGCCTGGCGAATATTCAAAAGGAGAGGAATCTGCGGCTAGATATAGTCACTACCAGAAAGGGTATTATTGAAGTTAAATAACTTGCTTGTTGCTCTCTGAAAGCCATGTGCTTCTGTAGGAAAGTGAACAAATAACAAAACTAGGAGAACACTGGTCAACAAAATGGTGAGACTGTTAAGCTAAAAAAAAACAATGGGCTCAGTTCCACTATACTGAAACACGTCCCATCAGCCCACCTCACTGGCGGAGCATCGTCATTTGGGACTGAGATATATAGGTACAGTGAAGTGCACCCCTCAATGAGGGGGACTTTGCTCACACTGCATCTAGAGGACACCAAACTGTCCAAGTTCTCAGTCGACATGTTTCAGCCATAATGGTTAATGTTAACCTGGCTTTCTTCAGGACCTAGTTTGAAAAATGCTACTGCAATGAAGAAGAATTTCAGTGTAAATGTAATTAATAAGAACTGGTACTATACCCCTACCAAAGACCTGGAGTACAAGTGACTGTTTCAGTATCCAGAAGATGTAGGGTGTTCATCCATTCCTGGACGTGTCTCAGTATAGTGGAACTGAGTCCATTGGGTTTTTCTAGCTTAACAGTCTCACCATTTTGTTGACCACTGTTCTCCTAGTTTTGTTATTTGTTCATTTTATGGGGGTTTGGAGTTCATTTGGTCATTAAAAATAATTCCCTCGGGCCCTCTTTTCATATCGTGGTTTTCGTCTGTAGGAAAGTGCCCTTTCTGCATGATTGCCCCTAACCTTTATGCCAGATACCTGATGCAATTTGACTGAGTGTGTCCTGGGTCCCTGCCAATCAGGTTCCCAGGGCCACTTGTGTTCTTTCTCTAAATTGAACCATTGTTTCCACAACTGGCAAAACCCTGGCCTACATGTAAGCCCCTTGTAAAGGGTACCTATGGTACCAAGGGCATGGTAACCAAGGGAAAGGCACCTGAGGGCTGCAGCATGTATTGTGCCACCCTGAGAGACCTCTCACCACAAACATACACCACTGCCATTGCAGCCTGCGTGTTTGGGTGCAGCTAAAAGGGAAGAGTCGATGTGTGCCATGCCTGCCCAACACTGCATGGGCCTAGGTAAGCCACACCTAAGGTAGGGTGCACTATGCCTCATGTAGAGGGCCTACTTGCATGAGCAGACAGGCCCCTATAATATCTAAGGCCATCCTTAGATATTATTAGTGCTCAGTAAAGCCATCCAGAGTATATGGTCTGGAAACTGGTCCTTGATGGCTTTACTGAACCCTGGGATGTTTGGAATCAGACATCTCAAAAAAATAAACCTGCACTGATCCCAGTGTCAGATTTATTATTCCCTGCACTGAACCAAATCAGCCTCCGGTGGGTTTCCAACTGTTGACCACCAACCTGCAAACACAAGACAAGTTTCTGTACCCCTGGGGTGGGAGCCTTCACTCCCTGGGCCCAGAAACAAAGCCTTTCCTGAGTGGAGGTGTTCACACCTCCTCCAGATCAGGAAGAGCCATCTGTGGCAGAGGAGCTTCAAATACCTTGCCGCCTTTGCAGAGTGACCCACAGCCTCTTCTGCTATCAGGAGCAGACCACCCCCTTTTTGACAGGTAGACAGGCGGACAAAAGTGGAATAGCCCAGAAGGTGTGCCCACCTCTGCCAACCCCACCCCTCAGGTTTGGGAGATGAGGTGAAGTCCACTCTTCAGTGCCTGCCATCTTGCTGATGCGAGGCACTCTCCAAACAGGGATAGGGTTGGTGCCCACCCCCTCACATGGAGTGAGCACTCCAAGGGTGTGGACACCCTAAGGACAGTAGCCCATTGGCTACTACCTTCAGACCCCTAAAATGCAGTGGCGGTTCTTTCCTTAGGGCGTAGGGCCTGCGCCCTCTGTGTTTTCTTCCTCTACACTATTTTGATTGTAGGTATTGTAATAACTATAAAACAGATGCAGATACACTGCCTGCTATGTATCTGTTAAAGGAATCGTTTCTCGGTGTGCGTCGGGCAGCAATCACAGGTCGGTGTCAGGCAGGCAGGCACATCTGATTCTCCAGTGCGCTTGCGCCAGCCTCTTCAGCTACACTTTGCTGGTGTGATGACCCCTCAGCCCTGGGGTCTGTGAGGTCATCAGCTCATCAAAGTCCTGACTTTCAGCTGTGAAGGGCCTCCCCAAATGACGTTGCTCGTAAAGGCAGCCTCTGGCGTTTCAGGCTTCATCCCTGAAGTTCCGAGGCTGCATTTCAATCAGGGAAGTCACAGCCCCACCCTCTCCGATCACATGTGGCGTAAGATCACAAACCCCACCCAGCAGCGTCGTAACGTAAAGCTCCATGTTTCTTCAAACACATGGCGGGCTCCTGCAGCTGTATGCAAGGACTTTGGAGAGCTTCGTGCGGCAAAAAGGAAGGCAACAGCTACAGCCTCGTAAGAGCCGCCTGCATCCACAGCTTGTGCTAGAAAGGGTTTGTCTCTGGGCAGACTCTGTGTCGGACTTTAGGGTAAGTTTGAAGTGAAAGCATGAAGTGATCCTTTTACTTAAAATGCCTGTTTGGTTCTTTTTTAAAATTGGACAAATGTGAAATGTTCTCCTAGATTGCAGAGTACCGTACTCATCAAACAGATATTTTACGTTTGTACTCTCCTTGGAGTTGCTAGCTGGGGCAATGGGTGATTCAAGCTGCAGGGGCCTATTGACGAGGGCCCTGGCACTTGTTTTTTACAAAATATGCACAGGTCCATATATATATCTTCAAGTCCTGTGCACATCAAGAAAGAATATAAGGACATGAACCCATGCCACAGCAGGATGTGAGGGAATTTCTACATTTATTACACATGCATGAAGATGGGGCATGCAGGAAGATAAATGCGATTACAGACAAAATAATGTGTCAGTTTGAAATCAGGATCCTGTGTGAGTTTAAGAAAGAAGAGAAGAAAACAGAGCCCCCCCTTCGACTGGCTCATTTTACCTGAAAAACGCACAAGTGACTTAAAGCTGTTCATTTGATATTTTGACTCAGCTTCCGCTTTATACAGAAAATAAACACTCTGACAAATGCACAAATACCAGCTCAAACTCCCTGGCTTCCTTCGTCTCACAGAATGGGATTAAAATCACAGGATGCATCTCAGGGAAGAGTGCCAAGGTCACAGAGCTGGAGGCAAGAGCTGCTGAGCTCATTAGGGAAGGAACAGGCAGCCGCGTGCCAGACAGATTTTACTTTTGGTTTGCATTGTATGGATGACCAGTAGGGGTGCTATACTGGGAGTGTAAACGGTCTGGACTTGCTGGGCTTGGCTGGGTCTCAACAAAGGGTAGACATGTCCGATGGCGCCACAACATGGAAGAATAGGTCCCAACCTCGAGATTTCCATACAAAGCATATCGGAAAATCTTCCCTTCACTGATTCACCTCGCTAACATAGGGTTTAAGTGTAATGTACAAAACGTAAGAATGTGCTTTGTTAAACTATGAAGCGCTATAAAATAAGCTATAGCACACGGTACAGTATTGTATTCATTTATTTTATTTATAAAGTTTTATATAGCGCGAACATGACCCAGGGAGGTATCAGAGCGCTTTACATATTATACATACAATCGGAAATCGCATATAATACAAAAGAGGTAGACATCGGTGTTTGGATAGACATCAGAGAGTTAAAGATTTAGGATGTTAATTTGTTCATTAGAAACATTTTTGCGATACCTGAGAAAGCTCTGCACCCAGTCCTCTTTTTGTGGAAGGATTGAGGTTTTAGTAGTAGTGAGCTTGCGCTTCGCGAATGTCTCCAACCTCCCGACCACTCGAGCTTTTGTGCTAAATAGCTGGGGGTGTTGCTATGTAGGGCTTTATTTGTCATGCAGGCGATCTTTAGTTTGTATTCTCGACTCGTAGGGTAGCCAGTTCAAAGCCTTCAGTGCCGGGGTGATGTGGTTATTTCTTTTTATTCCGGAGACCAGCCTGGCAGCAGCGTTAAGCGATGCCCTGATCAGTGCTAGCTTGTATTTTGGAAGACCGCATAGAGCGGTGCTCCCATAGTTCAGTCTTGGTAGTACTAGAGCTTGAACCGTCATTTTTAGATCAGTCTGTGGGAGGAAGGGTTTAAGTTTCATTAAGATACTCAGCTGAAAATTGGCTCCCTTGGTGGCATTGTAGATTTGTGCCTGCATATTTGAATGTTCGTCCAGGGTGACTCCCAGGGATTTTACAGAGTCAATGATGTGTGGGGCGCAAAAAAAGGAAGTTAGAGGCTTCAGCCATAAGTCTATCTTGTGTATGTGATTGGGAGGGGAGATGAGGAGGAACTCAGTTTTCTTGGTATTGGGCATGAGGTGGTTGCCATTGAGCCAACTTTGGGTATTATGAAGAATGGCATTGAGGGAGATGAAGTCATCTGGTGAGGAGATTTCCATATATAGTTGAGTGTTGTCCGCGTATAGGTGATATATAATGTTTGCAGAATTCAGCGCATTAGCAAGGGGTTCCATGAGTAGATTAAAAAGGATTGGTGATAGTGCTGATCCGTATGAAATTCCTAGTGTGACCTTGAAAGGTTGAGAGAATGATTGCTTCTTCTTGATTCTTTGGGTTCTGTTGCTTAGGAAGGAGGTGAACCATTGTAACACTGCACTGGTTAGGCCCATCCTTCTTTCAAGTAGGGACAGTAGATTGTCGTGTTTAACCGTGTCGAAAGCGGAAGATAGGTCAAGAAGTATCAATAGGCACGATTCGTTATGATCTAACATTTTTAAAATGTCATCCATTAAATGGGTGAGTGCTGATTCAGTACTGTGACCTTGACGGAAGCCAGATTGGTGTTTATCTAAGAGGTTGAAGTTCTCGATGTGGTTGCAAAGTTGAATTTGTACACATTTTTCCAATAACTTCGCCGGAGTGGGGATGCTGGATATAGGGCGATAGTTGTTGAGGTCTGTGGAGAGGGAGTTGGCTTTCTTTAGTATAGGTGTGACCTGCCCTATTTTAAGGCAGTCAGGTATGGAACCTTGCCTCAGAGGCGTTAACAATTTTTGCCCATAGTGGTAGAATAAAGGTCTTTATCATTTTGAATACAGATGGGGGTAGGGAATTGGAGAAATGATTGGCAGGGTTGATCACTAGCATGGTGCTATAGATTTCGTGTGCAGGGATGGGTGATAAGGAGTGCCAGTTGGCATTGTTTTTTGGAACTTCGATCAGAAAGCTAAAAAGGTCCTTGATCTGTGAGTAAAGAGTAGACACTTGGTCAGTAGTTTGCTGGGTTCTTTCTTGGATTGAATGCCATTTTCAATGGTTCTAGTCTGTTCTAGGAAGAATTTGGCAAGCTCGTCGCAGTTAGAGGTAGTCGGGTTGCTTAGCTCCACCACGTTTTGGAGAATAAGCGATTGTTGGTTTATGATTTCGAATAGTTTTTTGGGATGGTTAATGGCTTGGTTCAGCTGTGTTTTGAAGAAGTCTGCTTTAGCTTTTAAGATTTTTCTGTTTTAAGTGTTTCTCAGTGCCCTAAGTTGGTATAGGTGATCAGTGGAGGGTGCTGATTTCCATGCTCGCTCAGCTAGTCTTAACTTGCGCCGGTCTGAGTTTACATTCTCATTGAACCATGGTTTAGAGATTTTGGTGGAGATATTTTTTTCTTGTAGGGGCGACGATAAGGGCAATGCAATACTGTGGTTACCATGTGTTTAAAAGTAATTCTATGTGTTTTCTTACGTTTGCCATTCCTCTACGGATGGTTGTAAATCTCGTATTGTAAAAGGATATTCAACTTCGAAAGATAATTGCGGTCCGTCTAAAAGTACTCATGTGTCTGCAGTAGTCTAAGGTCGGTGCTTTAAGTAACTCCTAACAAAAATCACCCATAATACCTTAAGTTCTTGATCTTAATATGTGGGTCTTAATACTGTTACTTCTACCTCATTTAGGATTTCAGACTGTAAGTAGCAGGTCCCTGCTGCCACTTTTTAAGCTACATAAGACTCCTAATAGTTCAACACCTAGGCCATAAACTGCAGCACCGGAGAGCCTGACAGTGTTACTGTGGAAGGTCCCAGTTATTCCAACTTTGCACGTTTTATATTCCTGGTAAACACGTAGCTGGTTTAAATGCAACTTGAAGTTAATGGTTCATCGCTATTTCCAACTCTCTTGAACTAAGTTTTGCAAGTGGGAAACAGAGCAGCTATAGTGGCAACTTGTCGTCAGATATGGTGGATTAGTCCAGCCGTTTTCTTTACCGTTGCGTTCTGGAAAATATCCGCTTCTAAGCCTCCTGCAGACATCCTTAGTTTGTCGTCCTGTGATTGCAGTAGATCTTGAGGCTGGCAATGCCTCTGTCATTGTTCATAGTGCTTTCACGCCGTTGAGGACACGTCAGGTGGGTTAGATCCCTGACAACTTTGAAGGGATGTGAGATTCTTTTCATATTAAGTTGAAGCTCTTTGTCCATTTTGGGGTGACCTGTTTTTCTCCCTATTATGAAAAGTTTTTTTTTTAAACCCCTTTTCCACCCCTGAGTGTGTGGAATATTCTAATTGAGGATGTCAAACGTGTTATAGCTGTTTAATGAGCATCTGTTCATCACTTCTTATTTTGACATCTTGCTATAATTCTGAAAGCTCTTCTTGTACAGTCAGGTGTTCCACTCAAACCAGATTTTGTGCAGCCTGGATTCCTCTGTGAGCTACCCTCCAACGTTACAATTTCACGAGGATATAGCGTAATAAATGGAAAACATGTTTGTAAAATACTCTGGGAAAACAATATGTGACAAGCTTATTGTCAGAGAGAACAGTGTTTTTTATTTCTTATTTTCTTAATAACATCCTAGGCTTTGCTATTCTTTTGTCTGGTCTGGGAGGATGCGCATTCTTCTAACCTTCACACTGAAGCCTTTATTTGCTTTTAACTTTTTATTTGCCAGTGAATTCACATTGAAGTACCAGAAAACGATGAGATATGCATCCTCTGCTTTCTAGAAGGCTTTTTTCTGGCCGAAGATTCTATTTTGGCCAAATGTGCTATCCTTCTTTCCCTCTGGCGAATTATATAACATAGCTGCAGTTCAGCATTTACAAGCCTGTACATTTAACATAAAAAGTTGCACAGCACCTGGAATT
Source organism: Lissotriton helveticus (assembly GCF_964261635.1). Lineage (NCBI taxonomy): Eukaryota > Metazoa > Chordata > Amphibia > Caudata > Salamandridae > Lissotriton > Lissotriton helveticus. Next base: position 1,255,661,311 of record NC_136065.1, on the reverse strand, counting down.
TGTTTGTGCTTTTGTGAGTTTTTTCTGCTACTACTTTTCAGGAGACCTTCTTCTGTAACACACATTACTGCTGTGAAATTGTGGCTTCTAGAAGCAGTTACTTAGAGAAGGCTATGAATAGACCTAGGCATCCAGCTCTTGGCTTCTGCCACATCTGCACCATCCTTTATCAATCCAGTCACACCAAGGCACTTATCCATACCAATTTACCCATCAATGTACTCTCCCACTCTATGGCATCCGTTGACGCATCGTTACAGGCATTAATACATTCACCAGTGTGTGTCCGTACACTGTCTGTGGCCCCATTATGTTATAACGATACAGTAAAGGGGGTGGTGATGGACAGAGTATCTGAATTAAGCAGAACACTCCTACCCAGTCAACAGATCAGGGCTTGATCCATCACCGTTTTTTAGCTCACTGCACCATCCCAGTTCAGAACCTGGCTATATGCAAATTAGTCTGTCCCTGGCCCAGTGCATCATGGGAACAGGGCAGACCAAACTACCAAGCCAATTCTTTACCAGAAAGGAAACAAGCTTCCGGGGACCGGTTTCTGGCATCACAGCCGTCTTCGGCCCGGCTTGCTTGAATCCTGATGGTGCAGTGAGCAAGGGACTCACGTCTGAGCATACCCTTCCACGCTTATGGTGGACAAAACGATACAGTAAAGGGGGTGGTGATGGACAGAGTATCTGAATTAGGCAGAACACTCCTACCCAGTCAACAGATCAGGGCTTGATCCATCACCGTTTTTTAGCTCACTGCACCATCCCAGTTCAGAACCTGGCTATATGCAAATTAGTCTGTCCCTGGCCCAGTGCATCATGGGAACAGGGCAGACCAAACTACCAAGCCAATTCTTTACCAGAAAGGAAACAAGCTTCCGGGGACCGGTTTCTGGCATCACAGCCGTCTTCAGCCCGGCTTGCTTGAATCCTGATGGTGCAGTGAGCAAGGGACTCACGTCTGAGCATACCCTTCCACGCTTATGGTGGACAAAACGATACAGTAAAGGGGGTGGTGATGGACAGAGTATCTGAATTAAGCAGAACACTCCTACCCAGTCAACAGATCAGGGCTTGATCCATCACCGTTTTTTAGCTCACTGCACCATCCCAGTTCAGAACCTGGCTATATGCAAATTAGTCTGTCCCTGGCCCAGTGCATCATGGGAACAGGGCAGACCAAACTACCAAGCCAATTCTTTACCAGAAAGGAAACAAGCTTCCGGGGACCGGTTTCTGGCATCACAGCCGTCTTCGGCCCGGCTTGCTTGAATCCTGATGGTGCAGTGAGCAAGGGACTCACGTCTGAGCATACCCTTCCACGCTTATGGTGGACAAAACGATACAGTAAAGGGGGTGGTGATGGACAGAGTATCTGAATTAAGCAGAACACTCCTACCCAGTCAACAGATCAGGGCTTGATCCATCACCGTTTTTTAGCTCACTGCACCATCCCAGTTCAGAACCTGGCTATATGCAAATTAGTCTGTCCCTGGCCCAGTGCATCATGGGAACAGGGCAGACCAAACTACCAAGCCAATTCTTTACCAGAAAGGAAACAAGCTTCCGGGGACCGGTTTCTGGCATCACAGCCGTCTTCGGCCTGGCTTGCTTGAATCCTGATGGTGCAGTGAGCAAGGGACTCACGTCTGAGCATACCCTTCCACGCTTATGGTGGACAAAACGATACAGTAAAGGGGGTGGTGATGGACAGAGTATCTGAATTAAGCAGAACACTCCTACCCAGTCAACAGATCAGGGCTTGATCCATCACCGTTTTTTAGCTCACTGCACCATCCCAGTTCAGAACCTGGCTATATGCAAATTAGTCTGTCCCTGGCCCAGTGCATCATGGGAACAGGGCAGACCAAACTACCAAGCCAATTCTTTACCAGAAAGGAAACAAGCTTCCGGGGACCGGTTTCTGGCATCACAGCTGTCTTCGGCCCGGCTTGCTTGAATCCTGATGGTGCAGTGAGCAAGGGACTCACGTCTGAGCATACCCTTCCACGCTTATGGTGGACAAAATGATACAGTAAAGGGGGTGGTGATGGACAGAATATCTGAATTAAGCAGAACACTCCTACCCAGTCAACAGATTAGGGCTTGATCCATCACCGTTTTTTAGCTCACTGCACAATCCCAGTTCAGAACCTGGCTATATGCAAATTAGTCTGTCCCTGGCCCAGTGCATCATGGGAACAGGGCAGACCAAACTACCAAGCCAATTCTTTCCCAGAAAGGAAACAAGCTTCCGGGGACCGGTTTCTGGCATCACAGCCGTCTTCGGCCCGGCTTGCTTGAATCCTGATGGTGCAGTGAGCAAGGGACTCACGTCTGAGCATACCCTTCCACGCTTATGGTGGACAAAACGATACAGTAAAGGGGGTGGTGATGGACAGAGTATCTGAATTAAGCAGAACACTCCTACCCAGTCAACAGATCAGGGCTTGATCCATCACCGTTTTTTAGCTCACTGCACCATCCCAGTTCAGAACCTGGCTATATGCAAATTAGTCTGTCCCTGGCCCAGTGCATCATGGGAACAGGGCAGACCAAACTACCAAGCCAATTCTTTACCAGAAAGGAAACAAGCTTCCGGGGACCGGTTTCTGGCATCACAGCCGTCTTCGGCCCGGCTTGCTTGGATCCTGATGGTGCAGTGAGCAAGGGACTCACGTCTGAGCATACCCTTCCACGCTTATGGTGGACAAAACGATACAGTAAAGGGGGTGGTGATGGACAGAGTATCTGAATTAAGCAGAACACTCCTACCCAGTCAACAGATCAGGGCTTGATCCATCACCGTTTTTTAGCTCACTGCACCATCCCAGTTCAGAACCTGGCTATATGCAAATTAGTCTGTCCCTGGCCCAGTGCATCATGGGAACAGGGCAGACCAAACTACCAAGCCAATTCTTTACCAGAAAGGAAACAAGCTTCCGGGGACCGGTTTCTGGCATCACAGCCGTCTTCGGCCCGGCTTGCTTGAATCCTGATGGTGCAGTGAGCAAGGGACTCACGTCTGAGCATACCCTTCCACGCTTATGGTGGACAAAATGATACAGTAAAGGGGGTGGTGATGGACAGAATATCTGAATTAAGCAGAACACTCCTACCCAGTCAACAGATCAGGGCTTGATCCATCACCGTTTTTTAGCTCACTGCACCATCCCAGTTCAGAACCTGGCTATATGCAAACTAGTCTGTCCCTGGCCCAGTGCATCATGGGAACAGGGCAGACCAAACTACCAAGCCAATTCTTTACCAGAAAGGAAACAAGCTTCCGGGGACCGGTTTCTGGCATCACAGCCGTCTTCGGCCCGGCTTGCTTGAATCCTGATGGTGCAGTGAGCAAGGGACTCACGTCTGAGCATACCCTTCCACGCTTATGGTGGACAAAACGATACAGTAAAGGGGGTGGGGATGATGGACAGAGTATCTGAATTAAGCCGAACACTCCTACCCAGTCAACAGATCAGGGCTTGATCCATCACCGTTTTTTTAGCTCACTGCACCATCCCAGTTCAGAACCTGGCTATATACAAATTAGTCTGTCCCTGTCCCAGTGCATCATGGGAACAGGGCAGACCAAACTACCAAGCCAATTCTTTACCAGAAAGGAAACAAGCTTCCGGGGACCGGTTTCTGGCATCACAGCCGTCTTCGGCCCGGCTTGCTTGAATCCTGATGGTGCAGTGAGCAAGGGACTCACATCTGAGCATACCCTTCCATGCTTATGGTGGACAAAACGATACAGTAAAGGGGGTGGTGATGGACAGAGTATCTGAATTAAGCAGAACACTCCTACCCAGTCAACAGATCAGGGCTTGATCCATCACCGTTTTTTAGCTCACTGCACCATCCCAGTTCAGAACCTGGCTATATGCAAATTAGTCTGTCCCTGGCCCAGTGCATCATGGGAACAGGGCAGACCAAACTACCAAGCCAATTCTTTACCAGAAAGGAAACAAGCTTCCGGGGACCGGTTTCTGGCATCACAGCCGTCTTCGGCCCGGCTTGCTTGAATCCTGATGGTGCAGTGAGCAAGGGACTCACGTCTGAGCATACCCTTCCACGCTTATGGTGAACAAAACGATACAGTAAAGGGGGTGGTGATGGACAGAGTATCTGAATTAAGCAGAACACTCCTACCCAGTCAACAGATCAGGGCTTGATCCATCACCGTTTTTTAGCTCACTGCACCATCCCAGTTCAGAACCTGGCTATATGCAAATTAGTCTGTCCCTGGCCCAGTGCATCATCATGGGAACAGGGCAGACCAAACTACCAAGCCAATTCTTTACCAGAAAGGAAACAAGCTTCCGGGGACCGGTTTCTGGCATCACAGCCGTCTTCGGCCCGGCTTGCTTGAATCCTGATGGTGCAGTGAGCAAGGGACTCACGTCTGAGCATACCCTTCCACGCTTATGGTGGACAAAACGATACAGTAAAGGGGGTGGTGATGGACAGAGTATCTGAATTAAGCAGAACACTCCTACCCAGTCAACAGATCAGGGCTTGATCCATCACCGTTTTTTAGCTCACTGCACCATCCCAGTTCAGAACCTGGCTATATGCAAATTAGTCTGTCCCTGGCCCAGTGCATCATGGGAACAGGGCAGACCAAACTACCAAGCCAATTCTTTACCAGAAAGGAAACAAGCTTCCGGGGACCGGTTTCTGGCATCACAGCCGTCTTCGGCCCGGCTTGCTTGAATCCTGATGGTGCAGTGAGCAAGGGACTCACGTCTGAGCATACCCTTCCACGCTTATGGTGGACAAAACGATACAGTAAAGGGGGTGGTGGTGATGGACAGAGTATCTGAATTAAGCAGAACACTCCTACCCAGTCAACAGATTAGGGCTTGATCCATCACCGTTTTTTTAGCTCACTGCACCATCCCAGTTCAGAACCTGGCTATATACAAATTAGTCTGTCCCTGGCCCAGTGCATCATGGGAACAGGGCAGACCAAACTACCAAGCCAATTCTTTACCAGAAAGGAAACAAGCTTCCGGGGACCGGTTTCTGGCATCACAGCCGTCTTCGGCCCGGCTTGCTTGAATCCTGATGGTGCAGTGAGCAAGGGACTCACGTCTGAGCATACCCTTCCACGCTTATGGTGGACAAAACGATACAGTAAAGGGGGTGGTGATGGACAGAGTATCTGAATTAAGCAGAACACTCCTACCCAGTCAACAGATCAGGGCTTGATCCATCACCGTTTTTTAGCTCACTGCACCATCCCAGTTCAGAACCTGGCTATATGCAAATTAGTCTGTCCCTGGCCCAGTGCATCATGGGAACAGGGCAGACCAAACTACCAAGCCAATTCTTTACCAGAAAGGAAACAAGCTTCCGGGGACCGGTTTCTGGCATCACAGCCGTCTTCGGCCCGGCTTGCTTGAATCCTGATGGTGCAGTGAGCAAGGGACTCACGTCTGAGCATACCCTTCCACGCTTATGGTGGACAAAACGATACAGTAAAGGGGGTGGTGATGGACAGAGTATCTGAATTAAGCAGAACACTCCTACCCAGTCAACAGATCAGGGCTTGATCCATCACCGTTTTTTAGCTCACTGCACTATCCCAGTTCAGAACCTGGCTATATGCAAATTTAGTCTGTTCCTGGCCCAGTGCATCATGGGAACAGGGCAGACCAAACTACCAAGCCAATTCTTTACCAGAAAGGAAACAAGCTTCCGGGGACCGGTTTCTGGCATCACAGCCGTCTTCGGCCCGGCTTGCTTGAATCCTGATGGTGCAGTGAGCAAGGGACTCACGTCTGAGCATACCCTTCCACGCTTATGGTGGACAAAACGATACAGTAAAGGGGGTGGTGATGGACAGAGTATCTGAATTAAGCAGAACACTCCTACCCAGTCAACAGATCAGGGCTTGATCCATCACCGTTTTTTAGCTCACTGCACCATCCCAGTTCAGAACCTGGCTATATGCAAATTAGTCTGTCCCTGGCCCAGTGCATCATGGGAACAGGGCAGACCAAACTACCAAGCCAATTCTTTACCAGAAAGGAAACAAGCTTCCGGGGACCGGTTTCTGGCATCACAGCCGTCTTCGGCCCGGCTTGCTTGAATCCTGATGGTGCAGTGAGCAAGGGACTCACGTCTGAGCATACCCTTCCACGCTTATGGTGGACAAATCGATACAGTAAAGGGGGTGGTGATGGACAGAGTATCTGAATTAAGCAGAACACTCCTACCCAGTCAACAGATCAGGGCTTGATCCATCACCGTTTTTTAGCTCACTGCACTATCCCAGTTCAGAACCTGGCTATATGCAAATTAGTCTGTCCCTGGCCCAGTGCATCATGGGAACAGGGCAGACCAAACTACCAAGCCAATTCTTTACCAGAAAGGAAACAAGCTTCCGGGGACCGGTTTCTGGCATCACAGCCGTCTTCGGCCCGGCTTGCTTGAATCCTGATGGTGCAGTGAGCAAGGGACTCACGTCTGAGCATACCCTTCCACGCTTATGGTGGACAAAACGATACAGTAAAGGGGGTGGTGATGGACAGAGTATCTGAATTAAGCAGAACACTCCTACCCAGTCAACAGATCAGGGCTTGATCCATCACCGTTTTTTAGCTCACTGCACCATCCCAGTTCAGAACCTGGCTATATGCAAATTAGTCTGTCCCTGGCCCAGTGCATCATGGGAACAGGGCAGACCAAACTACCAAGCCAATTCTTTACCAGAAAGGAAACAAGCTTCCGGGGACCGGTTTCTGGCATCACAGCCGTCTTCGGCCCGGCTTGCTTGAATCCTGATGGTGCAGTGAGCAAGGGACTCACGTCTGAGCATACCCTTCCACGCTTATGGTGGACAAAACGATACAGTAAAGGGGGTGGTGATGGACAGAGTATCTGAATTAAGCAGAACACTCCTACCCAGTCAACAGATCAGGGCTTGATCCATCACCGTTTTTTAGCTCACTGCACCATCCCAGTTCAGAACCTGGCTATATGCAAATTAGTCTGTCCCTGGCCCAGTGCATCATGGGAACAGGGCAGACCAAACTACCAAGCCAATTCTTTACCAGAAAGGAAACAAGCTTCCGGGGATGCTTGTTTCCGGTCCAGGGAAGACATGGCTTGGCAGTTCGGGCTGGACTGTTCCCATGAGGCACAGGGTCAGACTGATTTGCATATAGCCATGTCTGAACTGGGGTGGCTGAGTGGGCTAAAGAACGGTGATGGATTAAACCCAGATCAGTTGACTGGGGGTGAGTGTTTGATTTGCTCAAACGCTCCATCCATCATCCCCTTTTGAATCTCCCATTATGTTAAAGCCATACTTTCCTTAATGCATTAGACTTTCACTTGAAACAAAATGGCGTAATGTTATGGGACTTGAAATTTGGCTTTTCCTGATCCCAGCATAGCCATGACAATGCAACCTCTCCCCAGATTTCTCTCTTTCATGGAGCTGGGGAAGCATCTGTTTTCTCTGTCCTCAAAATGGGGAGATAACAGCAAGCATCCATCTTTCACACATTCATCTTTTCATCCATGCACACATGCTTTCCTCTTTCTAGCTATGCACTCGCTCACAAGCATGCATTTGCACCCTCTCCTTTCAGCCCACCAAACCTTTAGTTGCCCAATAGTCCCATTCCCCCAATGCAAGGACCTAGGCATTTTGCATTGATCTGCTATTTTTAGATCTTGCCTACAAATGCCTTTTAGCTGTATGTGCGTAAAAGACATTCTGTGAACCATATCAAAAACTTCCAGTGGACTTTGTGCCTGCCCATTGCTAATCATTGGTTGCCTGTCTAATCGCTTGTTTGTTTGCTTCTTACTTGATGTCTTTTCTTCCTCCTGTGTTTGTCATTCCTCTGGAAAATAGCTTCGTTACAATCCCTATGACTGGATGACATCTGTCCTTCCACTGCTCACATTCACATAACTACTTTTGTACGTCTCAGCCTACCAAGCTGTCTGGTTTGCTAAAGACATTGGGGACATTCAGAAAGTTGACCCAGGAATGCATTCCGCCCGTTACTTACCATTAGCTGTGTGGTTTGTAACTCACATTTTCTGTTTGCTGGCTTTATTTTAGGCTGTTGGGTTTGACCCTTTCATTGCCAAAATCTTGTAGACTCGCTTTCTGTAAACAAGCTTTTAAATCTTGTTCTTATCTTGTCACATTTGCTGTGCAATCAAAGACAGAGGTCAAATGTTAGGCTATGTCTACCAGGGAACTTGTTGTTTATTTTTCTTTCTCTGATTTACGTGTGAGTAACCTGGGCGTTCCAGTTTTCCAGGGCTCTCACGAAAAGTGTAAGCAAAGTATGCGTGCAGGGCTTTAAGTGGGAAGAAAAAGCTGAGGGGGTCTCTCATAGGGGGAGCCGAAGTAATTATGAGCGTGGCTTAAAACTGGTAAGCTAAAAATGTGTACTTAGCATAGTGTGCTGCCTCACTGGTATTGTGCTTCTTCTGTCATTGCCTCCAGATATATAATACGAATGACATTAAACCTACATCCAGCCAGGACTATAGGATTTGTCAATGGTTGTAAGTTGCATAAGATAAATAAGAACAAACTGCAACATTTTCATTAATATATACAATGAAAACATAGGTGGTTCAGAGATGTGTTACAGGTGGGAAACACTCAGAGGGCCTGTTACCCGTTAGTTGTAAGTGCGTGGCTTGGGGGTCATTATGCAAGCAGACCAGTTTGGGGATTAGGCACATTTTTGATTTGATTCTATTGTTTTCTTCACACTTGTGCTTCAAATTGAATCAATTTTTTTCAAAATTTTCTTGCGGGTGGAGAACCCCCCTGAACCCTCCTTTTGCAGATCAGGCTCACTTGCTTTGCTCGCTCACTTATTACATTGGGGTACAACATTTTTCGCCTCACCACTTTCAAAATCCACCAGCAGCCACTGCTAAAATGCACCCTAAATACAGTATTTAGGGTGCAGCACTAAACCCAGAAAATAGATTCGACGTGACAAGAAGAAGAAGGACTGAAGAGCTGTGCTGCAGAAGAGCGACGACAACTCCTTTGGCCCCAGTTCAACCAGCCTGTCTCCTGCTCCGAAAACCCTGCAAGCTGAAACTAGCGTGTGCTGCAGCCTCCAAGAATAACCGGGACCTGCCCTGTCTTCCTTAAGAACTCTGATCTCCTGCGGACACCAGATTTGCCCAACACCAGCCCAAGCTAGGACTCAAGATTCAGCTGGATCTGGGAGTCCTCACCAGTCACATCTCTTCACCTGATACCCACGGCCCAGGTTTGAGTGGCCCAACACCCCAGCGAGCCCCCTCCCGATGACCCTGATTTGTATTTCAGTGCTGGATGACTTCACCGACCTCCTCCTCGACGCCTGAAGCCTCATCCTGAAGGGTCCCCCCAACCACAGCCGGAACCAGTGGGAAGAACCCAACAAGAAAGGACACCCCTGCACCCGCAGCCCCTGAATTCGATGGTGCCAGACCAACAGTTTCCTGGTATCCATCAACTCTTCAACTTCATCTTCCAGTTGTTGGTTCCCTCCATCCAGTCTTCTCGCTCCGGTTACAGTCCTTTTCCATAACCGCCATCCTTTATAGGAAAGCATTGGGGTCCCGACACCACTTGAGCACCCTGCACCCAGTTGATCCTGCGCCGCTTATGGTGTGGACTTGGTGCCAACTTGGGACCCCCTTTGTCCTGACCTCAACCCTAGGAGCTTGGTTCCCAAGATCGAGTGGCATGTCCGTGAGCAGCTCCCTACCGAGGTGCCACCTAGTCCCATTGGCTAACAATGGTACCCTGCACTCTGCACCCAGCTGCCTAATGCTGCTGGTGGTGCCCCTTGAGTGCCTACCTGAACCTTGGGGAACCTTGGTTCTACCCCCCAAAACTCCATATCCAAAACTGTTAACTCACTTGAAAACTTTACACTTAATTTTTCTCCATATGATTGTATGGTGGGTTTTCCCTGAAAAATCTTTTGTGCTGAACTGTCTTGTACTGCAACAAAAGTAACTTAGTGCCTTTCAAAGAGTTAACCTGTTTACTAATGTCCTGTGTTGCTTAAACTGTGTTAGGAGTTTGTTTCATGCCAAACTAGAAAAGTCATCACAAAGTAATCCAAAGTTTTTTCAACTGCAAAAGTAATCAGAATGTTCCTATTAAAATCAATGTTCACTGTATTTTGAAAAGTAACATTGAATGAAAAGTTTAACTTACCTGCTACTAAATAAACCTTGATTCTAGAAATAAAACAACAAAATAACTTTTTATACAAACAATTGGTCTGGATTCAGTCTTTGAGTGTGTGACATTTTTTCTTGCCCATGTGTGCAACAAATGCTTAACACTACCCTCCGATAAGCCTGACTGCTCAACTAGACTACCACAAAAGAGAATAAGGTATTATGTTATGTTGTTTGGGGAGGTAAAACGACTCTGGACTCCGGACTGGTGGCCGGATGATCTTGGCCCAGTACCGGAGCCTAAACTTACTGTTAAGAACTTAGGAGTACGTTTCGACCAGGAACTGAACCTCAAACAACACACTAATCAGGTCGTGGGATCCTGCTTCCACATCATCGGTATGCTACGTAAAATCTTCCCCCTTCTACCAGACGGGAGTAGAAAGATGCTAGTACAGGCCTTAGTCATGAGTCGCTTAGACTACTGTAATGGCCTGTTGCTAGCAGCTAATGAAGAAGTCATGACCAGACTTCAGGTGGTCCAGAACACGGCTGCCCGTCTGGTCTTGAATGTTCCCCCTCGCACACCTTCAAGGCCCCTCCTGACTAAGCTTCATTGGCTGCCCATTAGACAACGGACAAAATTCAAGGTATGTTGTGTCATTCATAAGTCCTTGAATGGCATGGGACCTGCATATCTGGCAAACAAATTTGTTCCCTATAAACCCTCCCGCTCTCTTAGATCCAGCGAACAAGGTCTTCTACAGGTTCCTAGAGCCAGGAAGGCAAGACAGGGCAGCAAAGCACTCTCAATTGCTGGCCCGTCCCTATGGAACAGTCTCCCTAACACTCTTAGGCTATGCAAGGACTACTTCCCTTTCAGAAAAATGTTAAAAACATTCCTATTCAGCACCTAGGCAGCTAGCGTAACTCTGACTGTACTGGGGCAGAAGTCAAAGCGCGGAGATACTCCTCCGGGAGTCGATGCCAGCGCGATACAAGCCCGAAATAAAATAAATAAATACATAAATAAATTATCTACTTCAGTCTCTGCTATACCTCTGGTATCCACTGGAATATGTGCACACTATACCTTACTTTGGTATAGTATATATAGAGCCAGCTTCCTGAAGCTTCTATCTACCGCCTTCATGTTTCGCTAGCTCTTGTGTTCTTTCTCACGTGTCCTGCCCACTCCATGTTGCTCTCGCCTGTTGCTTCTCCTTGCCATCCCCACCCTCTGTGTTGCTTCACCCCACTCAAGCCCTACTCCGCTGGTGTCTGTTGCTTCTCCTCCCCATGCCTATGTTTGCCAATGCTTATTTCTAAGGAAACTGTGGCTAAACTGCAGAGAATGGTGTTGAAAGTGAACTAGAGACCCTCTTAGAGTAGAGAGGAGGCCTGGAGGGACTCAAAGAAAGGGTATGATGTAGAAATGAAGAAGATGAGTAGAAGAGAGACAGTACAGAGAGAGGAAAGAGGAGTGGGGATAGGAAAGCATAGCAAAGGAACAAGAAAGGGAAAAGGGATCATGGAAGGAGAAGAGGGAAACCACCTCCCTTCCCCCAAATAACTGTGGTGGCAGGCCCATGGTGAGTGGAGGTAAAGAGGAAGAGGGCACCTTAAGGGAAAAGGTAATGAAATACCAAGGGAGGGACAGAAAGAAATAAGTGTGATAGAGTTAATAGGTAAACCAAAAGGGGAGGGGATGAGCGAGGGAAGGGGAGATAAAAAGATTGAGAGTAACCCTGGGAGCAGAAAGGAATGCTTGCATTACTACTGTAGAGGAAGTAAATAGTTGGAGCAGGTCAGGAGAAGGAAGGAAGAGGAGTGGGGACAGAGAATGTCATGAGACCAACAGAGAGAAAGAAATAAAGAAAAGAGGGCTAAGGAGAGAATGAATAGGAGAGGTAAATATAGAGAGTAAGAGATGGAGAGATAAACAGAGAAGGCAGATCCCCATCCCATTTGAGTTAAGAGCAGTCCTGCAGGATTCTGGAGAGGGTTAATGAGTTGGGAAGAAGACAGCAGGAGAGTCACAGGAAAGAAACACAAGGGAATATGAGGGAGCATGGAATACATGAAAAGGTCTAGAGGAGGAAGGGAGGGTAATAATGGAAGGAGAAGGGAAGGAATGGAAGTAGAAGTGGGAGAGATGTGAAAAGAGAAACATGATATCTCATGGTACCATCCAGGTCAGAAGCTGCATAATTCTTTCCCCTGATCCTTGTCCATAAGGCGTATAATGTGATGTCGTGAGACATGATCCTCAAGTCAAAGGTTCTGTGGTGCCATTTCTAGAGATTTCACCAAAATGCTAATTAGTGACTCAAATTTGATAAATCAAATACATTTTTGGTCTCAGAATGTTGGAACGTATGTAGGGCCAAAGAGTTGAAAGGGTCTCACACTTTCAGGACCATAGCTAATAGGAACAGCCACAGGCAACTGGTTCTGTGAGTTCCACTGGTACAATGCCATAGCATACGCAAAAAGCTGTAAGCCAGGTCTCCAACTTTAGCTGCACTGCTATAAAGGCATCTTCATGGAGATGTTAATTCGAAGTAAACTCCGAGCATACTAGCAAGACTCATATTTGCCAACAATCTGTAACCAAAAAGAGATCGTTTTTTTCTTTTTTTTTAAACTGAATTAATGACATAACTGAAACATGACATCAAATGAACTTGATGATGATGACATCATAGGAAATTGTATTACACAAGAACTCTCAAATATGGCAAATGACTGTGTTGCTTTTGATCCAGGTGATCCATGATCATGAGAAATACATGACATGGCCTAAATGAGTGACCTTTGAGCTCTGAAGGCTTAAATGAGTGACCTTTGAGTTCTGTCACCAGTCTTAAGCTCAAAGATCTTATCATCACCAAGGAAACCAGCGCATCGGGATCAGTTTTTGGATCAAATCCATCTGTTAATCTTCTATGAAAGACATTGATTTATCGAGAATCCCAGCTATCCTCTACTTCTTGGAAGGTACCTCATATAAGAAATAAGGGGAAATGAGGAAGAGTGAGAGAGACACCAGAGCTCTATGAGGTTGCAGGTCACAATTAAAGCCTTTGCAGCAAATAGCAGTGTCCATCAGTCTAGTCTAGTATTTTAACAAACAGATCCTGGGCAAATAATGTTTGTCCCATACCTCTGTCCACTCCTCTCAAAATATGTTAGCAGACTCGAAACTGGTTTAACTGAAAAAATAAACATCAAGAGAATACTCTCTGGATAGGTGTGAGAAGCTGGCCTGGTATATGCTGACCATTAATTAAAGTGGGCACATTGTACCAGTCCAAACAACCCTTGTTGATGATTAGGTTAAAGACCACCTTTACTGGAAGCTATCCTAGTGGTAGCTACGGAGAGCAGCCTTCAGGCTAAGTCTCGAAGGAATGTAAAGCAGCTTGGTTTACCAGATTATAACCTCCTGAATGACAAATGAAAGAAGAACCAAAAATGTTATTATAAAAATATTTATTTATTACTAAACACTAAACACTCTCTACTAATCTCTTTATGAGATTAGAGCACAAAGTACACAATATTAAATCACTAGAACAACAGTAACTAGCACAATACGCAGTGGGCTCCAGGGGCAGACCAAACAATATACTAAGAAAGTGGTATAACAACAACGACTTGACTAGGCAGTGCCTAGAGCACGTAGAATCACTGGGACCCCAAGGAACCACCCAAGGTAGCGAGACAGGGGACCCACAGAGGACGTGTGCAGTGTGAGAACACAGACCCGAGCTCCATACAACTCTATGGGAAAGTCGCGGTTGGAATTTTAAAGATTAAGGACACTTAGGAGAGGACTTTGAGCAAATCCTTTCAAACATAGAAGGTTCTAAGGCTAGCACCCATGTGAGCACTGGAGTACTCGTGTTAGCTGACCCAGGGAAGCCGGGTGCATCTGAGAATTGTTTTCAATGGGGTGATGCGAAAACGTGCTGCTGCCGTGAAGAGGAAAAGTGTCCGGTGTGATCCAAGCCTGGATCAGAGCTAAGAAGAACCTGAAAGCAGAGGTGACAAAGTCTGGGTCACTTCACAGTGACCAGGGGCACTATAGATGACGGCCAACTGATGTCGGGTGTTTCAGGTGAGAAGAGGTGAAGCTTGACACTGCAGCCACGGTGACCAGGAGACGTTGAGGACGACCAAAGTCCAGAGGTGAGCAATCCCATGGAGGATGTCGAGTGCTGGGGGGTCAGTGTCCGGATGGAACACCAACAAGCCTTGGCAACTGCAACCCATGCGGTCAGAGGAAGAGGCTTTAGTGAGGACCAGCAAGGTCCTGGGGACTTTCAAAGCAATAGAGAGTCAGGGCACATCTGGAGCAACCAGGAAAGCCCAAGGAAAGTTAGGGTTACCTTCACAGGGACCCACAGGCCAACGGACCAGGGATCGCGAAGGGAACTCAAGAGGAATCACGAAATACCAGCCCACGGTACACTCGTGGAGTGTAGGCCGGAAATCTTTTGTGGAATTACTGCTTGGGTCAGGACTACAAGTAGCCCAAAGCACAGCCTCAGGGGTCGCTGGAAAGCATATTCTGCTGCAAATGTACACAGTGCACAGGGGTTCGTGTTGCACGGTCGTCACAAGGGATACAGGCCTCAGAATTGCTGAGAGCGCAGATTAACCTCAGAGACCTCAGGAACCCACCGCCTGTGATGCAGAAATCTTCGGAGTCCTCAGGAGCTCGGGAGATGCAGACCGGTCAGATGCGTTTCGGTGCCTGCTTAGCAGGGGAGTAACTCCTTTACTCCAAGGGAGATTCTTCAGTCATCCAGCTTAGTGTTGATCGTCGAAGTACTTGGTTTCTGTAGCAGAGTTTAGTCCAGGTAAATTCCAAAGTCCTGTAGTCAGGGGTTCCTACTTTGTACCCAAGGAAGGGGTGGGACAAACTCTGGGGTCCCACCTATGGGGGGGCAGGATAGAGTGGTGGCTACACCCATGTCCCTTTGTCCAGTTTCGCACCAGGGCAGGAGCCAATGGCTCCTGCAAACGGTTTGAACTGGACTATGCACTGGGACACCAAATGTACCGCCAGTGCAGACATCAAAACACTCTCAGAGTGCACCCACCCAGCCCCAATACACTAACGCATGTAACCAAAAAGAGATAGTTTTTTTCTTTTTTTTAAACTGAATTAATGACATCACTGAAACATGACATCAAATGAAATTGATGATGATGACATCATAGGAAATTGTATTACACAAGAACCCTCAAATATGGCAAATGACTGTGTTGCTTTTGATCCAGGTGATCCATGATCACTGGAGGTGGTTACATCTCCCTGTGACAGGAAGCCTATTGTCCAGCCTCCCCCATTCAAACTCAACTTAGCAGCAGGTGGACAGACTCGTGTCTGTGCCTGGCAGCATCCATTTTGTGATGCTAGGTTCTGTAAAGCTGGTAGCGGGTGTACTGGTGTTGTCATATTTCTCCCTCTAGGATGATGGAATCATACCTCCCACACCAGTTACTGGTGTGGAGGTATGATTCCAAGGTGTTTGACACCAAACACAACATGTTTCCATACAGCCGTTTTAAAGTTAGCATTTGCCGAAAGGTTATAATGCACTTAAGTATGTATGGTTTGGCTGCATCACTAACAACCCCGGAGGATAGATTCCGAAGGCTGCAGAGGGGCTCTACTCATGCATGGGCACCCTCTCACCCAAAACCCAGCACCCTGCCTTCAGGAATGATAAGGCCTGCCATAGGGGTGACTGACAGGTTTATATGTGTGGTGATATAAGGTAGAAATAGTGAACCTATATCTAATAAGGGGTGCATCCACCACCTTACACAGGTTGCAGTAGCAGACCTGTGGTGTCGGTTTGAGTGGTCTCTCAGGGGTGGCAAAATACATGCTGCATCCCCTAGGAGGCCTCTGGGTTACCTAGTGGAGTGGTGTGGCTCACTGGTTAGAGGCGGCAGACCCGGGAGCAGAGAACGACCCGGGACCAGGGTTCAATTTCCGACGCGGCAGGGTTGTGGACCAGGGTCAGCGGACTCGATAATTCTCGCCTCGGTGCCTACTCTAACCAGGGATCACACTCTGCAACTCTGGGCATTAGCTTGCCTCATCTCTACAACGGCCCCCCACATTAGCCGGGGATGCCTGGTTTCACCTTGGAGATACCCAGTAGAGACCATCTCACAGGAATAGCCAGGACGGGTTCCCCAGCAGTCTACAGCGCCACGACACCTCAGGACAGCAGTGCGCTTTACAAGACACATACATTTACAAGACACATACATTTACCTATGCCCTAGGTACATAGTATACAATATACTAGGGACTTATAAGGGTACCCCAGAATTCAATCTGGAGTGTACCAAAAGTACATGCAATCAATTTAGAGGTGAAAGAAGCTAGGATGGAGTCCTGGATAGCAGGATCCCAGCCAGTCTAAGTCGAAAACAGTGAAACATCAGCAACAACGTGGGGGTACTATAAGAAGCAGATCCTACTCTCCTACACACACACCCCTCCCCCCCCAAATGTCAGGGCATTAAACTACCTTGGCCAGTTGAGTCTTCATGTTCTAAGTGGAAATATCTGGAGAGTCTATCTGCATTGGCATGGTTATTCCCAGGTCTATGTTCCACTGTATAGTCCACCCCCTGTAGGGAAATGGACCACCTCAAATGTTTGGGGTTTTCACCCTTTATTAGTTTTTAGCCATAAGAGGGGCTTATGGTCTGTCTAAACAATAAAGTGAGTTCCAAACAAGTATGTCCTCAGCTTCTTCAGAGCCCAAACCACAGCAAAGGCTTCCTTCTCAATAGCTGACCAATGTTTCTCTCTGGGGGTCAGCCTTCGGCTAATAAAAGCTACTGGCTGATTCTGACCCTCAACATTCAATTGTGATAACACAGCCCCTACCCCCAACTCAGATGCATCTGTTTGGACAATGAATTGTTTGGAATTGTCCGGACTTTGCAGAATGGGAGCAGTGCACATGGCCTGCTTCAGGTCATCATATGCCCTTTGACAGCTAACTGTCCACTGAACTTTCTAAGTCATTCAAAGGGGTCACTATGGATCCACAACCTTTGACAAACCTCTATAGTACCCAGTCAAGCCCAAGAAATCTCCGACCTGAGTCTCGGTGGTTGGAGCAACCCAGTCCATGATGATCTGGATTTTGCTCTGCAATAGTTGAACCTGGCCTCCACCTACAAGGTGGCCCAGGTACACAACCTGACTCTACCCTATCTAGCACTTGGTGGCCTTGATACTGAGGCCTGCTTTCTGCAGGGCCTTCAAAACATTTCTCAGGTGGACCAGGTGATCCTCCCATGTAGAGCTAAACCCAGCAATATCATCAAGATAAGCTGCACTATAGGCTTCCAGGCCTGTAAGGACTTTATTCACCAACCTTTGAAAAGTGGCAGGTGCATTCTTCAAACCAAAGGGCATCACCACAAATTGGTAGTGCCCACTCCACTCACCAGGGGTAGAAAATGCTGTTTTAGGCTTTGCATCATCAGCTAATCTGATTTGCCAGTAGCCAGCTGTTAGGTCAAATGTGCTCCGAAACTTGGCTGAGGCCAAAGTATATATAAGCTCATCTGCCCTAGGGATTGGATGGGCATAAGTCCTAGTGACTACATTGAGACCCCTGTAGTAAACACAAAACCTCATCTCTCTCTTACCATTCTGGGTGAAAGGTTTGGGTACCAAGACTACTGGCCTAGCCCAAGGGCTATCTGGACTTCAGTCCTGGTGCAGTCCCTGACATGGTCAGGTTGCCTGTAAATCTTACTTTTAACAGACAGGCTGTCCCCAGGGTCTACTTCATAAGTGCACCAGGTAGTCTGACTTGGAGTCAGTGAAAACATATGTCTAAACTGATTAGAAACTTTTCTGCAATCAGTTTGATGCTGGACAGTGAGGCTGCCTACCAAGGCTACACCTTCAACTGAACCATCATCAGGGTTCTGTGAGAGTAGGTCAGGGAGTGGATCACTCTCTTCCTCCTGTCCCTCATCAGTTGCCATGAGCAAGCCCATGTCTGACCAGTAAAAATATGGTTTGAGTCTGTTGACATGGGGCACCCTATGGGGGCTCCTGGGAGTTCCAAGGTCAACCAGGTAGGTAACCTCTCCCTTCTGCTCAATGATGGTATGGGGGCCACTCAACTTGTCTTGGAAGGCAGCTGGGGCCACAGGCTTCAACACCCATACTTTATGCCCTGGCTGGTAAACAGTCAGCACAGCATTTTGGTCATGCCAGGCCTTTTGCAATTCCTGGCTAGCCTCAAGATTTTTAGTTGCCTTCTTCGTGTACTCAGCCATCCTGGAGCGGAGACCAAGTACATAGTCGACAATATCCTATTTAGGGGGTTTGAGAGGTAACTCCCATCCCTCCTTCACTAGACACAATGGACCCCTAACAGGATGTCCAAACAGAAGTTCAAAAGGGCTGTAACCAACCCCCTTCTGAGGGACCTCGCTGTAGGCAAAGAGAAGGCATGGCAAAAGTATGTCCCATCTGCGCCTCAGCTTTTCTGGGAGAACTTTAATCATACCCTTGAGGGTTTTGTTGAACCTTTCAACTAACCCATTGCATTATGGGTGATATGGGGTGGTACATTTGTAATTTACTCCACACTCCTTCCACATAGCAGTCAAGGAACTAGACATGAAGTTTGCACCTCTGTCTGATACTACCACTTTAGGAAAACCTACCCTGGAAGATTCCCAGGAGGGCCCTAGCCACCACAGGAGCTGTGGTAGTCCTAAGTGGGATTGCCTCTGGATACCTAGTGGCATGGTCAACCACCACCCTTACAAATCTATGCCCAGATGCAGTTTGAGGATCCATGGGACGAACAATGTCAATCTCAACCCTCTCAAAGGGAACCCCCACCACAGGTAGTGATATCAGGGGGCCTTTGTAGTGCCACCTGCCTTACCACAGGTTTGACAGGTGATACAGGAGCGACACAACTCCTTTGTGTCCTCTGACATATGAGGCCAATGAAAGGGAGGGACAATTCTATCCCAAGTCTTGTTTTGGCCTAGATGACCTTCTAATGGGATATCATGTGCCAGTGTCAATAGGAAGCCCCTAAACTTCAGAGGTATACCAACCTCCTGGTGGCACCAGGCTTGGGGTCTGTACTCTCTGAGTAAAGGAGTCCATTATCCCAGTAGATCCTATGGGACCCACTGGCACTCCCAGCAGCCTCAGCAGCTGCTTGCTGTCTGAGGGGTTCAAGAGAGAGGCAGCTCAGCTGCTCCTGGCTCAGACCTGCCCTGGAAGGGCCCCCTGTCCCCATGAACTCAACCTGATCAGGCTCAAGCTCCTCTGGGACAGTTCCTTCTTCAGGACTAAGATCATCTCCCTTAAGAGACTGATCTGTACTCTGAGTCAGGGGGGAAGACACTGCCTTACCCCTACTGCTCCTCGTTTTGGAAGGCGCCTGGTCCTTTTTTCCAGGATCCACGGCCTGTTCAGAGGAAGACATTTTTGCCTGTGACCTAGTCATAGCAAACACATCTGCAGGGATACCCAACATTTCTGCATGAGTCCTGAGTTCCACTACAACCCAAGCTGAAGTTTCTAAATCATTATATGTAAACAACAAAAGAGTGTTCTCTGGTGTTTGAAGTACCACAAACAGGAGCAGGAGAACAGGAAACTGGCCTCACTTGGATCAGTTAAGAAAGCCCTCACTCACCACCTAGTGGTGACATGCTTCATCATTGGGCCCCACTAAAGAGGCAGAGTGCCTCTTTAGTGTGCATTGACGCCAGAATTACTGCGGAGCAGGTTTTGTGAGTTCGGGCGTGCAGTGAACTTAAATTATATTGTAGTGAGGGAATTAAAAAGATGTCTTTAGCGTATCAAAATTATTTATTATCAGATCACTAGGACATACATTTAAAATTAAGTGTAGGAAAGTAGTCCACAAATAATTGTGTGGTTGTTTCCAGGAATAATTATTTATCAGTCAACATGTTTCTGCCTTTGAAACGGTGTAAAATTACCAGGCATTCATCAGGACGTAGAAAAAGTATGCTAAACCCTGGCGGTATGGACACGCTAAGGCCCACCCTTACCTAGGGACGTGAAGAGTGAAAATTAGTGAAAAAAAGTGCAAAAAAGGGAAGATGGTTCTCTTCCCAATACTCCTGGTTTAGGAGGCTTCAGCACCTGTGAAAGAAAATAAAAATAAAAGGACATAGACATACAGATAAGACAAAACAAACAATTAGTGATGGTCTTATTTACAAAAGTACATCCATGGTGCTCCATTCTTTGTGGATGGACAATGGTGGTGTTTTAACCTTATTTTTAACACCAACCTCAGTCCCTGGGTAGCTAACCACTAATCGCTGGGAAGTGTGGTGTGCTACAGGTGAAGAAAAAATATTTGTGGTTGAGTTTAAAACAGGTAAAAGAAACAGGTGTTTCCGTTACAGATCAATGGACCGAGTAAGTAATGGTCCTATCAATAATCGAAAACAGATTTAAAATTAAAATAAAATGTCTCACTTATATGGTGTTTTCATGGTACACCATGGGTCACGGGAGGGGGGTGGAAGCGTATTTTGGCACACCCTTGATAAACGAGGAAAGCAAGGATACACGAGTCAGAAAATAGACAAAAGATTACTTAGCTCTCGCGATTTGCAGCCAAATGAGGTTCATCAGCATTCAGATCTACACTTACGCCCTTGACGCTCGGCACCAACTTTGTACCTGCAGAACCCTCAGAACCGGACCCCGACGATCAGGGCCGAGGGCTTCATTGCCCAACAAGCATTCAACAGGGAGGTCTGCACTTACCACAACCTTCTTAGGGCAGGTTACCCCCCCCCCAAGTGAAATTAACAACTGCCAAGGAATGGTCCATCCTGACATTGCTAGCATTGGTCACTTGGTACATCTCAGCAAATATGATTTGCTCAGGAGCCATAAGATCTTTCGTCACCATTGTGATACTTGCTCCTGTGTCCCTGAATGCCAAGGCCTCTTTTCCATTTATCAAAGGCTGCTGTCTGTATTTGCCCAGATTACTGGGACAAAAAAGGAGGCAATGTCCTTGCCTTCATCACAGATCAGTACAGCCTGAGTGGGAACTCTGACTAGGCCAGAGTACATCTCAAATCCCAGGGTTAATCCTACTACACCCTTATTCTGAGTACCACCACTTGGAGCTGAACTAGGGCGAATAGTTGCCTATGGGGCAGTGGTGGTTGGAGTTAAGTCCTTGGACTTGTTACAGTCACTTGTCCAATGGGTCTTTTGTTTACAATCAATCAATCAATCATAGCATTTTTAAAGCACACTACATTCCCGTGAGAGTCTCAAGGTGCTGGGGGAGGGGGGGCGAGGGGTGCTGCTACTGTTCGAAGAGCCAGGTCATGAGGAGTCACCTGAAGGTTAGAAGGTCTTCGGTCTGCCGTAGGCGGGTGGGGAGGGTGTTCCATGTCTTGGCGGTGAGGTGGGAGAATGATCTGCCACCGGCGAACATTCTTCGGATGCGGGGGACGGTGGCGAGGGCATGGTCTGCGGAGCGGAGCTGGCGGGCGGGGGTGTAGAGGCTGAGTCGTCTGTTGAGGTACCCTGGTCCGGTGTTGTGGAGTGCCTTGTGTGCGTGGGTGAGGAGCTTGAAGGTTATCCTCTTGTTGATGGGGAGCCGGTGCAGGTCTTTCAGGTGGGGTGTGATGTGGCTGCGGCGGGAGATGTCGAGGATCAGGCGTGCTGCGGCGTTCTGGATGCGTTGGAGTCGTTTCAGGAGTTTGGTCGGGCCTCCTGCATAGAGTGCGTTGCCTTAGTCCAGTCTGCTGCTGACGAGGGCCTGGGTGAGCGTCCTTCTAGTTTCGGTGGGGATCCACTTGAAGATCCTGCGAAGCATGCGGAGGGTGTTGAAGCAGGAGGAGGAGACTGCGCTGACCTGCTTTGTCATGGAGAGTGTGGAGTCGAGGATGACCCCCTAGGTTTCGTGCGTGGTTGGTGGGTGTAGGGGGTGCTCCTAGTGCCGTCGGCCACCAGGAGTCGTCCCAGGCCGAGGGGGTGGAGCCGAGGATGAGGACCTCTGTCTTGTCCGAGTTCAGCTTCAGTCGGCTGTTCCTCATCCAATCGGCGATGGCCTTCAATCCTTCGTGGAGGTTGGTTTTGGCAGTGTGGGGGTCCTTGGTGAGCGAAAGGATTAGCTGGGTGTCGTCGGCGTAGGAGATGATGTTTAGGTCGTGCTGTCGGGCGACGTGGGCGAGTGGTGCCATGTAGACGTTGAACAACGTTGGGCTGAGAGATGAGCCTTGGGGTACGCCGCAGATGATCTCGGTGGCTTCGGAGCGGAAGGGGGGAGGCGGACGCTCTGGGTTCTCCCGGAGAGGAAGGAGGTGGTCCAGTCCAGGGCCTTCTCTTGGATTCCGGCATTGTTGAGGTGTGCTCTTAGTGTGCGGTGGCAGACTGTGTCGAAAGCGGCTGATAGGTCCAGGAGGATGAGGGCCACGGTTTCTCCGTTGTCGAGCATGTTCCTGATGTCGTCGGTGGCGGCGATGAGGGCAGTTTCGGTGCTGTGGTTGCTGCGGAACCCTGACTGGGATGGGTCCAGGATGTTGTTTTCTTCGAGGAAGCTGGTCAGTTGTATGTTGACAGCCTTTTCGAGGACCTTTGCCGGGAACAGGAGCGGGGAGATGGATCGGACGTTCTTGAGGTCCTTGGGGTCCGCCTTGGGTTTCTTTAGTAGGGCGTTGATCTCTGCGTGCTTCCAGCTCTCCGGGAAGGTCGCTGTCTCGAAATAGATGTTGATGGTTTTCCGGAGGTGGGGTGCAATGGTGCTGCTGGCTTTGTTGTAGATGTGGTGTGGGCAGGGGTCTTCTGGGGGTCCGGAGTGGACTGTGTTCATGATCTTGATGGTGTTGTTGTCATTGATGTTGGTCCAGGCACGCAGGCGGTTGGTGCGGGTGGTGGTCGTGGGAGTGGGGGGGTGGGCTGTTGCCGGCTGTTGGTGGTGATGGTGATGGCGTCGAAGGTGTCGTGGATGTTTGTGATCTTGCGATGGAAGAAGGTGGCCAGCGAGTCACACAGGTCTTGTGACGGTGGGATGTCGTTGGTGTTGGAGAGTTCCTTCACGATGCTGAAGAGCTCTTTGCTGTTGTGTGCGTTGTTGTCTAGGCGGTCTCTGAAGGCGGTCCTTTTGGCAGATCTCATGAGTTGGTGGTGTCGGCGGGTGGCGCTCCTGTGGGCTGTGTAGCTTTCCGGTGTTCTTTCACGGGTCCAGTTATTTTCTAGTTTTCGGCAGGTTCGCCTGGAGGCCTGGAGGTCTTCAGTGAAGCAGCTGGCTCTCTTGCTGCTGTGGGTGTTCGGGGGTTTCTTGAGCGGAGCGAGGGTGTTGGCGCAGTCGTTGATCCATTGTCTGAGGCTGTGGGCTGCAGCGTCTGGGTCAGTTGGGTTCTGGGTGAGGGCGGCGGTTAGCTGGTCCTCGGTGATCTTGCCCCAGCTGCGGCGAGGCATCTGCTGGGTGCAGTGGTGTGTGGTGGGTTTCCGGAAGGTGAAGTGGATGCAGCGGTGGTCAGTCCAGTGGAGCTTGGTGGTGCGGTCGAAGAAGACATGGATGCTCACTGAGAAGATGGGGTCAAACGTGTGGCCAGCAGAGTGTGTGGGTGCTGTGACGACTTGACTGAGTCCGAGGTTGCCGAGGTTGTCGATCAGGGTGGAGGAGTTGCCGTCGTTGTTGTTCTTGAGGTGGAAGTTCAGGTCCCCGAGGAGGATGTAGTCCATGGAGGTGAGGGTGTGTGTGCTGGTGGGGTCACAGAACTGCGGACGGGGTCCTGGGGCTCTGTAGATGAGGGTAGTGTTGGGGTCGGTGTGGATCTGGAAGTGCAGGAGTTCGGCGGTGCTGAGGGTGTCGTCGGCGTGTGTCGAGATTTTGAGAGTATTTCTGTGGACGATGGCAATTCCTCCTCCTATTCCGTTGGTGCGGTCCTTGCGGGTGCTCTTGTAGCCTTCCGGGATGGCTATGGCGATGTCAGGTGCTGAGGAGGGGAAGGCGACGTCTGGGGCGTTGGTGTCGAGTAGATCCCAGAGTTTGACTGCGTGTTTGTGGGTGGAGCGGGTGTTGAGCAGGATACATCTGAAGAAGTTGGTTTCCATGTTGGGTGGGTTGGTGGGCCGGATGCTGGTGAAGCTGCCGTTCCAGCAGGAGAAGGGTTCTTGGGTGCGTTTCGGGGCAGCCAGGCAGCAGGTGCGAGATCGTCCGGCGTTGAGTGCATGGGGGTGCTGGAGTTGTAGCGGAGGCAGGTGTCATGGTGTGTGCGGGGTCCAGCGTTCCTGCCGCTGGGCGCGGTCCAGGCACGGACGGGCGCAGACGAGCTTGCCTTAGGCGTGCCAGCGGCGCACCTGCTGCGTGTGTCCGCTGCGCGGCGGCGCAGGGTCCGGCATATATGGGGAGGTGGGAGGGAGGAGCAGCTGGGAGGCGGGAGAAGGGAATGGGCAGTGGTCAGTCAGAGGGGCGGGCCGCAGGGGACACATCGGCGGGTGAGACGAGTGGCACAGAAGGCAAAAATGGGGCACAGGAGGAGGAAAACAGTGGCACAGAAGGCAAAAAACGGGGCACACGGAGGGGGAAACAGTGGCACAGAAGGCAAAAAATGGGACACAAGAGGGGGAAACAGTGGCACAGAAGGCAAAACACGGGGGTAAACAGTGGCACAGAAGGCAATAAAAACGGGTCACAAGGAGGAGGAAAATAGTGGCACAGAAGGAAATAAAAACGGGGCACCAGAATGGCAGAAACACACTTACCAGCGAGACCTCAGCAGCGGTAGGGGCACACAGGCGGAGCTGTGCAGAGGGGGAGCGACCTACCTCGAGGGGTCAAGGGTCGTTCTCCTCACCGCGCAGCGGCCGGCCTATATGGGGAGGTGGGAGGGAGGAACAGCTGGGAGGCAGGAGCAGCAAATGGGCAGTAGGCAGTCAAGGGGGCGGGGCTGCAGGGGACACAGCGGCTGGGGAAACGAGTGGCACAGAAGGCAAAAAACGGGGCACAAGGAGGGAGAAAACAGTGGCACAGAAGGCAAAACACGGGGCAGAAGGAGGGGAAAACAGTGGCACAGAAGGCAAAAAAACAGGGCACAAGAAGGAAGAAAACAGTGGCACAGAAGGCAAAACACGGGGCACAAGAGGGGGCAAAGCAGTGGCACAGAAGGCAAAAAACGGGGCACAAGAGGGGCAAAACAGTGGCACAATAGGCAAAACACGGGGCACAAGAGGGGGCAAAACAGTGTCACAGAAGGCAAAAAAATGGGGGACAAGGAGGGGGAAAACAGTGGCACAGAAGGCAAAAAAATGGGGCACAAGAAGGGAGAAAACAGCGGCACAGAAGGCAAAACACGGGGCACAAGAGGGGGCAAAACTGTGGCTCAGGAGGCAAAACAATGGGGCACAAGAGGGGGCAAAATAGTGGCACAGAAGGCAAAAAAATGGGGGACAAGGAGGGGGAAACAGTGGCACAGAAGGCAAAACACGGGGCACAAGAGGGGGCAAAACAGTGGCACAGAAGGCAAAAAAACGGGAGACAGGGAGGGGGAAAACAGTGGCACAGAAGGCAAAACACGGGGCACAAGAGGGGGCAAAGCAGTGGCACAGAAGGCAAAAAACAGGGCACAAGAGGGGGCAAAACTGGCACAGAAGGCAAAACACAGGGCACAAGAGGGGGCAAAACTGGCACAGAAGGCAAAAAAACGGTGGACAAGGAGGGGGAAAACTGGCACAGAAGGCAAATAAAACGGGGCACAAGGAGGGAGAAAACAGACACAGAAGACAAAACACGGGGCACAAGAGGGGGTAAAACAGTGGCACAGAAGGCAAAAAACGGGGGACAGGGAGGGGGAAAACAGTGGCACAGAAGGCAAAAAAACAGGGGACAAGGAGGGGCAAAACAGTGGCACAGAAGGCAAAAAACGGGGCACTAGAGGAGGCAAAACAGTGGCACAGAAGGCAAAAAAACGGGGGACAAAGAGGGGGAAAACAGTAGCACAGAAGGAAAAACACGGGGCACAAGAGGGGGCAAAGCAGTGGCACATAAGGCAAAAAACGGGGCACAAGAGGGGGCAAAACTGTGGCACAGAAGGCAAAACACGGGGCACAAGAGGGGGCAAAACAGTGGCACAGAAGGCAAAAAAACGGTGGACGAGGAGGGGGAAAACAGTGACACAGAAGGCAAAAAAACGGGGCACAAGAGGGGGTAAAACAGTGGCACAGAAGGCTAAAAAACGGGGGACAAGGAGCGGGAAAACTGGCACAGAAGGCAAAAAAACGGGGGACAAGGATGGAAAAAACAGTGGCACAGAAGGCAAAACACGGGCACAAGAGTGGCAGAGAAGGCAAAAAAACGGGGCACAAGAGGGGGCAAAACAGTGGCACAGAAGGCAAAAAAACGGGGGACAAGGAGGGGGAAAACAGTGGCACAGAAGGCAAAACACGGGGCACAAGAGGGGGCAAAACAGTGGCACAAAAGGCAAAACACATGGCACAATAGGAGGCAAAACAGTGGCACAGAAGGCAAAAAAAGGGGGACAAAGAGGGGAAAAACAGTGGCACAGAAGGCAAAACACAGGGCACAAGAGGGGGTAAAACAGTGGCACAGAAGGCAAAAATGGGGCACAACG
This sequence comes from Lissotriton helveticus, assembly GCF_964261635.1. Lineage (NCBI taxonomy): Eukaryota > Metazoa > Chordata > Amphibia > Caudata > Salamandridae > Lissotriton > Lissotriton helveticus. The sequence continues at coordinate 1,255,634,450 of NC_136065.1, read as the reverse complement.
AGGGGGTAAACAGTGGCACAGAAGGCAATAAAATCGGGTCACAAGGAGGAGGAAAACAGTGGCACAGAAGGCATTAAAAACGGGACACCAAAACGGAAGAAACACACTTACCAGCGGACCTCAGCAGTGGCAGGGGCACACAGGCGGAGCTGTGCAGAGGGGGAGCGACCTACCTGGAGGGGTCAAGGGTCGCTCCAGATTTGACAGCATGGCTTCTTCTTGCATTTTCCCTTGTTGGACTGTGACTCCCCACCAGATGTAGATTTTTGGGGCCCTTGAGAAGACTTCTGGTCTTTAACCTTCTCCCCACCACTATCAGAGTTTTTAGAGTCTTGCTTCCCTTAGTCACCACCTTGGTTCTGGACTTTCTGCCTTAACCTGGTTCTGACCCATTTGTCTGCCTTCTGTCCCAATTCTTGGGGTGAGGTCAGATCAGAGTCCACCAGTTAGTGATGCAACAACTGATTTTGACAATTATTAAGTAACTGCGCCCTCATAATTAAATTTTACAATCCTTTAAAATCACACACTTTACTACCAAAAAACCAGCCTACCAGAGCCTTAGTAGCAAAATCTACAAAGTCAACCCAGTATTGCTTCTGTGCCTTTTGGGTATCTCTGAACTTAATCCTGTATTGTTCAATGGTTAAGCCAACCCCATCAATTAGAATCACTCTTCAAGAGTGTATAATTATCAGCATCCTCTTCACTAAAAGTGAGGAGCTTGTCCCTACCTTTGTCTGCAAATGAGAGCCACAAGATTGCTGCCCACTGTTCCTGAGGGACCATCTGTACTATACAGGCCCTCTCCAGTGCAGTTATCCATTTGTGAATGTCATCTCCACTCAGGTAGGGAGGGAGAATCTTGTTCAGTTTCCTATGGTCATGAGTATGTTCTCTACCTCTAGGGATACTGTTGCTGCCACCATGGGACTCTAGCCCCAACCTTTTTGAAGCTCTCTGAAGCTCCAGGGATTCCCTATGTAAGGCCAATTGCTCAAGCAGTTGCTACTTATTAGAATAAGAGGATTCTCTATTGTGAGAAGCTGAGGTCCCTACAGAAGTACCAGAATGATTAGATTCCTCAGAAGGAGATCTTGATCTTATTGGTAAACTGCTAACTCTTCCTGGTGGGGTAAAGAGAGGGCCACTGGGGCATTCTTCCCCACCTGGGGGAAGAATTGGATTTTCCAGGTTTTAATCATTCTGATCATCCTGGTCTACATTAGAGTCCAGGACATAGAAATGTTCACTTCCTGGACTTTCCTCTTCTGCTGTCCCATCCTCCTTGGCTGCTTTATCAGACCCTGGGGTCTTTCTGAGGTCATCTAAAAGCAAAGCCTCTATGAGGCGTTGAGTGTGTGGGTTTTTCCCTCACTTCTGTTTCCTAGCTGTACCCATACTCCTTAATTCTTGGAATGGGATATGGTCATAGACCCACTGGCTTCTGGCCTAGAAGACATACTAGTGGTATGTTGTGTAGGCACCTACCCAACCTAGTGGGAGCTACTAAACTCTCTTGAGTTGGAGAAAGGGTGTGCTAGACCCTTGACTCACCCAACTCTAAGTTCAGTAGAACTTACTTTATTTTAGTCTTGATTTATATGTAACTAATACCTTTAGTGGTTTTCAGTTAGTCACTCAGGGAGATTATCTGGTAAAACAATAGCAAGCTTGAATCCCAACCCGCTGCACACCAATGTGAGAAGTTGGCCTGGTATATGCTGACCACTAATTATAGTGGGCACCTTGTACCAGTCCAAACAACCCTTATTGATGATTAGGTTAAAGCCAACCTTTATTGAAAGATATGCTAGTGGTAGCTATGGAGACCAGCGTTTAGGCTAAGTCGTGAAGGAATGTAAAACAGCTTGGTTTACCAGATTATAACTAAGGCTCCCTGTTTTCTGTTTTTACTGATTTTTACAGATAAATACAGACAGAAAACAATGTGTTTTCTGTCTGCATTTATTTTTAAAAGTGGATAAATACAGAAAACTGTGTTCCTTTTAAGTGACTGTCCTGCTGTCTTTGATGCATTATAGGCCAACAGCTGAGCATATGGACAGCATGGAAAATTAAAACAACAGGATGACATTTCTTTAACTAATGGCCACATTCTGGAAAAGACCACTTGCAGAAAGGGACAACCTCTTAAAGTTAAACAAATGTCTCGCAACATGAGAGACATCAACATTAATGAACTTACTTCCATCACTATGAATGGACTTAGGCCTCCCCCCTGACATGAACAACCTTGATGATCTTTCCGAGCACTACATTAGCACTGTCGCAAATATCTTTGACAACATTGGTTTAATGGTACCCTGAATGACGAACGCCGTAAACTTAGGTCTTCAGAGAGGCTCTGGAGAAATGAGCCTTCAACTACTAGCCTCCATCAACTGAGAAAAAAAGGAAGTACATACAACAAAAAAATCTGCATTGCTAAAATGGACCATTTTAGGGAGCAGCTGGGCAATGCTAAAAATAGACCCAAGATACTATTTGAAATCATCAAACAGCAATCAAACCACTCGTCCAACCCAAACCTGGCTTCTTTGACTCCGATCAAAGTGGGGAGGACTTCACAGTGCACTTCTCTGAAAAAACGAAAACATTTTTACTGGAGTTGGAACCAAACACTCCCATGGTGCCACCTCTAATTTGCACCACAACATCAGGGGAGTTCAGGGTTCCCTCTGCACTCTCACTACCTTTGGGTTGTTCTCCCAAAAAGTATGCCTCTTGGAATTCCTTTATCCAGCCAGATTGCACAGAACTACTAGACGCTATGACAGCTCTTAAACCGGCCAACCACTTCAATGATCCTCTGCCGGCAACATTTTTTAAAGATCTCAACTCAGCCATTCTACCGCTTTGGTCGAGGATCATTCATGAATCGCTCGTGCAAGGGAGCATCCCTGATTGTCTCAAAATTCGGCATGCAACTTCCATCCCTAAGAAGCCCAACTCAGATCTAGCTGATCCTAACAATTTCCGACCGATCACCAACATCATGACACTAGCCAAACTCCTCGAGAAATGCGTCCACAAGCAGCTATGCAACCATATAGAGAAATCTCAACTACTTGACCTTTATCAATCCGGTTTCAGAGCAGGGCATAGTACCGAAACTGCTCTTACTCACATTGTGGATGACGGTTTAAAATCCCTAGATCATAATGTCCCCTGTCTTCTGATCCTTCTGGACCTGTCTTCTGCATTCGATACCATCAAACATGAAAACTTGATTAATCTTCTTCAACTTAGGATGGGTTTCTCGGGGCCGGTCCTAAAGTGGTTTGCCTCTTTCTTACATAACCGCACTCAAAGGATTAAACTCAACCAGTCCCTCGCATCTAGTACTGCGATCAGGATTGGAGTTCCGCAAGGGTCTGCCCTCTCGCCTACGCTCTTTAACCTCTATATGGAGCCTCTCACCGTCATTCGGAACAATTCTCAAATTCATTATCATATGTACGCGGACGAAACGCAACTGTACCTGAAGATCTCTTCTCTGGGGGACATTAAAACCTTAAATGAGGCACTCTCACAAACTCAACAATGGTTAGCCCAGAACCATCATTTGTTGAATACCCTCAAAACTGAATTCCTGCTGATTGCCCCACACAACCACTCTGCACCGATCCGCGAATGGCTAAAACAACTCACAGCCCTGTACTGCACCCCTCACGTGATGGATTCTGCTAAATCATTGGCCATTACCTTGAACAAATACCTTAATATGCAAACTCACATCAGCACCACCATTAGGGGTGCCAACTTTCATCTTAACACAACTAAGAAATTCAAGCCTTTCCTTCTGCCAGAAGACTTACAGCCTGCAGTACAATCCCGCTATATAAACCCGCGGGAGGATCAAGCGCGCAGAGGCGTTCTGAATGCGTTGTAGTTGTTTTAGGAGTTTGGCTGAGGCTCCTGCGTAGAGGGCATTTCCGTAGTCTAGCCTGCTGCTGACGAGGGCCTGGGTGACCGTTCTTCTTGTTTCGGTGGGGATCCACCTGTAGATCTTGCAGAGCATGCGGAGGGTGTTGAAGCAGGAGGACGAGATGGCGTTGACCTGCTTGGTCATAAAGAGAGTAGAGTCCAGGATGAACCGGTGGGTGTTGGTGCTGTTCCCAGTGCGGTCAGCCACCAGGAGTCCCAGAGGGCTGTTCTTCATCCAATCGGCGATGGCTTTCATTCCTTCGTGGAGGTTGGTTTTGGAGGTGAGGGAGTCCTCGGTGAGGGACAGGATCAGTTGGGTGTCATCGGCGTAGGAGATGATCTTGAGGTCATGTAGTCGGGCGAGCAGTGCCATGTAGATGTTGAACAATGTTGGGCTGAGGGATGAGCCCTGGGGTACGCCGCAGATGATCTCGGTGGCTTCGGAGCGGAAGGGGGCGGCGCCAGAGCCTTGTCTCTGATCCCAGCGTCGTGGAGGCACGTGCGTAGGGTGTGGTGGCAGACAGTGTTGAAGGCAGCTGACTGGTCCAGGAGGATGAGGGCAGCGGTTTTGCCGTTGTCCAGCACGGCCCTGATGTCATCGGTGGCGGCGATGAGGGCAGTTTCGGTGCTGTGGTTGCTGCGGAACTCGGACTGGGACAGGTCCAGGATGCTGTTCTCCTCGAGGTAGCGGGTCAGTTGTCTGTTGACGGTCTTCTCGATGACCTTCGCCGGGAATGGGAGCAGGGAGATGGGTCGGAAGTTCTTAAGGTCCTTAGGGTCAGCCTTGGGTTTTTTGAGTAAGGCTTTGATCTCGGCGTGCTTCCAGCTCTCTGGGAAAGTTGCTGTCTCAAAGGAGATGTTGATGGCTTTCCGGAGATGGGATGGTGGTGCTGGCTTTATTGAAGATGTGGTGTGGGCATGGGTCTGATGGAGATCCGGAGTGGATGGTGTTCATGATTTTTATGGTGTCGTCGTCGTTTATGTTGGTCCAGGAGAGCAGGGGATCGGTGCGGATGGTGGCCGGGGGGGCGGAGGTCCCAGTGGCTGTCGGGGCGGTCGTGACGTTGAAGCTGTCATGGATGTCTGCGATCTTATGATGAAAGAAGGTGGCAAGGGAGTAGCACAGTTCTTGCGAGGGTGGGATGACGTTAGTGTTGGAGCTGGCGTTGGAGAGTTCCTTCACGATGTTGAAGAGCTCATTGCTGTTTTGTGCGCTGTCGTCTAGGCGGTCTTTGAAGGAGGCCCTTGTGGTGGATCTGATGAGGTGATGGAGAAGTGTGGCTCACTGGTTAGAGGCGGCAGACCCGTAAGCAGAGAACGGCCCGGGACCAGGGTTCGATTCCCGACGCGGCAGGGTCGTGGACCAGGGTCAGCGGACTCGATAATTCTCGCCTCGGTGCCTACTCTAGTCAGAAACCACACTCGGCAACTCTGGGCATCAGCTTGCCTCATCTTCACAACGGCCCCCCCAGACCGCCGGGGATGCTTGGTCGCACCTTAGAGATACCCATCAGGGACCATCTCTCAGGGTGAGCCAGGACGGGTTCCCCAGCGGTCGAAGCGTGGAGATACTCCTCCGGGAGTCGATTCCTAGCGCTATATAAACCCACAATTAAATTAAATTATGGTGTCTGCGGGTGAAGTTTTTGTGGGCTGTGTAGCTGTCTGGTATCAGTTCACGGTGCCATTTCTTCTCAAGTTTCCGGCAAGTTTACTTGGAGGCCTAGAGGTCCTCGGTGAACGAGCTGGCTTTCTTGCTGGTGTGTCTGTTGGAGGGTTTCTTGATCAGGACGAGGGTGTTGGCGCAGTCATCAATCCACTGTCTGAGGTTGCGGGCGGCGGTGTCGGGGTTGGTGGGTGGGCTCTGGGTGAGGGTGGTGGTTAGCTCCAGCAGCAGCAAGGGATCTGTTGGGTGCGGTGGTGCGTGGTGGGTTTCCGGAAGGTAAAGTGAATGCAGCGATGGTCGGTCCAATGGAGTTTGGTAGTGTGGCTGAAGGAGACGTGGGAGCTTGCGGAGAAGATGGGGTCAAGCGTGTGGCCGACAGAGTGGGTGGGTGTTGTGACAAGCTGTCTGAGTCCGAGGTTGGCGATCAAGGTGGTGGAGTTGGTGTTGTTGTTGTTCTCGAGGTGGAAGTTCAGGTCCCCGAGGAGGATGTAGTCTGTGGAGGCAAGGGCGTGTGTACTGACGAAGTCGGCGATGGAGTTGCTGAACTGTGGCCGGGGGGGTCTGTAGACGAAGTTTCCTATGAGGGCGGTGTTGGGATCGGTGTGGATCTGGAAGTGCAGGTGATCGGCGGTGCTGAGGGTGTCGTCGGTGTTGGTTGAGACTCTGAGGGTGTTCCTATGGATGATGGTGATTCCTCCTCCTGTTCCGTTGGTGCGGTCCCTGCGGGTGATCTTGTAGCCGTCCAGAATGGCTATGGCGATGTTGGGTGCCGAGGAGGAGTTCATCCAGGTCTCTGTCAGGAAGGCGATGTCTGGGGAGGTGGAGTCGAGTAGGTCCCAGAGTTCAACGGAGTGTTTGCGGGCAGAGCGGGTGTTGAGAAGAATGCATCTGAGGTGGTTGCGTTCTTTCACGGTGGGTGGGTTGGCGGATCAGATGCTGGTGAAGCTGCAGTTCCGGCATGAGTAGGGTCCTTGGGTGTGCTTCGGGGCAGCCAGGAAGCAGGTGTGTGAGCGTCCGGTGTTGAGTACGTGGAGGGTGCTAGCATCTTAGCGGAGACGGGCGTTGTGGCGTTCGCGGGGGCGAGGGGTTCTGGCACTGGGCGCGGTCCAGGCCCGAACGGGCACAGACGGGTTGACTTAGGTGAGCAGCTGGGAGGAGGGAGTGGACGAATGGGCGAGCGGGGGCGGGGCCACAGGGGACGCTTCGGCAGGAAAAAACAGGGGGAGGAACGGCGAGGAATACAGAAGGCAAAAAAGGGCACAGAATAATGCCAGAGGGAAAGGACGAAAGAAACAAAACAAATAAAACAATTAAAACAAAAATCAATACAAATACTACCAAGCAAACCTACGGCCTACCACTGGCCACTAGGGATGAGGTGCAGGTGGTAGCCTGCGGGTAGAGGAGGGCCTCGAACTCCATTCAGCAGCAGTTGCAGCTGGGGCTCAAGGGCAGGGTCACACAGGTGGTGCTGTGCGCCGTCGGGAGCAACCTGCCTAAAAAAGGGTCAAGGGTCGCTCATGAGGACAGGGGCATGAAATCCCTCTGCTGCAGACAGCAGAGGGATTTCCTTCTCTCCCCCAAAGCCTCAGGAGCTGGGGAAGAGCTTCTGCAGCTCCCGAGGGCCCCTCCCTGGTTTCTGTGCACGTTGCGCTGTTGTCAGGCCTTTAGGCTTATATCAGTTTCACTTTCATTGTGCTCAGGGGGCTATCTCACCGCCCCCCCGGTCACGTAGAATGATGGGAGAGGTATCATTGGAAAGGGGAGAATCTCCCCTCTCCAATGGTACCCCTCCCCAGTTGATCCCTGCTTCGGCATCGCCCCAGAAGGGCGATCCCCAAGCAGGGATCCACCCACTAGACTCCAGGGATGGGGGAGCAGCCCCTTGGGCAAGGGCCTTTGCTCCCCCTAAATACATTTGGCGTAATTTAGTCCTTTTGCCCCCCCCCGGAAAACGATGGCGGCAGTAGCCCCCAATCTGCCCCCCTCCCGGGGTCAAAAAGCCCACTAGACCCCAGGGACTTTTTGTTCAGAGCATAAATTATTATGGTGTGGGCTGCCCATAAAGGGCATGTCCATGCCCCACCCCGCAAAATTAATAGCCTTTCTGCCCCCCCCCCCCCCCAGAGGGTCAGATGAGGGCAGTAGCCCCCAATCTGCCCCCCCCAGGGGGGCAAAAACCCACTATACGCCAGAGATTTTTATTGCCAAATTGAATTAGGGGGGGGGCTGCCCAATATGGGCATACCCATGTCCCCATCCCCCCGCAAAAATGACAGCCTTTCTGCAGTAGCCCCCAATCTGTCCCCCGGGGGGGGGGGCAAAAAGCCCACTAGACACCAGAGATTTTTTGGGGCAAATTTGAATTAGGATGGGGGCTATCCAAAATGGGCATGCCAATACCCCTGCCCCTCCCCCCAAAAAATTACAGCCTTTCTGCCCCCCGGGGTGGCAAAAAGCCCAGTAGATGCCAGGGATTTTTGGGGGCAATTTTTAATTAGGGTGGGGCACTGGCATGCCCATTTTGGGCAGCCTCCACCCTGCCCAGCGGGGGGGGGGGGGGGCAAAAGGCCCACTAGACACCAGAGATTTCTTTTGGGCAAATTTGAATTAGGGTGGGGGCTGCCCAAAACAGGCATGCCCATGCCCCCACCCCCTCCCTCGCAAAAATTACACCCCTACGGCCCCACCTGGTGGGAAAGATGGAGCAGTAGCCCCCAATCTGCCCGGGGGGGGGGCAAAAAGACCACTAAATGCCCACACTCTAATTAAAATCTGCCCCAAAAAATCCCTGGCAACTAGTAGGCTTTCTGTCCCCCTGGGGAGCAGATGGGGGCATTAGCCCCCAATCTGCACCCCGTGGGGAGCAAAATGCCCACGAGTAGCCAGGGATTTTTTTAGGCAAAACGCCCACTAGATGCCAATGATTACTCTCGCTTTATGCGTGGGGGCTGGCCAGAATGGGCATACCAATGCCCCCACCAGTGTTTCTGCCCCCCTGGGGGCATATCGGGGCAACCCCCCGATATCCCCCCAGGGCGGCAGAAAGCCGACTAGGCACGGATTTGTTTTTTATCAAAATGCCTACCTGTGGATTTTGGGCCCTAGCGCATCCGGCACATAGGGAAACCTAGTTAACCTGTACATTTCTAAAAATTAGACACCCAGGGGAATCCAGGATGGGGTGACTTGACTGGCTGTTACCCAGAATCTCTTGCAAACCTAAAAATGTGTCCCAAAAAAATCACATTTTCCTTACATTTCTGTGGTGGAAAGTTTTGGAATCTGCGTGGGTCCACAAAAGTCCACCCACCCCACGTTCCCCAAAGTATTCCAAGAAAAATGGTACCTCACTTGCGTGGGTAGGCCTAGTGGCCGCAACATGAAACGGCCATACCTCGCTGAACTCCCCTGGGTATCTAGTTTTCAGAAATGTGTGGGTTTGGTAGGTTTCTCTGGATGGCCGCCGAGCCCGGGGCCAAAAACCCAGGTGACCCTCCTTGCAAATCCAGGTTGTTTTGTGATAGGTAATTTTGTAATTTTGTGGATCCACACAGATTCCACAACCTTCCACCACAAAAACATGAGGAAAATGTGTTTTTTTCAGACACATTTTTAGGTTTGCAAGGGATTCTGGGTAACAGAACCTGGTGAGAGGCAGTAAAGTCACCCCATCCTGGATTCCCCTGGGTATCTAGTTTTCAAAAATGTATAGGTTCGCTAGGTTTCCCTAGGTGCCTGCAGAGCTAGGATTCAAAAACTACATCTAGGTACTTTGCCAAAAAAGGGTCATTTTTCACTGTGAAATTGTGGTGTGTCCACGTTGAGTTTTGCGCCATTTCTTGTCGCGGCCACTAGGTCTACCCACACAAGTGAGGTACCATTTTTCTCTGAAGACTTCGGGGAACACGGGGTGTGTGGAAATTCGTGGATCCACGCAGATTCCAGAACTTTCACCACAGAAATGTGAGGAAAATGTGTTTTTTTTTACAATGTTTTAGATTTGCTAGGGATTCTGGATTAACAGAACCTGATGTGAGCCAGTCAAGTCACCCCATCCTGGATTCCCCTGGGTATCTAGTTTTCAAAAATGAATAGGTTTCCCTAGGTGCCGGCAGAGCTAGGGTTCAAAATCTATAGCTAGGCACTTTGCAAAAAAAGGGTAATTTTTCATTGTGAAAATGTGGTGTGTTCATGTTGCGTTGTGAGCCGTTTCCTGTCGTGGGCACTATGTATACCCACACAAGTGAGGTACCATTTTTATTGAGAGACTTAGGGTATTTCAGATTTGTAAAGCAACTGTTATTACCTATTGACTTTCAATGCATTTCTGCCTTCCAAATGAAAGGCAATGTGTAAAAAAGAAGTAATTTTGAAAAAAGATTGATAATTCTCGTGCTAGTATGAGTATTCCCAATTTTGGAAATGTGCAAATATATACTGTGTCTTAACTCTATATTTTGTTCCCATTTCAGAAATACATAGGTGTCTTTTATACCGATTTTTCCATGTATACATTTTCACAGAATATTTGCTATATACCCGGTACATAATAAAAAAACCATTGCAAGTCGCTGCTCAGTTTGTGGCTCCGGGTTCATCAGGTTCTTGGTGAACCTACAAGTCCTATATATCCCCACAACCAGTAACGTCCAGCGGATGTAACAGTATATTGCTTTCAAAGAGCTGTCATAATTAGAAGAAGTTACAGGTGAAAACGTTGACACAAAAGGCTGTTTTTTGTCAACTAATTTAATTTTTCCTATATTTAACTGTTAGTTTCTATAAAGAAACCTTGAAGGATCTACACAAATGACCTCCAGCTGAATTCAGAATTTTGTCTACTTTTCCAAAATGTATAGCTTTCCCGGATCCATTATTGCTTCCATACCAATTTCTACCATTAACTGCAAGGAGGTTGAAAGCACTAAAAATAGCTAAACAGGCAATGTCCCAGAAAAATGCCAAAACTGTGTAAAAATGTTTGGTTTTCTGACAAAAGTCTGCTTGTCCCTGAAAGCTGGGAAGATGGTGATTTCAGCACGACAACCCCTTTTTTGATCTTTTGCAGGGGAAAAAACAAACGCTTTCATCTGTAGCCCTTTTTTCGCATTTTTCCCCAAAAACCCAAAATGTACCTGTACTTTGGCTAATTTCTGGGTCCCCTCCAGGGGAATTCACAAACCCTGGGTACCTTTAGAATCCCCATGATGTTGGAAAAAAGGACACATATTTGGCGTGGATACCTTGTGTGGTCAAAAAGTTACAGGGGCCTAAGCGCGAACTAACCCAAATAGCACAAAAAAGGCTTAGCACAGGGGAGGGGGGATTGCCTAACAGCGAAGGGATTAAACAACTAACAACCATGGACAAAGCAAACAGTACGAGCTTATTTTAGGTGTATGTCAGTTGCTGTGTAGTATATCAGGATGCAATAACAGACGAGAGAGGCACCAAAATAACCGTCGGGTGGCACACCATTGGAAATCACAGAGCAGAGGTTAAGTGTTTACGTCAAGCCCTAATTACATAGGCCACTCCCCTTTTAGAAGCCTCTCCACCCTTTCCACCCCACTCAAAGCCCAGATTGCAGGACAAATCTTCAAAAATGTTGGACGGTTGGCTCCCCTAGGCGTGGTCCTCTAGCCGCGCTGAAAGAACTTTTAGCTGTTGCGGGGCATGTCCCGAGAGGTTCTGTTTACATCCAGGGAATGTGCCATGGATAAGGTAGGAGGTTTACCGTAGTCTGTTTCTGGTGATCCTTGTCTGTTCCTGGTGATCAGTCTCTCTTCCTTGACGCACGCGCAGTGTCCGGCTCTGGTACAGTGCGCATGCGGCTATAAGTATGTCCCCTGTGCGGAGCATGAGCACTGATCGGACCACAGGTTCCTATCCGGGGAAGATCTGGAGAGAGCTGTGTTTAGGGGGTCTGAGACCCAGCGCCCTCCTGCTACGTTGTGACAGCAGGCACACGTGACGTGACACTGTAAACTTTGTAGATAGTCACGCTCAGGAGAAAGATGTTACAGCAACCGACAGAGAAGGTAAGTTGAATCATGCAAATAAAAGATATTGAAATTTGCAGTATATTGCCAGAGAGCCGATCATAAATGTTGGGAATTCGACATGAGAATTACGCCATGGATCCGTTTTCCCCACCTCTGTTCATATGTTACTGTTTATTAACTTACTGTGTGTGCGTTTTCTCATGTTGCTTAGGCGACTATAGTTAAATTCTGGATGGTGATGTCATCTGGATAAAAAGTGTCATGTCCAGATGAACTCCACCGTAACATTGGCATTTTGTAGATTTGGCGGTTCCTAGTTTTGACCCCATCTTCCACTTATCCAGTAAATAGAGAGTGATAAACAAGCATTTGCAATGCAGTAAGCCTTGCATTTGCAAGAGTTTAGCTATTGGCGTTGTAAATGACTGCATTTTATTTATGTTTTTAAAACATCACATAAATAAAAGGCATTGTCATTTACAATGCCATTAGCTCAAACTCTCGCAAATGCGAGACCTATTGCATTTCAAATGCTTGTTATTACTGCTACTATTATTCATTAATACAAGACGCTGACAGACATCAAAAGCTATCACTGGGCCGGATCTGAAGATTAATTGGCTATTTATTTATTTTAGGAAGTCACAACCGTTAGGACCTCGAACACTGCTTCTAATCTGCAAAGTAAACATACATACATACCAGCATTGAAATGGACTCTAAGTGACTATATATTTTCTGTCATTTCAACTGTATAATGAATTATTTCATAACTTTGTTTGCGTTTATTAGTTTAGTCCTAGATTTGCTGTTGTATTTTAATTTAAAAGTGTTCGTTTTCCACAAGCAGTGCACTTGTATTAATCGTACAGTTTTAACACAAGGCGTCTACTTAGAAGTAACATGTCAGAAAGAAGCGTGAAATTGTTACATTATTTGTATCACAGAAAGTGCATATGTTTCAAATCTCTTTTACAACTGCTGCATTGAAATGAGTTCAAGATTTTGAACAAACAAACCAAAGAATGGCGCGACCAAAGAATCCAGGATAGACTTTGTGGGCTTCATCTCAACCTGTTAAAAAAAATCTTGCTTCAGCACCTAGGTTTGGCTGCTACGCCATCTAAATGCTACAATTTCCCGGATTTTTGGCACAACAAAGGTTCTTTGAATTAACTTCACTGAGAGTCACAATAGCTACAATTGTTCCCTTCAAAATAAATAACTAAAATCAAGGCCAGAAGACAGAAAACATGACTAACTATTAATTGGGTTGGGATTTGTGCAAATCTAGACTGAATTATCGACCTGCCTGTACCTGAAAACTTTTATCATCAAAATCCTCAATTCGCACCTGAAAGGGTATATAATTCCTCTTATCTGTTGCCATCTCCTTTCTCTATGTTGTGATATAACTTTAAGGTTTCGCAGGGCACCCGGAATGAACCAGAGACAACTTCAGCGAGTTGTGTTCCAGTCTGCAGTGGATAAAACACATGTGATCACGGCAGGTAGCAGAGCACTTTTCATTCACTGGGAAGTACTCAAGCAGTTTACACTTTAGATCCAATACAAAAAGTGAAGTATTCCGCTCCGCACATATGATCAAGTTAATTACAGCAGCAGTCGAGGCAGGGACACTGGTCTCAACCGCCAGAGAGCTCAGCAGTGAGGCAGGCCAGGCTGGAGCCTGCTGACTGATTGGTAGGGGGAGGGAGAGCAGAGAAAATACACAAGAATGAAAGGGAAACCAGCGAAGTGGTTGTGAATGGGAACATCGCTGAATGCCCACAATTATTAAAACAAACAACCTAGCAGGAGCCAAGGTGGGGAAGGCAGCTGTAAAAAAGGCTGCAGTAACACAACTGTGGCATTAAGAGGAGGTAGGAGGAAGAATGCTATATTTGAATGTAAGGAGCTAGGGCTCTGAAGCTAAACACAGACACACAGTAACAGAGCAGGAAACCAAGAAAAAATAGTCCCCCAAAGAACAGATAAAGAGTCATGGTGGAATGAGACAGTACTAAGTCCCTGCTCTGTAGGCGGAATAGAACAGAGAAAGGAGGGACAGACCACTTGCAAGCAGGGATTTTTGAAGGACATTGACATAGACAAATGAAAAGCAATGTCAAGAAAGGGGATGGACTTGATACCCACAAACCGATTACAGTAAACAAAATATAACAACACCGATTAACTCTTTCCAACAATGGTTACTCTTTAATTGCATCACAGGGATTGAAATGAATCAAGTATATAGAATCCAGTGTATTTCATATTTAAACAATTTATAAAAAGGTGCACACAATGTGAGGTGACAAGTGCATAGCAGGGATACACTTGTCACCTCACATTGTGTGCACCTTTTTATAAATTGTTTAAATATGAAATACATTGGATTCTATATACTTGATTCATTTCAATCCCTCTGATGCAATTAAATAGGAACAACTGATGGAATGAATTAATCGGTGTGGTTCTATTTTGTTTACTTTGATCATTTGCTGCTCCCTTATGCTTTATGAATGCTCTCCACTGTGACATTATTTTATGTAGCACATAGTACCCGGGTCCAGTGGTCTTTCGGGTTACCCCATTATCACATAACTCCCAGACCGATTACAGCGGATCTTGACGAGACAGCTGCGCTGGCTAGCTTGACCTAATAAAAATGTAATTGTCCTGTCCAAGCTCCTACGTGGTGGAACAGAGTGGTACATGCACAGGCTGAACTCATGCCTACATTTTGGACGGATAAGGATGCTTAGAAAAAAAAAACAAGGGACCTAATTTCTCTATGAGCTTGTATTAAAGTAATAGAAGTTTTAAGCAGGAGAAAAGTAACATAATGTCATTTGTGGTGTAAAAAAAGTGTGTCTCCCACTTGATTTATGTATTGGAATATGTGACTGGTGGTGTGACAAGGACGGCATCACACCTTTATGTCTATAGTTTGGAGACATGAAGAGGGTTAGAATGAACTGATTTTGCCTCTGGACACAGCATCTCCTCCTCAAGCAATAGATAAGTTTCCCACATCTTCATTACAATTAAGCCTGTGCAGTGAACACTGCTTCGCTTGCAGAGTTTGCAGTTTTTCACACTCCGCGTAACTTGCGAAGTTCTGAAAAACTCCGCTCCGGGAAGCAGCACGAGTGAGGAAAGTCCAAAGCTAGACCACTTCCCAGCGAGATTTCTCTACGCGGGCAGTCGCGAATGGTCGCAACTGCTCACGTTAAGAAACCTTCTGTTCACGTTGAAGGAGCTGCTGCTCGAGTAGAACTTCTACTTGAGCTGCAGAAAGAGCAACGCCCTCTTGCACTAGGCGAGATGCCGTTCGCGCTGATTTTACAGCACAGGACAAACACCTGGCACTAAAAATAACTTCTAATGGCGTGGGGTAACCCACTCCGCCGCTCATGGAATACCACATATCTTGGCAAAGTTTTTTTGTCACTTCTCCGCGAACTCCGCCGAGGCTTGAGTGCAATACAGCCAGTAGGCCCAGCTCCTATACAAAACTTTGGAAAGCCTTTCTAGGCAAAAGGCTTTGCTGTAGGAAATAATGAGTATGCAGCCCGATGGCACTACAAGTTCTCAGAATCTTTATGCAATGCCTTGCGATCAGTTTTCTTGAGCTACATCTGGGTTGTCCAACAGTAGTGCCACCATTTTAGTTATTCTTAGTGCTTAATTTTTTTTTAAGAAATACATGCCGGAACCCTCATCAGGAGGCCACTGTATCTTGCACCGCCTATGCCCCTGCCAGCACTGCCAATCATAGTATCAACGCAACTACTAACCATCACGCTCTTACAAGTGTGACAATCTAGACTATTCCAGGCCACCCAAAGCTATAAGAATGGCTTGGGTGGCATGTATTAGTCTTTTTTAATGTATAATGAATTAATCAACAACTGTTGTGCTCATCTTTAAATTAGACTGACAGCGCCACCATGTGGCAGACTGTCATAAGTGCCAGTGTTGACAATCCGTGCCAGTGTCAAGCACTGGAAACCACTGGCTCAAATTAACCACTGGTTATTCTGAGCTTTAGTCTGCATGGGATTCTGATATTGATGTGTTCACAAAATAAGAAATATTACTGGTACTGGTACTGACAAGGATGCCTCTGACAGTTATTACCACCTAGCAATCTAGCTCAAATGAGAGGTGAATTGATGGTGCTATCCAGAAAGACTATTACATTGAAAGTGAAACGGCTCATCTGTCATTAAAATTCATCGACGTTTCGCCTGGAATAATGCAAACATGGATCACAAAAATCTGAGGTGAGTGTTTCAGCATGTGTTGAACAAGGCCATGACCTCCCCTAAAATCTATGCATTTAGGCCTCACCAAATTTCCAACAAGAGTGAGTTGAAGACAGAGGAGAAGTGAAAACAGAAGAACTACAAACCTCTCCAATTCCTGCAGCTTGGAGAAACCCGATGGAGGGTTGCTGGCTACAGATTCTCGTCCTATTAACAAGCCAGAGTCCAAGTGTTTTAAAAAAGAAGAGTTTGGCTAGACAAAACCCCAAAGACTGTTTTACCAAGTGGTTGATGAGTTATGTTTTTATTTATGCATGGGAGCCTGATATCCCAGTATGAAAGCCCATACATAATTTCCCTTTTACTGGCAAAGTGTGAAGTCTCTAGTCACCTGTAATTAAGGAAATGGATGCTCAACTGTAATGTTATTACAGTTGAGTTGTTATGTCAGAATGCCTGTTTATTTAAATATGACTGTGTAAAAGGGTGGGCAGATTTCAACCGATAACCTTTAAGTATTGCCCGGCGTTAGTCGCCTCTCATACCACTCGAAATTATCAAAC
This sequence comes from Lissotriton helveticus, assembly GCF_964261635.1. Classification (NCBI taxonomy): domain Eukaryota; kingdom Metazoa; phylum Chordata; class Amphibia; order Caudata; family Salamandridae; genus Lissotriton; species Lissotriton helveticus. The sequence goes on along the minus strand of NC_136065.1, from coordinate 1,255,617,988 downwards.
AAAGAGGCGGGCGCTGGAGACTGGAAGGCAGGAAACAGAAGTTTAATCAGACGGAGCAGAACACATCAAATCAGACAACAGGGTATCTTCTCGAGGTGCTCTAACCGCATCTCTGAGGCCTGGCCTCTTATACACAGGTTTATTGCTTTATTACATACAACACATTCTTGGCAATGCTTTGATGTACGGAAAGACATTCTCGGAATCCCCGCTTCAAGCCCGTTCCCACACATATTTACAGTAGAAGTCCCCACCCCGGTCTCAGTAGGTGATGACTGTCGCGCAACTGGACATTCCGCCGATTCCCGGAATGCATGCGATTGATCGGATCTCATGGGGTGGGGGCTTTGATCAGTCGGAGATCCTTTGAAGAGGGACAGCTTCCTACTGTATGGGGCAATAAACTGTATCCGCAGGGCCAGGTGATGGCCTGGGATCGGGCCGGACAATCGGGCACAGAGGAAGGGAATTCATCAAAGGGTGTGATCATGAAATGGACGGAGGGAGGTGTTAGCCGGTACGGGATGTGGCTCCGAGGCAGGGTCACGCTGAAAGGGTGGTTTATGGCCCAAGCATGTGAGAGCGGGGGCTGTCAGTGCACGGGGGATGCTGGCGAGGTCGGAGAGAGAGAGAGAGAGACGCGCTGGCTATCGGCAGTGGGCAGAGAGGCCATGGCATACAAAATGGCTGCTACTTACGCGCACATATGAGCCTGAAAAGGGACAAGATGGCGCCGATAATCTTTACGCCGCAATCTAGATTTCAACAGTCCTCCCTTTTTAGGTTTTGCCTAGCGAAAGCTGCGCTCTGCGCAGCTTTTCGCGCAGGCGAAATCCTGTTGAGAACTGTAGGGTGCTTTGGGTCGGCCCTCGTCATTGATTGGCTGGCTCCGTAAACGGAGCCTTGCCATTGGACGAGGGGCCTGTCAGTCAATGCCGGACCAGACACGGGGGCGTTCCTGACATTCTTTGCCTTTTGCCGACGTCACGCGACGCCGGGAACGCCCCCGAGTCTGGTCCGGCATTGCCGGCACCTCCCTTGCTCTACTGTCATCACCACAACACTGCGCCCATTTTATCCCAAGCTAAACACTCGGAGAGGCGCAGTGACCGGGTCTTTGAAGGCCGCTCTCCCAATGAAAACAAGTTTTCTCTCCGAGTCAGCACGAGCAGGAAGACGAGCAGCGCGCCTCCCAGCTGGCCTCTCGCATCAGCATCCAGAGCTGCCCTGCGCGGTGTGTAGCTTCAGTGGAGCTTCAGAGTGCAGCTTCAGAGTGGAGCTTCAGAGTGCAGCTTCAGAGTGCAGCTTCAGAGTGGAGCTTCAGAGTGGAGCTTCAGAGTGGAGCTTCAGAGTGGAGCTTCAGAGTGGAGCTTCAGAGTGGAGCTTCAGAGTGGAGCTTCAGAGTGGAGCTTCAGAGTGGAGCTTCAGAGTGGAGCTTCAGAGTGGAGCTGCAGAGTGGAGCTGCAGAGTGGAGCTGCAGAGTGGAGCTGCAGAGTGCAGATTCAGAGTGGAGCTTCAGAGTGCAGATTCAGAGTGGAGCTTCAGAGTGCAGAGTGGAGCTTCAGAGTGCAGAGTGGAGCTTCAGAGTGCAGAGTGGAGCTTCAGAGTGCAGAGTGGAGCTTCAGAGTGCAGAGTGGAGCTTCAGAGTGCAGAGTGGAGCTTCAGAGTGGAGCTTCAGAGTGGAGCTTCAGAGTGGAGCTTCAGAGTGGAGCTTCAGAGTGGAGCTTCAGAGTGGAGCTTCAGAGTGCAGAGTGGAGCTTCAGAGTGGAGCTTCAGAGTGCAGAGTGGAGCTTCAGAGTGGAGCTTCAGAGTGCAGAGTGGAGCTTCAGAGTGGAGCTTCAGAGTGGAGCTTCAGAGTGCAGAGTGGAGCTTCAGAGTGGAGCTTCAGAGTGCAGAGTGGAGCTTCAGAGTGGAGCTTCAGAGTGCAGAGTGGAGCTTCAGAGTGGAGCTTCAGAGTGCAGAGTGGAGCTTCAGAGTGGAGCTTCAGAGTGCAGAGTGGAGCTTCAGAGTGGAGCTTCAGAGTGGAGCTTCAGAGTGGAGCTTCAGAGTGGAGCTTCAGAGTGGAGCTTCAGAGTGGAGCTTCAGAGTGGAGCTTCAGAGTGCAGAGTGGAGCTTCAGAGTGCAGAGTGGAGCTTCAGAGTGGAGCTTCAGAGTGCAGAGTGGAGCTTCAGAGTGCAGAGTGGAGCTTCAGAGTGGAGCTTCAGAGTGCAGAGTGGAGCTTCAGAGTGCAGAGTGGAGCTTCAGAGTGCAGAGTGGAGCTTCAGAGTGGAGCTTCAGAGTGGAGCTTCAGAGTGGAGCTTCAGAGTGGAGCTTCAGAGTGGAGCTTCAGAGTGCTGAGTGGAGCTTCAGAGTGGAGCTTCAGAGTGCAGAGTGGAGCTTCAGAGTGGAGCTTCAGAGTGCAGAGTGGAGCTTCAGAGTGGATCTTCAGAGTGGAGCTTCAGAGTGGATCTTCAGAGTGGAGCTTCAGAGTGGAGCTTCAGAGTGGAGCATCAGAGTGGAGCTTCAGAGTGGAGCTTCAGAGTGCAGCTTCAGAGTGGAGCTTCAGAGTGGAGCTTCAGAGTGCAGAGTGGAGCTTCAGAGTGGAGCTTCAGAGTGCAGAGTGGAGCTTCAGAGTGGAGCTTCAGAGTGGAGCTTCAGAGTGGAGCTTCAGAGTGGAGCTTCAGAGTGGAGCTTCAGAGTGGAGCTTCAGAGTGGAGCTTCAGAGTGGAGCTTCAGAGTGCAGAGTGGAGCTTCAGAGTGGAGCTTCAGAGTGGAGCTTCAGAGTGGAGCTTCAGAGTGGAGCATCAGAGTGGAGCTTCAGAGTGGAGCTTCAGAGTGGAGCTTCAGAGTGGAGCTTCAGAGTGGAGCTTCAGAGTGGAGCTTCAGAGTGGAGCTTCAGAGTGGAGCTTCAGAGTGCAGAGTGGAGCTTCAGAGTGGAGCTTCAGAGTGGAGCTTCAGAGTGGAGCTTCAGAGTGGAGCTTCAGAGTGGAGCTTCAGAGTGCAGAGTGGAGCTTCAGAGTGGAGCTTCAGAGTGCAGAGTGGAGCTTCAGAGTGGAGCTTCAGAGTGCAGAGTGGAGCTTCAGAGTGGAGCTTCAGAGTGCAGAGTGGAGCTTCAGAGTTCAGAGTGGAGCTTCAGAGTGCAGAGTGGAGCTTCAGAGTGCAGAGTGGAGCTTCAGAGTGGAGCTTCAGAGTGGAGCTTCAGAGTGGAGCTTCAGAGTGGAGCTTCAGAGTGGAGCTTCAGAGTGGAGCTTCAGAGTGGAGCTTCAGAGTGGAGCTTCAGAGTGCAGAGTGGAGCTTCAGAGTGGAGCTTCAGAGTGGAGCTTCAGAGTGGAGCTTCAGAGTGCAGAGTGGAGCTTCAGAGTGCAGAGTGGAGCCTCAGAGTGGAGCTTCAGAGTGGAGCTTCAGAGTGGAGCTTCAGAGTGGAGCTTCAGAGTGGAGCTTCAGAGTGGAGCTTCAGAGTGGAGCTTCAGAGTGGAGCTTCAGAGTGGAGCTTCAGAGTGGAGCTGCAGAGTGGAGCTTCAGAGTGGAGCTGCAGAGTGGAGCTGCAGAGTGGAGCTGCAGAGTGGAGCTGCAGAGTGGAGCTGCAGAGTGGAGCTGCAGAGTGGAGCTGCAGAGTGGAGCTGCAGAGTGGAGCTTCAGAGTGGAGCTTCAGAGTGGAGCTTCAGAGTGGAGCTTCAGAGTGGAGCTTCAGAGTGGAGCTTCAGAGTGGAGCTTCAGAGTGGAGCTTCAGAGTGCAGAGTGGAGCTTCAGAGTGGAGCTTCAGAGTGCAGAGTGGAGCTTCAGAGTGCAGAGTGGAGCTTCAGAGTGGAGCTTCAGAGTGCAGAGTGGAGCTTCAGAGTGCAGATTCAGAGTGGAGCTTCAGAGTGGAGCTTTAGAGTGCAGAGTGGAGCTTCAGAGTGGAGCTTTAGAGTGCAGAGTGGAGCTTCAGAGTGGAGCTTTAGAGTGCAGAGTGGAGCTTCAGAGTGGAGCTTTAGAGTGCAGAGTGGAGCTTCAGAGTGGAGCTTTAGAGTGCAGAGTGGAGCTTCAGAGTGGAGCTTCAGAGTGGAGCTTCAGAGTGGAGCTTCAGAGTGGAGCTTCAGAGTGGAGCTTCAGAGTGGAGCTTCAGAGTGGAGCTTCAGAGTGCAGAGTGGAGCTTCAGAGTGGAGCTTCAGAGTGGAGCTTCAGAGTGGAGCTTCAGAGTGCAGAGTGGAGCTTCAGAGTGGAGCTTCAGAGTGGAGCTTCAGAGTGGAGCTTCAGAGTGCAGAGTGGAGCTTCAGAGTGGAGCTTCAGAGTGCAGAGTGGAGCTTCAGAGTGGAGCTTCAGAGTGCAGAGTGGAGCTTCAGAGTGGAGCTTCAGAGTGCAGAGTGGAGCTTCAGAGTGCAGATTCAGAGTGGAGCTTCAGAGTGGAGCTTTAGAGTGCAGAGTGGAGCTTCAGAGTGGAGCTTTAGAGTGCAGAGTGGAGCTTCAGAGTGGAGCTTTAGAGTGCAGAGTGGAGCTTCAGAGTGGAGCTTTAGAGTGCAGAGTGGAGCTTCAGAGTGGAGCTTTAGAGTGCAGAGTGGAGCTTCAGAGTGGAGCTTTAGAGTGCAGAGTGGAGCTTCAGAGTGGAGCTTTAGAGTGCAGAGTGGAGCTTCAGAGTGCAGAGTGGAGCTTCAGAGTGGAGCTTTAGAGTGCAGAGTGGAGCTTCAGAGTGGAGCTTCAGAGTGGAGCTTCAGAGTGGAGCTTCAGAGTGGAGCTTCAGAGTGGAGCTTCAGAGTGGAGCTTCAGAGTGGAGCTTCAGAGTGGAGCTTCAGAGTGCAGAGTGGAGCTTCAGAGTGGAGCTTCAGAGTGCAGAGTGGAGCTTCAGAGTGGAGCTTCAGAGTGGAGCTTCAGAGTGCAGAGTGGAGCTTCAGAGTGGAGCTTCAGAGTGCAGAGTGGAGCTTCAGAGTGGAGCTTCAGAGTGCAGAGTGGAGCTTCAGAGTGGAGCTTCAGAGTGCAGAGTGGAGCTTCAGAGTGGAGCTTCAGAGTGCAGAGTGGAGCTTCAGAGTGGAGCTTCAGAGTGGAGCTTCAGAGTGGAGCTTCAGAGTGCAGAGTGGAGCTTTAGAGTGCAGAGTGGAGCTTTAGAGTGCAGAGTGGAGCTTTAGAGTGCAGAGTGGAGCTTTAGAGTGCAGAGTGGAGCTTTAGAGTGCAGAGTGGAGCTTTAGAGTGCAGAGTGGAGCTTTAGAGTGCAGAGTGGAGCTTTAGAGTGCAGAGTGGAGCTTTAGAGTGCAGAGTGGAGCTTTAGAGTGCAGAGTGGAGCTTTAGAGTGCAGAGTGGAGCTTCAGAGTGCAGAGTGGAGCTTCAGAGTGCAGAGTGGAGCTTCAGAGTGCAGATTCAGAGTGGAGCTTCAGAGTGCAGAGTGGAGCTTCAGAGTGGAGCTTCAGAGTGGAGCTTCAGAGTGGAGCTTCAGAGTGGAGCTTCAGAGTGGAGCTTCAAAGTGGAGCTTCAAAGTGGAGCTTCAGAGTGCAGAGTGGAGCTTCAGAGTGCAGCTTCAGAGTGCAGAGTGGAGCTTCAGAGTGCAGCTTCAGAGTGCAGAGTGGAGCTTCAGAGTGCAGAGTGGAGCTTCAGAGTGCAGAGTGGAGCTTCAGAGTGCAGAGTGGAGCTTCAGAGTGCAGAGTGGAGCTTCAGAGTGCAGAGTGGAGCTTCAGAGTGGAGCTTCAGAGTGTCAAGAGCAATGCCAATAGCTCTAACTTTAACAAAGGCAAAACCATTGCATTGTAAATGCTTGTTAACATATCTAGCCAGCTTGTCAATCTATGTCTGTCCCCATTATATTACGGATTTCCACTTCATACAAAGCTTTCATGCGTTCGGCCTCGAAGTCCAGAGTCTTAGGGCAGATACAGTTAGCAAAAAGTGAGCACAGGGGTGGCAAGCATTGAACACCCAGGCAGAATCCACATATTACGACAATCGGTATCCATATGATCATAAACAACCTCCAACCCCAGTCCTTTACAGCACTCCAGAACCAACTCCCAAGCAACCATTCTTCTTGTTCCTGATGAACTTCTGAGGAAAGTCTGTGGAGGTGTTCAATGGCTTTGTAGACGGAGGGCGAATTGTCTGGTATGTAAGTGCAGCAGCTTGACCCAATGATACGGCATGCTCCTCCACGGTCCGCTGGAACAACGTCTAGAACAAGACGGTTCTGAAGGGCCATCAGGCGGACCGCCTGAAGCTCGGCTGTATTGTTTCTGAGGATGCCAGCTGTGATGTTCATTGTCGTTTCAACTGCCTGGGTCAGGTGTCGGATGGCACGGCTGTTCGCCATCGGACCCCAGAGTGGAACAAGTCCCTTCATTGCGTCTAGGAACTGTGCTCCGGTGGAGTCGGCCTGCTCGATGTCTCTTGCTCGCTTTTGTCAGTGATGGTTTGCTGGGGCCACATAGGTTGGGGGAAGGATGAAGGCAATGTAGCAGGTACCTCCCCAGCCCTTTGGGAGCCACGTGTAGGCCTTTGTACCACAGACAAAGTACATGTTCGGAGAGGTGACAAAAGAGGGTGGATCAGTTGAGTCCAAAGTTCTGGTGATGCGGCAAGCGCTGTGGCCCACCAACTGTGTCCCAAGGCCTTCGATGCATACAAGGCCTGAGATGTTGACGACAGATAAGGCCACAGTCAGGGTGGCAGCTGCTCGTTTTCGGAGGTAAGAGAAGGTGGGTCTTGCTGGGTTGTTGAACACTTGCATTTCAACCCGTTCTTTGGCAGGGATGTCCATGTGAATAGAGGCATAGGATGTCAGAGGGCAAAAGGGAGCAGCAGTTCTTCCTGTTTTGTTCAGCCAGACCCCGTGATAGAAGTGCGACATAGTTTTGCTGGAAGTGGCATTATCCCTGTAACTCTCTTGCAAGAGGATCAGCCAAGCAAGGCAGGAACCATGAACAGAGAAAGGTGAAGGGATGAAGGGGATGGAATGTCCAGTGGCATGTGGTAACAACCCACAGATCCAGCAATTTGTGGCATTGGCGGCAAGGTTATGTTGGTGTAGCAACTGCACGAAGGAGTTGTTCCAGAACTCCTTACGTCTTTCTCGGAGTTGTGGTGAAAGAGAGACCAGGTAGTGTTCTTTCATGGTGGTAGGCTGCGTAGTAGTTAGAAATGTCTTGTGAGCTGGTGCGCTCTCTTCCACGATCCAGAGGGTGGTCATGAGGAGGATGCAAAAGAGAAGAGCGGAAAAGAGGGCAATAGTCTTTGAGCTGTGTATTCTGTTGGTCTTTGGGTTTCTGTAGCGGGTCTTCGGATGTCCGGTTGCTTCCATCATCTTCGGGTCGGGTACTTCCATCATCTTCGTATCGGGCGCTTCCATCATCTTCAAGGGGGCTCGGTAGCGGGCAGAACCACAAACTTCGTTTGGCTTCTCTCCTGACAGCCTTAGTAATGTTAGGCTACCGGTCTGAGAATTGTAACTTAGTCAGTGGTCTGCTTAGCCGAAGCTCCCTCCTTTCGTCGCAGGTTATACCCTTCTCTGGATGGCACAGTGGGATCGGGAAATTCTGCCAGTTCAAGTGTCTCTGTGTCAGGGTAACAGCTCAGGGATGGTCGATCTTTGTTCAGGAGCTCTTCTTGGGTGGTCACGTCTTCGGTCGTCGTCAAGGTTGAGGAGATTTTCTTGCAATGGTGTGCATACAGCCAATGTTTTTTCCCTTCCACTCGGAGAGCTGTTCGAGTGGCGATCAAGACTTGCCAGGGGCCCGTCCACCGAGGTTCGAGACTCTTTGCACGCTGGAAATTCCGGATTAGCACGTAATCACCACATTGGAGGTCGTGTCCGGGGCCCCTGGAAGCATCGGGGATGGCCTGCAGCACCTCTTGATGGATAACAGACAATGTTTTAGTCAGATTGTACAAATAGTCAGACATTATGACGTCCAGGACGTCGTGAATGGATGTCGGTTTTGGTGCAGACCAAATGCTCATAGGACGGCCGAAAACGACCTCATAAGGAGTCAGATGGTGCTTGGTGGGGGTGGAACGCATTGATAGCAATGCCAGTGGGAGAGCATCTGGCCATTTCAGTCCTGTGGTAGCCACGATCTTAGCTAGTTTGAGTTTCAGTGTGGCATTATGTCGCTCAACCAGTCCAGCAGATTGGGGCTGGAAGACTGCGTGACATTTTTGTTTTACACCCAAACCCTTCAAGATGAGTTGGATAACTTCGGCTACGAAGTGGGGGCCATTGTCGCTCCACAAAATTCGACAAAGGCCATAGCGGGGGAAGAATTCCTTCAGTAATACTTTTGCAGTAGCAATGGCCGTGTTGTCGCGAGTTGAATAGGCTTCCACCCACTTGCTAAATGCGCACACGACAACAAGCACATACTTTAGACCTTGGCATCTTTCTAGTTGGATGTAGTCCATCTGTAGGACTTCAAATGGATGATTGGGGACCCCAAACCCTCCCCGGGGTACGACAGTTCCTTTCCCAGGGTTGTGTTGCAGGCATATCAGACATTGCTGGACCAGACGTTTAGCTGAGTCTGCGATATTGTCGTTGTGCCAAACTTTGGAGACAAGTTCGGCCATAGGGGCAGATCCTATGTGTGCAGGGGAGTGTGCCATGGTCAGTATGGGGATCAGGTACGAGTTGGGTAACAACCATTTGTTCGTGTCTTTTGTCCGCCAGCAGCCTTCATCGTCTTTCAATCCCACCTGTGCCCATTCAGTCAGTTCGTGTGGTGAGCTGGCCATCTGGATGTCCCTAATAGTTTCCCTAGCGTCCTTCCATTTCTCTGTTTGTGACCTGGTCACGTACATGCGTGTCGTTGTCCTATTCTCGGCTGTGGTCCGGGCAGTGATGTCGGCCAGTGCATTCCCCTGCCCAATGATATCCATCACCTTTTTGTGTGCCTGGCATTTGATTACAGCGAGTTGCTTGGGAAGGAGGACCGCTTAAGTCAGAGCGGAGACTAGATCTCCGTAGGATGGGTGTGCCGTGTGAGGTCAGGAATCCCCTCTCCTTCCACAAGAGCCCGAAATGATGAACCACCCCGAAGGCATACTGGCTGTCCGTGTAAATATTTGCTGTCGTCCCTGCTGCTAAGATAGACGCTCGTGTGAGGGCAATCAGTTCCGCTGCCTGTGCAGATCATTGTGTGATGCGGGCGGTCTCAACTACAGTTCGGGCTGTGGTAACTGCATAAGCAGCTGAGGTGGTGCCATCGGGGAGTTTGATACAAGAGCCATCCACCCATAGCTCTCCTTCGGGATCTGGAAAAGCAGTGTCTCGGAGGTCAACTCTACTCCTAGTCTGTTCGTCCGTGAGGGTCACACAGTCATGTATAGGGGACACATTGGGGTCGTTCTCAGGTAGGGGCAACAAAGTGGCTGGATTCATCGTGGTGCATCTTTTCAGTGTGATGTGGGGTGCAAGCAGAGTCAGTTCGTACCCAGTCGTCGTGCACTAGTCAGATGCTGCGTCTTTTTTCTGGTTTAGGAGGGTGTCGACCGCTTGGGGCACTAACACCGTAAGGGAGTTCGAGAGCACGATCCCTTCACTCTGTCGGATAGAGATAGCAGCGGCAGCTACAGCTCGAAGGCAGGCAGGCAAAGCTCTGGCTACGGGGTCAAGAGTGGCAGAGAAGTAGGCACATGGGCTTTGCTTGGGACCAATGGACTGAGTCAGGACGGACAAAGCGCACCCCTCCCTTTCGTGAGTGTAGAGGGAGAAGGGCTTTGTGTAATCGGGGGTTCCTAGGACTGGTGCAGAACAAAGGGCGTCTCGTAGTTCTTTGAAGGAGGATTGGCATTCAGGGGTACAAGGGAGCGGGAAGGGGACATCTTTAGCCAGCAGGGAAAGTAGTGGTTTCACAATGAGGCTGAAATTTGGCAACCACTGTCGACAGAAGGAGGTGAGGCCTACCAGGGTGCGGACTTGTTTCTGTGTCTTAGGGACAGGGGTTTCTAGGATGGTCTGAATCCGATCGGGTGTAAGTTTCCTCCCGTCTTTGGACAAGAGATGGCCTAGGTAAGTGACCTGGGGTTGGCAGAATTGCAACTTCTTCTTGGAGACCTTGTGGCCATTTTCCGCGAGGAAGTGCAGGAGTTGGATGGTGGCTGTGACTGCAAGTGGAGTGGTGTCGGCTGCTAAAAGGATATCATGGACGTACTGTATCAACACCACTCCATCCGGTAACTGGACTGCGTCCAGCTGTCTCTTGACGGCCTGGCTATAGATGCTGGGACTCTCAGTATAGCCTTGGGGTGCTCTACAAAATCTATATGAGCGGGCTTTTAAGGTGAAGCCGAAAAGGTAGCGGCTGTCTGGGTGGATGGGGATGGAGAAGAATGCGTTTTGAGGTCGATTACAGTGAAGGTGGTGGCAGTGGAAGGAATCAGAGTCAGAATGGTGGTGATGTCTGAGACTACGGGGTACTGGGGTACAACTACTTTGTTGACCTCTCGTAGGTCGATGATAAAGCGGTACGCTTTCTCATCTCCCTCACCATGCTTCTTTACAATGGGTAAGATAGGGCTGTTGCAAACATTGCTAACTACTTCCTCTACCACTCCTGCATCTATAAGGGACTGGATGATCTTTACCAATGCCTTCTCGCCTTCGGGTGATACCCGATATTGTGGAAGTTTTGGGAGCACTGCGTCCTGTCGAACAGTTATATGCACAGGGTCAATCATCATGCATCCTACGTCCTAGTCAGTTGTGGCCCATAGGTACAGAGGTAGAGTGTAGAGTAGGGATTAGTCAGCATCAGTGATAGAAAGCATGTGTCGTGTGGGACAAGGTCTGAGCAGAGTCGGGTTGTCGTACAGGATGACTCGAACTCCGTCTTGTGAACACCTAATAGTAGCTCGGAAATGTTTCAATAAGTCAAGTCCCATAATGGCATCGGGGGTGTTGGATGAGAGCAAAAACGTCGTGTCAGTGGTGTTATTTTCTAAGTCAAAGGAGATCAGTGTGGACAAGGGATTAGTGGAGGGCGTTCCATCAAAACCTATTGATGTTACATGTGAGCCAGACAAGGGTGCCCTTGGAATCAGTCGTTTAGATAACGCACTACGTGTTGCGCCAGTGTCTACCAAAAATGGAGACTTCGTACCCAGGACCTTAGCGGTGACATAAGGACCTTGCTGGTCAACATGGAGCTCGACTGGATCCCTTCCTTGCCCTTGGCAGTCCTATGCGAAATCGTGGGCATCGTAGCAGTCAGACTGTTGGTACTGGTTCTGTCGGGGACGGTCAAACGTGTTCGGTCTCCCTGGCCTGTCGTTGTTGGTGTCGTTCGTGTACCCTCGTCCCTGTCCTCTATTTCTTGGCCCACCCGCTACGTCTCTTGTGTCCCTATTTTTGTTTGCTTCTTGCAAAACCGGGCACTGGGATTTCCAATGACCAAATCCTTTGCAAAACGCGCACTGGTTTTCATCGATGTCTTTACGTCCAGCATAGGGTGCGGATGTACGGTCCCTAGGGGGTGGATTTCTAGGAGCATTTGATTGGTAGCTTCCTTTGTACTGTTCCCTTCCTATCGTCACCCCTTGCAATTGTGCGATCATCACCCTTTCCTTTAGGTCCTTTTTCTTTTTCTCCGTCGCCCTATCGTTCTCATTCTTTTGATGCTCATAGTACTGGGCCATCTGGAGGATAGCCGCAGGTTTGGAGGCCGCCCAACTACTCTCGCTAGTCTGTAGTTTCTGCAAGACTTCCTGCGACAGACCCTTGACATAATTCTGGACAAACAGATGATGTCTGGTTGCAGTGATCATGTCCTGGCCGCTGTAATCGAAGAACACCGTCTCAAACCGGGAGAAGTATTCTGATACGTCTTCCTGGGGTTTTTGGCGGCAGGCGGTTACTATCGTCCAGTCCACCTTCTTTTCTGGGATCAGGGTTTTCAATTTCTGGACGATCTTGTCTGGGAGGTCTAAAATGGATTTTAAAGGTTTCTGTCCGGGCTCTCGTTGCCTATCTATGCCATCGAGTTGTGACCAGGTATGTCCGAACAGCTCAAGGTGGTCGACTTTCCGGATTTGCTTCCACACATCAGCTGGCAGGCATACCCCAAAAAACAAATCGATGTCCGCTAGGGTCATAATCGTCGAGCCCAAGGCCGTGCCTAATTCAGTATAAAAGGCAGTGGGGTTCTTTCGTAAATCAGGCAAGGATTTTCGGAAAGTCAGGATGTCTTGCCGATCCCATGGTTGGTAGACCCAGTTATAAACTACTCTCCCTCTCGCATCTTGGTGGTTGATGTCATCGTGTGTTCCCTGTCCTCTTGGGGGGACCCAGTAGGGAGTGGCGTCCTTTATAGGCATCATTGTGTCAGTTTTTTCTGTTCGAGGTTCGGTCGCTACACGAGTCGTAGCGTTAGTCTCTGGCCTTTGTTCAGTGAGGTGGCCGAAAACTTCAAGCGTGCGCGAGAAGAGGTCCGTCACATCACACTCACTTTCATCCCCAATATCAACTTTCCTATATAGAGTCGTTAGGCTCTCGGGACCTTTGTCTTGGTATCGATCCTCATAGGTATTGAGGGTGTGGTAACAAAATCGCACAACAAAGTGTTGTCTGTGGCTATTGGCATATGAATTGTACATATCCGTTACGTATTCCTCACTTTCCTTTCGTTCCACCAGTGTCTTCACTATCTTATCGATCCCTGCTCGTTCATCTTTGCTTAATCGGTTCATTCTAGTGGGATCTTTCCTTCTAGCTTCAGGGTAATCTAGTGTTGCTGTTTGAGCTGCGTTGAGTACAAGGGGTTCGGCCGGCGCGGAGGCCGTGAGGACCGAGGTCCTGGCACTGTTCTCGCCTGTACTTGGGGGTTGCGGGTGTTGTACTAAGGGTTGGGAAGGGGCGTATGGAGGGGGCATGTAGATGATTGGGGGACCTAGTAATAAATCATCGTTTGCTCGTTGTTTCGAGGGTAACTCAGGGTAGAGCGTAGAGGGTGTTCTAACGGGACACTGGCCCGATGTTTCGGACTCTTGCTTCTGTTTGGCTTCCTCTCTCTCCTTTATCTCTTCCTCTAACTTTTTAGCAGCTAGGTGAGCTGCTTTTCGCAGTTCTTTCTCTAATCTAACTTCGTTTCTCTTTTTCCGTTGCTCTGCTTCCTTGCGCCACATGCCGAAACTATCAAGCATAGTAGGTGTTGTCTTATTGTTACGAAGGGCTGTTTCCAGTACGTTTATTTTATCGTCATCAAAGGATCCTATCAGTGGCCACTGACTTTCCTGATCCTTTCTTGTATATTTATGCCATAGTTTACTATAAGCTACGGCGACTAGTCCATATTTAGTGAACATGTCCTTATTAGGGGTGCCTTCCAGTGGAGCTGGATGGTTCATCTCTAATAAGCGGTCCGGGCTGAACCAACTACCAATCAGTGGGGAGAAGATAGGCATGACAGATTACAAAGGAGGACAAAGGTCCGCACTACCTATCTTTTCACTACTTGCAAAGACTAAACAGAATATTGCTATTCTACGTTATTTGCAAACAAAGAATACCTCAAAAAGAACCAACTTCGAAGAATCAATTTTCGGACAATCAATCAATCAGTGGGGAGAAAAATAGGCGCGACAGATTACAAAGGGGGACAAAGGTCCGCGCTACCTATCCTTCACTATCTGCAAAGGAAGAGAGAATATTTCTATTCTTCCCCGTTTGCAGGCAGAGAATATCTCAAAAACAATCAATGAGCAATACTAGTATTTTCAAACAATCAAACAATCGTTTCGCAATTTGTCGTGTTACACGACCTTACCCGGACCGCATGGACAGTTTCTCGTCTTCCGCTTCCAGCGCCCGATCGTCCTCTATTCTCCGTAATTGCCGCGTCACTCCTGATGGTTCCCAGTCAGGACCGTAGATCACTCGAGAGAGGTCTGCTCGGAACCGGTGAAGTTCGGATGATCGGCTGCCAGACGAGGGTCTATCGGGTAGGTGCACTTCCCGATCGTTGCAGTCGTTCACTCTGTCGTCAGGACCTCTCCCACTGGATCCACGTGTCGCTGATGGGCCCCACGTTTGGGAAGCCAATTGTAAAAGGGTGGGCAGATTTCAACCGATAACCTTTAAGTATTGCCCGGCGTTAGTAGCCTCTCATACCACTCGAAATTATCAAACAAAGAGGCGGGCGCTGGAGACTGGAAGGCAGGAAACAGAAGTTTATTCCGACGGAGCAGAACACGTCAAATCAGACAACAGGGTATCTTCTCGAGGTGCTCTAACCGCATCTCTGAGGCCTGGTCTCTTATACACAGGTTTATTGCTTTATTACATACAACACATTCTTGGCAATGTTTTGATGTACGGAAAGACATTTTCAGAATCCCCACTTCAAGCCCGTTCCCACACATATTTACAGTAGAAGTCCCCACCCCGGTCTCAGTAGGTGATGACTGTCGCGCAACTGGACATTCCGCCGATTCCCGGAATTCGTGCGATTAATCGGATCTCATGGGGTGGGGGCTTTGATCAGTCGGAGATCCTTTGAAGAGGGACAGCTTCCTACTGTATGGGGCAATAAACTGTATCCACAGGGCCAGGTGATGGCCTGGGATCGGGCCGGACAATCGGGCACAGAGGAAGGGAATTCATCAAAAGGTGTGATCATGAAAGGGACGGAGGGAGGTGTTAGCCGGTACGGGATGTGGCTCCGAGGCAGGGTCGCGCTGAAAGGGTGGTTTATGGCCCAAGCATGTGAGAGCGGGGGCTGTCAGTGCGCGGGGGATGCTGGCGAGGTCGGAGAGAGAGAGAGAGAGAGACGCGCTGGCTATCGGCAGTGGGCAGAGAGGCCATGGCATTCAAAATGGCTGCTACACGCGCACATATGAGCCTGAAAAGGGACAAGATGGCGCCGATAATCTTTACGCCGCAATCTAGATTTCAACACTGTGTTTAAAAAAAATATGAGTTGTATTAACCTGATCCCAATATCTTTTTTCAAAAAAATCTGCTCGTTGGTGTATTTAATGTTGGAGCCCAGATTCTAATTTTATTCATCCTGTCTCTTTCATAAGAAAAATCAACAACAAGGAAGTCAGTTGTGGGAAGGGTGATGGGGTGACAATGCATTATAAGGAATAAAGTACACTGTGATGTACAATATAGGGATATTGCAAGACACATCAAAGTTTTGTGACCTTACAGAGAAACTCTTCCTTCACCTTTGTTCCTCTATATAGTACCTGAACTCCTTGGTGAGTTGCATTATCCTTAGAAGGTACGACAGGAGGTACTTCATCCCATATATAGTAGTACTGAGCAACATCACCAAACTTAGGCCAACATCGGATCACAAAAACTGGTAATTATTCCATATCAACTACCTGAAATATGTTTACCAAAAGAACACCTGCAAGCCCTAATCACCATAGTAGAGAATTCTGACATTCGTAATCTACGGACAGAATATATCATATACCCTTCAGACAAATTTCCTGACCTAAACAAAACAGAAAGCATGGGAAAAGGAACACAAAGAGACTTGATGAAGTGCTTTAGTCCTTTTTTCCAGATAACCTTGGATGGATTTCACTACAGCTGAATCCCGCCAAAATGTGTGTAACACAGATTACACTGACCACCACAAACCAGCGCTCGGCTCATTCAAGCCAAAAAATAGAAAATGCTTGATGCCCTTATCATCAAGGAATCCACCAGTGAGGGGAATGTCCGAATTGATTCAATACCTAAAGAAGGTAGAAGTTCAGTTCTAAACTGCCCAGCTGTACCAAGAGCCTCTCCCATTCCTTCATCCAGCTACCCTATAACCAAAACAAGGTCGTTGTTGTTTCCTGTTAGTTATCTAAACTACATAAAACAGTGCTACAGAAATATCCCCTCAGAGACCATGAAAACTGGTCCAGGTGGCACTTTGACTTCTAAATTGAAACGTGGGGTCTGCTAATAACATACCAGGCCAGTCTCCAATGAATGCTTGATATATATATATATATATATATATATATATATATATATATATATCTCGATCCACACAAAAAATCTTCATAGAAGGAACTGACCCCCTCCCCCACCTTCCTCCTCCGAGTCGTCGACTGGCTACAGAATTAGGATGAATCTGAGATTTGTGTCACCTCATGAATTAGCTATAGCGCAGTTTGTGCACCACTGGCACACCGAAGGCGCGCCAAAGGCAAGCTCATCTGTGCCCGTCCGCAACCCGACCATGACCAGTGCCAGGGAACCTGGTTCTCGGACCTCCCACCGCTACTACTCAGCCTCCCTCCTCGCACTCAACCCTGGAAGGAACAACAACTGCCAGCTGTCAATGCCGAAAACCACCCACGGCAGTTCTCCTGCCGACACTGTTGATAATCCTTCACCATCCTCCGCACCCCCACGACAGCTGCACACCCGCTTGACACCAGCACCTTCGAATTCCTGAAGTGCATCCTCCTCAAAATGCGCTATCTGCACAGACATGCCGTAGAGTTCTGGGACCTCCTCGACACCTTCACGCCAGACGTCGCCTTCTTCACAGAAACCTGGACAAACGCCTCCTCCGCCCCTGTCATTGTCGCTGCCATTCCTGACCCAAGATCCAGAGGAAGGACCGCCCCAACCACCCAGGAGGAGGACTCGCCATCGCACACACGAGCTCCCTCCGACTCCCCACTTCCAGCACGAGCGACTCCCCTTCCACCACCGAACACCTTCACTTCCAGATCCAGACAAGCCCCAGAACAACGCATTGCAGCACCATTGCCTACAGACCCTCCGGACCTCTTGCCTCTTTCACCACTACTATCGGCGACCTCATCGCACCCCACGCCATTGCCTCCATGGCCTACCTACTGATCGGAGACATGAACTTCCACCTTGACAACCACAGCCACTCCAACTCCATCGCTCTCCTGGACAACCTTGCAAACATCGGACTGAAAGAGCTCGTCACCACCCCTACCCACAAGGCAGGACACACCCTCAACCCCATCTTCGCAGGAGGGAACAACATCTGCTTCAGCCACACCACGCAGCCCCTCTGGACAGACCACCACTGCCTACACTGCCACCGCTCACAAACCCACTCCCGTCCACCGCGAAGGAACTGGAGCAAGGTAACAGAGGAGCACCTAAACTCCACCCTCATCCTCAACCCCTCCCCGCCTCGATCAACACCAACTCTGCAGCCAAGGAACTGCACTGATGGATCACCAACTGCGCAGACACGCTTGCACTCCTCCGCAACCTCGACAGACAATGCCCCTTGAAGGCCAACTGGTTCACCACCAACCTCCAGGAATCCAGATGCACTTGCAGACTTCTCAAAAAACGATGGAGGATCAGCAGAACCACTGAAGACCAGACCACCTACAAGAACACCATGACAAAATACCACCAACTTTTAAGATCCAACAAGAGAGCCTTCATCCGGAACAAAATCCTCACCAACTCCAGCACCTCGAAGGAACTCTTCAGCATAATCCAGCAATTCACCAAACCCCCCAGCGAAGCCACCGACGTCACACCCTCCTAGGACCTCTGCAACAAGGCCGACTCCCAACTTCCACTTGAAAATCAAGGCCCTCTATGACAACTTCAGCGATCAAACTCCAGAAACCACCTTTTCCTCCATCGACGACAGCCAGCCCACCATCACCGCCTGGAATCCGGTCACCACCGAAGATACCTCCACGACCATGAAGTGCCCCTACGGACTCCTGCCCGCCGCACATCTTCCTCGGAGCCGCCGCCGCCATAGCGCCTCAGCTACGACGCACCATCAATGCCACATTCGAATCTGGCACTTTCCCCGATGTCTGTACGCGCAGAAGTCAAGCCCCTCCTCAAGAAACCCTGGGATGACCCAACGAACCTGGAAAACTACTGACCCATGTCTCTCCTTCCCTTTGCAGCCAAAGTCACTGAGATATCGTCAATGCAGATGATGAACTTCATCGAAAAGAACGCCATCCTCAGCTCTTCCCAATCCGGATTCCACAGTAACCACAGCACTGAGACCACCCTCCTCGCCGCCACAGATGACATCCGCACGCTCCTCAACAAAGGCCACACCGTGGCCCTCATCCTCCTAGACTTGTTTTTTAGAGGGAAAAGTATTGTAGTCATGTTATGCCATCCTTGTGCTAACCTTGTCGTGTTCCATTCCCTTGATCCTTCCTACGCCCTCCCCTTTTTGTGGCTTGGTATTTACCAACATTCCAGTGGCAGTTGGAATGTCACTTGCGGAGCTTAGCTCGGACTTGAACAGCTGAGGTGGCAATGAAGCTGTCATACTTCATCTTGAATCAAAGTCTCATATGATTTCAAGTAGCGTTTATCTTCTTTTAATATAGTCCCCTTCTGAAATTCTAAACCCCATGTTTTTTATTTATTTATTATTTTATTTATTTAAGAGTTTTACATAGCGCTAGCCAGACCCGGAGGTATCAGAGTGCTTTACAACATATATTGTGATGCAATTAGTTATACAGTATTACAATTAACAGCATTGTCTTGTGTCGAATCTTGTTCCGGCGTCTTGGGAATGAGTCAAACAAAAATGAACAGGTAATGGAAAGTCTTCCTATTGAGGTGTCTAGGTTCTGCACTTGGCAGGATTCCTTTGGTGAAGGGGCTCTGTCACATTATGAGGCATCTCTCCCTTCGGGTGAGATCGGTTGAGGAAGAGGTCTTTGAGCTGGTATTGGTGCTCCTGAGGTTCCTCGTTTGTCCTGCCTTTTTGAGTTTGGAAGTCAGGTAGGCCGGTTTTCCAGTGTGAAGAGCTTTATGTGTGAGACAGGCAGTTCTGAAGTTGGCACGCATTTCGATTTGGAGCCCTTTTAGTTCTCTTAGAAAGGGAGAAATTTGGTCGAATTTCTTTGCTCCTGTGATCATCCTGGCAGCTACATTTATGGTTACTCGGATGGGAGCTAAGTGAGATTTTGCAGTGCCCGTGAGAGTTGCGTTCCCGTAGTCCAATCTGGACAGCACCAAGGATTGTGTGGCCAGTTTAAGGTCTTTGGGGGGAGGATGAACGTTTTTCTTTTTGTTGAGTAATTTTAGGTTCAAGAATGTGCTCTTTGCTGAGCTCTTGATATGTTTGTCCATGTTTAGGCTTGGGTCCAGGGTGATACCCAAGGATTTTACAGAGTCAGGGTAAGCTTGCAATTAAGAGCGTCAGTGGATTTTAGCCCTTCTGTGACTAGGGGGAGTCATCTCCTTGTTGGATATGAAAAGTATTTCTGTTTTGTCTTGGTTGAGCTTAAGGTGGTTGTGAAATAGCCAGTGTTGGACTTCTCGTAGAGTATTGTTTAATTTCTGTATGTCTCCAATTCAGTATGTTTCTAGGTAGATCTGGGTATCATCTGAATAGAGGTGGAAGGGGATGTTGGCTTTTTTGAGTATAGAGGTGAGGGGCTCCATGTAGATGTTAAACACTGATAGGGAGAGAATCAATCCTTGTGGGACTCCTCTGGTTATGGGTAGAAGGTCAGACGTGAAGTTGTTCCTGTCAATGTGTTGGTTAAGTTGAAGGAGAACACACCTTTCCAGGATTTTGGATAGGAGAGGGAGATTGGAGACCGGCCTGAAGTTGTCAGGGTTGCTTGGGTCCGAGCCCATATTTTTTCATAATGGCATGACTTGGCCCATTTGTAGACAGTCTGGCATGATTACAGTATTCGGGGAGCTATTTATGATCTGGGTCCAGAGAGGGGCTAGGGTGAGGTTGAGTTTTTTAGCCAGTTGGACGGGAACCTGATCAGCTTTGTGTGAGAAGGTTTGGACCTGATAATCATTTCCGTGATGTCTCCTTTCGAGATGGGGTTGAATATCTTCCAGCTGCACGGAGGGTGTCGAGGGGAGTTGTTTGCCTAATTGCTGGGAGGCATGTTGTCGTTGGCTGCCAGGAGATGGTCATCAAGGGAGCGTTCGATCTTAGTGATTTTGTCATGAAAGAAATTAGCAAAGGTGTCACATAGTTCTTTGGAAGCCTGTTTGGTTGATGCAGGAGATTTGGCTGTTTGTTGTTTGATGAGATTGAAGAGTTCTTTAGGATGGTTTTTGGCATTGTCTAGTGCTCTACAGAAGAAAGTAGATTTTTCATTCTTAATATGTTTATCGTATTTCCTGCATTCTGATTTGAGTTGGTCAAAGTGGGTTGAGGAAGGGTTGTTCTGCCAAAGTCTTTCTGCTGCTCTGAGATGTCTTCTTTCAGAGTTTAGGTTTGTATTGAACCAGGCTCTCGATGGGTTGTTCCCGACTCTTTTTTTGCTTCAAGGGGGCTATTTGGTCTAGTATGGTTGCCATTGTTGTGTTGTAGTGTGTAGTGAGCTCAGTTGCAGGTAGGTCATTCAAGTTTAGGGGGGAGTAGTGTTCTTACCCTTTCTTCCAGGTCAGCATGGGGAATCTCTTAGATTTCTCGCCCAATAAAGGGTATCCTGTGGACGGGTAAGGCAGTGGGTCAGATGGTTAATGTGAAATAGAATTATGTGGTGGTCTGATCAGTCGACAGGGAGGATATGGTCGATAGTAACTGTATCTTCCTGAGCTATAATGGCATCCAGGATTGAGCCTCTATTATGCGTTTGCTCTGTGCAGTGTTGGGTAAGGTTATTATTGAGAAGAAGTTTGTTTAGGGATTGGATCAGTGTTATTTGCATCATTCCAATGTAGGTTTAGGTTCCCTAATATTATGTTGTCAGAGTCTAGGAGAGAGCAGCGTGATATCAGGTCAGAGAGGTGCTCTCCGAAAGAGGGAATGTTGCCTGGCGGGTGGTAGAAGAGATGGCAGTGAATCTTTTTGTTGTCCTTCGTCTTAATGGTGGAGGATAGATATTCAAATGTGTTGTAAGAGAGGGAGTCAGTTTCGGTTATAGAGATGTTGCTCTTGTGGATGATTGCAATACCCTCGCCACAATGGTTTTTTCTGTCTTTGTTTATGATTGAGAACCCGGGGGCACAAGCATGTCAAAGACGGGTAAGGAGGATTTGTTCAGCCAAGTTTCTGTGATGAACGCGATGTCAGTGTCATGAGTCATGAGTTTTAGTAGATATAAAAATAGTGTTGGAGAAGGCATTGTCAGGGGTAGTAAGCGCTATAGAAATGCAAATGCATCATTTCGGGCCATTGTTTTCTGTGAATCTTCCCTAATAACCTTGGTGAGAGTCGGACTCAAATGGTGCAATGTGGATCTGGTTAGAATGTAGCATTTCGGGTTCTGGTTCATAGTACTCACCTAGAATATTGTGGAGAAAAGATCACTCTCCCAGTGTTCCTGCAAGGTAGAATCTCAGGCCAATAGCAGCTGTCTTTATCCTGGGGGATATTGGACTCCTGGGCTGAGGTTATCAATAAATGCTAGCTTCAAGATTTTTACATTGTAGATAAAGAGAAGTGGGGGTAGTACAGTGAGGGAGGATTTTATTTTGTGAATAAATAGTCATGATGTAACCTATTTAACTGAATAGAGATGTAGAATAAGTGATGCCACGTTTTGTGCTCGAGACACAGGTTGCCTACCACGATTCATCTGCATATTTATCGGAAGAGGAGTGGAAAATTTTACATCAATGGCAGGAGGAACTTCACCAGAATGTGATGAAAGAAATTGACCACGCTCTGGCCTCACTGGGTAATATCAAAATCTCCATCTTTACCTAGTCTTTACAGTCTATAAAATGTATTCTTTTTAAGAGTCTTGGGATGGATTTAGATGTTTGATCTTCCTGTTCCACAAAGGGTTTGTAATGTTCGTCAGGTATTTGGCATAAAAGATCTGCTATCAACTATCCAAATGCAATTGAAAGGTAGAGCGATTTTAACAAAACATTGAAAGAATCAATTCAGTTGACTAAAGGTTTTGGGAAGAATTGAAACGACGAAAAAGGGCTTTGGGCTGAGATCTACAGTTTGAATCCTCCCTCAATGACAGTAGAAATTCAATTCAATTCAATAATCTTTATTTCGTTGCAATTGCATCATAAAAGATATACAATTAAAATTCATTAAAATACAATTTTATAATATTCAAAAACACAGGTGGGATATGGGGTGTCTACTCAGAGTTACATTACATTGTCAGTTCAGTTCATCCCGGTATACATCATCATATTTGAGTCATGGTATTATGGCCAATAAAATCATCACACGTTTTAAATAAATATAGAATTAAAAGTGATCAACATATTTACAAGCTAAAAAGACAATTACATTTGTAACCACCATGGCATAAAAATTTAAATTCAGTTTTAACAAGTAATTGCTGAGTTCTGATTTCTGATTTCTCTTATTAACAGGTCCTGTTATTGCCACCATGGTCGTTTCATTGAGAGCTAAATCCGAAGAAGAGCCATGCCTGATGGAGGACCAGAGGGCAGAGGGAAGACACAATAGGCATACTTTACCAAGTAAGTGAGGTGTGCAATAGCAAAAACCATTTTCCCCAAAAGCCATACACACTCACCAACATGTTTGAATGCAGATACTCTCACATAGATACATACATGACGACACTCACTTGCACCTGTACTCACATACTAAGAATGCTTAGCTGAAGACACTATTGATGATCTATGTAAAAGATGGACAGACACCTCTGAGCTCATAGGCTGCAACACACTCCCCCAGAGACCGGTAAAGAGAGAGAGACAAAAACACACCAGATTAATTGTTGCATTTATATTGTGCAGATGCTTCTCATATGTGTCCTGGTGCTAAATTCTCAACCACCAATAAAGACTTGCAATAAGACAAACTAGAAGGCTTCTAACCTACAAAGAGGTATGTTTTGAGTTTCTAATGGATGACTAGATGGAAAAAACAAAGGGAAGAGGCAGAGTGTTCCGAAGCTCAGCAGCTTGATAGGAAAAAGAGCGGCAGATATGAGGAACCTTCAAAAGACTCAATAAAGATGGTCTTGGGAAGCAAGAAGAAGAATAAGGATGGGAAATGCTTTGTAGAAATATTTGAATTATACCATGTACAGAACAGTAAATTAGACATAGGGCCTGATTTGGATCTTGGCGGATGGGATACTCAGTTACAAATGTCACGGATAACCTATCCGCCATGTTACAAGTGCCGTAGGATATAATGCACTTATAATACAGCGAATGGTATATCTGTCACGTTTTTAACTGAGTATCCCATCTGCAAGTATATAAATCAGGCCCCTAGTTTCTTAAGGGTTACCCTCTTCTGTACCAGGTTCCACTGGCAATGAAACAGAGTTCACGTAGCATCGAGCTTAGCATTTTGCATCACTTGCAATCAGTAGATTAAGCATTAACCTAGTACCGGCATGACAAAATTGTTTTTTATACTACCGTAAGTCTCCCCTCCTGGGTCAAGGTTATCTCCAGATGCTGACAGAAGAGTGAGCAGACACGATGCATGAGAGTGTAACTGCGGGTGAATGTTTGGTCCCTTAGAATGCCAGAAAGCTTTGTGACAATTGAAGCCCAAATCGGCTTCTCCAGTTGCTCTACTTTGGGAAAATTGCTTGTAGTAAAAACATTTATGTTTTATCCCAGTATTCATTGACAATCAGGCACTAAAATCATTCTAATTACAATGACGCCAGGTCGGCTTACTATAGGGAAACAAAGAAAGTGATGCCCCCACTCCTGTTTATTACCACTGTGCTCCTTTGTTAAGGTTCTATAAAGTGGTATTAGGTGTGCGCAAATGTGAGCACACGATGCGGTACTTAATGTTTTCTATAGAAGGAAATAACATGCAGCTATTTAGTTCCCATGGCAACTAAAGGAAAGCATGTAATTAAATAAAACTAACCGGTTACAAATTTGTGTAGTAGGGTAAGAGCACTAATTAGGGCTTCTGATCACAATGTCAAGATCCAGAATGCTCCACCCTAGAATAAGATCTGCTACATGATGTTTGCTCACCCAGAATATCAAATGAGTGCACCTACAAAAACCACAGTACACTCTACTAGAAACATGCAAGCATGCCCTAGCTATGGATATCAGTGCTCACAGACCTTGTCTCATTCACCAGAAACTCGCAAGCCTGTTCCAGATCTATTGGACCACAGTGGTTGCAAGTGTAGCATGCATGAGGCTATGTGTACCAGGAACACATGTGCCCACAGATAACAGCACCTTCCAGACACAGGCAGGAGCACATGCACATAGTAAATTCATATGAGCTCAAAGACTATAGTTCTCTCATCCAGAGGCACACATGTATTGTATTGTATTGTATTGTAATTGCACTTGTTGACGCATTCAGGAAGCCTATAAAGAATTAGTGGTGAATTAATATGGTGAAATATGAGGTAATTTCAGTGGTGGATTATTAGTCTGGTACTTGGAGTGAGAAGGATAGCGGAGGGATAAAAGGGGAAGAAAGATTTGCATTCATATAGCACTTGTTACCCCTGATGGGTGTTGAAGCGCTTTTCTGGGAGTAGCACGCCACTCCGGAACCCATAAAGGATTAGTGTTAAAAATTATTATAGTATAAATATGAAGTAATTTGAGTAGTAGATATGTTATTCATTTATTTGGGCAGTATATTAATATAGTTGAATATGGAATTTGAGAAGTGAACATGTTCGTTTGTTAATTTTGATTGAAAAGGATAGCGGAGGGATAAAAGAATGAAGGATTTTATTTTTCTTCTTAGGTCTTAGCAGTAGGAGGAGGCTTTTGGATGAGTAAAAAGGAGTTTTGGAGGGGAGGAGTCAGAGGGGAGAGTTTAGAAAGGTTTGTTTTAGGGGATTGGTGTAGTAAAAGGGTGTTGGGTGATGCAAGGAGGGGTAGAGCAGGAGAGAGTCTAGAAAGGGTTATTTTGGCGATCATAGTAGTGGTATGGGGTTTGGGATAAATGAGAGAGTGGATGTAGAGGATATATTGATAGATGTATAGAATGAGAGATAGGGTAGTGCATTGGAAGGAGTAGTAGAAAGACGTTTGAGATGAGTCAGAAGGTTGGGCTAGAAGATATATTGAGCGAAGTATAGGCTTAGAAATAGACTAGTGCATTGGAAATACTAAATTAGAAGAAAGTGATAAATATATAGATCCATAAGTACATTGAAAGTATATAGATACATAAAGGAAGTAAGTATATTTAGATTAAATATATTGATAGAGGCACAGGATGAGAAATAGGATAGTGCGTTGGATATGCTTTTTCAAAAGAAAAGTAACAGACACACAGATCCAAGTACATGGAAGGTACATAGATGCACAATGGAAGTATGTACATGTAGACCAAAGATGATTTCTATTTATTGATTAATTTTATTATTATTATTATTTATTTATTTTTTATTTTCTCTTAGCAACATAATTATTTTACATGTTTGATAACGTAATACACAAAGATAGGTACATATCTACAGTGAAAACAAATGCTTATATACAAAGGGATATGCTGTAAATTTCTGTTTCCGTATGGTGCTTATGTGGGGAAGAGCCAAATCCTGAGTAGTTTTCTGAAGATTAGGTGGTTGTCGGTGGATCTTATGTTGGGGGGTAAAGAGTTCCATAGTTTGGCTGCTTGAACAGAGAAGGATGTGCCACCCATGTTTTTTTTCTTGTATGGTGGGATTTTGAGGCGAGATGCTCCTTTAGAGCGGAGGTTCCTTTGTTGAATGTGTTTGGTGATTTTATTCCTGATGAAGAGTGGTCCTATTCCATGTATTGCTTTGTGGGTAATACAAAGCAGCTTGAACGTGGATCTTCTGGCAACCGGTAACCAATGCAGGGCTTTCAAGTCAGGGGAGATGTGGTCTCGTGGTTTGATATGCAAGAGTAGTCTGGCAGCCGAGTTCTGAATCCGCCGTAGTCTTTTCATGGTCGTTAAAAGTGATCTGTGGTAGAGGCTATTGGCGTAATCGAGTTTGGATAGAACAAGGGAGATGGTAGCTTGGATCTTGTGTGGAAATCCCAAATATGGGGAAATTTGTTGCAGCGTTTTTATAGTAGTTGGTTCTTACCATCAAGGAGAATGGAGACAAAATTGCAGCCAACTTTCAGCAGGGCATGTTGGCCATCAGTAATTGGATGTCAGTAAATTGCCTCAAGCTGAACTCCAATAAAACTGAGGTCATGACCTTTGGCAAGCTTACCCCTATGTGGTCCGATACTTGGTGGCCCACGAACTTGGGCCCTCCCCCCCTCCCATCCACCAAGGTTAAAAATATAGGAATACTTCAAGACAATAAACTTACCTTTTCATCCCATGTCAATTCCACTGTTTCATCATCATTTTTCAAACTGAAAGCTATAAAAAAGATTCTCCCATTCCTTCCTCCAAATTCCGGAAAAACATTGGTCACCTCGTTTGTCATGTCCTCAGTGGACTACTGTAACGGACTTTTGGTCAATGCCCAAGATAAAGTCATCAAGAGGTTGCAGTCTATACAGAATGCTGCGGCCAGACTGCTCTCGAACACTCCTAAATTCAAACCTATTTCTGACACCATAAAAAAAGTCACTGGCTCACTGTCAGAAATAGAATAAAGTTCAAGGCGCTCTGCATCGCCTATAAAGCCACGCACAAACAAGGCCCACGTTTTCTCATTGATCAGTTCACATTCCATGTCCCTAACCGATCACTCCGATCAATGAACAATCTCACCATGACAGTCCCACGCACTAGAACGGTGGCATGGGGTGATTGTAGCTTCCATGTTTCAACGGCAAAACTCTGGAATTCCCTCGATCCACACGTTAGGGCTGCTCCCACCTTGACCGTTTTCAGGAATAAAATAAAAACATGGCTCTTCAACCAGTAATCCTATTCCCTTTCTCAATCTGTTTTCATCCATAGCGCCGAGACGCCCTTGGGCAATTGTTCGCGCTCAACAAATCACATAAATAAATAAATAAATAGTAGCAAAGCTTGATCTTGCTAGTTTATCCACTTGGGCATTCATCAACAGCTTGGAGTCCATGGTCATTCCGAGGTTTCTTACTTTCTTCGATACTTTAGGCAGTGATCCCAGTTCATCAGGCCATGCGGCAAGCGGGTTGTAATTTTTCCATTCGCCACACGTGAGTATTTCAGTTTTTGAAGCATTCAATTTGAGATGGCTCCAAGTCATCCAATGATCCACAGATGACAGCTGAAAATTGGTGATTTTCCAATGTCTTTGGGGCATTCCAGTTGAAGGAGTATTTGCGTGTCATCTGAATAGTAGTAGCACGTGAGGTGAAATTTATTGATCAGTACTGGTAAAGACTTCATGTAGATGTTAAAAAGCATGGGTGAGATGATAGAACCTTGAGGGACCCCTGCTTTTGTTGAGTACGGTTTGGACGAGAAAGGTGGAGTATGGATGACATTAGTTCTGTTTCGAAGGTAGGACGCGATCCATTCTAGAGCTGTTCCCTCTATGCCGGCTTCATAAAGTCTTTGTTTCAGAGTGTCATGGTCAACAGTGTCAAAGGCAGCTGAGAGGTCCAAGAGGAGTAGCGCAGCAACCTCGTTGCGGTCAACTGTTTTCAGGTCATCCCAGATGGCAAGGAGGGCCGATACAGTGCCTCTTCCCGGATGGAATCCTGTTTGGAAATCTGAAAGTATGTCATTCTCTTCAATTAATTGTGACATCTGGGCGAATGCTGCTCTTTTTATCAGTTTGCCCAGGAAAGGTCCATTTGTTATGGGTCTGTAGTTGTCAGGGTTCAGGAGGTCCAAGTTTGTTTTCTTCAGTAAAGGGCGTATGTATGACTTTTTGAGTTCTTCTGGAAATATTCCAGTAGTTAAGGAATCGTTGATGATTCTTCTTACTGGAATGGCAGCAGAGGTTGTTAAAAGAATTGTTTTGAAAGTTTGTGGCAGACAGGGGTCAGAAGGGCTGCCGGCAGGCCTGCTTGCTTTGACCAGGTTCATAAATTCATTGTGTGAGATGTGTTGGGAGGAACGGAGAGGCTTGATTAGAGCATTCTTGGATAGTTGTTTTGTACAAGGGTTAGTGCTGGTGCTTTGTTTCTGTTTTAAGTCCAACGTGTCTGCTTTGTCCGTGTAATGATTTGCCAGTTTGTCTGTGAAATCTTGAGTAACAGGATGAGTTCCTTCTAGGCAATTTGGTTTTCAAAATTCATTGAGTATTTTATAGAATTCTTTATTTGCACATTTAGTGTTTTGAATTCTGTCTGAATAGTACCTTTTCTTAGCTTTTTTGATAGCCGACTTATATAATCTGTTAATTTTCTGTAGGTGAAGTTTGTCTTGTTTGGCATTTGTTTTGAGCCAGGTACATTGCAGCTTTCTAATTTGTTGTTTTATGTCTTTTATTTCTATGTTTCTCCAAGGCACTTTTTTTTCTTTTGTTCTGTTGTGTGGTTTTGAGTGGTTTCAGGATGTCAAAAGCTTCCTGTAGCCACTCATATAGATTCTGAACAGAATTTATGGTTTCCAGATTTATACTGGATGTTAGTTGTGTTTCCAAGTGTTCCAAATTGAGTTTGTTCCACGGCCGATAGGTGGATGGATGTAAGGTAGTTTTAGGTGAGTCGCTTAGTGTTGTTTTATGTTGGAAAGCAAGCAAGTGATGGTCTGACCATGTGACTGGAGTTATAGTTTGAAAGGTAACTAGTTCAGTAATAGCAAAAACGACATCTAGGATACTT
The DNA here is from genome assembly GCF_964261635.1 of Lissotriton helveticus. Taxonomy (NCBI): domain Eukaryota; kingdom Metazoa; phylum Chordata; class Amphibia; order Caudata; family Salamandridae; genus Lissotriton; species Lissotriton helveticus. The sequence goes on along the minus strand of NC_136065.1, from coordinate 1,255,589,487 downwards.
CCAGCGGTGTGTGTTGGATTGTGGACAATCTGATGCAGGTTCAATGCGTCTAGGCCGGTGATTATTGTTTTTGGATGGGTCATATTGGTTTTATCAAACCAAATGTTAAGGTCACCCAGAACGCATAGGTTGGAGTGTATTGTTATCAGGTTTGAAACTGTGTCTAGAAGTGCGTCTGTGAATGTTGCCTTGCAAGGTGGAGGTCTGTAAAGGAGCAGGAAGTTACAGGTGGAAGACGGTGTAGGATTGCATCTTGTTAGAAGAGCCTCACAATTCTTTATGGAGATGTTGTCAACTTTAGTGATATGTGTTGCTTGCCTGAATACAACAGCTAGACCACCTCCTTTTTTGGCTATACGATTTTGGGTGATTACTTGATAGCCTAGAGGAATGGCTTCATGCAGGACTGGAGCCATATCCTCTCCCAACCATGATTCGGTTATGAATAGTATGTCTGGTTTTGCATCGGTGAGAAGGTCGTAGATGTGATGCTTGTTTTTAGAGAGGGATTGAGCATTTATTAGTAGACAGTGTAGAGAGTGGCCTTTGGTGATAGTGGGACTTTGATTTGTAGAAGAGTGATCAGTATTGTGTGGGTATGTAACAGTGTGTTTTCAGTGCTGGTATTAGCTGTATTAGGATAGCAATCGTGTAGCTGTTCTGTATCCTGTTCCTCATCCAGCATGCTAAGGAGACATTTTGATGGGTCTTTATGTTTATGTGTTGGAGATGGTGTTTGAGAGTGAGTTGGAGTGCTGTGTTGCTTTTGTGGTGTAACATTGTTGTGAGGTAGACTTGGGGAAGCAAAGTTGTGAGGTGTGGAATGTTGCTTATATTTTTTGCATGTGTTTAAGGTGGAAGGTGTATGAGTCGGGAGGTGGTGCAGCATGTGGGTCATGTCGTAATGTTCTAAATTGTCCAATGGATGAGAGGCGGTTAGAAGAGAGTTGCTGTATTGCTGTATCTGTGTTAGGTGTGGTGGAAGAGTGAAAGCTTGGCATTGGAGTTTGTTCCTTTGTGTGCTTTGAAAGGTGGGTATATGTATGTATTTTGTGATGGTAAGTATTATGAGGTGTTGTGCTCTGAAGATCTTGTTGTGCTGGTGTGTGTGATATGTTTTGTTTTTGAGGTGTAGTGAAAAGGGCTGCTGATGTATATGTTTTATGCACTGAATTTGGTTGTGTAGTATTGTTTGTGAGAGGAGGTTGTGACGTAGAGGGGTGGTGATGTGTTTATGAGTAGAGTGTATGTTGTGTGTAGTAGGGAATGAAGTAGAGGTAAGAGTGTTTATCTTAGACTGGCTTTTTTTCAAGAGTTACAAAGTGTGGTGGTGTGCAGTGTGTGTGTTGTGTGTTAGTGTTATTATGGTAGAAGGGAGAGGAGGGTGTTTGTTGGACAACTGATGGAAGGATCATTATATGTTAGTGATAAAAGGTGGTCTGTTAGGTGTAATTACTGCAGGGAGATTGGGTCTGAATGGGATGTAGCTATGTATGGTGTTGATTGGCGTTGTGTTAGTGATGAGTGTATTGGTTAGTGGTATAGGATAGAGTTGTGTACTGTTTGTGGGTGAGGGTGGATATGTGTGGTAGTTGGGATAGTAGGGTGTGTAGATGTGGTTTGGTTGGGTTGGTGGTGCATGCTGGTACATTAATCTGTGCATAGTGTTGTGCGCGGTGTACATTTGGTGTGAGTGTGCTAAATGAGAAAAGGGGCAGCATTTCTGGCCCTAGTCCCGACCAGTCTCGAACAGGCTCAAACAGGCAACTACCTTTGTCCTCTCTGCCTTTAACAGGCTCAAACAGGCAACTACCCTTGTCCTCTGCGCCCTTAACAGGCTCAAACAGGCAACTACCCTTGTCCTCTCCGCCCTTAGCCTCGATGCCCGGGCTGAGACGCCCTAAGCCTTGCCTTTTTTATAGCCCTAGTAATCAGGTGACCCCTTCAGCCAATGGGAACCCTAGCCCTAACACTATCCAATCACAACACTAGCACTAACAATCTAGAACCAATAGGAGACCAGGACCTTACAGCCAATCTTAGCCCTAGTTCAAGCACCCAATCAGTTCAAAAACCCTGATCTCTGTGTCCAATAAAGGCCTTAACCCTACCACTAGTCCCAACCCAAGTCCAGGCAGCCAAAGGTACAGGTAGCCCTAGTACCTACTTCCAATAGAAAGCCTAACCCTACTCTTAGTCCCACAACTAGTCCAACAACCAATCACACCAGAGCCCTAAATAGCTACTTCCAATTAAAGGTCTAACCCTAGCCCTAATCCCACCCTACTTCCAACAACCAATAACATAGGAAGCCCTAGTCCCTAATTCCAATAGAAACCCTAGCCCTAGTCCCAACCTTACAATGATTGAATCACAGAACCAGAAACCATTCAGAACCCTCAAATACCCAACCAATGAGGACATTAACCCTAACCCAATAGAAATACCAAATACAACCACCAATCATTGTACACATGTGCCAACCACTAGCAGACCATATAAGGTACCAGGGACCTCAGACAAGGTTTGCTGGCCAGGTAGTTGGAAGCTGCTTCTCCTGTTCAGAATCGCTTAGGAGACAGACAGGCTCAATCCACACTTTGGACTTCTGCAGGTAAAGGCTTCACTAACTCGAAATCTAACAATACTGCTTGAATAGAACTTTACTCCCCCTGCTGGTCAAAAAACGAAGTGCACAGGCCCCAGTAAATACAGTTTAAACAGCTCACAGAAGCACCCTCTGATGTAGAATATCCCTGTTGCTGGGGGGAAGGGGGGGCTGGCCTCACTGGCTTGTGAACACAAAATGGTGGCTTGGGGTGCACTGTTTTAACACACAGGTCTTAGCACAGAGCAAAGGAGAAATGTGGAGGGAAAAAAGATTTGTCACCAAGGAATGAGAGGGACAAACTACAGAGGTTGGACTGCAAATCCCACAATTCAACACGTTAAATGCAAGCAATCGTGGGCAGGGAAAACCACAAGTTTAAAACACAAAACAGGTGATAACATCTGCAATCACAGGCAGGTCAAAACTACAATTTTTAAACTGTAACAACCACATGCAAAGACAGTAATCACAGAAAGGGAAAATCGTTTTTTAAACAACTTTTGTTTTGGGAAGAGACTACACTAGTCTGTATCCTTACCACTTCCTGGACTCTGCTCACTGCAATCTGGGGCACAGGTTGGCTGCAATTCACAAGATGGAGGAGAATGATTTGGGGTGCACCCAGCAAGGCCTTAAGGGGCCTGGGCAGGTGTGAGCGGAGGGCTCAGACTTGCCTGGTAGCTGAATAGCCAATGGTCTGCTGGCCTGGGCAGCTGCTTCTCCTGTTCAGAATCTCCTAGGAGACAGACAGGCTCAATCCACACTTTGGTCTTCTGAAGGTAAAGGCTTCACTAACTCGAAATCTAACAATACTGTTTGAATAGAACTTTGCTCCCCTGCTGGCCAACAAACAAAGTGCACAGGCCCCAGTAAACACAGTTTAAACAGCTCACAGAAGCACCCTCTGATGGGGGGTGGGGGGGTGCACTGGCTTGTGAACACAAAATGGTGTCTGGGGGTGCACTGTTTTAACACACAGGTTTTAGCACAGAGCAAAGGAGAAATTTGGAGGGAAAACAGATTTGTTACCAAGGAATGAGAGGGACAAACTACAGAGGTTGGACTGCAAATCCCACAATTCAACACGTTAAATGCAAGCAATCATGGGCAGGGAAAACACCAAGTTTAAAACACAATACAGGTGATAACATATGCAATCACAGGCAGGTCAAAACTGCAATTTGAAACTGTAACAACCACATGCAAAGACAAAAAGCCAGCTCTTAAGCAGTATGCTCACCCATAAAAACATGCACACTCTCACCTACATAAACCAAACACACATTTACATATTCTCTCTCTCTCTTGCCCCTTCCTCCTCTCCCTCCCATCCTCCTACCATAGCAAGCTCACCTTCCCGACGTATCGCTAGCTTGGCTGTCACACTCTGAATCTTCTGTGTTTTCTTTGTTAGTTTCCTCGGCGAGTCAGATACAGATTAATAACCCAGAATAGTACAACAAACCTAAAAGGTAGTACCATGAAAGACTCTCTGAGATGGCCGCGGCGAAACAGAGAAAATACTTTGAGCAGTGAGTGAGGCTCAGTGTGAAGTACCAGGGGAACAGAACCACAGAGTCCAGATAAAAACATCAGACACACGTGAGAGAGTGAAAAAATCAACTTGAAGAATGATAAAGAGAATAGATCTCACTAAAGAATAGAGAAGGCTACATTCACCAAGTGCTGCCACAATGTGGAACCAGACAGAAGAGGAAACTGTTAGGCACCCTTGGTTGACCATATTTGAAAAGAGATGCTACGGAAAAACATTAAATGTACCAAAAATAAGGAGAAAATAGACTTTCCTGAACACAAGATAGGGAAACCTATCCACAAGAAAGAGAAATACACTCCTTAATGTGCAAAATAGACACATACACAGGGCAAAATGTAGATCACAACCTATAGAGAATGTTATATTACTCTGTGCTCTGATGAGTGGGTAGTACCTGATATATATGTTAAATTGGAAAGGTACAGTAGTTATCTTTGTGACACACGACCGGCCTGAGGTGCATGGAGAGGTAGAGGAGACAAAGTTATTCGATGAAAGAAGATGATTTACTCTCTGGACTCTGATTGTAAAGAAAAATGTGGCACATGCATATATTTTGCGATTCTAAAATAGCAATTTTTATCGTATCGCTATTTTGGAATCTCAAAAAGCTATGCATGGAAGAATTGCAAAATAATTTCCGATTCATTAACATTCGCTAATAGCGATTTGGAAATTGTGAATTGCTGTTAGCTAATGTGACTCTATTCATTCCTATGGGCCTACAGGCTCATAGGAATGAATGGTAATGCATTTGCAAATTGCGATTACCAAATTGGTAATCGCAAAGTGCAAATGCAAATCCATGGGTGCCCAGGGGCCGAAGGCCCCCCTGAAGCACCCCCCAAAAAGTAAGTGTGTACATGAAAAGCACACACATGCCCTAAGGGCATGTGTGCTCTAGTTGGCACTTTGAAAAATTTATTTTTCAAAGCATATACAAATTACCATGAACTTGACGTTGATGGTAATTAGCATTTCCTAAATACACAGTTCGTATTTCGGGTAGGCTACGTGCACTGCCTTTGGGGAATCGCAAATTGCGATTCCCTAAATGCATTTGCAATTTAAGTAATCGCAAATAATTGCTTTTACCTGCATTGCGAATGTCAAACCTTTGATGCATTAGAAACAGTCTATTTCCGTTCACAAATGGGCTGATTTGCAGAATCTCCTAATTGGCCAGTGCAGACCAAGCGTCACTTCATTTCCATTTTGTAGAGCATGGACCAATCACAGATTGATTTAACTTAATTAGTGTTTGTCTGCTGCTCGCGCTGTTATTCAGGTGCTATTTCATCTTCCCTCCTCTCACTCCTCCTTGTTTTCCCATCTCTCCATTGTTAGTGTTTCACCCATACACCCTCCCTCCCTCTCTAATGCTCCCCATCCTCCTGCCAGCAATAAAAAAGGTGCTATAACGCAAGCAGCGCTGGCCGTATAATATTGCGCTTTTTCATTTTAAGTTTCAGCCATAAACAATCATACTATATTAACGCCTTTAGGAGATGCAAAGTCTCTTACAGGTTAAATGTTTTACAGATACCAAGAGTGTCTTTAAATAAACAATGTACATTTAAATTGGAGGACAGGCAGTCTCAGAGATAGATTAACCAGGGGTATTAAAGACTGCAATGCACGCTGAGGGCGCACACACACGTGTTACCAAACAACGGCATTCTCTCCTTGAGCGTTTGTTACCAAAGGTGACTTTGCTTCTGTTGTCTCCCTGCACGTGTCCAAGACCAGCCGCCACATCGACATGCTTATGGGAGTGCAGTGAGTCTCAAGAATAGCACAGAACGTGTCAGACAACGCCCAGTGCATCCCTGCTCAGCCACAGATGGAGGAGTGTGGCTCAATGGTTAGAGCAGGCAGACCTTGATGCAGAGCTCAGGCCAGGGACCAGGGTTCGATTCCCGCCTCGGCGGGTCTCCGGCTCATCAATTCCCCTGACTGGATATTCTCGCCTCAGTGCCTGTTCTGATCATGGGTCCCACGCTGCAACTCTGGGCAATAGCTTGCTTAGTCTCCACAACTGCCCCAAAAGCGCTGGGATGCCTGGCTGCACCTGGGGGGTGCCCAGGAGTGGACATTTCCCAGGAAAGCCAGGAAGAGTTCCTAAGCGGTATACGGACAGCGCCGGGACACCTCCGGTGGAGGTAGCTGTGCGCTTTACAAATTCCGACATTTACAGATCTCTCATGCTGCATGGCTGAGCAATCCACTCTACACCCTTTGCCAAACCATTCGCAGTGAACTCCAGAGAGGAGCGAACTGTACCACTTTACCAACGGAATGGACACAGAACACGCGATGAGTGCACTAGTTATATCGCAGATAATCTTGTTTACAATGATGATTTACACCTGTACACCACAAGCTAAATTGTATGTGGATACTTGAATATTAGGTGTTATTAAAATGTTTCTTACCTTACACATAGGCAAAGGTTTGAGGGATGTGTTAGGTTATGAAATAATGGATTCTGTGAAGGAGATGGTACCTTTTATTGGGAGGCTGCAGATAATAAATGTTGGAAATTTGGTTACTGGTTGAGGTGGGTGAAATCCTACTCAAACAGCAAACACAATTCTTGTCCAGTTGAAACACAAGAATACTCAAAATTAACCTTCTAACCTAGTAACTTGGCACAAGCAGTCAGGCTTAACTAGAGGGCAATGTGTAAATACTTCAAACGTTAATAAAATGAGAAACACAATACTAGTGAAATCACACACCAATTTAGAAAAATAGGGTTACATTTAATAGATTATTTGACTCCAAAACAACAAAAATCTAATCCGTAGAAGCAAAGAAATGCTATTTCAAAGATTTAAATAACATTAGTGTTGAAAAGAACAAAGTGCCAACTGTATTTATCTGGTTGTGATGGACTGGGACAAAGTCACAAGTACAGGATGACTGCGATGCCAGGTCCTGCGTCAATGATGCATAGCGCAGTGACAGGTCCAAAGCTCTGCGGGCCCTGCATCTGGGATGCGTTGCGTAGCGGCAGTTCCAATGTGAAGCTGCGAGGAGATGCGTTGGTGCTGCCGAAGTCCACAGTCGGCTGGCACCTTCCAAGGGTCCAGGACTCTGGTGTCACCACTTTGGGGGCAGGACTCACAGGAGGCAGCGTTCGGGTGCAGTGTTCATGGTTGTTGAAGTCTTCTCTGTCCCTGCGTCCTTAATCAGGAGGCTAGCCAACTAGCCCTGGAGTCACTTTGGTGACTTTGGGTTCAAGATGTAGGTTCAGTCCTGCCTCAGACAGCAGGGCAGCAGAGTAGCAGTCCTCCGTGCAGTAGTGCAGCACAGCAGTCCTTCTGAATTTTCGGCAGATCCTGAAGTGTACTGAAGAGTTTGGTCTAAATGCCCAATATTTATTCTTGGTGCCAACTTTGAAGAAGGATAACTTTTTAGAGGATTCCACCCCCTAGAGAATTTTCTTTCTCCCTTACCCCAGCTTAGCTGGGGGCACAAAAGACTACTATGAAACCCTATGTGAGGGTCCTGAGGCAGAGCCTTTGTGATGTGTAAGTGTGGTAGGTGACATCTCCTCCATGTTATCAAGATGGAGCTGGCCAATCCTGCCAATACCTAGCTCCCCTTTGTCTTACTGTCTGGAAGACCAGCTGCCAGTTACAGCTAGTCATGTGACCCAAGACACAGGCTGCAAACACCAAATGGGTGGGACAAGAAAATGCCACCTTTCCAAAACTGTAACTGCAACCAATGATGGACGGAATGCTGAATGATTCAAACATTCTCCCCCAGTCAAGAGATCTGGGTTAAATCTATCGTTCTTTTTCCCACTACGCCACCCCAGTTTGTTCTTTTTGCATCTGTCAACAGAGTGGGAGGGATATGGCCAGACGTGGATCCCGTGCTCTCCATGCCACTGGAGTCAAGCTATCCTGGCTGAAGAGAGCTGAAAGCCCGAAACCAGTCCTAGGATGCTTGTTTCCAGTCCAGGGAGGACCTGGCGTGGCAGTTAGGGCTGGACTGTTCCCATTGGGTGCTGGGTCACGACTGATTTGCATATGGCTAGGTCCAGATTGGAATGGCATGGTGAGCAAAAAAACGATGGATTTAGACCCAGATCTCTGTACTGGGGTGAATGTATGACATTGTTCTGCATTCTGTCCATCAATTGTTCTTTTAACACCTTTCTAAAAGTGGCCTTCTCAGAACTGTGTCTTAACCTCTTCCATGCTCATGACGGCTCCCGGCTGTCATGAGTCACGGAGGGCGTGTGCTGATAACGACCGGGAGCCGTCATGACCACGCCCACGATCGGAATGTTCAGCACTGCGGTGGAATTCGCGCCGCAGCGATGAGGTTAAAAGCCAACTTTACCATTAAAGTAGGGTTTCAATTACAATTCTTTAAAGACCAAACTCGACATTCATAGCTTATCCCAATTGAAAGTTATCACCTACTAAATGTAATAAGGTAACCTAATGGTATCCTAAGGGAGAGGTTGGTCTTGCAATAGTGAAAACTGTTTTGAGAGTTTTTCACTACCAGGACGTGTAAAAGTTTAAAATACATGTCTAACTTTTCAACTACACTGTACTCTGCCATATGGGCTGTAGGGGTCAACTCTATGGATGACTTACATGTATAAAGAAATAAACTGTAGGTCTGGCAAAAGGTTTATTTTGCTTTGTAGGAATAGTAGTGGAAACTGCTCACACAGGCCGCAATGGCAAGCCTGAGATATGTTTAAGGAGCTACATAAGTGGGTGGCACAATGGTTGCAGCATGCCCACTAGTAGCATTTAATTTACAGGCAGCGGGTGCATGTAGTACTGATTTACTAGGGACTTATAAGTAAATTAAATATGCCAATCCGATGTAAGCCAATTACACCATGTTTAAAGGAGAGAGCACATGCACTCTAGCACTGGTTAGCAGTGGTAGAGTGTTCAGACTGCTAAAAGCCAACAAAGCAGGTTCAGAAAAAAGGAAGGCAAGGGCAAATAGTTTGGGGATGACCCTGAAGAGAAGGCTAAGTCCAACAATAATAATACACAGTTTACAGATATATGTGGCTTTACAGGCTTTACAGGCCCAACAATTATATTTTCCGAGGTGGAAGAATAAACAGGATGACAGGAGCTCACAGAGAAACACCAGAACTATTAGAAAATGTTAATCAAGGATTGTTTACAGCAGTGCAAAACAAGAAGAGAAGAGCAATAGTTTTTCGTAAAACAAGCACCAGTAAACCCAGTAGGGCTCACCTATGAGAGTTATTGGCTTTGGCAATGTTTTTTAGGTATGCTGTACTACAGTGCGGATGCTTTGTAGTGTGGCTAAAACTAATTGTAAATAGCGGTATGGCGTTGCCAGGGCAAATGATTTCTTTTCCTAACTGCATTAGCGCTGGATGCATCACAGTTCTTTTTTTAATATTATTATTTTAGCCATGCTGCATGGCTACAAATCATTGCCAAAGTCAGCAATGAACATAAGGTCCTATAGTTCCAAAGGTGAGACCGATTGATTTTGTCAGTGCTTGTTGCTATTTGGCCTAGATTAGAACATTGGTATCAGACAGGAGAATAGGCTTCTCAGGCTGTTTATTAGGAGATCTGGAAATTAAACTTCAGATAAAGTTAAATTGCAAATGTGATCATGATGGCCGTCATTGTTCAAAATGTGTGCTGGTGTTAGGTGTTTCAGTGGCTTGGCTGGGCTCATAAACTGTAGGATGTTGTGGGTGTGTTTTGGCATGACTGGACTGATGTTGAGTGCTGGGAATGCAATGTGCATAGGGTAGGTGACTTGGCTTGGGCACCTAAGGACTAGGAAAGGTTTCTATTCAATTAATTGCTTCTTAGAAATAGATTGTTGTTTTGTTGTACACATATGTTGAGGTGTCAGGTGTTACTGCTAGACAGGGTGTGCTGGCTAATAATTGTGGTGATGGACCACCTCTTTAGAATACTTAAGAATACTTAACGGGGGCTTGTACATTTTTTATAAAAAAGGTTTTTGTCTAACTTTGTGATAAGATGTCTTGAGCATTTACTATTGTTTCATGTGCTCTATTCGGTTTCTAGTCGGTGAACCCAAATACTGCATTCCTTTTTGTATCAACTGTCTTCATTTTCGACTTTCATTAGGGAAGCCTGTTACATGCCTCATGAAGGGAATGAGTCAGAGGTAGAAAAAAAACTTTAGGAACTCAAATGATTTAGCAGATATGTCAATGCCTTATGTTGACTAGGTTCCAGAGAGGGAAGGGTTATCTTTGCATTTTACAAACACAAGCTCACTGGTAGGTATTCAAGTAGAATGGGAGCAAGGGTAATTAAAAGGGTAACAGAGTAGTTATGATTAAGACCATGTTCCCATAAAAAAAGTGTTTTTTTACTTGCCTATATCTCTAGCGTTTTTTAACGAGTCTTCACAAAATTTCCCCCAAAAAGTGTTATCGTGAGTTATGTTGTGCTTGGAAAGTTTCAGGGAGACCAGTCAAGGGGAAGTCAAAAAAGGGCGTGTCCCATGCAGATCGAACCACTGTCTGTAATTCCACCAAATTTATCAGAAAGCTAGCTTTTGGTATCTGGATTGTGCTTTTTAATATTTGGAGTAAATCAGTTCAGTAGTTGTTGAGAAATGTAAGGAAATCCAAATAAGGATATCTGCGATCGCGACAACTTGGCGAAAATAATGAGCTTGTGCAGGGAAATGCAGAGCTCTGATTAGCTTCCAAGACTTCAACCAGAAAGTGTTGGCAGCCATCCCAAAAATGGGAAAAAAAAGAAAAGGGGCAGGTAGAAATCCCTGACCCCCAAGCCTTGGGTTACCCTGGAACCCCGCTACGGTATAAAGCATGTTATGTTAAATTCACATGATTTTCGCTAAATATTTGCAGATATCGCCATGAATTCCCCACAAAAAACGTGGGCTCCTGCACTTGATTTAATTGCAGCCCCTTGGTGGTCAGGTCCCAGGGGCATATGGGGATTATTCAAAAATACAAGTGGCATGCATGGGACCCATCTCCCAGTGCTTTAAAACCCCCCACAGACCACTATCCACTAGGGCTAAATATTAAATGCTTGGTGAGGCCTTGCGGACCCTCTCTAACCCCGGGTACCACCAGCTCATGGGCTTAAAATAAAATGCTTGGTGGAAGCGCAGAACCCAGAGCCCCAGAGACCACCCCCTCTTTGGGGATACTTTAAATATGGAGCAGGGGCTGCACAGACCCCCCTCCCCCCTCGGGGACCACAACCTCCCCAGGGCTGTCTATTTTTTAAAGAAGGAAGGGGGCTGCGTGGCCCCCCTCCTGAGTCATTCTCGGACCCCTGGACCAACACCTCCCCGGGGCAGGCCTACAAAATTGAAATGGGCGGGACATGGTACCCTCCTCTTGGAGCCAATAATGGCCCTGGGGACCGCCACACCCCTGTTCCGGCTCCTGCTATGTTCAGTGTGCCCACCCCCGGGACCTAGCAGTTCGCATTGACTTGGCTGTAGCCTTGACCGCTCCAGCCAAGTTTGATGAAACAGTCCACTCCCAGCAAACAGGAGCTGACAAAATGCTCTCGCTTGCTGGAAGGGGTGGGTTCATCTATTTCCCTGCCTGCTGTCAAGCGAGCAGGCAAACAGATGAAACGATTGCTCTCACAGACAAGGAGCTGCATGATTAGCAGCTTCCTGTCTGTGAGAGCAATGCCTGCTACCGCAGGAGGCGGGAGCCAGCAGGGTCCACGGGAGCCTTGAGACTCTCCTTGCAGTCTCAACAGAAAAGAGCAGAAAGAGGCAAAATAAAGGTGAGAAACAAGCAAAAAGAGGCAGAATAAAGGTAAGTAACGAGCAGAAAGAGGCAGAATAAAGGTCAGAAACAAGCAGAAGAGGTAGAATTCTACCTCTTGGTGCTCGTTTCTGACTTCTAATTTGCCTCTTTCTGCTCATTGCTGACCTTTATTCTGCCTCTTTCTGTTTGCTCCTCACCTTTTTTTGTGGCTCTTTCTGCTCATTGCTGACTTTTATTTGCTTCTTTCTGCTAGTTTCTGACCTTTATCCTGTCTCTTTCAGCTCATTTCTCACCTTTATCCTGCCTCTTTCTGCTCATTTCTGAACTTAATTCTGCCTCTTTCTGCTCGTTTCCCACCTTTATTTTGCCTCTACCTGCTCGTTGCTGACCTTGCTCATTGCTTCCTCTTTCTGCTTGTAGCTGATCTTTATTCTGCCTGTTCATGCTTGGTTCTGACCTTTATACTGTCTATTTCCGCTTGTTTCTCACCTTTATCTTTCCACTTTCTGCTCATTGCTGACCTGCATTCTGCCACTTATTGCTCATTTCTCACCTTAATTTTGCCTTTTTTTGCTCTTTTCTCCCGGGACTGCAGGGGGTGGCTCAAGACCCGCAGTCTCTGCCGGTTCCCGCCTCAGCGGGAGCTGCCATTGCTTTCACAAACAGAGAACTGCTAAACATGCAGCTCCCTGTCTGTGAGAGTAATTGTGTTGTATGTTTCCCTGCCCCCTTAACAGCTGGCAGGGAAACGGACGAAGCCTCCGCTTCCAGAAGGCACGAGCATTTTTTCAGCTCCCACTTGCTGGAAGCAGAGTGTTTGCTCTGACATGGCTGGAGCTGTCAAAGCTCCCAGCATGTTACAGCAAACAGCTTTGCCCCGGTGGTGGACACCCCGGGATATAGCATTAGCTGGCCTTGAGAAGTGGTGGTCCCCAGGGCCATTATTGGTTCCAGGAAGGGAGCCCCCTTCTTTCACATTTATGGTCCCGCCCCAGGGAGGTAGTGGTAACCCCCTCCTTCTTTTTGAAAAACCCTGGGGAGTTGGTGGTTCCCTGGGCATGGGGTGTCTGTGTGGACCCCTGCTCCATATTTAAGTTAGCCAACGGTAGGTGGTTTTGCTGGGGCTCAGGAGTCCCACACGGCCTCCCCAAGGCATTTTATTGTTAGTCCCAGGGAGGTTGTGGTCCCCAGGGTTTAGGGGACCGTAAGCTCCCCCTGAGCATTTAATATGTAGCCCCAAGGAGGTGGTGGTCCTCGGGGGGTACAAAGGGTCCAACCAGCACCCCTGCTTCTTAATATTATTAGCCCCAAGGAGGTGGCGGCCCCCGGGGTATTTTGAAGCCCACCCCGGAGCTACAATTAAAACAAGCGCATGAACCCGCCCTTTTTTTTTTTTAAATTCACAACGATTTTCGCAAATATTTCCCAGAAACCGCAGTGAATTTTAAAAAAGTGTTTTTTTGCCATGGCTGGGAACAAGGGGCAGACCAAGGCTTGGGGGTCAGGGTATTCCTACCCTGTCCTCCTTTTCTGTGTTTTTTTCTAGGTTTTTTTTTTGGGGACACAGCTGAAGCAGAGTTCCAAGATGGCTGCCAACACTTTTGGTTGAAGTGTCGGCAGCCAGTCAAAGCTCTGCATTTCTCTGCACAAGCTCGTTATTATTCACAAAGTCATCAAGATCGCAGAAATGCTTATTTGTGTTACCTTACATTTCTCAACAAATACTGAATGGATTTACACCAAATAACAAAAAGAAGATTCGTCAAATGACACCAAAGATATAGGCAAGTTAAAAAAAACGCTTTTTCTATGGAAACATGGTCCTAACTATAAATACACAATGGCGTCTGCCGGTAGGTAATATATATTCATCAAAAAGAAACAAAGGTTAAAGTGAAGTTATAGTTAGGTGAAAATGTCAGTTTAAACATAACATTTAAAACTAGAAAAAGACAGTGAAATCAACAGTTACATTTATTTCAAGTATTGCCATTTGTAAGGCCCACCCGCTGAACATGACCAGGCCTTGCATCAAACCCCCCACGGGCACCCAACCCCTGCCGCACACACCTGTTCGCGGAAACCCACCACAAAATCTCAGTCCCTGCCCCACTATTATTTTACCAATCCCACAAGACTCTTGCAGGAGTCACTGCAGTCCCTATGCTCTCCTGTGGGACTCCTCTGGGGGTCCAAGGGGCCAGCGCTGACTCCCATGGGATCACAGAAACCCCAAAAATGTATATTAGTTTTCAATTTTACTCGGGGTGTTCCCCTGGGACCCTCTCCCCCTTTAAGATCTAGACATGGAGACTAAGTCCCAATGTCTTGAAATGGCTACCACAACATTTCTCTTCATGTTGCAGCCAGTAAACCAGAGCGTTCGCTCCCACATAAGCTGCGCCGATGGGGGAATAAAAAGATTCATCAGCCAATCAGATCACTCTATTATTTCAACTTGCGTGATCTCGCCACTCTTGCGAGCCTCCTGCAAACCCAACCATCCAGATATGCAAAGTTTTGAAACCTTAATTTCTTAAAAACTTCTAAACAGATTTACACCTAATCACAAAATGTTTGCTTTCTGGAACAAGATCCTGCCTTCTTCCAAATTTGGTATAATTCCATTCACCCATTTTTGTGTTATCGCTGTTTGATTTTCCTAAGTAAAATTGCATAAGAAAATTGCATTTTGGGACCTCTTTTTTCACAGTTTGGTCTTAACAGATCACCCATAAACATTCCAGGAAGGAGCCGAGGTGGCTGATCTTAACTTTTTTGGAAAGTTTAGTGAAGGTATTTGCAAACCAAAAAACGCTTCTCCTTTGGTAACTAGGCCCTAACTATAACTACACAGTGGCAACTGCCACTGTGCAGTATGTGTGTGTATGTGTGTGTGTGTGTGTGTGTGTGTGTGTGTGTGTATATTAATTCGTAATGGGGATGGGGAAATAATTTCGAGTGAGTGAAAATCATTTCTTTTGTCTTCACGCAATAGGTGGCATGATTATGAATCCTGATAAACTATTCAGAATAGCAAAAAAGGAAAGCCTACACATGAACGGCACCCAGGACACACATGAAATCGTAAGAAATGACTGCCTCAGTACAGGTGAATTTATGCTACTCTGACTCTAAGTACATTACAAAGTCTGAAACTTTATAGCTTTGGAAATCATAAAAAATATTTTTTGCTTACTCTGATTTTTATTGGACCAACATAAAAAGTACGGAGGAGATTTTGCACACAAGTCCCTTGAAGGGATGTCGACTTAGAGGTCCCTTATCAAATTTCTGAAAGTATCAGACTTCTTCAGAAAGACAATATTTGCATTTGTATATTGCCCAAACAAATAATATGTCGGGATGAACCACATAGCTGCATCTGAGGGTTCATATATTTGTGCTATTGAACCAACTTTGTGTATTCAAAAACGGAAAGGCTGGGACCTTTTACTCAGCGAACAGTACAACTGCACTTGAAATGGTTAACGTTATAGCCTTTTCGTGATACATGTTCTATGCACTATGCAGTAGAATGAGTGAGGTAGTAGAGAATGTGGTGATATTTGGAGTATGGGGCTTGGTAGCTGGTGTAAGCCTAGCAGATAAGTTAGTGGTGGCTGTATCTTTGAGAAGATCTGTACTCACTGAATCTTTATCTTTAGGCTTGTCACCTAATAAAGGAGTTGTTATCTACACCCAGGGATATCCTAAATCCTGTATTAAAAAGCTTTCACATTCGCATTTTACAAACATTTGATTTAAATTGTTAAATTTACATAGAGTGTTACTTTTTGAAGCATAACACTTGTCGCCTTGTGTAACTTGTTTGTATTTCTTTTCTCAATACTGGTGTTTCTTTGAGTAAAGAAGAACAGCAAACATCAATTTTGATTGATGATTTTGGGGAGGAATTTGGAGAAAACAGCACTGACTCCCACTCAGGTGAGTTACACATGCTCCTAGGTTTTCGAGTGCTGGGCCTGTAGCGTCAGAAACCTTTTTTCATGAGCTAAAATGGCTTCTTGTTATTCTTGTTGTCACATCACTGTTCTTTTCTACTTAGTTTTTCCATTTCTTATGTGCTCTCAGTTGTAGCATTTCTTGGGTTAATACAAAGTGGGCTCTGTCATCTAATCATAGACATTACAGGTTTGCTCTTGTACTGTTACGCTCATGGCCTTTGACTTGAATGATCCCATTCCTATTTATTTTTTTTGCAATACAAAGTTGTATAAAACAGCGTCACTGTTTAATAGCTTGTACCAATGTATATGTACATTTTATGTTAAATGTTTTATTGAGTCATATTTACAAGGTGACTGGATTTTCCTTCTAATATTGTCTTCACTTTGAAATGTAAACGTTAGGGGTGAAGGAGTGAAATTTCTTCTTTCCTGGTAAGAAACTTAGACAAACATGTGCAAATGACCACATTTTCCACCAAATCCACATCAGTTCATTGTAAGAACATGCGTTAATAATGTTATCCGTGACTACCCATACAGATGTATTTATTTGTTTCCTCAAAGAAAGTCCTTCTGACTGAATATGTATCTTTATTATAATATTATACTAATATTATTATTATGTAACAGGACATGATAGTATTTCCTTCTACATAAAAGAGGAGGGAGGTGCCTATTACATCGATTCTCAGGACCATAAGCAAAAGGAAAGTACCTACAATTCCACAGGTGAGTAAACCATGCTTAGCTGCCTGACGTAACATTTGTATTTCGAGGCATCCCCTCATAAAGTGCTAGATAGCAATATTTTGTTATTATATTTAGTTTCTTGGAAGGCGTCAGCAAAGCTTTTCAGATCATCACAGTTAATACCATGTCATTTAAGTACTGCTCTTGGAGCCAAATACCACATGATGTTGAGCCCCATGGGATTATTATGGGTCTTCGGGTCTATGGGGGTCCTCTTGCTAGATGCGTAAACTAGAGCTGTGTTTCAGAGAAGATTTGGTTAAGGGAACTCTTGCATATGACACATAATGAAAAAACACAGCAAAAAAGTAGATGGAATAATCGAAGGATAAAGTGAAGTTATGGTTAGATTTGATTAGAATACCTCCGCATATGTTTAAAAAACACTTAAAGTGCAGGTATGGTTACAAAATAAAATCAAAAAACCATAGAAATGTGCAAGTTATGGTGCGGAGCAACATCCACAACTCGCGCAATATCCATGCAAACCATGGCTTACACACTTAATAACATTTTATGCACCCACAGTATTTACACTAATAATTAACAACACCTAAATGCAAAATGTAATTAAACAACTGCATATAATCAAACTGATACATGTTACTGCATTCATTGTTGTTTTTATCAAAGAGGTATGGGAAATGTGATTTTGTAATCTCATCTGCAAGATTGTACTTTGCTTAGTTTCATTTAGGGATAGCTCATGAGTATTGTATTTTGTGTGTGAGTTGTGATTTGCCTTCCAAGTCCTGTAGCAAGCAAGTCATATGGTTTGCATGCCTGCCCGTGCAAGTTTGGGTTCTGGGACTAGCCATTGGCCATGCCATGCAGCCAACAACTTTTTCACATGGCTAAAGGCCTTGCACTGTAGGGGTTGGCTGCCCATAGCAGGTTGGGCACAGCGCTTGTAGTCATTTCCTACTGCAAGGAGCCAAAGTCCGTTCACAGACATACAAGAATTATTTTTACAGTGGAACCTTCTTGAGATATTCACTCATATACCGAAGTTGACGTCCAAAACCCGTCCCATGCAGAAGATGATCAAAAATACCAAAGGTAATAGTGAAGGTATGGTTAGCTTTGCTTATAAGACCAAAAGTTATGTTTAACAAAATCCCTTAAATTCGCTGAACCATAATTAAAATGCGGCTGTTGTTACAAAACTAAGTCTCCCTAATGCACTGCTTATGATCTCTCAAATGACATCACTCACCCATTAATGACATCATTGATGATATCATCTAATGGTACCAGTACTCTGCTCATTTCGCTAAAACTATGTTGTTCCTGATGGCAGAACTATTTATCCACATTTGTACCTCTGGATATACTATGTAATAATACAATACACTTTACTATAAAAATATTACTCCCTGCAATCTTATCAACCACATGCAGCAGTATTGAGGCAGTGCACAACTGTTGGAAACCACTGTCAAACAGCATTAACAGATACCCATTATTTCATTAGCACACATGCGCAATCATAACATAAAGCAAATACCACAATAAACCACAAAACTGCTGCTAAGAAAAAGACCCAGTATAATTTTACAACACATACCCTATGATTTAGAAACATTCCCATGTAATATAAACATTCTACTGGTATCATATGATCGCATATCCCCAGATGAATACAAATAAATCATAGTCATTTAAACTACCACAAGTGAGAACAGATACATCACTTTCTACATGCTGTCACCACGTAGCAGTCAGACTTTGTCAATACATCTGTGATGTAGAAAAACAATCTTGAACAGAGAACCCAGATGGCCTTGAGGTGGGAGGAATAGGGCGCCAGGGGTTTAAGCTTGGGAGCATATTTATTACTGCGTATTAGTTCTTTTTTTCAGATTCGTTCCCAGAGCATCAAACCTTTTACTATGCCTAAGTTTTTTTTTCAAATTGTTTTTACACTATTAGACGTATTGATTCTCATTTAGGAGGCCCTATTTTACATTAGTTCTCCAGGATAACTTGTTTCAAAGGAAATTGGTAACAATTACGTATCTTGTTTCCATTCAGTCAAATGTTTGACTGCAACTACTGAACAATTCTAGTGATGGCTTGTTCATGCAAATATTGGAGTTGTATACTTCATTAAATGTCATAATGTGATAAGGAGACTGACCAGAGATTCAGTTAGGACCTTTCTAAATGTTTTGACTGCACCCAGCTTAGAAGAAATGTACTCTAGTTGTACAGCTTGGTAGTATTTGCATTGTTTGAGAATCCTACCATCTTATGGCATTCTTCAAAGCCATTGTTTCTTGTTAGGATTTACACTCTGCTGACAGGAAGAATATTACAGTTCATCTGATTGTTCACAGAGCATTCAATCGGTATGAATTCCATATTGTATTACAATGCCACTAGACTAGTGTGCCATAGATTTTCAGGACCCCATTATGAACGAGGAATATGTTCTCAACACTTCAAGTTGAGTACTAAGAAATGACAATATTTTCTGTGCACTGGCTAGCTGCTGGGTCCAATCCAACTACTTCTGCCTCTCTAATAACAGCAAAAACCTGAAAGTAATGTTCTTCTTTCCAATACTCTCACATCAGTCATAATATCTACTAGCCTTTGTTCTTTTTTCTCAAACTTCAGTTTGTCAGATAGTATTGTTATGCTTTGGTACTCCCCGTGCATGAATTGCAAGTGGTGAAAACAACATTGCTTAAATTTGTTCCTGTGAATCCAATAACATCAGTTTTTTTTTTTTTAAATATTGTGTCCTTCACTTGGTTGCATTTTTAAATGTGGCTACAGAAAGTGCCCAGTCTGATAAAGTTATTACTGTCTATTGTCTAGACAAGACATCTAAGGAAGGTTAATGAGTTATTTGTTATAAATGGGCCGGTTTGAACAGGTTTAGCAATATCCGAACAATCCAGCTCCAGATGGATACTATCTTGCATTATCCCCTGTTGCCAAAAATCTAGTAAGTTCTTGATCAAAATCTCAATTTGTTGTAGTATGGTTACAAGTTCAAATAATTGTGTTTTAATTACATTGTGTTGATCTCTATACACATTTGAAAATGTGATTCATTCAGTAGTAGTAGTACTTTATTTGGTTGCTGTGAGCCATCCAAGTACACATACACAATACAATCAAAATATGTCCAAATTTAAATATTACGTAAAACAGCAACTATCCAAGTCAATTTTAAAAACATTGGCTCAACCATGAAATAAAATCTTTACCAATATAATTCCATTCCTATATGCAATCTGTGCTATATGCACCCCAAGACCAAGTGCAAAATTGCAGGAGAACATTAATGATTTCTTCATAGATTTCATAAAGGTTGTAAAAAGTAAAACAATTGTGACTTTGAAAAAAGTTGAGAAGTGTTCATGTATAAATGTAGTCGCTAAACTACTGCTGTTATAATTTTACTTCTCTTGTACCCAACGGCCTGTAGCAATCTACTCAGCGAAAACAGTTACAAGAGAAGTATCACTTTTTAAGATTCTATGGACTACAAGATATCTGGTTATAACCAGACCCCGACATATTGGGCGGATCCATTTGCGGCGACACCCATAATACTCAGGGCAAAAGTACATTATATGCGTCTCATTTTCATTACCCTGGCACCAAGCTGAGCAGATGCTCAAAGTTGGGTCCGTGTCCCAAAATAAAAACGAATATACAAACTTTTGGCTAGAAACTAAATCTAAAAATTGCACAAAAAGTGGAAAGGGCTTAAAATCCTAAAACATATTGATCAGGGAGTCATTCAGTAATTATTTCTCTTATGTCTTACAAAGAGCATGTTTTCCCCTTCCTAATGTGACTATTAACCGAATTACATGCAAAATATATTCCCTTCTAATCGGATAATTCTATGCTCCATTCCAAGTAACTTAATATTGTACTGTAGGCATTTGCAGTCACCCTTCACTTCATTTTTTCTCTCCACAGTGATTAGTATTACTTTGAAGGTAAAAAAAGTAAGTTCTCCCCAAAAATACTTTTTCCTCTCTGTAGTTTTTAACTGCTGTTGTGGTACTCTTAGTGTGTTCAAACTGCCAATATTGATTCTTGTATACCATACACTCTTCAGTTATGAGGAACTATCTTCTTCTGGAGTCAATTATCCTCTCCTTATCCTCTTTTTGTAATTGAGGCTGGTCTTTAAACATGTAAAGTACCAATGGCATTTGATACTTTTTGCTAGAAAAAATAGTAACTCTATTGTAGTTTCTGTATTAACAGTGGCTTTTTATATACATTTAATAGTTAATGTTACCATTGGTTAGAGTGATACTCTATTGGGATTCATAAAAGTAGAAAGCCAAGATTTAAACAAATCTTTTTAAAAGGCACCTTACATTTCTGTTAATGACAAAAGGAAAGTGGCACCTCAGTCCAAACTTCTTTGCCTTTACCTCGGCTCCTGTTGCTCCTGGAAACCTTCAGGTGGCCCACCTGGACTTCACGTGTCCTGCGCACCGTGGACAGCGCTGGAAGCAGTATTGAGTGGCAGCCTGCTAAGATGACAGCCATCTTCTAGGTGGAGTTGGCCGGTGGCCCAGAGGAGCGGCTGGTGCTCAGCACGGGTGCCAAGATCCGCAACCTAGATACTGGTGGCCCTTGTCACTGCCATGGGGTGCTCGAGCAGCCTCCTGGCGCTGATGCCCGCACTGGGGGAGTTTGACAGGTTGCTAGGTGTAATGTTCTACGTCGGCATGGGCCTGCCTGTGCCGTCAACATTGAGCCCCTGATTGTTTGGTGGTTCTCACCCTCTTGCTGGCGACTCGGAGGCCCTCATTGTGCCCCCCGCAAAGCGAGCCCACCTATGTTGGATTTGGACCCTCAGGAGGCGGGCCTGCCAAGGGTGGGGGGCTGCATGAGGGCTAATCCAGTGGACTGCGCCTCTCCCCCTCCCTTCGCCATCAGTACACTGTTGATCAGCCACCGCCTGGCGCCCACAACTTGAGAGGCCATGGCTGTTGGCAGTACTCTGTTGATCAGCCACCGCCTGGGGCCCACAACTTGAGAGGCCATGGCTGTTGGTGATGCCCTGCCGTGATTGGGGGGCAAGCAGGACAAGTGAATTCCTGTGTGCCATGCCTGCAACCCACTGCCTATGGTATAGGTAAGACACCCCTGAAGCTGGGTGCACTGTACCACTAGTGAGGGTACAGTTGTATGAGCTCTGTACCCCTACAGTGTCTAATTCCTTTCTTTTACATTTTCAATGCAGTAAAGCCATGAGGAGTATATGGTCTGGGAGTTTGTCATTTCGAACTCCACACCACCATAATGGCTTTATTGAATTTTAGGAGGTCTGGTAGCAAATGTCTCAGCAAAATGAACCCACACTGATGCCAGTGGAGGATTTATTATACATTGCACTCAGAGGGCATCTTAGAGATGCACCAGAACACCAGCCTGCCACCACAAGACATGGTTCTGGCCCATGGGGTGTCCTGAGCCCAGAAACAAAGCATTTCCTGGGCGGAGGTATTCACACTCTGCCCAGGATCAGGAAGAGGCATCTGTGGCAGTGGAGCTTCAAAGGCCTTGCTGCCTTTGTAACACGACCCCCACCCTCTCCTGCTATCAGGAGCAGTCCCATTTCTGTCTCCCCTCATTACCAGCAGGAAGACAGGCGGGAAAAATTAGAACGGCCCAGAAGATGTGCCCACCTCTGCCAACTCCACCCTTCAGGTGGGAGAGTCCAGGTGAATCCCACTCTTCAGTTCCCACCATCTTGCGATGGCAGGCACTCTCCAATCAGGATTAGGGATTGTGCCCACTCCCCACATGGGGTGAGCACACCAAGGGTGTAGTCACCCTAAGGTAGGTAGCCCTTTGGTTACAGACCTCAAGTTCCCTAAAATGCCCCTTAAATACAGTATTTATGGAGCAGCCCTGAACCAAGAAGGCAGATTCCCGCAACCTACGACGAAGAAGGACGAAAGAAGACGCCCAGCAAAGGAGAGTAAAGAAAAGAACTGACTTTGCCCCAGCCCTATCAGCCCGTCTGCAGCTTCCGAAGACCCTGCCCAAAATTGGCCTTGTCCTGCAGCCAACAACCTCCCAGAACCCCTAGGAGGACTGACTGCCTTCAACAAAGACCGGATCTCCTGTGAACAGCAGCTCTGTTCAAAAGAAACTTCCAAGACAGACTCTGAGCCGGCTGTGGACAAAGAAGTCCGATGCCTGGAACCACCACTGCACCCGCAGCCTACGGCCCAAGTCAGAGTGGCCCACCAGTCCCAGATATGTCCCCCAGCACTCCAGAGTACGAGTCCACCGTTGGTTGACCCCTCCAGGACTCCCTGACGTCGCCTGCAGTCTCTGCACGGAGACCCCCCAACCGCGAGTGTCCCGGTAAGGTGAAATCCAACCTCAAAAGACACACCCTGTATGCAGCCGCCCTGCGCTCTGGAGAAGAGGATCTGAGGAGTATCTACGTACCCAAGCCCTCCAACTTACCTGACCAGCTGTTGGTTCCTCCCTGAAGACTTCCTGGGCCAAGCCTGCAGCTAAAAACCAAAACCAGCAATCCCCATCTCAAACAACAGGGCACCCGACGCCAAAACTGCACCCTGCCGCCCCTGTGCCACTGTGGGTGCATCTTGTGTGTTAACTCGGATCCCCCTTTGCCCTGAACTAAACCCTAGAAACTTTGTCCCACAACCTTGTGGCCTGCTCGTGATCAGCCACCAACTGGAGGCCCCCTTTCCCATGTTGGATAACATTGGGCCTCAACACTCTGCACTCGGTCGCCCTAGTGCCGCTGAGGGTGCTTTGAGAGTGCATCCTCGACCCTGGGGGAACCCTTGTTCTAACCCCATAAAGGCAACTCCCAAACCTAAGTACTTACCATTAAACCGATAATCTGGTTTTCTCCCATAGGACTACATTGACTGCTTTCTTGTGAAAATTGTGGAGTTGGTTTGCATGAAACCTTAAGAAACTGCATATGTACAAAAACAAATGTACTTACCTTTTATCTAGGAAATGTCCCAGTGTGATATCTAGGCATATTACACTGAGTAGAGAAAGTAACGTAAAAAGTAATATGAAAAGTAACTGAAAAGTAATTCAAACTGTTTTATAAACACATGACTTACCTGTAATCAATCCGATTGCATTCAACTGCATTACAATTTTATTTAACTGCATTATTCTTGCCAAGTATTGTTATCCTTACCTATACCAGGCCTGGTTTGGTTCTAGAGAATAAAACACAACAGAATAATATTTTTATACAAACAAATTGGTCTGAGTTCAGTCTTTGAGTGTGTGACATCATCTCTTGCCTGAGTGTGTACAGTAAATGCTTAACACTACCCTCTGATAAAGCCTTACTGCTCGCACAAACTACCACAAATAGAGAGCAAGATATTCCCTACTTTTAACTCTTCCTTCCTTTGGGGATCCACTGGATTCTCTGCACACTATACCTTACTTTGGTATAGTATATACAGAGCCAGCTTCCTACATTAGTGGATCAGCGGTCGGGTCTACAACTTTGCATTTGTTGGACTGACTTGGTCAACAACTGATCACACAACAGAACTCTTAAATTGTCTTCAGAATTCAGAATTTTGTTAATTGACAGATTTTTCCAAAGTCTTGTTAGGGCCTTGGTTAAGTCCCTTTAGAAGTTTTGAAAAATAAAAACTCACCATAGTTAGGGGTACGAGGGTTAGACTCTTTTTGTAGAATGTCTCTTAACAAGGACCCAACTGTTAGTGAAAACATAAATGACATAGATAACATGGTTGAGCAGCTCAACCTCACCCCTTACCTCCATTTTAAATTTAGGGAGTTAAGGTCTCCATGTAAACTCAAAAATGTTGCTATGGGGTCCCATCCCTCCAAACAAAAGCTCCAGGAGCTGTTGGCAGGGTATGCTAAGGACCACCCCACTGAGCAAGGTGAAGACCTCTCAGATGGGGAAGAGGATGGAGGGGATGAGGATAACTTCCAACCCCACTCACTACCTAGGGAGAACAGTGCCCCTGTGCTCATGACTCAAAGAATACAACTCACAGCACCTAGATCCCACTCAGGTGGGTCAGGTGCTTCTGAGACTGTTGAGGACAGCCTCAATGAAGAGACCAACCTTTTAGTAAGGTTGGCCAAAAGATTAGACCTAGAGGCCAGACTTCTGGCTCTAGAAAATGAAAGAGCAGAGATGGGCCTAGCTCCCATCAATGGTGGAAGCAACTTAATAAATAGGGGAAGAGAGCAATCTTATGATCCCAAAATCCCTAAAGGGATTGTCCCTAAATTTGAGGATGGTGACGATATCAAAAAGTAGTTCCCAGCCTTTGAGAGGGCTTATGAAGTCAGAAAAGTGAAGAAAACTCACATAGGAACACTCACTCCTTTGGGAACTGTTTGCTGGTAAGTACAGAGACATACTTCTGACCCTTAGTGGGGCAGAAGCATAGTCCTATGAACTCATGAAGGGCACCCTGATTGAGGGATTTGGGCTCACTACTGAGGAGTATAGAATTAGATTCGGGGGGCCTCAGAAAACCCGGAGTCAGCCCTGGGTGGATTTTATAGACTACTCAATGATAACACTAGGTGGCTGGTTGACTGGAAGTAAAGTGCAAGATTATGATGGTCGTTATACTTTGTTTATGAAAGAACAGATATTAAGTAATTGCATTGATGAAAAGTTGCATCAGTATCTGGTAGATCTAGGTCCAATTTCTCCCCAAGAATTTGGAAAGAAGGCAGACCACTGGGTCACGACAAGGGTGACCAGGACGTCCACTGGGGGTGTCCAAAAGAAAGGGGTTACAAAGCCTCCCCAGAGTCAAGACAGTGAGCCTCTTAAAGATAAAAGTAAGGAGTCCCAGGTAGCCCCCCAAAAACCTGTCACGGAGGATGGGTCCAAAGACACCTCACAAACTAAAACTGGGTACCAAGGTAAGAGTTGAGATCCCAACAAGGTATGGTGTCACAACTGTCGAAAGACAGGATTCCACACCAAGGACCCTAGCTGTCCTAAAAACAGAGCCCCCTAGTGTAGCTCCAAGGATTGCTAGTGTAGCTTTGGAGGGTGGTTCCTCAGATGAGGAAGTTCTCCTAGCCTTCAACTGGAAAATGAGCCTATATGGTGAGTCGGAGACTTCAGATGGAATTAGATCCTTCCACCACCTACAGGTGAATGAAATCCCAGCCACTGCCCTGAGAGATACCTGTGTCAGTCTCACTGTGGTGCAAGACAGGTTGGTATTCTCAAAACCAGTATGTCCCAGGGGGAAAAAAGAGTAAGTGCTCTCCCAGGGGAGGTCACTGTTAGGCCTGTGGCTGTAGTGCCCCTAGAAATAGCTGGGTCTCTTAGTTGGAGTAAGGTGGTAGTCAATAAAGACCTCTCCCTTGATGGTCTCTTGGGAATGACCACCCAGAGGTGGTCTGAGCCAAAGCGAGGTACTGGCCCAGTGCCAGACCTCATCCAAGGAACCTGGAGGAGAGGGGGGGGGTGAACCTCCAGTTAGTACAGATAAGCCCCAAAAGAAAAGGAAGAGACAGTGTAGGGAAGGTGGACAACTGTTAGCCACAGTTCCAGTGGGCCAGGAAGATTCTATCCCAGTAAGGGAGAACTCAGAAATTGGTACTGGTGAAGTCCTCCCTAGCAAACACAAAGACCTGACTAGTCAGGTAACTGTCCAGTCTGATGTGGTAGCTCCCCAGCTTGCAGAACAGAGGAAGTTCGCTACACAGTGTAGTGGCCTCCTACCCTAAAACAGCAGACCGGCAACCAGAACTTGAAGAAGCTTGTAAGTTAGCCCCTTCACATACCAGTGAAGATAAAAGGTGTGGTTCTGAGCACTGACAGCTGTCAGTGCCCTCTGCTGGGTCTTAACCTTCATGGTAGCACTTTCCTTGGTATGGTGGTCTAGCCCCCTGCCAAGTAGCAAGTTAGGCCCCCTGACCCTGTTGGTTATGGTGGTGTTACTGAAGCTGTAGGTAAACTTTGTGGGTAAGCTGGGGTTTGCTCTAACTAAGTTAGAATTTGCAGAAGTAGGCACCTCAGAACCTAAACTAAAAAGATGGGGGTAAAGACACTAAAGAGTTAGGAAAGGGCATTTGGAATTAGGTTCTAAAATTGTTGAGGTAGGCCAGCTCCCCAAGGGACTGACCCGGACAGAAGGATGTAAGGCAGAGCAGGTCCTGCAACTTTCAAACCACTTCCTCTACTCTTCCATGTCTGAAAGACTAGGAAGATTCTCTGAGGTTTGGCTGAGTATCCTGGCCTTTGGGATGGGGAGGGGCTTGTGTAGGAAGCTGGGTTTCTGTTGCCGAGTCCCGCAAAAAGGGGTCTCTCCCACCTTGACTCAAGTTGTACATGGTATTTCTGGACTATACCAAGTTGGTTCAGACTCAGCGTAAATCCTTTGATGCAGTGTAGGAAGCTCGGTTTCTGTTGCAGGAACCCCCACACACACTTTGTGCCAGATTTCTGATGCACTTTGAATTGATGTGCCCTGGGTCCCTGCCAATCAGGTTCCCAAGGCCTATGTTCTTTCCCAAAACTGTACCTTTGCACCCCCAGTTGGCACCTCTCTGGCAACATGTAAGTTACTTGTGACCAGGGAAGGCCTCTAAGGGCTGCAGCACATATTGTGTCATCCTTAGAGGTCCTGTACCATAATACACACACACTGCCATTGCAGGCTGCGTGTTTTGGTGCAGGGAAAAGTGAAGCGTCGACATGGCACACATTCCTGTGTGCCATGCTTGCAACCCACTGTCTGTGGTATAAGTAAGACACCCTTCTATCTGGGTGCACTATATCTCTGGTGAGGGTACAGTTGCATGAGAAATGTGCCCCTACAGTGTCTAAGTCCATTCTTAGACATTGTAAGTGCAGTAAAGCCATGAAGAGTATATGGTCTGGGAGGTGGTCATTACGAACTCCACAACATCATAATGGCTTTACTGAATTCTGGAAAGTTTGGTAGAAAACGTCCCAGCATAATAAACCCACACTGATGCCAGTGTGGGATTTATTATACAATGCACTCAGGGCAGATGCCCCGTGAAAAACGACCAGTTTTTGGTGGGTTCCCTGACTGGTAAACACCAGCCTGCCACCAAGAGACATGGTACTTGATCCTTGGGGTGGGAGGCTTCGCTCCCTGAGCGCAGATACAAAGCCTTTCCTGGGTGGAGGTGTTCATACCTGCCCCATGTCAGGAAGAGCCGTCTGTGGCAGGGGAGCTTCAAAGACCTTGCCGCCTTTGTAACGTGACCCCCAACCTCTCGTGCAATTAGGAGCAGGCACCCTTACCTGTCTCCCCTCCTTTACAGTGGGAAGACAGGTGGAAAAAAATTAGAAAAGCCCACAAGGTGTGCCTACCGGTGAGTTGAAGTCCACTCTTCAGGGCCCGCTTTCTTGCAGATGGCAGGCACTCTCCAATCAGGATTAGGGATTTTGCCCACTCCCCCACGTGGGATGAACACACCAAGGGTGTGGTCACCCTAAGGTCAGTAGCGCTTTGGCTTAGGGCTGCTCTGAACCAAGAAGGCAGATTCCCACAACCTAAGAAGAAGAAGGACTAAAGAAGATGCCCAGCAGATGAGACTGCAGAGAAGAACTGACTTGGCCCCTACCATACCAGCCCGTCTGCAGCTTCCGGAGAAAAGTCGCCTTGTCCTGCAGCCAGCGACCTCTAGAGCCCCTGACAGGACTGACTGCCTTCAACAAAGACCAGATCTCCAGTGAACAACAGCTCTGTTCAAAAGAAACTCCCAAGACAGACTCTGAGCCGGCTGCGGACAAAGAAACCCGAAGCCTGGAACCACCACTGCACCCAACGCCTATGGTCCTGGTCCGAGTGGCCCACTGGTCCCACCGAGGTCCCCTAGCATGTCAGAGCACGAGTTCACCATGGTTCGACCCTTTCAGGACTCCCTGACGTCACCTACAGTCTCTGCACGGGCACCCGCCCCAAACGCAATTAGCCCGGTAAAGTGAAATCCAGCCTCAAAAGGCACCCCTGCACCCTGGAGAAGAGGACCTGAGGTGCACCTACGTCCCAGAGCCCTCCAACTTACCTGCCCCACTTTTGGTTCCTCCAGGATGACTTCCCGGACCAAGACTGCTGCTAAAAACCAAAACAGGCAATCCCCAATGAATACAACAGGAAACCTGACACCAAAACAGAACCCTGCACCTGGCCACCCCTGTGCCGCTGTGGGTGCACCTTGTGTGCTAAATCGGATACCCCTTTGCCCTGAGCTAAATCCTAGGAGCTTTGCAGCCACACACGGAGACCCCCTATCCCCCATTGGATAACATTGGGCCTCAGCACTCCGCACCTGGCCGCCCTAGTACCGCTGAGGGTGCTTTGAGAGTGTATCCACGACCCAGGGGGAACCCTTGTTCTAACCCCAGGAAGCCAACTCTCAAACTAAATACTTACTGTTAAACCGATAACCTGGTTTTCTCTGGTAGGACTGCATTGAGTGCTTTCTTGTGAAAATTGTTCTGTGTGTGCAGTTGGTGTGTGTGAAACCTTAGGAAACTGCATATGTACAAAAATTGATTTACTTACCTTTTATCTAGGAAATGTCCCAATGTATATCTAGGCATATTACACTGAGTAGAGAAAGTAACTTAAAAAATAATCTGAAAAGTAATTCAAACTGTTTTTTATAAACACATGACTTACCTGTAACCAATTAATTGCGTTCAAACTGCAGCTAACTGCATTATTCTTACAAAGTATTATTATACTTACCTGTACCAGGCCTGGCTTGGTTCTAGAAAATAAAACACAACTAAATATTATATTTATACACACAAATTTGTCTGATGAGTGTATGACATCATCTCTTGCCTGAGTGTGCACAATAAATACTTAACACTATCCTCTGATAAAGCCTTACTGCTTGCCCACACTACCACAAATAGTGAGTAAGGTATTATCTACTTTTACTTCTGCCTAGCTTTGGCGATCCACGGGACTCTGTGCACACTATACCTTACTTTTGTATATTATATACAGAGCCAACTACCTACATGCAGTCAAAGCCAAACTAAGAGACCTATTCCTGCCCAATTTACTTGTGTACCTGGCTAAGCTGAAAGTGATTTGCGTCTCCGCACCCACTACCTTATGAGCCAGAGGCCTCTCAGTAGCCTACTGAGTGCCTTCAGCTCCGCTAGTGGGACCTACCGGCCTTTCCCCGAGGGGTCTAGGGACCACTATAGCTGAAGCAGTGCGGGATGTCTGAGCCAGGAGGGTCTTGAGCCCCCCCGGGAGGGAGCATAGACGCCGTAGGTGTTTTCTCGACTCTTCTGGAACTGAAGGGGGTCTCGGGCAGGAGAACAATGAACCCCCACCCTGGAGTGCCCTCCCCCAAACAACCCCCCCCCCTCATCCCCCGGTTACTCACAGGAGAATGCCTGTGATGGGAACTGATGGGTGAATCTTTGCTTCTTTTTTCCGATCTCCCCCAAGGATGTAGCGAACCACAGCTTTTCCTTTGTTGCCCTCACCATAGTGAGTTTGTCATTGGAGGGCAGATGAAGTCACTGAACGGGTTGATTCGCGTGCATACCCTTAGACTCCATGTCAATTGATCCTTTGTAGGAGGAAGTCCACCTCTAATGCCTGTTTTTATGATAAACATTATGCTGGTACGACTATATTGGGGCAACAAATACTGCTGGGGTGGAAGTGTGGGAAAGGAGGAGTAGGGAGGTATTGGATGTTTTCTGTTTTTTCCTGTTGCTTTTGCTTTGTTGATTTTGTTGCACACACCAAGCGTTGCATGCACTCACCACTGCCCTACACTTGCAGGCCTTTCGCTGGGGAGCTGCTTGCGAATACACACCATGACGAGGAGAGGAGTTAGCCTAATGGCTAGGGCGGTCGACTTCGAATCTGGGGAACCGGGTTCGAGTCTCTGCAATGACGCTGAGCATCCTGTGATTCTGGGCAAATCACTTAATCTCCCCGTGCCTAACAAAAATGAATATGTGTCCTCATGATACCCGATACCGGGTCAAGTTTGCGCTATATAAACTCTGTTAAAATAAAAAATGACCCCGGGCCTAGGACATCTACCCATTAGCATGGCTAATTTCCAAGGTTTGACGTGGAGCGGCAACAGTCTGCTGGACCAGATCAAGTGCACAGCCATCCTCCACTATGGTAAAAGAACCTGTCCAGCGGTCTTGATGCTGCAGGAGACTCCTCTTCTGGGCACCGACTGCTCCTTTCTGTGTAGGTTCTGCTACGACCAAGCCTACCATGTGGGACACATCAGGCGGTCCAGGGACAGGACTATACTCTTACACAAAGCATTCTACTTGGCAGTGACTTGGACGGTCTCATATTCACAGGGCTGCTGTTTAATGGTGGAAGGCATACTAGACGGCAATCATATCAACCTTTTTAGTGTTTACTTACCTTCTCACTTGCTTACATATGAGGATCGTCTCTGGGTTTCCCCAGAGGACTACTATCCTTGGGGTGGCTGGGGGTGGGGGGAGGTTCTGCACCAGGCCCTGAGCTGAATTCCCCTGGCCTCCCCAGCGGGCATCGACAGATGAGCCTGGCATGCTACTGATAGGGAATATACTCACATGTTGGCCTCAGCTAAGACCTTCTTGAGAATCAATCTCCTTCTTCTCCCAGCCACAGATATACTCCACATGACTGCAGAGCACATACTCCCTAGGGGCATTTCTGATCACTTCCTGGTGCTCGTTTATTTTGGGGCTCCAGTCCAAACTAGGTACCCGATATAGCGGCTTAACGCCTAGTGCCTTACGGGTAAGCGGTTCAGCTAGCACATTCGGACAGAACTTGACTTCTACTTTGAGACTAACTCGGGTTAATTGGCCTCCTCTGGTTCACTATGGGCGGCCAGCAAAGCCAGAATAAGGGGAATTGCTAAATCCTACCTCCGCAGGGTGGAGAGGCTCAAAGGGGATGAGTTTGCATGTCTAGAGTCCGAAATACTCACTCTCAAAAGATGCTGCTCCGCCGGGGCCCCTGAGGGTATTCATAGGCAACTTGAGGTAGATAGGGCCTCACTGCGCTAGCTGATGCTTGATGAGTCTCATTGGTGTTAGAGGGTCACCACTCAGATAGTCTACGAAAACAGTGATAAGAATAGGAAACTCCTCTACTTGCTTGCAACGGTCGAAATGATATCTCACAGGAACCCCGTCATCAAAAACATAATGGGCTGGTACCTCACCATTCCTGACATTAGAGCGGAAGCATTTGCTGTCTATTACCAAGCCTTCTATTCCCATCACCTTGGGTCCACGCAGGAATGTACTAGCCTGCTTCTTAATGATGTAACTTTGACCAGACTCACTGCGCTCCAAAATGGGGACCTGGAGTCTGCAATCCCGACAGATGAGTTAGAGGCGGCCATACGAGACCTGAATACTGGTCAAACCTCAGGGACAGATGGGTTCCCTGCTGAGAACTATTGGTGTTTTTGCTCTGTGCTTACTCCTCACCTGGTGCATCTATTCTCTGACTTTGAATGGCAGGGCTTCGTTGACCCGGAGCTGGATGTGCCCCCCATAGTCGTCCCAATGAAGGGGCAAACGTCCGCCACCTGTGCCTCATTCCATCCCATTTTGTTGATCAACGCAGAACTTTTTTCACCAAAGTTTTGCCGAACAAACTACTGCAGGTGCTGCTCCACCTCATTCATGCAGAGAATGCAGCTTTATGCCAAACCGCAGAGCCCATCACTGCATTCAGTGCTTTAATATTGCTTTTGGTCATAGTCCGGAGATTACTGACCCCAGCGCGCTATTACTAGTTGATTTCGAGAAAGCTTTGACATGGTTGACTAGTCTTACCTAAACCAGGTTGTGCATAGCATGTGTATCGGCCTCTAATATCATAGCTGTGTCCGACTCCTCTACAGGGAACCCTATGCCCAGTGCCAAATTACTGAATGCTCTACACACCGTTTCCTATCCACAGGGGTACTAGACCGGGGTGCCCTCTCTCTCTCCCCTTCGCTTTGCCCTGGCTATGGAACCCCTGGCTACACTCATCCGGTGCAATGCTCGGGTGCGGGGATGGAAGTGGGGGGAAAGCACCAAGGATAAGATAGCCATATACGCCGACCATGTGCTAATCTTCCTGACCCAACTGCAGCTATCGGGCCCTCTGAATCTCCACATTATGGGGGTGTTTATGGAAACCTCTGGACTCTGTGTGAACTGGCTAAAGTCTCTTTTGGTCGCACTGAAGGGTGACACGACAATAGTGAGCTGTATGAGTTGTGCTCCACTTGCTCTGAACAAGAACAAAATGAGCCCCTTTGGCAGAGGTCTGTGTGGGTCTTGTGAATGTGTTTGATAGAGAAAGTTATGCCTCTTCCTGCCCAGGCGAAAACCTTAATGCAACAACGTTTTTTTATTGTTACTGAGTTTTATCCAAAGCAGGAAAACTGAAAAGATTAACCCAGTTTCTTAGCAAGTTCATCCTTGAAAAGGAGACTGATTAACGAGAGACCCAATACTGTTGAGGCTATGTCAGTGGACCAATCCTCACCAGCATTACCCTTTCCAGTTCAACTAGATGCTTCCCGGAACTGAAGACCATGGATTCCAGCCCCTCAATAGTTGTAAATGTATGGATTTATGGAAGACCATTACATCTTCTTTTATCCTGAAAACGTGGTCTTATGTTCCTAGATAATTGAGCATTATATCTTGGGAATCTTTCAGCAATTAATTAGTTAATTTCTTTGAAACCGCCATTCATTTAAAGAGATAAGGAAGCACTACAGAATTGATATCCATAAGTGAAAGTCTCGGACTTTGCTTGTATCTGTTCCTACCCATACAGGGAGCATTGGATGCAGAAACTAGAGAATTGTTCTGCAGATCAAAATGACACACAATCATGTGTCCTCCATACTCGCAAATTCTGGATACTCAACCTGAACTGTGGAATATCGTCCTATATACATGTGGGATGGAATTATCACCAAATGAGAAGTAGGTGATACTGTGATTAGATATTGCTCAGTCATTCTCTTAGGTCAGATTAGGCCTTGGATGGACTTGTTTTTTTTATTACTATTGCTTTCTTCTCCCTCACCATAGATTACTACCAGAGACAGTGGAGGTATTTGGCGATGTTTTATTTACGCATGATTTTTTGGAATTGGTTGGTATATGTTGCACTTTTCCATTTTTTCTTTGCTGCTTTCCCGCATATCATTGATATGGGGCTGTTCTTGCATTCACCTAGCCACTATATTCATGCACATTATTATCATCACCACTTAAGTTAAGAACTGGGGCTTATTGGGGTCCCTTCTAAAGATCCAGATTATAAGACCTTCTCCACCCACCAGTTTTCTTCCATTTTCAGTTGGGCTGCGAGGGGGCCACACTGTGCATGTATGCTAATGTGTCTCCTATCTGCTATTGCAGCCATACTAAGTCACAGTGGGCCTTATTTATTTGTCAGATGTACACCAGTTTCTGTATGGTGTCACAATGTCCTCTTTATTTCTTATTTGTTTACTTAACCTTGAAAAAGTCACGGGACAATTTCCCAGTGTGGCGACGAAACACGTGTTGGCTGGCTAAGAACTCTAGAAAGGATTACGACTACTTTGTTTATAATTTGTGTCCACTATTTTACATTATTATTGTCTTTAGCCTGCAGACGTGTGCTGAGGTGAGTCCCTTGCTCACTTTACCACTGGATTCGAGCAAGCCTGGCTGAAGACGGCTGTAATGCCAGAAACCGGTCCTAGGAAGCTTGAGTCCGGTCCCGTGAAGGCATGGCTTGGCAGTTTGGGCTGGACTTTTCCCATGAGGCACAGGGTCAGACTGATTTGCATATGGCCATATCTGAACTGGGGTGGCAGAGTGGGCTAAAGAACGGTGATGGATTAAACCCAGATCTGTTGACTGGGTTTGAGTGTTTGATTGGTTCAGATGCTCCGTCCATCACCACCCCCTTTTGTACCGAGGATTGTACATACGTCATGGATTTTAGACTGATTCCTTTCTGATAAAGCAAACTTCATTCTAATTTCAGAAGATAAGGCCTCTAACATTTCGGCCAGTCCCAGCTGTTTTGGACTATTTGAACTCGGGAGATAAGTAGGAACCAAGTGTTCAGACAACTGTTTCACCTCTGCAGAGGGGTTAAGTGATTTACTATCACATTCGCCTAGAACCTGAAACCTGTTAGAGGTAACGATACTCAAGTGGACAGCTACTTCATTTTGGTTATTAGGCTCCATGCTTACGACAGGCACCCATATTTCTTGATTCAGCTCCGCAGTTTCGGGGGTTGTTAACCATGTAAACTGTACCTTAGCCAGTACCTTAAAAAAGGATCTAAAGGATGGGGTTATCCCGACTTGGGCTGCTTCCTTTCTCTGTTGCGCCAAAGATCTAGAAGAGTCCTTTGGGTTTGTGGTGGCATTGCCCCCTGTCTTCTACTAGATCTTTTGGTCACAGTTTTTCCATAAACTGGGGCTAATGGTTGTGTAAAAGGAAATGTAGGAGTGTCCGCAATACCAATTTATTTTATTCCTTAGCGCATATCTGCTTTGGGAGTTCAACCACCTTCTCACCAGATAGACCATCACGCTGTGAAGGAGAACCCATTGACTCAAGCAAATCATGCACAGCAGAAAACGTCTCCCCTTCTTACTTGGTCACCTTGTGTGGTACTCACATGGGAAGCTTCTCTTTTTCTTTCTTCCGCAGTGCTATTTTAGAAGTGCAGGTCGCACTTAGCTTCCTGGCACCAATATGCGTAGCTCGTCTAGGGCTCATGGGCAGGGGAAGCACTGCAAGGGAGACAGGAGACTGACACTCCCTGCAAGTCTGAGGGAGAAGCCCACAGGGAGACTCAAGCACAACAAGCCCACTGGATATAGAGCCTGCAACATGGGGCACCCAGCAGGGGCTGACCCTGCCTGGAGTACCTTGGAAGGAAATCTGTGACGCAGCACACCTGTCCAGGCATACGCCGACTGCAGCCTGCAATAATCGCCCCCTCCCGAAATCGTGGAGCAGAACCGCACCCACCAGCCAGCTCTGCCGCACTCGAACGCCGAGCGCCAAGCGGCTGGGTGGCCGGGAACCGAGAAAGTCCTCAGAAACTCTCTAGCTCCTCCGAGAACGGCAGAACAAACACTGCCCGAGCTCCAGCCCAGCCGGGGGACCCAGACGAGCAGAGGTAAGCCCAGCAGGTCTCAGGACGTTAAAGGAAAGAAACCACTATGGCCGGAGGAGGGATGTGGAGCTCATGGCCGGACTAACCAGCCATTTCTAAGACTCCTTCAGCGAAGATTGTGGTTAATGGGAACCTCACTAACTCAATTAAGCTGGAGCGAGGAACAAGACAGGGTTGACCCCTGTCCCTATTGTTCTTTGACTTGTATATAAAGCCTCTTGCATGTAACATCAGCGCCAGCCTAAATTGTGCACCGTTTGAATGGAATGGGTGGATGAAAATAGTTGCCCTATATGCGGACAACCTAATGATCTTCACAAAGGAGTGCACCAATATTTTACCTTTGCTGGAGGAACTCCTAATGGATTTTTGGAAGGTCTCCGGTTATCTAATTAACCGACAAACAGAAATCATGTCCTGGAACACACACTCCATCAACTCATTTATCAAACAAGAAATTAGATATTTAGGGGTGCAGGTCACTCATGACATTACCAAGCTAGCCCAGATAAATTTTGAGCTAAAAATGAAAGAGTCAAGATTACTATTAAGATGCTGGGGGATTCTTCCTCTTTCTATTTTGGGCCGCTCCAATCTGGTTAAAATGTCAATCCTACCAAAATTCACATTTATTTTTGATGTAATCCCTCTATCCTTTAATCTTAAAACAATAAAAGCACTGCAAGGCGATATATATATAGTTTTGTCTGGTCCAGTTAAGGAGTGAGGATCGCCTGGAAGAAATTGGGAAGTTTGAAGTTAGAAGGTGGTATCGCAAGCCCCGATTTCCGTTTTTATTAATGGCCATTCCAGTTAAAAAATGTAAGATCGCTTCTTTTTGGCTCTTCATGCTTTCCTCCCTTCCTCCAAGCTATGACGAAAAATCTTCCTTTGGGTGGCGATTGCTTTTTTTTAAAGTTTGGTAACCCTACATTTTTTAAGAAAGCCAAACTAAAGGTCTTGAGATCTGTCAACAAGCTCTGGTATCAGGCTAGAAGGATTTTGAAGATTCCATATTATAGCTTGCTTGCCCCTATTTGGAATTCCCCAGGCACGCCCAAGTGCATTAAGGATAATCTGACTGCTCCGTTGAAGGAAGAAGGGATTGACAAATGGGGTCAACTTTTGCAAAATAAAAAACTACATCCTTGGGAGTTTTTAAGTAACATCACAAATCAGAGACTTTCTAGATTCTAATGTTACCAGTTATCAAGCTGGGCCGCTAGTTTAGGTAAAGATGGGGAAGGAAATTAAGATTGTGAAAACATTCTGCTTGGGCCACTCTACCAATGTAAAGGAGCTTCCAAATAGTACTGGATGTTGTTAAAAGGGGACCCACCACCAATGCCTATGGAAGAGCCCTGGAGGAGAGACCTGCCATCGGCCGATATAACACTCTTATGGCAAGTTCGATGCACACTTTATGGGTTGTTGTCACAGCAGCTCCTCTTAGAAGGAATCATCTGTTTACACTTCCAAGAGCCTATTGGACCCCTAAAAGGCTTTCAAAGGTGGATGGCGAAGGTGCTAAGGCCTGCCTGAAGTGTGCCTCTGTGAATGCGGATGACTTGCATGTGTTCCAGCTGTGTCTCCAGACCCAGGGCTTCTGGCAAGATGTTGGTAAGACCATCTCAGAGGTTCTGGGGCAAGAAATTGAGGTAAGCTCAGCCCTAGTTATTTTTGGGGTCCTACTAGGAGAGAGTGATAACTGTAAACTTACAAAACTACAAGTACACTTATTATTCATCTTAATCCTCCTGGCAAGAAGAGAAAGCTGTTTAAAGTGGTTATCGCCACTGCCACCGTGCTTCTGGATTGGGTCACTTCAGTTAATAGAGTTAATAAGTTGTATCATGGTTGTCTCTCTAAAAAAAAGAACTAGATTCTGGGTGGCTTAGGAGGATTAGGTCAATAAATTACGCAGTACAATCTCCTAAACTGGTTTTCATGGGCATCCGCAGAAATTTTTCCAGGGGGGGGCAAAATGTTAACGTCATCACCATCCTCCGACATTATATGTGCCAGGTGGGGCACAAGAAACACTGGGGCGCAGGAGGAGCCATGG
Source organism: Lissotriton helveticus (assembly GCF_964261635.1). NCBI lineage: Eukaryota > Metazoa > Chordata > Amphibia > Caudata > Salamandridae > Lissotriton > Lissotriton helveticus. The sequence continues at coordinate 1,255,551,553 of NC_136065.1, read as the reverse complement.
GGGACAGGAAGCAGGCTGCATATGATCTTATACAACATAGCAGTGGTTCCCAAACTTTTTTGACCCGTGGCTCCCTTGACCTAATTGGCAGTTGGCCGTGGCTCCCACCATTTTTTTACCCGCACACCGGGGTGCCGCGGCGCACCCTTTGGGAACCGCTGGTCTACATGAAGAATCAAGCCTAGATGTGATGAAGGATTCAGAGAGTAGCCATCACTGTCATAAAACCTTATTTGCAATCACAAAGATCTTATAAAGTACATCTCAATGCATACAACACCATCATAGAGTAGCTTAAAGCACTCCCACTAAAAGTAACCAGGCTAGAGAAAGGCTCAAGGAGCTCTGTGGCGTTACAAGAAGTGTACGTGAGGTGGACTCTGATCATGGACATCCGCAGAAATGTTTTCGGGAGGGGGAGCAAATTTTTAACTTCATCACCATCCCCCTTGCACCCTTAACCCCTCTGCCTCACACCCTTCTCGCCCTCCACCTTGCACCCTTCTACCCCTTCCCCTTGTACCCTACTTCACCTCAGCCTTGCACCCTTCTCTCCTCTGCCTTACACCCTTCTCCCCTCTGCCTTGCACCTTTCTCCTCCCTGCCTTGCACCCTTCTCCCCTCTGCCTTGCACCCTTCTCCTCTCTGCCTTGCACCCATCTCCCCCTCCACCTTGCACCCTTCTACCCATTCCCCTTGCACCCTACTTCACCTCAGCCTTGCACCCTTCTCTCCTCTGCCTTGCACCCTACTCCCCTCTGCCTTGCACCCTACTCCCCTCTGCCTTGCACCCTTCTCCTCTCTGCCGTGCACCCTTCTCCCCTCTGCCTTGCACCCTTCTCCCCTCTGCCTTGCACCCTTCTCCCCTCTGCCTTGCACCCTTCTCCCCTCTGCCTTGCACCCTTCTCCCCTCTGCCTTGCACCCTTCTCCCATCTGCCTTGCACCCTTATCCCCTCTGCCTTGCACCCTTCTACTCTCTGCCTTGCACCCTTGTCCTCTCTGCCTTGCACCCTTCTCCCCTCTGCCTTGCACCCTTCTCCCCTCTGCCTTGCACCCTTCTCCCCTCTGCCTTGCACCCTTCTCCTCTCTGCCTTGCACCCTTCTCCTCTCAGCCTTGCACCCTTCTCCTCTGCCTTGCACCCTTCTCTCCTCTGCCTTGCACCCTTCTCTCCTCTGCCTTGCACCCTTCTCTCCTCTGCCTTGACCCTTCTCTCCTCTGCCTTGCACCCTTCTCCCCGCTGCCTTGCACCCTTCTCCCCTCTGCCTTGCACCCTTCTCCCCTCTGCCTTGCACCCTTCTCCCCTCTGCCTTGCACCCTTCTCCCATCTGCCTTGCACCCTTCTCCTCTCTGCCTTGCACCCTTCTCCCCTCTGCCTTGCACCCTTCTCCCCTCTGCCTTGCACCCTTCTCCCCTCTGCCTTGCACCCTTCTCCTCTCTGCCTTGCACCCTTCTCCTCTCTGCCTTGCACCCTTCTCCTCTCAGCCTTGCACCCTTCTCCTCTGCCTTGCACCCTTCTCTCCTCTGCCTTGCACCCTTCTCTCCTCTGCCTTGCACCCTTCTCTCCTCTGCCTTTCACCCTTCTCTCCTCTGCCTTGCACCCTTCTCTCCTCTGCCTTGCACCCTTCTCTCCTCTGCCTTGCACCCTTCTCCCCTCTGCCTTGCACCCTTCCCCCCTCTGCCTTGCACCCTTCCCCCCTCTGCCTTGCACCCTTCCCCCCTCTGCCTTGCACCCTTCTCCCCTCTGCCTTGCACCCTTCACCCATCTGCCTTGCACCCTTCTCCTCTCAGCTTGCACCCTTCTCTCCTCTGCCTTGCACCCTACTCCCCTCTGCCTTGCACCCTACTCCTCTCTGCCTTGCACCCTTCTCCCCTCTGCCTTGCACCCTTCTCCCCTCTGCCTTGCACCCTTCTCCCCTCTGCCTTGCACCCTTCTCCCCTCTGCCTTGCACCCTTCTCCTCTCTGCCTTGCACCCTTCTCCCCTCTGCCTTGCACCCTTCTCCTCTCTGCCTTGCACCTTTCTCCCCTCTGCCTTGCACCATTCTCCCCTCTGCCTTGCACCCTTCTCCCCTCTGCCTTGCACCCTTCACCCCTCTGCCGTGCACCCTTCTCCCCTCTGCCTTGCACCCTTCTCCCCTCTGCCTTGCACCCTTCTACCCTCTGTACCCACCCACCCAACACTCTCCATCAAGCCCCTGAACCTGCACCCACCCAACGCTCTCCACCAGGCCCCTGGCCCTGCACCCACCCAATGCTCTCCACCAGGCCCCTGACCCCGCACCCACCCGCCCAACGCTCTCCTCCAGCCCTCTGACCCTGTACCCACCCAACGCTCTCCACCAGGCCTCTGATCCTGTACCCACCCAACGCTCTCCACCAGGCCCATCACCCTGCACCTACCCAACCAACGCTCTCCACCAGGCCCCTGACCCCGCACCCACCCACCCAACGCTCTCCACCAGGCCTCTGACCCTGTACCCACCCAACGCTCTCCACCAGGCCTCTGACCCTGCACCCAGCCACCCAACGCTCTCCACCAGGCCTCTGACCCTGCACCCACCTACACAACGCTCTCCACCAGGCCCCTCACCCTGCACCTACCCAACCAACGCTCTCCACCAGGCCCCTGACCCCGCACCCACCCACCCAACGCTCTCCACCAGGCCTCTGACCCTGTACCCACCCAACGCTCTCCACCAGGCCTCTGACCCTGCACCCACCCACACAATGCTCTCCACCTGCCCCCAGCCACCTGACCCTGCAGCCACCCACCCAACAGTCTCCACCAGGCCCCTAACTCAGCACCCACCCAAAGCTCTCCACCAGGCCCCTGACCCTGCACCCACCCACCCATCGGTCTCCACCAGGCCCCTGACCCTGCACCCACCCACCCAACCCTTTCCACCAGGCCCCTGATGCTGCACCCACCCAACGGTCTCCACCAGGCCCCTGACCCTGTACCCACCCACCCAACACTTTCCACCAGGCTCTTGACCCTGCACCCACCCACCCAACGCTCTCCACCAGGCCCCTGACCCTGCACCCACCCACCCAACGCTCTCCACCAGGCTCCTGAACCTGCACCCACCCACCCAACACTTTCCACCAGGACCCCAACCCTGCACCCTCCCACCCAACTCTCTCCACCAGGCCCCTGACCCTGCACCACCCACCCACCGCTCTCCACCAGTCACATAACCCTGCACCCACCCACCCAATGCTCTCTCTAGGTAGAGTGCAAGTGGGTACATAGCAGTGGGACATTCTGCCTACTGTGGACACGGCGCATTCAGACAGGACAGGCTTTCCTTGCAGAAAAATAGGGCAACAGCAGCAAACCCTGGGCTATGATGCCAGCAGAAATTCCTATACAAAAGAAAAGCGTCACCTGTTTTGGCCATCCCTTTCCCCCTGCTGTGCACATCATCCCACTCCCACCCCATGAGGAGGCAGCTATAAGTGGTATTTATTATTCTGAGGGGTGTGAATGTTATCAGAATGTGTGTGCCCTGCTGAGACAGCTTCCCCGGGCACACACACAGCAGCACCCGGAGTACTTCACACAGGTCTTTAAAAAACCATTTACTTAGTAATGAGGCTTTGATTTGTTTTCACCCCTACTTGGAGCCTCTGCATCTCCACTCTGAATATGTCTTTGGCTGGATGAATTAGCCACCCCCCCACACACATTTTTAGCAGCCCCAGGCGAGTCTGTCAAAGTCTCCCAACTCCAGGAGCTGAGCTGACAGAGTTCTTTTCCCAGCACTGGCCTCTTCCTTCATGTGGAGGTGACAAGTGGGCTGCAGCCTGCAGGGCACCTGCACTTGTCACCTCTGTGTAATCTCCTCGACGCGATGATCAGCCCCCCACTCCAACCCCAAACAATCAGCACCTGGAGGGGTTGCTGTGATGTCCTGCTGGAGGACGAGCCCCGGGCGCCAGGCCTCCCTGCGGGGCTATTTCAACATAATTGCACACTCTTTACAAAAACAATGTTGCAGCCTACACATGGGCGTGGGCAGGGGGGGCAAGGAGGGGTGCTCCAGGGGGGGGCAAGCGCCCCTCCTTGCCCCCCCCCTGCGGACGCCCATGCTGGTTTTATGATTATGAAATAAGTAAAGACTAAGGCTGTTCTTTGGGAAATTTATTACTTTTGTCTAGGAGTCTCGAGGTTGGTCCTTCAGGGTTCTTGGAGGTGGTAAGGCACCAGTTAGAAGATGAGACCTCCCTCCACAGGAGCTGTTAAAGAGCTGGTACTCTCTAAGAGACAATTACTTACTTATTTATGAATGAGGACCGAAAATAATAAATAAACTAAGGGCAGAAAAATGAGTGGAAAAATGCCAAAACCGAGGGCAGAAAATGTGCAGAAAAGGCAAAAGAGAGCAAGAAACAAGCAGAGGAGGCACAAACAGAGAGCAGTAGGTAGACAGGCATCAGGGGTGGCGGACTGCGGGCAAGATAGATACGAGAACTGTTGCAGGGGGGGCTGGCACGAAGACCTGCTAAAATGCACCAATGCTTGAATGTGTAAGACAGGATTTTGTAGTCCTGTAGAACCCTACCCAATATATAGTTGAAGTGGCGTCAATACTTTTGGGTTACTAACATGGAACATTGGTATTCCAGACGATTGTTCATTCAAGATTACAAGAAACAGAATATACATTTAAACATATTTATTTTAAATTATTTATTTTAAAATTCCGGGATCTAGTGCACACATTACTGGTAATAGCACTGAAGATATAAAAAACATCTAAACTTTTCAATAATCGTGAGAATAGGGGAAAATTGTAAAATCACAAATTTTAGCCCTTAACACCCTCACTGTGCTTTCTCTAAGCACTGTGCTGGTTATAGCAGATGAATATAGAATAAGTTTGAATTTCAGAGGTGGTGCGCATACCTGGATAACATGATAACATGATTTGTTGTCTGTTTGGAATAACTTGCCAGCCATTTCGAGCACATGAGCAATGAGATTGCGTCTTTGCAAACACAATCCTGGCACCAGTTAATAAAGGCTGAATGGAATGCTTTGCAGAGCCTCGGAGAGATTTGCTGGTGGGTTCTTTAATTAAGACTGAATCCGTGCCTTGCTCATCTTGGACTGCGATCTTCTACCTGGGAACAAATGTATCCCCACCAGTTTGACAGAGATTTCACAGGGTTTTTATAGTATTACCGACCTATTTTATCTCTCTTGAGGAATGTCTTGACATTAACATATACATCAGTAGATGTACTAATAAGGTAAAAATATATCGATATAGACTACATTGTCTGGGTTATAGTTGCTATTTGACCTTGAAAAAGGCACCTGTCCCAGACTGATGTTGCACTATTTTTGTCTGTCATTGATGGAAATATTTGAACCATTTAGAGGTCCAAAGGATGTGACATATTTACAATTTTTCAGGAACATAAAGGCCACCATGTTCTATACCTAGGAAGGTAAATATCAACATTTTCTAGACCGGGCTACGCCAAAATGGATTGGGCATTTATGTGTTCAAGAATCTAAAACTAAACTAAAGAAGCCTAAACGTAAGTGATTAAAATAGATAAAATTATATAATTATGGAGGGAAACAGTCATAACATTTATGACATTCCTGGTATAATTTCTAAAGTAAATAATGCATTGATTTGCATTATCTGGCGGATCGAAAATTCATGACATATTTCTTACACATTTACAGAATAAAACATGTAGAAACGACCATTTGATAAAATAGTAATTCATCACTTGTTACATCTTCAAACTGAAATGAAAAAATGGTCTCTGCACTGGAAGTCATGATCTTTACAACAAGAGGGTATAAAACTCTACAGCAACTTCTGACTAAAAAACCAGACAGACTGTTTCAATCACAAGAAATTGGAGGACATCACTGCAGTGCTCAAAACCCTGCATTGGCTCCTGGTGGCACAGAGAATAAAGCTCTAACTTCCCTGCTCTGACTTCAAAGCATGGAGGGAGTTGCCCAAAATACATACAATCAGTTTTCGCAAACAATACAACAAATCCTGAGGATCTGCAATGCTAATTTGATCTCTCAGGTCAGGCACAGCCACAAATGTCATGGAGGAAAAAACATCCAAGTGATGATAGGATCACTGCTCTGGAGTGATCTACATTCAGATCGATTTGCCCAATCATCCGTCACATTTTTTTCCAACATAGGTTCTAAATACATTCAGTGTGAAAAACAAACCAAATTAGGAAATTAAAAAATACTACAGATGTTGCGTCTGATCACTTCATTTGTTATTCTTATTGAATAGACATGGTGACAAAATATGGAAGGTAAGAATCAACGGGCATACTAACGCAGATGGTGTTCTACCTCATGAGTGGACAGCTTTCTTTGGTATGTATGTATGTTTGTATGTTTTTATTTTTGTAGAGCGCACATATCACCATTCGGTCTCACAGCGCTGACAGTGGTTTAGGAGATACAGAAGAGAGGTATTACATCGTTGCTTTGAATAGTAGAGTTTTGAGTTCTCTCCGGAAGATTTTGTGATTCTGGTTTGATCTTAAGGCCGTGGGTAGGGCGTTCCATGCCATAGGGCCAACCTTCGAGAAACTCCTATCTCCATTTCTAACCGTTCGAACTCTTGGTATTTTTAGGAGATATTTGTTTGAGGAGCGCAATGTTCTTTCTGGGCAATATCCCTGAAGCTTGTATTGTAGGTATTTAGGGCCCTGTCCATTAATTGATTTATGCACTAGGCAGCAGATCTTAAACCTTATGCGCTTTCTGACTGAGAGCCAGTGCAATTTCTTCAAACACGGGGCAGAAGGGGTGCGTGGGGGCAGGTCAAGAGTCAATCTGGCTGCCGCATTCTGGAGTGTCTGTAGCTTAGTTAATGTACCTTCATTCACATCAGCCAGAAGTGCATTGCCGTAATCGAGGCAAATGAAAAAAAAAAGTCCATCTCAGACAGACAACACTAGAAACAACAGCCCTGAATTCATATCCCAATGATTAGGCTTGGTTGGGATCTTGCAACCCATTTTGTCCTCCTTTATGGTACTTGAGGTGCTTTCGTTAGGACTGCTGGGAAACCTCAATGAGGTGGATCCTTTTTAAAATGTAAGAAACCTGTCCACATTTATTATTGCTTTTGTGTATAACTTAGATGTTTTTTGGCAATTTGACACATAACTAGAAAGTCTAGGTAAATGCTAGTTTTTGTTAATGTGATCATGCTCATCATTTATTTTCCAGTAGAGTTCTGGGGATAGATTAGGGCTCAGTAATGTAACATGGATTTGTAGAGCGTGAAACTTGTCACCCGTCAAGGTATCAAGGCACTGAGTAGGTGCGGGGTCTGCAAGTAGGATCAGTTGAAGAGCCAGGTTTTCAGTTTCATGCGGAAATCTATAAGTGGCCCGGCTGACCTGATGTGCTGGGGGAATCGTTCCAGGATTTGGCTGCCAGGCCCTAACCCCTGTCTTGCTTCTATGGATATGAGGGGTCGTGAATGAGTGCGAGTGAGGCAGAGCAAAGGTTCCTGGTTGGTTGGTGGAAGTGTAGACGGTGATTGGGGTAGGTGGGACCCTCGTTGTGAAGTGCCTTGTTGGCATGAGTGAACTGTCAGCGTTTCTAAATGGGGAGCCAGTGTAGTTTTCGGAGGTGAGGTATGATGTACGTGTGGCGAGTACGGTTGAGGATTAGTCTGGCTTTGGCATTTTGTATGGTTTCCAGCTTGTGTAGCAGGTGTGTGGATATGGTGTAGTAGAGGTTATTGCTGTAGTCCAGTCTGCTTGTAGTGAGGGCTTGGGTGACAGTTTTTGTGGTGTCAGGAGGGAGCCATTTGATGATTTTTCTGAGGAAGCCAAGTATGTGAAAGCAGGCGGAGGTGATGGTGTTGATTTGATGTCTCCTGGTCAGATTGGTGTCAAGGGTGATGCCTAGGATTCTGGAGTGGTCCTGTGTGAGGACTAGATCTGTGGGCCACCAGGTGGAGTCCCAGTGTGAATGATTGTTGCTAATCATCAGTACTTCCATCTTGTCAGCATTGAGTTTGAGGTAGGTGTCTCTCATCCACTTGGCCATGTTGGTCTTGCACATTTTGAAATTCCTTTTGGTGACTTCTGAGAGGGATAGGATGAGTTGGGTGTCGGTGTAAGAGCAGATGTTGAGTCTGTGGGTCTGAATAATGCTTGCTAGAGGAGTCATGTATACGTTGAAGAGAGTGGAGCTGAGTGAAGAGCTTTGCAGATGAGATTCTTGGGTTCGGGGAACGGAGGGAGCTTGACCCATTACGTTCTTCCAGTCAGGAAGTAGGCTATCCTTGGACTACGGTTTCATGGAGTCTGGAGATGAGTGTGTTGTGGGAGACTGTGTCAAAGGCCGCACAGAGGTCCAGGAAGATGAGTGCAGCAGAGTGGCCTCGATCTAGTATGGAATTAATATTGTATGAGTTGTAATGAGGGCCATCTCAGTACTGTGGTTACTACAGAAACCGGATTGCAAACTATCCAGGAATTTGTGGTGGGAAAGCTGACAGTTGATGGCCTTTCTATGACTTTGGCTGCGAAGGGGAGCGGACAGATGGGTCAGAAGTTGCTGAGGACTTTGTTGTCTCTGGATGGTTTCTTCGGGAGTGGGGTGACTTCTGCATGTTTCAAGTTGTCCATTAAAGTGGCTGTAGCATTGTAGGTGTTGATGACAGTTGTGAGTGTCTTGCTTATCCTGGGGCTCCTTAGGTTGAAGAAGCAGTGAGAACATGGGTCTGTAGGGGCCCCACAGTGGATCAATGCCATTCTAGCCGCTGTGTCTTCGTTTGTGATCGGGGTCCACTCTGTGAGTGGGTTGACCTTGTTGGGGGAGATCAGAGGCAAGGTAGGGTTGTGGTTGAGTGTCGAAATTGGTTGCTGACTCCTTGTGATGGGCAATATTTGCATATTCTTGGGTCCTATAAGAGACAGTAGCCCAGGTTTGCTGGTCTTTGTCAGAGTGATAAAATTATAACCAAGTCAGAGGGTGTATCAATAGTCATGGAAAGTGTGCCTTCCGCATATCTTTGTTGAAATCAGTGAGAACTAGAGCGGGAGTGCGATCAGGATTTCACAGTTAAGTTAATGTGACCTGCTGCCTAGAGTTTGAGAGAATTCGAGAGTGATCTGGTTGACAGGCTTCCCCGGGAGATCTGTGCTACATAGCACTTTGCCAGCTTTCAGTACAAATTTGAGGGGCTGTGATTAAGTGGAGTTTATTGGTTAATTTAATCTGTTATTTTGCAAAGATGTGACAGTTGAATCAGGGATATTGGAGGCATATTTAGTTTAGGAAATGGACCATAAGTGTATGTCTGTAAGACCAATGAGTGGTTAAAACCCTTGTTCAGCACCCTAGTCATGATTGAGGCTTTGCAGGTTGAGAAAAATGAGAACATAATATTTTCTATGTCATTGGGGTTGTCTCCTTTCAGGTGAAAAGGTTGTCCTTCATGGAGTTTACCAACCAAAGACTGCAACACCATTCTACCAACCCACTGTATTAGTTTTCCATTGTTATGGGTCACCAATAAATTGATGACCCCTTCCACTGAAGATATTTAAAGTTCAAGCACTCAGGCATACTTTTCTACAAATACGCAGTGTGTTGCATGTGTGGCATTATATAAATTGCCTGTCCTCTCCCTTCATTGAGTTCAGGGGTCAGAACTTGCTAGGTGCACCAAGAGTGGCTGGTGAATTGGGCTACAAACCTGGGCTCACTCTCCTGAGCTGTAGTTCAACTGCATGCTTGTGCCCAATTCCACCAGTGTGTTAATGTAGACATCTTGCATTCTATTGTATAGTTTTCTCTTTGCTCCTCCTTCGTGTTTTTTTATCAGTCAATGAAAAACAAGCATTAGAAAAATAAGTGGGGCTGAGTAGTAGCTGTGCAGTGTGTGGATTTAGACTGCAGAGGATTTATTTCAGGTGCACATCCACATAGAGGATAACGTATTGCAGAGAGAAACGACACAAGAAGGTGATGGAGGTCAGGGAGGTTCATGAAAACTGTGGGGCTCCTTTCAGAAAACATGGATTCAAAGGCCTGACTACTGAGATCCAGCATTTGGTGGATTCGAAAGCTGAGACACTGATCTTGTTAGTCTACACCCCAGCTGAGCACAATGCATTGGGATGGACTTGTGCCTTGCCTCATGGAAAATCCCATCTCAGGAGCGATTCTTTTTGCTAGCAATCTGCTATCACACGACATTTCCTTGATGGAGGCAGTCCGGAAAATTAAGAATCTATTTACAGAAGTACTTAAGCTCCCTTAATTAGCGATTTAACCCTACACTGCCAGGGTATTTAAGCAGCAATGTATGACTCTATGCAGCTGTATATCAAATGCCTTCACAATTTTCATGGTTCAAAATGCTTAGATCAGACACAGAATATGCACTTATTGTGTGTTATGTCTAGAAACATACATGCACATAATGCAGTACAAAATTATTGTGCATCCTCAGGATGTCTTGGGTGTAAAAAAGGAAAGTCTTTGGTGTGTAAAAAGGAAAGTCTTTGGTGTGTAGAAAGGAAAAGAAAATGATGATTTGAAACATGTAAGAGCTTTAACCTGGCTTTCAATGGCTTGCATTTGAAGTGATGTAGATGTTGCACATTCATTCAGTTTAGATGTTCTCATATCCGCATTTTAACTGAAATAATCTCTTCGTACTTTGTATGTTGTAATATATTTTCATTCATAATATTTAAATAACAGGACATGACATTATTTCCTTCTGCATAAATGAAGACGAGCCCTGCGTCATTGACAAACAGGACACAAAGCTCAAGGAAAGCACGCACAACTGCACAGGTGAGTACCCTTTCTCAGATGTTTCGGATCAGACTGTACAAGACTCTTGACACTGCCATATGTAGCCCAATTGACCTCATTTGTAGTTCAAGTCAATCTCTGACCATGCAGAGAATGCCACATCCCTCTTACTGTAGCTAATTTACTGGACAACAACCACAATGCATTTCAGAACAATTCAGTACATGTCCATGTATGGAAGCATATCATGGCCATTATTCAGAGTCTCCAGTACTAGCATGGTGCTGTCTTGCAGTCCCTGGGCTCGGAGGTCCACGACCATATACAGATGATAAGTGACATAAGAGACATGTTGACCTTCTTTAGTTCTCATCTTTTGTTCTTCAACTAGCCCCTTGGCAGCTAATAGGACATAGTTGAATGACTTTGGGTGAAAGAGGGGGGTCCCCCCTTTATAAAACCCTTTTTAAATCCACCCTTTATTTGGTCAATTACAATCCAGCAACTTCCTAAAGCAGAAGGAACGGGTGGGATTTAGATTTTTATTAAAGGAGGAAAGCCATGCACTATGTTCAGTGTGCTTGCTGCATTTAGATTGCCTCAGTACAACTTTAAAAAAAAAACTTGGTAGGTGACTATCACCTAACCCTTGTGGGTCAGAGTCTCCATTTGTCTCGAGGCGAAAGTCACATTATCAGCACACACAAGACCAGCTTCCAGACTCATTGCTATCACTTGCTGTCATGTTGTAAACTCCCTATTCACCAACAAATGTACTGTATAATATCTAGTTACTTGCACATGGTCAACAAACCACAAAGTTCCTCTAGCTAACTCTTTCCCTGGTTTCTCGTTGTCGTGCAGGGTACCCACCACTTGCTGAAGGGCCACAGGGAGGATTTTCTATTTTTCTTTAATTCATAGTTTTTGAGTTTTCATCATTTTTTCTAGATGTTACAGAATTCAGTTTGAAACTTTCAACAGCTGACACGTATTTCACCCTTATTTGGTCATCTGGACCAGGACTTTCTCAAGGCTGTAATAAATGTAATAAGAAATCTTTTACAATTGTTAATAGCAGTTCTTAATATTTCGTTTTTGTTTCAAGTATGTCTTATTTCACACTTTTCAAAAATCAGGAATAAGTATTTGGTTGCTTTCTGTTAGGCAGCTTCCTTCAATGTAAAATCCTGGTCCGCAAATTGTGGACCGGGTAAAATTCGGGATTTTACATAGAAGGAAACTGCCTAAAAGACCTCAACCAAATATTTATTCCTGACACAACTTTTATACCTGATATGAGTTACCCAAGAGCCTAAGGAATAATGAATCCTTTCGAATCGTAGCTTCAAATGCAAATTTGATAGTTATGGCTCTGTTTATCAACATATTACCATGCTGTGGTACGTTGCTACAATACAAAAAATGGCCACAGGAAGTGTCTTTTAGAGTGGCTAGTGCTATGTTTTTGTTTCCATTTCAAAAGTGTTTATTCCAAGAATATTTGTGTGCACAATCATAATTCCCGAAATATGTGATGTGACATACCAATAAATGGATACATCTTGAACTAAAAGTAATGACAATATTATGAGCACAAGAACGGTACCCAAACATCATGTGTACAAAAATAAAAAAAAGTCAATGAGCGGTCCAACCACACCATGGCTTGTGAAATAATAACAGCTCTAAATATTGAAATGCAATAAGTTTAACAACTACAATCTTAATAATGAGGACGTAAAAAATCTTCTGAATCGTAGTTTCTATGTGTTGCCAAAGGGGTCAGGCATGCCTACAATAGTAAAACATGTGGGTGGAGTCACCAGGAGCCATTTTACAATTCCTTTTGAATTTTTTATTTTATTTATTACTCGATCCATAGCACGCATACAATTATACTTAATATATACATCGATATGCCTTCAAATACAGATAAGACAACAAAAAGGAAACACAAACGGAAGACACTGGTCCAATTTCAACAAAAGTTATTGCCAAGATAAAACAATTAGCTCATATGTTGTATCATTGGGTCCCATATCTGACTACCCAGCTTTTTGCCGTTTAGGTGACTTCAAACAATAAAGGCTATATTCAAGATTGAAGATATTATAAAAAATTAGCCCTCCACATCTCAAACGAGGGAGCCTTACTCTGTAGCCAATATGAGGCTATACATAGCGGAGCCACAGCAGTGGCAATAAATGTCATATATCTGAATTTATATGGCGGATGATCATTTAAAAGATTTCCCTTGATTCCCAATAACATCACTACTTTTGTTATATGAATTGTAATCCCAGTGAGTTCTGACAAAAACAAATCTATTTGTTGTTTTAACTGTAAGAGCGTGATGAAGTCATAGAACACATGCACAATATCCGTACTATCCATACTACATCTAAAACAATTCCCATCGTTATTTCCACCCCACTTCATCATCCTCTCTGGTGTATGATATAAATCAAATATAGTCTTGAATTGTTGTGTTTTCAAATTTGCTGACGACAAAATCTTCCCTGTAGTATCAATTGATCTCTGCATATACTCGCCTTCCTGCCCTAGTTGTTCACTCCATTTACCATCTTGAGCAGCCAGATCGTCTGATTGCATCTTAATTAATGTGGTGTATAATGCCCCTATACTTGCCCTTTTTCTAATAGCCTCAACTACGGGTACCATAGTTATGCCCGCATGCAGATGATGTTTAAATAAAAAGTCGCAAATTTGCAAATATTAAAAAAAATTCATGCTGTTGAAGTCCATATATATCAACTAGCCCAGCAAATGAGGCTAAAACTCCCCCCCCCCCTCTCAAAAAAACACCTAACTGTCTGATCCCCTTAAGCCTTCAACCCAACATCTTATTATCCCAAAATATAGCGGGGAATTGAAAGGTTGAATTTAACGGTGTATAATAGTTAATATGCGGATTAGCTAGCTTTTTTCGTACCAATTTCCACATCTTGTATGCTGCAATCATTATCTTGAACTATGTTTTTTTTTTTTAAATAGCTTGGCTCACAAAACTTTACTAATACATTTCTGGCTTCTGCCCCTAACAACAGCTGATATATAGACGGTGCTTCTGCAACCAGCACATCCTCCCCTGTCAGTAATATACGCATATTTTGCAATACGCAAACATAATAATAAAAAGAAAAATTAGGGACCGACCACCCCCCTATCATGTGGTAGCATCATGAATTTGAATGCTTGCCTCGCTTTCCGTTGTCCCCATATGAATCTATCAAATATGGATTGCACCCTCTGTAGCTGTTTTTTTGTTAATTCTAGCGGTACCACCCTAAAATAATCGAATATTTTGGGGCGGACATCTTAAGCAGATTGCATCTTCCCACCAGTGTAAGGTGAAGACATTCTAACTGGTCCAGCTGCTGTTTAACCCCTGAGACTATGCTGCCTCAATTTACTTCTATCAAGTCTTGCAGGGACATTCTAATTTTAATACCCAAGTATCTAGCTTCATTGGTTACTGTTAGCTCTCCGGGGCAGGCCAGATTGGTACAGACAATCAGTGTTTTGGACAAGTTTAATTTATAACCAGAAACCGCACCAAATTTTTCAGCGAATCTTTCAAGCTCCATTATTGCTTGTGCTCGGTCTGTTATTACTATGTCATCTGCATAGGCTAGGGCTCGCACCTGGAATTGCCCACAGCTCATGGATCTAATACGCTCGCTTTGTTCCAACATAATCAAAAATAGGTTAATATATAGAGTGGACAGCAGCGAAGAACAGGGACATCCCTGTCTTGTTCCCCTGCTAATATAAACTTTCTGTGATTTCCTGCCCATCACACAGATCCTTGCTCGTGGTGACTTATACATACTTTGAATCGCCCTGATATAGCCCTGCCCTATCCTCCGCCCCCCAAAAAAGCCCAGGAAACATGATCTAACGCTTTTTCTGCATCAAGAAATATCAGCCCAAGCCTTCTATGATGCACATTAGCATAATCTATATGAATAATCACTCAATGAATGTGATTGACTATACTTCTACCAGGTATGAATCCATGCTGAGATATAGACACCGAAGGCATAATCATTCGCGCCATCCTATTAGCTAATATCTTTGCATAAACTTTACCATCAGGATTTAACAGGGATATTGGTCTATATTAACCCGGGTATGTTCAGGGGCTTATCCTTCTTTTTGAACACTACTATATTAGCCTCATCCCAAGATGGAGGCGGATTCCCAACTTGACCCTCTTGAAAGGAATTCAGCATGTCAATTTTCAATAGTTGAAAGAGCAACCAATATATCTCGAGCGGTAGTTTATCTGGCCCTGCAGGTTTACCATTTGTAAGCGACTCCAGTGCCTCCTCCAACTCCTCCATTATTATTAACTCATCTAATATCCCTTGCTCTTCTACACTTAACCTACTCAAATCCAATTCTTGACAAAAATTCTCTATGTCTTGTTCATCAAAATTACTCTGCGTATATAATTCTTGGTAAAAGTCATAAAACACCCCCAGCTTACCTTCTACTGTTTCGACCGTATTACCGGCTGCATGGATCAGAGCAAGTATTTTCTGTGAGGACTGCCTTTCTCTTAACCTCTGAGCCAGACATTGACCCGTAGCTTCTCCATATTCATATCTATCCTTTTTGTGAATTTTATATTGAAGGGCAATTTCCTTGCACCAGATCGCATTTATTTTAGCTTTGGAACATGCAATCTTAGTATGAATATCCCTGCTGTCAGGTCCCTGCATAAGCACTTGAATCCGCTCCTGTTCAGCGTTCCTTAATTCCCCCAGAAGTCGCTGTATCAAAATTTGTCCTTGTTTCTCTTTGGCCAACCCAAAGCTTCTCCAGGCATTCCTGCTTTAAGGGGTATCCCATACTATAGGACTAGAGGAAGATCCCCTATTAACCTCCAGAAATTGACCAGCCCAGCTAAGCATATGCTCGATAAATGCTTTGTCTTTCTTATAGTTTCCTATTAAATGTGAACGACCTTCCGGCCTTCACCTGTCTTAAACTATGTAGAGCTAATCGTAATGGACAATGATGAACGAATGAATGAATGAAAAGACTTTTATATAGCGCATGGCTACCCGGAGGCATCCCAGCACTGAAGCAGGACTTAAAGGAGGGAGAAAGTCCTTGGGGGAAGAGCCAGGTCTTTAGTTGTTTCAGGAAAGCCAGGTGGTTAGATTCTTTCCGGAGAGAGAGTGGTAGGGATTTCCAAAGCTTAGCCGAATTGTATGAGAAGAGGCGACCACCTGATCTGGCCCTCATAATTCTAGGGACTTCTGCCAGGTGGAGCTCGTCAGAGTAAAGTCTTCTGGTGGCCTTGTATGGTCTAACTAGCGCCTTGATGAGGGGTGGACCGTTTCCCTTCAAAGATTTATGGGCAACGCATAGAGCCTTAAAGGGGATTCTCTCCTGTACCGGGAGCCAGTGGAGGGAGCGTAGTGCGGATTTGGCTTAACAGCGATTGCTCGTTCCTGTAAGCAATCTAGCTGCCGAATTCTGAACGATCTGCAGCTTGGCGGTTACTGAGTTTGGGGCAACCAGTTAGAGAGAATTGCCAATATCTATCCTGGACAGGATCAGGGCCTGAATCAGGAGCTTTTTAGCTTGACAGGGGAGCAGGGGGAGAACGTTCCGGATCGTTCTAAGTAAGCCATAGCACACAGCAGCAGTCTTTCTCGCTTGGGTCTTGAATGTAAGCACTTGGTCCAACCAAATTCCCAGGCTCTTTATTTAGGTTTTTGGGATGGGAGCCGGGCCCATATAAGCTGGTCACATGGTGCTAGATTTGAAGCTTAACTGGTTACCGAGCACCATCAGCTCGGTTTTATCACCATTGAGCTTCAGATGGGATAAGCTCATCCAGTTGGTGACTTCCTTAAGACAGGAATGGAAATCTTTGGGTTACTGCTTAGCCTGGTTCAGTGCTACAACCAGCTGGGTGTCATCAGCATATGCAACTATATGAACACCAAAGGGGGATACAATATCCGGCAAACAGGGCCATATATACATTGAAAAGAGTGGGGCTCAAGGACGAGCCCTGAGGAACTCCACACTGCAAAGGGGGGGATTTAGATTGGGTGTCACCTTCGAATACCTTAAAATATCTGTTTTCCAGGAACGATTGAAGCCATGAAAGGGCTGTTCCTGACACTCCCACCATTTTTAGACGGTGAACCAGAGTACAATGGTTCACCGTGTTGAAGGCTGCGCTTAGGTCCAGGAGGATTATGGCGGAGGACCCTCCCAGGTCGAGGATCTTTCTTGATGTTTCCACCACCGCTAACAGGGCTGTTTCGGTGCCTTGGTGGGGACCTGTTTGTGAGGGGTAGAGATGATTATGGAGTTCAAGGAACGCCGAAATTATGTTGTTCGCGTGTTTTTCCACCAATTTGCTAATGCCAGGGAGAAGCGAAATGGGACAGTAATTGCCCAGTTCGGCCGGATCCAGATGAGGCTTTTTTAGCTGTGATTTGACCATTGCTTTTTTCTATTCAGGAGGGACTGTTCCCCATGCTAGTGAAGCATTGATCAGATGGGTGATGGAGGGGATTACTGTGGGTAGTACCCCTTTAAGGATGTTAAGTGGTGCCGGATCAAGTGGTGACCCGCTCCTAACAGAGGATAGAGTGGGTAGGAGAGATTCCTGGGTAAGAGGGGCATTACATAAATGTCCAGGAGGGGCATTTTCTCATGCTGTAACAAGTCTATAGGTTTAGGTGTGGACGTGGTGCCTGGAAGTGAAATATGCTTCAGGATGTTTTGAACTTTGGTAAAGAAGAAATCTGTCAGTTCATTGCAGCGCCGTCCCGAAAGGTCTGGTGCTACTGGGGGATCAGGGAGGTTGAGTAATTTTTTGATAATGAGGAACAAGTCTCTAGAGGAATTGGCTGATAGTGAGATCTTTTGCTCATAATATGAGGCCTGAGCTGTTTTTATTTCAGCCTTATAAATTGTTATGGCAGCCCTATACTCTACTTTCTTATTGAGTGCGAAGTCTTTCCTCCATATCTGCTCTCATTTATTGGAGTGTTGTTTCAGGAGGCGTAGCTTGGGAGTGAACCAAGTGTGTTTTATAGTTCCTGCTTTCTTCCTGATCATTTTTTTGGGGAGCACCGTGTTCAAGGAGTTCTCAATCCAGCTAGAGAAGTTTCTGTAGGCTACGACTGGATTGGCATCGGTGTTGGGTGTGGTGTTATCTAGTTCAAGATTCCAGTCTTCTACGGAGAGTTTGGGCCCGGGGCGTATCTTAGTAAGTGTTGACGGGGTGTGAAAACCCATTTTTGGGGGGGACCAGAGAAAAGGTACTAAGAAGTGGTCTGACTATGGAAGGGGAGCATCCCTTTTAGTTTTCAAGATTTTAAAAGATCGGGTCGAGAAGGTGCCCTTTAATGTGTGCTGCTTGCGGGACCTTCTGAAGTAATTGGTATGACGCAAGATCTTAGGCTAGGTCAGTTGCAGGCCAATCCGACGGGTCATCAAAGTGGAGATTAAGGTCTCCAAGGATGATGAAATTGGCTGAGGTGCTACCAAGATTGGTGACTGTTTCTTGTACAGATTGACAGAGCCCCGGAAGGCCGATATATAAGGATGCCTGAAAGTGTGAGGGTGGGGGAGAATTTGATTGAAAAATGAACATTCTCACAATCTAATGGGGGACTACCTAACAAGCAGCAGTTCATCTGGTCCTTGTAAACGATTGCAATCCCGCCCCCCTTGCCGGCTACTCTGTCTGAACGCTTAATCTGATAGCCCGGGGGGAGTGCTTGTACTATATCAGGGTCTGAACTTGGGGTGAGCCAGGTCTCTGTGAGAAACAGCACTTCGGGTAATAGTATTGAGATCTCTGTTATTTGTTTTGGCAGAGATCTACAATTGAGCAGGAGTAATTTAAGAGGTTTCCTCATAGGTAGTGAGGGGGGATCAGTAGGTGAGATGGAGTGGGTGCAGGAAGGTTCGGGGTTTCTATTTAATTGAGAGGGGTGGGCAGGGGTTCTGGCCCCTGTGCCCGGTCTGGCGCGGATGGGAGCAGATGGGCGCAGATGGGCATGCCTTTGGCGCGCCAGTGCCGCGTCCACTGCTCCTCGGTGGATGCATCAGGGTTTTTTAGTGCTGGTTGAGCAGCTAGACTGCTAACCTCCGTGATGCTCCCAGCCAGAAGTAGAACCCTTCCGGTTTGCTAAGTTTTCCCTCCAGTCAAACGGAACAATCTATGGTGGACCGGGGAAAACTATGAAGAAAGGTGCAGGGAGTAAAGTGCAACGTGCGCAGTTTGACCGGTAATTTTTTTTTAAAACTGGTTGTAAAAGTAAGTTTAGGAAACCAGCAAAATAAAGTAATGTGCAAAAATGCAAGGAACCCTTTACCATGCGTGCCGTCTAAGAATCTGATTATAGAAGAAAGTTAATAAAATGCGTTAAAGTGATGTGCCAATAAACGGGGAACCCTTTACCAGGCGTTCCGCTTACAGTGGGACCTTGGTTTCCTCAATTTCCTCCAGCGCGTCTGCTGCGCGTCGGTGGATGCATCAGCTTTTGTAGTGCTGGTTGAGCAGCTAGACTAACCTCCGTGATGCGCCCTGCCTGAAGTAGAACCCTTCCGATTTGCTAAGTTTTCCCTCCACTCAAACGGACAATCCGTGGTGGACCAGGGAAAACTATGAAGAAAGGTGCAGGAAGTAAAGTGCAACGTGCGCAGTTAGACCAGTAAGATTTTTTAAAACTGGTTGTAAAAGTAAGTTTAGGAAAGCAGCAATATAAAGTAATGTGCAAATACTCAGGGAACCCTTTACCAGTCGTTACGTTTAAGAAACTGATTATAGAAGAAAGTTAAAAGAGCAGCGTTGTAAAATGCGTTAAAGTGATGTGCCAATAAACGGGGAACCCTTTACCAGGCGATCTGCTTACAGTGGGACCTTGATTTCCTCAATTTCCTCTAGCACGTCCGCTGCGCGTCGGTGGATGCATCAGGTTTTGTAGAGCTGGTTGAGCAGCTAGACTGCTAACCTCTTTGATGCGCCCTGCCGGAAGTAGAACCCTTCCGGTTTGCTAAGTTTTCCCTCCACTCAAACAGAACAGTCCGCGGTGGACCATTATTAGGGGCCATACCTGCATTTTTGCTCCAACAATATATGCCCTAGACATAAATACATAGTTGAGTCTCACCAATTTCTGATGAGGATATGAGTAAAAAGTATATCCTGGATCCAAATCCTTTAGGGACCTCCATACATCTTCTAACCCATGATCCTTCAGCAGTTGTTTTAAAGCTCTAAAAACTGGATGTTTCTTTAGAGCCGTCCACCAGGGCGGATTTGCAGAACCGATTCCCAATGATCTGGTCGTCGGCGGCGGTACCCTATCTAGGGATCCAGATAGCGCCCACCCTACCGGCCATGGTTACGGCCAATTAGTCGGCCCTGGGTGTTAAAATTAGGGAGGAGCTGCACCGCTGGAGCCGTGGCATCCTTTCCTGGTTGGGCAGGATTGCTGCGGTTAAAATGACAATTCTCCCGCAGGTGCTGTATTTGTTTCGGGCTCTGCCACTCCAGCCTCCGGTTGGGTGGATTCAGCAGTTGCAAGCGGACGTTTCACGTTTTGTTTGGCAGGGGAAAAAGCCCAGAATGCGTAGAACCCTCTCCTTATTGGCCCCTGAGATGGGAGGGTTGGGGATCCCGGACTTTCGTAGATATTTCCGAGCGGTGCAGTTACGTTGTCTTGTAGAATGGAGTAGGTGGGAGTCCGATAAGCACTGGCTCTTTCAGGACCAGGCGGTGGCGGGGCGACCCTTGCAGGAGGTCCCGTTTTTGCGCCGGATTCATCGTCCTAAAAATCTGTACGCCTCCTTTGTTACAAGAGTGCCTTTACGGGTCTGGGATGCTACCGCCACTACGTGCGGTCTCACCTCCTTCCCGTCGCCGCTTACACCGTTGGTGGATAACCCTGACTTTACCCCGGGCATGGAGCAGGGAGCGTTTGCACACTGGAGAAGGGCGGGATGTAGGGCCCTGTGCCATATGTACGATCAGGGCGGGGGGATCCCCTTCACAGAGTTCCGACAGGAGTTTTCACTCCCTGAGACTGAGAGACACCGCTATATGCAGGCACGCCACTGGGCCCTCCAGCCTCAGGTGAGGGAGACTGCTGACAGGCGCTTTCTACCTTATGAACAATGGCTGCTTACACGCACTTCAGACTCTAAACTGATTACAGACCTGTATAAGTTATTGCAACCTCCGTCCACACACTTCTATAACCCGGGAAGGGAGAGGTGGGAAAGAGAATTGGGGAGGACACTGAGCCCTAAGGAATGGGAGAACGTCTCTTACAGAGCAAGGCATTCAGCGTACCATATGGGCCTTACTGACACTCTAACTAAAGTCTCCACCTACTGGTACTACACACCGGAGCGGGTACACGAATTCGACCGCAGCAAGGAGGCGGTGTGTTGGAGAGGGTGCGGACACCGAGGTACACTTACACACATTCTATGGGACTGCCCTCTCCTGGCTGCATATTGGAAGGAGGTACTGGACAACATTGATACACATTTTGGTATTGAACTGCCGCGCTTCCCTGCCTACACACTACTGGGGCTCCCTAACAGCCTAATGTACCCACTTAGATCTCGCAGGGGTAGGCAGATTGCCATTGCACTAGACTCAGCAGTACAAAATATCTTGATCCATTGGCGCACGGCCACGGTACCTTCGGTCTCGGGCTGGTTCCATAGGTTGTGGCATGTGTTAGGCATGGAGAAACTGTTGTTGATGGTGGCAGGGGATATATCACAATTCTCAGAGCTTTGGCAGCCATTTCACTCCCTGTTGTTGACGGAATTCACAGAAATTACCTGCCCCAAATACCTCCGCCTCCTGCGGCTTACGAGCCCTGAGGCCCAGGCTCTGTAACTTAGTGGGAGACGTACTTCCCCGGCGAGTGGGGGTCTTGTGAATGGGCTGAATTGAGGTTGGTGCACTGGACGCTGCGGGTGGGGGGGGGGGGAGGTTGGGATCCGGGAGATGGGTTGTTGGGGTTTGGGGGGGAGTTTGAAATGGAATGTTATCTCATACTGTGGCCTGGCGCTCCAGATGTAGCTGCAAGGGGCTGATAAAATTCACTGCATGTAATCGGTCCGGCCAGGATTGGGGTTCTCCCCACCCTAACAGAACGCCCAGTGTTGATGTTTACTGGTCTTTGTGTGAGATGCTGAATAAAATACTTTAAACCTAAAGCTCTAAAAACCTTGGGTTTGCGACCCGTATATTTATCAATTTTATTGTCTAAAGCTTGCCCCTCCATATGAATATTTAAGTCTCCACACAAAATTGAGGGGGTCGCCCAGAGAGCCAGTTCTGCATTTAACGTCTCCTGTATAGCCGCTTCATCAAAGTTTGACCCATAAACTGTACAGATAGTATATTTAGTCCCCCGGATAATACATTCAGCAATCGCCCAGCTTCCATAGTTGTCTGTCATTATCCTTCCAGTCCCGCTAATCCCACCTCGTATCAAAATAGCAACTCCCTTGCTAGTAATAGTCTGTCTGGTCGTGGCCAGAAGTGTATATCTAAGCTCTTCTATCACATTACACTTTAGCCAAGGTATATGCGTCTCTTGGATACACAAAATGTCTGGTTTTATTAAGCGCAGATCTGCAGCTACCCTTCGCCTCTTATTATTATTATTAAGGCCACATACATTAAATGAACATATGCGTACCTCACTACCCATCATTCATCCACATATCTTACTTAAATTGCATGACTCCTTGCTGATCTTGGCTTCACAAAATTGAACATAATATATTTTAACCAGAAATATTTTGCTATGTATTGATTTTTAAGTTTTTAATGTCCCCCCCACTTCCCCTTCCCAACCCCGTGCCCCACCCCCAAACCCCTCACTCAACACCCTCATGCCCCCCACTAACCCCTGGCCTACCCCCCACCCTCTCCCCATTACGCAGGCAATAGGGCTAATAGCCGTAGTGATAGTAAGGTGAGTGTACTGTCCTGTGTTCACCGATCCCCCGACATAATCCGGTTTATTTTCCACTAACACAAAGACTTTACCTCTATCTAGGAAACATTACTAACAAACCATGAATCTAATCAAAGGGACTGCAGATACTCTTTTGCTTGAACCTCCGAAATAAAAAATCGTATTTGCCCCTTATAAAGAACCTTAAGAGTGGAGGGGTTTAGCAAAAAAGCTTGTGCCCCCTTTGCCTGAAAGGGGGTAACCAGTTGACACAACTGCCATCTTTTCTCTACCGTAGAATGACAATAGTCCGCCTGACAAAAAATTGCGTGCCCTTTCAGTCCCTCTTCTTATCTGGTCGTGCCAAGTCATATAATGTCTACCTCGCCAAGAAATTGTTCAAGGATATCAAGATCGCCCGATGTCTCTGTTCAGATAGCCCTCCTTTTGCCACTCGTTGCTTGAACGGGAATCTATGTGCCCTTTGTACTTCCACAGACCAGTTCCATTCCTTCCATTTAGGGAAGGCCTCTTCAGATAAAGGACCACAAATTTACAGACATCTTGCGCCTCGGACCCCTCAGGCACTCCCAGTATTCTGAGGTTATTTTTGCGGATCCTGTTTTCCAAGTCCACGAGTTTAATTTGAACATCATCTTTATTGGCTTTTTTAGTTTCTGTAATCCCCTTCTGTGCCTCCATTTGATCTTCCAAGGCTGAAATTTGCATCTCATCTTCAGTCATTCTATCTGTAAAATTGTTACATGTTTTGGCTAATCTTCTAACAGTATTTTGAAGCTTACGGCAGGCCATATGAGTTTTCAAATTCTTTGAGCGCGTTTCCACCCTGTGATCCGACAAACATCTATAAATTGATTCCAGTGATATTTCATTGTGTGGTTTTTCGCCCACCCCACCAGCTGCTTGGTCAGATAGATTTGTACCTTCTGGGGTTATTTCAGAAGAGGGAAGAGGAAAAATCCCACTGAGGAAACTTCATGACTTCTATTCCAGTCTCTCCTTCATTGATTGCTGTTTGCTTGCACACTGTAAGAAGCTCTGAATTTTCCTCCTCCAAAGCAGTGCTACCTGCATCGCTGCCAACACTTATTAATGGCCCCTGCAGTGAGCCATTTTTAAAGCCTAACTCGCCATCATCCTTGGACATATCAGAAGGTTCAGAAAGGGAAAAAAAACTTCTCCCCTGAGTCACTTTCCTTACTAATAATATCGATCTTATCTGCACTAGCACTAGCATCTAGTTCTATTGATTCTAGCAGTGTATTATCCTCATTAGATCCTGCTGTAGCTCCCGGATCAGTGGCGCTATCCAAAGCAGACTTATCAGACCTTAAAAGGATCTGCATTGGAAACTTTCCTGACACAACCTCCTGATCGCCAGCTTTATCAGTGTTGTAAACGCCTGTTCCTTGTTCCTTGAGCCTTGATTCTTGTTCCTCCATTGTACTATTAGACACCTGTGATAAAATTGTTTTTGTTCCTATTTATAGCCTGGAATATCTGTGGTATATTTCTAGAAGCCAGTTCTTGCTCACTATTTTGCAAGGTATTCTCCAAGTCTTCTCCTCCTGCGGCCTCTCTAGCACTGCGACCCGCTAGCGCTGCTCTGGTCCCCACCGAGGCATAACCTGCAGCTCTTGTTTTCCCGCCGTGAGCAGCCTTGGGTGGCATTTTGCTTGTAGCTTACGATTGTGAGTGTCCAACAGTGCAAGAGATTAGCAAACGCTTACTTCCAAGCGCCAGGAGTAAGCTCTATTATGCACCACCACTTCACTCAGCCGTCCCTGCTCCAGGCTCCTCGAACTCCTGGCTTCTTCTATCGGCTCTGCTGATCCCGCTCACCTGGCCCCAGATCCACCCCAGCCTCAGATGTGTTTCTGCTTACAAGGGTTTACAACGGCACCACGAGCCAGGGAGATCCAAAATATACCGCAGAGGTTTTCCCGCTTTGCCTCCACTTCCCCTGATTGACCCTATTCCAGGCACCTGAAATCTCTCTGCTTCTTCCGCTGGCACTGCCGATCCCACTCAGCAATCCACTCCTCCTCCCCTGCCTCGGATACGTTTTTTGCTATCACGGTTACGGACTGTTACTGCTCTTATACGTCGACATCTCCGCTCTACCACGGCTCCCTCAGCTTGCCGTTCACTGTACAAGGTGCCAAATCAACTCCTCAGCCACCGCAAGTGCACACTATAGATAAGCGTACCTTACACTTCTACATAGAGCCAGATCCGATATGCCTGGTAATCGCCGTATTGAGAGGTTTTCTCAGTACTTTCTTTTCATTTTCTACCACATACACAGCTTCGTCTTCTCAGCCCTTACATAGTGAAGAGTGGAGGAAAGGTGAACAAATATGGGATTCATTCACACGTCCAGCCAGTGGATGCCATCTTGCCTCGCCATTTTACAATTCCAGCATAGATTTGATTCGAATAGCCCCAATCTATGAAGTTTAAATGGTGTCCAATAGACATTGTGTATGATCCGTAGCCTCATTTGTTAAAGTGAAGGTGCGAAATACCCTACAGAAGGTAAACTCCTTATTTTTGACCATGGCAAGAGGGGATAACCGCATCAGACTCTAATTAGAAAGTTGAACTCCAGATATTGGAGTTAGATTTTGTTGCTCGAGTTTTGGGCACATTGAGAAGATTTTATATTTTAGAAGCTATATGTGATGTCTTGGTGAAATTGCCTAAGATTTGTGGAAGGGTGTATTGGTGGATGGAGCCTAACTTCCGTTTTCCAGATTTTACCTTTAAGAAAATGTGAAAATATAGGTTAGACAGTTTGTGTTTGTCTTCTATAACCACAAAAGAAATAGGATCTGTACCAAGATCTTTGAGGAGGGAGATGCCTTTCAATGCCCATTCCTTCCCCAAATCATCTTAAATATCTATTTTGATCTGTTTTTTAGAACCACAAAGAAGCTAGTTCTGATTAAGGGAGTCTTTGTAACTGTTTTCTGTCGACGGATCGTAGGGAGTCAATGGTATTCCATATCGTGAGCATTGAATGAGGTATGTTAACACAATAAGTATTGTGTATCATTAGAAGAGAAGAGTGTCTGGGAGAAAAAGGGGAAAAAGAACTACGCTTGGAGCTCAGTAACAACCACACTAGGATGTTTAGGAAGGCCCTCACTCACCACCTAGTGATGACATGCTTCATCATCGGGCCCCACCAAAGAGACCGAGTGTCTCTTTGGTGTGCTGCAACGCCAGGATTACTGCGGAGCTGGATGGTGAATATAGGGCGTGTTGAGTGAAAATCAAAAAATTAGTGAGTGATGAGGGTATTTATAAAAATTGTCAGTAGTGTATCTGAAGCAATTTTATTAATGATCACTAAAGACAGAAAAATTAAAATGTATTAAAGGATCCAGTCCACTTTTAATTGAATGGTGGGATCCTAGAGAGTAGTCAACTTGTTTCTTGCCATCGAAACGGTGACAGAGACACAGATAGGACAGGACAAACATTTAGAATTACTCCTTGTTGCCAACAGTTGTTTATGGTGAAATTGGTGCTCCAAACGTGAAAGACACTCTAGCTGTGGAAAGAATAGCGCTATGTTTAACACCGCCTAGTAGCCACGGGTTCGCAAGGGCTATAAGAGGTGTTGTGTGCTATTTGTGGTACGAGCTAGTAGTGACTAAGGGATAAAAACAGGTGAAGATCTTCCAAAAAAGATCGACATTTTTGCGATCAAATTAAAATATGTGCACATGATCATCAAGTTAAAAAGGTCTCACTTTTAAGGTGTTAAGAATAAACACCATAGGTCTCAGGAGGGGGGTGGGAGCGTATTTGGCACACCCTATATCATGACATAACACACCATAAACAACTGTTGGCAACAAGGAGTAATTCTAAATGTTTGTCCTGTCCTATCTGTGTCTCTGTCCCTTACCTTTCAGGTGCAGAAACGATCAGCAGAAGCCTCCTAAACCAGGAGTAATTAGGAATTAATCCTTTATTCCTAATTTTTTTGCACTTTTTCACATTTTTATAATTTTCACATCTCACGTCCCTAGGTAAGGGTGGGCCTTAGAGTGCCCATACCGCCAGGGTTTATCACACCCAGTCCTGAAGAATTGCCGGGTAAATTGACACCGTTTCGATGGCAAGAAACATGTTGACTACTCTCTAGGATCCCACCATTCAATTAAAAGTGGACTGGATCCTTTAATACATTTTAATTTTTCTGTCTTTAGTGATCATTAATAAAATTGCTTCAGATACACTACTGACAATTTTTATAAATACCCTCATCACTCACTAATTTTTTGATTTTCACTCAACACGCCCTATATTCACCATCCAGCTCCGCAGTAATCCTGGCGTTGCAGCACACCAAAGAGACACTCGGTCTCTTTGGTGGGGCCCGATGATGAAGCATGTCATCACTAGGTGGTGAGTGAGGGCCTTCCTAAACATCCTAGTGTGGTTGTTACTGAGCTCCAAGCGTAGTTCTTTTTCCCCTTTTTCTCCCAGACACTCTTCCTTTGTTTATTGATTATTGACCGGGGAACAAGAGTGTCAGATACTCTCCCTACCTCTCTCCTTGATATTTCATTCTTATCATTAGAAGAGCACATAATGGAAGAGGAGCAATTAAGTCCCTTTCTATAGAAAGCCATGTGGGAATATAAGAGATGGCATTAGAACACCACTGGCACCTTGCTTTTTAAAGAAGGCCCGTTGATATCTAAGAAAGTCTGGGAATTTAACTCCCCCTTCCTCCTAGTCCATTCCTATTTTCTTAATGGATATCCTGGCTGTTTTGCTTGTCCACAAATAGTCCATCAAAATATTATCTTTTGATTTAAGGAAGTTGTTCGAAAGTTTAAAGGGGAGCATTCTAATTGGGAAATTGATTATAAGCATTGTTTTAATTCTTTCAAGACTACCCCACCAAGTGATGAATTTTGGAGGTCCTGTGTCATCAGTTCTTTAATTCTTTTATGGCTTTACCTTCATTAATTAGCAGGGTTGCTTGAGTCCTTCCCAAACCACATGCAGCTGGTCTGCCATTTGAGGCCAGAGTTTCGAATATGAGGAAAAAAGCAATGAATATTCATGGGGAAGACCTCAGTTTTCTCTTTATTGAGGGTGTAACCTGCTACCTTTGAGTATTCCAAGATAACGTTTAGTATGCAGGGGATAGTCTTATCCATCTTTTCTGTAAGGATTAAAACATCATCAGCATAGGCCGCAACATTTTTTGGACCAGAGGGAAAGGGAATACCTTTGATGCCACTATCATTTCAAATTATTTCAAGCAGAGGTTCAATGGATAGTACAAAAAGAAGTGGGGAAAGAAAACAAACTTGATGGGTACCTTGTTTTAAGGGTAATACTTGTGAGGTACATTGATATGGACTGTAGTTTTTGGTTCATTGTAAAAGGCAAACGTCATTTTAATGAAGTTATCTCTGATACCAAATCTCTGTAAAGTGGCCTGCAAAAAGGTTTACAAGACTTTATCTAAGGCCTTTTCTGCGTCTAAGGCTATTGTGGCAGAAGGGGAGTGTAAGGATTTAGCCTTTTCTAGAGCATGGCATAGAATCCCAATATTGTTGCTTGCCAATCGTCCTTTATGGAAACCGGTTTGTGTCAGTTGTATCAGATTGCTCAAAATGATTTCTAATCTCATGGCTAACACTTAGGCATAAATCTGGCAGTCAGTGTTTATATGTGAAATTGGACATTAGTTTTTAATCTCAGGGGGAGCTTTCCCTTCTTTAGGAATAACAACTATTGTTACGACAGTAGCAGAGACTTGTATTGTTCCTGTGTTTGCAAAAGAATCAGATTGTGTAGGGATACAAGCAGCTGTCTGGCATATGTCTTGTAAAGTTTACTTTTAAAGCCGGCCCGATCCTCTAGACTAGAAGTGGCATTCAGTATTTCGTCCTGTTCTAGCTGATTATTAATAGTGTCTCTTGAATCTGAATTTAATTTCGGCAATGATAACTACTTAAAAATATAAAGATGCATAAAAGTCTCAAAGACTCCAAAATATTTGACACGGATGTAACATTAATGACATTGACATTGGCTGGGATGATAGATTTGTACTTTCCAAATTTTAAATAATTTGCTAAGAACCAGCCAGATTTATTCTTTTTGAAATTTTGTTCCGCTTTGTTAACCTCAACCCATCATTGAGCTTTGGTACTCAAAATGCTATTGTCATATTTAAAGGCTTTAAGCTTAGAAAGGACCATGGAGCCCTAAGTGTTTTAGTTTGAATTCCAGAGCCGTAATCTCCTTCTCCAACTCAGTTAGGAAATAATTATCTCTTTTGAGTTTAGCCGACTTAAGGTTAATCATGCTTCCACTTATAGTAGCTTTAAGTGAGTCCTAGAATATTTCAGGAGGAGTCTCCTCTATATTATTTTCATTTATGAAATGCATAATGTCTTCTTGGATGGAGGAGTTCATAACTTCATCATCTAAGTCATCCATTCTCCACTATTTAGATATTGGGGCAGGATTATTGAATAGTTCCTCTGAAAGAAGTAGATGCCATCATTTAGGCTCCTGTCACTCACGCCAGCTCTTTCCCAAGATATGTACTGATTTTTTTTCGTATGTTTCAGAATCTCCTCTGTGTGTTGCTATCGGGGAGGTTTAAAAATCATGGTCCTCAATTGTTGTTTGCTCTTAGAGGAGTACAGCATGGGTCTGCCAGAGGGGATCCTATGAGCTTTTACATTCTCAAAGTCTTTAGCGAAGGCAATATTTAGAGTACTGGGAGTGCAGGGGATTCATTTCTTAAGGAATTCCACGCAGGAGTTTGAAGCATCTTGAGCTCCTTCCCTAAGTCAAAAAAATGTAGGTTTCCTCTGCAATTGAGATTTGCCAATTCTGTAACTTCCAATGAGAGGGATGCCAATTTAGAGCACATTGAGTAGGAAAGTTTTTGCGAGCTCTTTGTGTCATCTTCCAGGCAGCTTATATGAATGTCTGATAGCATCAGATCTGTATTAGTTTCCATGCTTTGTGCCTGACCATGAAGGGCAGTGAGCCATTCAAGAATAGGATCCATTTTAGTAGATTGATCTGACTTATATTGTATATGGAGTCTGGTAACAGTTTAATAGATTTAGGTCTTTTCTGACCCATTTCGAGCTCTTTGGAATCTTTCAGTTCTCTGTCCCGACCTTCGCCCATGCTTATTTGGAAACCAATGAAAAATCTCTGGAAGGTGTTAGCTTGAGGTAGAGGTTATAAGCATCTAGATGTTTATGACCAAAAGAAATGTTAGAAAGTATAGTAATGAATTAGACATAGGTTTAACCTCCAATCATAAAGGATAGCCACAATAACAAAGAATTACATTGCTGCAATAACAAAGACAATTATGTATCTAGACACACCTTGATTAGGAATCAGGAACACCCAGTGAAGCAGAAAACGTGATTTACAGTTATTTAGAAGCAAATAATTATCCATGGCAGCCATTTTATCTCCAAAGATGGTGGCTGACTTTCAGATTATAGGGCACAGGTAACGATGTATAAACTCCAGAATCTTTCCAGAAATCAAGTATAATGTGGAAGAAGTGGGTGAAACCACTTTCCAAACATTATGTCAATTCACCCATATAATAATGTCAAATGCAGGAAAAGCATAATGGCAGCTATTTTGTTGTCTGACCTTCGCAATGGCCGTATCGGTGCTCTGGTGTCCTCAACATTTCTTATATGGGGGAAACAGTCACCGGAGCTGCAGCAGTGTTGTTGCAGGTCAGCGACGTCATGGCCAGTCTCTCATCACGTCATCTTATCCCCGTATTCTGCAGAAGGTACTCTCGATCGGCCAGAGAGAGCGCTAAGGTTGCTATCTTGGTTGCACACTAGCCACACCCAGTACTCGGTCAGTGATACTGTTAAACGTGTGGAGAGGTTAATTACTTTTGAGAGGGAAGCTGCGTATAATAAAATCTCCTGGAGATAGTTGTGCTGGGTGAGCAAACATTTTCCCTAAATATATGAGGATGAAAACTGAAAAGGGTTATTGAATAGTTCCTCTGAAAGAAGTAGATGCCATCATTTAGGCTCCTATCACTCACACCAGTAAAACTGCTCAACTTCTGGGATGGAGTCTTTAAAATGCAAGATGATATGTCATTTTGTAAATGTTTGTAATAATAATGGAATAATAAATTCTGTAAAACAGGTTGAAAAGGATACCACTGATGTCAGAGAGAACATAATTTTAGTATGTCTGATCACAAACAATGAGTGTAGTCGAAACAGAAGGTGTACAATATTAATGAAGAACCTAATGTTCCACCTCAGTGTGACATCAGTATTGATAATGCTAAGGTAGAGTAGCGAGTGCACACCTTCTCTTCATGAATAGTTTAATATTTGCTTGAATTGCCAAATACATGCGTGAATCACAGCACTGTGAACGTCCCACACAGCTTATCAATGATACTTCAAGACGGGCGACAATGGCGCCCGCTGCTGTTGCACTGCTATAATGAGGATGCTCTCCTCTTGAAATAAACCAAATTCACTTCTTTTGACCATGTAATCCAGAGTAATCAAAGGTAGTCCACTACATTTATCAATATTTAATCCATCCTTTTTTAAATCACTCCGGAGAGAGCGATGGTGACTTAGAATGTTTTATTTCGCATTTTCAGATGCCTTATGCTGCCATACAAGCTTAAACAAAGACATGTGCTTTCAACATTCCTTCAAGCCGGCATTGTTAATAGAACCCATTGCCTTTTCGAACTAATTAAAGTTCTTCTTCAGGGGTACTAAAAATAAATCCGAAAGAACTGCATGAACAAACAATACAATACATTTTATACCTGTACTTAATCACGACAACTAAAATCATGACTAAAATAGTAACCAAATTTCATCCCCATACCCCCTCACCTTGAGTCCCCTTTATTTTCCACAACGAAATCAAAAGTACACTAAAAGTCGTTTAATCCCAAAAACTCTCTCTCAGCCTCATTCCCCTCGTGCAAACTAATAACAATGCCCAATTATTAGTGGACTCATAATCACCTTTTACAATTATTTCTGACAGTCTTTGAAGACAATTGGAGTAAACATATCAATAATAAATCTCAATAAAATTGAGGCTCCCAATGTTAGGACATTTTCATATGGTGTAAACACCATTAAAATGGTGGGATTTTTCATCTCCAGTATATATATATTAAGTGTAGAACAAATTTAGGAAAAGTGTAGGTCAAGAAAAAAGGTCAAATCTCCTTGGTGGCTGACACAAAAGTAATTTAGGCATGACAATAAATCCTGATGCTGTTGTTCCCATTGCATGGATATTGGTGCACAACAGTGATGTTCAACAACCACTAGAAAAGTATAAATATGTCTTCAGGTACAGGATTCTGCTGTACCTGTGAAATACAAGCTTAGAAATGTAAATTACGTGTTAGAACGGAATTATCCATCTAAAAGACTTGTGGAAAGAAGAAACATTCCAGGCCATAGAATCCTCACAGTGGGTGTCTACCATTGTCATAGTTTGGAAAAAGACTAAAAAAAACTCTGATTGTGTGCCGATTTGAGACCCTTTAACAAGCAAATGCTGATGAACTTTTATCCCCTTTCCAAAGATTCAGCATTTATTTGTTACATTGTGAGAAGTCAAATATTTTTGACTTTGGATTTTGGCAGTGCGTATCATCAGATTTTAATCCAAATTGTCACCATTTAAACACATTCCTTCCATCTGGCTTGCTATTATTGCAAGCCTTTTGAACTTGAATCAGTCACCCACGTGTGTTCCAATGCTTCATGTAGTCATTTTGGAAACAAGGAGGTGGTTTGGCTAAGTTGTTCAGAAAGACCTTCCACAAACCACTGAGTCTGGCTTTGGAGATTTATAAAAGCCAGGTGAGGAGCTCTGCCTTATATGGGGTTGAACCCTGGGGACACTCTTACTATAGGTCTCTGGTTGTTACCGAGAACAACTTCCTTTGACAACTACTCGGATTACCGAAAAGCTCCCCTCTGGTCCCACTGCGTATGGACCTAGGGGTGAGATCCATCGCTGAGGAAATTGGGTGCCGGCCACTACTTTTCTGGCAGCGCCTGTGGATAACACCGTAACTGTCAGCGGATTGATCAGAGCTACAGGAAATTTTGAGACTACCAGGAAAGTTGCCATGGCTTTTATTTATTAGGGAGAGCCTTAAAGAAATAGGACTAAAAGAATTATGGGAAAACCCTGACACTGCTTGTAGGAGAACATCACACAAACTATTAACTTCCAGCTATTGGGGTAGACTAACCGTAAAACTTCATACAAAACCCGCCCATGGCACCCTTACCTCACTTTTTTTGGAAGTCAAAGACACCTCCAGGATGGAGGCTTGTCTTGATGAAATCCACCCGGTATCAGGCAGTAAATTATATGTGCAGTTTCGCCACGGCTGTCTCCCCCTGCGTGGCTTTACTTGTAAATTGTCGGGTGGTAATCCAAGTGGGTGTCCAGCCTGTAGCATGTGTGTTGAATCTGAACTACATGTGTTCTTTTTTTGCCCGGCATATCATCTAATAAGACAAAAATGGTTGGTACAGCTGTGTAAAAATCTAGGTACAACCCATTGCATGGAAGCATTTAGAATTTTAAAATACAAAACATATTCCCAATATAGTTTTTGCAGTTTCACGTTTCTTGAATTCCATATGGTGGGCCAGGAGAAACTTCCTTAAGAATCTAAACCAAGGTACTGACTGTTGTGATTTTCCTACCAGTTTTTAAACCTAAAATGAATTATCCTAGATGAAATGTTTTATCTCTTAACTTTTCTTTTAATCATTTTAACTGTATGTGCATATTTCTGTGTGTTCTTCTATGGTGAAAAACCGAAATAAAGAAATATTGGACTGGAGAAGTCAAATATTTTTTACTTTGGCTTTTGGCAGTGCATATCATCAGAGTTTAATCCAAATTGTCACCATTTAAACACATCTCTTCCACCTGGTGGTTCTTTTTGCTATTTTTACAAGCCTTTTGAACTTGCATCAGTCACCCACGTGTGTTCCAATGATTCATGTAGAGACATTGAGGACTTTCCTGCTTTCTAAGACTATATGCCTGTATTTGCAAATTCATTAGAAGAACACAATGCTAGGCTGAGTAGAGTATTCAACATTTTGAATTGAAGAGATATGACTCTAAAAGTGGATAAGTGTACGTTTGTGTTTAAAGATCTGGAATATCTGGGTCAAAGGATACCAGATGATTGACTTAAACTGAAGGAATCTTTGCTCAGTTCATTAAGGAGGTGCCTTTTTCTAAGAATATGGATCAGTTGGCATAATTCTTGGATCTCTGTTACTGTTATTCACAATTTGTAATAGGGTTTTTCACATTAACCTATTCATTGAGGACTTTGTTAAAGAACAATGTGATATTTGACCGGATGCAATAGAGGAAAGTGAATGTAAAGATGATTGTTGCACTGTCATTGACCCCTTTTTTGGACAACTGTGAGTGTTGTGTCTCAGTGGATGCCAGTGGAGTTGGTGTAGGTGTTACCTTATACAGTTAAATGTGAGAAGGATAAAGAAAGCTAGATGTTGTTTGGTTCCAGAATAGTTACTGAACAGCAGCACAAATAGAAAGAGGAAAATGCCTCGGGGAATTGTTTTTATACAGGTAGGTGTCCTTTCCTGCATAAAAACAATCCTTCTTACAACGCAGGCACCCATGCACCATGGTGCAGGAATGCCTGTGTTGGCTCTAGGCAGCACATTGTGCGCCTGTGCTGGGAAAAGACAGGAATGTGCCATATTATTTTAAATGTGGCGCATTCCTGCCCTTTCCCTGTCACTCAGCTTGGCATTGTGACTTGCTGAGCTGCGTGACTTGTTGGTAAATATGCCCCTTAGTTTGAATGTAAAATCTGTTTCACGTTAGTAGAATTTTAAACCTGATAGCTCGCCTAGATTTTTAATGAACACTGATTATGAAGACTGGTGCGATTAGTGAGGATTGTGGCCAAGGAAGAGAGCTTGATCTTCTTAACTACGAGTGTTTTGTAAGGTTAAGAATAGATTAGCTTGTGTGGATGAGTTTATTTTAGGAATGTCTCTCCTGAGAATGTTAACATGATAATTATTAATTAAGGGCTCATATAGAGCATTTAGACAAGATGGCTAAAAGAAATTGTTCACGTTGGTATACAAGTGCCCGTATATTGGTGACTTAATTAGACATTTTAAATAATGTGTCAAATCTGGGAAATGTTTTAGAATTCACAATGTTCCATTGATTGCAGTGTGGTTCTCTGAAGGTCCATGGCAAATTCCGCCCATTGATTTTTAGGTTCCGTTTCACCATCTTAAGAATGACATGAGGAATTTCATTCTATTGGTTGACTATTTTTCTGAGAGGGTGAAGAGGAAGGTTGGTAGAGCTCTAACAGCTAGCAGGCCGTTGGCATTTTTAATTTCAAAACAAAAGACCTGCAGTGTACCTACCACCGCTGAACATTTTGACAAGCACATGGTTATTTTTCTTGGAACGTGAAAATTGCACCCTTATGCTTATTCTAGTCCTACTTCGCACTTATGAGACAAATGGTTGCAGCCCCATATTCATTTTAAATATAACAACACCAATCTGTATTTTCAAAAAGGTTGCATCAGTTTTTCCCAGTGCTTCATGTTTTTTAACATATGTGTATCTGGATTTTGGTGTTTAATGGCAATTTTTAACTTTCTAGAGTGCTTTCAAACACAAGTTTGGGTACATTTAAGTACGCATGCATCTAAGCCAGCCTTCTACTATGATATGGTGTCTGCTTCATTGGCATACAAGGACAAGGAAATCTGTCAGCTCTAGGAAAATTCGGAAGTTTTCGCACCCCATGTCCCCCATTCACTCTTATTTAGGTACTTTTTACGGGTGTAGTATAATTAATTTAAAACGTTCTCAGGGAGGGAATGTCCCTAGTAATGAAAGGTTCCACCAAGTGTCAGCCATACACCTGGGAAAAAGGGGGAGTTGTAGCACTTCAGTGGCAAAAGCTTTTCTTCTGATCGCCGGGATGTAAAACAAGGAAATAGTAGGTACTTTAACTGAACGAAGAGATGTTTAAAAGTCTGTAGGTGCTTTAAATCATCTCCTTAGTGTTTGGGGTAAACGTACACTGTAGCAAAGGGAGGTGCCCACACCAATTAGGATGTGTAATTTAGGCGCAACAAGAAATACAAAATACAAATGCTAGAACAGGCAATAAATTGTCAAGTGCGTTGCTGTTCCAGCCTGTACCATCAGCCGGTTATCTGGATGTCAACAACTTAGGTGGCATTCAAGCCACTGAGGAGCTCCAGAGGATCTACAATGTTACTCTGCTAAAGCCCTATCTCTGGAGAGAAATGGTTAAAGTCCTGCTTGTGGCTACTTATCAGGATAGGTGGACTGTGAGCTACTTTTTTGCCTATTGGCCGAATCGTGGCCAGTGGCTTCTGACGAATCCCTCTTACACTTACATCCAATTAAGGGAAAGTCTTTTTGATACTAAAGGGCCTCTGGCAATTGAAAATCAATGTGTTTGGCCTAACAAAGCCCTTGCCATGGGCATGTACTGGCTGGTCTAGAAGCATTCTATGTCTCCTGCGTAGATGATATAACGAAGTTCAGTAACATATGGTTGAGCTACTTGGGAGTCACTCCACAGTGTGTGATGTGAGGACCCCAGCTGAGACCCGCACTAGAAAATTAACCGGGTAAGTTGTTTCAGCAGGGAAAAGGAAATTACCTAAAAGGAGAAAGAGATGACAGAAGTTGAATATTGAGATCTGAAGACTAGACAGGAACTGGGAAGTGCCTGCAAATGACACAACTAGAAGGACAACACAAGGGAAAGACAAAAGGAAAATACAAAACAGAAGAACAGTCGACAAAAAATTCTAATGGATAGTTTGTGTGCTCTGTGGAAAATTATCTGTCTGTAACGTGAAAAAAATCACAATAAGACAAGAATCAGTTATTCCCACAGTGTTGTGAGGCACTCAACAGCTCCTAGTAAAGAAGAGCACTGAGTGAATCTCTTTGCATGAGGCACTAAGCCTCCGATCTCAAGCTCACCCTCTGGTAACATAAACTAAGATTAGAATTCAAATATAAGAGAGGACACAGGAGCAGATCAAGAAATAAGAGAATTCACAAACGGTTCAATAAAAGGCAGGACAAGATTTAACCAAATATGAAATGGGGAAAGCATGACAACATACAGAAAAGCAGACAGCCCAACTAATTAGTAAAGCAAAAAGAACACTAAAAAAACAGCAAAGGTGAATACGTATCTGGAGCAAATATAGTATTCAGATGGAATTGGAAACTGCAACTTTACAGACAGAATCTGGAATACAAACAAAAGGGCTGGAAGTATGCGGATCAGGAATACTGCAGTACAGGGCAAGGACTTTGCATACAAACGAACTGGGCAGGAAGTATACAGATAGAACAGTGAACTCTGGAATGCAGGATAATGACTGCACTCAAACAAGAACAGAAACAGGAAATCAAGAAACAAGGACAGTGCAGATTATGCAGAGACTACTAACTGTCCTTCAAGTGGAGGAGCAAACCAAACTGCGTTCACGCAGTCTTAGCATTAAAATGATGATGCAAGATCTCTAAGCGCTGTATTTAGAGGAAAGAAATAGCTGGCAGCTAGGAAATGGAGATCAGCCAATAGAGGGAAGGCTGCACTGGCATTTTGAGAAGTCAAGACTAGACAAACCAAAAGGGAAACAAGGAACAGAATGCAGATCAGAGTTGAAACTGACAAAAGTCCAGAAAGCATCTATGCACGGGTCACTGAATATCTAGAGGTCAGCAACTATGTTACCACACAGAACTCCACCTCCAGGATGTGATGTTCCTAAAGACTGAGGACAAAGAACTATATGGGCTGTAATGCATCAGAAGTGGTAGGATGGAAGCAAGAACTGAGTTACTTGTGATGAACAACAAAGTACGCAATTGCTCTGTCTTGTCTCCTTGAAATCAGTCAGATGCTGCATTGAAATTAAATGCTGATGACGAGGGACATTCTTAGGGAATGTCACTCGTCATATCTTTTTTGAGTGTTGTAGCTGAAGTAGGATATTTTTGTAGGAGGAAGGCTTGAAGTTTGTTTCAAATTAAATAAGGTGTTCCAAATGCCTTCCGTGAGGTGGCGTTTGTTTGACTTGAATAAAATGTTCTCTTATAAGAGCTTGAAGATTTTGTCACTTGGGACCAGGGACTGTAATTAGGGCTCCCAGTTTTCCGTTTTTACTGATTTTTACAGATAAATACAGACAGAAACCATTTTTTTTCCTGTCTGTATTTATTTTTAAATAATGAAAAATACGGAAAAGATGTCTTCTTTGAATGCTTTTTTTCTACTTTCAATCATGAGTGCCAGGTCAGTAAGTGTATAGATTGGGAGGTAGGGCAGATGAAAAAAGACAATACATTTCCTAATTAAGTAACCAGCATTTGAACTGGAAATGCGTGTTTCTGTCTGTTTTCTTATGGTCTGAAGGAGCAATTTCATATTAGCAACTATGTTGTTGCCTCTCAGATTGCTCTTGTATTGTTTACTCTTGCTCATTTCGTGCGAGCCGAATGAGGCTGGTTATCGCTGGGACTTAGCTATTTTGTTAGTGTGAGGATATTTTGGTTTTCATAATCAATACAATTATTAGCTTGTCATTCTTCACAGGGTTTGCATGACAGAGTGAGGGGCAGCTAGTGGCGAATGAGTACTTGGAAATTAAGATGTCCCTCTTGTCAGGCCATCCTAAATCAACCAAAAGGCTCTTTCTGTGCAAGTGGAGATGGAGGGTGTTTCCTTTGCTGTCTGGTAGGCATGTTACGCATTGAAGCTGAGCGACGAAAAATAAGCACTGCAGTTCGGAACAGGTCTAGTGTATCTTAAAACCACCTACAAAATAACAGCTGAAGTAATATGCTATCATCTTTGTAGTAAGGTTTGAGACATTTTCAGTGAATGGCTGTTTTGTCCTGGGAGCGGATACTTGAGTGTGTCGGAGCCTGATTTGAAGCAGTGGGTCGAAGTGCGATTGATGAGATGGTGCAGAGATAAGCAGTGCTGCTAGTGTCATAAATAGGGGAACTCAAAATGGAGATTATTGTAGAACACCTAAGGGTGGGGTGGGGGGGTGTGGGGGATATATAAATAAGGGGGGAGTTGTATGGTGAATGATGAGATTCAAGCATGCATTTCATCAATCTGTAGAGACATGCATAGGGATCAGATCTTACTAGATCCCGTCAGTGTGTCTGTCAGTGCAGATCTTCTTTTCCAGATCTTCAGTGCATATCTTCTTTTCAAGAAGAAGCGAGGGCTGTAGTGGAGGGTGAGGTTCATGTACAAGGACTAGAAAACATATTGCCACCTCTTTGACAATGACTTGAGTTTGAGTGTTAAAGCAACAGAATTATACTGCATTCTTTACTGGAGTGAATAGTGTTTTTTGTGTTGTGTTCTGTTTTACGTATAACAATCTGATGACGAAACTCATTTTAACCCAACAGATGTGAAAAGTGGGACGAGGAAAATGAAAATGGGTCACCTTATAGCATACACTGAAAAAATAACAGCAGGCAATATTCTGCATGAAGAAGGCAAACGGAAGGTTCACCAGATCTCAGAGAAGGAAGCAAATGCTAAAAGTCAGCAGTGGTCCGGAAGTCATAGCAATATACAAGAAGAGAAAAGTGCCCATTGTGAAGGTAGTTCAGTGAGTCAAGAATATGCTATACTGAATCCATGGGCATCCAACATACCGAAAACTGATTCACACAATACGGTGTTGCCTCATCTCTCAAATGCCAAGATTTCTGTATGTCGACAGATTCGTTATGGACCATATGCCTGTCCTGAATGTGAGAAAATGTTCAAAACAAATCAGGATCTCCGAAGACACCAAAGAACGCATTCTGGAGAGAGGCCATATCATTGTGCAGATTGTGGGAAGAGATTCGCTCGGAGCCACCACCTCACTGCCCACAAAAGGACTCACACGGGTGAGAGACCTTTCCAGTGTTCTATATGTGATAAAAGCTTCAGTTTAAAAGGAAACCTTAAAGCACACCACAATACGCATATGATGGAATACAGAAAACAAATGCCAGCATTTGTAAAGCGCACATCTACCTCCGACGGAGGCTTCCCGGCACTGGGGGCAGTCGGGAATATTAAGCAAGCTATTGCCCAGAGTCACATGGTGCTGGGCTAACCTGCCGACAGAGCCGGGGATCAAACCGTGAACCCTGTAGTCCGGAGTCAGGCACCCTGGCCGCTGTGCCACACCTCTTCCACTCTTCCAAAACAACGCAATCGGTAGACCTCACCTGGAACTTTAAGTTGACTAGTATATCAACAAATAAACACTATTAGTGTATGTAACGAAGAAACATACTTCAGAAGACAAAATAACTTATTTTTCACAAAAGAAAATGAACATATCCTGACTTTAGATCAAGGTTTATTCATGTAATTGCAAAAATGTAAACCAAAAGTGTAACCCAATCGAAACATTTTAAATATGCATCTTAGGTACAAAACAACACATTGATGAAAACGTGCCTACTGAAAATAATTGTTGCATTAAATGCAAGAGAAA
Source organism: Lissotriton helveticus (assembly GCF_964261635.1). Classification (NCBI taxonomy): domain Eukaryota; kingdom Metazoa; phylum Chordata; class Amphibia; order Caudata; family Salamandridae; genus Lissotriton; species Lissotriton helveticus. The sequence continues at coordinate 1,255,511,069 of NC_136065.1, read as the reverse complement.
CATTTTACTGATATGCAGTGACATAGGAATTAGATTTATTAGTGTAGATACATGTATGGTAAAAGAAGACCATCAGGGCGTTTTAAGGGTGCTAAAAGTTGTTGGTCCTTCGGTCCTTTAGGTCAGCACAAAAATTATGAATGTGAATCATTCACATAAATAATTAAGCATTATATGGGCCCCATCTACAAGAATAGTATGTAGCGCGACGCTGCAAGCCATTTAGTGAAGCTGTGCTGCATAATTTTCAAAGCACGGGAATGCATTGCATTAACAATACGGTGCATCTGTGTACTTTCCTCTGCGCTGGTGCACAATTGGCTGCCATGCAAAAGCGCAGGCACCCGTGCGTCGTTTTGCAAGGGTGCCTGCACTGCAGGATGATTGTTTTTGTGCAGGAACGAACATCCTCCTGCACAAAAACAATCATTAACCCTTTCACTGCGGTGGCTATTCCGCCGCAGTGCTAACGGGCGGGGGGGCGCGCGGCGCTCCCGCGCTTGTGACGGAACCGCTCCGTCACGGCGAGCGGGCCGTGACGGAACCGTTCCGTCAACAGCACAGCCCACCCGAGGGTCGTGACGGAACCGTTCTGTCAAAAACGCGGGAGGGGTTAATGTCATGTTCCTCTTTTTTATGGCAGCGCATACAAAGAGTTAAAAAAGAGGAGAAATAGTTTTCCTATATGCGCCTTTCCTATGCCTACCTTGTGGCGGCATAGGATTCTGACACATTCCCTGTTTTACAAAATGTGGGAAATCTGGTATTGAGTCAAGTTCCATGGATGTTTTGTGGGCACACCCACAGTAACACCCATGGAACGCCACTTTCATGCACAGTAATGCGTGGAATGGCCCACATTTACAAAGCCATGAAAAGTCACATAAGGTGACTTTACGTGGCCTTGTAAATATGGGCAAGCCCATTGCGCTGCCGGTGTGCCATTAAAAAGTGACACACTGGCTACGCAATAAGCTTGTAAATAAGTCCTCTTTGTTTATATATCCTTTTTTGAATAAAGGTGGAATTTCTGGTGCCTTTTTGGGAGTTAGGTTTTTTTCATACTCTCTGTACACTGGCCATTGGGTAGCAATATGTGCTGTCATGAGTCAGCATGCCTTGACGCACAGAAAGGGTTGCACTCTGAGGTTTAATGGAGCACTTGTATGTTTCTTGCTGGATTTGTCGCTGCATATGTAGGTCCCCTATCCCAACAGTTCAGTGTTTTGTGCCATGCTTCTCTGATAACCTTGATTCATGTTGATTGTACTATCCTGGGGCGTATTTGAGAAGTGTTATTCTCAATCCTATCTCAAACTCAATGTTTTCTTCCCTACAGGCATAATTACAGTTCAGGAGTGAGCTAGAGTGAACTTGCTTACCTCCAAAATCTATGGGAATAGATATTTACAACTCTTCTGTGCATCTTCCATTAAAGTAAATCTCCCCTCTTACGTGAATTCAGAGGGTTTGCTTGGTGCAACGTTCTAAGTTACTTGTGTATTGATGGCAGATTTTGTGAATTAATCATTGCTGCCTCCTTGCGGTCCTTCGGCATAGATTCATCACCCTGTTATCCCTGCTTTCAGGTGTACATTACTCTGGTGGATGTTGGAGCACTTTACAGATAGGAATGGGGGGCAGTCTTACATTCCAGAGGCTACATAATGTTTATATATTTATATTCAACTGGCGACACTGATATAAATATATATATATATATGTGTGTGTGTATGTACACACACTAAAAAACAAAGGTTAAAGTGGTGTTATAGTTAGGTGACTATTTAATTTAAAACATAACATTTTAAACAAAACAAAACCACTGAAATTCTGATGATAGCTAAATTAAGTAACTGACTTCACAGTCATGATGATAGTTATGCCACTTCAGATGTCATCAGTCATGTTATCAATGATATCATATGTCATGAGTAATGTAGTATGTGAGGTCATAAGGAGTGCATGGCTAGTACACACGTTACAACATTTCTCTTAATATTGCAACCAGCTAATCAGAGTGCAAGTTCCCATGGGACTCAAAGGAGCGAGGCAGCTGACGGGGAGGGGGTTGGTAGAAAGCCCCCTTGGCCAATCAGATCATTCTATGATTTGAAGTTGCATGCCTGTGCGACTCCCCATTACCCAACCATCCAGATATGTGTACATTTGGAACTTCCATTTCTCAAAAACTAGTGAACAGATTTACACCAAATCACAAATAAACATGGTTTCTGGATGAAGATCTACAGTTCTGCTCAATTTAGTGAAAAGCTGTTCATCACTGTTCAAAAATCCCTTAGAAATCGCATGTTGGAAATTGCATTTTTCTCTCCTCCTCTTCCCTCTTGACAGATCACCATAAATATTTCCAGGAAGGGTATAAGGTAGAGGGAATTTTATTTTGGGAAAGTTTCATGAACATTTGACAAACTGTGCCAAAGTTATTAGCAAAACAATTAAATCAATTCCCATGGTAGCTAGGTCGTAACTATAACTACCACTATGTAAAGTGAGTGTGTGCATGTGTGTATATATATATGTATATGTATATGTGTGTATGTATATATATATATATATATATACATATATATATATATATATATATATATATATATATATATATGTATGTATATATATGTATGTATTACCTAATGGCAGTCGCCAGTATGTAGTTATACTTAGAACCTAGTTTCCATAGGAAAAGCATTTTTTGATTGCTAATAACTTTGGCGTCGTTTGATGAATCTTCGTGAAATTCTCCAAATAAAGTCTATCCAGGTCAGCTCCTATCCTGAAAGTTTGAGGGTGATTTGTCAAGCGGGGGCTGAGAAAAAAGGAGGTCCCAAATCGCGTTTTCCCCATATTAAATCGATAGAAAATTTTGAGATGGGCTACAGCCCGAACTGCTGAACGGAATTACCACAAAATTGGCAAAAACGTAGTGCTTGGTTCAGAAAGCGACCTTTTTTTTAAATGGTGTAAATACATTCAGTAGTTGCTGAGAAATTCCAAAAAATAAGAGTCAAAAAATCAATTTCCCATTGGAAACTTTAGGCAAGGCTACAGCTGCAACTACTGGACGGAATTACCCCAAATCGGCAAAAAGGTAGTGCTTGGTTCAGAGAGCGACCTTTTTTTTAAAATGGTGTAAGTCCATTCAGTAGTTGCTGAGAAATTAAAAAATAAATGTTTTTGATATCTATGGCCGCGGTGGAGTTGCGACACTTGCCGACCATGAGCTTTATTCTAATTGGCTATCAACACTCCAAACAAGGAAGTGTTGGCAGCCATCTTGTGTCTCGGTAGAACCGAGTCACAAGAAAAAGAGAAAAACAAAGATGAAAAAAAGGAAAAGGGAGCAGGGTAGAAACACCCTGGACCACTAGGCCTGCTCAGGGGGTTCCACAAAGACCCCCAGGGCCCAAAAAAAGTATTTTGTTTTTAAATTTTGGCGAAAGTTGCGCTGGGGTTGCGAATCCGTCCAACATTTTTAAAAAAATGAAGCGCGGTCTCCAGGCCCCAGGGTGCGCCAGGTCCCGGGGCAATTTGCAACAAATATATGCGGGGGCCCCCGCAGCCCAGGGGACCACCACCCCAGGACTTCTTTCTTAATGTGTGGGGGCCTCCAAGGCCCCACAACCCCAGGGACCTCCAGCCCCGGGGCTTTTATTAAATATTCGTGGGGCACACTGCCCCCCGCTGCCCTGGGGACCGCCACCCCGGGGCCTTTTTAAAATAATAAATAAACCAGTGTGAGCGGTTCGAGCCCCCCTACATGCTCCAAGGTCCACCACCTCCCCAGGGCACTAAAATGCAAATGCGGTGGTCCATTATGGACCCACAAGCCCTGGGAACCACCACCTCCCCGGGCCCTCAATCACAATGGAAGGGGGGGCCGCGCGGCCTCCCTCCTGGAGCTCTCCATGGCCCTGGGGACCGCCACCCCCACCAGGGCCGGCTCCTGCAGTCTCCCAGGGTGCCCACCCCCGGGACACTGCTGTTTGCTATGGCAGGGCGGGAGCCATGCGGCTCCCACCCTGTCATTGCAAACACTGGTTTGGATTTTGTAAGCAAGAGCAGGTTTCCTACTCTCGCTCACAAAATCCAAACCAGATAGCTTTTCTTAAAGGGGAGCTGCATGTTAGCTACTCCTCTTGTGGAAAAGCAATGCCGGCTCCCATAGGAGGTGGGGAGCTGGCGGGACTGTGGGGTCATTGGGGCTCCCCCCACGGTGCCCAAAGGAAAGGGCCGGCCCCAGGGCCCGAAGTGGCCCAGGAAGGCGGGACACGCGGCCTCCCTCCATCAATCAATAAAAATAAAAAAATTAGGCACAGCCCCGAGGGATGGGGTCCCCACACCACTTGAGGCCTAAGGAGGGGGAGGGAGGACACAGCCTCCTCCTTTAAAAATCATTAAAAAAAAAAAAGCAAAATGTGGCCATGCCCCGGGGGATGGGGTCCCGGGGCCGAAATTGGCCTCAGGAGGGGGGGTTGCCTAAATCCTGAGATCCATGGCATCCAACTAGCCCACCAGGTATCTCCAGTAAGAACCACAGAGCTAAATTGCAGAGAGGTGTAAAAAGGGGCATGACCTCTCTGCAACGCAGCCCAGTGGCGCTTACTGGAGGTACCTGGTAGGCTAGTTGCACCCCAGGGACCTTCAGGGTTCTAGGGGACTTAATCCCCCAACTTAAAACGAGCCACGTGGCGCGTTTTAAGTTGGGGGATTAAGTCCCCTTGTATCCTGAGGGTCCCTGGGGGCAACTAGCCCACCAGGTACCTTCAGTAAGCACAACAGAGTTGCGTTGCAGGGAGGTGACAAAAGGGGCATGGCCTCGTACCACCTCTCTGCAACGCAGCTCTGTGGTGCTAGGTGTAGGTACCTGGTGGGCTAGTTTGGCCCCAGGGACCCTCAGGATTCAATGGGACTTAATCCCCCAACTTAAAATTTGCACAGGGCGCGTTTGCACACTTGTCACATCAGGCCCACCCCCTCCCTTCACCACTGTGCAAACTGGCCCTCTGGTGCGTTGTAAGTTGGGGGATTAAGTCCCCTAGAATCCTGAGGGTCCCTTGGGTCCAACTGGCTCACCAGGTACCTCCAGTAAGCGCCACAGAGCTGCTTTGCAGAGAGGTGTAAAAAGGGGCGTGGCTTGGAATTTATCCCCCATCTTAAAACCTGCCAGGGGGTGCATTTTCAGAGTGGCGAAGGGAGGGGGCGGGACTGATGTGACAAGTGTGTACTTATCCAATCACTCCACCAAAACCCAAGCACTTATAAGTTCACCACGCACTCTTCTTGCAGTACTCTAATCTTCCAGTCAGTACCCATGTAGTCATGGAATGGCCCAGGCACTAACACATGCACTGCTACAATCCCCTAAGCACTTCCCATGCAGACCTCTAACCACCTACACACTACTGATTAACTCCTCCAATTACCCAGGAAGAACCCATGCACTCCTCCAATCCCCCAGCCAGCACTATGTACTTATCCAATCACCCCGCCAAAACCCCAGCACTTATAAAATCACCACACACTGTCCTTGCAGCACTTTAATCACCCAGTCACTACCCATGTACTCCTGCAATGATCCAGTCACTAACACATGCACTGCTGCAATCCACTGAGTACTACCCATGCAGTCCTCTAACCACCTACACACTTCTCATTCGCTCCTTCAATTCCCCTGGTAGTACCCATGCACTCGAGCAATCACCCTGTCACTCCCCGTGGAGTCCTCCAGTCACCCAGCCACTACCATGTACTAATCCAAACACTTCGCCAATACCCAAGCACTTATAAATTCACTCAGGCACTCTCCTTGAAGTATTCTAATCTTTCAGTTAGTAGCTATGTACTCATGCAATGATCCAGGCACTAACTGATCACTGTTACAATCCCATATGCCCTACCCATACAGTCCTCTACCCACTTGCACACTTCTCATTTGCTCCTTCAATTCCCCAGGTAATACCCATGCAGTCCCGCAATCACACTGTCACTCCCTGTGCACTCCTCCAGTCACCCAGCCACTACCATGTACTAATCCTAACACTCCTCCAATAGCCAAGCACTTATAAGTTTAACAATCCATCAATCAATCATTCCATTTGTAAAGCGCGCTACATACCCGTGAGAGTCTCAAGGCGCTGGGGGGTGGGGGGGGGGGGGGGGGTGAGAGGGGGCAGCTACTGATCGAAAAGCCAGGTCTTGAGAAGTCTTCTGAAGGCCAGCAGGTCCTGGGCCTGTCGTTGGCTTGTAGGGAGAGTGTTCCAGGTCTTGGCGGCGAGGTAGAAGGATCTGCCGCCGGCGGTGGTTTTCCGGATGCGAGGGACTGTGGCGAGGGCGAGGTTGGTAGAGCGGAGGCTGCGGGTGGGGATGTAGAAGATGAGACAGTCGTTGAGGTATGCTGGTCCGGCGTTGTGTAGGGCTTTGTGTGCGTGGATGAGGAGTTTGAAGGTGATCCTGTTGTTGACGGGGAGCCAATGCAGGCCTCTTAGGTGTGGTGTAATGTGGCCGCGTCGGGGGATATCGTGGATCAGTTGCGCCGAGGCATTCTGGATGCGTTGCAGCCATCTCAGGAGCTTGGCTGTTGTTCCTGCGTAGAGGGTGTTCCCGTAGTCCAGTCTGCTGGTGACGAGGGCCTGGGTGACTGTTTTTCTTGTGTCGGAGGGGATCCATTTGAAGATCCTGCGTAGCATTTGGAGGGTGTTGAAGCAGGAAGCGGAGACGGCGTTGACCTGCTTGGTCTTGGAGAGGGCGGAGTCAGGATGACCCCCAGGTTGCATGCGTGGTCGGTGGGTTCAGGGGCTGTTCCTAGCCATGTTGGCCACCAGGAGTCGTCCCAGGCTGAGGGGCTGGGGCCAAGGATGAGGACCTCCGTCTTGTCAGAATTCAGCTTCAGCCTGCTGTCCTTCATCCATTCGGCGACGGCATTCATTCCTCTGTGGAGGTTGGTTTTTGCGGTGTGGGGGTCTTCGGTGAGGGATATGATCAGCTGGGTGGCGTCAGCGTAGGAGATGATGTTGCGGCTATGTTGTCGTGCGACGTGGGCGAGTGGTGCCAGCGTTGGGCTGAGGGATGATCCCTATGGAACACCACAGATGATCTTGGTGGTCTTGGAGCGGAAGGGTGGGAGGCAGACGCTCTGGGTTCTGCTGGAGAGGAAGGATGTGGTCCAGGCCAGGGACTTCTCTTGGATTCCAGCGTCATGGAGGCATGCTGTTAGGGTGTGGTGGCAGACCGTGTCAAAGGCTGCAGATAGGTCCAGAAGGATGAGGGCGGCTGTTTCTCCTTTGTCCATAAGGATCCTGATGTCGTCGGTGGCGGCAATGAGGGCGGTCTCAGTGCTGGGGTTGCTGCGGAAGCCGGACTGGGGTGGGTCCAGGATGTTGTTGTCTTCGAGGTAGCGGGTCAGCTGTCTGTTGACTATCTTCTCCGTGACTTTCGCCAGGAAGGTGAGCAGGGAGATCGGCCGGAAGTTCTTGAGGTCGTTGGGTTCCGCCTTGGGTTTCTTTAGTGGGGCGTTGATCTCGGCGTGCTTCCAGCTCTCTGGGAAGGTTGCTGTCTCGAAGGAGATGTTGATTGTTTTCTGGAGATGGGGTGCGATGGCTGTGCTCGCTTTGTTGAAAATGTGATGAGGGCATGGGTCAGATGGGGATCCGGAGTGGATGGAGTTCATGGTCTTGATGGTGTCTTCGTTGCTGACGTTGGACCAAGCGGTCAGGCAACTGGCGCGGGTGTTGGTCGCAGGGGGGTGGTCTTGGCGGTGGATGTGGGATGGCAGAGTCAAAGCTGTCGTGGATGTCTGTGTGAAGTACCAAAAATGTTGCCACCACCCAACCTATAGCATACTTACGGATAACCCATATACCAATTACCAATAATGAGTCAGTCGGCAGTGTAGAAGGTCCAATCGTTTATTATAACAAACTAGCTCTGCCAGAGGAGCTCCCTGCGACCTCACCCCACGAGATCCGCCAGGAAGACTGCTGGCACATTATCAGCAAACCACATATATACTGTTGCAATTCGAAAACCGTTACCTAAGATGGAAAAATACAGGCTGGTACAGGTTGGTACAAGGGAAAGACCATATATGGAACACAATCCCTCCTCAGTATAGTTCAGCTCATTATAGCAAGGTCGAGAGGGTGACTCCCTTCTGCTAACTTCGAGAGAGTCCGTACAGCCTTCCCCGGGAATCTGCTTGCCCACGCTACCCCCACCAATAGCCTTGACGGGCCTAACGTGCAGAAGCAGCAGGTTGCTACAATGGTACTATTTCACAAGGGAGCGTGCGTTAGAGTGGCAGATGGGAGGTTTGTGTCAATGCTGGAAGCAGACTGGGCCACAAAAGGGCGCTGGTCTAGTCAAGCTGTGTATGCGCGTTAATAGACAGAACGTGTTATGAGGGTACACGGGCCTACTCAAGCAATGTATGCGTGTAGGGATTAATGTACAAATTACACTATTAATAAGGCAGCTACACCATGCTAATTACTAATGACAGTTACACGGTTAACTAGGCCCCGATCGAATTTTGGTTCCTCAAACACTCCTTTTAGCGTGTTGTAGCTAACTAATGGGAAGTACTAATCCTCCAAGATATTCTCATCAATAGCCATAAGCTCACTGATCTCCTGTTGGAGCATCTGAGCCTTGGAGGGTAGGGACGATAGAGTGAGCATAGTGGTCACCCTCGTTTCACAATAGGAGCAGCAAACCGGCCCGCATTGCATACAAAGGCAGCAAGTAAAAAAGACACCGGCTGCTCCAGCAACTATCATTAGAATTTTCCAGCCCCAAGTAGACAAGAGCCCCCAGAACCAACTAGAGAGGGACCAAGACCCATTTTCAGTATGCATTTCGGCTATGCGGTGCAGCTTCTGAATGGCCAGATGCACCGTGGGGGTGGAGTCAGGGATGTACACACAACAGGAACTGCCGATCACTCGACAGGCTCCTCCCCGATCAGCTAGGATGACGTCAAGCACCATCCGATTTTGGAGCGAAACAAGTCTCGTGGCCTGAAGCTCTACTGTGATATTAGTCATGATATCAGTTGTGATGTTGATGACATTCTCCACTATTCGGGACAATCGCCTTATCTCTCTGCTGTTAAAGATCGGTCCCCAGAAGGGGACTAATCCCTTTGTGAAGTCTGTGAATTGTTGTAGGGATGTGTCAGTCGGATCTACTTCAGTCATATCGAACTGTCTACGCTGTCTATGGGAAACTGGTGTTGCCCCATGCAGTCTATGTGTTCTGTGATAATCGGATGGGGCTATGTAGACTGAAGGGTACAAGAAAGATAGATAACACTGTCCCGCCCATGCCCATGTTAACCAAGTATAAGCATTTTCTCCACAAACAAAATACACATTCGGGGGTGTCAGCAACGGAGGACTGCTAAAAATGTTCATTCTGTAGGTGTAGTTGCAAATGCTATTCCCAACCTGTACGTGTCCCATACCCTGTACACAGAAGTCAGAGGAAGTATTTAGAATAGGGACCGGCTTAGTACGTTCACTAGTGACGTTTCTGGCAACAAAATGCTGAAAATACTGGGAATGGTTAAAATTAGCAAAGTCATACAGTTCATCCTTCAACCAGGTACTGGTCTCATTAGCAGTATATAAATTCATACAAGCTTCTGGATCAAGAGATCCCTCCCCCCATTGTCAGCTGCATCGAACCCCTGGTGAGTTTCTATGTATGCTAAAATCATATCATAGTCCTTCTCCGTGTATTGCTTGGGGTCTTCAACATAGTGATTGTACATAGCAGAAAACATTTGAAACCAGGCTTCGCAACTGCCTAAATAGGACAACGGTAGAGAAAGGAATAAATCATGCTTGTGCATGACTGATGGCAAGAGGCCACAAACCCAACAATCAGTCATGTTGGTGGTACTGTGGGTCTGATGGAGCATTTCTACGAATACATTTTTCGCATAGGTCTGACGGTGTCTTTATGTGGTGCTAAAGTGAACATTAAATGCTCAGGTGGGGCAACAGCTGAAGGAATCATCGCTTGTATGGGGTACATATACTCAAAATACACAAAAATACCCATAAAGATGGCTAATATAACAGCAATAACCAACACAAAGGCTATCTTTACACGCATGGTCCAAGTAGAAAACATTGGCTCATAAAATGGCAAATAATGTGGTGCAATAGGACGTTCTTCCTCCACTATAAAGCGACCAAAGGGGTACATTCCTAGCTAAAAGTCCAAACCTAAACTCGGGCACAGCAGTCCGTCCTGCCAGAGGGTTCTTCTCCCTGTGTCTGTCAGAGTCTCACAGGCAGACTCCTATCGTTAATCTCAAGAAAACAAAGCAAATAACCTTTCGATGGGGTCAGATGTACAACCTGGCCTTCTTGTAGTTGCAAGTCTTTCTTTCTGAACAGAGCACGATAACAAAGTTCCAGCTCTCAACGGGTTCAGTCCAGTGTCTCGCTCAGCACCTCAGACTTAGGAAACTAGCAAGCCCTTTCTACTCAAGTCTTTCCTTATCTCCTATCAATACTGTCTGAGGCACCGTGATGTCTTTGTGGCCGCAGGTTGTATCGCTCATGACCCGGTGTTTCCTGATCAGCAAACAACAAAGAAGACACTCCGTCTGCATGTGGGCCTGTACCCGCTGGGAGATCAACAACTGGATTGGGGCCACCTGCAACTTTCGATGAGACTGGTTCATCCAGTCTTGTTATTCCTCCTTCTTGCCTTTGCTCTATCTCCCATGCGTCGGAAAAAGGGACAAATGCAGTGGCATTCTCGGTCTCCTGGGTCAAAATACCACCGGATTGCAGCTGATCAAAAGGAAGCGGAAGTGGCAGCTTCTTCAGGTGGGACACGTGGATCCAGTGCTTCTTCCCATCCACCTTCACTGCCGTCCGCGTTGCGAGGAAGATTTGGTGTGGCTCAGCTCAGACCATCTTGGAGCCAAGCTGGTATCTCGCTCGTACTTCTTGAGGAGGACCCATTGGCCGAGCTCCAATCGATGTCCGGGGCCCTCTGGCGGAGGCTGCAGTACAGCTGCTACCTGCTGATGAATAGAACGAAGGTCTTTAGTCAACGTATATAGGTAATCAATCAACACAGGGTATTCAATATCAGAAAAAAGATTGTGGCCTGGGTACCCCTCCATATTTTTGCTGGCTGTCCAAAAGTAATTTCATAGGCGGAGAGGCCCGAACGAGAATGAGGGGTAACCCTTAATGACATGAGAGCCAGGGGTAGAGTATCGGGCCACTTCAAACCAGTGCTCTCTTGTATTTTTGCCATTTTAAGCTTCAAAATTCCATTATATTTTTCTACCAGCCCTGCCGACTGGGGGTGTCTAGCTGCATGGAATTTCTGTTGTATATGCAAGCCATTACAAATGTGTTTTAACAAGAGCCCCATGGAAGTGCCCCCCATTATCCGACCAGATCAAACGGGGCAGCCCGAATCGAGGGATAAACTCCTTGATAAGGGCTTTTGTCGTAGCTAGGGCAGTATTTTCCTTAGTCTGGTAGGCCTCAACCCATTTGCTAAAGGCACAAACCACCACTAATACATATTTCAGATTGTTGACGCGTTCCATATGAATATAGTCCATCTGGAGTACTTCAAACGGCAGTGTTGGGGGTGCAAAACTTCCACTCAGAACATTCTCTGCTTTTCCTGGATTATGTTGCAAACAAATCATACAATATTGGACTAAACGGAGCAGTCTTTTGTATATTGGGATTATTCCATACTGGGTCCAATAAGGCGCAAATTCCCTTAGCCCCCACGTGAGCTGGGCCGTGAGCCATAGTCACGACAGCCTGTACCAGGGCATTCGGCAGTAGCCATCTTTGCTTTTCTGTTAAATCAACCCCACAATCATTTTCATCTAGTCTCCTCACTTCCTGCTCCCATCGCTCTAGTTCAGCTGGGGCGGCTTCCTTTTGCAATTCTTTCACACTCTCTATGGTGTTATCAAACAAATCAGATTCCTCCACCCATCTTGCAGAAGATGTTACAAACATAGTAGACATCATAGACTGAGCTGTCTGTTTAGCAACCTGATCAGCAAAAGCGTTTCCCTCGCCCACTTCATTCACTACTGCCTTGTGAGCGCTACATTTGATGATGGCTAGCTTCTTAGGCAAAGTCAGGGCATCTAACAGTCGCAACACTAGTGGACCATTCTGTATTTTCTGGCCATGAGAGTGAGGAAACCCCGTTCCCTCCACAGCCTCCCAAAGCTGTGGGCCACGCCGAAGGCGTATTGACTGTCTGTGTAAATATTGACCTCTAGCCCCTCACTCAATTCACAGACTCGCAGTAACGCCACCAGTACAGCAGCCTGAGCTGACCGATAGGGAACTCGAGAAGTCTGAACTACTGTTTTCAGCGTAGTGATTGCATATGCAGCTGTTGTTGTGCCATCTGCTAGTTTGAAGCAAGACCCATCCACAAATAATTCCCCTTGGGGGTCAGATAGAGGAATGTCTGTGAGGTCAACTCTACCCTTCGTCTCTTCTTCCGTTTGAAATATGCAATCATGTACATCATTTATGTTCTCATTCGAAGGGAGTGGTAGCAATGTGGCAGGATTTAAGGTGGCACATCGCATAATCGTAATATGTGGGGCAAATAGTGTCAATTCATAACCAGTGAGGCGTGCACTCGTAAGATGCTGTGTCTTAGTTCTGTTTAGCAATACGTCCACAGCATGCGGCACTATCACCGTTAGGCTAGAGTTCAGGACGAGTCCTTCTGACTGTCGGATGGCCACCGCGACAGCTGCTGTGGCCCTCAGACAGCTTGGAAGTGCTCTGGCCACATTATCCAGTGTGGCCGACAAGTAAGCGCAAGGCCTTTGTTTACCACCGAATTCTTGGGTCAACACAGAAAGTGAACAACCGTCGACCTCGTGCACATATAGTACAAAGGGTTTGCAGTAGTCCGGAGTACCCAGGACGGGTGCAGAACAGAGAGCATATTTCAAAGAAGTAAAGGAATAGTGACATTCATCGGTCCAGGGGAGGGGTTCATGCACATCTTTAGTCGTTAAATGTAACAAAGGTTTAGCAAGGAGGGAAAAATTAGGTATCCTTTGACGACAGTAAGAGGTTATGCCAAGAAAAGCACGGACTTCGCGTTGAGTGCAAGGGACAGACATGTTAGAAATAGTGTTAATACGTTCTGGAGTCAACCTCCTACCCTCCTTCGACAGTAGATGACCTAAGTAGGTTACCTCCTGTCGACAGTATTGAAACTTGGACAAGGATACCCTATTACCTTTTGCCGCTAAATGGTGCAACAACTTAACCGTAGCCTCCTTACAACCGCCTTCAGTGTCGGACGCTATCAACAAGTCGTCCACGTACTGTAAGAGCACGTTACCTTCAGGGAGGACGAGATCGTCCAACAGAGCTTTAAGGGCCTGACTATAAATGCTCGGACTCTCTGTATAGCCTTGGGGAGCACGACAAAATCTAAAGCTTCGGCCAGATAATGAGAATCCGAAGATCTGTCTGCTATCAGGATGAATGGGAATGCTGAAGAAAGCATTCTTCAGATCATTGACCGAAAAATACTTAGCGGTGGGCGGGATCATGGTAAGGATGGTAGTAATGTCAGTCACTACGTGATACTGTGGTACTACAATCTTGTTGACCTCTCGCAGATCAATCACAAAACGATATGCATCACCAGTCCCTGGTGGCCCTGACTCGGATGATTTCTTTAGAATCAGGAGAATAGGGCTATTACAAACATTCACCGCTGTTTCCTCAACCACCTCTTTATCGATCAACCCTTGTATAATAGAGAGCAACACTTGTTCACCTGCCGGTGCAATCTTATACTGGGGTATGCGGGGAAATTTAGCTCCCTGCTTCAGTGTAATATGGACGGGTGGGATGTCTAACTTACCAACATCTGCATCCCCCGTAGCCCATAACGAGGCGGGGATGTCATCGAACTCAGGCGGGGGGGACTCATTTTTAGCAAAACATCATTTCATACTGTCAGCATAAGGTTGGATAGTTAAATAGACACCATCTGGGGAGCAATAGATCTTCGCATTTAACTTTTTCAACATATCTAGGCCTAACAAATTCTCCCCACAGTGTGAAGTTAACAAGAAAGGGGTATCAATAGTAGCAGGACCAATCGTGAAGGGAAGAGGTTTAGAGATGGGGCTTACCACTGGGACTCCTGAAAATCCCACCGATACATTGTTTTGCCCGGACAGAGCCGCCCCTGGAACCAACAATCGAGCAACTGAACTATTCATTGCTCCTGTGTCAATTAGAAAATTCTCAGAAGTCCCCAACAACTCTCTCTTCACATAGGGTCCTTGCTGTTTAACTAGGATCGACACCTGGCCCTTACTCTGTCCCTGGCTGTCCTATGGGTGGTCATACCCACCGTGCTCACCGAAAGTGTAGTCCTCGTTGTAGTACTGTCTTCCCTGGGGGTTGTCAAAATGGTTTTGTTCAGACTTGCCTTGAACCGCTTCCTCCCTATGCATATCACTTCGATCCGGGCTGCTTCGTCCACGGCCTTGGCCCCTCACCGCTCCGTTCTGGGCAAGAAGTAACGGACACTGAGCTTTCCAGTGTCCTTCCTGTTTACAATATGCACACTGATTTATTCCCAAGGACTGGCCCGCGATTGCACCTGCGCCTCGTCCTGTGCCTCGTCCTGCCCCCTCACCTCTGGATACTGGTCCTCGCACTCCTCTCCCTCCTTGTCCCCTAACGACTTGCTGTAACAATACTCGAGTCTTGAGATCTTTTGCCTTCTTCTCAACTTTATCTTTATTTTCGTTTTCCCTCTGCTCATAGTATTGAGCCATACTCAGTATCACAGAAGGGGTAGAGGTGGTCCAAGTACTCTCAGTTGCCTGCAATCGGGCAGAAACTTCGGGTGCCAAATTAGTTACAAACCTATTTACAAACAACCGGACCCCACCTTCCGTCGCTAAATCCTGTCCACTAAAATCAATGAAAACTCCCTCAAACCGGGTAAAGAAGTCGGAGACACACTCGTCCTTCTTTTGTCTGCAGGCGGTCAATTTGTCCCAGTCAACCTTTCGAGGGGGAATCAATGTGTGCATATAGGCAATTATTTTTGCTGGCAAAGTTATTATTTCGTTTCTAGGCCTATCCCCAGGTTTTCGGTCCCGATCCCAACCCTTCAATTCCTCCCAGGTCCCCCCTAGTTCAACGGAGTGATCCGTGTCATGCACCTGTCGCCATACATCAACCGGCACCAACAGCCCGAAAAATAACTCTATGTCTGCTAAGGTCATTACTGCCGAGGCCGCAGCCTCAGTCAGTTCTTTGTAATAGGCCGTTGGGTTTTTTCGGGGATCGGGTAATTGCGACTTCAAGGCAAGAATCTCACTTCTCTTCCAGGGGGTATACACCCATTGTTCCTGGAAACGGGCATCTACACGAGCCCGCACAACTTGGTCCGTATTATCACGTAGCTCTGGGATCTCGGGATGGAAGATAGGATGCACCTCTCTGATGGGGTGCTGAGAGGTCCAATTGGGAATTTTAGTAAACATTCTGCCTCGATACTTCACCAACGTCTCTACATTCTTATATACCTCCGTGGGGTCCATGTTGAACTCATGGGTCCAATCTCGAATATTGTATAGTATTTGGGGAGCCATCCCATCCTGAAAACATACTTCCCAGGCCTCAATAAGGTAGCAAGACATTTGATACAGAGCATGTTGTTGCATGACTGGTTCAAGATCTTTAATGGTACTCCACAAATCTGCTACTGTATATATATTGTCCCGCATCCACCTGGCTGCCTGATCTGCTATCGCTTCCTTCTCCCCATATTCCACAGAGGCTCTAGTGAATAACCGTGATGCGCTTCGGGGTGGCCTGGTAGCAGGAGTGATCTTGTCCGGGGTTGAGTGCGTGGAGGGTGCTGGGGTTGTAGTGCAGTCTGGTGTTGTGGCGGCTTCGGGGTCCAGGGGTTCTGGCGCTGGGCGCAGTCCAGGCACGGACGAGCACAGACGGGCTTGCCTTTGGTACGCCTTAGGCACGCCAAAGCGGCCGCCATATGAGGGGATTTGGGAGGGAGGGGCAGCTGGGAGGTGGGAGTGGGGCGGCAAAGGGGAGCGTGGGGGGGTGGGGCCGCAGGGGGGCAGCGGCGGGAAGAGCGGGACGGGTGAAGCCGAAGGCTAAAGGGGGCGGGGCAGGGGCGCTAACATCAACACAACGAAGACAAGTACAAAGGGCAACAACACAACAAAAATAAACAAATGGCACAGCCAACAGAGAGCAAAATGAGAACAAATGAGAGTAAAAACGAAAAAGAGTCAGGTACAAACTGGAGCGCAGAACGAGAAGCAGGCACAGAGCAGTGACATCAGCGGAGGGGGGGAGCGGCGAACTCCCATGCGGCGGCAGCTGTCTAGGAGGCAGGAGCACACAGGCGGAGCTGTGCGGTATGGGGGGGCGGCCTAACCTGCAAGCAGGGTCAAGGGTCGTTCCCTCTACCGTGCAGCGGATGCCATATCAGAGGATGTGGGAGGGAGAGACAGCTGGGAGGTGGGAGCGGGGCGGCGAATGGGAGCGTGGAGTGGGCGGGGCCGCAGGGGGGCAGCGGCAGGAAAAGCGCGACGGGTGAAGCCGAAGGCTAAAGGGGGCGGGCAGGGGCGCTAACAGCAACACAACGAAAACAAATGCAAAAGGGCAACAACACAATGAAAACAAACAAATGGCACAGCCAACAGAGCGCAAAATGAGAACAAATGAGAATAAAAACGAAAAAGAGTCAGGTACAAACTGGAGCGCAGAACGAGAAGCAGGCACAGAGCAGTGACACCAGTGATGGGGGGGGCACGAAGTCCCGATGCGGCAGAAGCTGGCTAGGAGGCAGGAGCACACAGGCGGAGCTGTGCGTTATGGGGGGTGGCCTGACCTGCAAGGGTCAAGGGTCCACACACTCTCCTTGCCTTATCCACTCAGTACACATGTACTCATGCAATGACCCAGTCACCAACACATGCACTGCTGCAATACCTTGAGGACTACCTATGTAGTCCAGTAATCTCCCTGGTACTATCTATGCAGTCCTCCAATCACCCAGCCAATCCTATATGCTTATCCAATCACTGCATCAAAACTCAAATACTTATAAAATCACCATGCACTCTCCTTGTAGCACTCTAATCATCCAGTCACTACTCATGTACTCATGCAATGACCCAGGCATTAACTCATTGCAAATACAGAGGAGGTCATGCTAATCACAGGGGTACCCCAAAGCATAGTGTTCCCTAGTGTATATAGGTGATTTCACTGTATTCTAAGTGTCTTTTAGCATAGCACTGGCTTTTGGCCTGGTTAGTCAGTTACCACCAGTACTCATCAGCAAAAGGTTGGGGGCACAGGAGGAATTTCTGCTCCTCTGTTGGTTCTTTCTGCACATCTCTTCTTCTTCCTTCACTTTTCTTCGTCTTTCTGGACTTCTGATGCCTCTGTCTGCATTTATCTTGCTTCTTTCTGCGCTTTTCTTCCTCTTTCTTCACATGCCATACCTTTGTAGGCATAGTTAGAAATAAGCACTTAAAAAACCTTAGAAATTCACTAAAAAAACATAGGTTTTAGGGACGTTATAGTTAGAAATTCTCATTTCGAATTCACTGAAAAAAACATAGGTTTCAGGGACGTTATAGTTAGTTGGAAATTTCACTTGTACAAAACCATAGAAATTCGGCCGTTATAGTTAGTAGACCTAACTATAACTCGTGCCACCACAATGCACTGCTGATGACTTCACATATTACATCACTCCTTACATGGTCAGTGACATCACTGATGACTGATGTCATTTGAGATGTCATCAGTGATGTCACTGAGCATGTCATGAGTGATGTAATATGTGACGTCATTAGCAGTGCATTGCGGGGTCGCAAGTTATAGCTAGGACTGCTAACTTTAACGGCCGAATGGTTTTGTACGAGTGAAATCTCCAACTAACTATAACGTCCCTCAAACCTATGATTTTTCCAGTGAGTGTGTATATATATATATATATATATATATATATATGCAAAAAAGAAGGAGAGAACTCTGGGTAGGTCTCAGTTTAGGTGGAAAGCAGCTCCTGTTAGAGCACTCTCAACACCAGCGACACTCTAGATCTGCTCACCTCAAATGTCTGTTTTTCTATCAAAGTTTTTAAGCATAGGATTAGACAGTGCTATCCATGCCGAGATAGAAAATGACAAAGTCTTTCGCCATTTAAACAGCAAAGTCTTTAAGCATAGGACTAGTACAGTGCAGTCCTTGCCGAGCTGTCAAATAACAAAAGCCATTTATCACTCCAGGCACAATATTACAGCTTTGAATTGGTAAAATACCATCTCAAGCCAACCTGGAATGAATAAAAGCAACCCCTGACACAGTGTTTCGCTCTAATTAGAGCTCTTCAGAGAGGTATAGCTGTGTCCAGACACAAGGGAGCACCCAGTATTAAGTCAAAACAAAACCCTTTCAGGCATAGAGCGACGCATAAATTATGCAAAAAAGAAGGAGAGAACTCTGGGTAGGTCTCAGTTTAGGTGGAAAGCAGCTCCTGTTAGAGCACTCTCAACACCAGCGACACTCTAGATCTGCTCACCTCAAATGTCTGTTTTTCTATCAAAGTTTTTAAGCATAGGATTAGACAGTGCTATCCATGCCGAGATAGAAAATGACAAAGTCTTTCGCCATTTAAACAGCAAAGTCTTTAAGCATAGGACTAGTACAGTGCAGTCCTTGCCGAGCTGTCAAATAACAAAAGCCATTTATCACTCCAGGCACAATATTACAGCTTTGAATTGGTAAAATACCATCTCAAGCCAACCTGGAATGAATAAAAGCAACCCCTGACACAGTGTTTCGCTCTAATTAGAGCTCTTCAGAGAGGTATAGCTTTGTCCAGACACAAGGGAGCACCCAGTATTAAGTCAAAACAAAACCCTTTCAGGCATAGAGCGACGCATAAATTATGCAAAAAAGAAGGAGAGAACTCTGGGTAGGTCTCAGTTTAGGTGGAAAGCAGCTCCTGTTAGAGCACTCTCAACACCAGCGACACTCTAGATCTGCTCACCTCAAATGTCTGTTTTTCTATCAAAGTTTTTAAGCATAGGATTAGACAGTGCTATCCATGCCGAGATAGAAAATGACAAAGTCTTTCGCCATTTAAACAGCAAAGTCTTTAAGCATAGGACTAGTACAGTGCAGTCCTTGCCGAGCTGTCAAATAACAAAAGCCATTTTTCACTCCAGGCACAATATTACAGCTTTGAATTGGTAAAATACCATCTCAAGCCAAACTGGAATGAATAAAAGCAACCCCTGACACAGAGGGTAAGTGAAGTAAAGAATAGGGATGGAAAGTAGTTGAATATGAGAGGGGAAATAGGGAAAGGGGAGTAAACATGTAGAATAAGAATAAGTGAGGGAAGCAGAGTAAAGACACAGGAGTGAGGTAGATTGAGAAAATGTTAGTGACCTTAAAGCAAAGGGCGATGACAAACTACATTTTTTTGTCATACTTACCATATAATAAATGTAACTTTAATTTACTACACTTTGTATCTGTGAAAGAGAGAAGAAAAAATAAGTTATAATTAGTAAAATATATATTTTAAATTAAAAGATACAAATGAAGAGTTTTAAAATCATAACGCTCTATTTAGAAATAAAGTTAGAGTGAAGGACACAGAAAGGGAAATAAACTAAGGTAGAAGGACAAAAAGAGAGAAAAAGAAATAGAAGGAGATCAAATTACAAAGAGTAAGGCATATAGATTCACTGACAAAAAGAGAGAGAAGAACAGAGAAATGAACTGAAGGTAAGAAAGATACTAAAACAATGTGAGTTAGCAAAACTAAATCAGGAAACAGAAGTAAGTAAAAAGATAATGACTGAGACAGAAAACAGTCTAATTAAGGATGCATTTAGAAGAATGAGGAATAGAAGATAACTGAGAGTAAGTGAAGAACAGTCATAGAGTGAAAGGATGAAGGGAGACAGGATAATATACAACGATTGAGGGAAATGGACTGAGGAAGTTATAAGGTAGACACACTAAGAAAAACTGAGTGAGGTGGAGTACAATGAGTGAGAAAAGGAAATGAGTAAGTGAGCAAAAAGAAGGAAAGAGAGGAGAAGACGACTAAAACAGTGGTACTGAGAGAAAATAATTTGATGATGAAAGTAAAGAGAAGGACATTGAAAGAAAGGAAATGAGGGATAGTAATGGAACCAGAGTAAAAGAAATGGGATGAAGAACGATGAGAGAGGAGCAGTGAAGTTGTTGTAAAAGAAGTGATAGAAGGTAGATAAACACAAGTGAACATAACACAAGTAGAGTGAGGCACTGAGGACATAGAAGTAGTGAACGAAAAATAGAGAGAAGAGGTCAAAAGTAAGGAGCAAACAAAGATAAGCGATGGGAGAGTGGGTGATTTATAGTGATAGAGTGCAATAATACTGCTGAGTGAGTAAACAGGAATTACTAAAAGAGCAAAGGAGGAAAATACGGAAAAGAGAAGTAAAGCAGATAGACTGAAAGCTGAAAAGTTATGCAAGGGAGAGACGGGATGCACACAGTTGAAATGAGAATGAGGGGTTGTCAAAGAAGTGGAGTAAGGGAACGGGGGTTACAGAGAGTGAGAGAAAGACATTATAAGTGAGTAAAAAGAGCTGAAAGAGGATGGAAAAAGGAAAGTAAGTGTCAGAGAATGGGAATACAATTTAATTTACACAATCCAAAGTATAAAATAACTTGTACAACATGTTACATAGTTTATTTTTGCTGTTCTCAGAATATATTGAATTTCACTTAAAACAGTGAGTTCAAATTACTCATCATATGACCGCGGGAAAAAAAACCACAATCTAAAAGATTGTGTTTTTAAAAAAAAAACTTAAATACTGACAAATTACAAATGTACGCTAATCTTAGATTGACTTACTTTTCCTTGAGGCCAAATACTGTATCATGGTGGTCCTTTTCTCGTTGGAAAGTACTTTGCTGTTCACTTAAAAATCCATTTCATCGACTTTCTATAAGAAAAGCTCCAAGAACATCTGAAATATTTTCAATATTTTCATATACTCCTTTTTTCAGTCATAACTCTTTACTCATTCCTGCACCTTTCCATTGGACAAATAGTGTCGGATGTATGAGTATATGTTCAAATTAATTCTAAGGCACTCTGAAATGACCTTTTTCCCGACGTTCTGAAAGAAAGGCTCTACAACATTTTCACAATATTTAAGTATTTGTAAAACCATCTCTGACTCACTCATGTTCATCATTCTGTATAATACTAATATCACTTACTATGAGATCCACTTACAGTACCTATATGACAAGTCAATTTTTTATATTGCCTGGATCACTTTTACTCAGAATATATTTTTAAACAGCAAAATAACCTTTATTAACTGCTCCGTCTTCATTGGCCAATTACTTTTACCTAAATTTTGGCTGTAAAAACACTAGGTATGAATTTATAAAGCCAAAAGGCAAACGTTGTTTGAAAGTCAAATGAGTGTCGTTACATTGGGTCCAACCTTTAGAAGTTTTTAAATAGCATGTGTAATGCCCTGATGTTTTAGAAGGACCATCATGAAAAATAATAGCTACAGTTGCAAAGGTTCTTCCTGATATCGATAACTGAGAAGCCACGAAATTTTTAATAGAAGTTGTCAATTTAGTTCCATCAGGTCTACATCGTTGGAACATTAAAATGACATAGTGACCATAATTTTGTAGAAATAATGTGGACAGCATTGTAGACTTATATTGGGTACACACCATATTGTGATCCGCTGCTTTAACTAGATTATTAAAAGGCACTGATTTGCAGTCTGGTAAAGTCAAATATATAAATCTTTCAGAGTCTATTCTAGTAGTACTTGATAAAGCACAGTTATCACAGTCATGTTGCCATTGATAAGAAAGGTTAAAAAGATTTTTTATATCTACTCCTTCATCTTCCAATACATCAAACATATACATTAAAAATTCCTGACAATCCTGCTGAATTATCTGTGGACATTGATTTTGACCTGAACATATGTCTACAAGATTTCTAATTTCTGAAACAGTTTCTATTTTTCCTCTATCACTACTACATTTCTCTAACACAGAATTCAATAAACAGCACAATGTTTGTTCCCGATTTTCGACAATCTGTTTTTGTAAATTTTGAAGAAAAAAAACAACATTAACTACTACATTAGCATAGCAGTTGACACCAGAACTGTTTTCAAACTGAAATCCAACAACATCCTCAACAGAATCCTTTTTCCTTCTGCTTACAATTACAGTTTCATCTACTTTTTGTCTTTTTGCTACTACCTCACTGCAATTACTCTCATTTCTTCTTTTTCGGCCTACCACACGTTTTTCAATCAGAGGATGTTGAGGCAAATGTGGAGCATACTCTCTTCTTAACCTATTGTATTCTTTAACACAATCTAGATCAGCACAAATCTTTGTTTCATCACACTCAATCAAGTACAATCCTGATAAAGTTCTGACTCGTGATAATGCCACATATGCCATACCCTCTTTAAACACAGAACTTCCAATGTTCACCAAAGCACTATCTACAATAAAACCTTGAGATTTATGAATTGTCACTGCATATGCCAAACAAATAGGAAACTGTTTTCGGCGAACATATACGTTTTTCACGAGCAAAAATCTAGCTGAACAACGACAAATTTGTTCTATTTCATCAATGCCATCCAATTTAATTTTTAAAATTTCAATTCCATCTCTATTTTTGTAATTCACAAAACCAACAACATGACCCATTGCTCCATTTACCAGACCTCTTTCAACATTTAAATTCCTTCTCAAAATGACACGACAATTCAAACACACATTCAGAGTCTTTTCAAAACCAGCAGTTTTAGATATACTCTTCTCTAATGAATCCAATTTTGATTTCAAATTTTCAGACAAAACAATTGTTGCTCCCATATGCTCTATTTTATCTGTAGCTTCCAGTTTCACTATCTCTTCATTTTCTAAATTTAACATTTTGTTGTTGAACATGGAACATTCTTTCAGAGTTGGCATCAAACATATGGCAGATTTCCTCTCGTTAATTTTCTTAAAAATATTCTCTGGAAGAATGTTTTCATTAGGGTACAAATTTGAAATTAACCGTCCATGTAAAGCTTCTTTCCATTGCTGACTTATTTTTCCTACTCTTACATCTTGTAAAATATTTTTATAATCTTCATCCTTTGCCTGCCGCATATTTTGAAGCAGTTCTGCATATTTGAAGTTTAACCATATATTAACGTTTCCAATGCTTCCTAGGCACTTCCTGGTATCTTCATGCATGAGCATTTTGAACACAGGTTGTCCTTTCACTGGAGTCAACTGCAGAAAATCTCCAAAAACAATAATATGTTTTCCTCCAAATAAAACATCATAGTCTGTTCTAAGAATTTATTGTATTCTCAAATGCACAAAAGCAAGCATTATATTTGACACCATGCTTACTTCATCAATGATAAGAAGTTTCATTTTCTTCAGGACTCTCGAAACTTCGGAACACGCATCTCCAGATAGCTTGTGATATTGCAATTTGTTATCATGCTCCACTGGCAGCATCAGTAAACGATGTAAAGTAATCCCTTTAATATTATGTGCTGCCAGCCCAGTTGGAGCGGTAACAACACAAGACAGCGGTGATTCAGTCCTTTTCTGCAGATAAGATGCAATTGCTTTAATCAGAAAACTTTTTCCAGTTCCCGCTTCTCCACTCACGTACAGTCGGACAGGCTTAAATGATGTACATGAGCACTCTTTCTTCTCATGACTCAATCCATGTTCAACCTGTTCTGTGACTTCGTCATATATCAGTTTCTGCTCAAGGTTTAATTGTTTCACCAAATCTTCTAAATTAATTACATCCTCTTGAGCTTGCTCCATAGCTCTTTCCACCTCATCCATGGCAGTGGCAGCTTCATTTTGGATAATTGGTCCTCCTAGTGGATCCTGACTCAATGAAGCAGAACTCTGACTGCCTTGAGAACTGTCTCTCGCAATCTCTGCAGCAATTTTTGCTTCTTGCTCTTTTTCTTCATTCAACATTTGCAGATAATTTGGAAAAACAGGACATTCTATGCTATCCTTCGTAGCATTAAAAGAGTCTTCATAACAGAGAAAATCTCGAAGTAGTTCCTCTTCTTCTCGCCATGGTTTAAAGAGTTGCAAAAGAGCCAAATAATACAATTCTCTTTTATCTGGATTTTCACAACTCAATTTTCGATGATTAATCAAATTAACTTTTTTCTGTTTCACTAGACATTCTTCACATCCAATGACTCCATATATTCCATTATTGATATCTTCTCTGATGTTCCTCTTATAAATATATCTTTGCAGAACTTCATAGAGACAAGCATTCTCAAGGTGAGGACTTCTATTTGGATAGTATGTATCCAACATGTTTGTCTTCAAAATATCTGTACTTTCTGGTTCTTTCTCCGCCAAATACTCTATCTCTTGTACAGATTTCAAAACTCGATTTCGTGTTGCAGCAAGACCTAGACTCACCCAAATGATGGTTCTAGATTTCGCATAGAGACTTGCTGACGACAATCGATCAGAACATTCATATGCTCCAATTTCTCGATGCGACAACATCTTCAGACTGTAATTGTATAATTTCTTGCTTAGGCTCTTTTAATGTGAAATGTCCTCCCACATTTCCTTCAGTTCTGTCTTTTCTTTTTTTGTGATGTAAGACGTCACATATCGAGCCACAGCAATAGAGTTGTCAGCAACGAATTGAATATCCATGTTAGCATTCCACATGGACAAAATCACTGGGTTGTAGTAGTTGATGTACTTGGACTCTTCGTTTCTTTTTAAATTGTATGTATTTTTTTGTGATTTCCTCGTCACAGTATGTCGCAGAGAAGACATCAAATTATTTACTCTTCCTTTGGAAATCACTTGTCGTGGAAAGCCGAAACGACATTTTGTGTAGAACTTGTCCTTGTTTCTGAATTTTCGACGACAGTACTTTCCACAACGATGGGATTGAAAGCGTAAAACTTGTTGCCTTAAACTGTTTTCTTCGGTAGTTTTCGGAACAGCACATGTTGAATACTCTTCAATGAAGCTCATCACTGTCTCATCCGAATCTGTTCCAAATTTGGGTGCATCTTTAATCCATAACAACATATTTATGTGAGGAGCACCTCTCGCTTGATACTCCTTTCTCCAAAAGAAATCCAAAACCTCTCCAAGGGGAGGATTTTTTTGTTGGTAATAAAAGACATCATAGCTTCAAATCTATGATTGAAAGATCTGCATACATTCACTGAATCCAAAGAACACAGTTCTCCAGGTGTTTTGAATTCTATATTTTGTATATTTGCATTTGCCTCTCGTAGAAATTGAAGTAAGTCCTCCCATGCATACTCGGCACAGCTAAGAGTGAGGAACCATGTAGGAGTTCCTAAGTTTCTTAGCATACTTTTCAATTCCCCATGACGACGGTACCAATACTTGTTTGTACCACGCTGACATGCCATGAGATTGATTAGATGAGATTCTAAAATATTATCTTGCAGATTCACTTTCTCCATAAAGTCCCTCGCCGAAACATTTTGCAGATGTGCTCCACTTTTCAGTATATGGTTTACTGCATAAGAAAGCCCAGACAAGTCACTTTCATACAGTAGATGAAACAAATAGGGAATGCATTGACGAAACCTTGGATCTTCAGCCTATAATCTTACAGTTCGATATTCAGATGCAGGAATTTGAAGTGGTCGATCGTCATATCGTCCACCTCGACCTGTTGGAAATAGCTGTGGAAAACAACGAGCTTCCAAACTTTGTTCCCATACACTAATGGGACTTCCTTTTGCTGCTTTCATTTGAAACAATTCAATTGCATTCCCCATTACTTCTTTGGAATGCAAAGGATGAACAGTATAATGTTCATATATTTCTTCACTTCTAGACACATCAACTTTTTCAATTTGGCCGCCTGAACAATCACTGTCTTCATCTGCAGCTGTTTCCTCTGCTGCAACACATACATCTTTGTAATACTCATTGTTTTTGACTAAATACAACGTTGCCTTTTTGACTTTCCTAACATCCACTAAATCTTGCCAGATTTTTTTACTCTTTGTCGGAACCCTATTAACTAGAATAACTAAAGGTTCCTGTTCTACTTTTTCTATACCAATTGTATCAATATTTTTTGGGAAATCTAGGGGCAAATAAACAACTCTTCCCTTTAATCCTCTCTGCAAATCTGTAGAAGGCAATTTCCCTATCTTAGGCTCCATGCGAACAATTGCCTGAAAAGGATGGACACATTGAATCAAAATAGACTCATATGTATTTAAATCCATCAATTCACGGGGAATGTCTACCAACTCCAGATTATTATGAACAGCTCTAGCAGGCATTCTGTTTTGATTTAATTTATCATAACAATATTTACAAATACGCTGATCAGAACTCAAATCAAAACAATTCTCCACCCACAAATAAGTTGCAAAATCTTTCCACTCATAATTATTCATCTTTTCACTTTTTACATGTAAATCAACGAATCTAGTTTGATGCTTATAATGACTTCGTCGACAACACACACAAGTACAATTCGGCCTTTCACTTGATTTCACCCTAAACCTGGTAATTTCCTGCTCAAACTTTTCTGTATTTGAAATCTGTACATTGTCTTCCACATTACCTTGAATTGCTGTGTCAATTTCTACACTGTCCTCTTTTTCACCAAAATAACAAATTTCAATTTCTTCACAAATCTTCTTCACATCTAATTCAGTTCCATGCAAAAGAGCACTGTTTAATTGTTTAAGCGTAAGTGCTGGACTTTTTGCATAATACAACATTCTCACTAATTTCCTCATTTTGGTATGATGCACTGCTAACATCCTAAAATGATGAAAAACACTCTGACAGACTTTTCTAGAAAGACAAGCCAGTTAATGCCCTTGCAAACCTGTGTTTTCGCTCACTCTGCAAGGATCTAAGTCTTGCAACAACTTCACTTTCTGCTTTAGACTTTTCTTACTATATGTACGTAAGAAATTACAAAACAAATCAATTGATTCCTGTCGCACACTACAAATACGACTACACTTCCAAGTGTACACTGGACCCTTAGTACGTCTCCCTAAAACTTCATCAGTTAACACCTCTTCTAGTTCTCTAGGCACAAGTTTCTCTTTTTCAATCGGACAACCGTCTTTCACTTCATACGCTCGACCTCTGGTGTCAACTGCATGCACTAAATCATTATCCTGGAAGTAACTCTCCCCATTAAAAAATGGCTCACAACTTGAACTGTGCATCCATTCTGCCAAAAAAACTTTACAAAAATTAGTCCGATTAATTACTCTTTTCCATCTACTGTTTGATTTGAAAACATCAATTGTCTTGTTGTGTCCTAATTCTATTGATTATTAAAATAAATAATTTTTTCTTAACTTCAAAAGCCTGATCAACAATCTTCTCTACACTTTTCTTTTTCCTATAAAAAGCAGCTCTCTGTTTACCTTTTCTAATGTTTTTTAACAAATTTAAAACCACCCTATTGCGAAACATTAGTTTACGAATGTCTCTAAACTGATTCTGCCTTCTATTCCTATACATATTATTCTCTCCTGCTCCAGTTGTAGAATTCTTTGAGGGTCTCTCCTTCCTTTTCAAATTTACTCTCTCATTCTCTTTTTCTACATGCTATCCATCATTTTTTTGCGATGTACATATGTTACGTATGAAAGACTTAGTTCTCTTACCAGGAGCTTTGTTCCTGTTTTTTGAAGTATTTGTTGTGGAAGAGTGCTGTAATTCCGTTGCTCTTTTTGTTTTTTTGCGGTTATCTTCTTTTCTTCGCCTTTCCCTTGAAGGCATTTTGTCTTACTCTTGAAATCTTGATTTCAATCTGTGTTAAAGAAAAAAATAGCACATTATAGATCACTATTACCAAACAACAAAGCAATGACAAAAACCAAACAGTCTATTCAGGGTTACAGATCAAGTCAGGATTCTCCAGGGGTGCAGAAGAGGTGAGGCCTGTATTGAAGAGTGTAGTGGAACACAGCTCTGTCCACAGGTACAAAATTGGATGAGACCTGTGTCTAAGAGTCCAGTAGGGGATAGACTTCATGAAGTCTAGTCCACTGCACTCTTATACAAAGGCTTCACCACCTATGCTTCCCAGGAAAGGCCTCTCTCCCACTACAGTCTTGAACATAGATCTCACCTCCTCTGTCCCTCTGGACATGCCTCACCTCATCTCCACAATCTACTTCCTAATCTCAGGTGAAACAGGTGACATGATTGTGAAAAGATCAAAAACAATTTATGTAATCATGCACACACAATTTATTCTGTCTCAAAAATGTAAAACACATTGCTTTGCCCTATAAATGTTTCAGTAGTGTAATGAAAAGCTTATACATATCACCTTATCTCTGTTTTTCAAATTTCATTCTAAAAAAAGATTGAGGCCTAAGCAGGACTGCTCATGTGATGAATCCTGTCCAGGGGAGCACAAAACTTGAGGCTTCTGTTCAAGAATGCAGTGGACAGGACTAAACTGGAGTAGTGTGCAAGAAAAAGATGAGCCTCATTTATAAAGCCATGCGTCAGTTTTGCGCTACTGATGCGTCACTTTTTGTGACGCATTGGCGGCATAAAACATATGCCTTGTTGCACCATATTTAAAAAGTGACGCATGTAGGTGCGTCATTTTTTAAACCTCTGCACCACATTATAACTCTGTCAAGTGTAATGTAGACAGAGGGGTAATTTCTCCGCAAAAAGCCTCGTAATAATGACGCAGTGAAATCTATGAGATTTCACTGCGTCACTTTTAGGACACTGTTACATCAAAATCTTGCACCTGCCTCACAGCAGGGATTAAACTGAGGCAAACACTTTCACATGGAGCTTTCCCCATGTGATAGGATTCTGACACCTAAGCAGGAGTGCAGATGACATGAAGACTGTCCAGGGGAGCACAGAAGGTGAGGCTTGTGTCCAAGAGTGCAGTGGACAGGACTAAACTGGAGTAGTGTGCAAAAAAAACAAAACTCATTTATGAGGCCCTGCAACAGTTTTGCACTGCTGATGTGTCACTTTTTGTGACGCATCGGCGGCTTAAAACATGTACCTTTTTGCGCCATATTTAAAAAGTGACGCATGTAGGTAGGTGCGTCACTTTTTAAACCTCTGCGCCACATTATACTCAAAAATGTAAAAGCCATTCATTTTCCCCAAAATCGTTTTTGACATCACATTTAGGAAACACAGCACAGGTCCTATGTACAAGCATTCCATGTCATTACTGAAACCTCACTATTTTACAAAATACAATTCCTCTATGCAAACACACTCAATATGCTTCCTACACTGAGTAAACACAGGTAACATCATTGTAAAGAGTCAAATTGATGCCTGTGTCTAAGAGTGCAGTCGGGGATAGGCTTCATGAAGCCTAGTCCACTGCACTCTTAGACACAAGCCTCACCACCTACGCTCCCCAGGAAAGCCCAAACATGTACCTTTTTGCGCCATATTTAAAAAGTGACGCATGTAGGTAGATGCGTCACTTTTTAAACCTCTGCGCCACATTATACTCAAAAATGTAAAAGCCATTCATTTTCCCCAAAATCGTTTTTGACATCACATTTAGGAAACACAGCACAGGTCCTATGTACAAGCATTCCATGTCATTACTGAAACCTCACTATTTTACAAAATACAATTCCTCTATGCAAACAAACTCAATATGCCTCCTACACTGAGTTAACACAGGTAACATCATTGTAAAGAGTCAAATTGACGCATGTGTCTAAGAGTGCAATCGGGCATAGGCTTCATGAAGCCTAGTTCACTGCACTCTTAGACACAAGCCTCACCACCTACGCTCCCCAGGAAAGCCCAAACATGTACCTTTTTGCACCATATTTAAAAAGGGACGCATGTAGGTAGATGCGTCACTTTTTAAACCTCTGCGCCACATTATACTCAAAAATGTAAAAGCCATTCATTTTCCCCCAAATCGTTTTTGACATCACATTTAGGAAACACAGCACAGGTCCTATGTACAAGCATTCCATGTCATTACTGAAACCTCACTATTTTACAAAATACAATTCCTCTATGCAAACAAACTCAATATGCCTCCTACACTGAGTTAACACAGGTAACATCATTGTAAAGAGTCAAATTGACGCATGTGTCTAAGAGTGCAATCGGGCATAGGCTTCATGAAGCCTAGTTCACTGCACTCTTAGACACAAGCCTCACCACCTACGCTCCCCAGGAAAGCCCAAACATGTACCTTTTTGCGCCATATTTAAAAAGTGACGCATGTAGGTAGATGCGTCACTTTTTAAACCTCTGCGCCACATTATACTCAAAAATGTAAAAGCCATTCATTTTCCCCAAAATCGTTTTTGACATCACATTTAGGAAACACAGCACAGGTCCTATGTACAAGCATTCCATGTCATTACTGAAACCTCACTATTTTACAAAATACAATTCCTCTATGCAAACAAACTCAATATGCCTCCTACACTGAGTTAACACAGGTAACATCATTGTAAAGAGTCAAATTGACGCATGTGTCTAAGAGTGCAATCGGGCATAGGCTTCATGAAGCCTAGTTCACTGCACTCTTAGACACAAGCCTCACCACCTACGCTCCCCAGGAAAGCCCAAACATGTACCTTTTTGCACCATATTTAAAAAGGGACGCATGTAGGTAGATGCGTCACTTTTTAAACCTCTGCGCCACATTATACTCAAAAATGTAAAAGCCATTCATTTTCCCCAAAATCGTTTTTGACATCACATTTAGGAAACACAGCACAGGTCCTATGTACAAGCATTCCATGTCATTACTGAAACCTCACTATTTTACAAAATACAATTCCTCTATGCAAACAAACTCAATATGCCTCCTACACTGAGTTAACACAGGTAACATCATTGTAAAGAGTCAAATTGACGCATGTGTCTAAGAGTGCAATCGGGCATAGGCTTCATGAAGCCTAGTTCACTGCACTCTTAGACACAAGCCTCACCACCTACGCTCCCCAGGAAAGCCCAAACATGTACCTTTTTGCACCATATTTAAAAAGGGACGCATGTAGGTAGATGCGTCACTTTTTAAACCTCTGCGCCACATTATACTCAAAAATGTAAAAGCCATTCATTTTCCCTAAAATCGTTTTTGACATCACATTTAGGAAACACAGCACAGGTCCTATGTACAAGCATTCCATGTCATTACTGAAACCTCACTATTTTACAAAATATAATTCCTCTATGCAAACAAACTCAATATGCTTCCTACACTGAGTTAACACAGGTAACATCATTGTAAAGAGTCAAATTGACGCCTGTGTCTAAGAGTGCAGTCGGGGATAGGCTTCATGAAGCCTAGTCCACTGCACTCTTAGACACAAGCCTCACCACCTACGCTCCCCAGGAAAGCCCAAACATGTACCTTTTTGCGCCATATTTAAAAAGTGACGCATGTAGGTAGATGCGTCACTTTTTAAACCTCTGCGCCACATTATACTCAAAAATTTAAAAGCCATTCATTTTCCCCAAAATTGTTTTTGACATCACATTTAGGAAACACAGCACAGGTCCTATGTACAAGCATCTGCCTCACAGCAGGGATAAAACTGAGGCAAATGCTTTCACATGGAGCTTTCCCCATGTGATAGGATTCTGACACCTAAGAAGGAGTGCAGATGAGATGAAGACTGTCCAGGGGAGCACAAAAGGTGAGGCTTGTGTCCAAGAGTGCAGTGGACAGGACTAAACTGGAGTAGTGTGCAAAAAAAAAGAATCTCATTTATGAGGCCCTGCGTCAGTTTTGCACTGCTGATGCGTCACTTTTTGTGACGCATCGGCGGCATAAAACATGTACCTTTTTGCGCCATATTTAAAAAATGACGCATGTAGGTAGATGCGTCACTTTTTAAACCTCTGCGCCACATTATACTCAAAAATTTAAAACCCATTCATTTTCCCCAAAATCGTTTTTGATATCACATTTAGGAAACACAGCACAGGTCCTATGTACAAGCATTCCATGTCATTACTGAAACCTCACTATTTTTCAAAATACAATTCCTCTATGCAAACAAACTCAATATGCTTCCTACACTGAGTTAACACAGGTAACATCATAGTAAAGAGTCAAATTGACGCCTGTGTCTAAGAGTGCAGTCGGGGATAGGCTTCATGGAACCTAGTCCACTGCACTCTTAGACACAAGCCTCACCACCTACGCTCCCCAGGAAAGCCCAAACATGTACCTTTTTGCGCCATATTTAAAAAGTGACGCATGTAGGTAGATGCGTCACTTTTTAAACCTCTGCGCCACATTATACTCAAAAATGTAAAAGCCATTCATTTTCCTCAAAATCGTGTTTGACATCACATTTAGGAAACACAGTATTTTACAAAATACAATTCCTCTATGCAAACAAACTCAATATGCTTCCTACACTGCGTTAACACAGGTAACATCATTGTAAAGAGTCAAATGTATTTCTTTAAACATGCACGCATTCTTTATTCCTTTTAAAAAATATAAAAGCCATTCATTTTTCCCAAAATCGTTTTTGACATCACATTTAAGAAACACAGCACAGGTCCTATGTACAAGCATTCCATGTCACTACTAAAACTTCACAATTTTACAAAATACAATTCCTCTATGCAGTAAAAAGTTTTTACCAAGCATTATCAAAAAGCATGACACAAAGCAACATTAAAAAAACACAATTTGCTTCCAAATCTTCTCCATAGAGTATACAAGTCTCTATGTATATTAAATGAATCATAACTCACCTTTACAAATGCTCTAGGAGATTCACAACAGTGTCAGATACACACACCAATATTTCTTCAGCAGAGCAAAAGGTATGTTCTCCAGGCACTGCAACCATTAATGGCACAGAAAACCTCTAATTGTACACACATATTCCTCATGGTAACCAATCAAAACTCTTCCCTCTCTATTTTCAAATCAACAACCCCCCCCCCCCTCAGCCCGTTCTACCTGTTACCATAGCAACTCCCTCCTCACTGAGCTCCCAGGGTTAAAAGTTTATTCTACAATGTTGCAAATCAAATGAGCAAGGGTGTTTGACCTCTCAATACACCAGCTTATCTGGTGCAATGTTTCTTTAAATGACTTTTTTTTAACCATTCAAATTACTTCTTACACAGAACACACCCATGCACCCTAACTTTCAGTTTTCAACTATCTCAATCTACCAATCATTGCTTGTGATTCAAGAGCACTGAAACTCCACAGGTTTTTTTTTTGCAAACTCCTACTGTTCCAACTGCCATTTTATTCCTACACTTCATCTGACTGCACCAGAACCTCCTCTACCATGTATTCTGTCTGGATTATTGGACATAGCTATATCCACTGGGCTCAAAGGTATGCAGCTACCAGAAATTTTCACAACCTTGATTTACCAAATGTGAACATTAAATGGATTGGCCAGAGAGGATTGAGATGTCACCAATTGATACCATTGGTGAAAACCTTTTTGTGTTTGCCACACCCTAACCTCATAATTCTGCACTGTGGTGTAAATGACTTAGGCACTTTGACTGGGGTAGGTCTGGAAATGCTTTTAAAGGACACCTTTGAACAATTGATGGCACTTTTTCCTCAAACTGCCTTGGTATTTTCCAATATATGCCAAAGGCAGAAATGGAACTGGTCCAACCAATTTTGTCCACAATTTGAGAAAGCACGGAAACATGTGAATAAATCTGTTTCTGCTTACATGAGAGACTATGGAATGGGTTCAATATGCAACAACAACTTGCGTTACAACATGCAAGATATCTACAGAGGAGATGGTGTGCACTTTTCAGATGAGGGGAATAGAATATTCCTCCTGAATTTAAGACTGTGCATTGGTACCTACTTGTGGGTACCTAAATCAGCCACAGAACCCAAAAGCTCTTTTCAGAGCTACCCTACCTCTGATCACTCCAAATGATTATCTTTTTCTAACTTTTTTCACTAATTTTCACCAAAGTATGCTCCCCGGTACGCTTCCCGGTGCGCGTACCGGGCGCTCCCCCCGCGAAAATGTAAAAATATATATATTTTTTTGGCCTATATGGGCCTCCTAAGACCCCCTCAGAAAACCTAGAGGGTCAGGGAGTGCCTACCGTGCCCCCATATACCCATTCCCGACGTTGTTTGTCCGCCATTTTCTGACTCAAATCTACCGAAACACAAAATGGAGGACTCTCGTAGCGCTGCCGGTACACGTACCGGGGCGCGCACCGGGAAGCGCTCCTAAAAAAATAATAAAAGTTAATTTACATAAAAACCACTGGAGACACTTTCACCAAATATAGAATAGGCCATACTACATACCAGTCCCTACCATTTTCCCAAATTTGGTGGAATTCCATTGAGCCCTTTGAGCTGTAGCACTGTCTAAATATCCTGAGGTAAATTACTTCACAAAAACACATCTGAAGTGTTAGAATTGACAACCAATTAAAATGTTACTTTCATTTTCTACTTTTTTTCCTGACATTTGATTGGTTATGTACATGAATATATATAAAGAAAGAGTGGAAAACCCAGCCATTTTGACTACTACCACCTGAAGTAGATTTCAAGAAAATTTTCACTGAGAACTTAAACTGCTTTTTGAAAGGCAAGTTGTTATTTTGAAAACTGAAGTATGTTGTGCACTTTAAGTTAATTTGGAAAACTTTTTCTGATAGTTTTATACTATCCCTCTGTAATAGTTATAGATTTAGATAGACTTCTCTGTTATAGTTATGGATGGATTTAGGCTTGTCTTGTATAATTATGAATTTACTTAGGCTTCATCACATACACTTTTTTATATTTCTACTTCCAGTCTGATACCATACACTACCCAAAGATAAATTCACTCTTAAAAAATCCAAACTACCTGTCTGAACTTAAACCCAACAGTGCCATATTTCTACAGATTTTTTTTTTAATGCAAATTTCAGCACAAAAATGGAAGTAGAACAAAACGTTTCCTTTGAAATTGTCCTAGAGACGAACAATGAAGAAATCATTGAACCCAATGACTTGGAATTCATGGATGAATCACGGGACCATGAACTTCTACAATGTGTAGAATCTGTGGATTTGTTAATTCAATATGAGGACGTTTCTGACAGTCAAATGATAGAAGTTATGTTTAATTTAGAAAAAGAATCTGAAAAATAAATGTATATTTAATCATTCTAAAATTGTTTGAGACATTATTCATTTTTATATGTAATTCTTAAACTAGTACCAAATTGATTATAATGTAAAGTCAGACTTATAGTATACTGTGCAACTTTTTTGTGTTACATAGTAATTTTGCTCATAGATACTTCCTTTCTCCCACTATATTATCTCCAATGTGTATTCATCTCCTGCCTCCATGTTCTTTCTGCTTTCTTGACAGACTATGGTATGGATTCCATATACCACAATAACTTCTATAACAACATGCTAGATATCTACATAAAAAAAGGTGTACATTAAATTTAAGACTCTGCATTGGTACCTACATGTTGGTACTTAAATCACCCACACAACACAACAACTCTATTCAGAGCTATCCTACCTCTAAGCACTTTAAATTATTATTTTACTGTTTCACTTGGTTTTCCCCATGGTACGCTCCCCGGTGTGCGTACCGGGCGCTCCCACTGTGAAAATCGAAAAAAATATATTTTTTTTTTTGTCCCGCGGGACCCTTTTATGGCCCCCACATCAAACCTAGGGGGTCAGGGGGGGTGTACCCTGCCCCCTTTTGGTCATTTCCCCCTTTTGTTTTTAGCCACCTCTTGTGTCTCGGTCCTACCGAGACACAAGATGGCGGCCGCTCCGGACTGTTTCGAATGTTTACAGACACCCGAGAGCCAATCAGCTTCCTGTGCGCAAATCGCGTGGTGCGCCCGGAGCGCTCCCCGGTGCGCGTACCGGGGCGCTGCCATAGATATATAAATTTTTTTGAACCTAAATTACTCAAAATCCTCTGGAGCACATATCTTGAGACATAGCAAAGGCACATCGAGCTACCAGTCCCTACAATTTTGCCAAGTTTGGTGAAAATCCATTCAGCCGTTCGAGCTAAAAGTGCGACCGACCGCCCTATGGAAATTAACATGGGGAAAACACGTTTTGGGACCCCCTTTTA
Organism: Lissotriton helveticus; assembly: GCF_964261635.1. Taxonomy (NCBI): domain Eukaryota; kingdom Metazoa; phylum Chordata; class Amphibia; order Caudata; family Salamandridae; genus Lissotriton; species Lissotriton helveticus. The sequence continues at coordinate 1,255,474,777 of NC_136065.1, read as the reverse complement.
TCTCGGCCCCCACTTGACGAATTCCCCCCCAAACTTTCAGAGAAGGAGCGGAGCGCCGCGAGGCAAAGTTGCTGAAAAATTCAGGCCGATTCCTCAACCGGCGCCAAAGTTATTCCAAATAGAATGTTGCGATTTCCCTATGGAAATCGATCCCAACTATAACTACCTACTGGCGACCGCCAGTAGGTAATATATACACATATTTTGCATAACAAATACAATAGAAAAAAAGAAAGAAATTAAATTAAATCCGATTGCCACTCTATAGTTATTATTCCCAGAGTAAGGAATTGCTCCGATATTACCTTCCTAATAACGTTCCAGCCGTTTGACGAGTCGCCACAAAACTTTACAGACCTATAGCTTTTTCTACATTTTGAGATGATGTTATGTTATGTTATGTTATGTTATATATGGGTCTTATATAGCGCAACGGCTACTCCAAAGGAGTGTCCCGGCGCTTTAATGCTCCAGACCCAAAGAGGAAAACTAAAGGACATAACAACAGACAAAAAGTACAGAGGGAGGACACAGTAGAATTCTAGTTCGAGAACAGCCAAGTCTTAAGACCCTTCCTAAAGGCCAACAGATTGGATGTGGACCGCAGCGATAAGGGAAGGGAGTTCCACGACTGAGGGGCCAAGTATCTAAAGGATCGCCCTCCCAGGCGCGTCCTCTTTATACGCGGGATCGCAGCCAGGGCCAAAGACTCCGATCTTAAGGATCGCGTCGGCCGGTAAAAGGCTAACCTTTTCTGTAGGTATTTAGCACCCGTGGCATGCAGTGCCTTGTGAGCTAATGTCAGAGCCTTGAACTTTATCCTCTTCCGTATGGGAAGCCAATGGAGGGATTGCAGCAGGTTTGAGGCACTGGCTCGACGATGCAAGCCAAAAATTGCTCGTGCTGCCGCGTTCTGGGTCACCTGCAGGCGCTGTAGAAGGTATTCTGGGAGGCCCAGGTACAGAACATTGGCGTAATCCAATCTGGATCCAATGAGGGCCTGTACAATTATTCTCCGGTGTTCCTGGGACAAAAGAGGAAAAAACTTTCGGAGCATCCGGAGGATGCCGAAGCAGGTTCCAGTAAGGGTAGCCACCTGGGAGTTAAGCGTAAGCCCATTATCAATCCTAATTCCCAGGTTCTTAGCCCAAATGGACGCCTGAGCCGGAGGGAACATGTCAACAGGCCACCAATCATGCCAATCCGGTTCCAGAGGACATCCAAAGAAAAGTATCTCAGATTTATCCGAGTTACACTTGAGGCTGTTCAGATGGAACCAATTAAAAACAGCCTCAAGGCACTCACGGATACTTTCCCCATCGAATTCTTCGCTCTTACGGCAGGTGAAAAGAAGCTGGGTGTCGTCAGCATATGAAACGATCTGGGCCCCGAAGGACTCCACCAAAGTCGCCAGAGGGGTCATGAGGATGTTAAATAGAGTTGGGCTCAACACTGAGCCCTGAGGAACTCCAACTCCCAATGGCGGCATTTCGGCAGATCCCGGAGGGACCCAGACCGTTTGTCGGCGGTTGGCTAAGAAGGAACAAAACCAGTTCAGCACCGTCCCCCCAAGACCGATGTCATGAAGTCTTATGAGGAGAACCTCATGGGGGACGGTGTCGAAAGCCGCCGACAAGTCTAACATGACTAACATCACCCTGCCTCCGTCATCCAGCACCTCCTTTATAATCTCTGAGACTTCCAGAAGCACCGTCTCGGTGCTTAAGTTGGATCGAAAGCCCGATTGAGACGCATGAAGAAGCTCATTAGACTCCAGGATGTGAGTGTTTGTGTGAATTGTTTTTTCACCAATGCATTTTCCATTGACTATTGGATTTGACATAGCACCAAAACAGCTGAATTGATGTACATGTAATTTGACAGGATTATACATTATGGTGCTGAGATGTTGCTCTTTGGGTACTGCAGTTAAGTAGAGTAAGTATTTATTAAGTTATAAGGCATTTACACTTAGTGATCCTTGTTACTACTATACATTTTGTGAAACTACCACTGTACATGGCCGTAAAAATATTCAAAAATATGTAAAAATAAATAAATAATTGTTCCTAACTTTTACCACTTTAATAACGTGGTAATAGGTAGACACTTATTACTTACCTATAGCTAAGGCCCTAACACTGAACACAGCTAAAGTGTAGTAAAAACAATACTGCTGCCTTTTCATTCTCTATAAAAAACAGCCAGTACCCAATTATATGCTGACTTGTCATAGCAATGGGCAACGGTATACTACCGAGTTATTACTTTACTTTACTTTACTTTGTGCACTTGTTAAGCGCAAGGGATCTCTCAGCGTTGTGAAGGAAAGATGGAGGGGACACAACCAACTAAGACAGCCATTTTTTTCACAATTTTTTAAACCTGGGGAATTCGTTACAAGTCCTAATATTTGCTGGTAGCTTATTCCAATATCTAGGGGCCAGATGACAAGAGGCTCTACCACCCAGTCATGCCCTCTGTATCTTCTGTGAACACAGAAGGTTGGCATTACTGGATCTCAGGTGGCGGGCCGGTAGATACCGTCTGAGTTTATTACTCAGCTAAACAGGTAATTTCCCCTGTAATGATTTAAAAACGACAACAAGCATCCTAAAAATGGCTCGTTTCTTGACCGGGAGCCAGTGAAGCTGCTACCATGTTCCAAAATATAGCTAAGGCTGTTTTATTGGATTGCAGTACCCTTGCATCACACATGGTGTTGCATGGGCAACGCAATACTTAAGTCAGATTTACAAACCAACGCGAGACAATCATGGATGGTCCTGCGTTGATTGGTAAATCTGAAGAAACGCAAGGCAACGCTATTCTCTGTTTTGCTTTACTCTGCATACCATGATCTTCATTGCTGCTAAATTTCAGATTCATCTGTATGCCAAGCCACTATACGCTCTTCCACTGCACTCTGTGCCTCTTCACTGTGTGAGACTCCAGTCTACGCCACGCCCCTCCACTCTACACTATTACACAGTACCACTGTATGCCACTGCACTGTTACACTGTACACAGCTCTACTCTATGCCACTCTACTAGACGCTACTCCCCTATACGCTATTCCACTCTACACCCTTTTACTGTATACCACTCCACTCTCCAGCACTCCACTTAACATTATTCCACTGCATGCCAGTCCATATTACGCTACTCCACCCTTTGCCACTCCAGTGTAAGGCTCTCCATTCTACGCTATTTGATCACTCCAATGTACGCCACTCCTCTGTATGCTATTACATTCTACCCCACACCAGTGTGTGCCACTCGAGGCTATACCACTCCATTATACGCCTCTCCCCATACATTGCTCCACTAATACACTGTACACAACTCCACTCTATGCTTTTACACTGTATGCAAATTCACTCTACGCCTCTACAGGATACACCTCTCCCACTGTATGCCACACTACTATACTCTACTCCAGTATATGCTATTCCACTTCACTCTATGCTGTTCCACTGTATGCCACTCCACTGTATGCTGCTCCACTCTACACCACTCCAGCGTATATCCTCCCACTTTGCCCCGCTCCATTCTAAACTATTGCATTGGACACCACTCCACTGTACTCTACTGCACTTTACGCTATTCCACTATATGATTTTCCAGTCTACACTACTCTACTGTACACCACTCCACTCTTTGCTATTTCACTGTATGCCACTCCACTCTACGCTACTCCACTCTACACCACTCCACTCTACGCCACTCCATCCTACCCTGGTCCATTGGACGTCACTCCACTAAATGCTATTTCTTTCCACCCTGTAGTGTAGTTCCTATATTCCCAATAGGCTCTGCGCATTGGAATAATATATACTATAGATTAGACGTAGGACTGAGATCTACTAGGTCTCCATCGAAATATATTAGACTTAATTGTGAGTGCCAGCTAGCTCAGAGGTCACTAGAAACGTTCTTGAATAAACAAGAAGGGATTAGTTTCTGACAACCGCATAAACATGAGAACTTTGTTTCCCCAAGATAAAACTGATCATCAGAGTCGTGGAAACAATAGATAGATATTTCACTCAGTCAATCGTGCATGCTTTGTTTTACCAGAGGTGCAGAGAAATAGATAGACGGGCGTTTTCAATAAAAGGTTTTATTGAACAATCTTCTTTCTCAAGCATAAGAAATTAACTGCTACAATCGTAAAACTGGTTGTAAAATATAATGCATACAGTAGAAAGAGTAGAATAAAAAAATACTGTAAAAGCATTGTATGGTTCCTAAACCATTGATAAATACATACATAAATAAAAGAGGTTAAAAGTACTCAACTGGTGCTTCTAAAATATGCCTACCCCGATGTACCTAACCTAAGCTTAGTACGAGGGAAGAAGTAAGTAAGGTGTAGATTAAATATAGTATTCTTTTGCCAAGAATCTGTCCAAGAATTCTCCCAGGGTCTAATCAACTCCGTACCTTGATTTGGAATGAAGAAGGTGAGGCTCAGTACTCGATTTCCCAACAACCCGCAAGGGTAGCTTGGAAACATTGGAGCTGGATTTCTCGGCAGGACAAAAGACAGCGTCTCTCTCAGTGTGTCTGCTGGAGGGTCGGCTTCCTTCGGCACTTGCAGTAGCAGGATGCGTCGGGCAAGTAGATAGTCAAACTGCTCCAAACCACTTGTGTGTTTGCTAAGGCAAGTGTGGGCCTATTTATACCTTGAAGTTGCCGAGTTTGACGTAAAGGTGGACATAATAACATCATTAAAGACTCTCAATTCTTTGAAAACACCATGAGTTCTTGGACAAGTCAGTATTCGAGCTAGGGGAAGTCCCTAGCCGTTGAAGCTGAGTTTTCCAAGAAATCGTTGTAGATTTTCGTAACTAGTGGAAGTAGCCCTGCCGTATTTGGACTGCATGAGCTATGTCTAAATATGGTTATGATTCTTATGCCTATATAAGGACACAGTGATTTATACCTATATAAGGGCATGAATCGGGAAAATTACAATAGTGTCCTAAAATGGTTCACAACACCCACTCCACGTTATCATGTTCATCTAAGATCAAGTACTTAAAACATATAAGCTATAAGCTAGAGCATGTGTTTTTACAATCCCACCAAAAAAAGACATGAAATGTATTTAAAAAGTGGTCGTACACAAAATGAGCACTTGTACAGTATGCATTCAAAAGCAAAGATTTTATAGTAAGCATATGATATGATATTAGCAATGCTAACCGAACGAATCATGAAATTTACATTTACGAAATGGCTCTAAATACAGAAAAAAGGTCGAGACCATCCCATAGCAGAATACACAAGCTAGTTTGGTTTGTGCATTAGGTCAATATTGTTTCTAGGAAGTAGTCTAGAATTCTTGTTCTCTAAGAATAGTTCTACTTTAAGCAGATTACTTTGTGCCAAAGTTCTGTTTTTTTGGGAAAAAAGTCAAATTAAATCGTAGTGAAATAGAATTCCAAACTTGGAAGCTTTCGTTTTGAAAAAAGTGAAGGTCAAATTTCAGAGTTCGAAAGAACTCTGTGTGCTAATTTCAAAAGTTATTCTCGGTGTCAGGAGAAAAAATTAAGTCATCAAGGCTGGCAAAGACATCGTCTACCACAGTAGATGAAAGTTTAATCACTTCAATAAGAAGGTCAATTGTACACAGATGTGAAGCATCGCCGTCAGCGTCAGCCGCATTAGCAATGTTCATAGCAGGTAGTACTTGTGTGCCTGTTGGTCCGCGTATCTCACCTCCAGTTGGATTTGCCGGTGAGATCTCAATGAATGCCGTCTTCAGGATTGGTAGCCATTGGGGACAACACAACACATGAGCCGTTACCGGACTCAGTAATGCGTCAACATCCGTTGGCATTGCCGATGGTAGTGTTAGACAGATATCTAACACGCATTCCTCTCCATAAAGCAGGCATCGTGGAACAGGTAAGATGCAATCTTGCCAGTGTATTGTAGTTCCTATATTCCCAATAGGCTCTGCGCATTGGAATAGTATATCCTATAGTTTAGACGTAGGACTGAGGTCGACTAGGTCTCTATCGAATATACTAAACTTAATTGTGTGTGACAGCTAGCTCAGAGGTCACTAGAAACTTTCTCGAATTCACAAGAAGGGATGAGTCTCTGACAACCGCATAAACATGACAACTTTATTTCCCCAAGATAAAACTGATCTTCAGAGTCTTGGAAACAATAGATAGATATTTCATTTGTTTCACCAGAGGTGCAGAGAAATAGATAGATGGGCGTTTTCAATAAAAAGGTTTTATTGAACAGTCTTCTTTCTCAAGCATAAGAAATGAACTGCTACAATCGTAACACTGGTTGTAAATTATAATGCATACATTATAAATAGTAGAATAAAATAATACTGTAAGAGCATTCTATGGTTACTAAACCATAGATAAATACATTCATAAATAAGAGGCTAAAAGTACTCTACTGGTGCTTCTAAAATACGCCTACCCCGGTGTACCTAACCTAAGCTTAGTACGAGGGAAGAAGTAAGTGAGGTGTAGCATAAATGTAGTATTCTTTTGCCAATAATCTGTCCAAGATTTCTCCAAGGGTTTATTCAGCTCCGTACCTTAGTTTAGAATGAAGAAGGTTGGTCTCTGGACTCCATTTCCCAGCAACCCGCAAGGGTAGCTTGGAAATACTGGAGCTGGAATTCTCGGCAGGAGGAAAAACAGCGTCTCTCTCAGTGTGTCTGCTTGGGCAAATGTGGGCATATTTATACCTTGAAGGTGCTGGGTTTGACGTACAGTTGGACATAATAACGTCATCATAGAGACTCAGTTCTTTGAAAACTCCATGAGTTCTTGGATAAATCCATATTCAAGCAAGGGAAAGTCCCTGACTGCTGAGGCGGGTTTTTCCAAGAAATCGTTGTGGATTTTCGGAACTAGTGGAAGTAGCCCTGCTGTATTTGTAATGCATGAGCTATGCCTAAATATGGTTATGATTTCTATGACTTTATAAGGATATGGTGATTTATACCTATATAAGGGCATGAATCTGGAAACTTACAATAGGGTCCTAAAATAATACATAACACCAGATTGGTCTGAATGACAGGACCCATGTGGTATTCAGATCTCTCAAACGAGCCAAGCCAAGTATCTGTGCTATTCTGTCACGATACCAAATGGCCTGGAGCTCATTCTCCATGCTGACTTGGGTATCGCTGGTGGCCGGATTTGCCATAACGGAGCAGGAGGAATAAAAATAAGATCCCTGCTACGAGTCCCAAAATGAGAGGCAGGCCGCCGAACACAGAGTGTACGAAGTTAGGAAAAATGCCCAGGACTGTTTCAAAGGTTGCTAACAGTCCCGAAAAAATAGTCTTAAATACATGTACAATACCGCTGGTATCAGACATGTTTAAGATAAGACCTAACATTTCTGCGAAATGTACTGGGCAGTTTGTTGATAATAATGCATGTATCTCTGCAGAAGTCCTTGCATATTGCAGATCATACGTCTCTCTGGCACTTTTTTTTTGCAAAAGAATGGCTTTCATTCTGCTAAAGTATCAATGTGTACAGAAGAGATGTTCAGTGAAGGCCATAGTGGCGACTCCCCGTCTGCCTTGGTTTTCAGAAACAATACTTGCATACAACAAGTGACCCTGGCTAACACACTAACGAGATAGACTATTCCTGGCATCATTCCACAACAGCTGTGATCATTTAACATAATGTAGCTACCATTCGAAAACTGCCTAAAAATTGGATCTATTGCCGCTGCGTGCGAATCTTGCAGGTAGCAAGAAAGGTTATTGGAAGAACCCTCGCAGGCTCCGTGTAAATTAATACCTTGACACAATAGTGTCCCGCTTAGTGAGTTTTTACAATTTTTACCACTAAGAAATACTTCCTTTCCCCCACTCCAACATTTGTGTGTGTATGGTAAATCCCAGGTTGACTTAATGTATTCTTTACCCAACCCTTCATACAGGCCTGCTGGTATGTGTTTTTTTTTTTTTTACTTTTTATTATTTGTAACACAAGAAACAAAACATCAAACAAACAAGCAAGGCAGTACGGTAATAAGACATCCATTAGGTCTGCGCTCAAGGAGGACGGGAGATACATGATAGCAGGAGAAAAAAGTCTTGGAATACAGAGGGGGGGAGGGAGGCAGAGTCCGAGTTGCATATGAACAGCACAGTATACCACAGCTGGAAGGAATGTAGGTCAGGGCGACTGGGAAGGACTCGGGATAGCGGTGAGCGGGGGCGTACAAATATCCCCACGGTATGAGTTCCAAGGGTTCCAAATCTTCCCCCATTTTTTGGGCCTACCTCTTGCGATATACACTGTTTTCTCTTGAAACATGCACCAGTCCAGACTCTCTTTCCAAGCAGTCACTGTAGGCGGCCTTGGGGATCCCCACAACTGAGCGATATCCCTCTTCGCAACCATATTGGCCAGAGTCACCCACCGAAGCTGCGACACGTCATAGTCATTCTGACCCCATACATTCAATAAACATTGTCGGGCTTCCGGCATCATCACAACACCCGTGACATCATACATAATCTCATGTATAGGTTTCCAGAATCGCACCACCTCAGGGCATTCCCATATGATATGGAGATAGGTGCCAAGGAGACCACACCCACGCCGACACATGCCATCCGTAGAGAAACCCATACGAATCGGACGGGGACCAGTGACATTGATTCTGTGGAGGATCTTGAGTTGGACCAGACGGAGGCGGGCCGGAATCGCCACCTCCTTGGGAGAGGAGATCGCGGACTGCCAGTCCTCGTCATCCAGTTCAATACCATCAGCAATCCAGGCCTCACGGAGGCGATCGAGCAGATTCGATCGGTCATTAATCATTTTCTTATAGAACAGTGAGATAGTACTATCCGGCACATAGCCATCTAGTATACGATCTTCGAGGGGAGAAGAATCTGGAACAGCACTACCCACTGGCAACACAGAGTTCAGAGCATGACATACCTGGATGTAACGAAATCTTTCCCTGTCGCTCAGCTTATACTCTATTTGCAGTTCCGAGAAGGCCTTAACCTTTCCGTTAACCCAGAGATCACGCACCTTACCAATACCGATCATGTCCCACTTATCAAATCCCTTCGTCCTCCAGAGGCCACCCAGCTTCGCAGAGGCATAGAGCGGTGTCGCACCCGTTAATTTATCACTCCAGCCCATAGCCGCCGTTGCGCTATGCCATACCCGCACAGCTATAGCGGTAGGTCCCGTGAGTTGTGAACGGGAGGTTCCCGAGTAAAGTGCCCTATAGTAATCACCACCCGGGAGCAGCCACTTGTCCATTTCAAATGCTGGATTCAACGCCGGGCCATACATCCCGTGGTTGATGGCAGCAAGGTGGGAAGCCCAATAATATCGACGAATATCCGGGAGCGCTATACCGCCATCATACCAGGGGAGTGTCAATTTCGGAAGAGCTATGCGTGAACGTCCGTCCCATATTAGGTGCCTCTGCAACGATTCTACTTCCCGAAAATATTTCGACGGGATGACATCAAAACTATTCTGGAGGGCATATAGGAACCGCGGTAAGGACATCATCTTAAAAAGGGCCGCACGCCCTAGGGGAGACAACGGTAATTTACGCCAACGCACTACATCGGAGCGTAACCGTTGGAGTGGGGGGAGCAAATTACGTTCATAGCGAATCGCCGGATCCATCGAGATAAACACACCCAAGTACTTAAAGCCAGACCGCGACAACTGGATGACACAGCCCCATGGCAAACGAGGGACATCACCCGCAAGTACATAAATGTAGGATTTCAACCAATTAATGATGAGGCCCGAATTCTTCCCGAAGGAGGTAAGTACGTCAAACAACACATTGAGCGATTTTTGGGGAGATGTAAGATACAATAAAATATCATCCGCGTATAAGGAAATGCGATCCTCAAATTCCGGCGTCCAGCGTATACCCTTCATTGAAGGCTCCCACTGTAGCCAAGCGGCCAGAGGCTCCAACGCCAAAGCAAAAAGGAGCGGGGACAACGGACAACCCTGTCGTGTGCCCCTCCCAAGAGTAAAAGGCACGGAGACGCGGCCATTAACCACCACCTGGGCTAGTGGTGTTTCATACAGGAGTTTGACCCAACCTATAAAACCCGCGCAGAATCCAAACTTGGCGAGTACCGCCCAGAGATAAGACCACTCGATTGTATCGAAGGCCATCGTGGCGTCCAAGGAAGCCAAGATGGCCGGTTCACGCAGCATCGGGGCCCTCGCGAGAACACCATGCAGACGTCGCAAATTTAATGCCGTGTTACGGTGCGGGATAAAACCCGATTGATCCAGATGAATCAGGTCGCCAATAACCGGAATCAGACGATTAGCAAGCATTTTGGCGAGGATCTTGGGCTCCGCATTTAAGAGCGAAATGGGTCTATAAGACGAGCAGCGATCTCGTGGTTTACCCTCCTTATGGATCACCACAATGGTCGCAAGACGCTGATCTCTGGGGAGGGAGCCAATATGTCGCTCAGCCAAAAACATATCGGGAGCTAAAGTATCAGGGCGTAACTTATACAGTTCCACAGGAAGGCCATTGGGACCCAGAGCCTTGCCGGAGCGAAGGGAGCACAGCGCGAGAGCCACCTCATCCACCGAGGGCGCGGCATCCAAGCAATCACGCTCCGATTCCGACAAACATGGGAGTGCTATGTCCCGAAGCAACAAGCGTGAATCCTCTTCAGGCCTGTCGGACACCGAGGTATAGACCTCTCGAAAATAATCAGCAAAGCATTCAACAATTCCAACAGGATCAGTTACACTCACACCACCACATGTCTCAATCACCGGGGCCACTCGATTCGCTCTCTCCCCTCTGTCCAGCCAGGCAATCAATTTTCCTGCTTTATCACCCACATCATAGAGCCGTCCCTGCTGTTCCCTACTCATCGTCTTTGCCACATCAGTAACCAGAGTTTTATATTCTAATTGTTTAAGGCGGAGGACATGTAATGCTTCTCGAGACACCCCCCGCCCAATGCCGTCTCCAGGGCTGTGATTTCAGTCTCAAGCTGAACAATTGCCTCATGCTTACATTTCTTGGCACACCCCACCAATGACAAGGCCTGTCCCCTGATCACAGTCTTAAAAGCTTCCCACAATCAGACAGGTGAGGATACAGAACCAGCATTCTCAGTAAAATGCAGATCAAATGATTTAATCAATTCAACGCGTGTCTTAGGGTTGAGGAGATACCAGGGGTTAATCGGAGCCACCCTGCCTTCGGCCCCGATGCTAAGATTGAAATGAAACCAAATAGGGGAATGGTCCGATATACCCCGGGCCAGGTGTCTAATCTCTCCAATCGAGGGGGACAGTGCCGCCGGTATCAGGATTTCATCTAATCTAGAAAGACTGCCATGAGCTCCCGAGTGGAAAGTAAACTGTGTTTGCTCTGGATGCATTAGTCTCCAACAGTCTATGAGGCCCAATGTTTCCAGGAAGTCGCCCAACCAGGATTGCGCAGTAGGAAGATCTCAGGGGGGTGGGGGGTGGGGGGTGGAGAGCGGTCCATCCTGCCAGAAACGACGGAGTTAAAATCACCACCCAGTATCAAAACACCCTCCGGGAGACCCAGAATCATCCGCCCCAGGTCCGCAAATGTCGTGGATTGCAAGCCCGGGGGGACATAAACTGACACCAACGAGATTGGTTTTCCCTCCCACCGCCCGACAAGTGCAACATATCGACCCCTGGCATCGAGGATCACATCATCAATCTCGAGGGGGAGGGAAACCCTGAGCAGAATACCCACTCCTCTAGAACTAGATGTAAATCCAGAATGGGCAGCAAGACGATAACCCCGTCTATTAAGAGCGTTACAAGTGTTTCCTATCAAGTGTGTCTCTTGTAGCAGAACGACATCAGGCGAAAGGCACCGTAACAGCTGCATAACCACCCCTCTCTTTATGCGATCACCCAACCCATTCACATTCCAGCATAATACCCTCAACCCTCTACCCCCATCCAGATCCACAATGAACTCCCATCGCAAAACGAGCATCACACCAATGTAAAAGATAATGAAAGTACCTTGCCTTGAGAAAGAAAAAAGAAACAATCCCAGAACTTGTCCCTCCCTCCCCCCAAGGATCCCAACACAACTCCCCCCCACCCTGCACCCCTGCACCGACTCAAAAGCCACCCCAATTTGCAGTGTGCCTGTCGCCCTAGCAATTACAAACAGAAAACTAATCTACACAAAGAAAACCCCAGAGGAGGAAAGGGTCCCGCCATCCCCGCTACCTCCAAAGATACGAACGGAATGATCAAAAAAGTCAGTGAGCTCCGGCTGATCACGTTGAATAGTGTTCCGGACACAGGCACCATAGTCATTCTTGGTCCATCAGTCCCCCTTCAGCACCACCAGCATGTTCCTGGCCAGCACGGCGAGTCGGCAAAGTGTCCAACCAATCACTAACTTCCTCAGGTCTGACAAAGAAAAATGTTTGATTGTCATATTCAACACGCAGTCGGGCCGGAAATAACATAGCATATTTTAGTTCCATGTCTCTTAGTCGCCGTTTCACACCTTGAAATCCCATACGTTGTTTCTGGACCGATTGAGAAAAGTCCGGATAAAAATTCACAGCGGTGTTCTCGAACTGCGTAGGGCCACTTGTCCGTGCCGCCTGCAAAATGGCGTCGCGATCTCTGAAGTTGAAGATCCGTGCAATAATCGGACGGGGGGGAGACCGGGCTTCGCCTGCCCCCCCGGCACCCTGTGCGCACGTTCGATGGCAAAGAATTTGCTCAGGCCCTTTGGTGCCAGATGATTAGGAATGAGGTCCTCCACTCGAAGATCAGTGGCGAGTGAACTGGAATCTTCCGGGACCCCAATAATACGCACGTTATTGCACCGTGCACAGCCTTCAAAGTCCTCCAAGCGACGAGCAAAAAAGTCATTAGCAGATCTAAGATTGCGCACTTCCGTTTGCAAGTCGGACACGTCCGTGGTAAGGCTGGATGTCTTTAGGTCTAATGACTTCACTTTCTCATTCGTCTTGGCCAAGTCAGTTCGAATGAGATTGACATCAATAGCCACCGTGTCCAACTTCAGAGCCAAGGTTTCATACTGTTGGCCAATGGAAGACTGAATACCAGCAATGGCGCCCATCACGTCTTGTAGTGTTAAGTCCGCCAACACAGCAGGATCGTCGACAACCTCCTCCCGGGTCTTAGGTGCGCCACCAGGGGATCCTTTAGAAAGTGTATAGCGATCCATGACATTCGTCTGGGTTGAACCTCCACGGATAGTGGTCTTGACCTTCCGTTTCTCACCCTCAGGCTTACCCGTCATGGTGAGTCGGGTGCCCCGGAGGGAGGCTTGGGGTATCGTCCAAATGGCTCCTTGAAATTCACACACAAGAATACAGGAGGCAAAGTTGAGCCAAGTGGAATCCACAGCCAAACAGCCGCCCGCTCGAGACTCAATGAGCTGGCATCAGGGCTCGTCCGATCAACAGACACACCGCATATATGAGGCAGTGCGCCGGAGAAACGAAACCGAAAGTGAAGTGAGGCTGTGGTCTGATCCCCACAAGCCGTTGTTGTTAAATTACGACCTGGGCACTGCTACAACTCAAGGTCCAGGCTGTTCCATGGAGAAGGCCGCAAATTTCAAGAAGTCAAAGTTCGGGGACCCTGCGTCCGATTTCGACCCAAAAACCTGCTAGTACATCAGCCGGGTTGTGTCTTCAATGATCTTCCATCAATTCAGGATATTGTCCAGGATAAATGCGGGAGGCAGCGAGGGTTCTCGGGAGCCCTGTGCTCACGCGGCCATCTCGGATGCGCGCGAAGCTCCTCCGCAAAAAATCGCTGGTATGTGTTTTAAGCTATACTGAAACTGGAAAGTCGTCACTGGTATCGTGATGGTGCCATGTATTATCCATTCAACTGATGGTTTCTCAGAAACGGTCAATGGTAATGTCTCCAGTTTTTCCATGCTCAGCACCGTATAGTCTGCTCCCCTCTGTGCCAAGGAGTTTTGTTTATCTGTAAGGTTAAATACAGTAAACATTGACGTAGTGTTGATTAGACGCCAAGACACACAGCCAGAACGAAGGTGTTGCAATGTCCAGCCTAACAGCATTATAGAACGTGATTAAGACTGGCCATGTTGTAACATTATGAAGTCATGTTCCATTATGTCTATGGCAGAGGATACAATGCTGCCCAAAGAATATATTCTGGACGACAGAGTTGTTAACCCATTGTCAACTACAGAGAGTGATTTCTCTAAATTAATACGATCAATTTCTCGTATTCTTTCAGCTGTTGCCATTTGCGTGACTTTCCATGCTTCATTGTATGCAGCGTATATACCGGCGTATTTGAAACGTTTATGACGTGGATTACGAGGTCCCAGTAAGAATTCTCGTAAATCATTGCCATCTTTAAGCAAAGATAAGTGTTGTTTTATTTCTGGAAGTGTGGATTTCTGCAGCCACTCAAGGCATAGTTTTCCTACACTATAAGTTGTTATTATCCCTGAATGTTGTCTTTGGATATATCTTGGATCTGGTCAAGTTACTGTAAACCCTTGTGTCTTTTTCAGGAATCTATCTTGACAGATATTCGTGTCTGTGGGCCAGATTAACCATTTTTTCATTCTGTTTTTGTTCTGTTTTGTAGTAAAATATAATGTACGTCTACCTCCTCACTTGAAGTTAAATTACTATCAGGTGTGGACTTAGGTATGGACGGTTTGTTTAAATCTTTTATCTTAGTCAGGACAAGACAAGATGTCTGTTGAACAGTGTCATTTAAGAACATAATTTGTTCTGAGATGATGCAGGCTCTGAACAATGCTTCTAAACCTTGTACCTGCCAGTCGTTTGTGCCCCAAACAGTTTTTGTCTCAATGTTGTCTTTCCAAAAGTCAAAGCCTAAGGTGGACAATTGAGCATAAAAGGCAGCAGAATACATTTGTTTAGTATTTGTCAACATACTTTTCATGCCTGTCTTATTAACATTTTTAAAGTAAAAACTTTCTGGGTTTGAAACATTAAAACTTGTAAAATATGGAAATGTTCTAAAGAATGTGTTAGAACTACCTTTTGGAGGTGTTGGGCAATGTTCCCTTTGATTATAAGTTAAAACATTCCTAGGATTTGCAGATTTGTGCAAGTAATGATGACCAAAATTATTAAAACAATACATTTCTTCATAATTTGATGAACCTTCTAAGTATTCATATTTTGTAAATTTTGCTGACATTTCTAAGTCTGCCATCATGTTATTAACAGTTTCAAAGTCCCAATCATCAGAAAATGTGCTGGGTGAAACAAAATCACTCAAGGAAACCTTAAATTGGTGTGGAATTTTCAGCAGCTCGACAGGGCCATAAATGTCATAATCAGTTGTATCCCAAGATATTCCACCAGGTAGAGGAACCGCTGTGATGTTTACTGATGACATGTCTCGTTGTTCATGATGAGATGATTTGTGTGGCTTCAGGAGCAAGTTGATGTTCTTACTTGCTGTGTACATTTTAATGTGTTTTCCATCTATCAGCTTTCCCAGACTTGATACAAGAATGAGTCATAGCAGGAGAAAAAATACACCTAATCCAATCCAAAATTCAATCCATGGTGAAACCAGATATGTTTTTGAAGCGCTTGACCAAGTTCCGTCAATTTTTCCTTGAACGTTTTAGTTGCTGGCGTAGTTTCAGGTTCACTGGGATCCTCAGAAACGTTATCAAAGTTGATGAAATAGCCAGATGCAGTTCTGTCAATAGTTGGTATTGCATCCGGATTCTTTGAAATCGCTGGAGTTGCTTGTTCCCTTGACATGTTTGTATAGTCAGATGCTACTTCATTGTAGACAGGAGTTTCTTGACAAACTGTTATTTGAGTTTCAAGAGGCACAGGTTCCATGGCTTTGTTGCATAATCCTTCTTTTCTCACTTTAGAATCTTCAAAGGTGATGAGTCTTTTAGTTTGAACCTCTTGGATAGTAGCAAGATTTGGTCGTCTGCTACATCGTGGGAGCCCACTGGGCCTACTACTTATTATCGGCCACATGGTTTGGTTTTACCAGGTCAATTGATACAGACCGGTTCACCTTTCTTCCAGCAAGGGGCGGCAGTAACACTGATCTTGATCCGTGGACTGCTAGTACAGGTACTGGTTTTCTGTAAGAAGGCCCAAATTCCTTCTTGTCCGCTATTTTTTCTCTGGCCAGATCCCCAATCTTTGGAATCCAGACAGGTCTTGCTGGGACAGGTGTTTTTTTTTTCAGTGGTCATTTGCTTTTCGCTGGTGTTGCTTAGACGTCTTCTTGTTTCATTGAAGTCCTGTAAAACAGCCAAACGATCTTTGATATCAAAGGGTTTTTGTTCCACCACTGAAGTATGACGATCGAGGTCTTCAACCAACATTCTAGTACCAAAAAGGATTTCATATGGAGTGATTCCACCCAGAGAATTTCTTGGCAGGTTATTAAGACTACGTTGGACATTTATTAGATGTTTGACCCACCCGTCACCCGAACCTAATACCCTAGCTGTTATAGATTGCTTTATGTCACGTTTTTTTCTCTCCACAACCGAATTTCCCTCAGGATGGAATGGACTCGAAAATCACAATGCAACGCCCAAGCTGGCCATGGCCTCCTTGTAAGCCCTAGAGCTAAACACAGGACCCTGGTCAGAATGTAGCGTGCCGATTGCGTATGTGCCATTAAACACTCGCAAATCTTATATAACAGCTCGTGCGTCAGCCGAGCGCTGAGGCCACATCCAAATGAATCTTGTCCTAGTGTTTGTGGGACCGCTTTTGTCCATAGGGACACTTGAGCGTGGATAGTCTAATGCTATCTAACAGTGGTGTCTGTACCGGGCAGGCTACGCTGTAGTCAGGAATCTGGTGGTGCTCCAGGCTGTGGTATTTGTAACAGTCATCGCAATTAATTCCGAATTTGTATACGTGAGCTTTCATCCCTGGCCACCAGCACATCTCTTCCAATTTTAGTAGAGATTTTGAGATCCCTTGATGTATCAGACCTTCTCCCATATGTGCTTCGTGAATCAAAGCACCCCTCCGGTTCCAGTTTGAAATGACCCTATCCCCCACTCCAGGGATTCGAGCAAAAGGAACAGAGTTCACATCAATTATTTATGTACTTGAGTGGATAATTTAGAGGTAGCGCTGTTTTGCTGCCTTTGCTCGTGGCATTGACAGCGAGCATGGTTTCACCGTCTATTGTTGTTTTTGAATGAGTGATTGCAGCTACGGAAGCAGTTTGCACAGCTGCCTTATTCGGCCTCATCAGCCAATGAATTCCCTTCAATGTGAACGCCATCACGCTGATGACTGTATGGATCACGTGAGTCTTTTGTAGTTCTTTCTGTAAAAGTACTAGTTGTTCCCAAAGCATTTTATGCTTGATTGTGCCACCTTTTGCGTCTTTAAAACCATTTTGAACCCAGTTCTGCAGATATTCATTGTAAGACTGGATGCAGTAATATGAATTGCACACTATGAGTTTGGGGAATTCGCGATCGGTATTTTCAAGCGCCATCTTGAAAGCCTGTAGTTCTCTCGCTGAGCTGTACAGTCTCCAAGAGATTGAGTTTTTGTGACCATAGGTCTGAATTTACTTTCGCGCCAGCGACCTTTAACAATCGCACTTGCAGCACTATAAGCTTGTTTACCCCCAATCGCAGGCTGTGCTGATCCGTCTGTATATATTATACAGCCGTAATGTTCTAGAGGCAGAATTTCAGTAGGCAGAGGACATTCTTGTTCGTACTGGAGAAATTCTTGTCTCTTCAAGTAAGGATCAAAAATGTATACAACGTCTGTTGCAGCAAGATAATTAACCCATTGTATCCATCTTGGATGTAGAGCTTTTGCATTTGGAATGCTTGCTTTTGTCACTGCCTCTAAGGCAGGTACAGGTGTAACGTCTTTAATGCGTTTACCCTGTGCGAGGGCTCTCTTTTTCTGCCGCAGCTGGAACCGCTGTCAGAATATTTTTTGTTGAAGTGAATTTCATTTCAGCTTGTGTGTACAAGAGTGATTTGTAAGCTATTGGTACCTTTTCACCTTCATTAAAGGTTAGGTATGTGAATCCGCATCTCCCTGGGATGATTCGGATTACAAGGTTGCGTACATTGTCGCGTGTTTGTAAGTGTGTTGTTGCTAACATGTCTGTTTGCACTGAACGCACATTTTCTGTGTTTTTGAGTCCAATTAGTTGGTTTGAAATCAGGTTTGATTAGTTCGTAGAGAGGTTTAACCCTTTCTGCGTAATTTAAAATGTAAGTTCTTCCGAAATTCAGGAATCCTAGAATTTACTGTAAGTTTTTCAGCGTTTTTGGAGGTTGGAGCAGTGTACAGTTTTCTAAAAAGATTGCTGCCAGGCTTTTGCCTTCACTTGAAAGTTTGTATCCTAAGAAAAGGACGTTGAGGTGGGCAATTCTTGATTTCTTAAAATTGAATTTGTACCCTTCTGAGGAGAATCCAAGTATTATGGTGTTCACCCTGGTCAAGTGCCTGTCCAAATCATCATCTGTAAGATAGATGTCATCGACATAAGATAATGCCTCATCATCATACGTTTGTAGTAACTCTGTTACTTTGGCTGAAAATAATCCAGGACTGTTCTTGAATCCCTGGGGGAGACAACAAAAGTGTCGCTGTGTTCCCATTATTGAGAAACGGTCAAATACCTGCTTTCAGGTGCAATATTTTGACAGAAGAAACCGTTTGAAATATCTAATGTCGTGTTTGTATTTCTTGCCAACGATGTTATTCATCAGTGCTGCACTGTGTGAATTTTATACTGCAAAGGTTTTGCAGCAAGAGTTTAAATGTCTGTAATTCAAAACTAGACAATATGTTTCGTCTGGTTTGGAGACAGGAAACAAAGGATTGTTCATTAAGTAGGTGCATATTTCAATCACCCCCTGGTTTTCAAGTTGATCTAAGATCTCCCTGACTTGTTTTTTAGCTTCCTGCTTTACTGGATACTGCCTCTGAGCAGTAGGTTGATTTTTTAACTGGATTTTATGGTGAGGAGAGTCCTCATCCCATCCCACATGATTTTTATATAATGCTGGAGCCTGGGCCACAGCCCATTTTCTGGCTTAGGTGTATTTTTTATGAATAGGAGTATGATTAGAGAAGGCTGGCATAATGATCTCTTCGCCATGTGGGCACTCCCTGAAAAATTCTGGTGGCCAGTCTTGTTCAGCCAGAAGGATGTCATAACCCTTTGATAGTTTTTCCCAAAAGAGTGCTTTTATTTTCCTAGTTATGTCCCCCTCTATCCGGAGTGTTACTTCGTATAACTTATGGGGTACACTAACCCTGGTGTCGGCAGTTTCAACCTGAATGCATTCATTCAGATCCACTGTCTCCAGATGATCTTTCAGGATCCTGTGAGCTATGGTTACCTCTGCTGCGCTGTCCAGCATTGTCTGGGCCCACTCCCCGTTCTTGAGTTGTGTCCTCAAGATCCTCGGCATGTCTGATTTTAATACTTGCTACCTTCTTTTTGGAGAATTGAGTTTTCTTATCTTTTAGAACGTGTTGATCGTCTTTGGACTTCACGTTTTCTTCTATGTGTTCTGATCGTCCTTTTTCGGATTTCTGCGAGGAAGTCTGAAAGGTACGAGAGGATCGTGTATCAGTATCTTGACATCTATCAGGTTTTCTTAAATTATCCCTATTTGTAAGGTTATACCTCTTTTCAGAGTGCTCCTTTTGAGGAGATCTTCCTCTGGACTGAGAGTGCTTCTCTTTAGGAAGTGACTGTCTACTATTTTCTCATTTCTTTTTAGGAGTAGTTAGATTGTTTTTGGTAAAACTTTTTCAGGATTTTCTGTTAGTTTGGGCTTTACAGGTTTCCCTCCCAAACTATCTCTTCCTAGTTCTTCATAGGATTTTTCAATAATTCTGGCAAGTTCATACGGTTGCTCAGTAATATCGAGTTCTTTTAATTTTTGGCGGATTGCCACGGATGCTGCTTCACCTTCAATGTTAGATAATAAAATAGCTGAGACCTGTTTGAAATCTTTCAGTAATTTCGTACCAAGATTCAAGGCTGCTTCTGGACTGTATTCATTTTGAATTTGTCTCAGAAGTCTGGTATTACCGCCATAGACGGGACACCATGTGTTTTTGTGTAGATTGAAGCATAGACTGTACCCCAAGTGTCACAGTCCTCCACGTGTGGTGCTATCCCCATTGGTAAACAGATTGTTAGAATCCTGTGTTTCTCATGAAGTGTACTATCGGGAAATACTGCCTCTATTTGAGTAATTTTCTGGGCTAACCAGAATGGAATGTGTTCCCTTTTTGCGGGCAACTTACCGATGACTGACTGTATAGTCTGTGGTGTGATTTTGTTTGTGTTCCCCTGATGAGGGGTGTGCTGTGGAATTCTTATAGCAGGTTGGACTATTACAGTCCGCATGACATATTGTACCAATTGTCTATGTATTTTAATTAATTGTTTTAGCTGAGCTAATAGTTCTACATCTGACATTCTTTCAATTTCAGGATGTGGTGTATAGCTGGCTAGTACCGGCCATGTTGCTCCTGGTCTACCTAGTGGACCGAGCCTGGTAATGTGATTTTGATGTTGTAGGGCGCCTTTAAACCAGAGCTGATGCTCTTGGTAAGTTACTGGAATTTCAATGTCCTCAAAAGGAACGTATTCCGGTGGATGTTCCTCTATCTTATAGAAGTGGGACACATGTGTTGTTGGATTTGCTTGTGGAAAGACAATCCATGAATAGAATACCTCTGTCTGCCGATATTCATGTGCCTCTATGACAAAAATGAGCCTACCACCTCTTGCTGATAGGCCATTTTCTATAAGCTTTACAGCTATGGTTTTCCTTACATTTTCCCAGATGATTATAGCATCCACATCGTCTTCATTAAACCCTGTGGTGTCAAGACCTGATCGATGAGTTCCAGATCCACCGGCTTCGATGTTGTCGTTATTCATTATTGTTTAATGAAAGTTTGCAGAGCAAGTCTCAAGGAAATAAAGATAAGGTACACAATATTTTGGAACACTGTATCCTTCAACGTTGAACAAAACCAAAAACGAATTCATACGGCGGATATTTTATCCTTTAACCTACTCCAGACGTCCATTGGAGTTTTTACGGGGAAAAGGGGTCTCTGTGAAAAGCACGACTGAGTTACTCTAGTATCTAGCGTTAAATTAGTGCCTTACCAAACGTTGGGCGCCATGTAGTGTAGTTCCTATATTCCCAATAGGCTCTGTGCATTGGAATAATATATCCTATAGATTAGACGAAGGACTGAGGCCTACTAGGTCTCTATCGAAATATATTAGATTTAATTGTGAGTGCCAGCTAACTTAGAGGTCACTAGAAACCTTCTTGAATAAACAAGAAGGGATTAGTTTCTGACAACCGCATAAACATGACAACTTTGTTTCCCCAAGATAATACTGATCATCGGGGGGGGCGTGGCAAGCCAGCCAAACATGGTGGACGCAACTTGCTAGAGCTCCGTCCACAGGGCCCCTAATTTTCCTTTATTTATCCTGAGGAAGTGCTTCTTTCTGCTCGCACTATGCGGAGCTGATGTGAGGACATGCCGGGGAGCCGCCGTGACGTAGCGAAGCTCGGATTGCTGCGGTAGCAGTGGCGGCATAGTGACCAGGCTTCGGTGGTGCTCAGCGGCCGGCAAGGGTGCGAAACCCGCCCGTAGTCTTGGCGCCCTCAGGAACCGCCCACGGCATAGCGGAGGGCAAGTCCGGGAATGACAGACCCGGTCTTGGGCTCTGGGCCTTTGAGGTGGCGTGCGGTGGGCCGAGGCGGGCCCAGAGGACACCGGCGAGTGGAAGGTGGCGCTCGGAGGGGTTGGACAGTGCCCCGCGCCTGCGATCAAGGGCACGGCGGATACTGAGGTGGCGGACCCTGGAGTGCCGGAGACTGAGGGTGGAAGACTGCTAAGGTCCCGAGCAGCTCTGCGCGTGCCCCTTTGAGCTGTGGTAGGGCCGCGGCCCCATGCACACATTGGACTGCTGCCCCGCAAGGGAGGCAGCGGGGCGGGGTCCTGGTCATCTGCCGACACCAAGGAGGACAGCAGTGAGGAGCGGGTTTGGGGCCGAGCCTGCGGCGCCCATGCGCTGACACTGATGCGCGACCGGGAGGCTCACTGAAGGCCCGGGCTGGAGGTGGCGGCATACCAGAACCCCCACAGGGCGCCGCAGGAGGCCCGTCACAGAAGCTGCAAGTTGGGAGGAGGTGACTTGCTCCCAGAGTAAACCCAGCGGGAGGCAGCTCAGGCGACTAACACCGGGCACCTTACTTTTGGCATGGGGAGCTGCCGGGTGACGCTGCAGGTGCTACTAGACCCCTGAAGGAGGATTGCCGGGACAAGGCTGGGGGTCGTCCTGCACTAGGGCCGCATCAAACCTGAAAGGACACTGGCCATTGAAGAGGTGGGTCGCCGCACCAAGTCGGGTGCGTCAGGAGGGGACATGAGAAGGCGGCGGAGGCAGCTGAATTTGGCTGGGTGGTGGAGACAACGAGGCACGGCGGAGCGCATTGTCTCTACGCACGACTAGACGGAGGCTGGGTGCGGCTGGGCCTGGGTGCCATTTTTGACACTGCTGCATCGGACGGTCCCTGCCCCTGGGATATCTGGGACGCTGTGCCCCACTGCTGTTGCTGGTAGGATTTGGGGCTGCACCGGTTACGTTGTGCCTGATCTTCTGTGCTACTGGAGCTGATACGCCCCTCAGCGTATCAGCTCCAGTAGCACATCTGCACATCTGCTGGAGTCTGCACACCCACTGGACTGGGCGACGGCCTGCCCTGGAGCTTCTAGGCGACAACCCCTGACGGTGACAACAAGGCCCGGTTGGTTTCATCCTGCCCTGCGCACGCAAGTACCTGAATTGGTGGGGGTGCCACTAGATGCCCACAGTGCAGCAGATCGTGATGGGCCGGCTTCGGGACAAGTCTCAAACGAAGCAGGAGGCGACGAGCGACCCAGGCCCCACGCCGGAGCGCAGGCGGGAAGACATGGAGCCTGTGGCCACCCTGGCGGCAAAGATGGACACCGTTTTGGTGGCGGTCGAGCGCACTGGAGCCACCCTGGCACAAACTAAGACCTCCCTGGAAGCCCGGATAGACAAAGTCACATCCGACTTCACGCTCCTACACGCGGACCATCGTAAATTGTCGGAGTCAGTTGCCACACAGCGTCAGTCGGTCCAAGAACTCCAGCCTGTAGTGCAAAGCCACACTTCAGCATTGCAAGACTTAATGGACAGGGTTCATGCACTGAAAGACCGAGCGGAGGACGCGGAAGGGCGTTCCCGGCGCAACAACGTCCGGGTAGTCGGCCTGCCGGAGGGAGAAGAAGGGATGAACCCTGAGCAGTACACAGAGACATGGCTGCAGACACTTGTGCCGCCTGGGACGCTGTCCCCGCACTTTGTGGTGTAGAGAGCACATAGAGTGCCGGCGCAGGCTCGGCGGCCCGGGGCTCGGCCTCGTCCGTTTCTCTTCAAACTCCTCAACTACCATGACCGGGATGCAGTACTCCGAGAAACCAGGAAGATGAATGACCTCACTAACGCGGAAGCAGCAGCCGAGTTAGACCGCTGTTTTCCGCCTGGGGAAGCGACTGCTCCTCGCGCTAGACGCCGTTCCCGCTAGACGCTGCCTGCAATCACCGGGGCCAGGAACTACACGTACCAAGGTGACATTAACATCGACAACTATAAATTGAGGCGATATCTTCCCCCAGCCACCGGATTGCCCGCGGGGGCACCGGTAGGACTGCCCTATCGAAAACCATCTTTTGGTACTATCACTAAGAACAGACTGACCTACTCGGTGTATTATTCCCCAAGACAGTAGGTGATTCACAACCTGAAAGCTTGAATTGAATTCACAGCTGACCAGCCTGATTGGTGCCCGATCCAGACCATTCATTGGACCACGGCCAAGCCAGCTCACTACCCCCCTTCCCCCGCCCCTTCCCACCCCCGTCCTGAGGAAGACCCGCCGCCGAGGTCCTAACAACCCATGAGCACCAGGGTCGAAACGTCGACGCTTTTATAACCATTGTGCCTGTACCCAATACGTCCCCCCCCCCCACCCCCTCCGACCAAGTGTGTGGACAGGCACACACTAATAGCGGAAGGTTGCCCGCTTTGTTCTACTGTAAATATTAGAACTATGCACTTAATTTCTTCTTTTCCTTCTCCAAACACTTGAGCACCCTTTACTCTCTCACTGACTATACTTAAATAGTCCTTGCGCCGTTTTCTTCATTACTATTGTTTTATAAAAATTGTAAATAAATATGTAATATTCTTTCAAAGTACATTCTTTGAGTGTGGTTACAATGTTTTGAAATTATCAATATGCCAGGGTATTTGCTCATTTTCATTTAATGTGGAGCCAATCCAAATAAGATGTATATCTCCCTCATTTAGCTTGAGTCTAAGTATGCTGATTTAATTTGCATTTCCAGAATTTAAAAATACCTTTCATGTAAAGTTTGTTTCCTGATTGATAGTCAAGGACCACTGTTTCGTAAACCACAGTGCAGCAGATCGTGATAGGCCGGCTTCGGGACAAGTCTCAAACGAAGCAGGAGGCGACGAGCGATCCAGGCCCCACGCCGGAGCGCAGGCGGGAAGACATGGAGCCTGTGGCCACCCTGGCGGCAAAGATGGACACCGTTTTGGTGGCGGTCGAGCGCACTGGAGCCACCCTGGCACAAACTAAGACCTCCCTGGAAGCCCGGATAGACAAAGTCACATCCGACTTCACGCTCCTACACGCGGACCATCGTAAATTGTCGGAGTCAGTTGCCACACAGCGTCAGTCGGTCCAAGAACTCCAGCCTGTAGTGCAAAGCCACACTTCAGCATTGCAAGACTTAATGGACAGGGTTCATGCACTGAAAGACCGAGCGGAGGACGCGGAAGGGCGTTCCCGGCGCTCATCGTCCGGGTAGTCGGCCTGCCGGAGGGAGAAGAAGGGACGAACCCTGAGCAGTACACAGAGACATGGCTGCAGACACTTGTGCCGCCTGGGACGCTGTCCCCGCACTTTGTGGTGGAGAGAGCACATAGAGTGCCGGCGCAGGCTCGGCGGCCCGGGGCTCGGCCTCGTCCGTTTCTCTTCAAACTCCTCAACTACCATGACCGGGATGCGGTACTCCGAGAAACCAGGAAGATGAATGACCTCAAAGTGGTTAACAGCCATGTGATGTTCTTCCCGGAATACACTGCAAGAGTGCAGAGGAGGAGAGGCTCGTACCTGGCAGTAAAAAAGCAGCTGCGAGAACTGGAGTTGCCTTACTCCCTGCTCTTCCCCTCCCGCCTGCGGGTGGTCACTAACGAGGGCACACGCTTCTTCGAGGCCCCATCGGAAGTCTGGGACTGGCTGGAAGAGACCGGGCAATGATCGGGGACATGGCCCACAGGCCCGGAAGAGGGCGGATGGCAAGAGCAGCGCTCCAGGAGACGGAGGAGGATGATGGGGACCTGGCGAGGAGCAGGAGTGAGCAAGGTCGCACCCAGCCCAGAGAAGATGCGGCAGGAGCGGCAAGAAGCGCTAGAGGCGGTTGCGACATTGGGGGCGGTGAATTCTGCCGGCTGTTCAGACTACTGGCAGCAAAGCGAACTGGACCTGAGCGGCTCATCCTCACCATCTACCGAGATGTCGGAAGACATTGGCCTGCCCGTGGTGACGCCCCAGACAGATGACCTTCTTATGTGACTGGATGCAGAACTATGATGGTCAGATTGCCGACTCTGTGTTCAATATCCTGTTTGCTGTTTCCTTTACGTACCTACTGCAACGCGCTCCCAAAATATGTTACTGGCTCCCTTAGCTGGTGCAGTCTTGAGATTATGCATAGCTCACGCAATGCAGGTGCGCTTCCCAGTTTAGGATTAGGTGATAATCAGTATCAGGCACACGCGGTGGCCTCTATGGGTGGCTGACACTGGCTCTGCGCGATACCCAGATTACTCCTTCCCAAGCACTTCTCAGAAGTCCAATGGCCCTAGGTGAGGGAGCGCCTTGGTTGGACTGTTGGCTGCGCGCTTCACTGCATACACTTTGCGTTGAAAAAACGTATCATTAAGAGGTAGATCCAATTTCTGGTTTGGACGTATGCCCCGTTGGGAACTCGGAAAGAAAAACCAAAGGTGGTGATGGACGGAGCGTTGACAATACAAACACTCACCCCCAGTCAACTGATCTGGGTTTAATCCATCACCGTTCTTTAGCTCACTCCGCCACCCCAGTTCAGACATGGCCATATGCAAATCAGTCTGACCCTGTGCCTCATGGGAACTGTCCAGCCCGAACTGCCAAGCCATGTCTTCCCTGGACCAGAATCAAGCTTCCCAGGACCGGTTTCTGGCATTACAGCCGTCTTCAGCCGGGCTTGCTTGACTCCAGTGGCAACGTGAACAAGGGACTCACGTCTGAGCATACCCTGCCAACTTAGGGCAAACAAAGAAAAACCAAAGGTGATGATGGACAGAGCGTTGACAATACAAACACTCACCCCCAGTCAACTGATCTGGGTTTAATCCATCACCGTTCTTTAGCTCACTCCGCCACCCCAGTTCAGACATGGCCATATGCAAATCAGTCTGACCCTGTGCCTCATGGGAACAGTCCAGCCCGAACTGCCAAGCCATGTCTTCCCTGGACCGGAATCAAGCTTCCCAGGACCGGTTTCTGGCATTACAGCCGTCTTCAGCCGGGCTTGCTTGACTCCAGTGGCAAAGTGAGCAAGGGACTCACGTCTGAGCATACCCTGCCAACTTAGGGCAAACAAAGAAAAACCAAAGGTGATGATGGACGGAGCGTTGACAATACAAACACTCACCCCCAGTCAACTGATCTGGGTTTAATCCATCACCGTTCTTTAGCTCACTCCGTCACCCCAGTACAGACATGGCCATATGCAAATCAGTCTGACCCTGTGCCTCATGGGAACAGTCCAGCCCGAACTGCCAAGCCATGTCTTCCCTGGACCGGAATCAAGCTTCCCAGGACCGGTTTCTGGCATTACAGCCGTCTTCAGCCGGGCTTGCTTGACTCCAGTGGCAAAGTGAACAAGGGACTCACGTCTGAGCATACCCTGCCAACTTAGGGCAAACAAAGAAAAACCAAAGGTGATGATGGACGGAGCGTTGACAATACAAACACTCACCCCCAGTCAACTGATCTGGGTTTAATCCATCACCGTTCTTTAGCTCACTCCGCCACCCCAGTTCAGACATGGCCATATGCAAATCAGTCTGACCCTGTGCCTCATGGGAACAGTCCAGCCCGAACTGCCAAGCCATGTCTTCCCTGGACCGGAATCAAGCTTCCCAGGACCGGTTTCTGGCATTACAGCCGTCTTCAGCCGGGCTTGCTTGACTCCAGTGGCAAAGTGAGCAAGGGACTCACGTCTGAGCATACCCTGCCAACTTAGGGCGAACAAAGAAAAACCAAAGGTGATGATGGACGGAGCGTTGACAATACAAACACTCACCCCCAGTCAACTGATTTGGGTTTAATCCATCACCGTTCTTTAGCTCACTCCGCCACCCCAGTTCAGACATGGCCATATGCAAATCAGTCTGACCCTGTGCCTCATGGGAACAGTCCAGCCTGAACTGCCAAGCCATGTCTTCCCTGGACCGGAATCAAGCTTCCCAGGACCGGTTTCTGGCATTACAGCTGTCGTCAGCCGGGCTTGCTTGACTCCAGTGGCAAAGTGAGCAAGGGACTCACGTCTGAGCATACCCTGCCAACTTAGGGCGAACAAAGAAAAACCAAAGGTGGTGATGGACGGAGCATTGACAATACAAACACTCACCCCCATTCAACTGATCTGGGTTTAATCCATCACTGTTCTTTAGCTCACTCCGCCACCCCAGTTCAGACATGGCCATATGCAAATCAGTCTGACCCTGTGCCTCATGGGAACAGTCCAGCCCGAACTGCCAAGCCATGTCTTCCCTGGACCAGAATCAAGCTTCCCAGGACCGGTTTCTGGCATTACAGCCGTCTTCAGCCGGGCTTGCTTGACTCCAGTGGCAAAGTGAGCAAGGGACACACGTCTGAGCATACCCTGCCAACTTAGGGCGAACAAAGAAAGCCCAAAGGTGGTGATGGACCACTCGACCACCCTGTTGGACTGTTAGTTCTGGTTTATGCGTTCCGGAAGCGGCACTCAGAGTTCCCCCCCGAGAGGCTACACCTTGGCCCCACATGGAACCCCCTTCTGGTCCCCGGGTGGCTACCGTGCGACCCCACATGTGGCATGCACTAACATCATGACGTGGAACATCCGCGGCATGCACACCACCTCACGCCGCTACTCTGTCTTCTCCTATCTGCAGCGCCACAAGGTGAGGATCGCGCTCCTGCAGGAGACACACATGTCCCAGATAGAACTGGATAGACTCCGTAGGCACTGGAGAGGGCAGGTCTACGGTACAACATACTCAGCGCATGCGTGCGGCACGTTGATTTGGGTGAGGGCTGGGGTCCCTTTTATATGCGAAGACACTCAGGTGGACCCGGAAGGACGCTAAACGGACAGGAGGTCCTGCTGGGATCTCTATATGCCCCTAATACGGATCAGCCCTCCTTCCTGTCAAATTTAAATCAGATTCTTCATCCGTATATGGGCCTCCCTTGGTTGCTCGGAGGGGACTTTAACATGGTTCTTGACACACACTTAGACCGCTCCTTCCCACCCCTTCGTGCTGCGTCGACGGGACAGGCTCTGCGGGACTGGCTATCACATTGGGGAATGCTATGGTGCGTACAGCACCCTACAGACAAAATGTACTCATACTACTCGCCAGTCCATGACCTGCATGTCCGCTTGGACCGCATAATAGGCTCCCAGTCCCTGCTCCCGCTCCTGGCTAGGTCAGAATACCTAGGTAGGACACACTCAGATCACAACCCCTTATGGTTCCAACTGAGCTGGGAAGCGGACCGGGCCCCGGTGCCTACATGGCGGCTGCAGCCAGCCGCGCTGGAAGACGCCGAGTTCCGGTCCTTATTGGGTACAGCCATCCCAGGCCTATTTTGAAGAGAATGCGGAGACGGCCAGCGACCCCATGGTGGAATGGAATGCGCACAAAGCGAATATTCGCGGGCATTGTATAGGTGCCACGTGGAACATACGTGCTACAGTGTCGGCTTCCCTGACTCGTTTAGAGTCCGAGCTCCTGCGCTACGAGAGGGAAGGTGAGGGGACTGGTAGGCACTCGACCAGGCTCAATGACCTTTGCGGTTAACATGCGGTGCTTATTGAAAAACTGAGATGCCACAATAACGCGGCGCATACGGCCAGGACACACGCCAAGGCGGATAGAGCTGGCCACCTATTGGCCTAGCTAATGCAAAAGGTGGGCCGCGGCGCCCCAATCGGTGCCATTCGCGCAGGGGGAGGGGAGGTGGTATATACGCAGCACAAAATACATCGGGCGCTGACTGATCACTACCGGGAACTTTATAGGGCCCGAGGTACTGGCCCTAGACAGAGTTCCAGGATTCAGTTGAACTACCCGCAGCCACTGAAGACCAGAAAGCCGTGCTCAATGCCCCGCTTACTCTAGAAGAAGTGGGAGATGCGATCCAGGCACTAGCGACCGGGAAATCCCCGGGGCCTGACGGCCTGCCAGCCGAATACTACAAGGCAAAAAATACTAGCGCCCCGGCTCCTTCATCTATATAACGCAGCGATAGACGCAGGTCTATTCCCACCGTCTTTGCGGGAGGCATTTCTAGTGTCCCTACCCAAGCCTGACAGAGACCCCACGGCCTTGGGCTCCTACCGCCAGCTGGCAATGCTTAATACCGACTACAACATTTTTGTCAAAATCCTTGCAGAGCGCCTGGCACCGACGGTCTCCCACTTAGTTCACCCGGATCAAAATGGGTTTGTGCCAATGCGGTCCACATCCCTGAACCTCAGGAGATATTTCAGGGTAGTGGCGGAGGCGACGAGGGACTGGCCTAGGGCAGGGTGCCTGGTGTTAGACCTGGAAAAGGCATTTGACTGTCTAGAGTGGGGCTACCTGTTATCGGTGCTAGAGAGTTACGGGCTGGACATAAACTTCCTGCAGATGGTGGACCTCCTCTACCGGGATCCTGTGGTTCATGTGTGACTGGGGCCATATGTCTCGGAGGCTGTGGCGGTGGGCAGGGGCACCCGGCAGGGGTGCCCTCTGTCCCCATTACTCTTCGCGCTGGCCATGGAGCCCCTGGCAGAGTCCATGAGACAGACCCTGGATGATGGCATCCCCCTGGGCGACGGCACTCACCAGGTGTCGCTATATGCTGACGACCTGTTCGTATTAGTCAGGGATGTGGACCGCATACCAGAGCTGCTGGCCCAACTGTTGAGCCACTTAGCTGGACTATTGGGGCTCCGGGTCAACGCAGGCAAGTCCTGCCTCTATGCATTCAGCAGCGAGGTAGACGATCCAGAATACCACCTCCATGGCACGAGAGTCCAATGGAAAGCAAACACGTTTAAGTACTTGGGGGGTCCAGATCTACCGTCAGCCAGCCGACCTCTTCGACGGGAACTTGGGACGAGCGGTGGCAGCGCTCAAGTCCCAGATCGGCTTTTGGTCCACTCTCCCCTTGACGCCCACAGGCAGAGTGGCCCTTGCCAAAATGGTTATGCTTCCCCGCCTTCTGTACAATTTTACTAATCTGGCCATATTTATACCTGCCTCCTTTTTTTCCATGCTTAACAAGGTCCTGCGCGACTTCATCTGGGGTGGGTCCCGGCACCGGCTGTCGCTTGGGAAACTGTTCCTACCCGCAGACAGAAGTGGATTGGCCGCTCCCTGCTTTGAGCATAACTATCTGGCGGCGCAGCTCCAATGGATCGCCCTCTGGTTAGCGGATAGGGGGAGAGAGGACACTGCCACGAGCGAGCGGGTCACCGCGCTCTTCGATCCACTGGCGACACCGGCGCATCCCACCCCGTTACTGTTGGCGGTGGCATTCAAATGCTTCCGCAGGGCACTGTTACTCATGAGAATGGTGCTCCCTTACGCGCCTCCGGTGCCGCTGGAAGGCTCGCCGGGGGGGTGAGGGGGTTCTTACATGCCACATGTTGGAGCAATGGCATGAAGCGGACGTCCAGACACTGGGCGACTTATACAGAGATGGAACACTGCTACAGTACAAGACTATAGGCACCAAAGATGGACTTCCCCCTGTGGGGTTCCTGATGCACCGCTCCCTCACGGCATGCATGACGGCTAGGTGGGGAGATATTACAGCGGAGCCTCAACAACATCTGACCGTGCAATATCTCCATGTCATGGGTATGGGTAGGTATCTAATTAAGTGGTTCGCTGCATCCCTGAGGGCGCACACGGAGCTGGACTTGGCCACACTGCGTGGCAAATGGGAGCAGGACTTAGGGCGAGCACTCGCCGATAAGGAGTGGGAGAAAATCCTTAAAAGTCCGGTGCGAATCCCCAGAAATATGCGCTTCCGCCAAATTCAAATCTACATAGTACACGGGGCCTATCTCACGCCCGACTTAATAAACAAATACTTTCACAGGACCGACGCGTCCTGTCCCAGATGCGGTGCGGTGAAGGCAGATCTTCTCCATCTTCTGTGGCATCGCCCAGGGTTGGGCGCTTACTGGAGGGACATTAGCAAACTACTTGCGCAGTGCACCGGCCGCACCATCCCCTGTAGCTGGCCTGAATACCTCTTGCATCATTTTAAGCGCTCACCCAAAGACAAGTTATCGTCCCGCTTCCTGGACCTGGGGATGGTGGTGGCAACACGCCTCCTCACTAGGAGGTGGAAGGCGAGCGACCCACCTAGCATGCAGGCATGGATTCTGTCCCTTCAGGCGTGGGCTCGGGCGGAATGGACTGCCATACGACGGAAGGAAACAGTAGGGCTTCGCAGGGAGCCTATGGCAGAACACTGGGAACGCATGCTTAACGCCCTACAAACAACGGGGAACACTATAGGCGAGGGGATGGCAGGGGACTAGACAGGCATACTGGGCGATAGGGGGGTGCAAAGCGGGCAGTACACCTGACACCTAGGTTGGTGCACAACACAATGTTGCAGCGCAGGGGCAGTGGAGGTTGGAGGCATGCGCGCTCGGGAGGAGGGAGCGGGGGGGGATCGACGGGGGCGCCGGGATGGGGAAGGGGTCGGACTGTAATGTATTTTTGTGACTATGCCGCAGTTTGTTGGTTCTGATTTGTTACAAAAGACTTTCTGCAGTTGCTCTATAAAAAATCACTTCTGTACACAGGGCTGGAGTGCACATGCTCCCCTATGTTATGGATGTGTCCAGGCGCCTACCCTGATCTTTGTATTGTCTATGTGTAACGTTGCAGCGCCTCACAGGTATGTTATTCTGCTCATGTACTCAAAGCTTGACATGGCCGAAGAGATGTAATGTTTGAAACACCGCACTTGTTGTAATGTCTAAATAACATAAATGCCAATAAACAGATTTGACCAAAAAAATAAAACTGATCATCAGAGTCGTGGAAACAATAAATAGATATTTCACTCAGTCAATCGTGCATGCTTCGTTTCACCAAAGGTGCAGAGAAATAGATAGACGGGCGTTTTCAATAAAAGGTTTTATTGAACAGTCTTCTTTCTCAAGCATAAGAAATAAACTGCTACAATCGTTAAACTGGTTGTAAAATAATACTGTAAGAGCATTGTATGGTTCCTAAACCATAGATAAATACATTCTTAAATAACAGAGGCTAAAAGTACTCAACTGGTGCTTCTAAAATACGCCTACCCGATGTACCTAACCCAAGCATAGTACGAGGGAAGAAGTAATTGAGGTGTAGAATAAATATAGTATTCTTTTGCCAAGAATCTGTCCAGGATTTCTCTTAGGGTCTAATCAGCTCCGAACCTTGATTTGGAATGAAGAAGGTCAGGCTCAGGACTCGATTTCCCAACAACCCGCAAGGGTAGCTTGGAAACACTGGAGCTGGATTTCTCAGCAGGAGAAAAGACAGCGTCTCAGTGCGTCTGCTGGAAGGTCGGCTTCCTTCGGCACTTGCAGTAGCAAGATGCGTCGGGCAAGTACATAGTCGAACTGCTCCAAACCACCGTGTGTTTGCTAAGGCAAGTGTGGGCATATTTATACCTTGAAGTTGCCGAGTTTGACGTAAAGGTGGACATAATAATGTCATTAAAGATTCTCAGTTCTTTGAAAACACCATGAGTTCTTGGACAAGTCAGTATTCGAGCAAGGGGAAGTCCCTAGCCGTTGAAGCTGAGTTTTCCAAGAAATCGTTGTAGATTTTCTGAACTAGTGGAAGTAGTCCTGCCGTATTTTGACTGCATGAGCTATGTCTAAATATGGTTATGATTCTTATGCCTATATAAGAACATAGTGATTTAAACCTATATAAGGGCATGAATCGGGAAAATTACAACCCCACTGTACACCACTCCACAGTCTATGCTATTCCACTATTTGCTATTCTTCTGTATGCTATTCCACTGTACTGCACTCTACGCTATTCTACTCTACACCACTCCACTCTACGATGTTACACTGCATGCTATTACACTCTACCTCACCCCAAAATACACCACTCCAGTCTACACAACTTCACTTTACCCCACTCCTCTGTATTCTACTACACTACATGCTATTACCCCTCACGCCACTCCATTTTACACTACTATTTTATACTCTATTACACTCTATGCCACTCCAATCTACGCTATTCCACTTTATGCCACTCCAGTGTATTCTCCACTCTATAAAACTCTAGTAAACTCTATGTCGCTCTACTAGACTATACTCCACTCTATCCCCATACACTCCAGTGTCCAAATTTGCTTTCAACTCTATGCATGTACACTATTAATTATACAACACTCTACTCCACTCTAAAACAGTTTCCAACACTATACGACACAGCACTCCACTCTGCTGTATGAGATGCCACTACAATGTATAACAGTTTCCTCAACTCTATGCTATGTCACTTCAATGTATGCCACCCCATTCTGAACTAATCCACTGTAACCTACTTTGCTGTACACCACTCCACTCTATTCTACTCTATGCCACTCTACTGTACAGTATTCCACTGTAAGCTACTTCACTGTATGCTACTACACTTTACCTTAATCCACTCTACGCCACTACAGTGTATGGCACTTCACTCTATGCTGCTCCATTTTATGACACTCTCCATCACACTATATGTACACTATATAACTCCACTTTATAAAAGTCTACCACACTTCATGGCACTGTACGACATTCTAATCCACTATATCCCCCTACACTCCACTGCCCAACTCTATACTCCACTCTATGCCCGTACACTTCAATGTGCAACACTCTATTCCACTAGTCAACACTTTTCTATATAACACAGCACTCCACTCTACAGTACGAGACTCCACTCAAATTTATAAGAATTGACTACCTACACTACACCAGTACACTCCACTCCATGCCAGTCTACTATACTTCACACAAATACACTATTGTTCTTTTCCCCACGCTATTCTACATCACTCTACTCAACTTTACTCAACTGTATGAGACTTAACTTCACTCTTACACTACTATACAACAATCCACTCTACGGAGCTCCACTGTTTCACACATTTCTGTACTCTGTGCCACTCCTCTCTACAACACTCTATTACACTGCATGCCATTCTCCTACACTTTACTCCTGACTATACCCTTCACTCCACTGTACATTGTATGCCACTGTACAACACTCTAGTCGGATACTCTACTCCACTGTACAACACTTTACGCGACTATTTGTATGTCAGTGCACCCCAATTTAATCTACTCTACTCTGACACACTACTCCACACTATGCTCTACCAAACTCAACAACACTACTGTACTGTACTGTACACCCCTTCATTCCACATAAATCAACTAGACTGTATTTATTTATAACATCTTATACAGGGCGAACAAGAACCCGAAGTTTGTCAGAGCGCTTAACAAAAGGGTGAAAGGAAGGTCCAATTTCTACATCAAGTAAGAATACAAAACATAAATAATCGCATGATTCACAGACAAATGACACAAAGCAGAGTAACACAAAAAACAGGTATATAGCGGGCTACGAGGGGGGCATACAATGCGGTAAAGAATCGCAGCATCACATGATGGAACAGTGGTTGTAGGACCTTAGAGTGGAGTCTCACTTGATGTAGCTATTGAACCTTCCTTCCACCCTTTTGTAAAGCGCTCTGATAACCTTCGGATTCTATTATACTGTGTGCTATGGAAGGACAACTGCAATAGAAAATGTTGTAATTAATGTAAAATAGCATCACCACTCCCCAAATGTTACTGAAATAGAAGTGAGAGAGGTTTTACAAGACATACGAAAGGGAAGAACTAGTACTCAGGAATCCACAACCAAAAAAAGACATACTACCCAAAGTCTATGAACACATAACTGGCCAACTACCATCTATCCCCACTTTAAAACGTCTTAATTACATGCACTAAAGGCATCAATGACACCCTATCCGCTCTTACAAGATACCAGGACATACCAGACCATTTAACAATTATACATAAAGAGGAACCCTTCCTTTTGCATGACAATAAAAATAATAAGAAACAAAAGCTAATCTTCTCCACTGTAAACAACTTAATGAAACTTATCCAATGTCAAACCTGGATGATGGATGGGACCTTTAATATGTATCCCAAATCATTCTCTCAGGTATATGCCGTACATGATGAATATTAAAACACCAATATCCCTTTCATATATGCTTTCCTCCCTAATAAACAAAGCAGTATCTACTACCAACTCCTAAAGTATTTAAAACAATACATAACTGCTACCCCCAGAAAATGATCATAGGCTTTGAACAAGCTATGATTCAAATAATACTAACAATATACCCACACACAGCAGTAAAAGGCTCTACACTAAACCAACAAACTAAAAAAATTTACAACATGCTTCAAAGTAAAATCCAAATTTTCATAAATAACAAAGGAGTAGACTACTTAGAAGTAATAGCCTAATCTACCCTCTGAAATAAATATTAACCAAGCAAAAACCTCAACAACTACTACAAACTCTAACACTGCAAACCAAATATATTTTTTTTATTAATATAAATATTGTATCACATCAGTGAAAAAACAATATAAATAGAAACATTACTAATCAATGGTATAATACAAATACTAATAATATAATACCTACTGGTGGTCGCCTGTAGGTAGTTATAGTTAGGACCTTGTTTCTATTCATAAAGCGTATTGTCCTGCCAATATCTTTGGCGTCGTTTTATGAATCGTCCCGAAATTTTCAAAACTAATACGCCACTCACTTCTGCTGCTGTCATGAAAGTATTGGGGTGATTTTTCAAGCGGGGGCTGACAAATAGGGCGGAAGGTCCCAAAACGCATTTTTTTCATGTTATATTCCTTAGGAAACTTTAAACACGTCTACAGCCCGAACTGCTGAACGGAATTACACCAAATTTGGCAAAAAGGTAGCTCTTGGTTCAGAAAGCTGGTGAAAATCCAATCAGTAGTTCCTGAGAAATTGAAATATTTCTCAGAAACACCAGTGGGGACGCAAAGGATCCGCAAACCTCCCCAATCTCGTGCCTGGAATCTGATTGGCTGTCAACACTTCAAACCAGGAAGTGTTGGCAGCCATCTTGTGATTCTGTTGATCTGAGTCACAAGAAAAAATGTAAAAAAATTTGAAAAAAACGAGAAAAGGGGGCAGGGTAAAAACACACTGATCCCCTAGGCCTGCTCAGTAGGTCCCACAGGGATCCCCAGAGCCCAAAAAAGCATTTATTTCTTTTGGCGGGATTCGGGACGGATCCGCGAATCCGGGTGAATGGTTATTAAAAGAACGAAGCGTGGGCACGTGTGCTTCGTTTCCTTTAAGCCTCAAGGTGGCCAGGTGCCGTAGACAATGAAAAAATTAGACGTGCGAGCCAGCGCGGGCCCCCGCGTGACTGCCACCTCCCTGGGGCTTATAGATTGAATACGGGGGGGATTCGTGGCCCGCGCTGACCCGGGGACTGGCACCTACCTGGGGCTAATTATCTTAAATGAGGGGCCACGTGGTCCCCACAGCCCGAGGACTGCCACCTTCCCGGGGTAGTTATCTTAGATGCAGGGAGCCATGCGCCCCCTGCAGCCCCAGGGACCGCCACCTTGCCAGGGCTAAATTCATACAGATGCGTGGGGGGGCTCCAGCCCTCGCATGGAGCCCCGGGGACCACCACCTCTCCTGGGCTACATTAAAAAATAAAGTGTGGGGGGCTGGAGACCCCCTCACAGCCCCGGGGACCACCACCTCCCAGGGCTTAAATATTGTTGGAGGGAGGCAGAGCGGCCCCCCGCTTGTGGATCCGTAACTGGCCCTGGAGACTGCCACCCCCAGGGCCGGATCCAGCAATGTCCCGGGGTGCCCATCCCCGGTACATTGCAGATTGCTATGGCTTGGCAGAAGCACTGCTCCCACCAAGCCATAGCAAACTCTACTCCGCTTCATGGAAGCGAGAGCATGAAAAATGCTCTTGCTTCCATGAAGCAGAGATGAATTGCTTTTGGGCAGCAGTAGCTGCAGGTTTGCAATGCCATCTCTCACAGGAGGCGGTGAGCCGGCAGGGACTGTGGGGGCCTTGAGGCTCCCCCTGCAATCTCCAACAACGTAGCCATGCCCCTGGGATGGGGTCCCCGGGGCAATATCGCCACTATCTATTTTCTTCATACAAACCCCTCTCTTTTAAATGTAATTCTTTTGAAAAAAATAGAAATGGCCTGGCCCTGGGGGGATGGGATCCTGGGGCTGAAAATGGCCTGGCGGTGGAAGGCCGCTCAATTCCCTCCCTTTAAAAAAAAATATATATATATTAAAATTGGCTGGGCCTCGGGGCATGGGGTCCCTGGGGCCGAAATCGGCATAGGAAAGCGTGGGCATTAAATAATTTGTAAAATGTGTTACTCGGTAGGAGACGCGACCCTATCACGGCGCTCAGCGCTATCCCCCCAGTCTAACATCACAGTGGATTCATGAATCCATCTTAAATAAATAATTAAATACTATAAAATTCCAGAGGTAGTGTTACAGTTGTGAACTTTTTTTTGTAGAGCTAGTGAGATTGAACTTCATAATCACATTAAAATTGACCGAGCTAGAAAAAATATAAATTAAAAGTTAAAGTTGAAAAGTGAAATGTGTTCTAGTACATTGAATTTGTGCTTTAGTTTTGCGGATTCGCGAACGGTTCGGGAATGGGGAAATATTTCCAAAGTGTATACATGTTTGAAAATATATTTCTTACACTGTTGGATTTTAGGTTGGCTCTAAGAAGAGCCGTCATGTTCATTAGGACTTTGTTCAAGCTACAATTAAGTCTGGATATACAGCTTAAGGTTGTTGAGAAACACTTTGTTCCCTTCATCTGTGAAGTGAACTCCATCACTTCTGTAGATGTTATGCATGTCAAAACGTTGATTGTTGTTATAGATAGAGCCCATGTTATGGATTCTCTGAGATAAACAAAAACAGCTTTATTAACATGCTTCCTAGCTTTATCAATCTGTGGACAGAATTGATTT
Organism: Lissotriton helveticus; assembly: GCF_964261635.1. Taxonomy (NCBI): domain Eukaryota; kingdom Metazoa; phylum Chordata; class Amphibia; order Caudata; family Salamandridae; genus Lissotriton; species Lissotriton helveticus. Next base: position 1,255,436,130 of record NC_136065.1, on the reverse strand, counting down.
GACCACTTCCATTTCTGTCTTTGGTCATATATTAGAGTATACAAAGAAAGTGTGAGGGAAAAACAACATCAGTTGTGCGAAGGTATCTATTATTAGAATTGCCAATCCTACAACACAGTCAATCTGCCTAGGTCATTGCCACCACAGTGCACACTCATGAGGTCAGGTGGTTGAGGATGCAAACAGGTTTTAACCAAAGGCATCAGTTGATGCCACTTTAATCCTCTCTGTCAAATCCATTTAATGTCTACATTTTGCAAAGCTAGGACTTTGGCAATACCTCTGCTTTCAGCATACCTTTTGCACCAGAAAACATAGCTGTGTGCTACAATCCATGCTGTTAGCTGTTGAAGGGATATGTGGAAGGCATAAAAAAACGTCTGTAGCTGAGTAATTCGGTTGGTACAATCTAAAATGGTGGAGAAGACTGTTTTTGAAAAGGTAGATAACTGATTGGCTGTTCATAAACATTGTGTATTCAAGAATAGGATGCATGTTACTTTACAGAACAAGCATCTTTCCTATTGTAGAAAAACGTTTGAAAGGTACAGTAAACAGGATAATCTAATATTTTGCAAAAGTCAACCACACCTGTTATTTGCATTTGTAAGCTAGTGCGCTGAATTTGAAAATATGGTGAACTTGTGACCTGCTGATACAATTGAATGTTGCAGAAACTTCTAATGGAAACTAGGATTAAGCAGAATGGGGGGGGGAAGGGTTGAAAGTTAACTGTGGTTTTAAAATATGAAATGGTAAGTTATATAAATGTGATATGCTTCTAAAGTAAGTTTTCCCAATTCAGTACCATGTTTAGAAGTTGTATGTTCTCAAAAAATAATACTAGTATTGTTGAAAATAGGTTTTTGAACTTCCATAAGGGTTTGCGACTCTATCACGTCGTTACACTGCAGCACCGTGGTGGTCGCGACTCCAGTAGGTTACAGAATCTGATTGGGCACTTTTAGAAGAGTGTAAGTAATACAGGGTTAATATGTGTATCCAATAGAAAGGTGTTTTAGAATTTGAACAAATGAAGGGAGTATTTTGGTTTGTTATTTACATTCATTTCTGTGCAATATGAGAGGTAAAATTTGCCATTACTGGTTTTACCCTGTTGACAGTGGTGCATCACATTTATTGTGTGGGCAACAAAATTGTTTAGGAGATTCTGATATTTTCATATTCTACAATGGTATTTCAGAGTAGAGTTACAAATGTGTAAGGTGTGTTATATATTGTGCAGGAGTGCTTTAGTGTTTGGAATGATATTTTTATCTTTGTGACAACTATTTTTAAAGCTTGCAAGGCATTAGAGAAATGCGATGTTTTAAATGTTACCAAATGTAGGAACCTTTATTGTAGTCTGTTTGGTTGTACTTAAATGAAGATTGAAATTGGTTGTACATACTAATGAATGCTTCCTGAGTCTGTAATGAAAGTAGTAGAGAAAACTGAGGTTTAAAATATGTTCACATTTGTATTAACGTGTATCACAGGTCATAAAAATCTCTGTGTGCGAATCTTCCATTACAATGCATGCGTTACATTGGGACGTGTTGTAATGGCTTGCATTGTAATAGGATGCATTGTAATGGAAGTTGTGTTGTAAAAATCATGTTGTAATAGTTTGCGTTGTAACATCATATATACATGAAATACTGAGTGAGCAGTCAGTGAATAATGGAGCTACAAGAGAAAAGTGAGGGTTAAAACATATTGGTAGATAATTGTTTATGGTAGTTTGTATGAGTCTCTGGAAAGGTACACTTGAAGTAGGCTGTATAAATTTAGATGTCAGCTTTAAATGAATGTGCTCTCTGTCAAGTTTGAATATTTCTGTGCTATCATGACTGAGGTATTTGTCTACATGTATTCTGACACGTGTTGTGCATCTGATGACTCTAACTTAACAACTTAGCTTATCATACAGCTGTACAAATCTTGCCAGCCCTACTAGAGCATTCAGTCTCAGAAACAGGCATCCGTTAGTTATGTAGGTGTCCCAGAGGCCATTGAATGCAGGGTTCAATACCCACCTGTACTGTATAATGAGGAGAAAGTAATATGTACACCTTGTTCTACTGAAATTTAGAGAGCATGTTGTGTGAAACAGAGGTATTCTAGTATTTGTAGGCTTTTTTTGATTTATCATGTCACTACAAAAAGCCACAGACACACACATTGACGCCTTGAGAAACCTGGTGAGACTTACAACAGTGAAATGAGAAGAGTTGGCCTTTCATATTTGCCTAGGCCTAATATTGTGAGCTGTCACCGAATAATGAAGCTGCAAGATAAAAGTGAGGTTTAAAACATGTTGATAGATGGATTGGTGTTTATGCTACTTCATATGAGTCTCTGGAAAGATGCACTTGAAGTGGGCCGTATAAATGTAGGTGTGTGCTTTAAATGGAAAGTGCACTCTGTCAAGTTTAAATATCTGTGTGCTATCATGACTGAGGTATGTGTCTACTTCTACATGTATTCTAACACTTGTTGTGTATCTGATGACTCTAACTTAAAATCTATGTAGCTTGTCATACAGGTGCACAAATCTGATCAGTCCTTCTAGAGCATTCAGTCGCAGAAGCAGACATCTGTTAGTTGGGAATTAGCATTTAAAAGTGTTAGAAATTCACTGAAAAAACACAGGTTTCAGGGACTTTGTAGTTAGCAATTAGCATGTAAAAAACCTTCGACATTCACGGAAAAAATAAAGGTTACAGGGACTTTATAGGTAGGCTGACATTTCACTCGTACAAAACCAGAGAAATTCAGGGGTTATAGCTAGTTTAGCTAACTATAACTCATGCCCCGTAATGCACTGCTAATTACATCACATATTACATCACTCATGACATGGTCAGTGATATCACTGATGACATCACCGTGAAAAAAAAAACCCTAAACGTATTATGACCTGTAACTCCTCGTCCTATAAAATTAGGAATTTGATATGTATACAATGGAATATAGTAAAAAAAGATCTGGCAATTGGTAGAGATTTACCAGAAGAACCCTCCATTACCTATAGAAGAGGTTAAACATTAGCTGATGTTTTGACACTGTGGGCCTCATTTATGAAAACTGTCACATCCCTGCGTAAAAACAGCAATGCAACAGTTTTCAATGCGCCCTCCTTGTGACAGGATGGATTTCCCGTATTTAATGTACCACACTCCATGTTGCAAGGAGGTACAGATACATCAATATTTCTGACGGATCTGTAGGTGCAGAAGTCGTGCATTGCTTGGGTGTGTCTGAAAACACACGCAGCTCCAGCAATGTGTCATTTCACATGCGGTAAGCCCCATTTGAAAGGGCATGCATCAGTCTTACGCCTGCTGTGAGGCAGGCATAAGATATTGATGCAGTAGCATTCTAGAAGTGGTGCGGTGAAATCTGCTAGATTTCACTGCCCCACTTCTACGAGGCTTTTTGCAGGGGAACGTCCACTCTGCATGCATTATACCAGACGTATAATGTAGATCAGGGCTTCACAAAGTGACGCATCTGCCACTTTGTAAAAGGGGCGCAATATGGCACATTTTTTATGCCGCCGGTGCATCACAAAAAGTGACGCAACAGCTGCTCAAAAGTGTCATAAGGCCTCATAAATAAGGCACATAGTTAGCATTTTAAAGCTCCCAGAAAGGGCAATTGGTTGAGCAAAGCTAGAGGGTTCTTCAAGTGTAGCCACTGTAAATCCTGCAGATTTATTTCTAATACGTCAGAGTATTCCACCTCGGATGGGGAAAGAATACAATCTTCAACTTTTTCAGTTATAATACAGATCCTTGCGTCTATGTGCTTTAATTGTCCATGTTCCCTTATGTACTTTATTTATTTATTTGAAAAGTTTTATATAGCGCTGGCTAGACCCGCAGGTATCAAAGCGCTTTAAATGAGTTACAGCGAGTTACTGATTACATAGTTACATCAATGAAATCAAAGAGTCACAGGGAGAGGAAGAGGAGGAGGGAAGGAAAACACAATGGGAAAAACAAGGAAAACAATGTCAGATATCCAGCTTGATAGGTGACGGCCGAGGGGGTGAAAACAGGGTCAGACTCCTCTTAAGCTGCATATGACAGCTCCACCGGGCATCGGCCAAGGTTGCTCGTGCATCGGGATGAGGACAAACAGTTTTGGTATCTGCCCAGGTGGCCTCGTCAAAGGTCCATCAGAAGTTCCATCAAAGTTCCATCAGGTAAGGGCCATGTTGATTCCGGCTCCGTGGAATGTACAGTGATCAAGGTTTCCGTCCGGGGGTCTTAGACCAATTGGTAGCACCCATCCCAGAGTTACTGGCAAGCTAAGAATTGCTGTTGGGTTGATATGCACTCGATAGCAATGCTTCCAGGGGCCAGGCCATGATAGCCATCTCAAGGTCAGGTGTGTAGATGGGTAGGACCGGGCTAGTAGGGCACTCGGTTGATGCCCCATGCAGTTCTCTCAGCGAGAGTGAGGTTGTCGCAGGACAAGGTGGAAAACCAGTCCTATTGCTAGACTTTTGCGCTGTGGAGACCCCTGATGTGAGCAACGAAATCACGCTCCGGGCGCCATATTAGGGACAGGCAGACTCCTTGCCTAGCCACCTTCAAGCAACTCAGCCACAATTTTCACCCATTTTGGAGTCAGGTAGGTGCCTCATGTGTCCCTGACTCCCCCACAGCCTCACCATCACCGCCGGGGGGGGGGGGGGGGAGGGGGGGTCACTGTGATTGTGTCTAATGGTGGGGAGCCTCTGCCTACCTCTTCACTGTCCAATGTGCGGCGCTCACAAGTGGATCTCCCCCCCCCTCCCTCACTCGCTAAAACCCAGCCACTCGCAGCACCGGCGGGGAATGTGTCCCAATCTTAGATGGCCTTCTCAGCCACGCACATCTCAATTCCTGGGTGCACCCAGCTGTCAGCCCTGGTTATGCACCCGGGTCTACTCCCTCTTCAAGCCACTGTTTAGGGGCAGAGTGGTCAACTCAGGGCTAAGTCTTGGGCCTGCCAGAACTCACTGCAGGTTCTGATTTCTAGCCACACGCCGGTGCAGCTCTTCACGCTGCAATCACCACTCTATACAGCCTCTTATCGCCCGAAATAATCCAGACCCAATACAATGAGACAAACATCACTGGTAGCATAAAAGGCCACTTTTATTCTTTAGATCAGGCAATTTCATAAATATCCGTAAACCTTCAAACAGTTGTAATTTACACTTATCTTCAGAACCGTTGAACTTGCATATTGTACCAAAAGCATAACATTTATTTCTGCACTTGTTTGTTTATAACTGTATTGTTCCAAAACCAATATAACTTCCTTTTTCTTGAATTCACCACCATGTTTCAAAATCTTTCACTTTCCATCTTTTCTTTCCTTTTCCCCCATCCTGTACCTCCCACCACCCTCTCTCATGAAGGACGGTCAAGTCCGCTCTAGATCTTGACCTCCCCCTATTCCGCCACTCCCAGATCATAGGATACACATCATTGCCTGACATACAGTGGCATATTGCATATTTAACATCTCTGTCTTCTCATACAAGCTTGTTAACAACATAAAACAATTTTATTTAACATCTTGTCATCAGGGGGTGGGTGGGCGGGCCTCGCCTAAAAGCTCCTGCCTCAGTATGACTGGAACCTAAAATGGCGCCTCTCCCCTGACTAACGCCTATGCAGCAAGCTATGCGCGCGCTGCCCTGCTCTAACGCATCATCGCTCTGGGTCTGTCCACCCGGGCGAAAATCCGCGGGGGGGAGACCGCTTCGCTCTGCTCCCCCCGAGGATCTCATCGCCTGAAATAATCCAGACCCAATACAATGAGACAAACATCACTGGTAGCATAAAAGGCCACTTGTATTCTTTAGATCAGGCAATTTCATAAATATTCGTAAACCTTCAAACAGTTGTAATTTACACTTATCTTCGGAACCGTTGAATTTGCATATTGTACCAAAACCATAACATTTATTTCTGCACTTGTTTGTTTTTAACTATATTGTTCCAAAACCAATATAACTTCCTTTTTCTTGAATTCACCACCATGTTTCAAAATCTTTCACTTTCCATCTTTTCTTTCCTTTTCCCCCATCCTGTACCTCCCACCACCCTCTCTCATGAAGGACGGTAAAGTCCGTTCTAGATCTTGACCTCCCCCTATTCCGCCACCCAGGAAAAACCTTGGATTTTTCCTGACCCCACCCGAAAACAAAAACCATTCTTATCGTACTTTGTTGTTACTCAGTTCAGCCTGTTTTTTTTAATTTATTTTTTATTCCTCCCTTCTGGAAGACACCTACAAATCCACTTTCAAAATTTTCGATAACATGTCTCTTATTTCAAGTATGTAATACGCCATCCCCAATTGTGTGCGGTGGACACCGTCTTCCCTAAACAAATGGCCTTCCTTCCCAGTGATGCTGTCATGTGCAATTGTCTGGATCTCCAAACCCACACAGAAAATCTTCATAGCCCTGTTTAACTTTTTCCTGGCTTTTTCCATGGCACTATGGCTCCTTGCATTCCTCCACTGTTGTCTAAACACAAATTCGGTCCACACTAGACTGGTCCCTAGCCAATTGTTGGATATCACGGCTAAATCTAATTGCATGGCTTTGATTAAACTTAAACCCGATAATGCCACCAGGCATTATGCCAATAGAGGGAACAAATTCTCCCAGCGCATGCCCCCTTTACCGCACCAGTAAAGTTCATGTCCAGCGCCGGGGATACCCAAATTCCTTCCATAGATTTGATGATCAGCAAAAATCGCGGCCCACTTCACAAATGAGTGTCCCACGATCCAGATTTGTTTTTTGGCCGGGCTCAAGCCCCGAATGTCACCTGGATGAAAGAAAAACAACCCGGTAAGAAAACTCAAACCATATAAATTGGTGCTTAGCAACTCATGACTTTGACTGATGTCCATGTGTCTTTCTCTATTTTTTCTTTTTTTTAATTTCTTCACATAGCGTGCACCGCAGTTTGAACTCCACCTTCCTATCCTCTTGATCGCGCTCCAACCCAGACCCAAACAAGCTGCTTCTGATGCTGCTCCTATACCAAAGGAATGCGTTGCATAGTTCATTGGATTTAAACCTAACAATAAAAGCGTGCGTCTCATGACCACCAGCAGCTGGTGGCTCGAAAGCTTGACACCTGACTCATGCACAAAAATCGTCCCACCCAGAAAATCTTTAAAAGACTGAAAATCCCTCCACTCATGTACTGGACAACAACCTTGTATGTCTGTCACATTTAGGTGTATCCACACTCCTTGCCCCATCTGATCTGTTTTCGATTTGCATAACCATATTTTTAACGTATCACCCTCCAAGCAAACATCCTTGCCACATAGCCCGCAGTCATTCTTCAAACCTAACAGTTCGGAAACTCTAAATGCTCCAAAAAAGAGCCATATCATAACTAATCTAAAAAGCCTAATCTCATGCACGTTGTAACAAGATTTGGGTAATGACCCTAACAATTGCTGAAGCAAATCAAAAGTTATTGGTGCTCTTGTGTGTGGACTTGTAGCCTTTGCCCTCTGCAATCCCTTCAAAACTCTCTTTACCAATACATTGTTATTTGGATCCAGGCCCCAATACAATTGAACGTGGAAGGAAATCCCCGCTAGCTTACCCGCTATTGTGTTATGCGACAAACCTTTATCAATTAAAGTTAAAACGAAGTCAAGTATAAGAGGAATACACATCTCTTCTCTTTTTACAATGTCAGAAGTGTCGACATAACTTAGAAATTCATGCCATGCCAGCATATAACTCCGTTGTGTGGATGACGCTATTGAATTCTCCACCTGCTGTAGTATCCTCAGTCCCCTAGAGCCCAGACGCTGATAGGCACCGGTGTTTTCTTGACTGCTGCTCCCGGGGCCAGCCCGCGAAATCTGTCCCACTGGGAACGAGAGAGTGCATCAGCAATTGTGTTATTGATACCTGGAATGTGTGCTGCCCGAAAAACAATGTTCAGACGCAGACTCAACAACATGAAAGCCCTCAAAAGGCCTAGCACTCTCCTGTCTCTAGCTTTCTGCCTGTTTATTAAGTGAACTACTGACATGTTGTCTACATGGAAAAGGATCGTTCTGTTACTAAGCTCCTGGCCCCATACCTGCAAAGCGACCAAAAGGGGAAAAAGCTCCAGAAATGCTATGCTGCGACCTTGAGAAATCCACACCTCTGGCCACCTCTCGGCGCACAAGCGCCCGTCCCAAAAAATGCCAAATCCATTCAAACCTGACGCATCCGAGTAAAGTTGCACCTGCCACTTCATGCCTTCTTCGATGAACAATAGTGACACTCCATTGAAATCCTCCAGAAATAATAACCAAATCCTCAAATCCTCCTTTATGTTTCTGGTGAGCCTGATTCTATGATGCGGCAGAGTTGCTCCCGACATGGCCATGCCTAACAACCTGCAGAAAGTCCTGCCAGCCCTTACCACTCTGCACGCAAAATTCAAATATCCTAATAGTTTCTGCACTTGCCTGAGCTGTAATTTGTCTACCTGTAGAGCCTCTTGAATACATGACTGAATCTCTTCTAATTTCTTCTTAGGAAGTCGTGCCACCATCTCCACATTATCAATTTCTATGCCAAGAAACGTAATCTGTGTACTGGGGCCCTCCATCTTGTCTTGTGCCAAAGGCACCCCAAATGTTTCTGCCATGTGCTGAAAGAATTGTAAAGCTCTCTCACAATGTCTGGACTTTGCCGGGCCCATGAATAAAAAGTCATCAAGGTAATGACACACCTTGCCTTCCCTACACCCTTGCTGAAAAACCCACTGTAAAAATGAGCTGAATAATTCAAAAAGGGCACAGGATACTGCACACCCCATTGGTAAAACTTTGTCAAAATAAAAATAGCCATTCAACTGCATACCCAGAAGCTCAAAATCTATGGGGTGGATCGGGATCAATCGAAAAGCAGATTGGATGTCGCATTTGGCTAGTTCAGCATGATCCCCTAAACTTCGAACCATTTTTAAAGCCTCATCAACTGTGGTGTAAGAGACCGCTGTGTCCTCATCAGCAATGAAATCATTAATTGATCTACCCTCCGGCCAAGAAAGGTGCTGTATCATGCGGAATTCACCTGCAGACTTCTTGGGAATGACCCCTAGCGGTGACACCATAAAATGAACAAAAGGCATCTCCTCAAAAGGCCCAGCCACTCTGCCTAAACAAACTTCCTCTTCCAGTTTCTTGCACACTACCTCCGGGAAATCCTTTGCAGACATTAAATTCTCTGCCCAGCGCCTGTATCTGGGGCCCTGGTAACCAATTCGGAATCCCTCCCTAAACCCCCGATATAGTTTGGCAGCCGCCTCCCTGTCCGGATACCTGTCTAACCAAGGGACAAGCAATTCCCATTTAATTGGGGTAAAAGCCTTTTGGTATAGGAGGGAGTGGAGTTCCCCTACCTCTTGCTGCCTGGCCTTGTGTTTGCGGTGTATGTTCAACTGTGTCTGATGCTGGTGAAAGGCACTGAAAGAGCATGTGTCTGCCTCCGCACTGGGAACATTCATGTTTGAATCTACAGTATGGCCTGTTACAATAACCTCTGTTGTAGTTCCAACAGGAACCCATGCCACTTGGATGTTCCCTTGTAACCAACCCCGCCCCTCCCTGGGCGGCACGCCCTGGAAAGGGCCGGTACGCTACCAGCAAGCCACTAGCTGTATGAGTGGTTTCTGTAAGCTGAGAGGATGACATCCATTGTAACCATAATTCTGTATCTATGTCCCCCCAAGGTTTTTCAGGATTCATACTCATCCTGGCCCTGAACTCCTCGTCGTAGTTCAGCCAGGAAAAGCCACCAAAATGCATGTGAGCCTTACGTACCACATCCATGTACTTGAAAAGTGAAACTACCCTCTCCGGATATTTTTCACAGTAAATGCTAGAGAAAATTAAAAAGGCCGATGACCAATTATCTATATTTCTTGGCACTCTGGGTCGTCTTGCCAATTCAATCTCCTCCTCCTTGGACCCCTCTCTCGATTGCACATCTCGATGCAGTAAACGAAAAACATCTACATAATCATGCTGCCATATCTTTTGTTTCGTCTTTTGAGACAAATGTGTGCCTAGCGGCATTGACATGCCCATATATGGTAACCTGCCTGGCACAGATGATCTATCTTCCGTGCCTACATGTCTAATGTTGTGTACTGACTTACCACCCTGTACACATGCCTGTGCAGGCGCCACTTGACTGTGTACCGAAACATCTTGCTCTTGGACCTTTTCAGCAGCAACCTGTGAAGTGACATCCCATGCCCCCCACCAACGCGGCTTACCCTTTGGAAGCTGTTCCTCACGTCGTCTCAGTTCTTCTTGAGAGATCCGCTTGAGATTCTCCTTCTGCATCCCAGATTCCGCATCTTCGTCTTGAACCTGTAGTGATTGAACAGTGTTGTCCCCGTCCCCCTCCCTGTGCCCACTGCTGGAGCTGGGTGTCGTTTTTGCAAACTCCTCAGATGTTTGCTAACATTCCGCTCCTCCGAGTGTTGTAGAACAGCCGCTCTCCCTGCCCCCATGGCTTGCGGGGCGAAGACTTGCCGGCTTCCCCCCAGACACTCTCCATCTCCCACACCCCCATCGTAAGTTGCCCAATTAAAAACAGGCCCGCGCTCCAAAGGCCTGTCCGCCTGGTGTGGATCCGCAAAAAATTCCACATTAAAACCACCCTGGTCGGTGGCCGCTCTGTCCGTCGCAACTTCCCTGCCCTGCAGTCTCCTACTTCTTGACTGATTCCTGGTCTGAACCTGCTCCGCTACAGAGCCACCTGACACCCTATCTGCCTCTTCCACTAAAAGCGCCTTGCTGCTTGAGTTCACCAAGTCCCCTTTGTTCCGCTGCACTTCAGAAGTGGTGGCATGTTCTACCCACACCCATTGCCCTGCTAAACTATGGCCCAAATCTAGCTCATCTGACCCAAAACCTAATGGGGCCTGGCGCGCAGCCGGGAAAATGTACTCTCGGTTAAATCTGGTGTGCTCCAGACCATTGTCATACATATACTGGATAAAGTCGTCTTGGCCTTGTTCTGGCAGGCCAGCCTCCCTACTCTGAAAGCCCTCCCCTTCAGCCTGTGCCTATAGACCCTCTTGGTCAGATGAGAGGTAAATAGAAAAATCATCAGCAGTATTTTCCACAATGCTGAAGGCACCCCATACCTCCTCAAACTCTGGCTCCCTGGGCATTGCCCTTGCGCGGTGTAAATACCTCTGTTCACTGGTGCCCTCTGTTTGGTGTGGCACAAGCGCAGACTCCTCATCGCTGCCACTTGAATAATCAACCAAAGGCTGAGGCTGTGGCTGCGGTGCCGCTAAAGCTGTATGGGGGAGCAGGCACTTATCGCCCCCCTTTGATGTATGGCCCTCCAAACCTTGAGGCACGGTAAATAAAGGCACTGGCCTAGGTCGTGCCTGCCGCGCTGGGGCTGCTCTGCCTGACCTGCCCCTTCCCACTGCTGAGCACGAGGAACCTGAGCCGAGCCCACCCACTGCTAACCCCTCCCTCATAGGCGTGGGCGTAGCCAACTCACCCGGCAGCCTGACGACACAGCCAGACCCTCGGAGCATCGCTGGAGATAAGGAGCGTGAGGACTGCCCCCTCCACATGGCTAATTGCCGGGCGTGCCCCACTGCCTGGTGTGCACCTCTGGCTGAGTGCGCTCTCCTTGTGCCTTTCCGTGCTGCCGCCGACTGCCTGCAGGCCTCAATGGCTCTCCTCACGCCATTCGCCGCCTGTCTCCTCGGTGTCCTGGGGGGCTCAGCTGCACCTCCGGCCGCCAAAAGGTCCCTCCTTCCCACTTCCGCTATGACGCGGAGCGCCTCCTGCAGTGCCTCCTGTGTCACCATGACCAAAGCGGTAAGCGGCAATAGTACAATACGAGCTTCTAAATTTTCTAAAAGCAAAAATGCCCAGCCTCGCCTAAAAGCTCCTGCCTCCTATGACTGGAACCTAAAATAGCGCCTCTCCCCTGACTAATGCCTACGCAGCAAGCTACACGCGCGCTGCCCTGCTCTAACGCGTCATCGCTTTGGGTCTGTCCACCCGGGCGAAAATCCGCGGGGGGAGACCGCTTTGCTCTGCTCCCCCCGAGGATCTCACCGCCGCCGGACACAATTCCCCAAAAACTTCGCTTCTCACTACATTGTGACGGGGGAGCCTCTTTAAGGCAGCTGCGCGGCTCACTTTGGATGGTACTCTGGGTTAGAGGATGTTTCCTTGCGGGCTGGGCATCAGCGATGCTCTGTGTGTTCAGGGCTGTACCATCGGAAGCTGCAGCTCCACTTCTGCTGCAGGCGCTCATCGGGGGTGCAGAGGAGGCAGCTCTGGGTCTCGCCGCTCCTACGATGTAGTCTCCCGGGGGCCTGCACCTGATTTTGCGGCCCCCGGTCTGTTATACACAAAAGCGAGTCCGCTCCGCTTCCAGCGCCATTTTGAGGTGCGATCACCCGGGGAGATTTAAGCCGAATTTCGGGGAACGGTGCCCACAGCAGCAGACGCTCCCAATGCTCTGATGACAGGTTTTTTCCAGATGGTTTTGGTGTGTTGAAGAACCGTGCTTGGCTGCTGTGGGTGGGGCTTTCCCGGAGCTTCAGCTCCGAGCAGCCATGATGGGACCGGCTCCTCCACCATGGGTAGTACCATCTTCCCACTGCGTAAGCTTATTGTGAAACATCAGAGAGCCATTAGGAAAGCGGATTTCACATACCCTGTGGCGCGTCACTTCTGTGAACAACATGAGAGTGACGTGTCCAAATTAACCTTCTTTGCTGTAGACAGAATTCCAGCAAATTTGAGAGGAAGAATCCGGGTAGAAGCGCTAAGGTGCTTGGAATCCAAGTATATCTTGGATTTACATACTAAGACACCTGCAGAACTTAATAAGGACTTGTAGATGGAAGGTCTTACTAAGGGTGCTCTTTACACTATTTCGGCTTAGGGCATGTGATATATGATATTTCCATAAGATTCAAGGAATTGGGGACATTTTATCTCTTGGTTTTTGCCATTGGAATACTCCGGGTCCCTTTAGGTTACATGATTAATTGAAGACCGCTATATGTAATCAAATATGCATTGTTTTGTTAGTAGCTTTGGTTGACGTGGTTATGAGTAGAATAGTTTTAGAATAATATTTTTAGCTAAAATACTTTTACTCCATTTAGTGTAGTAGGATTAGTGCATAGAGATGTATTTGAAAGATTAGTTGTTATGGTTGTAGGATTGGGGTACTTGCCCATAATAACATGTTGAAAAGAAATTGTTACTATTTGGGAAAACCTGCCTTTAAAATCTTGAATCACATTCTCTATCCAAGAACTGTTATATTCTCTCTCTACATATATGGTATATATTTATGATATTCTAGTTAAATGAGTTTTGTGGATAGATAAAACAATCTTTTTATATTTCTATATGTATTTATTTAAATATTTATATTTTGACATTCATAAAGAGAGATCATTTTTTATACCTCATGTTATTTGGAGAGAAAGAAGAATCTTTTAAATGTGATGAATTGAATATGTGTAACTTTTTAGCATATTTGCACATTTAAGTGTTATTTGCACTTGGTGTATTTTATTTTGATGGGGATTTCCACATATTTAATGGGAAGGGAATATAGATGGTGTATGAGAACTTGGAGAAAGGCTTCTGGCAACGTGTGTCAATGCCTTAAGTTTGGTGAATAAATATAATTCTACCTCGCATCCTGGCGAAAATGATTATTTCAGGTACGCCTAGTATTTACTATATTTTTCTTTTTATTATTTTTTCAGCCAAAGTGCATCGTGCTCTTAGAAACAAGCCTGCACGTTTGGGCTGGAGCTTTCTACTGGGCCATAAAGTGCTGCCACACAAAGTGTCTATTTAAAGGACCATTGCCCTATATTATCCCCGCTCTGAATTAAAAATTAACAGTTAGAGTTCAGATTGCCAAATACAATTCATTCCTCCTTTATAAAATGGTTACATAACCATCAAAAATATAAATATAATTCAAAGTGCTTATCATCTCACATATCCTTGTATGTATATCTTAATATAACCACAGAATGTACTTGCTTACATATTGCATTTTGGGAAATGGAGGATTTCAAGGAAATTACTGTATTAATTTCCTAATCTGTATTATTCTATTCTAATACATCTTCTCCAATATTAAGACATATGCCTTTAAACACTGACAGAGCTCTCTTAGAGGGACTTTGAATTTGCATAAATTTAAAGGGGAAAGAAGAACAAGAGGCCCAATGATCTTTTCTTTATATTTCAATTTATCTCATTAAAATAAACCTTCTCAATACCCCAAGCTGTTATCAATGTGCACATCAAGACACCAATCATTGACTGGTTGTCCTGAACCATGTTAAAACTATTCATTCTTTACTCCTTCCTCACTAAAAAAGTTCTTGAATAGGAGAATCTTTAAAAGAAACAAGATCTTGAAAACAAGTTCTTGCAAGACAAGGTCTCATGGGACACAAACACTTATTAAAGTGTTGAAGGGGATGGATGTGCAAAGACAGAGTAAAATACAATATAAATAGGAGATTATCATAAAGTATTAATATTCTCTAGGTTGTACCACTGACCATGTCATGAATGATGTAATATGTGACATCAACAACAGTAGACTGCGGGCGCGCGAGATGTAGTTAGTACAACTAACTATATCGGAGGAATTTCAATGGTTTTGTACGAGTGAAATGTCCAGCTAACTATAACACCCCTAAAACTTATTGTTTTTTTCAGTGATTTACTAAGGTTTTTTAAATGCTAATTCCTAACTATATCAGGCCTGAAACCTATGGTTTATTCAGTGAATTTCAAAGGTTTTTTAAATGCTAATTCCTAACTATATCAAGCATGAAACCTATGTTTTTTTCAGTGAATTTCAAAGGTTTTTTAAATGCTAATTCCTAACTATATCAGGCCTGAAACCTATGGTTTTTTCAGTGAATTTCAAAGGTTTTGTAAATGAAAATTTTTACTGTATTAATTGTTATGCTGATTTTTTTTATACTGATTTACTACAACTTTTAAACTATTTATTTTTAGATATTTTATTTTTTTAATTACATTATAATTACATTATACATTACAATACAAAATATACTTTCTCAGTATGAATTACTTTAGTTTAAATACTTTGCAAATAGGCAATAGAATTTTAAGTACAGTTGTTACATTTGTTGCAATGGGCAATACAATTTCAAACACAATGCAACATTGAGCTCAATGTGAATTTCTAGTCAAATGCAATTAGTTACTTTATGGATTACTTTTCTAACCACAGGACTGGACCCTAGATTCAGTCCTTGGACATCTCCTGTAAACAGTTGAGAAAACGCGTTTTGGTAACAGTATCGATTTTTAAGGAATATTATTTTATTTTTAAAGTTGACAGACATTTTTTCACATAGAATCGCCAATGTTATTCTTTGGCATAAAATTCACTAAGCAGCTACGTGGTGTTTTTGTTAGTTTTTCTTACTCAGTGGTGGATCCTGAATCCAGCACTGGTGCATCTCCTGTAAACAGTTGAAAGACTGTGTTTAAGTCATACAGGTGATTTTTTTAGGAATATTTTTAGTTTGTGAAAATAGACACTTAGAAACTTTTCTGCTGAAAACCACACAATGGATTCCTATGGAAGGAAATACACGTTACTGGTAAGTACGCTTAGAATTACTTTTCAGGGTCAGTGCTGGGCTAAAAGATGCACAAAAGGGGGTGGTGATGGACGGAGCATCTGAACCAATCAAACACTCACACCCAGTCAACAGATCTGGGTTTAATCCATCACCGTTCTTTAGCCCACTCTGCCACCCCAGTTCAGACATGGCCATATGCAAATCAGTCTGACCCTGTGCCTCATGGGAACAGTCCAGCCCGAACTGACAAGCCATGCCTTCCCTGGACCGGAAACAAGCTTCCGAGACCGGTTTCTGGCATTTCAGCCGTCTTCCGCCCGGCTTGCTTGAATCCAGTGGCAAAGTGAGCAAGGGACTCACGTCTGAGCATACCCTGCCAACTTATGGCGAACAAAGTGGTACAAAAGGGGGTGGTGAGGGACGGAGCATTTGAACCAATCAAATACTCACACCCAGTCAACAGATCTGGGTTTATCCATCACCGTTCTTTAGCCCACTCTGCCACCCCAGTTCAGACATGGCCATATGCAAATCAGTCTGACCCTGTGCCTCATGGGAACAGTCCAGCCCGAACTGCCAAGCCATGCCTTCCCTGGACCGGAAACAAGTTTCAGAGGACCGGTTTCTGGCATTTTAGCCGTCTTCGGCCCGGCTTGCTTGAATCCAGTGGCAAAGTGAGCAAGGGACTCACGTCTGAGCATACCCTGCCAACTTATGGCGAACAAAGTGGTACAAAAGGGGGTGGTGCTGGACGGAGCATCTGAACCAATCGAACACTCACACCCAGTCAACAGATGTGGGTTTAATCCATCACCGTTCTTTAGCCCACTCTGCTACCCTGCTGGCCCTCTGGGACGCTCAGTATTGAAGGGGAATTAATTCCCCAACTTACAACTCGCCAGGGGGCGCCTTTGCACAATGGTGAAGGAAGGGGGCGGGGCCTGAGGTGACGTGTGCAAAGACGCCCTGTGGCACTTTTTAAGTTGAGGAATTACTTCCTCTTTTATCCTGAGGTCTCCTGGGGGGCAACTAGCCCACCAGGTACCTCCAGTAAGTGCCACAGACCTGCGTTGCAGAGTGTTGTAAAAAGGGGCTTGTCCTCTGAACACCTCTCTGCAATGCAGCTCCCTGGCGCATACTGAAGGTACCTGGTTGGCTAGTTGGCCCCCAGGGACCCTCAGGATTAAAGAGGAATTCATTCCCCAACTTAAAACGTGCCACAGGGCGTGTTTGCACACATGTCATCTCAGGCCCCACCCCCTTCCTTCACCATTGTGCACACGCGCCCCCTGGTGAGTTGTAAATTGGGGAATTAATTCCCCTTCAATACTGAGCATCCCAGAGGGCCAACTAGCCCACCAGGTACCTCCAGTATTCGCCAGTGAGCTGCGTTGCAGAGAGGTGTTCAGATGCCACGCCCCTTTTTACACCTCTCTGTAACGCAGCTCTGTGGCGCTTACTGGATTTACCTGGTGGGCTAATTGAACCCTAGGGACCCTCAGGATTCAAGGGGACTTAATTTCCCAATTTAAAACAGCCACAGGGCACGTTTACACAGTGGGGAAGGGAGGGGACGAGGCCTGAGGTGACGTGTGCAAACACACCTTGTGGCGCGTTTTAAGTTGGGGAAATAATTCCCCTTCAATCTTGAGGGCCATGGGGGCCAACTAGCTCACTAGGTGCTTCCAGTAAGTGCCACTGTGCTGCGTTGCAGAGAGGTGGTCCAGACCATGCCCCTTTTACACCTCTCTGCAACACAGCTCTGTGGCGCTTACTGGAGGTACCTAGTGGGCTAGTTGGACCCTTGGGACCCTCAGGATTCAAGGGGAGTTAATCTCCCAACTTAAAACATCCACAGGGCGTGTTTACATGGTGGTGAAGAGAGGGTACGGGGCCTGAGTTGATGTGTGCAAACACGCCCTGTGGCGTGTTTTAAGTTAGGGAAATACTTCCCCTTCAATCCTGAGGGCCCCTGGGGGCCAACTAGCCCACTAGGTGCTTCCAGTAAGCGCCACTGCGCTGCGTTGCAGAGAGGTGGTCCAGGCCATGTCCCTTTTTATGTCTCGCACTGTGAACAGATCCCGAAGCGATCGTCACTGCGAGACTCTATTGTAATCCTTTCTGCTTTCAAGGAGTCAAGGGAGACAGGAGACAAGTGATGTGCACGCGCAACCTTGCGGAATCGGATCCGGTCGCGCGCGCTTCCTGTCTCCCATGGCTCCTTGTAAGCAGACACACACGCACACACACACACACACATACAGAACCCCCCCTCCGCCGCGCACACATACAGAGACACACACACCTCCCCTCCGCTCCCCCCCTCGCCGCCGCCGGAAACACACGAGCGCACCCGCCAGCACAATGGCATTTTCCTCGTGCCACTGAGACCACCTCCCCGGCCGCTTCGTAGCTGTAGCATGACTTTCATTACCGTGCTTGCATCCTTTCACCTCCTCGTCTGCTGACCCTTGGATCCCAGGGCCAGACAGGGTGCTCTGAGTGCTGGCCGAGGCATGCGAGCCTCCTCTCCCCAGCGTGCGCGCCAGCTGCGGTGCCTCCTCTCCCCAGCGCGCGCGCCACCTGCAGTGCCTCCTCTCCCTAGCGCACGCCCCACCTGCGGTGGTTCCTCTCACCAGCGCGCGCGCCACCTGCGGCGGCTCCTCATCCCCATGCAGCAGGCGCGCGGAGATCGAAGTCACAGCATCCATTGTGAGTTACATATGCCCATTGCCATCTCTGAGGCTCGCCAATGTGCTGGAGGCGTTGAGAGCAGAAATGGCAGAGAAGGGAGAGAGCGCACCCCCATGCAGGAGTAGGAGCCTACGCCCTGGCAAACGCCCGTCTAGCACCGGAGTCCCGTGCTGGGACCAGCTTAGCCAGCATCGGGCGGTCTGCAAGCGAAGCATTGGGTGAGTGCAGCCTGTGGGGAACAGTGCCTAAGAGGACAGGGAGGCTCTGATGTTGAGGGGGCTGGGGTGGAGTGTGCGGGGTCGAGCAGGAAGGACTTTGTGTGTTTGTTTATGTATAAGATTCATGCTATAGCACTTCAGGGCCTCTACATAGGACGGCGAGCGCTTTACATACAATAGGGACATACAAAGAACACGTGTCAGATAGGAAGCTGCGGCCTTCATAGGGCGGTGTTACCCGTTGCACAGGCTTTCAGAGCACGTGCTCCCGGGCGCGGCCCGAAAGGCCTTCTGGGAGATGTAGTCTGAGGTCTAATAAAGCAGAGGCCCTGTTGTTGCATTGTTGTAGCGTGAGGACAGTGAGCTGCAGGCCAGATGGTGGGGCTGGGGCAGGCAGACTCATGTCAGGCAGCCATGCTGTTACCTCTCCAAGGGGGCAGATGGCCCCGGTGCATGCCTGAAGTGCCCCAAGCCGAGAGAGAGCTGCCTCTCCTGTCCTGTGAAGTGCCGGAGGGGCTGGGCTCATAACCTATGCCTCGTGTCCTGTCCCAGCCGCCCCCCTCTGCAGCCCCCCTGTGTACCTCCCCCCTCTATCCCCCCCGACCGGCTTTCCATGGC
Source organism: Lissotriton helveticus (assembly GCF_964261635.1). Lineage (NCBI taxonomy): Eukaryota > Metazoa > Chordata > Amphibia > Caudata > Salamandridae > Lissotriton > Lissotriton helveticus. The sequence continues at coordinate 1,255,416,899 of NC_136065.1, read as the reverse complement.
ATGGGGCTCCCCCAGACTCTTCAATTCCCGCTCCCGCCCCCTCCCCACTTCCCTTACAGTGCTCTATTAATACCTCTGCGTGCACACATCTGTAACTTGTTCCTTTCCAGATGTTGACTCTCCCCGCCCCCTCCCATTCCAACCATGCCCTGTGCACACAGACATGTCTCTTTCACTCAAGTCTAGTCCTGAGCTTCGAGACACTTACCTTACGTAGATCTAAGGTGGGGCAAAGGCAACGGTGCAGTGGGGGGAGGGGCCCACACTGCACCAGTTATAGTGGTTTGTGGGAATAGGGGTGCATTCCCCTTGCACCCCGGCCACACCCCTGGACAGAGTCTGGCCTGTCTCCCTTGCTTCGACTCTGCGACCTACGGGTTACCGACACCAGTCTAGGAGAGGGAGCGCCTGCCCACTCATGGACTCGCCCCTTAGATGGAAGAGCCCCCGGGTAACAGCCATTGCCTCACTTTACAGTGGGGCAGTCTGGGGGCTGCATCAGGGTCGCTGCTTAAATACAGGGTGACCAGATTTTGGGAAGAAAAAACCAAGACATAAAAGTAGGGTAGTCAAAGTGCATCACGCTAACAAAACAAAGCACAGGAATGCACTTTGGCTGAAAAAGAAGAAAGAAAAATAAACAAGCATTTGTAATGCAATAGGTCTCGCATTTACTGAGTTTAAGCTATTGGCATTGTAAATGACAATGCCTTTTATTTATGTTTTAAAAACGAAAACAAAAATGAAAGGCATTGTAATTTGCAATGTCAATAGCTCAAACTCGCGTAAATGTGAGACCTATTGCATTGCAAATGCTTGTTACACTTCTCTGCAACGCAGCTCTGTGGCGCTTACTGGAGGTACGTAGTGGGCTAGTTGGACCCTAGGGACCCTCAGGATTCAAGGGGACTTTATCCCCCAACTTAAAACATCCACTGGGCGTGTTTGTACACGTCACCTCAGGCCCCCCTCCCTACACCAGTGTGCAATCGCACCCCGTGGCGCATTTTAAGAGGGAGTTCTAATCCCGCCGCATAATATGTCATTTGAGATGTCATGAGTGATGCCATGAGTGATGCCACTGACCATGTCATGAGTGATGTAATATGTGACTTCATCAGCAGTGCATTGCAGGCGCACGAGTTATAGTTAGCTGAACTAACTATAACGGAGGAATTTCTATGGTTTTGTACGAGTGAAATGTCCCACTAACTAACGCCCCTGAAACCTATGGTTTTTTTCAGTGAATATATATATAGTAGTAACTTTATTCGATAAAATTTTATCATAAAAGTTGACATCCATTACAGTACCAAAGAGACCACCGAGCCATACATACAATCTACGATAGATTAAAAGTGCAAACATTTACACACAGTTTTTTAAAAGGGATATATATATATATATATTACTGCCCAACTTCAAAACTAATTTAAATTATAACATCAAATAAATACAACACATAATGCAAAGCATACCACATATAAAAACATAAAAAATGCAATATAACATTTCTCACCCACAACACATTTTTTTCATATAAAACATATTGTTCTGTAGCTGCAGATCTCGCGCAAAATCCACATAGCAAAAAATACTAATCCACCAAAAAATGAAGAAAGCTAACACAAAAACGCCCCCCCAAAAAATGCAAACATATTAACAATCCAATCGAAATCCCTCAAAGCAATCCAAAGTCTGTAGGTTCCATAAAAATAAAAAATATTTTTTTTAAAGAACCGCTCTAGGACACCAAATAAATAAGGAAATGTACGTAAAAATAATTGCTTTATAATGAACCAAAACAGATTTCCTTAAAAAAAAAAAGAACATCGTAAACTCCAACTTCCCTTTGAAATCATTCGTAAACATAAACCTGCAAAAGAAACATTAAACACCACCGTAAAAAACATTACAGTCCTAAATAAACACATACATAGCACCGTACTTGTGGTGGTGGTCCGACCACACTGGCATTGTGCGCTGCATCGGAGTGTGGCAGTCAGACCGACGCCTCCGCCGAGATCCAGGATCCCATAGAATGGTGGTCTGAAGCAGGAATATGCTGGCAGTTCCACAACAGAACTGCCTAGTATATTCTGAATTGGCAAACCTCCACTCTTTCCATTTAGTGCCAAGGGAGTACATACAAGGAGGGCACATGTAGGGTCCCCCTGGATTTGCACCCCTGGTTCCTTCACAATGTGGCATGTATGCCAAACCATGCAAGAAGGTGCAGTTGGCGCTCTGACAACGTCGGCCTGCATGTTGGGCTCTTCTATGAGCCTGACAGATCACTGCAGTACTGCCCGCCAGACCAGGATTTAATTCCTAATCTGGCTGGAGGCAGCACCACCGCTTTGGCGGTCCTACAGCGAATGGCGCATTGCACCATCCACTTTAGGACCACCAGAGTCGTAATCTGGACCTTAATAATCAAGACATAAGTATATTACATATTTTAGCAATAACATAATCATACATTTGCTGGATGATGCTGTGCAGTATACCCGATTAACTATTGAATGTATGTCTGTTCTTAATGATGGTTCATCTTAGACCATCAAATACCCATTCATTTTCCATTACCAGCAGAGAGGCCCAATAATATTTTTTAATGTTTTGTGGGGCAAAACCTCCATCATATACTTCCTAGGACAATGTTTGCAAAGCAATCTGTTCCAGTCCACCCTCCCAAAGTAACAGTTGTATATCCGCATTCACGATCTTGAATAACTTCTTTAGCACCCTGTAGGGAGTATTTTGCAGGACGTATAAGCTTTGGGACAGTACTATCGTGTTATAGAGGGATCCTCTTCTCAAAAGGGGAAAAAGGCAGATTTCTCCAGTGTCTGTAGTGAGTGTTTGACCTATTTCCCAATTTAGGAATCTCTCCCTACTAATATAAGGGTGCCCCATAGGTTTTATGCTCAGACCACTCAGTCATTGAATTCGTTACTGATTTCCTCTAATTAATACTAAAGCTGCTAAAAATATATAAAATAATTGTAAAATCCTGTCTATGCTCATATATGGTTGTGCCACATATAACAGAACATCACCCGTCGACATGGAAATTCTCTCATTCCATGCAACATCCCAGCACAAGCCCAGAACAAGTGCATCCTTGTGAAACTAACAGGCAAATTATTCCAGTGCTATTGTAAAATTATAGGTGTCACGGGGCAAACCAGCCTTTTTCCCTGTTCTAACTCGAAGTGTGTAGACAGGACTCTGTAGTACTATATTTGTATGGTTAGAGCATTGAGCATGGAATCCAGTTACCCTGGATTCCATGCTCAAGGCTAGAATCTTGTAAACAGCAGTTGGTGCCGTGATCCTGGCCTCGACGCTTCGGCTGGTGACTCGCTGTAACGGAATATACTTATCAAATGAACGCTTACCCGTCTCTCCATGCTCAATACAACATTGTTTTTGGCGACGATCGAGCGAGCCACCAACACGGACCCTACGATGGAGGCCACTCTCTGCAATACTGGGAGAAGATGCATGTTCCTTTAAGACGAGGCGTCACTCAGCAGAGAAGATTCTTGGGAGGAAGCCTGAGTTTAGTTTTTCATTCATGCATGAACAAGGCTTGGTGGTAAGCACAGCTTGGTGTGGAGCAAAAGGTCTGATTTGCACGGTGAGAGACCACAGTGACATGTATCGAAGCTTTGGACGCTGTGTCTGGCTAGAACGCATAGCACAACGTGCATTCCACTGACCAAGACAAGAGTAAAGAAGGAGTGACGTCATTTGCACAGCAGCTGAGACTCCGGATGAGAGAACTTTGGTGAATGGCAGTCTAGCAAATCAACCGCACAACGCAGTGGGCACTTCAACTAATCATCGGTAAAGCGCTAGTGTGGCAGCCTCGTGCAGTTAGCTTGCAAGTCATCCTCACGCTGACTTACACAGCAGTTTGTGTGTATATCTTGCACTGATCTGCACAGTGTCCTCTCAGATCGCATTTGTACAATCTGATTTACTGGACGTGTGAGTGCAGATGAGGAGACTTTAAAGTGGCATTGACGCTGATCTGCACTTCAGCAAGTACATACAGTGCTGATCTACACAGTATGATTGTAGGCCACTCTTCAAGTGGGTCTTCTTTAGCTTTATTGGATTAGTAACAATGACACTTAAAATTGTAGTGTGACTTTAGAAATCACAGTTTTGTGTTGTTTCTTTTCCAGTGAATAGTAGGATAATTTGCATTGCTTCTAGTATAGGCCCATTCGAATCGAGTGGTTCCTTTTTGTCATCTTCACTGGTGTTTTCATGTGGTTAGTGGCATCAGTTAAGAAAAAGTTAATAGGAGGAAAACAATAGCATCTACTTTTGCAGTCAACACAGAGTTACTGATAAGGGTCATGATTGCAGTAACTCCATCACCTGCGTTTCTAGAAATGCCAGGTGAACCCCCATACGATGTAATTAGTGGTTAGCTATGTTTTTTTACAAATACAAAATCCAGGTGAAGATGTGGATACATACATTACAGCGTTGAGAAGGTTAGTGGCTGATTGTCAATTTGAAAACTTTGCTGATCAACTGGTAAGAGACCAGTTTGTTTGCCACTGCAATGATAAATTCATTAGGCAAAAGCTACTGTCAATGGGAAATCCTAGTTTGGATGAGACCATCAAGGTCGCAAAGAGTGTGGAAACTTTGCAAATCACAGCAAAAGACACTGGGCCAGCAGAAAAATCATCAGGACAGATCCAATTAATTTTTCACTCAAAAGAATATTTGTTTCCGATGTGTTTTTCGAACGCATGCAAGAAGGGGAAAATGTCCAGTGCAATTTGTCACCTGTAGGTTATACAACAGACGGGGGCATTTTGCTAAAGTCTATCAATCGAGCAAGAGTAAGCAGTAGCAACCTGTTAAATGTGTGTTAGATAGTGCTATTCAAAATGAGGATGACGTGTTTAACTAAAGATATAAGCGACAAGGTCATGGTGGTACAAAACGACAAAAATTTAATTGGGGAATCTTGAATTATGTGTTGACCCATATGCTGACATTATGGTGGGTGAGGAAAAACTAAAGCTGTTGGTAGATTCAGCTGCACGGATCACCATTATCACCCAAGAGTTGTTTGATGCAGTATGCTTTTACCACCAGATAGCAAGGCAGTATCGTATGAAGGTTGTGATATAAATCATTATGTGGTTACATGGAAGATATACTGGAATTCAAGGGGCGGAAAATTGCTGGGAAGTTTTATGTAGTTCACAAAGGGTTGAATATTTTAGGATGGTTCTATCAAGGTTTGTTTGGAATGATCCTTAGACCTGGAGCTAGAGGACAAGTAATAGCTGTGAGAGAATGTTTGGAGATGGAAGAACTCATGAATAAATATCCCCATGTATCCTCTGGAGAACTAGGAAAAATTCAAGGGGACAAGCATTAAAATAATAGTAAAGGAAGGGGCACAACCAGTAAAACACAAACTCAGAAATGTACCATTCAGCATTCGGAAAAACCTAGAAAAAGATGTGGAGCATGATGGTCGATGTAGTCGGCATCAGCGGGTGCGCTTCTACCCGAGTGTTGAGTCTTGAGGGTGTTCACTGGTGTGCCTGCCATCCCTGGACACGTGTTTCGTGTTCATTAACGCTCATCAGCAGGGATTAGGCGTGTGCACGGGGTTGCTGCGTGGGCTGCCGAAAACATTCGCAGGTCCAGATACCTCTTAAGGCGCGCAGGTGAGTTATCTCGAGGTCGTCACCTCCACCGGCTCAAGGGAGCCTGAATACATAGTATGTCCGAATGAGGTCGCACACTGCTCGTCCCACCAGCGTGTGACCCCGGAGCATGATGGTCGATGTAGTCGGCATCAGCAGGTGCGCTTCTACCCGAGTGTTGAGTCTTGAGGGTGTTCACTGGTGTGCTTGCCATCACTGGACACGTGTTTCGCGTTCATTAACGCTCATCAGCAGGGATTAGGCGTGTGCACGGGGTTGCTGCGTGGGCTGCCGAAAACATTTGCAGGTCCAGATACCTCTTAAGGCGCGCAGGTGCGTTATCTCGAGGTCGTCACCTCCACCGGCTCAAGGGAGCCTGCATACATAGTATGTCCGAATTAGGTCGCACACTGCTCGTCCCACCAGCGTGTGACCCCGGAGCATGATGGTCGATGTAGTCGGCATCAGCGGGTGCGCTTCTACCCAAGTGTTGAGTCTTGAGGGTGTTCACTGGTGTGCTTGCCATCCCTGGACACGTGTTTCGCGTTCATTAACGCTCATCAGCAGGGATTAGGCGTGTGCACGGGGTTGCTGCGCGGGCTGACGAAAACATTCGCAGGTCCAGATACCTCTTAAGGCGCGCAGGTGCGTTATCTCGAGGTCGTCACCTCCACCGGCTCAAGGGAGCCTGCATACATAGTATGTCCGAATGAGGTCGCACACTGCTCGTCCCACCAGCGTGTATTCAAGCTCCCTTGAGCTGGTGGGGCTGACGAGCCCGGGTTACGCACCTGCGTGCCACGAGTGGTACCGGACCTGAGGATATTTTTTGGCAGCCTACGCAGCACCCCTACATATATGCCTATTCCCTGCTGACGAGAGGTAACAACCTCGAAACACGTGTCCAGGGATGGCCAACGCGACAGTGATTTTTTTGCTCAAGACCCTGGCAGAGGCGCACCCGCTGATGCTAACTTCATGGACCACAATGCTTTGGGGCAACACGCTGATAGGACAAGCAGTGTGCGACCAATTAGACTTTCTTTTGTATTCAAGCTCCCTTGAGCTGGTGGGGCTGACGAGCCCGGGTTACGCACCTGCGTGCCACGAGTGGTACTGGACCTGAGGATATTTTTTGGCAGCCTACGCAGCACCCCTACATATATGCCTATTCCCTGCTGACGAGAGGTAACAACCTCGAAACACGTGTCCAGGGATGGCCAACGCGACAGTGATTTTTTTGCTCAAGACCCTGGCAGAGGCGCACCCGCTGATGCTTACTTCATGGACCACAATGCTTTGGGGCAACACGCTGATAGGACAAGCAGTGTGCGACCAATTGGACTTTCTTTTGTATTCAAGCTCCCTTGAGCTGGTGGGGCTGACGAGCCCGGGTTACGCACCTGCATGCCACGAGTGGTACCGGACCTGAGGATTTTTTTTGGCAGCCTACGCAGCACCCCTACATATATGCCTATTCCCTGCTGACGAGAGGTAACAACCTGGAAACACGTGTCCAGGGATGGCAAATGCGACAGTGATTTTTTTGCTCAAGACCCTGGCAGAGGCGCCCCCGCTGATGCTTACTTCATGGACCACAATGCTTTGGGGCAACACGCTGATAGGACAAGCAGTGTGCGACCAATTAGACTTTCCTTTGTATTCAAGCTCCCTCGAGCTGGTGGGGCTGACGAGCCCGGGTTACGCACCTGCATGCCACGAGTGGTACCGGACCTGAGGATAGTTTTTGGCAGCCTACGCAGCACTCCTACATATATGCCTATTCCCTGCTGACGAGAGGTAAGAACCTCGAAACACGTGTCCAGGGATGGCCAACGCGACAGTGATTTTTTTGCTCAAGACCCTGGCAGAGGCATACCTGCTGATGCTTACTTCATGGACCACAATGCTTTGGGGCAACACGCTGATAGGACAAGCAGTGTGCGACCAATTGGACTTTCTTTTGGAAACCAGTGGTATTAAGCATCTCAAAAGCTTGTTGTACCGTCCTCCAACCAATGGCCTGGTGGAGAGGATGAATAGAGAGCTGGAAGAGTGTATGCAATGGGCCATTAGCAATAAGTGTGTGATCTTCAATGCGGTAAGGACGATGCTGTGGTTTTTATCACACTACTCCACACGTTTCAACTGGGGTGTCACCTTTTGAATTGTTGTGCAGATGCAGAGCAACCACAACTTTTTGCCCAGTTTGGATGAACAAATGGGTCAAACAAGACAAATGGACAGTTGGGAGTGTAAGGAATTGTGTGAAGGTTAGGCAGGTGAAACAGAAAGGGTATTTTATGCAAGCAACCGTGTGAAAGTTATCGTAATTAAATTTGGTGACACTACGTGTAAATAAAGCTGGACCAGTGAGGAAAGGTGATTCTAAGTTTGGACTGCCTGTGAAGGTGGTGAAGGTAAAAGGGAATAGTGTACAGACAGAAGGAGGTCAATAGTAGAACCAATTCATTTTGGTTAAGGTGATTGATGAGAAACATAAAGGGGGTGATGAAGTTGCTCAAGGCACAAATTACATGGATGAAGGGGAGCAAGGGTTTGGCATTGGTGTTAGGCTCAGGACTAGGCCTGCACGTTTTCAAAAGAACACTCCTGCGTGTCGGATTCTTCTGATAATGTTAAAGTAGTTTTATTTTTTCCTTAGGATTTGGGATTTTTGTAAATATCTTCATTGTATATCAAGGGGAATGTTTATCTTCTGCAGTATAGGTGTATGCATGCTACTACTTTGAATAGTTCTTTATCTGTGTTCCCTTTGTAAAGGGAAAACCGATGTAGCGTTCTAGTTGTATGGTTAGAGCATTAAGCATGGAATCCAGTTAGCCTGGATTCCAGGATCAAGGCTAGAATCTTCTAAACAGCAGTTGGTGCTGTGATCCTGGCCTGGACCCTTCGTCTGGTGGCCCGCTGTAATGGAATAAACTCATCAAATGAACTCTTACCTGTCTCTGCGTGCTCAATACAACAGACTCCATTAATACGGGCACTGGCCAATTGTTTATTTTAAAAGAATTTTAACAATTTAATGAATTTGTGTCCAACATTCAATTCTCTTGAGATCTCAGAGCCTATTTGGGTATTCCAGAGATTCAAATGCCATCACAGCATCTAGTGACAAGACCACCACTATTTTTTCATTCTCTGCCTTACAGCCATATAGGGGTTGAGGATTAAGTCAAGTACTTCCATTGAGCATAAAACATAATTGGTTGGGATGCACCAGAGTATTATTTACTCCCCTCAATCAGGTGTCCTGTATTTTTGCAAGTACTTTGGTCTCAACATTTAAAAGTGAAATGGGCAAGTATGAGAAACATTCCTCCCTGGAGCGTTCCTAGTTTGTGTATTATCTCAGACCATGTTGAAAAAAATTACCTTTTGCACATTAGTCAGTCAGGCTTCAAAGCTAACTATAGCACAGAAACCGCTTTGTTGGAGGTCTCAGAACATATTAAAGAAAAGCTTGATCGGGGGTAAAGCCATTCTAATTTTATTGGACCTGTCAGCGGCCTTCGATATGGTCCCTCATGACAGGCTCCTGGACAGGCTGCAGGAATTTGAAATAGGTGGCTCTGCTTTAGAATGGCTGACTTCCTCCCTAGAGGACAGAAGTCAGAAAGTTCGGACTCCTCCCTTTGTGGCCTACATCCCCAGTCTGAAAGTGGGGGTCCCGCACGGCTCTGTACTGACCCCACTCTTTTCAATCTATATATGTCCCCCTTGGCACCACTGGCAGAAGCATGCGGGGCGAAATTAATTTCATATGCGGGTGATACACAGCTGCTTTTCACCTGTGATAAGGGAGCAGAGTTTGAGGGTGAGAAGATTAGAATTTGCCTCACTAAGGTTTTTAAGTGGCTAAGGAGGAATCAATTGAAATATAATCCGGAGAAGTCTGAAATGATCTTTTTTGCTCCCTGCCCTTTGAAGAGTAGAGAAGCTGGTGGCCTGGAGATATGTCACCTCTTCTCCCTGCTTAAACCACTGTAAAAAATCTGGGCATCACAATGGATGGCACTCTCTCGATGAGATCCCAAGTCCAGTCGGTAGTAGCCTAATTCGAATGCCGAGAAAATGTCTTTCCCTTATACCAGTGATTCCAGGAAAACCGTAGTCCAGGCATTGGTCACTTCGAGACTGGACTATGCTACTATCCTGTACCTAGGCCTTCCTGAGTGTCTTCTCAATCGCTTGCAGCTGACTCAAAAGGCAGCAGCTAGACTGGTACTCATGCTTAAGCCCAGGCCTCATATATTCTCACACCTGAAGGCATTACACTGGCTTCCATTAAAAAAGACGATTAGGTTTTCGCTCTGGTGTTGTTTTTCAAGCCCCTCAAGGAGAGTAACCCAGTATGTGCCATTAAGAACTTTGAGGTAATCCTCTTTGGGCCTTGCCTCCTTTCCTAGAATATGCCGAGCCCATTCTTGAGGTAGTTCCTTCAGGGTGTGGGAGCGCAAACCTGAAACCTTCTTCCGGTGACTCTTAGATCAGTGACTGACCTAGCTGTATTTAAGAAACAGCTTAAAACCTGGTTATTCCGCTACTAAGGGGGTTGGTAGGGTAGATGGAGACTCTTAGCGCCGGGACACTCTTGTTGAGTAGCTGTGCGCTCCATAAATGCACTAATTAATTTATTCATATTGTTGTATATTGTGGCTACACGTAAATCGTAGCCTACTTACCCCTCCCGTTTGGCCTTATTACACATATTCAGGAGATGTGTTGATACATCAACCCACTATTCTTATATATTCTTATACAGGTATGTTATTCAGGCCCATGGTCTTACCTGACTTCTTACCTCAAATGGCTTGCTTTGACCTTCTCAATTGTTACATCTAGCTGATGGGCCTCGTTATCAGCCTGTGATAATCTAGGTATCTTTATGTCTGACAGGAACGCCAGGACCTCTTCTTCCTGAATCTTACCTTGTGTTTTATAAAGGGATCATAGAATTTAGCAAAGGCATTAGCCATACCCGTCACAGATCTTGGTGGTATTTAAGCTTTTTAATTGCCCTATCAATTGATTTTATCCCCCTTTGCGAGCCATACTAATAGTTTCCTGCCTGATTTGCACCTGCACATATCTTTTTTTTAGTTGCAAGATATTTGGTATTTGTGGTGTTTGGAAATACTCTGTTACCCCAAGGGGTGTCCTGACGCCGCGAAAATTGAGTGAATCTGATGTGTAGACAAGGGCATGAGAAGGGGGTCTGACTAATTATCTTGCTGGGAGAAAAGCAAGATCTTGAGTTGCTTGCAGAATTGTGATTTGTTTCTGTCATGGCTATGGGCTGTGGCTCTAGAGCAACTCCGCACAGCGCAATGTCAATGACGGTGTGCATAAACACTCCTTCTCACGCCCACTTTGTGGCAAAATGCACAGGTATTTCCCTTTAGCGCGATATTGATGGTCTTGCAATCGATCCTACCACAGAAACCTGGAACTTTAATGTTATATGCAGTCATGGACGCAAGAACAGTTTAATATCAGATGCTCCAATAATGGTCATGACCGCAAGTCTTATGCGCTACAACGACGTCACATGGTATATGTGCTTCAACAATCATAATAATTACCATGTTTTTAAACACATTTTTTCCTTTTGTTGCTGTTTATTTAAAAGACAAATTGTTTTCCTTTTGTTGCCTTTTATTTAAAAGAACTTTGTTTCCTAGTGCTGCCGACTTCTCCGTGCCAGTGAATGCACTGCCAAGCCCCCTTCCGGGATTTATCGCAGCGTAGCATCCATCTTGAGCGAGTCCCTTCTAAAACAGGGGACCACACCCTTCAAGTCGCGCTCGTTATTCTCTCTCGCTTCCTGCAGGCTGAACAAGAAAGCTGGTGCCCTGGAAACATCCTCAGCTCTCCAGCGCATTGGATTTCAAACTAGATGCACAGAGAATACCTGACACTAGAATCGGGGTAAGAGCACCCCTATCGTTTCTTTGCTTGGAACCTCGATTGGAATATTTTTGGATAATGTTTTGACAACCAGAACATTTGCATAACTGTTTATGGTCATAGAATACTGAACTCTTTCGCAATTTCTGTAAGAGCTGTTATCCCTTGAGTGCTTTATAGGTAATTTTTGGGACAATTGACAAAGCTACACACCAAATCAAAAACCTTTACTATGAACAATTCATCCTCTGTATAAAGTTGCGTGGCAGGTCCCGCATAATCATCATTTATGGAACAAGTGGACAAATACTTAAAGGAATAAGGCTGTCTTGGGTATAAGTTCCTTCGTCCTCTTACACCTTCAAAGACATAGTTCACTATTCTAGATGATGAACAATTAACGTTTCTCATATGTTCTATCGTAGTGCCCTCATTCCCAAAATCTCTCCAGGTTAAAGCAGTAAGGGAAACACAGGTGAATATACTAAATCAACAGTACGCTTTTTATAAGTCCTTAGGAGAAATTCAGTCTGTTTTACATTGTCATAATTTCTGTTTACAGATCTCCTTACCCTACCCAAACACCCTTTCCCCCGCCTGGCCACTCTAATGTTCTGTGTCATAACGACAATCAGACTTGGAGCTGCCTGGAGGTGGAGCCTTCTATCATCGTGCAAGCTCTGAAGAACGTCACCCTTTGACAGAATAACAAGCCCACACATTGCTTTCCTACCAACTTGCTCGATTTTAGATTGGCCACTCTGGATGACATCCTTAAAGCTTTATGGCACATGCAACAAGAGTTGGCAGATTCAAAAGCACATAATACAGCATTAGCAGAGAGCGTATCACATCTGCAACACAGAATAGAAAGTAGGGAAAAAGCAGAACGTAAACCTTTTGATGTTCCTTTGGTTAAATTTCCGAGTGCAGTTCATCCTATCAGTGACGGTACTACTGGTGGATGTGTAAATCCTACATCTATATCTGTGACGGTTCCCTCCCAAATACCATTAGCTGCACCAGAACGTTTCTGTGGAGATCCTGTTAAATTCCAGATCTTCCTCACTCAAATAGAATTACATTTAACTTGTAGGCCCGCATCCTTCCCTGATGCACAATCCAAAATAGCAGTCCTCATTTCATACTTAATCGGTGACGCAGCTTCTTGGGCTGTCCCATTAGTTTGTGAGGATAATGCCATTCTGTATAACTGGAAAGCCTTTGTCAGAGAATTTGAGAAAGTGTTTGACAGGAGGGCGACTACACTATTGGCCGATAAAGAACTCTTGGAATTGCGTCAAGGTAACCGAGATCTGGTCACGTATTTAACGCATTTTAATCGCTTGGTATCAGAAACCAAATGGCCTGAGTAAAAAAGGGCTGTGATCTATTACCGTGGGTTACGTGACGAGCTGAAAGACGTCCTGGTGCAAATAGATCCGTAACCTAAACAATGTACTGAACTAATTAATCTAATGTTACATTTAGATCATAGACCAACTGAACGAAAAGGGCGTCGTCCTGATCATAGTGGTTATCGTTTTGAACATAGTGAACCAATACTTAGTACCCCACCATTGGACAATCACAACAAACCCATGGAAATAGGTCCAGTCCGTCCGGCTTTAACTAAAGAAGAAAAAGTTACATAGGAAAAATGGATTGTGTTTATACTGTGGCAAAAAGGGACACTTTGTTAAAGAATGTCCTACCAAACCACGAAACAAAAGCTTTCAGCCAGCCATTAAAACCAAAAGTACACCTTTAACCCAGACGGAAAACTAATCTACTCAAAAGATGTACAGGGGGATCTTTTGGGTGCTTGGCACATCCCCTCCATAAATGCTTCCGCAGTAATCGAGTTGACCATTTAATCATAGAAATGGTTTTAGAAATTACTTCAACAACCAGACATGCAATCATGGTGCTTCTTGATTCTGGAGTCACAGGCAATTTTGTAGATTCAGGATTGGCACAACAATTATAGCTACTATGTGAACCTAAGACAAAGAAGGAAATGGTGCAGTAGATGGGCGTGTTCTAACTTCTAGGCCCATTACTAAACAAACCAAGGCCTAACAACTAGAGTTTACAGTGGCAACCATGCAACATATCGAAACCATCTCTTTCAATCTCATTAGCGCTCCTCAATATGGATTTATCCTTGGGATGCCATGGTTACAAACCCATAATCCTCAAATAGACTGGGTCCAACAAAAAATTATTAATCTTTCAGATTTTTGTAAACAACATTGTGTTGTATGTTCATGTAATCCAAAGAAACTTGATCAAGTGCAAGATCATGCTGAAGAAAAAGAAACTATGTTAACCCCACAGTACGAAAAATATCTTGAAGTTTTTAACAAAAGACAAGCAGACAGTCTACCTCCTCACCGGGCATATGATTGCCAAATAGACTTAGGGCCATATGTATGAACTTTGGTTTTGCGATTCTCAAATAGCGATTTTTAGAGAATCGCTATTTGAGAATGGCAAACCGCTATATATGTAGGATTTGCAAATAATTTAGCGAATCCTACATATTCCTTAATTGCGAATCGCAAATTGCAATTCGTAATTAAGGAATACCTCCCCATTCATTCCTATGGGCCTAAAGGCCCATAGGAATGAATGGGAAGACATTTTCAATTTGCGATTCTCAATTAAAGAATCGCAAATTGAGAATGCAATTTCAAGGGTACCAGGGTGTCAAAAAGACACCGTGTTGCACCCCTGAAATATACATGTGTGCACATGTGGCACTCAGGGCATGTATGTGCGCCACATGGCACTTGTAAAAAAGTGAATTTTTCAAAGAAATCTCCAATTACCACCAATTTGAAGTTGGTGGTAATTTGCAATTCCTTAAGGCCAAATTGCACTTTTTCTGTGCTTCTTACATTGCATTTAAGGAATAGCAATTTGCGATTCCTTAAATGCAATCGCAAAATAATTAATCGCAAATTTTGCTATTCCTTATTTTGCGAGGCAGTTTTGCTTTCATACATACCACTGAGCCAAATTGCGATCGCAAACACTGAAATTCCGTGAATTTTGTCGTTTGCAATCACAATTTGGAATGATACATATGGCCCTTAATACCTGGTACTGTGGTCCCCAATTGTCGCATTTATGCTTTAGCTGAAAAAGAAAAAAAATACTTAAGAGAATACCTAGACAAATACCTAGCCAACGGCTTCATTCGACCTTCCAAGTCCCCTGCGGCCTCTCCACTATTTTTTTTACCAAAAGCCAAAGGTGAGCTCCGCTCCTGCATTGACTATAGCGCACTGAAAAAAATCACAGTGAAAAAAAAATATCCACTCCCGCTCATCCCTGTTCTCCTAGACCAAGTAAAAACAGCCATAGTGTACACTAAACTGGATTTAAAAGGTGCATATCATCTGGTATGTTTGCGGACAGGAGATGAGTGGAAAACAGCATAGGACTCTTTGAATACACCGTAATGCCATTTGGGCTTTATAACGCCCCAGCGGCGTTTCAATTTTTCCTGAATTATATATTACAAAACTTCTTAGATAGATTTGTCATTGTGTATATAAACGATATTCTAATCTATTCTACTTCCAACAAACAGCACGAACAACATATCTTGACCATTGTTGAACAATTACAGAAACACGTGCGACTTCCATGTCACTGAAGTCGAATTCCTAGGTGTCATATATTAACTCCTTGGGGGCTTTCAAATGGCACAAAGGAAAATTCAAGCAGTACTCAATTGGCCAAGTCCAAAAACTGTACGTGATATCCAGTGTTTTCTGGGCTTTGCAAACTTTTATAGACCATTCATTGTTCATTTTTCACAAACCATAGCCCCAATTACCCATCTATTGAGAAAAAAATTCCCATTTCAATGGAACTCTGAAGCTCAAAAGGCATTTGATCAGCTTAAACTAGCTGTTACTTCTGTTCCTGTTCTAGTTTATCCTAATCCTGAACAACCTTTCATCGTGGAGGCTGATGCCTCTGATATGGCAATTGGTGCTATTCTATCACAAAGAAGTCTGTGTCATAACGACAATCAGACTTGGAGCTGCCTGGAGGTGGACACTTCTATCCTCGTGCAAGCTCTGAAGAACGTCACCTTTTGACAGTTTCCTCCTATTATTAGGGAGAGAGCTGGTTCTATTCCATGGGGGCTAGAAGAAAAAATGACCTGCCATCTCTGGTGGTCATCCTATATCTTGGGACCTATTGTAAATAAATATGCATTTGAGAAACAGAGAAGTATTTTTGGTATGTGAGAAACATCCTCTTCCTGATGTAGAGCAGCCCAGTCCTTCTGAAAGCTTTATGTTCCAGGGTCCTAGCCTTGAATCGGATCTTCCTAAAGACAGGGAGACAATGCAAGGTCTGAAGAGCTTGCACACCTGGGCTCCTTCTGTCAAATTTTAGTACCGTCCTTGCTGCAGTGTTTTGGACAATCTGGAGATGTTTGATTAGGTGTTTTGGCAAACCCAAGTATAGGGAATTGCCCCAATCCAGTTGTGGAGTAGTCGGGTGTGTATCACTGCCTAGCAAACAGAGATAAAAAGGCAAAACATGTTTTCAAGGTTCTTAGCAGCGCAAAACAAGTTGTTGAGACATTGAGAATATGCGGCCGGAAAGATAGGTTGGAGTAAAACCTTATCCCCAAATTTTGGCCACGGTGGTGGGTGGAGTAGGGAGGGTGATGCCCTCAGGTAACCAGATTGTTGGCGAGCACCCGTTGGATTTACCAAATAATATCATCTTTGTTTTTTCCCTGTTGCATTTTAAGTAGTTGTGATTCATCCAGTTGAACACCACCGTGAGACACTTCTGGAAGTTGAGCTCAGAACTGGAAGACTGTCGCTCTAATGTTTGAATCAGCTGGGTATCATCGGCATATGATATAACCGTGATCCCAAAGGACTTGATAGGGTCGGCCAGAGTTATCATAAAAATATTAAAGAGAGTGGGGCTGAGGAATGAACCCTAAGAGACCCCATATCTGAGAGGGATGGCGCTATATGTGAAAAGTGGTAACACGACCATGTGAGTTCTGTCTCTGAGGAAACAACAAACCCACTTCAGGGGAATCCCCACTTCTTCCAAGCATCTCAGGAGCTGTGTATGGGGGACTGTGCCGAATGCAGCTTACAGAACTAATTGTGGGTGGCTTTCATCCCCTCGTCCAACATTATCTTGATCAACTCAGAAACTTATAAAAGTGCAGTTTCTGTACTGTGCAGTGGCCTGATGCCGGACTGGGAGGTAGGAAGTACATTTTCTGAGTTTAGATATTTTGAGAGTTGTTAATTCACCAGCTTCTGTGTAACTTTTGATAGAAAGGGCAGCAGTGATATAGGCTTGTAGATGGCCAAGATGTTGGGGTCTCCTGTAGGTTTCTTTAGGAGTGGCTTAATAAATGTCTTCTTTCATGTAGATAGAACTAATTCCATAGATAACAAACTGTTGATTAGGATGTTAATGTAAAACTTGACATTTTAAGAGACCTTGTATAAGAGTGAAGAGGATCACTGGGTCCTCAGGGGATACTGATTTGCAGTGTATTAGAGCCTGTCCTGATCCTACATAGAAATAGGGACAAAGGTGGTGGAGATGTTACTGACTTTGAGACTCCATGTTTGTTTGTACTTTGTTAGGGAAGTTCGCATGGATGTTATCTATCTTTTCGAAGAAGCTGGCTAAGGCATTACAAAGCTCTTGAGATGGCAGAAAGACATTTCCGAAGGCTTTAGTATTGAGGAAGTCTTTTGATATGCTCCCTAGAGGAGTTCTTTGCTGATTCGATCTTCTAAGCCACGTATACAGTTTTTATGTTTATTATCGTTCTGTGGTACTTCTTTAACCCTGTTTATACTTATAATTGTCAGTGTATGAGTAATTTGGTCTCCACTTTCTCTGCAGCCTTTTGCAGGCCTATCTCTCCTCTATTAGTGATGCAGAAAACTAAGGAGCGGTTTAGGTGGAACATGACTTCTTGGGCATTTTAATGGGGGCAAGTTTGTCCAGGACCTCAAGGATACCCTTATTAAAGACAATGGTGTCCTTCTCAAGGTCACAATGATTGGTGTGGAGAGATAACTTCAATTCCTCAGCAAATTTTGCCTCAGTGTCATTTAGTCTACGGTTTTGCACCCAGTGACATATAGTGTGTGACCTGGTAGAGGGGTCAGGCTGTTTTATGCGAAGATGAACCAAGTAATGGTCTGTGCAGGTAACAGGTTCAGTCTCTAATGTGCTAAGAGAGGACAGCTTTGAGAAAATAAGGTCCATCGTGTGACCCTGTGCTTCTGCTGCAGACTTATGGCACAATTACGAGTCTGGCAGTCTAAGGACCGCCAGACCCGTGGTGACACGGTGGTGGTGGTCTAGACACCGCCGCACCGGTGATCGACCACCCCAGTACGAGTTGGCCGGTTGGACTGCCCTGGGACCGCCAACACTGCCAGAGAACTGCCTTTCCCTGGAGGGTGCATGGTGGTCAAAGGCTGCAATATGCTTGTCAGGAGCACCATGGTCACGCCACTCATATTACGAGTTTTTTCTCTTACAGGGATTATATGCCATTTCCTTCTCTATGTAAATCTTGGAGGAGAAGGAAACAAAGGGCGCCCTATAGACCCCCAGTGCCTCCTCCATTTGGGCAAGCACACAGGGGGGGGGGCATAAAATGTACCCCCCTGTGAGCATGCACAAAAGTTCCTGCAAGGCATGGACTTTTGAGTTCATGCCATGCAAGAATCATGTGACAACTTGTGAGGCATTTCCATTGCGGTGCTTTTTTCAAAGGCACTGAGGCCTTTAAAAGAGCACCACCATTGGAATGCCACACCACCCGCCTGCCAGACTACAAACAACTTGGCAAATCTAAGCAGAGCTGCGACGCTGCAGGAGAGTACTATCCGCCCCCATGCCGTCTACGTGAATGTTAAAATCACCTAACATGGTGGTTAGCAAACTACTCACAGTGTGGAGAGATGGCATTACATAAGGTGTCCATGAATTCCAAACTAGGACCAGGAGGGCAGTACAGAAGTACTCCTGAGGGTGAGAACTGTTCTGGTAATTTCAAACTGAGGCCTATACATATTGCCCCCTTTATCTCACTCACTGTGAACTAAGAGCATGGATATTTCTGGCCTGATTATGAGTTTGACGTTCCCGAGACCGCCGTACACGCAGTGGTGGTCCGATCGGCGTATTACGAGACATGCGGTTACATAGACGAAAGACCGATGTGATACCGCCACAACCCTTACTCAAATCCAACCGCATTGGTTGTAAAATGGCCTATGAGTCTGTCTGAGGCTTGGACCGGCAGTGAAACCGCCACCCAATTATGAGTTGCCTTACCTCCAGTGCGACCTTGGCAGTCCAACCCCCACATCTGGCAGGCGGAAAAGGGTAAGGTAAAACTTTATTTGCATAGTTACTTAAAACCATTGCAATGCATACAAATATACAACCATATTAAAAATGTTCCGTATTTAAAAAGTGTATGCTCCCTCATGAGCGTCGCAACGTGAGCTGCAAAAAGACATTTCTATGTCAATACAGTTTTAATGTCCCGGCTGATTTTGTCTTTACTGCCTGTGGAAAGATGCAGTCCGCTGTGAGATTTATCCAGTCACTTAGTGAAATTTCCCCCGTAGAGCAATTGTCTACAAAGTGACAATCAGTTTGGCATTTTTAAGGGAGCTGCTTCGAGAAATTTAACTAGCCTAGTGTTCAGTTGTGGTGATGAGGGATCAAAGCATGCCAGGACAGCTTGTCTCCTTGTCCTGATCCCTCTTTGATTGAGGGGAATTTTTAGCAGCTGTCTCCTTTCTTGACACAGCTCCGTGCAGATACAAATTGTGTGAGTGATGTCGCCCTGATCCTTTTAGCACAGACTACAAAGAGTAAAAGCCTGCTCCCTTTTCCAAGGTGGGAGTTGCTGCATAGTTGGTAACACTCCTAGTCTGAACTTTAAAAAAAAATGTTCAGTATTTTTGAATAACCCAAATTATAGTAGTGCTGTGGGGCTAAGTACCTATATGTGGCCAAGGTCATCCAGGCATGCGCTCTAAGCGAGAAGGTCGCCTTATCCTCTAGCAAGGAGAGTGTCTTCAGCATCTTACGCACCGTTTTTTTGAACGCCGAGTAGAGGCAGTGTGTGTCCCATAAGGGGGAGAGGCCTGTGATCGCCAAAGCCTCCTCAAGATATTGTCCTGCGGATGAGTTTGGCCTCTGTTGGATCTCTTGCCAGAGGAGGTAGTTTAATGTGTTATAGTTTGCTGACCTAATCTTGTGCCAGCTGTTAATGAAAGCACCGTAGCTAGCCCAAGTTTGCTTTATGAGACCAAACTCCAGACGAATTTGTGCCGGTGAAGTGTAGGTCGGGAGGCTGAACATTGTTCTATATGCTTTAACAAGTGTTTTATCCAGCAGATTACTAGCTCTCCCGCACAGTGCCTCAGTACCGTAAGTAATAGAAGGTAATATTTTGGCCCGGGCTACCATCAAGAGTGGATTCAGAGTGGGGCCCAGTAATTTGGCTGAGACTCCTTTCAGAGAGAGTGCAAGAATTATCCCTTTCCTTTTGATCTCCTGTTGCTGGCGGCTGACTAGACATTCTTTGTCTATGTATATACCCAGATACTTGTAAGCCTCTGCTGACTCAACGTGTTTATTACCCAGGAGCCACTGGTAGGGCTTTTTTCGTTTCTTTTTAATTGTCATGGTCCTTGTTTTATTTAAGTTTATTGAGAGACAATTTTCTTCTGCGTGGACCTCTAGGCAATTCAAGAGATGTTGCAGGCCTACTGCCGTGTAGCTGAGTAGGACAACGTCGTCCGCGTAGAGTAGATTAGATATTGGGGAACCCCCTAATCTGGGTGCGTGCGAGTTGCAGTTGTTAAGTGCCAGGGTAAGTCTGCCATGAATAGGTTGAATAACATGGGGGCCAGCTCTCAGCCCTGTTTCAGCCCTTTCGATGTTTGGATTTTCCTTGAGAGATGCGTTCCTGAGCCCAATTTTACTTGAACCCAGGTGTTGGAATGTAGGAGCATGATCAATGATAGAAGATTGTTGGGAATGCCCCATCTGCCTAGCTTCGACCATAGTTTGGGCCTATCCACATTATCAAACGCGGCACTATAATCAATAAAACAGACATGGAGCTGCATGTGCTTGGTTTTTGCCATGTCCATTAGCATTGACATTGCCATAATGTTAGTTATTGTGCCGGTGCATTTTCGGAATCCTGTCTGGTTAAGCGGAATTATTTTTTTGTTCTCTGCCCAAGTTGTCAATTCCTCCAGCAATGTACCCGCAAAGTATTTGGCTTCATTATCGATCAGGGCTACTAATCGATAATTGGCTGGAAGCTTCTTGCTGCCCGTTTTATGGATTGGCACAATTATCGACCTTTTCCAAGAGTCTGGAATTATGCCCAGATGTCGTACTTCAAGAAATAGTGAGTGCAGTATTTTTGCCCAGTCCTCCGGTTTTTCCTTGAACACTGCTGGTGGAATACCATTCGGCCCTGGTGCTCCCTCCTTTTTTCCCTTCTTGATCTGTTTTTTAATTAAGAGCTGTTCAGTGACGGGTGTACATTTATTGCTTTATAGCTTGTCTCCAGCAGATTGAGATATGCTGGTTGCCTTTAAGCATGAACCAGTTTTCCTGGCGCTATCCCGACTACAGTCGATGGTATCAACTTCATGCTCCGCTGTTTTGGTCTTCCCCGGCATTGAGGCAGTGAAACTTTGGCCGATAAAGTGGGACTTTAGATAGGCTGCCCATGTTTTTTTCTAGTATGTAGGAGGTGAGGCCCACATGGTTCGGGTGTGTTATCTTATTTACTGTTTTCCAGAATCTATCACTGGCGTTGTGCTTGATGTTATGCAAGAGTTTGACCCAGAGATCCTGTTCATTGTTGTTGTTAATATTCCATTTCAGCCTCTTTAGTTTGGTTCTCTGTTCCCGCATGTTGGAAATGAGTGTAATATTACATGGGTCATGGCGTAGAGATCTTAGCGAGCCGTTTATTGATTTTTTGAGTCCTTTTAATTGTATTCTTTGACTCGTGGATAGATTGATCGTTTGTGACTACCCATGAGAGATCCTTGGTATAGTAGCTGTTGCCTTTAGAGCGCTGAAGTTGCTTGTAAAGCGTTCCCAGGAATTTATCTGGTTTTCGCCAGGTGTTTGACCCGATATAAGACTGATTGCTGTATCTGTCAAGATCTTTATAGATTCTGTCGAGAACTTAATCCTCTTGTAATTGGTTGTGTAACTTGAGCCTAGTTGTAAAGCGGGGAGGATGCTGTTCGTAGCCGTGCCCGCTAGGGAGGCCTCCTGTGGGCGGTGATCACTGTCTCCTATATCACCCATTTTGAAGCCTGTTACATTTTGCCACAGTGGAAGGCTAACAAACGTGTAGTCTATAAGCGAGCTTGTTAGCTTAGTGTGGTAACTTGCCGCTGGAGGAGTATCATTGTCTGATCTTCTGTTAAGGGCCCTCAGGTTTAGGTGTTCCAGATCTTCCAGAAAGTGGCGATTTACCTTGTTTGGCCTCCCATGGGAAAAGGGGCTTTGCTGAGGTAAATTGTAGGTAGTGTAATGATTGGAGACAGACTTCCTTTGACTCGGATCTTCCCATTAGAAATAAATTCATGTCCCGTGATAAAATGAAATTTGAGACTTCTGAGCAGTCTGCGTGTGAAAATATTAGTTCTATTAGTTTTGCTGTGTCAGTTGTTGTTCGTTTCGGGTGGATGTAAACGTTGAACAGGATTACTTCAGACTTTGCCTCTACCCATGGGAGGGTGAGTTTAACTGATAATGCTACATCATTCTCCGGCCCCGTTAGTTCTGCTGTTAGTATGGATGATATTGAGATATATGTCGCCAGCCCCCCTGAGGCGTGGCCCATTTTGCTCCCCTTAGTGGCGGGGCGAGCGAAACAGCGGAAACCTTGGATGTACATGGGTTCTATAAGCCATGTTTCCTGTAGCATGATGATATCGAATTTGTTGAGATATTAAAGGAAGTCTGAGTCCTTAGATTTTGCTGCCAAACTATTTACATTCCACGAGCAAAGGCGAATTGTTGCTCTTTCGGCACGACTTTATCCTGAGCTGTGTAGTTGGTATGTCATTGTGACGCTGTTGCAAGAGTTATTGTTCTGACACATTGGTCTAAAAGACCAGAGTTCCATCTGCTTGAAAGTTCCGCCCTTAACGGCGAAAATTGTTGACTTCGATTATCAGCCCTTCTTGGCTCCGAATGGCCAGGAGCCCCTTTTAGAATCGAGGTGGAAGGCCGAAAACTTTTTTGTTGTACTTGGCTTGGGCTATTGGTTATTAGCGGTGCCGGATAAGCTGGAGGATGGTAGGGGCTGATTTGAATGCCCCAGTCCTTAAAGGTGGTGTGGTGATTTAATACTCTTTGTGCTGTAACCGCTGATTTCCATAGTGCTCTTGTTATTTCCGGTTTTGCTGGATTGTCGGCGGGGAGGAACTCAATTGCAAGCAGATCTGAAGTGTTTAGATCGTTCAAGGTGGGAATTGCCCGAAGTAGTTTTAGTATATTCCCACGATTCAGCAGATCATGGCGACCTTTCGTGATATATTCTGGTTTGAGCAATATGTAGCTCTTATGCGACATCTGATCGTTTGACGGATGAACTATGCTTTCCCGAGTGCCTGTTTGGTAGGGGACAATGTTTTGCTGTGCATGGTGATAGAACATTTTCTGATCTTGTTGAACTGCTACGCATAGATCATTGGGGGCACTTCCCATGGATGTTGTCGGGATTATGATTCCCGGAGGTATCTGAGCTTGCCCAATGGGTGCGGGCGGCAGGCGGAAAAGGGGGTATTTAAGGCCAAAATTCATCTATACTCACCTCTTCATGTCCTGTGCCACCATGGAGGCGATCGTACACATCCTGCCGCTGCTGTACTTGCTTGAGCATGTCTAAAACCCACACCGTCGTAGACAAAACCTACGGTAACTCATACTACTACCTGTTTCCATAGACAAAACAATGTTCTGCCATGGATAAGGCAAGGGTGTTGGGGTGGCTTGGTCAAATATATTTACTGGGACCCTGTGTGGTATTATTTTAAATCTTTAACCCAAATACTACTTTAATGACTACTTTCAGGAGAAAATTTTGAACATCAGATCTTCCTTTCCCATGGAGGGAATTCTACCGACCCCAAGGGAGGTAGATCTGGGCACAGCTTCCTTGGAGTCTTTTAAGGAGATGACTATCAATTCCTCATTGAGGTTAATTACCCAATGTAAATCTGGCTCCCCTCTTGACCTTATCCCGGCTAAAATGATGGGAAATTTAGCCCCTGTATTGATTAGACCTCTCCTTTCCATTTGGAACTCCTCTCTCGGTTTAGGCCAATTCCCTTCTGTGTGGAAGGAGGCTATGTTAGTCCCTATCCTGAAAAAGGCGAACACAGACCCCGCTCAATTTAACAACTATCGTCCTATTTCCCTTCTCCCCAACTCAGCTAAAATTTTGGAGAAAGCTGTACAATTGCAATTGGCAGAATATCTGGAGACTAACTCGCTACTACATGATTCCCAGTCGGGATTTAGAACGGGTTTTAGTACAGAGACGGCTCTCCTGGAAGTCTCCGAGACAATCAGAGAGTGTGTGGATAGGGGCGAGGAGGCTATGTTAGTCCTCCTCGACCTATTCGCCGCCTTTGATACGGTTTCCCATGCAATACTGCTGGATCGTTTGAGTCAGATGGGAATAGGTGGTACAGTGTTGACCTGGATTAACTCTTTTTTGAAAGATCGTTCTCAGAGGGTTTTTCTCAGGCCTTTTAAATCTGCTGGTAAACCCCTCCTTTGTGGTGTTCCCCAGGGTTCAGCCTTGAGCCCTCTGTTTTTTAATGTCTATCTTGCCCCACTGGCCAAGGTGGTAGAATCTTGGGGAGTCAGGGTGGTCTCTTATGCTGATGACACTCAGTTGGTGTTCTCATTTAAAGATCACTCTGACTCCTGCTTTGCCAACTTCCGCCAGTGTCTGAACAACATATGCTCCTGGATGACTGCCAACCATCTCAGGCTTAACACTGATAAGACGGAGGTTTTGTTTTTTAATCAGAAAACTGCTATTCCCTCTAGCCTTTGGTGGCCGACAGTACTCGACCCCCCGCCCATCCCAGCACTAACAGTACGCAATTTGGGTTTCCAGTTTGATAATACCCTCTCCTGCACTCCCCAAATTAACAAGACTACTTCTGCATGCTTTGCAAAACTGTGTATGATTAGAAAGATTCTTCCATACCTCCCTTTAGATGCTCGTAGAACTGTGGTCCAGGCATTAATTACGTCCCATTTGGACTATGCCAACAGTCTCTACGCCGGTGCTCCTTTGTACCAAATTGAACGTTTGCAGATTGTGCAGAATGCGGCGGCGAGACTGATTGGTAACATTCCCTATCGTCAGTCTGTAGCATCCTATCGCAAAAAGCTGCACTGGCTCCCTATTGCCTGTCGTATCCAATTTAAGATTTTGACCCTCGCTTTTCGAGCTCTGAACGATTCCGGTCCAGGTTATCTGAAAACGGCTTGTCCTATCACAATCCGTTAGATCTCTTCGATCTAATAGTCTACGTCTTCTGATCGTTCCTCGTTTCCGTCTTTCTAGGATGGGCGGTAGAGCATTTGGAGTCCTGACTGCCAGACTATGGAATAACCTCCCCTTGGATTTAAGATTTGCTCCTACTGAACCCATTTTTCGCCGCAAACTGAAAACTTGGCTATTTTCCTCTCAATAATTCTGTTTCTTTGTTCTTTTTTTCTGAGTTTTTAGTCGCTAGCGCCGGGACACCCCCTCGGGGGTAGCCGTGCGCTCTATAAATTCCTTAAATAAATAAATAAATACACCTGTATGATGCCCCCCATCCTGAAGTCACTGTTACTGCACATTGTACATAAATGGACATATGTTTACAACTCATAATCAGTGATAGTGATGTGTACATTACATTGTGTCACACATCACCTCCTCGTCTTTATCACACCTATTTATCTCTAACACACACTCACATTGCACACATCCCAGCTCCTGTTTTGATGTCAAAGATATATATGTATGGATATGTCATTAAAGTGAAACACACCTTCTCTGCTGAAACTCTGTATTGGACTCTCACAAATCACCCACATTAAGTGACAATGTCAGTAAATGGGATTTCAAAGATGGTAACACCCTCTGCAGAGTAGGTATTCCCTTTATCATGGGGAACCGTAAAAGGCACGGGCTCTGGGGCACATTATATTTTGTACATGGCTTAAAAGCTCAGTGTGCACAGCACCTGTGAATTGTGATATATCAGGGACAACAGATAGTATTACTAAATGCCATGCATGTGTAGGTAATTTGTAAGTGCAAGTCAGGAAAGCAAACAGCACTAACAGTATTCTCACACATCTAGATAGATTAGGTGGAAGATGCACACTGGGAAATGGACATATTTACATACAAAATTCCACAAAGGTGTGACACTTTTACACTCTCCATGTGTCGATAAACAAATATCTAATTTCAATACTTCAAACACATATTCAACCTACATCCTAGGGAGAAGTGCAACCTAAATGATATTGACAGTGGCCAAGCCAAACTGAAATACTCACCACATAAAATGTCACCCAGTAAAATTTGTGCCCCATTGAGTTTTCATGTTTTCATCCCACAAAGACATCCATCCAACATTTCCCATTGTGCTGTGTAACTCCGTGTGGGAGTTTGATATGATGGGCTGACTCCGGGTTGTATACTGTCACTTGGGGTCAGGTCAGCATAGAGCACACACCGTGCCTGCCTCATTAGGCAGTTTTAGGAATGCACCCCCCACAGCGTAAGCAACGAGCACACTGTTATTTATTTGCACCGTTGTGCATCTGGTTTGAGCCAGCGTAGTTCCCGCCGCTGGCCAGAGTATTGTTATTTGTAGTTTATTAGTCACTTCCTCCTGGCCACTCAATTCCACAACGCTGGGTATTGCCGCTCCCCCCACACCACACATGCTCCACATGTTAGCGCACACTGAACGCACTGAACGCACATGCTGTATAATTATAACGTAGTTACTTGGAATGTGTGGGGATTGGGGTCTGTCCACAAGAGGCATAGAATACAACTCAACAGGCGACGGGCGCACATTGTATGCTTGCAGGAGTCCCACCTGACCACAGTTAAGAGGTCTAAACTGCGCAAAAAATGGAGGGGACAGGTTTTTTCCACATCATACTTCGCCTTTGCCAGAGGTGCCACGATATGGGTTAGAAGCGGAGTTCCCTCAAGGTCCTGGAGCAACAGGTGGACCCTTGGCAGATATATATTGGTGAGAGGCATGTTGGACGGTGCACAAATTGTACTGGGCAGTGTATATGCATATATAACCACAAATGCCAGGAAAATCTGGACTGAGGGAACTAGAGGCACCGGGTACTGGTAGGCGGCAGCCTCCAACATATACTGTGTACCACAATGAGCCACTCCCAGTCTTAGTGTTGCTAGTGTAAGTTACAGTGTAGGAATGTGAGGGCAGGCATCTCACAAAAAGTGAGGCAGAGAGCTCGTCATTTAACATTCCAAGACCGAAAGGGTCCATCTGCCCTCCCCTCCTATGGGGCCATTTTGACCTCGTCTCAGGGCATACAAGACATAGCCAGTCCAGGAGTGGAGTGTGATCACTTTCACCCCATCAAGTGGAACCCTCCCACCTGAGTGTGGTAAGAGCGGAGCCCGTTAGTTCAAGGTCCTGATGAATGCCGCGGACCCAGATGGGCCTTCAGGCAGAAACATGTTGACCTCACTCAGAGCGGTGTGGGGATACTAATTTCCCTATGACACCGATCACCCTATTTTAACTACCATATGGATGCCGGCACTATTAAAATTTAAGCTGACACCCATAATGGCCTTTTAAATCACTGTATATATTATTTGGGCCCCCACTTAGTTTAGAAGTGCATCCCTGTCGTCAGGTGTATGCCCACCCTCTATCAAACCGAGTTTTTAGAGGGTGAGGACTGGTCAATGATGAAGCATGACACCCGGTGGTGTGTGAGACCAGTCCTTCACTTTTTGTGAGATGCCTGCACTCACATTCCTACACTGTAACTTACAATAGCAACACTAAGACTGGGAGCGGCTCATTGTGGTAAACAGTGTATATGCACCCTAATTCGAGCAAGACAAATTCCTACTGAGCCTTAACCCTGTACTAGCGGCCTGGGCTACATGCCCATGGATAATCGGGGGAGACTATAATGCTGTACTGAATATCACTATCGACAGGTCTCACCCCCCTCTAGCTAGTACTAGCTCTATTAGACAGGCAGACGAGCTGCGTGGTTGGGCTGACAGATGGGGGTTGGGAGACGCTTGGAGACTGAAACATCCGACTAGCAGGGAATACTCCTTTTTCTCTCATCCACATCAATTACACACTCGTATAGATAGGATTTTCTGCTCCGACCCCATCGCGGCCAAGGTCACGCATGCCACCTATTTGGGTAAGACACTTTTCAACCATAACCCATTGGAAATTACGCTAGCGTGGGGCAGAATCCCCACTCTGGTCCTTACCTTGAAGTTATGGCCTCAGATGCTTAAGAACGCTGACTTTCGGGAGGCCCTCTCCACTGGCATTCATCATTATTTTGCTGAAAACACAGGTACTGCCTCTACCCCGCAGGTGGAGTGGGACGCCTTCAAGACAGTGATTAGAAGCCTAGCTATTAGCACAACAGCTGGGGCGCGACAGGAAATCCACAATAATCTAAGGGAAGTCGAAAACACTTTGAATGAGTTAGGGCAGGCAGAGGCAAATGACCCCTCTAAGGACGCCCCATTGCAGGAGGAGGAGGCCAGGATAAATTGCGCAGAGCTCCTAGAAACCTTGCGGTGCATCGACTACACAGCCTATACACACACTGAGCATGCTGAAGCAGATGTGGCCGGCCCGCTACTGGCGCGTATACTCCGGGATGACCCCCCACATACCCCCATACATGAGGTCACCACAGTGTCCGGCGACACGGTGGATACACAGCAGGGCATAAATGATGCTTTCTGTGAATACTTTCAGACACTGTATCAATCACCCCCCCCCCCCTCCCCTTTGGACGAGGATACTCTGAAGGTGTTTTTTTACAGACGTGCAATTCCCCCAACTCAACTAACTAAAGCAGCGCAGGATGATATCTCGGGCCCCATTACTAGAGCAGAAATCAAGGCTGCCATTCGGGGTCTACCCCATAACAAGGCCCCTGGCCTTGATGGCCTCCCAGCCGAATTCTTTGTTGCCTACCCAGACTCTTTAGTGCCCCAACTAGATCACCTGTATAACACTGCAAGAGATGCTGGAACACTGCCCCCCACTACTTGGCAGGCACTAGTGGTATCCATCCCCAAGCCGGGACGGTCAGCCACGGACCTCTCGGGTTACAGGCCCTTATCCTTATTAACGACTGAGTACAAAATATTGAGCAGAGTTCTGGCAAGCTGCTTGCGCCCCTACCTACATCATTTGATCCACCCTGACCAGTGTGGGATTATACCGTCACATAGCAACTCGCTCAATATTAGGAGGCTATATCACGTCATGACAGCTACCCCCACTAACTGGAGTAACGTTGGTTGTATCACCCTGGATTTGAAGTACTCCCATGGACACCAAAGGGGCCAGATCGACCCAAAAGCCAGAACAATACATAGCTTTAGAAATGGTATACATTAAGCAGGTCCTCAGGTACAGCAGACCGTGTGAGATAGGGCTCCACCCTCAATGTCAGCCACTCCCAGAAAGAGCTAATATGTTGCTGCTTTCCTGAAAAGACCACCACTGTTTTATACTGCTGAAAATCTGAATATTGGCGATAGATGGACCTTTTGGATAGAGACATTTGATGATTTCATTGATGCACATTAATAGACTGATAACAAAAAGATTGTCAAATAGATCTCAAAAATCTTTCTGGTGAGGGTATAAAGGAAATCATAA
Organism: Lissotriton helveticus; assembly: GCF_964261635.1. Lineage (NCBI taxonomy): Eukaryota > Metazoa > Chordata > Amphibia > Caudata > Salamandridae > Lissotriton > Lissotriton helveticus. The sequence continues at coordinate 1,255,387,222 of NC_136065.1, read as the reverse complement.
ATAAATGCTGCAAACTGATGAAGAAGTCACATATCAACAGATTAAAGAAGTTTTGAATCTCTGTTTAATCCAATGACCAGTGTTGATTATGAACTATACACCTTCAACCAAGAACGTAAGAAAGTTGGTAAAGCATTGATGAATTTGTGAAGAGACCAGACTCACTCCTCTGACATTGTAAGTTCAATGAATTTTGTAACTGTGAGTATGGTCCTTCTGAGAGAAGGGCACGGAAAGCCGGTGGTAATGTGGCTGAGAGAAAAATCCAGCTGCCATGGATTTCCTAAAACTGTTAATACATAATTGCTTAAGGGAAGAGGGGTGAAACCCAATGCAATTGTCTTTTTTTTCTTGTCTTCTTCGTGGGGTTTTATAATTCACATCATTATAGACCCAGGATGATACTAAGTGGGCTGGTGAGGACTGACTGCATATAACATATCCTTCAGCCGGCAGAAGACATATGGAAGTAAAGGGGCATGAGCACAAGAGGGGCTGCTTGAGTGCTTTGGCCTCATGACGACCGTTAGGCTTCAGCCTCTAGCATAGCTCAAGGTTGTTCTTTTCTACGCAGAGACTTGTATTGATTACTCTCTTGGTTCACATGTATGAGGTGGGAGATGCAAGTTTATGGTTTGGACAAGACAAGTTAGCGCTACTGCCCAACGGTTGTGTAACAAGGAGCAGGATCTTGTGCTGTGGGTCCGATGCAACAGTGTAGCAAAGTAAGCAGCTAGTCGGAAGCTCAGGAAAAGTATCTTCACATGGTCTTGGACTGCCGGCCACCTCCCCCCTTGAACACCGACTGAATTACCCAATTCAACCAGTCAACACATGGGGGTCTTTGGAAGTCAAGGGGGGGTACGGGCCCCCCCCCCTGGCCGTATTTATTAAAATATAAAAACAAATCAAAAATTTTAATCAAATAAACATTTCTGACAATCATTAAAATGCACACTTTTCAGAATATTAGATTGACATCCGTTTCGACATGTATGATGGGCTAACCTTAACAAATAGCTAGTACAGCGTGTCTCCTAACGTAATCTAATCATCCTGAAAATTAAACTGCATTCTAATATTTTTAATATTTTTAATAATTTTAATAAAGTCCTACGGCAAGGTCGCCAACCGGTGTCAGATCCTTTTACAGCTGCGCTCTCACGTTGAAGATGCGCATGCGCAACCCAGGGCACGTTACACCCACGTGCGCTCCCCGAACTCCATTTAACCATAACAGGAGGGCCCAGACACTCGCGCACCTTAGTGACGTCATAGTGTTGTGAGGGGTGGCTACCAGCCTGAGGAAAGCGTAGACTCCCTCCCCCGCACCCTTTAAAACGGGATATCATATCCTGCCCCTGAAGTTCTGAGAGAGACCAATGGCCCCTCCCGCGGGCGGCCCTTTCGTGAATGGGTCCGCCCCCCCGTAAGGACCTTAAAATGCTGCTCACCGATTAATGACCTTACCGCCAGACACACATAATAAATACGACATTGCTATTCTAAAAGGAAAAAGGCCTAAGGAGAAAATTGTTAATACACAGCAAAGCACAAACATATACATATACAGATATTCCTGTAAGCGGGAAAAAGGCCTAAGGAGAGAATTCGTTAAATATCACGGCACTGCATAAAATATTTACATCTGTTCCACCTTCCAGTAAACGTGAAATTCAAGGCCTACTGGATCAAACCCCTAAATCTATAGTCCGGCACATTGACAAACCTGATTCTTACCATTTGCCCGGCCCCAAGGTCTGCTAACAAGGGATGGAGGGTGGGGAAAATTACACGGCCCCACGGTGGGGCGGCGAGGAGCGAGCCTGGGAGCGCGGGCACAAAGAGGCCGCTTCCCGCGCTCCCCAGGCTTTTTACCCTTTCGCCGCCGCGACCCCGCCCCCTCGCCCCGGAAGCACACCAGTACTTCCGGGGCGAGGGGGCGGGGCAAGCGGCCCCGAAAGGGACGGGGTGTGGGAGGGACCGGGCCCCGCCATGCTTGCGTGGGGGCCTATTGGCCCCCCCTTGTATCATGGTCTTGGACTGCCGGCCACCTCCCCCCTTGAACACCGACTGAATTACCCAATTCAACCAGTCAACACATGGGGGTCTTTGGAAGTCAAGGGGGGGTACGGGGCCCCCCCCCTGGCCGTATTTATTAAAATATAAAAACAAATCAAAAATTTTAATCAAATAAACATTTCTGACAATCATTAAAATGCACACTTTTCAGAATATTAGATTGACATCCGTTTCGACATGTATGATGGGCTAACCTTAACAAATAGCTAGTACAGCGTGTCTCCTAACGTAATCTAATCATCCTGAAAATTAAACTGCATTCTAATATTTTTAATATTTTTAATAATTTTAATAAAGTCCTACGGCAAGGTCGCCAACCGGTGTCAGATCCTTTTACAGCTGCGCTCTCACGTTGAAGATGCGCATGCGCAACCCAGGGCACGTTACACCCACGTGCGCTCCCCGAACTCCATTTAACCATAACAGGAGGGCCCAGACACTCGCGCACCTTAGTGACGTCATAGTGTTGTGAGGGGTGGCTACCAGCCTGAGGAAAGCGTAGACTCCCTCCCCCGCACCCTTTAAAACGGGATATCATATCCTGCCCCTGAAGTTCTGAGAGAGACCAATGGCCCCTCCCGCGGGCGGCCCTTTCGTGAATGGGTCCGCCCCCCCGTAAGGACCTTAAAATGCTGCTCACCGATTAATGACCTTACCGCTACAGGCCAGGTAGTTTACCGACTATCTGGCCCCCCCCCCACCGCCTACACTGAAAGGTCATAACTTCCTAATCCAAAAACCCTCTACCCCTGCTATTTAGTTCCCTATCCCTAGGGCATCCCCGACTCTGTCCACTGGACCCCCCACCCTGTGAGTAGAGCCTCTAATAAACGTCAACCCCTCATTATCAGCCGACTGTTAGTCTACTTGGTCCTGCGATGACCCCCTGTGGGATATTCTGCGATTAATGTGTATGAAATAGTTTCTCAAACCAAGTGTTGATCCTCTTTATCGAGTGATTCTTCACCGAGTGACTCCTTGCACTCGCCTAGTCCCCCCCCCCCTTTTACGTGCAGCCTGGGGAAAACTGAGCCCCCCCCTCTATGGTGCAGTCTGGGTCCTATCATCGTTACCCCATGTCCTAAAAATGAATGAGGGTGTGGGGGCACGCCTCTCGAGGCTCCCTGCAGATGCTATGACCGGGGGTATCCTGGTACTACCATTCTACCCTTCCCACTGGCATACTGTACAGTCCGCTAACCATCCACACCTAGCCACTACGCTCTGGAAAATGTCAAGTGTATGGTACTACTTTTACGATGGAAATCCCTACTTCCTGAACAGGGGAAATGAGGCGTTGCAGAGGCTTATCATTCCTGGGGGTTCCTAGGCCAGGGATGCACCCCCTTGTGTACTGTCCCATCTCTACCGTTGTCACTACCAATTGTTGACTATGCATATACCATGCTGACACTGGTGGCCCTGCGTGCACAGGCGCCGTTACTGGAGGTATACAATATCCTGTTAAGGCAAATACTGCCATTTTTGTGAAACAACATCCTGCTACATTACTGCCACCAGCCCAATTAGGGGCTTACACACCGAAACAATCAACTCTGTGTTGGCACCTCCTGGGTCTTTTGATCGCTCGCCCATCACACTTGCGTTGTTGTTTGCCATCCTCTACCTGACGTAAGCATCCCTTGGGCTGTCCACCTGTAGCAGCTGTTGTGATGTGGAGCACTCCAGATATCCACCATGGACCCGGCCATACATAAACGAAAAAGATAAACACAAACCATTAGTGTTTCTGGCGATAACTGCTGTACACGTGCTAGTCTTACATTGCCATCACTTGCTACGTTTGAGATACAATTAGCGCCAGATGCATACTGCTAAACACTTCCGACTAAGTGTTGAGCATAACCTTAGTTTGTGTCCCCTGTAGCGTGACTGTATAAGTGTTAAGAAGAGTGCCCTGTAAAATGGTCTTCATTAACGAATACTACCCAGTGTGTAGTGCAGTGACACAAAGCATGGAGTACCCAGTGCATACCATAGCGCCCTCATGACTCCTTAAGGATGATTAGGATACCAGTTTAAAAGGAACAGTCAGTTTGTATTGGCACCCACCCACCCAATCACAACTTGATGAGATATACGTATTCTAAGTATCGAACCCCTCGCGCCTGACTGTTGGCTACGACCGTGGCTGCCAGTGGTAACGCGTAATATAACTAAGGGGCAACCATCACCTATATGTATTATTCTTATGATAACAGACTGAGCATCATTCCCTTAACAGGTTGCATGTAACAGGTGGCCCTCCAGCTGCCACACATGAGTTTCCAATCAATTCATAGTATACCGCCACCTCTCGTAAATCATGATGCAACATTAGTTTCAACAGATCAGGGTTTAATGTGTTACCGTTCATTAACCCATTCTGCCTCCCCCAGTTCAGCCCTGGCCATATGCAAACCTGTCCGACCCCCCCCTGCCCATATAAGAGCACCAGCAGTATCCGCGATGGTATTTAGGCATGGTCACGACCTTCCTTTTTGGATCCCCTCTACTATAGTGAGTCCTTTGCTTGCTATATGTCCTCTGAGAAGATTACCTGAAACTAATAGGCATACTATGGAATGTCAATTTCCTGGCTGACATTGGTACGGCTGACTCAAATAGGCAGTAAAACAGGGGGCGAAGAATTTAGTGCCAAATGCTGTTAAGTAGACACGCAAGTGCACACAGGTGACCCAGAACTAGTATTGTCAATATTACTGATAGATATATCCCTTACGCCGCCACTTTACCATGTTACCGTTTGCAAGTAGCATTACCTTGTTCCGGGGGCGTCAAAGGTTTTTACCACTGAAACCAGGCTTAAATCGCACTGTGCCTAGTAACTTGTGCTGCACATTTCATAGTTTTGTCCTGTGATCAAAACGAGGCCTACAACCTAGGCAAGTACGCACGCAAGTGTAACTTGAATCAGCAAGCCCACAGGTGACCCCGAACTAGTATTGTCAATAATACCGATAGATATATTGATTACATCGACCACTCTGCCATGTTATCGTTGTAAGTAGCATTAGCTTGGTCTGTGGGCGGATACCCAGGCGAAGTAGACACACAATATTGTTTTACTGAGATCCCTCCTGTTGAACCGGACAGGATCTACAACAGAATTCCCCGCACCCAGAAAGAAATATTGTGGGGTGGCGGGGTTAGTGCAAGGAGGGTGTTAAACAGGGAGCAGATTACAGTGCCCGCCCAGCAATGATGGTTACATTGTCCATTTACCAAATAATAGCGACCACGACTGTCTTGTCGCTGAGTCAGAAAGGAAAAACAAAGGGCACAGTAATTGTCATCCTAATGTCACAGCATTTAACCCATGTGGGCAGCTTTTCATGCTCCTTGCACTCAACCAGTTTGACAAATGATCGTTTAAAGTGTTTTTGCCCAAGTGTTGGTATACAATGGGCAGCATCTCTGAGAGTAGAATTAACCTATTAAATGCATTTAGATACAGTGCATCTAATCTAAATATATATTTTCAAGTGTGTTGATTATCCTGCAAATCTGTCATGGATACAGCCCTCCTGGGCCTACATTGGACATTCTTGATTTAAAGAAAGAGATAAAGGTCTTCCAATTTCAGCAGGCAATTATTTGTGGCCCTGAACCCTCCTTTTGATTCACTTGTGAGCTAAAAGCCCCACTGCCTTATTGCTATCCCCGGTAGCAGGTGGTCACCCTGGCCAACTATTTACTGAACCAACTTGCTTGTAAACAGGTGTGATAGGATGTGGGATAGTACCCTACCTAATGTATTTACACTTACCATAGTTTTAAAAAGTTGCTTCGTGCAAAATCGCTTCAAAAAACGTCATAGAATTTAGTCTATGTATAGTATTAATGTGATGTCACTCCATGCAAATTAGGGGGGGCCCTCCAATACCCTTTCTGCCCAGGGCCCCAAAAAATCCTAGAACCAGCCTAGCATTAATGAAACTGCAGCAGAACAGGACACAAAGCAACCAGGACATACAACCTACTGAACCTACAACTATCTGCAAGACCATTAGTAAGATGGGCAGGCAATCGGGATTTTAGTTGAAATGGCGTGAAACCTCCAAACCGATAGGTTAGAAACCTCGTGATTCAATTCGCTTTTGATTTGAATACCAGCGCTGAGAAAGAAATGCCCTGCAGTTTACAAACGACTTATTATTAAAGTATGTAACATAGCCCAGTAATTTATGACAAGACATAAATCTCATTTCACCCTTTCATTCCAGCTCTTTTAAAGTCTATACACTCTGGCGCCATGTTGTAGTTTCCTGTCAACTTCTGCATTCTAGGCACATCTGCTTCTTCCCACCAGATTGCGCAAACAGGCCTGTTGTTTAAAATGACTCCCGAATTAAAGGTGTCAGTGAAATGGTACGGATACCCCTAAACGCTACCCCCATTATAACTGGACATGGAAAAACAAGGGATGAAGGAGACACGCACGTGCGCAACGACAGTGCAGGCCTTCGACGTGACGTGCTCTAGAACAATAACCGGCGCGCGCTGCGCCTTATCTGCTAAGGGCCGCGCGCTCTTAAATACAGCTATTTTCAGAACGGTTTCGTATTGTCCACGAGCCAGAGAACGCAATGGCTTTCTGATGCCGCCCCTCCGGCACTATCGCCGGATTCGCTGTCATTGTGTCTGTTCAGATGTTGCAGATAAACACAATGGGAAACCATGACATGTTTAGCCTTCCAATAGTAAGCACCCACAATAAAAGGAACCGCGTGTATCAATATGCAAGTGCACCGTGCCACCTAGCTAGATACGTTTGTTCCCAATACCCAGCATCCTTTGCGAGCCTATGTCGCACTTACCAAGTCTCTGTGAAGGACCCAGTTTGCGTGGCGGTAGTGGATTCCGTCGAGGATCTGGTACAGAAGTGACTTCACCATACACCGAGGCAGCTGCATTGGCTTTTTATTTGCTTTCGAGGCACGATGGAACTTGATGATGTGCTGGGGAGAAATAAACACCTCCAAATTATATTCCGATAAAGTCGTTTTATGTGACACAAGAGGTCTGATATAGGGAGCAAACTGCGGCCCATCCTTCTGGGTTAGGCAGACAAATAGACAGTTATGCTGGATTGCAGAGTGCCCCTCACACCCATGGGGCTCGATTCCATTGCACCAGCCGCTTCTCTAATAATCGTTCCGCCCCAGAAAACAAGATGGGTAAAGTGTGGTAGTGCAACTGCAAGACGTACATTTCCCATAAAGAAAGCATTGCCCCCAGTATCCTTGGGAAGGGTGGGACGGGTTATTAATACCTCAAATGACTCAATAATTATGAAGGGTACTAAGAACCCACCTGCAAATCACGATGCATTTTTAAATGTTCTACATCACTCCAGTGTTATGGGTGTCAGTGAGTGCACCTCACTTGTCGCTTACCCCTCACAACAAGGTACCAAAAAGCAAGCAGGAGCACTGACCGCACTCAAGAGGCATTCTTGTGACCCCCAGCAGGCTCATCCTGCCCTCCACCTTTGAGCATCTAGTAAGGTGTCTGGTTCAACAGATCTTAGCCTGAGGCAAACCAGTGCCTGGTGATAACTTGTTATTGCTCGTGTCTATTACCAAAGTCATGAAGTCCTAGAAGAACAGGGCATGCGCTCTAATACACAACAAAGGCAACAATAAGCATAACCGATTTAAAACAGAAACCTTGTACAATATTGTACATTTCTACGCGTAAAAAACATCAGCAAAATTAATAATACAAAAGGGGGCCTACTGAGTGCAATTGTGTCTTTGCTGCTACATCAACTCTGAAGGCATCACAACAGTCCACACCCAGCGCCAAATGGAAAGCATTACTTACTTACTTTGCTGATATTTTACTTATCCATTAAAGACCAAGTAAGAAGCGCAGCTTAACTATCTAACGGACTGAAGAAACACAAGGGGGGGCCTGGATCATGGATGGCTTCCTCCCCCGACGAACAACGGAGACATCGTCTGCTGCTCTCCCGGGCTCCGCAGCTCCACTCCCGGTGTCTGCGATGATCTCCATGCTGGACTACAAAAGAAAAGAGAACAATTATACAGCCCCCACGGTGGGGCGAGGCACGAACCCGGATCAGTCCTCCGCAGCTAGGGTTCTCCGGATCAGCACGCCGCCTGGTCATAAGTTCTCCCGCTCCACCTCAGCAGCGCGTGGGATCCATGAAAAAACACCGCAGTCCTCTAGCAGCTACGAGGCACACCTGCAATAGAAATTGAACAAGCACATTACATAGCCCCACGGCGGGGCGAGGAGCGAGCACCCGTCCCCCGACGAACAAGGGAGACTTCGTCTGCTGCTCTCCCGGGCTCCGCCGCTCCACTCCCGCTGATTGCGATGCTCTCCATGCGGGACTGCAAAAGAGAAAAGAAAATTACACGGCCCCACGGTGGGGCGGCGAGGAGCGAGCCTGGGAGCGCGGGCACAAAGAGGCCGCTTCCCGCGCTCCCCAGGCTTTTTACCCTTTCGCCGCCGCGACCCCGCCCCCTCGCCCCGGAAGCACACCAGTACTTCCGGGGCGAGGGGGCGGGGCAAGCGGCCCCGAAAGGGACGGGGTGTGGGAGGGACCGGGCCCCGCCATGCTTGCGTGGGGGCCTATTGGCCCCCCCTTGTATTGAACGTTTCAAAAGGTTTTGAAGTAAAAATCCTCTTCAACGAAAGGGTCTGAAATCACGATCTTTCCGCTGCTTCCAACATCAGCTGGGCAGAAATCCTCGAGATACAATAAAGACGAGTGGGAATGCCAGAAGCCAAGTGCTCTCAATTTAAATAAGACTTTATTTAGTCTTTAAGAGAGATATTAACGGACCCACAGCGGAGCGGCTGTGCGTTGTCAAAGAGCAAGACAGTATGAATCCAAGCCGGATTCTAGAATGAAAGGGAGGGATAGAATAAAGATAGAAATAGAAGAAAGAGATAAAGACAGGACATTACAGGTTGGTAGGTGCTGGGGGGTGTTTTATTTTAATGATTTTGTCAGTTCAGGGATTTAATCGGTGCTCTCATATGTTAATGGTTTGGTATATATCTCTGTGGGGAAACGTCCAGAACAACGCAGGCAGAGCCACGCATCTCAGAACACTGCAAGCATAATCACGTTTGCCGGAATAATGCATCTTACTTAAACACACATATGCGTGTTTAAGGCAGATAGCGCTCTAGTGTTCAGGATGGGTGGTGACTCTGGTAGAAGCTTTGGAACAGGAAGCTCTGGATGCAGACAGGTAAGCGGGACTGTGGCCAGGTCTGGGGGGTGGTCGAGGTCACTTTGGGAGTGGATGGGAGGGGTACTTTTGTTTTTTTTAGGGCTGCAGAAGGAGGAGCGCTACTATTAAGAAGGGGGCAGGTTTTAGGGCTCAGGGATGGGGTCGTTTTAAGGGCTGGGTGTAGGGGAAGTTTTCTAGGAAAGGGGTGGTGTTAGGCTCAGGGGGGAGGAATCAGGGCAGTTTTTTAAATTGGTGACAGGGTTTTATGCCACAGGGCAATGGAAGGGGTTGGGGTAGTTTTAAGGGCTGGGTTTTGGGGAGGGGGGGGGGGGAGTCTTTTAGGAATAGTGCTAGTTTTAGGGATCAGGGCGAGTAGGGGATCGGGGTCATTTTTTAATTGGGGCAGTGTTTTAGGCCTCAGGGCAGTGGAAGGGGTTAGGGTAGTTTTAGGGGCAGCATGGGGGGTTGGGTAGTGCATGTTAAGGGGCAGGGTTTTAGGCCTCAGGGCAGGGGGATGAAAAGGGTTAGTTTTCAGGGCAGGTTTTGGGCCTCGGGGGTCAGGTAGGGGGTTTGTAATTTAGAGCTTTGGGCTGGGGCAGAGGTAGGGGGTCGGAGTAGTGGCAAAGTTAACCACGCATACCCCCTTACCATACATTTCTTCACAAAGAAATTGTGTGGATCTAGGCATGCATGGTAAAGGAATGCGTGGTTCACACGCATTCATGGCTCGCCCATGCGGGCCTCTATCTTACAACCATCTCTGTGGTGCCCTGTAGGATGACTGTGCATCGACCCTTTCTTGACGTCTGAGTGCTTGTTTGATCCGGTACTAAATGGCAATGGTGGATAATGTGTATACGTTTATGACGTGGAATATTGGGTACCTGGCCCAATTACAGAAACGCCATAGAGTGCATGCCTATCTGAAATGCTATCACGTTTATATTGCCTTTTGGCAAGAAATGCATGTTTGGGGGACTGCATCCCTAGTCTACAGAACAGATGGAGGGGATAACTGTATGCCACCTCATACTCCAGATAGGCCAGTGGAGTCATGATTTGGGTGGCCCTGGGAGGTCCTTTCCAAAAGTGGGAACAGGTGATTGATTTAGAGGGATGTTATTCGATCCTGTTTGGTGTCCTAGATGGGCACAAGATGTGCTTGGTGAATGTGTATGTCCCGAAAAATTATTGTGCAGCCTACTATCAAGGAGTAACAGCGGCTATAAAGCCATACCTGAATGCTGATATGATTGTGGCAGGGGATTATAACTGTGCCTTTAATGGGTTACTTGACCGTGCACCTCCAAAACCTCACACCAAACCAAACATGACCAAGATGCTAGCCGACATGACAAAAGTTATTGATAATGGGGTAGCCCTTAAAGTCAGGACGGACCTGGGCGCAATGCCTAAATAGGCATGATTTGCTCTGAAATAAACAAATCGTATTAAGTACACATCTTTTGGGTTTGTTTTGATGTGTGGTCTATCAAATTCATATGGATGCATAAATAGTGTTATTGTGCATGCATAAATTCCGCTTTTAGGTCATTGATTAACCATTTTGTAAAGGTATATACAACGCACTTGTACATTATTTCCAAACGGTTGGTCACAGACCATTGTTCTCATTCCCGACATGATAAAGGGCCTGGGCCTGATAGGTTTCTGGAGGGAACGATACCCTGACACTAGAATGTACTCCTGCTACACGCCTGCAGCCGGGACATACAGCTGGCTAGATTACTGTGTAATGTAATCCACCCTTGCACAGGACATGAAGGAAATCTCGTATTTAGCCCTCTACTTGTCCATTCATTCCCCGGTACTGATGAGCTTGGGGTGAGGACATAGATATCTGGCAGTCCAGCTTTGATGACTCGGAGCAGGCCTTTCCTCCCTTGGGATTACAATGCACTGTTACCAGCAGGGTTTCCATGCCGGCGTTTCCGACATGGAAAGCATGTTTTGGGGACCCTAGCAGGGCCCCTTTGTGTGCGCGGCCTCCGGTAGGGGCAAAGGGGACACCATGAGGAGCCTGCCACGGGGTGCAGGGATTAACACCGCCTTCCAGTTTCCTATGGGAGCATGTACTATGGCCGGTTTACAGCCGTAACACATGCTCCCATTTGTGGAAAAGTAAATTTTGTCATGTTCTGTGTCCCTACGTGTCATCCATCATATGTTATGTGTGCATGACCAATATGCATATGTACTCCCCATGTCCGATTAAAGACGCAATTATAGTTGTGTCCACCTCTGGTATGTCATTCCCCAGTCCTCATGAGTGATATGAGTATCAGGCCTATGTAAAGTTATGTTGCCACGTTTCTCAGTGTGCACGTTATTTCATTATAAAGTCCCCGTTTCTAGGCCTCAAAAGGGCCTGGACATCAGATTCAGCTCCTGTCTCCTGAAGCCTCGCTGAGGAGCGATACAGCCCCCACCTGTATCCTCGACCTTTCACTTACTTCCTGCCTTGCAGTGCCCGGTGCAGCTTGGCTCTGCCTCCGAGTCTGCCAAGACTATGTTATGATTCCAGCTATCGGTTTAGTCCTCCTTCTCTGCATTCCTAAGCTACTGAACTGCATCAATAGTTTCCGTCATTGTCTAGCCTATTCGGCCCCATGTTAAGAGAAATACTGTATTTAATGGTCATTTAATATTCTTCATCACGCACTACATGTAGAATAATGCATGGTCCAGTCTTAGAGTCAGTTAGCTTTTCCCCTCATGACTTCTAGTTTATATCAACATGTTCCCTAAACATCAGATACTAGATAGGGTTTAGGTACATGTCGCTCCGACCCTCCAGACTTTAGTCTCTGCTCCTAGCACAGAGTTCATAGCCCCCAGCTTCTCCTCGTAACACGTCATTGCCAGTTTGCGCGCACCACCAGGCTAGAGGTCCCGGCTCCTTAGGTAGCCCCCTCCTATGTTTCCGCCCATTCATGACATATTCTGTTACGTTTGCATCACATGTCTATGTATACGCCCAGTTACACCTACTTTACCCTTATCTTTCGCGACTGCTACGCGTCACGCCTTCTGCTCCACCCACTGCTACGCCTACTGCAATGTAATGTTATGTGTTTGCGCTATGTATATATGCTCGTGTATTGTTATTAAAAGTTAGCGCGCTCATCCCAGACCCAGCCCCAGCAGCTGCTGGGCCCTGTCGCCCTGTCATCCTATTCCTATGCAGGTTGTCCTGTTCCTGTCCTTATGCTGTATTAAACCTGCAAAACTCCTACTACCTCGAATCTTGACTCTTATTTATTGAGCTATCTGTTATTCATTCATTCATTCAAAAATAGATCCGGTATTATTTATTTATATACCACATAATGGCGCCCGAACAGGGACTTGCCCTTTCCCCACGCGTCGGTGAAGCCACGCCGACCCCCTGACCCTCTGCAGCCGTGACGGAACCATACCGTGCACCGGCAGATATTTCTGCTTCAAGTATCCCTCAGGCCCACGGAGGAGACGGAGAAGGCGGTCCAGCATCCAAACGAGACGGTGGAGGAACGCGGCGAGTCCCGACCAGAGCCCAAGCCAAGAGTCCAAGGTCCGAGGTATCCGGAGGTCCACCCGTAACTGAAGTCCGAAGTTCGTCGTCCGTCGTCGTAGCAGTCCAGTCCAGTCCGAGGCTTTCCGTTCTTGCTGCCCGGTGAGTACCATTACTGGGGTAGTATCTAGACAGGGTCAATCTAAATTGACTCTGGTCCGTGGGTTGGTGGTACCCAGACTCACAAACGAAGTGTTCACCTAGGTGGATACGGGTCTTGATGCGTCCCTTTATGGGACCGGTATGTTCCGTACTGTTTCAGCAGTGCATCCAGTAACTCTAGTCTGTTCCGTTCTCGAGAAATTCTTGTGTTTTCTGTTCTCAGTATTCCAGGTAATATTTCGTCCGAACTGTTATGTTATGATGTTGTTCAATGTATTTCCAATGTCGTGGTATGCCTGAATTGTTCTCCCAATTGTTATTGTTCCTCGTGTATTGTATTGTGTTCCGATTCAAGTTTACCATGTCTCTCTTTTCGAGATTACGTCAGCTAAAAACTAGAAAAGGTTTGTTAGAAGAAGCAGTTCCTGTTCCGCCGAGGGACAGTCCAGGTCATTTTATGTATCAGAAACATGGCATAAGCGCCATATTGTATCTAGATTTATGGGTAGAGTATACCAAACAGTTAGAAGAAAAGTATAGATGGCCCGTATCGGGTACATGGGATGCCGAATGCATCATGCGAGTAGAAGAAGCATTATGGAAAAAGAAAGCCAGACAGTCACAGAAAGATGCCATCGAGTTATGGCGTAAAGAATCTCATAAAAGAACTGAAAAGGAAATCAGAAAGACAGAACTAAGTAGAGAATCCCAAGAACGAGCCCAAGAAAAAGAACTAATCGAGATAGGTGAACAAGTCAAAGCCGAACAGTCAGACAGACAGAGACATGCCCTTATTAGGGGTATGTATCCTCTTCTTGCCGAAGGCTTGCCAAAAGCGACCCCAGAGGCATCCAGTAATTTCCCGCCACCATTAGTTCCGACCAAGCTACGTCACAAGCCTACCGCAACTGATATTTTTATTTCGTCCTATCTGGACGACACAGTCCCCGAATATGCAAATCCTGTTCGCGCTCCGCCAGTCCCTGTAAATCAGGCACTTCCCGCTCCTCCAGACACCGGAGTACCTGTTACGGTACCCCCGGTCCAGCCCGCCATACAAGTCCAGCCTACATTTCCATTTCCCACTCTGCCAGGACGAAGAGCCTCAGTAGACCTAGACTCTAGTTTAGGGGCCGCAGGGGGAGGTCCTCCTCAAACCCCGCCGCCACACAAGCGTTTAACGTTAGCCGAATTGCATGCACAAGCGTCACAGCGTACGCCTAGACATCAGACTGTAGCAGAAATAAGAAAATCCCTTGCCGAATGCTGCTATGATCCAGTCCCAGGCGAGGATAATATGGTTTTATATTCATTCCGCGTAAGAAAGGTGGCCGAGTATCTAGTCACCTTACCGAATATGAAAGAAGATCTAGACAGAATATATCGTTTCATCCGTACAGGGGATGATCCAGAAAGTATTTGCGAGGCCATGTCTCAAAGGAAAGCCGAGATCCAGCTCATGATATTAAAGTTTCTGATAAATTGTCTAATAAGAGAACAAGATTACCCGTCTAAAGATCCTGCCGAAATGAAAATCCTGACAAGGTGGAGTGATAATATAGCCGAGGGTAAGCACAAGACCGTCGGTGCTATGGAGAGTATGTACAAGAAAATCCGTAGGGAAATAATAAAGATACACGAACAACGTAAAGCAGCACAAGTAAGCGAGAAAGAAAGTATCTCTGATACTGAAGAGGTAGAGGACGAGAATCCCGCCAGAATAGCGTATGTAGGAAAATCTAGATTTCCAGACCGCCATTTACGCCTAGAACACAAGTCTATTTTTCATCATCCAGCACCAGAACAAGGTTCTCTAGAACAAGTATTCCAAGCTACCGATCACATTCTGAAATCACGAATCGGTTATAGTGAGTTAAGTACCATGCATGAACAGGAACTAGCCCGATCAGCAGTCCGATGGATTACTGATTCTACCACTTTTCCAGACGAAATAGTGGCACAAATGTTTCTGAAAATGCCCCCAGCCGAGCAACGACTGGTGGGTATGTATATGATTCAGCACCTCATTACTCTGTATGAGGGTCAACACTCTGATCCAGGTCCGTTACATGATATCTTGAACGAGTTACTCCAGTATAGATGGAAAGGTCTAGGTACCGATTTAATTAGTGTCATTCTAGAACAGCGTCATAAATATAGAACATTTTTGAACCCGCATTTTGTTCATGTCTCACCCCCAGAAAGTAAATCATTCTACATAGACAGACAGAATCCGTTACGAGAAGTCCACCCAGTTAAAGGAACGGGTGGCGAAATGCAACGAGTGTTTGTATACACTCCGATCACAAAGATGGAACTCCTCGAAATGAAGAAATTAATTCCCTGTCATGACAAAGATCCAGCAGGGTTCCATAGAGAATTAAAAGACATGCTCCGTATGGGAGAATACACTTACCCAGATATCATTAAAATGTTAAAGGTTCTGCTACCCGCAGGGGTGTATGAAAAGCTAAAGGAAAAAGAATGGGAGGTGGGAGAGAAAAAGATCGATTGGGCAGTCCTAGAAGCAGAAGATAAGATACGTGTACCAGGTACTGGTCTTGGAGAGAAATGTAAAGAATTACCAGAATTATTAATTCAAGTTTTACCTAGATTATTAACAACTAGAAAAGAAGACTGGGATGCAATCTCAGCCTGTAAACAGAAACAAGATGAAGATATTAGTGATTTTTATTCTAGATTTGAAAAATGTTTCAGTATCAACAGTGGCCTCAAGACAAGTAGTGAGTCATACCCTCACCTTTTCGTTACTAAATTAGTCGAGAATTCAAGCCCACAAGTTAAAAACCGAGTTTTGAAAGTCGAAAGCACCTGGCAAGCAAATACTCCGTCCCAGATGCTCCAGATGCTCCAGTACCACCAGAATAGAATCAGGGAAGAGCAAGAACACGAGAGAAAACGTATGAAAGACACGAAAATGAAAGTACTAGTTGCACAATCTGTTCCTCAAGACAGTCAGAAGAGGGGTCTGAATCAAGCCAGTCATCCTGCAGCTCCCGTTAAAGGGAACTGCAATTATTGTAAACAGCCAGGTCATTTTATAAATGAGTGTGCAGTTCTGAAACATAACATAGCTACTGGTAAGACTAAAGAAAGACCACGTCCGCCTAGACAAGAACAAATTTCACAGACTCCTCAGCCACAGAATGCACAGCAGACAGTTACAGTACCGCAGCCTATTGCTGCAACACAGCATGTTACATCGCAGATGTACCAGTATGCACAGTCTGAGTATCCAGAGTACCAGCCATATTCATGAAACAGCCTAGAGAGGGAGGTAGGCTTGCCTCTCATCGAGATACCTGTAGATCAAGAAGGTCCCTATATTCACAGTCAAGTATTAGGGAAAGACAGAAAGTTTTTGATTGATACAGGGGCAAGTAGGACCACAATTAGTCATGCCGAGGTTCCAGGGGCTCCGCTCTCAGGCTCAAGAAATGTTTCCCTTGGATTTTCAGGAAAGCCGATCGTTAATGAGATTTCAAAGCCAGTCACTCTAGAAGTAGGTCCATTGTCCCGCACCACTGATCTATTACTTACTAAGTCATGTCCAGAAAACCTATTAGGCATTAGGACACTGAAAGAATTAGGTGCCGTTATATGTTGTTCCCCAGAGGGAATACGTTTGTTCCTACGTGACTTTAAGGGTCACTATGTATTACGAGATTTTGATTCCAGACTGTCTAAAGTTCCGCAGCATTTATGGGCGCAAGGTCCAACTGATGTAGGTTATATGCAAATCACACCCCATCGTGTGACTCTCAAACCAGGTGTAGTGTTACCCCGAATCAGACAGTATAGATTGCCACCTGAGGCCGTAGCAGCCTTATCCAAAATTATTGACGAGCTCATGGCTCAAGGAGTAGTTGTAGAAACTGACTCCAATGTATGTAACTCTCCGATCATTCCAGTCATGAAACGTACTGATCCAAATGCACCCCCAGTATATCGATTAGTGATCGACCTACGAGAACTTAACAAATGTATTATTCCTCAGTACCCAGTTGTCCCAGACATCTCTTCCCTATTAACAGCCATTGATTCCGAAGCCACGTTCTTCACTGTCATAGACCTCAAGAACGCATTTTTTAGTGTTCCCATCCATCCAGACAGCCAGTTTCTTTTCGGATTTTGTTTAAATGGAAGGAGCTATATGTTCACACGCGCTCCTCAAGGTTTCACAGAAAGTCCTAGTATTTACAGTCAAGCACTTAAGAGACAACTTGACAATATTCATATGCCAACTGACACTGCCCTGCTCCAGTATGTCGATGATCTACTGATCACAGCCCGTTCTGAACGTGACTGCGAGCGAGCGTCACTCACGGTTTTGTATTTCCTAGCCGAGATGGGGCACAAGGTGTCCCCTTCGAAGCTTCAATTCTGTGTCCAGCAAGTGGTCTACTTAGGACACTTACTGTCCAAGAGGGGTAGGCAGTTGACACCAGACCGTATCCAGTTAATAGCGAGTCTTCCTCAGCCCAGAACCCAGAAGGAGGTACGTGCCTTTATTGGCCTTACTTCTTATTGCCGACAATGGATTCCTCAGTATGCATTTCTAGCCAAGCCACTGATACAGTTAACGACACAGGAGGCAGCCGTATCGACTGTCCTCCCTTGGACATCTGAACATACACTTAGTTTCAACGAGTTAAAGAAAGCTTTATGTCAAGCTCCAGTTCTAGCTACACCGAACTACAGTAAGCCTTTTACACTTTTCGTTACTGAACGTGAAGGTACAGCATTATCTGTTCTTACGCAAGACCAAGCAGGACAATACAAGCCCTGTGCTTATTTTTCTAGCACACTAGATCCAGTCGCCCAGGCGTTGCCTGCGTGCCTCAAGTCAGTTGCAGCCACAGCCCTAGCTATCAGACAAAGTGATTCCATAGTTTTAGGACATACCTTGACAGTACAAGTTCCACATTCCGTGGAAGTTCTTTTAAACCGAACACAAACTCAGCACTTGACAATTGCACGTTTAACAGGTTATGAATTGACACTGTTCCAACCACACATAGATATTAGGCGCTGCAACGTCCTGAATCCTGCTACACTGTTACCATCAGTTAGTTCAAATCCAGCCACACATGATTGCGTGGAAGTAGTTAACATTACGACAAAGCCAAGACAAGACTTGACAGATATTCCGTTACCAGACCCCGACCTAACACTTTATGTGGATGGTTCATGTATGAGAACTAGTACAGGAGAACTAGTAGCCGCGTATGCAGTGACTACTGACACCGAAGTTATTGAAACACACCGTATTGATACCCTGTCCGCTCAAGCAGCAGAGCTAGTTGCTCTGACACAAGCCTGTATACACGCCAAGAACCGGAAAGTTAATGTTTACACAGATTCACGTTACGCATTTGGAGTCGTTCACGACTTTGGAGTGCTCTGGCAGGAGAGAGGTTTCATGACTTCTCATGGAACCAAGATTCAGCATGGTCTCCTTATTCAAGCTCTGTTAGATGCCATACACTTACCGACATCTATCGCTATTATGAAATGCAAAGCACATACGAAAGTTACTGACATTATTTCTCAAGGTAATGATCTAGCAGATCGCACAGCCAAGCTTACAGCACAGGCTCTAGACAGTCCAGTTAACATGACACACACTCCAGATCCGACTACATGTATGACAGTTAAAGACCCTACTCAAGATGTCATAGATATCCAGTTACATGCTACTCCCGATGAAATCAAGAAATGGTCTGAACAAGGAGGGGTCCAGACAGATCAAGGATGGTTAACAAAGGGTAGAGCCACATGGTTTCTCCCCGACTCTATGGTTCAAGTCATTATTAATACCGCACATAGTCCAGCACATTTAGGAGAAAAAGCAATGTTAGACAGTATCCAGAACATTTGGTTCAACAAGCATTTACGAGCTGCAGCCAAGCAGAAAGTCCGTACCTGTATGATATGTTGTCAGTTTAATCCAGGTAAAAGTGTCCCGGTGGAACAAGGTGGTTTCCAGCCTCCTGACCACCCTTTTGAGGTCCTCCAGATGGATTATATTCAGATGGAGCGATGTCGAGGTTTCAAGTATGTCCTTGTAGTTGTATGCGCTTTGTCCAGATGGACAGAAGCATATCCAGTCCCAGATTACACAGCCGCGACCACTGCCAAGCAGTTGGTTCGTGAGTTTTTCCCTCGATATGGACTCCCTAGAGTCGTATATTCTGATAACGGTCAGCCATTCTCATCTGAGTTGATGAAGCACGTTTCCCTGTTGTTAGGGTACCAGTGGAAGTTTCATTGTGTACGCCATCCTGAAGCAGCTGGTCTAGTCGAGAGACATAATCAGACCCTGAAAATCCGCATCGCTAAAATTTGTAAGGAAAAAGGTGTGGACTGGCTCTGCCAGTCGCTTTGTTTTACATGCGCATGGTCGCACATTCCAGATCAGGTCTGTCCCCGTATGAGGTCGTTTTCGGCCGCCCCCCTAACATGTGGGGTACTCCTAGACCCCGAAGTATTACTGATGTTTCATGTAATATGCTGACAGATTACCTAGCTTCCTTGATGTCTGCCCTCAACTCATGTCGTTCACAGGTTGCCGCCGCATTTCCCGATAATACCGAGGTGGCACCGCATGAAATCGTTCCAGGTTCGATGGTGCTCGTCCGGAACTTTGACAGATCAAGTCCGCTGGAGCCACGTTGGAAGGAGCCCCGTCAGGTCCTCCTCACCACCCGTACAGCCGTGAAGTTGGAAGGACGCAAGGGCTGGGTGCACCTTTCGCACGTCAAGAAATTCTACGGATTAAAACCGGTCTCCAAGAACATTTCCCAGGATATCAAGACTTGTCAAAACATTGTTCCTAAGGACTGTCCCGCAAATGACATTGATACAACCCCTCCCTTGGTAGAGAAAACTCCGCAGCAGGAGTATAAGCAAAAACTCCGGTCTAGTAAAATAAGTCAGTCAGTTTGATTGTATAAGTCCTCCCCTAGGTGAAACGGTTAGACTGTTTCTGACATGTATAAAATAGACCCCCATAGTGTGAGAGTTATTTCAAACTCAAACCGATGTATCGTTTTTCTAAGTTTCATATTATTTATCAGCATAATGATTTCCTGCACTAGTTACGCATTTTTCCTGTGTTTTCCAGTTCCTCATGTAAATAAGCCTTCTAATGTTACAGTAGAGCACACGTTTAGTGATCTGCCTCCTCACGAATATTCATACCGCCTCGCTATGCGTAATAACTCATTTATCCGCATGTTACATTACTCACACCAGACCAGCAATGCCACTAATTGTTGGGTGTGTGGTCGACTCCCCCCTTTCCAGACGTCAAAGGGAGTTCTGCCACTCTTTCCTTATCCTTTTTCACATAATGGTTCGTGTGGAGCATGGTCCACGTTAACGTCCTCCTTAACAGACATGTCCTTTCTTAACAGTACATGTTTCCCAAACAAGCAAGGTTTCCCCCACAGAACAGGTTTAGATCTAGAAAATGAAGTGTATAATTTAGGTAACTATTCGTCGAATTTCATGGTCCTGAATGTTCAGTCTGATACTACTCCAGACTCACCTGCTATTTCAGTACTACCAGTCAAAGGCGAATTATGTGTTCGTAATTATGGTTCTGTACACGTAGGACATAGTGATTGTACTACTATTATCAAGTATAGTGACAGTGGGAAATCTATTTTCAAAGCTTCACGTCATTCTTATTTTGTTTGTGGTCAAACTGCATATGTTCGTCTGCCCCTCGATTGGGAGGGAACCTGTTACATTGCCTTCCTACTGCCACCTGTTTTTCTAGCCCCACCTGACTACCATAGGAATTCCTACCTAGTACATACTAGACACAAGAGAAACCTCCCGATTGTCGATTATACTGAAACTGCTGCAGAGCAATTCATTGATATTGATAAAGGTGTGTTCCCTTATTTAGGTACAGTCGTAAACAGTAAGCTAATCCGTAGGTTAACAAGAACCCTTGAAGCTGTAGTAGATGAGACTGCCTCCGCTCTAGGTAACTTAACCGAAGAGCAATCCTTTATGAGAATTGTTGTGCTCCAGAATCGTCTCGTCCTTGACGTCATACTGGCCGATAGGGGCGGGGCCTGTAGAGTCCTCGGATCTAGTTGCTGCATTTTTATTCCAAATAACGCGCCGTCTGTTTATTCAGCTATAACCAGACTTCATAAAATTGCCCATCTGTTACACCAAGATCCAGGCACCTGGACATGGTCCGGTTGGTTCTGGAATATAATTTCCGCCTGGGGATGGAAAGTCCTGTCCTTTCTAGGTATCGCAGTAGCGATCATATTCAGCTGCTGCCTCTGTATACAATGTGGCCCTGCGATTTGCGGCATGTGTGCTACCTCTTGTATTCCTAGTCCCAAGCCCCGTTCTAAATCCCGTTCCAAGACAATTCGAGATGAACAAATGGTACTGTATGAAATGATAGATGGTATCATGAATATTGATGTTTCCTGATGGAAACGTAGTGACAAGGAGGGAATGTGGAAAAGTAAATTTTGTCATGTTCTGTGTCCCTACGTGTCATCCATCATATGTTATGTGTGCATGACCAATATGCATATGTACTCCCCATGTCCGATTAAAGACGCAATTATAGTTGTGTCCACCTCTGGTATGTCATTCCCCAGTCCTCATGAGTGATATGAGTATCAGGCCTATGTAAAGTTATGTTGCCACGTTTCTCAGTGTGCACGTTATTTCATTATAAAGTCCCCGTTTCTAGGCCTCAAAAGGGCCTGGACATCAGATTCAGCTCCTGTCTCCTGAAGCCTCGCTGAGGAGCGATACAGCCCCCACCTGTATCCTCGACCTTTCACTTACTTCCTGCCTCGCAGTGCCCGGTGCAGCTTGGCTCTGCCTCTGAGTCTGCCAAGACTATGTTATGATTCCAGCTATCGGTTTAGTCCTCCTTCTCTGCATTCCTAAGCTACTGAACTGCATCAATAGTTTCCGTCATTGTCTAGCCTATTCGGCCCCATGTTAAGAGAAATACTGTATTTAATGGTCATTTAATATTCTTCATCACGCACTACATGTAGAATAATGCATGGTCCAGTCTTAGAGTCAGTTAGCTTTTCCCCTCATGACTTCTAGTTTATATCAACATGTTCCCTAAACATCAGATACTAGATAGGGTTTAGGTACATGTCGCTCCGACCCTCCAGACTTTAGTCTCTGCTCCTAGCACAGAGTTCATAGCCCCCAGCTTCTCCTCGTAACACGTCATTGCCAGTTTGCGCGCACCACCAGGCTAGAGGTCCCGGCTCCTTAGGTAGCCCCCTCCTATGTTTCCGCCCATTCATGACATATTCTGTTACGTTTGCATCACATGTCTATGTATACGCCCAGTTACACCTACTTTACCCTTATCTTTCGCGACTGCTACGCGTCACGCCTTCTGCTCCACCCACTGCTACGCCTACTGCAATGTAATGTTATGTGTTTGCGCTATGTATATATGCTCGTGTATTGTTATTAAAAGTTAGCGCGCTCATCCCAGACCCAGCCCCAGCAGCTGCTGGGCCCTGTCGCCCTGTCATCCTATTCCTATGCAGGTTGTCCTGTTCCTGTCCTTATGCTGTATTAAACCTGCAAAACTCCTACTACCTCGAATCTTGACTCTTATTTATTGAGCTATCTGTTATTCATTCATTCATTCAAAAATAGATCCGGTATTATTTATTTATATACCACACATTGAGAAATGTCCTAATCAGGCGATCGGGACCCCCAACAAGAGGTCGGTTGGTCCCATTTACTGCATCTTCCAGACATCATAATCGGCCCCTCAAACTTTTTCATCTCCACTGGAAAAGTGTTCCAGATTTTGAGAGGAAGGAAAGAAAGCAAGTGTTTTTCACCCCTGGGGTTCTTGATCCTAGGGATCACAATCAGTTGCTAGTCCGTGGAGCACAAAGCTCTTGTAAGGTTATAGTACCTCAACAATCTCTGTATCAGCCAAGGCCGTTTCTTGTGCACTGTTCGATGAGCAAGAGAGAGTGAATTAAATTGGATTCTTTTGTATACTGGAAGCCAGTGCAAGACCACCAGAGCTGCTGCGGTCAACTGGTGCTTGGGAATTTTTAGTAGAATCGAGGCACCAGCATTTTTAAGTCAAGTCAAGTCAAGTCAAGTCAGGATATTTGTATTGCGCACATATCACGTCCAAAGAGTCTCATGGCGCATGCAGACAGGTCTGACAGAAAGGTAAACAGCTAAAATTAGCAGAAAAGCCAGGTCTTAAGCTTCTTTCGGAAACTAGTGTGTTCAGAGGTTGTGCGCAGACTGAGAGGCATTTTATTCCAGAAGGACGGTGCCAAGAAAGAAAAAGCGCGACCTCCATTCCGGGCAGTTTGAATTCTTAATGGGGTCAGTAATGACTCAGTGCTTGATCTCAGCTGTCTCCTTGGCATGTACCATGTGAGTTTCTGGGTCCAGTATTTTGGGCCCCTTCCATACATATGTTGGTGTACCATACATAGTGTTTTAAACATGATCCGTTTTTTTACAGGAAGCCAGTGTAGGGTTTTTAGACACGGCGCAGAGGGGGACCTTCGAGGTAAATCCAAGACAAGGCGCGCTGCTGTATTCTGCACGACCTGCAGCTTCCTGAGGTGGCATTCATTTGCGGCAAGTAATAGTGAATTGCCATAATCAAGCCTGTTTATTATGAGGCCCTGTACCAAGGGCTTACGGGCTTCAGCCGGTATCCACTTAAAAACCCTGCACAAGCCGCGCATGATGCCAAAGCAGGTACCAACAATATGGTTTACTTGAGCTTTCATGGAGAGTTTATTATCCATGTGTAGGCCTAAATTGCGGACCGATTCCTTGGGGGCTGGGCATTCGCCCAGTTGTGTAGGCCACCAGTCCTGGGTCCAATGTTCAATGGCTTTGCCGAACAACATGACCTCTGACTTGCTGCCGTTCAACTGCAGATGATTTTGACCCATCCAGTTTTTTACCTCCATCAGACAGTTCTTAAAACGGCCTTTGGTCTCATTAACGTCAGGGTCAAGAGTAGCCAAAATGTGTGTATCGTCGGCATAGGATAAAACATCGAAGCCGAACGCTCTGATTACTTTGGCCAGGGGAGCCATATAAATATTAAAAAGCGTGGGGCTCAGAATAGAGCCCTGTGGCACCCCCCTTTTGACGGGCCGAGTGCTGGCCAGGATTCTGCCTATTTGTACTGTGGTCGTACGGTTGGATAGATAGCTCTTGAACCATTCCAGTACCTGCCCTCTGATACCAATCTCCCATAGTCTCTGAATCAGAATACGATGGGAGATGGTGTCAAATGCCGCAGACAAATCCAAGAGGACAAGGATGGAAGATTGATGTTTGTCCAGAGCAATTCTTATGTTGTCTGCGACCTCGACCAGTGCTGTCTCCATACTGTGAGCAGCACGGAAGCCCGACTGCGAAGGGTCAAGTAGGTCATTAGATTCAAGATATTTTACCAATTGTCCATTGACCGATGCTTCCAGTATTTTCCCAAAATACGGGAGCAGGGAGATGGGTCGATAGTTTACAAGAATGTTAGCATCAGCTCCAGGTTTTTTCAATATCGCCCTTACTCTCGCCGCCTTCCAGATTTCTGGGACATCTGGTTCCAGCAGAGATTTATTAAGGAGGCTAGTAAGGCAATCAACCAGAGTAAGTAAGGTAAATAGTTTCAGGGGTAGTTGGTCATTCGGGGAGCCTGATTTGATCTTTTGCCCTACTATAATGGTCTTGTCCTTGTCAGACATTTCGAAGGTGGTCCATCTAGAGCACGTGTACTCATAGTACGGCCCGCGGGCCAGGGGCGGCCCGGCAAGCCTTCCCTGGCGGCCCGCGGACCGTGCAGACATCGTACCTGTGTTTGTTTGTTTTTTTAAAGAATTTCAGCAAACACCCCTGCTGCAGCGCGATGCAGAGACTCTCTGTGAGGGCCGGGCGATTTCCGTCAGAGTGGGGCTGCAGGGGCCTAAGAGGTGAACAAAGCCTCATTAGCATGCGAATGGTCTTTTAAAGACCTGTTAAGTGCTCGGGTGCGGCTGGCTGGCTTGCTGAGTGTGTGTGTGCCCAGAA
Source organism: Lissotriton helveticus (assembly GCF_964261635.1). Lineage (NCBI taxonomy): Eukaryota > Metazoa > Chordata > Amphibia > Caudata > Salamandridae > Lissotriton > Lissotriton helveticus. The sequence continues at coordinate 1,255,362,118 of NC_136065.1, read as the reverse complement.
TCTGTCTCACACAGGCAGGGTGAGAGGAAGAGGGAGAGGAAGGGAAAGGGAAGGAGACAGAGATAGACAGACAGAGGGAGAGCGAGGGAGACAGAGGGAGAGCGAGGGAGGGAGACAGAGGCAGAGGCAGACGGAGGGAGAGTGATGGAGGCAGCGCGAGGGAGAGCGAGGGAGACTGAGGCAGACAGGGAGAGCGAGGGAGAGGGAGGGAGACAGGCAGACAGAGGGAGAGCAAGGGAGGGAGTCAGGCAGACAGAGGGAGAGCGAGGGAGGGAGACCGGCAGACAGGGAGAGTGAGGGAGGCAGAGCGAGGGGGATCGAGGGAGACAGGCAGACAGAGGGAGAGCGAGGGAGGGAGACAGGCAGACAGAGGGAGAGCAAGGGAGGGAGACAGGCAGACAGAGGGAGAGCGAGGGAGGGAGACAGGCAGACAGAGGGAGAGCGAAGGAGGGAGACAGGCAGACAGAGGGAGAGCGAGGGAGGCAAAGCGAGGGAGAGTGAGGGAGGGAGACAGGCAGACAGAGGGAGAGCGAGGGAGGGAGACAGGCAGACAGGGAGAGCGAGAGAGGGAGAGCGAGGGAGGCAGAGCGAGGGAGAGCGAGGGAGAGCGAGGGAGAGCGAGGGAGGGAGACAGGCAGACAGAGGGAGAGCAAGGGAGGGATACAGGCAGACAGAGGGAGAGCGAGGGAGGGAGACAGGCAGACGGAGGGAGAGCGAGGGAGGGAGACAGAGGCAGACGGAGGGAGAGTGAGGGAGACAGAGGCAGACTGACGGAGGGAGAGGGAGGGAGACAGCAGACAGAGGGAGAGTGAGGGAGGGAGACAGGCAGACAGAGGGAGAGCGAGGGAAAGACAGAGCGAGGGTGGGGAGACAGAGGGAGGGAGACCTCGGAGTGAGGGAGGGGGAAGGAGAGAGAGGGAGACAGAGGAAAGGAGGGAGGGAGAGGGAGGGAGAGGGAAGGAGGGAGAGGGAAGGAGAGAGAGGGAGACAGAGGGAAGGAGGGAGAAGGAAGGAGAGAGGGAGAGAGAAATAGAGGAAGGTAGAGGGAAACAGAGAGAGGGAGAGGGAAACAGAGATAGAGGGAGACAAAGAGAGAGTGATACAGTCAGAGTGAGTGAGACCGAGGGAGAGAGGGAGTGAGACAGTCAGAGTGAGTGAGACAGGGAGAGAGGGAGTGAGAGGGAGTGAGACAGTCAGAGTGAGTGAGACAGAGGGAGACAGAGAGAGGGAGGGAGAGAGGGAGGGAGGGAGAAAGAACGAGAGAGAGAGAGCGACAGAGAATGAACGAGAGAGAGAGAGCGAGAAATGTGTGTATGCCGGGTCTGGTGGCTCAGTGGACGAAGGCGTCCGCTGCAGGGACCTGTGATCAACCTCATGGTCAGTATTTTTTTCTAGCCCCACTCCTCACCCACTGACCCCGCCCCCACCGGTGCGGCCCTCGGACACAAACCACACTGTAAATTTGGCCCCCGAGAGAAAGTTTGTGAGTACCCATGATCTAGAGGGAGACTTATCAGTAATGGGATCATGATCTTGATTCTGTGTAAGCTGAGAGTCTGCGCTGAAAGATTTGCATATAGTTGTAATTTTATCCTCCAAAAATTTAGAGAGAGCTTCAATCCATTCTACAGTATCAGGAGTAGATGATGGATTTTTTGAGGAAGTAAATTCTTTTAACCCCTTCGATGCGGATGACAATGCCAGCTTGTCATGGGCGTTACCTGCGCTACGTGGATGACGAGCTGGCTTTGTCACAAGCTGCGCATTTTTGAAATTCCAGCGCACAGCGGGAAAACGCGGTAGCGCGGTAGCGGTTAAGATATAATGAAGCTCTTTCGACGAGATTTCAGCTTTAATTATACGCTCTGCTAAGTACACCCTCTTAGCTGATCTTATTTCCCTCATATAGTTGGTATGTAGAGTTTGATAGGTCTTTCGATCGGTAGCGTCCTTACTTTTTCGCCATTTTTTTTCAGCGATTCTTGTAATGGCCTTGGTTTCTTTTAGCTGTTCCGTGAACCAGGGTGATGGCTTCTCCCTGCACTTGACCATACGTAGGGGGGCGATATTATCCAGTGCCTTACCAATCGCTGACTCTAGGTGTATTGCTGCTAAATTTAATTACCTGGAATCTTTTTTGAGAGTTTCCGTAATCTAGTCATGATATTCCCAGACCTGGCATAACCCCGAGTAGACCAAAACAGTTTGATGCCAATTTTCGGACCTGAACCACCATGGAAAGCTTGCGGAGTACTGAGATTATCTTGCCAGCTCAATTACATCCAACAAGAAGGATTGTTTCCAACTACTAGCACTTATGTTCTCTATTTAATTTCTGACTGCTCAGACATCCAGTCTACTATATGCTTTAATCAGTCATTAAGTTGGTTGGACTCCTTTTCTGTATGGGGAGAAAGGGAGATGACAATATGTGTGTCATCCGTGTAGTACACAATTGGAAAGTCACAAGCCCTCACAATCTCTTCCAGCGGGAGAACATACAAGTTAGACAGAGTGGGGCTTTGTGATGAACCCTGAGGAATACCACATTTTAGGAAATGGGGTTTGGACAGCATAGTTTCTTTCAACACTATTTTTAAGAAAAGAGGCAAGCCATTTTAGCCCCATCCCAGAGATGCCAGCCTCTTCTAGCATTTGAATAAGGACAGGATGGGAGGAGGTATCAAAGGCTGCACTCAGATATAATGGGATTAAAGCTGCTGAACCACCTTAATCCACTATTGCTCTCAGTTTCAGATATAATTAGATTAAAACTGCTGAACCGCATTAATCCACAATTGCTCTCAATTCCTCTGTAGATTCAAGTAGATCCATTCTATACTACTAACTGGTCTAAAGCCAGTCCGGGAAGGGTGCAGAATGCTGTTCGTCTCAAGAAATTAAGTGAAATTCTTATTTATAAACTTCTGCAGCACTTTACTTGTCCGTGGAAGGAGGAAGATCCGTCTGTAGTTTTCACACTGAAGGGGGTTGGCGTAGAGTTATTTAAAAAAAAAAAAGCTTCACAATGGTGTGTTTCCGTGCTGGCAGGACAGTCCCAGACTGTAATGAATAGTTGAACATATCTGTCAAGGTAGACATCACTACTCTTCCTCCTTTATTCATTGTACCCAGAGGGGCTGGGTCCTACAGGGAGCAGGATTTAACTGACTTTAAAGTTTCTTCATGACCTTCAAGTTGACTGCACTGATAACATGTTGCATTTGGGAGGCTTGATTATGCCACAATCCCCTGCGAGTGTAAGAAGGATGTTATTTACCTTTTCCAGAAAGAAATTGGCAAGCATGTTACATTGATATATCTGCTGGTGGAGGCTTTGTTCATTTGCTTTGGACGCCATACAATAGTAAACATCACATATAATAGAAGCCAGCTGCCCTGAATACTGAGAGAAAGACAAACAAAACTAAACTGGTTTAAGGTGGCTCAAATATGAAATAAAGGCTAGTGCATATTACTGTATCAGTGTATAATACAGGAAACTGCCCTGTGTTTCTGACTTGAATTACCTGCAAAGATTAAAAAGTTCCAGCAACAGTGGCTGTGCTGAGGTGTGCTTGTCCTCTGCAGTACACACCACAGACGTCAGTGGCACTAGGCTCATTAATAAAGGGCTTGTACAGCAGATCAGGCTCATTTAACAGACTTAGAAGACTTAGAAGATCAAGGAGGCGGAGCTTGACCACCAAGGAAGATGGTCACTTGAGAAGGGTGCTTCGTACCATGCCGGAGTATTTTCATCGGTGGCACGGTCCTCCCATATTTAAGAGACCAGACATTTTGCTACGAGCATGGAGGCATCCTTGCTGTCCTCAGTAGTGGTAACTAGGGTGGCAACTTTTTATTTCTTCAGCGTTCCCATGAAAGAGCATATTTTTCTACATTAATGCAGCGCTGCAATTTGTAAAAGAGTCAAGCTGAAATTTATTGAATCTTTTTCTCAAATGTACTAGAAAGCTGGAACAAGTTCCTCAATTTATACATGTATATGTTGGTCCTTATGATAATGTATGCTACTACAGAATTAGGCTCTTAATGTTTTTCCATAATCATTTATAATTTAATAAAAGAATGAAAAGTATATCTCCATTTAAGGATACTGTGCTGTTTTTAAAGGGAACATAAATACTTTCTGGACATCCTTTTACAGTCTTCATGGTAAAATTTGAGCAAAGTATTTGTCTTATCTCTTTATCGATTAACTCACGTGTTTTTTTGTGCAACTAAAGAGGTCTGCTTATATTCACTAGCAAAACAAGGAAGCTCAAGCTTTCTTCTCATTGGACTATCACCTCAAATTAGACGCTTTGTGATTCTTCAATGGAAACCAAACTTTCTCCTACTGACCTTATGTCTTCCAACATTCCTAAGCTGACTTCCGTGTCTTCATCTTCTCTGAAACCTCAGAATACCACATCAACAAAGAAGGGAATCAAACAAGATCGTCATTCTCCTGTAAAGTTGCATTCACCTATTTTGTTAGATTCTTGCTTATAGAAATCAGAGCTCTGCGACCATTTGTAAAGGGAAGTAATACTTTCATCCTTTATTAAACAAATAGGATTGTGATTAGGGAGAAAGAAGTAGCACAATTAAAGCTATAGACAGAAGATTTGGAGAATAGGAACAGGCGGAATAATCTCTGCATTTATGGTTTTCCAGAGGGCATTGAATGTAAAGTCCCTGTATCTCTTTTCAAGTTCCTTTTAGCTCAATTAGTGGATTTGCCACTTCCCACAATGATAATGATTCAGAGAGTGGACAGACTTGGTCACTGATCTAAGTCAAATGCTTAATTATTGAAACCTAGAGGAGTTATTAATTTATTTCTGAATTTCACTGGTCTGCTAATATTACTAAATGTTGCAAAGTCTAAACAACAACCATTTTCATCAGGAAAAAATATTCCTTACACAAAACAACTGGAGACAAGAATTTCTTCATCTCTTTATGAAGCTTTGCTATATGGGTTAATTCATCCATGTTTATTCTAAATGACATAGTGAGATAAAACCATTACCAACAGGGACCTGCAGATCTCAAGAACTTCCTAAGAAATAATTCATCGGATACCATGGGCACGTTTGGTCCCTATACGAGTTAGTATTGTATTATTCCTTGTAGGACGTTGTTGTCACCATTTTCTTTGTTTTCATTAGATTGTGGTTCAGTTATTTTCTATTATGTGACGTTATTCGTATTAAATATTTTTTGTGTGTTCTAATTCCTCCTTTCATTTTGCAGGTTGTTTACTGTATTTCAACTTCATCTCTTCATTTCTACTAATGTTCTCTGATACTGGAACGTTATGCTCCCTTGATGTGCCATATTCATCTTGTGCAGTCACCAACGCCACCTTTTTGTTCATTATAATAAGGTACATTGTTTCTTTTGTTATTTGTTTGACATGAATTGTCTCTTTCTCTCAGATATATTTCCAATTCTTCTTTCCTGTCTTTGTTTTCCTTCCTTCTTCTCTCTAATCTGTTATCTTCGCCTCTCAGTTTCTTTGTTCTAATTCCTTCTCTTCGGACTACTCTTCTCTTTTTCATCGTATGCATTGTGGTGTTTCTACTGAAGATCTCTAAAATTATAACAATGTTGTTTCAAGTAAAACCCAGAATACTGTCCGGGTATGTCAAAGGATTAAGTAATCATATAAAAGACAAAGTATTTTATCTCATCAGCCAGATATGTTTGCTTTGAAATATCTCACCTTATAGAGATTAAAGGTTTAAAACACAAACATGAATGGGCAGATTAAATTCTAGTTTTTTCCAACACCCAATAAAAAAATGGTATCATCATTTTATGACATAAAAAATTAATTTGACAATTGATTAACTGATAATGAGAGACGATAGATAATTGTTAAATGAATAATCAATATCATTCTTTTTACAGGGTGTAATGTTATGGCCCTAGGCAAGTTGATTACAATTTTTGGTCCGATGTTTCAAAAAAATATTTAAGCTATATAATGATGATTAATTTATTTTAGGAGTGGATTATAACTAGATTATGGAATCATTCGACATAAAATACATAATCAGTTTCACTCTACCATTTCCTAACAGCCCTGATTGAGTAAGGGAGGGTCTGTCATCCCTCCTCACAAGAATATTATTTATTCTCTCCTGCTCATGGATCAGTTACTAGATTAGATCATATCTTTATTAGTCAACACATCCCAAAATATTACTGACTCTAGTATTGGCCCCATTTTGATTTCGGATCATGTCCCGGTGATAATTGAATTTGAATTAATACCAATTCAACCCAAAGTAGATGGATCCTTTGTTGCAGGATTTTAAGTTTTCTTATTTTTTTTGTTTTCTTTGCTGCAGAATTTTTTGAAATCCATAATAATCCTTATATTTTGCCCCAACTTCTCTGGGTTACATTTAAAGCTACTGCCTGCGATTTCATTATTGATTATGGGGCACAAAAGCAGAAACATTTTGATAAGGAACATAAATCCTTCCTCTCCACTATAAAACATTTGGAACATCCATATTACTCCTTTAAGTTGGCTTAAAGGAGCTTAATAAAGTCAAATTGTACTTTAATGAAATATCTACAAATAATACCTCTTCCAGCTTACTTACAAGTAGTACTAGCTATTGTGGTGGCCGTAAAAGAGAAAAGAAACTAATGGCTAATTATTGCACAGAAAACAGTTTACCAATATCGATTATACACGCTTCCCAGGGTATTCATTTATTTAAAGATGATGAAATTTTACCTGAAATTGTAGTTTTATCAGAATTTTTATACTCCAGAAAATATCCATTTAAAATATTGATTCCTATTTACAGATATACATAAATCTGTCAATGTTGAGCTTGACTTTTTCCTTCTTGAGAAAAATATTTCCCTGCAAGAATTTGTCAGCACCTTTAAGTCACTTGAGAAAGTTAAAACTCTTGGACTTGACTTATTTATGGTAGAAGTTTTCCTCCATTTCTTTGACATATTGGTACTGTGATTATTACACTTATTTAGATTTGTCTCCACTACTGGTATGACTAAGTCCACACTCTAAGAAGCCACAATGTATCTCATTCATAAAGAAGGAAAATATCCTTCTCATTACCAATCTCTCTTGTGTATGTAGACTGTAAAATATTTGTCAAAATCCCAGCTTTACACCAAAGCCCAATTTTACCCACATTATTGGAAAATAACCATCAAGTTTTGTAAAGGGCAGATACGCTTCAAATGGCACATGCTAAGAAATTATTTTTTTAATGTCTTAAAAAAATCCTCCCTAATTTAACACCTGTTATCAGCAATATCTATTGACGTGGAAAAAGCTTTTGACAGGATTTATTGGAACTATATTTTTTAATCATATAGCATGGCATGGCTTTGCTCCTAAAATGATTCATCAATCCCTTTATTATATAATTCCCAAAATGCTTCAGTTTCGGTTAATGGGAAGATTTCCTATTAATTCGATCTTCAACTAGGTTTTGGTCAATAATGTCCTTTATCCCCATTATTATTTGTACTGGCTCTTGAACCTTTTCGCTCTCTAATTCATAATAACCCATTGATAACAGTATTCTATTATGGAGATAGTCAATTAAAATTAACAGCATATGTAGATGATGATATTCTCTTTTGAATTTCGGATCTTGACACTCCATACCAGTTCTTCTTAAGGAAATTTCCTAGTTGTCTTCTATTTCAGGCTACAAAATTAATACTGATAAAAATGAAATTCTTCCTCTAAACAAATTTAGTGTCAAACATTATTTTGATAGTTCTGATTTTCAATGGAATTGTTCTAGGATTAAATATTTAGGAATTTGGTACACAAACTCCATCATAGAATCAGTTAATAGTAATCTTAACAAAGGTTTGACTAAAGTTGAACAACTAATTTCATCTTGGAATCCCCTGTTTCTGTCCTGATGGGGAAGTATCAATTAAAATGATGATTACCCATATTATACTATCCCGTGCTCTTTATTATCTCCTTTCCAAATTCTTATGGGAAAAGGAAAAAATCTAGAATCTCTTGATCAAAGCTCAAGAAAACTAAACAGGAAGGTGATGCAAAATGTTCAGACTTTTACCTTATCATAAAGCCATCTGTCTGTTCCAATGCTCTTGATGGATCGCCAATCATTCTTCCCAGTTCTCACTATTCTGAATTGATGTAGCAAAATCAAATAATTGCAGAAACCCTTTTTTCCTTTAGTGGTGATTTCTTTTTTCTCAAGTTTCTCTATTACATATTCACCACTTTTTAAACACATACGTTGGTTGATGAAATCCTGTTACCCATTGCACACCATATAATGAGACACCTTCTTGTAAGTGTAAAACAAACTTATCAAACTTGATAATAAACCAATGTACTGGAAATCGTGGAGAGAGAAAGAAATTAAATGGATAGCATATTCATTTCATAAGGATGCTCCAATATTGTTCCCACAATCTCAGAATTCCTTTAACTGCCTTAAGTCTTCTTAAGCTTCATTTTTCCTTCTAATAAATATTGTATTGGATGCTATACATTCATTGGAGGATGTGTCACCTCCCTCTTTATCTAGTTGAGGATTAGCTGGCATAATGACTTCCACTCCGAAAGCCTTCCTTATATATATATATAAACCGTTTTCTCTGTGAATCCTTCTAGGCCTAAATCCAAAGTAGAAGTTGTTTGAGAATGTAATTTGAGTTGTTACTGGTCACTCATTTTCGAACAAGATATTGTCTAAAATACATACTGTTGCTATAATAGCCAATACAACTCAAACACTATTTTTTTTATATCATAATATTTATGTTAATCACTCCCTTACTGCCAAATTCTCTGAAGAGAACAGTAATAGTTGCTGTTCATTTGCTCACTCCAACAGTGATTTTATACATATGTTATTTTGGTGCGTTGATATTTTATCTTTTTGGCCTAAGATTTGGTCTCAAACTAAAACGATTTTTCATATCCCCTGCCCTTTTTCTGTTAAAGCTCTTTTTTGTAGGACATTTGTTTGATAATAAGAATCCAAACATTTATTTTAACAAATAGGTTGGTTGATTTATTACTGTTCAACATATAACTGTTAAATGGAAATGTTCTTCTAATATTTCATACAACGCTTATAGTATAATCTATGTCATCCTCAGACAGAGCTTTTATGTCTTCTTCTATTTCTCAAATGAATAGAGATTTATTTTGGCTACCGTTGACATATTTTCTAAATAGTAGTATTATACATTTTTCCTACTCAAATTGCATATCTTTTGAGAATTTTAAGCCTCCATAATTGTTGAATTCTCTGTTCTATTCATTGTTTATATTTTGTTAATCTGCTTCATATGTTAACTTTTTGTATTCACTTACCTTCATTTACCTTATTGCATATTACAAGTGTTATTTTCTAGTCCTAGTTAGTACCTAGTCCTATTTTCCCTCTTCCCCTTCCCATGGAAAAACTAGCACTGTGAAAGCTTAACTTACAGCAGATAAATGTGGTTCTTACTCTGTTTGCGCAATCACTGTACTTTCCTTTATGCATTAATATACCACTGCATTATCTGTTTATCAAAAAACCTCTTAAAATAAAAAGCACACCAGGTCATGCCTCTCTCTCTGCCAGGTTGACCCGATTGTAAAATGACAGACTCATTGCTTGACACAGAGAAATGATAGGTATGTGCACCCTCCTAAGCGATGAGCCTTTCTAAAATGCATTGGAAAAGCCAACAGGTCTCGCTGTTATGAGAGTGGCTTTGGTAATGTTCTTTTCCATAAAGTATTGTATAAAAAAAGTAAAATAGCAAAAAACAATTTGAAAAAGCAGAAACGTAGTTTATGATTTTTAAAAGCTGAATTTGCATTGTAATGTGTTGTAAGGTTTAGAAATGTTTATAAATTGTATGGTTTGTTTTGTAAATACTGATTATAAAGAAAACTGTAAACCAAAGAATACAAAGAGGCGTGTTGGGAGCGGGCCGTATCAAAGAAGGGCGATAGGTGGTGGTGATATTACTAAAAGCCACAGCTATGAAACATCATAGTTTGTGATGGGTAATGGAGAAAACTAATACAAATTATTTAAGTGCGCAGTGGAGTAGTCATTCTATGATGGACCCTAGCACAAGGCAGTCAACAGACTCCTGGACTGCAGCTTGAATTGTGAAATAAAGCAGTAATTAGTGTACAAATGGTTTCAGGTGTATAGTGACACTGCACACTCTGCTGCACAAGGAAGCTAGGGGCCAGTAAATGTAGCTGTATAGGAATGGTACAGGAGAGAAAGACAGAAAGGCATGTTTGGGGGTGGGGAGCTGAAAACAACATATCTTACTAGGTGGGTTTGCAAGAAAAGGACAGACCGTGAAGGAGCATTCTTTTTATTTTAGAATGGGTTGGAAGGACATGAAGGAGAAGGTGCAACTGGCATAGTAGATAATTCAGCAAACTGTGAAAGTAAAGACCAGGGGCATAAGCAGAATATGAATTTTGATAAAACTTTATTGGATTCAGTGGTGGCTAAAGGGTTAAATTGAACATGAAGGGAGATTGTGAAGGTTACAAGTGGAAAAGTAAAATGAAACTGTCTGGGTTTATGATTGTTTACAAGAACATTGGTGACAGAAACCACAAAATGGGTCCAGATTAAAAGCACAGGGGAGAAAGAACAGTGGAACACAACAGGTAAGAAAAGTGGAAGTGTTAAATAGCGTGTACTGACAGGAATAGCAAATGCCATGTTGATGTTTTTCAACATTAAAGTGTGTTCTGGGAGAATGGTGAAAAGTTAAAGAACAGACGGAAATACATGCCCTCTTATGTAGCAGAATGTTTCTTGTTGATTAATTAAAATCTTACAATATTAGAAATAATAAAAACATCATGAGAGAAATCAATGTAACCATAGTTATAAAATCACTAACATTGTTAAAAATAATTACATATTTACATTTAGAAGGATCCAACAAAAGATGATTTCCTTATATATTTTTATATTATATTAAATAACAAAGCATTCATTGCTACGGCTAAAAGTATGATCACATAATATAAGCCATATTCATTTCCACTGCTCTCATAAATTTTACAAATATACAATTCAGTGCTGTATCAGATGATTTGAGACATGCTCTCACTGCTTGTTTGAATGAACGAATGCCCCGCTGGTTAAACAGTATCCTTCGCAACCTGCGCCTTAGATCCAAATAAATGAATTTTATTTTCTTCGCCAAGTTTACACAGCCTGCAGGATGTTGGTTTTGTTGTCTCAGCCATGACATTGCATATGCAAGGCCTGGAATCATTCCAATTCGTGCTCTTTTGAACCTTCTTTTTTATAGCGGGGACCATCCAGACTCCAAATAAAACTGGGGTTTAAGGATTTTATATTCATTTATAACCATCCAGGCATGTGACCTAGGTAAAAATAATTATTTCTCTTTTAACATTGATGTTTTTTCATTAAGCCATTGACGCTTTTTTTTTAATTGCTGGAATCAGAGGTTTATCTCATAATTAATAAATGGACAGATCTTCTGTAGCCTCAGTTAAATACTTCTATGTTGGTGAATTTGGATTTCTTTGAACTTCATGCCAGAGGGTTTGATCTAACTGGTTTGAAATATTTGATTTGATTTCTTCCAGGTTTAAACGTACGATCCTTTGTGTGCAATGGTTTGGTTTGGCAGACCAAATTCTAACATTTTCTGAGCTGGCATTGCATTGCTTTGTAGTTTAAACAGCGATCTAAATATTTTAGTGACAATTTTATTTAATGTTACTGCATCTCTACCCCGCATCGCCTCACTTCCATACGAGATAGTTGGAAAAAGATTTGCGGATATTATCTTTAGTAGTGGTTGGAGGCTGAAGCATCCTAGTGACCTCCGTAGTTACCGAAATGCCAAGAGTAGGGAATTTCCTTTCCTTTGTAAATCCAATTTATGTTGCTTGAAAGAGCCATTTTTATCAAATATTACTCCAAGATATTTATATGTTTTAAATTGTTCTAGTTGCCGAGTTTGTAAGAACCACTTATATTTTTTATGTATCTTAATACTCACTATTGTTTTTTTTCATTTATTACCATATCATTAAGTAACAAATAGTTAGATTTTTTTATTAATTAGTCGCTGCAGACCGAACTTTGTTTGGCTCAGCAAAAGCACATTGTCAGCATATAAGAGATTTGATATATATTTATCTCCTAACATTGGAGGATGTGCATTAACTTCATCCAGCTCTTGCGTTAAATCAGCCAAAAACTGATTAAACAAATATGGTGCAAGAACAAAGCCTTGTTTCAAACCCTGAGAGGTTTTAATTTTCTTTAACAAAAGGGTACTGATCCAGCGAAAAGCCAGGGATGAACACTTCACAGTCAAGAAAAAACTTCAATGGGGTCCAGACACACATTCAAATTCCCTGGCTGTTTTCGCTGGGGGCCAAGTTTTATAATTCCACTTCAGCTCTGATTAGTTAACTCACTGTAACCTCAAATTATTTGAGGTGATTATTTCAATACCTAACTAATCTTCACAGATCAACACTCTTTCCTCTGGTTGATGGACCATTAGTTGAGTAGTTGATGGTGATATTAACAATTAACTAACTACTTTACAAATCTTATGTGAAATAACCGCAGACTCTGGATAAGATTCAATGAATGTTATCTAAATCTCAGTCATAAATGAACGCTCATTAGTACAAATTCACAGTGCAAACTCCATCAAATTTCATGGAAGAGAAAATTAATTTAGCAAATACATTCGATATTGCAGACTCATTCAACAAATCAATGCATTAAGAGTGGATAGATGTAGAGACAAAAGGCATAATAAATCATACATTTGCAAAAGGATAGGCAAATTTGAGACAGAATAATAGTTACCCCATGGTGATAACGGGACAACCAACCCTCTTGCCAAAGGATTGGTGGAGGTCCCCTGATTAAGAATCAGGAGACAAAGACTAAAGGATAGGATCAGGACAGGGCAATACTTACTAGACTTCTCTACAAACCCAACGCACCAGGGAGCATCCCTCTGTTACACTCTCTCCCTCCTCGATATTCTTCCGGAATCTTCAGTCTAATCAGGTTGTCATTCAGGTGTGAATCTTCCCAGTCTGTTCTCTCCTTTCCTTATCAGCAGCAACTCTTGCCTCTCTCTCTCACAGCATCGATGTCAATCTTGAATAGCTCGCTCATTCATTTGTTACTAATCTTTAAGTCACTCTAGTTATAGTCTTCATTTCTACATGTCACACCCCTAAAAGTTGCAAATATCACTGGAATATGAACCTCATGCTGACATTCATTTTTTTTTATTAATCATTCTTTCTTTGACAAACCTTTCCCCTTTAGATCATTTATAACTTTATTCAACTTCATACCCATATATCTAATGTTGCAAACAATTTTTAAATGCAGTTCCACAGTCGAGAATAACTTTCACACAATTCCTGTCCTTGAATCTTGGCAGCCGTTCAGCCACATGGTCTTTGAGTCACATCATGACTTCACTGCGCATGCGTAGTTTGCTTCCATTTCGCCGCCATTTTTCTTTCATTACATGCTATAGTGGGCCCAAACATACATTATTAATAAAGGAATCATAAACAGATGTTAATTTCTCAAATATATGATTTTCACCACCCACTTCTACTCTATCCCATGTTATGATCTCTTTCTTTAACCGAAAAAGTATTAGCAGCAATAGCTCTCTTTAAATCCAAGCAAGCATATGCTGGGCATGCGGTGCCTCAAGACTTCATGTTAATAGTTCTTGCGCAGGCGTGGAAGTTTACCCTCTCAAAACAGGTTAGTCACGTTACTATCTATGCATTCCTAGTTCGCCTATGCGCAAAATCGCAAAAGCTCTATTCTCATATGTAAATGTTGTGTGTATATTAATTTAGTTTTTTTTTACTATTTCTAACAATTAGTACTGTTAATGAGGGATTGCTCCAAGCAAGTTTAGTTTTCTTGAATCCTTGCTCCATCAATACCATCACCCATTTTCACTCTTATCCTTGTATCTGAATATAACATGTGGATTGCTTTTAATAGGCAGGGTGGGATGTACATTTTAACCAGCTTTTGCCACAGAAGACTGCATTGAACACAATCAAACGCAGATTTAAAATCCACAAACAGGGGGAGGAGCCAAGCTCGCGAGCGTAATGGTCGCCTTTTAGCTCGGCTCCCGCAGCCCTCCGGCCTGATTGCCTATCCTGTCTACTATCCTGTCCGGGGACGGCACGTTATCGGGGAATTGGACACAGTACACCTTGTTTGTACTTACCGTTTGGCCCGGAGATTTCAGCGTGCAGCGGCTCCGAAGTTGTGCCCTCCGCAAGATCGGGGCCTCCGTGGAACCTAGACCGGGACCTAGCCTGTGGGATCCGATGGCTCTCGGCCCCGGCCGGGAGCGTGAACCAATGATGAGAGCTGTTGTGCGAAAATCCCGGCGATCCTGATCCGGGCCTGCCCTGGTGACCGCGCGGCTGATGTGGGTGAGATGCACCGGGGACTGATTCTGTGAAGGGGTCCTCCCCCCGCCGCTGCTTTGTCCGGCGGCCCTGGTCATCTGCGCCCGGACTCTGCTTGTTGGGGGCACCGGTGCTGGTGTAGGCGGGGACCCGTATTGGGCGGACATCCTTTCGGCACCAAGGCTGCCATTGCTGGGACCCCCGGAGCTCTGTAAAGTCCTACATTTTTTAACTGTTTTTCCGGGGGTCGTGGAGGGCGGCGACTGGGCTGAATTCACGAAATGGCGGCCGACCCTCTGAAACGAGAATCGCCCTGTTGCGGCGGACATGGGTTGCCTAATTGCGCGGGGGTCTGGTCTGGTGAGCTTACGGTCAGAGATATCCTGGAAGCTCTGAGATCCCTGCGCGCATCCCTGGCCACCGATGTCCCTGTGGGTCCGCCACGATCTGCCGCCATTTTGGGCAGCCGTTTCTTCTTGCCGCCCTCTTGTTTCAGTGACTCCATTGCCTCGCCCCCCTTGATTGCTGCAAATGTTGCTGCCGCTGATCGAAGATCGGTTTGTGTGCCGGTGACTCTGGAGCTCCCTGTTTTTCGAGGTTCTGACCCCGGGGACTTGGACATTTTGCCGCGGCCCTGTCCGGCATGGATGCCTGGAACTATTGGTGGACTGCCGCCTGCACCTGCTCCGATGGCTTCGCCTTTGTCTATCATAGAGAGCCCCTCGCCCTCCCCAGCGGCGACATTGAACTCCTGTTTTTCATCATCCGTGCTTCGATTGCTGATGCATCTAAACTCTTTATTTGGACTTCTGCTCCCTTGCGGACCGATTTACCCCCCATGTTGTTATGGTGGTCACCATTCTTTTCGACTGTATGCTGGTTTTGTATTTAGTATCTCATTTTACACTGTCATGTGGTGGGTGGGTTTTGTGGTTCGGAAGGGATGGGGGTGATATGCGCGACTCTTGGTTGATTCCTGGTATGCGACTTAGTGGCGCAATTGTTTGTACCCGTGGAGCGGTGGGAGGTCCCCTTCTTTGTACGTTTTACGGCGCTTGATGGGGTGTCGTCCTGGTCGTTTTTGCTGTGATTGTCTGGTTGGGCGGAGGGCGGCGGCCGGCCATATTGATTGCTGTTCTTATGCTCCTCCCTCCTGTTTTCTTACTTCCGTTTCTGTTTCTTTTTTGTCTCGTTTTTCTCTCTTTCCTTCTCGCTATATTTCGGGTTCTGGTTTAGGGCGACAGGCACACTGTCTGAAGGGTAGGCCATAGCCTTCTACAGGGGTGCAGGGTGGGATGGGTGGGTTGGGTTCTATTTGTTGTTTGTTTTATGGTTCTATGGCCCTTTTGTATCTCCTTTTCGTAAAGCTGCGTCTGTCCCGGCCTCCCGTGGTGTGTTCTGGGTGGGGTGTGTGGCGTCGTTCACTCTCCTTTTATGGTTCGGTTGCTTTTCTTCTCGTTCGCTGTACCCTCACTGGTGCTGTTACTCCTGTTGTCTCCTGTATTCCCGCCACGGGACGCCTGTGTCGACGTGTCTTCTTTCTTTCGTTTTCATATTTCTTTTCTTTTTTCCTTTTATTATTGTTCCATCTTGTCCTCCCCCCTCCCCCTCCTTCCCCCCTCTTCCCCCTCTTTTCCTTGTCCCCGCCCCCCTCCCTCCTTTTTCCTAGAGGTCACTATGACGGGCTGGTTTTGATGTGCGGTTTCTCCGATCCCTCTGTTCTGGCTTAGTTGTGGTTTGGGTGGTGGGCATGTGACGATGATTATGCTCAGGTGTCGACTATGTCTCAATTATCCTGATCTTCTTGTGTGCATTGTGTTGTCTCTCCTGTACTGCGGCCCCTTACCCCCTTATTGACGCTGAGGCTGATTCTGGGACATCGGACGTCTCTATATTGAAAGTGAGCCTGACGTAAGCCTTATCCCCATATTATAAAATTAACCTTTTTTAGCTCCTGTGTTTTGGCCCTCTGGTTCCTAAGTCCCTTCTCCCCTTTTTACGAATGTACTGCCTCTGCTTCTTGCTGATTGATTCTGTAATGTTTGCCTTGGAACCTCTGATTGCTTTACACATTGTGGCCGGCCGGTTTGGTTGTAGGCCTTGACTTGTATATCCTTTTGATGTCAATAAAGGTTTTAAAAAAAAATAATAATAAAATAAAATAAAATCCACAAACAGAAGTAGATTGGTTGTTTCCTTAATTTGTACTTATCTATCATTACTGAGAGTGCTAGAATGTTGGATGATGTGCCTAATCCTTGAACAAATCCAGTTTGATTTGGGGGGGATAATCTGCTTTTGCTCTGCCCCGTATAAAAGTTCTTTTAGAAGAATCACTGCGAAGAGCTTAGCTGCGGTGTCCTGAAACATAATAAGGCAGTAGTTTTCTAGTTTTGACCACTCCCCTCCTTTATGTATCGGTACTATCATAGAGCCTTTCCAAGATTCAGGAATTGTTTTTAATTGCAGAACGTTATTAAAAAGTTTTGATAGGTACTCAGCCCAAAAAGGTGCATCTGTTTTATACAACGCTTGTGGGATACCATTCGGACCGGGTTCCCCATCTTGTCTGTTTTAATTAAATTACCAACTTGCACTTCTGAATTTTCAAGTGCATATTCCCCTGGAACATTTTGCTCCAACTATTCTCTTCACAGTTAGGGTATATTTTTGTTTCACTTGAATAATTGAAGTGCTTTATTAAGAACTCCACCCATGCCGATTCTGTTATAGTTGAAGTTGTAATCTTCACTGATGCCCGGTTCAAGTTGTTGATCATTCCCCAAAAAGCCCTTGCATTTTTTTCTTTACTGAACAGAGCCTTATCCCAAAGAGCTTGGTTTGTTTTTAACTTCTCTTTCCAGATTTCCGTCCAGTAATTTGTATTTATTTTCTTAGCTTCAATCTGAAGCTCCTGATTCCAGGGATACTTCGATTGACGCATAATTCTGTTGCAGTTTTTGTTCAAGATGCAACATGATACAGATTCTTTTACACTGTTTAGATTCTGTGTCTGAGAATTAAGTTAACGATGAATAATTTTTGTTTCCAAAGGGGAGACACTTAATTATTCTGTAAATTCCGACCGTTAGTCCACCTCAGATCCTGTCTTAATGGTGAAACAATTTTTGACCAAAAGCGAGGCCATCTGGCTTACAGCCTCTAGGGATCCTTACGACCAGTACAATCTCCTATAATTAGTTGTTTCTATCTCGCCTGATACTGTGGTTGAACTTCTATCTCAATAAGTTGCTGCCCATGGTCACTTTCTCCTGTCATGTAAATATGAAATTAAGCTATTAGTTGCTGTGTAGATAGAGTTACTGCCGTAAAATCTATTCTTGATTGCAACCTGCAGCCTGATATGTCCATCTAGGTGATACATCGCTTTGAAATATCCATTCAGCACCCTTAAGTCAAGGGATTCAAGATCTTTTACTACTTCCAAACCGCCCCATTTCCATCAAGGGTGCAATATTGATTCGGAACAGAGCATATGTAATCTTGTTGTGTGAGTGGTGTGTGAATGTGTGAACGGGGGTGTGAGTGGTGTTTTGGGTCTCTAAGTGGGTTTTCAGTGACTGTATGGGATCGAGCTTCAGTGTTTTAGTGGCTGTTTGGATATGTGAGTTAGTGTTTGAGTGGTTGTGCGAGTGGGTGAGTGACTTTGTGAGTTGACCTGTGAGTAGGTATATTTTTATTTCAAATTAGGTTCTGGGTCCGTATATCCGTTGAAGATTCACACATGCAAGGCCTTGTGATCAACCCCCCTCCCCGCCTGTAGGGTAAGTTGCTGTGTGAGTGGGTGTGTAAGCGTGTGGTGTTGTGAGTGGTTCTCTGGGTCTCTGAGTGGATGTGTTAGTGGCCATATTGGTGTGTGAGAGGGTGTGTCAGTGACTGTATGGGTGTGTGAGTGGGCATGTGGGTGACCACGTGGGGGTGTGAGAGAGTGTGTGAGTGGCTGTATGGGAGTGTGAGTGACTGTATGGGAGTGTGAGTGACTGTGCATTGTGTGGCTAGGTGTGTGAGTGGTTTTGTGGATCTTTAAGTGGGTGTGTGAATGTGGGCGTGAGGGGATGTGTGATTGTGTGAATGGGGGTGTGAGTTGTGCTCTGGGTTTCTGAGTGGATATATAAGTGACCGTATAGGTGTGTGATTGGATGTTTTAGGGGCCGTATGAATATGCAAGTTGGTGTGTGGGTGTGTGAGTGACTGTATGAGTGGGCCTGTGAGTGGGTGTATCTTTTTTTTATTGGGCTCTGGATCTGCAGATCTGTTGTGGATTCACACATGGTACTGTGCTGCTCACTGCAGTAGATCCGCGGATCAAGGGACGCCCTCCAAAAACATTTTGGGGCTATTACAGACCCCTCTATCAGACCCATAGGGTCAGGGTACCTCTACCCTGACGCCTCATCCAATTTTATGGGGTATTCCTCTCCGACCAAGTCTCAGAATAGAAAATGGCAGCTGCAACTTTCATCACAGCATTGCTGGTTGTGCATGAATCTGCAATGGATCTGAATTTCGTGTCATACCTGAATCTTTTTTCTTAAATAACTCAAAACTACTTAACAGATTTACACCAAATTCCAAAAAGAGAAGTTCCTGGACCAAGATCTAGCTTTCTGCCAAATCTGGTGTAATTTTGCTCAACGGTTCGGTTGAAGTTGTGTCTAAAATCCCTATGGGAAATGCCACTGGGAAATCGCATTTTGGGTCCCCTCCTTTTTCTCTGCCCCCGCTTGACAAATCTTCCCACAACTTTCCAGACAGCAGCTGAAGTGACTTGAGTACCAGTTTTAAATATAAACGGCCGCAAAATTATTAGCAAAAGGAAAAAAACGTTGGCTATGCAAACTAGGTCCTGACTATTACTAGCTACTGGTGGCCTCAGGGACCCCATCACCCAGCCAAAACACAGTATGGGAGGTGGGTCCATGCACCCCTCTTCCTCCTGAGTCATTTTCAGCGCCCGAGACCTCATGTCCCCGGGCACGGCCAATATGCACAATAGGGAGAGGGGCTGCGTGCCCAGCCTACCAGGCCGATTTGGGCCTCATGGGCCCCATATCCCAAGGTCTGGCTGTTTACTGGAAATAGAGCCATTAATGGCCCTGGGGACACCATATCCCAGGCAGGATCCTGCTATGTCCTGAGGTGCCCACTTGGGACATAGCTACTAGTGCAGGCAGGGAAATCTCTGTATGCTGTCACTTGGCAGGAGCAATTTAATGCTCCCGCCAAGTGAGAGCAAATGGTAAGTCCCCTCTCAGCGGGCAGGAGCTGGAAAAATGCTCCTGCCTGCTGGGAGCTGATATTTCATCTGTTTCCTTGTCCCCTGTGAGGCAGGCAGACCAAAAGATGAAGTGGGCAGGGAAAAAGATTAAAGCATTTTTTACTGCTCCCTGTGTGCTGGAGCAATGCCGGCTCCCGCTCGAGGCAGGGAGCCGTCAGTGACCGTGGGGGCATCGGTGCTCACCCGTGACCCCCAACAAAAAGACACTGTGTGCCCTGGGTGGTGCCAAGGCACCCACCATTGAATGGCCGTGTCCCAGGGGATAGGGTAGTTAAATAGAAAATCAACAGTTATGGTTGGAGTTATCTCAAGAACTATGGGGCATATTTACAAGACGTTAAGACTGCTGTAGCGTACATTTTTTGACATTACGGCAGCTTTGTTTATCGCCATATTTACAAGTTGCCACTAAGTCCAGTTAGTGACACTTTTCCACCGTAAACTGGAATTTTCGGGTCCGCCACTTCTGTTGGCGGGACTTAATGAAAATGAGATGCAAGGTAGGCGTACCTGTGATAAAACTGCCACTAACCACACTTCGCGATATTTACAATGAAATTCCCATATGGTGATAACCTGTAAAAACTGCCGCTAAGGCCAGTCAGAGGCAGTGTTTTAAGACTAACAAATAGTTGCTCATAAAAGTGGTGCAAACACTTGGGTCCACATATGAGATGTTTGGGTGCTGGACAGCACTGCTAGGAATATTGCTGTGCTGCCCTGCGCCAGAACACAAGGACGGGGATGCACACTATCAATAAGATAGGGCGCATTCCTGGGCCTCATTCATGAAAAGTGTTGCATTGTTGTGACAAAACAGTGTTGATCCACTTTTTATTGCGCCATCCTTGCGACACCATGGATGCGCTGTATTCACTGTGCCACTCCTACTAGGCTTTGTTGCATGGGAACACACCTGACGCAGGTATAATGTGGCACAGGGCTTCACAAGGTCACACATATGCCTAGATGCCTCACTTTGTAAATATGGCGCAACGTCGTGGAAGATTCATGCTGCAAGTATGTCAAGAAAATGACGCACAGGCCGCGTTAAACTGTCAGAAGGGGTTTATGAATAAGCCACCTGTATTTTTCCCATACGATGGCGCACAGTGGTCGCATGCACCAATGCAGGCACCCTTGTGCCATGGTGCAAGGGTGACTGTTGCAGACTTGATTAATGTTGTGGCTCCATGTCTTTGCGAGACGTCTGCAGGTGTGTCTGAACTAGTGGAGTGCGGGAGTGAAGCAGTTGGCCTTCTTGGAGGGTTGTTTGCCTGTTTTCTTCTTGAGAGGTGCCAGGGTATCGGCGCAGTTAGAGATCCATCGGTGTTGGTGTCTGTAAGCATTGGTGGAGTGGTGGTGATGAGGGAGTTGATGAGAAGCTCTTCTTTGGCCTTGATCCAGCTGTGACGGTGAGATGGTAATCATAACTGTGGTGTTCGGTGGGCATGGTGAAGGCGTGATGTATAAAATGATGGTTGGTCCAGGAGAGTTTGGTGGTGTAGCTGTAGTTGAATGGTACCGCTGGCGGAGAGAACGGGGTCAAGCAAGTGTCTGGCTATGTGGGTTGATGTGGTGACTAGCTGCTTGAGTCTGATGTTGGCGAGGTTCTTCAGGATGGTGGTGGTGTTCTGGGATTGTCCAGATGGAAGATGAGGTCTCCAAGTAGGATGAAGTCGGAGGATGGGAGAGCTTGTGGTGTGATGAGGCCTACAATTGCATTGGGGAATGGAGGGGCATTGGCCGAGGCGGGGGGCAGGTGGCAGTACATGAGGATGACTGCTGAGGGTGGTGTTGGATCTGGCAGTGGAGGTGTTTCATGGTCGCCGTTGGTTGGGTCATTAGAGTGTGTGGTGAGTTAGAGTGTGCTTTTGTAGACTATGGCAATGCCTCCTCCTGGGCGGTTGGGTGGTCCTTGAGGGTGATGTTGTAGCTGTTGGAGATGGCAATGGTGATGTCCGGAGCAGAGGTTGGTTCAGGTTTATGTTAAGAACGTGTTGGCGTTGAGGAATTCCCAGTTTTCTGTGGCATGTTTGTGGAGGGACTAAACTATGAGGAGGATGCATTTGAGACCGTTGGGTGCGCCGTTGGTCGACTGGTCGGCAAGAGGCGCTGGTGTGTTGATGTGGCAGAAAGTGTGTTTTCAGTTTTGGCAGGTGAAGGGTGCAAGGCTATTCTTCGGTGATGCTAGATGGCAGTCTGAGTGGCATCCAGGGTTGTAGGCCAGGAGGCTGCTGGCGTCATAGCGGTGTAGTGTCTGGGAGTCAGGGTCACTTGCACTGAATGCGGTCAGTGCACGGACAGCGCTGACAGGCTTGCCTTTGGCATGCATTTGGTGCACCAGTGGCACACCTGCTGCACATTGCTGCACAGCGGCCGCCATTAGGAAGGGATGCGGGAGGGCTGAACAGCGAAAGGACACTGGAGGAGGTGGGCTGCAGGTGATAGCAGCGTCAACGAGGGAGAGGACAGGGAAAAAGGAACTTTACAAAAGAACAGAAAAGACAAAGCCAAACAAGCAAAGAAAAGATACAAAGCCAAAGGTAGAAAGCAACGGAGAAGAACAGAAAGAGGGACAGGAACAGCAGAAAAAAGGGACAGGAGGACAGCCAAGCAGAAGAGAAGTGACGCTTTACCACTCAACAACCAAAAATTAGGACATAGCTACTAGTGCAGGCAGGGAAATCTCTGTATGCTGTCACTTGGCAGGAGCAATTTAATGCTCCCGCCAAGCGAGAGCAAATGGTAAGTCCCCTCTCAGCGGGCAGGAGCTGGAAAAATGCTCCTGCCTGCTGGGAGCTGATATTTCATCTGTTTCCTTGTCCACTGTGAGGCAGGCAGACCAAAAGATGAAGTGGGCAGGGAAAAAGATTAAAGCATTTTTGACTGCTCCCTGTGTGCTGGAGCAATGCCGGCTCCCGCTCGAGGCAGGGAGCCGTCAGTGACCGTGGGGGCATCGGTGCTCACCCGTGACCCCCAACAAAAAGACACTGTGTGCCCTGGGTGGTGCCAAGGCACCCACCATTGAATGGCCGTGTCCCAGGGGATAGGGTAGTTAAATAGAAAATCAACAGTTATGGTTGGAGTTATCTCAAGAACTATGGGGCATATTTACAAGACGTTAAGACTGCTGTAGCGTAAATTTTTTTACATTACGGTAGCTTTGTTTATCGCCATATTTACAAGTTGCCACTAAGTCCAGTTAGTGACACTTTTCCAACGTAAACTGGAATTTTCGGGTCCGCCACTTCTGTTGGCGGGACTTAATGAAAATGAGATGCAAGGTAGGCGTACCTGTGATAAAACTGCCACTAACCACACTTCGCGATATTTACAATGAAATTCCCATATGGTGATAACCTGTAAAAACTGCCGCTAAGGCCAGTCAGAGGCAGTGTTTTAAGACTAACAAATAGTTGCTCATAAAAGTGGTGCAAACACTTGGGTCCACATATGAGATGTTTGGGTGCTGGACAGCACTGCTAGGAATATTGCTGTGCTGCCCTGCGCCAGAACACAAGGACGGGGATGCACACTATCAATAAGATAGGGCGCATTCCTGGGCCTCATTCATGAAAAGTGTTGCATTGTTGTGACAAAACAGTGTTGATCCACTTTTTATTGCGCCATCCTTGCGACACCATGGATGCGCTGTATTCACTGTGCCACTCCTACTAGGCTTTGTTGCATGGGAACACACCTGACGCATTAGGAAGGGATGCGGGAGGGCTGAACAGCGAAAGGACACTGGAGGAGGTGGGCTGCAGGTGATAGCAGCGTCAACGAGGGAGAGGACAGGGAAAAAGGAACTTTACAAAAGAACAGAAAAGACAAAGCCAAACAAGCAAAGAAAAGATACAAAGCCAAAGGTAGAAAGCAACGGAGAAGAACAGAAAGAGGGACAGGAACAGCAGAAAAAAGGGACAGGAGGACAGCCAAGCAGAAGAGAAGTGACGCTTTACCACTCAACAACCAAAAATTAGGCGCCTCGAACATCTGACCTCCGGGTCGGAGGATCTTTTCAAAAAAGAGAGTTTCCTAGAAAACCAGAAAGGACTGGGTATCAAATGCAGAAAAAAAGAGATTCCTTTCTGTGTTACTCAATTGTTTTTTGTGGCCAAAGGCCTGCTACCTGGTATCGCTTTATTTATGTTCAGATATTCCCTTTTTCTGACCAGCGAGATTAAACATATGATCGTGTTTAGGACTTGACTTTCACCTTGTAGCCCACAGGTCTACACACTGATCTATCTTTAGTAGTCTTATCAATGACCCAGATAATTATTTTTTACACTTGCACAAGAACTCCTTCTGTCTCTCAAAGATTTTTATTAGATAAAATTGCAATTAAAAACATTAGATCACTTACACAATTCCATAATTACCGATGAACATATGTTCCACATTGGATCCTATTCTAATACAAATAACCGATCCTAATCTAGTTGTCCTTCAATTAAAATAATGCATATACAGGTTCACAGTCATGCATATACATCAAACTTTTTCTTAAAATTTTTTTGATTGAAGACAGTCCTTTGTCGACGCGTTTCGGTGTGTGGTTTTATTAATACACCTTCCTCAGGACAGACTTATGTTTAAAAACCAAGTGATCTTCATTTTTTATTGATGTGTTATCCCTCTTCTTACTTCGGGATTGCTTCCCCTCAAGTAATAAAAAGTTCTTTTTCTCTATGCCTGTGGGGTAGGTGTTCAATCACCTCTATTGCTTTAAAAACGGGAGAATTATCTATCTTGTGTCTGTTATCGAAATCTTGCGTCTTTCAATCTGCGCGCGATCTCACTTGGTTGCTTAACTTCCAGACAACCTGGTTGTATTCTGTATGTCGTCCCTGGTTTGGGGTTCTTAGACGGAGTTCCAATTCGTTATGGGGTATTATTTTTTCTTTTAACCACTTGCGATTGGATGACAGATATCTTCCTCCCAAGGTTCCTCCTCAGTTTTTCTCTGGAACTTCCGACACGTCCTCTCTCCCGTTGGTGGATCTTCTTGTTCTTGTGCAAGTGTAAAAAATAATTATCTGGGTCATTGATAAGACTACTAAAGATAGATCAGTGTGTAGACCTGTGGGCTACAAGGTGAAAGTCAAGTCCTAAACACGATCATATGTTTAATCTCGCTGGTCAGAAAAAGGGAATATCTGAACATAAATAAAGCGATACCAGGTAGCAGGCCTTTGCTCCGGGTCGGAGGAACCAGCAGCAGCAGATGGAAACAGCGGCATCAGCTACCAGACAGCACAGCGCTGTGGGAAGAGCAAGTCCACTAAGGGATAGTCCCCTGTACACCGAAGAGCTCACTGCCAGGGGGCAAGGAAAGGCAGCACCACCTGGTTGCCTCTTCTGATCTAACAATGGCGACCAGATTCGGTGTTCCCCAGTTCCCTAGCAAGTAACGGCAGATCAAGCTGCATACCCATGGGCCTGGGCCCAAACCGGCACACGTACCCTTGGCACCCACTGCCAACAATGGCCGATCTCAGCAACATGAGCCAGTTGGTAGAGTCCCCCACCAGTCTTGTGCGGTGTCCTAAGCAATGTGCATCCTCCGCAGTGCAGGGATTGCTCAGGGCACACTGTGCGCCACCCAACGGAGCTAGGCCTGGGACCCACACAACCCCCAGGCCTCCTCTGCTCCCCTTCCCACCTTCTCCTCACCTGGACATTGACACCGATGCTCAATCTGCCAAGCTCTCTGCGAATCTGTGACTCATCCATCAGGAGCCTCAACCAGGTGGGATTTCACAAGCCTGGGTACAGCAGTCGCTGCCAAGTACGCTGGGGAACGTCCCGATGCAGGTGATGCAACAGGTCCCCCTTAGATCAGGGGCCTCACCCTCCACAGCATCAGAACAGCACCACATCCTCCGGCCTGTGGTGTAGAGAGGTGAGGCCCATCATGGGCAATTTCTTCCATGCACCCCGGTGTATTGGTGGCGCCTGTTATGAGATGCAGACTTCCCTATGTTTGTGCGCAGGAGTGCCTCAACCGATCACAGCTTCAAGGGGCGCCAGGCAGTCTTCTCACACAGGTCAGCAATGTGTCTCCATGCGACCTTCCAGACTTCACCACCAGGTAAGGGCGATTGCCGATTCCTCAATGTCTACTGA
Organism: Lissotriton helveticus; assembly: GCF_964261635.1. NCBI lineage: Eukaryota > Metazoa > Chordata > Amphibia > Caudata > Salamandridae > Lissotriton > Lissotriton helveticus. Next base: position 1,255,336,181 of record NC_136065.1, on the reverse strand, counting down.
CATGGCCCAAAGGCTTGGTCACAAAGTGGCCCGCCTTCACCGTCAGACCGCTGCAATTCCTCAGCACCTCTGCCTCCCACTGTGGGTCTCAGACGCAGGGCCAGCGAGGCCTGCGTCTGAGACGCATGACATCTTCTATGACATCATTAATATGACAGCAACATTTGCAGTGAAATTATTGATGAGAAGGTAGGGCAGGTGGATAAAAGCAGCACATGAGAAGAGAGAAACATGAAGGTTTAGAACAAGAAGCACATAAAGGAGAGAAAAACACAGAGGTGTTGGAGAAGCACATGTGTGAGAGTGATACACTAAATACGAGCTGTGGAAGGGATAAAAGCACACAATGGAGACAGCTGGAAAACACAGGCAATCTCAGAAGAAAAAGAAATCCCTAAAGTTAGTAGTGGAAGGACAGAAGCCAGCCACAAATCAGGAAGATTATAAAGAGGCTATGCTCCAGGGGAGGGACATACACAGGATGGACAGCTGGGACAAGTAAAAACAATTGAATGAGAACTAAGGACATGAGAGTGACAATAAGGCCAAACAATGGTAGGAAAAGGTATGAGAAAGCTGGAGTTATACTATAAAGATATTGCAATATTTAAATAAATCTACTCTTCTAAAGGTAGCCAAATCTGGACCCACTAAACATGACATAACAAGGAGACTGTGGAATATAGATCTATCAGGAAACCTTTTTCCCCAGCAACTTGTTAAAACAAATAAAATTGAAAATGCTAAATTGAGATTCCACAATGAGCAAATCATTGACTGTACTAGTGGTATGGGTTTTGGTCAGCATTTTAATCGAGATATAAAGGTTTTATACAGTACTGTCTTTGAGGTCATTAAAACAAGCACAAAATAAGCGAAAAACAACTTAATGTTTTCATTATCCATTACAAATGTTCTGTGCAACAGACTTTTTTCACAATATGAATGGTCTGGTTGCTGATTTATCTGGCAAACACCTAGCTTTACTAATAATCCTATTTCGATCATTTGTCCCAGGAACAGAACATGATATACTCATTAAAGGTTTTCCAGTGAAACCCCAGCACATTACTTTCATTCTTTCTTTCTACATTCACCGAGTTAAAAGCAAACACCACATCAGATACAAATAGAATGTGATACTATATGACAGAATGTTCCCAAAATATAGCATTGTTTTGTTTCACATGACTTACTGAAAATGTCTCCCCAACAGAGGATTGATCTGATGAGATTTTAAATGCCCCCAGTAGTTGCAGGCAGTCTGTTCAGTTTGGTAACCTGTCTGTCAGTCACATTTCATATCTGGTAGTGTTCTGACTCAAGTATGTTTTCTTAGATGTTCTGTTAGATGACTTCTTTGAATGAAGGTTTTCTCACATTTTTGGCATTTATATGGTCTTTCTCCTGTATGTATTCTTATATGTTTATTCAGATTATCTTTCCGATGGAAACTTTTGTGGCAGAAAATACAAATGTATGGCTTTTCACCTGAATGCACTCGGTGGTGTGTGTTAAGATGGCTTTTGTGAAAAAAACTTTTCTCACATTCAGTGCATGCATAGGGCCTCACTCTTGAATTTGTTCTTGTATGTTTTATAAACTCTTCCGTTGGATTGTAGCTTTTATCATCACCATTTGTGTATGTGCTTGTTCTCCGATTTTGCTCAATGCTTAGTAGTTCTTCATGAACCTGTGCATCCCTCCAGTTACTCTCATCTGATCCTCCAATGGTAGGAGGATTGAAATCTACTGGATTGCTGAAGCTGCTTTCACCCTGAGTAGTTTTCTCTCCTCTGAGATTCTGATAACATTCTGACCACATTTGGTTACTAGAGTTTGGGTCCTTATTGGAACTCTGGAGAATTGTTTTGTCGAATATCCCAGAAAAAGCACAGGGTGCAGTTCCTTCAGAACATTTTGCAGACTCGCCAGTTTTCTTTTTTCTGTTTGCACTTGGTTCGCCTATTGGATGAAATTGAGTCAGTAATTAGTATTCCAATTATCAGTCAATATAGAAATATTTTCTTCATTGATGTTGGGGCAGCCATGCACTCTATAAATCATATTAACATAACATAACGTAACACATTCAGAATTGAGATGCTGTAGTAAGAGAATATTGTAATAAATACTGCTGCTGTGCAAAGAGACTGAATGCTCAAATTGTGATATTTACAGTGATATTTACAGTGTAAACATTAGGTTGTACAATGTGTGAGTGTGTTTGGGGAATGATTAAGATGAACTAAAGGAACACGTTTTAAAGTGTGATAGCAAAAACAGCTGGTGTTAGGTTATTTTGTTCTGACAATATATTCTGTACCTCTGTTGGTTCTTTTGGCACTGCTTTTGCTTCCTGTTGAACCTCTCTTGCCTCTTTCTGCACCCCTCTTGCCTCTTTCTGCACCCCTCCTCCCTCTTTCTGAACTTCTCTTGCCTCTGTCTGCCCCCCTGTTCCCTCTTTTGCCTCTTTCTTGCCTCTTTCTTTAGTTCTCCTGCCTCCTTCTGCACCTCTGTTTCTTCTTTCTGTTCCCTCTTGCTTCTTTCTGCACCTCTCTTGATTCTTTCTGCACCCCTCTTGCCTCTTTGTGCACACTCTACCTCTTTGTGCACCTCTCTTGCCTCTTTGTGCACCTCTCTTGCCTCTTTCTGTACTTCTCTTACCTCTTTCTGTAACCTCTTACCCTTTTTGGTACCTCTTTTGCTTCTTTCTGCACTTCTGTTTCCTCTTTCTGCACCCCTCTTGCTTTTCTCTGCACCTCTGTTGGTTCTTTGTGCACTGATCTTGTTTCTTTCTATTCTGCTCTTGCTTCTTTCTCCACCTCTCTTGCAAATTTCTGCACCCCTCTTCCCTTATTCTGCACCTCTCTTGCCTCTGACTACACCCTGTTTTCTCTTTCTGCATCTCTTTTACTTGTTTCTGCAACTCTCTTGCCTCTTTCTGCAGTTCTCTTGCCTCTTTCTGCACCTCTGTTGCTTCTTTCTGCGCTTCTCTTGCCTCTTTCTGTACCCCTCTTGCCTCTGCCTGCCCATCCGTTGGTTCTTTCTGCACTTCTTTTGCTTCTTTCTGCGCCTTTATTCCTCTTTCTGCACATATTCTTCCTATGTAGGCATATTTAGAAATTAGCATTTAAAAAACCTTTGAAATTCAATGAACAAACCATAGGTTTCAGGGACATTATAGTTAGAAATTAGCATTTAAAAAACCTTAGAAATTCACTGAGAAATCCTCAGGTTTCATGGACATTATAGTTAGATGGACATTTCACTCTTACAAAACCAGAGAAATCGGGCTGTTATAGTGCTGAGGTAATTGGAGCAATTGGGAGGAGGACTAGCGGCATAAAGCTAAACGGACAGGATAACTGGCACTACTGAAGGTACTTTCCCAGACTTTGGCAGCCGAATTTAAAGAACGTAAGGATTTGTGATACTGTTCAAAAGCTGTGATCGGGGACCGTATAAACAGGAGTTTTAAAGGTCACGCTGTGCCTGAATTCCATTTAGAACATTTGTGGAGAAATTGGCATTCGCAAGTCCGGTAGCATGGGGTGTAAATAGCTAAGGACTAAGAGTTTCCATGCATACTCTATACCAAACAGGCTCTGGAAAACAGGGTAACGCAAGACAAATGAGCGAAGTTCAAACCTGAGCAACATTAATAATGCGCCGCTCTGAGATTAAAAGTTTTTAAGCTATTTCTTTCATGCACTCCCATGCATCCCCAAAAGTGAATTGAGACTGATGAAAAGAAAAGAATAATGGCAGCGAACTAAAAAGCGTGCTCATAAAAAAATATGCTTGTGTTGATTTACCCAGAAACCGGTCCCAGGATGCTTATTTCCGGTCCAGGGAGGACCTGGCTTGGCAGTTCGGTCTGGACTGTTCCCATGAGGCATAGGGTCAAGACTGATTTGCATATGGTTGGGTCCAAACTGGGGTGGCATGGTGAGCAAAAGAACGATGGATTTAACCCAGATCTCTTGACTGGGGTGAATGTATGATTTATTCAGCATTCCGTCCATCATTTGTTTGCGTAGCACTTTTCACCCTAAGTGGGATGGGTATGCCCAGACGTGGGTCCACTGCTTACTGTGCCACTGGATTCAAGCTAGCCTGGCTGATGAAGGGTAATACCCAGAAACCGGTCCTAGGATGCTTGTTTCCGGTACAGGGAGGACCTGGCTTGGCAGTTCGGTCTGGACTGTTCTCATGAGGCACAGGGTCAAGACTGATTTGCATATGGCTAGGTCTAAACTGGGGTGGCATGGTGTGCAAAAGAACAATGGATTTAGCCCAGATCTCTTGACTGGGGTGAATGTATGATTTATTTAGCATTCCGTCCATCGGTCTACCCCGTCAAATGCTGCTGTATAATCTATAAAACAAGCAAAAAGCGGCTGATTGCCACGAGCCATTGTTTGGTGTACTAAATATGATAGGGCAATGATGTTATCTAAGGTGGAGCCTCCTGTACAGAACCCGGTCTGATAGAAAGGAAGCAGATACTCCTTGCTGACCCAGTCTGCTAGTTCTGTCAGGAGAGTGCTTGCATAAGCCTTGCCCTCAATGTCCAATAAGGCAATCATGCGGTAGTTCCTAGGGTCCGGGCTTGGCCCTTTTTTTATAGATTTGATGTAGTAATGATCCCCTCCAGGAATCTGGGACGTCCTCCAAGAACCTGCACTCCGCATACAACTGTCCCAAACTCTCAGCCCAAAAGTTGATGTCCTGTCTGAAGAGGGAGCCAGGCAGGCCATTTGGTCCTGGGGCTCCATTGTGGCGTATTTTTTTTCAGAATAGTTCGTATTGCATGTATTTCCATAAGGGTGGCGTCGGCCAAGGGGTCCATGGATTCAATTGTTGTTTTACTTAGGTGTTCCACGAAGATTGATGTTTCAATTGGGTCTTTCTTTGAATCGTTGGTGTAGAGAGTTTTTACATGGGCTGACCAAGTGCTTGCATCTAGTGAGTTCTCTCAGTTAGAAGTTCCATGGATTACCTTGTTTATATATTGCCAAAATTATTGGGATTTGCTGGGGACGAGCAGCTCAAAAATCTTGTGCCCTTTTTTCCTCTGTATTTACTTGCCAGACCACTGTTGCGTGACTCTTGGCCGCTTGTTTTAGTTCTTTTTTTGCAGACTTTGATCTAGTTGCTCGATAGGCTCTACATTTAGAGTTAAGTTCTCTTGAACATTTCTTAATTGCTGGTTGGTGTCCCAAGTTGTAAGCAGAGTTAACATGGGTTCTTTGATTGTCGCTCCCACGAAGCTGGTGGGCTAAATCATATGCGAATGAGCCCCATTCCCCTATTCTGCCCTTGTCATTATTGCCAGTCTGCCAGCCTTTCCATGTTAGTTTCCATGAGGCAAACTTATGACTTGGAAACGGACCCCATTTAATTCTTCTGAGGAGTCTATATAACTCTTCCCCCTTTGTGGCGCCAATACAGCGAAGAGTATTACGTGTTTTCGCGGTAATGGCCAACTCTAAGGTAAGAGCAGCATGGTCACTTTCGATCAAGGGGTGGACTTTGTAATTTGACATGTATTTTTATAGGCTCTCACTTAGTAGAATATAATCTATTGTTGTCTGGTTGTTGTAAGTGGGTACTATCAATGCTGTTGGGTTGACTTTTGTAGTTAAACAGTGTGTCGTTGCCAGTTTATATGCCCGCATTAGGGCATTGAATCTTCCGGTACTTCCATTGCGGTGATTTTCAGGGGTCTTTTGCCCTAGGTCATGCATGTTAAAATCACCAAGAATAATAGAATCCATGCCCGCATACCGTAATAATAGAGTTTCTGTAGTAGGGGATCTTTGTGTATAGTCATAATCTAGTGAATAGTCCCGCCCATGTGCGTGGACCCCGGAGCAATCAAAAATAATCTCTTATGGTGTCCAAAAATGCAGAACTGCACAGACTCTTAAGAGAGAATTTAAAGACAGATAATGCAGCCTATATCCACAGGCTACACTGTCCAGTACTTCAACTAGAAATTCCACCAAAAATCCACAAACAGCAAAGCCTGTCCAGATTTCCCTTGCTTTAACAGCAACACCCCTCTAGAAAGATAGAGAGGAAGACATGGACAGACAAGCCCCATAGGCTGCCATTATGTGGCTCAAAACAGGATACTGTGCCTTTAAGAGAACTTTCCAGAACTTCACAGTATCCCAGAATGCACTGCAGGTCCCTTTTACTTTCAGTTCTTTTTTCCGGCTCCTGCAAGCAGGACCCTGGAGCATTGAGCTCTCCCTTTTCAAGTGTTTATTGGTGATTTTTTTTCTCCACTTTTTCAAAGTTATTTGAGTGCTTCTCTGAAGTACTTTGGTGGTTTTTCTTCCCGTTTGTCTTTTGGTGCACTCTTTGATGGTCAGTATGCCTGCATTATTCGACAAATGCCCTGAGTGCTCCAGGAAGAAGGCCAAGTCCGACCCACACAAGGTGTGTATCATCTGCCTTCCTTCATCTCATGTCCCAGAGGAGTGTGACATCTGCCAGGGTTTCTCTAGCAGGACCCTGAGGGATAGGATGAAGATCAGGCTTCAGGGCCTGGAGGCCAGAAGACTGAAGACACAAGGTGGGTCTGGAGGGGCTTCCTCTGCCCATGCTGAGGCCTCTGGGGGGCTCCCCAGGGGCAGGAAGACCAGCAAACGTCCCCATTCTCCCTCTGCGTCGATTGCACCGACCACGACGTTGAGAGGGTTGACTGCAGTCTGTTCTCCGTCTCCCCAGGGCTCTGGGTCGAAGCGACATCGACACTCGGCGTTGAGGGAACTGAACAGACCGCCGTCGAAGTCTCCGGTGACGATTTCGTCGTCGTTGGCGTCGTCGTCGAGTACTCGACGTCGAGAGGCCCGGCGTCGGCGCTCGCCATCGAGGCGACACCGCCGTTTGCCGTCTGCGAAGAGAAGGTCGTCGTCGAGGGGATCCTTGATGTCGAAGAGAAGATCGCCGTCGAGGCGTAGAAGGTCGCCGTCGAGGCGTAGAAGATCGCCGTCGAGGCGTAGGAGGTCGAGGTGAAGAAGGTCGCCTTCGGGGCGAAGGCATTCGCCGTCGAGGGATAGGCGCTCGCCGTCGAGGAGACGAAGCTTGATGTTGAGGGGCCGACACTCGCCGTCCGGTCGACGTTCTTCGACGCTGAGAAGGCGTAGAAGGAGTTCTGGCGACAGGAGTAAATCTGACAGGCGTCAAGTGCCTTTGGGAGGCTCTCCAAAGTCCCTGCCTAGTAAGGAGGGCGGGTCACCGGGCTCGGTGTACTCTGTTGTGTATACCCCTGCTAGGCCGAAGACAGTTACGCTTCCTCTTCCTCCGTTAACGAGAGGGCTTCCTCCGCGGGCTCTAACCCCGCCTCCACTTCCGCCACTTCCGCCTCCTCCTCCACCTCGGCCTCAGCCTCAACCTCAGTTGCCGGCTGACAAGCCTCCTCCGATTCCTCCGAGGACAGGTTCGTTGCCACGATTTCCGACTCCTCCTAAGGGGACCCCTCAGACGAGGGCCCCAACCAAGCCAAGGTCACCCGTCCCGGTGGAACCGGCAGGGCGACCGAAGCCAAGGAAGTCGCGATCCCGCTCCGGACGGAGAGGGAGGTCGCGCAGTCGTCACAGATCCTCTACGAGGTCAAGACGGCGCCACAGGAGGCGCGGATAACGGTCCCGCACGGACTCTTCCAGAACCAGGTCTTACTCCCCGACCTTGTCAGACTCCCCGGGGACGAGGGTGTCTCCCGTGGATGACATCAGCACGTTCCAGGATGTTCTCCTGAGGGGTGCAGCAAAATTGGGAATCACGGTGACGGCTCCAACACCTACGACGTCCGTGATTTTTGAGACACTAACCAAGAAACATTTGTCTCGCCCTCTACTACCGCTCGTGCCAGGATTGGTAGAGCCAGCGGAGGAGCTGTTCCTCACGCCTGCAGTGACGAAAGCCGCTCCATCCCGTCTTCTTATGAAAGTACAGGGCCCCGGATTCCGACCCGGCCTTTCTGAGGATTGACCCTGTTCCGGACTCCGTTATAGTAACGGCAGCCAGAAAACAACACTCTACCTCCCCGTCGTCTACAGTGCCTCCGGATAAGGAGAGCCGATGGATCGACTCAGCTGGCAGGAAGGCTAGTGGGACGGCATCTACGGCCATGAAGGTCTCTAGCGATGCGGCTTTGCTGGGGCGGTATGATCGTGCCCTGTGGGAATCCCTCCAGCAGTTCACGGAACTCCTGCCAAGAGATAAGAGGGAGGATTTCCTGGAGATCCAGAAGGAAGGGATGCTGGTTTCGAACCAGGTCATCAGCGCGGCCGCTAATGTCTCTCTTTTGGCGGCCCACGGGTACTGTCATGGGATCAACCAGCGATCCCATGTCAGGCTCACATCACTCAAGCCGGAGGCCCAGCAGCGAGTGCCCAATATGCCCTTCTCGGGGGAAACCCTGTTCGGCAAGCATGCGGACGATGAGATGGCACGCATGAAAGCGGAGGCAGAGACTCTGACGGCTGTGGGCTTGGAGAAGCCCAAAGAAAAGAAAGCCTACCGCCCGTTCCAGAGACGGTTCGGGGCACAGGGCAGAGGGTGAGGACAGGCTTCGGGACAGCAGCAGCAACAACAGCAGCAGTTCCGGAGGCCTTTCCAGAAGCGCCAGAAGGGTAGAGGAGGTCAGCAGTCCTCTACAGCGAACAAGGGCGCACCCGGGTCTCGACCCTGAGCAGTTACTTCCCCTACATCCGTTACCCGCTCCGGTGGGGGGTAAGTGTTCATTTTTTTCTGGCAGAGTGGAGAAAAATTACTCAGGACAAGTGGGTGCTGAATATTGTTTGCAATGGATACTGTCTTCGGTTCACCAGCCCGCCTCCATCGATTCCACCTGTCAGCTCGCAGTTTCAACTGCGCAAGCTCCAGGCGGAGGCAGATATCCTGTTAAGGAAAAGGGCGATAGAAGATGTACCTCTGTCTCAAAGAGGAAGAGGTCTGTACTCCCGGTTCTTCCTGGTTCGCAAGAAGGACAAGAACAAGTTCAGGCCCATTCTGGATTTGCGGCACGCAAACAAGTGGATTCGCAGAGAGAAGTTTCGCATGCTGTCGTTGCATCAGATTTATCCTCAGCTGCAATAGGGAGACTGGCTGTGTGCTATAGACCTACAGGATGCGTACTTCCATGTGCCCATTGCACACAAACACAGGAAGTTCCTGCGATTCCAAGTCGGCGCCAATCATTATCAGTACGCAGTACTGCCATTCGGGCTGAAGTCAGCGCCCAGAACATTCTCGAAGTGCATGGCAGTGGTAGCTGCACACCTAAGGAAGAACAAGGTGTTTGTCTACCCGTACCTGGACGATTGGTTGATCAAGGCCTCCTCCTTCTCGGAAGCTCAAGCGCACTTCAGGAAGACGTGCGTTCTCTTGAACAAGCTGGGGTTGCACATCAACATGTCCAAGTCTGTCCCGACTCCGGTCCAGTGCATACAGTACTTGGGAGCCTCCATCAATACGCTGTCGGCAAGCCTGTCTCCTTCGGAGGAGAGACGATTATCACTCCTTCGGAAGGCTCAGGCTCTTATGACCGCTGCATCTACAACAGTGAGGACGGTGTCTTCTCTACTGGGGTCGATGGCCTCTTGTATCTTCCTCATGCCACACGCACGGCTGCACATGAGACCATTGCAGGAGTGCTTGGAGGATCAGTGGGATCAGAGGAAAGGATCTTGGGACGACAAGATAAGACTGTCTCTGCATGCTCTTCAGTCTCTGAAGTGGTGGTGTTCAGCGGAGAATCTCCTCAGAGGGGTACCCTTCCACAAGGACATTCCCACGCAGACTATTGTGACAGATGCGTCGCTCCACGGCTGGGGGGCGCACTCCGGAGACTTACAGATTCAAGGGACGTGGTCCCCGATGGAGTCCACGTACCACATCAATTTCCTGGAACTCAGGGCTGTTCACTTGGCACTGAAGGCCTTTCATCCGTCCTTCCGGACCAACTCTTTGCTTGTTCAGACGGACAATACGACCACAATGTATTACCTCAACAAGCAGGGGGGTCGAGATCGCGCAATCTGTCGCAGGAGGCGCAGGCGATCTGGCACTGGCTTCTGGCCAGAGGACTGACGATAACGGCCACCCAACTACCAGGTGTGCAGAATGTTCAGGCAGACGCACTGAGCAGACTGATTCAGGAAAACCACGAATGGGTCATAAACGACGAAGTACTAGGAGAAGTCTTCGCAAGGTGGGGGACTCCAGATGTAGATCTGTTAGCCACCGCCGAAAACAGTAAATGCCGAGACTTCGCCTCCAGGTACCACCAGCCAGGGACGCTGGGGAATGCGTTATGGATCAACTGGTCAAACAGCTTTCTTTACGCTTTTCCACCCATTCCCCTGATTCCGGCGGTGCTCATCAAACTGTCCCAGTCCAGGGCGCGGATGATCCTGATTTCCCTGGAATGGCCCAGACAGTGGTGGTTCACTGACCTGCTTCACCGGTCTCTCCTTCCTCACATACGGCAGCCGTGCAGGCCGGACATTCTCACGAAGTTCGGGGGGCAGATGTTGCACCCCAACGTCTCGTCTTTGAGTTTGGCGGCATGGCTCCTGAGATAGTGCAATATGGCCATCTGAATCTACCTGAAGATTGCATGGACATACTGAAGGAGGCTAAGCGACCTTCCACTAGGACTTCTTATGCTGACAAGTGGAAGAGGTTTTGCATCTGGTGCAAGTGTAAGAACTATGACCCGACGACATGTAAGGAAGATGTAATCCTTCCATATCTTCTACATCTGGCGCAGTATGGCCTTAATGTCCATTCCATTAAGGTTCATCTGGCTGCATTGACTGCCTACAGGAAATGTCCTTCACAGACTTCCTTCTTTCAGATCCCTGTGATCAAAGATTTTTTGGAAGGCTTGAAGAAAGTGTTCCCTCCTGTCCGGCATCCTTTGCCTTCATGGGAATTGAATGTGGTGCTGTCCAAATTGATGAAGGAGCCTTTTGAACCTATTCATAAGGCTTCGTTGCAGCACCTGTCCTGGAAGGCGGCGTTCCTCGTGGCCATTACATCGGCCCGCAGGGTGAGTGAAATTCAGGCATTGTGTTGCCAAGAACATTATACTGTATTTCATGCTGCTCAGGTTGTTATGCGTACTCACCCTAAATTTCTTCCTAAAGTTACATCTGACTTTCATGTTAACCAGACCATAACTTTGCCTACGTTTTTTCAGAATCCTTCCTCTCCAGCGGAAAGGTCCCTGCATTCCCTGGATGTCAGGAGGGTGTTGAAATTTTATCTGGATAAAACCAAGGATATTCATAGGTTAGACCAATTGTTTATCAATTATGGATCAGTCAGGACGGGTCTTGCTACCTCTAAACAGTCCATCTCGAGGTGGATTGTGTCCTGTATACAATTGTGTTACCAAAAAGCTAATAAGACCTTAGGGGGTAAGCCTAAGGCTCATTCCACCAGGGGCAAAGCTGCCACGACTGCTTTGCTCCGTAATGTTCCAATTGCAGAAATCTGCAAGGCGGCCACTTGGAAGTCGGTTCATACCTTTGCTAAGCATTACTGCCTGGACACTGATGCCAGGGCAGACTCTCAGGTTGGGCAGGCTTCGCTGCGAAATCTGTTCGCACAATAGTGGTATTATTTCTATGTTCTCCACCGCCGCTTTGGTGTGGGGATGGGCTTGCCATTCTATTCACTAGATTATGACTATACACAGAGATCCCCTACTACAGAAGGAGTAGTTTCTGTCCTGTAACTCCAGTTCTGTAGTAAGGGTATCTCTGTTATAGTCATAAGCGCCCGCCCTCCTCCCCGGTGGAGAGAGATATTCATGTAAGGAATGCTACAGGTCTGGCGTGTTATGCCTTCAAAAAGAACTGAAAGTAAAAGGGACCTGCAGTGCATTCTGGGACACTGTGAAGTTCTGGAAAGTTCTCTTAAAGGCACAGTATCCTGTTTTGAGCCACATAATGGCAGCCTATGGGGCTTGTCTGTCCATGTCTTCCTCTCTATCTTTCCAGAGGGGTTTTGCTGTTAAAGCAAGGGAAATCTGGACAGGCTTTTCTGTTTGTGGATTTTTGGTGGAATTTCTAGTTGAAGTACTGGACAATGTAGCCAGTGGATATAGGCTGCATTATCTGTCTTTAAATTCTCGCTTAAGTGTCTGTGCAGTTCTGCATTTTTCGACACCTTAAGAGATTATTTTTGATTGCTACGGGGTCCACGCACATGGGCGGGACTATTCACTAGATTATGACTATAACAGAGATACCCCTACTACAGAACTGGAGTTACAGGACAGAAACTACTCCTTCAATCTCATTTAAAAGCTAGTTGAGTATGTCGTTTGAACCAGGCCCATGGCGGTTGAAGTAGACATTGGTTAGGAGTATTGATATTAGGCTGTTTGTCGTAATCAAGCCTTTCAGAATGCCAGCCAAAAACATATCTGATATATTCTGTATTACTGAAAAGTTTACTTTCAGTGCATGCTTGACGTATATTGAGATGCCCGCAGATGGTCTCACGAAAATATTAGCTTTTAGTGCGGTCTTGAAGTATTCAGCGTAGTCCCCTATTGGAGTTTAGGAAGTAGCCCATGTTTCCTGTGCACATATTATATCTGCTCCTGCTAGAAATGTGATTGCCCCATGACTTTGCAAAACTTTATGTATCTCTGCAACATTCCACGACATTATATTGATTGTTCGATTGCTTGCAGTGGAGCTATTGTGCTGGGTGTGGCCGAAGGTGATCTTTGATGCTGTTGGACGATTACCTGACAAATAGCTGATATTAGGAGCTAGCATTTAAGGCCAGTGGGAGTCAGGTCCAATGTTTGGTACTGTGTCCCTTAGTTAAGCAGGAGCGATTACCTCCGTCTATATATTTGATGATTTGGATTGAATTGTTGCCCCACTGTGTTGCTTGTGTGCCACCTATAGAGCCGTGTAAGGTCGATCCCTTGGCAGGTGAAGTTAGGTGTTTGCTGTTCATCCTTTTCTGCCCCTTCATTTTTTGATCTCCCTGTTAGGTATTTGGCCACTTATTTTTCAGAATCTCTGGGTATTTGGTAACAATTGGAGGCTTAATTTTTATGCCCCAGCTGTCCAGTTGTGTTTTATATCCTTTCAGAGCCTTCGCCATGATCTGGTAGGATTAGGTTATCTCAATTGTTTCATTTAATTTACTTGGCCATGGGCTGGGAAAAACCACCCTCTCAATATCAGTTGTTTTGATATTCTCCAGACCTGGGATGCTTTCGCAGAGCTTCAGAAGGTGCCCTCTGTTGAGAATGTCCCAGCTCGCCTGCGAGGTGTATTCGGGATATAACAAGACTTTCGGATTTTCACAGTCTATACCAAGGGTCTGGTGGGGGTTGGTAGTTTCCAAAGGCTCACTTAAATTCCGAGTTGAATTTTCGCCCAGGGCAGATCCTCCGGTCCAATTTGTATTCGCGATACCGATTTGTGAGTCAGTCCTAAAGGTGACAGTCCGGTCTGGGTCTTTGAGACTTACTTGGACGATGTTCCTCTCCCGTTGGATGTTAAATGTATTTTCAATTTGGGGCTCATTATAGACATTTGTCTGTGCGGCATCATGTTTGTTTGTGATGTCTGGGTGTTGCTCATTGATCTCTAAGCCCTGTGCATTACTCAAGTGGTCTCTGGGCACAGGAGATCTTTCGGACGAGGTTTTAATCGAATTCCTGCTTGAGGTACATCAGAGGCTCTGAGGAGGTGTGTCGGTGATGGTTATACCTTGTATTTGTGCGTCTCTGTTTTGATCTGCAGTGGTTGGTTTTTGTATGCGGTCACAACCCTTCTGATTCTCCTTACTATTATCTTTGTTGTCCTGGTTTACTGGCACAAAACCAATGCTTAATGGTCCCTTTTAAATGTCTTTTATCACTTTTTGTTTTGTTTAACTTTTTCAGTTTTTTCTTGTTTTTCCTTGTTAGAGGTTGGAGTTCTAAGGAAGATGGTTTTGGGTCATCTGGTTTTCCAGGATTGTTATCGGTTATATGACAAGAATGTGGTTTTGACTGTGAATTTGAATTTGAAGCTAATGTGTTAATGCTTGATGGGCATTTGGGGTCGTTATTATCGTTGCTGAGAATTTCCTGCATTTTCCCTAAACTATCCTGATTATCCTGTTACCATTGATGTGTGTCCAATGGCGACTGTGTATCGCTTATACTTATTTTGTTTGTTTGGTCTCCCATTAGCCCTAGTAGAGCATGAGTGGCTTTTGTTGTATTTTGTTCTTTATATGTGGACTTTGCACTTGGACTCTGAGTTGAGTTGTGGCGAGAGGAGCGTGGTGTATTGCTCATCCATCTGTTCGCCTCGCACTTAAGATCTGTGCTCATTATTTCTGGGAGTTTTCCCAAGGTCTGCAGTATTGGGGAGCCCCCGCAATTGTTTGGTTTTACCTTTACTTCTGTGTTCGCTTGTGCTCTACGTATCAGTAAGTTTAAATGTTCCAATTTTAAGTCCACTCCAGAGATCAGGCCGGCTACTGATTGGAGTATATTTATTTGGGTGTCTAATTTATCTGCATGCATTATAGCTGCCTTTGCCATTGAAATCAAAGCTTCATTGATCAATGCAAGATGATTTTCTATTTTTTGTGGTTATATTTGTATTTAAATTTGTATTTGTGTTCCTGGTATTTATCCTTGATGCTGAGGGAGAGTTTATTTGTTCCACTCCCACTTGTTTCCCATCCTGTGAGGTCCTGTCCTGTGAAGTTGGATCATGTCTTGCACTGTCTTTCCCAAGGGGATATAACATCTTAGCTTTTTGGCGTCTTGCAGATTTATGAGGGCGGTAGTTGGTCTGGGGCTGGGTCAGTCCCGCATTCTTTGTCCGCATGGTTGTTCTGCGCTCTATTCGGTGAATATATGGCAAACGCCTGGTCTTTAAACTTTTGGTTGATGGGCCAGAAGATTCAAAGTCTGAGTTGAAGTTGAAGATTACAGTGTCTGCGGTGTCTGTGGTCCCTGATGAACGTGGGAGAACACAGGAGGGTGTGGAGCACAAAGGGGTAAGAGGCAGGTGACAGGTTGCATGGGGTGCAGGAGTAAGAAAGCGGGAGAGGAGTGGAGTTGATTGGTGACGGCAGGGGAGGGGATGTGGCCCTCCCAACCCCGATGCCTCTCAACTTCCTCTAGCCCCTCTAACCCCTCTAGTCACCGGTCCCTGCTCTATTGCTCTACCTTACTCCACTTGCTAGGGTGTCCTTTAGTGTCTTTTAGTGTCCTTAATGTCCTTGTGTGACCTTCTCCGGCGGGGGCTGTCCTAATGCCCTGGTGCCCCCTGTTTTTAAGTCTCTATGGAGGGGTGATTGTAAGCACTGCCCAGGGGAGCTGAAATGGTGCCCTGGTTCCCTGGTGGCCCCCTTTATTCACCTCTGTGGGGGAGCATGGGCTCAAACTCAGCTGGGGGTATTCGAGGTGCTGGAGGCCGGAGGAAGCACCTACTCCACTCAACCCCCACACCCAGACTCCACTTGTTGCCCGAGTTTAGCCAACAAACTGCAGCAACAGGTGGCGAAGAGAGTCAGCAGGCGCGATCAGGATGGGGGGGCAGGGGAGCAGCGAGGATTGCAAACTCGAGGCAGACAAGGCACAGGGTGCGAGGCACAAAATAACCTACATGCCACGCCACGCCAAAGCTGCTCGGCACACCTCACCACAGCTCACCGCAACTCACCCCCAGGCTCCAGCCCACAGACTCTTCGTTCTGACCCGACTCAGTCCCAGGTGAATCCACTGTGAATCTGTGGTGAATCTGGAGCTGGTCAAAGTTTCCCGCTGCTCGGGTTGGCCAGTCAAAGCAGAAGCCCCATAATCTCTCTGCGGCTCCGCAACACGAGGCGAGGCAAGGCAGGGTTAGAGACGGAGCAGCGGCAGCAAGCAGGCACGGCGGGCTCGGGCTTAGAGAATATGCTCCTCCTCTCCCAAAGTGCTGGCTGATGAAGGGTAATACCCAGAAACCAGTCCCAGGATGCTTGTTTCCGGTCCAGGGAGTACCTGACTTGGCAGTTCGGTCTGGACTGTTCCCCTGAGGCACAGGGTCAAGACAGATTTACATATGGCTGGGTCTAAACTGGGGTGGCATGGTGAGCAAAAGTACAATGGATTTAACCCAGATCTCTTGACTGGGGGTGAATGTATGATTTATTCAGCATTCCGTCCATCATTTGTTTGTGTTGCACTTGTGTTGATTTAGAGCAGCACCTGGTGGGGGAAAATAATTCTTAACTATTTCTGTATTTGCTAAGTACAATGTCTGTTAACTGAGCAGAGGCAACATTTTAAAATGTATATACATTTTATATACTTTACAATCTGTTGGATTTTAATTAGAAATTTGGGCACATGTATTGACATTGCTGAGCTCAACGACCACATATCGAAACCGGAGTTTTGAAAACCCGACATTTGTTGCAGGTATTTAACCGGTGGTCTTCAGGTTACAAACATCAAAAAAGTACAGCCATAAGCAGTATTGTACTCATTCTTTGAAGTAGCTGTGGTATTTTTATTTTAGTAGCGTTGTCATGGACAGCATTAGCGAGTTGAGACAAGAATAATAACTAATAACTAAGAAAAATGAAAAGTTTTCTTTTTATGTCCATGCACCATGTGATCTGTGACACATTATTGAAGGGAGCTCAATATGGCACCCAAACCATGGAAACAAGGCGGCGCCTTGGCCGAAACACGTCATTTTGACTGAAGGTGTGGAATAAAAATCAGTGGTTATAGAAACTGGTATCCTGTGCTGTGTCCTTACCTGTTTTATTCATGGACAGGTCATGGTTGAAAGTATATATATATATATATATATATATCTATATACATATATATATATATATATCTATATATATATATATATATATATATATCTATATATATATCTATATATATATCTATATATATCTATATATATATTCACTGAAAAAACCATAGGTTATAGACCATATATAGTTAGGAATTAGCATTTAAAAAACCTTATTTTACTCACACAAAACCATTGAAATTCCATATATAGTTAGTTGCACTAACTATATATCGCGCACCCGCAATCCACTGCTGATCATGTCACATATTACATCATTCATGACATGGTCAGTGACATCACTGATGACATCACTGATGACATCTCAAATGACATCACTGATGACATCTCAAATGACATCACTGATGACATCATCTAGTGTCTGTGTGTTTTTGTAAAGTTTAAATATGTTTTACATATTGAAGAATGAGTGGATGTATAAGTGTCTGGATGAAGGATTTAGTAGGTGCGTGACTGACTGTATGAGTGAGTGATTAAATGTGTCTCACTGAATGCATGGGTTAGTGACTAAACTGTCTTAATTTGTGCATCATTATGTCTGTTGTTCTGTAAACTGCTGCATGTGTTGATCATTAGCTATACGAGAGGCTATATGTGTTATTAATTGGTTGCCCAAGTATTTCTATGGGAGATTGAGTTTGTGTAGGGGTGGCTGGAAGGTGTGTGACTCTATGCATAGATGTGTGAGCAGTTTATTCACTAGGTGTATGAGTTCAAGAGTGCATGTGGAAACAGCTACATGGGCAGTTGACTGTGTGCATGAGTGTATTGATGAGTGAATGGATATCTCAATGCTACATGTAATAGTAAGTACATATGTAAAACACAGTACATGTGAGAGTTGGCATATATAAATAACTGTGCATGAGAGCCACTGAATGAGTGAGTAGTTGTATCGATCATTGTGAACTTGTATCAGGGATTGTATAAGAGAGTAAATATGTGTTAGTATATGTTTCAATAAGTAAGGTGTGTTTAACTGTATAGTTGAAGAAATGGAGGTGAGATTGTTTCTTTGCATGACTGACTGGGTGTGTGAGTAACTCCATGGATGAGTGGCAGTGTGTGAGTGTCTGTATACACTGAGTGTATCTAAGGTTATATTAGAGTCTGAAGAGGTTTATCGTATTAGCACAAGAATGATGTCAAATGAGATGTCATCAGTGATGTCATCAGTGATGTCATTTGAGATGTCATCAGTGATGTCATCAGTGATGTCACTGACCATGTCATGAATGATGTAATATGTGACATGATCAGCAGTGGATTGCGGGTGCGCGATATATAGTTAGTGCAACTAACTATATATGGAATTTCAATGGTTTTGTGTGAGTAAAATAAGGTTTTTTAAATGCTAATTCCTAACTATATATGGTCTATAACCTATGGTTTTTTCAGTGAATTTTCAAGGTTTTGTAAATGCTAATTCCTAACTATATATGGTCTATAACCTATGTTTTTTTCAGTGAATTTCAATGGTTTTTTAATAGCAAATATCATAAGCTGTCGAATGTCAAGTACGTGGTAAGTGAAAACATTTTTGTGTTTATGCACACTGATCTGCTTTGAATGGTGCCCCCCCCCCCTCATTTCTATTAGGAGTACTCTCTCTTTGCAGATAGTGAAAGGTAGTTAACGCAGGCCTTTGACCCCATTGTAATCCGTCGTGCCTGCTTCTCTCTCCATTTGATTGATTGTTATCCAAGTATTTACTGTTTTAGAATTAGTTCTCTTTGGTTCATTCTCTATTTACAAACAAACACAGAGTCGCAATACTCTGTTTAGTCTTTGCAGATAACGAAAAATCGTGTAAAAAAAAAAAAAGGAATCGAGCAAAATCAGTAGGCCACTAATGGGATCTCTTTTTGACCTCGCTAAAATAGAAACATTAGGAACAACCCCTCATGACAAATACAAAACTAGTGAGATGAACTGAACTCCACACAATGATGGCTGCAAAACAGCTCGGCTCCGCCACCCACCCCGCCCAAAATAACGATAAAGAACGGCTGCCATGATTGGTTGCGGAATGACCACGACGGAGCTACGAAATGGTGCTGCTCTCATGCTAACCCCAGCTTCAGTCTGAAACATCCAGAAACACTGTAGACTACCAATTCGATCAGTTCCGGTAGCGCCCCAATGTAACCCGGTAGAGAAGAACTAGCCCTCCCCTCTTTGACTGATGGTTCTTGTTGCCTGTCCCTTCTGTTGTCATTTAACAGAACTATTTAGCCTGCTGAAAGGGGTTGTGTTCCGACCGCTGATTGGTGGAGACATTTTGACTATATTCTGTACCTGCGTTGTCACGTAATGCGTCATATGACGCGCCGCGTTAGCGCATCCGGAAGTCATCCGGGGCGCGCAGCGCGTAACGTAAGCATAACAAGTCATGTGACTTGTTAATAAAACTTTTCATTGGTTCATTTTACTTTTCTTATTGTAATGATGAAAGGCTTGGTCATATGACCTAAAAATTACGCTTTTCATTACTTCCGAACATTATTTTTTCTTAAATATATGTTATAATGTTCCAGGCTAATGTACTTTCCCGGAAATTTTACAACTGTCCTGCAAGTAAAATATATTCTTTTTTCGAGAAAAAGAGCGTTTCTTCGTCCCATGACGGAGCCGTTGAGCAAAAGAGGGTCGACCTGCTGTCTTAGTCGCCGATACGCCTGAATATGAGATTCTTATCGATCACTTTATGTTGCAGGAATAGAAAACACAACAGCCCTTGACCATTTATCTTTACTGCGTTCCTTCGTATTATACCTTTTACCCTTCATGTAATTGGTCTGCTTTATTTCACTTGCCGTTTAATGATTCTAAAACAGTCACTATTATTCAAAACTTTACCAATGTATATACTACTACCATGTTTTCTTTTAAAAACCTTTATTGTGAAAATTTCATTATACAAATACGAGCCTATAACCACGTGGGCCTGCCACAGAGCAAACTGTAATCGTATATGATGAATAGACATTTACACTGTAGAGGAACGTAACGGGCGGGCCATTAGGTTGCAAGAACTAAGGTGTCTAACAGTTACGGAATCGGTGGACGTACATTTTATAATTAAAATACGACAGGGCCAGTTACAATAAAATTATCTAGATATACATTTGCGGGCAAGTACCATGGGTGACGTTAATTCGAACTTTCAACAGTACAGTAATCAATAACACATCAGAACTTAATATCAATAGGGATGTCGAAATATTCAATCAATTCTCGTCCCCGCCCGCCATGTGCTTCAAAACTGCATACGTATCTCGTGATTTCAAGGTTCTGCAACCAGTACACAACAAGGAGTTACGAGTCCCATTTATTCCGGCGCCATTTTGGGCGAGGACGGGCAGGTCCAGGATATAGTCAAAATGTCTCTACCAACCATCGACTATGATGATGTTCATATGCTGTATTTATTAGAGTAACACTCATCTGTCCACATGAAATTAATTTGCCACAATCTAAACATGTCATTTTAATCTTTCCAAAGTTCTTCTAAATATTTGGGACCGTTTCCCTTGCCTCTGAAGCTCTCAGTGCCACTTCTTTGATGAATGTACTAGCAGGTCAGGGGTTCTCCTCCAAATCTCTCTTTTATGCAGCACTATAATTAATTGGTGCCACCTCTCCATATGACGATGCATGGTATAGTTACCACAACTATATTTTTTTTCGGTTCCTCTGGAGAGTTCATCGTGGCAGATGAAGCGTGTAACGTACCGGGCATTTACCTTTTTTTGCATGTACAGGAAAGGAAAAAAAAATCGAGCGTCCGAGTTCTAAGGTGTCCCAGGGCCATTTTAGTGGACCAGGCCCAAATCCAAAGAACAGGCCGCCATTTTGAGAGTCCTCTTGCAGCCGCCTGTCGCTGTAGCATCAAGAGCAGCCGAAACTCAGCTGAATGGCAACTGAAACGGTAAAGGGGCGCCCCACTACAGCAGACGAGCCTCCACCTAGGAAGGCCCATTCACGCCGGCTCCCCCCCCCTTCGGGCACCCCACGCCGTTATTCGGAGCAGTATTGTAGGATGGCCACACCAGTGCGGCAACTTGCTAGACATCACCTCGGTGGTAACCGAATCTCAACGCCTTGTGGTGTCTCCTATTCAGAAAACATTGTTATGCTGCCTTCGACCTATTCGCCGCAAGTGCGCACACAACTCAACTGCATAGCTTGCTAGACACCACCTCGGTGCCATCCGGATCTTGGAATGTCAGCACCTTTTGGTGTCTTCTCTTCAGAAAATATTGTTGCGCTGCCTTTGGCCCCATTCGCACATCGGTCCGCTACTGACGCCATCTCACAGGCTAATGGGGCGCCCCACGCCGAGTTTCAGCATTGTAGAATAACCACACCAGTACAGCAACTTGCTAGACATCACCTCGGTGCCATCCGGATCTCGGCGCCCCACTGCAGATGAAGTGCCTCTCAACTATGAAACCACCACGGTGACATCCGGATCTTGGCGCGTTGTGCTGCCTTCGGCCTATTCGCACATCGGTCCGCTACTGACGCCATCTCACAGGCTAATGGGGCGACCCACGCCGAGTTTCAGCATTGTAGGATGACCACACCAGTACAGCAACTTGCTAGACATCACCTCGGTGCCATCCGGATCTCGGCGCCCCACTGCAGATGAAGTGCCTCTCAACTATGAAACCACCACGGTGACATCCGGATCTTGGCGCGTTGTGCTGCCTTCGGCCTATTCGCACATCGGTCCGCTACTGACGCCATCTCACAGGCTAATGGGGCGACCCACGCCGAGTTTCAGCATTGTAGGATGACCACACCAGTACAGCAACTTGCTAGACATCACCTCAGTGCCATCCGAATCTTGGCATCTCAACGCCTAGTGGTATCTTCCATACAAAAAATATTGTTACGCTGCCTTTGGCCCCATT
Organism: Lissotriton helveticus; assembly: GCF_964261635.1. Lineage (NCBI taxonomy): Eukaryota > Metazoa > Chordata > Amphibia > Caudata > Salamandridae > Lissotriton > Lissotriton helveticus. Next base: position 1,255,314,385 of record NC_136065.1, on the reverse strand, counting down.
CGCACATCAGTCCGCAACTTAGACATCACCTCGGTGCCATCCGGATCTTGGCATCTCAGCGCCTTGTGGTGTCAGTCAGAAAATATTGTTGCGCTGCCTTTGGCCCCATTCGCACATCGGTCCGCTACTGACGCCATCTCACAGGCCAACGGGGCGCCCCACGCCGACTTTCAACATTGTAGGATTGCCACAGAAGTGCGACAACTTACTAGACACCACCTCGGTGCCATCCGGATCTTGGCGCGTTGTGCTGCCTTCGGCCTATTCGCACATCGGTCCGCTACTGACGCAAACTCACAGGCCAACGGGGCGCCCCACGCCGACTTTCAGCATTGTAGGATGGCCACACCAGTGCTGCAACTTGCTGGACACCACCTCGGTGCCATCCGGATCTTGGCGCGTTGTATTGCCTTCGGCCTATTCGCACATCGGTCCGCTACTGACGCCGCCTCACGTGCCAACGTATTTTCTCCGCATTTTATACCCTATGCCGCATAACAGGTCATGTGACTTGTTTATAAAACTTTTCATTGGTTCATTTTACTTTTGGTTTCCTAATGATGGAAGGCTTGATCATATGACCTAAAAACAACACTTTTCATTGGATGAAAACTTTTTTTTTCCCCCAAACGATGAAAGCCCCACCTTGTTTCTGGATGTTTCAGACTAAACTGGCGTCAGCATGAGAGCACCACCATCTCGTAGCTCCGTCGTGGTCATTCCGCGAGCAATCATGGCAGCCGCTCCCCACCAGAAGCCTGCAGGAGTCGGGGCCCCCAAAACTTTTGATGAATTCTCAAGGCGGAGGGGACGCTTTCGAGAATGGGGTCCAAGACCTAGCAGACACGCGTCCGATTTCCAAGGTGTCCCAGGGCCATTTCAGTGGACCACGCCCAAAAAGGAAAGAGCCTGCCGCCATTTTGAGAGTCCTGTGGCAGCCGCCTATCGCTGCACCGCAAGAGTGGGCGCAACTCAGCTGAATGGCGGATTTTGACACAGTGGACCAAAAGCGGACGGAATGGCAACTGAAACGGTAAAGGGGCGCCCCACTAAAACAGATGAGACTCCACCTGGAGAGGCCCGTTCACGCCGCCTCCCCCGGGGCGCCCCACGCCGTTATTCGGAGCAGCATTGTAGGATACCAAAACCAGTGCGGCAACTTACTGGACATCACCTTGGTGCCATCGTTCTGCTGCCTTGGAACTATTCGCACAACAGTTTGCTACTGATGACCCACCCCCCGCGACGCCCCACGCCGTTATTTGCTGGGTGGCAACTTACTAGACATCACTTTCGTGTCATCTAGATTTCGGCGCGTTCTGCTGCCTTGGAACTATTCGCACAACAGTTTGCTACTGATGACCCACCCCCCGCGACGCCCCACGCCGGAAATCTGGACGTTGTGCTGCGTTGGGACTATTCGCACAGCCGACCGCTACTTCGTTGTTTTTCCCTAAAAATGTTTATATGTTATTACTATTTTTGTTTTCTTGTATATATTTATAAATTATTAAAGTTTTATAATCTTACTACTTTGTCGGAGTGCTATATATTTTTAATGTGACACATAATTGTAAAAACTTTGATGTACAAAGAGTCATCCCTGGAATCTTCCGCTTCACGCTCGGTCCCCTCCCCAATCACAATACAGGATGGTTTTCAGATAATAGCAACGCTTCTGCTGTGACGGATCTCATCGAGTGTGGGCCTTGATCTACTATAACTCCTTTGAAGAGGGGTGATTCTTTACAGCTGTGGCCATAAACTACATCTGCAGGGCTAGCTGATAGCCTAGGACCGGCCTGGACAATCGGACACAGAGGAAAAAGAGTGTCAGAGGGTGCGGTAGTGAATAGGGCGAAAGGGAGGTGTCGGGCGGGCACAGGGTGTGATTCTCAGGGAAGAGCAGCGCAGATGGGGGGAGGTTTATTACCCATGCATAAGACAGAGAGCGGGGGTGACCACTGCCTGGGTGAGATGCTTGCAAGGGTGGGGAGCCATGCTAAGGATCGACAGCGTGCACAGAGTGGGTCTGGTCAAGGCATCTAAAATGGCTGCCGTGCACGACAAAAGTGTGGCATTTGAAAAAAGACAAGATGGCGCACACAATGTTTTTCAACAATTCCTGATTTCCTTCGAATCGAACGTTAACAGACGTTGGGGCATATTACCAAAGTTAAGCGATATTTATCCCTAACGATGCATTGCAAAGATTTTTTTGCCGTCAGAAATTATCGCAGATAAACCTTGCTATTATCAAGGTTTATCGCAAATACGATAAAAAACGACCGCAATGCATTAATATCGCTGAAAACTCAGCGATATTCATGCATTACCGAGCTAATGCTCTTAGCCATGTTATCCACCTCCCATTGGATAACATGGCTAAGAACTGCTCAGGGCAGCTGTTACTTTTTGGAGATATTCGCGCTTATCTCGAATATTTCCAAAAGTTGATAATAGGAGATAGCGATGTTAGCGACTGTTTCCAGTCGCTAACATCTTGGCATGCCCACTTTGCATGTCATTAGTGATAAATATCACTCACATGCAAAGTGGGACCCAAGATGGTCGCTATCTCCTACTAGCCGTCGCTAACTGGTGTTAGCAACAGCTAGGTAATACAGATATAATTTTATCTCCGCGAAGCGGAGCGCTGTTACAGATATATATCTTGTTTTTGAACGTTAATTTCTCAAAATGCACTGAAGCACATATATTGAGACATAGCAAAGGCACATCGGGCTACCAGTCCCTAGGAGATAGCGATGTTAGCGACTGTTTCCAGTCGCTAACATCTTGGCATGCCCACTTTGCATGTCATTAGTGATAAATATCACTCACATGCAAAGTGGGACCCAAGATGGTCGCTATCTCCTACTAGCCGTCGCTAACTGGTGTTAGCAACAGCTAGGTAATACAGATATAATTTTATCTCCGCGAAGCGGAGCGCTGTTACAGATATATATCTTGTTTTTGAACGTTAATTTCTCAAAATGCACTGAAGCACATATATTGAGACATAGCAAAGGCACATCGGGCTACCAGTCCCTAATATTTTACCAAGTTTCGTGCAAATCCATTCAGCCGTTCGATTATTATTATTATTTTTTTTTTTTGCCCCGCGGGGCCCTTTTAAAACCTCCACATCAAACCTAGGGGGTCAGCGAGGATCTACTATGCCCCCTTATGGTCATTTGCCCCTTCGCTTTGGCCTCCTCTTGTCTCTCGATCCTACCGAGAGACAAGATGGCGGCCGCTACGTACTGTTTGGAATGTTTACAGACACCGGAGAGCCAATCAGCTTCGCTTCGCAAAGCTCCGTAACGCGAAAAGTACGCGAAGCGGTGCGCTGTTACAGATATATATCTTTTTTTGAACGTTAATTTCTCAAAATCCACTGAAGCACATATATTGAGACCTAGCAAAGGCACATCGGGCTACCAGTCCCTACAATTTTGCCAAGTTTCGTGCAAATCCATTCAGCCGTTCGATTATTATTATTATTTTTTTTTTTTTTTTTTGCCCCGCGGGGCCCTTTTAAAACCTCCACATCAAACCTAGGGGGTCAGCGAGGATCTACTATTCCCCCTTATGGTCATTTGCCCCTTCGCTTTGGCCTCCTCTTGTCTCTCGATCCTACCGAGAGACAAGATGGCGGCCGCTACGGACTGTTTGGAATGTTGACAGACGCCAGAGAACCAATCAGCTTCGCTTCACAAAGCTCCGTTGCGCGAAAAGTACGCGTCCTGGGCCGCTGCCCGGTCCGCTGTTACAGATATATATCTTTTTTTAAACGTTAATTTCTCAAAATCCACTGGAGCACATATATTGAGACCTACAAAAGGCACATCGGGCTACCAGTCCCTACAATTTTGCCAAGTTTCGTGCAAATCCATTCAGCCGTTCGGGCTAAAAGTGAGGCCAACCGCCCTATGGAAAACTCAATGTTAAAAACACGTTTTGGGACCCCCCTTTTTTCTCGGCCCCCACTGGACGAACCCCCCCCAAATTTTCAAGGGCTGCTCAGAAACAAAATGTGCCATTTTCCTGAAAATTTCAGCCAATTCCGTCCACAAACGCCAAAGTTATTAGACATAGAATTTTCAAAAAACCCATAGAGAAAAAATCCTAACTATATATACCTACTGGCGACCGCCAGTAGGTAATATATATATATATATATATATATATATATATATATATATATATATATATATATATATATATATATATATATATATATATATATATATATAGCTTTCTCATGTGATCAAGGGCCTTGGGGAGGTCGTAACGTGTTAAGGCGGCGGTGCAGGGTAACAAATAAATTCATTTTGCACCATAAAGTGGATCTGCGTTCGTCTGTTTAAGAGAAACTGGGTGTTTACAGGTGAAGCAGGTGATATATACACACACATATATAATATACATGCATTTACAATGGTATCAGCCTCTTCGTGAATTATGTACCTACCGGTCAGGGATGTCCGGTCTGTTGTTTAGAACTGTCATTATATGGGAGGGGTGGTAGTGAAAGCCTCCAAAACAATGCACTCTGATGGAGAGTTACAGTTTAAAATAGCTCAAAATAAAAAAAGTACCTCAGCAGGCGCCAGGCGCCAGGCACAGACAGTACTTGGCCTAAGATCCTCGGCATGGACACAAATGCCGCCCGGGTAGGAAGTGGGAGGCGAGAAGGAGGCACTGTCCAATAAGAAGGAAGAAAACAAGAGCAACGTGGGAGCCAACTAATGGTATGTAAAGGTAAATAATGGGAAAGCTCTGAAAGCCCCTTTAAAAAAAAAAATTATTACAAAGGATTTTCGCAAGCATAGCTAAAAAGAAGTGCAATTTTAAAACCGGTTAATAATCTCTAAAAAAAACTGTGGGCCAATTACTTCACCTTGTTGATAGCTTCAGCAGCGACGTTACTAAATGTAAACATTCTTTGTGTGACTAAACTTTAGTGATCTATCTCTGATAAGAAAATAAAGGCTTTGAGATCACTTATACTTGGAGGATATGCCACATATAGAATGTGAACTGAAATAGACTGTATATTTAGGTAAACGGATAACACATTTGCAGGACTGAGGCCTACTAGATGCCCAGTTTCATATGGAGCGATAACGCAGGTGGTAATTACGCTAAATTCAAGTACAAGCGTCTGAGGGCTCCGAATTATCAGGTCTATACACTCCCCGCTAGATAATTTCCAGAACGGGACACTGGACTGTACTTAGCTACTGCAGGCAGCAGCAAAGCCCTGCTCACACCCAACCCATGCACAAAATGCTCCTACCTGGGCAGTCAGAAACCTGCCCTGAAACCCCCGATTCCCACGCCCGCTGAACCTGCGCCTCTCAAACTGACATCATTCACCTGCTCACAGAAGGCAGAAAATGTGAGTGGCTTTCTCTCTGGAATGGAGAAAAAAGCATGTCAAAAGACCTAGTATTCCTGGGTCTGTACAGTTATTCTCCTTCCATGGAGAAAACTCTGAATAGCTGTATTTGGTGAGTATATACTGCCAGCTCCTCAGTGTCCCAAACAACATTTCAGCCAACTTGTAATAAGGGCCTGAGTGCTCTGCGTTTGTAGACTTCCACATTCAAGTTTATTTAGTGTGGAGTCAATGAAGGTAAACAGATGGGACCTTGCAGTGTTTCCCTCAGGATCTGAGCTTGGGTTGTCTAGTGAGTTCCTTGGTGAGTACACAGCACATGCCTGTGGCTAGACGATTGAGAGGTCAGCCACTTGTTCTACATTTGAGGTCCTGTGGGTTATATGAAAGAGCCTGCGAGTTGAAGGCTTCTACATTGCCTTATTTCTCACTCTAATGGTGACCTGGAACAGTGGGGAAGGAAAGAAGAGAATGACATATTGATATATCATGATACTTCTGTGACCATCAGGCCAAAAGGGTGCCAGTATTTCATTATTGACAATGAAATCGCTTTTGTTGACATAATCAGCAGGACTAATAGTTGAGACCTGAGCCTATAAGAGTGATGTAACCTAAGGTATAACCCAGGTGGTGGCTCCTGTAAGGTCTGCGCAATCTAAATGATAGGTCTCCTCTCTGAGCCTGTGAGACCTCTAGCTTGAGGTATAGTGCTGCCGACTATCCAAGATCTGTGAGACATTTCATTTCTCACCCTGCCCCTTCCAAATAATTTTGAAAATAGTTAAAATGAATTAAAACCTTACTTTCAAATGAAGGCATAAGGAAAGTGTCAAAGTCATGGGAACTTTGTATCAAGAGAAAACATATAAAGTGTAATGCCAAGCATTTTCAGTTTTGTGCTTATGGCATGGGGTACACAACCCCACCCAGGTTGAAATATAGACACCACCACCCCTGCCTACCCTCAAAACACACATACACAGAAAAACCTCCACCCGCCCTCCTCAAACTCTTCCCACCTTAGGATACTGATGATTTGAAGAAGTGATACACTAACTCTAGCAAGTCTTCTGATTTTATGATTATGAGGTTGCTTTGTATTTCATGTGATTATGCAAGTGAGATTACCAGTGGTTACTGGTTGTACGTTTATGATCTGATTTTACTTTTACCAAGTTCACTTTCTGATGGTCCTGAGAGTGGTCCATGTAGCCCTGTCAGGTGTAAAATAATTCCCTTGTAAATATTGCCCAGTGCCAGTTGGCACAGTGTATGTTATGTGTTTACTACTCTAATGTGTTGAGAGAATACAAAGGCTATTTTTATATAACCTTGTGTGGAGTTACTTTTGTAGTGTGCCTGGGATGTTGTTGCTGTGTGCGTGCGCAAATGCTTTACACATTGCCTACGGGATAAGCCTGACTGCTCGTGCCAAACTACCAAGGGGGTGAGCAGGGGTTATCTTTGGCGTGTAACTCCCAAGCCCTGACTAGAGTGGTGGTCTCTTCCAGCTTGATGTTTGAAAATCCGGTGACCACGTTCCATAGAGCTGCTGGGGCATTGTTGGAGCTTCGTCGTGTACGGTGTAGCGTATTCGGGGGAGATATTCTCTATAGCCTGGGCCTGCTCAGGGTCGCCACCCATATTACATCTAGCAAGGGGAGACTCGGGTCAAAGCAGGACCCCTATCTTCAGCTAGCTGAAGACCCAATTAGACTTACAGGACTAAGATTGTCTCCTTCTTCTTCTAACTCCTCCACTTATCTTCTGGGGTATCACAAACATTCCTTAAAAGTAAGATATGTACCACACCATTATCCCATGGAGATATCGAAGTTGCTCCTTCACTTAGGACCTATTTCATAGCTAATCCCCAGGGCAATCCTGACCTCAATAGGCGGGGTGGTTCTAGTGTCACAGTAGAGGAAGGTGGGGAGGTGGTAGACTCCTCTATTATACTCTCCAATTGTTTGGCACCTCTAAGTACTCTGCCTGTATTGAGTGGGGAGGAAAGACATGAAGAATTCGAAGGAGGTAGGGCCAGCACCGTTGGAAGAGGGACCCCAAAGTGCAGAAACAGTTCAGGGGCTACTAAAACGACTGACACTGGAAATGGGGGCCCGCTTCTCTATCTCGGAAACAAATAAAAATTAAAAAAAGACACCTATACCTGCCTAGAAGAAAACCTCCTGGCACTCACTCATAGGATGGACGACCAAGAACAAAAATAGAGTGGTGGTCTCTGCCTGGCTTTGGCGCAAGCCTTAGCCAACCAGAGATCACATTTCTAACATTGTAATAAGGGCCTTTTTCCTACAATAATCTATTTAAGAGATAAACCTAAATTTGAACCTCAAAGTCATTAGACAGAACATTATAAAACAAATCACTAGATGCAGGCCAATGCTCCCTACTTATTCACCTGGACTTATTGGCTGCCTTTGACACGGTAGACCATAACTTGCTCATCAAGGTACTTCACGAGACAGTAGGGGTAGAAGAGGTGGTTTTAAAGTGGTTCTCCTCCTTTCTCCAGAACTGCAGCCACAGAATAAAGATTAGAAACGTTTCATCAGACTTCCACCCCATCAGCAGAGGCGTCCCCCCAAGGGATCAGTTCCCCTTCCACCTCTATGCGGACGACACCCAGATCTACCTTGAAACTTACTCCATTGATGATATTCACAGACTCAATGACACTCTAAGAGTAGTCCAACACTGGCTATCACGAAACCACCTGAAACTCAATAAAGACAAAACGGAAATCCTCATCTCTAACAAAGAGGAGAACCTCCAAATCACAGAATGTCTAAAATCAATTGACGCCCTAAACGACAATCTCACCCTGGTGGATTCTGCCAAATCACTCTGAATCATCCTTCATCCCAAACTTGACATGACCAAACACATTAAGAACACCGCCAAGAGTGCCTTCCTTAACCTGAGGCTTCTTAACAAAATTAAACCCTTCATCCCGCCTAACGACTTCAAACAAGCCATTCAATCCCTGGTGCTGACAAGGACTAAAGGAATGCTTCCCTCACAGGTACAACAAAATCCCACCTATCCCCCCTCAGATCTACGCTCAACGCAGCAGCCAGAATGGTCACTGGAGGGAAGAAGTTTGATCACATCTCGCCCGCACTCAGAGAGCTAAAATGGCTCCCAATCGAAATGCGTGCCAATTTCAGAACCGCCTGCCTCACGCACAAAGCCCTTCATACAGGGAAACCAGCCTACCTGGCCGCCAACTCAAGACGGTCAGACAAGAAGCCGCAGAAGCTCCAAAACCCTACTCCTCATCCCGCAGAAAATCCGCAAACAAAAAACAGCTTCACGATCCTTCACTGGAAATGCTCCCAAATTCTTGAACTTCATCCCAGTTCATATCAGTACTACCCCCTTCTTTTTACAATTCATAAGACAACTCAAAGACCACTTCCTTAACCGGTCTCTCCCGAATGGATAGTCGCTACCGAAAAGCCTAAGCCTGCACTTTGCAGGACATAACCACTGCCTCACCAAGACTTATACCTCTTCCCTTCTTTGCATGTGCTCATTATTGTGACTCCCTGTGTCTTCCTTTCCTGTAATGTTATTCAACACACAGGTCTTCCAATTATGCTTTGAATCAATGTGTTTACGATCGCCTTAATATGTTGCTTTAACCCATGTTGTGAAGTGCTCCGATACCTTTGGGTCTGGCTAGAGCTATATAAAACTCTACAATAAATAAATAAATAAATTATACTCATTTACTAAACAGAACTTTCTATTCAATCTATAGATATCCACCTACTTGTCTTTCAGAAAGGAATAGGCAAAAAAACATGTTCCCAAAAGCAACTGACTGTGACTAAATGTTCATATGCATTGTCTCCAGTTTTATTCTTTAATTTCTTTTTTTGTATCCTGTCCAGTTGTTCTTGCCATCATCTATCACCTTTATGCTCACAACCAATGTTAGAACGAACATAAAATATATTATTTGCAGAGGACTGGTTAGAGTTGTGTAACTTCACACACTTCTTGTTCTAACAAGCCGAGCAACAGTTAACTCACCCAATAGGCCTCCAGTCCTTTTTTTCCTCCTGCTATCATGACGGTCCATAAAGCACATATCTTCCTCATCTTTTATGCTGAATGAAACAATCTCATATCCTGTGCTTACTATAATAACAAAACATATGACACAAAATGTGCAACCAGATATTATTCAACAAAGAATACAAAGAATAGTTTTGGTGAAAAACATTGTGACGATAAAGACAATTGGCAATGAGAACTATAAGAAAGGGCCATTCAAAGCACTAGCATGAGCAAAGGGGAGGGCTAGCTAATTCCTGTTTATAAGTCAGCCAAGTCATGTAATACAGGTGAGTGAGGAAAAAAGGAACATTCATACAATGTAGAATATTACACACGGGTCAGAATCCATTTTCTTTGTCAATAGGAAGTGAGGAATGTGATTTCCCTGCCTTGTATATTAAAGGGCATCTGTTAAACTAGTGAGTAAGATATTCGTTAGTAGTAACTCAGGGTTGCGAATTTTAGTTTCAAAGTTAAATTTGGGTTATACGACTGCAGTGACCACGTCTCCTTCACGTTTTGACACCTTAAGATAAGGAATCTGACTTGCAACTTAATTTTGTTCTGTTACGCAGACAAGCTCATGGATTTTTGCTCCAAGTCCTAGTATTATTTTGTTGTTTCTTAGCCTTGAAAAAGGCCCAGGCCTGCGCTCCATAGAGGTGAGATGCATGTTGGCTGATCCTAATCTATGTCACTAGGTCAACTATGATGGAAGTGCATTACAAAGAAATAAAAAACACAAATTATTCCCAATCCCATGTTACTTGTCAATGTTAATGTTACTCAGACTTCTAAAGCGCTCTGTTACCCTGATGTGTACTGGCGCTGAGCACTGCCTACCTGTAAGAAAACTATAAAAAAAACTGTTCATATGAAGAGCCGTTAAAGAAACATAATATCGAATCAAAAATATAAAATAAACATAATATCGAAGTCAAAATATAGAATGGCCGAAATATCGAATGGACAGAATATAGTGGTGAAAAATATCGAATTGAAGGTAAGTAATGTAATATCGATTTTTAAAATATAGAAAGTCAAAATAACGAAGTATATAATATAGGTTTTAAAATATATCGAATTTTTCAACGTTTTTTTTGTTATTTAATTTTTGCATAGTTTAATTCTGTAGCGGGTTGTGGGTTTACAGGGGAATAGGGTGGGAAGTAATTTAATTGTAATTAATTAAATATGTTAATTTATTTATTGGTATTTATTTTGAATTAAAGGTAAATTATTTGTATTTTGTAATTAATTAATTTTTAATTGGTAATTATTTTTTAATTGGTAATAAATTTTTATTAATTGATTAATTGATAATTATGTTAATCTTATTAATTTATTTTCCGTAGCGGGTTGTGGGTTTATATGGGAATAGGGTGGGAAGTAATTTAATTGTAATTAATTAAATATGTTAATTAATTTATTAGTATTCATTTTGAATTAATTGTTAATTAATTATTGTTGGACTTGGCCCTTCTGGCAGGTTCACCCCTAAACTTTTTGCTTGTAATGGTGACCTGGTGATGGTGATTTTTGGGTTCTGCGCACTTTCACTATGTCCCAGTGGAAAGTGTGTGCGCACTTTGAGTGCATGTGGTGAGATAGGCCTGCCCTCCCATAGGAATGCATGGGGAATGTATGTGTCCCTGGTAGTTCCTGATGCGTGGGGTGTACAGGCTCGAGTCTGGTATGTGTGGACTCGTGTGATTGAATGCTGCAAAATGATGTATGCGGCATGAATGTGTCTAGTGGGGAAGTGCCACTTTTAGACATGGCTATGTGTGTGCTGTGAAGGTGCTGGCGTGTGATTGGCTGGAGCTGGCTGGGGTGCCAGGCTCCAGGATGTCTGGATGGGTCTGCCCAGTGGTGAGTGCTGAGATCAGCATGCTGATGTGAGGGGAGGGCTGCACCTGGTTCCTGATGGGGCTGGGTTTTCCCCACACAATGCTGGCTCCGCCCCCCTGTAGTGCGTCTAATGACCCTAGCCCTGCCAGTGAATAGAGTGAGGGGATGGGCCATCAAGGGTGCTCCAAGACCAGCTGCGACTGGTCTCCCCCCACTCCTGCACCTACAGAGAAAGGACTGTGATGTATAAAAATGGGGCTGTGTCCCCACAGAAGTTGTTCTCTTCCAGGATCCTGCCTGAGGGGGCTGCTGCTGTTGCTGGGCCAGAGGACCGCCACTTGGACTGCCTCCCTGCCTGGAGGCCCAGTGAGCTGGCTCTGGGCCCAGCCTTGCCCCCCTGCCTACCCAAGGACTTTGCTGGAACTCTGCCCTGCTGAGGGCACCTGGGAGCGCTGTGCTTGTGCTCCCAGCGCCTGGGAGCGCTTTGGGCTTTCACTGGAGCGCCTGGAAGCGCTTTATTTGCCTTTGGCGCTTGAGAGCGCTTTATTTGTGGTCCTAGCGCTGGGGAGCACTTGTGTGCACAGCCGGTGCCCACCCGGCATTTGCCCGCTTTAATTGCCGATTTTGAAGCCCCTGGCGAGTGCCCACCTCGCCAGGGACCTTGCCGCTATTTTTTTGGTGGCCCCCATAGCGAGAGCCCACCTCGCTTAATAGTTAAAATTACCCCCGGATTGCCACTACAAAAAGAGCTTCCCTCGGGCCGCCGCTCTGCCCACGGCGACCCGGAAGCACCTCGCTGGCCGGCCAATCGCAGCGCGGCCCCGGGAAGAAGGAGCGGAAGTCCCGCCCCTGCAGCCAGAAACAGGACGCGGCCGTCTCCTCCGGGGCTCCTGAGGGAGAGAGAGAGCCCCGGTGTGTCCCGCCGAGGTGCCAGCCAAGGAGACTGGACGTGCGCCCCGGGCGGAGCACGAAAGAGAGGAGCCCCGCCACAGACCCGGTGACTGGAGGGCCCCGTGCTACACTGGGAAGAGGGGGAGGCGTCGGGGCACATTGCCGGTGCCCCCCCCCCCCCTTGGTGCAGTGCTGTGATTTAGAGCCCCGAGGCTCGTGGGGCAATTTCGAGTTGAGCCCACCAGAGGGAGGGGCCCCACCCCCGCCGCATTTCTGCCAGAGCCTGTCAAGGCTCCACGATCCAAGGCGGCATTTGTTTGTTGGAGACACGAGGCTCCGGGTGCAGTTTCCTTTCCCTGTTGAGCGGCCCCAGAGGGCCGCTCCAGCATCTCCGGGGTCAGTTGTTTCTCTTGAGTCCCCAGAGGGGGGACTCCACAGAAGGCTCCAGGCGCTATTTGTTTCACGAGCTCAGAGAGGCTCAAAAGCGCCACAGTTGTTCAGGAGCCCAGAGAGGCTCAAGGGGCATTTATTAGTCCACGAGTTCCCCGAGAGGGACTCCACCGCCCCCCCCCCTGTTTACTCAGAGTCCGGAGGGGACTCCAACACTACAGTTGTTTGTAGGGCCCAGAGGGGCTCAGGGGGCATTATGTATTTAGCGCCCTGAGAGAGGCTCGAGGTGCCAGATTTGTTTTAGAGTCCAGAAAGGCTCTTGGGTGACATGACGTTTGTTTAGGGCCACGAGGCCCCCAGCCCACATTTCGCCAGAGCCTGAGAGGCTCCAACGTTGTCCCCACCATTGTTTCACAGCTGCCCAGCACTTCGAGGGCAGCTGCCACGTTTAGGCCCCCTGACTGTGGACACAGGGCATCCTAGCCCTGGAGAGGCCAGTTGGCCTAGGGACAGTCACAGGTGGTGACTTATGTGAGTTTGGCGCAATTGTTCTTTTGCTGCACCTCTGAATGTGTTTTTATGCGTCATGTGCCTTGTTCTTACACCTCTGAATGTATTGTTGATGCATCATGTGTTTTTCCTTCCTTACACCGCTGAATGTATGTTTATGCATCATGTGTTATGTGCTTACACCCCTACAGGTATTGTGATACTTAGGTGGTTGTTTTTCTCCTAGTGCAGGTGGTGCTAGTGAGGTCCTGGTTACCAGTGATTACTGGTTGTGTGCTATTTTGTGCGACAGTGATTTTACGTTCTATGTTCTAAGTGCTATTTCTAAAAGTGTTACTTCTAAAAGTGCTGATTCCTGACAGTGGTCCAGGTGGCCCTGTCTTGTACATATCCCCTGTAAATTCTGCCCGTGCCTGTTGGTACATTTTAAAGTGTGTGTTTTTATCTAATGTGTTTTGGTGTAATACAAAGGCTATTTTTATATAACCTTGTGTGGAGTTTCCTTTGTGGTGGGCCTTGGGGGTTGTTGCTGGGGTGCGTGCGCAAATACTTAACTCACATCGCCTCCGAGTTTAGCCTTGCTGCTCGCGCCACGTTACCTAGAGGGTGAGCAGGGGTTATCTTGGCGTGTAACTCCCTTGCCCTGACTTAGGAGTGGTGGTCTCTGACTGACTTTGGCGAAAGCCCTGGCCAGCCAGGGATCCCATTTCTAACAATTGTTAATTGGTAATTGATTAATTTTTAATTGGTAATTCATTTGTATTAATAAGTAATTAACTTTAACAACTAATATTTATTTGTATTTTTAATTGATTCATTTTTACATAATATTAAATTGGTAATTTATTTTAATTAATTTTTTATTGGTATTAATATTTAATTAATTTTTATTAATATATTGAATCTTTCCTTTCCCTACTGTTGCACTCTCTGGAGTGGGAATAGTAATTTTTACCCCTATGCTATCCAACGCTTTCCCTACTGTTGCACTCTCTGGAGTGGATACAGTAATTTTTACCCCTATGCTATCCAATGCTTTCCCTACTGTTGCACTCTCTCGAGTGGGAATAGTAATTTTTACCCCTACGCTATCCAACGCTTTCCCTACTGATGCACTCTCTGGAGTGGGAATATTAATTTTTACCCCTACGCTATCCAACGCTTTTCCTACTGTTGCACTCTCTGGAGTGGGAATAGTAATTTTTACCCCTACGCTATCCAACGCTTTCCCTACTGTTGCACTCTCTGGAGTGGGAATAGTAATTTTTACCCTCCCACAATCCAACGCATTCCCTACTGTTGCACTCACTGGAGTGGGAATAGAAATTTTTACCCCTACGCCATCCATTGCGATCCCTACTGTTGCACTCTCTGGAGTGGGAATAGTAATTTTGACCCTCCCGTTATCCAACGCTTTCCCTACTGTTGCACTCACAAGAGTGGTAATAGTAATTTTTACACTCCCTCTATCCAATGCTTTCCCTACTGTTGCACTCACTGGAGTGGTAATAGTAATTTTTACCCCTACGCTATCCAACGCTTTCCCTACTGTTGCACTCTCTGTCGTGGGAATAGTAATTTTTACCCTCCCCCTATCCAACGCATTCCCTACTGTTGCACTCACTGGAGTGGGAATAGTAATTTTTACCCCTACGCCATCCATTGCGTTCCCTACTGTTGCACTCTCTGGAGTGGGAATAGTAATTTTGACCCTCCCGCTATCCAACGCTTTCTCTACTGTTGCACTCACTGGAGTGGGAATAGTAATTTTGACCCCCTCGCTATCCAATGCTTTCCCTACTGTTGCACTCACAGGAGTGGTAATAGTAATTTTGACCCTCCCGCTATCCAACGCTTTCCCTACTGTTGCACTCACTGGAGTGGTAATAGTAATTTTTACCCCTACGCTATCCAACGCTTTCCCTACTGTTGCACTCACTGGATTGGGAATAGTAATTTTTACCCCTACGCTATCCAACGTTTACCCTACTGTTGCACTCACTGGAGTGGTAATAGTACATTTTACCCTCCCGCTATCCTACTGTAAAAATAGTGTATATTTTTTATTAATAGTATGTTAACATATATAAATGTGTTAAAAAATAAAACTGTATGTTTTTTTTTACTTACATTAATTATTTAATAATTTTAAGGTTATTTAACCCCTTCAGCGCTGCGCGAATTCCGCTGCGGTGCTGAAGGTTCTAAAGAACCTATGGACTCATGACGGAACGGTTCCGTCATGAGCACAGGCCAACCGACGCTCATAACGGAACCGTTCCGTCATGAGCATGGAAGGGGTTAAGTATTTTTAAGTATGTTTTAGTTAATTATATTTATTATTTTATTAATTTTAAATTACTTTTAAGACATTTTTAAAAAATCGATATTTTGACTAACTATATTTTTGATTCAATATTTATGTACTTACCTGTTTGTAGATAGGACTTCGATATTTTTGCATACGATATTTTGTCATCGATATTTTAGGTATTCTATATTTTTGAATTCAATATTTTGTCAGTGATCCAAAGAGCCATGTTTTCAATTCCTTACTGAAAGGAAGGAGCTCTTTTGAATTTCTAAGATGGAAAGGCAAGTTTTTCCAAGCCTTTGTAGCACAGTAATGAAAGCTACTGCCACCCAAGTTAGCCTTTTTAAAGCGAGGAATAGTCACTTGTTTAGCTGGCGAGGGATGCAAAGTTCTTCCAGGAACAAACCATTGTATCCTGTTTTTAAGAAAGTCGGTCCAACACCCCTAAGGGCTTTAAAAACTGTATACAGAGCCTTGAATTGTGCCAGTTGTTCGACCGGAAGCCAGTGCAGATTTCTAAGTTCCAGCCTCACAGATACATTCCTGGGTGTACCTGTTAGCAGCCTAGCTGCCGCATTCTGTACGATCTGGAATCTACTCAGATGTTTTTTGGGGATGTTCATGTAGAGACTATTGCAGTAATCCAGACGTGAGAGGACAAGCGCTGTGAGTGCTATCTTCAGGCTGTCTGCTGGAAGGAGGAATTTGATTTTCCTCAGTATTCGAATGATGTGGAAACTTGATGAGACAACCTTGCTAATTTGGTCACCAAAGGAGAGTTTCGAATCCAGGATCACCCCCAAATTCTTAGCCTTCTCCACAGGGACTGGGAGCGCGCCCATTGTAGTTGGCCACCAGTCTGGTGTCCAGAGGTTAGAGGTGTTCCCAAATATAACCACCTCTGTTTTACCTGCATTGAGTTTCAGGCAGTTTAAAGCCATCCACTCCGCAATCGTCTGCATGCAGTCATGGCATTTTGATCCAGTCGCTACCGCTGTACCATTCTGAAGGGACAACACAATATGCGTGTCGTCCTCATATGTATTCAACTAGAACCCAAAGGATCTGATCAAGGCTGCCAGAGGTGACACACACACATTGAATAATGTGGGGCTAAGAGATGACCCCTGCGGCACTCCACAGGGGAGAGAGAAGGGCCTAGATCTGTACCCACTTAGGTCTACAGTTTGTGTCCTACCGGTAAGAAAGGATCTTAAAAGATGCCAGACCTTGCCTTGGACCCCAACTTCGGATAGACGGTCCATCAGAACTTCATGATGGACCATATCGAAGGCGGCTGAGAGGTCCAGCATGATGAGTTTAGCGGTACCTCCCTGGTCCAAGGCCTCTCTAATCTCCTCCATGGATTTAATCAGTGCCAGCTCTGTGCTGTTTTCCGCTCGAAAGCCAAACTGTGTAGAGTCCAGCAGAGAGTTGGTTTGAAGAAACCTACTGAGTTGGCCATTCATGGCCTTCTCAATCATTTTGGGAGACGTGAGATGGGTCTATAGTTGTTACAGTCTTTTGGATCCAAATTAGATTTTTTTAATGAAGGAAGGATCGATGCTGCTTTCCATGGTCCAGGAAAAGGCCCTGAGTTAAAAATGGAACTGAACAAAGGGGTGAGAGTATCTCCAATGATTTCTGGGACCTGTTTAAGTACAAAGGCTGGACAAGGGTCTAGAGGGGAACCTGATCGAATTTTTAACAGTAATTTGGTAACCCCTTGTGAATCCAGCGATGTAAAATGGTCTAGTGAGGGGATGGGCTGGTTATCCTTGAGCAACCCTGTCGCTAAGGTCTTATTGGCGACAGTAGGCTGAGGAGTAAAGGAGGAAAAGATGATTTCCAGCTTTTGCAGAAAAAAGGCGGCCAAAGTCTCACATTATTCAGGACTACTATCTGTCTTGGGGCTAGAGGAAGTCGTGAGTGTGGAGATAGTTTTAATCAGATCTTTGGATAAGGATCTGACTTTCCCAATCTATTCCCCAAAGTATGTATTTTTGGTTTCAATGAGCGGTTTTTTGTAGTTTGTAAGACTTACTTTATAGGCCTCTTTATCAATGTTATTGTACCCTCTTCTCCAGGCTCGCTCTAGCTGCTTACAGTCAAGTTTTTGTGCTTTTACGTTTTCTGAATACCAAGGGGCAGATGGCGATGGCCGCTTGGGAATGTAACATTTGCACGGCACTAATTTCCTGCAAGCGGAATCAACCCATTCTGTGTAGGGACCTTAGCTTCCTCCACATTAGAAGGTGGTGGATATGCTGAAGCCTTCAGAAGACTTCCTAGTTCTAGGCTATTAATGTTTTTCCGTCCCTTGTGGTTGTTACGGCCTTAGGGAAAGACTTGTATTGAAGACGCTTAGCCTGTTTAAATTCATATAGGATCGCCGCATGGTCAGTCCAGGTGAGTGGTAGTGCTTCCAAATATACAAGATTAGGGTTATTAGAGAAAATTCCATCCAATGTATGCCCAGCGGAATGAGTGGGGTCTACCACAAGCTGTTTGTGGTCCCCCCATTGAATATTTGATGCAGTCTTATATTATCGGGGTCGGTGAAGTCCTCAAGATGAAAATTGAAGTCTCCTATGACCATGAAGAACTTAACGCCCAACCCTTCCTCTAGTCCTATTGTGTCCAATGAGCTTTTAGGGTTAGTTCAAAAGTAGGGTAAGATGTCAACATAAGCCATGTCTAGTTGATATAGACCCCTCAGACCAATACGCCTTAGCAGAATTCCTTTGATAAGCTAGTTCCGTTGGAGACCAAATTATATCACAGGATATTGGTATGTTAAATATATGTGTAAATCTGTTGGAATTTAAAGAAAATATAAATTAAAGTAGCACACTTTGAAACTGGGAACATTGGCTACATAGCAGTGGCTACATAGCACAATGTTACATAAGGGTAAGTATATTTTAAGTAGTAGTGAAAAGGAATTGTTTTTCACTAAGCAAGTAAATGGAAAACATAATATAGCAAAGAGTTTGTCAAGTGCTTTTGTTAGTGTTCCGTTAATTTGCCAAATGATACATTGGTATGGCCTGGGCATGCTTAATGAAGCAGCAAATCAGGAAAATGGCCCTTGCCTGTCAAATGCAAATAATCTGGAAACCCAAGACTCATCTATACCAAATCTGACAAGCGAAGCTATCATTTTCTGTGCACAACCATGAAACTAAACATTCCTGATTCACGTGGGATCACTCACTGGAAAATTGAAGCATGCTAAGTTATTCTGATGTGTGAACGACATACCCATGGTAGGATCATTGCTGCAGTCTTCCATTTCAGTGCCATGTTGATCAAAAGAATCAAAAACTGGTTGTTCTTTCCTTATACAGTCAGTGTTGCGAAATGTAAATCCTGTGGAGTAAGTCAAGAGAAAATGAGTTTAAATAAAACAAACCATTACAGCTTCAAAACAATACAAAATATACAAAAGTAAGTAAAAATGTTCAGCAATGAGTTGACTTCCATAGGTACACTGTGAACTGAATTGTGTGAAGGTGAATGCTCTATGATCACAGATTAGAATGTATCCGTACACATGTACTCACTTCTACAGTGGCAAATCTTTGTATAGCTTACAGGTGTTAGTTTCGTCACTAGAAGAGTGGAACTTTGCAAGGAAAGCTGGGTCCTATGGAATACAAAGTTTTGACTGTCTCTCATGCAGTACACACAAAGCGCAATGACAAAACAAGTCAACATAAGTCCTCAGCTAAATGTTCTTACTGGGTCTTTGGTTATTTCGGATCATTGACATAATATCGGAGCCAACAATATACTTTAACATGAAATTTGTGTCAAAAATATTGTTTCCCTATCCATATAATGATAAGTACAAAAATATTTTCAAAAGATATCGTTGTACACTAATATTGTTAAAATACACACAAAAAGATTGTTTCCTAATATATATATATATTCACTGAAAAAACCATAGGTTATAGACCATATATAGTTAGGAATTAGCATTTAGAAAACCTTATTTTACTCACACAAAACCATTGAAATTCCATATATAGTTAGTTGCACTAACTATATATCGCGCACCCGCAATCCACTGCTGATGATGTCACATATTACATCATTCATGACATGGTCAGTGACATCACTGATGACATCACTGATGACATCTCAAATGACATCACTGATGACATCACTGATGACATCTCATTTGACATCATTCTTGTGCTAATACGATAAACCTCTTCAGACTCTAATATAACCTTAGATACACTCAGTGTATACAGACACTCACACACTGTCACTCATCCATGGAGTTACTCACACACCTAGTCAGTCATGCAAAGAAACAATCTCACCTCCATTTCCTCAACTATACAGTTATACACACCTTACTTATTCAAACATATACTAACACATATTTACTCTCTTATACAATCCCTGATACAAGTTCACAATGATCCATACAGCCACTCACACATTCAGTGGCTCTCATGCACAGTTATTTATATATGCCAACTCTCACATGTACTGTGTTTTACATATGTACTTACTATGACATGTAGCATTGAGATATCCATTCACTCATCAATACACTCATGCACACAGTCAACCGCCCATGTAGCTTTTTCCACATGCACTCTTGAACTCATACACCTAGTGAATCAACTGCTCACACATCTATGCACAGAGTCACACACCTCCCAGCCACCCCCACACAAACTCAATCTCCCATAGAAATACTTGGGCAACCAATTAATAAAACATATAGCCTCTCGTATAGCTAATGATCAACACATGCAGCAGTTTACATCACAACAGACATAATGATGCACAAATTAAGACAGTTTAGTCACTAACCCATGCATTCAGTGAGACACATTTAATCACTCACTCATACAGTCAGTCACGCACCTACTAAATCCTTCATCCAGACACTTATACATCCACTCATTCTTCAATATCTAAGACATATTTTAACTTTACAGAAACATACAGTCACTGGATGTTGTCATCAGTGATGTCATTTGAGATGTCATCAGTGATGTCATCAGTGATGTCACTGACCATGTCATGAATGATGTAATATGTGACATCATCAGCAGTGGATTGCGGGTGCGCGATATATAGTTAGTGCAACTAACTATATATGGAATTTCAATGGTTTTGTGTGAGTAAAATAAGGTTTTCTAAATGCTAATTCCTAACTATATATGGTCTATAACCTATGGTTTTTTCAGTGAATTTTCAAGGTTTTGTAAATGCTAATTCCTAACTATATATGGTCTATAACCTATGTTTTTTTCTGTGAATTTCATTGGTTTTTTAACAGCTAATATCTGTAGCTGTAAAATGTATTCTTCTTTAAATCCAAAAATATATTTTATATGTTTATGAATAATTTTTTTTTTAAATATTTTTTTTTCTTCGTTCCCGCTTCGCGAATCGGGAAGCTTCCCGTTAGCTGACCTTGATGCCGCGAAATAGACCGCGAGCCGGTAAACGTTTCTTTACCGCAAGTGCCGCGTTAGAAAACAACATCGTGACGCCTCCCGTCCGCATGACGTTTCACGTTGTCGCGTGATACGTCATATGACGTGCTACGTTAGCGAACTGGTACGCGAAGCGAGTCGCAAAGCGCAGGTTTCTGGAAGCAAACCGGGAGGCCCTGCAAAGCGCTTAACGTAAACACAGCAAGTCATGTGACTTGGTAATAACACTTTTCATTGGTTCATTTCACTTTTGGTTTCCTAATGATGTAAGACTAGGTCATATAATCTAAAATGAACACTTTTGATTGGTTGAGAACTCTTGTTTTTCCCAAATGATGAAAATCCCTCCTTCTTTCCTCACTCTGACTTTCATCATTGTGAGAGAAAGACCCTTTGTGATCACTGAGCAATGGCTTCTTTAGTAGCTTCAGCTGGTGCTTCCCCACCACCTCCACCACATCCAAGGAAGAGTGGACCACCTGCTCAAGTTGTAATTCAACAAGAAGAAGAAGAAGAGGAACAGGAGGACGAGCACGAAGAGAGGCAGTTTTTGCCTGAGCAGCCCAGGACGTCTCACCGGAAAGAAAACTTCATTTGGCAATTTTTTAAAATTCCCAAAGGTCAGAAAAAAGTAAATGCAAGATACGTAACTTGCCTTATATGTCAAGATAGACTGTCCAGAGGGACCGACAAAAAATACAGTTTCGGAAACTACACAATGCATCGCCATATGACTAGGTGGCATCCTAACAACTACAGTGCTGCACAGTTTCGGAACGACCTAGATAATCTCCCTATTATGGCCAGAAGATCTGTTGTACCGGAAGTAACGGGACCAGAGGGCAGGGAGATGGTGCCAAATATACAAATGAGATTTGGTGATGTAAAACACATCTGCGCATTTTGCGATGGATTCATTTCCTACGGAGAAAAAAGCATCACTCTGATCAACAGAGCTATTGACTATCATATGCAAGTTTGTCCGAAACGCCCAAAATAATAAATACTTCTTTTTTTTGTTTTGTTGCTCCTGTTGAGCCCTTTACAATGAATCGTTTTCATTGCCCCTTCCAAGAAAAACCCCAAAAAATATAAAACTGTTCCGAAAAATTCAAAAACAGTAAAAAAATGTTCAGAAAAAAAAAAAAAAAAGTTCTTTTCAGAACTACCTCCCCGTTATTAAAAAATTGGTACAATATTTGGAACTGTGCCAACCTCTATTTTTCTTAGTTCGCTTCCCAGTTCGCTCGCGGGTACGCGAACCGGAAGCGACCCAAAAACAGTAAGTATAAGGGAAGGAAACAGACACTTATGTTAAAAGAAAGACAGCTATAAGGGAGTAAACTAGAGATACCATTACCCGTAATCCACTGCTGATGATGTCACATATTACATCATTCATGACATGCTCAGTGACATCATCAGCAGAGGATTGCGGGTTTTTTGGCAACATGCCTTATCCACGGTTTAATAACGCTGCCTTTTGCTTTATATAAGTTTTCAAATTGTATGAAATATATACCAATAGGTCGTTATGAACCTTTAGGTAGTGCTTTTCTTCATGAGGTCTGGTCGCTTCCATACACATACAGATGTTTCAAAGATGATCAAGAAGTTTATCTGAATGGAGAGGAATGCACTGAGACGCCAGATCATTCACTAATGTGTAGGCACATACATTTACACGGTTCATGCAACAAACACCGACCAAATATGGCTTGCGTGTTGCAAGGCACGCCAGTTCCTGCTATCATCCCCACGTTCAAGTTGTTGGAAAATGGTAGTTATTTGATGCTCAATAATGAAGATTGTTCTGAGTTAATTAAAAGTATTCCTTTTATCGTAACAGTAAGTGAACGGGTTATTTGCTGCAGAAATGTTCTATTTCCTCCCACACATTAACATAGGGAGTTTTCAATCTGGCCACAAATACCAACCTTGAGACACGTTTCAACGGCATGGCAAGAATAAGAGCTCTTTTGTCTCAGAGAGAGGTGGCCTTGAGTTCGGCCCGTGAAACTTTCGTACTTCACATAGCGAACACCCATACAGAGGTGCAAAACCTTTTTCAATTAACATTTGCCTTTCAATTTCAGCAACATGTTTCCGACTATCTGTAACGCATCCTCCACAAAGTCCCTGGTGCACTTTTTTAAAGTTGTTACCAGTGGTCTCGTGACTTCATTTGAGAAAATCTTTGGAGTCATCCCTGCTTCCTTTCATTGTATTTTCTGCACTCTGGTTCGTGGATTGGCATTTTTACTTGCATTACCAGCGGACGCTCTTGTGCTTTTTTACATTTTTAAATATGGATGTCCCTCCTATGCAACCTCCGACCCTGCAGCTGCTGACACTGTTCCGCAATCGCATGCTAGAATATTATGGCACAATGCCGTTGGCGATATTAAGCACGGCATATGGATTATCTTTTCGGTTCTCCTACTTCACCTGTGTCCAGCCTGTATTTCACTGCCTACAAAGTTCATAGGTCGCACGCTACTCCACCATTACAGCGTGTGTACCCCAGGAGCATCATGGTAGATGTTGTTTTATCAAAGCGGGTGCGCTTAACAAAGTTCCGAAGTGTGATGCATGGTTGCAGGCCAACTCTGGACACCGGTGTTTCTGGATTTTTGTCCTTCATCAGCAGAGTGTAGGATGAGTGTCAGGGGTTGCTGTGCAGGCTGCCAAAGTGTTATCAGGTATGGTACCTCTCCAGGCGCGTAGGGCGTTAACCTGAGCTCGTCAGCTCGAAGGCTCAAGGGAGCCGTAGTTACGTACAAAGTTCATAGGTCGCACGCTACTCCACCATTACAGCGTGTGTACCCCAGGAGCATCATGGTAGATGTTGTTTTATCAAAGCGGGTGCGCTTAACAAAGTTCCGAAGTGTGATGCATGGTTGCAGGCCAACTCTGGACACCGGTGTTTCTGGATTTTTGTCCTTCATCAGCAGAGTGTAGGATGAGTGTCAGGGGTTGCTGTGCAGGCTGCCAAAGTGTTATCAGGTATGGTATCTCTCCAGGCGCGTAGGGCGTTAACCTGAGCTCGTCAGCTCGAAGGCTCAAGGGAGCCGTAGTTACGTACAAAGTTCATAGGTCGCACGCTACTCCACCATTACAGCGTGTGTACCCCAGGAGCATCATGGTAGATGTTGTTTTATCAAAGCGGGTGCGCTTAACAAAGTTCCGAAGTGTGATGCATGGTTGCAGGCCAACTCTGGACACCGGTGTTTCTGGATTTTTGTCCTTCATCAGCAGAGTGTAGGATGAGTGTCAGGGGTTGCTGTGCAGGCTGCCAAAGTGTTATCAGGTATGGTACCTCTCCAGGCGCGTAGGGCGTTAACCTGAGCTCGTCAGCTCGAAGGCTCAAGGGAGCCGTAGTTACGTACAAAGTTCATAGGTCGCACGCTACTCCACCATTACAGCGTGTGTACCCCAGGAGCATCATGGTAGATGTTGTTTTATCAAAGCGGGTGCGCTTAACAAAGTTCCGAAGTGTGATGCATGGTTGCAGGCCAACTCTGGACACCGGTGTTTCTGGATTTTTGTCCTTCATCAGCAGAGTGTAGGATGAGTGTCAGGGGTTGCTGTGCAGGCTGCCAAAGTGTTATCAGGTATGGTACCTCTCCAGGCGCGTAGGGCGTTAACCTGAGCTCGTCAGCTCGAAGGCTCAAGGGAGCCGTAGTTACGTACAAAGTTCATAGGTCGCACGCTACTCCACCATTACAGCGTGTGTACCCCAGGAGCATCATGGTAGATGTTGTTTTATCAAAGCGGGTGCGCTTAACAAAGTTCCGAAGTGTGATGCATGGTTGCAGGCCAACTCTGGACACCGGTGTTTCTGGATTTTTGTCCTTCATCAGCAGAGTGTAGGATGAGTGTCAGGGGTTGCTGTGCAGGCTGCCAAAGTGTTATCAGGTATGGTACCTCTCCAGGCGCGTAGGGCGTTAACCTGAGCTCGTCAGCTCGAAGGCTCAAGGGAGCCGTAGTTACGTACAAAGTTCATAGGTCGCACGCTACTCCACCATTACAGCGTGTGTACCCCAGGAGCATCATGGTAGATGTTGTTTTATCAAAGCGGGTGCGCTTAACAAAGTTCCGAAGTGTGATGCATGGTTGCAGGCCAACTCTGGACACCGGTGTTTCTGGATTTTTGTCCTTCATCAGCAGAGTGTAGGATGAGTGTCAGGGGTTGCTGTGCAGGCTGCCAAAGTGTTATCAGGTATGGTACCTCTCCAGGCGCGTAGGGCGTTAACCTGAGCTCGTCAGCTCGAAGGCTCAAGGGAGCCGTAGTTACGTACAAAGTTCATAGGTCGCACGCTACTCCACCATTACAGCGTGTGTACCCCAGGAGCATCATGGTAGATGTTGTTTTATCAAAGCGGGTGCGCTTAACAAAGTTCCGAAGTGTGATGCATGGTTGCAGGCCAACTCTGGACACCGGTGTTTCTGGATTTTTGTCCTTCATCAGCAGAGTGTAGGATGAGTGTCAGGGGTTGCTGTGCAGGCTGCCAAAGTGTTATCAGGTATGGTACCTCTCCAGGCGCGTAGGGCGTTAACCTGAGCTCGTCAGCTCGAAGGCTCAAGGGAGCCGTAGTTACGTACAAAGTTCATAGGTCGCACGCTACTCCACCATTACAGCGTGTGTACCCCAGGAGCATCATGGTAGATGTTGTTTTATCAAAGCGGGTGCGCTTAACAAAGTTCCGAAGTGTGATGCATGGTTGCAGGCCAACTCTGGACACCGGTGTTTCTGGATTTTTGTCCTTCATCAGCAGAGTGTAGGATGAGTGTCAGGGGTTGCTGTGCAGGCTGCCAAAGTGTTATCAGGTATGGTACCTCTCCAGGCGCGTAGGGCGTTAACCTGAGCTCGTCAGCTCGAAGGCTCAAGGGAGCCGTAGTTACGTACAAAGTTCATAGGTCGCACGCTACTCCACCATTACAGCGTGTGTACCCCAGGAGCATCATGGTAGATGTTGTTTTATCAAAGCGGGTGCGCTTAACAAAGTTCCGAAGTGTGATGCATGGTTGCAGGCCAACTCTGGACAC
Source organism: Lissotriton helveticus (assembly GCF_964261635.1). Classification (NCBI taxonomy): domain Eukaryota; kingdom Metazoa; phylum Chordata; class Amphibia; order Caudata; family Salamandridae; genus Lissotriton; species Lissotriton helveticus. Next base: position 1,255,288,410 of record NC_136065.1, on the reverse strand, counting down.
CGGTGTTTCTGGATTTTTGTCCTTCATCAGCAGAGTGTAGGATGAGTGTCAGGGGTTGCTGTGCAGGCTGCCAAAGTGTTATCAGGTATGGTACCTCTCCAGGCGCGTAGGGTGTTAACCTGAGCTCGTCAGCTCGAAGGCTCAAGGGAGCCGTAGTTACGTACAAAGTTCATAGGTCGCACGCTACTCCACCATTACAGCGTGTGTACCCCAGGAGCATCATGGTAGATGTTGTTTTATCAAAGCGGGTGCGCTTAACAAAGTTCCGAAGTGTGATGCATGGTTGCAGGCCAACTCTGGACACCGGTGTTTCTGGATTTTTGTCCTTCATCAGCAGAGTGTAGGATGAGTGTCAGGGGTTGCTGTGCAGGCTGCCAAAGTGTTATCAGGTATGGTACCTCTCCAGGCGCGTAGGGCGTTAACCTGAGCTCGTCAGCTCGAAGGCTCAAGGGAGCCGTAGTTACGTACAAAGTTCATAGGTCGCACGCTACTCCACCATTACAGCGTGTGTACCCCAGGAGCATCATGGTAGATGTTGTTTTATCAAAGCGGGTGCGCTTAACAAAGTTCCGAAGTGTGATGCATGGTTGCAGGCCAACTCTGGACACCGGTGTTTCTGGATTTTTGTCCTTCATCAGCAGAGTGTAGGATGAGTGTCAGGGGTTGCTGTGCAGGCTGCCAAAGTGTTATCAGGTATGGTACCTCTCCAGGCGCGTAGGGCGTTAACCTGAGCTCGTCAGCTCGAAGGCTCAAGGGAGCCGTAGTTACGTACAAAGTTCATAGGTCGCACGCTACTCCACCATTACAGCGTGTGTACCCCAGGAGCATCATGGTAGATGTTGTTTTATCAAAGCGGGTGCGCTTAACAAAGTTCCGAAGTGTGATGCATGGTTGCAGGCCAACTCTGGACACCGGTGTTTCTGGATTTTTGTCCTTCATCAGCAGAGTGTAGGATGAGTGTCAGGGGTTGCTGTGCAGGCTGCCAAAGTGTTATCAGGTATGGTACCTCTCCAGGCGCGTAGGGCGTTAACCTGAGCTCGTCAGCTCGAAGGCTCAAGGGAGCCGTAGTTACGTACAAAGTTCATAGGTCGCACGCTACTCCACCATTACAGCGTGTGTACCCCAGGAGCATCATGGTAGATGTTGTTTTATCAAAGCGGGTGCGCTTAACAAAGTTCCGAAGTGTGATGCATGGTTGCAGGCCAACTCTGGACACCGGTGTTTCTGGATTTTTGTCCTTCATCAGCAGAGTGTAGGATGAGTGTCAGGGGTTGCTGTGCAGGCTGCCAAAGTGTTATCAGGTATGGTACCTCTCCAGGCGCGTAGGGCGTTAACCTGAGCTCGTCAGCTCGAAGGCTCAAGGGAGCCGTAGTTACGTACAAAGTTCATAGGTCGCACGCTACTCCACCATTACAGCGTGTGTACCCCAGGAGCATCATGGTAGATGTTGTTTTATCAAAGCGGGTGCGCTTAACAAAGTTCCGAAGTGTGATGCATGGTTGCAGGCCAACTCTGGACACCGGTGTTTCTGGATTTTTGTCCTTCATCAGCAGAGTGTAGGATGAGTGTCAGGGGTTGCTGTGCAGGCTGCCAAAGTGTTATCAGGTATGGTACCTCTCCAGGCGCGTAGGGCGTTAACCTGAGCTCGTCAGCTCGAAGGCTCAAGGGAGCCGTAGTTACGTACAAAGTTCATAGGTCGCACGCTACTCCACCATTACAGCGTGTGTACCCCAGGAGCATCATGGTAGATGTTGTTTTATCAAAGCGGGTGCGCTTAACAAAGTTCCGAAGTGTGATGCATGGTTGCAGGCCAACTCTGGACACCGGTGTTTCTGGATTTTTGTCCTTCATCAGCAGAGTGTAGGATGAGTGTCAGGGGTTGCTGTGCAGGCTGCCAAAGTGTTATCAGGTATGGTACCTCTCCAGGCGCGTAGGGCGTTAACCTGAGCTCGTCAGCTCGAAGGCTCAAGGGAGCCGTAGTTACGTACAAAGTTCATAGGTCGCACGCTACTCCACCATTACAGCGTGTGTACCCCAGGAGCATCATGGTAGATGTTGTTTTATCAAAGCGGGTGCGCTTAACAAAGTTCCGAAGTGTGATGCATGGTTGCAGGCCAACTCTGGACACCGGTGTTTCTGGATTTTTGTCCTTCATCAGCAGAGTGTAGGATGAGTGTCAGGGGTTGCTGTGCAGGCTGCCAAAGTGTTATCAGGTATGGTACCTCTCCAGGCGCGTAGGGCGTTAACCTGAGCTCGTCAGGTGTTAAGCGCACCCGCTTTGATAAAACAACATCTACCATGATGCTCCTGGGGTACACACGCTGTAATGGTGGAGTAGCGTGCGACCTATGAACTTTGTATGTATTTCACTGCCTGACCTGTGATTTCGATTGGGCCATTGATTTGTGTCTCTGCGGACCGGTTTCTCCTGACGTCGACTTTAATCAGCTGATGACTCCTATCATTACTCACGAGTTGGTTTGTCCTGGCGAAAGGATTATGGCTGTGGCATTGATGCATGGACTACTTGGTCCCTGGAATTTACTGGCGGCAGCACAGTCTTTCTTGGAACAGAGCTTTCTTGAAAACCCACCGAGCTGTCCTCTGATGGTGATAGAGGATCCGGTGCTGGGAGAGCACGTATGTTCTTTTCCGCTTTTAAATTGGATGGCTGAACTGTTTTCGGATGAAGACGGTGACTTCCTATTGGAGGCTGTTGCAGCTTATTTTGCATACACAGTTATGTCATAGACCTTTTTCATGTTTGATATGCTGAGTACTAGCATTTCATTGACAATTCATTGACTTATTTGTCAAGTTTTTATTATTTACCTTGCCTATTGGCTTAAGACTCGATAAAGTACTTGGCTGTTTTATTTTTCTTTAGCATTAAATTTTCCTAGTTTTTAATGCTTTACCTTGCGGACCGTCCACATATAAACTTGCAATCTGCTCTCATGAGATGGCACTTCTATTATCTTATTCAGTTCGTTTCCGGATCATGAGGAGGTGTCATCTAGGTCCTGGATATCTTTACACCGTGTTAAGTTAGCATGGGCTCATTACCGGTTTAAACGCCATTTTTCCTTTTTTGCAACTTCTGCACACGACACTTAGTTGTTGCTTTAGCTTTCCACCTAGTAGTTCATCGTGGTTTACATGAGAATAATATGTTATTGGTCTACTATCTGCTTTACTTGTTAAACTATATCTGTACAGCGAGTGCTAAAGTTTCAAGAACAACACGATACAGAATTGTTATGAGGTCTGATCTCCACGACTTCATACTCATAACATAAGTGCAACTTCTGCCAATTCTGGGCATGAGGCGGGTTTTATATTGCTTTGCCGAACACACATACACAACAGTTGATGCGGTTCACATGAAGAGAGAGCTGGTGTATGCTGATGTGATTCCTTCAAATCTAAGACACTAAAGTATGGGCACGCCCTAAACCAACACAAAGAGACCTTCTTAGCAAATAATATAATATGTGTATTAGGGAGGGTGAGATATAAGCAGCCGCGGGCCGTGGAGGGAGTTACGGTGGGGCAGGGAGGCGGGGAGGGGGAGAAGCAGGGTGGAGCCCTCTCTACCTTGCCCCTCCCCCTCCCCGCCTCCCTGCCCCACCGTAACTCCCTCCACGGCCCGCGGCTGCTTATAAGTGTTGCTAACTCTTATTCATTTACAGCATGTTAACATACTGTCACCATTCGCTTTTTATGTACTAGTAACTATGCTGGTAATTTTGCTACTGATAATATGTGTACTTGTATTCTCCACCCTGCTTCTCCCCCTCCCCGCCTCCCTGCCTCACCGTAACTCCCTCCACGGCCCGCGGCTGCTTATAAGTGTTGCTAACTCTTATTCATTTACAGCATGTTAACATACTATCACCATTCACTTTTTATGTACTAGTAACTATGCTGGTAATTTTGCTACTGATAATATGTGTACTTTTATTATCTAAGGTACTACGCCTGAGAAGACGGCATTAGTAAATAAACATTTCAAATACACATCTGTTCTTCTTAACTCCATGTTCTGGTTTCTAAGAAATCTATAACGACCGACTGTTCATGAGTTCCACGTATCCTGAGGTACTATAAGTTCATATTCTGGATTGTCTAAACATTGAGAGTTTGTTATATCCAATGTGACACTGTACCTAGCTTGCTAAATAGTTTTTGATTACTAACGTGAGTTTTGGGACACCCTAATTCGCCGAGGTTCCAATCCTCTGTCCACAGTTCTGTGTGAGAACAGAAACCCTGCGACAGGGGCACCCCCGACCCTTGCTGGAGCTTCATCACACTTGCGATACAACTCCAGCAATGCATTCGCCGAGGTTCCAATCCTCTGTCCACAGTTCTGTGTGAGAACAGAAACCCTGCGACAGGGGCACCCCCGACCCTTGCTGGAGCTTCATCACACTTGCGATACAACTCCAGCAATGCGCCACCTTTACGGCACAGATACATCACGCATCTGTGCTGTTTTTGCCCCATGATGCGCCGCATTGTAAATGCAGCACACCATAGGTGACGGAACAGCGGCACAGAATGACTAACACATCCCTGGTGATGCGCCAGTCATCATAAATGTATCCCTATGCTTCTTATCTTGTTAGAGATGAACCGCCATATGTATCATCAAAGTTATTTGCATTTCCTAAATAGCGAACTTTAAGGAATAAATAGCGATTCTTTACCATTCCTAGTTTGCGATGAGCTATTTGCTAATTAGCCGAATGTAGCCCAATGAAGCCCAATGTAGCCCAATGTAGCCCAAAGATGGCCGCCAGACACACAAAAAAACAAATGTAGCCCAAATATCAGCCAGATGTAGCCCAACTATAGCCCAGTGACAGAATGACCAATCAGCTTCGCAAACCTCCGTTACGCGAAGCGGAGCGCTGTTACAGATATATATCTTTTTTTGAACGTTAATTTCTCAAAATCCACTGGAGCACATATATTGAGACCTAGCAAAGGCACATCGGGCTACCAGTCCCTAATATTTTGCCAAGTTTCGTGCAAATCCATTCAGCCGTTCAATTATTATTATTATTATTTTTTTTTGCCCCGCGGGGCCCTTTTAAAACCTCCACATCAAACCTAGGGGATCAGCGAGGATCTACTATGCCCCCTTATAGTTATTTCCCCCTTTGTTTTGACCTCCTCTTGTCTCTCGATCCTACCGAGAGACAAGATGGCGGCCGCTACGGACTGTTTGGAATGTTGACAGACGCCGGAGAACCAATCAGCTTCGCTTCACAAAGCTCCGTTGCGCGAAAAGTCCGCGAACCAGTGCGCTGCCCGGTCCGCTGTTACAGATATATATCTTTTTTTAAACGTTAATTTCTCAAAATCCACTGGAGCACATATATTGAGACCTACAAAAGGCACATCGGGCTACCAGTCCCTACAATTTTGCCAAGTTTCGTGCAAATCCATTCAGCCGTTCGGGCTAAAAGTGAGGCCAACCGCCCTATGGAAAACTCAATGTTAAAAACACGTTTTGGGACCCCCCTTTTTTCTCGGCCCCCACTGGACGAACCCCCCCCAAATTTTCAAGGGCTGCTCAGAAACAAAATGTGCCATTTTCCTGAAAATTTCAGCTAATTCCGTCCACAAACGCCAAAGTTATTAGACATAGAATTTTCAAAAAACCCATAGAGAAAAAATCCTAACTATATATACCTACTGGCGACCGCCAGTAGGTAATATATATATATATATATATATATATATATATATATATATTCTGCTGAGTTGTTCTGCTAATATATATATATATGTATATTACCTACTGGCGGTCGCCAGTAGGTATATATAGTTAGGATTTTTTCTCTATGGGTTTTTTGAAAATTCTATGTCTAATAACTTTGGCGTTTGTGGACGGAATTGGCTGAAATTTTCAGGAAAATGGCACATTTTGTTTCTGAGCAGCCCCTGAAAATTGGGGGGGGGTTCGTCCAGGGGGGGTCGAGAAAAAAGGGGGGTCCCAAAACGTGTTTTTAACATTGAGTTTTCCATAGGGCGGTTGGCCTCACTTTTAGCCCGAACGGCTGAATGGATTTGCACGAAACTTGGCAAAATTGTAGGGACTGGTAGCCCGATGTGCCTTTTGTAGGTCTCAATATATGTGCTACAGTGGATTTTGAGAAATTAACGTTTAAAAAAAGATATATATCTGTAACAGCGGACCGGGCAGCGCTCCAGGACGCGTACTTTTCGCGCAACGGAGCTTTGTGAAGCGAAGCTGATTGGCTCTCCGGTGTCTGTAAACATTCCAAACAGTACGTAGCGGCCGCCATCTTGTCTCTCGGTAGGATCGAGAGACAAGAGGAGGCCAAAGCGAAGGGGCAAATGACCATAAGGGGGCATAGTAGATCCTCGCTGACCCCCTAGGTTTGATGTGGAGGTTTTAAAAGGGCCCCGCGGGGCAAAAAAAAAAAATAATAATCATAATCGAACGGCTGAATGGATTTGCACGAAACTTGGTAAAATATTAGGGACTGGTAGCCCGATGTGCCTTTGCTAGGTCTCAATATATGTGCTTCAGTGCATTTTGAGAAATTAACGTTCAAAAACAAGATATATATCTGTAACAGCGCTCCGCTTCGCGGAGATAAAATTATATCTGTATTACCTAGCTGTTGCTAACACCAGTTAGCGACGGCTAGTAGGAGATAGCGACCATCTTGGGCCCCACTTTGCATGTGAGTGATATTTATCACTAATGACATGCAAAGTGGGCATGCCAAGATGTTAGCGACTGGAAACAGTCGCTAACATCGCTATCTCCTATTATCAACTTTTGGAAATATTCGAGATAAGCGCGAATATCTCCAAAAAGTAACAGCTGCCCTGAGCAGTTCTTAGCCATGTTATCCAATGGGAGGTGGATAACATGGCTAAGAGCATTAGCTCGGTAATGCATGAATATCGCTGAGTTTTCAGCGATATTTATGCATTGCGGTCGTTTTTTATCGTATTTGCGATAAACCTTGATAATAGCAAGGTTTATCTGCGATAATTTCTGACGGTAAAAAAATCTTTGCAATGCATCGTTAGGGATAAATATCGCTTAACTTTGGTAATATGCCCCAACGTCTGTTAACGTTCGATTAGAAGGAAATCAGGAAGTGTTGAAAAACATTGTCTGCGCCATCTTGTCTTTTTTCAAATGCCACACTTTTGTCGTGCACGGCAGCCATTTTAGATGCCTTGACCAAACCCACTCTGTGCACGCTGTCGATCCTTAGCATGGCTCCCCACCCTCGCAAGCATCTCACCCAGGCAGTGGTCACCCCCGCTCTCTGTCTTATGCATGGGTAATAAACCTCCCCCCATCTGCGCTGCTCTTCCCTGAGAATCACACCCTGTGCCCGCCCGACACCTCCCTTTCGCCCTATTCACTACCGCACCCTCTGACACTCCTTTTCCTCTGTGTCCGATTGTCCAGGCCGGTCCTAGGCTATCAGCTAGCCCTGCAGATGTAGTTTATGGCCACAGCTGTAAAGAATCACCCCTCTTCAAAGGAGTTATAGTAGATCAAGGCCCACACTCGATGAGATCCGTCACAGCAGAAGCGTTGCTATTATCTGAAAACCATCCTGTATTGTGATTGGGGAGGGGACCGAGCGTGAAGCGGAAGATTCTAGGGATGACTCTTTGTACATCAAAGTTTTTACAATTATGTGTCACATTAAAAATATATAGCACTCCGACAAAGTAGTAAGATTATAAAACTTTAATAATTTATAAATATATACAAGAAAACAAAAATAGTAATAACATATAAACATTTTTAGGGAAAAACAACGAAGTAGCGGTCGGCTGTGCGAATAGTCCCAACGCAGCACAACGTCCAGATTTCCGGCGTGGGGCGTCGCGGGGGGTGGGTCATCAGTAGCAAACTGTTGTGCGAATAGTTCCAAGGCAGCAGAACGCGCCGAAATCTAGATGACACGAAAGTGATGTCTAGTAAGTTGCCACCCAGCAAATAACGGCGTGGGGCGTCGCGGGGGGTGGGTCATCAGTAGCAAACTGTTGTGCGAATAGTTCCAAGGCAGCAGAACGATGGCACCAAGGTGATGTCCAGTAAGTTGCCGCACTGGTTTTGGTATCCTACAATGCTGCTCCGAATAACGGCGTGGGGCGCCCCGGGGGAGGCGGCGTGAACGGGCCTCTCCCGGTGGAGTGTCATCTGTTGTAGTGGGGCGCCCCTTTACCGTTTCAGTTGCCATTCCGTCTGTTTTTGGTCCACTGTGTCAAAAGCCGCAATTCAGCTGAGTTGCGCCCACTCTTGCGGTGCAGCGATAGGCGGCTGTCACAGGACTCTCAAAATGGCGGCAGGCTCTTTCTTTTTTGGGCCTGGTCCACTGAAATGGCCCTGGGACACCTTGGAAATCGGACGCTTGTCTGCTAGGTCTTGGACCCCATTCTCAAAAGCGTCCCCTCCGCCTTGAGAATTCATCAAAAGTTTTGGGGGCCCCGACTCCTGCAGGCTTCTGGTGGGGAGCGGCTGCCATGATTGCTCGCGGAATGACCACGACGGAGCTACGAGATGGTGGTGCTCTCATGCTGACGCCAGTTTAGTCTGAAACATCCAGAAACAAGGTGGGGCTTTCATCGTTTGGGAAAAAAAAAAGTTTTCATCCAATGAAAAGTGTTGTTTTTAGGTCATATGATCAAGCCTTCCATCATTAGGAAACCAAAAGTAAAATGAACCAATGAAAAGTTTTATAAACAAGTCACATGACCTGTTATGCGGCATAGGGTATAAAATGCGGAGAAAATACGTTGGCACGTGAGGCGGCGTCAGTAGCGGACCGATGTGCGAATAGGCCGAAGGCAATACAACGCGCCAAGATCCGGATGGCACCGAGGTGGTGTCCAGCAAGTTGCAGCACTGGTGTGGCCATCCTACAATGCTGAAAGTCGGCGTGGGGCGCCCCGTTGGCCTGTGAGTTTGCGTCAGTAGCGGACCGATGTGCGAATAGGCCGAAGGCAGCACAACGCGCCAAGATCCGGATGGCACCGAGGTGGTGTCTAGTAAGTTGCCGCACTGGTGTGGCCATCCAACAATGCTGAAAGTCGGCGTGGGGCGCCCCGTTGGCCTGTGAGATGGCGTCAGTAGCGGACCGATGTGCGAATAGGCCGAAGGCAGCACAACGCGCCAAGATCCGGATGGCACCGAGGTGGTGTCTAGTAAGTTGTCGCACTTCTGTGGCCATCCTACAATGTTGAAAGTCGGCGTGGGGCGCCCCGTTGGCCTGTGAGATGGCGTCAGTAGCGGACCGATGTGCGAATGGGGCCAAAGGCAGCGTAACAATATTTTTTGTATGGAAGATACCACTAGGCGTTGAGATGCCAAGATTCGGATGGCACCGAGGTGATGTCTAGCAAGTTGCTGTACTGGTGTGGTCATCCTACAATGCTGAAACTCGGCGTGGGTCGCCCCATTAGCCTGTGAGATGGCGTCAGTAGCGGACCGATGTGCGAATAGGCCGAAGGCAGCACAACGCGCCAAGATCCGGATGTCACCGTGGTGGTTTCATAGTTGAGAGGCACTTCATCTGCAGTGGGGCGCCGAGATCCGGATGGCACCGAGGTGATGTCTAGCAAGTTGCTGTACTGGTGTGGTCATTCTACAATGCTGAAAGTCGGCGTGGGGCGCCCCATTAGCCTGTGAGATGGCGTCAGTAGCGGACTGATGTGCGAATGGGGCCAAAGGCAGCGCAACAATATTTTCTGAAGAGAAGACACCAAAAGGTGCTGACATTCCAAGATCCGGATGGCACCGAGGTGGTGTCTAGCAAGCTATGCAGTTGAGTTGTGTGCGCACTTGCGGCGAATAGGTCGAAGGCAGCATAACAATGTTTTTTGAATAGAAGACACCACAAGGCGTTGAGATTCGGTTACCACCGAGGTGATGTCTAGCAAGTTGCCGCACTGGTGTGGCCATCCTACAATACTGCTCCGAATAACGGCGTGGGGTGCCCGAAGGGGGGGGGGGGAGCCGGCGTGAATGGGCCTTCCTAGGTGGAGGCTCGTCTGCTGTAGTGGGGCGCCCCTTTACCGTTTCAGTTGCCATTCAGCTGAGTTTCGGCTGCTCTTGATGCTACAGCGACAGGCGGCTGCAAGAGGACTCTCAAAATGGCGGCCTGTTCTTTGGATTTGGGCCTGGTCCACTAAAATGGCCCTGGGACACCTTAGAACTCGGACGCTCGATTTTTTTTTCCTTTCCTGTACATGCAAAAAAAGGTAAATGCCCGGTACGTTACACGCTTCATCTGCCACGATGAACTCTCCAGAGGAACCGAAAAAAAATATAGTTGTGGTAACTATACCATGCATCGTCATATGGAGAGGTGGCACTAATTAATGATAGTGCTGCATAAAAGAGAGATTTGGAGGAGAACCCCTGACCTGCTAGTACATTCATCAAAGAAGTGGCACTGAGAGCTTCAGAGGCAAGGGAAACGGTCCCAAATATTTAGAAGAACTTTGGAAAGATTAAAATGACATGTTTAGATTGTGGCAAATTAATTTCATGTGGACAGATGAGTGTTACTCTAATAAATACAGCATATGAACATCATCATAGTCGATGGTTGGTAGAGACATTTCGACTATATCCTGGACCTGCCCGTCCTCGCCCAAAATGGCGCCGGAATAAATGGGACTCGTAACTCCTTGTTGTGTACTGGTTGCAGAACCTTGAAATCACGAGATACGTATGCAGTTTTGAAGCACATGGCGGGCGGGGACGAGAATTGATTGACTATTTCGACATCCCTATTGATATTAAGTTCTGATGTGTTATTGATTACTGTACTGTTGAAAGTTCGAATTAACGTCACCCATGGTACTTGCCCGCAAATGTATATCTAGATAATTTTATTGTAACTGGCCCTGTCGTATTTTAATTATAAAATGTACGTCCACCGATTCCGTAACTGTTAGACACCTTAGTTCTTGCAACCTGATGGCCCGCCCGTTACGTTCCTCTACAGTGTAAATGTCTATTCATCATATACGATTACAGTTTGCTCTGTGGCAGGCCCACATGGTTATAGGCTCGTATTTGTATAATGAAATTTTCACAATAAAGGTTTTTAAAAGAAAACATGGTAGTAGTATATACATTGGTAAAGTTTTTAATAATAGTGACTGTTTTAGAATCATTAAAAGGCAAGTGAAATAAAGCAGACCAATTACATGAAGGGTAAAAGGTATAATACGAAGGAACGCAGTAAAGATAAATGGTCAAGGGCTGTTGTGTTTTCTATTCCTGCAACATAAAGTGATCGATAAGAATCTCATATTCAGGCGTATCGGCGACTAAGACAGCAGGTCGACCCTCTTTTGCTCAACGGCTCCGTCATGGGACGAAGAAACGCTCTTTTTCTCGAAAAAAGAATATATTTTACTTGCAGGACAGTTGTAAAATTTCCGGGAAAGTACATTAGCCTGGAACATTATAACATATATTTAAGAAAAAATAATGTTCGGAAGTAATGAAAAGCGTAATTTTTAGGTCATATGACCAAGCCTTTCATCATTACAATAAGAAAAGTAAAATGAACCAATGAAAAGTTTTATTAACAAGTCACATGACTTGTTATGCTTACGTTACGCGCTGCGCGCCCCGGATGACTTCCGGATGCGCTAACACGGCGCGTCATATGACGCATTACGCGACAACGCAGGTACAGAATATAGTCAAAATGTCTCCACCAACCAGCGGTCGGAACACAACCCCTTTCAGCAGGCTAAATAGTTCTGTTAAATGACAACAGAAGGGACAGGCAACAAGAACCATCAGTCAAAGAGGGGAGGGCTAGTTCTTCTCTACCGGGTTACATTGGGGCGCTACCGGAACTGATCGAATTGGTAGTCTACAGTGTTTCTGGATGTTTCAGACTGAAGCTGGGGTTAGCATGAGAGCAGCACCATTTCGTAGCTCCGTCGTGGTCATTCCGCAACCAATCATGGCAGCCGTTCTTTATCGTTATTTTGGGCGGGGTGGGTGGCGGAGCCGAGCTGTTTTGCAGCCATCATTGTGTGGAGTTCAGTTCATCTCACTAGTTTTGTATTTGTCATGAGGGGTTGTTCCTAATGTTTCTATTTTAGCGAGGTCAAAAAGAGATCCCATTAGTGGCCTACTGATTTTGCTCGATTCCTTTTCTTTTTTTTTACACGATTTTTCGTTATCTGCAAAGACTAAACAGAGTATTGCGACTCTGTGTTTGTTTGTAAATAGAGAATGAACCAAAGAGAACTAATTCTAAAACAGTAAATACTTGGATAACAATCAATCAAATGGAGAGAGAAGCAGGCACGACGGATTACAACGGGGGCAAAGGCCTGCGTTAACTACCTTTCACTATCTGCAAAGAGAGAGTACTCCTAATAGAAATGAGGGGGGGGGCACCATTCAAAGCAGATCAGTGTGCATAAACACGAAAATGTTTTCACTTACCACGTACTTGACATTCGACAGCTTATGATATTTGCTATTAAAAAACCATTGAAATTCACTGAAAAAACCATAGGTTATAGACCATATATAGTTAGGAATTAGCATTTAAAAAACCTTATTTTACTCACACAAAACCATTGAAATTCCATATATAGTTAGTTGCACTAACTATATATCGCGCACCCGCAATCCACTGCTGATCATGTCACATATTACATCATTCATGACATGGTCAGTGACATCACTGATGACATCACTGATGACATCTCAAATGACATCACTGATGACATCACTGATGACATCTCATTTGACATCATTCTTGTGCTAATACGATAAACCTCTTCAGACTCTAATATAACCTTAGATACACTCAGTGTATACAGACACTCACACACTGCCACTCATCCATGGAGTTACTCACACACCCAGTCAGTCATGCAAAGAAACAATCTCACCTCCATTTCTTCAACTATACAGTTAAACACACCTTACTTATTGAAACATATACTAACACATATTTACTCTCTTATACAATCCCTGATACAAGTTCACAATGATCGATACAACCACTCACTCATTCAGTGGCTCTCATGCACAGTTATTTATATATGCCAACTCTCACATGTACTGTGTTTTACATATGTACTTACTATGACATGTAGCATTGAGATATCCATTCACTCATCAATACACTCATGCACACATTCAACTGCCCATGTAGCTGTTTCCACATGCACTCTTGAACTCATACACCTAGTGAATAAACTGCTCACACATCTATGCATAGAGTCACACACCTTCCAGCCACCCCCACACAAACTCAATCTCCCATAGAAATACTTGGGCAACCAATTAATAACACATATAGCCTCTCGTATAGCTAATGATCAACACATGCAGCAGTTTACAGAACAACAGACATAATGATGCACAAATTAAGACAGTTTAGTCACTAACCCATGCATTCAGTGAGACACATTTAATCACTCACTCATACAGTCAGTCACGCACCTACTAAATCCTTCATCCAGACACTTATACATCCACTCATTCTTCAATATGTAAGACATATTTTAACTTTACAGAAACATACAGTCACTGGATGTTGTCATCAGTGATGTCATCAGTGATGTCATTTGAGATGTCATCAGTGATGTCATCAGTGATGTCACTGACCATGTCATGAATGATGTAATATGTGACATGATCAGCAGTGGATTGCGGGTGCGCGATATATAGTTAGTGCAACTAACTATATATGGAATTTCAATGGTTTTGTGTGAGTAAAATAAGGTTTTTTAAATGCTAATTCCTAACTATATATGGTCTATAACCTATGGTTTTTTCAGTGAATATATATATATATGAAGTCGTAAATCTTAAATATTGTAATATACACCATTAATATAATGTTAAATATATCTCGCTAATTTTTAATACTACATAATCTATGTAAATACATATTTATGTAAGCACACACATATATATATTATATAACACAATTAAAAAAAATATATATTTAAAAATGTTTTTGTTTAATTATTTAAATGTGCCACTATAAAAAGCAGACCATATATATATATATACATATATATACATATATATATATATATATATATATATATATATATATATATATATATATATATATATATATATTCACTGAAAAAACCATAGGTTATAGACCATATATAGTTAGGAATTAGCATTTACAAAACCTTGAAAATTCACTGCAAAAACCATAGGTTAGAGACCATATATAGTTAGCTGGACATTTTATTGACATAAAACCAATGAAATTCCATATATAGTTAGTTGCACTAACTATATATCGCGCACCCGCAATCCACTGCTGATGATGTCACATATTACATCATTCATGACATGGTCAGTGACATCACTGATGACATCACTGATGACATCTCAAATGACATCACTGATGACATCACTGATAACAACATCCAGTGATTTTTTGTTTCTATAAAGTTTAAATATGTCTTACATATTGAAGAATGAGTGGATGTGTAAGTGTCTGGACGAAGGATTTAGTAGGTGCATGACTGACTGTATGAGTGAGTGATTAAATGTGTCTCACTGAGTGCATGGGTTAGTGACTAAACTGTCTTAATTTGTGCATCATTATGTCTGTTGTTCTGTAAACTGCTGCATGTGTTGATCAGTAGCTATATGAGTAACTATATGGGTTATTGATTGATTGCCCAAGTATTTGTATGGGAGACTGAGTGTGTGTGTGGCTAGCTGGGAGGTGTGTGACTCTGTGCAGATCAATCTGTACTTGTATCAATGATTGTATAAGAAGGTAAGTATGTGTTAGTATATGTTTGAAAATGTAAGGTGCTCTATGTTTAACTGTATAGACAAGAAAATGGAAGTCTCATTGATTCTTTACAGGACTGACTAGGTGTGTGAGTAACTCCATGGATGAGTGGCAGACTGTGAGTGTCTGTATAGGTGTATGAGTGCATATGATAGTGTTGTAAAGATGAGTGATTGTATGTATGAATGATTGTATGGGTGAATGAGTGAAGGTGTGTGTAGACGTAGCAATCAGTGAGTGCGTATGTAGTAACTAGTATTGGTGTGTCAATGGTTTCAAAAATTATACTCTTTTTAACACTGGGTGAAACAGAGGTTATATTAAAATGTGAGGAGATGCATTGTATTGTCACATGAATGATATCATCAGTGATGTGGTCATTGATGTCAAATGAGATGTCATCAGTGATGTCATCAGTGATGTCATTTGAGATGTCATCAGTGATGTCATCAGTGATGTCACTGACCATGTCATGAATGATGTAATATGTGACATCATCAGCAGTGGATTGCGGGTGCGCGATATATAGTTAGTGCAACTAACTATATATGGAATTTCATTGGTTTTATGTCAATAAAATGTCCAGCTAACTATATATGGTCTCTAACCTATGGTTTTTGCAGTGAATTTTCAAGGTTTTGTAAATGCTAATTCCTAACTATATATGGTCTATAACCTATGGTTTTTTCAGTGAATTTTCAAGGTTTTGTAAATGCTAATTCCTAACTATATATGGTCTATAACCTATGGTTTTTTCAGTGAATTTCAATGGTTTTTTAATAGCAAATATCATAAGCTGTCGAATGTCAAGTACGTGGTAAGTAAAAACATTTTCGTGTTTATGCACACTGATCTGCTTTGAATGCTGCCCCCCACCCCTCATTTCTATTAGGAGTACTCTCTCTTTGCAGATAGTGAAGGGTAGTTAACGCAGCCCTTTGCCCCCTTTGTAATCCGTCGTGCCTGCTTCTCTCTCCATTTGATTGATTGTTCTCTTTGGTTCATTCTCTATTTACAAACAAGCACAGAGTCGCAATACTCTGTTTAGTCTTTGCAGATAGCGAAAAATCGTGTAAAAAAACAAAAGGAATCGAACAAAATCAGTAGGCCACTAATGGGATCTCTTTTTGACCTCGCTAAAATAGAAACATTAGGAACAACCTGTTGAAAATAGCAATGCGTATGTACATAAGCGGCGTTCATTTGTGTTCACAGTACCCCTTGTTGATTGTTTCAATCGAGCATTGAATTGTTCGAAGTTGGTTCTCTTAAGGATCTTCTCTGCCTGCAAACGAGGAAGAATAGGAATATTCTCTCTCCCTTTGCAGATAGTGAAGGGTAGGTAACGCAAGCCTTTAACACGTCGTACCTATTTCATTCCTCATTGATTGATTGATTGTCCGAACATTGACTGTTTGGGAATTAGTTCTTTTTGGAGGTATTCCCTGTTTGCAAATAAACGTAGGAAAATCTTTGCAAGTAGTGAAAGGGTACGTAATGCGGACCTTTCTCCCCCGTTGTAATCTGTCATGCCTATCTACTCCCCACTGATTGATGCACCTGTTTCACCCGGACCATTTACTAGAGATACGTTATCTGGCCCGACCAGAGAGCACCCCTAGTGAAAAGGACATATGCAATAATAACGAAGTGATCACTGTATCCTGTTAACAGAAACTTTAGCATGAAACAACCTGGAAAGAAAAGAATAGGAAAACGAAAATCAGTAGGCCACTGATGAACATGAACTTTTATTAAACAACGAACAAAGAAACGATAACATAACGTAATGATAAAACCTATTAATGTCCTAGAAACAAGAAAACGTTAAAATATGCCAGTGGTGAGAGACCAGAAAAACAGTAAGAGAAACCAAATCACCCCTCGCTGTCCCACCGCCTGCCACGCCAAAAAAATCGATAGACTAGGGAAAATGCAAGTCAGTAGAACATCCGCCCCCACTCTGGAAACTTCCAAGGTGGGGCAGGGTTGCGGCTACGCCCAGCCGGGAGCAGCCCATATAAGGCAGGTCCTGCTGCCACGCCTCGGCCAGGAGATCCTAACGTAGGGTGTAGCCGGAGGAGAGGCCGAGGCCAGCGGGACCCGGCCAGGGGATTGCCTTTACAACGCTGAACAGTTGCAGGGGGGGGAATGTCTCCTCGACCCTCCCGTCTCTCTCCCAGTCCGGCCGCGGTGGCCCTTGAGAGTTGCAGGTACTCCCGCCACATGCTCTTCCGGTCCGGCCACCAACGGTCGGGGGGCCGAGGACGACGGGATCCGGCTGCAGCCGATAAACCAAGAAACCCGTTCATGGGGCCAGAGCCAGGGGCGTCCGGCCGACATCTACCGGAAGCCCGGACCGAAGACGGACGGGACACTTCTTCTTTCTTGAATAATGGCTGCGACAACACTGGGGGGGGATTTCTTGCACATGCCTCCGACCCCCCCCCCCCCTCGTCCTCATCGCCTGGTCCGGCCATAACAAATCTCAAGCGAGACGCCGTGGGGTGCACTGGGAGGGAGAGACGGTGCGAACAGGCCTCTCCCGCCTCCCCAGGTGGAGGCTTCCCAGCTGCACCCTCAGCGCTCCAGGCGCCCGGAAAAGGGTTCTTCCACTGTGGCCATGCTGCAACGTCTCGCCCGGCAGGGTGGAGCCCGTCCGCTCATTTGACCCCGCGATCGCCAGTAGCTACCGAACTTTCAAAATGGCGGTCGACCTGGCAAGAGCGGGCCCAGCATAAAGAAATGGCCCGGTCACTGCTTGACTCCACCACCGTAGTCCTCCACGACCTTGAAGATTCTAGAGGAGCCGCGGGAGTCTCCGACCCCCGATGGGGAATGACTGCCATGATCGCCCGTGGAGTGACGAAACTGTATCCGCGGGACGTCGGCGCTCCCATGCTGGCGCCAGCCTCACTTTGAATTACTAGAATCCTGCAGACCTCAGTTCCGGTGAAAGCACAGTGTGACCCGGTAGGAAAAATTGTTGCACCCCCTCCCCTTTTTCACTGATAGTTCAAACCACCGATCCTTTCCTTTGCCCTTTTAACGGAACTTTGGACTGCCTCCCCCTCTTTTACATTTTCTAGAGAAAAGAAAACATTAACCACTACATTAGCATAGCAGTTGACACCAGAACTGTTTTCAAATTTAAAACCAACAACATCTTCAACAAAATCCTTTTTGTTTCTGCTGTGACCCTGCTACAGCACAGGCATTGTCCCCAGCAGTAATTCTGCGATGCCGGTAAGAATAGCTGTGGTGCCTACTGGACTCACTCACCCCCGCGGCGCCCCACGCCGTTATTTGCTGGGCGGCAACTTACTAGACATCACTTTCGTGCCATCTAGATTTCAGCGCGTTCTGCTGCCTTGTAACTATTCGCACAACAGACCGCTACTGACAAGAATATTTCATTATTGGTGCTGTCAATTTCAATAAATCTATTGGATAATTCAAAAGAAATTGCCACGGTCTCTTCGTTGTTTAAATGTTTTTACTGTTTTTGTTTTGTTGTATATATTTATATGTTATTAAAGTTTTATATTCCTACTACTTTGTTGGAGTGCTACATATTTTTAATGTGACACATAATTGTAAAAACTTTGATGTACCAAGAGTCATTCCTGGAATCTTCCGCTTCAGGCTCGGTCCCCTCCCCAATCACAATACAGGATGGTTTTCAGATAGTAGGAACGCGTGTGGTGTGACGGATCTCATCGGGTGTGGGCCTTGATCTACTATAACTCCTTTGAAGAGGGGTGATTCTTTACAGCTGGGGCCATAAACTACATCTGCAGGGCTAGCTGATAGCCTGGACAATCGGACACAGAGGAAGAGGAGTGTCAGAGGGTGCGGTAGTGAATAGGGCGAAAGGGAGGTGTCGGGCGGGCACAGAGTGTGATTTTCAGGGAAGAGCAGCGCAGATGGGGGGAGGTTTATTGCCCATGCATAAGACAGAGAGCGGGGGTGACCAGTGCCTGGGGAAGATGCTTGCGAGGGTGAGGAGCCATGCTACGAATCGACAGCGTGCAGAGAGTGGGTCTGGTCAAGACATCTAAAATGGCTGCCGTGCACCACAAAAGTGTGGCATTTCAAAAAAGGCAAGATGGCGCAAACAATGTTTTTCAACACTTCCTCATTTCCTTCGAATCGAACGTTAACAGACGTTGGGGCATATTACCAAAGTTAAGCGATATTTATCGCTAACGATGCTTACCAACGAATTTTTTACCGCTAAGCATCGTCAGAAATTATCGAAGATAAACCTTGCTATTATCAAGGTTTATCGCAAATGCGATAATAAACGGCCGCAATGCATCAATATCGCTAAAAACTCAGCGATATTCATGCATTACCGAGCTAATGCTCTTAGCCATGTTATCCACCTCCCATTGGATAACATGGCTAAGAACTGCTCAGGGCAGGTGTTACTTTTTGGAGATATTCGCGCTTAGCGCGAATATCTCCAAAAGGAGATAGATATCTTGCATGTTGTAATGCAAGTTATTGTGGTATATGGAACTCATACCATAATCTCTCAGGAAAGCAGAAACTGATCCTTTTGGGACCGCCTAAAAAGGCCTAGGGGGTGAGGAGTACTCTACTTTGCCCCCTTTTCACGTTCCGAACTATTTTATTTTACTCTCTTCTGTAATTACACAAAATAGCAGCGATAAGATGCATCGGAGACACAGTGAGAGAAAGGAGGCCGGAGATGAAGAAGAGATGTCAAATACACATTGGAGATAATATAGTGGCAGAAGGGAAGTAAATATGAGTAAACTTACCATGTAACATAAAAATGTTGCACTCTATACTATAAGTCTCATTTTATACTACAATCACTTCGCTACAACCTCATAAATTAAAAATAAAAATGAATAATGTCTCAAACAATTTTTGATTTCTAAATATAAATTTATTCTTCAGAATTTTCTAAATTTGAAAGAACTAGTAACATGTCCTCATCAGCAATGTCCTCATGAAAAGTCTGCAATGATGATTCTTGTAACTCTATGGTCTCCAAACATTCGATAAATTCGCCATCAAGAGATTGATCAAAAAAATCATTCAAGTCATCTCCTCCTTGTGACAATATTTCATTATTGGTGCTGTCAATTTCAATCAATGTAGTGGAATCATTCAAGTCATCTCCTCGTGACAATATTTCATTATTGGTGCTCTCAATTTCAATCAATGTAGTGGAATCATTCAAGTCATCTCCTCCTTGTGACAATATTTCATTATTGGTGCTGTCCATTTCAATCAATCTAATGGAATCATACAAGTCATCTCCTCCTTGTGACAATATTTCATTATTGGTGCTCTCAATTTCAATCAATGTAGTGGAATCATTCAAGTCATCTCCTTGTGCCAATATTTCATTATTGGTGCTGTCCATTTCAATCAATCTAATGGAATCATACAAGTCATCTCCTCCTTGTGACAATATTTCATTATTGGTGCTCTCAATTTCAATCAATGTAGTGGACAATTCAAAAGAAATTGCCACGGTCTCTTCATTGTGAGCCATTTTATTTTGAAATTGCTTGCTATAAATTGCAGAAAAAAATAATCACTTTCATTTATCGTTTTTAGTAATACATAATATAAAGCTAACTTTATCAAGTATTTAGTATAACAGAAGGACTGCAAATAAATAACAGAAAACATTTTTCAAATTATCTTCAAGTGTACAACATAGTTCCCCTTACAAATTAACAACTCACCTTTTTAAAAGTAGGAGAAGTGTTAGTACTGTGTAAATCAAACACCAGAAATTCACCACCAAAAATTCCTCACAAATGTACCTCAGACAGTAGTATCACAAAATGGCTGTGGTTTCCTCTCATTTGAAATATATACATAACCAATTAACTTTCATCACACACAAATACAAAACCAAACTAACATTTTAATTGGTTCTAAATTTCAACACTTTCAAATGTGTTTTCCCCATGCAATTTTCCATAGGACATTTACATACGTCTACAGCCTGAATGGCTGAACGGAATTACACCAAACTTGGCAAAATGGTACATCAAACCTAAGAGGTCAGGAAGGATCTACTATGCCCCCTTATGGTCATTTCCCCCTTCGCTTTGGCCTCCTCTTGTCTCTCAATCCTACCGAGAGACAAGATGGCGGCCGCTACGGACTGTTTGGAATGTTGACAGACGCCGGAGAACCAATCAGCTTCGCAAAGCTCCGTAACGCGAAAAGTACGCGAAGCGGAGCGCTGTTACAGATATATATCTTTTTTTGAACGTTAATTTCTCAAAATCCACTGGAGCACATATATTGAGACCTAGCAAAGGCACATCGGGCTACCAGTCCCTAATATTTTGCCAAGTTTCGTGCAAATCCATTCAGCCGTTCGATTATTATTATTTTATTTTTTTTTGCCCCGCGGGGCCCTTTTAAAACCTCCACATCAAACGTAGGGGGTCAGCGAGGATCTACTATTCCCCCTTATGGTCATTTGCCCCTTCGCTTTGGCCTCCTCTTGTCTCTCGATCCTACCGAGAGACAAGATGGCGGCCGCTACGGACTGTTTGGAATGTTGACAGACGCCGGAGAACCAATCAGCTTCGCTTCACAAAGCTCCGTTGCGCGAAAAGTACGCGTCCTGGAGCGCTGCCCGGTCCGCTGTTACAGATATATATCTTTTTTTAAACGTTAACTTCTCAAAATCCACTGTAGCACATATATTGAGACCTACAAAAGGCACATCGGGCTACCAGTCCCTACAATTTTGCCAAGTTTCGTGCAAATCCATTCAGCCGTTCGGGCTAAAAGTGAGGCCAACCGCCCTATGGAAAACTCAATGTTAAAAACACGTTGTGGGACCCCCCTTTTTTCTCAGCCCCCCCTTGACGAACCCCCCCCAAATTTTCAAGGGCTGCTCAGAAACAAAATGTGCCATTTTCCTGAAAATTTCAGCCAATTCCGTCCACAAACGCCAAAGTTATTAGACATAGAATTTTCAAAAAACCCATAGAGAAAAAATCCTAACTATATATACCTACTGGCGACCGCCAGTAGGTAATATATATATATATATATATATATATATATATATATATATATATATATATAATCAGTATCCCGGAGTGACAGGAGCGAGGTGCCTGAAAGGAGAAAAACGGATGGTTTGTTGCCTGTTGTGTGCGCTCCTGAGCTCATGAGTAATTTGTTGAACAAAATAGGGACACGGCGGCCCTGCCGTAAGGAGCAGCACCATCCTTGGAGGGCGAGGAGGCTGCAAGCTCGGAATTGTTCTTGGGTATGATATGCAGCACAGACAACAAGGTGAATTACTTGCTTCTTGAGGTCTGGGGCCCACTCAGGGCGAATGTAATACCAGTGCAGGTTAATGCACATGGGACTTACTCAAAGGTAAACAACTGTTCTTAATTGGACTAAAAGTACCAGCATGCACTAAAAAAGAAATGCACGCAGCAATATAATTAAAATGGGCTTGCAGAACTTCCGGTGTGCCTAATTTGCATATTGACCTTTGATAAAGAGGGAGATCCTTGAAACGCGTCAGGTCTAATCAGTAACCCGGAGTGACAAGAGCGAGGTTCGTGAAAGGAGAAAACCGGATGGTGTGTTGCCTGTTGTGTGCACTCTTGAGCACATGGGTAATTTGTTGAACAATATATATATATATATATACTGAAGGCCCTGCTGCATTAGTGACCCGGACTTTTCACTGGCCAATGTGAGAGAATCGAGGTATTTCACTTCCACTAGGGTGCATTATTGTCGTAATGACGGCCCCTACTCTACTGCGGTTTTATTTCATTTGGTAGCAGCAGTCCATGGCCGTGGACGTTGGACTTCATATGGGGGATTACTTGCATCACCTACCTGCAGAGTAACTACACGCCCGCACCAATGTGTTTTACTGCTTCCCCATGCCGCCAACCCAGATACATAATCATGATGTCCTCTGGGAGTTGTAGTTGGGACATTCAGCGCAACGAACAACAGGTGTGCTGACTCATTTCCATGATTGGGGGAGGAGAATTCAGGGTGAGTAAGCATATATTAAGCAGCAGGATTGGGCAAACATGAAGCAGGACTCCATGCAGTGCAGGGCGCTGTTTGCTTTATGCTGAAATGCATTCGCCGCCACTGTGTTGTTCCGAATAAAGCGTGTTTCCTTCCTGAAATCCCCTCTGGCCTCTGATTTCTTCGCTGGGAGAGATGTGGTGTCATATTTGCTGCGCTGGCCAGGGGTGCAGAACAGAAGGCCCTGCTTCATAAGCGACCCGGACTTTTCACTGGCATCACGTTGTTTGACAGCGTTCATGGCTCGGGGGACCGAGATGTCCGGAGACCACCAATTTTGAATAAGGCCAATGTGAGAGAATCGAGGTATTTCACTTCCACTAGGGTCCAATATTGTCGTAATGACGGCCCCTACTCTACTGCGGTTTTATTTCATTTGGTAGCAGCAGTCCGAGGGGACCCAGCGAGGTGGCCGTGGACGTTGGACTTCATATGGGGGATAACTTGCATCACCTACCTGCAGAGTAACTACAAGCCTGCACCAATGTGTTTTACAGCTCCCCATGCCACCAACCCAGATACATAATCATCATGTACTCTGGGAGTTGTAGTTGGGACATTCAGCGCAACGAACAACAGGTGTGCTGACTCATTTCCATGATTGGGGGAGGAGAATTCAGGGCGAGTAAGCATATATCAAGCAGCAGGATTGGGCAAACATGAAGCAGGGCTCCATGCAGTGCAGGGCGCTGAAGAAGGCCTTATGCTGAAATGCATTCGCCGCCACTGTGTTGTTCCGAATAAAGTGTGTTTCCTTCCTGAAATCCCCTCTGGCCTCTGATTTCTTCGCTGGGAGAGATGTGGTGTCATATTTGCTGCGCCGGCCAGGGGTGCAGAACAGAAGGCCCTGCTGCATAAGCGACCCGGACTTTTCACTGGCATCACGTTGTTTGACAGCGTTCATGGCTCGGGGGATCGAGATGTCCGGAGACCACCAATTTTGAATAAGGCCAATGTGAGAGAATCGAGGTATTTCACTTCCACTAGGGTGCATTATTGTCGTAATGACGACCCCTACTCTACTGCGGGTGTATTTCATTTGGTATCAGCAGTCCGAGGTGACCCAGCGAGGTGGCCGTGGATGTTGGACTTCATATGGGGGATTACTTGCATCACCTACCTGCAGAGTACCTACACGCCCCCACCAATGTGTTTTACTGCTCCCCATGCCGCCAACCCAGATACATAATCATGATGTACTCTGGGAATTGTAGTTGGGACATACAGCGCAACAAACAACAGGTGTGCTGACTCATTTCCATGATTGGGGGAAGAGAATTCAGGGCGAGTAAGTATATATCAAGCAGCAGAATTGGGCAAACATGAAGCAGGACTCCATGCAGTGCAGGGCGCTGATGAAGGCTTTATGCTGAAATGCATTCGCCGCCACTGTGTTGTTCCGAATAAAGCGTGTTTCCTTCCTGAAATCCCCTCTGGCCTCTGATTTGTTCGCTGGGAGAGATGTGATGTTATATATATATATACATATACATATACATATACATATATATATAATTTCTTTACATGAAGGATAAAAAATATTAATAATTCAATTCCAAAACATTAAATAAAATACTAAACAAATAAAATACAAAAACAAAAAAACATAGAAAATTAAAAACAATTATAAACATTTAGAAATAAAAATATAAACAAATACTATAAAATAAACATTATTACCAAATATCAACAATACATATTTTTTAAAAATATTTCAAAATGTGTTTGTCTGGGAATAATATACACCAGTGTTTCCCAAACTGGGGATCCTGGACCCCAAAGGGGTCCGTGACACATTCCCAGGGGGTCCACAGGCAGCAGTTTTAAAAGCACTGCAAAGTTCTTTGTAGAATTAGCAGTTTTCGAGCAACAATAAAAGTGTCAAGATAACACGAGTGATTAATGTACCTGCTGGAGAGAGATGAGAGTTTTGTCCAGTGGCAGGTTTGACTTATCTAATGTAGTAGCACAGAGGGTTAATATGCCTGCTGCAAAGAACGTGTACCATGCATTTTAAAAAACAGTATTTTATGTGCATAGGTCAGTGGGTTGCTGCTTTTGTCACAGAGATTCTTTTGTTACTGTGCAGCTCATAAGACACCAGCATAATCTAGCACAGTGACCTATAAACGGTCATCAAAGAGCTGCTTACACACTGCATGGTACAAGTTAGTAACTAGTTTTTTCCCAGTCTTTCATTATCCTGATGATGTTGTACAAGTTATTTACCTTCGGTAACGATGTATCTGGTAGAGACGATTCTAGCCGCAGATTCCTTAACGTAGAATTATCCCCAGGCGTAAGACTGGATCCGGACATTTTTTGCCCAACATCCCTGCGTGCCGGGAGGACGGCATCATGCGACTCCGTCCAGGCGTCGTCCGCGTACGTGGTGTCAGAGAGGTCACATAAGTCCCACCCCGGCGCGCCTACGTCAGTTTTCTTCGGAGAACGTTTCCGCACCACAATGCGGAGCCATCAGACAACTGTGGTATTATGGGAACAGTGCACGAAAGACCAGAAAAAAATGAAAAAAATACAGTGACGAACAACACCATAAGGGAAGACAAAACTGCAGCAGCCAAAGGCAGGGAAAGAAAAATAACAGAGTACAGCCCCAAACAGCCACCGCGCCAGGATGTACGCAGCTCCCTCTGCAGACAAGGAACGCATGCAAAGTTGTCATGACAACATACAGTAGGACTACAACCCCAACCAGGAACAACGATGGGGAAACTGGTCTCAAGACAAACAGGAATGACAAATCTCCATGGGGACCCCATCACAGACTGCGGCCACCTCCCCAAGGGACAAGGGCACGATGAGATGACCCCAACTTAGAAGGTAGCAGAGGGACCAGAACCCTAGTAACCAAGGGGAGGGGGAGGGGGGTAGAGAAGGCAAGCCCCTAACCTGGACCAGAGCAGAGGGGCACAGGAGAATATAAAACTTCATCCTCTAAAGAGGCAAGAGGAGGAAGGAACAAAAACAGAACAAATCATCCTGTTAAAAGAGCGAAAGAATGCACTCACAGAAGATACCGCCACCCACCGGGATGCGAGTGCAGAAGACCAAGCCTAAGGCCCTCACAGAACGGGGAGGAAGGGCGGGCAGTGAAGGAATCTGCGGCTAGAATCGTCTCTACCAGATACATCGTTACCGAAGGTAAGTAACTCGTACATCTGATAGAGACTACTAGCCGCAGATTCCTTAACGTAGAATAGATACCCTAGCCATACCCACAGGGAAGGAGGGTCTGCGAAAGGGCCCCACCGGCCTGAACATAACAGAGGGCCCCACAGGGGACCAGGCCAACGGACAAGGTGAAGAGCTCGTCCCCGCAGGCAAGGGGAACCCCCATAGCAGAACGCCACTGATCCCACGGGGGCGGGGGAAGAAGAAAGGAGAAAGAGGAAACCCATTCCTCCCAACCGAGGAATCAAGGCAAGGCAAGGGGAGGCTGAGGCACCCTACGTCCTTACGGGCTACAAAACGGCCATCCAAGGCCAAGGCAAGGAAGGGGAAGAAGAGCAACCCAGAGGCTCCAAGGAGACAGGGAGAAAGAAGGAATAACAGCCCGGGACACCCAGGAAAACCAGTAGGCTGTGTCCCAAAAGAGGGAGGAACACAAGAGCCTACCCAATTCCCAGGCCAGCGAACATGAGCGTGAAGAAGGCCCGGACACACCACAGAGAGGAGTACGTACACATGACCCACAAGGAGCAGACCAGAGTCACGACCCAGGCCGCAGACAACAGGTCAGACCTGATGAACAACGCAGCAACCCCAGAGAAGGACACCTCGGGGCGCCACCTAGGCATTCACATCCAGCACAAGGAAATTGCACCTGCAAGTACATAATCGCCATGGAGGGCAGAGGCCTGAATGCAACCACAACTCCCCAGCACATAACGAGCTATATAACAGCTACCAGTACCCCACATAGGGTATGTTAGTCCTAAACATGGGAACTCTCTTAGGAAGAAACCTCTGCAGCAGAGGACAACCGAAAGAGCTACAGGGGGAAAAAACGCAGAAGGCTTGTCCAGCAGCCCAGAGAAGAACAGGAGGCTTAATCGCAGGGCGACCCTGGTGTAAACAACCTTCAACAAAGCACACACAAGAAGGGCTGGCCAGCAGCCAACTGAGCCACAGTCCCAACAAGAGGACTCTCAGGTACAAGAAGCACACAGGGCACACAACGGGGGCGACTCGCCCCAATGAAAGGACAACTCACAAAATCCAGACCAACCCACAGGTTACTGAGGAGGAGAAGGAGTAGGAGGAGGAGGTGGAGGGGAGGCCTGAAGAACCGCCAAGAACCTCCGGATGGCTGAGTCTGCTGGTACGTGGAACAAGAGAGTGCCATCAAAGGGAAGATCCACCAGCTGTTCCCGCACATTCTCCGGGAACACACTGTCCCGAAGCCAAGCATGGCGCAAAGGGCAACCGAAGAAGCCATGGCACGACCAAGCACCTCCGAGATGTCTGGAGCGGAGTGAAGAATAAACGCCGCCAGCTCCTGGTCATCTAACGCATGGTGGTGCAAGTCCACACTACCACCCTCCTGAGAAGCTGCAGATCCAATGGATTCCGCCCAGTCCCAAAAGCAAGATGTGGCCCTAGCCAACACACATAAATTGTTAAGGGCCCGCAGAGCCGCGCTGGTTGATGCAAACATAGGGGTCGATTATGATTGCGGTGAATCCGCATCCTCCGGGCCGGTGGAAGCCACCGCCGGCCCGGAGGATGCAGATTCACCGCCGCGGACCCTGAAAACATCCCCGCCAGATCATGATGGCGGTGGGATCAACGGCAGACAGCAGGTCCGTCCGCCGCTGATCCGCGGGGTGTTGACCGCAATTTGGTGGCGGTGTCTGCAAGACACCGCCAGCCAAATTACGATGTGTGTGCAGACATGCCTTTCCGCGGCGTATTTTCCGCCGTGGAAAAGCATGTGGAGATTTGCTTCTGGGGGGCCGCCGCAATGTTAACTATACGGGATGTGACCGCCAGGGTGGCAGTCACATCCTAATTCCTCGGGGGTGGCGGACGGACGCAAGTCCGGCCGCCATCCTAATCGACGTCATATTGCGGCCCCAGGAGTCCAGCCAACGGGCCTCCCAGGAGGGTGGAGCCAACAGCGACAGCAGGAAAGGAAAGGTGGTCCACAAAAGGAGGCCACTGGCAGAGGGGTGGAGGGAAAGACACGCCGGGTCAAGCGGCGCTGGAAGGTGCCGGTGCAGAAGGTGTTGGGGCACCAAATCCCCCGTGGTGGGGCGCCCCCAAGTCCCCTTCAGATAAGAATGAAGCGAACCTTCAAAGGGGAGCAGCAGCTCCCTCCCACCAGAGCCCTGGTGCAGAACCTCCAAAAGATGATTCTCAGGGAAATGGGCAGCCTTATCTCCCATGCGCAAAATTCCCACAGCCGTGGAAACACCGCGAGTAAAGGTAGCACCCATCTCCATAGGGCCCAGCGGTGGAAAAAGCAGCTCCTCCGTGGGCGACGGCTGCAAACTAAGACGGCCATCCCCTAGACCAAGCGGAGCGGGAAAGGGCCAGGCCCAAAAAGAAGAAAGAGGCACCGAAGAGTGGAGGACCTGTGGTTACTCCGGTGAAAACCGTGGCCGCAGCGATGGCAAGGAGCCGTCTTTTGATGACGTTGGGGAGAAAGCCACGACGTGGTGGCCTGTCTCCGGCGAGGACAACACCAGCAGATGCCCAACCTCTGGGGAAGAGGGGTTGTCCAAGGACGAATCCACGATCTGACGCCTGTACGGTGCTGTAGAGTCCGCAACCTGGAGCAGGGCGTTGTCGTCGTCCAACACCACAGGAGACACCGGACAGGCATCCACCCCGTCACACGGCGCCGGGGACCGGGGCATGGCTGGAGCCGAGGTGGTCAAGGGGCGGTGCCGCCGACTCGACCTCCGATGAGGCAGCCGCCTGCGTGGAGGAACGAGAAGCACCTGGAGAGCGACAAGGAGTCCCTCACCAGCCTCGACCCATGGGGGCGAGAGAGGTCCGCCAACCCCCACAGAGGCACCAAGGCCGACTTGACCTCCGGTGAGGCAGCCGCATGGGCGGAGGGATGAGAGGGACCCGGGGACTGACGAGGGGTCCCCCGCCAGCCTCGACCCACGAAGGGACGAGAGGGGCCCACTGACCCCTGTGGTGCCACCGAGACCGTCTTGACCTCCGATGAGGCAGCCGCCTGCGTGGAGGGATGAGAAGGGCCCGTGAGAGACGAGGGGTCCCCTTCCAGCCTCGACCCAAATAGGCACGAGAGGGATCCGCCGACCCCTGTTGGCACCACCAGGGCCAGCAGCTGCCTGTGCCGTAGCGGCACCACCTCATCCTCAGACAGAATCACCACCTGTCGAAAGGGCCGAGGGGGCTGGGGGAGCCCCGGCGACCTCCCGCGACACCACAGGGACTCCCGCAGGAGTTTGCGGCGAGGCAGAGGTGCTGTGGTCCGAAGGGGGGACCCCCGAAGGGCCGCACCACATCCTACAAGCCTGGAGCCGCACCAGTCAGTGCCGGGCCCGAAGCTGCCGGCAACGCCGCAGATGGCCCCGCATGGCGCAAGTGATCCGCCGACATCCCAGGGGGTGAAGGAGGAGGAGGAGAAGCCAGCGAGGCCTGCAAAGCCACCGCATATATCTCCATCTGGGATCTCGATGCCCCCTCATCGGGAAACAGTGGATAGGGGGACGATATGAGGGGCCGCATCACCCGTGGAGAGCCCACGCCCCCAACAGCCGGGAAACCAGCCCTCGGGGACAAAGTGTGACAGTTACCAACAGGGGAGTGACTCTCTTGCAGCTCAGGAGAGGGATGAGGATGACGATGATGATGGCCGCTCCGAAAACCTTCTGCAGAAGCTGAGCGAGGCGACGAAGCCGATCTGGACATGCGAGTCGAGATACGTTTCATCCGGCGTTCCCGCCGTGACTTCGGCTTCAACCGTTGACACGCCTCGCAATCAGTGGAGCCGTGATCCTCCTCCAAGCACCACATGCAAATGAGATGACGGTCCGTCGCCGACATCAAGAATCCACAAGCCTGAAGGCTTCCACGCACTGTTCCCCCAACACACGAAAGATCGAAGGGAAAGCCTAAACAGGCCCAGAGCATGAAACGGTTCTGCGCTGCACACGGAAAAGGAAGAAACTGACATAGGCATGCCGGGTTGGGACTTATGTGACCTCGCGGACGTCACGTACGTGGACGACGCCTGAGCGGAGTCGCGTGATGCCGTCCCCCCTGCGCGCAGGGATGCTGGGCAAAAAAAATCTCCGGATCCAGTCTCACGCCTGGGGATAATTCTACGTTAAGGAATCTGTGGCTAGTAGTCTCTATCAGATGAAGGAGTTTATTTGTGTGGACAGACATTTTTATTGTTAGTCAGTGGTAACCACTGTGTTATGTTCTGAATCCCGAGTTAGTGCTTTTCCAAACCAAGCACTCTTTAAAAATGCCTACCAGTATGAATGACATGTGAATCCTACACCGTGTAGTCCCCTTTACCTTATGTAACATTTTCGCTACAATGATTTACAAGTATGATTCATTGTCTCTATAGGTGTGTGATGTAAAGTGCTCTGACATCATACAGTGGTAGGAGGGATGCTATAAAACAAATGAAATACATGTGATAGGTGTGCTATGGGGAAATGAGAGGCACTGTTGAAGGGTGATAATAAGGGAATCATTGAAGAACCCCAACAAAGATTGTTCTATCCTGGTGCATAGCAAGATCATCATTTACTAATCTTTAAAAGCTAATACAATTCAATATATAATGATAAATGTGTTATAGAATGCACCATTGTATCCTAAATTTTCTTGGGGGGGAGAGCCTCCCAAAGTCCCCTTTGTAGTGGCCAGGCTCACTCACTTCACTTGCTGTGCACTGTATGGGGACTGGTCTGAAAACATTTGCCGGGCTGCTTTGGGTTTCCACTCTGGCCCTGGCAGGAGCAGGAGCCTTGTACTGCAAAATAAAACTAACCATTTAAAATGTAATCATGGAGATGCTGTACCAACCTTCCCATTAAAATGTTCAGTTTTTTTGCAAACTCTTTCAATATAAAATACTAAAAGCCTTAGTAATTTGAGTATTTGTTTTGTGTGCACGTGTGTTTTT
This sequence comes from Lissotriton helveticus, assembly GCF_964261635.1. Taxonomy (NCBI): domain Eukaryota; kingdom Metazoa; phylum Chordata; class Amphibia; order Caudata; family Salamandridae; genus Lissotriton; species Lissotriton helveticus. The sequence goes on along the minus strand of NC_136065.1, from coordinate 1,255,257,345 downwards.
TTTTCTTCGAATTACTCTGTTAATGTTTGAAAATTAAATCCTAGAAATTGCTGGGGGTCCCCAGCTTCCAGTGGTGAGTCAATGGGGGTCCTCAGGAGTCAAAAGTTTGGGAACCACTGATATACACTATTCCTGCTCCAGTTGAAGCCATAGTAGAAAAAGTGTAGACCTTCAGAGGGTTTAAACATAATATACCCACTCCAAACACTAGAACAGTAGGGAAAGCGTTGGACTTCGGAGGGGATACATTTACTAATCCCACACCAGTCTGGGCAACAGTAGGGAAAAATTGGATTTTGGAGGGTTAAGATTTACTATTCCCTCTCTTGTCCGTGCAACAATAGGAAACATGTTGGACTTCAGAGAGGTTAAAATTACTATACCCACTCCAGTCTAAGCAACAGTAGGAAAAGTGTTGGACTTTGAAGGGGTAGGAATTACTATTTTGGACTTTGGAGGTTTAAAAATTACTATTTACACTCCAGTCTGTACAACAGTTGGGGGAGTGTTGGACTTCAGAGGGGTTTCATTTACTATTTCTAGTCTAAGCAACAGTAGGTAAACTCCTTCACTTTGAGCACATTTCATATTTGAATAACCATATCAATTAAAAAAAATATAAAACTCTTAATATTAACTTATTATATATATATATATATATATATATATATATATATATTATATATCTTGAAAAAAAACAATTAATCTTATTACATAATTCATAAACAATGTCACAATTAATTTTCAATTGAAAAATAAATGTTATTTAATTATTACTTAATTATCTTGCCATCCTATAGCTCTACGTGCCTAGCAACCCATACGTGAAATATAACTAAAATAAATACGTATAACACCATTTACTTAATTGATAATCAAATAAATAACTAATTAATAATTATTTAACATTCCACCAAACAAACCTAGCAACCCACAACTAAAATATTTCTAAAATAAATCAGCATTATATAATGTACATAATTAATAATCACTCCAATAACTAATACATTAACAATTTTTTAATTACTACTTAGTTAACTTCCCACCCAACAACCCAACAAACCCAGCAACCCACACCTAAAATGTAATTAATAAATATAATTATTACACAATTTATATAATTATGAATCAATTACATATTTCATTATATATTATTAATACATTTTTAAATATCACTGAACTTCCCACCCTGTGCTTCTACAAACCTAGCAACTCACAACTTAAATATAACTAAAATAAATCCGTATTACATAATGTACGTAATTGATAAACACCCCAATAATATTAAATTGATAATATTTATTAATTAAAATTTACTAAATTAACTTCTCACCCAACAACCCTACTAGCCCAGCAACACACACCTAAAATATAACTAATAGATAATATCTAACAATTTACATAATGATTAATCAATTAAATATTTAACTATACATTAATAGTTATTATTTAAAGATTTCTTAACTTCCCACCCTATACCCTTACAAATCTAGCTACCCGCAATTAAAATATATCAGTATTACATAACATACATATTAGTCACCCAAATAGTTAATAAGAAATTATTATTTATTTGTTCATTATTACCTAATTAACTTTCCATCCTGTATCCCTACAACTAAAATATAAGTAAATTAAATCAGAATTACATAATATACACAATTAGGATCAATCACATACTGACTAAAAAATCATTAATTAATTATTACTTAGGGGGTTGATAACATCCTTTGGCCAAATACAATGTAAAGTTAGAAACCTAAAACAATATTTAAATATCTGCTCATTAGTAAAAATATTGGTATGTGCACTTATGCACAAGAATAAATGTAGGTTTGCTCCTTACATGATGAAAGACTATTACAGAGCATGTGGTAATCTGATATGACGAAAAAGTATCTGTTACACCTTGAGAGTCTATATTAATAAAGCATTGGCAAAGACAACAGGTTTTGCCTAAGCAAGATCTATGGGCTCCGTCAATGTTTTTTTTACATGTTGCACAACAGCACAAGCTAGTATGCAAGATTACTTAACGTTTAAAAAAAATAAAAGTAGTATGACGTGGTCAATGCTGACAAATAGAGCTTTTTTGTAAGACTTAAGATGCATAATTTCTGAATTGCACACAATATACTTGTCGCTTAAACAATTGCATGACTCAGAAGGCAGGCCCACTTGGAGAAAAATCTATGGGGCCAGTGGGTGCTAAAGAGAAAAATTAAGGGGGTGGGTTATGGGGAGCTGGCAACAAAAGGGAAAAGTAGTGAAGGGGTTAAGGGGGGATCTGTGGATGGGGCAAGCAACGGGAGGTGAAAGGGGGCAAGCAGCTATGGGAGGCAGGTTGCGAGGAAATAGGGCAAGCAGCAACAAATGCGGGTAGAGAAAGGACAGTTGGAGGCGGCTATGGGGAAGGTAAGCAATGAAGGGAAAAGCAGTGACGTGTCGGGAAGGATCTGTGAATGGGGCAAGCAACAGGAGATGAAAGGGGGCAAGCATCGACCGGAGGGAGGTGGTGGGGGGGAATAAGCCAAGCAGCAACGAATGCAGGCAGGGTGGAATTCGCGGGAAGTGACAGCCTCCAAAACTATGCAATCTGATGGAGGGCTACAGTTTAAAATGAAAAAAGTACCTCTGTCGGTGCACAGACAGTACTTTACCTAAGATCCACGGCATGGAAACACATGATTCACGGGGAGGAAGCTGGAGGGGAGGAGGAGGAACTGTAAATAAAAAGCAAGAAAACAAGAGCGATGTGGGAGCCAAGTAATGGTAAGTAAAGGTAAATAATGGACAAGCTTTAAGCCCTTTCAAAGATATTTTTTTATTGCAAGAGATTTTGCAAGCGGTGTCGGACTTCTGACCACCCAATTACGACCAGGGTGGTCGGACTGACCTGGGACCACCACAAGCACCAGAGATCCCTGGTGGAAGCGCAGCAGTATTGAGGCTACACTATTCTTGGTGGGGCCACTGCGGCCCGCCAAGCATATTACGAGTTTCCACACTGCCACACTTTTCATGGTAGTGCGACTGCCATGAAAAGTGTTACGGAGAGGAAACAAAGGGGGCAGGCCCCCTTGTGCTTCACGCCATGTGGATGCACACAGGGGGGCACAACATGTGCCCCCCTGTGTGCATGCACACCAGTACCTGCACGGCATGGACTGCAGCAGTTCATGCCATGCAGGGACTGATTTTGATGCTCCCCTTGCAGTGCCAAAGAACAGCCCGCCAGACAGGATAAAACTCCTTATCTGGCTGGCGGATCAAACATGGGTTTGGCGGTGCGGCAAAGGAGCTGTCCTGCTCGTGCACCACCAAACTCATAATGAGGCCCCTGGTTAACTTCTCACCCTCTCCCCCTACAAACCCAACAACCCACTATAAATTACTATTAACAATTGAATAAAACATTCTAAATCACTTAAAATTCCAAACTATATTAAAAAAAATAATTACACAGACAATAATAATAATACATAAAATTAATGTATGAATTAAAACACATCAGAATAATTCAATACAATATTCTTTACAACTATATTATTGAAAATGGTATTAACAACGATATTCCTAAATCGATATTATTTACATGAAAAAACAATATTCTTCACAAAGATATTTCTGCTACATGACATTTTTGTATCAAAATATTATTTTTCAGATATTTCTCTCTCCCAATACTAAAATCGTTTTTTTGTGTCCAAATACCGGTTATTTCTCAACTGGCAGCCTCAAACGCACAAACAATGGATTTTAGCCTGGAGAGGCTTGTCCATGCTATTGAGTGGCCTGACATCGATGTCACAAGATCAGCCACCTTAAGCTTTGGTGCTGTGTTCTTAAGCATTTAGAATTTCCTAGAATATGAGGATTCCTGAGTTCCATCTCTAAAGAGAGGGGTTGTAAAGATTCCATCTTAGACAGTGCTGAATATGCTGTGGATGAGCTACTTATTAATAAATACTTGGTTATATTTTGCTCAACATCGTGTAGCTAGTCATAACTGGATATCATAAGTCAAAATAATTCAATGGCCTGATTAATAGAGTTTTGTAGTGTGGGAGCGGGCTCCCACACTGCCAAACTCAACCTCCGATCACCAGCCAGGTTACGAGTTTCCTCCAGGTCTGGCGGGCTTTGCATAGCCATGGTACTGCTAAAGCAAGTTCCTGCACGGCATGGACTGGTATAGCTCATGCCGGTCAAGAACAAGGGTGCATACAGACAAGGGGCACAACATGTGCTCCTCTGCATGCGCCCGCCTGCACAGGGACAACAAGGGGTCTTGAAGTGGCCCCCTTAGTTTCCTAACCGCTACACTTTAAGGATGGAGGTCTGGAAACTCAGAATATGGCAGGTGGTGCAGCAGCGGAACCACCAGTATATTGCTGCTCCAAACTGCCGGACCACCACCAAGGGATTGCAGATCCCTGGTAGTAGCAGTGCTCATGGCGGTCTGACTGCCCAGCTCAGAATAGGGTGGTCGGACCACCGGTGTGGAAGTCGCACTGCCACCATGGGTTCGCCAAACTCATACCAAGGCCCGTAGTAATAACTTGCTGAGCAGGTTAAATTATTTGTGAAAAAATACAAGATCACAATTTATTGAGCTAAAAGAGCTGATGTTTGAAAACATAAACATATATCCCTAAGTATTACAGAATTATTGTTATATATATTTTTGTATGGCAAGGAGTGTTTCAATTAATTTTATAAACCGTTACGGATGTTGTTTCTTATTAATTAGATTATCCTCAAATATGCCTGCTAAATTTCTGAAGGCATGTTACCTTTTTGCAGTCCTGGCAACAGGAAGAACGATTTTGGGAGAATAATGAGCTCACTATTGCAATCCTGAATGGCATCTTCCCTTCAAGGGCATCTTGTGCTTACTCTAAAAAAAACTCCTGCCACCAACACATTATAAAAGTGTCTGCTGAAAGCAACACGTTTTGGACACATAATTAGGTTCCATAGACTAATATTTTCCAGCTAGAGCTCTGGCCACTTGAACTGACAATTGTATTTTAATGATTTTGCTGTGCTGCTAGCTATTTTGCATTAAATGAAAGTTATCCTTTGGGCTTCCCGACATGTTCTATTTTATTTTTAACAGATGGTGCGTGTTTTAATGGGAATCCCCTCAACAGGAAAAAAAGGTGGGGAGCACTGGAAGCAGCTCCAAACAACGACCCCAGAGGTTGAGGGGAAGGAGTGATATGAGGGTTGATCGTGAGGAGGTAAGAAGGAGAGTAGAGGATTCACAGGTAAAAAATATGGAGCATTAAATAGGAGGAAAAGTGTGAGAGAATCTCTGATTCAGAGGGGAGATTGGGTTGTAGTGAGGAGAGGTGGTTTTGTGCGCAAAGGTGACAGTAGGCATTCTGATCCTTTTAAAGTGTTGGATATCAAAGGGAATGTGGTGATTTTGGATGATGGAACAACACAGAGTGTAGGTGATATGTGTAAAGTTTGTAGACAGGCGCAATGGTTTTGTACTATAAGAGATATAGTAATTGTTCGTTCGCATAGGGGGAAGATGTGTAATGCTTGAAGAAAGAATATTGGAAATATGGAATGTGATGATGAGGGGAGTAACATCAGAGAAGGAGAGTTGAGAGAGGCCGAGACGGGCGGAGACAGTACCGGCTAGGCAGCTGGATATGTGAGCATTTACAGCCAATAAAGAAGATTGTTTAATAAAGAAAACGTGTGGACAGCATCTTTACCGAAGGCCATGCAAGCGCAGCCCTTTTTATAGCAGATGTCATAAATAGTTCTTAGAGGACGGGAATCATTGAGGCATGGTAGTTAAAAAAAACTTTGCTAAGTGAGGCTAACCTACATAATTACTACCCAATCTCCAATGTCCCTTGGAAAAAGCAGTAATAATACAACTGCAAAACTTTATTAAAAAAATTAAATACTGGGCTACAGACAAACAATCTGGCTTCTGCCCAGGAAGACGTACAGAGACAGCCTTATTGGATACCCAAACAGTATCTTAAAACGTATGGTTATCAGTGACCCAGGACTCCACAAGGTATTAGACATGTAAGCTGCCTTCAACATCCTTAAACACTCCATTCTTTCAAAAAGATTCAAAAGAGTGGTCGACAGGGGGAAGATTATGCAGCTGGCAACTTGAATCCTGAATCCTGTCTCTTAAACCAAAAAACAGATTGTTCGTAGAATAGGAAAGTTCTGAGGCAAGGGTGGTGAAATTTGGAGTACTTCAGTCTCATGTTTGTTGTCACTGGTTAATGTTATTTTACCTTCATTTCCTAGTTCAATCTGTTTTGCTTTTTTTTAGAATGCAAAGCGTATAGGTTCCAACATTACGTTTATGACACCCTTGTGGTATTTAATTTAACTCTGCATCGTGCTAAAGATAAGCGTGTCAGCGGTATTAGTGTAATTTAGCTTTGGATACCAATTGGCATGGCTTAAATGCTGCCAAGAATGAATCGTTGATTGCTGGAGCAGACTAATTTCTGAGAAAAAAAGGACCATGCACAAGTCATTCCTGGTTGGAGATTTGCTTATTAATGTTAGTGCTAAAGTCAAAACCTTGGGAGTAGAGCTTGAATCTTAAATGACACCAGGCAGCCTTCCAAAAAATCAGGCATGTTACATATTTTACAGAAACTGTACTGACTCCCTGTGAGATCACACATTTTAACACAAGACTGTTAGACTCAGAAGTTTCTGGCTGGCTGTGATAATACAAAGCCAGGCAGATTCCACTGTTCTAAATAGTATGAGTACGATACACTTGTCCAATAACTTGTGCTCACCCTTGGGTAGCTTGGCACAAGCAGTCAGGCTCATCCTCAGGGTCAAAGTGTAAAGTGTTGGTACAGGCCCCACCCCCGCAACACACTACAGTGTATGCTACAGTAAGACTCGGCACCGAATGTATAAAACACGGGTCTATGTATTACACACATTGAAATAGAAAACAACATACACATCGGATATATACTTTGCAGTTATAAGCAATCGTCAAACTCTTCCATTAGCAGCAGAAAGGCATGAATATATATGTGCTAGTCTTAGGTATTATACTTGCCCCGTTATTACCTCAGCTTCGTAAGCAGCATAAACCCATGTGCGTACTTCCCCGAGGTATTCAGAATCTAAGCAATCTCTCCCACATCAAAAGTGACAGAAACATATATGCAGGCTGTTCAGTGGTATTCCACTTTCCAGATAAAACATGTTAGCATAAAAACACAACAATCCCAATATTGTATACTTTGTACAGTTGTAATGGTAAAAAAATCCACAGCCTTTGATTACGCCTCATAACCCAACCCCTTAGCCACTTAAACTACACCAGCCAACGGTACACTTTGCACCTGCTGGTGACACTTTGATTAGGGTTCCATGTTAAAATATCGATATTAAAAATATAGATGAAAAAAATATCGATGTAAAAATATTGATAACAAAAATATTGACTACTATACATAAACAGGTAAGTACAATAATATCGACACAAAAATATCACTGTAAAAAATATAGAAGTAAAAAATATTGACTAATTTACATAACTTAAATAAAATTAATTAAATAATATCAATATTATTAACAAAATAAGTTTAATTTAATATATAATTTAACTAATTATAACAAACTTAATTTAATAAATATAAACACAAAATAGTGTGCATATACATATATTTACCTAAATACATTTTATTAACTTATATTTATTTAATTTATAAACATTTTAAGTTATATAAAAATAAAATATACACATATAACACATTAAACTATTAAAAAAAGAATAAAACATACATTTAATAACAAAATAAACACAATAGTAGTGAAAAGGTTGGATAGCGATGGGGTAAAAATTACTATTCCTACTCCAGTGAGTGCAACAGTAGGGAAAGCGTTGGATAGCATAGCGGTAAGAATTACTATTCCCACTCCAGTGAGTGCAACAGTAGGGAAAGTGTTGGATAGCGTAGGGGTAAAAATTACTATTCCCACTCCAGTGTGTGTAACAGTAGGGAAAGCGTTGGATAGCGGAGGGGTGAAATTACTATTCCCACTCCAGTGAGTGCAATAGTAGGGAAAGCGCTGGATAGCAGGGGGGTAAAAATTACTAATCCCACTCCAGTGAGTGCAACAGTAGGGAAAGCATTGGATAGTGTAGGGGTAAAAATTACTATTCCCACTCCAGTAAGTGCAACAGTAGGGAAAGTGTTGGATAGCGTAGGGCCGTGGTTCCCAAACTGTGCGCCGCTGCCCCCCGGTGCGCTGTAATGAGTAATGTGGAAAAGTGAAGCTTCTTGCAGCCGCAGCCAAAATATGTTCCACCTGCAAAAACTGGGGACATGGTATGTCCCAAGAGCGCCCTGTCGCCATACGTGCGTACATATACGCTTCGTATGTGTGTTCACAGGCGTAGAAGGTAGTCTCCATTACTGGCATACGCATGCCATGCGCAGCTCTGGCCGTTTGAGGGGAGTTACTGCAGCCCACCATGTACTGCTGGCCGCCGTGTTCTGCCGCGTGCTGTGTTCTGCCGTAGAACCCTCTTCCCATGTAAGGTAAGTAAGTTAGAAGGGCCGTTGGTGTTGGGACTGGCATGGGAAGGGTTCCTGTGTGGTCCATTGTGTGACTCTGTGGCACGGCAGCCAAGAAGCCAGAGAGAAGGCTTTGGCTTGGCTTATATTTTATGTCTGATTTCTAATGTGCTCCGTTTTTACAGTAAAAATAATGCTGGTGATACGGGTGTAAAACGGAGGTTGGACAGAAGATCGGCATGGCATTTGATTAATAATTAATAAAATGCCATGCCGATCTTCTGCCCAGCCTCCGTTTTATACCCGTATCACCAGAATTATTTTTACTATAAAAACGGAGCTCGTTAGAAATCTGATATAAAATATAAGCCAAGCCAAGGCCTTCTTTCTGGATTCTTGGATGCCGTGCAACAGACTCACAGAACGGACCACACAGGAATCAAGCACTGTTTTATCATTTATACCTGTGTACTGATTTATACATTTCTGAGCCAGGAAAATGGTAGTGCGGAGGAGAATACGGACAAGTCAGCCTTCCAAAGCCGCATTTATTGCTCCTGGCACAGTAAGCAGCCTTTCCAAATTGTTATTTTCCAACCATCCATGACACTTGTGTCTTTGAAGAAAAGCGCATCAATGCCTCCGGTTTTCAGCCCCAAAGATTTCCCATGCATTTGACAGGCTGCAGCTGGAGTTAAAATATTTGGTACTTTCTACAGCCCACACATAGGGAGCAGCTCAATATTCACAAGCCGCAGTGTTATTTCTTTAAGATAGATTACTCAAGTAAGGAGAGTGTCTTACAGTTTTTACAAGAAGAGATAATAATTCCTGCTCACTCTACTCCTGTCAGACATACAATGACTCGAATATAAGCCAATCCTGTGCCGTTATGAATAATAATGCTGGTGATACGGGTGTAAAATGGAGGTTGGGCAGAAGATCGGCATGGCATTTTATTAATTATTAATCAAATGCCCAACCTCCGTTTTACACCTGTATCACCAGCATTATTTTTACTGTAAAAAGGCCAGTTAAACTAAAGAAATCAAGGTCCTAGGACAGGTAGGATTCTTGTCTTCAACCTTATCAATACAATGTCCATAGTTATGACTTGTAAAAAAATAAAAGGCTATTTCAGGGCTTAGTGAGACACTGAGAATTACAAGTACAGGGGAACAAACGGTACCACGCTGTGTGGTACGCTTTGCCCATATTCATCATGAACTGTTGGAAGCCTTGATTTGATTTGGATTCGGTAATACACGTCCATGGTCACCATGAGGATGGATACTGATTGTTACAAGGAAATATAGCTCTGATGGTATACTTGAGGCAGGGCGATGTGAAATCAATACAAATGATAGTAGAAACATTTTGCACATTAGATTTTACTATACTCATAGCAACCTTTGATGCCTGAAGCACTGTTTGTTAATTATTAATCAAATGCCATGCCAATCTTAGACTTAAATCCTACAATACTAGCCACTCAGTCATACTGTGGTTGTGATCAGGATTTCAAAGCCTGTTTGATATTAGGTGCCCTTTGTGGGATAGAGCTGCACTGTGGACTGCTCCCTGGCCATCTGCTCACCTGAAGTGCCTCTAGCACTGCAGCTTTTATGAGTTTCTGACCGGGCATAACCCAAGAAATATGCAGGAACATTTTCTCCTGACCCACGATGTGTGGAAACGTATGCAAATTTATGTGGATCCGCATTCATCCCATGTGTTCTTGTTTGCTTTCCCATTGATGCATGCAAAAGTACAGCATTTTATTTAATTTCGGCCAAATGTGTTTTAAATCCTTCATGTTCAAGGTTCTAGGACAGGTCTTCCAGCTGTCCACCATTCGCTTCTTGCCCATTGTCATGCATTATGATTGTCATACTCCGGATTCTTTTGCGTTCCGTGTTGGTTTTTGTCATGATGCACTACATTGGATGTTGGTACTTTAGTGCTGGCAGAGTCCTTTCTGCAGTGGAGTAGTGTGGCTCACTGGTTAGAGGCAGCAGGCCTGAGAGCAGAAGTCAGCCCGGGACCAGGGTTCAATTCCCGACGCGGCAGGGTCGTGGCCCTTGGTCAGCGGACTTGATAATTCTCGCTTCGGTGCTTACTCTAATCAGGGGTTCCACTCGGCAACTCTGGGCATTAGCTTGCCTAATCTCCACAACGGCCCCACCAATTCCGGGGATGCCTGGCTCCACCTTGGGGACTCCCAGCAAGGGACCATCCCACAGGGAAAGCCAGGACGGGTTCCCCAGAGTTATACAGCACCGGGACACCCCGTTGCTGGGGCAGCTGTGTGCTTTACAAGTATACTACTGTAGAGTTCACGTGAGTTGGAGGGGTGATAAGGAAGTGGCTTCTTTCTTGGAAAGTAAGTCATCGGTGGTAAAGGTCAGCTGTAAAAAGGCGGGCTCCAAGGAGCTCGTTAAAGAAATCATAAAAGTGCCTTATTATCACGATCACATTGGTCACTTTGAACTTGGATGGAGTCAAAAACTCAATGAGCAACTATTGGGGGCTTTGACGTTTGTTTATTCCTGGAGATTTGAGCAACAGAATTGGTTTTTATTAATGGATTTTAATGCAAGAGCTCTCAGTACCAAAAAGCTACTGAAAACAGCAGCTGGTATAAGTGTTTGGGACCAGGCACACAGTTTGCATCAGTCAGCAGGTGACTCTGAGTCTGAGAGGAATAGGGCGGACAGCGAGCCGGGCCTATGGAGAGAGACCAGCAAGTGCTAAAAAGCCAAGGGTCGCAGGCCGCATTTTCCTCCCCGTACCATTATAGAGGAAGTAGCAGTGATTAGTAGGCAGCTGCTTAGCTCTGACAACTCTGAGTCTCAGAGCTTTAACATTGGGCTGTAAAACTTGGCTTTGGCACTTGCTGTCCATTCCCAGGGTTTGCTTCTGCACTCGCAGCAGCACTTTGCATGACAGATGGATTGGGATGCAGCCAACGTGATTGCCAGTGGATGAGATTAATAATTCAAGCATTCCAATCATCACGTTGTTCTTTGTACTTCACTTTAGGAACGGATAATAATGAGGCTCTGAATAAATGTAAAAGTAATTTCAAGTTATATTTGCCATTTGAAGCATGTATGGATCATTATTTATTTAGATGGCATGCTGCATTAAAAAATTGATAGCTTTGGTTGGTAAAAGAAAACTAGAGTAGTAATACTAATGATTTGTCTCATTGCTTTTAAATCCTGGTTTTAGGGAAGAACCACGCTGTGGAGGAAAAGCTTATCTCACCAGCTGAACCCACTGAACCAATTCTTCCAGGCAGAACAGCCATCGTTGCAGTACAAGCAGGTACGTAAAGTGGTTTCGCAAGTTGCAGGTGTTGCCTGCTGGTTCTTTCTATTTGATTTCACGGGGGTTTAAACCTAGCTTATATGAACTAAGTCAGAGTTGCTCATGTTTTCTATTGTTGTTTGCAACCGCTGCAAACTTTTCATTTGCCATTTTATTTGATTTTAGATTTCATTAAAAAACTGAATGCTCTTTCTGTCTGTGCGGGGTAACAATAAGAATAATACTTCCAAATGATCACCATCATCATGGGCTACTATTGCAAAATAACAGAAATAATAGATCCATCATTAGGAAGGAAATTACTTTAGTTCTTCTTATACTTGTCTTACCTGGATGTTTTGTACTTCAGGCTTATTATTCTGTGGAGACTGTGGATGAGACCTGCAAGAAACCTGGAAATACTACAGCAAAGGAAAAGAAAAGAAGACCAGGAACTTTACAGATTGAAAGACCTTTCTTATATATTTTTGTAAATTCTTCTCTTCTCCATCTGAATAATTAACACGAGAGGAACTGATTCCCATCTTTCTGAAAGACAATGAAGAGATTTCTAATGCCAAGTTCGTCTTAGAAAAGTGAAGTTGCAGGTTCTTTTGACAAAAAAAAGGATGGAAAACGGAAAGCCAAGTACAGATAGTACGATGACAGGTATCTGGATTATGGTTTCATGTGTGTTCAGGTTAATAAAGAGGAGCGCCCTCAATGTGCAATCTCTTTAAAAGTTTTGGCTGTGGAATCCATGCTTCCAAGTAAACTTAAGCGGCATCTTGAAAGTCTTCACCCAAATGTGGTCGGAAAGCCAAGGCAATTTTTTGTAAGAAAAGTTGCAGAAGCCAAACTACAAAAATCCACTTTCTCAAAACAAATCAAAGTTAATAGTAATGCCCTCCTGTCTTCATATACAGTGGCCTATCTAGTTGCACAGAGGAACAAAAACACACATTTGCAGAAAAACTGATTTTGCCTGCTGCTGTGGATATGGTAACAATCATGCTCGGCGAAGATGTGGTTAAACAGCTGCTGAAATTGCCTCTTCTAATAATACTATCAGCCGGAGGATAAATTATATGGCTGAAGACATTAATGATCAGCTCATCTGTAATCTAAGAGGCAAAGACTTTGCACTCCAGTTAGATGAGGCAACAGACAACCACAAAGACACCCATCTTATTTGCTATGTCAGGTTTCCATATGAAAAACTAATTGTTGAGGATGTGTTGTTCTGTAAAGAAATCAAAGGTAAAACTACAGGTCAAGACTTGTATGCTGTTGTGGACGATTTTATGCAACAGAATCAAATTGACTGGGAGAGATGTGTTGGAGTTTGTACAGATGGGGGCCGTTCAATGGTAGGATGCTACCAAGGACTTCAAGCTCGCATACGATCTAAAGCGCCTAATGCTGTTTGGACACACTGCATAATTTACAGAGAAGCACTAGCAGCAGGAAACCTCAGTGAAGAACTGCATGGCATTCTGAAAATAGTCATCAAAGTGGTAAATTATATTAAAACAAGACCTTTGAAAGCAAGATTTTTTGCTAAACTGTGTCAGGATATGGGTGCAGAACACTCATGCCTCTTGTTCTACAACAGTTCTCGGTGGCTGTCTCTAGGTAACTCCCTGCTTAGAGTATATGAGCTGAGGAATAAAATAATACTCATATCTACACGATGATGAACATTGTTTTGCTGACAAGTTTATTGATGCAGACTTTCTAATACAAATGGCTTTTCTTTCAGATCTATTTGAAAAACTGAATGCACTGAACAAGTCCTTGCAAGGCAATAATAATAACATCTTGCAACTGTCAGACAAAGTTTCAGGCTTTAAGAAGAAAGTGATCCTTTGGAAAAGCACTGTAAGCAAAGGTGACTATAAATGTTTTCCTTCGTTGGACCAGTTTCTGCAGGACAATGAGATTCCGTTAAAGGAGGAACTGAGGACAGTTTTTGTTCTGTATTTGTCTTGATAAATATTTTCCAGACGATGAAGTGGAACCAATAAAATGTGTGAGAGACCCCTTCAATGCTGAGATCCCTAAGCATTTCAACAATGAGGAAGCAGAACAGCGTATTGATGTTTCAAGTGACTCAGCATTGAAAGTAAGGTTCCAGTCTCAGTCACTCCTTGAGTTCTGGTGCCAAGCTGGAGATAAATATCCAATGATAAGCAAAAGAGCCCTGCATGTTTTTATCTCTTTTGCTACTTCGTACCTTTGTGAAGCTGGTTTCTCAGCAGTTGCAGCGATAAAGTCTAAATATAGGGCAAAAATTACAGGAGAGGAATTGCCATTACCAACTCATCAATGTCAAACATTATACTGGCACTCTTCTGTTTGAGGAAATACAGCTGAATAGCCTTTCACACAAATCCCTTATCTAAATTTAATGCGAGAAGCAGGCTCTACCGTACCGAACGAGTTACATGCCCCTAGGTATATCACTTACCCTTAGACAAGGGGCTTACGGATAACTCAAATCAGCTAATCATGTATACACCAATCACCAGTATGTATATGACAAGCACAGCGTTTTAGTACTGAATGGCAGTGCCATAAGCTTTCAAAGTCCTAAGATTAGCACATAGATCAGTGGAAAACTGTGAGGGACAAAAGCAAAAAGTCGAGGGAAAGCACTCTAGAAAGGGCAATTTCCAACATTGACACTGAGGCAGTACTGTGTGCACTCTTACTTTATTAGCCTCCCCTGACAGCAGCATTAACATGATGGGATGCCCATTAAAGTCTCTCCAGCAACACACGCACTTGCCTTATTGCTGCTACTTGCAACAGGTAAGTGCTTTCTCTGTACTCCTTTACGTATTATAATTTTCCTATGATGCAATCGTATTTGTTCCCCTTGTTTATCCACTCTGAGGTGTTTCTCTAATCTACTCTCTACCCTTTTCTTTTCATCCTTCTTCTTTATTGTCGTTAGATTTTTTTCCAACTTTATCTCATTGTTTTAAAGCCCTCACTTTTTTTTGCTATTTCTCCAGCTGAGTTTTCATCTGGAATCCTTTAATCTCAATCCGCCAACCCTCCCTTCTCTTGCTGCAAGTACCTGCCTCAGCGTATTTCTACTACTGTTTTCTCAATATGCTCAGTCTGCAAGCGCGCTTCACTCTCTCGTCATCCCGTTATCTTACTGCTTCTGCCACTGCATCCTCTGTCTTCCAGTAAGCACGCTAGTGTAATTCTGCTGACAGCTTCCCATCTCCGGTTGGCCCCTCCCGACTTTCTCAATGGCAGCATTTCATAAAACTTGCAATGCATCCACCTGTATTTCTGTGATTCTGTTTGCAATAGTGACGCTTCAATCGTTTGGCCCTCCTTTCTTTCACTAGAACAAATAATGTGTCACCCTGTGCTTCTATGCCATGATTTCCATAATGACACTCTCACAACTGCCACTTTGTTTCATCGGTCAACACGCCACCTCTGATGCCCATATTTCTCCTTAACATATTAAAAGACAAGCATTTGCAATTCAATAGGTCTCGTATTTACGAGAGTTTGACCTATTGGCATTGTAAATTACAATGACTTCTATTTATATGTTGTTTTTAAAACAGATAAATAAAAGGCATTGTCATATACAATGCCACAGCTTAAACTCTTGCAAATGCAAAACCTATTGCTCTGCAAATGCTTTTTTTGTAAAAGCACCCCGTGCCGCGCTTTCACTTTAATGGCGGCTGTGCCCCTTTCTTTAGAAGCGATACAAAAGGGGATGATGGACGGAGCGTTTGAACAAATCAAACACTCACCCCCAGTCAACTGATCTGGGTTTAATCCATCACCATTCTTTAGTTCACTCAGCCACCCCAGTTCAGACATGGCTATATGCAAATCAGTCTGACCCTGTGCCTCATGGGAACAGTCCAGCCCGAACTGCCAAGCCATGTCTTCCCTGGACCGGAAACAAGCATCCTGGGACCGGTTTCGGATTCATAATCCTCATCAGCCAGGCTATCTTGAATCCAGTGGCCAAGTGAACAAGGGACTCACGTCTGAGCATACCCTGCCACACTTAGGGCGAACAAAGCGATACAAAAGGGGATGATGGACGGAGCGTTTGAACAAATCAAACACTCACCCCCAGTCAACTGATCTGGGTTTAATCCATCACCATTCTTTAGTTCACTCAGCCACCCCAGTTCAGACATGGCTATATGCAAATCAGTCTGACCCTGTGCCTCATGGGAACAGTCCAGCCCGAACTGCCAAGCCATGTCTTCCCTGGACCGGAAACAAGCATCCTGGGACCGGTTTCGGATTCATAATCCTCATCAGCCAGGCTATCTTGAATCCAGTGGCCAAGTGAACAAGGGACTCACGTCTGAGCATACGCTGCCACACTTAGGGCGAACAAAGCGATACAAAAGGGGATGATGGACGGAGCGTTTGAACAAATCAAACACTCATCCCCAGTCAACTGATCTGGGTTTAATCCATCACCATTCTTTAGTTCACTCAGCCACCCCAGTTCAGACATGGCTATATGCAAATCAGTCTGACCCTGTGCCTCATGGGAACAGTCCAGCCCGAACTGCCAAGCCATGTCTTCCCTGGACCGGAAACAAGCATCCTGGAACCGGTTTCGGATTCATAATCCTCATCAGCCAGGCTATCTTGAATCCAGTGGCCAAGTGAACAAGGGACTCACGTCTGAGCATACCCTGCCACACTTAGGGCGAACAAAGCGATACAAAAGGGGATGATGGACGGAGCGTTTGAAAAAATCAAACACTCACCCCCAGTCAACTGATCTGGGTTTAATCCATCACCATTCTTTTGTTCACTCAGCCACCCCAGTTCAGACATGGCTATATGCAAATCAGTCTGACCCTGTGCCTCATGGGAACAGTCCAGCCCGAACTGCCAAGCCATGTCTTCCCTGGACCGGAAACAAGCATCCTGGGACCGGTTTCAGATTCATAATCCTCATCAGCCAGGCTATCTTGAATCCAGTGGCCAAGTGAACAAGGGACTCACGTCTGAGCATACCCTGCCACACTTAGGGCGAACAAAGCGATACAAAAGGGGATGATGGACGGAGCGTTTGAACAAATCAAACACTCACCCCCAGTCAACTGATCTGGGTTTAATCCATCACCATTCTTTAGTTCACTCAGCCACCCCAGTTCAGACATGGCTATATGCAAATCAGGCTGACCCTGTGCTTCATGGGAACAGTCCAGCCCGAACTGCCAAGCCATGTCTTCCCTGGACCGGAAACAAGCATCCTGGGACTGGTGTCTGAAATGGGGTGGCTGAGTGGGCTAAAGAATGGTGGCCACTGTATCAGCGTGGCGTGCCGTGCTATGAAACGAAGAGAAAAAAAGCATTGCGGGACAGCTTGTCCTTCCTGTAACAGCAGGCAGATGAAACCCATTTAACAAAACAGTGTTCATCGGAGGCTGTGATTAAAGCCTACGAGTAACAACACATGTAACAGAGGGTGTCCTCATGGGAGGTTACAAAATGAGACAAGGCGGTACTAAGGAGGGACTACTAAGCCTATTCACCATTGAAAAGACACAGTTTAAAAAGGACAATGACATAAGGCAGTAAAAAACATATAGGGGGAGTGGGCGGAGCTTCAAGCCCATACATGAATACATTATGCCTTACAGAGCAGCGCATGCGCCGACCATGCTCGACCTAAAAAAAGGACCCAGGTCTCTTATCTCCTTACGAAGACTTGGAGATATTCTCCTTTCTCTAGATCTGAAACTAGCTGCGCTGTCGTCCAATCCTATCCCAGACCCTACGGATGGCCTCCTCTTTGGTGATGAATTTATTAAGTCTGTCTCAAAGCAGGTATCCTTCTTCACCATCTTTCCTACTCCTTGAGTATTGAGTCTTTCATCTATGGAAACTCCCTCTCCTTCACTGGGATTTCCATTATTTGGACTGCATTTCACTGCCTGCTGAATCAGGCACAGACCGGTGCTGATGTCTCCTGGACATAGAGGTTTGTAATGGCAAGGCATGTTTGTCACCTCTCCAGATATCGACAGTTTAGATGTGAGCAGATCAGGTTGCAGAGTCAACTCTGGCACTCTTCGACTGTATTCCTTCAGCCTCCTGCCATAAATAATCTGCCCATCAATGTCCTACAACTCCAAGCAAACACCTTTGTTGACAAGAGTTTCACAAAAAACTAGTTGCACTTCTGCATACTTTTGAAGATGGACAACCTTTTGGCCATCCAGTACAGAAACAACAATGGGGATGCAAAATCCAAACCTTTGGCAGGTCTCTCAAAGAACCTCTAGAAACACTGTGTTTGCAACAATCTTTACATGGTGAGAGAGTACAAACCAGGTCTCTTCAACCTCAGATTGGTTCTCAGGGCATTTTCAAGATTACAGAGACTGGATGTTCACAAGAGCATCTTCCTTCTCATATCTTGCCTATGGGGCCCTCCGGACCTGGATCTCTTTGCCTTCTGACTGAACAGTTCATTTTGGATCTTAGTGAGCAGGCAAACAGATCTGGATACCAGGTCATCAGACACCTTCCTGCAACATTGGTCCCTTTTCCCTCATTATGCATTCCCTCCCTTTGCTCACCTTTCCAGAGTCTTCCTCTTTGCCACATTCTTCTGGTGCAGGGTAGTCTTGATTTTATCTTGCTGGCCCTCAAAGGCCTGGTTCCCTCATCTTCTGCAACTAATTATGGTCTTGCCTCACCTCCTACCCACCTTCATCACTCTTTTTTTTAGGAGGGTCGCCACCACAATCTGGTTCTTCAAGGCCAGCCCCATCTTCTTGCGTGAGTAATGTCAAGGGATGCTCAAGATGGCTAGATCTTTTGGAGGTAGCTGCTGACCTTGTCAACAAAACATAGGCACCAGTCATCAGATATGCCTACAATTCTGCCCAGAACACCAGGCTTTGTTGGTGCTTGGGGTGGCATTTGAATCCCTTTGCTTCCTGTCCAACTAACTTCCTGTTGACATATTTTACTAGAGGCCTCCTTTAAGAACCAGCAATGTGTTTCACTGAGTGACTGCAGCCCATGCTCCCATCTGTAATGATATTTGTTTAAGGAGACCTTTGTGTTTATTTGCGGTTTTATAAAGCGCGAACAAGATCCCAGCGGATATCAGAGCGCTATACAAACAGTAAATGTTACATATACAAGCAATAAAATAGATCCACACAGCAGTACAGAGAGTATAATAACGAAAACACTATAGTTATATTTAGCATCAATAAGTGTCTTGTGGTTGAGAGCATAGCTGCCTTTCACCATATTGATTCAGCAGACCATAATCATGTGTATTTAGCCATTAGGATGGATTTAACTTCCTTTTTAAAAGCAGCAATGGACGGGTTGAGTCTGATTTCTGGGGGTAAGGCATTCCAAATTCTGGGTGCCATCCCCGAGAAGGATCTGTTATAGGTTTTTTTCTTAAGGAATTTTTGTGGTTTCAGTAGTAATTTTTCCGCATTTCTTGAGGATCTGGTCCCACCAGAAATTGTTAGTTTTTGTGCCAGGTGGCTGGGAGTCTTTTGGTGTAAGGCTCTGTGCGTCATGCACGCGATTTTCAGCTGAATTCTCGCATCTAGGGGTAACCAGTTCAGGGATTGAAGATCCGGGGAGATGTGGAAGCTACGTTTAGATCCAGTTATGAGTCTTGCTGCAGCGTTAATTGAAGCTCTAAGAGGTGCAGTTGATGCTTTGGGTAGGCCACAAAGGGTGACGCAACCGTATTCCACTCTGGGTATAACCAGAGCTTGTACAGCCTGCTTAAAGTCATTGTGTGGAAGGAAGGGTTTTAGTTTCCTCAATGTGTTTATCTGAAGGTTGTCTCCCTTTGTGGCATTGTTGGTATGTTTTTGCATGTTGAGGTTGCTGTCTAAAGTTATTCCAAGTGATTTAGCTGAATCCACAATGGTAGGATGTACGTTGAACGCCGTGATATGTTTGATCAAATCTTGCATTTTCGGGATTTGATCCGGCGGGCCTATTAGAAGAAATTCAGTCTTTAGGGCGTTCAATTTAAGATGATTTTCTGCCTGCCAAGTTTGGGTATTCCTAAGAGCTGTGTTAAGTTGTTTGATGTCCTCCAAGGACTGTATCTTGAGGTATAGCTGTGTATCATCTGCATACATGTGGTATTGCACGTTAGAGGTTTGTATAATTTCAGTTAGAGGTTCCAGGAAGAGATTAAACAATGTTGGAGATAGCGCTGATCCTTGCGGTACCCCCAGGGTCACTGGGACGGGCTTGGACAGTGTGTTCTTGATTTTAAACTGTTGTGTCCGATTTTGGAGAAATGAATTGAACCAGCTTAGTACGGCCCCAGATAGGCCCATTCTGTGTTTCAGGAGGTCTAACAGGTTCTCATGTTTAACCGTATCAAAGGCTGAGGATAGATTAAGTAGGATGAGAGACCAGCACGGAAACCAGATTGGTGTTTGTTGAGTAGGTCAAAATGATCAATATGTTTCGTTAGCTGTAGATGTACACATTTTTCCAGCAGCTTGGCTAGGGTGGGGATACTGGAGATTGGGCGATAGTTGTTTAAATCTGTCGGTTCTGCCGTGGGCTTCTTTAGAATGGGTGAGCCTGACCTACTTTGAGGGTGTCTGGGCTGCATCCTTGTTGAAGGGAGCTGTTTATGATCTTAGACCAGAGAGGTAGAAGCATTGGAATAAAATCTTTGACTGCGTTTGCCGGAAGCGGGTCAGCGGAATGGTTAGCTGGATTCAATGCAATGAAAATTTTGCCTAGGGCAACTTCGGAGTAGGAGGAAAATGATGACCAGCTTGCATTATTTTTAGGGTTAGACTTCGATAGGGGTTGGCATGGCGTGGAACTGGGAGCAGGAAAGGTTAGTGTATTCGGTCTTGCGTATAAGGTTAGATCCTTTAGGAGGTCTTTCTTGATGGTGTCAGTTTTCAGTTGGAAGAAGGTGGAGAATTCTTCACAGTTTGGCTGCGAGCATTCCGTATCTTGTGGACGATGAGGTGCCTCCTTAGATTGGGTTTTGATCAGATCAAAGAGTTTTTTGGGATGGTTTCTTGCCTGGTCAAGTTGGGGGCTGAAATAATCGGCTTTGGAGCGCTTGATCTTGCGAAAATATGCGTTTCGCTCTGTCCTGAGAGTCATAAGGTGGTTGGTAGATGGTATTGACCTCCAGATCCGTTCTGCAGTTCTGAGAGAACGCCTATCATCGTTGAGTGAACCGTTATACCATGGTTTAGAGTCTTTCAGAGATATTCTTTTTAGTTGAAGAGGTGCTACCTCATCTTTTATTGATGTCATGGTCGAGAAATAGTAGTCGGTGAGCTCGTGTACTGTAGAGGATCCTGCTGGAGGCAGCAATAGCTTGGCATAGGAGGACGGTAAGGTGTTGGGCTTAAGTTTTTTCAAGTCTCTCTTCCACACTTTTGATCTTGTGGGTTGGGCTGAGCTCGTTTTCACCTTTTCCTTAATGGTGAAAGTGATGATGTGGTGGTGTGACCAGTCGCAGGGTAGGATCGTCTCAAGCTGAATGGAGCTTGTTTTAGAGATTAATAAGTCAAGGATCGCTCCTTTGTCGTGTGTTGGGATATTGCAGAATTGAGTTAGGTCTAAGTCAGCCAGGAAATTCTTAAGACTGTTCACTGCAGTATCAATAGGATCATTCCAATGGAGATTGAAGTCTCCTAGGAATATGTGGGTATTTTGTCGACCTATGTATGATGACACCATGTCCATGTGGTGTTCGATGAAGGTGACGTTCTCACCTGGTGGGTGATAAATGATATGCAGAGAGCAGACCGGTATACCCTTGCTAGTGATGTTAAGGCACATGTATTCACATGACTGGAATAGAGGGGAGATGGCTCTGCTTACCGAGATATTGCTATGATGTATGCAGGCTATGCCCCCTCCCGACTTGTCTGCTCTAGCTCTGTCTAGTCTGATGATGTTATAATAGGGTGGAACTAGAATGTCAATGATTGGTGTGGAGGATTCTTTTAACCAGGTTTCAGTTAGCATTATCAAGTCTGGTTCATGTGTGAGGATGAGATCAGCAATGTCCGCTGCATGTCGAGCGGCTGATCTGCAGTTTGGGAGAATACATTTGAGTGTAGGCGTGCTGGTGGTTGAATAGGGTTCCTGAGTGATACGGATTCTTCTGAGGTTGTTGTTTGTGATGCCTCTGGTATTTGGTTTAGTGGTCCTATGGGGATTTAGGGGGATAGTAGGAATTAATGATGCTGCGGGTGTGTTAGGCTTCAATGGAGCGAGAATTGGTGGTGCTGTGGGTGTGTTAGGCTTCGAGGGTGCGGGGATTAGTGTTGCAGCAGGTGTGTTAGGCTTCATAGGAGCGGGGTCGATGAACTCACCAGGGTGAGTAAGTCACTCTCTGAGAACAGGTTGGTGCTTCTGATTGGTCAAGATGAATTGTTAGAGGAGGGGACTGAGGATCAGTTGGGATTCGTGTTAGTGGTCATTTGGCTTCTGGGATGGCAGGTTTTGGGATGTCTAGTTATTCTATCACCCCAAGGTTGTTTCGCTAAACGATCATTAACAGCTTGGAGTTCTTCTTTGATCTGGTTCAGTGAGAGTATGATCTCGTCGAGTCTGAAGTTATGTGCAGGTGGGCATGTAGTATGTGGTTGTGTTATGGGTGTGGGTTTGGATACGGGTTTGGATGCCTGCAATGGGGTCTGGCCTGGAGTAGAAATTGTTGAGTGTGTGAGTGTGGGTGAGAGGAGTGTTGATGGTGGGAGTTTGTGTGTTAGGTGGGCTGTAAGGATGGCTGTATGGGTGGCTACAAGTGGGGTCTGGTCTGGTATATGATTAGGTGTGTGTGTGAGTGTGGATGGAAAGGATGCTGCTGGTAATAGGGTGTGTGATGGGTGGGCTGTGGGGGTGGCTGTGAGTAGTGAGTGCGTCTGTGTTGAGGGTAAGGATGTGGGCGTTGGGGACTGGCTTGGTGTGTGGTATGGGGCTAAGGTGTGCGGGGAAGGTAAAGGTGTTTGCGGGTAAGGTAGAGATATTATAGGTGCGAATGTGTGTGTTAGGTGGTCTGTGGGGGAGGATGGCTGGTCTGAAGGTATGGGTAGCGCTATGGGTAACGGTGGGCGAACAATGTTCGCTGGGGGTGCCCAGGTAGCTTCAGCTACATGAAAGATAGTAGCCTCAGAAGGCAACCCCTTCCTTGCTACTCTTCAGCCACAGATGTCTCAACAGTCCTGTTTTTCTTACTGCTCGGTTTTCCAAACTCGAAACTTCAGTAGAAAAACCTCTCCAATAAACTAGCCTCACGTTGTGCCTTATCTCCTGTAAACAGGTTTTGGATGTTAGAGCGTTATCCCTGAAAGGCCAACATTTTGCTTCAGAAGTTGCTTTATTCCACATAGGTTCGTACCAACACAGCCTCCCGCTCTGTCTTGTACCCTTACTTTTCCTGCTTCCCCTCCATCTGCATGATATCCTCCATTCAGGTGTACATCTCTCATATCCTCCTCTACCTGTTCCAACCAATTTCTCCTTTCTTTTAAGAACCCTCATAGGCCCATCTCTTCAACTACCTTAGCTCACTGGGTCAAGATGTCTGTCATCCTTAAGGTGGTTAGCTGGTCTCAAGCTGCATCCTTTCTCACATTCTATCTAAAGCCCCCTATGCAGTGGCGTAGCACACAATGATAGCCCCTCCCTGCAGAATGTGATGCAGGGGTTTGAGTCTCCCAAATCTTACAGATATTCCTTGGCTCTGGGCTGAATAGGTGCCCTTTTGACTAGTTGGGGCCCCCCAGGAGGGATGGGGTCCCCTTACGCCGCAGGGACTGCAGGGACCTGTATTATGTCCCGCCCCCATGCACATGTCTGACAGTCATTGTTGGGCTTTGAACGTGCATATTGCACTGTCTTGTATTAAAATTGGAATTTGCCTAGTTTCAGTGAAGGGGAAATCTGAGAATTGTTTTTATAACAACACTTTATTACTTTCTTTTAATAAAGCACAGAGCAATAACTGAGAATCTGAGATATTAATAAAGGCAATAAGGTGAGTATAATATTTCCCCTTTTCACCTGGGTGTCTTCAGATGATCCTAAATAGGATCTTTCCCTGTAATTCTTTCCTCACATGCCTTGCGTTAGGTCTTACTATGTCTTCTTTGCTCTTTCACTTAACTTTTCCTCTTACTTCCTCACTCTTTAGGTTCAACATAACATCCTCAGATGTCTGAGGTGCTCTAGTGGATCCTCCTGTCCCGACTTGCTTTCCACTAGTTAGGTTTTCAGCCACCCTCCTCTTTCAAGCTCCTCAAGTCTCACTGGTGCCTGGATCTCATTCTTAGACTCCCTGTTGGATATCTCCCCGAAGTTCTGCCTTTCTCATTTATGCTTATTCTGAATTCCTTCCTGATTCTCGCATATCACATCAGACGGCAACAAGAGAGTGCTGCTGGACTGTTTCAGACGCATGGTGCTAAGAAATCCTTTATATCATCATCTTAATTGCTGCTCCCAGGAGTAGCAATTGAACAGAAAAAGGGCAACCCAGTAGCCCCTTGCGAGCTTGGGTATAGACTAAAGTAAAGGTAAATGGCTGAAAAGGGAAGCATTCATTTTCAGAAACCAATACTGAATTAATTGCCCAAATAGTGATAAAATTAATCGAACTCAAAATGTAAACATATATATGAGGAATTTTCCTAAATGAATTTATCGAAAGAAACAGGTGCATACAAAGAACTGAACACAAATCTATTTGTTTGCCTATCTTTGCTCAATGTGATTGTTTTTACCTACCTTTTTAAAGAACTCTTTTAGCGTTGTTGAATTTTGCACTTCCTGGGGCCAGACTTGTGGAGGAAATCTACATGTAGGAGCACTTTTTGTAATTTGACTATCTGGCCGTGTTCAGTGCCGATAGCCTTTCTTCCATTGCTGACAGGCTCCCAGCCTGTTGGTGCTCTAGTTGTTAGCAAGGCCACATCACTTAATGGCAGCTGGCACGAGGATGCGCTAGAGATTAGAATGAGTGGCATTTTTGTATTTTGCTCGATGTGATTGTTTTTACCTACCTTTTTCTACATTTCTTTTAGCGTTGCTCCTGTCTTTTGCATTTTGCACTTTCTAGAGCCAGACAGGAGGGGGGATGCTGCACTCTTTGCAATTTGACTATCTGGCCATGTTCAGTGCTGATAGTCTTTCTTCCGTTGCTGATAGGTGCCCAGTCTCTTTGCACTCTAGTTGTTAGCAAGGCCACATTACTTAATGGCAGCTGATGCAAGGACGCGAAGCAGACATTCCACTGGTGCGACAAAGGCAAGCCCATCTGATTCTGTTCGCGTCAGACCGGGGCCGGGGGCCAGGACCCCTGCGTCCTTGGAAGCAGGGAAACTAACAATCATAAGATATTCATCAACAGAGCTGGAAAGCCTTAACAAACGGCCTGAAGAGGCCTGCCAGCACTCTCTGGACTCAGCAAGCTATCAGGTAATTGTCACACCTGTAACTATTCCCCAGATTCAACCGAGCCTAAAGAATCAGGAGAATCTGACTTTAAACTAAACACAGAGACTATGAAGGAGATGACCAGCAAATGCTTAAATGGCACATGTACCAAGTGCCATTTAAGCACTGCAGAGCCCTCTCCAAGCACAAATTAGGATTGTTTACCTTCCTAGAGGAAGCTGAGCCAGTCGTGCTGTATCTTACAGAAACATGGCTCAATGAGGAAAGGGGACTTTATATTGTAGAAGCCTTACCACCAGGCTACGCATGGCAAGGCGTGCCCGGCTAGACAAGAAAGGTGGAGGAATTGCAAGTATTGTGAATAAAATCTAGATTGTAAGTTCACCCCCGTGTCAATTCCAGGTAGTGAAAGTTTGCTTTCTCTATCAGACTTTCCCACAATTTCACATTCTCGGGCTCCTGTTATACCTGCTACCAGGTCCAGCTGTAGAGTTTATGCAGCTGGTGTCTGACATATTAGCTGCCTCTAGCCTTCAGACAGCTCACTTCATGGTACTAGGGGACCTAAACATCCATGTAGAAAACTCAAAGAGTGTGTACAGGTTGCCAACATTCTGCACGACCTGTCAGTGATCCACCTTTCTCGGATGGTCAGTCTTCCAACACACAACAAAGGCCACATTCTGAACCCAATTTACACTAACGTACTTAATTTCACAGTAGATCAGCCTTTGCCAGCTGTCTTAACCGACCATTACATCGTTCCATTCTCGATTCCAAAAGGGGATGCCAGCACTCATAGTCTAAGACCTCCCGGCAATGGTCTATACTGAATCTGGCCAGGTGGAAGCAGGCCCTATGTAAAAGAGCCCCCAGTTTAACCGAAGAAGCAGAGGTCTCGTTGTCATCTACAGGAGTAAAAAATGGATTACAAAGAACCTGGATGACGTAATCCCATTAAAAACTAATTAAAAAATGCCACTTCGGGGAAAAAAAAACTGGTTCTCACCAGAGTTGCAGCAACAAAAAAAAGAATGCAAAAAATATGAAAGGAAATGGAGAGTTAAATATGATGATAGGAGTAAACAGTCCCACAAAACATTGCTGAAACAATATCATCAAGCCATCCGGAGAGCCGGTACAATGATCTTGCAGAGAGGATCAAGCAATCTGCTAACTCTTCAAAAGATATCTACGATATAGTAGATTCCTTTCTAAATCATGACACCTGAAGCCAGGCCTACAGCATCTGAGAATGATGTGAATCTCTAGCTAATCACTTTCTTGGTAGAGTTAAAGGCATTCATGACACCCTATCAGGCTCACCGGACTATAAGGATAATATAGATAACATGACAAGAGGCACTGACATTGAAATACCACTCACTACTTTCCCACAATTGACCATAGAGGATTTCACGGCTGTGGCAACCTCAATCGAATCTGGCTCTTCGCTTGACCCAGCTCCAATTGATCCTACTAAAGGGGGCACTACGATGTAAACCACTTTGACTGATTTATTTAATCTGTCATGCTCAGTGTAATGGAAACACGCCATTATTTGACCACTATTAAAGAAACCCAACCTAGACCCTGAGACAATAGAAAATTATAGACCCATATGCCTTCTGTCTGGTGTTAGCAAAATGCTAGACAAAATGAATAAGTACAACACCGATAATCTGGAAACCAACAACATTCTTCACCCTACCCAGACAGGATTCATCGTGGGCTGTAGTACAGAAACAGCTTTTCTAAAGGCCGAAAAGGATCTGAAAATGGTCTTGGGCGAGGGTGTATTGGTGGCACTGATCCTCCTGGACCAGAGTGTCACTTTCAATATAGTCTACTACCCTACGCTTCTTTGCCAATTGAAAGAAGTTGGTATTACATGGAAGGCCCTGAAGTGGTTGGCCAAATTTATGGATGAAGACAGTTTGGAGGTCCTCTCATCCAGCAATCAGCTGCACTGTGGTGTCCCAAGGAGTCATCCTTGAGCCCTAAGCTTTTTCACATTTATGTCGACCCCTATCAGATAACACATGTTCCTTCGGTTTCAAGATGGTATCTTATGCAGACGATACCCAGCTGATTGTTACGCTGGCACCAGATATGGACTCTATTTCCAGGGGACTCATCAGTTGCTTAGCAAAGGTGTCTGAGTGGATGGCAGTCAGCTGTCTGAAATTGAATGGTGAAAAGACCTAGGTTTTGATCTTTTGGAAACAACCCAATGCTCTGAGATCAGATCATTTGTGTATCTTCCTTAGACGAGCGCCCATCCCCTAAGTCAGAAGTAAGAGCCTAGGGATGACCCTGGACAACCAGCTAACCATGGTCTCCCAAGCAAAAAAAGGTGTTTGGCAGCTGTTTAGGCTTTTGAGAGCCTTGAGAAAGAACTTGAAATGGCTCCCAGTAGAATTACGCAGAATCGTGTGTCAAAGTCTAAAACTGTACCGCGTGGATTTTGGCAACTCACTGTACTTAGGCAGCCCAAAATCAGTAATAATATACTCCAGATTATTCAAAGTGCCGCCGCCCAGATACTGTTAGGTATTCAGAAAACACAATCAGCTGGCATTGCAATCAGTACACGTCACTGGCTGCCCATAAGCTGCAGAGTACAATTTAAGGCACTATGCATCTTACATCAGGCTAAGCATAACACAGGCTTATGTGTCCTGTAGCAACTGGCCACCCCCTACCATGCCAACAGGGACCTGTGATCAAACAACCTTTAACTGCTTCTTGTCCCCAGAATCAAGAGACTGGAAGTGGGAGTAGGTCTTTTGCTTACCTCGCAATCAGGCTTTGGAATTCTCGGCCTACCAGCCTCAGAATGGAGGACAATTTTACTAGTTTCAGAAAAAAAGGTAAGACCTTTCTTTGCCCCTAATTCTTTTTTAGTCTTTTTAACTCACTCATTCACTCAGTCCCACAGAACTGTGAAGCCCGATTTTGAGTAGCCATGCGCTCTACGAATTCTGGAGAATTGAATGGAATATATTAAATATCATGAAGTACATACCAAAAAATATCAAGACACACATCGGCAAAGTTACATCGTCATCAAAAAAATCAATCATTACGGATACATATGCTAATGTGTGTGGAGTCCACTAGGTTTTAGTGTCCGTCTTCACTAAAAAGTGAACCATTCATAGGTAAAGATCTAAGGATTGTCGCTAAAGGATCTGGACTAAGCGTCGACATTTCGATCTCATATGTGTCAAGTCCACGAGATCATCATCAGGACAAAACAGTTTAAGTAGAAAGAGAACAATGACGCTTTCAGGAGATAATGAAGATATCTATTTAACAACACTGTTGGAAGAGTAAAATTATGGACAGGTCTAATAATAACCTGTGCATTATCACAAAATGTTGTGACAGATTGCCTCTGACTAAATCACAAAGTGCCACTGTCATAAAACCGCTAAACTTAGTGTGCGTGGTCAATATTAAATGTGAATGGGCAATGCTGCATCAGAGTCAATCAAAGAGGGCCTGAGTCACTCTCAGCAGCCAGCGCGGTAATTAATTTGGTGTTTATTTCTGCAAATGATGATTATATCAGCTATTTACCTTTAGTGAAGAGATGTTGCATACTATACTGACCTCATTGTCTTTGTTAAAATGTCAGATTTCCTCTTCATCATCACTGAAGCTAGGAATATCCCCATTAAATTCAAGGTATTAGTCTGTCCATAGCAAAACGTTATCTTCTATCTCATTGAAATGTATCTCATTACTTTGTGATGACTTTATGGTCTTCTAATAAGAGGGTGATTATTCAGGCAAAGAATGTGGTTGGGTACTTTGGGAGAAAAAAACATTTCCGAACAGTATGTGTGCTCAAAGGAATGCTATCTTGAAAGAACTCGAGAACACTGAAGAACGTCTGCTTTTAGGAAAGCTTTGAAAACACTCTTCTGTCAAGAGTCCCTCAATTGGGAGTTAGAACACTTGTGTCTTATTGTGGTCTGTAACGCAATGCAAAGTAGATGCTGAAGCCAAGTCTATTATCCATGTCCACATTCCAGCCAGTTTTTTGTTTATAACATCGATGAAATAATCTTCCTTTCAATACTATGAAAATTCATACCTTTCTGTGTACAGTAACAAACAAAAGGCCTTTGCATCAGAATCAAAAGCAAAGAGTACATTTTAATTTGTAGCTAAGCAACAAACACAGGTACTACTTAGAGAAATTAAATGGAATGCATTTCAATTCATCCATCTTCGCCATACCCAGGAGTCCCCCCATACATCTTCCCAATCTTTGACTTGAACATTTCCATGCATAAAACAATCCGCAGTATTCAATATAGGTTAAATGAAATGGAGAAACTAAGCATCTAATATGTAATATGCATACTTAAAGCTCTAATTTGTTTTACTGTTAATAACTACTGAAAAAGAGTAGTTGCAGTTTGCTTAGAAACCAGAATACTAGAAAATCGACACTTTCACTTAATTTTCAGCTTTTTGGCTATTATGCCAAACAGGAGATAATACAGTTCACAAGCCCCATTACCTTCCTACATGTTGCTTAAACCTTTAAAAAACAAAGACGGAAACTATGTACAACTCATAGAGTGGGCTGATGTGTTGCATTGCCCTAGAACCAGCCCTGCTCCAATTGAAACTGCTCTGCAGGTAATTATTAGAGACCTCTAACATTTGAATAGCAACAGTATGACAATGAAAAGTATTCTTCCTCACCTGCACTGAGGCAATCATTCGTTTCTCTTCTGACTGAGTCGCAGAGATTTTTCGGATGTAGGGGTTCTTGATTATTAATTCTCAAGTGCAATTCAGGGCCCTGCATTGTTTCACCTGTTACATGAAGGGAGAAATCCATAATTCACTATGTCACTTAATAATAATTCTCAATTGCTTCTAGACAGTGCTTCATTTATAAAAGAAAGAGTGCGGGTGCCCGGAGCACTGCTGATGAAGCCGCCACCAGTGCAGGGGCCCGGAGCACTGCTCATAAAGCCACCACCAGTGCAATTAAATGGTGGCACACCAAATACCAAAGCTGGTAGTCTTAAATCCAACTCATGTCCCGTTTATTTACTACCAGATGCTCCCTGCCCCCATATCTCACTCTTGCAGGACCCAGCTTTCTACTTTTGTGATGGTTTTGGTTTCTTTTTCATTCTCTGTCTTCCTGATCTATGTATTTTTTACCGGATTCAAAAAAATACGTGTTGGTGCCCCCACCGCCAACCATAGGCTCAAGTTAAGCACTGCTTTTAGTACTAAGCTGTATTTTAAAATTTCCCTACATCCTGGTATTTGCGGTTTACACTTTGCCCATCTAAAGACGAGAAAACAACCACATATTTGCAAACAAGAACAGTCTAAGAAATACACTTCAAATTATTGCAAGTCTACAAACTTCTGCTTTCTGCACAGTGGTTTTTAAAAATCAACTCAGACACACATGCTGTATTTTTGCCCAGACATGACTCTTATTTCTCTCTTCCATGAATGTTCTCGCTTCGCCAGCCTCTTTTTTTTATTGATTAGATGATCCTACTATTTCAAGAGGGTACACTTCAAGGTACTAAAGGATATCATCTATACTTGGAGAGGGATCTGCAAGAAGTATTCTATTGGGTTTATTAATAAAGAGACCCCTATATGGGTTAATCCTGCTTTTTCTTGTATTTCTCAAGATCTAACATGTAGGGTCTGGGCTGACTGTGGGATTACGAACATGGGCCAACTTTTTGATCCTAATAGTTTTAGATCCTTTTCTGATCTACGGGCAGCTTATCAATTGCCTCATCACTCCTTTAAATATCTCCAGCTCAGGGACTATATGATGACGGCTCACCAACATGTGGAGGGCAACGACAGTTGAGAGGTTTCCCTATATTACTTTAAACCTGTTATTAAACCTACTATAAGTAGGATGTATCTACTATTTTCACAGTATGCTATAGATGACACCCGGCTATTGCTGTAAAATGGATTAGACTGCTTTCATCAGGGGTTTCAGCCGGAGAGATTCAGATGGCTTTAGACCTATTGGATCGCTTGGTATACTCCATTAATCTTAAACTTCAGCAGTGGTGTATACTGTGCTTTTTGTTTATTACACTCCAGATGTAATTTTAAAGTGGTGCGTATCCCCCTCTGTAGACAGGATGGACAGAACAAGATGCCCTAAATGTAGGCTCCCGGCTGCAGATGTCCTCCAAATGTTTGTGCTTTGCCCCTGTTTACAAACATTCTGGGAAGGGGTGACTAATGGTATGTCGCTTAGCTTCAGCTTTGCGGTACAATTATCGGTTAAAGAGAAAATGATGAGCGTTAAAAATGAATTAGTGGGAGGTTTGCAGAAATTAGCTGTTATTATACTGCTATCTGCCAGACTCTGCATACCCCCAGCTTGGGACTCAGAGGAAGCTCCTACAGATGCAAAAGATACCTTCTCAAGCAAATCTATGAATTATAATTTGCCTTGGTTAAAGTAAGAGGGTCCCTTGCATTGTTAAAGTTTGTTAGGGTCTTGAAGAATATTTGATGGGATGTTATTAATACTGGTAGTGAATATTTGGATTAATCAAATGACATAAAATCATTAGTCAATCAAGCTTCTGTTATTTATTTTAATCCCTTAGGTCACATATTGATGAATCTGTGTTTTGGAATCGGATTTATGTTGGGACTTAATTGATGTTATTTTTCCTGTGTGCATGTATTCTTTTAATGTTTAATTTGGTACAGTTTGCATCTGCCTATTTGCTTATCGAACTTGGTCTATGACCTAAGAAAATCTTAATATATATATATTTTTTTAAAGAATGTTTTAGCTTCTACATTTGGAATGCCTCCAATTCGTTTTATGTGCTCTTTTTGTTCCCAGTGAAACTGTTTATCTCCACAACAGTTTCTCACACACTCATACAGAGGTGTCTCCTTGTTTCTATATGCTTTTGTTACAGTTCACCCTTGTTCTCTATGATCAGTGTCAAACTGCAGTTGGAATATTGTCTCTTTTTGTACCTCTGTATATCTCATTCTTCCTATATATATCCATTTATTTTTCATCCTGGCTGGCTCTATGTAATTCACTTCGAACTTGGCAACGCCATCTTTTCCTTTGCTTAGATGAGCCTCTTTTTCTCACAAGTTGACTCTTTGTTTTTCAAAATCCTTTGAGTATTCCTTACTTTATTTATGTTCTGGATGTCTAGTTTTTTTCTTCTCTGTTGAAATTTTCACTCACTTTATTCTCCCTGGAATATGTCTAACGTTTCTCTTCAAATGTCAGATCCTCTCAGTATTTCTCTACTTCCAAACGTTCTGGCCTGTTTCTCCCAAATTTACATGCATTTCCTTCTCACCAAGTCATCTCTTTTTGCTCCTATTTTATTTCTTTCACTTACTACACTCGGTTTTTATTTTGACATAATTATTAAATCCTACATGAATCTCTTTTTTTCTCCCCTTATTGCAACTGTGCGACTTCACATTTCTTGATCCTGAGCTGTCCATTGCTTTGTTTTGCAAAATAAGTTAATTCTATTTTCAGTGGGGGCTGGCATCTACGGGGAGTGGGGGCGGGTGCGCGGCCAAATACAATAAAAACATGAAACACCTTCAACACGATGTCCTCTGCGCCGGATCTCTTCTTTCGCCCACTGTACAGGAACTGGATGCTTCAACTCCCTTGGCTAATCCTGGCGCTGCTCACAAAATGAGAGCAGAGCTCTGATTGGAGGGAGCGGCCTGTCTTAGCGCTCCAGAGAACTCTGGAGCCTTGCACTTGCTCTCAACCCAGCTGTCTTAAGACAGCTGAGTTGAGAGGTTTTAAGTGCGCATGTCTGGCTGGCCCTCACAAGACGGCCGGCCAACGAGACATGCGCTCTTAAAACATGCGCTCTTTTGAAAAGTGCCAAGGCAGCCCACACTCGTGCTACTTTCATTCAGCAGGCCCCGCCCTGACCCTCTCTTTGGGACATGTGGATGGGGGCATTTGAGTGGGGCAATGCTCTTCTGCTCCAACGGAGGAGTGGCCCCTGTCTTTTTTCACTACTGTGGTAGCTTCTTTATACAATGCCCATCCCCTTTTTATCATGGACTTCTGTCACTTGCATCGGACACATACATTCTCTCCCCCAATTGCATCTCTTGCTTCTTCTGAAACCTAGTGGCAAAAGAAAGCTAATGAGGGTGGCCCCAGATTGTGTATTATGTTCTATTTCACCTATTGCATCCATCATTACTTTGCACATAAGGTAACACTTGCACTTACCCGTTTATGCAAGTGAATGCAAAAACACACAGTGGTGGTGTCATGGACCTGGGGTGGCGGGCCGGATGAAGGGGAAGGGTATAAATAAACAATAAAATTAAACTTATCTCCACGCCGCGTCCTCCTCACCGCATCCTTCTCACGTCTCTCCTCGTCCCTCTGGCCAGAACACAGAACAGGAAACACCCAGGCTCCCTGAGCCAATCACAATGCTGGAATGTAGCATTGTGATTGGTCTGAGAGCATGCTGCGTGCACATGAATGTTTGGCCGGCCCAAGACGGCTGGCCAAACATTGATGCACCCTTAGGGACTGAAAACCACTCCTCCCCTCTCTAGTCAGAAGAGCAACCATGCCCACCACGCCTGGCAAAGCTGCTGTGCCAGCAACAGGAAAAAATAAAAGGATAATAACATTGAGTTATTATTATTTTATTTTTCCTTACACTGCTGAAAAGGAGTGGGGCGACGATCCTCCGCCTTAGCGGAGGATCAGTCACTGAAAACACAGACAGTTGAGAGTGACCTTTCATTGCTTGGAGGTTACTCAAAGTTCACTCAGTTGCAGGAGTTCAACTAGACGTTTTTTACAATCTTAATCATTTTTCTGATATTCATTGTACCTTTTGTAAATAGCTGTATGTAGAAAACTAATTTCAAATGTTATGCAACTCTGACCGATTATTTATGCCTTGTTTATCAGATTTGAATTTTTTTTAATTTTCTTAAGAACAAAGTTAGCAAGCATTGAAAAAGTAATTCAATACTTCGCTTTGGTAATGCTTATTTTGTCATGGTTTCTGTAAAAAAAAACGTTACTGTTGGGTGGTCATTGCCATTGTGAAAAAACATTGGCTAATTCATATCATGGTGTATGTTTGACTTTGTCAAGAGAACCTAGGAGCTGGTATTAAAGCTCAATCCTGAAACATATAGGGCCATTTATGACTTTACAGCAGGCTAGGTTATGCCTGTCCCATGAGCCATTAAGATTACATAACCTTCAATGATTAGATTTTCTACAGCAAAGGGGTTCATCACTGGGTTTGGAATGATGCTGAAATACCAAGTGTTCAGGATGTCCACAGGAGATCCATTCTCAAAGAAGACACAAAGAGAAATCATTGGTAAATGGTACATACCCCAATTCTATAGCTTAAAAGCAGGCTGCACTTCCCTAGTTTATAAGTTATAATGCCAAGAATCTGTTTCCTCATGGTGGCCATGCTCCATGTCTATCAATGTTTTTGGGAATTCTATCCCAAATGACTAGAAATGCCAAGACAATAAATTGAGGTTTCCAATGTATTCTATTAACTTGTTTCTTCTATGACTCGGGTGAAGTAACAGCGCCTCACCAAAGTATTTAATGTATTTGCATTTATTTAATGTGCGTTTCACAGGGGATGTATGGCATCTGGAGACAGCTTCAAAGTGACAGTCGGGTACTAGAAAAAGGGTTAAAAAAAGGCGCACAACAAAGTACACACAAGCACTGTTCTAGGAAACATAGACATCAAAACACAAGAGTCCTCCTCAGAGATGCCATGTAAAGTCCCAGCAGAAGTAAACATGCTAATATAGGAATTTACTAGCAAAAAGGATATACATGAGAAGACAGCCAATCTTGTCTTTCCAACTGTAAGTGCCTTATCAGCTGTCACCACAAGAGTGCTCTCGTAGTGCCAACTGATAAGGCCATACAGAAGCTGGTGAGTCATGACTGGGATCTTGATGTCAATATATTGTTTACATACTTTGGCTAATATGATCAAGACTCTAAGTCAGTGTTTCCCAAACTGTGGGCCAAGTTGCAAGCCGATTTTTGGTGGGTCGAGAAAACTAAGAGCAATACATAATGATGGCTTTAAATTCTGTGTCACATTTGC
Organism: Lissotriton helveticus; assembly: GCF_964261635.1. NCBI lineage: Eukaryota > Metazoa > Chordata > Amphibia > Caudata > Salamandridae > Lissotriton > Lissotriton helveticus. The sequence continues at coordinate 1,255,221,863 of NC_136065.1, read as the reverse complement.
CTGCTTCAAAGAAAGAGGTCAAATGTGAGGCTGTATCTTGTGAAAATCGCTGCTTATTCTTTTAACACGGGATTGGTGTATTATTTCTCTGACTTGAGAGGAGTTTCTAAAGTGAATTATGTGACAGTTTTGCAGGGGTTAACATCTGAAAGGAAAGGCTGTAGGATGTCGTTTTTTCAACACACAACAAAATGCAAATACATGTAAATGAACTAAATGCATTCAGCAGTTAGGAAAGCAAAAATGAACCACTTGTTTTATAATTCTGATGAGTGCTGGAAACGGAGATTTTAATAGGATCAAAACAAATCAGGGCACTTTACCTTGTGATGCACAAATGATAAATATTTACAAAAAAAGTATTTGTACACATTATTAAAAGGATAAAAGAATCAACCTCTTCTCCATCATTATACTGGCTGCTGTGCCTGCTGCACTGAGGTACCCTAGGGCACCTCGGGCCATAAACATCAGATCAGTATTAATTGTTTTCAGACCTTTGACAAGACGTATAGTACCATGATCAGGTAGTGGAAATGCAGAAAGCTATGGAGTTAATTTCCTTTATCTCAATACCTAATGGTACTGCACTCTTATTATCATGTGCACCGACTGCTCCTTAATACATAACACACAGATAGCAGCAGTGGCTGTAAGTACCGCACAAATGCTCTAATGCGGACTTCTCCAACGAGTAGCTCCAGCTCCCTGTGAGTAGCTCTCCAGTGTGCAGCCCAGCCTACTAAATTAGGAGCTTTTACAGGGCTGAATTAATATATGTCTGTAAACATTGAAAAGTATGTATTCGAGAGAAAAATGCATATATTTCAGAACCCATAAGAGTATGCTTGAAGAAAATAGTTGAATTTTCAAAATATTTTAAAGCTATTATTTGAGTGATAAATTATGTGCCGTTGGGAACACTCATTACTAATATTACCTTGATGCCACAACCATTACAGCGATATATTACCTATGTAAAGCATTCCAAATTGATAAAGGGTCTGATTTAGATTTTGGCGGACGGGTTACTCTGTCAAAACGGTAACAGATATCCCGATTGCGCCGAAATATAAACCCCATATTATCCTATGGGATTTATATTTCAGCGGACCGGATTTTTGTCACCGTTGTGACGGAGAAACCTGTCTGCCAAAATCTAAATCAGGCCCAAAGTCTTTTTTATGGTGCTGCTGGTAATTCTGCCTGATTCAGTGAGGTGATCACTGTCGATAGTCTTGCATAGGGTGGTAACTAATGTAATCTTGCCTGATGTGGTCAATTTTACAACACTAATAATACTAGTAGCTCAGGACAATTTTCATTGAACATAATGAGCTCTTGTTACCGGAAAAGTTGGGAGACCACTGCTCTAATGGCATTAGAGGTAAGACTGAAACATGGGCTCTTCAGCTACCCCTACACTTTAACACAGGCGAATTAATGACAACAAGGGTAGCAACCCTACAGCCGGCATCCTTCTTCAAAGGGTTATAGGGTTGTGCTGAAAACACAGTGTATCTGTTTATTAAAGGCAGGCTTATTAAACAAAAGGTGCACTTGCGTTTCTCTAATAGATGGGAAGGAATTCCAGATAGGAGATACGAGGACATTTCGAATAAGGATAATTGGCATATTTCAGATTTACTTCCTCACCTGTTCTGAAACAATGATTTATGTCCACTCCTCCTGTGTCCTCAGGATTACTCAAGTGCTGTGAGTTCTCACGTTTTATTCTTAAGGGCGCATCAGGGTTAGCTATAGTATCACCTGTCAGAGAAAGATAAAATGGTTAGAATTTCTCTTGAAAATATTTAGTTTGTCTTTTGCTTTGAGACCTCTATATTCAAATAATCTAGTGAATACATTTAGCTTCTCACCGACCTGAATGTTTCTCAGGCCTACAGCACGATTTCAGGTGCAAGAGTTAAAAGCCGCACCAGGTTACAAGAGCTGTTTGTGGGACTCGGTTGCATCTTTAAAGTATTAACAAAATCTTGGATTTCAATGAGGCTTTCATCTGCCAAGTGGTCTTATTCGCTCTCTGAGCTGAATTTCTATCCTTCCATATCTTTCCTAACCTTTCAAATATTTCTTTAATCTGTCACTCCCTCCCAAAATATACTTTTATGTATTAGTGCCTGTTTTGTCTCTCTATGCTCACTGTATTGTCTTGGCTCAGTAAACATATCGTTCACTTTATCACATAGAGCGTGTATGAGAAAGTCCTTGATCTTGTGTCACCTGACCCATTTCGTGTGGACTAATGCTGCTAGTTTTGCACTCTGCACACTTTGATGCTGCTGTCCAGTCGCCAATGTATGTGTGATGACCGCTAAAATATAGTAACACTGGTTAATCACCAACTGGCCTTTTTAACTTTCCAGTAAGACGATAGTGGTGGACCTGACATCTTTTTTTGTAATGCTTTTATTGGCATTTAGAATTACATACAAACCAAAAGAAGAGCAGTTCCAATTAACAAAGGGAAGGAGAGAGATAAAGATGAGGAAGGAAAAATAGGGAAGGGAACGGTGTCAGGTAACGAAGTGTCAACATATCCATAATACACTGTATAGCAGTATATATTACCAATTGTACACAGATAAACATGTTAGGGCATACCAAACACAGAATATGCAGTGCCAACAAAATAAAAAGCCCTGTAACCCTTTGAAAATTTCTGGTCGGTAAGGCGACAAACCCAATCTAAGAGGCTATACAACCATTCTGTGAATAAGAAAGAGAGCGTGTAAGATCACAGTGCATCAGTGTGTTCAAGTGGTAGAAGTAGTGACTAGTGAATCAGAATATCTTTGTCGTAGCGCCATTAATGGCTCCCAGATGTCTCTGGGGCAAGATCGGAGTGACATAAGCACCCAATAGTTTGACAGTTGCTCTTGACAGTATGTGACATTGTGAATCCATGATTTAATGGCGGGTGCGAGTCTTCTGTCCCAGTAAACAGCCACTCTGTGCTTATGGAGCTAACATCTTTGCCATGGTATTCCTCCAAACATTTTGCCTTCACTCCCCTTCCTTTCTGAATTATTTTTGTTGGCTAAAGCTACCTGTGGCAAAGTACTGTGCTCTCGCCTTCAAACATGGACAAATTGGCATACACCCCACTGGCGCATTTAATTTACTTAGAAGTCCTTGGTAAATGTACCCAGGGCTTTTTAATTAAGTGCTACGAGTGGGTTGTAGCACACATTGTGCCACCCACTAAAATAGCACTTTCAAATATGTCTCAGGTCTGCCACTATTAGCCTGTAGTGCAGTTTAAAACTGCCACTTTCACCCTGGCAAAATAACACATTTGCCAGGCCTAAACCTTCCTTTTCAATACATATAAGTTACCCCCAAGGTAGTTCCTAAAGGCTCATAGGGTAGGGTGAATGGTATTTAAAAGGTGGGACATGTGTACTTATGTTTTACAATGCACTGGCAGTAGAAAAAAAAATCCTAAAGTGGTTTTTGTTCACTGCTTTAAGTCTATCTTCCCCCATAGACTAAAACTGGGTTACCTGGCTTTCAATTAATACGTGCTACTTCAGTTTGGGACCAGATAGAAACATGCTGTTTACACTCAAACCAATAGTAATTTAAACATCATTTTAATGTTAAAGTTGGATTTTAAGTTACTATTCTGGAACTGACACTTTTAGAGAGTTAGGATTTGTGCATTTCTGACAGTGTCCCGGGCCACATGACTGTGAATGGCTCTCTTGTTGTGGGGTGCGTATTGCTTCCAGATTTTGAGTCAAAAGAGCACTAGCTGTGAGGGGAGAGGGTCTCCCTGAATGGATGGCTGGCAAGGAGTTATGCCAGCCCTGATTACACTTTAAAGGGTCCTGCATGCAGCGCATACAAAGAAACCTGACACCAGGCCTGCCCTTGCCTTTGTCACCCTAGAACGTCTGCAGCCAGGAGTTATAGAAAGGAAAGAAATTACCAGAACCGGTCTTTGGGGTAGGTCAGATAATACTCCTACACAAAGGCTGGCATGGATATACCAGTTGTACCTTCAGAACCTCTTATCAAAACACTCCTGTGGAAGACTTAGAAGAAGAAAAACTGCCCTGCTGTCTGAGGAAGAGGGACAGCCCTGTTGCCTGAAGAAGAAAGATTTGATCTGTTGAGCTTGAAACCAGGCCATCCAGAGTGATTCCAAGGGCTAACTAACCTGTGTGACCTACAGGACACCACGACCTTCCAGAGGCCATCTTGCAACTGCCCAGCTGACCAGCACCAACAGGAGCTGCCGCAGCCTACTGCTGGCCCCTGCTGGTGTGAGTCTTTATCCCCAAGAGGTGTGAACTCCTCCTGAAAAAAGGGGAAGATCCAGAAATGTGGGTCTTTTCGTGTTCACAATGTGTCCCCCTTCACAATGAGAATTGACCGCCCATAACAACCACTTATGCAAAGCTCCAGCAAAGACTGCTCATTGTGCCAACAGCAATAGTCCACAATTATTTTCAATGCACAGTTCAAGCACATCCGGCTCGTCGTGCTACAGCCATGACAATCTGTGATGCTCGACCTGCTCCTCACACAAACAGCCTCCTCCTCATGGCCCACCAACGGGAATGCCACTTTTTGGGCCGGACTTGAGAAGGTAGCTCTTCACTGGGAATGCACCTGTATCCAACCTGTACTCCATCATGGTTAGGCTGAATTTGTGATTTTGCCCCAGTCCATTATGACCAGTTATCCAAGAGTGGTGCTTTGTGCCTCTTGGCGCTATTTTCTCCTAAAACTTTAAAAACTCATATCTCCTGTCTACTGATTGGATATTTGTTGTTTTGGTGTGATTTTATTTATTAAACTTGAATCTATTTTTCACAATTGGTTTGGGATTTGTCCTGTGTTGTGCTTTCACTTTATTTCTGTTTGAGTGCCTGTTAAATACTATACACATTGCCTCTAAGTTAAGCCTGGCTGCCTTTGTGCCAAACTACCTGAGGGTTAAGCACAGGTTAATTTTGTGTCTTTCTGTGGTTCAACCTGACAAGGATCATATTTATTATGTGAGTGGGGCTTCCAACCCAATTTCTGAAACATAGTATGTGCAGTAAGAAAATGTAACAATGGGACATAACTATAATTTTCACCTGTGGCCTGAGCACCCATTGTGCCATTCACTCGAATGTCAAGGAAACATGACATCAGACCTATATGTGTAGCCTGACTCTTGCAACTTTTATACCTACAGGCAGACCTGTCAAAATAAACCATTTGAGAGGAGGGAAACCCTACTTTTAAACATTAAGTCCGCAATCCCTAAGTAGACCTTCTAGCCCATAAGGGAGGGTGCTCGGTATTTAGGAGTTGAACATGTAAGAATGTAATGTTTGCATGTTCTTACAGTGACCAGCCATTAAAAGGTGGTCACTGTTAGGGCTATAGCTGGTTCTACTGTGACTAAGCTAAAGAACAATTCATGTGCTAATCCCATATCCCTTGTTTGGAATAAGCTACAGAGAATGTTCAACCACTGTTTGTAATATTTCTTAAAAATCCAATTCAATGGTGAATTTGGATTATATATACTGCACTGATTGGCATTTCCTGGTTGTGCATTTCATTTGGAATCTTTGTGTTGGGTCACCGGCTATCCCAAATATGCACAAAATTCTTCTCCAGACGAGTAAGAAATACTCAGACTCTCCTGTGATCAATTTAAGGACAAAAAGATGCATTTCCTATGTATATATTACTGGCCGTTGCCAGTAGGTAGTTATAGTTAGGACCATGTCATCATGTTTCCATTGGAAAAGCGTTCTCTGACTTGCCCAGAACTTTGGTGCTTTTGACGAATCTTCATGAAATTCTCCCAAAAAAGTGTGCCAGTGATTCTTCTTGTGCATGGAAAGTTTCGGGGTGATCCATCAAGCGGGGGCCGAGAAAAAAAGGGGGTAAAAAAACTGTATGTTTCTCATGTTAATTCTCTTAGGAATTTTAGACACGACTGCAGCCCAAACCGCAGTATGGAATTACACCAAATTTGGCAAAAAAGTAACTGTAGGTCCAGAAAACAACCTATTTGTAAATTGGTGAAAATCCGTTCAGTAGCTTTTAAACTATTAAAAGAAATTCAAATTTGGATATCTTGGGACCCGGGTCCCTGGCAACACCTACGCGCAGCTTCGCGAACCCTCCCACCAGTAGAAATGTTGTGATTGGCTAGACACAACCTGTGAAGAAAGTTGCAGCCGCCATTTTCTACAGTCCCGGGAATTCGTTTTGAGGCTAAATAGTATAGAAGGGGTCATTGTATTGGTGTTTGACGGACCACTTAAGTGTTTCAAAATGTCGTAAACTGTATTTTTTCCACGTCAATGGAGTTGCAGACCTGCTGCGAAGCTCAGCATGGCCCCCCATGTTGCATCGCGGCAGAGCCGCAAACCTTGTTGAAAAAATATATACATTCACTGACAAACTAAAGCATGCATTCACAGACCCACACAGTCACGCCCACTCTGACACTCTTGTACCCACAGACAGAACCACTCATGCATCTACTGACAGACCCACTTAGACACTCACGCACCCACTCAGAGACCCACTCAGACACTCATGCTCCCACTCAGACCGACTCACAGACCCACTCAGGCACTCATTCACACACTGACATATGCACTCAGACAGTCATGCACCTACTAACAGACCCACTCAGACTCAAGCACCCACTCACAGATCCACTCAGACACTTACACACCCACGCGGACACTTATGCACTCACTGAGAGTCCCACTTAGACACTCATATACCCACTCACAGATGCACTCAAGACAATCATGCACCGATCCATTGAGAGGCTCATGCACCCATTTACAGACCCACTCAGAGACTCATGCACCCACTCGCTGACCTACTCGGAGACTCATGCACTCACTCACAGACCCCCTCAGACTCCCACACACAGACTCACCCAGAGACTCATGCATTCACCCATGGACCCACTCAGACACTCATGCTCATACTCACAGCCCACTCAGATACACTCCCACTGACAGACTCACTCAGACACTCAAGCACCCAGTCACATACCTACTCAGACATTTATGCAACCAATCAAAGCCCCACTCAAAGACTTGTGCACCTACTCACAGACCCACTGAGACTCTTGCACCCACTCACATCCCCACTGAGAGACTCATGCTCCCACTCACAGACCTACTTCCAGACTAATGCACCCACTCACAGACCCACTCGGAGACTGACACATCCATTCACAGACCCACTCAGACACCCACACTGACAGACCCACTCAGACACTCATGCACCCAGTCACATCCCCACTCACACTCATGCACCCACTCACAGACCCACTCACACTCATGCACCCACTCACAGATTCACACACCCACTCAGAGACATACTCAGACACTCCCACACCAACTCAAAACCAAGTCAGACATTCATGCACCTACTCACAGACTCACTCAGAGACTCAGGCACCCACTCACAGACCCACACAGACACTCACACACCCACTCACAGACACTCTCACACCCATTTACAGACATACCCAGAGACTCCTGCACCCACTCAGAGATCCACACAGACATTTGCGTATCCACTCAAAGGTCCACTTACAGGTTCATACACCCACTCACAAACCCACTCAGAGACTTACACATCCACTCAAAAAACCTGCTATGAGACTCACACACTTACTCACAGAACAATATAGCCACACACCCACTCACACAGACACTGTCAGAGGTTACAGGTTAAAATCAGGAAATACAATTTTTAAAAACCTTGGAAATATACTGAAAAACCAAAGGTTACAGGGACACTATAGTTAGGAACAGAATTTTAAAAAGCATAGAATTTCACTGAAAAAAAAGGTTACACAGACTTTATAGTTAGTCTCACATTTCACTCGTACAAGACCATAGAAATTCAGCAGTTATAGTTACTTGAGCTAACTATAGCTTATGCCCCTACAAAGCAATGCTTATGGCCTCACATATATGTTACGCCCCGCTAAGCACTGCTTATGACCTCACATATTACATTACTCATGACATGGTCAGTGACATCACTGATGGCACCTCAAGTGACATCACTGATGACATAATTCACAGAACCACTCACACACCCAGTCATAGACACATACAACCACTCACAAACTCTCTCACTCAACCATAGAGCCACGTATACACCTATGCAGGCACTCACACAGCCACTCACCCATAAAGTTACTCATACAACCACTCACTCACTGATACAACACACACAGCCACATACCCACCCTAACAGCTACTCACATACTCACTAATTCAACCATACAACTACTAACACACCCACACAATTGCTTACACATCCACTCACTCACCCATCAAGCCAATTACACAGATACTTCCTCACCCATACACCACTCACATTCAACTTACTCACTCATGCAGCCATTCATTCACCTACACAAACACTTACATACACACTCATGCATCCATACAACCACTCACACACCCACTCACTCAGCCATATAGCCACCCACACAAACAATGACTGAAGAAAACATCCACCGACACACCCACTCACTTGCCCACACACCCACTCAGTCATTCACCCATACACCGAATTACACACTCAGTCACTCACACAGCCACTCAAACACCCAAAGAACTACAATAGGGTGGCTACTAACGAAATCTAGTCTGATGTGGTCACTTTTACAAAACTAATAATATACCCAGCTCAGGACAATTTTCATTGAACATAAGTAGCTCTTGTTACCGGGCAGGATGGAGATCACTGCTCTACTGGCATTAGGATTAAGACTGAAACAGGGGTTCTCCTATGCTATAACACATGCAAATTCATGACAACAATGGTAGCTACTCTACAGCCTTCTTCCTTCTTTAAATTGCGTATCCAAGACCTGCAGAATTCTGTTTCTGGACAGAGGAAGGTGTGTCTGTCAAATACACAAGCATAACTACTCCAGATGGGGTTCTCACGGTATCAAAGAAAAAATTACAGTTTCAATGTAATATTGTTCATTGTCTTGCAGTTTAACATTTCCATCATGTGTATCATTCTTGGTATTGACTTTTTTATGGGATATGTTCAGCGCAACAAGCCCCAACCAGGAGGCTTCTTTGCACTTAAAACAGATACGGCATATTACGAGCTGTCTACGAGCACTGTTAGATGCAATTTGGGCATGGCTAATTTATACCGCTATATATAGGGTGGGACTGACCTCGCTGGGTTTAGAGACTGTGCTGGGACTGCTTAACAGTTCTTGAATCCCCAAGAACTTACTGGACATGTCCTGAATGATCTTTCCTCAGCTAACGCTCTGGATGGGACTCCAAACTCACTCAACAAATTCCATTTTGGCGGGGAAGGTGGCTATGAGAAACTGATGGCCTAGCGGCCTTTACTCCCTTGGATACCATTGGTATTTTCCTGCTGGGGGATTTTCGGTCTGGCACCCAACTATGCTCATTTCAGGACCCTCAGTCAACCTATGCCCTATTACATACACAATTTGCCAGGTTGACATGGCAGTTGAAAACTGCATGCAGACACTGTAGTGGCATGTCTGATATACCATTGAAATACTGTTTGTGTGGGGGTGGCACAATCACTGCTGCAGGCCCATCTAGCAGCATCTGATTTCCAGGCCCTTTGCACACACAGTGCACTATACTAGGGACTTATTAGTAAACCAAATAAGCCAAACATGTAAACACCAATCCATAAACACAATTTACAGTAGGAGCACTTTAACACTGAACAGCAGTGAGAAAGTGCGCAGGGGCACTGAACTAGCACAACTAATCCCAATGTACCATTAAAAACAGGAAGCAAAAAGACAGGGGAAATACCCCAAAAGATGCCAGGTCTAACAAGAAGAAATTCCAGATAGGAGATACAAGGACATTTCAAATAAGGATAATTGCTAAATTGCAGCTTTACTTCCTCACCTGTTCTGAAACAATCATCAATGTCCACTCCTCCTGTGTCCTCAGGATTGGTTAAGTGCTGTGAGTTCTCACATTTTATTCTTAAGGGAGCATCTGTGTTAGCTATAGTATCACCTGTCAAAAAGATACAATTGTTAGAATTTTTGTTGAAAAGATTTGGTTTGTCTTTTGCCTTTAGACCTCTATCCTCAAATAATGTAGTTAAGACATTTAGCTTCTCACCGACCTGGATGTTTCTCATGCCTGAAGCACGATTGCAGATGCAAGAGCTGAAAGATGTATCAGGTTACAAGGGCTGTTTGAGGGAACAGGTTGCATCTTTAAAATATTAACAAAATCCTGGATTTCAACGAGGCTTTCATCTGCCAAATGGGCTTATTTTGCTCTCTGAACTGAATGTCCACCCTTCCATATCTTTCCTAACCTTTCAAATATTTCTTTAATCTGTTACTCCCTCACAAAATATTATTTTATTTATTTGTGCCTGTTTTTGTCTCTCTATGCTTGTTCTACTGTCTTGGCTAAATAAAATATCTTTCACTTTATCACATAGAGTATACGTGAGAAAGCGCTTCTTCTTGTGTCGCCATTTATTGAGGCCTGATGCTTCTAGTTTTCCAATCTGCGCACACTGCGATGCTGCTGTCCAGTTTCAAATGTATGTGTGATGACCCATAAAACATAGGATTCACGCGAGCTAAGATGGCCGCCCCTCCCGCCCCCGGTGAGTTCTTCATTGTGTCTGCCCTTCATCATTTGTCCTGAATGAGCCAGAATTACTTCTATTTGTGACGGCATCAGAGTTTTGAAGACTCTACTTACCTGTGTGGGGCTTGTTGAGTTTCCTCGACGCAGCAGAAGAATCTTTTTCCCTTCCTGTTTCTTCCTCGATCTTCTCTATCAGGTACAGCCAAGTTTTCCAGTCAGGGGGAAGGAGCAACATTCTGGAAAAGGTGAGGCTGTGACCTAGACACTCCCACTGTCTGATTTAGCTGCTGCACTACCTTCTATTGAAATGTATTCTTTTCTATTACTTTATACTTCAATTTGTATTATATCTTATTGCAAAATTCCAGTTTAGGAAGTATGGATGGTAAAAATACACATGTTAAACATAATAAACGGAAACAAAATATTTCTCCACCTCCAGTTAAATCAAAAATAGTGGAGTCAAGTGAGCCGTCTTTGGCTTTATTGTTTGATGAGATTCAAGCTATTCGTCTGACACAGATTCTATTGCGTCAGAGATTAAGAATATACAAACAAAGGCATGGCTAGTCTTTCAATGAAAGTAGCTGACAACGCAATTAAAATTCAAGAACATAAAGTAAAAATGTTACGTTTCTCACCGCTTGCAGCAAAAATATTACATATGTCTAACCTGCTTCTTGACTTGGAAAATCGTAATAGCCAGTATAACTTGCGTATTTTTAACTTACCGGAGATTTGGAAAGTAATGATTGTAGATTATACTTGGAGAATTTAATACCTGGTCTCTTATGTCTAAAATGTTCTGAGAAATTTGAAATTGATAAGGCTCATAGGATTCCCTCTCATCACAATCCACACCACAATAAACAGTGACAAATAATCTTTAAAGTTTTAAGTCATCCTCACTTACGGCCTTATTCTGATGCGGTTAGGAAAGCATCCCCACCTACGGCCTGATTCTGATGCGGTTAGGAAGGCCACCTAATGGCATTTGCTCCTTCCAAATCGGATCGGGAACGACCCAGGGCTCAATTATGATGCGGTTAGGAACATATGCTCCCATTGAAGTCAATGGTAGTCCAACCTAATCGTATCTGGAAGCATTCGTATGCATTGTATTCCGTCGGTCGGACTCTCCCGATCCGAGTGGGTCGGAAACCATTTCCAAACCGATTCGGTCGGGAAGCTTTCCAACCCGCATCAGAATCAGGCCCCTAGTGTTTGATCGGAAAGCGGCATGAGAAATCCCTTCCTTAATGGTTAATGGCAATAAAATGTTCATACACCAGGAACTTGCAAAAGAAACTGTTATAATTCGCAAAGACTTACTGATCTTCGACCACGATTGAGAAATCTAGGTTTCAAATGAATCATTGACAGAATATCGAGGAGCTAAATATTGACCTACAAAAATATCAGTGACAAAATATCGACTACCAGAATAAAGAATTCCTAGTACAAAAATATTAAATCCTAAATATTGTTGTAAATAATATAGGGCCCCATTAGAATGGCTGGCGGATCGCCCCCGCCGGGCCAGCAGCAGCCACCGCTGGCCCAGCAGGGGACGATCCATCGGCCATCCATTACCAAAAGACCGCACAGCATTTTAGGATGGCTAGGGGTACGCGGCGGACGGAAAGACCGTCCACCACTTTTCCACTGATCGACTCATTAACCGGGCGGAAAACATGTTTAATATGGTGCGGTGTCTGCAAGACACCACCATCCATATTATGATGATGGCTGCAATTGACCATTCCATGGCGGCGATGCCATGGAAAGGCATGCATTCTTCTGTGTTGGTGGCCCGTTACGGGCCCCCGGGGTTTTGGGGGGGTGGTGTATGCACTCGGGGTACCCATGGTATCCCTGGACATTTGCATGCACAAGGTGGCAGGCACCGTGCAGTGCCTGTCACGTTGTGCATTCAAATGCACAACATGCAGTTTTTACATAGAAGCAGGTGCTGCTTGAAGCATCCGTTTGGCACAATGTAAAATATGCAGGATGCCCCCGCCAGTGTGGCGGGCGCATCATAATCGGCACAGCGGGACCGCCACACCCCTGGCACCTGTGATGGTGCCCTATGTTTGCTAAAATATCGACCTTTTTAAATGTCTTAAAGTAATGTAAAATTCATGAAAATAATAAATATAATTAAGTAAAACATACTTAAAAATACTTAAATAACCTTAAAATTAATAAATAATAAATGTAAGTTAGGAAAAAATAAACATGTATTTGTATTTTTATTACATATATTAACTTAATATTAAAAAACAAGCAATCAATAATTATAATAATTAAATGTTAAAAAGTTAATTTAAAATATAATTACATATATATATAAATAAACCTATAATACAAATATAAAAATAAATTACATACAAGTTAAAATATTAAAAGTTTTTTTGTTTTTTTAAATAATATTTTACACTACATTAAATATAACAATACTGAAGATTGCATAGCGAAAAAGATAAAATTACTATTTCCACTCCAGTGAGTGCAACAGTAGGGAAAGTGTTGGATAGCGGGTGGGTAAAAATTACTATTCCCACTCCAGTGAGTGCAACAGTAGGGAAAGGGTTGGATAGCGGGAGGGTAACAATTTCTATTCCCACTCCTATAAGTGCAATAGTAAGGAAAGTGTTGGATAGCGTAGGGGAATAATTTAATATACCCACTCCTGCAATTTAATTTACATTAATAAACAATAATTAATTAAAAAAAATTATTTACCTCCCACCATTTTACCCTATAAACAGTACCTACAATATTGTAACATATTAATAAATTAACATAATTAATTAATTCATTAATTAACTAATTACAATTAACAATATAATTAACAATCAAATCTCAATTCACACGATTACTATAAAATAACTTACAGAGATTATAATATAACAAATAATAAGTTACATTAAATATAAATTACGTCCTACCCTGCTACCCTATCAACCCTCAACCCACTGATAAAGTACACAATTAACATATTTACAAATTCATTGTTAATAATTAATATCTAATTAATAAAAAAATGAAACTATTAACATAATTACCATTTAAATATGAATTGTTAATCAATTTTTTATGAATCAGTAATACATTAATTAACTTAATTAACAATATAAATTATTAAATATTAAATGATTAAGTAATGAAAGAATAAATTAATACATTTCAATTAAAGTACTTCCCACCCTATTCCCCTATATCCCACTACAGAATTAAATTACGCAAAAAATATTTAACATATAATTAATTAATTCTAAATAATGCTAAAAATATATGTATTATAATTAAATTACTTTCCACCCTATTCCGCTATAAACCCACAACCCGCTACGGATTTAAATTACACAAAAATGAATTAACATAAAAATCATAACTTTTACAAAATTCAAACATACATTACAAAAATCATACAAACCTTTAACACATAAACTAACACTTGAAACACTAAAAGAAATTTGGTATTACTCACTTCGATATTGTGGGAATCGATATTTCTTACCTGCATTTCAATATTCTGCACCACTATATTTTTGCAATTCGATATTTTGTCCATTCTATATAAAAAACTCAATATTCTGTCCAGGCGCTATTTTTATTCGATATCATGACTAGTTACCGTTTCAAATATGGTCTATTTGACCCCTCGACTATTCAGAGTTGGAAAGATGGTTTCTCAAAGAACTTTCAGCGCCCTGAAGTCCTCTGTCTATTCTTGGATCAACATGGATACTGCTACCTGAGTATTAATCTCATTGTCCTTTCTGGCTAGCCAATTTATCCAATTTGATATAGGGCATTAGTGGTTTGGTCATGCTTGCTAAGCGTGTGTGCATTTCAAAAATGTTCTTAATGTTTATCTGTTGTCTTTTTCTGTGTTTGTATGTGTCTTTCCTTTTCTTTTTTACCTATTATTCATTCTGGAGATACTTTTTACTCTTCTACGCCTTAAATTTAATTTCTTTCGTTTTCGCTACACTTTCTACTCTCCATAATGGGCAATTTCAATGATATTAAAATTGTATCCTTTAATGTTAAAGGTTTAAGATATCCTGTGAAGCACACTAAAATGTTAGATTATTTAGGAAGTTATAAAGCGGATATTTGTTTTTTACAAGAGACGCACATTGATGACACAGTTTTAGCTTTTATGAAGACAAAATGGGTTAGCACTGTTATATCTTCTCCTGCTGTACATAGAAAAAATTGTGTTGCTATCCTCTTTGCAAACATATTGCATTTCCAAATATTGAGCAAATCTTATGGTGAAGAAGGTTGTTATATTATAGTGAAAATTTAAATTCAAGACACAGTTATGTTTTTAATTAATGTGTATCGTCCGACTACTGATGACCCCGATTTTTGGGTCTCTTTTTACTACAGAAGTGTTCAAGTTAGGCGATGTCCCATTTATTGTTGGAGGGGATTTTAACCTCATTTGTGATCCTTTTTAGATAGATAATCACAAACTAAATATCGACCACCTAGAGGTTTCTTCACTCTAAAATAATTTTTTAAAACAACTAAGCGCCTCATTATGATGTTAGTCAGAAAGTATTCTTACCGACTCCTTGTCGTCATCGGTTCCGACCAACTCAGGTTCGGAGCGTCAGAGCGACCTATTACGATGTTTCCGAACAAAGTTCGGTCAGACTTGCATTGACTTCAATTGGAGCCTGTGTTCCGACTGGCAACACATGCTCCTATTGAAAAATTGGGTGGTTGCGGAAAACCTTGCACCCTGTCGCAAAGTGCCTGCTACACTGTGCATGGTTGTAAAGAGGGGTCCCATAAGTAACCCCGCAGGCCCCAAAAGGAGGCCTCCTGGTGAAGGAGGGCCTGCTATGGGCCCCCAACGTCAGTTACCGACAGCCGTTTTGTGTCAGACAGACCGATTCGGAAAGGCTGTCTGAATACGACATCGTAATACGTCGGTCGGAAACGCAGTCCACAGACCTGTACGATTTGGCTCGGACCAACTTGGAGTCTCCGAATGCCGGTCGGAACCAAGTTGGAAAGTCGTAACAGTTACCTTCTATCGTAATCGGTCGGTTGGAAATGTTTCAGAGGCGGTAGGAAACATGGGTTCCAACAAGGGTTAGGAAATTCCAAATGCCGTTCGGAGCCTTTCCGACCAACATCGCAATGAATCTCTTAGTTGGTTGATATTTGGCGATTACATCACCCAACTGAGAAAATGTTTACATTTTTTCAAATCCTCATAACTTTTATTCAAGATTAGATCATTTATTAGTTTCTCAGCAATTCATTCATTCAGTTAATACACCAAATATCTACAATATTAATATTTCTGAACATGCTCTTTTTTCTATGTTTCTACAACATGGGTCAAATTATCAGGCTCAATCGAGTTGGCCTTGAATACATATATTAACCTTAACGAAAATAATAAACTAAACATTTTATCAGCACTCCAGGATTATTTTACTTTTAACCCAGAAGGCTCTACATTTATGGTGATGCGGTGGGATGCCTTTAAGGCTTACATTAGAGTGACATCCATTTCTCTTATGCCTCATGAAAACAAATCTTTCAATTCTAAAATTAAAGAATTGGATAAACAAAGTGCAAAATTTTAGAGACTTTTCATAACCTCTAATGATCTCCAATTTAAAATACAATTGCAAAAGCTTTGTTATAAGTTTAACTCAATATTTAGGGGCCGATTTCGATCTGCATCGTAAAGCTCTCCGACCGAGCCGGATCCGGAGTGTTTTCCGACCAAGCCGAGTCCAGCAGTCCGACCGAACGAGTACGGTGCGGCCGTATGCTGCCGGACTCGGTTCGGTTGGACTCCCATAGAAGTCAATATGAGCTGGTCGTACAATGCATACATGGGCTCCCATTGACTGAATGGCTACGTCTCACGCAAGGGTGCTACCCACAGTGGCTATGCGTCGGTGCCATCCGCACCGTACATGCCTGTGTTGGCGAGACCCTTGGGTCTCCTCCTGTGTCCGAGTCATAGGGCTGCGGGTGACAGGGGTTCCGAAGTGAACCCCCAAAGGCAACTTCCCGGACGTTTTGGAGCCGGACACTGTGTGCATCGTACTGGCTCGATCGGAAATCGCATCCATTGCATGCCACGGACAGCTTTTAGCCGAGACGTACGGAGCGGATCGGACCCGAAAACGACTTGGTCGGTGATTTTCATGTACCTCGCATCGTACTTGCGCGCTCGTACAGTTGTACAAGTCGGGCGGAAAACGCACGTACGGCTCATAGTTTTTCTGGCCGGAACGCGTTCGGTGCCCTTCCAACCCGGATCGGAATCAGCCCCTAAGTAGAAGAGCTGGTATACAACTTTCTAATACTAAAGCCAAATTCTGTTTAATGCTAATAGGTCTGGAAGACTCTTGGCAAATTATTTATGTATTAAAAAAGATAAAACTCAAATAAATACAATTCATTGTTCCAATGGAAAGATTGCTTTATCCCAAAAGGATATTGTTAATGAATTTCTAAATTATCGTTCAACCTTATACAATAAACCTCATTTGGAGAATCATTCCCTGATTGACCATCTGTAGGTCGAGCATATAGCGGCAGCGCGCTGCTTGCTCTGCGAGGCATGCAGTAATGGAGTATGCAATTGAAGCTCCGCCCACTCTCCAACCATGTTTTTAATTGGCTTGTGTCATTGTCTTTCGTAAATGCTGCCTTCTGTTTGATTATGAGGCTGGTTAGTCCTTCCTTAATATATTCATGTAGTCATTTGTACCCTCCCTTGGCTACAGGCCCCATTACTTCAAGTGTTACACGGTAGGGTATGTGTTATTTAGACTGTAAGCAATAATTTGTCCTTGCCTTCTCGGACCCTTCTCCCCTCCCCCCACCCGCACTCCCGCTGACGTGCTTCCTCCCTCCTGCTGTCTGTGATTCAATGCAATAGGTCTTGTGTAAATGCGAGTCCTACTCCATTGCAAATGCTTGTTTTTTAAACTTGTTCCTTTCTGAATGAGGCCTGAAGTCGGTCACTTTACAATTGTATTAAAAAAATACACAGCATCAATTTTAGGTTTTACTTGCGACAAACATGTACGCAACATGCCATGTATGATTGATTGACAGAACATAGACGACATTTTCCTTTAGCAGTTTCTACGAGTGCTGGTGAGGGCTGTAAGGCAATATTCTGGAAATTGCAAAGCGACTCATCACAGCATTTTATCATACACACAGTAGGAATTGCAAAGAGCATCAGTGGATGCAGAACAACAGAGCTACATTTTATTGGCCACAGTCTACCAGGATTCTCTTCCAGGCAGACATGAAGCATAAATCGCTCCTCTTAATGGCTACATGATCTTCCTGTGTTTTTCTTTTCTCTGCCTTTCATTTTCCCATCTCTCATTCTCCTCTCGCCAGCTCTCACCTTCCCCAAGATGAAGCGCACGGCAGGGAATGACTCATAAAGATGGCTTCCAGAAAACTAAGCAGGCCCGTTGTCCTCTAATGCAGATGAGTGCACATTAGCTGGATGCGTCCCCAGGCCCTGTGACATAGGCTGCTTCAGATTTTATCCTCACTCACAAGTTGAGTTCCAACAGAAGGTGCCCTTGTAAGAGAAAAAAAAAACTTGCACAAATGCATTAGGGCATCAGCTGCCGAAATAGATTTCATACAGTGCAAGATCACATTTTATCAAGTCATCTGTCAAATCTGTCCTGAGAGGGCTTATCAAGACAGATTTGACAGATGACTTTGACATGCTGAAGGAGTGTCAGGCACAAAGCGCTTGATTCTCAAAGCAGTGTGCCCATGTAGTTTAAGCTCACAAAAGATGCACGATTTACAAGTGCAAGGCCTTCACAAAAGCTGACCTTACATGTGCAAAACAATGTAATCAGATTTCCAGGCGTACTCTGCGAAAAAAGTACTGACAAGGGAGATAATAGTGGTAAAAAAAACTGAAAAACCTCATTCAATTAAAAAAATTTGTAAAACTGCACCTATACAGAGTCAATAACCTGGGGGTGGAGAGTCATGCATTTTATATGAACACAGCCGTGAGAGCTCAGCATTCAAGGCACGATTACATCCTACTTTCCATGCCATCAGTCAGTACGAGGTCCTGGTGAAAGGTGGTCCAAGTAAGAGAGACAAAATTTGGGGATCAAGGGACCAAATAAGTTGATAAGTGACAGGAGAAAAAAGAAGGAAAAGAAAGACAAGCATTTGCAATGCAATAGGTCTCACATTTACGCTAGTTTAAGCTATTGGCATTCTAAAAATTACAATACCTTTTATTTATGTTTTCAAAACCAAAACATAAATAAAAGGTATTGCCATTTACAATGCCAATAGCTCATATACGTAAATGCGAGAACTATTGCATTGCAAATGCTTGTTTACATCAATGTGGATTACCTGAAGTATCACAGTCAACCAAAGATAAATTAGATTCGCCAATTACTATTGAAAAAAATAAACTGGTTATTAAATCCCTTAAACAATGTAAATCTCCAGGTCCTGATGTAATTTGAGTGGAATTTTATAAACAATTTGCCTTGCAGCTCATTCTTCATTTGTTTAAACTTTTTACCTTTTTTAGTGCTTCAGGCTCAACTTCTCGTGCTTTTACTGAATCATTGACTATAGATTTTCCAAAACCTAACAAAGACCCAGCTATTGTATCGAATTATTGCCCTATTTCCTTAATAAATCAAGATGTAAACTCCATGCTAAAATTCTTGCAAGCAGATTGACCTCTGTACTGGAATCCCTTATTCATCCTGATCAATCTGGTTTCATGAAAAATAGATACTCTGTCAACAACACTAGAGTCTTATTATAAGCTACTGAACAAGGGTCGTCTTTTTCCTTACCAGCTGAAGTACTAGCATTGGATGCGGAAAAAGCCTTCGACAAAGTTCATAGGCAATATCTATTCCATACCTTATCAGCATTTAATTTTGGTGATTAGTTTATTCGCATGATATCTGCTCTTTATTCAAGCCCTTCTGCTTGCCTATTCGTTAATGGTCATATTTCCAATCAATTTTCTCTTTTTAGAGGTACCAGACAAGGTTGTCCCTTGTCACTTCTTGTTTTTGAACCCTTACTCACTACTATTAGAAACTGTATTGCTATTACTGGTATTAATATCAAAGATTTCACCATAAAAACAATATCTCATGCAGATGATATCCTTTTGTTTATTAGTAATCCTGAAACCTCCTTTCCTCCATTATTTGATATTATCTCATTATACTCTCAGATTTCAGGTTATATGTTAAATACCAACAAAAATGATTTTTTTCCCTCTCAATCTTCGTTGAACACCTGATATGTGACCCATACAAGAAATAATTTAGCAAAGGGATCAAATTGGTATTCTGATTTCCAATCACATTAAAAAAATCCATTAAATTGTGAATCTATTATCAACTACATTAAAGATAAATTCTCCAAATGGTCTGCATTATATCTTTCATGGCGGGGGAAATGGATTCAATAAAAATGGTAAAACTTCTAAACATTTTTATTCCCTAGCTATGACCCCTAGTAAATTTCCTATCCAGTTTCATTAGACTGTTGATCACCACTTCTAAGTTTCTTTGGAATAATAAAACTCCCTGTATAAGCTATAAGAAATAAAAAATAGCAAAATGTAATGGAGGATTTGATTTGCTGGATTTTTTAAATTCTCATAAAGCGTTTATATTAAAACCAAAAGGTTTTGTAAAAAAGGTTTGATAACACCGTTTCCTTACCTACTTTATTAGCTATGTCTAACACTTCAATGTTAGTTGATAAATGTATTATTTTGAAATCTACAAAGTTAATACTTCACCATTTAGAGTCACTTTATCAATCAACTATTTCACATACATTAGATATGTCATTATAGCACAATCCTAGAATAAAACTTTCCCAAACTGTACATTTCTGGCACTCTTAGATTAAAGCTGGTATTTTTTATTTAAAACATATATATATCAGAATGATGAATTGCAACAAAAAGTTCGGATACCTCCTTCTAGATATGAGCTTTTATGTAATTCTAAACTAGACTCCTTTCCCTAATAATATTCCCTAAAATATTAATTGAGATTCAGCAATTTATATTCAGGCAGTGTCTTCTTCATCTCACACTGTTTTTATTAAAAAAATGGAATAATTTCCAAGGTAACAATATCAATATGATTTCAACGTTTGGTATGGGAGAAGTCTCTTTCTGAGGTATCCCGGCCCTATGTTGTACATTGCCCGAAAAGCTAGGGTCAAGGCCTTAAATTCAATGTGTTTTGCAACCAGGAGCCAGTGTAGTCGCCTGATGTAAGGGGAAATGTGGTGGCAAAAGGGCACCCCATGAATAAGCCTCACGGCCGCATTCTGAATCATCTAAAGTCTATGAATCAGTTAACTGGGAAGATCTAGGTATAGACTATTAGCATAGTCCAGATTGGATGTTACAGCTGCATGAACCACCACCCTCCTGCTCTTTTCTGGCAGGAGGTGCAAGAATTTTTTTGACATTTTTAATTTGCCAAATCAGATTGACGAGAAATGGCATATGTGGGTTTCGAAAGATAGATCTGAGTCCCACTTGACGCCTAAATTTCGGCTGTCTTTGCCGGTCCAGGAGGAGTGCCCAACTCAGCAGGCCACCACAGTCCTGCGGGAGGGGGGAGGGCTGGCCAAAGGACATGATCTCCATCTTGTCCGCATTTGGTTTCAATTTGTTACTATTCATCCAGCTAGTGATGTCTTTCAGGCAACTCATTAATCCGGCAAATGAATCCTTTGACTGATCCTTGAAGGAGGATATCAGCTGGGTATCGTCTGCGTAAGACACAGCCTTTAATTCCCAGGTGTCAATGAGATTGAAGAGTGGTACCAGGTAGATGTTAAAGAGCAAAGGGCTTAGTGCCAAGCCTTGTGGTACCCCACACCTCAAAGGCTTAGATGATGTTTGGTGTGGAGGGAGAAATACACTTTGAGTGCAATCCAAACCAAACTGTTCAAGTCTATTTAGCAGTATAGGGTGGGCGACCGTGTCGAAGGCCGCGGATAAATCCAACAGGATCGACACAGCAGAGGCTCCTGCATCCAATGACATTCTTATGGATTCTGCCACCTCCACCACGGTTTCAGTGCTGTATCCTGTTCGGAAGCCTGATTGAGTGTCATGTAAGATGTCATGAGAATCGACATACATAGAGAGTTGGCCTTGCGCTAATTTTACCAACATTTTATCAGGAGCTGGCAGCAGAGGAATAGCCCGGTAATTCCCAAGCTCCTTGGGGTCGGCATTAGATTTTTTCAAGAGCGGTGATGGGAGCACGTGCTTCCATACATCAGGAAAGATGCCTGTGGACAAAGGCGCAATCCAGATGTAATTCAATGCTGGATTAATCCAGTTCGCCAGTAGTCTGAAAATCTTTGGAGGACAAGGGTCAGCTGGAGAGCCCGACTTGCACCTCAAGATTTCAGCCAAAGATTCTTGCAGAGTTATAGGGGCACACTTTACAAAGGTGTCCTCAGGCTTGCCAGTTATGGAAGCCTGAGCAGCCAAAACTGGCACTTTGGATGTAAAAGAGGAGTACACGATCTGGATCTTCTTCTCAAAGAAGTTAGATAGGTTGGAACATAGAGCTAAGAAGGGTATCATTTTTCCTTCAGCCACAGAAGGGTTGGTGAAGGATCTCACAATCCTAAAGATCTCTTTGCTTGAGTTCTCTGCACCCTCAATCTGTTTAACAAAATGCTCTCTCCTGGCCTTTCCCATCATTTTACGTAGCTTTTTTAAAGCTACCTCATATTCCTGCTTCACTTCAGGGTTGTAATCTTTCCTCCATTTTTTCGCTCCTAAGTTCGTCCGAGAACCATGGGACAGACGGGGATTCTCTCTGAGATTTAGGAATTGTTAGTTGCGCCACCTTATTGAGTGAGGCCGAGATCCTTGCATTAAACAACGCAGCATCCGCATTGGGATCACCTGAGCGTGGTTGTTCCCCGTGAAGAATCAAAGGGCCTACATTGTCAGCCTTAACTCTCTTCCAGTTCCTACCTACCGATGATTGTTTTTGACTCGATGGCTGTGTTTTGCCTATGCTGAATGAAAAAGGAACTAGATGGTGGTCTGACCACGGCATGCGTTGAGTGCACTAGAATCTAATGGAATGGATGTTAGAGAAAATGAGGTCAAGCATATGACCTGCTCTGTGAGTGGGCGCGGAGACATGTTGCGTGAGATTCGCTCCCTTGAGGAATTGCACTAGCTGAAAGGCAAGAGGGGTCATCCACGTGGAGGTTGAAATCACCTAGGGCCAAGAAGTTAGAGTAATGTAAAGATTTCCGTGCAATCAAATTGCTCAGCTCCCAAAAATGAAGATTCGGGCAATCTGGAGGTCTATATATTAAAAAACCTGCTAGGGAGAGGATAGGGGAGAGCTTAATGCAAATGTTCATGCCCTCAATGGAGCCAAGACCGATCAATTCAGAAAAAGTAATGTCCCATGACTCCTTAAAAATAATTGCCACCCCACTCCCTCGCTTTTCTCCAGGCCTACTGACGCAGACTATCCTGAAACCAGGGGGGATTGCCAGTGTTAATGTCGGGAAGGTGTCCTCTTTCAGCCAAGTTTACGTAAGGAATACTATATCCCAACCTTTGTCTATTCGTAAGAGCCAAATGTCGTCAGTGTGCCTGGGCAGTGATCTACAGTTAATCAGACAGGCTCTTACCCCTCCGCCCAATGCTCTCAGTATCTTGGGAGGCTTACCCCAGCTGCTAGATGTCCCTCCTGGGATTCCCCGCTTAAAACTACAGAACTTACAGTGGTAGCTGGAATCGAAATTCTACCATCGAGCCCCATGGGATCCAATTCATTAATTACTACCTAGGGCAAGGAGCGAATCGTGCGACCAGGACATCCCCTCTTCGCTCCCCAAACAGGCAGCGTGGCTGGTGCTGGTCACGGTCTCGGCGCAGACGGGCTTGCCGCTGGCGCGCCTGCAGCGCGTGTCCACTGTGCGACAGCGTACCGGCGTGTCTTAAATAGGCACCCACCAGTGAGCACACCAAGAACTGGACGCTAACCGCCCCCAATATGTCTGCCACAAAATGGCCTACCCGAGCGGAGTAAAAATGGCGCTCCTCTCGGTGATCGTGAAAGAAAGTGCAAGTGGGAAGGTAGCTGCAGCAAGCAGCGCTAAATGAAGTATGTGGGTTTTTCTAAAAACAGCACGAGTTTTAAAACAGACACAATAACAGAGTAAAAACAGAGTTAAAAAACAGCCCCCCAATTCCCTAAAAGGAGACTAGGCTCACCCTGCAACACGCAGTGTTGGGACTCAGTAGTGGACTCAGTATACTCAGTAGTGAGTCCCTTCAATAGCAGCACTAGCAATAAATACTAGGCACAGTAAAGTCTCAATCCGAGCCTGACACCACTAATAAATCTCCGAATGCATTTCCCAACATCTCTCTTTAAGTAGCCGGTGATCTGAAATGACTGGAAATCTGTAGGGGACAATACTGACACCAGCAACTACATTACGGTTTTAAATGGACAGAATGCCCATGTATATCTGTTATGAGGTTCTAGCACTCGTCTGAGCATGTAGGCAAATCTATATGGGTGTCAGAGAAAGCTGTGAGGAAGGTAAAGCACATCATACTCACCTGACCAACTATAAATCCCATGTCTGCTTTCAGAGTTTTGTTGCTCCTCTGCACACATCTCTTCCTTCTCCTTAGCTCTAACTGAACATACTGCAGTTGTAATGAGAGGACCTGTTATGAAACAAATAGGCAAAGAATCATTTATTAGCGGTACATGCGGTTCATTGATTATAAATCAATTCTTTTTTCACTGGCGTAAGGAAAAGTGAGGAGGCCCCCCTGCACGGTACTTAGAGGGGCCCCCTCCGGGCTCAATCAGGAGCTCTCCGGTCACAGTGCAGTGCCGAGGGGGCCCCTTGGAGCTAGGGGCCCCCCGCACCACGGGGGCTGCGGGGGCCTGTGTTAAGCCCCTGCTTTTTTTCGTTTTTATAATCGAATGGTGATATTAAAGAATTGGGCTGTTTCAATGTCTCTTCCCGAAACATACTCCGCAATTCTTAGTCAAAGTCCCCCTTCCACTTGCCTTCTTCAAAGATTTCATCTCAGCCTACTTTTAACAGAAATATTTGAAGACTATGCAGCAGAGTTCGCTTAATTATACAGCATAGAAAATCAAATTTTGTGGATTTGTGCAGCTAATTGTGTGGCATTTTTACATCGCAATTTAGACGTATTAATACACATTGATAGAAAATATATTACAACGAAAAAAAAAAATTGATATTAGAATGAAAACAATAACATTCAGGAGATCATATAAAAATATTATTCACCAAGAAGTAACTATTTTATCTTGAGTATAGAAAAATTCAACAAAACGACAAACTGATTGGTGTAATGCTTAAATTAATCTCAGTCGCTAATACTTACTTTGGGTCACATTCCAGTTTGTAATTTTTTGTCATTGTGCCTATCCATAAAAGGCTCAAACTATTAAAAATCAGCCTTGGTTGTTACACAACAGGAATAATCCAGCCCTAACTGCCAAATCACATTTACAAGCAACCCAAGGGTGATTTCTTGCGTTCCCTTCCAGAAGAGGGTTGAATGGCAGTTTGGGCTGGACTATTTCTGTTGGAACATGCCCCTATCTGATTTGCATGTGGCTTGCTCTTGTCTACTGTGATATACTGGACAAACCATTGAGGATCTGGAATACAATCCAAGTGCCAGACAGGGCCACCACTCACACCACTATAATAAAATGTCCTATATTAGAAGTAAAGACACATCAATTTAGTATACTGTCTTTTCTAATTCAAAGAGCAAAAAAGTTTGATAATTTCTTGTAATAAAATATTGTAATTTTTAGGTCGAAGTCTACCAGACAGCATAACTGTCTGGTTTGCTAACAACTTCTTGTGGCATTCTGAACGCTTCCCTTGGAATGCATTTCGCCATCGCTTATTATTGACTTTGTGGTTTGTAACTTACAGTAGCTTGCTTTCTATTTGCTGACTTTATTTGCTTTAGGCTGTCCAGTTTGAGTTTGTCCCTCCCGTGGAGCAACCCTTGTTTACTGTATCATTCCCAGAACTCACTTTCTATTAACAGGTCTATAATTCTTGTTCTTATCTTGTCACATATTCTGTGCATTCAAAGACAGAGGTCAAATGTGAGGCTTACTCTTCCGAGGGACCTTAATGTTTATTTTTCTTTGTCTGACTTTAACCCATTGGCCGCGTGCGGCCGTTTTAAAAAACGGGCGGGGCTGCGTCGGCCGTTGAACATGCGCAGCACCAGCCAGGTAGTGCTCCGAACGTTCAACAGCCGACGGAAGGACTAAACGAGTTAAATACAGAGGATTTATGTGACAATCTTGCTGCGAAAGGCTTTTTTTCTACCACACAACAAATGTCTCTTATGAACTGTGCAGATATTTCAGAATATGCAAGAGTTATAAAAGCACAAATAAAGCATATCTTTTGTAATTCTGAAGTGTGGTGGAAACAACAATTTTATTATGATAAAAAAAATCAATACACTAATTTTTTACATATCCATACATGTGTGCTGTATACATTTATCAATAAAACTGTATATCTGTGAAAATGTAGTGGTCATTTCATTCATTTGAAAATGTGTTGTCTGTAATAGCAAAGTGCTACCACAACCATGCATACTCCAATTTCCGCCATGACACTGCACTCTACTCTGCACCACCCGACTCTGCGTCACTGCACTCTACTCTACACCAATCCACTCTTCGCCACTACACTCCAGTCTAGGCCACACCACTCTACTCTGCACAACTCTACTATATGACACTCCACGTCACACTACTCTGCAACACTGCACTCAATGCCTCTGCACTCAATGCAAATACATTCTGCGCCAATGCACTCTACTCAGTACTACTCTATTCTAGGCTGGTCCACTCTAAGGCACTCTAATCTACTTTACACGACTCAAATCAACACCACTCTATTTTACCCTGCATCACTTCACCCTACCCTGCATCACCTCACTCTACGCCACTCGAGTCTACTCTGAAACAATCCACTTTACGCCACTGCACTCTACGCTACTCCACTCTATGCTGTGCCACTCTACTCTTCGCACTGCGCTCTACGCCACTCTACTCTGCACCACTCTACACTACGCCACTACACCCTATGTCACTATAGTCTACACCCATACACTCTATGGTTCTGCACTCTACTTCACCACTCTACTCGACGCCACTCTACTGCACTCTACAGCACTACATTTTACGCCACTCTAGTCTGCTTCACTCTGATGGAGCAAGGTTTCACACGTAAAGTGACTTGCTCGTACTCAGCCCTCTCGAAAATAATATTAATGTACTAACTAACATGTTTTGTCTTATTAAGATTGCATTACACAACATATTAGGCATCTAGGGGAAGCTTGCCAATGTGCTTTTATTAACTATAATCTGCTTGCACTAAAATGCCTGCTGTTACGAGGGATTTTCTACTGCGCATGCGTCTGTCATGCCCACGTGATATGCTTGCTGGGAAAACTTCTGCTTCTGCACAATAGATATAAGATGGCCGTTACGTGTCCTAGCGTGCAAGAAGCTTGCAACGCTGCTTTGCTAAGCCGTCTGTTTTCGCTTAATATCTAATGCAATAGTTTAAAATAAAATAATGGGACTAGAGTAGAAAGAAGTGGTATACAGTGCATTCATTTATTTTGTGTCTCTAAAACTGTTCTTTTCTATTTTTATATGCTATGAATGAACGGGCCTAAATGCTTTGCTGAACTCCATCTTTGGAGAAACTGAGCCTGCGTGACAAATCTTGAAGCCACAGAAGCTGCAGCCTTGAAACTAAGCCAAGAAGACATGGAAGGCGGAGAAGAGTGAACTCCTTGCCTTACTGGAGGAAGCTGAACTGATTAAAATGTTAAAAATAATTATTGATACGTTTCACTACCGGTCGGAATAAAGAACATGGGTTGATAATATTATGGGAGGGAACGACTTGAATACATGATTGACAAGTTGCTTCAGGAAAATATGGTCTGATGGCTACTCCTCGTTCTTGTCCAATAAAATTGTGGGATTCATACATTTGCAACAATTGCAACATTTGCAACATTTGGGGGTAGTACACTGACCTGAAAAATAGTATAACTAGGGTAGGCTAAGCTAGTTAGTTTGTCCGACTTGTCCGAATAGCTGACCTGTCACTGACCCAAGACACTCAATAGGTGATCGAGAGCAGAGTTGCTGGCGGAGCGCTCTGTCAGAAGAATCGATAACCCAATCGGGGTTATGGGAAGTAGATCGATGACCCAATCGGGGTTCGACTGTTAGCTGCAGAGAGGGTTTACAACGCTGGCGTTTTGAACTTTAGCTGTGGTGCGAGTCTTAGCCTGTGGTGGTCCTGTCCTGATCCAATTTGGTCTGTATCCTGCCCTGGTTCTGATTCTGGCTTGCACCTGTTCTTTTTTGCTGGCACCTGTACTTGGGATCCTTATTCTTTGACTCAGCCAGTGGCCAGGGTTGGTCATCACACCGATATAGGTAACTATAAAGTGTGGGTTTGTCATTGTACTGTTTTCCCTTTTCTTACCCACCCTCTGTCTAAAATGCCTAACGACATTTTCTCTTCAAATTGTTTGTAATGTTTATGTCTAAATCTACAATAGTCTAAATAGAATTAAGAAGCTAAATTGAGTTCATGTTTATAACTTTCCAGAATTTACTTAGATAAAGATTTCGAAACTTTTCAGAGTTTGTGGTTGTTCATGAGATGCTGAATGTTATAGTAGCAGTAGTAAATCTTTATTCGGTAAAACTTTCACCATAAAAGAATACATTTTATACAATTATTCATTACTATATACTTAAAAGAAATAAGGGAATGAAAAACATTATATAAGACCTTATACAATAAAATTACTTAAAAAATAAATAAATAAATAAAACCTGCACATTATACAGTACGTTGGATCGATTTTGTAAATCCCAATCAACATTCTCATCAGTACACTATTGCATGAAGGTTGGGGTGGCTTCAAAGCCGTACTAGTCTTAACATATCGCCCAACCACTAGGGGCCACCTAACTATTTGGCTAGGGAACATGTTGCTTCATCCTCCTAATACGAGTCAGCCATGCACTGCTCAGGAATTTGGCCACCCCACATACCATGATAGAGGAGGTCGGATCAGTGGTGAGAACTCGTAAGGCCATTTTGTGGCACCTCAAACCCAACCCCATACATACTGGTTTCAGCCAAACCTTCCTAGCAACTTTGTAGGCGGGGCAGACAAAAAATAAATGCGCCACAGACTCCTTTGGGGCCGCGCACCCTGGGCAAGAGCGCCGAGAGTCACCAGCGTTGGACCACCCTGCGGTAAACTCGTGCACCGGGAGGGTCCCATACCTGAGTTTTAGATAAAGGGCTCTATCCCGGGGCTTGGCTATGAGGTCGAGGAAGGGTTCCAACTTCCTAGACCTTTTGAACTCTAAAAACCGCTCTGTAAGTAAACCCCCAGCCCCACTACATGTTGCCTCTGCCTGGATCCAGTCCCAGTATAACTTCTTAATCACTGGTTTGGGAGGAGGCGTTTGGCTCACCCACACATCCCTCAGGCCCAGTTGCACCAACAGCTGCCTCACATTGGTCAACCACCCGATCTTATTACCAATGTCCAGCAGGATTAATTCATCCAGAACGGCAGCATAGTTGGCGAGCTCCTCAGTTCTTCGCAGTCAAACCCAAAACAGTAGGGGGCGTAACCGCACTAGGTCTTTAAAGGAACGCCTACCCAAATCTAGCCGCAAAGGAATTAGAGGGGTGGAGACAGGGAGAGCCACCAAGTCCCTCAGAAACGTGTATTCCGCTGCAGCTAACGAGTTTGCTCGTTGACTTCCGATGCTCTCTCAGAATCGCCCCTGACACTCTTTTATGGCTAAGCAACATTTTAGCCAGATGGTCCTTCCAATTCATTCGACTATTTACCCGCACCCCCAAATAGTCGAATGAGTGAACCAACTCCAGGGGTGCCCCATTGAGCGTAAAATTATTCCTAAATCTTTTGGAGGGTGAGAGGGCCATGAGCTTAGTTTTCTTAGTATTAATAGTGAGTCCTCTATCTATACAGAAGGAGCTGAATCGATGTAGGAGCCTTTGGAGTCCCACCGGGGATGTGGAGATCAGTATGGTGTCATCCGCGAAGAGTAGAGTGGGGATTCTTTCCCCCGCCAGGTTTGGTGCGTCCACCTCTTCCTCTCTCAGATGGTCCACCACTCCATTCACAAACAGAGAGAAGAGGGTCGGTGCCATAACACATCCCTGGCGTACTCCCCTCCTCACGGGCACCCTATCTGTCAGCTGGCCCTGGGTGCCCCATCTGATCCTCGCATAATTCCCCTCGTGGAGCCTTACAATAAAATTCAAAAGAGACCCGGGGAAACCCATCTTCTCCAACGTCTCCCAAAGCCTAGCTCGAGGGACCAGGTCGAACGCCGTCTTGAGATCGATGAAAGCCATGTAGAGGCTGCCCCTTTTGATGGTAACTGACTTCCAATAGATCCCAAACAAGCGAAAGACCTGGTCCATCGTGCCCACCTTTTGGCGGAATTTTGCTTGAAGGTGGGAGAGGATTTGTTCCTCTTCCATCCAGGCTCCAGCCCTTGAGATAATGACCCTGCCAACCACTTTCTGAATCACGTCTATCAGACTGATGGGTCTGTAATTGGCAGGGTCCTCTCTAGCCCCCTTTTTAAACACAGTGACCACCTCAGCGCCCTTCCAAGAGTCTGGCACGGGGTGTCCCCTGTCAATAAGGTTCATTATAAGGGCAATTAGTTCGGCCCAAGCCCCAGGCTCCTT
Source organism: Lissotriton helveticus (assembly GCF_964261635.1). Lineage (NCBI taxonomy): Eukaryota > Metazoa > Chordata > Amphibia > Caudata > Salamandridae > Lissotriton > Lissotriton helveticus. The sequence continues at coordinate 1,255,191,276 of NC_136065.1, read as the reverse complement.
TATCAAAAGGTCCCCCGGTATCCCATCCGGTCCGGCCGCCTTTTTCGGGGTCAGATGTCTGATAGCCGCTACTACCTCCGAGGGCAAAAATGGATCCTCAAACTCCCTTGTAAGTTCCCCTTCTCTACCCCTGGCTGCCGTTAAACAAGGGGCGGCTTCAATTCCACCATATAGTGTCGAAAAGTGGTCTACCCATTGCTGGCTTGTTATGTGGGTGGCTAATGGCTGTGCGCTTTGTTGTCTAGCATTGTTAATAAGGTCCCAGAATAACCTTGGGTTCCTCTTGATGACAGCACAGTTTAAATCCTGCCAATGTTGCTCCTCCCACTCTCGTTTGGCCTGTGCCACTACCCTTAAATAGTCCTTTCTAGCCGCTCTAACTAGTGAGGGATCTTTTTTGAGTAGGGCAGCTGTTAGCTCTTGTCTTTTCCCCTTACACTGGGCCGAGTACCAGGGATTGCTAGAAATGGGAGGTATGTTGTGAGCTCTGCGGCTTTTCCATTTAATTAAAAAATATTGGCTCACCCGCTCTATTGTATTTTTGTAAGCTGTATCAGAAGCCATGGGCGGTTCCGGGACATTTCCCAACCCATCTTGCCGTCCTGCCAAGTCCCGTGTCAGTTCTACCACAAGAGTTTTTATACTCCCAAGTTGCTCTTCCTTTAATTGTGCCTTGTCCCATTTCAGCCTACGGTTACTATTGTAGGGGACTACCTCTTTAGTTAACCTCAAGGGAGCACTGGTCCCCCCACCCTTTGGGTTGCCCCACCTAAACTTGCTGCACAGGGGGTTGTGGTCGCTATCCTGTGTAGCCACCACCTCCATGTCTATTAGGTCTTTCCACAATCTAACGTCCAGTAAGATGTAATCAATTCTGGACGGACCATTAAGCCTATTGAATGTCATTGCACCAACCCTGTCGGACAAAGTCCTACCGTTGAGTGCTCTTAAGTTATGTTCCCTAGTGAGGGCATTAATTTGTATTGCCCTAGCTAACCATTTTCGAATAGGGGGTATTGCTGAATGTTATTATACCTACCTATTTTCTCACTAACTCCCTTGATCCTTTAGGACTATAGGTATTGGTGACTTGGATTGGTAAGACAAATGGAGTGTAGGTTTACCTTTTATTTTAAACATTCTTTTTTTTTATTGTTTTAAAGTTACAAACAAGTACATTTCTCATCGTCCTCATATTACAATCCTGTATGGGTCCACCTTTACAATACTCATAATTACATCACTACGCAAGATATTACATACACCGACCAACATCACATTTACCATCACTATAGTTGCTGGTCCTGAGACCCATTCTCCTTAGTTACTATACATATCTGTAATGTCATGACATCTATTGTGCATCCATTAGGAATCTACCCGTGTCAGAGATTGTGCCATGGTACAGTCTGAGAGTAACAACTGTGCTTCCCCGCTATCCACCTATATATCTTCAAGTAATAAGCGACCTACCGTACTTTCTGTGTCTATGCCCATCTCCTCACCCTATGTGGGCAGCTGCTCCGCGCTAAGACTTATCTCTCAGGTTGTTAATCAGATAACACGTCAGTGGGGCCCATATATCATTAGGTCTAGAAGACACTGGCAATAGTTCCGCATATGTAGCGAGCTTCTCCTGACATGTTATCGGGTCATCCATCCATGTCTTAAATTTAGGCGCCCGTCCCCTTCCCCATCTGTAGGCCACCCTTCTCTTGGCCATTAGAAGTGCCATGGCAATGAATCTCCTATGTTCTGCTCTAACAGGCTTAACATAACCCAATAACGCCAACAGAGGGTTTATATCATCTTTTGCAGCGCACCAAACACTTGATTCCAGTAGTCTTTAATACTCGGGCAATCCCGCGCCAAGTGTAGGAAATCAGTTCCTAGAGCATGACACCTATCACAGCTATCCTCCGTCCTAAGCTTAAATCTGTACATTTTAGCTGGTGTGTAGTATAGTCTGTGTAAAAACTTATAGTGTATGATTCTGAATCTACTACTTGCTGATACTCTCTCTGTTTGCAAGCAGCAGGTCTCCAATTGGTCATCCAACAGCACCCCAGGTTCTTCCGAGAACTTCGGGGTTAGTGCTTTTATACTTTGTCATAATCTTATGTACAAAAAGACATCTAGCGGTGTCCTCTGTTCTGATGGGCACATATGATCAAGGGCACAAAACTTGCTCTCGTGGTACATGTCTCCCCAGGTGGCTATATTAGTCTTTCTTTTAAAGCTATGAAATATTTCTTCCTGCAACAGTGGTATGTCCAGGTGATACGTTAGGAGCAACAGCGGTGAGTACAACAATGGTACCTCCGGTATACAAGCAATACTCCGCCAGGCTATGATCGTGCTGTGAATTGCATTAGGCTGTCTTCTCTAACCCCTACCGAAACATATAGTGCACCATCTATAGGAATAAGGTGTGCCAACCAATGTTCTGCCGCCACTTGCGGCATATAGCGAGGTTGCTTACTCCAATACCACACAAAGTGGGGCTTGCGCTGCCGTGAAATATAGTTCAAAATCAGGAATTACTTCCCATTGCAATCTGGGCTGTTTGCCACCCCATACCAGTCTTATCATCTCTGATTTAAGTGTTTTAAAGAAGTGCGTACTCGGGTAGTATGGGATATTCAGAAAGAGATACAAGAGTTGAGGAAGTATCACCATTTTAATTAATGAAGCACAGCCCGCCATGGACAAGGGTAACGCCACCCATCGCGTCATGTTATCTATCAGTCTAGTCATGGTTGTGCCATAATTCAATCTCAAAAGTTCCCCCCTATCCTTCGTGACTCTGACCCCTAAGTATTTTAATTTGTCTGCACACCATTCCAAGGGGTAGTCTATCTCAAAGCGTTCAGTAGCGTCCGTGAGTGGGAAGAAACTAGACTTTGCCCAATTAATCTGTACTACGGATAGTCCCCCAAAAACTAAGAATTCTCATAGTATTGGGTTCAGGTTCTGTCGTGGGTCTCGAACATATAAGGTGATGTTGTCTGCATAGAGTGATATAAGTATTTGGCGTTGATAACACTGCAGTGCCTTGTCATTGTGGCTTTGCCACAGTTTCCCCATGAGTCGTTTGACAGCAAGCGCGAAGAATAGTGGTGACAGCGGGCATCCCTGCCTAGTACCTCTCGTTATATCAAATGTGTCTGACGTGTGTCCATTAATCAGAATCTTAGCTACTGGTTTGGTGTATAGTAATCTAATCCACGATAAAAACAATGGCAGGAACACCATTCTCTTCATCACTCCAAAGATATAACTCCATTCCATGCCTTAGTGGCATAAAAAAAAATCCCCGCCATCGGGAAATCTGGGGATACTGTATGTAAAATAGCGAACAACGTTCTCAAGTTATGAGAGGTGGCTCTGTTAGGCACAAAGCCCGATTGGTCAGGTAGGATCAGGTATTCCATAATTAAGCTCAATCACGTAGCTATGAGTTTGTCCAGAATTTTAGCGTCACAATTAAGCAGCGACAGCGGCCTGTAAGAGTCACAAAGTTCTGGGGCCTTACCTTAAGCGTGCAATGTAGTAACTTAGATTCACATTCTTTCCCTGCACCCTCATAAAAAATTTGAGATGCTACTAGACAACATTTATCTTGTCCTCAAAATGCTTCTCTAACATCAGTACCGACATTTCATACACGTCCCGAGCATCCCCCTCAGAATTACCAATGGGCAAAGTTTCCATACTGTCATAGATATTCCTCCCTTCGACACCCACATTGAGTAAAAGTACTGCTTGTTTCCTTTCCGCCATAAACGTTTCAACTCCAACGGGCACCAAACACGAATCAAAAAGATTCTTCCTTCTCTTCCAAGGTATTAGGGGTACCCCTTTTTCTAACAAAAGGTGGACGCATATTACCAGTCGCCATGGTTCATAAGAGGAAAAATCTGGCAAAAGTATATAGCACCTCAATATCTTGGATGTAATTCAAGATGACATACTTGCACTTGTATTTGAAGGTTCCTGAAAGAATCGGTGGTGAACGCAAGAAAATCAGTGCTATCCTTCAAAAATCATAAAAATGCTTACTTTTTGTAGATATTGCATTAAAAGAAATGAGTGCCACTGATATCTGACGCCAGGCACACAGAAACGCACTGCTGATGCTTAACGATCACCACTACAAACACCTAGTCATCACATTGCATGTGTTCCAGGTAAAAGTGCTCTAAAACATCCTGCAGCAAAATGGCTGCTGCGTTGGTCAAGTTTATCAGATGATGCGTAGTATATGAGACCGTAAGCACAATGCCCCCTTCATGCAGCGTCACAGAACACGCTTGAGCTAACTGTCCAAGAAAGCTAAATGCCTACATGCTCAGTGACACTGAATCCAGCCAGACGCTCATGCTCGAGCTTCTCTCAGCAACATACAAGACTGCAAGAAAACATTTACATGAAAGATCATAACAGGTGGTCACTGCATGTCTGCAAAACCCTAAGGTGAGTATCATTGAGGACCTCGGATCTGAATCCTCCATTCCCCATGTTCATCTGGCAGCTCGCAGCAATGCTGCGTAAGCTGTGATTTTCCGTACTGGAATACCAGCTTCACTTCTTAAAGTCTTATAGGTGCACATTTATCCACCGTGATACACATCTCTTACATTTCGTATACAGGGGTCCGTCCATGGCATCCTACCATAATTGAGCTCCAGCTCCCAGAAATCCAGTACGCACTCCAGAAGTATTGTGGGAGCATAAAGCGACCCTCATTCCAATTTATCTACATATTTATGTCAACAGAACTAAGCAACGCAAACTTCTCTGGTGTCTTTCTTCAGTCCATTCCTGGTCCCGAGAAGCACCACTTCAACTTCCCATCTCCGATTTTACTTCAGACATCTATAGATTCTGGGTGTGCTGCATCCGCAGTCCCTCAATTATACTAAGGGGTCAGTCAGAAAGGCTCCGAACAGCATTCGGTTTGTCCGAATCCGATTCGAAGCCCGCTTTTCTGACCGACTCAGAAACACATCCATCAAAATACTGGGAGCCGAGGGGGAAGAAAAAGGGTAGAGGAGGCCGCCCCCCCACTCAAACTGTAATACACAAAATGTGGCCTCACCCTCAAGACACTCAAGAATGTATCTTTACTGCGCCTAAGATGTGGGACTGCACAATTTTATACAGTACCCAGACTCATGTGTAGTGCAACTGTGTACTTAGGTCATGGTGTCTTTCTTTGCTAAAATAGAAAGGGAATTGTCAACTACCATCCAGAGATCCCACTAAACATGTAATAAATAAATATGTGGGAAAAGAGAGAGAGTACCTCATGGTAGAACTACCGATCGGGTTGCTGGTTAACAATTGCCAGGTTACCCAATTATCATCATAGGCAACTCTCTCTCATGAAGTGAAAAGAAAAGGGAAGAAAAGAAAAAGACTGGACAACAAGTAACAGTGCTTTTTCTTCCACGTATACCACAAACATATGGTTACTCGTGAAAATAGTAAGCCGAGACAAACAACACTTACTATTGTGTAGACACCTACACCAAAAAAAAAACAGTGAGAAAGTAAATGTGCTTCTCACCCACAGAATTAAAATTGAAGAACTTGCTGGCCGCTCGTAATTTTATTCTGGGCTGCACGCTCTTCAAGCTAAAATGGTTCACACTAAACCAATTCAATTATAACTAGATGTCGCCAACATGTTTCGTTGCTCTACTTCGTGCAACTTCTTCAGGGCTAACGGGGGTTGTCTTCACATGCTTCCACTTCAATGTGTACAACACCTGGGGGTTGCGTCGTGTCAGCGTACCTGAAACCCTCCCAGTCCGGACTACCGTGTCTGATGATCACGTGTCTACTCGAAAACCAACTGCAGTCTGGTCTTCGCAACCGCTTCTCATCGGCGTAGTGGGGCCACTCCGCCGATGACCAAAACCAAGGAACTTTTCAGTGTCATTCAAGAATTCACCAACCCACGCAGCGAAGTCACAGACATCACCCCATCCCAAGACCTCTGAGCCAAACTTGGAACCTACTTCCACCTCCAGATCAAAAACCTCCACAACAACTTTGTCGACCATCCACCAGGCGCCACAGACGGCCTCCCACCCCCTAGAGACACCAACCAGCAAACTATCTCCAACTGCACACCGATGATGGTCGAAGACACCACCTCGACCATGAAAGGCATCGACTTGGGGGGCCCCCACCGACCCCTGCCCCCCTCATATCTACCACAGAGCAATGATTGCCATCGTACCCGAACTACAATGCACCATCAACACCACCTTCTAAACAGGCACCTTCCCAGATGCCCGGAAGCACGCAGAAGTCAGAACCCTACTCAAGAAGCCCACAGCTGACCCCGCTGACCTCAAGACCTATTGGCCCATCTAACTCCTCCCCTTCGCAGCCAAAGTTGCAGAGAAAACAGTCAACAGGGAACGCCGTCCTCGACCCATCCCAATCCGGATTCCGAAACAACCAAAGCACAGAGACCACCCTACTCGCCGCCACAGATGACATGTGCACCCTCCTGAACCAAGGCCATTCTGCAGCCCTCATCTTACTCGACCTATCAGCGGCCTTTAACATCGACTCCCACCACACATTAGTCACCAGATTACAAGACGCAGGCATACAAGGGACAGCCCTGGACTGGATCCGATTATTTCTCACCGGAAGAAGCCAAATGATCAAACTGCCACCCTTCCTCTCCGACCCACGAAAATCACCTGTGGAGTCCCACAGGGGTCATCACTGAGCTCAACCCTCTTCAACATCTACATGGCTCCCCTCGCAGCCATTGTCCAACAACACGGCCTCAACATCGTATCCTATGCTGACGACACCCGGCTCATCTTCTCCCTCACCAAAGACACCACCACCATCAAACTCAACTTCCGGAAAGGAATGCAAGACATCACAGTCTGGATGACCAACAGCTGCCTAAAGCTCAACGCCAAGAAGACAGAAGTCCTCGTCCTCAGTACCACCCCTTCAGCATGGGACAGCATCTGGTAGCCTCGGAAGCCCACATACCCCCTCAGACGACGCCAAAAACCTCAGCATTGTACTCATTACTCACCATGAACTGGCAGGTCAACATCGTCACCTTCAGCTGCTTCAACACCCTCCGCATCCTCCGAAAGACTTTCAAATGGATCCCCCTGAGTCAAGGAAGACAGTCACCCACGCACTCATCACCAGCAGACTGGACTATGGAAATGCACTCTACGCCGGCATCCACAACTCCCTACTCCGCAAACTCCAGACAATACAGAACACCGTTGCCAGACTCGTCCTCGGCATCCCCCGACACAAACACATCAGTCAACACCTACGAAGACTTCACTGGCTCCCCGTAGGGAAAAGAATCACCCTCAAAATCCTCACTCATGCCTACAAATGTCTACACAACAACGGACCCAAATACCTCAACAACAGAATCAACTTTCACGTACCCAAAAGAAACCCCCGATCTTGCAACTTCGCACTGGCCAAAACCCTGCGCATCCACAGAGCCAGAGCAGGCGGAAGATCCTTCTCTCACATTGCGGGCAAGACCTGGAACGAGATACCAGCAGACATCAGACATGCCCCCTCCACGAACACCTTCAGGAAGACCCCCAAGACCTGGCTCTTTGGGTAAACAGATCTGTGGATCCCCCCCTCAGCGCCTTGATACCCTCACGGGTGAGTAGCGAGCTTACAATTCCCTTGATTGGTTGATTGATTAGGCTTAATCAACTTTGCCAGTGCTAGTCTTTTCCTCTGTGATGCCCAAATGAGATCTACGAGATGGGTGTTCACCTCAGTAACAATACCTACCCTGTTCGTACAACATAAAAGGCAGGCATATTTACTGAAAGAAGCTTAGGCTGAAAGAAATAAACCAGTTCTTCTGTCTGAGCTGTTTGTTTAGCTGTTTCCCAATATCTACTGTGTAATGCACTTAACAATCTAGGGCAGTGGTTCTAAACCTTTTGACTCCTGTGGATCCCTTCTTAATCATTACTGGTATACGCCCCCCTCACCCCACCAATCAATATTGGAATCCGAGGATGCCCTCTGAGTCATTACTGAAGTTGGGGGCCCTGCCTAAGCAAATTCAAGGATTTGGTCCTTAAAACAATACACAAAAATACAGAAAGAAACATTTGTCAAAAATACACAAAAGCTGCAATATTTTATTTAACTCAGAAACAAATATAAAAAATAGAAACTTTAATTTTTATGGGAAAATTGGACTGGTTGGAACTTTTCTAAATGAAGCCACCATATGTCCAGACTATATTGTGTCTGATGCACTTGTACTGCTCCCATGAATCAATGGGAGGACACCAACTAAGGGCCAGATGTAGGTGGCCAAATACCGAGCGGTGACTGGTATTTGGCTGAGTGCAATGTAGGTGAGTTTAAACCCACGTTTTTTTTAGTGCTAAGTACATTGCATTTAAGTAATCGCTATTTTGCGATTCCTTATTTTGCTCTTTCAGTTAAGGAATCTGAAATACCGATTCTTTAAATGCAATGTACTTAGCACTAAAAAAAGTGCTCTTCAGCCTTAAGGAATCGCTAATTACCTCCAACTTCAAGTTGGTGGTAAGTAGCGATTTCCTTTAACAGCATGCGTGCGGGCGGAATTCCGCTCGTACGCGGAGATTTTTAAAAGCGCATGTTACGTGACGAGCTGGGCTCGTCATCAGCGTAGCAGGAGGCTACCTCATGACGAGCCCAGCTCGTCATCAGCGTGGAAGGGGTTAAAAAAGCACTTTTTTGCTTTTTTAAATGTGCCATGTGGCACAAATCCATGCTCTTAAGGCATGTATGTGCGCCACATGTGCACACATGCACATTTCAGGGGTGCAACAGGTTGTCCTTTGGACACCCTGGCACCCTTGAAGTAGCTCCTGCTATTTGCGATTCTGTAATACCGAATGGCTAATAGTGAATATCTTCCCATTCATTCCTATGGGCCTCCTAGCCCGTAGGAATGAATGGCTAGGTATTCCTTAATAACGAATCTCAATTACCGATTCGTTATTAAGGAGTATTAAGGAATCGTTAATATTTTAGTGATTCCTACCTACATTCAATTATCGAGTCCTTAATAGTGATTCGGTAAAAATCGCTATTAAGAACTCGCCAAATTGAAGTTACCTACATCTGGCCCTTAATTTTTAGCCTCTAATTTAAACTTTTTCACATTTACAAAATGCTTTAACATTTTCAATGATCAATTGTGCTTCTTTATTTAAATATACTTTATTAATCTGCAAATATTATTTACATTTCTAAGCACTTGCAGACCCCCAGGGTTCTGAAGACCTCAGGTTAAGAACTACTGATCTAGAGCAGAAACTTATCATTTTGGGTCTGAAGCTAAATAGCATGTTCAGTTGAAGATTAATTTTGCTTTTCTTGTTGTCAGTGGAAAATATTTTCTTTGGACTGCTATCTCCAAAATTGGCACCTAAGATTAAATAGCATCAAGCTGCCTCACAGAAACTGGTGCATTTTTGTAAACCCAAACATCTCCCATGGTGCCTCCTTTGATGGGATAAATAGTCAACTGAGACATTATTATCTATCATTTGTGCTAAACAGAAAGCCCACAGAATTGTACACTATTTAAAGATAGTTCAAGCAATACTAAGAATGAGGCACTATGAAAGGGGGTACTTTAAAGATTACAAAAACTGTAGATTAAGGTAGACATTTTAACTTTACCCAGTGAGATCAAAGCCTGGTGAATTTCCTTCATCACATTCCTGTACAGTTCCTTCTGCCATTCTTGTAATACCGTCCACTCCTCTTCAGAGAAATAGGCAGAAGCGTCATGAAAGGAAACCTGCCCATGGAACAAATAAATGTGCCGTCACTTAATGAGTAATTCTATTCCGAAAAGGTGGCAGAAAGTGAGTAGATGAGGCCCGATTCACAAAGTTACTTTTTCACCTCTATGTTGCTATGGGTGGTTGCACAAGGTTGGGATACTGCTATTGTACTGGTGCAGCGCTGGTATATAATTCATCACAGGTGCACATTGTTTATGACTGCAATTTGGTCTTGGTGTATGGGATAATTCCGTGCTGCCACATGTATGATAGTTGTGTCTTCAAGGGTACGGCCTCACTACTTTGGATCCCTAATGTAATTTTATCATTAATTTGGATCGATAAATTCTGATTTACAATATTTTTGGATTACCTTATTTTGGATATTTTAAATTCAGATTTGAAATTGGAAAAGTAAGTATGTGTGTGTAAATATATATATATTACCCAGTGTCGGTCGCCATTGGGTAGTTATAGTTAGCTGTGCATTGCCATAAGAAATGCCATTTTTGGCTTGCTGATAAGTTTGACGCACTTCACAAAACTGTCCAAAAAGTGCTCTTTTTGGCCTAGATTCCTCATAGAAAGTATCAGGTGATCCATTAAGCGGGGGCTGAAAAAAGGGGAGTGGGGGTCCAAAACGCAAATTCCCCACTCAGTTTCCATAGACAGATTTTTTTAAAGAAACAATACCGCAAAAACTGCTCAATGAAATTAAACCATATTGTACAGGAAATCTTGGTTCAGAAAGTGTGCTTTTTTGATTTGATGTAAATCTTTTTAGGTGTTTTTGAGAAAATAAGTATCACAAATATTTGTATAGCTGGAAGCTTGGGTTCGAGGGACTCTCGCGAGACTCCCTCAACCCCAAATTAAAAAATAATAGAGCGTTCTGATTGACCTAGAGTTTTCTCTCCTTGGGTGCCCTCGTTCCTGTGGGAGTGAGTGCTCTGATTGGCTGGCCACAACAAGAAAGAAAATGTTGCAACAGCCATTACAGGACTTGGGACTTAGTCCTGTTTCATGATACTAAAAAGATATAAGGGGGCAGGTTAGTGATACCCATCCCTCCCTAGCCCTTGTGAGGTGGGGCCCAAAGGGACACCCCGTACCCTGGGGCAAAATAGAAAAAGTTGACTTTTCATGCTGCGATCCTGCAGGAGTTCCGCAGGATTCAGCATTAAAACAAAATATATATTATTTTGACCCCTGAGGTGGGCCAGAATCTTGGAGTAATTACTCTTAAATATTTGAGGAGGGGTGTGAGTAGGGCCACCCTCCCAGAGCCACTATTCAGCCCTGGGAATACTCTCCCTGGGGACCAATATTAACTACAGGAGAGAGGATCACTGACCCACTAAAGGGCTCCAGGGACCCCTTCCCCAGTGGCCGAGTGGCCGATTTGTATATAAAAGGGGAGGGGGCAAGCATCCACCCTTCCAAGCTGCTGTTGAGCATGGGGGCGCAATCCCCTGGGGCCACATTTCCTCAAAGGTAACTGCCCCAGGCACCACATCCCCAAGGACGCAATACTACACAGTGCCCTGGGGAAACTACCTCACTGTCCGGGCAGGGAACTCTACTTTGCCCACACTAGGTGGGAGCAGTAAAAAAAAAATGTGCCCATGCAGGAGTAAAAGAAAGGTGCCAGCTTCCTCCAGCACCCAGTATGATGCTGACAGGGAAGCCATCTGGCGACACCAGGGTCTAGGATCCAGGGCACCCACCTATTAAAAAGATTATCAGCTCCTGCAAGAGGAGCTAGTTGGGGCTACGGGTGCCCTGAGGTAACCCCACAGCCCACAGATTAGATAAAAGATGTAGATGTCCCAGGTGGACAATGGCACCCCCACATAAATGTTTTTGTTTTAAATTATTGATAAATGACTGTCAGGAGTCGCTCATTTATTATTCACCACTCTGAAAAAGCACTGCAAAGGCAAAGAAAAAAGTGCCTTGGTGGTGTCCCTAAGGGGCAGGGGCACCACCAAGACTTTTTTTCTCAACCGTGGTGGCTGCAAGGAATGTTGCTCCCTAGCAACATTTAAATGAACAGTAAGTTTCCTGTGTCATTAAATCCATAACCTGAGGATGACTTCCCTTATTTGTTTAAAGCACTCCTAGCTGGAGCTGTAAGCTCTTCATATGGAGTGCCTATTGTGATTATTTTTATGATTTTGTTTTGTGGGCTGAAAAAATGTTTAAAGAAAGACTTAGACATGTTTTTTGTTTTTTTAAATCAGAGTCTCCGGTCCTTTCTTTCAACATTATTCACACCTCAAAATGCAATATTAAAAACTTTACCAACTGACTTTTTTAAAAATAAAATTGTATTAAACATGTTTATAATAATCACTATTAATAAAGATTGCATTGTGTGAATTTTTAAAATACACAGTAAATATTGGAGAATTTTGGAGAAAGATGATATGTCTGCTTTATATATATTGATATGCTCACCCGAGAAAGCCAATGAGCTCACTTTTTAGATTTCTGGAACCTGTAAGACCAACAGCATGCAGTCACTTACTTCTGGTAAATTCCAGGAGGAGAGCAAGAATGTCTTTGAGAAAGACAAGTTATACAGGAGCAACAGTTCCAGCAACATGACCAACTATTGCCCAATCACAATCTTGGCTTTATAAGGTAAAATAGCTGAGTGTATAGTAGCCAAACAATTTACTGTTTATTGGAAAAGGAGCAACTTATCATCCCAATGACAAATGCATTTTCAGAGTAGGAAGTGCAACAGAAGCAGCACTTGTGCAAGCAGTTAAGAAGATCTATACAATCTCTGACTATGGAGATTAGACAGAACTTTTATTACTTGACTTTTTCACTGCCTCTGTAAATGGTTGAACTTATCATCTGTATAGCCACCTTAGAAGGCATCATAATTCATGGTGCTGTCTTGTTTTGTTCCCTTCCTTAAAGCTCATTCTCAAGCAAAATTTCATCAGAACTCGTGTGGTTTTCTGCAGAGCTGCTCCTTGCCTCAGAGTCTATTTAACATCTATGTTCTAATTCTAACTTCCCTTATTGATTCCTATGACTGCTCAGCAATTACTTATGCTGATGATACCCAGATTATTTGTTGCCTTTATCAGATGATCATACTTCTGCCTGAAATGTACCCCAATGAGATACAGGACTGATGTCTTCAGTTGAATACCCACACAAGAACTGCTGTTGATTGGGGAAAAACATATTTGTGATACAACAGTCTTTGAGTTCAGAAGTATTTATTAATTTTAAGTATAATACACAATGAACAATGTAAACAAATATTTTCGTAACTGTAATGAAATATGAGAGCAATTACATGAGAAATATATGAACATTAATTTACATCAATATATGGAACCATACCAATCATTAATTAGAAGCAAAGGAATGAAACCAAATAAGGGCTACTATAAGAGAGTAAGAAACAAAATAGTATACATTTTATAATGACTTGACATGTATTAATGTGAGTCAATAGTATGCCACATATTGACCCTAAGAACAAAGCAGTCTTTACGAGTATGCATTAATGAGTGTTTTCCACGTATCAGGAAAAAAATCCATTCCCAAGAAGCACTAACTGATAATGGTTTTGCATCCTTCCAATTTGAAGTAATTGATTTAATTGCAGTAGAAATTAGAAATTAGAAAATCAAAAAAAGTTTACAAGCATCAGAAGATAATACAGGTTTCAAAGAATAAGATTTGTAGATTACAATAGGAAACAATAAAAAGGTATTTGGATTTTAAATAGCTGAGTAATATTATCCCAAAAATAGGACCAAAATGTTAAAATGTCTTCAATTATATAGTATATGTTGTAAATATCTAGTAGCAGTTTTACAATGCCAACAGTTTGGTGAATCTAAGAGTTTTACTTTGACTAATTTAACTGGACCAAAAGCATTGATATAAAAGATATACATCAGTCTGGATATGAGTTGCCAGGAGATAACTATCGATAGTAGATAGCCAGATAGATTTCCATTGTACATCTGAAGATTGTATATTTATGTCTGAAGACCATTTTTGATTTAGAGTCATTAAAGGGGAAGGCCGAGCAAAGTGTTTTTATACACTACAGAAGCTATATGTCCTGTCTGACTAAACATGCCTAGGTTGTACTTCCATATTCAATAACGCAGCAGAAGGTAGTTAATTCATATTTAGGAAATACAGATTGTTTATTCAATTTGAGTTTGGGGTTAAACCAAGGGAATCTTTTTTAGGTGATTTAATGTTAATAGTATATTTTTCATCAAAAGATAGGAAGGCAGTTTTAGAGGCTGCAATAGAGGGTGATATTTTTCCAAAGTTTCCAAAGTTACTGTTGTCCAAAAAATCAGGTGAAGGAAAAGGCTGTGTTAAGTTATTTTCTAAAGTAAGCCATTTGGGGACGTTATAAGGATCAATATTTTGAAACCATAGAGAGCACTGTGCAACAAGCAAAGGCATATGGGATTTCTTGAAATCAGGTAAGCCAACTCCTCATTCTCGTTTAGGAATTTGTAAAGTTTTAAGAGTAAGACACACAGATTTGTTATTCCAAAAAAACTTAGTAATTAATGTATATATTTTAGTATAGAAAGTAGAAGAGAGCCTAAGGGTAGGACAGATAAATTATACAGAATCTGTGGGGTAGTAGTAATTTTAAGTGCTTCAATACATCCCCACCAACTTAAATTCAGAGTTGACCATTTATCTAATTTCTCTTTCTTGGTGATTAGCATTTCAACACTATTGATTGCAATTGTATTTTTAATAGAGCCAACAAAAGTAATCCCCAAATACTTTAGTGTCGATGGCAACCACAAAATGTTGACATTTGCTATCATGATAGAACTGCATAAAATATTTAATGGAGAAAATTCTATTTTATTGACATTTAGAGAATAGCTGGAGCTATCCTCATACTGTTGAATAGTATCAAGAATAATAGGTAGAGAAGTAACTAAACAAAAAATCATTAGCATAGGCAGAACCGTTTATGTTACCAGTATATTGCTGATTAATGCAGAAGGAGCATAAGAGAGGGTCAGTGTCAATAAGAAATAACAGGGGGGATAGTGGGCAACATTGTTGCATACCTCTAAATAAATTGAATGAAGTAGAAAGGGTACCTTTGAAATAAATGGAAGCAGACGGCGCGGAGTATGGTGCTTTAACCATTTTTGAAAATGTGGGACCAAAATGAAAGGTTTCTGTTGTGTTAAATAAAAATTGCCAATTTACTATAACAAATGCTATATCAGCATTTAAGGCCAATAGGCCTTCTGGAAAGTTGAGTCTTCAGCAAAAGAAAGAACATAGCACAATAGACGAGTATTATGAGCAGCCCATCTAACTTTCATGAATCCTGTTTGGTCATGTTGGATAATTGAGGTAACTATAGCTGTCAACCTGTTTGCTAAGAGTTTGGCATATGTTTTGCAATCTTGAATAATGAGGAATATTGGACAATAATTGGAACTAAAATTGAGTTCTTATTTGGTTTAGGAAGCACAATGATGGTGGCGTCATTAAAAAAACACCCATCATGGAAGTATTTCAAAGTTCCATAAATAATGAACATATAATGGGAGAGAGTTGGGATTTGAAACTTTTGTCAAATTCAACTGGAATACCATCTGGACCTGGTGATTTATTGTAACTAATTTCTTGAACATCAATAGGTTTTTCTAAAGTAAGTTTATGTGTATCAGAAATGTAAGGTAACTGGCAGGCTCTAAAGAATGCATTAATGACATCATAATGACTTTAAGCTTATGATACAAAGAGGTACAAAAGATTAAAACGCCTTTGATATCTCCTCTGTAGTAGGAAACAAGGTACCATCATTGCTTTTAATGACAGGTATTTGAGTTTTTTCATTTTTAACACGTAGGTAGTTGGCGAAAAGTTGACCAGATTTGTTCAGGTTGAAGTGAAAGTTTGATTTTTCTTCTGAGATAAGTAACCCTGCTCTTGTACTTAGCATATTTTTATATTCATATCCGAGTTTCTGAAGATGAGATTTGTATTTAGGATGCCATGAAGAGATCAGCTATCTGTTGCTCTAATGTAGAAAGGTGAGCATGAAAGGCCTTATTTTCATGAACCATAATAGAAATAGTGTCTCCTCGAATAAATGCTTTAAATAAATCCAGATGAATAATTTTGGAAGTATATTCAGGAAAATTATTAAGAAAATAGTAATTTATGGCAGAAGCCAATTTTTGGGAATTAGTTGGATTGAGCACTATATAAAGTTCATTCTCCGTCTCTTATTGATAGGGCAGGACTTTGATAGAGATAGAAGAGATTAGAGCATGATCAGAAATTGTAATAGGTTGTATGCTGGAGTCAGTAATCATATGGCATAAGTTACATCCTAAAAACAGTGGAGTGCGTGTTAAAAAAGAAGGTAAATTATTTATCTGTAGGTTGTACTAGTCTCCAAAACGCAATTAATTTAGTGGCAGACATTTTTTTTTCAAAAGGTGAAAAGATTTATTGGGCTAGAGTTTGAATGCAGAGGAGGGTTCTAGTGAAGGATCACAAATAAGATTTAAAATCACCCTCAGGACAAGGGGAGCATTGTCTAATTTTATTATTTCAGTAGTAATATTTTTCCAAAACGAAGGATCATCCAATGTGGGAGCATATATGCTAACAAAGTTTAAAATGTGGCTTTCCACTTTAAATAGAGCATAAACGTATCTACCTTCTGAATTGTGTACTGGTTATCACCATTTTTTCTTTCTGCGGCATAACATGAAACTATATTTCCTACCCATCCCTTGTACATTGAATGCAAGATTTTATCATCAACATGAGTTTCTTGTAAAGAACAAACATCAGCATTAAATATTTTTGTATAATATTCTAAACTTTTTCGCCTTTCGACAGGATGACGACGTAACCCCTTAACGTTCAAAGACAATTCGTTTTTGTTGATGAGCTATATCAAGTTATTGAAAGATAGAAAACCTGAGAGAGAAAAGGGATAGTAAAAAGGAAGTAACACATATAAATAAGAAACACAACATAAATGGAGGTCATCAACCAAGACTTCACATCAAATGGAACATTAGAGATGGAGGTGCGAAGCAATACTAGGCACACTGTATGTGCCTGCTATGGTATTATTATAATGTCAATTATTAAGGCGAATAAAATATAGCCATTAGAATCTGAAGATTCCGAATCCAAGACAATAGGATCATGTTGCTCATAAATTGTATCAAGTCTGAGGGTGAGGTGAAAGACTTACAAACATAATTTTTCTATATACGCATTGTAGAAGGGTAGAAGAGACCATATTTATGTCCAGAATCTCGTAGTCTAGGTCGCAAGTCTGAGAATTGTCGCCAAATTTTCACTGTCTCTTTTGCAAAATCTTGGTGAATAAAGGCGTTATTAAACTCAGTAAGAAAATTTGGGATTTCATGTGCAGCCTTTCTAATAATAATAATAAGATGATGGTGCCTAAAAACTTTAAATATAGTTTATTGTGATTTAGTTTGATGAGGTTTGCGATGAAAGGAAATACTGTGGGCTTTCTCAATTTCGAATCATTCTGGAAATGTAATGCAGACAAATGGAAAACTAAAGATAGCACAGAAGTAAACTTTGATCACACAAGGTCACATCCCTGGCTTGGTAAGGGGATACATAAAGAATAATAAAAGAAGATAGTTGGGTTAGTGTCAGAGCCAGTAAAAGTCGCACGACCAGTTATGACCCACAGGCAATAATCAATCGAGAATCCAACCACCCCACCTACACCACTCAACCTCAAGTGGCACTTTCAAAGCATGCGGCCCTAACTGCCATATCGCCCATCAGTGAAGCATAGCTGCCAAGTTTTCAGTATGGGTTTGTGTGACATTTCATTATTTTAGTGTGTTGATGTGTAACATTTTATTGCACATGTGACACTTTTATCGACACTTTATCGTGAGTGTGTGAAAGAAGCTGTGCTCCAAAGGGGCGCCTAAGGCCAGGACTCCTGGCCCCTTCGAAAGCCACGACGCCTGCCTCTGCTACGACTCCAGCACCCTCCACGCACTCAACACCGGACGATCACGCACCTGTTGCCTGGCCGCCCCGAAGTGCACCAAAGGACCCTTCTCCTGCCGGAACTGCAGCTTCACCAGCATCTAGCCCGCCAACCCGACCAACAAGGAACCCAACTTCCTCAGATGCATCCTGCTCAACACCCGCTCTGCCAGCAAACACGCCGTCGAACTCTGGGACCTACTCGACACCAACATCCCAGACGTTGCCTTCCTGACAGAGACCTGGCTGACCCCCTCCTCTGCACCTGACATCGCCATAGCCATTCCGGAAGGCTACAAGATCACCTGCAAGGACTGCCCCAACGGAATAGGAGGAGGAATTGCCATCGTCCACAGAAACACTCTCAAAATCTCGGCACACGCCGACGACACCCTCAGCACCGCCAAACACATGCACTTCCAGATCCACACTGATTCCAACACCACCCTCAGAGGCACCCTCATCTACAGACCCCCCGAACCCTGACCGCAGTTCAGCGACTTCATCAGCACACATGCCCTCGCCTCCATGGACTACATCCTCCTCGGGGACCTGAACTTCCACCTCGAGAACAACAACGACACCAACTCCTCCACCCTGATCGACAACCTCGGACTCAGATAACTCACTCCGCCGGCCACACACTTGATCCCATATTCTTAGCAAGCACCCACTCCTTTTTCGACTGCACCACCAAACTCCACTGGACCGACCACAGCTGCATCCACTTCACCTTCCAGAAACCCACCACACACCACCACACCCAGCAGATGCCGCGCCGCAGCTGGGGCAAGATCACCGAGGACCAGCTAACCGACGCCCTAACCCAGAGCCCACCCGCGGATCCGACCAACCCCGACGTCGCAGCCCGCAGCCTCAGACAATGGATCAATGACTGCGCCAACACCCTCGTCCCACTCAAGAAGCCCCCCAACACCCACACCAGCAAGAGAGCGAGCTGGTTCATCGAAGACCTCAAGGCCGAACTGCCGAAAACTAGAAAAAAAACTGGACCCGCGAAAAAACACCGGAAAGCTACACAGCCCACAGGAACGCCACCCGCAAACACCACAAGCTTCTCAGATCCGCCAAAAGAACCGCCTTCAGAAACCACATAGACAACAACGCACACAACAGCAAAGAACTCTTCAGCATTGTGAAGGAACTCTCCAACCCCAGCTGCAACACCAACGACATCCCACTGTCACAAGACCTGAGCGACTCACTGGCCACTTTCTTCCATCGCAAGATAGCAGACATCCACCACAGCTTCGATGCCGCCACCACCCCGGCAACCGCCGCCACCCCCGCTCCCACGACCACCGCCCGCACCAACCGCCTGCTCGCCTTGACCAACATCAACGACGACGACACCATCAAGATCATGAACACCATACACTCCGGATCACCGGAAGACCCCTGCCCACACCACATCTTCAACAAAGCCAGCAGCACCATCGCACCCCACCTCCGGAAAACCATCAACATCTCCTTCATGACAGAGACCGTCCCGGAGAGCTGGAAGCATGCAGAGATCAACGCTCTACTAAAGAAACCCAAGGCGGACCCCAAGGACCTCATCTCCCTGCTCCCGTTCCCGGCAAAGGTCATCGAAAAGGCCGTCAACAAACAACTGACCAGCTTCCTCGCAGAGAACAACATCCTGGACCCGTCTCAGTCCGGGTTTCGCAGCAACCACAGCACCAAAACTGCCCTCATCGCCGCCACCGACGACATCAGGATCCTGCTCGACAATGGAGAAACCGCAGCCCTCATCTTCCTGGACCTGTCAGCCGCTTTCGACACTGTCTGGCACTGCACACTAAGAGCACGCCTCCACGACGCCGGAATCCAAGAGAAACCCTGGACTGGACCACCTCCTTCCTCACCGGGAGAACCCAGAGCGTCCGCCTCCCCCCCTTCATCTCCAAAGCCACCAAGATCATCTGCGGCGTACCCCAAGGCTCATCCCTCAGCCCAACGTTGTTCAACGTCTACATGGCACTGCTCGTCCACGTCGCCCGACAGCACGACCTAAACATCATCTCCTACGC
The DNA here is from genome assembly GCF_964261635.1 of Lissotriton helveticus. Taxonomy (NCBI): domain Eukaryota; kingdom Metazoa; phylum Chordata; class Amphibia; order Caudata; family Salamandridae; genus Lissotriton; species Lissotriton helveticus. The sequence goes on along the minus strand of NC_136065.1, from coordinate 1,255,171,346 downwards.
CGATGACACCCAGCTGATCCTCTCACTCACCAAGGACCCCCACACCCCCAACACCAACCTCCACGAAGGACTGAAGGCCATCGCCGACTGGATGAGGAACAGCCGACTGAAGCTGAACTCGGACAAGACGGAGGTCCTCATCCTCAAGGTCCTCATCCTCGGTTCCTCCCCCTTGGCCTGGGACGACTCCTGGTGGTGACGGCACTAAGAGCACCCCCCACACCCACCAACCACGCATGAAAACTAGGGGTCATCCTCGACTGCTTTAACACCCTTTGCATGCCTTGCAGGATCTTCAAGTGGATCCCCATCGGAACTAGAAGGACGGTCACCCAGGCCCTCATCAGCACTGGACTACGGCAACGCACTCTACGCAGGAGCCCTGGCCAAACTCCTGAAACGGCTCCAACGCGTTCAGAATGCCTCTGCACGCCTGATCCTCGATATCCCCCGCCACAGCCACATCACACCCCACCTGAAGGAGCACTGGCTCCCCATCAACAAGAGGCTAACCTTCAAGCTCCTCACCCACGCACACAAGGCACTCCATGACACCGGACCAGCGTACCTCAACAGCCAGCTCAGCCGCTACACCCCCGCCCGGCAGCTCCGCTCCGCAGACCATGCCCTCGCCACTGCCCCCCGCATCCGAAGAGTGACCGCCGGCGGCAGATCATTCTCCCACCTCGCCGCCAAGATGTGGAACACCCTCCCCATCCGCCTATGGCAGACCGAAGACCTCCTGACCTTCAGGAGACTCCTCAACACCTGGCTCTTTGAACAGTAGCAGCGCTCCCCCCCCTCCCTAGCGCCTTGAGACCCTCATGGGTATGTAGTGCGCTTTACAAATGCTATGATTGATTCTAACAACTGGCGCAGAACAGGACCATGTCCATGAGGTTGCTGTGGCAGCCCCGAACAGAATTGTAACTATGAGAGATTCAAATTGAGACAGGCAAAACAAAAAATGGTGAGTAATGGGCTTTTTTCCCGCAAGACTAAGGAAGCTAGCAGTGTGAAAGATTATCCAGTGAAACAAGTTTGGACCGAAATCATACAGGGCTGTCGCCCATCAGAGTTAAGACAGCTCATCCTAAAACGACGCCATGTTGCTAGTGGCACAGTTGCAAGGTTTAGCAAATAACAGGGCAGAAGACATTGAATCTGCCCTGGCTCATGTGAACATCAAGGCAGCCTATGAGATTGAGAAGGAAATGACACTATGGACTTAGCCATAACGGGTAAAACGTGGGTAAGCCACTTTAGACAATTGTATAATCATACAATCCCCGGAGAAAGTACAACACCACCATGGGTATGGCCATCAATAGAAAAGGGAGTACATAATAGTGGCACGGAGCATCCCCCAGTCCATCCATTCCCTATAGATCTATCATTTACCGTCGAGGAAGTTCACGACGCCATCAGGGAAAGTGCATCAGGCAAAGCCCCAGGACCAGACTGTATGCCGGTGGATGTTTATAAAGCAGAGCCGGACTTCTGGGCTCCCTTGCTCACAAATGTTTTAAATAAGGGAAACCAGAGTGGGTTCATTGATACCTGGACTGATGCTATCGTGGTCCCTATATTTAAAAAAGGTAATAGAGACGACCCTACCTGCTATAGGCCGATATCCCTTTTGGACGGCCTAATGAAGGTGGCTGGAAGAATAATTTTAAAGAGAATGCAACTCTGGGAGGAAGACCATAATGTAGTTTCCCACCTACAGTACGGGTTCAGAAAAGGAATAGGGACAATTGAACAGTGCCTAAATTTGTCCCTCCTTGTCTCCAAGTACACTCACGTCAAACGCGGAGCTCTTTTTATAACTTTCATCGATCTCAGCTCCGCGTTTGATTGTGTTGATCATGATTTTCTGTGGGCAACACTGGGTGAATTGGGCATTGACAACCGCATCATTACTTTCATTAAAGAGCTCTATAAAGATGCAGGGGCAAGAGTTAGGTATGGTAAACAGGGGGAATGTACGGAGAAATTCCCGATTACTAGAGGGGTGAGACAAGGCTGTATACTGGCCCCGCCGCTTTTTATGATGTCAAGAGAGGCATCCGTCAAGGATGCGTACTCGTCCCCCTATTATTTTCCTTATTTATTAACTATGTTGACACAACTTTAAGAATGACCAATGCAGACGCACCAACTATAAAAGGTAACCCTATCCCAATCCTTTTATACGCGGATGACGCGGTCCTCCTCTCCAGAACTCATAATACACTGCAACACCTAATTAATCAATTCCACATATTTATAGAAAACAGGGGATTGAAAATTAATAAAGGGAAGACAGTTACCATGGTGTGTGGTAAGAAACAAAGAAAACACAAGTCTTTTTTCTTAGAAGGGGGGAAATTAGAAAGTGTTCATAGTTTTTGTTATCTAGGTATTACCTTCTCAGGAAACGGGAAATGGATTAATGAACAAAAAAGTGTTCTTTTTAAAATGGCCAGGAATACTAACTGTATCTTCAGATTTGCTGCGAAACTAGGGGATCGCAGAATTCCTGACATGTTGACCCTTTTTAACGCCAGATGCATTTCGTCAGCCATATATGGGGCTGGAGTTTGGGGGTATGATGCACAGAGTGCCAAAACTGTTCAGGGGAAGGAAAATGTGTTTTTAAAAAGACTAATCAGTGCCCCAGCTACGCTTCAACGGAGTTATTACACAAGGAATTAGACCTGTATTATGTCAAAGATCTAATTGCGCTCCGTCCTCTGTCCTTATGGCGTTCAATATGGGCAAAGGAGGAGACAAAGTTTACACAGGATGTAATAACTGATTGTATTAATCTTGACCATCGATCAAAAATTCCTTGGCTGAACCATATACATTATTGGTATAAAACATTGTATGGCCTGGACATTTTTAAAGATTTTAAAATGGATCCTATTTTATCAAAACGGGAGCTGAAGGCCTCTTTTTTGAAATATTCAGCAGAGATTAGAGTGGAAAAATATAAGAAACAAAGTACATTCAATCTCTACCAACAATATAACATTAACGTAGGTTTCCAATTTTATCTTGTAATAGTTAGTATTCCCTCCCATCGATTTGTCCTAACCCGTCTCCGTTTAGGAATTGTGCATCATATTGTGGCCTTCCCTGTGCCAAAACAACCTGGAACGTGCCCGTGCCCATGCGATGGCAAATCAAAACAGAGCGTATGTCACTTTATGCTATTTTGCACTTTTTATACGTCTTTTAGGAAATATTATTTGAAACCCATCTTTTTAAAATATGATACGCATCATTTACAAACAGCAATGAAATTAGTGTTTAATCTAGAGTCCCCAGATGTATGTTTTTATGTGGCTAGTTATATTTTAAAATGTATCTCCGCTAGAAAATCAATTATTATATGAATCTTGTAAGCTGCTAAATGTATTATGCACTTTATAACAGGATGTTGTTGTTATCATGTATTATTATGCTAATTTGCACACATATGTTTGAGTACTTGCTGCTATGGTACAATATCCACTATTGGAATGATTCAGCACTTGCACTTTTGTCATAGTTTGTCATAGTTATTCCTTGTGAATAGCCTGATTAGACGCTGTTATATGCATATTTGCACTTTAGGAAGTATGCAGCAGAATTCCTTTTAGAAATTATCAATCTGTATTAATACAGAGATGATACTTAGCACTTTAACTGCTTATTTGCACATTATCAATGGTCGTATATTATCAATACTACAGTCAAATGTATTTTTCTAGATGACCTTATGATTTTGTACTATTATAGTTGCTAAATGTTTTTATTTTAAGCGCAATCCTGTATTTGTTATTTCTCTTCTCTATAGCTGTTTCAATATGTGTAAAATTTTATGTCTGTTGCTATATGGATGTGTTATTTTACAAACCGAATAAAGCGACTTTGACTTTGTAACACACACCCGGAGGATTGGGGCTTGGCCGAGGGGATAAATAAGTGGGGTAAATGCTGATCACACCGTAACAATTGAGGAACACTCTCCTGGAACATAACGCAGATACGGGGTTACATTATTTGATTGAAAATACTGGATTGGTGCACAGGCTGGCGGCCACGGATATTCGGAGTCCGAGATATATTTGGTCTATATATGGCGAACTGCTTGTGTCTATAATATACCTGAATTGCCCTGAGGACTCAGTGGTATACTCCCCACAGACGAAACATGTGTTGGCTACAGTATAGCTTTGGATGTGTTACAAGATTGGCTACAGTATCGTTTTGGTGTGTGTTACAACATATCGACTACAATATATTTGTGGACATTCATAAATTGGACATGTACTCAGGAGAACGTTTTTACATACTGATCACTGTAGTCTGTTCCCACCCCACAGATCTCACCGAGGGTGGTTTGTAGCAGGATGGTTGTGGCCTACACAAAGGCTGCCACAGGAGGTTAGTGCTCACATACCTTTCTAAATTCTAGGCTACACGCGGATTATATGAAACAAACAGGAACGTGTCAGGTGCCACTGACAATGGAGCTAGTCATCGACTACATCAGCACACACTTTGACAACTTACCTCTTCTGCATCCAGCCTCGAGGTTTCGTGGCGGTCTAAAGATTTCACTACGCTCATCTCTCAAAGTAATTCAAATTAAAGTTCGGTTTCTGATAACTCGCTGAAGAGAGGCGTTTGGTATTTAAATCCTTGCCAGGTAAAAATGTCCACACTGTTTAAAGGGCCGCCTGTGTTGTACTGTCAGTAAACTACGCACGTTCTAAGTCAGAAACACTGATCGGCGAGGCCTGCTCAGAGTCAGGGGGCAGGTACAAGAGTCGAGTACAGGAACCGGTTTTATTAAAATTGGTTTACAAAACATTTCTGCTTGCCTGTCAAACAGTAAGGTATGAAACCATATTTTTAGTTGAGGCTGAGGGACAGTGCAGAACTTGAGGCTGTTACATCTTTGAGAAGACGTCGGGTTTCCTCGAAAAGTAATACATTATGGTTGGTACAGTCCTAAGAAACTCTTCTTAGAAAGATACTGTACGTAAGAGGCGTCTCTGAGTTTGGGCCTGCGCAGAAGATTAGATTGGAAGTGCGGGCATACTGCAGAGACCAGTGTCTCGCCTCTGAGAATGAGAGATGTGAGTTCGCTCTTAACACTAACGTCTTTCCGCCGAACATGAGCGATTCCTGTTGAGCTAAATCTGATTTTCTATAAAGATCAGAGTCCTATACCAAAAAATGGTTCCCTCTCAGGATCGTTAAATGCAAGGTCTCGGTGACGGGACTTTTTTCATTCTGTGCAGTTTTTAAGGATCTTTGCTGATCTGTTCTATATCTCTTCATCTCCGAACCTCTTGCACCCTCGACCACTGAAAAACAAGGATGAAAACTAGAAAAGAGATTTCCCAGCGGAGGTCAGACCAAGTGAGTGTCACTGTAGCATCATATATGTTTTCGCAGGCATTTACAGTCAGCAAATATTTTTGAACCTTCGAATATAGCTTTATATATTTTTATTGCGGATGTCTTTATAGCATAAACCCCTATGCAACTGTAGTGAGTTGTATTTAGCACGGTAAATAACTACACACCAAAAGAACCCTGTCCAGAGCACGGGTGGCAGGATTCTAGGAAAAGGGCGATAACCAATCGATGCAGTCATTGTATCAATTACATGCACTGATAATGACTCACTACTGTTTAAGGGCTGAAATTGCAGACAGTGACCAGCTGCATACAAGTCAGAATGAGTGCCGTCCTGTGAGGGACAATAAAGTCCTACTTACTAGGCGCAAAAGGAACTCTAGACTGACCAGTATCGTTCTTGTTGGGCCTCATCAGTGCAGCATAAGTCTTCTGGGCCCTCATTAGTAAAGTGCAGTTTGCGTTCCGTGGTATAGAAAACCCGGGACCCAAACATCAGAGTGATCTCAGCCTCATTATGCCTTGACCAAGAGGTGCAGCTTGAGGTGTGGTGCAGCTCGAGTTTTATGGCAGACTAAGTTCAGGATCAGTCTTTAAATGCATGTCAATAATGGGTATTTTGACATGGGAGGTTGAGAGTGATTCTGGCCACCGAGTTCTGAATGGTCTGCAGTCATCTGGTGAGTTGTTTGTTGATCCCAGCATAGAGGGTGTTCTCGTTGTCCAGTTTGCTTATGACAAGGGAGTGCATTACGGGTTGCTGGGTGCTGATTGAGAGCAGTTTGAAACATGGTATGGAAACATGAGGCAGTGATGGCATTGATTTGGGCGGTCTTGTTGAGGTTACTGATGATTATTGAATATGTCTGTGTACTTAATTTGTTTTTATTTTTTTGCATTTTATATATTTTTGTGTTACTCATATGGTTGTCAAAACCGAATAAAGTTTACTGACTGACTGACTGACAGTTGATGATGATCACAAGGTTCTTACTGTGAGTGGTTGGTGTCAGTCCATGCTCTGTTGGGCACCAAGTAGAGTCTCATGTTGAAGTGCTCTTCCTGAAGATCATATTTCAGACTGTTGATCTTCATCCAGTGGGTGATTTCAGTCATGCAGGCATTGAATTTGATCCGGGTACTAAGCGTCTTCTCTGTAAGGGAGAGAATGAGTTGTGTGTTGTCGGCGTAGGAGAGAAAGTTAATGTGAGAGTGGATGATACTGGCTAGGCGGATCATGTATGCGTTGAAGAGGGTCGGGCTCAGGAAGGATCCTTATGGAACGCTGCAGTTGACACCACGGGTGTCCTAGCTGTACGGTACCAGGTTGACTGACCGGATCTTTCCGTCAGGAAGGAGCAGATTCACCGTAGTGTGTATCCTTGGATTCAGATTTCATTTAGGTATTCAAGCAGGATGGGGTGGGCCGACGATGGTGGTTTTGAGGGCAGTCTCATTTCGGGTAGCATATCAATTCTGGTAACGGAAACTCCTTCACTTTTCTTTATTCATTATAAGTTAAATAATTTCAAGTTAAAAATTGCTCTTTTGCAGCCCTAGTTTTAAATATGCTTTATAAATTCTCCATTTGTTTAAAGGATTTATTAGGGGTGTGGCTGCAATGAGGACCCATGTAAAAGTGTCCTGTAGCTTTTCAGAAGAAAGGCGTGGGATACTAGATCGGGGTAAAGCAGGTTTTATTTTGTGGAATACTCGTTTTCTACGTGCAGCCAGTATGCAGGTGTAAACAAGAGTAACAACGATACGTCTCCTCCTCATCCTTCCAGTCTCCTAGCGACTTCTCCTTCAATCACCGGGCGTTCTCCTTCCTCCTGTCCCAGGGGTCGGAAGACAGCTTGGTTGGACTCGGGAACCCCAAAACAAAGACGAAACATAGTGTTTTTGTAGGGAAAGGGAGTGAGGGAGCAACCCAAACAAACCAGTGCCACACGTCTATCGGAGAGGAGTGAGGGTGTTGGGTTGGGTATTAGCTATTTACAATGGTCGGTAAGGGGCTGGCGCCTCTATCTTTCGGCCTTTGCTGCCTCCCTACCCAACCCGCGAACCGCTCTCGTACCAGTTTTAAGTTTAAAGCATTTTATTGCATAAGTATAAAACAGTACATACAACAAAAACTGGTCGTCACAAAGAGGCCATGGTGAGTCCCCACATCCTGAGCGCCTTCAGATATGCAAATGGTACATTCAGAGCAAGTGGAAGGAACATATGCTGGACGAAGAAGCAATGACGACCGATTCCAAAAAACAACCCTCCCCCCAACAGAACTGCCCCTCCCGCCCTCCCCAGAGTCCCCTCCCCCCCCCATAACGGTGTGCCGAGCCAAAGTCAAGCGCCCTTGTTAACAGTTCAACGGATCCGCCTCCTGTCCCACAGAGATCCCCCAGGGGCGACTAAGAATGCTGAGTGGCCAAGGATGTCAGCCGCATAAGCCTGAGGTATCTGGGGCAAGTAATCTCCTTGAATTCCGACTGCAATAGAGTGACGAAGGGTTGCCACAGCTCCACAAACCTATCAACTTCCCCTGCCACCATAAGGGACAGCTTCTCCATACCTAGAACATGCCACAGCCTGTGTAGCCAACCAGTAGTGTCGGGAATGGTAGTGGTGCGCCAATATATGAGTATGTTCTGGATCGCTGAGCCCAATGCAATTGCTATCTGCCTACCCTTCCTGGATCTCAGGGGGTACATCAACCCGTTGGGCAGCCCCAATAAAACATAGGCCGGTAGGCGAGGCAGTTCAATGTCAAAACAGCGGTCGATTTCATCTAGGACTTCTTTCCAGTACAGACCTAGCGATGGACAGTCCCATAAAATATGTGTGAGGGTACCAGTCTGTCCGCACTCGCACCAGCAGGTGTCGGGAAGACCATGGTTCATGTCGTGTAGTCGCTGAGGTGTATAGTACCAATATGTAGTAATTTTAGTGAAGGTCTCAGTGAGCCCAGTGTGATAAGCTGAGTGATGTGCGCGATAAGATATGTCGTCCCATTCCTTATGGCTCAGTACCCTCCCTAGTTCGCGTTCCCATCTCTCCCTCCCAGGGTTATGGATGTGAAAGGCGGGGGGCTGCAAAAGTTTGTAGAGGTCCGAGACGAGCTTGGCATCTGAAGAGCGGGTCGCCAACCACAACTCGTAAGGCGTAAGTTTCCGGTCCGCCAGTGCCCGTACCTGCGGCTGCAGCGCCCAGTGGCGGACCTGCAAATAGCGCATACGCTCGGTCTCAGGCAAGTGGTAATCCCTCTTGAGGTCCTGGAACGACACTATCCCCTCTGGGCCATACATGTGAAACAGAGCGCTACACCTGGCCGCCTGCCAGCGTGCGAATGCGCCAGGCTCCATCCCAGGCTGAAAATCAGGATTTCCGATCAGCGGCGTAAGCGGCGACGGGAAGGAAGTAAGTTCCCGCGTGATATTCACTGCGTCCCACACTCTAAGCGGGACCCGGGTAACCAAGGACGCGTAGAGGTTAGGGGGCCTATGTGCTCTGCGCATGAAGGGTATCTCTTGCAGAGTTCTGCCCGCCACCGCCTGGTCTTGAAAAAGCCAGTGTCTGTCAGATTCCCATTTGCTCCACTCCACAAAGAACCGCAGTTGCGCCGCTTGAAAGTACTTTTGGAGATCGGGGATGCCGAGGCCGCCCGACTCTGGAGCCAGAGTAGACAAGGCTCTCCTAAGCCTGGATTTGCGACCCTGCCAGACAAAACGTGCTATATCTGCTTGTGCCTGACGGAGCCACCCCTTCGGTGGCTGAAGCGGTAGCGCTCGAAACAAGTACAGGACCTGCGGCAGAAGAGTCATCTTGACAGCGGCCACCCGACCCAGCAGCGACAACGTGCCCTTGCTCCAGCGGGACAACTCCTCCTTCATCTTACTGCCCAACGCCGCATAGTTCGCCGCCACCATAGCGGGGAGGGAGGGCGCCAGCAGGACACCCAAGTACGGGATTAGGTCCTTAGACCAACTCATGGGAAAGCGCCCCTGTAACTCGAGGCGTGTCGCGTTAGACAGCGAGAGGTCTAGGGCCGACGATTTCCTCATGTTCATTTTAAAGCCCGCTACTTCGGCGAAGGCGTCCAGCTCGGCAATGCAGGCCGGGAGTGCCTCTTTTGGATCTTCAAGTAGAAGGATCACGTCATCCGCGTACAGGCTGATGGTGTGGATATAGCCTCCCATTCGGATGCCAGTCACCCTTGCGTTCTGTCGGACTCTCTGGGCAAACGGCTCCATATAAAGAGCGAAGAGAAGTGGGGACAAAGGGCATCCCTGCCTGGTCCCCCGTTCAATCGCGAAGCGGTCGGAGCTGTGCCCGTTAACCCGCACCACCGCGGTCGGGTGTTTGTAACAGTTAAAGACAAGCGTGCGGAATTTCTCCCCTATCCCCGCTTTGCGAAGTACACCGTCAAGGTAAGACCAGCGCACTCGGTCGAACGCCTTTTCCGCGTCGACTGATAAGAGCATGCGTTCCCCAGGGACGCAGGAGGCCTTCTCTAGGGCGTGCACCACCCGCTTAGTATTGTCCACCGTCTGCCGGCCGGGGATAAACCCCGCCTGGTCCGGGTCCACAAGTCCCGGCAGGTATGGTGCCAGGCGAGACGCCAGGATCCCCGTATAGAGCTTGAGATCCACGTTCAGCAACGAGATCGGCCGGTAGGAGCCACACTCGGACCTATCTTTCCCCGGCTTGGGAATAACCGACACCGTCGCCCAGAGCAAGTCCGGAGGAATGGCACCCGGTTCCGCGAAAGAGTTAAAGAGCCTCGTCAACAGGGGGACCAGGTCCTGACAGAACGTCTTGTAGAAAAGCGGGGAGTAGCCGTCGGGCCCTGGGGCCTTCCCGAGTTTAAGCCGGGAGATAGCCGCAATCACCTCCTCTGGGCGAATGTCCCGTTCCAGGTACTCCGCCTGCTCCGAGGTGAGAGAAGGGAGGTCAATCGAGTCCAGATATGCAGTCTCCGCGAGCGACGACGGAGGCTCGCCTGTGTATAAGTCGGCGTAGAATCGGCGGAACCCCTCCGCAATTTGAGGGTCCTCCGTTGCCTTCACACCGCTCGGAGTGGTGAGCTCCGTAACCCGCATACGCTGATGTTTCACCCGAAGCTTGTTAGCCAGGAGTCGGCCGCATCTGTCGCCCCCAGAGTAGTATGCATGCTTCAAGCGGAGCGCCGCATACTCCGCCCTGTCCATATCGAGCGCGGAGAGCAATTTCCGCGTCGCTTTAAGCTGCCTCCAAACCCTGGGTGCCCCCGTTCTCTGATGCATCTGCTCCAGCTCCCGTACCTGTGTCGTAAGCTCATCCCGTTTCTGCTGTCGGTCCCTATTCTCCGCCGACGAGATGGAAATGAACTCCCCGCGGAGCACCGCCTTCAAGGCAGCCCATTGCGTCGCACGAGACGTGTCCCCATTATCATTATGGGACCGGTATTCAGATATCGCGTCGCGGATCCTCTGCACCACCGCCTTTTGTGTAGCAGCGTGTCCCGGAGGCGCCAAACCCCCCGAGAGGGCGACAACGGCGGAAGCTGAAAGGAACCCGACACCGGGGCGTGATCCGACAACGAGAGCACCCCTATGTCGGAAGCCGTCGCCAGCGCGGCCATAGGTCCTGTAACTAGAATGTGATCCAGTCTCGCATATGTCCTGTGCGTGTGGGAGTAGTAAGAATAGGCCCAGGTAGCGGGGTGTAGACGTCTCCAAAGGTCGTGTATGTCGAGCTCGCTAAGGCGGGAGTGACTCAGTCGCGAGAACTCCCCGGTGTGTGGGCGGCGCTGTGCAGATCTGTCCAGGAGTGAATCAAAGACCATATTCAAATCCCCCCCGATGAGTATGTGTCTGTCGGGTGCAGTTGTAATGTGTTCGAGGGCTGAGTGTAAAAATGTATCCTGGCGGTCATTCGGGCTATAAACAGAACCCACCGTGAATAACAAACCCCCCAACTTGACTCTGTAAGCCAGGAGCCTCCCCTTTTGTTCCGCTACTTTATACAAGACCTCTCCCCTGAATTTACTAGAGACCAGGATAGCAACCCCCGCTGTTTTAGTGGACCCTGAAGAGAAAAACTGGGTTGGGAACTTCGATGACCTTATTCTAATGCAATCTCGTGTCAAAAGGTGAGTCTCCTGTAAAAGGCAGATGTCCGCCTGAGTATTCTCTAGGAGGGAGAGGATCGCCCTACGCTTAACCGGGTTGTTCAGCCCCTTCACGTTGAGTGTGACTACCTTAAGGGCCATGAATAGGCGACATCAGGGCAGCGATCAATGAAGCAGTGTCGGCAAGGAACATCGTGAGGAGCAACGGCAGAAGGCCAAACAAAGGCAAGAGGCCAGCAGCACCGGAACTACAACCCAGCGCACTTGGCGCGAAGCAACAGGAGGAAGAGCAATAGAGCATGACAGCCCAGCACAAAACCCCAAAGTCCCCCCAATGAACCCCCAACCAAACCAACACTCGACCTCTCCCCCTCAAACTGCTGGACTCGCGGCTTCCCCGAGCCCCCCCTTCCAACCCCAACTCTCTCCCACCCGTACCCCACCCTGTACCCCAACATCCCCAACAATCCAACTCCCCTGGAATGAAGAACATTGTCCCAGTCCAGTCCCTAGTGGACAAGTCTGTGGTAGAGTATTCGTGTGGACGTCCAGCCACCTCCAGCACCCCCCCGCCGCCCCCTCCCCCCCGGAACCCCCGCACCTGCTATGAAGATGAGGCCATCAGGATCTCCCCCCGGAGTGTGCTCAGGCCGTCAGGGCTGTGTCACTTGGCGATGTGGCTCCGGTAACCGCCAGTATCGCGTCATCTCTCTCAGCCCTGGCCGCCGGTGAAGCCGGTCGCGCGGGCAAAGCAGAGGCCCGGCGCCGGCGGACAGTTTGCCACCCATCACTAGTGGCGCGCCGCCCGGGCGGAGCAGGGGTGTCGGCGTCTGTAGCTGTGATCCCCAACACTTCACAGGTGTCCTGAAGGGACCGGAGCTGATGCAGGGTGCCGTTCCAGCGGAAGATGAGCCGAAAGGGGTGGCCCCAGGAATATTGTGTGCCGTGTTCTCTCAAAAAATCCGTGGCTATCCTGAAGGACTTCCGCCTTTGAAGGGTGATCGTCGACAAATCTTGAAACAGCGCCACTGGATGGTTCCGGAAGGTGAGCGGCTGCCGACGCCGAGCCTCGCGTAGGATTCGCTTCTTCAAGGGGAAGTCCGGCAGGAAGGCCAGGATATCAGGAGCGGGCGCGGAGGCCCGGCGCCGCGGCCCCACTCTGTGCGCTCTGTCTATCCTCACTTGGAAGTCTCTAGGTTCCTCCAGAATGTCGCGGAACATGTCGCCCAGGTACGCAGCCACGTCTTCCCCTTCCTCTCCAGAAGGAACGCCGCAAACCCTGATGTTGTTGCGCCTGGACCTGTTCTCGAGATCTTCAGCGTGGGCCTGGAGGTCGATCTGCTGGTCCCTGAGGCGCAGTACTTCCTGCTGCAGGTGCGTGATCTCTTCATCTCGGGCTTGACTGGATTCCTCCACAACGGTCACCCGCTCCCCCAGGGAATCGACTTCCCGCCGCACCTCCCTGACCTCTCCCGCCACCTCCTGCTTCAATGCCTGGAAGTCCTCCCGAAGAGTGCTGAACAACGACTCCAGAAACGATCGAGTCACCGGGGGTTCCCCTCCCTCAGCCCCTCGAGGGCCGGACGGGGGGCTCGGGGCGGGCTGGTTCCTGTCCTGTCGGGGGGGGGGCTGCCCTGCTCAGCATGTCAGGCAGGGTGCGTTCACCTTTCTTACCCCCTCGGTTGCCCGACATCGTCGCGACAGGCCTGGACCGCGGCACAGGGGGCACCGCGAAGGACCCGGGTGGGGCGGGTTGAGATGCGCACGTCGGCACTCCTTGTCACGGTGTTCCGCGGTGCGATCACCGCCGCTGGTCCACCCCCTCGTCGTCCCCCAAAGGTGGGTGGCAGCGATCGTCCCAGTCGTGGAGTATCACCTCCGAGATAGTGCGAAGAAGAGTGCGGTCGGGGAGGAAGGTAGGTGGGCCTCGCCGCTATGCTGGTTCTGCAGCGCCCAAAGGGGCATAGTCCGCCCAAACGGGCCCGGGCAGTCCCCCACCGCGACACCAATCCGCGTCTCAATAGGCAGGTGCCCTCACCGCAGTCAGTGCGCTGCGCCACGTGGTGCCCAGGCCCACAGCCCCTGTACCTCAAGTGTCTGCTTCCGGGGGTTCCGGCCCGGTACCGGAGTGAGGTGTGGTGAAGGAGGGTGGGCTCCGTCTTGCGCAAAGTCTCTGGGCCGGGCTCCGCCTTGTCTCTATAGGCCCTCCGATGGTCCCCGGGAGGGGGGGGGGACAGCGCCAAGGTCCCCCGCCCGGGCAGCCCAGGGCGCTGCGGCGCGCGGACAGCCCGTTGCGCCAATCCCTCCTACAAAGCGCCGTGACGTGCTCCCAGATTGCAGGCCTCAGGGTAGGCCTCGTCCGTCACTGAATCCCCGGGGTCGCGTAGTTGCGGTCCCCGGGGGTAGGCACACTGCAGCTCGGTCGGCAGGCCGCTGGCCCGCTGCGACGCGTCCCTCCGCCGCCTCCAGAAATCACAGGTCGTGGGGGTGCTGCCCCCTTGGGTGTCTCGGAGGTGCCGCTGGGGTCCCGGAGCCGAACATCGGCTGGCACCGCCGGGAGGTCCGGCAGGGATCCCGGCCCGGCAACAGGCCGCTCCGCCAGGGGACGCCTGGCACACCGCTGCAACGTCCCGGAGGGCGCCGGGGTCTCACTGACCGCTCCGCTGCTCTTCCGTGCTCGTCGGGCGCCGGGCTCCGCCTGATCCGGGGGAGATCAGCGGCGACAGGCGGCACGCAGGGTCCGGGGTCTCGGGAGCTCGGAAGGATGCGTCCTCCTAGCTCGCCATCTTGGCCACGCCCCTCTCTCGTACCTGTTTTAGCCACGCTCCTCCTGGAGCGTGGCTCGGCGAAGCTTGTTCTTGGTGAGCTCCTGGCTCTCCCGTCGTCCCTGGATTCTTCTCCGCTCCTCCAGGGCTAGATGTTCTCCAAGTACACCTCAGTTCTCAGTCTCGTTCTCCACTCTTCATTACTCCTCTTTCTCCTCGCTCTTCTCGACCTCCAGTGATAACACACCCCTTCTTCCGGATCTCGTCTCCTCTTGTTGGTCCAAAGGCTGCAACGTCATCGCTGGGGGCGGAGTCTGCGACTACTGAGTCCCAGTTAATGGGCCTCGGGCTCAATTCTATGGTGTTAGGTTAGGACAAATAGAACCAGTCATCCTGTCGTGGAAATAGAAGAGGTGCGATGACATCCTGTACCTCCCACCAATCTCTTGGTTGATCTGTCCTTTCCCTGGGCACACCTGCCGTGTGACTTGTCCTTATTGAGCTGTATGCTTCAGTCAGCTTTCCATAGGCAGATCTGTGGCATCTCCAAACATTTTCATATAGAAGAGAGAGCCCATCATTTCAAACAGATACTGGGCTATAGTTTAATGTGTGTGTGTGTGTATATATATATATTCACTGAAAAAACCATAGGTTATAGACCATATATAGTTAGGAATTAGCATTTAAAAAACCTTATTTTACTCACACAAAACCATTGAAATTCCATATATAGTTAGTTGCACTAACTATATATTGCGCACCCGCAATCCACTGCTGATGATGTCACATATTACATCATTCATGACATGGTCAGTGACATCACTGATGACATCACTGATGACATCTCAAATGACATCACTGATGACAACATCCAGTGACTATGTTTCTGTAAAGTTAAAATATGTCTTACATATTGAAGAATGAGTGGATGTATAAGTGTCTGGACGAAGGATTTAGTAGGTGCATGACTGAATGTATGAGTGAGTGATTAAATGTGTCTCACTGAGTGCATGGGTTAGTGACTAAACTGTCTTAATTTGTGCATCATTATGTCTGTTGTTCTGTAAACTGCTGCATGTGTTGATCAGTAGCTATATGAGTAACTATATGGGTTATTGATTGATTGCCCAAGTATTTGCATGGGAGACTGAGTGTGTGTGTGGCTGGATGGGAGGTGTGTGACTCTGTACAGATCAATGTGTACTTGTATCAATGATTGTATAAGAGAGTAAGTATGTGTTAGTATATGGTTGAAAACGTAAGGTGCTCTATGTTTAACTGTATAGAGTAGAAAATGGAAGTGTGATTGATTCTTTACAGGACTGACTAGGTGTGTGAGTAACTCCATGGATGAGTGGCAGAGTGTGAGTGTCTGTATAGGTGTATGAGTGCATATGATTGTGTTGTAAACATGAGTGATTGTATGTATGAATGATTGTATGGGTGAATGAGTGAATGTGTGTGTAGACGTAGGAATCAGTGAGTACGTATGTAGTAACTAGTATTGGTGTGTCAATGGTTTCAAAAATTATACTCTGTTTTTAACACTGGGTGAAACAGAGGTTATATTAAAATGTGAGGAGATGCATTGTATTGTCACATGAATGATATCATCAGTGATGTGATCATTGATGTCAAGTGAGATGTCATCAGTGATGTCATTTGAGATGTCATCAGTGATGTCATCAGTGATGTCACTGACCATGTCATGAATGATGTAATATGTGACATCATCAGCAGTGGATTGCGGGTGCGCAATATATAGTTAGTGCAACTAACTATATATGGAATTTCAATGGTTTTGTGTGAGTAAAATAAGGTTTTTTAAATGCTAATTCCTAACTATATATGGTCTATAACCTATGGTTTTTTCAGTGAATTTTCAAGGTTTTGTAAATGCTAATTCCTAACTATATATGGTCTATAACCTATGGTTTTTTCAGTGAATTTCAATGGTTTTTTAATAGCAAATATCATAAGCTGTCGAATGTCAAGTACGTGGTAAGAATTTTTTTTTTCGTGTTTATGCACACTGATCTGCTTTGATTGCTGCCCCCCACCCCTCATTTCTATTAGGAGTACTCTCTCTTTGCAGATAGTGAAGGGTAGTTAACGCAGCCCTTTCCCCCTTTGTAATCCGTCGTGCCTGCTTCTCTCTCCATTTGATTGATTGTTCTCTTTGGTTCATTCTCTATTTACAAACAAGCACAGAGTCGCAATACTCTGTTTAGTCTTTGCAGATAGCGAAAAATCGTGTAAAAAAACAAAAGGAATCGAGCAAAATCAGTAGGCCACTAATGGGATCTCTTTTGACCTCGCTAAAATAGAAACATTAGGAACAACCTGTTGAAAATAGCAATGCGTATGTATATAAGCGGCGTTCATTTGTGTTCACAGTACCCCTTGTTGATTGTTTCAATCGAGCATTGAATTGTTCGAAGTTAATTCTCTTAACGATCTTCTCTACCTGCAAACGAGGAAGAATAGGAATATTCTATCTCCCTTTGCAGATAGTGAAGGGTAGGTAACGCAAGCCTTTAACACGTCGTACCTATTTCATTCCTCATTGATTGATTGATTGTCCGAACATTGACTGTTTGGGAATTAGTTCTTTTTGGAGGTATTCCCTGTTTGCAAATAAACGTAGGAAAATCTTTGCAAGTAGTGAAAGGGTACGTAATGCGGACCGTTCTCCCCCGTTGTAATCTGTCATGCCTATCTACTCCCCACTGATTGATGCACCTTTTTCACCCGGACCATTTACTAGAGATACGTCATCTGGCCCGACCAGAGAGCACCCCTAGTGAAAAGGACATATGCAATAATAACGAAGTGATCACTGTATCCTGTTAACAGAAACTTTACCATGAAACAACCTGGAAAGAAAAAAATAGGAAAACGAAAATCAGTAGGCCACTGATGAACATGAACTTTTATTAAACAACGAACAAAGAAACGATAACATAACGTAATGATAAAACCTATTAATGTCCTAGAAACAAGAAAACGTTAAAATATGCCAGTGGTGAGAGACCAGAAAAACAGTAAGAGAAACCAAATCACCCCTCGCTGTCCCACCGCCTGCCACGCCAAAAAAATCGATAGACTAGGGAGTAGAACATCCACCCCCACTCTGGAAACTTCCAAGGTGGGGCAGGGTTCCGGCTACGCCCAGCCGGGAGCAGCCCATATAAGGCAGGTCCTGCTGCCACGCCTCGGCCAGGAGATCCTAACGTAGGGTGTAGCCGGAGGAGAGGCCGAGACCAGCGGGACCCGGCCAGGGGATTGCCTTTACAACGCTGAACAGTTGCAGGGGGGGGGAATGTCTCCTCGACCCTCCCCTCTCTCTCCCAGTCCGGCCGCGGTGGCCCTTGAGAGTTGCAGGTAGTCCCGCCACATGCTCTTCCGGTCCGACCACCAACGGTCGGGGGGCCGAGGCCGACGGGATCCGGCTGCAGCCGATAAACCAAGAAACCCGTTCATGGGGCCAGAGCCAGGGGCGTCCGGCCGACATCCACCGGAAGCCCGGCCCGAAGACGGACGGGACACTTCTTTCTTTTATAATGGCTGCGACAACACTGGAGGGGGATGTCTTGCACATGCCTCCGACCCCCCCCTCGTCCTCATCGCCTGGTCCGGCCATAACAAATCTCAAGCGAGACGCCGTGGGGTGCACTGGGAGGGAGAGACGGTGCGAACAGGCCTCTCCCGCCTCCCCAGGTGGAGGCTTCCCAGCTGCACCCTCAGCGCTCCAGGCGGTGGCATCCTAACAACTCCAGTGCTGCACAGTTTCGGAACGACCTAGATAACGGTTCTTCCACTGTGGCCATGCTGCAACGTCTCGCCCGGCAGGGTGGAGCCCGTCCGCTCATGTGACCCCGCGATCGCCGGTAGCTGCCGAACTCTCAAAATGGCGGTCGACCTGGCAAGAGCGGGCCCAACATAAAGAAATGGCCCGGTCACTGGTTGACTCCACCACCGTAGTCCTCCACGACCTTGAAGATTCTAGAGGAGCCGCGGGAGTCTCCGACCCCCGATGGGGAATGACTGCCATGATCGCCCGTGGAGTGACGAAACTGTATCCGCGGGACGTCGGCGCTCCCATGCTGGCGCCAGCCTCACTTTGAATTACTACAATCCTGCAGACCTCACTTCCGGTGAAAGCACAGTGTGACCCGGTAGGAAAAATTATTGCACCCCCTCCCCTTTTTGACTGATAGTTCAAACCACCGATCCTTTCCTTTGCCCTTTTAACGGAACTTTGGACTGCCTCCCCCTCTTTTACATTTTCTAGAGAAAACAAAACATTAACCACTACATTAGCATAGCAGTTGACACCAGAACTGTTTTCAAATTGAAAACCAACAACATCTTCAACAGAATCCTTTTTGTTTCTGCTGTGACCCTGCTACAGCACAGGCATTGTCCCCAGCAGTAATTCTGCAATGCCGGTAAGAATAGCTGTGGTGCCTACTGGACTCACTCACCCCCGCGGCGCCCCACGCCGTTATTTGCTGGTCGGCAACTTGCTAGACATCACTTTCGTGCCATCTAGATTTCAGCGCGTTCTGCTGCCTTGGAACTATTCGCACAACAGACCGCTACTGACAAGAATATTTCATTATTGGTCCTGTCAATTTCAATAAATCTATTGGATAATTAAAAAGAAATTGCCACGGTCTCTTCGTTGTTTAAATGTTTTTACTGTTTTTGTTTTGTTGTATATATTTATATGTTATTAAAGTTTTATATTCCTACTACTTTGTTGGAGTGCTATATATTTTTAATGTGACACATAATTGTAAAAACTTTGATGTACAAAGAGTCATTCCTGGAATCTTCCGCTTCAGGCTCGGTCCTCTCCCCAATCACAATACAGGATGGTTTTCAGATAGTAGGAACGCGTGTGCTGTGACGGATCACATCGGGTGTGGGCCTTGATCTACTATAACTCCTTTGAAGAGGGGTGATTCTTTACAGCTGGGGCCATAAACTACATCTGCAGGGCTAGCTGATAGCCTAGGACCGGCCTGGACATTCGGACACAGAGGAAGAGGAGTGTCAGAGGGTGCGGTAGTGAATAGGGCGAAAGGGAGGTGTCGGGCGGGCACAGAGTGTGATTCTCAGGGAAGAGCAGCGCAGATGGGGGAAGGTTTATTGCCCATGCATAAGACAGAGAGCGGTGGTGACCAGTGCCTGGGGGAGATGCTTACGAGGGTGAGGAGCCATGCTACGAATCGACAGCGTGCAGAGAGTGGGTCTGGTCAAGACATCTAAAATGGCTGCCGTGCACGACAAAAGTGTGGCATTTCAAAAAAGGCAAGATGGCGCAGACAATGTTTTTCAACACTTCCTCATTTCCTTCGAATCGAACGTTAACAGACGTTGGGGCATATTACCAAAGTTAAGCGATATTTATCGCTAACGATGCTTACCAACCAATTTTTTACCACTAAGCATCGTCAGAAATTATCGAAGATAAACCTTACTATTATCAAGGTTTATCGCAAATGCGATAATAAACGGCCGCAATGCATGAATATCGCTAAAAACTCAGCGATATTCATGCATTACCGAGCTAATGCTCTTAGCCATGTTATCCACCTCCCATTGGATAACATGGCTAAGAACTGCTCAGGGCAGGTGTTACTTTTTGGAGATATTCGCGCTTAGCGCGAATATCTCCAAAAGTTGGTAATAGGAGATAGATATCTTGCATGTTGTAATGCAAGTTATTGTGGTATATGGAACTCATACCATAATCTCTCAGGAAAGCAGAAACTGATCCTTTTGGAACCGCCTAAAAAGGCCTAGGGGGTGAGGAGTACTCTACTTTGCCCCCTTTTCACGTTCCGAACTATTTTATTTTACTCTCTTCTGTAATTACACAAAATAGCAGCGATAAGATGCATCGGAGACACACAGTGAGAGAAAGGAGGCCGGAGATGAAGAAGACATGTCAAATACACATTGGAGATAATATAGTGGCAGAAGGGAAGTAAATATGAGTAAACTTACCATGTAACATAAAAATGTTGCACTCTATACTATAAGTCTCATTTTATACTACAATCACTTCGCTACAACCTCATAAATTAAAAATAAAAATAAATAATGTCTCAAACAATTTTTGATTTCTAAATATAAATTTATTCTTCAGAATTTTCTAAATTTGAAACAACTACTAACATGTCCTCATCAGTAATTTCCTCTTCAATCATCTCATCTGGAATCTCCTCATTAAAAGTCTGCAATGATGATTCTTGTAACTCTATGGTCTCCAAACACTCGATAAATTCGCCATCAAGAGATTGATCAAAAAAATCATTCAAGTCATCTCCTCCTTCTGACAATATTTCATTATTGGTGCTGTCAATTTCAATCAATGTAGTGGAATCATTCAAGTCATCTCCTCGTGACAATATTTCATTATTGGTGCTCTCAATTTCAATCAATGTAGTGGAATCATTCAAGTCATCTCCTCCTTGTGACAATATTTCATTATTGGTGCTGTCCATTTCAATCAATCTAATGGAATCATACAAGCCATCTCCTCCTTGTGACAATATTTCATTATTGGTGCTCTCAATTTCAATCAATATAGTGGAATCATTCAAGTCATCTCCTTGTGACAATATTTCATTCTTGGTGCTGTCCATTTCAATCAATCTAATGGAATCATACAAGTCATGTCCTCCTTGTGACAATATTTCATTATTGGTGCTCTCAATTTCAATCAATGTAGTGGACAATTCAAAAGAAATTGCCACGGTCTCTTCATTGTGAGCCATTTTATTTTGAAATTGCTTGCTGTAAATTGCAGAAAAAAATAATCACTTTCATTTATCGTTTTTAGTAATACATAATATAAAACTAACTTCATCAAGTATTTAGTATAACAGAAGGACAGCAAATAAATAACAGAAAACATTTTTCAAATTATCTTCAAGTGTACAACATAGTTCCCCTTACAAATTAACAACTCACCTTTTTAAAAGTAGCAGAAGTGTTAGTACTGTGTAAATCAAACACCAGAAATTCACCACCAAAAATTCCTCACAAATGTACCTCAGACAGTAGTATCACAAAATGGCTGTGGTTTCCTCTCATTTGACATATATACATAACCAATTAACTTTCATCACACACAAATACAAAACCAAAGTAACATTTTAATTGGTTCTAAATTTCAACACTTTCAAATGTGTTTTCCCCATGCAATTTTCCATAGGACATTTACATACGTCTACAGCCTGAATGGCTGAACGGAATTACACCAAACTTGGCAAAATGGTACATCAAACCTAAGAGGTCAGGAAGGATCTACTATGCCCCCTTATGGTCATTTCCCCCTTCGCTTTGGCCTCCTCTTGTCTCTCAATCCTACCGAGGGACAAGATGGCGGCCGCTACGGACTGTTTGGAATGTTGACAGACGCCGGAGAACCAATCAGCTTCGCAAAGCTCCGTAACGCGAAAAGTACGCGAAGCGGAGCGCTGTTACAGATATATATCTTTTTTTCAACGTTAATTTCTCAAAATCCACTGGAGCACATATATTGAGACCTAGCAAAGGCACATCGGGCTACCAGTCCCTAATATTTTGCCAAGTTTCGTGCAAATCCATTCAGCCGTTCGATTATTATTATTTTGGTTTTTTTTTGCCCCGCGGGGCCCTTTTAAAACCTCCACATCAAACCTAGGGGGTCAGCGAGGATCTACTATGCCCCCTTATAGTTATTTCCCCCTTTGTTTTGACCTCCTCTTGTCTCTCGATCCTACCGAGAGACAAGATGGCGGCCGCTACGGACTGTTTGGAATGTTGACAGACGCCGGAGAACCAATCAGCTTCGCTTCACAAAGCTCCGTTGCGCGAAAAGTCCGCGAACCAGAGCGCTAACCGGTCCGCTGTTACAGATATATATCTTTTTTTAAACGTTAATTTCTCAAAATCCACTGGAGCACATATATTGAGACCTACAAAAGGCACATCGGGCTACCAGTCCCTACAATTTTGCCAAGTTTCGTGCAAATCCATTCAGCCGTTCGGGCTAAAAGTGAGGCCAACCGCCCTATGGAAAACTCAATGTTAAAAACACGTTTTGGGACCCCCCTTTTTTCTCGGCCCCCACTGGACGAACCCCCCCCAAATTTTCAAGGGCTGCTCAGAAACAAAATGTGCCATTTTCCTGAAAATTTCAGCCGATTCCGTCCACAAACGCCAAAGTTATTAGACATAGAATTTTCAAAAAACCCATAGAGAAAAAATCCTAACTATATATACCTACTGGCGACCGCCAGTAGGTAATATATATTATATATGTAGGATTGATGTTCTCATTAAGGAATAGTGGTGAATCTTATTGAGCTCATGGCCCCCCTCGCTCGAGGCTTGAGGCATATGCAGCAGTCCACGCAGCAACAGCGTAGACAGGGAGGATGCTGAGGCAGGTCCTCTGCATCTTGTGAACTACGATGGGGGAGCCAATGTCAGAATGAAGAAAACAGGAGGAAATAAACACTGTCTAGCCTGCCTCAGTCTCTGTGCTGGACACTCAGCCAGAGTGCCCAGCTGAGTGTCAGAGTTGAGTGAATGAGTTGAGGGTGGCACCAGTGGTCATTAGGTTACAGATCCAATCGAGTGGCGTGAACAGCCCTGGGGCGAATGGCAGACTCCTAACACCACTGAGAGGCGACCATCCTAATGGATCAGATATTGAATGAAACCTAGGGTATGCTGACCCTCAAACCAAGAGAATGTCCCAGTATGAAAGGTTGAGACTCAGAAGGACAACAGGGACTGGGAGGCCCAGTGAAGGCTAATGCACTCCCGAGCTGAAGTGGTGAAGAATTTCTCCTTTTTAGGTCAAGCCGAGAGTCGGCGCGCAAGCGCCTCTCTGATGAAGATCTTCTGTAGTTCAGTGCGTGAGGGAAGCCCCGCCCATATTTTTCATTGTCTTTGTGTCTTAGTCCTTTGTAAATGCTGCCTTTGGATTCGTTTCTAGGGTTGTTAGTCCCTCCTGTACCCCATGGCTACTGGCCCCTTACCTCGAGGGTTACACATTGATTGATAGTGCTCCCATTGTGCGCAGATGACGGTCTGGGTTTTTAGGTTTCGCACTGCGAAACTCTATTGTGATCGTTTCTGCTTTCAAGGAGTCAAGGGAGACAGGAGACAAGTGATGTGCACGCGCAACCTTCCGAACTGGGATTAGGTCGCGCTCTTCCTGTCTCCCATGGCTCCTTGGAAGCAGACTCACACGCACACACACACACATACCCCCCCCTGCCGCCACACATACACACACATAGAGAACCCCCCAAGTCCCCCCCCCGCATACACACACGCACGTACACACACATACATACAGAACGCCTCGCGCCACCCCCTTACACACACGCACACACACATAGAGAAACCCCCCCCTGCCGCGCATACACACACACACATACATACAGAACCCCTCGCGCCCCCCCCTTACACACACACACACCCACCCACCCCACCTACCCCCCTACCTCGGCTCGGCGTGTCTTCTCATCACATCTTGCGCAGTGACAGCCAACGTGGACATGCACGGCGACGGCATCTCCTGCGCTACAACCGTGGTTTCGTTTTCGGCCTAACCTTGTTCTGTGCTTGTTAACAGGATGCCCTGCCATAATATACTTTATTAAAATACAGAACTGTCCGATATAATCAAAGTGTTCATTTTGTAAGAAAAACGTGTATATACCTTCGACGTAATAATGTTCTAATGCTTTTTTTGAAAGCGTGAATGATAAAAAAAATTGTATATCGACATCATCTTTTTATATGACCTTGCTATCAGCAGAGTGCTTTTGCTAATGGACATACATACCACCAACGCACTACAAAACAATTATTGCTACACGGAAAATTTCCCAGTTGTCGTGCATTTCTTCTGGTGAGTTCTCACTTACATGTTACACGTGCTCTGAATGCCGAATACCAGAGCACCTGTGAAGGCAGCGCATTGGAGTTCATTGCTACATCTATGGCTGACTCTGCCCGCGAGGAGCCTCGCTAAGATGTTGCATAGTTAAATTCTCGATGAATTAAACATGCACTTTCCTCATATTCTCTCACCTGACGATTACATAACGGAGTTTGCCTTCACGCAAGGGCGGCGCACGTTTGTATTAGAAGTAATGAGGTCGCTGTAATTAAAACGACACCTTGATGACAATTAATAGATTGGAAGGTTTCTCTAGTAATTAACCAGCGTCTGTGTAAGCATTAAGGCACGAATTCACCCCCTTAATTATCTAGACAAGGCCTTTGTGAGGCTTAGATGCACCTTGGGCATTTAACCCCTTAGGCCCCGGGTCTGGGCTAGGCCATAACATACAGCTTTGTTGTCAGGGTAACCTGCAGCAGGTTTCAGGTGTAATTAATGATGACATCTCATTTAATTTCACCCGTTTTTAACAAAAGCCACATCGTTTGCTTAATTGGGCCATTTTCTGTGAATGGAGCACACCCACATTTTTCTGTAAGATAACTATATTGGTGATTTTATGGTGTGTTACTCTGCAATTGGCATTGCTTGGTCACGAGGACGCAATGGTAAATCATTGTTTTTAACTTTGTAATTTTAGCTGAAATCGTAATTGTTCCTTGCACATTTTTATGGAGTAATCCAATTAATTACAGTTTGATTCTGTTTTTCTGTTGTAGGGAAACTGAACAAGGTCCTTTTTGAACAGGAACACAATAATATCTTGTTTGTGTCCCAAAAAAAGCATGCACTCCTCCTTTCTAGTACGTTTAACTGCATTATCTACTGACCCACTATAGGCCCTCTGGTGTCTCAAAGCCTGGTTTGCGCTTCTTAAAACTATAAATAAAAAAATATAACTAAGGTTTCATATAACTACACAGAAAGAAACACATTGCCCTGGACCCCCTTAAAAGCTTGCATGTCGTTTTTTTGTTTATACATAATGATAATCGTATTGTATTGCTGCCACTGCAAATCACTTTGTAACAATCAAACTAGGCTACACACACGTTGAAGTGAGGTAGGTGGTTTATGTGCAGCAACAAAACTCATATAGATAAAAGTCAAGTAAGGCTACAGTCTGGTAGGCCAGAGAGGGCTCCTTTCTGTCAGATGTTTTCTAGGAAAGGAGTCTATTGTAGTTTATCACCGGTGGAAGACTCCTATGAACTAGTCGGTCAGTTTTCAGCTGTTTTCTAAAGAGAAAGTGGTTTGTGTGCTCAAGGATTACTGAAGAGAAAAGCGGACACTCAGACACGTCTACGGTCTTGTTGTCCTCTCGGAAGCAAGGGACTTTTCAAAACTAAATGCATAATATTTGAAATTTTAACATTTGAAATTAGGTTTATGCTTCTTATTTAACCCCTCCCCTGCTGATGACGGAACCTCTCCGTCATCAGCTGCGGTGGCGCTGTGCTGATAACTGAGCGGTTCCGTCACGGCCCGCTCGGCGCGAATTCCGCGCCTGCGCTGGACGTTCCATTGAGCGGGCGGGGCCGTGACGGAACCGCTCCGTCATGAGCACAGCTCAACCGCGGCTGGTGACGGAGCGGTTCCGTCACCAGCATGCGGCCGCCGCCGGCCGCCCCGCCCCCTTAGCACTGCGGCGGAATAGCCGCCGCAGAGAAGGGGTTAAGAAATGCATTATTAGACCCATAACTTGCTTAGAATAATTCGCTTCCTGACTCCCATGGCTCCTTGGAAGCACACGCACACACACACATACAGACAGACAGACCCCCCGCCGCCGTGCATACACACACTCACACACACACATAGAGAACCAATCCCCCCACCCCGCCGCCGCGCATACACGCATGCACATACACACATAGAGAACCCCCCGCCGCCGCGCATACACACACGCACACACACACATAGAGGAACCCACCCCCGCAGACGCGCATACACACACGCACGTACACACACACACACATACATACATACAGAACCCCCCCCGCGCTTACACACACATCCCCTACCTTGGCTCGGCGTGTCTTCTCATCACAGCTTGTGCAGGGACAGCCAACGTGCACACGCACGGCGACGGCATCTCCTGCGCTACAACCGTGGTTTCGGTTTCGCGGCCTAACCTTGTTTGTGAATGAATCTGATTTGAGCTATGATTTTGTAACAGTCAGGCCAATGTCGCCCCATTGGCGATAACACAGTTCCGTGTGCCGTAAATTAATTTCAAGGGCATACTGATGCACACCTTTAACATCTGATTCAACATCTTACTACCATTAGAAGGCGTCTTATGTGTTGAGTGATAGCCGGTGGCTTCATATATTGTAGTGGTGTAATCTGTGTTGCGTTTATAGCGCTGGGACGCCCAAGGGTATCCAGGCGCTCTATAAAGATTAGATTAAATATTGCTGCTCTCCCGTGTTGAATCTGTTTCTGAATTTCAGTAGCCCTCACACCGATTCACATGATCTTGTTATGGCTTAAAGCTAAAATAGGGCGAGTTTCACATCGGATCCAATTACAGGTTGTAGGTACCTACACCTCAGAAACCCTATTCTCCCGGGCTCATCCATAACAACCCTCAAATGCCAGAAACAAAGAGCCCTGTTATCCATCCTAGATACATTACTCAGGGAGGAGCACTACAGCCACACACTAGGTTCCATTAAAATCACCCTACTTGAAAAAATAAATAAAGACCAAATTACTGAGAGCACTATGCTAGGCTTCCCCTTCTTGGTCTCAGACAATGCAAACTTTTTGACAGGAAATATCTTACTAAGTTAGTTATCCATAACAAGTCCTACTCTTCACTGTCTGACGACGAAGGCCTATCTTCTCCAAATAACAAGCATTTCCAATGCAACAGATCTCGCATTTACGCGAGTTTGAGTTATTGACATTGTAAATGACAATGCCTTTTATTTAGGTTTTAAAAACAAAAACACAAATAAAAGGCATTTTTTTGCAATGTCAATAGCTCAAACTCTGCGTAAATGCGAAACCTATTGCATTGCAAATGCTTGTTGATTTATGTTTTAAGTGGTCAATCTGAACCTGTTGGTCCTTGGCTTCAACATGGTGTTTTAGGCCATAGATGTCTAAGGCTACTGCGTGTCTGGGTTTCAGAGTGTTTCACGTGTCATCTGATTAGTTGTAACAGGTTTTATTGCAAGAATTGATGTCGTACGAAACTGGGCTGAGAAGCCCATTGAAGAAAAGTTGCGGGACAACGGAGCATTGCAAGATGCCAGAGTTGTTGCGGAAAGGAGTTAAAGCATATGGTTGGCGCAAAATGAAGCTTCTAGTTTCAGACAAGTAGGAGTAGATCCAGTTAATGATCCTTTTGTATTGGTGTATTGTATTGTGTGAACTCAGCCAAAAGGCAGTTGAGTGCTGTACAAGGTCAAAGTAAAACAAGCATTTACAATGCAATGGTCTCTGCATTATTAAAGGTAGAGCTATTGGTATTGCTTATTATTTTCGATTTTTTTTAAAAAATCATAAAAAATAGTATTACATTTTTAATTGCCAATCATTTAAGCGGTAAATCAATGGCATTGTTATTACAATGCAAAAAATCTTTTTCTTTTGCATATTCATGAGGTATTGAATTTATACATACAGTACCAGACATACACACATATAGAGCCAGTTATACAGAGTTGTTCATTTAGTTACTTACACACACAGAGTTAGTTACACAGAGCCACTGTCACACAGATATTGGTACTTACACATAGAGTCACCTACAAAAAAAGCTATTTCCAGAGAGTTACATACTTACACAGAGGCATACAGACAGACACACACACACAGACTCACATACACAGACAGAGCTACATATATACAGATAGAGGTACACAGACATAGAGCCACTTACTTAAAAATCTATATAGAGTCACACACACACACAGAGCCATACGTACCGACCGAGGCATACATATAGAGATGCACACATACATACATAGAGCTATACACACAGAGCAACATACAAATAGAGCTACACACACACATACAGAGTCACACTTATATCTACTCATATACAGAGCCACACACATAGAGTGCTGCAGACAGAGTACACGATATTGGATAGACGTCTGTAGAAAGCCTAAAAATACATCAGAGTAGCCTAAAAACAAGATGGCTTACCTGACGTACGCAAACACCAGCCGCTACACAGAGACGAGAGAGCCACACACGAGCCGGAATTGACCTGGAAAACAGACATGTAAAACAAACAAAACAAAAATTACAAGTGCACAAAATAGAACATGGCTTACCAGACTACACGCAAACACCAGCCGCTGCAAAGAGACGACACAGCCGAACACAAGCTGGATACAAGCTGTGGAATAAATGGCAAAAAACAAAGCAATACATTACAAGAGGTCTGAACACGAGCTGTGATAGATCTGGAAAAGAAACGGAAAAGCACATTAAAAGAGCACAAGGCCTAAGATGTTTTTCATGGGGACGACACGACACGAGATGGACCTGCAAAAGAAAAACAAAGTTCATTAGAGGCGCAGAAAGTAAAGTTTACACGCGCAAACATTAGTGGTTGCACCGTGACAACACGATACACACAGGAGCCGGGGACAACCTGGAAAACAAACATAAAATAACATTACAAGAGTCCAAAAACAGAGAAATACATTACAAGAGGCAAAAACACAAGATGGCTTACCTGACTCGGGCAAACAGCATCCGCTGTACCGAGGAGACACGAGATGGACACGAGCCTGTGAAAACCTGACAGAGGCGACACGAGCTGGGCACGAGCCTGAGAACAGCGGGAAAACAAACATACAAATACTTTAGATGATCAGAGAGACCACCTTGAAAAAAAACCAAAATAAACTTTCAAGTTGTTGCAAACACTATGTAACACGTGCAAGCACCAGGCGCTGCACAGAGACAGCACTAGCCGGACAAGAGCTGGACACAACTTGTGTACTGCATGGCAAACAAACAAAGAAATACATTAGAAGAGGACTAAACACAAAATGTCTTACCAGACTCCACGCAGAGACTGCACATAGACGACACGACCTGCGATAGATCTGGAAAAAAAACGGAAAAGCACATTAAAAGAGCACAAGGCATAAGATGTTTTTCATGGAGACGACACGACACGAGATGGACCTGCAAAAGTAAAAAAAAAGTACATTAGAGGAGCAGAAAGTAAAGTTTACACGTGCAAACATTAGTGGTTGCACCGTGACAACACGATACACACAGGAGCCGGGGACGAACAGGATCCGGGGATGACGTGGAAAACAAACAGAAAATAACATTACAAGAGTCGAAAAACAGAGAAATACATTACAAGAGGCAAAAACACAAGATGGCTTACTTCACTCAGGCAAACAGCATCCGCTGTACCGAGGAGACACGAGATGGACACGAGCCTGTGAAGACCTAATAGAGGCGACACGAGCTGGGCACGAGCCTGAGCAGAGCGGGAAAACAAACTGGGAAATATAGTCGAGGAGCACAAAAAATAAGATGGGTGAAACTTGGTAAACAGAGCACCTACTACTGTTATAATTTCCCAAACATTAAAAGTTTTTAAAAAATTTAGAAAACATTCTTAAAAGACAGCACTTACCTTAAGCTCCGAACTCTCCCAAAGATGGCGCTTACCGCTAATTAAATTAAAAACTTGCCCCACCCTGACGTATTTAAATGCGGTACCTTCCCCCAAAGCACACGAACAGCACTTTCGCAAAAAAACAGCCAATAATAAATGTAATAAACAATAAGCTATATATTTCCAATGAATGTCAAAGTTAAAAATACACACAAACAAAAACGAAACACAATACGAATCGGATAACAAAGTTAGGCAAAAAGCACACTTACCTGGAAGTCACATTGAACGAGCCTTCTGCAGTTACCTATAAAGGAAAAACAACCAGAAAATACATCTAATAGTGACAAATACGAAAACATTTTTAAAAGACAGCACTTACCTTAAGCTCCAAACTCTCCCAAAGATGGCGCCTACCGCTAATTAAATTAAAAACGTGCCCCACCCTGACGTATTAAAATGCGGTACCTTCCCCCCAAAGCACACGAACAGCACTTTCGCAAAAAACATTGAATAATAAATAGAATAAACAATAAGCTATACATTTTCAATAAATGTCAAAGTTAAAAAGTTAAAAATAAACACAAACAAAAAACCAAGCACAATACAAATCGGATAACAAAGTTAGGCAAAAAGCACACTTACCTGGAAGTGACATTGAATGAGGCTTCTGCAGTTACCTATACAATATAATGCAAAAAAAACACGAAACATTTCTAACTTAAAATAACCAACTGCAATACAATGTAACAAAACACAAACGCAATCTGAAAGTATTCAGAAATATAGCACTTACTTGTATGTCGCGGGATCACGGGAGGGTACAGGGAGACGACAGGACAAGGGGTAAACCTACAAAGTAAACAAAAAAGACACATTAGAAGAAAAAAAGAGAGAGAAATGAAAATCACACTTACCTGGATGTCCCGTTCAACAACGCTCTGCAGTTACCTATAAAGGAAAAACAATTACAAAATACATCTAATAGTGACAAATCCGAAAATTTTCTTAAAAGACAGCACTTACCTTAAGCTCCGAACTCTCCCAAAGATGGCGCCTACCGCTAATTAAATTAAAAACGTGCCCCACCCTGACGTATTGAAATGCGGTACCGTCCCCCCAAAGCACACGAACAGCACTTTTCGCAAAAAACAGCGAATAATAAATATAATAAACAGTAAGCTACATATTTTAAATAAATGTCAAAGTTAAAAATAAACACAAACAAAAACCAAACACAATACGAATCGGATAACAAAGTTAGGCAAAAAGCACACTTACCTGGAAGTCACGGTGAACGAGGCTTCTGCAGTTAGCTATACAATATAATGCAAAACAACCACGAAACATTTCTAACTTAAGATAACCAACTGCAATACAATGTAACAAAACACAAACACTATCTCAAAGTATTCAGAAATATAGCACTTAGATGTATGTCGCGGCATCACGGGAGGGTACAGGGAGACGACATGACACAGGGTAGACCTACAAAGTAAACAAAAAAGACACATTACAAGAAACAAAAAGCGAGAAAATTGCTTACCTCTAAGATGCAAACAGCAGCATACATACTGGGCAAAGCGGTCCATGCACGACGGTACAGGGAGGGTACAAGGAGACCACAGGACACAGAGTAGACCTACAAAGTAAACAAAAAAGACACATTAGAAGGAAAAAAGAGAGAAAATGGCTTACCTCTAAGACGCAAACAGCAGCATACATACCGGGCAAAGCGGTCCATGCACGACGGTACAGGGAGGGTACAAGGAGACCACAGGACACAGAGTAGACCTACAAAGTAAACAAAAAAGACACATTAGAAGGAAAAAAGAGAGAAAATGGCTTACCTCTAAGACGCAGCATACTTACCAGGCAAAGCGGTCCATGCACGAAGGGAAACGAAGACGACTATCCCCGAAATGCGAATAAAAGCACATTTGTCAAAAATGCATCTATTTAAAAAACATTTAAAGAATATCTATATATTTAAAAGAAACAAATAGCTATTTAATTAAAACAAAACAAAAACTCAATACAATATAACAAAACACAAACGCAATCTCTAAGTATATAAAAATATAGCAGTTACCTGTATATCGCAGGATCACGGACGGTGTATTGTAAAAGTCACGACACGGGGTAGACCTACAAAGTATAAACAAATAAAAACAAATTAGAAGGAAAATAGATAGAAAATGGCTTACCTCTATGACGCAAACAGCAGCATACATACCGGGTAAAGCGGTCCATGCACGACGGTACAGGGAGACGACAGGACACAGGGTAGACCTACAAAGTATAAAAAAAGGACATATTAGAAAAAAAATAGACAAATTGGCTTACCTCTAAAACAGAAACGGCAGCATACATACCGGGCAGAACGGTCCATACACGACGGTCGTCGGAGACGACAGGACACGGGGTAGACCTACAAAGTAAACAACAAAGACACATTAGAACAAAAAAAAAGAGACAAAATGGCTTACCTCTACGACGCAAACAGCAGCAAACTTTCCGGGCAAAGCGGTCCATGCACGACGGGACAGGGAGGGTACAGGGAGACAACAGGACACGGGGTCGACCTGCAAAGTAAACAAAAACACATCGGATTACAAAAAGAGACAAAATGGCTTACCTCTAAGACAGAAACTGCAGGATACATACCGGGCAGAACGGTCCATGCACGACGGTAGACGGAGACGACAGGACACGGGGTAGACCTACAATGTAAACAACAAAGACACATTAGAACAAAAAAAAGAGACAAAATGACTTACCTCTAAGACGCAAACAGCAGCAAACATTCCGGGCAAAGCGGTCCATGCACGACGGGACAGGGAGGGTACAGGGAGACAACAGGACACGGGGTCGACCTACAAAGGAAACAAAAACACATCAGATTACAAAAAGAGACAAAGTGGCTTACCTCTAAGACAGAAACGGCAGCATACATACCGGCAGAACGGTCCATGCACGACGGTAGACGGAGATGACAGGACACGGGGTAGACCTACAAAGTAAACAACAAAGACACATTAGAACAAAAAAAAGAGACAAAATGGCTTACCTCTAAGACGCAAACAGCAGCAAACATTCCGGGGAAAACGGTCCATGCACGACGGGACACGGAGACGACAACGGTACACGGAGACGACAAACAACAACCAAAACAAAGACAAGTATGGACAGACAAGGCTTACCTGCACCAAAGGAAGAAACGAAATAAACAGAACGGCCCTGTAAAAAAAAAAAACGCCCACCATTGAAAAAGGGACGGGGCTTAAAAAGTGGAAAGAACAGAACGAAAACGTCCCCGAATCCGAAAGAGACGGGGCTTCATTGGAGTGATGCCCCTCTCCTCCAATGGCTGGCCTCCGTTTAGGAAGCCAGCCATGGAAAAGAGGTGGAGGAGAGAGGCGGGTTCAAGCCCCGTCTAAAAAACATTAAATCTCCGACCAAAGACTGCGCAAGCGCAGCCTTTAGGTCCTCGACCTAAAAATACAGTCACAAGATTGGTTCTAGAGCTAAAATGGACTGCTACTACATTATGATCTGGTGGTATTTACATCTTCATATCTTTCTTAAATTAGAGCAGGATTAGAGAATAGGCGGATGTTGGTCTAGATCCCCAGGTGCATAGATATGAAAAGCCTGTTGATCTGTTTTTTTCTTTCTGACACTTCCTTGCTTTCACTCTGATGGTGCAATGCTTGTGGGAATGCAGAAAGACACAGGAGATGGTATGTTCAACGACCAGGTAGGCAAGGGTGCTTGTTCTGATGGCTTCATAATTGACACATCTTGTTTTGAAAATGGTGTTTGCTGACAAGGGGAGCCGGTGGAGTTCCATCTGGATGGATGAGTTGACATTATTTCTTCATGCCCTGGATGACACATGCCATAGCATGTAGGATGCCGTTAAGGGGGACCAATCTGAAATCTTGGAGGACATGGAGCAGTGTGTTGTCACCAACCTGGGGTAACAGCTGAGTAATTGAAGAGCAGCACTTAAGTCACATTCCGGGAGGAATGGTTTCACTTTCTTTGGGAGAGAGACTGATACCAGTTCGCCTTGGCACTTTGTTTTGTTGTGGTTGGTGTCAAGGGTGAATGCAAGTGAGTTAGCATTGGGTGAAAGTTGAGTTTGAAGCTGTCAAAGCTTGTGATTGAGTCAGGATTGGACTAGCTGTTACTTATTGTTCTTGACTAATATTAGGAATTCTGACTTAGCGGGGCTGAAGATCCAGGCCATGTTTGATGTGTTGTATGTCTGAAGAAGGGGTTGGACTTTGTCTGAAATGGTTGTATGAATAGTCACTCATGTAGTTGCGGATGTTTACATACTTTTGCAGGTTAGCCGACCCAGTAGCTGCAAACACGATCATGTCCATAACAAATTCATTAATTTAGTAAAAAAAGGAGGAAGATCTGGCATTGGGACCTCTTATCTGACAGCACCTAACCTGAGTTTTTCTACTCAATTTGTGATATACCCACTATTTCAGATGGGAGCTGTGTGCACACTGTTCAGTACCCACTGCCACAGTACTATTTCCCAGCCAGGACCATAGTCATTTTTTAACAAAGCAAAGGTGCACCACCCAGAGATTCTATTGATCAAAGCAAGTCAATTGTCCATAACAAACGAATGAAGAAATCTTCAGTGTTTCTTTTTTCTTTTCTCTTTCTTTTATTTTTATTCCAGAGAGAACACAGCGTTCAACATAACGGACAGCCGACGCGTTTCGTCCATTTACAGGACTTCTTCAGGGCAATATATTAGGGTACAATCAAACCCATCCAGGTGTATTGGTAGTGAGTGTGATTTCTCACTGGTTTCCTTTCCTCGTCAAGAACCGTATTATGTTCAGAGTAGTGACCCTATATTTTCCTGATAAGAAAGTAGGGTTGACCAGCAGGACCACATCCAAATTTTAAGGCGTCCTTCCCCGACACACACAATATTATTATTAAGGGAAGTTATCCAGACTATAAGTCTTAGTAGATATTAGCAATAGTAGGCAAGGCCCCTCCAGTTTGAAAGACGTTGTCATCTACGAGCCTCAGAGTAAATACAACAATGGGACATCAGCAAGGGATATCTGAAATCAAACTTTCTAGGAAGGTTCTTTTACCTTCCCGTCCCATCCATACAATAGGGCCTTAATGCCGGATATATGCCTTTTGTAATTAACTCGTACTGTGCCTTTCTAGTAATAAGACGTCTTTCAAACTGGCCGGGGTCTTGCTTACTATTGCTAATATTTACTGAGACTTATAGTCTGGATAACTTCTCTTAATAATAATATTGTATGTGTCGGGGAAAGACGCCTTAAAATTTGGATGTGGCCCTGCTGGTCAACTCTACTTTCTTATCAGGAAAATATAGGGTCACTACTCTGAACACAATACGGTTCTTGACGAGGAATGGAAACCAGTGAGAAATCACACTCACTACCAATACGCCTGGATGGGTTTGATCCTACCCTACTATATTGCCCTGAAGAAGTCCTGTAAATGGACGAAATGCGTCGACTGTCCGTTATGTTGAACGCTGTGTTCTCTTTGGAATAAAAATAAAGGAAAGAGAAAAGAAAAAAGAAACACTGAATATTTTTTCATTCTTTTGTTATGGACAATTGACTTGCTTTGATCAATAGAATCTCTGGGTGGTGCACCTTTGATTTGTTTAAAAAATCCTTTATTTAGTAATTCAACACACAGGAGGGATTTCCACATTTATTCAGGGCAACCTAGATGTGGAATCCCATCAATTGAATACTTTCTTTGTGTACCTAAATTCAAATTAGGCGCACACAAAATCATTAGTGAATCTCGCCCTAAGCAATTATTGATAGACTTTGTTTGTTAACATGTGTTACTTTACAGGGAAAACAAAGAGCATTATATTTCGCTTCAGCCCCACTTAGTTTTAAGGGGTTACCTAATCTATAAAGCAAATTGTGTTTTCCAGGCACCAGTTACATTTTGTGATGTGGTTGCATGTTTCTCTGAAGAGGAGTGGACGCTTTTACATCACTGGCAGAAGGAACTTTACAACAACGTGATGCAGGAAATCAACCAAGCCCTGAGTTCTCTTGGTGAGGTTACACTCTGTCTTTGTGTAAGAATATAGTGTATCAGTTGCCAGTGTCTTTGGTTAAAGGTGTAACATATCAATTGTTCCTATCAGAAAAAAGAAAGAGAGAGAATACGGTGGATGAGACACGGAGAGGGAATCCTAAGGATTATTTCCTAGTGTTTTCACACATTCCTAGGGATGTCATGCTTCATCATCGGGCGTTGCTCCTCGTAGGACCGGTGCTGCAATGTCCTACATGCTCCATGAAGTGTCACTTTGGCAGAGATTGTTTATTGTTTTTGCTGTATGATGAAAGGTGCCAATAAGAGTATGTACATGTCTACCTTTTGGAGCAATTTTGATATTGTGTACTACCAGAGTGATCCTGGTGACGCATTGAACCAGATATGCAGAATCTATGCACACTATTTTATTCTTCCTACTGTTTCCTCTTCCTTTTCAGGTTGGATGATCATTTTTTTACCACTGAACCAGGCATTTACTTTTAGGGTAATACCTATACTACTCATAATGGTTTAGGTGCAGGGTAGGATTACCAACCTCCTTTTTTACGTCTTGAAGGAGCACAGTGGATCTTTTATTTGACCTTTGGGCGTGAAACATGTCGACCTGACAACACCTAACCTGACTATACCCATAGATTTGAAGCTACTTGGTTACATCACGCCCCTACAGTAGCTCTGACCCTGTACAGTTTGTAATCCTGACAGGAGAACAATCACATTAAAATAATTTATGGGGTATCTCTTAGACAGTTTTATGTAATTTTTCCTCACTATTGAATACACTATCATTCCATCTCACACATTTAGGATGCCCTCACACTTGCACACTTCTTCGTACGGCAAGAAAAATAAAAGGTCTCTGCCAAAGAGGTCCCTCGTGGGGCCTAAAGGGCATTGCAGCGTTGGCCCTAGATGGAGCAACGCCTGATGATGAAACATGACATCCCCAAGGATGTGTGAGGGCGCCAGAAAATAATCCTCGTCCACTGTTTTGTTTTTCTCTTTTTTTTCTGTTGAAACAGTACCTTCTCTGTTAGTTTGATTATTGCTTGTGGAGCCTAGTTACTTGAACGTTATTGGCTCTTAGTCCCACCTCCGATTTTGCTTTAAGTAACATATCAAGTGCCAGTTCAATAGCCATTTCAATATTGTTTTCAAATCTTATTTATTGTCTTGAAAATCACAGGCTCAGAAGTGAGCAATGTGGATTCATTTAAAGAATGCTTGCCGTCTTTGTCACTTGCGCTACCTCAAAAATACCACAAGTTAGCGAATGCTTTGCAGGCCTCACAGTCCAAAAACATGGAGCTATGGTTGCAGCTTACTGTTTGTATGTTGCGGTATCAGGATCATACATTCTCACTCGCTGAGTTGTGAAGTTAGTTCATGCGCTCCAGACAGCACAGTATGTTTTTGCATTTTTTGAGCCGTTGCAGGTAGTACAGGCTCCACAGACTACCAATAAGAATACAAGTATGGCACAAAGGGAACAAGCATGTGCAATGCAATAGGTCTCGGATTCGCAAGAGTTTAAGCTATTGGCATTGTAAATGACAATGCCTTTTATTTATCTGTTTTGAAAAAATAACACATAAAAGGCATTGTCATTTACAACGCCAATAGCTCAATCTTTCGCAAATGCGAGAACTATTACATTGCAAATGCTTGGTATGTTAACCGCATGCGTGCGGGCGGAATTCCGCTCGTACGCTGACTTTTTCAAAAGCGTATGTTACGTGACGAGCTGGGCTCGTCATGAGCGTGCGAGGAGGCTACCTCATGACGAGCCCAGCTCGTCATCAGCGTCGAAGGGGTTAAGGAGCCTGAGAGGGATGGAAAG
The DNA here is from genome assembly GCF_964261635.1 of Lissotriton helveticus. Lineage (NCBI taxonomy): Eukaryota > Metazoa > Chordata > Amphibia > Caudata > Salamandridae > Lissotriton > Lissotriton helveticus. The sequence goes on along the minus strand of NC_136065.1, from coordinate 1,255,133,528 downwards.
ATATGCAGGCAACAGTAAATGAAAATACACTATACAGCAGGAGAGGTGAACGGAGTGGGGGTCTCCAGGTTATTTATGTAATTTTTTATGTGTTTTTATATAGCGCAAACTTTACCTGAAGGTGTCAGAGCGCATTACAATAGAACAAGTTACATTACATAAGGACTTTAGAGTGTATGAAGAGCATAAAAGATACAAACTGATAAATTCTAAACTCAGATAAGAATGGTAGTAAGTACAAAAATTGACTGCAGATACAGCTTGGGTAGCGTGTGTCCTGGTGCACCCAGAGAGCCGGGCATGGAGACACACTCAACTGGCATGGACGGTGGGCGTCCTAGTGCCCCAAGAGAGAGACTTGCAGGGAGACACACAACTAGCATGGATGGTGGGCGTCCTAGTGCCCCAAGAGAGAGACTTGCAGGGAGACACACAACTAGCATGGATGGTGGGCGTCCTAGTGTCCCCAGAGAGCCGGGCAGGGAGACACACTAAACTGGCATGGATGGTGAGCTTCTGGGTGCCCGCAGAGAGACACACTACAGTGGCATGGGTGGTATGCGTCCTCGTGAACCCAGAGCGCTGGGCAGGGAGACACATTGCACTGGTGTGGGTGGTGTGCTTCCTGGTGCTTGCAGACCTCCCCTAGTGCTGGGATGCCCTTATGGGTATCTGCAGCACTTTACTAAACACTTTATCTTAACGTAACTTCAGGTTCACGCCACAAATACAGTAAGGTACTGGCAGCATTAGTGGGTTAGGAATCAAATACTAAAATAAGGCAGGTTGAACTCGGAGATCAACTCATCCATGTGTGCTGGGAAATGGCAACAAACACAGAAGAAGGTCAAACACTACATGCCAACCACACACAACCCCAGAAGAAAGACAAAATGTCTGCCAGTACTGCATCTCTTAAGCCCGTAACCACAGTCCACGGCTGCAGACAAGGTAGAACGAAGATAAGAACTAGTTAGGGGCACTATGCCTGTGAGGCAATTGCTGAAATAGCATGTGTTATCAGGGTCAAGTCAGGCATAAAACGATATACCTATATCACAAGTACTCACATATAAAACAACTACTGCCAAGGCACCCAGTGTCCAGGGCAGCAATTGTTTAGGTCATGTAGTGCCTCAGATTATGCAACAAACCGGTACATGAATCACATTAGCACTCATAAGCCATCCCAGATGCAACAGCACACACATTGCCATAAACGATTATCAGGTTCTAGGGTGTCTGCATGCCTTCTAGGTTGCATACAGTAGACATTTTTGCCTTGCAGGGAGGTTAGCTCCAGGGCCTACAGTGCTGAGCGCAGGAAGCACAGTGCCCATGTTAAACTCTTCAATGCAGTGCCCTAGGGGGTGGCTCTGGCACTGCCAAGTGTTGTAGGGCAGCTAAAACAGAATCTTTGAAAAGGTGAAAGTGGTGCCTCCTACAAGGTCTGACCCCAAGTCCAGAATCCTTAACAATAGGGGTTGGAGGCCGCAGCGTGCACTCCTCCTACAACATGGCACAGCTGTCCGTGGCTAATACTCCTATGGAGAGTGACAAAGCAGTGGTCTTCCTTCCTTTTATTGGTGTTTGGGAACAGCTGTCCCTCAGCACAGAGAACATAAAGCGCAGCGCCAGCTTAATTTAATATGCAGGCCCTCCACGCCAGACGCTATAACCCGGCACCAACTTACATCATTATTATTTTCCCAAATCATCCAACCCGGCCCCCCAGCTCACCGTGAGGGCACAGTGCCCACCCAACCAAACACGCACAGGCTTCATATTGTATTGAGATGGACACAGCAGTAAGCAAACTTCTACAGCAGCAAATATTAAAGGGCATTGCATGCTAGTTCCCATGACGGCCTTATGAAGCTGACACCATGATGATAGAAATACCAACACAAAAGCAGCGGCCGGTCAAGCAGCCGCTATGATGATATAAATATGAAAGCGGAGGAACGTGAAGCTGCCGCCATGATGACAAAAATATAGACATGACAGCGGCGGCTAGAGGAACTTTACCTGTTTGAAGCTGCTTCCTGTGCATTGTTCCTTAGGGCATCCCCCAACACTCTGAGGCAGTGTTCTTGTAGCTGTAAAGAGTAGTCAGCATGCCCGGCAATGTAAGTGAGGGAGGGGGGGTGCAATACCGGGGCTTGCTAACAGTGGAGGCCGTAGAGTGAAACTCATCAATTGGCTCCTCCGCCAGTGCTACTTCCATGCCCAGAGTTGCACAGTTACCTCTGCTGGTCTTGTTGAGGAGGGACTTTTTTCAGGCGGCCCTTACAGATGAGCTTTCTACTTTCGCCCTGCTCTCTACAGGTGCCGTGCTACAACATGAATGTGCACATCAAATTAAGTGAACACTGTGCCCAAACAAGGCGCCATTGTTAAAACCCGGGCTGCACCCTGCCCTCTCTCTGAATCACTGCTGCAAGCACATCAAATTAAGTGGACACTGTGCCCAAACAAGGCGTCATTGTTAAAACCCGGGCTGCACCCTGCCCTCTCTCTGAATCACTGCTGCAAGCAACAAACACCTTTCAACCAAACCTCACATGGATTAGCATGCTGAATACTGCTTCTGCTCTGCACATGAGGAGAGCAGGCGCTAAACGAGTCTTGTGCTTTCCTGTAACAGATCATCATTATTGGGTGCGTTAATCCAGACGAATCCACCAAGACTACAACTCCCAGCATGCACTGCTCTGTGCAATGCACGCACATGGAGCCGGAGACAAGGGGAGGAACCAGCCCCACCTCTGCGGAGGATGCAGACCCCGGAGAGTCCTACTCACTGCCCTCGCATCAGCCACAGCACTCAAGTGCCACGTCCAGCGGCCACTGTACCGGTAGAGCCGGACCGAGAGCACTGAAGGAAGTGACGCAAACACGGCCCGGGTGGCTCTTGGCGCCGGATGCGCTGCACCTGCTCCTGCAGAGCCGGACTCAGCGGAGTCTCCCCGTTCCACCCAGTCACCGCCTCTGCCATTCCACCCGGTCACCGGGGCCGGGCTCTTCCGCTGCCCCAGGCCTCCTGCCGCCCACTGGCACAGCGAAACGGACAGGCTGTGTCACCCAATGGCGCTAATGGAGTACAACAGGTGAGAGCGGGCCGAGTCGGAGAGCGTGGGCTGAAACGCTGGAGGGAGGGAAAGCGAAAGCATGGGGGTGTGGGTGTTTGTGCGTGTGTGTGTGTGTTTTTGTGTGGGTGTGCCAAATCAGTTATTGCCACGGGGGCACGTTAATAGGAAAAGCACAGTGAGACGGCTGCCTAAGCTAAATTGTCAAAAACAAAGCAGGAAGCTAATTAACGTGGTCTGGCGCCCGACGCCAGCTAAACACGTGCCGTCCTTTACTTGTGAAAGCTAGCACGTCTTCGTAAGCACGTTCACAACAAAGTAGCTACAGTCTCGAGCCTAATAAACGCAGCGCTGCGGCACCCATCAGTAGCTGTACACGTGATGCAAGCCCGTCTCTACAAGCACGTACACCTGCTCAAATCGCCGAAAGCTCTGCGCGTGCCCATCTCCTGTCCCACTTCCAAGGCAAGTCCACAACAATAGATCTCGCTGGCGACAGCGCTTCGCACTGCGTTCGCCAGGCGAGACCAAAAAATGTGCACCTTTCCCTGTGTGGACTATGTGACAGATCTTCCAGTGTAATGTAAGTCACAGCAAACTGAGAAGTGGTCTGAAATGTAAGATGCTGTCAACCTTCTGCCAGTTCAGTGTGGATTTTACTCTAGGCATCTTTCAGTAATTTCCTCAGTTTCGTGCTGTGAACTCTGACATTGCGTGATGGTTGCATCCCACATCTTTTCTATAATAACCCTACTGGAATGTATTTTCAATTAAGTTGTAAATTATTATGTTTTTTTTATTATAGGTCCTCTAATTGCCACCTCTGTGTTTTCTTTACGACCGAAGGAAAAAGAAGACGCAGGGCTAATGGGACATCAAAAATCCAATATACAAGGTATGATGTGAGTGTAAAAAAAAGTACATAGTCTGCAACAATCCCAGGGAAACGGTAATGGGTTAATTCCTCACAAAGAAGAATAAACATAAAACACTTTATTGAGTAACTTACACTTTAGAATAAGTTACCCTTTTGAGTAAGGTACTCCTTTTTGCTCATTCACAAAATTCAAGTGTAAGTTACTACTAAAAAAACAAGCATTGGCAAAGCCAATATATATCGCTTGTGCAATAGTTAGAGCTATTGTCATTGTAAATAGACAATGTCCTTTACCCATGTGTTATTGAGTGAAGTGGCTGTATGAGGTGTGGAGTGGAATTATGTGGGTTGGATTGGAATTGTTAGTTGTGGAATTGTGTGGGGTGGAGTGGATTTGTGTAGTGGAATTATGTGGCACGGGGTGCAGTGGAATTGTGTGGTTAGTAATTATGTGGTACTGAGTGTACTGGAATTATGTGGAGTGGGATTGTGTGTCATGGAGTGTAATTATGTGGAATGGTATTTTATGTTGTGGAGGTGTATGTAGTGAAGTTTAATTATGTGGTGTGCTGTTGAATGTTGTGGGATGATGTGGAATTCTGTATTGTGGATTGGATGGTAACACTCGATTTCCACTAAGAGATACTGGGTTGAAATAACATGGATTGGACGGGTTAGTTTTTACACGCCCCAATACTATTGCCTCAACACATTCGTGCTCTTGGTTGATGGAGCTGTTAAATATGGACGATTAAATAATAAGGTTTCCAGCGAGGAAAAAGGGGTGAAGGGGACTAATGATAGTGCTCGGGTTGTGCTCGTTTAAGGATTCTCGTGCCCTCCCTTTACAACCCCCTCCCCTGCTGTCCCACTCACCGCGTCTGCCGCAAAGCCTTCCTGCGTCCACCAGTCTTCGCACCAGTGGTCCATGTCTTCCCCGTCTTCTTCGCCTTGCTGAGCGTCGTCCTCGGTCCTCTTGCTTCCTGGGAATTCCTTCCGATACTCCGTCCTGTCATTATGGGCCTCGGCATCTTCCGGGTTCCTCCTCCAGTCCGCCCCTTCCTCCTGCGTCAGACCCCTAAATGCTGGCTGTCCCGCCTCTTCCGGCATTCCCTTCTGCTCCCATTCGTCCAGCTTTCCTTCGTTCTTTGTTGTTTCCTGTAGGACGGTGGGAGGTGGGGAAGTTCACTCTTTGGCATCCACTTTTTCTCGACTGGCGGGATCGGCGGAAAAAGGTATGTTTGGTTCCCGCTCTCGTAGTATTCCTTCACATCCTCCTTCCCTAACTTTCTTGCCTGCAAGAAAAAGATCAAGGAGATATCTGGATAGGAAGTCCCCATTGGTTTGTTCTTTTCCTTTCCGGTGTAAAGTGGTAAAACTTTAAGGTTGGAGTGTTAGAAACCATCTTAAGACCCTATCATTATGACCCTTGTACTTGGCCATCCACTCCAAGGGGGCATGATCAGTGAATAGGACAAACTCCTGCCCTTCTAAATAATAGCGAAGTGACTCTATGGTCCTTTTGATGGCGAGCGCTTCCTTTTCTATGACAGCATATTTTTTTTCTCGTGGAAACAGTTTTCTACTAATATATAGGACTGGTATTTCATGCCCTTGGGAATCAGTTTGAGACCATACCGCCCCCAACCTGTGTTCTGAAGCATCTGTTTGTAATATAAAGGGTTTGGTAAAGTCATGGCTGAGAAGGAAAGGTTTAGTAGTAATAGCTTGTTTCAACTGATGGAAAGCCTATATCGCTGTAAAGGAAGGATTATTCAGTTCCTTTTCTGTTTTAGCTTCTTTCTTTAGCAGATCTGTTAAGGGGTTGGCAATCTGTGAGAAGTTAGGGACGAAGCGTCGGTAATAACCCATAACTCCTAAGAAGGCCCTCAAGTCTTTCTTAGTTTTCGGGAAGGGAATGGCGGTGATAGCCTCCACTTTGTCTTCTTGGGGTTATATTAAACATTCTCCTAACAAATAACCAAGATATTTAACAGATTTGGTATCTAGTTTGCTTTTGGAAGGATTTATGGTAAACCCCTTTTTCCCCAGGGTTTGGATCACTGCTTTTAAATGGTGGGCATTTTGTTCCCACGTGTCACTGTATATAATGATGTCGTCAATATAGGCCACAGTGAATGCCTCACAGGATTTTAATACTGTGTTAATTACTCTTTGAAATGTAGCAGGGGCCCCATGTAGTCCAAAGGGAAGGACAGTAAATTGAAACAACCCTTTTGGAGTGGAAAAGGTGTTTTTCTCTCTATCCTCTTTATGTAAGGGAATTTGCCAATACCCTTTGTAGAGATCGAGAGTACTGCTGTAGCGGACCTTTCGAATTCTGTGAATAATTTCATTGACTCTCGGTAAAGGGTATGAGTCAAATTGTGAGATCTTGTTCACTTCCCTAAAGTCTATGCAAAACCTGATAGACCCATCAGGCTTTGGCACTAAAACAATAGGGGAATTCCATTCGCTGGAGGATGGCTCTATTATCCCCATTAGGAACATTTGTTCTACTTCTTGTTTTACTGCTTCTCTCCTAGCCTCTGGGATTCTATAAGGTCGCAGCTTCACTTTTTTCCCTGGGAGAGTATGTATTTCATGCTCCCTAACGTCTGTTTTTTCTGGCATAAGGGAAAATACAACTTGTAAGGGTTTTAAACAAGTGCATAACTCGTGTCTTGCTTGAACTGAGAGCTCAGGATCTATATGATGGTGATACAAGGGTTCGGTCATATCCGTGAGTCCCAGCAGGGTAGGAATGGGCCCTTCCCATTTTTAATAGATTGACATGATATATCTGAGAATGGGCAGACCTTTTAGGGTCTAGTTCCAGACGGTAGGTTACCCCGGTTACCTTTTCAATTATCCTGAAAGGCCCCTGCCACTGCCCTAACATCTTATGGTCGGAGCTAGACAACATCAATAAAACATAGTCTCCTATGCCGAAGGTACGGGTCTTAGTATTCTTATCATATTGGGCTTTTGAGAACATCGGGCCTGCCCCAGATGGGTTTTTACAAAACTGCTTATTTCTTGGAGGTGAGTTTTGAGACCCAGGATGTATTCAGGTAAAGGTTTACCCCGGTGTTCTTCTTCCCATTCCTCTTTTTCCATATCTAAGAGTGTACGTGGGGACCTTCCATATAATAATTCAAAGGGCGAATACCCTGTGCTCTTCTGCTGTTTAAAGCGGATGGCGAAAAGAGCCATAGGCAACATATCCTCCCATTTTCTAGTCTTAAGATCAAGGAGTTTTTTTAGGGTGGTTTTAAGGGTGGCATTATATCTTTCCACTAACCCATCAGTTTGTGGATGGTAGGCGGATGTTCTTAGTTGTTTGATGTTCAACTGTTGGCAAACTTGCTTCATCAACTTAGACACAAAAGGGGTGCCCTGGTCAGTTATGATTTCCCAGGGAAATCCTACTCTGGAAAAAATAAAAATCATAGCTTTGCCCATCTGAGAGGCGTTGGGTTGTCTTAGAGTCACAGCCTCGGGGAAACGTGTGGCATAATATACCAAGAACAACACATACCTGCAGCCACTACGAGAGGGAAGAAGGGGACCAATAATGTCCATTCCCACCCGGGTGAAGGGTTCTTCAATTATGGGTAAAGGGCAAAGGAGGGCTTTAGGGGGAAGACATCTACTATTCTTCTGGCAAGCAGAACATTCTTTACAATACCAACGGATCTGTTAATATATCCCTGGCCAGTAGAACTTATCTAGAATATCTCTCTCGGTCTTTTCCCCAACCAAATGACCCCCCAGCAAATGGTTATGGGCCAGAAAAAGGACTTCATCTCTATATATTTGGGGTACTAACAACTGAGGTTTGTGGTCCCTCCCTTCCTTCCTATATAGTAACTCTCTTCTTACAAAGAATTGGGGACCTACTTGATCGGGGTCTTCCTCTTCCTTGGCGTTGTTCCAGGCTTCCCTTAGGGTTGGGTCTTCTCTTTGCGCTATTGAGAACCCTGGATCGTATTGCCCCATAACTTCCTCTTGGGGTTGTGTCAGGGCTATTTGTGACCACATGTGTTTTTCTCTTTTCTTTTGCTTGTTACTTTTTCTGGCTTTACCTGGGGCAAACCCAAGGTCGGGCTCTTTAGAGAGTGGAGCAGTCTTTCTCCATTCTTCGGTTTCATCTTTTAGAAGCTTGTTTATGTAGGGATAGTCTCTTCCTAATATGAATGGTTCTGGGAGTTTTGGGATAAGTCCCACACGGAAAGGGATCGGTTCTACCGCTGGCTCATGTTGTACCGGAACCTCCGTAGTAGGGTATTGCCTATTGTTCCCATGCACACATTGTATGTTGACTAGACCTGTGGGTTGAGGGTTACCCCTGAGCATGGTTTGAGGCCTCATGACACTATGCAGACAGCCTATATCGATTAGGGCAGAACGGTCCTCACCGTTTACTCTCACTGTTTTGTGGTAGGGAAGGGGTTGCCCTTCTCTAGTGCAGTAGTAGGATCGTGTTAGTCCTACTTCCATCGGCTCTTCTCTTTGAGGGAATACCCTGGCTATGTGTCCAAACCCTCCACAATTAAAACATTGGGGTCCTGTGGGGATGGTTGGTCTAAAAGGGGCAGGTAAAGGACCAGGCAACAGAGTAACAGTCTCAGTTGTTTTTGTTACAGGGAGCCTATGGCTCTTTATGATAGTGTGTCCTGACGGTTTCACATGAGCTTCTTCTTTGCCCTTTTGTAGTTCCATGGCTCTACTAAAGGCACTGGCTATTTCAACTGTTCTCTCTATATTGAGCTGGATGTGTTGTTGTACCCATTTCTGTATGGGTGGATGTAGGGAAGTCGAATATTGTTCTAAATAAATTCTCTCCATGATTTCTTCTTTACTTGATCCCAATGGCTTGAACCATCTATCTGCCATGTCTTTTACTCGGTATGAGAGCGCTCTAGGCGTTTCTTGGAGTCCTTCCTTGATTTGCCGCAATCTTATACGATAAGTTTGCTCATCTATACCTAGTCTTACCAGGATGTTGTTCTTTATATCATCATAAGGGGTTAACCCCAGGGGGTTGGCTGCCTGGTAGGCTGCTTGCATATCTCCTGAAAGGAGGGGTCCTAAGTAATGACCCCATTTCTCCAGGGGCCATCTTGCGGCCCTGGCCATCCGTTCAAAATTGGAAAAGAAGAACTCAGGATCTTCTCCACTCAAATATTTTTTGTAGCACCACAGAGGGGAGGGTGGTAGGTCCACTTTGTTGGCTAAGGGTATTTGCTAACTTTCCGATTGAGTTCTCTTGAATTTGGCTGTGACTAGTCAGGGTTTGATGAAGTTTTCCCTCGTCTTCCTCTGCTACAGCCAGAAACTTTTCCACAATGCGTTCCAGCCTCTCTTGATTGTCTGCTATTTTCTGAAGTGCGGCCTCCATTTCCGCAGATCCCACTTCTGACACTACTTGTCTGAGGCATGGGCGGAAATAGAAACTCAGAGGCCTGAGTGGTGGTTGAATGGTTTACTTTTATTGAAGTAGGACAAATGGTAAAGATGATATTAGGTGAGTTTATAGTTGAGATGGTCAAGTGGTTCGTGCTTTAGGATGTCTCCTGTCTTCTGCCCATCATCTTCTGGTCTTCTGGGTCTGGGGATTGCCTTCCCGGAGTGTCTCCAAGAGAAGAAAAGAGCGGTCAGTGGTCTGTCCTGTCCTCAACAAGATTACCGTCACCACACCGAAAGTGAGGAGAAAATAGAAGGTCAGGGTGGAAGGGATACCCTTCCCTCTCTTAGGTAATAAAAAGGAAAAAGTAAGCTCTCTTTTAGGTATACTTCGCGGTAGGGATCTCTGCTCCCTTTCCTTTCAGTCAGGTAACACTCGATTTTAACTAAGGGATACTGGGTTGAAATAACAAGGATTGGACGGGTTAGTTTTTACACGCCCCGATACTATTGCCTCAACACATTCGTGCTCTTGGTTGATGGAGCGGTTAAATATGAATGATTAAATAGTAAGGTTTCTAGCGAGAAATAAAGGGTGAAGAGGACTAAGGATGGTGCTCGGGTTGTGCTCGTTTAAGGATTCTCATGCCCTCCCTTTACAACCCCGTCCCCTGCTGTCCCACTCACTGCATCTGCCGCAACTCTCCAGAGTTGCGGCGGCCTTCTAGCGTCCTCCAGTCTTCGTACCAGCGGTCCACGTCCTTCCCGTCTTCTTCGCCTTGCTGAGCAGCGTCCTGAGCCCTCTTGCTTCCTGGGGATTCCTTGGGAGGTGGGGAAGTTAACTCTTTGGCGTCAACTTTCTCCCGACTGGTGGGATCGAGGGAAATAGGTAAGTTTGGTTCCCGCTCTCATAGTATTCCTTCACACACCCACTGACGAAGTACATAGGTCTGACTTTGCTATTGTACATGCATAGATAGACAACATTAACACAGAGAACAGGCATATGGGCGCATAGGTGAAAATTACGGGTGCGCATTCACACAAGTAAACATGCATAAAAGCACACATGCACACACACACCAGCAACTGAAGTACATCATTTCATCCAAGGAGTTAAAGGGAACTAAATTATACATGATAGTTCACCCTAAGACACATTTGTATAGCAGGTTAGCTAGATGGAAACAAAGGAAAAAGTGATGCTATTTAATGATTGCCACATGGTTTATATTCCCTGAACATTTAGAAGGGGTAAATGTCACAAATAAAAAAAGACTAGTTTAGTTGGGTTAGAATATTTCCTTTTTTAGAGTTTCTGCTTAATCCAACATCAAACCCCTCTTTAAAAGCTCATTAATTTGTTACTTCATAAACTATGAAAATAATTCAGTAGTGTAATGTCCCTCCCATATATATATATGTTATGTGCACACATCAGGTTTGAATTCCAGCAGACTGATAAAACGATTCCTACCACGCGATTAATACTAACATGTTTCGTACAGTACTTGGAAGGCACAATACCTCCCTGCAAGCACTGCATGTAAATAAGCTCTGAAATTAATTTCGGAGACCAGTTTTATGTTACAAGCTGCTCTATATCTTACAATAGAACGAATTTCCTAAGTTGCAGAGCAGCACCAAAATGAGAAGCAGGCACCAGAGCACTAAGTAAACTAAGGTGTTTTGGTGACCTCCATGTAACAAAAAACAAAAAAAAACCTGATTAATAATTGCTGTCTACTATGTTGAAAATATTACCTCAATTCGTAGTCCTCCTTTTCACAGACCCAACAACATGAGGCGGACCGTCTCATGTTGGTAGGTCTGAGACAAGGAGGATGCAGAAAGAGGGGTAAGGGACCTTAAGTTATTTGCACGGCGAAAAAAAAACATAATAGCGGGCGCGCTGCGCTGCGCTAAATATAAATCGCGGCGAATGAATACATCCAAGTAATGTGTGCAGCTAAATAAATAAATAAAAGCGGGTGCTGTGTTAAACAATAAGCGTCTCACCTGAAGGCATATAAGTTATGCGCGGTGCTAAAAAAAAAAAAATGCGGGCGCGTGCTAAATATAAAGCGCCATGCCCAAATACATCCAAGTTAAGCACATGGCTAAATAAATAAAAATGAGTGTCATGCTAAATATACAGCGTGGCGCCCAAAGACATACAAGTTATGCGCGGGCTAAAAAAGTAAATAAAAGCCGGCACCGTACTAACTATAATGTGCGCCGCCCAAATACATACAAGTTATTTGTGGCCTTAAAAAATAAATAAAAGTGGGTGCTGTGCTAAATGTAAAGCAGCACCGAATACTTACAAGTTATGCGTTTGGCGGATGTAAAGCGGGCACCTTGGTGAAAAAATTAACAGCGCAGGGGAACACTAATAGGAAATAAAGTAAACAAGTAGTCCCCAAAGAACACATAACCCTAGTGTAAGGAAACTGTAGTTGGCCGGTGCTCCTCACCTAAAATCGGAATTGATGTATGAGTATGCTAACCAATTGGGAGCCAGGAAATAAAAGCAATGCAGGAGTGAACAACAGGCGGGATTACTCTCCTCATAGAGGTAACAGCATGTCTTGCAGACAGCGCATGTACACTGCAGCCCGATTTGCATATGGCCATGTCTGAACTTGGGTGGCAGAGTGGGCTAAAGAACGGTGATGGATCAAACCCAGATCTGTTGACTGGGTGTGAGTGTTTAATTGGTTCAGATGCTCCGTCCATCACCACCCCCTTTTGTACTGCTTTGTTCGCCATAAGTTTGGCAGGGTATGCTCAGACGGCAGTCCCTTGCTCACTTTGCCACTGGATTCAAGCAAGCCTGGCTGAAGACGGCTGTAATGCCAGAAACCGGTCCTAGGAAGCTTGAATCCGGTCCAGGGAAGGCATGGCTTGGCAGTTCGGGCTGAAACTGTTACCATGAGGCACAGGGTCAGACTGATTTGCATATGGCCATGTCTGAACTAGGGTGGCAGAGTGGGCTAAAGAACGGTGATGGATCAAACCCAGATCTGTTGACTGGGTGTGAGTGTTTGATTGGTTCAGATGCTCTGTCCATCACCACCCCCTATTGTACCGACCGACAAACAAGCAGGAAAACAGGAGCATATTTTGTTTCATGCGGAGCAGAATTCGATCTCCCAAAAACACAGAAAATAAAAAAGAAAGGAACCACAACCAATAAAAATGGATACGGAAAACGAGCAGGCTCTTGACTATAAAGTTCTGCAATCAATAAACAGTGTGAGCATTGGCCAGAGGTAAATGCTAACTGTTTTTGCTCTGGCTGCCTACTGGCAAAAACAAATTTAGTTGTACTGCAGCCACCCTAGCCGCCACTCTGAAATAGCCAGATTTCTTTTCATGATCCATGATGGGGGGAGGGTGGTGCGGAATGAAGGAATTGATGTTTTTTGAAAAATGCAAGCCTGTGTGTTTCTGACTGCTTTTGCTGCAGAGTGCATGCTAAGAGTAGGATGTATTTCAGTGGCACTAAAGTTTGTACTCCAGCCCCAGACATGAATAGTAAAGAGCATAAGCAGTCCAGGACCCAGTGCACAATCTGCCTCCAAATGCCTAGCAATAACTGTGGTACACTGTTGCACCTACTGGAAGCAGCACCTGTAACTTCGCTGAATCCAAGAAAATATGAGGCAGGAGGGTGTTTGTGTTTCTGAAAGTTGCTAAAGTTATAGTAGTCTGATGCCCTGTTGGTTGGTGACGATGCTTTAAGTCTCTCGCCCCTGGAAGTACACAGGTGATGCTGTGTCTATATTGCAGGGTAACAGGACAGCAAGTTACTGGTTATTCTGAAATAATTGGGCAAAACTCTTTATAGTCAAGATCCCACACATTTGCCTGCTGCACATGCTGTAAGCTATTTAGATCACTCTGTCAGTGGTAATTTGTTTTGCATGTCAACTATGAAATGGTAAAAATAACCTTGTCCTCAAAAGCCAAATTCCTCGCACACCAAGTACTCTGGCGTCACATGAGGCCATGTCTGAACTGGGGTGGCGCAGTGAGCTAAAGAATGGTGATGGATTAAACCCAGATCAGTTGCCTGGGGGTGAGTGTTTGATTTGCTCAAACGCTCCCTCCATTATCCCCTTTTGTATCGCTTTGTTCGCCCTAAGTTGGCAGGGTATGCTCAGACGTGAGTCCCTTGCTCACTCTGCCACTGGATTCAATATAGCCTGGCTGATGAGGATTATGAATCCGAAACCGGTCCCAGGATGCTTGATTCCGGTCCAGGGAAGACATGGCTTGGCAGTTCGGGCTGGACTGTTCCCATGAGGCACAGGGTCAGACTGATGTGCATATGGCCATGTCTGAACTTGGGTGGTGGAGTGAGCTAAAGAATGTGATGTATTAAACCCAGATCAGTTGACTGGGGGTGAGTGTTTAATTTGCTCAAACGCTCCGACCATCATCCCCTTTTGTGTCACATGAGGAAGTAGCAGCTATTTTATGAGGACAGCTATTTTACTGCGGACGTGCTCAGTAACGAGTTGCAACTGCTACTAAAATCACGGTGCTTGACTACTAAGCTCCACAAAATGATTTTAACACTTTGCTTTTAAAACTAACTTGAATTTTAAAAACTGAAACTCACGTTACTGTATCCTTCTGCACTTTGCACTTTGTTTTGTGGCGGGGTCCGATGCCTGCATCCCGGTCCACCACGGGCTTTCCCCGTTTGTTGTGGAGGGTGCCTGCATCCTAGATTCCCGGTCTCTGGTCTGTTGGGACTGCTAGGAATGGAGCGGAACGGTCAGCGCTCTAGCCTATTTAATCGGCATGTCACCCTCACTGCGCAGCAGAAGCGCCGTCAGCGCGCGAAAGGCAAACCTGTCTGCGGCCGGCTGGGGCCAGGGGCCATGATCCCTGCCCCTTTTTTCAGGGAAAAGAGGAGATATTCACAAAAGATGCTTCACAGGCTCCGGCCTAGGCCACTACAGGACTGTAGTACTTTCAAGCCGGAAAGTCCTGATCCCACCTGCTCCTGCTGCGGCTTTGCCGTTACTACACAGCCTAGCAGGGACAATATCTCTTATAATACTGTTTCCTCGAATTATAATACACAGATCCACTCCTCTGTAAGGAGTAAGGTTACTCCTCCAAAGGATTTTACCTTTTTTAACATAAATTGTTGGTCGCTCCCCAAACATAAGGATGACATCTTTGACCTCTTGTGGAATACACAACCTGATACTATTTTCCTTATGGAAACATGGTTACATGAGAGCTCTGGCCCCAATGTTGCATCTGCTCTGCCCCCCAACTACACGATAATTAGGATGGATTGTGGGGTCAAAACCAGAGGTGGCATTGCGTTAATTTTTAAGAATGAATATATCTGTAAATGGGAGAACTTACCCTTTAAGGATTGCGAGGCCAGCTTTTTCAAACTTTCCCTCGCACCCCCAATTCACTCTCTCGGGGATTTTGATGTATCGCCCGCCGGGGCCAGCAGGGCAATGGGCAGCGGCTTTTCCCGAACTCATCGCCCCTTTTCTGTTGGATGCTGCCAATTTCACCATCCTGGGAGACTTAAATAATCACTTCAAAGATCCAACATGCACTACAAGCACTTTCAGACGGCCAATTTGGTAGCTATGAATGTCCTACTCTGCAATTCAGGTTCCACCCATTGGGTAAGGCTACCTGTTAGACCCCTTTTCTTCAAATCTATCCAGTATCTCATGCCAGGCAGCTCTCCCTATACTTTGGTCCGATCAGTTCTTGTTCGGTTTCAGGGTGAGGCTAGATCGGCAGCGTGAGAACATGTCCACCTTAACTACCAAGTCAGGGTTAAGAAACTGGAAGAATTTAGGTATAGATTCTTTTAATCAACACCTCTTGAAAAACATTCCTGCCATCACCTCAATTAATTTAGCAGACTTTGGCACCATCCATAGCTGGATTCATACATCCATTGATGTGTGCCTTCCATCATCTATCAAACAATTTAACACTCATCGACCTCCTGCCCGCTGGTTTTCGGAAAGGTTTAAAACAGAGAAAAACAAATGCAAAGACATTGGAGGAAGGACTATGCGCCTGAATCCAGATGTATGTACAAATTATCTAAAAGGGACTATCATTCCCTCTTCAACGCTGCCCGAGCTGAAGATGTAAACAAAACCATAACATAACAGCCCTAAGGTCTTGTTTAAATTATTAGAAGATCTTTCTTGCCAAACTACGCCCTCCCCCCCCCCGTGCTCAATGAAGCCCATGCGAGGATTTAGCCAAGTTTTTTAATGGTAAAGTGGAGAAAATCCACGAAGAACTGAATGAAGTTACAACTAATGTGGTGAAGCAAATGAAGCGGGCTTCTTTGCTCCGCTGGCGAATCAGATTGCTGTGCCTACTAATGCACTAGAAAATTGGTTGCCTCTGAATACCACCTCTTTCAAACACGTCTTAAATAGCCTTAAATCTGACTCACCCAGGGATCTTCTTCCCATTCCTATAAATCAAAAATTGGAGCCATCGTCACTTAAATTTATCATGCAGTTGCTTAATGCATCCTTGCAGGAAGCAGTTGTCCCATCTGCATGGAAACATGCCATGGTTCACCCACTCTTGAAAAAAGCTAATGCTGATCTGATGGAATTATCCAATTTCTGCCAAATGTCTGTACTTCTAGCTTTCTCAAAAATTATAGAAAAACATATTAACCAACAACAAAGTCAGTTTGTTGACTCCCACAATGTTCTACATGCATCACAGTCTGGATTTAGCGCAGGTTTCTCTATGGAAACCACTCTAGTGGGAGTTACAGAAACTTTGCATCAACATCTTGATATGGGTGAAACTGTGGCATTCCCACTGCTTGATTTGAGTCTGCTTTTGATACTGTGTCACATACCACCCTTCTAAAGGCTTTACAATCTTTTGGCGTTATCGGGCCAGCACTCAAATGGCTCACAGATTTTTTGACCAACCGTACTTTTCAGGTCTTTTCCCCGCCAGCAAGTTCTAAGTCCCACGCTTCTCCTTATGGAGTACCACAGGGCTCTATCCTCAGCCCATTATTATTTAAAAACTACGTCAGACCTCTGGCAACAATAGCTGAAGATGCTTGATTATCTATTTTTTCGTACGCTGATGATACCCAGCTAATCTTCCCCCTCTCTACCAAGGAGGCATCTATGGCATCCTCTCTCCAGGTAGGGCTGCTAAACATAGCAGATTGGATGCATGCCAACATGTTAAAACCTAACAGCGGAAAAACAGAAGTCTTAGTTCTTTGGAAAAACAAAGACCCCCAACACTGGCCTCCCCAAATGGGTGCTCTCCCCCAACCGTGCAATTAGTCCGTAATCTAGGCGTAATCATTGACGACCAGCTATCAATGAGGTAGCAAGCAGTCAAGGTAGCCGCAACCTGTTTCACCATCCTAAAACGGCTCAAAAAAATACTTTGGATGTTATGTTACCTAGTCCTACGCAAAGAACAGTGGTTCAGGCCCTTATTACTTCCAGGCTAGACTATTGGAACATCCTGTATTTTGGAGCCAACAAGGAGGTGGTGTGAAAACTGCAGGTAGTACAGAACTCGGTGGCCAGACTGCTTTGCCAGGTGCCTAGAAGTGCTTCCATTTCAGGCTCGCTCCTGGACCTCCACTGTTTTAGGATTAAATTCAAGGCCCTGTGCTATATGCACAAAATTAAATTGGGCACAGCACCACAGTATTTGAGTGCCTTAGTCCATCCCTACCTACCAACGCGCCTTCCCCGATCCTCCCCTCAGGCCAAATTCTCAGTTCCTTGGACCAGACGGTCGCATATGGGGGGCAGGTCTTTTTCTTACCTGGGCCCTTCACTGTGGAACTCACACCGCACGCCACTTCGGCATGAAACCATCCATAAGAACTTTCGCAAAGGCCTAAAAACATGGTTATTCAATCAATAGGTTTTTTTCTCTCTCAGTCTACGTGTGTCCGATGGCGCCGGAAAACCTCCGGGTACCTGTGCGCCGTATAAAATTAATAATAATAATAATAATAATATTACACAAGCAGACATTTTTATTCCACTAAATAACGAATACCTTGATAGGAGTAAAAAACAGTGCTGCTCAGTAAACAGAGTCAGGGGTCTTAAAAGTTGAGGGTGTGCAAAATGTATATAATTTCTATTTGTGTAACGGCACAAAATGGAAATCTGGTATTTAGTGGAGAATGCGCTTCTGGATGATGCATTTTGTACAAAAAAATATTGTTCAAGAAATAAAAGTGTAGCAAACAACAGCAATTGTTCTCATGCTCACAATAAGATTTGCACCCAAATGGTATTGAATAATGCAGCCAGGAATAATTCTTAATGTCTGAAATCTCACATACGAAACATGACACAAAATGCCAGAAATTACGCTTCTGTACCCAAAAATGTTCACACAAGTCAAATACAAATGCATGAAACAACACCAAGAAATACCAGATTGATATATAAGCAGGACACAGCACTTTTATAAATGAAACTACATTGTAAACAACGCTTATATTTTTAACCCTTTTGCTGCTAGGCCTTTCCCTCCCTCTGGTAAGCCATTTTTTGGCTACTTGGGCTAGTTTGCGCTTAGCACACTGTAACGTTTTGTTTACATAAGGTGTCCACTACAAATTTACGCCCTTTTCTTCCAACATCCTGAGGATTTTAAAGGTACCCAGGGTTTGTGGATTCCTCTGGAGGGGACCCAAAAATGTGCCAAAATACAGCTACATTTTGCTTTTTTTATGGGAAAAGTGCTGCACAAGGAAGCACCTGTGCTTTTCCCAGCACTTGGCATCAACAAAGGGTTTGCGATGCTGAAATCACCATCTTCTCAGCTTTCAGGGACAGGCAGACATTTGTCAGAAAAACAACATTTTCTACATAGTTTTGGCATTTTACTGGGACATAGCCTATTTTTGCTATTTTTTATGCTTTCAACCTCCTTCCAGTCAGTGGAAGAAATGGGCGTGAAAGCAATAATGGATCCCAGAAAGCTATACATTTATGAAACGTAGACAACATTCTAAATTTAGCAAGGGGCCATATGTGTAGATCTTTCAAGGTTTTATATAGAAACTGACAATTGAAAATAAAAAATATGGATATTGAGTTGAAAAAAACAGCCATTTGTGCCTACGTTTTCATCTGTAACTTCTTCTTAAGTATGACAGATTTTTTAAAGCAATATATCAATACATCCACTGGTTTTGGGGATATATAGGACTTGTTAGGTTCACCAAGAACCAGAGAAACCCAGAGCCAATAACTGAGCTGGCATCTTGCAATGGTTTTTAATTGTGTACCGGGTATATAGCAATTCATTTGGTAAAATATAAAAAGTGAAAAATAGGTACAAAGGAAACCTATACATTTCTAAAATGGGAACAAAATATAGAGTTTAGAAGCAGTGGTTATTTGCACAAATGATTTTTTTTTTTACAAATTGTCTTACATTTGTAAGGCAAAAATGCAAATAAAGTCAGTTAGTAATAACACTTGTTCTACTATTCTGTGTTCCCCTAAGTATCCTGATAAAAATGATACCTCACTTGTGTGGGTAGGCATAGTCCCCGCAATAAGAAACAGCCCAAATCGCAACATGGACACAACACATTTTTCCAGTGAAAAGTGACCCTCTTTTGCAATTTACCTAGCTGTAGATTTTGAACCGCAGCTCAGCTGGCAGCTAGGGAAACCTAGCAAACCTATACGTTTTTTAAAACCAGACACACAGGGCAATACAGGATATAGGGACTTGTGTGGCTCTCACCAGGTTCTGTTACCTAGAATCCCTTGCAAACCTCAAACTTTGTAAAAAAAACAAAAACATTTTCCTCACATATCTGTGATGGAAAGTTTTGGAGTCTGCATGGATCCTCAAACTTCCACCAGCATTTCCCAAAGTCTCCTGAGTTAAGTGGTACCTCACTTGTGTGGGTGGGCCAAGGGCCTGTGACTGGGAAGGGCCAAAAACATAGGGAATGAGCGAATTCTAAGCGCTATATGTTTTTAAAAATATGTATTTAGGCGAATCTGCATACTCTGGTTGTGCAGACCTCTGTTTTCAAGATTCTTATTAAAGTTTATCTGCTTAGTAAGAACATATGGGCAACCCTATTACTAAGGAGATATAACCTCTATCCCATAACATGCATCAGCAGACTGAACTGTATTTGCCCATTGACTTAACACTGTGCAACAACTTTATTGTATGATTAATTAAAATCCTTTACAAAAGCGGAAGAAAATGCAAGTTAGAAAAGGTTATAATAAAATACATAAAATCTAAATAAAACAAAAAGAGGTTAAAATGCAAAGATACTATAAAGTAACTGTACTTAAGTAACTTTATACCAAAAAAGGTCCATTTAGAAAAAAGTCATGTAGAATTTGGCATGCGGGGGTATGCAAACTGAGGAGGCCATCCTGTTCCTAGTAAAAGTTAGTATAGACATAAATAGTATTAAAAGTGCTATGCTAAGTAGTTGCAAGTGCCAGTGGTCCTTGCAGCATGATTTATTCAACTGTCACTTCTCTGGGCGATCGTAAGAACATTCCAGCAGCTGCATAAAACTTCCCAGTTAGTGAAAGCGCCATCTGGACTGTGGTGGTGTAAATGTGCCTTAAGGCCTCCTTCCAGGTTCTTATGCTGTGATGTATGAACATGCAGGTAGATTAATGAAAGGAAATTGCGCCCGCAAAGGGCCAGATTCTCAGAATCTGGCCCTTTGCGAGCGCAATTTTTGCATTTGGGATACATTATCCCAAATGCAAAAATCGGTAATAGCGAAATCGCATATTTGCGAGGCATTGCATTTAAGGAATCTCTATTTGAGATTCCTTAAATACAATTCATTAACCAATTTTGAATTGCGAATTCGCAATATTTGGTCGCTATTTACCACGAAGTCAGACTTCGTGGTAAATAGCGAAAAAAATAGAAAAAAGCACTTTAGTGCATTTTTTTCAGTTGCATGTTACACACACACATGTCCTTTGGACATGTGTGTGCGCAACACCTGTGTAAATTTGCATTTCAGGGGTGCTACAGGGTGTCCTTTGCACACCCCTGGCACCCTTGAAATCGCATCCTTATTTGCGATTAGTAAATTGCTAATCGCAAATAAGGAATAACTCCCCATTCATTCCTATGGGCCTGTAGGAATGAATGGGAAGTTATTCCTTATTTGCGATTAGCAATTTGCTAATCGCAAATAAGGAATGTGTAGGAATCGCAATTTATTTAGCGATTCCTACATGAATCCCGTTTTGCAAGTCCTTAATAGCGATTCCTTATGAATCGCTATTAAAGACTCGCAAAACGGGTCTTTGATGAATCTACCTGATGGTTCTTAAATACATGTGCCTTGGGGACAGCAAAGCTGGGCACAAACAAATTACATGTTCCACAGATTCTGCGTGGTGTTGGCACAGACAACAAGTGGACCCACTTAACAACCAGTTTTTCCAGTGGGCTCTATAGTCTTGTATTGGCAAAGTTAGGAGCCTCACCCTCATGACATTTTGTAGGGCTTGCCTTCCAAGACCTGCTTTTAAATAGGGCTGGCATGCAGTAGTTTCATGTGAATTAATAAGGGCGTCTGCACCCAGAACTGGTCTAATCCATTCAAGGTCTTGTTGCCTCGAGATGTTCTTGCCACGCTTTTTTAGCAGGGTCTTTAGACTACACTTTGTTAATGATATCTCTGTTGAGAGTTCGATTGACAGTCCCAGTGTTTTTTTGGCCATCAAGACGTACCTCGCCCAGCGACTATTGTTATCTGTAAAGACCACCTGTAGTGCTGCCCTAATTGTGCCCGGACATGCATTGTGCACGTTATGTTGGAATTTGACTAATTCTTTTTTGTATTCAATGTCCATTGCTGTGATGTTGAATTCTAGACGGATCAGTGAATGCCTAGTTGTGTAAGGGAGCTTGAAGACTTTTCTATATGCCATTGTGTACAGACCCTCCAATATTTTGGTCAACAAACCAGGGAAGACAAGGTGGCTATAGCTGAGTGTACCAAACAGCAAAACCGGTGCAAAATTGGTGTGCCTGGCACACCGATAGGCCGCTGGTAACCCGATCCGGAATGGACCCAAAACACTGCTGATATTGTAAAAAGACTTGCGAAACCGGGATTGATACCTGTGAAGACAAGATTTCCACACGCAACTACCTACATTACCAGCCTCAACTACAATCTTCCTCAAACCTGGATATTCATTATCTTTAATATACGCCTTTAATGGTTTTGAGCATTTTACTTGACTTAGAGAGAGTTTGGTCCTGATGAGAACCTCTTAAATATGGAGGTTTGAAATGCGTAGACCAGAGGATAAAACCAAACGTTGACATTTTATATTAAATGTATATTGTGTTTATTATAATGATTGATGCAAAAAATATTAAGTTGATTTGATGTAGCAGTTTCCTTTTTGGCAACTAGGTCTGCTGTGTTAAAGATATATGTTTGGTTTATTCCAATTGAATGTAATAATGTGTATGTGTATGAGTGTAGGATGTTTGAAATTGAGAGTGTGATGTGAGGTGTTGTGTAATTTGTGATTCATTGTGTTGTATTAGTGGGTATTTGTATAAGCACTGTCTATATATAAAATGAAAAATGTTCCTTTGAAAAAATGAAGTGATAATTCCAAAAATTTAAAAAGCGACTAATGAGCTTTAGGATGTATTGATGGTCATTTCTTACATCTGGTATTAATTTTGCCTGAATAGTAGCAGCATTGGCATTCGGTTTTGAGTTTTGGTTATTGTGAGCTCAGCCTTGCTGTCTTTTGAGCCAGACCCTTTATTGTTATTCATAGCTGAGTGTAGACATTAGCTTGGCTTGCATTACTCTTCGGATCCCCTCCGGTGAGTGACTTGCAAGCTTGTGGTGTAATTTGCAGAAGCCATATGTTAGCTTAGCTGCTTTTGCTTCCAGTGCTTTAACCTGCAGTACTGGTCTGCAGGTATCTGTAAATTGTACTCCCAGGTAGGTGTACTTATTGGTCGTGGTTATCCTTAGAGGGCCCAGCTGCCATGCCAATGTTTGTTTTTTTTAACTTGTGGCCAAAGATCGGCATTTTTGCCCTAGATGCATTAGCTATGAGCTTGTTTTCCATGTTGTAATTATGTAGCGTCTCTAATGCCCTTTTCATTCCAATTCATGTGTGATCCAATAAGCCCATCGACTTGGAAAGGGGTAAGCTATCTTTCAGAATCAGAACTAAGAAAGTGAAAAGAGCATTAGCAATTTTCATTGCTTGAGGCCATAAAAAGTGTTGACTCCCTTATAAAAAGGGAGGTGCAGCATAAGTTGCGGGAGGTTCTCCCAATCGCACAGCACCTTATGAAAACAAATGTTACAAACAGGGGCATGCTTGGGTGTGCACGCAACAACTTGTGGTTATGCAATGAGAATGAAGGCAGAATTGCAGGAACAAATGACCCCAAAACAGATGCACCAAATCCTGAAGTTTAACCCCCTAGAATTTTATGGTTACACTTTCGGCTACAGCCACTAACCAAGACAATGAAAGTTTGACATTCACAGAGCAGTAAAACTTCTGACTGACTATATGATGATATATGTTTACGTTGAAGCATTTTGTGCCAATTTTAGCATGACATATTTAAACCAATAAGGTCCTGGAGGTATTAAATTGAGGCCTCATGTACATACAGATCCTTTTGCATTCATACGTTCTGTCCTTCTTAAACAGGAGTTGTGAAGGCTGAGAAAGATGTGTTATTCAAGAAAACAAGAAAGGGAAATCAAAATCCGAATGACTTTCAGGACATGAATGAGGACGAAAATGAAAACCATAATGAGCCTTGCGATGATCAGGAAGAACAGAGCACCAAAGGTTTGTCATGTTTCAGAACAATATGTATTTCGGTATTATATAGACTAATTCAGTCTGAATGTGTAATTATCTTTGTTGAAAGGGCTAATATAAAATGAAAGCCTGAAAGCTTTAGCTGCCAAGACGAAGCAGCATCTTTCCAATGGGGTATGGAGTACCTGCGGCATGCCCCACTTTCATTCTCATCTCTTGTTTTAAAATATAGTCTGCTCTTTGGTTAAGTTGATTCAAACCTGATCTGCAGCATCAGGTCATTGCTCAAAAATAAAATTTTCTGTCACCATATCTCCAGTTTGTCCCTAGGCAAATAACTTACTAGAACAAGTTAAAAAGTGCTGCTGACAAAACGGAGCACTCCCAGTTACGTACCAATCTTCCAAATTTCCAATGTGTATGTATGGATGCAAAACAACCCTTTGGGCACCTGCTGTAAATTTAGATGGTCCAAACCACATCTCATAATTCCATCCGTCTTAGACTAGTTAACGACAAAGTAAAAAATCTAGGGCTCACAGTGGACCATACCTTGAAGGCACAAGCCAATAAGCCAGTTGGTAACATATATTCTATTCAGTCATTCCTGAGGTCACGTTTATTGGAGTTATACTTAACTCCAGGACAGAATATACAAACATTCTTTATCTATGAAATTCTGAGCATCTTGTTAAGCATATGATTGTAACCCAGAATGTCAGCAGCAGAGTGGCAATTGGCCTGACAAAAAATAGTTAACTATCCAGTGCAAGAATGGAACTCAACTGGCCCAAGAGTATAACATCCCACTCTTCTCTAAAGCTTGTGTCTCTGCCACCATTATTTTTATGTCTCAGCTCCACAATTCTATAACTGCTAAATTCATGCTGTTTTGCTACTAGAATAGATAAGCTAGACAATAGTAGCCTCCTCCAACCTACCACCTCCCCTTTGCTCTCATGATCAGCCAGAGAACGATCATTCACATTGCAAGGCCCTGGAATTCATTGCTGCCTGCATTTCTGGTGGATTGATCCTTCCTAAAATTCAAAATGGCTATCCTTTTGTTTTGTTTTCCCAGTTGGATTGTATTTCATCATGGTTCCTTGCCACTACTTAGCTGCTCAATTCTGTGAGACATAGTACTCAGAGACGTGATTATTCAACATGCACTACGTTCCTTCTCTTCTTTTCTCATTGGACTCATTCCAAAATCCTCCCCGATAAATTACTTGCTATCCACAACATCAGGCTTGGCTGACTATGCCTATGTCATTCCTACGAAACACAAAGTCATCTTGACTACAAGATCTTGTCTCTCCATGCACATTGTCGGACATACACACTGCATAATTTTGAAGAAAAATTGGAGAACAACCTGCATGCTTTAGTTGATTCAAGTGAGTTTATGCCGATACTCTCTAACATAATTTCAATATACTGTATTGTGGATGTGTCAATTTCAGGAAGCATGGAACACTCGGGCCATCGCAGTCACAGGGTGTGCAAAGCTTGCTTTCCTCAGACGTCCAGTTGACGAGTTGATGTGCTTAGTTTTGGGACATTTCACATTGGCTCTGCGTCACCGTTTATGCTAAACGGTGGCCTACCATTGGAAATGGGGTTTTGTAAAATAGGGGTCGATTAGGATGGCGGACGGACAAAGTCCGTCCGCCATCCTGTTGTAGGAAGGGATCGTCCGCCACAGGGGCGGAGGTCCCGTGCATGGAGTTAGGATGCACCCGCCACTGTGGCGGGTGCATCCCGCATTTTTAACATTGCGGCGGGCAGTGCTGAAAGCACCGCCCGTCACACTGCTAAAAGTGCATGTTGTGCGATTCAAAGCACAACATGACAGGCACCGCGCGGTGCCTGCCATGTTGTACTTTGAAACGCAGGGGGGTACCATAGGTACCCCCCATGTGCACCCCCGACCCTCCCCTTCACCCTGGGGGGCCCCCAAAGCAAAGACCGTATGTCTTTCCACGGCGGCAATGCCGCCGTGAAAAGGCATAGGACCGCCGGCATCGTGGTATAGTTGGCGGTGTCCCGCAGACACCACCACCATATGTAAGCACTTTTTCCGCCGGTCGCCTTTCTCATTGGACTCATTCCAAAATCCTCCCCGATAAGTTATTTGCTGTCCACAACATCAGGCTTGGCTGACTATGCCTATGTCATTCCTACGAAACACAAAGTCATCTTGACTACAAGATCTTGTCTCTCCATGCACATTGTCGGACATACACACTGCATAATTTTGAAGAAAGATTGGAGAACAACCTGCATGCTTTAGTTGATTCAAGTGAGTTTATGCCGATACTCTCTAACATAATTTCAATATACTGTATTGTGGATGTGTCAATTTCAGGAAGCATGGAACACTCGGGCCATCGCAGTCACAGGGTGTGCAAAGCTTGCTTTCCTCAGACGTCCAGTTGACGAGTTGATGTGCTTAGTTTTGGGACATTTCACATTGGCTCTGCGTCACCGTTTATGCTAAACGGTGGCCTACCATTGGAAATGGGGTTTTGTAAAATAGGGGGTCGATTAGGATGGCGGACGGACAAAGTCCGTCCGCCATCCTGTTGTAGGAAGGGATCGTCCGCCACAGGGGCGGAGGTCCAGTGCATGGAATTAGGATGCACCCGCCACTGTGGCGGTTGCATCCCGCATTTTTAACATTGCAGCGGGCAGTGCTGAAAGCACCGCCCGTCACACTGCTAAAAGTGCATGTTGTGCGATTCAAAGCACAACATGACAGGCACCGCGTGGTGCCTGCCATGTTGTACTTTGAAACGCAGGGGGGTACCATAGGTACCCCCCATGTGCACCCCCGACCCTCCCCTTCACCCTGGGGGGCCCCCAAAGCAAAGACCGTATGTCTTTCCACGGCGGCAATGCCGCCGTGAAAAGGCATAGGACCGCCGGCATCGTGGTATAGTTGGCGGTGTCTCGCAGACACCACCACCATATGTAAGCACTTTTTCCGCCGGTCGCCTTTCTCATTGGACTCATTCCAAAATCCTCCCCGATAAGTTATTTGCTGTCCACAACATCAGGCTTGGCTGACTATGCCTATGTCATTCCTACGAAACACAAAGTCATCTTGACTACAAGATCTTGTCTCTCCATGCACATTGTCGGACATACACACTGCATAATTTTGAAGAAAGATTGGAGAACAACCTGCATGCTTTAGTTGATTCAAGTGAGTTTATGCCGATACTCTCTAACATAATTTCAATATACTGTATTGTGGATGTGTCAATTTCAGGAAGCATGGAACACTCGGGCCATCGCAGTCACAGGGTGTGCAAAGCTTGCTTTCCTCAGACGTCCAGTTGACGAGTTGATGTGCTTAGTTTTGGGACATTTCACATTGGCTCTGCGTCACCGTTTATGCTAAACGGTGGCCTACTATTGGAAATGGGGTTTTGTAACATAGGAGTCGATTAGGATGGCGGACGGACTTTGTCCGTCCGCCATCCTGTTGTAGGAAGGGATCGTCCGCCACAGGGCGGAGGTCCCGTGCGTGGAATTAGGATGCACCCGCCACAGTGGCGGGTGCATCCCGTATTTTTAACATTGCGGCGGGCGGTGCTGAAAGCACCGCCCGTCACAATGCTAAAAATGCATGTTGTCCGTTTCAAAGCACAACATGACAGGCACCGCGCATAGGTACCCCCCATGTGCACCCCCCACCCTCCTCTTCACCCTGGGGGCCCGCAACGGGCCCCCAAAGCAAAGGCATAGGACCGCCGGCATTGTGATATGGTTGGCGGTGTCTCGCAGACACCACAACCATATGTAAGCACTTTTTCTTCGCGACCGGCGGAAAAGCGGCGGACGGTCTTGCTATCCGCTGTGGACCCCCCAGCCATCCTAATGTGGCGGGGGGTCTTTTCTGTGAGGATGTCGGACGGATTGCCCCCGCCTGGCCGGCGGTGGCTACCGCTGGCCCGGTGGGGGCAATCGGTCCGCCATCCTAATCGACCCCATAGTGTGTACACTTTTCAATGACTTTGTTATATCTAGCATGGGGATTATTTTACAGCGCCTCTCCCAGCCTCACGAGGCGCTGGCAACCTTTTTAACAGGAGATGAAAGGGAAGCAGCATGTCACATATGTCGATTTCTTTTTTTTTTTATAAACACCTTTTTATTCATTTTACAGAAAGAAAGCACCAGCCAAATTGCACCAGCTTACGATAGTCGACAAGTACCGATCCCGAATCCTGCCACCCATTGTACAGGCATTAATAAAGCAAAGGTATTCTGGAAACAAGTAAACCACCCGTGATTAGAGCCCTCCCCCAACCATTTTTCTTGGGGCAGCCACGTGCCTCGTACATAACTTTCTCCTGCGTGGCGCACCAGTCCACCCCACTTCTCCAATGCGCCACAGTTGGGGGATCGGGACACTTCCAGGAGGCTGCAATGTCTCTTTTGGCTACAACCATCGCTGTGGTAAAGAACAGTTTTTCATTGCGCGACCCGTCTAGCCCATCAGTGATGCCTAAAATTGTGTGCTTGGGGTCGTGTGGGACTCCCCACCCCAGGACCTCCGATAGCTCTTCCTCGATACCCATCCAGAATCCCGCCAGAAGGGGACAGGCCCAAACCATGTGAAGGAATTCAGCGGGGTCTTGGCCACATCTGGTACATGTGGAGGATGGACTTAGCCCAGCGCGATGAAGGCGTACAGGGGTGAGGTATGCAGCATGTAGGTAGTAGAGCTGCACTAAGCGCAGCCTAGCAGAGGCAATGACTGTCCTAGGGGCCATAGGGCATCCCACCAGTCCTCTTCTTCCAGGGAGCCCACCCAGTCCTCCCATTGCCTTCGCAGTCGGTCCAAGGAAGTCGGGGTGCTGTTAATCAGTGTACGGTAAATACGGAAAATGCCACCCTTCCCAAGGTCCCCAAACATAATCCGTGCTTCAGGTGGGCGATGATCTAGCAGCCGCGTGCCTGTTGCAAGGTGTGAGTGGAGGGCATGCCGCAGCTGGAGATAGCGAAAGAACTTAGAGTGATGCAGCAAGTACCTGGCTTGGAGACCAGCAAAGGAACGCATATGGTCCCCCACCCAAACGTCCCCGAGTTATGTGATGCCAATATGGTCCCAAGCCCCGTAGCCCGGTCACCTCCCTGAGCCAGGTCCCATGCCACAGGGGTGTACAATGGGTCAGCGTGGTTGTCCAATGGGTGTGTCGCAGTGCAGCCCCCCAGGCCAGTAAGACAGAGCGCGTCACCTCCGGAAGACGGGGCGGGATTGGGGTCCCGTAGAGAAAGGATTGTACCCTGTCAAGGCCAAGCTTCCTGAGCTCCAGCCTGTAGGCTGGATCGGACCACCCCCCATTGAACCAGTCATGAATGGAGAGTAGTCGCGTGGCCAAGTAGTATAGGTAAAGGTGAGTCATCCCCAAACCCTCGTCAAACGAGGGGATCCTGCAGGTATTGAGTGCTAATCTGGACCTACCCTTCCCCCATAAGTACTTGCCAGTGAAGCCGTCAAGTTCACGGAACCAGGCCCTTAGAAAGCACATGGGGGTATTCTGAAGCATATAAAGGAAGCGGGGAGCACCATCATTTTAAAAAGGGCCACCCTCCCCATGGGGTTGAGGGGCAGCGACTGCCACCGCTGGAGATCCGCCTTGACTCGCTTCACCAGTGGAGTGACATTGAGGGCCCAGCTGAGCTCGGGCAATAGGGTCACCCAGATCCCTATATATTTGAATGATTGACGGCGTAGGGGTATTTCGGACTGCCAGTCAAAGCATTCCCGAGAAAGGTGAAGAGGAACCGGGACCGATTTCTTGGGATTTAAACGTTGGCCTGAGGCCCGCTCGAAGGACTGCAAGATACGAAGACAATGGGGGCCAGACAGGGCTGGATCTGCCAAATAAATGAGGACATCGTCTGCATAGAGGGCGATTTTATCCGGTTCATGGCTGGGCTATTCCCATCCCCGCATCCCGTCGCAAGACCGCATCAAGGACGCCAAGGGCTCCATCACAAAAGCAAAGAGCAGGGGGGAAAGGGTACAATCCTGCCTCGTTTCCCTGCAGACCGGGAAGGGCTCCGACAGGACCCCATTGACTGGGACGCGAGCCCTCGGGGGGGCGTACAGGACTTTGACCATGGCCCGAAAGCGGGAACCAAGTCCCATCATGTCGAGAACATCTTGGAGGAAGCCCCAGTCCACCGAGTCGAAGACCTTCTCAAAGTCCACCAGGAAAAGCGCAAGGTAAGTAGAGAGGAGATGGCGATGGGCCAAGGCGGAGTGCAGTCTGCGAAGACAGTGTCGGTTGCCGCGGGAGGGCATAAACCCACATTGGTCGAGGTGGACCAACGTAGACAGATGGGGCTTGAGTCGCTGGACAAGGAGGGTGGCAAACAGCTTGACCTCGGTGTTAATGAGGGAGATAGGGCGATAATCTGCACACTGTGGCGATGGGGGCTGAGATTTCGGAAGGACCACAATGGTGGCTATGTCAGTTTCCTGAGGAAAGGAGCCCTTCTCCACAGCTTCGCAGTACAGTGCATCCAGATGGGGGATGAGAACGTCCCGGTAGTGGGCATAGTATTCCTGAGGAAGGCCGTCTGGACCCGGCGTCTTGCCAGATGAAACTAGGGGGAGTGAGTCTCCAATTTCCTCCCAGGAAATGGGACGGTCCAGATCGGCCTGAACGGCGGCATCTACACGCGGAAGGCAGCCCCCTCCATGTCCATCAGGTCCGTGAGAGACAGGAGTGGGGCACGGGCCTCGTACAACCTATGGTAGTAGGCGGCAAAGGCCTGCACAATTTCCATTGGGGCACAGCACCGTGACCCGTCTGGTGCCGATATTTCAGGGATTATACGGTTCGCCCTCGGGTATGTAGCCAGGCGGTGAAGAAGTGCACCATTCTTGTCGCCCCAACCATATACTCTGGCCACGGAGGAGCGCCAAAGGAGTTTAGCTGCGTCCAGCGATAGCTGCTTGATCTCCGATCTGAGCCGGGTCAGAAGTCTTGCGTCGGAAGCATCTGAGGACCGGGCCGCTGCCCGTTCGAGGCGCAGGGCCTACGCCTCTCGTGAGGTAATCTGCTCCAGTTGGGTTTGGCGCTGGAGCTTGAGTTGGCCCTCGGCGACCCTCCTATTCGTGGCTTTGCCCGCCTCCCACAGGGTGCCAGGGGAGGACACAGAGCCCTCGTTGGAGAGAAAGTATTGTTTGAGCTCCTCCCTCAGCACCTTCCTAAAAACCTTATCCTGAAGAAACCAAGCATTCAACCGCCATGTTTGTCAGGCAGAGGCAGGGGGGACCCGCGCGGAGTAGCACTGGCGGGAGGTCAGAGATACCTCTCGGAAGAAGCGAGACATCCTGAATTAGGAGACAGTCCGTCGAGGGAACAAAAATGGCATCAATGTGCCTGTTTGCCAATGGGCCTGTGTGTGGTGTGCCGCTGAGGTGTGTGTGAATTGTTTGGAGTAGGGGTGCCACAGTCGCCAGGCGTCGCACAAACCCAGTGAGGATGACCAAGACCGCAGCTGCTTGGCTTGTGCAATTCTACCTGAGGATGGCGGGCCTGTCGTGTCTGTCGAGGTCCGGGGACGAGACCACGTTAAATTCGCCCCCAAGGAATGTGGGACCGGGGAGCAGCGATGCCAGGAGATCAACAGTTTTAGCTAAAGTTGTCAGCATCGAAGGGGGACAATGAAGGGACACCAGGTTAATCGGGTTGTCATTTATTGTGCCACTGATGGCCACGAAGGTACCCTGGTTTTTCAAGAGTCGTTTGGATAGTCACCAAAGGAAGGGAGCGCTCACCAGCATTGCCACCCCACGGGAACCCCTGGTGAACCCGGAGTGCCACACTCCGTCATAGCCGTATCGCGTTAGGAAGGGGCAGTGATTAGCCTGCAGGTGGGTTTCTTGTAAGAGTAAGATGTCTGCCCCTGAGCGCTGCGGGTACTTGAGAACCGCCATGCGTTTAAAGCGGTCCAGGAGGCCATTAACGTTCCAGGACATGATACTCAGAGGGATGTTTATTAATGGCGCGTCGAACATGGTGTTTGGGTTGACAATGGGGTTTCAAGTCTGAGGGGGAGATCCAGTTTGTGTGTCGTGTGGGGTGTACATCAGGGTGTTTCATGATTGCTGGTGTGGTCGAACCAAGAAACGTAAAGAAACACAGAACAGAGGAAAAAAACTCGGGACAACGATCCTAACCCCCCCACAAGCTCCCCCACCGTACACTTGAGGAACGGAAGCATCTGTCGCCCTAACAACAGCCAGAGTGTAAACAACCAAACTAAAACGCTTGGGAATGGGAAAGCGTGGAGGATCCCTCCTCATTGCAGGATGCACTTAAACGAGACCATCAGATAAGAAAGAAATGTGGTAGAACCAGGTATACCCTCCGGCTGCGGAGCCAAGCCCGGCAGGCAGAGGTGAGTTCACACAGGATCTTTCAGAAGCATGGGGCTGCATGAGAGGTCTGTGTCCGGGAGAACCTGCAAGGATGGTCGGGGCGAAGCGCCCCTGTGAGCCAAATGGTCAGATGATCCAGAGCGTCTCCCAGCTGATGAGTCGTTGGATAGCAGCATCGGATGAAGAGGGCAGCCGGGTGGAGAGTCCGAGCGTGTTCGCCTCCACCCATGGCGCCTGCGGGAGCGGTTACGACGGGGCTGGAGAGTGGGAGGCGAAAGGTGAGCTCGACCGCCCCCAGCCCCCTCCCGCTGCGGAGCTCGAACGTCAGCGTGCAACGGGCATTCCTCCGTTGCCCAAGTCCAGGCCTCAGTTGGATTGTCGAAGAACAAGGCCTTGTTGGCGAATACCACCCACAGGCGTGCCGGGAAGAGAAGACAGTATTGGATACCGAGCGCCCTCAGTTTTTGTTTCATCTCGTCGAATGAGCGGCGCTGGCTTTGGACTTCGTGGGTATAGTCCGGGAATATCAAGATAGTGCGATTTTCATGCAGGAGCTTCTGCTGCTTACGGGCTTCCGACAGGATGGCATCCTGGTCTTTGAAGTTAAGGACCCACATTATGATAGGTCGGGGAGCTGCACCCGGAAGAGGCTTGGGGGCCAGGGACCGATGGGCCTGCTCAATCGTGAACCAAGGGGAGAGCGAGCCCTCAGGGACCCATGATCTGAGCCATCTCTCCAGAAACTCCGCCATGCGACCCTGCTCCGCCCCCTCCGGGAAACCAACCAGGCGAAGATTATTGCACCGGGACCTATTCTCTGCGTCTTCTGCCCGGCGATGCAGCTCCTGAGTGTGAGATTGAAGGCGGGCCACCTGCCCTTTGAGTTGCTCGACGTCATCTTCCACGGTGGAGATACGGGTTTCAGTATCCTTGATCCAGCCGCTGGTGTTGAAATGAAATGAAATTAAATGAAAAGAAAACTTGGTTAAGCGCACTGTGGCCAAGCGGCTTCCTGGCGCTGGGGACTTGACTAAACTCACAGAAGAGACCCCGGGAGGCTAACAAGGAAATGCCTGGGAAAACAAAAAAGTTTTAAGGGCTTTACGAAAATGGGTGTAGATGGGGATGGATCGAATAGAAAGAGGAAGGCTTTTCCAATACCATGGGGCCAACACCGAGAGACGGGTGCCCCCGGTTCTGGATTTACGGAAGCGGGGGACATGCAGAAGGGAGAGAGAAGAAGAGCGGAGAGTGCGAGTGGGGGCATAAGGGGTAATGAGAGATGTGATGAAAAGGGGAGCTGAACGGGTATGGGCTCGAAAGGCCAAGCAGGCTAGTTTGAAGAAAGATCTGAAGTGCACGGGGAGCCAATGAAGAGACTTAAGTACAGGGGTAATGTGGGAGGTTTTGGGGAGGCGGAGAATGAGGCGGGCTGCCTGATTTTGGATGGCCTGAAGGCGACGGGTTTCGTAGGTTGGTATGCCCACATACAGGCCATTCCCGTAGTCAAGGCGAGAGATGATAAGAGCCATGCTGATAGTTTTGAGAGCATCCGACGAGAAGAACCGGGAAATTTTACGGATAAGACGGAGGGACAGAAAGCAAGAAGATACGACAGAGCTAATTTGGGCATGCATGGACAGATCATGACTGACCTTGATGCCCAGGGTTCGGACGGAGGAAGCGGGTGAAGGGGGGGACCAAAGGAAGGGGGCCAGTGAAGCGGGGACCAAGGGTTAGAGGGACCACCAGTGAGGACAAGCTCCGTCTTGTCAGGGTTAAGCTTCAAATGATTGAAGCTCATCCATTCAGATATGAAAACTAAAGTGGAACAAAACTTAGGAAGGGACTCAGACGGGGAGGAAAGATCAAAAACGAGCTGGAGGTTATCCGCGTAGTTATATACAGAGACCCCCCAGCTCGAGAAGAGAAATAATAAGAGGGTAGATGTAAAGATTGAAAAGAAGGGGGGAAAGAGAAGAGCCTTGGGGAACCCCGCAGGTAACCGAGCGAGGGGGGGCAGAAAAACCAGAAAGGTGGACCGCTTGGGACCTGCCTTGAAGAAAGGACGCGAGCCAAGAAAGGGCAGTGCCCCGTATGCCCGCTGCGCTGACCCGGTCGAGAAAGATGGAATGGTCGACCGTGTCAAACGCAGCGGACAAATCGAGGAGGACCAGAGCTTGGGGGAGATTGGTGTCAGCTTTCCCCTTAAGTTCGTCCAGGACCGCGAGGACCACAGTCTCCGTGGAATGACCTGGGCGAAATCCCGCCTGATGGGAGGCCAGGAGGTGGTTCTCCTCGATATAGGTGGACAAACAAGATTTTACATGGCTTTCAAGGATTTTGCCAAGATAAGGGAGTAAAGAGATAGGCCTGAAATTAGGGAGAAGTGAGGGATCAAGGCCAGTTTTTTTTTAAAATAGGGAGAACTATAGCCGATTTAAAAGGTGAAGGCACAGAACCCAAAGCCAGCGAAGCATTAAGAAGGGCAAGTGGAGGGGCAGGACAACCGGTGAAGAGGGTTCTAAGGATCCGTGCAGGGGCACAGTCCGCCGGGGAGCCAGACTTGACTTGTATAAGCAGGTTGAGAAAGCGATCCAAAGTAATAGATGAAAAATGATCCAAGGAAGCTGGTGTTCCGGAGATCTAGCCGGATAAGAGTCATGCCACGCGTACCTCCGCGATCTTGCCCTCCACCGACGATTGCGAGGCATGGATGGCTTGCAGGATAGCGGACAACTCTGCTGAGGGCGGCGGCTCCTGTTCCGCGCCACCCCCAGGCGCGCCCACCTCCAAGGTAGTGATGCGGTCCATTTTGGTTTGGGTGGCAGGAGCCTTCGACGACCTGTCCGTTCTACCCATGGTAGCACCCCAAGAGCTGTGGCGCCCGGGCCACCTGCAGGTGGGTCACACAGTGGGCAACCGGAGCACCTTCTTGGATGGCTGATCAATCAGCGCCGATGCCCAGTCAAGACCTGCTCGCCGCTGCCCGATATATGCGGCTGACTCTGTTGTCCCAGTCCGAATAGGTCTCTAGGGGCGGGGGGGCCAAGGGGAGGAGGGGAACGGTGAAATGGCTAGGGGCCAGGCCCCAGGGCCACAGGCAGGGCTCGGGAGCCACAGATCGTACAGCTGCGGCAACAAGTCGTCCCGCTTCAAGAGCCAGGAATCCCGGGGGCGGGGCGGCGTGGGGGCCCGCCACCCAGGTCCACCGCCCAGCTCCACAAATACGGACCAACCAGCCCGCACCAGTCAATTCCAAGGGTGAGAACAGTCCATCCGTGTCCACCAAGGCAAAGACAGGGCCCTGGCAGCTCAATTTCAAGCAGCGTGAGAGAGTCCGTCGGGTCAGGCAACAAGGGGGTTCACTCAGGGCAGGCCCCCCCAAACAGTGGTTGCCTGCGCGCGCAGGGGGCCCAATCAACTGTTCCTGGACCCTACCGCGGCCAGGACGCACCCGCTTCAGCACACGTTTCACCCCAGACCTCTCCGCAGCCCCGACCACCCAATGCAGCGACCGTAGCACTGACCAGTCTGCAAGTGGAAGCAAGACACGGGCAGGCTCGATGGCCACATGCGTTGCTCCCGGCTCTGCCCGTCACAGCGCGGCTCCAGGCTCCTAGGGAATATGTGGGTGCACAGTGGATGGAGATGGCCGCCCAGCACAGCATGCAGTGAAAGTCAGTAATGGAGACAGGAGGCGAGGCTCAACAGCGGCCGGAGGCCTGGGCGCCAGCAGCAGTGAGCGAGGCCGCGATGGAGGCAGGGAGCGATAACCAGCAGAGAGCTCAGGGCCACCCCCGCGGCTCCCGCCGCCCGATATGGCGGCCGCGCCGATGATCCCTCCGCGAGTGGGGCCAAAGCTTGGGTACACTCAACCCTGGCGCCGCCCGCCACTGCGCCAGGGCTCTGAGTCCCGAACCCTCGCGACCTGGAAGGAGGCTGCGTCCGATTCCTTCTCCCAGGCCGCCCGTCACCACAAGCAGGAAGGCGGCCAGCGGGGGAGACGAGACACTTTGTTCTGCAGCAGGCCGGGTCCCAGCGGATCCAGGGGGGTGCAGCTTCAGAGAGCCCCTCAGCTCCTGGGGCCGGGCTCTGCCTCCACTGGAGAAGAGTGAAGGTCACGGGCCGGTGGCCACCATTTTGACCAGGAGAGTCGGCAGGCCAGTCCGCAGCTTCAGGGGACCCGATGCGGAGGTTCAAGCTCCTAAACACTCCGTCGGCTCACCATGGCAGGTAAGAAGGGAGATGCGGGTTCCAACGGTTTTCTGTGGCCTGGAATTACAGGCGGATGGTGGAGGGGTACCGGAGCACTCTTAGGGTGCGTCCACCATCTTGGCTTGGCTAGCCACGCCCACACATGTCGATTGTACGTTGTGCTGTATTATGATATTTTTGCATCACGTCTGTATGGTTGCTGTGAGTTGTCAAAGTAAGTTATGCATTTATAACATGCTGTGTTATGTTATATGCTATGGCTTGCTACAGGTATTAAGATGTTTTGAGAGTCACATAAGGCTCTGCGCCACTCAATACTCAGACAGTTTTTTGTGCAGTGCTATGTTATACTATGCTGTCATGGCGTGCTCCTACATTTCAACGCTTCGTCGGGGTAGTAAGCGCTATATAAATAGTTATAATTATTTTATATTAGATTATGTTGTGTTTCTGAGCTGTGGCGTATTGTTTGTGTGAGCTCTTCCAGTGCCTTTCCATGTATCCCAATGTGCGTGTCTTCTAATGTATGTCTCCCAGTGGCCGCATCTCCCCAGCCTTGCAGTCTCTCCTAGTGTCCATGGCACCCCCATCTCTCAGTCTCCTCCGTAATCCATGTTTTGTCAGTGTCTTCCAGAGTCGGTCTCTCACTGCATGCTCAGTATCCCCCATGTGTCCCTTAGTATATATTTCTCTTAGTCTGCATTTGCCTCGTCCCAGTCTTCTGGTATCCCTGCTCCCTTAAGTTTCCCAGTGTCCATGTCTACATTTGACCTGATAATATCAGGATGAAAATGACACTAGAGAGCAAACTATTTACCTGTAAACACCGGTACTGTTTGGTAACGCCTCACCAGCGCTTAAGTTTAAGCTATTGGCATTGTCATTTACTATGCCAATAACTCAAACTCTCGTAAATGCGAGAGCTATTGCATTGCAAATGCTTGTTATCCACTAGTTAAATATTTTTACCAGGTGGAAAATGCATTGTGTATTCAGTATGGGTTTTCGGCAAACCTTTACTTTCCATTTGCTAATTGCATAATTTAATGTAGGGACTTTATTATTTTAAGATATATATTTTTTTAATTTCTTTTATTAGCGCAAGAATATAGATATTCAATATCAACAACCGTACATATTTGTGCCTACAACCCTGAGGCCGGCTTAAAAGGTGTCATGTGCATGTTCTCCAAGTATGCATTCTGCCCTACTCAGGTTGTCTTTATATTAATGGTTTGTTAGGTTGTTGAATCCCTAGGGATATGTTAGACATGTGCATAATGAAAACTTGCATTTTGTATTTTATGTACTAAAAAACTCAACACGTGACTCAGTTGTAACTCACAGAACGCATACTTTGCTGATCGACATCAACGCCACCCTGATGTAGGTCATGCCCGCAAGCCACAGAAAGTTATACCCCCCTCCCAACCGCACCCCCCCATCCGCTCCTATTGCATCAGACAAGTTCTGTACCCAGCGTGCATGCCCTCTGCTGTAGCCCTCAGCCGTCACTCAATTTCTTCCTCATCCTCTGAACTGTCAATATCATCCTCCGGTAATGGGTCGCAAATGTCCCCTCAGTATGTGTTCCAGGGTTGCCAAATTACATTCCATTTACGCGGACTGGCTCTCATTTTGTATACCGCCCTCTCTGTTAACATGAGCATGTCCATATTTCTACTCCATTGCGCCAAGGTGGGGAGCTCGGCCGTCCCACATTTTTGCGCAATGTCCCGTTTAGCTGTCATGAGGCCTATCGTGACCCACAACCTACCATAAAATGTTAAATCAGTAGGCCCCCATACATTAAGCAAGCACACACGTGGGTCTAGTGTTAATGAGGTGTCAAGTGTTTGTGCGATGGTGCGGAGCACCCGCTGCCAATAACACACGAGGCTCGTGCAGCTCCAGAGTGTGTGTATGAAAGTACCTTCCTCGCCGCATCCCCTAAGACAATAAGGGTGATCCGCCCTCTGCAATTTATGTACAGTAGTTCTCGTGTAGTATATCCTATGCAGGATTTTTAACTGTACCAGGCGGAACCTAGCTGATATTCCAGCTTCACGTGGGGAGGCAATAGCTGCGTTCCATTCAGAGTCGTCGAAATCGCCGACATCCTCCACCCATTTATCTTTTAGTTTCCCCAGTGGGTCAGGCATGTTATTAAGCAGCTTGCGGTAGGTTAATGACGTTGCACCCTCTTGCATAAAGTCTGTGAGCAGGCGGTCTTCAAGCGGGGAAGACTCCGGTGGTGTGGTATTCGATGGGATCACTGCCTGGAGGGCATGCCTAATTTGAATGTATCTAAACATTTCAGTGTCCCCTAATTCGTATTGTTCCTGAAGGGATGCAAATGGAATCACCCCCTCTCTGGACCACATGTCTCCCACTGTGGAAATCCCAATGTTGTCCCACTGGGTGAAGCCCTTAGTATGCCTCAAATGTCCCAATGCCTTGGTGTCCCACAGTGGTGTGAGTTTCGTGATGATCCCTTCCCAGTGCAGTTTCGTTTGCGCCTTGTACCATAACTGTACGGTATGCTTGGTGGGTCCTATCAGTTTCGCCGCAGCACCCTTGTGATACAGAGGCGCCAGTAGGGTGTGAGTGCCTAGTTGTGCTCTGTCCGCCTGAAATGCCGGGTCGTCCTGTGGGGCATGTATCCATTGGTTGAGAACCTTGAGTTGGGCCGCCCAGTAGTACAGTTGCACATTAGGCAGTGCAATCCCGCCATCGTACCAGCTCCTGTTGAGCTTCACGTGGGCTATTCGGGCCGGACGATTCCCCCATAGTAAACTCGACATCAGTGCCGTCACCCTCTGAAAGAAGCTGGTGGGTATTAGCGTTGGAGTGTTTTCAAGTATGTACAAAAAGCGCGGCAGTGCCATCATTTTAAATAGCGCTGCTCTGCCTAGCAATGTCAATGGAAGTTCCTTCCAGTGTTGTACGTCATTGCGGAGCCGAACGAGAGGGGTTGTAGATTAAGAGCAACGAAGTCCGTGGCCTCTCGGGTGACATGTATGCCTAGGTATTTAAAGGAATTACCAGCCACCTTCAGAGGGCAAGACTCCGGAAGGGCCGGGATTGGTCCCCTAAGCTCATAAATTGTCGATTTCGACCAATTGATAGTGTAGCCGGACAACCGCCCATGTGAGTTGCATATTGTGAGGAGGTTCGGAAGACTACTTCCCAGGTCCGTGAGGTAAATCAACATATCGTCCGCGTATAAGGACACTCTATCTTCCCAAGTATTATCCCATCTAATCCCCTTCAATAGTGGCGTCTTTCGAATAGTAACTGCCAGCGGCTCTAGGACCAACGCGAAAAGGAGGGGTGAGAGCGGGCATCCCTGTCTAGTTCCCCGCGCCAAACGTATATCACGTGATATGTGTCCATTTGCCACTACTCTTGCCACTGGGTCTTTGTACAATAATCTGATCCATGCGATAAAAGTGGGCCCAAACCCCATGCGGGTGAGTACTGCGAATAGGTAGTTCCATTCCACCATGTCGAACGCCATTTTGGCATCCAAGGACAGTATCGCAGCCGGTTCTGTCAACAGTGGGGTTCTTGCCAACACTCCCTGCACTCTACGAAGATTCAATGCTGTGCTTCTGTGCGGCATAAATCCAGATTGGTCTGGGTGGATTAGCTGAGTTAAGCACGGCATGAGTCTGTTTGCCAATAATTTTGCTAGTATTTTCGCTTCAGGGTTCAGGAGTGAGATAGGCCTATAGGACTTACATTCGTTAGGCGGTTTACCCGGTTTTGGAATGGCCACTATGGTCGCCATCCGTTGGTCTGGGGGCAACGTACCCTTCCCTCTACTCTCCTCGTACATCTGAAGAAGGGGGGCACTCAAGGATTCCGACATCGTTTTAAACCATTCAATGGGCACCCCGTTTGGGCCTAGAGCCTTGCCTGAGTGGAGCGCATTAATAGCCAACTGAATTTCGTCAGTGGTCAAAGCGGCATCAAGGTCTTTTGCCACCTCCTCTGTTAGCGTTGGCAGGGATACCTGATTAAGGGCCTCCCGAGCCTCTTCTTCGGTCACAATTACCGCCGGGGTGTATACCTCGGTAAAGTAATCGGCCAACACGTCGACAATTTCTTCCGGCCTGGTCGTGTACTGTCCCATGTGAGTCTGTAATTTGCAGTATATTCCTGTTACCCCCCTGCTTTCTATCGAGCCATGCCAAGACTTTGCTAGCTTTGTCCCCAATGTCGTATACCCTGTGTTTGGTGGCTGCAATATCAAGCAAGGTTAATCGCCTCTGGTGGTAGTCGAGGCGACGCTGATGCAATTGTAGTGAGTGTAGCGTGTCATCCGATGGATCCGCCATATGGGCAGTGTTGGCCCTTTCTAGGTCCAACTCCAGCTCTAAAGCTTCCCTCCCTTGCGTTCTCTTGTGGTGCGTTATCGCTGCAATGGCTTGTCCTCTGAACACTGTTTTATACGCCTCCCATAGTACTGAAGGTGATTGTACCGAAGACCGATTCTCTTCAAAATAATATCGGGTTGCTTTCTTCAATTCCTTACTAACAGATGGAACCTTAAGATACCCTGGAAAGATTGGATAGATCCTCTTGCGCGTTTTCCCTAAACTAGACATAGTCAAAGTAATTGGTGAATGATCCGTAAACCCCTCCGTTGTATCTGTGCGTCGTCTATGGTAAGGAGACCGCTTCCTAATGTGAGGAAGTAATCTATCCTTGAGAGGCTATTGTGTGTAGCTGAGTAATAGGTGTATTCCAGTTGCTCGGGGTGTAATAGGCGCCACACATCCACCAACCCTTGCGCTTCCAGAAAACTATGAAGCTTACTGGGACCTTCTGTGCGCGCTCGTATCGGGAAACGATCAAGAGTGTTGTGCAGTATTGTGTTAAAGTCTCCCCCAATGATTAAATCCCCGTCAGGGAGACTCAAGAGGAACTTGCCGAGGTCTGGCAGTGCCACGGAATGCAGCGCCGGCGGGATGTAGACCGACACCACATTCAATGGCCTGCCTTCCCACAAGCCGTGAACCGCCGCGAAGCGGCCCTGGTCGTCTGTCTTGGTGGACTTCACTATGTATTGGCAGGATTTTCGTAGCATTATGCCAGTACCGCGGGATCCCGAGGTGAATTCCGCGTGTGCAATCATGCGGTTACCCCTTCTATCCATCGCCCGTGTGGCCGCACCCACTAAGTGTGTCTCCTGTACAAGAACTAGAGCAGGACCCAATCTCTTAATTCCCTGCATAACCAAGCCCCTTTTGATCCTATCGCCCAGTCCTCTAACGTTCAATGACATGATTTGTAGCGGGGCTGTCGGGTGAGGCTATCTATCCTGGCCATGGCGGTGGCTTGTCATGGGGCCCAGTTTGTGTCTCCGGATTCATTCCCTCCTGTATCCCGTGGGAAGAACTGATGTGGGGGCTAGCCCACCGCCTCGTGCATTGGGCATTGTGTCTGATAAGGAGCAAAGCAGGCAGATCGCCAGCATGCCTACTGTCGTGTGCCCGTATGTGAGTCATGTGACGCTGTGTGTTGGTAGTGTCATATTGTATAGTGTGGTTGTGAGTCAAACCCTGAACCCTTAGGACCAACTGATCCCGAACATGAACCATTCCCCTTCCCTTAAACGCCCCCCTCCCTGCCCCCCTGCTACACGGACTCAAAACTGCCCGCCCCCCCAACTTAGCAGA
The DNA here is from genome assembly GCF_964261635.1 of Lissotriton helveticus. Taxonomy (NCBI): domain Eukaryota; kingdom Metazoa; phylum Chordata; class Amphibia; order Caudata; family Salamandridae; genus Lissotriton; species Lissotriton helveticus. The sequence goes on along the minus strand of NC_136065.1, from coordinate 1,255,091,967 downwards.
GTGCATGCCCCATCCCCACAACAGTTTACTTGCGCGCCGGGGTAAAGGACTCTCCGAAGTCAGCGGCCCCTCAGTCTCTTCCCCGGAGGTCCAGCGCCCAGTGTCCAGTGGCGGGCCTTAGGCGTGCTGTACAATGAGACCGACAAAATGTAGAACCTGGAAGTCATTGTTCTTCGTTGTCTTCTTCACCCACGTCTTCTCTTAATGGTGAGCCGCTTTCCGTTCCTCCACCTGACGCTTGGGATTCCTGATGACGTCCGGCGCTACGACCTTTCTGGTGCCGGTTAGATCTCCGAGGGTGTGTGTCCGTACGCCATCCCTCCAGCCATTCTTGCGCGGATTCCGGGGTATCGAAGAACCACGTTCTATTGTCCGCTACAACCCGCAACCTGGCCGGGAAGAGCATTGAATATGGGAGTTCTCTTGCCCTGAGTTCTTTCTTTACTTCGAAAAAGGTTCTTCTCCTGCGTGCGACATCCGCCGTGTAGTCTGGGAAGAAAGCCACAGTGGAGTTCTGAAGTCTAATAGGGGGGGACGACCGTGCTGCCTGCAAGATGGCATCCCGGTCCCGGAAATTGAACAGTCGGGCAACAATTGGTTGTGGGGTCGCCCCCGGTTTAGGTTGGCCACCTGGCACGCGGTGCACCCTCTCCATAGAAAAGAAGGTGGACAGTCCCTTCGGTTTAAGTTCTTTCGTAATCAAGCTTTCAACGTACAAGTCCATGGCTCTCGTGCCTTCCGACTCCGGCACGCCAATAATGCGGATGTTATTTCGTCTAGAGCGCCCTTCCTGCTCGTCGAGTTTCTCACGCAGTACCTTGTTGTCTGTCGCCAACTTCTCTACCGTCTGCTGAAGGTCAGACACATCCTCCACCAGGGATTTTGTTACCACTTCCATGGCGTTTACCTTCTCCGTCATTTTATGGAAGTCGGCCCTGAGCAATGTCATATCGGTGGAAATTGAGCCCACTGTCGTTTGTAAATGTGCCAAGGCCTGCATCACATCGTCCAGCGTCGCCTTCTTGCCTCCTGGTGCATCCGTGGTTTTGCCGGTCGTCCCCGTCCCCGTGGTCGGGGAGGTGGTTGGTTTGTCGCAAGCGTAGCGATCTATTCGGGTCTGCGTGGTGCCAGTCTTTTGCCCCCTCCCCGCCATGGCTGTGGTCTTCACGGTCTTCAAGCACTCCTGACCCAGAGGACCGCCTCAGGCACTCCTCCTGCAATTGTTGTTGTGTGCTGACGTCATTGCCCGAGTTCGTGGTCAGGCAGGGATCTTCACAACCATCCAGGGGGGCATGCGAGCAAAGTTCCGCAGATCCACCAAGCCTCTTTTGTGCCAGGCGAGGTCTACAGGATGATACCCGCTTTACAGTGGTGAATGTTCCCAGCTCTGCTCAGCATGAAGCGTGCCGCCGACTAGTTCCAGCGCAGAGGCTGGATTGACTTGTATGGGGTTGTCTGCGTGCGGCGCTGTGTAGGGGTACCAAACGATCCTTCGCCGCCTAATTTCCAAAGGACGTGTGTTGGCAACGGGCGGGTGGACCCACCCTCTGGGTAAAGCAATGCCGTGCGCGTCGTCGTGCTTCTCGATCCCAAGTTCAGGGTACGCCGCTCCTCAAGTGCGGGCCCTCCGGGTGGTGGATCTCAGCGTGCTGCTGTGTCAAGAGTCCCCCCTGTGTTGCCGTGCGGGACCAGCGCCGGAGGTGTGTCACAGGCCCCTCTGTGACCCTCAAATCTCAGTTCCGCGTATTCGATCTAGGGTCTCGCAGGTTAGTGGTATATTCGGGGGGGGGTGTCTGTCTCCCCAGCGCAACGTGGTCCGGGTTGATGGCCCCACCGGTGGAGTTTAAAGTAGGATGTGGGCGGCTATCACAAACGGCCACCGTGCCCTTTGTCTCGGTGGGCTTGATGTTTCCTCCACCCTTCCGGTGTGCCTCCAGTCGTCTGACCCGTACCCGGCGTGTCCACCCCCCGCAATCACCGCGTCTCACAACGCCGGGGACAGAGCACTCAGTCTGTGTTCGATTTGCGCCTGGTGAGCAGCGACCCCCGTTGTGCGTAATGGCGGCTCCCCTCCACGTTTCGCAAACTTCCCTTTTACCGGGCCGCAGCGCCTGACGCGATTACCGGGGTGAAGGGAGAGGAGAGTAGGCTCTGTTTCTGCGTCTCCGATGCCGATCCGAGTGGAGTTGGTTGGTGCACCCTCCGGATTTCCGCACTCCCTCGATGTGCAGGGGTACTTCCGGCGTGGGTCCCCCGGAGCGGCCTCACTTCCTGTCGGGCACGGTCGTCAGGACAGTCCCCGGCCTGCTTAGTCCCTGTGGGCCTGTCCGCAGCTGCAATGACATTCGGTTTCCAGACGTCGGATTCAGGCACCGCTCGCCGCCGCTTGCACCGCCCGGTCCTGGGCTCTGGTTCCCTCCTGCAGGGCTGGAAAATCGTGTCGGATCGCTTGCCGGATCGTCGGAGAGGCCACCTCAACTACGGAGCCTGTCCCTTATGCTGCCGCCATCATCGGCTGCTAGCCACGCCCCCATTTTAAGATATTTTAAGATATTTTTTACATTCAGTCTTCTCACTGCTTTCCTGCTCAGCGAAGCATCTGCTTTTCAACCGATTGAGCAGTTACAGGACCAAGATTTGATTTAAAAAAAATCATAGTTCATGCCTCTACTTTGATTTTAAATCTCAGGACATCAGGGGCCCTATATATGTAAAGGGCACACTTCCCTTGTTGGCACCCGGCGCACCTTAAAACAGGTGCGCCAGGCGCAAACAAGGAAAGTGTGCCCTATTACATGGACTGCGCTGCCCCCAGGGCATAGCACCTTCCTGTGAAAAATGAAGCAGCTGTTTTAAAACCGCTCCATGTTTTCACAGTGCGTGCGGCAACCCTCCTGCACTTTTAAAGGGGATTAGAGAGCCTCTTGCATGCGGGTGCAGTGAGTGACTGCACCCAACTGCAATGTAAATATTGGGGGGTCCTTGGTACTCCCTTCCCCCCTTCAGTAGGGGTGCACTGGCAATGCACCATCTTTTAGGTCACGCACTATCAGTGCGTCTCCTGAGAGCTTCTTTGCGTCTGTGCCCACGTCTGTAATATGGCGGCGGCGCAGAGGAACATAGGGATTCACTCATTTGCTTGGGGCATGCCCCCATGCAAATGAGGGAACGCCCTCTGAAGATATCGCTGGTGCTTTATGTGTGCCAGCTCTCTCGATATTACAGAAGGGGCCGCACAAGTGCCTGTGGTCACTGCTGTAATACCAAAGTGCCCCGCGGTGTGCAAAACTGGCTCATACGTCCTTTGCGCCCTCGAGCCACTTGTGTGATACGGCCCCAGGTCTATGTACAATTTCTTCCACAGAAAATGTTCTGGTAGTGTGGAGGCTGCTAATAACCATTAGGACAATCAATTTATGTGTTCTTTGAAATAGAATAAAATAATTTCTGTTGAAAAGGGAAAGTTCCCAGTGGAAGCCTCTGCTTTGCCACAACTACATAAAGATGTGTTATCCATATATATGTAAGCCTTAAGTAATTTTGCTCTGCCAATGTTTCTAACATATAGCCAGGTAACCACTCTTACATTCTTATGGCGATCTCATTTGTTTTGATGCCATTTGTAGTCAGCAGTTTTTTTAAGTAAAACCTGTCTGAATCAAAAATATAGTACAGTGCCCCATTGAGTTCTTGTTTATATTGTCAGTATCATGCACATGCGAAGGAGCATGGACCAGCATGCCCACTACACTAGCCAGATCACAAAATTGTTCTGTATTTTAACAATCACTGTATCCATGCACAATCTTATTAAATCAGTTTTTTTCGCAGTCTTGGCTGCATTGGCAACTATTTCCAGCTTGAATCCCTCACCAAAATTATTGGATATATAAAGTGGAAAATGGACAGTACTCCTTTCTAAAATCCAGACTCTTAAGATTTGTGCCAGAGAACTTCTTTGCCTTTCATGATAAAACACTGCACCGAATTCCAAGAGTTAAGAAAAAAGAGTTCCTTTTCATCACACGTGGGTTTCAGAGATGAGGGATTTAGTGCAAAGCATTGATTATTAGTCCACACTCCAGGTCTACAGTAATTTGGTTCACCATGAGAATATTAACTTGCTTAACATTCTCTTCCAAATTAAATTAATATAGACTTAGAGAAGGATATTTCCAAACTATCCGTCCATCAATACATCATATGTACCTCTGGTCCAGCTTCTTTCCCATCTTAATAAGCATTGGCAAAGTCACTAGATTTTTTTTTTTAAATATATGCAATATGCACTAATAGTGTAAAGGTTATACAAGTAAAAAGAAAACAGTGTATGGATAGTGTACATATTTTAGCAAAAACTGTAAAATATTACCTGTCACAAAAAAAATAAAACATATGCCAGGACAGCAAAGATTGGCCTACCGGTTCTCACACTGAAGTGGAGTGATTTTTAAGTGGATATGCATATGTTAACAAGCAAAATGCTGTCACTCACAGTGAAGAGTCCCAATTGCTGTAGTGAGTTGACCAATTTCCCCATGCTGTCTGATCTACCTGGCGGACGGCAAACGTGAATGCTACTTTTTTTTTTTTGTTTAAGACATTTTTATTAGAATTTTCAAATACAAAACAAAGGCCATAAGAAGACATAGTTATCATAAATAGAATAAACAATTGGGCCTATGACATAAAATAAATATATAATTAGAAAGGGATAAAAGAGAAGAAAAGAAAAAGAGAGAAGAAAAGGAGAGAGGAAGAAAGGAAGAAAAGCAAAGAAGAGTGGGAGTAATAGAGAATAGTATTATGAAGAAAAAAGTGTTAACGTATAGGAGGTTTAGAAGAGAGGTAAGTAGTAAAGGGGAGCCAAAGGAGATCAGATTTGATTTTTTAAGAAAGAGAGGAAGAGGAAACCGTAGCAATACGATGTTCATCACAAATAAAGTTCCACCAAGTAAGTAGTGATAATTTGGAATTATCTTTCCAGGATGATAAAATTACGTTCAAAGCTAAAGCAATAAAAAGATCAAACAATTTTGAAACAGAGGATACAATGTTTACATCAGATGCTAAAGATCCTAAAAAAACATGCAATATTGATAAAGGAGCATTGAAATTGAATATTAACTTGCAAACATTCCAAACAGATGTCCAAAAAGATAAAACAGAAGGACATTCATATAATTGATGTTTTAACCTGCCCGTCTCATTAGAACAGGACCAACAAAGTGGGGAGGAGGTTGGAGAAAACTTACAAATGCTAACAGGAGTAATAATAGCTCTATGATAGATAAAATGTAAAGATTGAGTTATACGCGCAGCAGCAGAGACTTTGAACAACTTAGACCACAGTAGTTCCCAGGTTTCAACAGGGAGGGAGATGGACAAATCATTTTCCCATGCAGTTTCAATAGTAGAATTAGGACGATCAGTAACATTAGATGACAATAATTTATATACTAAAGCAGCTTTAGGTCTGTGGGTAGAAAATAAAGGATAAAGGGGAGAGGAAGGGGTTAAAGATGGTGAGTCAGGTGGGAGTGTAAAAGTAGCTAAATAAGATTGTATGGTATTTACAATGATATTATATTCGTTTAAAAAGGAGTCAGGCAATTGATAACATATGTGTAATTCATGAAAGGGGATAACAGAATAATTATGGAGAAATTGATAAACAAAAAAGATATCCATTCCCTTCCAATATTTGTAGTAAAAAGATTTGCCCTTATATTTAAGAAATGTATTATACCATACGCTACAAAAAAGAAAACACTGGAGAGGAGACAAATCTTTAGAAAAAGTATTATAAAGTAAAGCTTGGGAGTATTTCAAAACGGGGTGTTTGGACAAAAAGGTACAATTTGACATAAAAATAATATGTTGAAAGGAAAAATCTTTTAATAATGAACGTTCAAAAAGTATCCATCTGGGGGATAGGAATGTCCAGAAAATCATAGGCTAATGAAAAAGATTGTTTAATCAAAAAAGCTGAGTGATATACCTTAAAATTAGGAAAGCGGACCCCGCCTTCATTCGTAGGCCAAATAAGTTTGTTTAGTGCAATACGAGGGTGTTTATTATTCCACAAGAATTTTATACAAATAGAATTTATTCGGGAGAAATATACGTTGGGGGATTTTAATAGGAAGCATGGACAATATATATAGTACATGAGGAGTAAGCATCATCTTAATAGAGTCCAATCTACCCCACCATGAAAGAAATAAGGGAGACCATAAGAGGAGAAGTGATTGGAGTTTCTTCATTAATGCATTAAATGTATATTTAATAGTATCATTTAGGGTTGGCAAGAACCAAATGCCAAGGTACTTGATTTTAGAGGGACACCAAGTGAAGTTAGTATCACTAAACATAAATTGGAAGCAAATTGAGTTTAAGGGTAAAACTTCAGTTTTGGATACATTAAGTTTATACCCAGAGATAGAAGAATAGAGTTGGACTTCATTCATAAAATGTGGGAGGGATTCAACAGGATTAGACATATAAACCAAAATATCGTCTGCATAGGCAGATATTTTAGTTTCAATAGAGGCAAGTTTAAAGCCATTAATCAAAGAGTTAACCCGAATACGTTCTAAGAATGGTTCAAGGCAAAGGATAAATAATAAAGGGGAAAGAGGGCGACCTTGTCTAGTACCTCTAGTTAAAGAAAAAAAATTGGAGAAATGATTATTAACAAAGATACTGGCCCGTGGGCATGAATATAAAAGTTTAACATAGGAGATAAAAGAGGGTCCAAAACCAAAACATCGGAGAGTTTGAAACATGAATTGCCAATTAATATGGTCAAATGCTTCTTCAGCGTCTAAGGATAGAGCTGCAAGGGGGTCTTTATATTTTTTGCCATGGGAGATAATATTAGTAAACATTCGAGCATTATCCAATGCTAATCGGCCTTTCACAAAACCGACTTGATCAGTTTTGAACAATAGAGGAATGATTTTATCAAGGCGGGGCGCAAGAATTTTAGCAAAAATCTTACAATCATAATTAATTAGTGATATGGGGCGATAATTTTTACAATAGGAATGGTCTTCATCAGGTTTGGGAATAACAACTATTAAGGCATCCATGAACGATCCAGAAGCTCTGGCATCAGCAATAAAGGAGTTAAAAAGTTTGGGGGCAAAAATTGAATTAAAAGTAGAATAAAACTCCACGGGTAAGCCATCAGGACTAGGTGTCTTTGATTTTTTTAGGGAGGAGATGGCAGTGATAACTTCCTGAAGAGTAATATCTTTCTCTAATGCTTCAAATTCATCAGGGAGAGATGGTCGAGAGGGGAGAGCTGAGAAAAAGCTGTTTAAATTTTGAGTAGAGGACAGTGTGTCATCCGCATAAAGAGTCTGATAATATGTATGAAAGACTTCAGCAATCTCTTCATCCGATGAGACAAGTTTGTTAGTAGATTCGTTAAGGATAGGACCAACAGTTTTACGTTCAGATTTAATTTTTAAGTAGTCTGCTAACATCTTACCCGCTTTATTTTATCCTCCATGATATTTAGATTTGATCTTAAGCAAAATGTTACATGCGTCAGTTGTTGCTAATTTATTAAGTTCAGTTTTTGCAGATATTAAGTCATGAAGGGCATCGGTAGATCTAGAGGAAAAATATTTATGCTCTAATCCTTTAATATTACGCAATTGGTCCTCATACTTGTTTCTTGTGGCCTTCTTCTTTTTTGAGACATAAGAAATGGTGAAGGCACGGAGAGCAGCTTTAAAAGCATCCCAGTTATTAGATACAGAGGTATCTAATGGGTTATTACAAATAAAAAATTCATTGACAAATGTAGTGACTTCTTTAATAAATGCTGAATCAGACAATAAGAAAGTGTTACATTTCCAACAATTAAATTTGGAAGGTCTAAAACAGCATAAACGGGTGCGTGGTCTGAAATAAAAATGGATCCAATTTCAGATTTGTGAATAGAGGGAAGTAGGGACTTACTAACCAAAATGTAATCAATCCTAGAACGAGTATGATGCATATTTGAAAAGAAAGTATATTCAAGTAAATCAGGATTACAGGTTTTCCAAACATCATATAATGGACGAGAGGCAATGGCCGATTGGAAGGATTTATGAGATTTATCAGGTTGAAATTTACATTTGGACAATCTGTCAGAAAAAGGGTCTAACCGATGGTTAAAGTCACCAGCGACAATAATATTAGGACAATCAATTGTGGAAAGAAGAATTTTGATGTCGTTCCAAAATTTGGGATCAGGTCTAACAGGGCCGTATATATTTAACAAAAATGTTTTATTGTGAATTACAATCTTAGCCATTACCCAACAACCATCATCATCATTTTGAGTTGCTACAATTTGAATAGATAAAGCTTTATGAAACAATATGGCAACACCCGCTTTTTTGTTGGACACAGGAGAAAAAACAACTTGGCCTACCCATTGTCTTTTCAACTTTAGCGATTCCACATCTGTACAATGAGTTTCTTGAAGGAAAGCAATTTGAGAATTAAGTTTAGATAAGTGTGACAGTACCTTTTGTCGTTTAACTGGATTTCGAAGACCCCGGACGTTCCACATATCAAAGTTACACATAATGGAGGGTTGGGAGGACGGGAGACAAATGGAGTAGATACACTTCAAGGAGGAGACTACAAAAAAGAATATACCAAACAAAAATTTTACATGAGGACAAATCATCGAAAAAAAAAACACAATACTAGAATACATAAACTCTAAAACACTAACAAGAGACATTGATGAATATGTAGAAGAAAAAAGAAACTTTTTAGAGAAGTAACAGTAAACAAATGCGGGAACAACGGAGAGGAACATAAGAAAGAAGGGAAAGAGAGAGGAGGAAAGGGAAAGAAGACAGAAAACAAGAAGGAAGAAGAAGCAAGTGAACAGATCAAGGCAAAACAGCCAGGTCTGCAGAGGAAAGAAAAACTGAAGCAATGGGAGCATAGTGACGCCAAAAGGACACGGACCCCAATATGCAATAAAAAAGGAGGGAAAGAGAAAAAGAAATGGAAGATGAACCTCATGGAGTGAGAAGAAGAACATAGTAATAGATGATCATGTTATAAACATATGAAGCAGAATTAACAAATTAGTCTGAGAGAGGGAAAGAGTTAAATGGTAGTATCCATTCCAGCAGGTGAAACATTTTGCAAATATCGGCTAAGTTTCCGTGGATCATCAAAGGAGCGTGTGCGACCATTGTGGGTAATCTTGCAAAAACAAGGATGGAGGATTCCGTATTGGATATTCAACCGTCTCATTTGAGGACGTAGAGGCAGAAATTCTTTGAGACGAGCATTCGTTGCGTTTGAGAGATCTTGAGATAAGTAGATGTTGTGACCAGACCAAACGAGACGTCGTTTAAGCTTAACAGCCTTCAATACCTACATCAACTCTGTAAATTCAAGAAACAGCATGATGATGCCTCGTGGTTTCATGGCATTAGGATTAAGGCGACCTAAGCGGTGAGCTCTTTGTATGTTGAGAGGATTTGTCGTAGGTTGAAACTCTAATAGTTCTGGAAGGAATTTCTGTAGAAAAGATACCATATCCGAACCTTCAATAGTTTCTGAAAGACCATAAAGGCGTAGGTTTTTTCTACGATTACGATTTTCAAGGTCCTCAGTATGGAGCTTCAGGGTATGAATTTCTTGTTCTAATTGAGGAATTTTTGAAGAGACGTCCTGAATGTCGCTGACACGTTGTTCCAGATCAAGTACTTTACCTTCCATTACTGCCCATCTTTCCTCAATTTGTCTCAGCTTTTCATTGGTCGCGGACATAAAAGGTTGGAGGCCTTGTACTTCGTCCAAAATAGAGTCCAGGACAGGATTTTGAGATGAGAGAATGGGAGAAGGAGGGTCATTTTTCTGTCTCCTATTTTTTGTCCCAGATGAAGACGATTTGGCATTATGCAGATCATGCGCCATGTTGAGAGTGCACAGGGAAGTACGTAAAAAGATAAGGGTGCGCTGTCGTAGTAAAAGCAAGGGTGTCTCAGATAGAAGGCATATTCCTCCAAGATGCACAAAAAAGATCAATGTACCACAAAGAGTAGCACTAAAAATTTGCCAGTAGCATATCAGGTCCTAGAAAGCTGGAAAATGTTTATGAGCACCTTAAGTAAAAAATGTGTCTGGTGAACGATATGGTGTCACATAAAAGTACAATATTCAGTATTATAGCAAATTAAATTGCATTTGGATGAGATATGCTGTGTCAAATACTTGAGATTTTGTGGCGCACCCGAAGGTGATTAGTCGCAGTAATCACCATATGTAAAAATATGAGGAATTATGAAAAAATAGTAAGTCTCTCAGGCATATAAGATTCAGAAATAAATAGAGGCAGTTCAGGATGGACTATATACTATCTCCAGAAAAAGGAGCAACAGTTGAAATGCAGCAACATAGTAAAAGGAGATTCCAGTGTTGAGACCTAAAATGGCGTCCGTTCTCAGTAAAATGAGGAAACAGTGCTAGCTGACCAAAAAAGGAAGAGAGACTGCGCTTTAAGCCACTACCAGGTAATGAGAATGAAGTAGAGGGGCAACGCAGTAATTATATAGGTAAAAAGGCATACCGGCATGAAGTGAGGATTGCTGAGTGAAACGCGGGCTCAGCGGCTCAAAATGGCGGCCGCCCGCGTCCACAACACCGCGAAAACGCCGGCAACAAAAAGGTACAGCTAGCAGGGAGAAACACAGCCAGCGAAGCATTCCTGATGTGCACTACATCGTGCGCGGCAGATTCCTGGTGTTCGCAGCCCTCCAGCTGTCGTATGCGGCTCGAAGATGAATTCAGAGACCCGCGGTATCGCGGAGCTCACTCGGGATCCGCCATTTCCTTTAGACGTGCAAGCCATGCTCCCCCGTGAATGATACTTGAACAAACTACTGGGTGAGGTGGGCTGACTAAAATCCCTTGCATGTACGTATTTACACATTTGTTTTTATTATGGATTTCTTGTGGCCACATCTAGCAAGACAGCTAAACCTCAGACCTTAAAATGACCTTGATTATAGAGCCTATTCAAGAATCCAAGATGTTGTCCCTGAAAACAACCTGCCTAAAAAGCGAAGGTAAGTCTATATGCACCGGTTCCAGAATGCTTGTTTCCGGTCCAGGGAAGACTTGGCTTGGCAATTCAGGCTGAATTGTTCTCATGAGGAACAGGGTCAAGACTGATTAGCATATTGCTGGGCCTGAACTGGGGTGGCGAAGTGAGCTAAAGAATGATGATGGATTCAACCCAGATCTGTGACTCGGGGTGAGTCTCTGAGAAGTTTCAGCACTCCGTCCATCATCTCCTTGTGTTTGGTATGCTACAGTTATCTCTGGAATCTGAAGCCAGCACCTTTGTACATGCCACTTTCCTTTTTTGTTAAAGAGTAATACAGATTTTATTATTTGAATTTGTAAATTAAGATGTTATAGCATTCTTTCTAATACAGTGGATTGTGAGTTTACAAATGCAGCATCCAGTTGTAAGGCACTTGTTCCTAAATCATTAGAATTTGATCGTGTCCAGAGTCTTGTCTTTGTGGTTTTATTTGGGCTCAGTCTGTAATATAACTCATTTGTAGTGCTAGTCCCAACCTCGTTTTCTCTTATTGAGGGTCTAAAATATAGGTTTTCCCACTTAGCATGTGATATGTAGTGTATATGCTTACAGAATACTTCATAACGCAATGGATCATTGGGTGATCACTCCTTTTTTACTGGACCTAAACATAGCATAAGCAGAACTGTCTCCAAATATACTGCGGTAACAAGGAGCCTACGCTCTGTAATACCTACGAGTGATGAACCTTTGTTGTGGCAAGTCGATCTGGATATCGTTCTTAGAATGTGGGCCCTACAATAATGGACAAAGAACAGAGCTAAGCGCCTATTTTATGCGCCTTCAAGGCAGAAAGTGAATCCATTTAACCAGATCTTTCTATGTCAATGTTCTGTTTTCAGATAGTACAGCCAGGAAACAATTGCCTCTTTCTGTTTCCGACCTGTGCTGTTATAAACACTGAGAAATATCGGGTTAGATAAATTCACTGGTAGCTTTGAGTTTTCTAAAATATTTAACAACTACTATGCTTTTTTACCAACTAATAGCATTGCTGATTTTAGCACACTAGGTCCAGTGCTGAGATAGTGGGAATGGAAGTGAATTGATGTGCATCACATTTAAATGGCATTCTAGAAAAAAAACAATTGGTGCTCTTCTTTTCTTATGCAAAAGCCATGGTCACAGTCTGCATTCAAACAATTATCTTGGCCACCTCATGGCAGTGGCATGCATTCGTCATGTCTGAGCCCATGCTAACGGTGTTCTTGCTGGCTGTGCATAGAGTCCTTTAGGTTCTGGAACAAATCATATGGCTAGCAGTTTTTTAACCTAATGACTCCTATAGTTAGTAGAGTTTATCAATGGAAGCAGTTGTGTGGCATTACACACCTTGGTCTACACTGAACTTTGACTCACTTTGAAGTGAAATAGCTACGAGTGCCTATGTGTTTCTTAATACACATTTTATCTCAGTCCTTTGAATGGTTATCTGTCCCACATCTAGACCCTACAGCACATTTGCTCAAAAAGAGTTACAGTCCTGATGGCAATCAACATCTGGGTGTTCGCCCCCCCACGACAATCCTAATTTCCGAACCGACCACTGGCTCATGGGACGAGGGGGCTACAACAGGGCTTTGTACACCAACCCCCGTAGGCTTAACTTGACAGGTCTCACAGCTCGCACTGTGGGAATATGGCATAAAGTTACTAGGAGACTGGGGTGGCGGAACCCCTTAACAAAGGCAACTCCGTTATGGGTACCAGATATCCTGGGCTGCCTCAGTAGATGCCCCGGGTTCGATAAGTGGGACACTATCGGTATCTCTGTAGTTGGGGATCTGTGGGTGAAGGGGAAACTGGTCACATTCTCAGACCTCCAAACTAAATATCACCTTGCACCCTCTGAGATGTTTAGATATCTCCAAATCAGGCATGCAGTCTCCATGGCCTTACCAAAGGAAACGTCTCTCCCTGACTCCTCCCCACTGGAGGACCAGCTTATATTAGATCCGTTGGAACATAAAGCTATCTTCCTGACAATTAAAAAACTGGTAAATAATCGTACTGATCCTATGCATAAATTACGCACAAATTGGGAGTCTGATTTGGGTGATATAGATGACGAAGATTGGAGGCACGCCCTCTCCTCTCCTAAGGAGGTAGCAATCCCCATGTGTCTCCGCCTCATACAACTTAAAGTACTCCACCGGGTTTATTTTGATGTTAAATTGATGTTCCGACTGCAGAGGCGACCAGATCCACTCTGTCTTAGACACTGCGACCAAGTTGGCACTTTCATACACATTTTATGGGAATGTCCACACATACGAAGTTACTGGGATAGGGTAACACGCCAAATGGCTAAGACATGTGATAAGCCCCTGCATCCTTCTCCTAAACTCTGCCTCCCTAACATATGGAAGGCTACCAACCTCTCTCAGATGGAACAGGCGTGGTGGGTGATCGCAAAGTGTAATGTAGCACAGAAGTGGGGACAGGACACCAGCCCGTGAGTAACAGTGGGCGAAAGATATGGACTGTGCTATGATAGCTGAGAAAACGATCTTCAAGGGAAGGGGATGCCCCAAGGAATGGGACCATAAATGGGGAAACTGGAACAAATACAGAGGGGACATCAGCATCTCCCCAATAGTGGAGATGCGACGGGAGATATTGGGCCCCCTATTCCGGCGATATGACACGTGGGTGATTGTGAGACTCTGAAGTAGCACCCCAAAATGACACAAACATCTCTGATTCCCATAGGTTTTGTGGGAAAGGGCTGGGGGACCACATGGGGATAACATACAGATGGGGTATTTTACACGATGTATGTACTGTTTTGCTAACAGTGTCTTGCTTTCTTTTATGAACATACCAATACGACTGCATATTACTGTACCAATGCCTGTTTTCGTTAATAAAAACAGTTAAAAAATTAAAACATTTTTAAAAAGAGTTACAGTTGAACAGATTTCAAGTACTACACCTTTGCGTTTTTGCGCTGCTGTTTTTAGCTTTGTGGAACAATAAAGATGACTTAAAAGAAGACAGTGATTCACAATGCAGACTACGCGTCTTTAACTTATCTTGGACATTAGCGCTAACAAGGGGTGTAAGAAAGTGCCTTTTTGTATGATCACCCCCACTTTTTGCTGCAAATGCTGATGGTTAAGACTTTGATAGTGCACTGGAGTCCGCTGCCCAAACCCCAGTGCCTGTGCTCTCTTCTAAAACCTGTTAAGTTCAACTTGGTAATCGCAAATTGGCAATACATTTACCCCCTTATAAGTCCTTAGTATATGGTACAAGGGGTATCAATGGCATTGATGGTTAAGGGGTGCCTAGGACTGCAGCACGAGTTTGTGCCATCCTGGGTGACCCATACAACCTACCGGCAGCATGCCTGCCATTGCAGACTGCAGAAGCAATGCAAACTGCTCCAACTCGACTGTGCCCTCAACATGTGTGGCACAGGCACTTACACTGCCTTTAATGTATGTAAGGCACCCCTAAGGAAGGCTTCCTCAGCTCAGGAGGCAGGATGCATAATATTTAAGGTCTGGACATGTAAGCCTATATGTCCCTATGGTGGTGTTCCCCATTGGAAACCAGTGTATGTGTTAGAGGCTCATAGGATAACATGGGTTGCCAGCCAGGTACTCTCGAGATTGGAAGCTCCTTGATGGCACCACTAAGTATACATCATGTTTGGTATCAGACAATGTGCCTTCTCACCCCTGACATGATTCCCGTGCCCTGGGTGACCTGACATGCACCCAGAGTGCATCTTGGAGGTTATCCCCTGGTTGCTCCCAGCTTTACTGTGCTTTTCTGTGCCTACTGCCACTAAGACAGGATTCTGACCTCCTGCTAGGCAGTGTGATCACTCCCAGGAGTCCGGGACAAATGCTGGGCAGGAAAGAGGTCACACCTCCCTTCGCCCCAGATGGCACGTCAGAGCGGTGAGCTTCAAAGGCTAGGCCACCTTTGATATGCATCTGAGCTGTATCCCTGAGGAGAAAAGAGCCCTCCCTGTGCCCCAGGCGTGCTTGCACGCAGGCAAGGCACTAAATTAGCTATGCAGGAGGTGTACACCCCAGGTAGTGTGGCCACTCCTTTAGGGTGGGCAGCCTGGTCTGTACACCTAAAATTGAATTCTGCCATCTTTAGGATGCCAGAAATAGTGGGTTCTGGGTAGAAAAGGTGACCTACATCACTGGTTCTAAAGAATCGCTGCCCATTGGGCCCTCCGAAGGATCGCCCAAATCCAGGTGGTCCAGTGCATTGTGGGAGTTGTAGTCTTGCCTGCCTGAAGTCTCAGGCTCTTACGCTAATCACTTGGACCCAAAGCTTTTCGGTATGCTTACCGCTGCCAAGGATTGTTGGTCACCAGTCTGGTAACCGACCCCTACACTCGACGCTGCAGCTACAAAGAACCACGTACAACCATCATCCAAACTCAGCAGCAGTGCAACTGCTCTGTTTTTGCATTTTGTTTCTCGCAGCACTGTGTTAGCGGCAAAATCAGCACCACCCCCAGCTCCCGTTCAGCACGAAGGACAGCCAGAACAAATTCTCACCCGGACTCCACAGGCTAGGTAAACTTGATACGACTGTTGTGGCCTGGTCCTGGGGTCCACATGACATCACACCTATAAGGATTCCGAATAACTCGAGCTGCAAGTCGCCGATTGTCTCTAGTGGATTTTGCCAATGGTCACAATGTTATTTTGTCTGTGTATTTTGCTGCACTTATTTAATATTGCCTAACAAATCTATAACTCTCGTTATATGTATGATATCCTGTTTCATTTTGGTGTCAAAATTGAGATAAAAATACACTCTATTTTTATAAATTGGTGTCCGCTTTCTCTTGAGTTGTGGCAATAGCTTATCGTCCATGTTGGTATTGTGAAATGTTGAACACATGTTCCTCTAGTTAAGGCTGACTGCTGTTTGCCACTCTACCAGGACTGAGATCAGGCTTTATTAGTGTGAATCCAAGGACCATGTTTGGGGTATTGTAATGGTAAGGCCACCCAGACATGCCACATAATATTCCACTTTCCTACAAGGGGTAAGTGGTAGTTGCTCGATATTACCGTTCACTACATTCATGGTGTTGTGCCCTTTTGGAAGTGTCTCTTTGAGAAGTAAGAGCTTCAGAGCATGATCCTTTAGGTGTAGGACAAAAGAAAAAGGTAGCGTTGTTTTCCCATGAGAGCCTGAACTACATAAGCCGAAATCCCCTAAAATTACTTTTAAACAGTACAAGTTTTTAGACTAACTGGCATGGGGAGTTATTGAAGGCATGTGATGAACAATATATTGCATTCAGCACTGGCCTTGCAGAGAGGGACATTATTGGTGCACTTTTTGCATGGGAAACCTCAAAAGGACAAGTACTCACAATGATGGACGGATGACCTTGATGTATTTTGGGGTACATATTGCCTCTGCAACTAGGGCCAGAAGGACACCGCCTGGCTTTAATCTATTCCAACCTTAAATTGTTTTTATCAATTCAAAATGCTCAATGCGATGAATACAAATTAAATAGCAGTTGAAGCACATACTGTTAGAAAAGAATAAGTCATTAGCCTAAAAATACCCATCAGGGCATTTTAGTATTGAAGTTTAACAAACTGAATGCAGGAGCTTTCCATACTATGAGTTCACATACATTTCAAATACAACTGGTAGATTACCCCAGAACACATCTTTCCAATAGCTGTTGAGCTCTCTGTCACAATTATTACGAGTGGCTTTCATACGAGCTCGTGGAAACTACTCGCATACTTTTAATAAAAGAGAAAAAAACATATTACACTATATAATTATTCTTATCATTCCACCAAGTTCCTGTTAATATATTAGTTCATTCACGTTACCTTGTGATACACCACTCTTGGACTAAATCTGTATCTTTTCCCTTTCAAAATACTGTGCATCTCATTTCTTCTGCGTGGATTAGCTATGCAATCAGTGTATGGATACACATTGCACGGCACTGAATAGGTGTAAGGTAACATCACTGCAAAAACATATCTATTTTTTGGAATATGGGATCACTCATAATTGCACTCTTTCCCAAAAGAAAACTCTTACAAGAAATTATATTTACGTAATTGCATTGAAGATCGTTCTCCGACACATCACAGTTCATAAATATAACTTGTTGCTGATCACCTGTGAAAGGTCATACTCACCTTTTTCCCAACAAATAGATCCATGTCAACGCAATGGTTATAGTCCTTTGAAGAACATGAATAACTCTGGCAGAAATAAGGCCGAGTTTTCAATGTAAAATATCGGAAACAGAATCCAGACTTTTTTTCTGTTTTGCACTACAGGATAGGCCTTTGATACTCATTTGTTCCCCAAAATCTAGTTATACTTGTGTTAGGCCCTATTGTGAATACATTTGATGTAATTAGACAAACCATACAAATTGAAGGCCAATGGTCCCAAATTTTGGTGTATTCCTTGCATCTGTATCTATGTAAATTAATGAAGCAAGGTTCTATTGGTGCAGTTAGAGTGTTCTCCAATATTCCTTCCGTAAAATTAATTGATCTTAGTAGTGCAAAGTACGGATGATCAGTACTTGCCTGCAATGACGTTTTACTAGGAAACATTCTTGAAATTTAATTTTTGACGGAGCAAGTATAAACTGAAGTCAAAGCTTAATTGTGAAAATGGCATATAAATGTGTAAGAATTTATATAGGCATTAACTAGACTGATTTGCAATGTGGGTCTTTGAGACATTACAGGCAGTAAAAGCAGAGTCCGACCAATCAGTCATGTTGATATTCAATTTGTTGAACTACAGTGCTTGCATTTTCTTAGGCAACACTTTAGCCTAGTGGCTGCCTTGAAATTATACTCACATGATGTAAAATGCAGAAGATGCTAGAACAGAAGAAAGCTCTGCAAGGCAGTGCACACAAAGCTCAACCTCTGTAGCTCCCCATGTATTGTACATTAAAATGGTTGTGTTTGAATTTTCAAAACAATGATTAAAATGTGTATTTTTGTAAAGTTGTTAAAGGATACTATTTTTTTTTCAATCAAATACACAGTGAACGTTAATTGTTTTTTGTTTTTATAATAGCAGGCGTGCTTCCAGGATCAACCGCAACATCAAGCAACATTAAAAGAGAAGGGGAGTCATTCTCCATGGATTGTCTGTATCCTTTTAGAAGAGAAAGCATCACAAGTGACAAAAGTAAGTAAGAAGATCCTATCTCATTAGTTTAAACAAGCACTCCAGTGTATCTGGAATCAGGCATGGAGATGAAATCTCTTCTGGGATCAGGTATGGAGATGAAATCTCTTCCCTACATCATGGCACTGTCTTCTTTATTATCTTACTCCTATTTTCAGTAAGTAATGTCCAGGGTTAGTAAATGTCCAGGAAACGGGCAACCTCATTAGTCCATGAAAAAAGCACTATTCAGTTTCTTCTTTGAACTTCAGTAAAAATATTCTTGTTCCCCTTCCAGATCGTTTTCTTCTAAATGTACCTCTCTGTTGCAAACGTTTTGTTTGGACCTTATCCTGAATAATATTTTTCCATTTTCTTGTGAAACATTCTTGTTTGGCTCTTATGCTGGGCACTAATTTATCATTTTCTTGGTGAAAATATTATTTTATAAATGATCTATGTAAATGTATATTAAGTTTGCCCTTTGTGACAGATATTTTGAGTTCTTTTCTGTCTTAGATCATGCGTTGGAGCCAGAGACTGCAGATTTCAGAACTGCAGATCAATCCAAGCATTTTACAGTATGAGAGTACTACCAGTAACAGTGAATCCATTTTATATTATTTAGCTTGAGCTAGTTTTGAGTGTTTCCAGGAAATTAAACGTTTTCTTTATGAACTTTCCTGTCCTTGCTTGTTAGTGGCTTAATTCATCCGGTTTTCTTTAGCCCATGCCTATGCAAACCTCTTCCCTTCTCAGTCTTCCTTCTAGACCCCACATATCTATTAATCACCAAGGCAGACAAGACTTAACTCGGTTCACTTTGGCACTGTTGGGCGATTGGGTCAAATGTAGGGTGCTATTACACAAATTGAGGACACTCCGATGTCACTGTACATACTGTAGGTCAACTCACATTTAGCGGCCTATTTACAAAATGCATTTTGTAGTATGTAAAGTTGTACAGCAGTACTACTCACATACTACAAAATGCTGTCTACAATCGTATGGGCATAGACCTCCACCTCTCCTCGCTTTTCTGTGCAGAGATTTCCACCAAAGTGGTTGAGATTGCTGCACACGTAAGTATACAATGAAGTAGTAAACATGGGAAGGACCAGGGGTGTGGTGGAGTGATTGGGAACATCTACTCCTAATCGGGGAGGCTTAGGGAAATGTAATCAAGGGTTAAGGAGGGACAGGCTAATACAAACACACACACAGACACAGACTCCTTAAGGTACTACAACCCTAAATTTGTCAAAACAGTTGGAAATGCACTCCCGCACAACCTTGAAGAAAGTAGAGTGCCACACAAGGCCATGCACAGGAACTGTATAATATATATATGTGTCTATCTCTCTGAGAACCATTACATTCAGGATTTCATCAAAGAGATACAAAGGCACTGCAGTCATTGCTTGCAAATGAAAGTTGTTTATTACTGCTGATACAAGACAAGCAAGGACAAAGTGCTTTGGCTGTTGCAGCCGTATTATTGGTCACCATCTTAGATGAAATGAATATTTACAGTTCATACCACATGGTCACACATGAACATGGAAAAATACTTAACAGATGTTCACAGGTGTATTCAGCAAGAAATTATTATGACTAAATTCTCTGAGAATATTCCACTCATCATTTTGCTATCGGCTAATAGAGCCATATTATACCCAACTGCTATCCAGCATAAACATAAAGTAAATACTCATCGTTAGTACACAGAACCCGTAGGTTTGATTTCATGTCTTAATACAATACACAAACTTAATGGAGAAACTAATAGTTATGCCAGATGTAGGCAATTTTCTTAATCAAGACTGAGAAATACATTTTGTATAAAAGGGTGTATGATGAACAATTCAGTTCGTTATGTGAAAACATAACCATTCCCTGCTCCAGCATGGAGCGCCCCATTATGCCCTGTGAGGGCTTTTTATTTAAATGTTTTCTATCCTGGTGGTGCTCCTAGAAGGGGCAGTGGCACTACCAACCATTTTTCTAATGTTGAGGGCTCGGGGAGGGGGGCATTGTAGGACATCCAGCAGCCTCCCAACAATTCTTTTTTTTTTAAAACAGTAAGTCTCCTGAGTGATTAATTTCATGAGCCCAGGAGAGCTTACCATATTTTTCTAAAGGTGTCCTAGCTGGAGCTCTGTGCTCTTCAGCTGGAGTGCAGGGCCCTCTCGTGGTTATGAATGAATTTTCTGGACTGACATTTTTTAAAATATAGAATCAGAGACAAGTTAGTTCTTTTTTTAATAAACCTTAAACTTTTTTTAAGACGTTCACTTTTGTGTGAATTAATGAAATTTATATTTGATTATAATTATTGGTGATTTTATTTTACAAAGATGATAGGCCTGCTTTGTATATGTTGGCATGCTCACCCCTTGATAAAGCCAACATACCAACGCTGTATCTTTTGGTTTTGAGGCCCTTTGACAAAGTCAGTAAATCAGCCTTACTTAAAATAACTCCATTTATATTGGATTATCACATAGTCACATATATATTCACCGAAAAAACAAAGGTTATAGATATGTTATAGTTGGGTTTAGATTTACACACAAAACCACAGAAATTCAGCAGTTTTGGTTATCTCAAGTAATTATAACTTGTGCCCTAAGATAAATAAACTATAACACACACTCCCGACATGCACAGTTTTCTCATCAATAATTTCACTGCAATGTTGCAGTCATATGATCAATGATGTCATAGAAGATGTCATAAGTGATGTCATATGTGGGTTAATAAGTAGTGCGTGGCAATGTCACGAGTTATAGTTACTTGAGATAACTATAACTGCTGAATTTCTATAGTTTTGTGTGTATGTAAAATCTGAACCTAACTATGACGTCCCTGTAACCTTTGTTTTTTTCAGTGAATTTTTATGTTTTAAAAAAAAAATCTATTTCCTTACTATAATGTCTCTGTAACCTTTGGTGTTTTCAGTGACTTTCTACATTTTTAATGCTATTTCATAACTATAACATCGCTGTAACATTTGGTTTTATATTTAATTTCACTTTTTTTATAATATAAATTGTGCTACGATTTGACCCATAATTTCAATTTACTAATACACATTTTCACAAATTCATAAACTCATTTTATTCACACATTCATTCTTATTATATATTTTAGAATGAAACATTTTAAAATTAAGTTATGGGTACTTATGTAGTCTTTCTTTAAATGCAAATCTTTCTTTTGTTTGTAAATTAACTTTATGGATCCTGAGATCTGTCGCAAATCCTCAGATAAATAGGGAGTCTTCTGGTTATATTGCGGACATTCAATTCTAAAACAAGAACACATTTAATACAAACATATGCTATTGCAATTTCTTTAGTGTATTACTGTCTGTGTGTGAGTTCCTCTTTGGGTGTGTAAGTGGCTATATGGGTGTGTGGGTGTATACGTGTGTGTGTGTGTATGTGTGTGTGTGTGTG
This sequence comes from Lissotriton helveticus, assembly GCF_964261635.1. Lineage (NCBI taxonomy): Eukaryota > Metazoa > Chordata > Amphibia > Caudata > Salamandridae > Lissotriton > Lissotriton helveticus. The sequence continues at coordinate 1,255,070,208 of NC_136065.1, read as the reverse complement.
TGGCTCTGTGGTTGTTTGAGTAGGGGTGTATGAATGGTTGTGAGAGTCGTTGTAGGAGTGTGTAAGAGGTAGTGTGTGGTTGTGTGGATGTTAGAGTAAGTGTGTGTGTAGCTGTGTGGGTGGGAGTGATTTTGTGGGTCTGTGAGTAGGTGTATGAGTAGCTGTAAAGGTCTGAGTGGTTGTGTGGGTGTGTAAGTGGGTGTGTGAGTGGGTGTGTGGGTCTGTGAGTGGTTTTGTGGGTCTGTGAATAGGCATGTGAGTGGCTGTATGGGTGTGTGAATGAATGCGTGGTTGTATGGGTATGTAAGAGGTTGTGTGAGTGGGTGAGTAAGGGGTTGTGTGGGTCTGTGAGTGCCACCTTGCGGCTGCGACGAAAAGTCTCCGCAAGATTTGGCACACTTTTTATTTATCTGCCCATTTTACCTTGTACCAAGGAAATTATATTTAAAACCAATCCTCAAACAACTGAATTTTGCACAAATCCGCCCAGCTCTTTATTACCTTCAATTACTAAGCCGAGATTGCATTTTATTTGTATGTAGCTTTTTAAAACTTGCAATCAAATTTAGGGCAAGTATGGAGGGGTAATCGCGTTGTGTTGAGAGAATTACTTTTATACCAATCATATATATTTATACATTTTTACTGTATATTCTGCCTGTGATCTTTTCACTTTAAGTGATTCTTAGTAATATATGAATTTTATGTGTTAATTGTAAATTTACTGGAATGTACTTTTATGGATGTTACTATGAACATTCGAATAAAGTTCTTTTGACTTTGGGTCTGTGAGTGGTTTTGTGGGTCTGTGAAGGGGTGTGTGAGTAATTGTGTGAGAATCTGCGGATGTTTTTGGGTAATTTCTTGCCCATCAGGGGCCCCTCACAGACCCCTCCATCAGTCCCAAGGGCAGGATACCGCTACCATTCTATCACTTTTACATTTTATTGTCCCTCCCAAGGATGTGTCCTCGCACAAAATATCAAGTGCAACTATCTTCTCAGGTTGCAGCCAGCCAATCACAGTATTGCTAATCTATGGCAGATCCATGGCTCAAGATATACGTGGATCGTTTTACTTTAACAACTCCAAAACAACTGAACGGATTTACACCAAATTACACAAAGCACTCTTTCTGGACCAAGACCCAGCGTCTGCCAAATTTAGTATAATTCCGTTCAGATTGTAGTTGTGTCTAAAATCCCTATGGGAAACTGCCTGGGGAAAACCGATTTGGGACCCCCCTTTTTCTTAGCCCACTTTCCTTTTTATTTAGGCTTTGAGTTACAGTGAAAAGATGACGGATGATCTTATTGCATAATTCATTCAGTTTCTAAAAGTGATCAGGATCAAGGATCCCAGTTTTCATTTCCTACCGATTTAATACATAAATACAAATGGAAAATGAAGAAATGTTGTCTTCTTTTGAGTGTCTCTCATTCTAGTCAAACATGACAGGTAGGCCAGGAGCTATATATAGTGACGGTATGGGTAGTTTAAAAATATATCTTTTTCGTGTATGGCTGCTTGCAGTACATTTGTCATTTTTTCAGGGTAATGTACTGTTTGATTTTATTAGATCATTTAACACTCTAAAGCCTAAGTGACATCAAAGTGAAAGTTACATTCATCGGTTAAATAAACGTGGAAATATACTAATCGCAATACTATTTTTTGTAACTTACCAATTAATCAAAAACAATGTATACCAATAACATGAGAAAAACACGCATTAAGAAAGGCTTGGATTATAAGTGAAAGAGCCTTTCATAGAATACTGAGTTTTTTTATGTCTTATTGTGGATGAGCGAGTGGGCAAATGCAAGTATGAGTCAATGGGGGTTTGGGGTGACAAACATTGCCAGGAAGCAATGAGATGCTAGAGCACACATGTGTATTTTACACAATTGAATACATGCGTTTCAGGCCAGGATACATGTGCCTCCAACTAGCTCCACTGCTTCTGCTACACCATGGCCACTTGAGAAACAATGATGGGCCTAATCACAAGGCTAAACTTACACTTGCAGATTTACTCGTGTGTAAATCTACTCCTGTACCTAGATGTAAGTCTACACTTTTTTGCTATTCCCCATTTCCCCTTAGATATATCTTTACATTGTGACTTCTTGATCTGAATCCTGTATGCAGTGTTTCTTGAACTAGCTATGCTTATGTTTTAGTAAAATCAATAAATAAATAAATAGATAAAAATCTAGTGTCTCTTAAAGATTTATAAATGGTGGGATGAAGATTTTACATTGTTTTGCCTTAGATGAACTAGTCAACAAAGGAATGATCATGTAATTTGTAGATGCTCATGCAGGTAACATATCATTTTTGTAAAACACATATACACAGTGTATCACATGCATTGAAATTTGTTAGGAGCAATATAGAGTTACAAAATCTGAAGAGAATACAGCTTCAAGAGCCACATATGCATTAGAGTGGCCATTAACCTATCTTCAGGAAACTGATATGTAGCCTGAACGATAGCTAACTATGGGGTCCATTAGGATGGCGGATGGAGCGCCACCGCCATGCAGGCGTGGCGATCCATCCGCCATCCTTGCCCGTCCGCCACCTTTCTTCCCCCCGCCATATTACAATGGCAGGGGGACCGTGGCGGAGGGGAAAACCGTCTGTTGCTTTTCCGACACGGTCGCCTTGCGACCCCAGCGGAAAAGGCCTGATATGGTGGCGGTATCTATCAGACACCGCCAGCCATATTAGGATGGCCTGGGAGGAATGCCTTTCCATGGCGGCAATGCCGCCACGAAAAGGCATACGGATCCTGCTTTGGGGGCCCGTTGCGGGCCCCCAGGGGGAAGGGTGGGGTGGGGGTTGCACATGAGGGGTACCTATGGTACCCCCCTCCGTTTCACAGCACAACATGGCAGGCACCGCGCGGTGCCTGTCATGTTGTGCTGTGAAACGCACAACAAGCATTTTTCACATTGCGGCGGCCGGTGCTTTAAGCACCGGCCACCGCAATGTTAAAAATGCGGGATGCACCCTCCACTGGGGCGGGTGCATCCTAATTGGGGGCATGGTTCCTCCGCCCTTGTGGCGGACGGTACCTACCCCCGACAGGATGGCGAACGGACTTTGTCCCACCGCCATCCTAATGGACCCCTATGTCCTTACTGAGAGTACACAGCAATGATCTATAGTTTGTTTTGTGCCCAGGTCTGATTACTGTGACTAACACACTGTTGTGTCACTTTATCGTGCGAGTGTTGCCAAAATTGAAGTGTAGTCTATACACAGCTGCAATATAATTGCATTTTGGATTTTAGTCAACATTTCAGTTTTCTACAACTAAATACAATGTTAAGTACAACTGATTTTACTTTCTAAAATAGGTTACCCATATCACAGTGTTGAAGAAGAGGCACGGTTGAGCAATATTCCCAACACAGAAAGGGAAGAAAGCAACATCAGTCACACCTCGGGTAGGTTACAAACAATTTACGGTCAGTTGTGACTGTAAAGAGCATTGCAACAAGTTAATTTTACAAATGTTTATGCACTGTTAGTTTATTGATATTGAACAGTGATTAAAAGCTCTAAATCTAACTCTTGTCTGCTCTCTGCTTGAAGTTACGCTTTCAAGTAGACCACTTTTTTTTAATGACATTCTAGATTTTTCAAAATGTTGATTTTGGATGCAAGAATATTGACTCAGTATAACACAATTAGAGTTAGTTATTACCACAGTGAATAGAGAAAAGGCAACTTATACAAAGGAATATAAAGCACATGTGGAATGTAAGTGCACCACTTGTAATCTGAAGGTTAACTTAAGACATCTAGGAATTCACCCATATGCAGTTTATATGAGACTCTGGCTCTGATTCAGAGTATGAAGATGAATTCTGATCACTGAACAAAAGGGCGCTGTAAACTAATGGTCACACTTTGTCTGTATTTTTTACCCTTACAAATTTCGCTAAATTAAACCCGCCAAAATTCATCGGAGAAAATGTATGTGATAAAGCCAAAACATGTAGCTTTTAGTGCATTATGTACCTAATCGACCTCTTATGTCTCATTTTACCTTATCAAACGTGTAATATAATGCAGTTACCACTCTCGGTAAATATTTCACCATGGAGTTTCTGCATTTACTGGATGGGATGGATACTACCCACTATCCCGACATACTTTGAACTTGGGCCATAGTGATCACGATTCATGACTAAATCATCAGGTCACACCTAATACCCTTTGCGGTGAAACAGCATCTGCCAAGGACAATCCAATTCATGTTGTTTGATGTCAAACTCCAGTTAGTTCCCTATCATTGCTAGGCCTACTGTCAAAGACCCTCAACTATTTAGTAAACTGAATCATCATTTCAACCATTCAAACTCCATATAAAGCTTCTGCTTTATCTGTGTAATATCTCCAAAAATGCCATTATCCAAATGTACTTCAGACTTAAACTCTCAGACATATAGTAGTGTAGTTCCTATATTCCCAATAGGCTCTGCGCATTGGAATAATTTATCCTATAGATTTGACGTAGGACTTATGTCGACTAGGTCTCTATCGAGTATATTAGACTTAATTGTGAGTGCCAGCTAGCTCAGAGGTCACTAGAAACGTTCTTGAATAAACAAGAAGGGATTATTTTCTGACAACCGCATAAACATGACAACTTTGGTTCCTCAATAATAAAACTGATCTTCAGAGTCGTGGAAACAATAGATAGATATTTTACTCAATCAATCGTGCATGCTTCATTTCATCAGAGGTGCAGAGAAATGGATAGTTGGGCGTTTTCAATAAAAGGGTTTATTGAACAGTCTTCTTTCTCATGCAAGTAAAGTGAACTGCTACAATCGTAATACTGGTTTCAAAGTATAATGCATACAGTAAGAAGAGTATTACGAAATAATACTATAAAAGCATTGTATGGTTTCTAAACCATAGATAAATACATACATAAATAACAAAGGCTAAAAAGAACTCAACTGGAGCTTCTAAAATACGCCTACCGCAATGTACTTAACCTAAGTCTAGTACGCGGGAAGAAGTAAGTGAGGTGTAGCATAGGTTTAGTTTTTCTTTGCCAAGAATCAAACCAAGATTTCTCCTAGGGTCTTATCAGCTCCGTACCTTGGTTTTAGAATGACGGAGGTCTGGTATCTCTGTCTCGTACTCGATTTCCCAACACCCCACTTGGAAACACTGGAGCTGGATTCTCGCCAGGAGAAATGCAGCCTCTTGATCAGTGCGTCAGCTGGAGGTTCGGCTTCCTTCGGCACTTGCTGTAAAGAGCTGCGTCAGGCAAGTAGATAGTCGAACTGCTCCGAACCACCATGTGTTTACTAGGGCAAGTGTAGGCATATTTATACCTGGAAGGTGCCTAGTTTGACCTAAACTCTGACATAATAACGTCATCAAAGAACCCCAAGGGAATGGTAGTTCTTTGAAAACTCCATGAATTCTTGGACAAATCAATATTCAAGCAAGGGGATGTCCCTGACTGCAGAAGCTGAGTTTTCCAAGAAATCATTGTGGCTTTTTGGAACGAGTGGAAGTAGCCATGCCTGTATTTTAACTGCATGGGTTATGTCTAAATATGGTTATGATTTCTATGCCTATTTAAGGGCAATCTGAATTATACCTTAATGATGGCATGAATCGATAAATTTCGCTCGGATCCTAAAACGCTATACAACAATATGTTACATATAAAATAGAAAAAAATCGAATCCCTTTCCAACTCCGGCACATAACTGATACCCTACAAAATTAAAACCAAAAAATACAGGAATCATAATTCTCTTTGCAAAATCGAAATTTCTTAAGTTACAGTTGTTTATGCTGTCATTTGATTAAAGAACTGTTCATAACTCCAACCGCCACACAACCTGATTAGATATGCTTTGCTGGCAAAACCGAGACAGTGAGCTTACTCGAAATTATAGCCAAAATAGTCCTCTATCCATCCTACTCATGAGTTCTGGACATGCAGCAAAAAATCAGCAATTTATCCAGGATTGGCAAATGCATGGAGCCCTAACACTACATCCATCACTCTACTCAAATCATGGTTTGATACATTTGGCCTAGTGTAAATCACCATTATTAACTCCTTACTCAGCCCAAGTGCCTTCTCTGATGCTCTGGACAAGTCCTACCGTATGTAAAAATTATCACTAGAATGCAGCAATCTGAGCAACTGTAGCCCCATTTCTAGTATTTGTTCTTGGGCAATGCAAAAGCATAATATAAGAACTTAAAACACACACAGCACAACTATTGTATTCATCATTACTTTTAACACGATTGCATTCCTTCTTGTATTCTTACTTCTATGTTCTGTGCCGGGGTTCCATGGATGGGCGGTTGGTGGGATTACTGAGCTTGAGAACCTGGAGTAGAGTGGTTGTTTAAGCTGTCCTCTTTCTACCCAAATAATACTTCTCACCATTCACCTGATGTTATTGTGATGATTATATCCATTCTATGTGAGTGATAATTAGGCTCTTTCCCACGTTCAAGTTCTGAGATTGTAATCTTTCATATAGTACATGAGGTCTCCACATTTTAGACAATGATGAAGCCTGCATCATTGTACTGGTGGACAATTCACAAGGTCTTGGTATAACGGGTGATAGGTTCTACGGAATATTTTATGTGTTTACATATTTGGGGCAGGATCTTGGGCTTTCTAACAGAAAAGCAATGAGTCCACGATGAAGGAGAGTTGAAGGGAATGAGGAAGAGTGGGTGAATTCAGAATGGAGCAGCAAAGAGGCAAGGAGAAAATGCATAGGCTTAGACATGAGAAACAGGCAAAGAAGTTGGAGAAAGAGAGTGTGTTTGTGTTTAAGAGAGAAAGCATAAGCATTCAGAACCACAAACACGAGAGAAGCATCTAAATTTAAGAAGTGAAACAGTCACACAGAGAGACAGCGTAAGAGCTAGATCAAGCACTGATGTTAAGGTACAGTAATGACTGGAGGATGGAGTCTGAGAAAGCCAAACGGTTTCCATTACAACTAGTCCCCACCTGTTTCGTGTTCTACAAAAGTCTGCATTTCATTAGAGCGAAAAGACTGTTTTGGTGCTATCCTGGTGAGAGATTGTTCCTCACTGGGAAAATCCCTGTGTTTTCATGGCAGGACCTGAAGATTCTACACTGATGAGCTCAATTGGCATTAACGAAGAGGGAGAGACTTACCCCCTTGATGTCCAGGAATGTAGAAAGAGAGCACGCATTAACAGTATTTCAGGTGAGCAATCAAACTTTATTCAGAATCACATCAATATGAAAAGCAATATTAAAACAGCAAGACATTTGTGAAACCTATTGTTTCTCTTTTCTTGTCTTTATTATGTTACTCGCTTCTAAAGGATACACTTCTGTCTGTTGTAGACCTGTTCTTTTAAAGGCAGCTAACATGACCTTTCTATGTAATACTATGGAAGGTTAAGTGAGTGAAGGGCTGGTGCTTATTACACATACTTCTGGAAACGTATCACTACTTCTCGGAATGCCAAAACAACCGTAGAGATAGAGAAGTATTCCCATCTCCACAGTAGAGTGCCTTGACTGCCATACAGATTGGCTGGTTAAGCACTCAGTATCCATCCTTCTCACCTTTTAGAGGAGAGTTAAAACTGTTTAATGTTAATATCAAAAACCACTAGTTTCCATGATGATATGGAATAATCAGGAGGGAATAAAGTAACGTGTGGCATTAGCTGAACACTAAACTTGCATACCTCATCCACAGATATGTCAGGTCCCTTCTACCTTTGATCACTCAAAAGAATAGTGCAGCCTTGGCATACAGGTCCACATATATCATAAAGGGTGCATTCAGTGAGTAGATGACATTGCCTCTGCCCTCCATTGCAAGAAACGCCCATTATGATGAGGACACGTATGCATGGCAGCTTTCAGAGGAAGGAAGAGTGCTTCATCGACACATTTGAAAGCTGCAGTCCGATACTGCTAAACTGTTGCTAGATCAAGTGCTCCCTAACCTCTTCTGTGTCCCAATCTTACCAACAACAAGGTGATTATCTCCAATGATACCCTCTTGTAAGTTTTGTAGTTCAACCTTCCTCTTATGAACTCTCTTCGTCAAAGCAGTGTTCGCAAGTGATATGATACAGCAGCTTTTAAATACCAGGTGTGAACTTTAAATAGGTACTTTACTACAAATTGGCACAATTGAAGTCTTATAGGAAACAAAATTAGGTGACCATGTTTCAGTGGGACAATAATTGTGAATATTTGTACTGGTATAAAGTGACATGAGAACCCCAATGTTCTCACAGACCATCACCAGGACGAAACTGAATTATTTGTACAGTGAATGCAAAAATGGAAGCCCTACTTCACCAGGGCCTCTGTATATGTGTCCACTATGGTGCTTAACAATGATTCAGTCTCTGTTGCATAGTGCATATCAATGCTTGGTTTAAGTAATGGACAACATTTCAAAACACACAATGCTTGGTGATAACCTGACTAGTACACTCCAGTCACACCTACAAATACCAGTCAGCAACAAACAACCAAAGCCCAACCTTTCAAAAAGATGGCATGGTTATTATCCCTCTAAAAAATACAATTCATGAACAATGCAGGGCCCTGCAGCAAGTAAGACCAACAAAAATGGTAAACAAGAGTCCATAGACACAATACTGTGTCATGGATATAAAAAGTAACAGAAATAGAAAATAACAGATGGCCTAAAAGTATAAGTTCCTTGTTGAATTAAGTTAATACACTTAAAGATCAAATGAAGATCAAGAAGACCGACAGAAAGAGCAATGGGTTTCTCAGTTGTAATGAAGGATGGTATGTATCGAGGTACGGTGCCTCTTCATAAAACAATCACTGAAATGTTCCCAACATTGATCGTACATAGAGCCCACTGTTCAGATCTCTGGGTGAGAGTTGTAATCTTCAACAATGTTATGCTAACTCTGCATCTGTCCTAGCCCCAGTAAATTCTCTGGTGTGAAAAGGGTGCAGTCCAAGGGTAAAATTCTAAAGAATTGGGGTATATTCCAAAATCAGATTGACCCTCCACTCAGGAAATGAAAACACTCATCTGGCTGAGAACCTTTTCTCTGCAGAAAGCAATACAGTAGTGACAATCGATGCAAGGGACCTTTTCCTTTCCTTCTGGCTTCTCAAAACACATTATCAAAGTGTAGAATTCCACCACAAAAACAGACTGGTGTAAGAAATCATCCTTTATAAATAGGATCAATCAGCATGGCTCATTTAGCTAAAAAGGACTTCTCATTTAGTCTTTTTGAATACGCGCATTCTGTGACTCACTCACAAGATGAACCTATGGACGTGCTTTGAACTCCACACAGACTAAATGTTTCTTTCAGGTGCACCAGAGGACCATAATGACAGCATACAAATACCGGATTTTACTGTTAACTAGTAGCCTAAATGATTAAATATTTTTGTTTTCTAAGTTTACATTTCACAGGTGTAATTCACTTGTGAGTTTCATGTAGAGGGCATATGCTGTTGAAATGAAATACTTATTGCCCTGTTGAAAGTGCCTTATGCACGGACTCGATAACAACATTTCTTTTCTTTTTCTAAGTCACCTTATTACAAATACATTTTCAAGTGTCATCCCGTAACACAAATTGTTTGTGAGTATCATGAGAACTACATGTCCGTGTTACCTTCTCACTCTCTCCACAATCAAACCAATGGAGGGTGGAAGATGCAGGGCTTATGCTGAAAGTATTACGGTTGTCCTCTAGCCAAAATGATAGTTTTCCCAAACCATGTTGAGGTGTGTCAACATCAGGGTTTCTAACTTTGGAGCCTTAGCTTGCTATGCCATCAGATAACCCATGATTTTCACTTAGGCAGACAGTGATAATGCTACTTTTAGCTTATTAAGGGGCCACCTCCTGGAGCTGTGAGGTTACATTCACTGCTGCCTCTGCTGATAGCACTGACCAATTCTTTAATTACTCAACGGGTTTTCATTATTGATTCTAACTGTGGCGTTCCCATTTATTAGTTACTCTCTCATGCAGACCACTTCCTGGGGCTGTGAGGCTATATTGATTGTTTCCTCACCAAGGATGCATTTATAACCAATATGGTGTTACTCTATGTTTGAGGCATATGAGCTGTAGATCATATGTGTTAGCATAGATCGCCATCTGGTGTTGGGCTTGAATGTTTGCAATTAGTTTTTTTCCGAAGAAGTCTTTGTAGTCACGAGGTAGGTGACTCCTCCTTTCGGTGATCGTGCGCATGGGCATCGACTCCATCCTTAGATTATTTTCTCCGCCATCAGGTTCGGATGTGTATTGCTGCGCTCCGGTTCGGTATCGTTTTGCACTCCTTTGATGCGCAATCCACTACCCTCGGCGGTATTATCTTCGCGGTTTCCTATTCGTCGCGTATCGTCCAAACCGTGAAAACCTTTGATCGGGAACTTCGAGGCAGGCCGTCTGGCCTACCGGTGCCGACCATGCAAGCAGTCGATGGAATGGACTCAGTTCAAGCTATGTCCTGGTTGTCGTGCTAAATTTCCACGCACCGACTTGCACGAGGTCTGCAACCTGTGCCTATCCCCGGAACATGAAGAAACATCCTGCGAAGCATGTCGATCATTCCGATCGAAGAAGACCATCCATGATCGTCGGGCTTGACGCCACGAGATACAACGTGGCAGTGACTCCGTACCGGGCATCTTTGCCGACGAACCGGAACACAGTCCTGCCACAGAAGCCGAAGAAGAGGAAGAACTGATCTCCGTGTCCGAAGCCGACTTCGACATGGAAGAAGACCTGAATGTCACTCTGGCACAACGGACTGTGAGTACAGACCCCCATGTGCCCACTCAGGCTGAGGAAAAGGCTTCGGTATCACACTCGGGTTCCGGTCGACATCGTGAAAAATGTTTCATATGCCCCGCCGCCCGGCTATGAAACACAAGCCTTCCGGCTCGGGCTCGAGCCGATCCCAGGCCGTTGCTGAGCCAACACCTTCGGCACCGAAACATAGGGACAAACATGGGCCTCTTTCCACGTTGTTGGTACCGAGGACATCTTCCACACTGAAAATCTCAGAGCCGAAACCCTCTAAACCAAAAGAGCCTGAACAGAAGTCGTCCAAGCCGAAAACCTCGGAGCCGAAACGCTCCTCACCTAAAATCTCGGAGCCGACAACCTTCGTGCCGAAAAGTTCAGAGCTGAAACTCACCACTCCGAAGGCTCCACAGCCTAAACCGGCTAAAAGTAAAGAACCCGATTCCAAACACTCTGCACCCTAAGATTCCAAACACTCTTCACCCAAAGACAATAAACAAAAATCTTTAATGCCGAAATCCACTCAGAAAGGAACAGGCACTCCTTCAAAGAACTTCCATCTGAAGAACCACCTCTGCATGTAGAAAAGTCAGCCCACATCGCACCCGATGCCCAGGCTGCTGGTGCAGGGCGACTCTTAGTTCCTATCTTGAATAATTACCAAATGAAGAGACAGGCACTGGAAGCAGGAAGACAAAGGAAAAAGGTTTATTTCTCATGAGGAGAGCATGTCATTTGGGACACTCGCATAGTGTCTTCGGGAGGTGCTCTAACAAGTTTCTCTGAGGCTTCGTCTTTTATACACAGGTTTATGACACACACATCCTTCATTACAATCAAGACATTGTGAAGTGTGAAGATATTCCAACACGTGGCTACAGTAGGGGCCCTTATCCTCCATACAATAGGAGGGGGCTGTCACGCAGCTGAGTGTTCTGCTGATTCCTTTGGAATGTGTGCGCCTGATCGAATCTCAGGGGGTGGGGTGGTCATGATCAATAGTGGCTACTTTCAAGAGAGGCGAGTGCATACAGTAGTGGGCAATAAACTGTATCCTCAGGCTAAGGGATGACCAGCGGTCCATGTGGACAATTAGGTTCAGAGGAAGAGGTCATCAAAGGAGGGGTATTCATGGAGGGAAAGGAGGTGTTGGTCAGGCGCGGGGTGTGATTCTCAGAGGCAGAGTTATAGGGGAGGGCTCATGACTTGTGCATGTGAGAGCGGGGGGGGCGGTCAGGGTGCATGGGGGAAGCTTGCAGGGTCAGGGAAGGGGCGCTGGTGGTCGATCGCAAGCTGAGAGACCATGGTACCTAAAATGGCTGTCGTGTACGTGTGTGCATGGGTCTATGCTAGCGGGATAACACAGTCAGTGTTTTAGCGATATCCGTTCTGCTTACAACAAGGGGTACTGTGAACACAAATGAACGCCGCTTATGTACATACACATTGCTATTTTCAACAGTCGCCGCTTTTTTACATAAGCGAGTTCAATTTCTACATAGTCGATGCGATAGGCAGAATGCACTACATGTCAGTTTACATTTGTTGGGTTCTTCATACAAGCCTAGAGATCGGCATAATATTTAGTCGGAGTCAAGAAAAGAGGTTCCGAAACATTACAGAATCAAGTTCAGACTTTTTCTCCGATGACATTAATTAAGAGTAATCTGATACCTTCGGGTCTTATCAGTACTTTGGGAAGCTAGATACATGGGTGACCGACGAAACATTTTTATAAGCAATAAAAATTGAGGGAGGAATGCAATTCGATGTAAACAACTAGTCAAGGGGTGGGTAGAAAGTTCAGGAAGGGGGGGGTCTTAGTGAAAAATGTCTTTTTCAACGACGAGCCACCACTGGTAGACTTTGGTAGTCCGTTTTCTTTTCGTTGGCGCTTTTGAGCACCGGCGGTGGAGCTATAAGTCCAGCTCGGAATCATCCTTACGCGTTGCAGGGTGCGATCAGTCCTCTGCTGTTAGATCACAGTCCTGTTTCCTAACTCATTTTCTTAGGGGTGCCTCATGCTGGGCACCTGCGTGTCTTTCTTTTTCCGTGGCAAAATCCCATTCCATAGTCAAAAGTTTATATGAAAGAGTTTGTTGAATAATCGAGGGAAGAGAGGGCGGAGTGGGGCCAGATCTTCGAACACACCAAGAGACCAAGGGAGCAAAGGACAAACGAGCAGGCAAGCCCAACAGTCGGACTCAAAAGGGGACGGGGACTTCAGGCACGAGTGGGTCAGCAAGTCGAGGGCTTCAAGGTAGCCCTTCATTCTTTCATCTGCCGAGTTTGAAAGTTATGCCTCGTCCCGCGTCTCGTTGCTCTGCGGCTCCACCTTTGGTCGTCACACGTGCTCCATGATCTGTGGCCAGGCTGTGCGTTACGTCCAGCTCCTCTCCTCCGGTGATTATATCTTTGAATGGGTAGAAAACAAGTTTTAGAAAAACTGGCAGGAGAAGACATTTATACATCTCAATTCCGTCCCCAATCCTATGTAGGTGGGGGATAAGTTCATCGGTCACAGTCAGAAGTCGTCACTTATGGAGTCTGTAGAAAGGCATTGCTTATTGAATTCATAGACCTGCTTAGCGTTCATTCGCGACATATGATGAGAGAAGTTGGACTTTTATACACAGTGTATTACATCAAATTCAAATTCGAGTCCTTATGTAGAGACTCGTCCTTCCCTTTAACCCAAGTATCGACCATCTTACATCTCCCTTCGGGGTCGGCTAACTCTTGTAAGTGGGGCGTTATCGTCATGAAGAAGGGGGAGGGGGTGAACGTAAAACATGCTCTTCTTGGGGAGTGAACGTTAATCAAGGTCATCAATTTCGCTTTCGAGGGTAGATGACATGAAGCTGGGGTTAATCGGGGGAAACGGGGACGCTTTGGACAGGGAGCTGGGGTCGATCGGGAGAAGTGGGGTACTCTGGACATCCACCCTTTAGTGCAGAGGAGCGAAGTAATCTGTGCATTGGGAATTGCATTTTTAGCGAACTGAGAAACAGGAGGCCATTGACGTTATAGTCCCCCTATAAAGGCCAGATTAGGGGACGTTAGTCGTCTGACCCGTCCTTTCTTTCATGACCAACTCGGGTTCTATTGTTTTGCAGAAAGGAGAGGTAGTAATATGGCAAGTTACAGTCGTTTTAGTTCCTGTCAATTTTTCCAAACACCTTTGTGCTCGAGGAAACCCAATTAGGTGTTGTGCCGGGAGGGGCACAACGTTACCATTACAAGAAAAGAGGGAACCGGGGGGTTTTTAGAGAGCGAGAGAGAGAGAGAGAGAGAGAGAGAGAGAGAGGGAGAGAGAGAGAGAGAGAGAGAGAGAGAGGGAGAGAGAGAGAGTGAGGGAGAGAGAGAGAGAGAGAGAGAGAGAGAGAGAGAGAGAAAGAGAGAGAGATCGCACTCTAAATGGTCCATTCTGTACACGCAGACGTGTACAATAATGGGCCATCCAGTGCACACAGAACAACAGGGATTAAGTACTACGGAAATACAGACAGAGGGATGACGTAGATCCATGCATCACGTATACACAAACTCAGGCGGAGAAGACAGTACATGTATTATGTACGAAAATCCAAGACAAAACATAAAACAGTTATTGGCCAAAATTATCCCTTTCTGTATGCTGTGCATTCTTAGCATCCTAAGCTCTTTTTACCTTTTTCTTCTCTTTTAACCGTCGGCTGCCCTTACTGGTGGCTTTGATTGTACACACTTATGCCTTTGGCAATTGGTCAGGAACTAACCTGGTCGGGCTAATGCTCACGGTGGTATTTTCGAGTCATTTTAGCAAACGGTGTTTCCAGGCTGAGACAATAGTCGGTGTCAGTTGGAGAATAATGGGGCAGCTTTGGTATGTCTATGAGGATGCGAAAAAGGAGGTAGTAGGTCTTTAAGTGTCGGCAATATCCTTAGTCCTCCCGTCGGAGGGTACTTGTGTAATCCTTACCTCGGAATTTTCCTTAAACTTTCCCTATTTAGTTAAGTGTGGAGGGTTTAATCATGTGCGCACATTAGTTTAGATTGTATTATTCGGAGTGCATGGGCACCATAATTGGACGCCTTTTTCCCGTCTCTTCGTCCGTTAGATCACCATTTTCTTTTTCTCGTATTTTTAACCGATGTTCCAAAGTGACTTGCAGAAAAGAGGGAAAAAGAAGGGGGCGGGGGCAGCATTTAAGAATACATCAGTGCGCATAAACCCGAAAAGGCTTTTACTTACTACATACGCGGTCTATCTCCCCGGAACGCAGTTCTTGCCAATTCGGCATTTAAGCCCAGATGAACCTTTTAGTGTGCGAGAGATGATTATCGGAAGCCGGTGGATAGCATAGGTCACCCAAGTGTGGTATTACGGATCGTATGTAGGGAGGCCAGATGGCACTCCTTTGGAGCGACTTAGGGGCATTTTAGCACAATTTTTCTGATACAGGTAGCATATAAAGTATAGACTGAATTCCAGGGTCTTTTTAGCGGTTGCTTTAGGCCGTACGAAGATGTGCAAAGTACATACAACAAAAACCTGTTCCATTCATTTTTGCAGTATCTCTGCGTACTATACCTTTTAATCCTTAAACAGTGGTCATTTATTCGAAACTTACTAATTCACACGTGACAACTACGTTTGCTTTTTCCAGAAAATCTTTAATAAGAATGTCGGTGCATAAATATGGGCTTACAACCCCGTGGGCCGGCCACGGAGCAGGCTGGAACTGTTATATGTGGGGATACTTATTAGAGGAAAACTTTAATGGAGTCGGTGGTCGTTTATTTCATAATCTAAAAGTGCGACAAGTGCAACAAAATCATGTCGAGACTTCAGTGTGAGCGAGTGTCATGAGTGTTGGGTTTCCAACTTTCAATAATCATGATGCGCCAAACTTAACAACAATTCATTGTCCGAATGTTCAATTAATACCCATCTGATGTCAATTTACTGTCTGAACACATAATCAGTACCCACCCAATATCAATTCATTGTCCGAACATATAGCCAGTACCCATCCCATATCAATTCATTTCCCGAACTGACAGTACACATCCTGAATCAATTAATTGTCCGAACATATAATTAGTACACATCCTATATCAATTCGTGTGGTTAAAAAAAAAACCTTCATACATATCTCATGACACCAGGGCTGAACAATCGGGGTACAACAAGGAGTTGAAAGTTTCATTTGCATCGGCGCCATTTTGGGTGCGGTCAGGCAGAACCAGGCATAGTCTAAATTTCTAATAACTCGTGGTTGGCCCAGAGCTTCTTTTGGCAGTCCAAAAGTTCCGTTAAAGGGCAAAAGAAAGGATCGGTGGTCTGAACCATCAATCAAAAGGGGAGGGAGGCAACAATGTTCCTACCGGGTCATACTGTGCTTTCACCGGAACTGATCCGAACTGTAGTCTGCAGGATTCTAGTCATTCAAACTGAGGCTGGCGACAGCATGGAGGCGCCGACGTCCTGCGGCTACGTTTCCATCGTTCCGTGGGCAATCATGGCAGTCATTCCCCATCGGGGGTATCTGCGGGGGTCGGGGACTCCCGCGGCTCCTCTAGAATCTTCAAGGTCGTGGAGAACTATGATGGTGGAGTCAACAAGTGACCGGGCCATTCCTTCATGCTGGGCCGGCTCTTGCCAGGTCGATCGCCATTTTGAGAGTTCGGCAGCTACCGGCGATCACGGGGTCAAATGAGCGGACGGGCTCCAACCTGCCGGGCGAGGTGTTGCAGCATCGCCACAGTGGAAGAACCCTTTTCCGGGCGCCTGGAGCGCTGAGGGTGCAGCTGGGAAGCCTCCACCTGGGGAGGCGGGAGAGACTTGTTTGCACCGTCTCTCCCTCCCAGTGCACCCCACGGCGTCTCGCTTGACATTTGTTATGGCCAAACCAGGCGATGAGGACGAGGGGGGGGGGTCGGAGGCATGTGCAAGACATCCCCCCCCCAGGGTTGTCGCAGCCATTATTGAAGAAAGAAGTGGCGCCTGGCATGTTTTCGGGCCGGGCCTCCGGTGGATGGCGGCCGGACGCTCTTCGCCCTGGCCCCAGGAACGGGTTCCTTGGTTCATCCGGTGGGGTAAGCCTTGGCGTGTGACGCCTCTCCTGGGCCTTTCGTGCAGTGGCCTCTCCACTCCCAGGCCCTCCATGGATGCTGGTCCAGACTGGGAGAGAGAGGGGAGGGTCGAGGACATAGACATTCCCCCCCCTGCAACTCTCCAGGGTTGTCGTAGCAGTCCCCTTGGCCGGGTCCCTTCGGCCTCGGCCTCTCCTCCGGCTACACCCTATGTGATGATCTCCGGCCGACGGTTGGCAGCAGGACCCGCCCTATATGTGTTGCTTCCGGCTGGGCGTAGCCGCAAACCTGTTGCACTTTGGAAGTTTCCAGAATGGGGCGGATGTCTGTTGCTTTGTATCTTTCTCAGGTTGCCGTTATTGGGCGTGGCAGGCGGTGGGACAGACATGTTTGGAACAATGAGGGGCGATGAAGCCTCGTTGCCTCGTGGCCGTCGCAATGTCAAGCTTGGCTTCTCTTATTATTTTCAGGTTTCTTATTAAGGGCTTATTTCTAACGTTTCTTGTTTCTAGGACAATAATAGATTTTATCATTAAGTATCGTTATCGTTTCCTTGTTCGTTATTTAATAAAAAGTTCATCAGTGGCCTACTGATTTCGTTTTCCTATTCCTTTCTTTCCAGGTTGTTTCATGCTAAAGTTTCTATTAACAGGATACAGTGATCACTTCGTTATTATTACATATGTCCTTTTCACTAGGGGTGCTCTCTGGTCGGGCCAGATGACCTACCTCTAGTAAATGGTCCGGGTGAAACTGGCGTCTCAATCAATGGGGAGTAGATAGGCATGACAGATTACAACGGGGGACAAAGGTCCGCATTACCTACCCTTCACTACTTGCAAAGATTTTCCTACGTTTATTTGCAAACAGGGAATACCTCCAAAAAGAACCAATTCCCCAACAGTCAATGTTCGGGCAAACAATCAATCAATGAGGAACGAAATAGGCACGACGTGTTAAAGGTTTGCGTTACCTACCCTTCACTATCTGCAAAGGGAGAGAGAATATTCCTATTCTTCCCCGTTTGCAGGCAGAGAAGATCCTTAAGAGAACCAACTTCGAACAATTCAATGCTCGATTCAAACAATCAATCAATGGGGAGAAAAATAGGTATGACGGATTACAATGGGGACAAAAGTCTGCATTACCTATCCTTCACTATCTGCAAAGACTAAACAGAGTATGGCGACTCTGTGCTTGTTTGCAAATAGAGAATCTCTCAGAGACAATCAATAAGTAATACTAGTATTTTCAAACAATCAATCAATCAATTTTGCAATTTGTCGTGCGTCACGACCTTACCCGGACCGGACCATGTGGACAGTTCTTCGCCTTCCTTTTTCCAGCGCCCGATCGTTCTCTTTCTCCATGTTTTTACCGCAGCATTCCTGTGGGATTCCAGTCAGGACAATAGGTCATTTGAGAGAGGTCCGTTCGGAATCGGTGAAGTTCATTCAATCGGCAGCCGGACGAGGGCCCTCTCAAGGCAGGTATACTCCAATCATTTAGATGTTCACCTCATCGTCTGGACCTCTCTTACCGGACCTTATGTTGCTGATGGGCCCAACGTTGGGCGCCAATTGTAGAAAAGTCAGCCCACATCGCACCCGATGCCCAGGCTGCTGGTGCAGGGCGACTCTTAGTTCCTATCTTGAATAATTACCAAATGAAGAGACGGGCACTGGAAGCAGGAAGACAAAGGAAAAAGGTTTATTTCTCATGAGGAGAGCATGTCATTTGGGACACTCGCATAGTGTCTTCGGGTGGTGCTCTAACAAGTTTCTCTGAGGCTTCGTCTTTTATACACAGGTTTATGACACACACATCCTTCATTACAATCAAGACATTGTGAAGTGTGAAGATATTCCAACACGTGGCTACAGTAGGGGCCCTTATCCTCCATACAATAGGAGGGGGCTGTCACGCAGCTGAGTGTTCTGCTGATTCCTTTGGAATGTGTGCGCCTGATCGAATCTCAGGGGGTGGGGTGGTCATGATCAATAGTGGCTACTTTCAAGAGAGGCGAGTGCATACAGTAGTGGGCAATAAACTGTATCCTCAGGCTAAGGGATGACCAGCGGTCCATGTGGACAATTAGGTTCAGAGGAAGAGGTCATCAAAGGAGGGGTATTCATGGAGGGAAAGGAGGTGTTGGTCAGGCGCGGGGTGTGATTCTCAGAGGCAGAGTTATAGGGGAGGGCTCATGACTTGTGCATGTGAGAGCGGGGGGGCGGTCAGGGTGCATGGGGGAAGCTTGCAGGGTCAGGGAAGGGGCGCTGGTGGTCGATCGCAAGCTGAGAGACCATGGTACCTAAAATGGCTGTCGTGTACGTGTGTGCATGGGTCTATGCTAGCGGGATAACACAGTCAGTGTTTTAGCGATATCCGTTCTGCTTACAACAAGGGGTACTGTGAACACAAATGAACGCCGCTTATGTACATACACATTGCTATTTTCAACATGCATCCAAAACAGAAAAAACTCAGTATTGATCCAAATACTGGACACCTTACGGCTACTCTTCCCAAGAAACGGAAGTTAGACCTCCCACAAGATGCCCCTATACCTCTTAAGCAAAAAAAGCGATATGGGTACCAACCCTGCACCCCCTTGCATACCTCCATCTCCTCCTCCTATTCCAAACATCACACCATCAAATTTACCACCTCCAAGGTCACCTGACTCACAGGCTGACGATTTCGATGATGGGGATGGGGATTTCGTTGGGGATGATGATCATCATATCCCGCAAGATCCAGACATACCACATGACACTGACCCATGTGATGATTAAGGTAAGGATCCAGATGTACCAAATAACCCTGATTTAGGTTTTCCCCACCTGATGACAACATTGGCTTTGCGCAACTCATCAACAGGGCTGCCCAATATCACGCGGTGGACCTACATAGTAACCCTCTAGAGGAGGATTTCCTTGTAGAAATGTTTACACATTCACAGAGGTCTACTAACACTCTACCCATGCTAAAAGGCATGTTAAACATACTAACAAAGTATTCAAAGACCTAGTTAGAGCTTGAATACTAACACCTCAGGTAGATAAAAAGTACAAGGCCGCTCCTATAGACCAGGTGTATATAAAAGGTCAGTTACCACTAGACTCTCTTGCTGTGTCTAACGCCCGTAAGAGAGCTAAGCCTCAAACAACAGGCAACGCTCCTCCTCCTGATAAGGAGTTAAAACTCATTGATGCCTCAGACAAAAGGGTAGCTTCCCGGGTCGCCAATTCTTGGCGTATTGCCAATGCTCAAGCTCTATTGGCACCTCACGACAGGGCACATTATGATGAATTAGAATAACTTCTACAACATTTGCCAGAAGAACATAAGGGAAAACAACCTCATTCAGGAAGGGAAGCTCATCACGAACACTTCCATAAAATGCGCCCTAGATGCAGCTGACACAGCATCGTGTACTATCAACACTAGCATACTCCTGCGAAGACACGCTTGGCTTCGAATCTCCGGATTACTTAATCAGCTCTTCAATAAAGAACATCTTTTCGGGCCAACTGTAGATACTTCATTAGAAAAAATGAAGAAAGACACTGACACTGCAAAATCCATGGGAGCCCTACAATTACCTTCTAACAGGGGTTCCTTTCGTCGCTCCTCCTACAAGGGTGGCTCAAAAACACTGTTGTCAGAAAATCCCCCCTCCTCTTACAAGGGAAACAACCAATCTAGCCCCTCCAGAGACTATTTTCGAAGAGGCTACAGAGAAAACAATAACAAGGGCAGAGGAAGAGCTAACTCCAACCGCACTTCCCCTCCAACAAACAGCGACTTCCCCCCACCACCCCCTGACCAATCCACTCCTGACGGGGGACGTCTTTCACAGTTCCTACCTGTCTGGAATTCAACCACCTCAGACAAGTGGATTACACATTATCCAAAATAGTTATTGCCTGGAACTTACTGGCACTCCACCTACAATCCTTCCCAGAGAGCAAGCAATGTCACCAGAACAACTCACCCTGTTAAAGCAAGAGGTCCTCTCTCTGTTAGACAAACATGCAATTGAACCAGTCCGCTTACATCAACAAGGGACAGGAGTGTACTCCCTATACATTTTGCTTCCCAAAAAGACGGCTCTCTCAGGCCCATACTGGACCTCAGCCAGCTAAACCTCTACATTCAATGGGACCACTTCCACATGGTCACCCTACAACAGATGCTCCCATTACTTCCGCAAGGCGACTTTCTTTCCACTCTATATTTAAAGGACGCCTGCTTTCATTTTCCCATTCACCTGGCTCACAGGAAATATCTCGGGTTTGTTGTGGACGGACAACACTACCAATTCAAAGTCCTCCCATTCGGGGTCACTACAGCACCAAGAGTATTCACCAAGTGCCTAGCAGTTGTAGTAGCTCATTTAAGAAGACAACACATTCACGTCTTCCCTTACTTAGACGACTGGCTAAAAAAAGCCAAGTCGCAACACAGCTGCTTACACCACAGTTAGAAAAGAGTTCAACTACTTCACGACATGTGATTCACTGTGAACCTCACCAAGTCTCATCTGGAACAATCCAACACGCACGCGTATCTAGGAGCTACAATAGACACTCGCAAAGCTCTAGCATACCCCAACCCAGTCAGAATGCGCAACATGCAAACACTAATATCACAATTTTAACCACAACACTCACTACCAGCCCGTGTGTTTATGCAGTTGATCGGAATGATGGCATCCTGCATTCTAATTGTTCCTTACGCAAGACTCCAAATGCGTCTCCTGCAGGAATGTTTAGCAGGTCAGTTGAACCAGGCTCAAGGTCAGTTTAACGATCTGGTGTTGGTGGACGGCCGCACTCATCGCTCTCTACAGTGCTGGAATACACAAAACCTTTCCAAAGGGCTGCGATTCATAGACCCGGTTCCACAAATAGTGCTCACAGCAGACACATCCCTCACTGGTTGGAAAGCTCATCTTCAAACACATACCATTATGGGCATGTGGACTCTACAACAAAAGCAGCTCCACATAAACCATCTGGAGCTGCTCGCAATTTCTCTAGCATTGAAAACTTTTCAGACACGTCTAGTAGGCAAAGCTGTCCTAGTTTTTACAGACAACATGACAGCAATGTACTACAATCAAAAACAGGAGGAGGGGACACTCTCTACAGATTTCACACCTAGCTCAAAGCATATGGAGGTGGGCCATATCTCAAAACATGTACCTCCTTGCAAAACATCTCCCAGGAGTAGACTATCAGATTGCAGATCTGCTCAGTCATCAGAGACAACAGATCCATGAATGGGAACTACATCCCCAAGTACTCCTCCTATTCTTCTAAATGTGGGGCTACCCAGAAATAGATCTGTTTGCCACACAGTGCAACGCAAAATGCGCAAACTTCTTGTCCAGGTATCCACCCCCATTGTCCAAAGGCAATGCTCTATGGATGAATTGGTCAGGAAAATTGGCTTACGCTTTTCCAGGTCTCCTGCTAATTCCATTAGTAGTTCGGAAGCTCACTCAACAATCCCTCACAATGATCCTAGTTGCTCCCACCTGGGCTCAACAACCATGGTTCACAACCCTCTTGGAACTATCAATAGTTCCTCATCAAAAGTTACACCTCTCCACCAAGCTTCTCACTCAGAACCATGGAGAGATAAGACATCCAGATCCCAATTAACTCAACCGTGCAATCTGGCCCCTGAAATCTTGAAATTTGGCTACCTTATTCTCCCACCAGACTGTATGAACGTCATTAGAGAGGTTAGACGCCCTACCACAAGAGCGTGCTATGCAGCAAAATGGAAATGATTTGTGATTTATTGTACTAAAAACCAAATCAATCCGCTAGATGCTTCAACTCAAAACATCATTTGCTATCTGTTACACCTACAACGTGCTAACTTAGCATATACATCTATAAGATTACATCTTGCCGCTATAGTGGTTTACCTACAAAACAGACAGCACTTGTGTTTGTTTCGCGTACCTGCTATCAAAGCCTTTATGGAAGGACTTGAAAGAATCATTCCTCCTAGACTTCCACCTTCTCCCATTTGGAGTCTTAATATAGTCCTTACAAGACTCATGGGCCCACCATCTGAGCCTATGCACAGATGCAAACTACAATTCCTCACTTGGAAAGTAGCCTTCCTTATAGCCATCACATCTCTTAGAAGAGTTGGTGAGCTCCAGGCACTAACCATAAATGAACCATTTTTACAAATTCACCAAACTAAAGTGGTTCTTAGGACTAACCCAACATTTTTACTTAAAGTCGTTTCTGCTTTTCATCCCGACCAGTCTGTTGAGTTACCTGTCTTTTCTCCTCAGCCGGACTCAGTAGCAGAACGTGCTCTTCACACATTAGATGTAAAAAGAGCAATACTTTGTTACATTGAAAGAATCAAATCTTTTAGGAAGACAAAACAACTTTGTTGCTTTTTCCCCACCACATGAGCGCAACCCCATTTCAAAAGCAGGTATTGCACGATGGATAGTTAAGTGCATACAAATATGCTACCTTAAAGCTAAAAGCACCTTAACAGTTCCCCCTAGAGCGCATTCTACACGCAAAATAGGGGCATCCATTGCATTCTTAGGGAACATACCCTTAAATGACATTTGCAAAGCTGCAACATGGTCTACATCACACACATTCACAAAGCACTATTGTGTAGATGTGTTAGCAAAATAACAAGCTAGTGTGGGACAGGCTGTTTTAAGAACACTATTTCAAACAGATACAGGTTAGCCACTGCTTGGTAAAGAACTGCTATATAGTCAATGCTAACGCATATGATCTACAGCTCATATCCCTCGAACGGAAAATGCTACTTACCCAGTATGATTCTGTTCTTGGCATATAGAGCTGTAGATTCATATGCACCACCCGCCTCCCCAGGTACTTTTACCTGTTGTAGTATGATCTTACTTAGATACACTATACATGGACATCACTTTCTACTCTTACTAACTCCATCATCACCCTTACGGCAAAACAATCTTAGGATGGAGTCGATGCCCATGCACACTCTCACCGAAAGGGGGAGTCACCTACCTCGTGACTACAAAGACTTCTTAGAAGAGAAACAAAGTGCAAACATCCAAGCCCAACACCAGATGGCGATCTATGCTAACACATATGAATTTACAGCTCTATATGCATACTGGGTAAGTAGCATTTTCCTTAATCATGGCGCCCCCACATGCAACTAAGAAGTACTCAACTGAACTGTTCTACACTGAGTCCTATACTGCCATTTTCCTGATGCAACCTTATTGAATAATTTGTAGAGATTAAAGTGTTGTTGACTGCTCAAGAATCAGACTTGGTCGCTGGTTACCGTGGTTGATCCTAGCAGTGAACTGTTAAATCATATTTCATCCAGCTTCATCGTTCATGTTAGAGGAATTCGTTTAATTGTATATTTACATATGAAACTGTACTTTTAAGTTATTTCTATGATCACTGGGGACACCAAGCACTTTTTCTTGCAATTGTTTTATGTTTTCATTCGTATTTGTGTTGTTTAGACCTGGTGCCATTGGCGTGGGTCTCCCCTGTATTTTTGCCTTTACCTACTGTGTTTTTGCTGTGTGTTGGACTCCGTTTTTGCTAGTCTAGGTGCTTTGGGCACTTTGCCACTGCTGTTCAGTGCCAAAGGGCAAGTGCCCCTTTTGTAAATTATTGTTATGGATTGGTGATTCCATGATTGGAATATTGGACTTACTAGTCAGTCCCTAGTACAGTGCACTGTGTGTGCCCAGGGCCTGTAAATCAAATGCTGCTAGTGGGCTGCAGCACTAATTGTGCAACCCACATAAGCATCCTGTAAATGGAATTCTGGCCTGACATTGCAAGCCTGTGTGCAGTCTGGTACTGCCATGTCGACTTGGCAAGTGCACACACTTGCCAGTCGCTAACCTTCGCTTTTCTTACATGTTAGTCACCCCTAAGGTAGGCCCAAGGTACCCCTGTGGGCAGGGTGCGTTGTATGTGAAAGGTAGGACATGCCCTGATGTGTGTGGCATGTCCTGATAGGGAAATACTGCCAATTTTGTTTTTCACTATTGCAAGGCTACCTGTTCCCATAGGACAGAATGTGAAGTTTGCTTATAACATCTTATGAACATAACTACCCCTGGGAACAAGGTGGGGAAATAAAGTTTTGTATGCCTGAACTCCGAATGTTAAAATGCATCTTTTTACATTCTGTTTTTATAAATACCACTTTTAGAAAGTTGGCATTTTCTTGCTTAGCCATCCAGTGTGCCTCTGCTAGGTTTGTATATTGCATTTCTGGCTTTGGATGACAGGGGCTGGGGAGGAGCAGTGGCTCTAGAGAGCCTGATGAGTCAGGGCTGGGCTGAAAAGACCTGGGCTGCATTTAGAGTAGGAGGAGGAGATTTTCTTTCACCTGAATGGGCCTGGTCTACCTCCACAATGCTGTTTTCACCTCCTGCCAGGAAGCTTCACCAGTGAGAACAGAACTGGTTTTGGCTGGATATAGACACTCTTTGCCTTCAAAGAACAAAGAATTTGTGTGTATAAAAGAGGGGCCCAGACCCCAGACTTTTAGATCACGTCTGGGAAATCAAGAGGAACCTTTGCCAAGGAGAAGAGCTCGAGAAGGAATACTGCCCCTGTGCTTGCTGTCTGGGATTGGCCTGCAGTGGCTACTTGCTGCCAAGGAAAGTACTTTGCTGTTTGCTGTGTCCCCTGCTTGAGGAAGATCTCCAAGGGCTTGAAACTGAGCTTGCCTCCTGATCTGAAGTCTCAGGGACACACAGACTTCACCACCAGCTCCCCTGAATTGCCTTGCTGGAAGTTCTGACCAGCAAAGAGGTGCCTGCTGTTGTTTTGGGCCTCTAGAGAACTGTTGTCTGCTGGGAGATGGAAAATCAACGTAACTTCAAGAAGCGAGACGCATCTGCACCTGTTCCTAACGCATCGCCGAATAAACCGTCACAGCGCTTGCGTTGGCTCAAGAAATCGCTGCATCGAGTGCAACGATCTCCGAAGTCCGAGATCACCGCACCGATTTCGACACAAGACCTCCTGTGCGGCTGCAAGAGTTCACGCATCGTCCCGGATTGTGGCATCGCATCGAGGCTCCTAATCTGTTGCATTGTTGAAGAACGCAGTAAGAAACCAGCACATCACCTCCCCACACAGTAAGAAACCAACGCATCACCTCTTCTCCGGTAAGGAACTGACGTATCACCTCCCCAGCGCTGCAGGAAGGAACCGTTGCATCAAACTCCCCCGAAGTAAGGAACCAACGCATCCTCTTCCCTGAGTGTAAGGAACCGACGCATCACTTTCCCTGCAGTCTGTTTTGTTTGTTTCCGTGACACATTCCAGGTACTTTGTGAGAAAAGTGTTGTAACTGCAATTTGCTTTGAACTGAACTATTTATACCATATAAAAGTCATATTTTCATTACGTATTGTGGATTTTTGTTGTTTGGTCTTGTTTTGGTTTAGATAAAGATTACTTATTTGTAGTAGTGTTTTCACTGTATTACTGTATGTGTTCACAAATGCTTTACACACTGCCTCTGAGAAAAGCCTGTCTGCTCATTCCAAGCTACCAAGGGGGTGAGCAAGGGTTATTTTAGAAGTGTATCCCCCTTACCTTGACTAGAAGTAAGGGTCCCTATTTGGACAAAGGTACCTACATCTGCCATCTAGAGACCCCCATTTCTAACATGTGTCAAATAATATTGTGTTTGAGGCATATGATCTGCAGAATACAAACTGTGCATAGATGGCCACCTAGTGTTGGGCCCGGATGTTTGCAGTTTGTTTTTGTTCTAGAAAGTCTTTGGAAGTCACAGGATAGGTGACTCCTCCTTTGGATCATACTGTGCATGGGCTTCGGCTCCATCCCCAGATTGTTTTTTTCCGCCACCGGGCTCTGATGTGTTTCCAGCGCTCCGTGTTGGAACCGATTTCCTTCGGCGCGCAATCCTCACCAGCTTCGACGGTATAGTTTTGAACGTGTTTACAGTTGACGCTACTCTTCAACTCCAAAGTCTTTGATTCCGGTCGTCGACGAAAGCCTTCGGACGCACCTAGGCCTCAACTTCCAGCTCATGGAAAGGACGCCATTTAAAAAGTGTCCTCAATGTGGGTCGAAGTTTCCCCACACAAACCTACATGAGGTGTGTAACCTTTGCCTCTCACCGGAGCACGAGTCCAGAGACTGTTCTGCTTGTGCCTCTTTCTGTTCCAAGAAGACGATCCAGGACCGAAGAGCCAGGAAAACAATGGCTCGTTCATCAGCTCCGATTCCAGATGACATCTTGCAAGAGGGCGTCGACGTCTCAGAACAACAGCATGGCGTTGACAGCAACTCCGATGCCGAAGATTCCAAAGACGTGGACATCACTCCAGCACAAAGGGTCGTAAGTAAGACCGTCGACCCCGACCCTTCCTCGACACATTCAAAAAAGGCTTCGGTCACACCCTCGCCCTCGGGTGCAATCCGGGACACTGCTTCCAATGCCCCACCTTCGAGCTCGGCAAAGAAGCCAACTAAGCCTTCCGGCGACTCGGGCTCGAGTCTGCCTGCCCACGGTGCCGGCGCACACCTACCGGCACCGAAAAAGACATCAACATCGGCCTCCACGTCGGCATGGAAACAATCTGCGCCGAAGCCCAGTGTTAGCCCCTCGGCACTGAAACCAAAATTGGACCCAAGCAAACCCACTTCGGAGTCGAAAAAAATCATCGGAGTCGAAAAAATCATCGGATCCGAAAAACCCATCGGAGCCGAAAAACCCATCGGAGCTGAAAAACCCATCGGAGCCGAAAAAATCATCAGAGCCGAAAAAATCATCGGAGCCGAAAAAAGGCTCATACTTCCCCAGCTAAAGACACTGCCAAACAACAAGCTTCAAAACCAAAAGAAGCTCACAGCTCGGTGCCCAGAAAGCCCTCTGCACCAAAAGATCTGCCTCCCGCAGAGGACGTATTTCATCCAACTCTTGTTAAGGATCCAACCACTGGTCGACTAACTCTTAGTTGAAAAAAACAATCACTGGACACACCTACACCTGCTTCTCATCCAAAAAAGAAGGACATTTCTACCTCTCCTCTAAGGATTCCTTCTCCTCTTCCTCCCTCTCCTCCTCCACATATACCATCACCGCCTCCTCCCCTACCACAGCACTCCCCTACATCTTCTCTCATACCAGATGATGACAACAGGGATGATAGCTCTGACGACACAGGGTGTGGTGCAGATAGTGAGCCACTAGATCATCCTCCGGGCTCACCTAACCCTTGGAATGATTACAATACCCCAGACGTCCCTAAAGTCCCTCAAGATGACATATATCCCTCTAGGCCTTTCCCACCAGAAGACACTATGGGATTTAATCAGCTAGTACACAGGGCCGCACAATACCATGGGGTTGACCTACATACTGACCCTGTAGAAGAAGACTTCCTAATGGATACCTTTGATAATGCACAAAGGTCCTCGTCAATTTTAACCATGCTTAAGGGAGTTATTAAGCAAGCTCCAGAAGTCTTCAAAGACCCAGTTAGAAATCAGGTCATCAACCTACAAATAAAAAAAAAATATAAAGCTGCCCCTTCAGATCCAGCATATATTAAAGGCCCAGCGCCATTAGACTCTCTTGTGGTCTCTAATGCACGCAAAAGAACAAATTCACAAACATCAGGTGAAGCTCCCCCACCAGATAAAGAGTCTAAGCTCCTTGACGCATCCGGTAAAAAAACTGCGTCTCAGGCAGCAAACGTGGCGTATTGCCAATACACAAGCATTATTGGCAAGATATGACAGGGCACATTACGATGAATTAGAATCATTAATGCAGCACCTCCCCGATAGGTATAAAGACAGAGCAAATGAGCTTATCCAAGAAGGGAAAAACATCACAAACACCTCTATTCGTTGTGCACTAGATGCAGCAGGCACTTCCTCCAGAGCAATTAATACCAGTGTTCTATTGCGAAGACACGCATGGCTACGCATTTCAGGGTTCAAACCTGAAGTCCAAAGTGCCATACTTAACCAGCCCTTTCATGAGCAACACTTATTTGGACCTAATGTAGACGTATCCCTTGAAAAGATGAAAAAGGATACCGATACAGCCAAATCTATGGGAGCCTTGCAGTCGCAGGCTCCCATACACTCATTTCGCCACTCATCTTACAGAGGCGACACCAGGAGATACTCTTCAGACACACCCTCTACCTCTTACCTCTACCTCTTACAAAGCCCCCACACAGTCCACCTATAGTAGGGGCTACCAAAGGGGTGGTTACAGAGGTAACAACAATAAAGGCAGAGGTAAAAACAACAACTCCCGCTCTGCCTTCACCCCTGCCCAATAACTTCCCTCCCCCTCCCCCGCCCCATTTAACTCCTGTCAGGGGAAGACTAAAACAATACCTACCAGCCTGGGAGAACATCACATCAGGCAGGTGGGTGCTACAAATAATGCAGTCAGGTTACTGTCTTGAACTAACATCTACCCCCCAAACATACCACCCAAACAGCGTCCAATGTCACAAGAACATTTGATACTGCTCAGACAGGAGGTCATATCCCTCATGCGCAAAAATGCAATAGAAATAGTTCCACTGCATCAGCAAAACAAAGGAGTATACTCTCTGTATTTCTTAATTCCAAAGAAGGACGGATCTCTAAGGCCTATTCTACACCTCAGACCCCTAAACCTGTACATACAATCAGACCACTTTGATAGGGGAGAAGAGTTGGCCTAACGGCTAGGGCGCTCGACCTCGGACCTGGGGATCTGGGTTCGAGTCTCGGTAGCGACGCCAAAACCTCCTGTGATTCTGGGCAAATCACTTAATTTCCCCGTGCCTAAAAATGAATGTGTGTGTGTGTGTCCATCCTCATGTAACGTAACTGGTGCTATGTAAAGCGCTCTGATACCTGATTCGGTTCGGGTCTAGTTCGCGCTATATAAAACTCTGCAAAATAAAAATATTTTTTTTTTTAAAATGGTTACACTCCAGCAGGTCCTTCCACTCCTTTTACAAAACGACTTCCTTGTCACTCTAGATCCCAAGGACGCCTACTTCCACATTCCTATCCACACAGCGCACAGAAAATATCTCAGATTTGTAATAGACGGTCAGCACTGCCAATTCAAAGTACTCCCATTCGTAGTCACAACAGCACCAAGGGTGTTTACCAAATGCCTAGCGGTAGTAGCAGCACACTTAAGAAGACAGCATATTCACGTCTTCCCATATCTAGACGACTGGCTCATAAAAGCCAGCTCATACAGCCAGTGTGTACAACACACTCACGCCACAATTCAACTGCTCAACAACTTGGGATTCATAGTAAATCACACCAAGTCACATCTGCAACCGTCCCATGTACAACAATATCTCGGCGCTACAATAAACACCAAATTAACACTAGCCTATCCCTCTCCAGCCAGGATAACAAGTGTACAAACTCTCCTAAAAAAATTCAAACTGCAACACTCTCTTCCTGCTCGAGTGTTCATGCAGCTTATAGGAATGATGGCAGAGTCAGTTAAAGAACGGTGATGGATCAAACCCAGATCTCTTGACTGGGTGTGAGTGTTTGATTGGTTCAGATGCTCCGTCCATCACCACCCCCTTTTGTACCGCTTTGGCCGCCACAAGTGTGGCAGGGTATGCTCAGACGTGAGTCCCTTGCTCACTTTGCCACTGGATTCAAGCAAGCCGGGCTGAAGACTGCTGGAATGCCAGAAACCGGTCCTCGGAAGCTTGTGTCCGGTCCAGGGAAGGCATGGCTTGGCAGTTCGGGCTGGACTGTTCCCATGAGGCACAGGGTCAGACTGATTTGCATATAGCCATGTCTGAACTGGGGTGACAGAGTGGGCTAAAGAACGGTGATGGATCAAACCCAGATCTTTTGACTGGGTGTGAGTGTTTGATTGGTTCAGATGCTCCGTCCATCACCACCCCCTTTTGTA
Source organism: Lissotriton helveticus (assembly GCF_964261635.1). Lineage (NCBI taxonomy): Eukaryota > Metazoa > Chordata > Amphibia > Caudata > Salamandridae > Lissotriton > Lissotriton helveticus. Next base: position 1,255,039,320 of record NC_136065.1, on the reverse strand, counting down.
CCGCTTTGGCCGCCACAAGTGTGGCAGGGTATGCTCAGACGTGAGTCCCTTGCTCACTTTGCCACTGGATTCAAGCAAGCCGGGCTGAAGACGGCTGGAATGCCAGAAACCGGTCCTCGGAAGCTTGTTTCCGGTCCAGGGAAGGCATGGCTTGGCAGTTCGGGCTGGACTGTTCCCATGAGGCACAGGGTCAGACTGATTTGCATATAGCCATGTCTGAACTGGGGTGGCAGAGTGGGCTAAAGAACGATGATGGATCAAACCCAGATCTTTTGACTGGGTATGAGTGTTTGATTGGTTCAGATGCTCCGTCCATCACCACCCCCTTTTGTACCGCTTATAGGAATGATGGCATCTTGCATATTCATAGTACCTCATGCAAGACTACAAATGCGTCCACTTCAAGAGTGCTTAACACGCTAATGGAACCAGGCTCACAGTCAATTAACAGACCTCGTGTTGGTAGACAGTCTGACTCATTGCTCTCTGCAATGGTGGAGCACCAAAAACCTTTCAAAAGGCCAACCGTTTCTAGAGCCAGTTCCTCAAATAGTCATAACAGCGGACACATCGCTCTCCGGCTGGGGAGCTCACCTACTGCATCACACCATGCAAGGCAGGTGGACACCACAACAAAGGTCACTCCACATCAACCACCTGCATTTACTAGCTGTATTTCTAGCCCTAAAAGCATTCCAAAAGCATCAGGCATAGCTGCCTTAGTCCTCACGTACAATATGACAGCCATGTACTACATAAAAAAACAAGAAGGAACACACTCTCTACAGCTCTCTCAGCGCAGTAGATATGGAGATGGGCTATACCACTAAAGCTCTTTCTCTTAGCCCCACATGTTCCAGGTGGAACTTCATCCACAAGTTCTTCAACCATTCTTTCAACTGTGGGGACAACCTCAGATAGACCTCTTTGCTACCCACGAAAACGCAAAATGCCCAAGCTTCACCGCCAGATATTCACACCCGCTGTCCAAAGGCAATGCAATATGGATTAACTGGTCCGCAAAATTTTCGTACGCTTTTCCTCCTCTCCCACTATTTCCGTTAGTCGTACGCAAACTACAGCAGCATCCCCTAAGACTCATTCTAGTTGCTCCAACTTGGACCAGACAACCGTGGTACACCATGCTGCTGCAACATTCTGTGGTACCACACCAGAAACTAGACCTATCTCCACGCTTATTAACGCAGAATAATGGAGAGATCAAACACCCGGACCCAGCTCAGCTCAACCTAGCGATCTGGCTCCTGAAGTCATAGAGTTTGGTTACCTTAACCTCCCTTCAGACTGCATAAACGTTATTAAAGAAGCTAGACATCCCACCACTAGAGCATGTTATGCAGCTACGTGGAAACGGTTTGTAATATACTGTCAAAACAACCAGATCAATCCTTTAGATGTGTCTATTCAACACATCATAGGATACCTATTATACCTTCAAAAGCGTAATTTAGCGTACACGTCTATCAGACTGCACCTTGCTGCCATTGCAGCATACTTACAAAATAGACAACATCTATCTCTTTTTAGAGTGCCTGCCATAAAGGCTTTTATGGAAGGGCTCAAAAGAATAATCCCTTCCAGAACACCACCTTCACCGGTGTGGAACTTAATCGTTGTTCTCACACGGTTAATGGGACCTCCCTTTGAACCGTTACATAAATGTGCATTGCAATTCCTAACTTGGAAAGTAGCTTTCCTAGTAGCTATTACTTCTCTCAGAATAGTTTGTGAACTAAAAGCATTCACCATTCAAGAACCCTTTATGCAAATGCACCATAATAAAGTGGTTCTCCGTACTAATCGTCAATTCCTTCCAAAAGTCATTTCACCCTTCTATCTAAATCGGTCTGTTGAGCTGCTCGCAGAAAGACCTCTTCACACCTTAGATGTCAAAAGAGCATTGCCTTACTACATTGAAAGGACACAAACTTTTCGTAAAAGTAAACAACTTTTTGTGTCTTTTTCACCACCACAGAAAGGTAAACCCATATCAGAATCTGGGATAGCTAGGTGGATTGTCAAATGCATACAAATCTGTAACCACAATGGTAAATGTACGTTATCTATTCCTCCTAAAGCCCATTCTACAAGGAAAATAGGGGCTTCAATGGCATTTTTAGGGAACATTACCCTAGATGACATATGCAAAGCAGCTACATGGTGTACACCGCACACATTCACAAAACACTATTGTGTAGATGTGCAAACTAAACAACAAGCTACTGTGGGCCAAGCTGTACTAAAAACTCTGTTTCAAACAACTGCAACAGATACTGGTGGTCGTCGCTAAAGGTGGGTACTGCTATACAATCTATGCACAGTGTGTAATCTGCAGCTCATTTGCCTCGAACGGAAAATGCTACTTACCAGTATGCATCTGTTCTTGGCATGTAGAGCTGCAGAGTTACACACGCCCACCCGCCTACCTTTATCTGTTCCAGTATTAACTTAGTTAGATACAAATTACATTGACATCACTACTTTTCTTGTAAAACTCCATCACTTCCCTAATGGCGAAAAACAATCTGGGGATGGAGCCGATGCCCATGCGCAGTATGATCCAAAGGAGGAGTCACCTATACTGTGACTTCCAAAGACTTTCTAGAACAAAAACAAACTGCAAACATCCGGGCCCAACACTAGGTGGTCATCTATGCACAGTTTGTATTCTGCAGATCATATGCCTCAAACACAATATTATTTGACACATGTTAGAAATGGGGGTCTCTAGATGGCAGATGTAGGTACCTTTGTCCAAATAGGGACCCTTACTTCTAGTCAAGGTAAGGGGGATACACTTCTAAAATAACCCTTGCTCACCCCCTTGGTAGCTTGGAATGAGCAGACAGGCTTTTCTCAGAGGCAGTGTGTAAAGCATTTGTGAACACATACAGTAATACAGTGAAAACACTACTACAAATAAGTAATCTTTATCTAAACCAAAACAAGACCAAACAACAAAAATCCACAATACGTAATGAAAATATGACTTTTAGATGGTATAAATAGTTCAGTTCAAAGCAAATTGCAGTTACAACACTTTTCTCACAAAGTACCTGGAATGCGTCACGGAAACAAACAAAACAGACTGCAGGGAAAGTGATGCGTCGGTTCCTTACACTCAGGGAAGAGGATGCGTTGGTTCCTTACTTCGGGGGAGTTTGATGCAACGGTTCCTTCCTGCAGCGCTGGGGAGGTGATACGTCAGTTCCTTACCGGAGAAGAGGTGATGCGTTGGTTTCTTACTGTGTGGGAACTCTGCAGCTCTACATGCCAAGAACAGATGCATGCTGGTAAGTAGCATTTTCCTTATTAAACCCTCATTTGCACATATGGAGGGTGCTTTTTGTGATTTGGTGTAAATCTTTTCAGTGGCCTTTTCAGATATCAAATGTGAAGAAATATAGATATTGGGGACGCGAGTACTTGCAGTGGACTTGAGGTTCCTACAAAAATTTGATTGGCTGCCAACACTTCAACCACAAAGAGTTGGCAGTCATCTTGGGACTTAGCCTGAAGCTGAATCCCAGAAAAAAGTTAAAAAAGGGGGCAGGGGAGGAGGAGCTACGCCAGCAACCAAGATGGCCGCATAAGCTCCCGGCTCCGCCGACCTCCGCCAGCAGCTCGTATATCCTGCTGTTAATCCTGATTTTGCACCAGACTCCCGGGTTCATTAAGTATTTTTGCTTCTAAAGGCGTAATCCCGAGGTTTTTATCTTATCGGACTCCGAAGATATGCCGTGTTCCCATTCTCGGCCTAACATCGTGTGGAAGCCGGGGCCTCGATTTCTAGACTATCCAGGTTGGAGTTGATCAACAACGGCCGCTGGACCTGGACTGAGCCCGGTCCCCCCAAGTGTCTCTTAACCTGTTTGTTAAAAGACGGTGGCATTGTGAATGGTCTACACCGTGAACACAACAGCATATCGCGCCGGCTGCCGTGTCTGGGGGTCCGACGCCCGGAGACCCTGCGGACCTCCCGGGGTTGACGGGCCGGGGCCCTTGCTATCGGTGTCGATCTTACGAGACGGGGAGCGCCCACTGTGATCACTGGATTTGCGTGACCTGTTGCCCCGGAGAAGCCGGCCTCCGGGGTACGAATCCAGCTCTGCCTCTTCGTGAGAGGAGATGGGGCGGACGGAAGGTACGCCATCGCTGCAGGCCGTCATGGCCGCCATTGAGGCGCTCCATTCACAGTTCACCGTTGTATTCCGGACACTGAGCGTGCAAGTGGACGGTATCATGGGACCGGTCTCTGACTCTCCGTCAAGTTCTCATCCACCTGCGATACCAGCGGTGCAATGTACACCTGAGCCCGAGGTCCCCGGGTGTAACCCGGATTTACTGTGCTTTTACGATTCCCAATTCACAGTCAGCGAGCCCGTGTTTGTTGCTAGCGTTCCCTGCTTGCTCCTGCTGCCGCCTCATTCAGCTATGGACAGTTTTCTGTGCTGTTACAAATTCCTCAGTGACTGTTGGAAAGACTTGACATCTCTGGACACTTTCCGTTGCTCGTTTTGTGGAACTCGTGAAATTTTCTCCGTTTGCCGATCCTGCAACACCGAAGTGAACTTTGACGATCGTCTTGCATTTTCGATTGAGATGGTGGTTCGAGTGGACAAGACTTTCATGAAGTACCGTACTCGCCAGGGTTGATCTTGAGGGCTTGGGTTCGATAAAATAGCTTGATTTAATGCCGGGATTGTACCTGTAACGGGAAGGGAGTTGGGTGGTGCCTTGCTATACCCCCCGATTGGTTTGTAAATTGCTTATGTCGGTTTGATTGTATCTCGGGGTGATGGCTTCTGGCGGGGGGTACGGGAGACCGGGGGTGTATTTGCTTTGCTTTTTACGATTCTCCTCCTCCATCTTTTCCCTTCCTTGGGGTTAGTTTAGAGGGCGACAGGCACGCTGCTAGTGGGGTTAGGTCGTAGCCATCCGCAGGGTGGGGGGTTGAGTTTTTTTTGTGTTTTTTTTCCTTTATTTTGTTCTATGACCTGTCTATTTCCCTTTTTCCTTCTTCACAAGAAATGTGGCATGTTCTCCTGATCATTTAATCCTCATATCCGGGTATCTAGTTTTGGAGTCTCATATTCTGTATTCTGGCTGGGCGGGATCCGATGATGTTTGCTCAAGGCTATCTGTACCGTATTGCTTTATCTCAGTTCCAATTTATATCGATGTTTATCAGATGCCTATAACTATTGTGTATTCCTAGACTGATCTGCCCGTTCACTATTATGATATGTTCCATCAAATGATGCCCGATATGTGTATTTCTATTCTTGTGTTATAATAATAAAAATATATATAAAAAAAAAAAAAGGGGGCAGGGTAGAATTTCCATGACCCACCAGATATTCTTCAGGGACCCTGCTGGAGGTAAAAAGCAATTTTTTTTTTAATTATGCCACTGACTCACAGGAGGATCCGCTGATCTCCGGTGAGATAAAACAGGTGGGCCAGGTCCCAGGGGCATGTGATAAATATAGGACGGGGTGCACAGGACCCCCTCCCTAGGCTATTCAATGCCCCTGGGACCTTTACCCCCCCAGGGCATTTTTAGTAATGAATGCGGGTGGTCCCACTGCCTGCAGCCCCGTCCACCTCCCCAGATCTAATTATGTGGGGGCGCCTTGCAGACCCCCCTGCCTCCGGGACGGCTACCTCCCTGGAGCTAAATAAATTATGTGGGGGGGGGGCTTGCAGACCCCCACCCCAGCCCCAGGGATCGCCACCTCCCCGGAGCACACAGTTATTTTATTATAAGTAATATTGGGGATGCAAGCTGCCCCGGGGACTGCTACCACACCGGGGCACATACTTTATCAAAAATATATGCAATAATTAAGGGGGGTCCATTGCGGACTCCTGTGGACCACCACCTCCCCAGAGAATTGTGAACAAAGGAGGGGTGCACGCAACCCCCCTCCAGGAGCCCTGCATGACCATGGGGACTGCCAGCCCCCAGGGCCGGCTCCAGCAATGTCCTGGGTCTCCCACCCCTAGACATTGCAGTTTTTTAAGGCATGGCAGGAACACTGCTCCTGCCATACCATAGCAAACCGTGCTCCGCATTGAGCAAGCGAGAGCGGAGCACTTTGCTTTTACACACAGGGAGCTGCATGTCAGCAGCTCCCTGTGTGTAAAAGCAATGGCGGCTCCTTCAGGCAAGGCCCCCGCGGTCCCCAACAAAGTGTCCTGCCCGTGGGTATGGTGCCCCCTGGGTTCAAAACGGCCCAGAAGGAGGGCCATTCAGCCCCCCTCCCTTTGAAGAAAATAGATATTTTTTAAATGGCCTGGACCCAAAAGAGAAGCTCCTCAGACCTTGCTGGTCTGAACTGAAGCGAATCATCACTTCCTGCGTGGGTTGGGGTTACCAAGGCTTGTTGGGTCCAATCCGGATATTGACACCGCAGTCAACTAGAGCCTTCGTGGGACAGCTCGACTTCAGCTCCCGGTCGTCGTCGACGCCTCCTGGTCCTCGTGGCTGCAGAGACAAGCTTCACCTCTTCACCTGTTTGCATCGCAACATCACCTGGTTCCATCCTGGTCACTGGCTAGTGACCCAGACTCTGTCCCCTCTGCTTTCAGGTTCTTCAGCTCCTTGTTCCACCCTTGGATCCACCCGGGCACTCTTCCTTCGGTCGCCTGCAGCACTTCTTTTGTAGGTCTCCATTGAAAGCATCGACGAAACCCGACACGAAAAGACACCTATGCACCCGGCTTCCCTGGGTGAGGTAACTCGAGTACTCCTGTGCTCCCGTGGGTATTGACTATCCAAGTGTCCTAGTTTAAAGGGGTTTCACCGTAGTCCACCCGGAAGTGTCCCTAATTAGTAACTTTGTGACTTCTTCGTTTTCCATTGTAAGTCAATGGTAGCTTGCGTCTGTGTTCCAACACTGCACGCGTCTCCCATGGGTCTCCTACTTCCAAACCTTTGGTCCTGTAGTGTAGCCCCAGCAATTCCCTCGGCCCTAGACCTATTCACCTTTCCTGAGGAGGCTCTTATACCACTTACTTAGTATATGGTTCGTGAGGCCCCTAGGGCAGAATTGTATTTGTGCAACTTATAGTATGCTTAATGAGTAACTTGTAACGTATCTCGAACTCTGACCTCATAAAGTGTGCAGAGGGGTTGTGTTAGTAATAAATACATATATATTTGATATATACCTTGTGTGGTGTCCTTTCATTTGGTATTCAAGGGAGTATATATGGTAAAACAGCTGGCTTCACATGCTCTCTGAAGTTTTAGCCTAAGACTGCTTTGTCCATGCTACCACTAGGATAGCTGGTCTATAAGGATGACTTTACAACCATCACCATAAGGGTCGTTTGGACTGGTGCAGGTTGCCCACTAGAATAGTGGACATCATATACCAGGCCAAATATATACATATATATATATATATATATATATATATATATATATATACATATATATATATATATATATATATATATATATATATATATATATATATATATATATATATATATATATATATATATGTATGTATATATATATATATATATATATATATATATATATATATATATATATATATATATCCCAAGCGCCGCTTAGAAAACTCGGATGCCAAAAGCTCTTCCTCAGCAATTCACGAAAGCAGACACGAACCCAGAGTAAGTGCAAAGTAGCGTTTTATTCCTCGCTAGTCAGCCATAACGCGTTTCACCACAAACGTGGCTTGATCACATGACAACGTTCAAACCTTGAACGGACCATTAAGACAGCTAGCACCCAAAGCACGTGACTGTGATAACAATGAACATAAAAGAAATAAACGTGAAGTACATTTGGAAATTTTACCTTCGAATCAAAAGTAAGTATATACAATATATATATACACCTAAATTCACAAAAGTCCAAGGGTAATAATGGGAAGGTGAGATTCAATTGCTGTAAAATACATATAAATTTTTTTGCAATTATTTCGGAAAATGACTCAGCACCAAAATTTATATGTAATTAATCGTTGCTGTTGACCAACATCATTATTAATAATAAATTTGTACAAGGGCAACTTGGATTAAAACAAAAGCGCACATCACATTTGTGTGCAATGTTGATAATTGTTGTATTAAGAAAAAAGTGCAAAGTGCTTGTAAACATAAGTTGGTATGTTTAAAAAATACAACGATGTTAAAAAGGTTTATTCTATCATACAAAAAATAATTCCATATAAAAAATTAAGAAAACCTCTGGCATTTCATATATATACACAAATATACAAATATGTCGCCCAAGGTAATATTGGGTTGGTCATAACCTGATTTCAAGCATAATGCTTACATGATAATCCGTCTGAGTATACCCATAATTGCAAAGAAAGATCTCCCTTTTCCCCCATTGGTGGAGATTTAAATCAAACACCCCTAAATGATGTTACTGGAAGGATAATATCCAAAAAAAGGAACCGTCACTAAGTGCATAAAGTGATTGTGTGCATAATAATAAAAAAACCTCGGTGTGAGGATTTTGTGAATAAACAGAGAGAAATGAGGCAGCCAAGGGGGCATAGTCCAAAAAACCCGTGTGTGGTTTACAAAACCCATGTTGTTGAACCACTTAAAAATGACGATACGACTAAAGGAGTTTCAGGATTTAGTCGATGAAACAATAAGTTGAAATGAAAACGAAAGGGTAAAGGACACAGGGGACAGGTTTCATTATACAGGTTGGGGCTGGAACAAAAGGGTCAAACTAACCAGAAGTTCAGTTGCATACAGAAAAAATGAAATGCAAATGATCACTTATAGGGGTTCTTTTACCGATAAATCTTATGCTTAGAGGCATGTGTGTAAATCTTCAGTATTATTTAGTCCACCCGGGCTCTTACTGTTAAAGTTCAAAATATACCTCGTTTCCAATTTACGCATGCAATGTTCCCGGTCACCTCCTTGCTTTGTTTTCGGAATGGTGTCAATAACATAATATTTGAGATCCACTAGATTGTTATTGTGGACCTCACGAAAATGTCTTGCAACAGGGTAGGTAGGATCAGAGTTAGTGATAGCCCTGATGTGCTGTAATATCCTAACATTGGCAGGTAACTTGGTACTTCCCACATACCGTAGGGGACATGTACACTCTAGAATGTAAATGGCATACTCAGTTTTGCAGTGAAGAGACTTAGTTATTTTGAACTCTTTGTTACTGAAGGCAGTACGGTAACTGGTTTTGTTAATACCGTAAGTGCAAGCCTTGCACGAATGACATTTAGTAAAACCTCTTGAGCTTTTCAACCAGTCCTTAGAAGGAATAACCTCAGGACAATTGGATACAAGACTATTGTGAAGGGAAGTAGCCCTTTTGTACGTAACACTAGGCTTGATAGGCATGACTTGACCTATAATTGGGTCTGAGCGAATTAAGGCCCAATTTTGGTTAATGATTTTGTTTATAGCGCCTTTTTGGGCACTATAAGGCACAATGAGTCTGACCGTACCAGTATTAGGTGTTGCTTGGGATTCCGATGTGGGCAAATTGTTAATCTTAGGGACTAGGAGAGAGTTTCTATCCAGTTCAGCAGTTTTATTGATGGCAGTTTGAATAATATGAATGGGATAACCTCTGGCGAGGAATCTGTCCCTGCATTCATTTTGTGCCATCTTCAAATCAGTTGGATTACTGCAGATGCGTTTTATTCGCAGCATTTCCCCATAAGGGATGCTGCGAATAAGATGTTTGGGATGGAAGCTGGTGTAATGTAAAATCGAATTGCCCGCTGTCTCCTTTCTATACAACTTGGTTTCCAGTGTGTTATCATGGATGTATATCTCTATGTCTAGGAAGTGAATGTTGGTGTTACTCATGGTACAGGTAAATTTCAGGTTGATATCATTGATATTCAAAAGGTTGACCCACTCCTGGGCCTCCTCCCTAGTACCTTTCCAGACAAAAATAAGATCATCAATATACCTGTAATACATTTTGACGTGATTATCGTAAAATTCGCCTAGAGTGCCCTTTAGGACCAGCTCCTCCCACCAGCCCATGAAAATACAAGCGTAACTGGGGGAGAAGCTGGCACCCATTGCCACCCCCCTCATTTGTTGATAATAGACTTGGTTAAAGGTGAACATATTATGATGTAAACAAAAGGTCACCATGTCTAATAGCATTTGATTGTGCTCGGGGGAGGTTGGTCGATTTTTGGAAAAAAAGTAACTTAAGGCTCTTAAACCATCCTTATGGTCTATACAGGTATAAAGAGATGAGACATCCAGAGTAAGAAGTAGATATTCAGGGTCCCACAGAAAATCCTTAATTTTGTCAAGAAAATCACTAGTGTCTCTTAAATAAGAGGCTAATCCAATGACATAGACCTGCAAAAAAAAGTCAATATAATTTGAAGTATGTTCCAACAAGCTGTTCCTCCCGGAAATGATGGGCCTTCCGGGGGGGTTCACAGCATCCTTGTGAACTTTTGGAATAAAGTAAATATTTGGAATGATGGGATAGTCTTTTTTCATGTATAAGTGTTCATCTTTTGTGATTAGACCAGCACTTTTCCAAGCCAGAAGTTTTGAATGAAATAAATTAAATGTCTCTTTGATTGCTGAAGCACTGCTGAATTTGTAGCAATTGCGATCATTTAATTGCAACATAGCCTCACTCATATATACATACATACATACATACATACATACATACATACATACATACATATGTATATATATATATACATACATACATACATACATACATACATACATATGTATATATATATATATATATATATATATATATATATATATATATATATATTACCTACTGGCGGTCGCCAGTAGGTAGTTAGAGTTAGGACCTAGTTTCCATAGGAAATCTGCAACATTCTATTGAGAATAACTTTGGCGCCAGTGGACAAATCTTTGCGAATTTCTCAAAGAAGATGGCCTGCTCCGCTCCGCTCCTTCCCTGAAAGTTTGGGGGGATTCGTCAAGTGGGGGCTGAGATAAAAGGGGGGTCCCAAAACGTGTTTTCCCCATGTTATTTTCCTCAGGACGTTTAGACACGGCTACAGCTCGAACGGCTAAATGGATTTATAAGAAATTTGGTAGAAAGGTAGAGTCCGGCTCGCAGATTACGCTTTTCTTTGAATGGTGTAAATCTGTTCAGTAGTTGCTGACAAAATTTACTTTTAAAAAATATATATTGGGCTACATTGGGCTATATATATGTTAGAGCCCAATGTAGCCCAATGTAGCCCAAAGATGGCCACCAGAGACAAAAAAAACAAATGTAGCCCAAATATCAGCCAGATGTAGCCCAACTATAGCCCAATGACAGAATGTCCTAGAGTGTTCTAAAGAACAACTAGAGCGCTAACAGTCTTACTTATGACAAAAGTATGGCACACCTGAAGTCATCTTGATTGGAATAAAGTGTTAACACTTAAAACATTTAATTTGCAAAGGAACAAAATGAGGGGGTTCATTTTGCCATAGAAATTATGATTAGTGCTGAAGAAAGAAAAATTAGGGCACATTTTGAGTGACTTCTCAAATCCTCTTACATTTCATTAAAAAAATTCTGATATGCAGTCTCCCAAGATGGCCACCAGAGAAATAAGAGCCCAAATGTAGCCCAAATATCAGCCAGATGTAGCCCAACTATAGCCCAATGACAGAATGTCCCAGAGTGTTCTAAAGAACAACTAGAACGCTAACAGTCTTACTTATGACAAAAGTATGGCACACCTGAAGTCATCTTGATTGAAATAAAGTGGTAACACTTAATACATTTAATTTGAAAAGGAACAAAATGAGGGGTTTCATTTTGCCATATAAATTTTATATATATATATATTCACTGAAAAAACCATAGGTTTTAAACACGTTATAGTTAGGAAGTAGCATTTAAAAAACCTATGAAATTCACTGAAAAAACCATAGGTTTTACACACGTTATAGTTAGGAAATAGCATTTACAAAACCTATGAAATTCACTGAAAAAAACATAGGTTTGACTCCAGTTATAGTTAGCTGGAAATTTAATCGCATAAAACCAATGAAATTCCCACGTTATAGTTAGTTGGACTCACTATAACTTGCGCGTGCAATGCACTGCTGATGACGTCACATATTACATCACTCATGACATGGTCAGTGACATCAGTCATGACATCACTGATGACACCATCCTTGTGACAGAGTGACAGACCTCTTTTCACTGTAATGTAACCCTTGAAACACATATTCAAAAATAGAAACTACAATTTTCAAAAAAATGGAGATACCCATACCAGTTACAACAACCAATTCAATAATTCCACCATCTATATACACATCCACTCATTGATCAACAGTTCTATATAGTCACTCGTACATATACTCACTCATGATATGTAGTGATACACCTATACATCCTGTTACACACCGACAGTCATCCAAAAGATACTCTCACACATATTCACACATGCAAATAAACTATTGAACATCCATTTATTTGCATATACAGCTATACACACACAACCACCTTACTTCTATGGAAACTTACACATACTTACTCTCTTTAACAATCACGTATAGAAACACATACTTATCTAAACAGGAACTCTTACAATCTCTTTCTCTTACATATACTCACTTATATACATCAATATTCACATATATTAGATTAAAACATATGTAGTTACTGATAAAGACACTAGTGAGACAGTCATTCACTCACTAACACACACATATACACACTCTTCCACCCATACAGTCCTGCACATATGCTGTCTTCAAAACACATACAAAGTGAGAGTCAGTCATTCATGCATCTATGTGTTAAGTAATACCCCCCACCAAACCATACAAATACTCATACTGATACTAACAAAAACATCTAATAACCCATATACATACACATGTAGCTACTCACCAACCCATGCAACCACTTATACACAAAGTGAAACACTAATACATATATTTAAATATTTAAACATTACTCTCTAATATATGTATTCACTAAGGCGCTCGACCTCGGACCTGGGGATCTGGGTTTGAGTCTCGGTAACGACGCCAAAAACCTCCTGTGATTCTGGGCAAATCACTTAATCTCCCCGTGCCTAAAATGAAAGTGTGTCCTCATGTAACGTAACTGGTGCTATGTAAAGCGCTCTGATACCTGATTCGGTTCGGGTCTAGTTCGCGCTATATAAAACTGCAAAAAAAAAAAACAAAAAAAAAACAGTTAACCAATCAATTTCTTTTTTTTAAAAACATCCAAGTAATCACTTATTTAAACATTTATTCTTCCATCAACTTTTACATATACATATATAACACATATTTATTTTTTAAAAAGACACACATTCACTGGATAGTGTCATCAGTGATGTCATGACTGAAGTCACTGACCATGTCATGAGTGATGTAATATGTGACGTCATCAGCAGTGCATTGCACGCGCAAGTTATAGTGAGTCCAACTAACTATAACGTGGGAATTTCATTGGTTTTATGCGAGTAAAATTTCCAGCTAACTATAACTGGTGTCAAACCTATGGTTTTTCAGTGAATATATATATATATATATATATATATTTTTTTTTTTTTAACGAGGCCAGGCCCTGGGCGATGGGGTCTCCGTGGCCAAAAGCGTTCCAGGTAAGAGGAGGCAAACATAAAAAGAGGCAAAGCCCTGGGGGATGGGGTCCCTGGGGAAGAAAAAGGCCAGGAGGTGCGTTAGCAGAGTGGTGTAAGAAGGGGGCGTGGCCTCGGACCACTCTCAGCAATCCAGCTGTGTGGGGCTTATTTGAGGTACCTGGTAGGCTAGTTGGCCCCCAGGGACCCACAGGAGGCAAGGGAACTTCATCCCCCAACCAAGAGCATGCCAGAAGGTGTGTTTGCAGAGTGGTCGAGAAAGGGGGCGTGGCCTGTGTCCTCCTCTCAGCAAGGTCACTTGCTAGGGCTTACTGGAGTTATTAGACAGGCTAGTTGGCTCCTAAGGACCCCCAGCAGTGAAGGGGAATCCCCATCCAAGAGCGCACCAGGAGGTGTGTTTGTAGAGTGGTGGGCAAAGGGGGCGTGGCCTGCTATGAGAACTTAGCAATCCTGCTGTGTGTGGGACTTACTGGAGGTAATAGGAGGGGTAGTTGGCCCCCAAAGATGTCCTCCTGTTTTCTCCAGTAAGTCCCACACAGTGGGATTGCTAAGAGGTCTTTGGGGGCCATGCCCCCCTTTCTCTACCACTCTGCAAATGAACCTCTTGGCACACGATGGGTTGGGGATGAAGTCCAATTTACTACTGAGGGACTTTGGGGGCCAAGAAGCCCTCCTGGTACCTCCTGTAAGTCTTACACAGAGGAATTTCTGAGTGCTGGTCGGAGGCCCAGCACCCTTTCTCCACCTCTCTGCAAACACGACTACTTTTTGCACCTCTGTTGATTCTTTCTGCACCTCTCTTGCTTCTTTCTGCACCTCTCTTGCTTCTTTCTGCACCTCTGTTGTCTTTCTGCACCCTTCTTCCCTTTTTTGCATCCCTCTTGCCTCTTTCTGCAGTTCTCTTGCCATTTTCTGCACCTCTCTTGCCTCTTTCTGCACCCCACTTGGCTCTTTCTGTACTTCTCTTGCTTCTTTCCACACTTCTGTCTCTTCTTTCAGCAATTTTCTTGCCTCTTTCTGCCTTTCTCTTGCTTGTTCCTGCACCTCTCTTGCGTATTTCTCCACCTCTGTTGCCTCTTTCTGCACCTCACTTGCTGCTTTCCGCACCCCTCTTTCCTCTTTCTGTACATCTTGTGCCTCTTTCTGAACCCCTGTTCCCTCTTTCTGCACCTTTCTTGCCTGTTTCTGTTGCCTCTTTCTGCACCCTTTGCACCTCTTTCAGCACCCCTGTTGTTTCTTTCTGCATTCTCTTCCTTCTTTCTGCACCCCTCTAGCCTTTTTCTGTATCCCTTTTGCCTCTTTGTGCACATCTCCTGCTTCTTTCTGCACCCCTCTTGCCTCTTTCTGCAGTTCTCTTGCCTCTTTCTGCACCTCTTTTGCTTCTTTAGGTACTTCTCTTGCCTCTTTCTGCACCTCTGTTGGTTCTTTCTGCACTGCCGTTGCTTCTTTATGTACCTCTGTTGCAAATTTCTGTATCCCTCTTGCCTTTTTCTGTACCCCTGTTCACTCTTTCTGTACCTCTTTTGCCTGTCTGCATACCTGTTCCCTCTTTCTGCACCCCTCTTGCCTGTTTCTGCAACTCTCTTGCCTCTTTATGCAGTTCTCTTGTCTGCTTCTGCACCTCACTTGCCTCTTTCTGCACTTCTCTTGCTTCTTTCTGCACCCTTCTTCCCTTTTTCTGCACATCACTTGGCTCTTCCTGCACCTCTCTTGCCTCTTTCTGTATATCTCTTGCGTCTTTCTGCACTGCTCTTGCATCTTTCTGCACCTCTCTCACCTCTTTCTGTACCTCTATTGCTTCTATCTACACGTTTCCCACCTCTTTCTGTACCTCTTTTGCTTCTTTCTACATGTCTCTACTCTTTCTGTACCCCTCTTGCCTCTTTCTGCACCTCTGTTGCTTCTTTCTGCACTGTTCTTGCTTCTTTATGCACCTCTCTTGCCTCTTTCTGCACCACTCTTCCCTCTTTATGCAATTCTCTTACCTCTGTCTGTACCCCTGTTCTCTTTTTCTGCACCTTTCTTGCCTGTTTCTGCAACTCTCTGGCCTCTTTCTGCACTTCTGTTCCTTCTTTCTGTACTTCTTTTGTTGCTTTCTGCAACTCTGTTGTATCTTTCTGCACTTCTCTTGCCTCTTTCTGTACCCCTTTTGCCTCTTTCTGCAACTCTGTTGCTTGTTTCTGCACTTCTCTTGCTTCTTTCTGCACTTCTCTTGCTTCTTTCTGCACCTCTGGTCCTTCTTTCTGTACCCTTCTTCCCTCTTTCTGTTCCTCTCTTGCCTCTTTCTGCACTCCTGTTCCTTCTTTCTGCAATTCTCTTGCTCATTTCTGTACTTCTCTCGCCTGTTTCTATATTCAAATGGGAAGTGTAAGCTGTCAAGTTTAAAGGTCTGCATGCTCTTGTGACTGAGGTATATGTCTACTTGCACATGTATTCTCACATGAGTTATGCATCTGAAGATGGTAGCTTAAAAAGCGGGTAGCTTCTCTTATAGATGGTCAAATCTTGTTCTGCTCTGTCATTCGTTTGCACAGGCAGACATGTCTCATGCGTATATGTGTTATAGAGCCCCTAAAATATACTATTGAATACCCATGTGCCCTGTATTGTGAGGAGAAAGAAATGCATACACCTATTTTACACAAATCTACAGACTGAGCTGTTTGAAACACAGGTATTCAAGTGTTTGTATGTTTATTTTCATTTAGCATGTCACTAGGTAATAGCATAGTCAATGTGCATACCTTCACAAACTTCGTCTGACTTACAAAAGTGATATGCTTAGGATTGCTGTTTTGTATTTGCTAGGCCTAACGTTCTGAGCAGCCGATTATTTGTGAACCTTAAAGAGAAAAGTGAGGCTTAAGACATCTTCAGGGAAGGATTAGTGATTAGAGTACTTTGTATGAGTCTGTTGTAAGGTACAGTCAAAGCAGGCCTCTTTCTGGACTTCTGTTTACTCTTTCTGCATTTCTTTTTCTTCTTTCTGTACCTTTCTTCCTCTTCCTGCACTTCTTTTGCTTCGTTCTGCACCTTTCTTCCTCTTTCCACGCATTTCCTACCTATGTCGGCATAGTTAGAAATTAGCATTTAAAAAAACATAGAAATTCCCTGAAAAAAACACAGGTTTCAGGGACATTATAGTTAGTTGGACATTTCACTCGTACAGAACCAGAGAAATTTGGACGTTATAGTTAGTTGAGCTAAGTATAACTCGTGCCACCGCAATGCACTGCTGATGACAACACTTATTACATCACTCATGACATGGTCAGTGACATCACTGATGACATCATCCACGTGATAATCTGATGTACCTTCTCACACCCTAATATGAGCTTTGATACACCCACTCTAAAATACAGTGTACCATTCTCAAAACCATAGACACACCAATACCAATTACTACATATCCACTCACCGATTCCTAGGTCTACACACACATCCACTCACTCACCCATACAGTCACTCATACAGTCACTCATACATGCAATCACTCATCAATACAGCCACTATCATATGCACTCATATACCCATACAGACACTTACATGCCTCCATTCACCTATGGAGTTACTCACGCAGCTAGTCAGTCATGCAAAGAATCAATCACACTTCCATTTACTCACCTATATAGTTATACACACACCACCTCACTTATTCATACAGATACTAACACATACTTAATCTTGTATACAATCACTGACACAAGAACACACTCATCCACACAGCCACTCTCACAATCACTCACTCTCACATATAGTCATTTATGTACTCTTAACACTTACATATATTGCCTTTCACATATGTAGTTACTCACACATGTACTACTGAGACAGCCATTCACTCACCAACACAGCCATACACGCACCCACCCACCCATACAGCCCCTCACAGATGCATCTCGTTCTTGATCACGGTAGCATTCTAAACAGTGAGTCCTTTTTCACTTTTTTAAACTGTCGACTAAACCATCAATGTTGGTCATTAGTGTGTATTGTTATCATAGTTTGGAGACTGAGTGTCTTTAGGTGACCCTTGCATGTAAAGCTGATGTTGTTGTATTGTGCGTGGTTGTGAAGCTGAGTTCCAGTGTTATGTGGCAAGACACTCAGTCTCCAAACTATGATAACAAAACACACTAATGACCAACAGTGATGGTTTAGTCGACAGTTTAAAAATGTACATAAAAGACTGTGACTTAAATATAATTGAATGTTGATAATTCAACTACAAGACCCATAATGCATTGTTCAAAAATGTGTGTATATATTGAAAAAGTGAAAAAGGACTCACTGTTTAGAATGCTACCGTGATCAAGAACGAGATGTTCGAAACGCGTAGGTCTTTACAGCCATTTAAATAAATACTGCTGAAAGTAATCCCTGAGTGGAGTGCCATCAATCTGAACTTTGTGTTAATAATATACGGGACACTGCCTTGGTCCCGTTGGTGGCACCAGCCTGTGTGTGCTCCCCCTGCGACGAGGCAAGTTGCGAGTGTATATCAAATATACAGGGGAGAGCCCAACGCCCGAACTGACCTTCTGAATCAGCTGAGCAGAGCGACGTGACACCGAAGGAAAAACGGATGCGAATCCATCGCGAGCTGGCAAATAGCTGAGAATCAAAGGCTGCAACCAGACGGACGAAGCAAAACATCCCTCCGCCCGACTGGTAGAGCGCCGACGTGCTGGGTCGGAGGACACTGTCACGGCCGGGAGTCTCCCAGGTAAGACGTAACCGAGGGGAAGGGAACGCGTCTTTCTGTGAAAGCGTTGAAGCGAGGCGGAATTAAGTTAAAAGGTTACTGACAACCTGGACGAGACACATTGCAATCCAGCAAAACGTACTGGGTAAACCCGCCTCACTCGGGGAGAAATATAATGGTTGTGAATGTATAAGGATCTTAAAAAATATTCATCTGAATCCTGAGCAAACGGACCTATTCACTGCTTGAAAACAACACGTGAAGCGAATTTTGTGCTGCTTGTGACGTTTGTTGAAATACGCCAAGAATAGATAAAATCAATACAAACCAATTTGAAGACATAAACATCAAATATGGAGGAAAGAAACGCTAAGAGGGCATCAAAAGCTGAAAGCATGTTCAAAAAAGCCCCTCCTGGAACAAAACGTGGGGAAACAGCAACTAAAGCTGCAACAGCAACACCTACAAATGCGAGACAACTATTTACGAAATTAGAAAAACTACTGCGCAAAGAAATATCGCGCTCATGGGAGATCATCACATTAGAAAAATACATTGAGTGTGAAATGGTTCCAAGAGGACTGAGGATCTTTACGCTACCCAATCACCCAGACACACGACCGGAGATGCTGGAAGAATGGGGAAAGAATAACATGGCATGCTCTAAGAACATGTTATTCATTATAATAAAATACGCTCGCATTGATGTTAGCGAATTACATATAGCCATTGCTGACATTGAAAAAATGATTTCAGATTTACAGGAAGATCCAGAAACCATCAGTAAGATGAGGGCAGACATGGAGAAAAATTTGGACAAGCATGAGGATGAAGTCCAAATGAGAAAACAACGCAAATTTAGAAGGGACGAAGACGATTATGAATTCGGGACAATTTTCACATTTGCCAAGAAATATGATGTGTACAAAAAACAGTGGAAACAATCAGCGACAGCAACAGGAACAAATAACAACTCCAGCACTGAAGAGGAATCAGACTGGAGCGAGGAAGATCAACGTCGGCGACAACAAAGTGATCACAGGTTCAATTTTTTAGACGAGCTTCAAATGCTCCATATGGAGCAATTAGCACCAAAATCAACATCGCAAACAGGAAGATCCAACCGGACACGAGGAAGAGGCAGAGGATACTTTCCGTCAAAAAAACAAGGCGTAAAACCAGGAGAGGTCGCAAACCAAAGTGGCGGATACAATCTAACGAACAGAACAATAGTGAAAAAATGAAAAGAAAGAACCTGAAACCGCCCGACTTGGTAATAAATCTATCAAGACACACCCTCACAAAGAGTGAAAATGATCTACTCAATAAGGGGCTAACCTTTTGCCCGGAAATACATCAGGAAATCACAGACACAAAAATTGACCTGTATAAATACATAAGGAAGCTAAAGTTGAAGAAACACTTCAAAAAATACCCCAAACCCCCAGCTAATCCACAAGGCGACAAAGAGGGAGATGGTCAAGAACCCTTTCGCATACAGGAAATTTCACAACTTCGCACTGCATATGATTTGGCAAATGAAACCACCAGCACTCAAATTGGAAATACCCAAATCCTGGAGGAAATGTCAATAACTACAAACAAACCAGGAAGAACAACCTTCAAACCGCCATCCAAATTCTGCCCAATACTGCACCCGGGGAATAAAATTGACATATACTACGATTTGGTACTAGGTGAGATTGATAAAATGACAAATATAAGCCATAAAGGAATGGAAAATTTAAACAACAAGGAACGATTGGCTATACAATCACTGAAATCAAATAATAGCATTGAAATCAAGCCCGCCGACAAAGGGGGAAACATTGTCATCCAAGAGAAAACGGACTACATCAATGAGGCAATGAGACAATTAGGAGATACATCTAAATATACTTTGCTAGACAGAAATCCAATAAAAGAACTCATTATCGACCTAAGAAATAAACTGGAAACTTGGAAAAAGGCCGGATTAATTACCGAACATGAAAGAAAATATCTGATGGTAGAAAATCCGATCATGCCAACCATATACTTTCTCCCGAAAGTACACAAGACACTCAACAAACCACCAGGCAGGCCAATAATTTCCAGCTGTGGAAGTCTATATGAGAATGTGTCAGCATATGTAGACAGCTTCATTGCCCCCATAGTACCCACCCTGACATCTTTCATTAAGGATACAGGGGACTTCCTACGAATCCTATCTGACATAGAATGGCAACCCAATTATTTGCTAATTACAATTGATGTTGTATCGCTATACACCTCCATAGACCATGAAATAGGTCTCAAGGCAATACAGTACTTTTTACAACAGAGACCAGTCAACCTCTACGAACATTCAAAGATGATTACACAGATGATAACGCTTTGCTTGTACAACAACATTTTCATCTTCAATACGAAACTATATGCACAGCGCTGCGGAACAGCGATGGGAGTTTCTTTTTCCCCAAGCTACGCTAACCTCATGATGGGGTGGTGGGAGAAGTGCATAGCTTGGGGAGAAGACAATCAACAACACATGGCCAATGTAGCCATCTGGCTCCGATTTATAGACGACCTTTTTTTACTTTTACATTTACATTTACATTTACATTTACATTTACATTTACATTTACTGAACAAGAATTCAAGAACTTCTTTGAAATACTAAACAACAATGAAGTGGGCTTGAAATTTACCTACAACATCAGCCCAAGAGAAATTGAATTCTTGGACACCAAAGTCTACGTGAAAAATGACAAATTGGAAACCACAGTCCATCGCAAAAAAACAGCAACAAATAGTCTCTTACATGGACAGAGTTTTCATCCAACGAGTTTGAAGAAAAGCATTCCATATGGCGAATTACTGAGGATGAAGAGAAACTGCTCCGAAGAGAACGAAATGGAGCGTAAATTTGAAGAAACGAAAATCCGTTTTCAACAGAGAGGATACAAAAGGATTGACATCAAAAGAGGAGAAATGGCTGCCAGGTATAAAAACAGACTTGAAATGTTAACATCATGTAAAAAAACTACACTTGGTAAAAGGAAAAATCCGAGTGATGACAAAACAACAAATCCAAGTGAACCAACAGAAGAACAGCCAAGAATGATAATCAAATATACAAAGGAAAGCTTCAAGATAAGAAAAATAATGACAAAGTACTGGCACATACTAGAAAAAGACATAGACATTGGGAATCAAATAGGACATAGACCAATGATCACATACAAAAGAGCACCTAATCTATCAGATCATTTGGTACAAAGCCACTTCGATTTACGAAGAGATAAAGACTGGCTAGAATCCAAACAAACAGGATTCACAAAATGTCTAGTATGTAAAGCCTGCAAAACTGGGAAAAATCTGAAAAACATACATCAGGGAGAAAATTTGAAATAAAACAACAAATCACCTGTGAAACCTCCTTTGTAGTATATCTTCTCCAATGCCAATGCGGCAAAAGATACATTGGGAGCACCACATGTCCCCTAAAAAAACGCATTCTTGAGCATACAAGGGCGATACAGAAAAAGGACCCTACCTATGCAATGGCGAAGCATATGACCAGCCATCCAGGATTCACATGGACAAACATGACATACTCAGGCTTGGCTGCAATACCCATAAATGAACGTGGGGGAGACAGGAAATTACAATTAAGAAGACTGGAGTCAAAACTAATCATGAAATTCAAAACTACACAACCGACAGGACTCAATTCAGATGCGGAACTTCATGTATACTTATAATTCGATCTGATGTAACAACTTGACAAGTGAAAACTGGTGTATGTGTCTTCAAATGAATTATGGCTATTCTCACTGTATTAGTAACTAAACCTCACATAGCAAACACAAGTTCAGTAAACACATGGCAATCTAAGGCGGTGGCAAGGGCACTCAGCCCTAGAAACACTAACGTATCATCCGATTTGTAGATTTGCAGTAGTCATATTACTGATAGTGAAGGCATTCACAGCAGAACACTGCAAACAAAAACATACATATAGGATAAACGTCCCACCGCTTTGCCACATAACACTGGAACTCAGCTTCACAACCACGCACAATACAACAACATCAGCTTTACATGCAAGGGTCACCTAAAGACACTCAGTCTCCAAACTATGATAACAAAACACACTAATGACCAACAGTGATGGTTTAGTCGACAGTTTAAAAATGTACATAAAAGACTGTAACTTAAATATAATTGAATGTTGATAATTCAACTACAAGACCCATAATGAATTGTTCAAAAATGTGTGTATATATTGAAAAAGTGAAAAAGGACTCACTGTTTAAAATGCTACCGTGATCAAGAACGAGATGTTCGAAACGCGTAGGTCTTTACAGCCATTTAAATAAATACTGCTGAAAGTAATCCCTGAGTGGAGTGCCATCAATCTGAACTTTGTGTTAATAATATACGGGACACTGCCTTGGTCCCGTTGGTGGCACCAGCCTGTGTGTGCTCCCCCTGCGACGAGGCAAGTTGCGAGTGTATATATATATATATATATATATATATATATATATCAAACATGGCACTTCTGTTCCTTCTTTCTGCACTTCTTTTGTTACTTTCTTCTGCACCTCTGTTGTATCTTTCTGCACTTCTCTTGCCTCTTTCTGTACCCCTGTTGCCTCTTTCTGCAACTCTGTTGCTTGTTTCTGCACTTCTCTTGCTTCTTTCTGCACCTCTGGCCCTTCTTTCTGTACCCTTCTTCCCTCTTTCTGCACCTCTCTTGTCTCTTTCTGCACTCCTGTTCCTTCTTTCTGCAATTCTCTTGCTCCTTTCTGTACTTCTCTCGCCAGTTTCTATATTCAAATGGGAAGTGCAAGCTATCAAGTTTAAAGGTCTGCATGCTCTTGTGACTGAGGTATATGTCTACTTGCACATGTATTCTCACATGAGTTATGCATCTGAAGATGGTAGCTTAAAAAGCGGGTAGCTTCTCTTATAGATGGTCAAATCTTGTTCTGCTCTGTCATTCGGTTGCACAGGCAGACATGTCTCATGTATATATGTGTTATAGAGCCCCTAAAATATACTATTGAATACCCATGTGCCCTGTATTGTGAGCAGAAAGAAATGCATACACCTTTTTTTACACAAATCTACAGACTGTGCTGTTTGAAACACAGGTATTCAAGTGTTTGTAGGTTTATTTTCATTTAGCATGTCACTAGGTAATAGCGTAGACATGCATGTATACCTTCACAAACTTCGTCTGACTTACAAAAGTGATATGCTTAGGATTGCTGTTTTGTATTTGCTAGGCCTAACGTTCTGAGCAGTCGATTATTTGTGAACCTTCAAGAGAAAAGTGAGGCTTAAGACATCTTCGGGGAGGATTAGTGATTAGGGTACTTTGTATGAGTCTGTTGTAAGGTACAGTCAAAGTAGGCCTCTGTCTGGACTTCTGTTTACTCTTTCTGCATTTCTTTTTCTTCTTTCGGTACCTTTCATCCTCTTCCTACACCTCTCTTGCCTCTTTCTGCACTTCTCTTGCTTCTTTTTGCACATATCTTCCTCTTTCCGCACATTTCCTACCTATGTAGGCATAGATAGAAATTAGCATTTAAAAAAACATAGAAATTCACTGAAAAAAACACAGGTTTCAGGGACGTTATAGTTAGTTGGACATTTCACTCATACAAAACCAGAGAAATTTGGACGTTATAGTTAGTTGAGCTAAGTATAACTCGCGCCCCCGCAATGCACTGCTGATGACATCACATATTACATCACTCATGACATAGTCAGTGACATCACTGATGACATCATCCATGTGATAATCTGATGCACCTCCTCACACCGTAATATAAGCTTTGATACACCCACTCTAAAATACAGTCTACCATTCTCAAAACCATAGACACACCAATACCAATTACTACATATCCACTCACTGATTCCTAAGTCTACACACACATCCACTCACTCACCCATACAGTCACTCATACATGCAGTCACTCATCAATACAGCCACTATCATATGCACTCATATACCCATACAGACACTTACATGCCTCCATTCACCTATGGAGTTACTCACGCAGCTAGTCAGTCATGCAAAGAATCAATCACACTTCCATTTACTCACCTATACAGTTATACACACACCACCTCACTTATTCATACAGATACTAACAAATACTTACTCTTGTATACAGTCACTGACACAAGCACACACTCATCCACACAGCCACTCTCACAACCACTCACTCTCACATATAGTCATTTATGTACTCTAACACTTACATATATTGCCTTTCACATATGTAGTTACTCACACATGTACTACTGAGACAGCCATTCACTCACCAACACAGCCATACATGCACTCACCCACCCTTACAGCCCCTCACATATGCACTCTTGAACCCATATACCCAGTGAATCACCAAGTCACACATCCATGCAGGGAGTCACACACACACACCCCACACACCCACACAGACATGCAGGCACCCATACAAATACTCAATAACCCATATAGACACTCGTGTAGCTACTCACCAACCTATGCAGCCGCTTACACACCAACAGACAGGCTGATACAGACATTCACACAGTTTAGTCACTATCTGCCACCTGCATGGGCATCCTGAGACTCATCCAGAAGATCCTTCCGCTCCTACCGTTCAAAGCCAGACAGATCATGGTCCAGGGCCTGATTCTCTCCCGGATTGATTTCGGGAATGCCCTCTACCTAGGAGCCCCTCAACTAACCCTAAGAAAACTCCAGTTGATTCAAAACTGTGCAGCCCGCACTCTGTTGCGCATCCCCCGCCGCCAATCCGTGAAATCCGAACTTAAAGACCTCCACTGGTTACCAGTGAGGGAAAGAATCAACTTCAAAAGCATGTACATTGTCCACCATGCCTACTGGAGGAAAGGAGCAAATCTAAACCACACCCTGATCACCCCCTACCATCCTAACAGACAGCTTAGATCAGCCCAGACCTTCCAAGCTACCATTCCCAGAATCAGAAGAGAAAGGAGCGGAGGCAGGATGTTTTCAGTAAATGCGGCAAAACTCTGGATCTCCCTTCCAATCCCCCTCCAATCAGAACCCAACCTCCTGATCTTCCGGAAAAATTAAAAACCCTTCTTTTTAGTAGATAACCAGTCCCTGCCATATACACCCGTTACTCTTAAGCGCTAGGACGCCTGCGGGTAGCTATCGCGCTATACAAATATAAATCCAATCCAATCCAACCCAACCCATGCATTCAGTAAGACACGTTTAATTACTCACTTATACAGTTAGTCACGCACCTACTAAATCATCCATTCAGACAGTCATACATCCACTCATTCTTTAAGACACCTTGGCATATATATATATATATATATATATATATATATATATATATATATATATATATATATATAACATCATGGCAAAATACAAAGGAGCGGTAGTAGTGTCTAACGCACCTCAGAAAACAATATATACTCAGACTGGGAAGTCAAAGTAATACTCTTCATTTTCCTGATCGCATATGACAAAAAAACAAATGATTGTGGGCCACTGGGGGTAACAAATGCACACTACTACGTTGGGTGCATAAACTATAGACTATAGAGCCTCAAATGTCTTTGACAATTAGCCTTCCAATTGTTATGTCTCTTGAAGAATAAGGGGTCTTTATGGTCTTGTTTGAAAATTGTGATACTCTAATGTCTTGCTTAAATGTAATGTTCTACTTAAATTAAAAAGCACATTTTTTGTACAAATTCATCTCTGCTTGTTGTCAGTGCCATATTGAGAAAACGGAATGTAGTTTTGCTTATAAAGGTTAGACCTTTGAGTGCCAGGGTGCTTGCACTGTATAATATATATAAAACATATTTAAACTTTACAGAAACACACAGTCACTGGATGATGTCATCAGTGATGTGATTTGAGATGTAATCAGTGAAGTCATCAGTGATGTCACTTACAATGTCATGAGTGATGTAATATGTGATGTCATCAGCAGTGCATTGCGGGGGCACGATTTATACTTGGCTCAACTAACTATAACGGATGAATTTCTCTGGTTTTGTACGTGTGAAATGTCCAGCAAACTATAATGTCCCTGAAACCTGTGGTTTTTTAAGTGAATTTATAAGGTTTTTGAAATGATTATTTCTAACTATAACGCCCCTGCAAGCTATGGTTTTTTCTGTGAATATATATATATATATATATATATATATATATATATATATATATAATTGTTATACTAGTTAATGTAAAAACAATCAGAAAATTATAATAAATTTAAAAACTGTGTAAAATTGTTTTACATGATATACGTATATATAAACATACATAGATATGTGTTGTTTGTTTAAAATAGTATATATTTATATATATATATTTACATATTACTTAAACGTGTTTAATTCCCATTTTATTAATGTTATATGTTAAAATATTTAAGATATACTACTTTTAACTATATATGTTAAAAAACTGATATTTTGTATATATTTTTTCGATATTAGTGTAAAGCGCTATTTTTTGTTGATCTTTTTGTACTTACCTGTATATGTATAGATAAGACACATTTTTGTTGCCTGATATTTCTGGCTTTGATATCATGTCAGAAAACCACCATAAGCATGTCACTCTCTTTTTTCTTTTTCAATGGTAATTGCAATCTGCACCTATCCACATCACACTGGCTCTGTGTGCAAGATGACCACTGTCTGACCAGGAACCCATTCCCTTGTTCTCCTAAGTTATTTTCACAAAATTGTCACCTGGCTGCTTAAAAAAAAGTAACAGACCTTCATTGCTAAAAAATACTTTAAACCTATTATTAGGTCAGAGAGAGCCCATTGAGCCTATAAAAGTATTGTTGTAAAAAACTGATAATGCACTGCACAAGGTACATTTGGATCCTCAAGCACTGGTGAATAGTAATTTGCTTTCATGGAATTATGTGAAATTTCTGCAACTTTATGTCAAATAAAATCTGTCATTTAGCTATATATTTTAGCTTGAAATATGCCCTTGCATCAATTTTCGATGCAAGAACGCATTTCGGTCTTAAAAAGGTGCAAAAACCGAAAGTTTTGTTGTTCCAGTGTGTTTGCTGTGAGGTGCTTTCACAGTAAATAATTGCATGTTGTGATGTAATTTCTTATAACAAGTATAATGCTAAATTACGCCGGCATAATTTAAATGTTGGCCACGCATAAACACAATCCTCTCCTTCACTTTCTTAAAACTAGAGTAATGCCTGAAGATGTATTTGCAAGGTAGTGATAATCAATTATTGTGAACCATTTTATATTAATTCTGTGTATACTCTAATAAAATGTTCCATTTCTAGAACCTTTAATAGAAAACTAATATTTGGACTTTGACTTTTTCCAGGAGGTGGAGAGACTACAATAAGACAAAGTAAAGATGAAGATTATGTAAAATATGTTCAGAAATCCCTTCCATGCAAATCTTTTATAGAAAAAGCCCACATGAAGATGACCCCAGCATCTAAAATGGCCACAACTGGCAGGTTTCAGCTCCTGTCAGAAACTCAAGGGGATCTAGGAGTTCAATCATTTAGTAATTGTGAAACAAGTGTTGGTACCAAGAACCATTCAAGTGTATGTCAAGAAACCCTCAGAGGTGAGATGTCTCAGAAACATAATGTTTGTGAGAGTAATTTGTGGAACACACAGGCTTATGAAAGTCATGCAGTTACACATAAAAACTGGGGATCTTATGCCAAATTGCCAGATAGCGAGAAAGGTTTACACCAGAACTTTAGCTTTGCTGAACAACAAAGAGTACAAGACCAAATACCCCTGGAGAATCTTCATTATCAATGTAAAGAATGTGACAAAAGCTTCAGCCACAAGGGACATCTCATATGTCACGAAAGGACACATTCCAGACAAAGACCATATCAATGTACTGAATGTGAGAAAAGCTTCAGTCAAAAACATCACCTTATTGGACATCAAAGAACACATTTGGGAGGGAAACCTTTTCAGTGTACCAAATGTCATAAAATATTCAGTTGGAGGGAAAGTCTTCATAGGCATTACAAAACACATACAGGGGAAAGGCCTCATCATTGTGTTAAATGCAACAAACGTTTCAGTCGAAGAGAAGGTCTTATTAGACACCTAAAAACACACATGAACAATAATCCTCCATTAATTCCACCAACATTATCTTCTTTATGAGTGCCCTGAGCTTCCTCCTTTTTCGATTATTTGCTGTTCTTGAAGTAGTAGCGCTATACAGGGGAACCTAGTGGGTTATGTTTCTTTCCTCAACTAAATTCATGTGATCGTTCTTAAAGAGCAAGGGTGATCCGGGAGCCAGACAACAAATAGGCTTACCATGAAATGTAGGTAAGTATTTCCATTTATAAATTGACCACATTTGCATAAGTATAATTTGTAGTTAATTTATCCTTAGCAGGAATAATCAAGGTAGAATATGATGTGTTAAAAATTCCAAATTATGGGTGAGCAGCCAAGCCATGTTAGGCAAAAGTGGCTGATTTAGCACCTACTGGAATAAAAGGCAAACTCTGCTGAGCAAGTATAGATTTTAACCAGCTTTTCCATACTTATCACTGTATACAAAACCCAAATCTGAAAACTGTCTAATCAATCCAACCAAACAATGTAATTTAAATAGCACTACCTCTGTTTAACTTAAATGACATCATGCATCTTCACATCTGCGGATCAGTAAAGGCATACCACATAAAACTAGAAGACACAATCCAAGAGAAGAAACATCTCCTTGTGGCAACTGAAATCTGGTTCCACCCCACTTCTCACTTCTCACACCATCTAGCCAAAGGATTTCTCCATCCTTCGTCTTGACCATGCAGGCAGAACAGCAGTGTTATCACTCTAATCCTTAAAGGTCTATGCTTTTCTTGACTATACAGACAGAATAGAAGTGGGATTGTTCTGGTCCTCAAAACTCTATACCTTGTAAACAAACTACATGCACTTTTGTCAAACTTTATATTAGGGATAGTCAAAAAGATACCCACGAAATCGGCAATATCAGTTGAATCCACCACTTCTATAGAGAACAGGAGGTAGAACAATGTATATGTACCACCGTACCGCCCATCTCTCGCAGGTGAAATCGGACTCTGAGACTTGAACTTCCAGAAGGAGAGTGAGATGTTGTACTAGCTTCAGCTTAACTCAGTATTGCAACAAACCTCTCTATTTAAAAGAGTAGTTTTAATAGCTCTTGAGAAAACAGACTTTGGAGTTCATATGATGTTGCTATTACTAGTAGAAATATGAAAGTCCTTTCAGGCCCTTTGGAACAGAGTATAATATGTTCAGTTTTTTTTCCTTTTTCTCTACATTTTGGTATTCACTGATTGCCTGACCTGATGTTTCTTCAAAGAATTTCTTCCATGTGAAGCCCTAAGCAATCACCAAGGTTCAATGGCTCTAGGATTTTTACGGTCATATTTTTCCTGCACCTTTTCTGGCATCAGTTGACAATAAGATAACACAAATGTTTGTAACTTAATATGTCATTGTGTCTGGATGGTAACACTGAGGCTTTGAAGCCATTACATAGCTTCCACAATGTCAGTTGCTGATCAGTTGCCTCTTGCTGTGTAAAATCATTATGCCATGAAACAAAATCAAACCCTAACATAGGGCCGGAGAATATTTTGAGAGATGTGTAACAGATTAGCAAATTTTTCCTAAAATTTTAGTTAGCTATGTGTGTGCAATTTGCACTTCCTGCAGGGTCACCTGAGATTTATTTTGCTTTTTTATTGAACCCTATTTTTGTTGACTGTAGAACTCTGCACTTTACCCCTGGTAACCAGTGGCAAAGTGTTTGTGCTCTCCCTGTAAAACATGATACAAGTGATATACACCTAATTAGCACAATTACTTTCCTTATAAGTCCCTAGTAAATGGGACTACATGTACCTGGGGCCTGTAAATTAAATGCTACCCATGGGCTGCAGCACTAATTGTTCCACCAACTACTCCCAAGATGCAGTTGTTATCAAAAAGGGCTTGGATCCCATCATGCTTGGAGCCGCCCATTGCTTACCATTTGTTGGCTTCAGTGACACTCTCCTTAATTGGCCAGCAAAGTCCTAATGTCCCTTCCATGGAGCAAGGCACAAACACAGATGGAGTCAGCTTAATCAGTGCATGCCCGCTGCTTTTGACACAATTAAGGTATTATTTCTTACCCCTTCCCGCTCCATCACAGGTTCGCCAATCTTTGCGCCGCCTCCTCATGCACAGAGGTTTCTTGCCAACAACTTTCTTTGATTGCGCCTACCAACATGCCAAAAGTGCTTGATATTATAGGGATTTCTTGACAATTGGTGTTTTTATGTCACATAACCATATCTGCCAACTTACAAATCAATATCACTGTGTGAGGAGGGGAGGGGTCTTGGAGGGGGCGGGCCTCATGTCAAAAGCTACCAAAGAGGCACTCTGGCCCTCATCAAGCCCCCCATCCCCTACCCTCCCTCCATAAAAAGGATCAGCAAGGCTGCTGCCGATGGCTTGGGGTGTTGTTACGCCTCTAAATGGGCATCAGCTGGTTGCTGCCTCTAAAAACGAGCTGGAAAGCCACTATTTACAGTGGTTTTTAGCTCGTTTCCTTGCAACCATGTGAGTTTGGCTCCTCACCGGGTGGGTGACTGTGTGAAGGGAGCCCAATTAGTTTGACACACAGTGGCACTGTGTGAATTGGCAGGTCTGCATAACAAAGGTGGGATATTTCAGTTTAAACAACTTCTCACTGATCTGTCTCCCAATTCTTTTGCTGCCTTGCCATGTTTTCTGTCTCGAATTGTCTAGTTGTTATGATGCCGACTCGATGTTGCGCTGTGTGCTGCCCTACTCTTCCTGGGGCCGTATTACAATAAGTGCCCCAGGGGTGCAATGGGCCTTTGTGCCTGCTTTGCATGCCCCCGGGGAACTTTGGTATTATAGAAGGGTCGCAAACGCTTTTGCATCCCCTTTCATAATATCAATAGTGCTGGCGCACTTAAAGCACACCTTCAAAGGGTGTTCCCTTATTTGCATGGGGGCGTGCCCTATTCATATGATGGAATTCCTTTGACTGCACCAGCACCATTTTACAGATGCTGGTGCAGAGTCAAAGCAGCCCTCAGGAGGCACACTAAAAGTGCACCATTTCAAAGGTGGTGCACTGTCAGTGCGCTCCCTGAGAGCAGCCCTCTGCAGGGGGGGGGGGGGGGTGTCCCTTTGCAGCTGCCCCATGTTTTCACATGTCCCCAGGGAAGCGCAAGTACGCGGCTGCCCCCAGGGTAGTGCATACATCCTAATAGGGCGCATTGTGATTGTTTGCACCCTGCGCACCTTATAAAAGGTGCGCCGGGTGCAGACAATCACAATGCATAAGGGATCTGCTCAAATGTGCAACAACATGCTCAAATGTCTTCCAGCAGACGCTTGGAACACATTTTGCTTATGGACCACAGGTTTAATTCAGAAGCTTTTCTTAAACAATGTAAGGAACCAGAAAATAAGGGTGTGTTTTGAAGAACAGTTCTTTTGGCAGTGGTATATGCTTATACTTAAGAGGTAAGAAATGTAAAAAGCTGTTCTAGCTATGCAGTTCCCAAAGTGAACATAAAGGCTCCTCTCTAAAGTATGTTCCAAATGTGCCAAGACTATTATTAATCACATAGTTTTGCAATTACATTTACATAGCACTCCATACTTATGCCACTTAGCACCTTAGTTATTCTGTAAATTTTAAACAATGAGTGAAAACCCCTGGTGTAAATATGGGCTTTCACTTTTTCCCGGTCGTAAAAATAAAGGTATTGAAGTGGAATTATTATACAATTGTTTTCGTTGTTTTTTTAATGCTCTCAGTAAGCTTTTCAAGCATAATATCAAAAGTGTGCCAAGTGTGCCCTAGCTAATAATTTGTCTTTAATTGTTCTTTTTTTTTTTTTAAAGAAAAACATCTCACTTTAATTTCTGGCTACTGCTTACAATAGATACTTAATTATATACTGCTGGCATTAGGTGGTTTCTGTGTGCTATACGCACAAGGTAGCCGACACACAAAAACTATGTTACGCTATAGCACGTTCAAGTATCAGAAGGTATTATACTTGAATAGTTAGCAAAGATGTTACAATAAATAGGTTCACGTTGCAAGTCAACAAGATACTTGTCTTGAGCACTACCATTTCAATGGTATATGCTGTAATAGGCCATATGTTGCAAAACAATACTACATATCCTAAAATGCTCAGGCCTCTTATAAGAAAGCACAGTACTGAAAATCGGTATTGTGCCAGCCATGGGGGTTCTGCCATGCTAGCTAATAGCACAAATACAAATGACTACTGTCAAAAATAAATACAAATGAAATTAAGAATCTTTCCACTGAACATATTGACTCCAATTAAAGTATGTGCCAAGCAGGGTGAATATCGGTAAATAACAAGAGCGGAGCATTTTTAACAGTGGGAAGAGCTGTAGTGAAACTTAACAATGCAGTAATGGAGCACTTGAAAGAGAAGAAAGGACGATATCTATGTTACTAGATTCACTTTTTAGATGTCTAGTTTTTTGCCTTGCGTGGCGCCCTCAGGGCAGCACCTCCCCAGCAATGTGAAAGTATAAATGTCAAACCTTTTTAGGTCTCGCCTGCCAACTGCACATGCGCTGTTGCTGCAACACGTATTGTTTACTGTAAAAGGCTTGGAGCTGGCCCATTACTTACCATTAGTTGGCTTTATTGTCACTCCTATTTGATGCCTCTTAATTGACAAGCACTTGCCGATGTCACTTCCTGTTCTTTTGTATAGTGCATGGGCCAAGTCCTTCCCCTCTCCATCCACTGCTTGCTGTGATTCAGGGACTATTTTCTTTATTTTTGCCACCCTAGTGACCCTGTTGCTTAGTCCCCTCCCACCCCTCGTCAGTTTCGCTTCCTTACCTACCACCCCTGTCTGTGTTGCTTCTTTCGCCACATCCACCCTCCCTTTGTCTGTGCGACCCCCTCACCTTCCAAAGAAATTTTAAAAAGCTCTATGACAAGGTCAGCACTAGCCACGTGACTGGGCTTTCTTTTACCATTCTGTATTTTAGCTATGCTGCACAACATGGCAAAGACTATATCTTTTGCATAGGTGAGACCTATTGGCTATGCAAATGCTTTTTAATACTTACAGGTAGCTCCTAAGGTAGGAAGTTAAAATTCCATGGGGAAGGGTGCATGGTATTTTAAAAGTAGGACATGTATATTTAATGTTTTACAAGTCTTTGTAGTGAAAAATGTTCAAAGTCGTTATTCACTGTGGCAAGGCTGGCTCTCCCAAAGGTTAAGACTGGTTTACAGTATTACACTGAATAAGCACTAAATTTAGTTGGGTAGTAGATCGAAAAATTGTTTAACTACATATGTTAATGGTAATTTAAATTCCAACATAATGGTCAAGTCAGATTTTATATTTGTATTTTGCAAATGACACTTTGAGAAGGTTGTCATTTTTTGCCTAAAACCCAAAAAGCTTTCCTGACCATGTCCGCATTCAACTAAATCCTGATGGCTCCCCTGTGTGTGGCTTCCAGACAGTAGGCAAAGGGCTTTAGGTGTGGGGAGGGGGGCTCCCACGGGATGGCCTGGGAGCTATGCTAGCCTCTTCCTGAGCTTAAAAAAAAGGCCTTCCTTCCTTTTGTCACTTTAGTCAGGCTGGCTCCAACTCCAGTGGGAGGGGAGGGACTGACCAGAACTGGTTTAGGGGGTAGACAAAGGCTTACCGTCCACCCACTGCCTGGAACTGAGCATAAAAGTGGACCCCTCAGACCTCTCCTCAGAGTGCTCCCGGATTTATATGCACATTCACCTGTTTCTTGTGCTCGCCACCATCGTGTACTCTTTATTTCCTTCATGTAATATTTACTTTGTAATTATGATTGTATTACATGCTGACCACTTCTTAAACTCCCAATAAATATTTGTGAACTTAAAAAGAATCTAAAGGACTGCCTTGCTGTCTGAGGAACCTGATGGAAGACTGGGTCTGCTTGCCTTGAACTCATGACCCCAGTTGTGATTTTAAGGGCCAGTTGGCTGACTTGCTCTTTAAGGTACAGGGACACAACATGCTTCCAGAGACCTCTGGCCCTGCAACTGCCCAGTTGACCAGTTCCAACTGGCCATGTCCTGGATCCTACTGTTGGCCTATGTTGGAGTGAGTGCAAACCTCAAATGGTGTTTCCTAGGTCCTGGACACTTAGCTGTTGTTAGAATGCACTCATTCTATCCCCCAAACTGCGAGAAGTCGAACTTTGAATCATTTTACCAACTTCCTGCCTGGAGAATCACCTGAGATTGTGATCTCCATCATAGCCCCACCTGTTGACATCGAACCGTCCGTCGGACTCGACTTGCCAGTTTGCCTGCTGAAGGAGATACAACTTCCAGAGACGTTCCTATGTCGGAACGTAGAGGACTTCACCTGGATTGACACCATGCAGCATCTGATTGGCGTCTGGGTCTCCTGGACATGAATTTCACCCGCTCAGAGCCTTGCCTTCGCGTACACCGCACTGGGACCCCGCCATTCAGCAAACCATTAAATCTGCATCGAAATAAGCTTGCAGCCTGCCCTGGTGACTCTTTTTCGCCATAAAACTTTCTAAA
This sequence comes from Lissotriton helveticus, assembly GCF_964261635.1. Lineage (NCBI taxonomy): Eukaryota > Metazoa > Chordata > Amphibia > Caudata > Salamandridae > Lissotriton > Lissotriton helveticus. Next base: position 1,255,004,300 of record NC_136065.1, on the reverse strand, counting down.
TCAGAAAGTAAACTTTCCACTGGGACAAACCTAGTCTCTCTATCTGATCCATGCTCCATTGCGGTCCGCAATTTCTGACTGTGACCTGGTCCAGTGCAACCAGGTACCTGCGGTTGACGCCTTGTAGTGCTATTTTTAATTCAGTTTTTAAAAATATATATATCCAGTTCTACTTATTGGATTTTTGTCGCATTGGTGTCATTTTATTTACTACACAATTCTCTACTCTAAATTGGTTTGCGATTTTTTTCTTATTTTGTGTTTTTACTTAATTACTGTTTGAGTGCTACATAAATACTTTACACATTGACTCTAAGTTAAGCTTGACTGCATCCTGGCAAGCGACTAGAGGGAAAGCAGAGGTTGATTTAGTGACTTTAGTAGTTCACCCTGCCTGGGATCATGATTATTTGTGGTCTGTGCTTCTCCCACCCCTTCAACTAATACTCCAATATCTTACAATGTGTAACATAAACCTTTGTCCTGACCTGCCTAGGTGTTGTTCAGATCTGAAATTTTTAAAACTCCTTTTCATATCTTTTCCCATACTCATTCTAGATCAGAGAGAGATTTCTGCTGCTTTATGTTAGAGTTGTGTGAAATCTACAAGACCATGATTACTACAATTTTTATTTGTGTGATTCTTATATTCTATACCATTTGATATCTTCAAGTGTGATGTTAATTCTCTAAATAGGTTCAACTACTTTATAAGAACAGCTACACAGTTAGCTCTAATGAGCCTATATCACCCTGTTCAGAACTGTAATGAGGAACTGCTTCTCTCCTGTGTTTTTTGCCCTTGCGATCAAGCCATAAGTGACCTCCATAAAAATAAAATAAGGGGATTGTTTTTTGATCAATGAGGCATCATATTTCATCACAGTCTGATGTTTGTGCTTCTACCCAATATAAGCATCTATCACACTTGCTCTGTAGAGATTATAGATGTCCACATGGAGTTCAGATTTGAAGATCATTTTAAGCGAACCTATTAAGAATGTTTCAGTTGCATTATAATAGCTAGCTCCAGATCTGGTCATGAAAAACAATATAATTAAAATGAATATTCTGCCAAGTATACTATATCAGTTCATCTATGTTCCCTCTTCCTTCCAAAGCCATGACTATCTCATAACAAGTTCACCAATATTAGATATTAACGGTATGGCAAGACTCCAAGAACTATTTCCTTTCAGACCCTGTAACGATGATAATTATCCACAGGTACATTGAACAAGAGCTTGTATATTTTATTACAAAGTTTATTAAAATATTACAATTACCGGTTATTTTCATCATGGAGTATTTTCATTTGAGGTCCACCGTACAGTAGTATTAATAGAAATCCAGCCTTTGTATTAGTGATGCTGATAATCAGCTTTTTAAATAAAGAAACTATAGTTAGTGGTCCATAAGGTCATGCTAATTGCAGTGCATTTGTTATAAATAGAGATAGACACTTCATTATAGATTTTAAGATTAATAACTTTTTAATGTTAATTTTATAGTTATTCAGGCGTCAGTTCAGAGAGCAGTCTGGAAATGTTTGGTTGTCTCAGAGTATGGGAGGCATATATGCTGATTGTGCATTTTCATTTGAGGATGTTGAATCTTGTGATCAACTCCCAACATCAATCCAAGTAGTCATAGGCACTGTATTTTTGCCCCAGCAAATGTGCCACGCATACTCTGTGTAGAACCTCGTTTAAAACATTATTAACCTGAAGACATTGAGTATTGTAATGCGTTGCTAGACACAGACTTATTTTCATTTCTGGAGGTGAGTTTGTGCAATTCTGTTATGTTATGTTATGTTATGTTATGTTAAAATAGCTTATAAAGCGCACATATACAAGGCGGTTTCATGGCGCTAAGGTCAGTGGAAAAAAGACGCCATTTACAGCACAGTAGGCTTACTGATATGATAGAGAAAACAGAAAGGTCTTTAGCAGTTTTCTGAAGTGTTCATAAGTATTTGCCATCCTCACTTCCATTGGGAGCGAGTTCCAAAATTGCGGGGCCAGGACTGCAAATCTAAGCCCTCTATGTTTTTTACGTTTGAATGAGGGGGTGATAAAAAACTTAGAGTTGGATGAGCGTAGATTGCGGGAAGGAATATAATGCTGGATCCTCAAGGAAATGAAGTTTGGTCCATTCCCAGCTAAGGCTTTGAAGATGGACCAGCCTAGTTTGAAGGCACAGCGTTTGGCCACCGGGAGCCAGTGTAGGCTCTTCATAAGGGGTTTGACGTGATGTTACATAGGCTGACGGGCAATCAGCCTTGCCAACTGATTTTGCACTAACTGTAGACGATGTAGTTGGTAAGCCAGGATACCGGCATATCGTGAGTTAGCATAATGAATGCGTGAGATTACCAGTGCTAATACGACCAGAGTCAAATCCTCAGTGGTCGAGAATCTGCTAATCTTGCGGATTCTTCGGCGGTGGTAAAAACAGGAGGAGACCACTGTGCTGATTTGGGCCTTCATGGATAAGTCGCTGCTCATCAAAACACCTGGGCTCTTGACAGAGCTACTGGGGAGTGGAGGGCTGCCTAACATAGGGGGCCAAAAGTTGGAATTCCATGGGATGGCAGTTCCTCCTGTAAAGATGAGCTCAGTATTATCAGGGGTCAATTTCAGGTGATTATCATTCATCCAATCACTCATAAAACTCATAATGGTTTGGAAGTTTGACACTGAAGAGGTGGAAGAGTTAATGTCAAACATTAACTGTAGGTCGTCAGCGTAGTTAAATGTTTCGACCATTTTTCCCCGTAGGGACCATATCAAGGGTAAAAGATACAAATTAAATATAAGGGGCAGAAGGGAAGACCCTTTGGGAACTCCACAGGTCAATGTATTTTTGGAGACGAGAAACGAGCGAGACGGACTGCTTGGAATCGGTCACTAAGGTAGGCGAAAATCCATTTTAGTGCCAGGCCCTGGATCCCGGCGTTACCGACACGATCGATCAGGAGACCATGATCGACCGTGTCAAACGTGGCCGATAGATCCAGGAGTACCAGAGTCTGGGTGAGGCCCTTGTCAGCTCCCCTCTGAGCTCATCCATGACCGCAAGGATGACAGACTTGGTTGAGTGGGCAGGTCTGAATCCCGCCTAGGGAGAGTCCAGAAAGTGAGATTGTTTGATAAAAGAACAAAGGCAGTCTGTCACATGAGCTTCTAAGATTTTACCTAAGTAAGGCAGCAGAGAGATTGGACGATAATTGTAGAGAGTCAGAGGATCTGAATTAGGCTTCTTCAGAATGGGAACAATTTCAGCAGTTTTAAGGGGGCCGGGACAATACCCAATTTAAGGGAGGTGTTGAGAAATAAAAGGGGAGGATCCGTGGAGGTAAGGAAAGCTTCAACTAGGATATGATGCGAGCAGCAGTCGGTGGGGGAGCCGGAGCTGACTCTTTTAATTAGAGTGAAGAACTTTTCCTTAGAGATTAAGGGAAATTGATCTAGGATAACTGAGTTGTAGCATCGATCAGGCAGTGGCAGTGAAGAAATGAGAGGAGAGATACTCGCCTTGATAGAGGCAATTTTCACATACAGCCTGCGATGGAACAAGTTTCATGGTGACTCTATCTGGGTTGGTGAGTTCATCCACTATAGAAAAGATATCTCTGGACTTTTTGTCCGTATTAGTGATTTTTGAGGAAAAATAGCTTACTTTGGTTTGAACAATGGCTTTTTTATATTCTTTTAATTGGATTGTATAAAGAACTTTTTTCACCAGGGTGTAATCTTGCCTCCACCAGCGTTCGGCTTGTCGTAATGCCAGTTTTTTCAATGTCAGGTCATTGGAAAACGAACGTTAGGCATCATGAGGTCGCTTTACTCTGATTTTCTTAAGAGGGGCGAGTTGATCGCTTGCAGATCATAGCCCGTCTTGTATCCCGTACGTGACGGACGTCAGGACTTCTTTTGGAGCCCGGGACGCTTGTTTTCTTGGGCCGCCATTCTTGGAGGAGAACCCGATTTTCCCCTGGATACTCCGGCCAGGCGCTACTATGGGAGCGCGACACTGAGTTTGTGAGATTACGCAAATCGGTATTCACTGACAAGAGGCTCCACATCCTGACTAGAGCCTGATGCTTCCGTACCCTCTTCAACCTTGGATCCGGAGTCTTTTTGCTGTGATATATCTTGATCCTTCCCTGAACAGGTTTTGTTGCGGCTCCACCTCGGCGAAGCTATTGATTCCTTACTTGGGCCATCGCCCCCCTCCTATGTGATTTAACAGTTCTGTTTGTCTCTTGTATAACCCAGAGCTCCATTTAAGCTTCAGCCTACTCTGACTTTCATGTGGACGGAGCTGCCATATTCGAATTGTTTTTGACTTTGGATCCGCGCCATCGACAGGCTATAGCTGTTTATCAGTTGCTGCTGCCTTGTCTTCCCCACTTTAGTAGTTTGTTTGCAGAGATTTTAGTTTTTAGTGCCCTGAGGAAGGTGATGGCTACTTGCTAGCCCAGCACCGAAAAGCACGTCGGCACACGATGGTGCAATGAGCTAAAAAAACGGTGTTGGATCTAGCCCTGATCTCTTGACTGGGTGAGAGTACTCTGCTTAATTCAGAGACTCTGTCCATCACCACCCCTTGTTGTAAATAATATACTTGCTAGCCCAGCACCGAAAAGCACGTCGGCACCGTGCAAGACAGAGACCATTGGGCAATAATTCTTTGTGAACACCGATGTACCATTGCCCAACTTACTACTTATTCTCTGGGTTTCTGACTTTCTCCTTTTGCATTTGGTTGTGTATATGTATTGTGTCATTGCCGTATGTGAGTTTGTTGAGTGTATGTGTAGCAAGACAGATGAGAGTATTTGTGTATGTGCCTGAGGTCCGTTTTTATCGTTGAGATCTCTGTGTGTGGGATTGGAGTAGGTTTCACTTAATTTTGTATTTTTTTTAATGTTTTTAGCACATGATACATTTGTTTTTGTATGTCTGCCTTATTTGCTTCATGATGCATCCTTTGAGAAATTAAAAAAATTGTATGTACAATATTCTTAATAAACATTGTTTTTTGTATTACAATTTTGGTATTTATTGTTTGTCGCATTCTCCCATGATTCGAACTATGGGGCCTATTAGGATGGCGGATGGACCTGCGTCCGTCCACCACCCCCGAGTTGGAGGGAACGTCCGCAGGGGCTGCGGCGTTCCCTCCATGCAGATTAGAATGTGACCGCCACCCTGGCTGTCACATACCCTATGTTTAACATTGCGGTGGGTGCTGCTTGAAGCAGCGCCCGCCGCAAGGTTAAAAGTGCATGCTTTGCATATGCATGCACAAAGCGGCAGGCACCGCGCGGTGCCTGCCTCTTTGTGCATGCATATGCAGGGGGGTACCATAGGTACCCCCCATGTGCACCCCCCACCCTCCAACACCCTGGGGGCTCGCAACGAGCCCTCAAAAACGAAAGACCACATGCTTTTCCACAGCGGAAAAGCCACCGCGGAAAAGCATGTCTTCTGCCCCATCCTAATATGGCCGGCGGTGTCTGATAGACACCGCCACCATATCAGAGCTTTTCCGCCGCAGTCGGAATGCGACCACGGCGGTAAAGCGGCGGACGGTCTTCCTGACCCACCAGCCATCCTAATCTGGCGGTGGGTCTTTGGAGCCTCCGCAGCGGTGAATCCGCATCCTCCGGGCCGGCGGTGGCTTCCGCCGGCCTGGAGGATGCGGATTCACCGCGATGCTAATCGGCCCCTTAGTGTGGTTCATTTGGAGATGTGGCTACGCTCCATTATTATCATTTGGTAGGTGACACCCGACTCCCTCGTTCGCGAGGGTGGATTCTTCATTACTGTTTCTCCCGTGAGTCCCTGCGTACATCCGTGTCTCGGGATCCCTTTGTCTTTGGCCTTGTGCTTGCAGATTTGAGCCATATTTCAATATTTTTAGCCTGAGTGTCAAGGGATTCCTGTGCCATCAGAGCAGTGGCAGTTAATAGTGTGCAGAAATCGCGGTTCCAGTTTCTGGCCAAATGGTTTCTTTCCTGTAGATTTTTAGGCGGAGAAATGCTAGATGTTGGAAAAGAGATAATATGGTGGTCCGACCAGGTACACAGGGAGATAGTAAGTTTGGCAATTTCTAGGTTAGAGGCCCAGACTTGATCTAAAGTGTGTCCTTTTATGTGGGTGGTTACCTTTATATGTTGAACACAGTTCATTTGAGAAAGGAGGTCTGTGAATTCTAAGGAATCAGTGCTTTCCCGTACATCACTGGGCTAATAATTAAAGTCTCTAATTATAAGGAGTCTGGCATGTTTGATAACTAAGTGTGAGATCATTTCGCCCAGCAGTTGGGGAAATGTGGCATATGATAGGGAGGTCTGTAAAATAAGCAGCAAATAAAAGGAGACTGGGATGATTCACATTTCAGTATTAAACTGTCTACTGACGGGATGCCTACAATCCCCAGTGCAGTAAACTGAAATTTCTGGTGTATAATAGCTGCAACCCCTCCCCCAGCTTTACCCGATGGCCTGTTTGACTGAAAAATGTAATAATTATTGGGGACTGCTGCCAAGATATCTGGGGCAGATTCCTCAGAGAGCCACGTTTCTGATAGTAGGAGGATGTCTGGTTTGTCCGAATCAATAAACTGAAATAATTTAAGTTGGTGTTTTTCCATTCAGCGAGTGTTCAGATAACTAATTGTGATATCCTTCGCCTCAGGAGTAGTAGTAACTAAGGGGGGCTTGTTGTATGTATAGGTTTCCCCAGCATAAGTGGTTCCTAACATAGTACCCCCACATGTCGAGATCCCTAACTCATCAAAGGTAGTCAGGGTCTTGGGGTCTATGGTCCAAGTCCCCTGTAGTTGTCTCAGTTCAGCTGCTGAGTAAGTAATAAAATGGTCATGATGGCTAGCCCCGGTCGGCCACGGATGGGCGCAGACGGGCTTGCCTTTGGCACGCCTGCAGCGCACCTGCTGCGCGCGTCCGTTGTGCGTAGGATAAGGCGTGCCATATGTAGGCAGCCCCTCTCCACCCCCAGCAATCCCCAGCAAACAGGAAGCCTGGATTTCAAAGCGCCAGCACTCTCCATATCAAGTGGGAAACCCCGTGATGGACCGGAGTGTGGCGCAAAGGCAATTGACCAGCTAAGGCTCAAGAGCAGGTAGGGGAACCACAGCACACAATATTTAAAAACAAAACAAAAGTGTAAAAGTGAAAAGAAAGCAAAATTAGGCAGCACATTTAAAAACACTCCAAAGATCGTGTCAGTATCACTGTCTGACTTGTGAATGCGCATGTCCGCTGCGCATAGGATAAGGCATGTGACTTATGTATTCTAATTGTAATATCTGAGTAAGCGGAGAATTGTGTAGCTGAGTTTCTGGCAGATTATGAAGCACCTGGAGTCCCCTCTTAATTCAGCAGTTAGCCATATGTGTAGGGTTTGAAATTATGGAATGTCCACAATTTGATTTGAAAAAGAACAGATACCAGAAATGCTAACCGTTACTTCTATTGGTAAACCTACACGCTGACTAAATATCAAAGAAACCGTGCCATGCATTTCTAGTTTCCTAAATATCCTTCCATACATGTATGCCTGTTGAATAAAATGGTATACAAAAGGCATTATTGAAAAGGGTTATTGAGAAATAGTACACCTCTACAAGGGTCTTGTTCTTGCATTGTTATTTCAATTTGTATAAAGCAACCATATCACTGTCGAGCTCTATCATTTTGCATAATGCAAATGTGCATTTGTTGGATTAAGTTTATTCTAGAGTAATGGGGCATTTGGGGAGATTGGTAAGCCTTGTATGAACTGACGCAAGATTACTTGCTAAAATGACATGCACCTTTGTATCTGATAATTGAAATATGTGCATCAGATATGTGTATATATAAATATATTGTCGAGTATACTTCATGTGCAATAAGTAATTGTTGGCATCATCTGTTATTTTGCTGTTATGTGTAAAAAAATGTGTACAATCCTCTAATTGCTAAAACCTTTGTTCTTTGGATACGTCTTTAAACAATAAATAAATAATGAAAAACATGACCTTTGTTCATTAGTTTCTTACATTTCCTGAGTCTCTCTAGACTTGTATTTTTTCTGGTGGTGCAGTTCTTTAAAATACTTATTTTCTGCTTTGCTAATTTTCTTTAGTCTTTCCTTCTTTGTGGCTCCTCAGTCATCCCTTTGAACCTACAAATGATGTCAAAGTTAAATGAGACAAAGAGCATATTACATATTCTAAAACTGAAGTCATTTTTTGGGTGTTTGGGTCTTTTGATGTTTTCACATACGCCTGCATGCCAGTAGTAACTAACAATTAAGCAAAAGTAGTAAGAATGGATCCTGTTCACCATTCTCAAACATTGGTGGGGTATGCGTGGCACATGGACATGCCCTAGTTTCAATCCTGACCTGATAATTATTCCATGGAAGTGTTTTAAATTAAGATTCCCAAAGTCACACAGTTGGAGTGAGTATCCAAGCTGTGGCATGGGTCATTTATTCACTTTACTTTCAAAGTCCCTTAATGGCCAAACTGTTTCCCTAATAACCCTTTATCCCTCATAATATTACCAACCAAGTAGCAACACTGAAAGGAGGCAATCTACCTCAATGATCATGCCCACTGTGAATAACGCCACACTTCCACTGTCCCCTGCAATATCTTCCCTTTTAAAGTCCAGAAACTGGCATCTTATCAAGTGCTACTGTAATGGGGACACAATGGGTGCTCTGCAACCCATGGGTGGCATTTTATTTAAAGGCCCTGGATAAATGTAGTAAATGGTAGTGATACTGGATACTAAACCAAAACATTAATTGTTATGGATCAAGCTACAAATCCTCTTACCCCTGTTTCAAGGTTAAGACCTAGTAAGTGACATCACTGGAAAGGACTATGTAGGAAGTGATGTATGCTACTGATCCCATTGTCCAGGCCTCATTGTCTCAAGTCACACCACTTCTGAGTTGTGTGCCCTCTAGCCAAGACCCAGAAAATGACCCCAATGAAAAATTCAATGAAGGAATTATATCAACAGGATCAACTCCATGGTGTCCCCTAACCAAGCTCCTCATCCAAATTTAGTATTCCATTGGCATCACAAAGATGATACATGGTGAGAGTGGAGACAAGTCGCATTCTGTCGATGGGTTTGCATAGCTGGGTCTTTTTTTCGAAAATGTAGACTTTTCACCCATCTTGGAAGAATAGACCTGATTCAGAACCCTGGTACCTATAGCTGTGACTTGAAAAGGTTACATGACCATGTCCCAGCCTGAATCAGCTGCATTGCAGTACTGTAAATGCAGGCATACAGAGCAGACTGGATCAGCTGCAAGCTAGACTTGATAGCTTTACCCACCAGTCACAAGGGTACCTTAGCACACTTCTTGTAGAACACTTTGGGATATACATCATTTTAATCTTGGGTAGCTCATATGCCCATTCATTTTGGGCTCCAACCTCCACATATGGTAGAAATGTCACTGGCAGTGCCTTTACATCCACCTGAGAGCTACCCCCAGAAAGCAAATACATTCCAACTATGGATGATCCCAGTAAGCCAACTTGTCATTCCCAGATTTTTTAACCAAAGTAGTTTTTCTGTTTTCCAGGGCCCCTGGATAGTTGAAACAATAGCAGGCGGCAACTCTTCATGGTTGATGTCCCTGATAATACATTCCTGTATGATTGGGCCCTTCTTAGCAGAGGTAGGATGCATATGATGTCACTGAGTGATAGTGAGTGGATACATCTGTCTGAAGCAACTGATAGTGAGCTGATAGATCTGAAGCAAGGGAACAGTCATTCTTACCAATCTGACTGGTTACAGTTGTTTTGTAGTTGAAGCCAATACGCTAAAAGAAAAAAAGCAGTTCAGGATGGCCAGTTCCCATGAGGAGCAGGGTCAGTGCTGGTTTGCTAAGGCTGGCCTTTGTCTAGAGTGTAATGGTGAGCGAAAAAAATAGGGTTGAAATCCTACTCCGATCGATTGCCAGTGGTTAGACTGACTATTTGCACGTATTCCTTCCATCCCTTTTATGTGTATTATGTAATGTCTTAATTGGCCAAGGGTACGCTCAGAAAAGTGAGCCTTGTTCACTGTGCCATAGGATCCAAGCCATACTTCACTGACAATGTATATATAAGTAACAAGGGAACCCTGACAGTTGAACCTGGGGTGTTCTAAGTGTTTTAGGGAAAACAATGGTTCATATTAGGCCATATAAGTCCTAGATAACAGCAAAGGGAGCTGTTCAATTATGGTTGATTCTTTAAGTTTATAGTGCTGGGCATTTACATTTAGTAGATGCCCAGAGAAGTAAAATCATTTAATTAAACACTTATTTTTGAAAGACATAAATGTCGCAGCACACAAGGGCTTTCGCAATGCAAAACGATTTTATTACAAATGATACATCGAGGCTGCATTTAAGAAATTATAGTTCAAAAGTGCTCACATTAAGAGTAAAAACAGGCGTGAGGTGGCGAGTGAGGGTGACAATTAAAATATATACATCGCATTGGTAACAAAAACTCCGAGTGGTCATTTTAAAGAGTTTTTTGTGTGGTCGACGGCGTTTTGACATCCATTACTGGAGATCCTCATAAGGACATAAATGTGAGCATGAAGAATTGGGAGTGCGACTGTGGTCCTCTAATAGAAGGACGGGCCGCTGCTCCGTCTGCGTGGAGTGACAATCACTGCGCATAGCGGGGTCGGTGTCAAGGACCTCTTTAAGACCGCATGAGTCGGTCGGGTTTCCTTGATCAATCTGCCGCTCTAGGTCGGGCGTGCAGGGAGAGAGCAGAGTCGATATAACACCAAGAGATTGGTGTCTGGTACCACCTGTGGACTGAATGGATCAGTCAGGATACTTCGGGACGAGAATCCGCTCTGTCACGAACGTGCAGCGAGAATGCGCAAAAATTTTCGTGTCCAAAACACCGCCCAGTAACTGCCAGGATACATCTAGAATCGCTTGAGTCCACCGGAGAGGAGCCGTGGACGAGCAGCCTAGCACTATAAACTTAAAGAAACGATCATAATTGAACCGCTCCCTTTGCTATTATCTAGGACCTATATGGCCTAATATGAACCATGAATTTCCCTAAAACATAGTTCACTGACAAGACCTCAGTAGGACAAAACCGGTTTGGCGTTGCTCATGGTCCCTTCCTGGGCTGCCTCGTCTGGCAGTTTGGGATGAACTGTTCCGATGAGGAGCAGGGTCGATACTGATTTGCAAAAGGCAGGATTTTATCTAGAGAGGTGTGGACGGGCCCTGTGTACCAGGAGGTGGGGCGGACTCGGATGGTGGAGTAGGAACAGGCAGGACACTAATTCTTGGGGTTAACGAGGGCTTTATTGGAATTCCACGTTGGGTTTTTAACATAAGAGTTCTCCGTGTTCGGAACGTAAGTCTCTCCCTCGCGAACTGACTGGGTTCCGTTGTGGCGTTCGGAGGTCTTCCTACTAGGCTGGGTGTCGCTGCCCCTTCGAGGTCTGGTCACTGATGGGGTGTTTTTGGCCGTCGTCGTGGCTCCGGTGACTCAGGGAAAGGGGAGACCAAGCAGAAAGGTGCCGTTAGTTCCAGCGTCCGCGGGGAGGGCATGCACCGGGGGACCCAGGTGTATAGTGTAGGAAGACACCACTCGTGATCACACAACTCTAGTATACTTCAGTGCGGGGGTGAGGGGAGGAAACAGACTGTGAGGGTATACGCGGGATAAATGGACACAAGGGAGGAAAGGGGGACGCAGGATCTCAAACGGGGCTTTTTACACTAAATTACACGCTTGCTCCCCACCCAAGCCGCCATACGCTGACGTACCTGGGCAAGCCACGCTCCTCCCCCGGGAGAGTGGCACGGCGACTCGCAGGGTCGTTGGCCTCCTGGCTTCCCCTCGGTCGCTCCTCCGCTGGCTCCCAGCTGTTCGTCGGGTTCTCCGCTTCTTCCTCCGTTTCTCTCGTCTCCCGTCCTTAGTTCTCCGTCTTCACTCCTCTCCGGCACTTCGGGGGTGACGTCACACGCCATCCACATTGCTTCCTCTCTTTTGGCCAATCCGGGCCGGCTGACGTGTACAGAGGGCGGATCCTCCTCCTCAGTGTAAGTCCACTTAAAGGAGCCGCGTTCTTCCTCGTCGTAATCCTCGGACTCCGTTCCCCATGTTTCCGTCTGCAAGGAAGGAGGACGTACCGGGTCAGAACCAGGTGCCCACCAGTCTCTCGTAGCGCAATCACCTACAGCACGCGGCCTCACCCCGTTACAAGAGGCAAAGAGGGTGTAACACAATTGGTTGGAATGCTGCACCAAACAACTACCAGTGGTGACACTATTTGTGTTCATTTCTCCCATCACATTTTGTGTGTATTATGAAAATAAATAATTACTTTGGCATTATTTAGACAACAGCATGAGAAACTGAAGGAAGTTCTTTTTCAATCTAAGCCACTGTGCCAGAAACATATATACTTCAATAGCCTAGGGTTATGTCTAAAGGAGTGGAATGGAAGGGAAAGGGCTGTGCAAAAGGGCTGAACTGTTCTTCCTTGCATACCCTGAGAGAGATGATCTTGGGAAAACTGTAGAACGTGAATAACCAATTCAAACTGTAAAAACTGTAGATGATAAACAAACAATTCAAAATTGTAGAATAAGTGGGTGGGGCTATTTAGTTAGAAAGAAAAGGGAAAATGGAAAATGGGGTCCTCGGGGGGAGCAGAGCGCTAAGCGGTCTCCCCTGGGGATTTTCGCCCGAATGGGACGGACCACGGGCTCTGATTGGCTAGCGGGTGGGGGAATAGCGCGAGCCAGGTAGGTACGTTAGCTTTAGTTAGGCAGGAACGCCATATTGGGTAATAGCGTGAGGAGGTTAGGAGCGCTTTTAGGCGAGGCGTGTGCGAGGTGCCAGGTTAAATAATTATAAAATGAAAAGGAACAATATATATTTACGGTCGTGATGGTGTCTCAGGAGGAGCTGAAGGAAGCGCTCCGCATCATTGCGGAGGCTGGAAGAAGCGACCTGCTGGGCGAAGGCGGAGGTAGTACCACGCCCCCCCCGTCAGGCCGCCAAAGAGGCATGCGGCGAAAGGTGTCCAGAGGGCGGTAGAAGCTTGCGGGCCGCCGTCAGCCCTGGGAAGAGGCCTGAGGAGAGCGTGTTCGGCAAGAGGCCGCAGGGCGACGGCAACGTGAGGCGGCCAGCTGTGTGCTGCGGGAGGCAGGAAGACTCGCTCGCTTTCCCCAGCGTTGCTGAGGGGGACCAGCTTGTTTGCAGGGCTGTTGGGTGAGTTAAGCGTGCCCACAGGAAGGAGGGCGGTCCTGGCGGGAGGCGTGACCATGAGGGAGCTGAGAGCTCTTGGAGGAGGGAGGGGCCTGTGGAGCAGGAGCAGGCTCTGTAAGGCTGCCACGTCCTGGACCGGTAGCCTTTTTCAGTGTGCCACAGAGCTCCGGCAGCACAAATTTGCATGTGGCTGACAAACAAGAGTCTGCTAATTTAAATTCAGGTGCTAAGCAAATACAGCCCCGGGCACTTGTGGATTATTCAAGTGGCAGTGATGAAGAGATGACTGAGCAAAATAAACAGGATGTGCATGTTAGGGGGCAAAAGAGTACTGTGCCTGCATTTTTTATTACCAGGGAGGCAAAAGACACGGGGACATGGATGGAGTGGGTCAATTCAATATTGTTAGGAATACCAAGGACACTGCTCAAGACAGGCAAGAATATGACCAAGAGTGGCTGGGTGACCAGGGCATTGGACACGGGGAGCAGGTGTGGGAGGGTTTTCAACAAGGGAGGTATCACGAGGATTATATGGATTACATGTATGGAAATGGATTGGAGCATACCCGGTTTATTAGGGAATAAATTTTTCCGGCCGCGCGGAAGGCGCCTGTGGGCTTTGGAACGGAGAAGGATGAGTTTGAGGAAAGTTTAGATGGGCAGTGGGTGTGGGTTGAGCATACTCCAGCGGAGGACAAGAATCGACGCAAAGTGAACAAAGGGGCCACTAGTAGCAGGGTTGGTTTGGTGGGGAGACAGGAGGAGGGGTCGCTGATTGGAATAACTGAGCACATTAGGGACAAGAAGAAGACTTGCATGGATGGAGCACATGGCAGAGCAGCGGATCAATTAAGGGCGGCCGCTGAGCAGAGTGGTTTCAATGTTGGATTTTCAGCGGATTCACAACAGGCGGGCAGGCTTTTAGAGCGAGGGTCTGCTTTAAATTGGACAACATACGATGGGGGAGTGGGGGATGGAGAACGACCAGGAAGAAGCCAACAAGTTATTTATCCCCAGAGTACTTGGGCAAGGGATGATGAAGTTGAGGTGGATTTGGAGGAGGTGGGATGTGAAGAGGATGTTTGGGGAAATATGGAGGTTGGGACAAATAAGATAAGGGATAAGGGGAGAGGATTGGGACAACAAAATCTGCTAACTCATTTCAGGTTGAACGGGAAGATGCGGCACCCTTGGCACAATAGGAGAATCTCGAGCAGATATCTCAATCGGATTTGCGGAGGAGAGAAGAGCAACTACCAAAGGGTAAGCCGTATTGGTGGGGGGCATGGGATGTTGGTACAAAAGGGGGAGAGGGTAAGGAAAAAGGGGACAACGAGCAGGACATACTGGTGCAGAAGCAGGTGGCTTGTCAACCAACAGGTGAGAAGGTTGGGGGGGACGATCAAAGGCAAACGCAAGAGGTCACTAAAGAAGGGGCATGTTTTCCAAAAAGATTACGTATATGGGTCTGGCAATGCCTTTAGGCTTGCATTTGTCAATGAAAACTAAACAGAAGATATGGCAACAAGAGTACGTTGATGTTTTTCGCTTGCTGCACCGTGATGTGCAAGCAAAAGAAGGTTCAAAAGAGGAAGAAATGGAGCTAGCGAGGCGCCCTAGAGTGCCTGGCAGTATAGATAATTGGACATCGGCCTTTTTGGGTTTCGCCTGCCGAAGGCTGCGCTCTGCGCAGCTCTTCAGCGCAGGTGAAATCCTATGTCGTCAATAAGGACTCCTGGAACGTCCCCCGGCTCTCATTGGTTAGCTCCATAAATGGAGGCTAGCCATTGGGTGCCAGATCTGTCCATCAAGGCTGGACCAGATTCGGGGGCGTTCCGGAGATTTTTTCCCAGGGCGGAGTTACGTTTTTTGCCGTTCCCTCCCCTTTCACTGAAAGTGAATTCAGATGCGCTGTCCATTCCCGCCCCCTCCGTGTGCCTTTCCGCCCCCTTGCTGTCCTGTGCACGTTTCCCGCCGTCCGTGTCCTCTCCCGCCCCCTCCCGCCGTCCGTGTCCACTCCCGCCCCCTCCCGCCGTCCGTGTCCACTCCCGCCCCCTCCCGCCGTCCGTGTCCACTCCCGCCCCCTCCCGCCGTCCACTCCCGCAGCCCGTGTCCTCTCCCGCCCCCCTCCCGTCGTCCGTGTTCTCTCCCGCCCCCCTCCCGTTCGTGCAACTCGAGTCAGCTGTGCCCATCAGCGAAAACAGGCAAGAGAGAGACTCTGAAGTCGGCAGTCAGGTAAGTTTTCTTTTTTTTTTTAAACTTTTCTTTTTAATGCCCCCAGCCTCTCATTCCAGCGCTTCCCCACCAAATCCCCCCAACCCCTCCGCAGCCATTGTGCTGGATGTTGGGTGCGGACACAAGCAGACGACTGGAACCCATCCACCCACTCCCACGGGACTCGCACAGAGCACGAGGAGAATCCATCCACCCACCCCCAGGGGACTCCCCCACGGCACCAGAACTCATCCTCCCACTCCTAATGGACTCACCCACAAATCCGATAAAACTCCATCACCCACTCAGCGTCAGGACTCACCCACCCACTCCAATGAAACTCACCCACAGCTCCGATAGAACCCATCCACCCACTCCCACGGGACTCACCCACAGCAACAGGAGTCTTCGTCCACCCTCTCCATTGGACTCCCCACGGCACCAGAACGTAGCGTCCCACTCGCAAGGGACTGGGACTTACCCCAAAGTACCAATTTAACCCATCCTCCCACTCCCAAACGCCTCACACACAGCACCGACAGAACTCAACCACCCATTCCCATAGGACGCAGCACAGCACCAGCACATACCCGCACCTCCCACGGGACTCACCCACAACAACTGGAGAACTCACCCATCCATGTCCATGACTCACCAACTGCACCGCCGACTCACCTGGAGAACTCACTCGCCCACAGCAAGAGAGGGCTGTGTCGTCGCCCACATACTGACCGATAGGATAATTCACCCACTGCCATTGCGCCCACCTACTGTTCACGCAGGACTGACGCCCCCGAAGGCTCACCCAACACCCCATCTCCACTCAGGGGAGGTCTCCCCACTCCCGCGTGCACTCACCTAGCGCCTTGAGTAGCTCATCGAACTTCTCCGAGTGCTTCATCTTCCATTTCCCGTTGAAGTTTTCAGGATGGGTCCGGGGCTGTGCGAGGCCGAGGGCTGGTGGCAGGTGCGCCCGGGGAGGTGCCTCCTAGGGCTGGCTTCTCGTGCCCTGTGGCGGGGGTCTGTGGGCGCAGCACCCTGATATCCCTCTGTGGGCACCCTTTCAATCACCCGAGCACCAGCCCCTGTCTGCGGCAGGGCGAGGACCTGTGCCTCTGCAGTGCGGGCCGCTCCCCCGTCTGATCTCCGTGCTGCGGTGCTACAGTCACCGGTCTGTGCTGCCCGCAGCCGTGCCCGCTGGCTGCTTCCTGGGAGAAGGCGACTCGGCGTGGACGCTGTACCCTCTACCGCGCTCCAAGCGCCATGTGTCTTTTTATTCCTCGCCGAGCCCCGTCCTCCCAGCTCGAGTCCCTGCCCCCTCGGGGAGGAGCCCGCCAACAAAACCTTTCTCCATCCCACCTGTGGAGTTTGATTCTCCCCACCCCCTTGTTGTCCCCCTCTGCACCCTCTCCCCACCGAAAAGAAAATCTATCTATTTTAAGGTGACACTTAAGACTGCGGGTGGCTGCTGTGTCTGCAGATCGCCCTGCTTCCTGCGGCGCCTGGTCAATGAATGTCTTTTCTTCCTGGTGAATGCCTCGCCTGCCTCCCGGATTCCTTCTCCCCCCCGTCTCCTGATGGGGTTTATTCACTCCTGTCATTTCTGCAGTTAATCTGCCCTCGAGTCTTGGCCAGAGCTTACCCTGGGTGGCCGGTCTGGCTGGGGGCTAATGGCCGGCAGGAGCGCGGCTTGACGACTGACTCTGCCCCAACCCAACAGACTATGAGGTTATGGAGAACCTGGCCGGAGAATGGCTCTGATCTAGCCCTGCAAGCACTTTTTATCACCATTAACTCGTAGTCACTACAGTCTTCAACAGCACAGTCAGTTAGCTCAGTACAGGGGGGTAGTAGCTCTGTTAGCGCCTAAAAGCAGCACTATTTAGCATTCGGCGCTAAAGACGTCTGACATCCACACATAGGTAAACACAATTATCTAGGCACGTGGCTTTTTACTCAAATGACTAAAAGATGTAATTCATTTGCACTCGAATAAATGAGTGACTGAAACCTTTATATCGAAGGCAGTGAAGCGATTCGCCTGTAGTCGTCCCTGCTAAAGAAGATAAGCCTTGGTGGTAAGAGGTTTTGCGGGCACACGCGAAGTGCGGAGTCAAGCCTCTGTAGTCTCAGCAAAGAGGCCAAAGACTGTACTTCTGACAATCTGCGCTGCTCCCGATGCTTCCTGGCTTATTTTTTTTGCAGTGAGCTCATGAAGCGGAGGCCAGAGGTGACTCGGATAAAAGCATGACCCAAAAGTGATCAATTTAACACGCGGCCTGGAGGCGGGAGACTCGACACCTAAACACGGAAGTGAATCGGCAACTCCAAACCCTGTGACTTGTGACACCTCAGTCTCCACTAGTGCCCAGAGTAGTGCTTAGATGTCATTCATTTGGCACTACGGTCCAGAAAAGACGGATTTGACCGAATTCGGGTCCCACTGCTGTATGGAAAGGGGCTGCACTAGAGGGATTACATAACACGACGTGTGGCGCTTTTGATCGGGCAGTGTGTGCTGCCCAAACACTGGGCTGTGTATTGTGTAGATAACTTTTATCTTCCCATCTGGTCGGTCTTTTTACTCTTCTGATATCGTTTTTGGGTTTCGCCTGCCGAAGGCTGCGCTCTGCGCAGCTCTTCAGCGCAGGTGAAATCCTATGTCGTCAATAAGGACTCCTGGAACGTCCCCCGGCTCTCATTGGTTAGCTCCATAAATGGAGGCTAGCCATTGGGTGCCGGATCTGTCCATCAAGGCTGGACCAGATTCGGGGGCGTTCCGGAGATTTTTTCCCAGGGCGGAGTTACGTTTTTTGCCGTTCCCTCCCCTTTCACTGAAAGTGAATTCAGATGCGCTGTCCATTCCCGCCCCCTCCGTGTGCCTTTCCGCCCCCTTGCTGTCCTGTGCACGTTTCCCGTCGTCCGTGTCCTCTCCCGCCCCCTCCCGCCGTCCGTGTCCACTCCCGCCCCCTCCCGCCCCCCTCCCGCCGTCCGTGTCCACTCCCGCCCCCTCCCGCCCCCTCCCGCCGTCCGTGTCCACTCCCGCCCCCTCCCGCCGTCCACTCCCGCCCCCTCCCGCCGTCCGTGTCCACTGCCGCCGAATATGCGAACTGCAGGTTTCACATTGAACTCCACGGAGGCACTCAACAAATGGACCTAGGCTGGAATAGGCAAGGGGTGTTGGTGCCCAAGCCACGGTCTGTATAAGAGGCAGCAGTTAGGACCCAGAAGAAAGCTTTCTGCCCTCTATCGGCTTCTCCCTTGGCATCATATTATCCAGGCAGATTCGCTCTGAAGCAAATGCATTGGTTTCGCGCGGCCAATCAGAATACTTCATGCTAAAAAAAAAAAAAACACTCAGAATTATACGCCCCCTCCCGCCGTCCGTGTCCACTCCCGCCCCCTCCCGCCGTCCGTGTCCACTCCCGCCCCCTCCCGCCGTCCACTCCTGCCCCCTCCCGCCGTCCGTGTCCACTCCCGCCGAATATGCGAACTGCAGGTTTCACATTGAACTCCACGGAGGCACTCAACAAATGGACCTAGGCTGGAATAGGCATGGGGTGTTGGTGCCCAAGCCACGGTCTGTATAAGAGGCAGCAGTTAGGACCCAGAAGAAAGCTTTCTGCAACAGGATGTACAAAGAAAAAGATTAGAGCGATCCAGTGGTAAGTTGTTGTTAGTTTAAAGTCGACGAGGCAGCCTGCTCCTAGGGTTCTAACAATACACTTCGAAAATCAACTAGTGAGGCACGGAATGCTGCTATGATTCTATGGTGGACTGGAATTCTCTTAGCTAGGAAGAACGATAGGTTGGTGCTACCCGATCTAGAGAGAAGCAGGTCATATTTGTGAGAAATGTCTGTTGGATAAGCATTGTATGTTGTCTAACGGGAGGTAGCTGTTAAAGCAGACGTGCTATTTCAAAACATTGCATTTACTTAAGACTAGCATTGGGCTATTTTCCTCTGCCTTTTAATGTTCGGCCCTCTGTTTTGCTATCCCTGTGTTTCAATAACGGATGCTGAGCTGCCGTCTCGTGAATTATATACAAGCACTAAGCTGATAATTTGAGTTTTTGTCTCAGCGGCAGGGCAGCTGGCCCAGCGTTAGGAGTTGGGCAGTCGTTGTGCATACGTGAGAAGTGATTGCTCCTATGTTTATCTCTCTTTGGTGGTGCTGACCCAGTGTATATAGGTGGAGTATTGCACTGTTTCCCTGCTGCAGGCCACATTGTTTTACCGACACATGCTTTCTTGTTATATCAGTGTATATTCAAGGTCAGATTGGGGTAGGAAATAGGCCTGGGCACTAAAATAAAGGTGGCCCATTTGGCGATTAGATGGCTAAAAAAAGTGCCCTAGGTTATCAAATCGGGGCAGTTTTGAACTTATAAAGATAGGTGTATATGTGTATTGCAAGGTATGGAACACTGCATGCATTTGTGCTTGCTGCAGGCTCAATTTTGTCCATGTAGTGATGTCAAACAACGTGATGCTGATCTTTAATTTTAGTGGGAGAAAATGTCTTTATACATTTGTGCCTTAGGCCTAGGTGATGGGTTGTCTGTGAGCTTAGTGTTAGACGATGATGCCATTGGGTACTAGGTGCCGGGCGCTGCTGCCCTTAGGTTTTAGTGTCAGATGTTGTGTTGATATGCCTGAATTTTATTGGCAGACTAGGTTCAGCCTGTTTTACCGGCGTGCATGATGCACTGCCATGCGGCCTCTTTCCGTGACAGTCCTTGTGCCACTGTCCTCGAGCTTTGTGTGACGCAGTGCGTTACTGCTTCTGAGTTTCACTATGAGGCACCTTACTCCCTCAGTCCCTCTGTCTTTTAGTGCGGCTCACTGTACAGATTTCCGTTGGTTACAGTCGCCGCGAACTGCTTTGTGGTGCCTGGGTCACTCACTGTGCAGATATCCGTGGGCTTAGTGTCGTCAGGCTTTAGCTTGTACTCCCTGTATTTTAAATGTCTGTATTTTTGTAATGTGTCGCCTGTGCCTAAAGTCAGGCTGTGCTGCTTCTATTTCAGTGAGCACGCACTGTGCTGCGGTCTTTGCACTTCTATCTCGGGCGGCGTGCTGCTGCCTCAGTTTGGCGTGCTGCTGCTTCTGATTCTCAATGACATGAGTTGTCCTACTCCTGCCTCTATTTTACTGTCATGGCCTGCACTGTAGTCTCTGCCCCCGTGCGGCGGCTGACCTGCTGCTGCCGTCCCCAGCCCTCCTTCCTTCCTTCCTTCCTAATATTCCTTCCTAGTTGTACTTATTAGACCTTGTTCATCCATTCATACTCTCACCCACTGGTCCAGCAGCCCATCTATCCCCTCACTTTTCCATCTTTGCGCTCAGTCACTCACCCAGCACTAACTTGGCACGTGTTTAATCCCGGGGCCCTCAGGATTGCTGTTGGCAATCAAGCGAGTTGTAGTGTTTTCTGTATTTTGTTGCCAGTGGTAGTGTTTCCTCTATTTACGTGCAAGTGGTAGTGTTTTCTGTTCACAGTCAAATGGTAGGGTTTTCTGTTTAGCCGCAATTGGCAGTATTTATTTTGTTTACGTTCTGGTGGTTGTGTGTTTTCTGTTTTACATTCTGGTGGTTGTGTGTTTTCTGTTTTACATTCTGGTGGTTGTGTGTTTTCTGTTCACAATCAAGTGGTGTGTGTTCTGGTTAAATACAAGCTGTAGTGTGTGCTCTGTTTACGTATAAGTGGAAGTGTGCTGTATTAGCGTGTATGTTTTCTATTTGCATGCAAGGGGGGGGTGTATTTTCTGTTTAAATTGGAGCGTTGGTGTTTTTTTTGTTTACTAGAATTGGTAGTGTCCTCCTCATATATTAGTAGTAGCGAGTTTTCTGTTTAGGTGGTAATGCAACTTTTTTTTTTGTTCATTTTTTTTTATATCGGGAACTTGACCCAAAAGCATTAAAGCCCTTTATATCGTATCAGATTTTTTTTTTTAAACCTGGGGAGCCGGGATGAGCTGGAAACAACCCACACCTTCAGTGTGAGAGACATTGTGTATGAGAGACAGCAGTGTCTGTAAGAAAGACAGCAGTGTGTGTGAGAGAGACAGCAGTGGGTGTGTTCAAGGCAGAGTCAGCAGTGTGAGAGACAGCAGTGTGAGACCTTTTATTTATGTTTTGGTTTTTGAAACATAAATAAAACGAATTATTTGCAATGTCAATAGCATAAACTTGCTTAAATACGTGACCTATTGCATTGAAAATGCAATACAAATCGCATTTGCGAGAGATTAAGCTATTGCCATTGTAAATGACAATGCCATTTATTTATCTGTTTTCAAAACCAACACATAAATAAAAAGTTTGTAATTCACAATGCCGATAGCTCAAACTTTTCCAAAGGCGAAACCGTTGCATTGTAAATGCTTGTTAATATTTGCTAGCATTAACTGCGAGAAATACCCAGACAGGGCAGTATCAATATTCAAATATATGGATGTAGTGCGGAAAGCCCACATGCATTTCGGAGGCTTTTCGTGGTTAAACTACGATGAAGAGTTCAGGGGAAGGATGGGTATGTCTGGGGATAGTCGTGTTCCTAATGATTCTTTAGTCGCATCCCCTGGCGCACACCTCACTATCTCCTTGGTAAATCCCAGGATTCCTTGCAAAATTAAATAACAAAAGTTCTTAATCTAATTAAGTTGTAAAATTCTTTTTTATTTCTTGAGTTCGTTTTATTCATGAAATTATTTCTTCATTTCATATTTTATGATTCCCTCATTGACATCATCATTTGAAATCAGTCCAATGCATTTCTGGAGTGAACGCCCTTCATCAGAGACCATGTGCTACAAGTAAACAGTAACAATATTCAATAATATCACCGTGATAAACATAACACAAACATGAAAAATATTGTTTTATCGTCCTAACAAGACATGCAGTAATGGTAGTGTAGTGTTACCAGTGCAAAGAAAAAAAATTCAACGAGTGAAAAAACCTGTGTGTTTTGGTTAAGTGAACGCAGTGAAAAAATTCCACGAGTGAAAAAACCCTTGTGTTTTGGTTAAGTGAACGCGGTGAAAAAGGAAAAGAGCTGCTAAGCACTTACATGTCTGTTGCCGTTTACGAAAAGCGGTCATTCAAAAAAAAAAATAGTTTGACGAACTGTGGAAACAAGAAGTTCGTGTCAAAAGAATGGTATTGGTGAACATGGGCATTGCTTAAATGTCCATAGATTTCAAAGCTTACTGTTAAGACGTGGGACGTCTCTTCTCTGTAGAGCTGTCAAATTGATTTAGCCGAGTAAATTGTTACCGCTCACGGGTTACTTTCGTAAAAGTTGACGAGTAACCAATAAACTGACGTTTACGTTACAGGTTCGGCATTATCGTGGACCGTATGCCGTGATTGGTTAAGAGTTCGGCCATGTGACTAATAAGAAAGCGAGCTGATACGACAATGTGTTTGTGGTGATGAGTGTGTGACTCGAATGTGAACACTGAGGTAAATAAAGTTTTCTTGTAGCACATGGTCTCTGATGAAGGGCGTTCACGCCCGAAATGCATTGGACTGATTTCAAATGATGATGTCAATAAGGGAATCATAAGATGTGAAATGATGAAATGAAGAAATAATTTCATGAATAAAACTAACTCAAGAAATAAAAAAGAATTTTACAACTTAATTAGATTAAGAACTTTTGTTATTTAATTTTGCAAGGAATCCTGGGATTTACCAAGGAGATAGTGAGGTGTGCGCCAGGGGATGCGACTAATGAATCATTAGGAACACGACTTGAGCAATATTACTACAGACACCTTTGACAAGAGACGTCACCTAGGTAACACCCTCGAACATTTTGAAAACTACTCTCAAACAAACTCCACCAATACCATTAAACAATAGGTTGTGCGCTACTCCTCTACTAGCTATGTCTGGGGATAGACCATGGGGGGACATAGACGCTGAACTCTGGCTTCAGTGGATGTCATCTTCTCACCCTCCGGCAACTACACGCACAGCTAGCGGGTTGCCAGTGACATACCGGCCCTTTCCGGGGCGTGCCGCCCAGGGAGGGGCGGGAACGATGGCTCGAGGGCAAACAAGTGGAATGGGATCATGCTGGAATTACAACCGGGGTTATTGCAACAGGCCATACTGCCGTTTCAAACATGAATGTTCACAGTGTGGAGGTAGGCACACGCTCTTTCAATGTTTTACAGCAGCCCGGGTGCAATGGGACACAAGTTTCAGGAGCAAGGGCAATCAGCAAGGGGGAGAGGGGCACCACTCCATCCTTTACCAAAAGGCTCTTACCCCAATTAAATGGGAGTTGTTTATCCCTTGGCTTAATAATTATCCACACAGGTGGGCGGCGGCCAAATCATACTGGGGGTTTAAAGAAGGTTTCAGAATAAGCTACCAGGGCCCTAGAGTCAAACGATGGGCAGACAATCTACAGTCTGCAAAAGAATTCCCAGACGTGGTAAGGAAAAAATTGGAAGAAGAGGTAGGGTTAGGCAGGGTGGCAGGCCCCTTTAGTGAGATGCCTTTTGCTAATTTGATAGTTTCACCGTTAGAGGACATTCCCAAGAAAAGACCAGGGGAATACAGAATAATACAGCACCTCTCATGGCCAGAGGGCATGTCAATTAATGATTTCATTGCAGAGGAATATACTTTAGTTTCATATACCACAGTGGATGAGGCATTGAAAATGGTCAGAGGGTTGGGAGAGAAGGCAGAGCTCGCAAAATGTGACATCCAATCAGCGTTCAGATGGATTCCGATACATCCTGTAGACTTTGAGTTAATAGGAATGCAATTTGATGGATACTTCTTTTTTGACAAAGTGCTTCCAATGGGATGTGCAGTCTCCTGTGCCCTTTTTGAATTATTTAGCTCATTTTTGCAGTGGGTTTTTCAACAGTTATGTAGTGCAGGTCAAGTTTGTCATTACTTGGATGATTTTTTATTCATGGGGAAGGCACAGTCCAGGCATTGCGAGCTAGCATTGAAAACTTTTCAGAACATGGCTAAGGAATTTGGGGTGCCTTTGGCACCAGACAAAACAGAAGGACCAGATACACAGATTACATTTTTGGGCATAGAAATTAATACAATAGTGATGATAGCAAGGCTTCTGCAGAACAAGTTGGAAGAGATTAGAGCATGTGTCAGAGAGGCGTTGCAGGTAGACAAGTTGCAGTTAAGACAGGTGCAGAGGTTATTGGGTTATTTAAACTTTGCGTGCAGAGTAGTCAGGGCAGGCAGGACTTTCTGCAGACAACTAGGAATGGCCATGTCAGGTGCAACAATGCCTCATCACAGAATTAGACTAACCAAAAGCATGAAAGAAGACTTGAGAATATGGCTTTTGTTCCTCGAAGATTTTAACGGAGTTTCCTTATATTTAATTGAGATGGGGATGAATTGGCAGGTACAGCTTTATTCAGACGCATCAGGCGCAAATGGATTTGGTATTTTTTGGGACGGACGTTGGTGCGCGGGCCAGAATTATGGAAGACACAAGGACGTAGTATTGCGTTCCTAGAGCTGTTCCCACTGTTAGTAGCACTGCAAGTATGGGGACAGGAGCTTAGCAATAGGACGATACTGTTCCATGTAGATAATATGGCGGTGGTCAACCTAGTAAATAGACAGAAAGCAAAAGACCTGAGAGTGCTGAGTTTATTGAGGGCTTTTATGTTATTGAGCCTGAGATTGAATATAGTTTTCAAGGCAAAGCACATCCCAGGTGTAAATAACGCAATCGCTGATGCGCTTTCTCGTTCCCAGTGGGAAAGATTTCGTTTGCTGGCCCCTGGAGCGGCAGTCATGAAAACACCTATTCCTCACAGCGTCTGGGCTGTAGGGGACTGAGGATCGTGTAGCTTGTGGAGCATTTTATAGCGCCGACCACTCAACGGAGTTACATGCTGGCATGGCATGAGTTTCTAAGTTATGGCAAGACTTTCAGCAATGTAAAAAGTGATGAGATGTGCATTCCTTTAATTTTAGATTTTGTCTTACCATTAATCAACAAAGGGCTTTCTCATACAACGATTGCAGGAAAATTAGCGGGGGTTTCTTTTTATGGACAGTTGTATTTGGGAGTTGATCCAATTAACAATGTCCTAGTAAAAAAAATGTTAAAAGGTTTGCAGAGAGAGAATTCTAAGATGCCTCACACAAGGGCCCCTATATCCTTTGAATTATTGCAGCAATTGTTGTTGAAATTACCAGGATCCTGTTATAATTTTCATGAAGTTAGGATGTTTAGGTTATGTATGATATGGCTTTTTTGGGGCATTTAGAGTTTCCGAATTATTAGGTTTAATGACTGAAACGGGTTTAGATAGCACAGATGTATGTTTGATTTGATTTGATTTGATTTATCCACTTATAAAGCGCTCGATTGCCCGAAGGCGTCTTGGCGCTAAGACAGATAGCAAGCCTCAATGATGGAAAAACAACTCCCCTAACAGTCAACCATAAAAAGCCAAGTTTTCACTGCCTTTCTAAACGTGGCCAGCGATGGACTTTCTTTTATGCTAAGTGGCAGCCGGTTCCATGCCCGAGCTGTATGCGCCAGGAACCTTCTACCACCCCAATTGATTCGTCTGAATTTCGGGATACTAATTAATTTCAGTTGCCTTGATCTAAGCATCCTGACTGGTTCGTACAATTTCAAATTAGTTCGCAGAAACTGTGAGCCTGAGCCCTGAAAAGCCTTGTATGCCGGGCAAAGTGATTTGAAACATACTCTTTTTGCCACTGGAAGCCAATGTAAGAGTTTTAATTTAGATGTAATTGACTCATGTTTGGGGATGCCAAGCACTAACCTCGCAGCTGCATTCTGCAGGCATTGTAACTTGGATAGGATTTGTTTTCTAGCCCCAGCATATAAAGCATTTCCATAGTCTAACCTAGACAATGCCAATGCCGTCACCATTGTTTTTCGAATATCGTCTGGTATATAAGGCAATAGTTTCTTTATCATCTTTAGGATAAACCTAACTGAGGATCCAAGTTTAGTTGCTTGAGCATCAAGTGAAAGTTTGATGTCAAGGCTCATGCCCAGATTTTTTGCTTTGTCTACCGGGTCCGGGCAACTCCCCAGGTTGTCCGGCCACCAGGCTGGAGACCAGATATTAGCATTTCCTCCCAGCACCAGCACTTCACTCTTGTCACCATTCAACTTCAAACAGTTGTCCGTCATCCACTGACTGACATGTGACATACAATGTTTGAATTTGGCTGCTGTCTCATTCACCTCCTTACTGATAGACACCACTATCTGGGTGTCGTCGGCATAAGACTCTGGGGTAAAGCCACATTCCCTTATAATTTTTGCCAGCGGTGCTACATATAGATTAAAAAGGGTAGGGCTTAAGGCAGACCCCTGGGGTACCCCACAAGGTGAACTAAATGATTTGGACTTTGCCTCTCCCAGCTCAACTGAGAAGGTTCTATTCCGAAGGTATGAGGCCAAGAAAGATGTTACAGAATCATGGACCTCTGCTAGGCGGGCCAGGAGTGTCTCATGGCTGACCGTGTCGAAGGCCGCCGATAGGTCTAATAACACTAAGGCGGCCTTCCCTCCATCGTCCAGCACCGTCCTGAGTTCTTCAACCGCCGTCAGCAGAGCTGTTTCCGTGCCATGTCCCTCCCGGAATCCATATGGAGAATGATCTAACCAGCTACCCTCTACTAAATACCGGGACAGCTGTTTGTTTAATAATTTCTCTAGGATTTTCGCAGCAAATGAGATCCTGGCTATGGGTCTGTAGCTACTGTGCTCCTCATTATCCAAATTCGATTTTTTCAGGAGCGGCCTTATTGATATACTTTTCCAAACATCAGGGAAAATCCCAGACGTTATAATTTGTGTGAAGAGTTTCACCAGAAGGGAACTGAGTAGTTCTGGGAAAAGCTGCATTACTTTATGCGGACAAGGGTCCATTGGACTACCTGAACTGGTAGAGTTCACTTCCTTTATAATTTGCTCTAAAGTAGGTGGGGAAAATTGAAACATTGGAGTCTGCGGCAACTCCTCCGCGGCTTTTGTTGGGCCGGAGATAACCAGATCTACATTGTTTGAAAGGTGATCCTTAAAAGAGTTAAAAACCAAGGAAACCTTATTCACAAAGAATTCACCCAGTGTGTTACAAAAATCCGATGTTATTACCTCTGAGCTGATGTTATCAATTTTTGCTAGTTTCTTGACAGTAGAAAAAAGAGCTTTGCTAGATCCTTTTGAGTCGTTAATTTTTTGCACAAAGTAGTTGCCTTTTTCCGTTAATCAATTTTTTGTACGTGCCTAAAGCCACTTTATAGTCTTCTTTATGCTTAACATCGTAGTTTGACCTCCATTTTTTCTCTGCCCTTCTACAACTCTGTTTTTGAGCCTTAAGTGCTTCCGAGGACCAAGGCTGTGATGGAGTTTTCCTTTTGAAGGGAACAGATTAAAAATCTGGTTAAAAAAAATCTAAAACTGATCAGATGGGGCAGGGAGTGTGGATACATCTCAAACCTAGTCAAACAACGGGGTGTTGTCCTGTGAGGGAGTGGAGGGATTTTAAGGCTGCAAAAGAATTTTTAGAAGGGCCGATTTTTGTCCACAAGTCAGGGGAGAAAATATCGAGCCATCAGCTGCTGGCAGTTCTGAGGAAAGCGTTATTATTGCTGGGAAAAGATCCAACAAAATTTGCAACACATTCCTTTAGGATCGGGGCAGCGTCAGAGGCAGCGCGCTTGGGGCTGGGTTGGGGAGCGATCAAAAGGATAGATAGATGGCGTTCAGATTGCTGTGCGCGATATGTAAAGAGATTAAAAAAAACTAAAAAAAACATGATTCATGGTTATAGTTCATGTTTTAATTAAATGTTTTCTTTCACCTAGGTGATATTCGGGGTTTGCGTCCTATCAAAAAACCAATATGGATAATAGGTCATTCTTTCGTCAAGTGGGCTGCGATTTTTGCCGAACATCAGATATATGGACGAAATCTGGGCATCCCAGCGATGGACACGAACTTTACTGGTGCGGTAAAGGGGGGATGAGATGGGAACATTTATTTCCATTGCTAGCCAAAATCAGGTATGACAGAGGCGGCCCGATATATTAATACTCCACTTAGGAGAAAATGATTTATTAGCATTATCAGGTTTAGGTTTAATAAAGAAAATGCAGTTAGACTTAGCGGTGATCACAAACAACTGGTTAGGGGCTAGGTTGGTGTGGACAGAATTTGTTTTCAGGAAACATTGGAGGAATGCACGGAACCACAGTGCTATGGAGAAAGCAAGGAAGAAACTGAACAGAGCAATGACATTTTTTTGTGTGGGCATGGGTATTCAGACCATAGCACATGATAACATCACTGACAGAGAAGGCCATTTGGTTAGAGAAGACGGAGTACATCTAACTCATTTGGGAATGGCCTACTATAATCTGGAGATAAGAGCCATGTTGTCTAAAGAGTTGAATGTGGAGTTGTGGGTATCTTCAAGGGTGGGAGAAGAATAACATTTAAAAAAAAAAACACCAAAAAAAATGAGAACAGGGAATGAAAAGTTTTGGGTGGGGTCATTAAAAATCTGGGGGTTTTCCTGAGTGGCGGATTAAGGGGAGGTCAATGTCTAGAGCGGACTTGATCGTCCTTCATGAGAGAGGGTGGGGGAGGATCAGGATGGGGAAATGAAAGGAAAAAGAAGGAACATTGAAATATGTTGGAAATATGGGGTGAATTCATGAAATGAAGTTTATGGATGGTTTTGGTCAATACAGTTACAACGAAGTAAAGTTTGAAATGAAATATAAGGTTTTGGTATAAAGTTCAAAATTGTACGGTTTCGAAGAAAATATAAAACATGTGTTAGTATTTATTCATATTAGAAAAATTGGCTGATCTTATTAATAAAGTGGCCTTTTATGCTATCAGTGATGTTTGATGGTTGAGGTCTGAATTATTTTGGGCGATGGGGTCCTCGGGGGGAGCAGAGCGCTAAGCGGTCTCCCCCCGGGGATTTTCACCCGAATGGGACGGACCACGGGCTCTGATTGGCTAGCGGGTGGGGGAATAGCGCGAGCCAGGTAGGTACGTTAGTTTTAGTTAGGCGGGAACGCCATATTGGGTAATAGCGTGAGGAGGTTAGGAGCGTTTTTAGGCGAGGCCCACCCACTCACCCTAAAAAAAAAATAATAATAATAATTTAATGAAATCTTAGTAAAAGTCAGTATAGGACAGGCAATTTACTCTATGCTACATTTTTCAGGCGGAATAGGTGGAGGTCAATGTCTAGAGCGGACTTGATCGTTCTTCGTGAGAGAGGGTGGGGGAGGATCAAGATGGGGAAAAGGAAAGGAAAAAAAAGGAAAATTGAAATATGTTGGAAATATGGGGTGAATTCATGAAATGAAGTTTATGGATGGTTTTGGTCAATACAGTTACAACGAAATAAAGTTTGAAATTAAATATAAGTTTTTGGTATAAAGTTCAAAATTGTACGGTTTCAAAGAAAATATAAAACATGTGTTAGTATTTATTGATATTAGAAAAATTGCCTGATCTTATTAATAAAGTGGCCTTTTATGCTATCCGTGATGTTTGTTGGTTGTGGTCTGCATTATTTTGGGCGAATCCAGTTTGTGTACATACTGCGGACTATTCGCTACTATCTTGGAGTAGTGCTATAACAAACTGAAGATTCTGCAGTTGGTACATCTGATTATCAAACCTTTTATTTTACACTGGGGGGGCAGTAGGAAATGTTATCAACAACAACTTTGCTTGTTCCATTGGGCACCCTGTAACCCACAAATATGGCCTAGTCACCCATATAACAGAAGAAATCAAGCCTTAATGAGTCAGGACTATATCATTAGTATGACACCAAGGACACTACACAATTCAAGATTCATGCCTGTGGTGACCTAAACACACATAGTCTTGGGGAGAGGGGTTGATTTTGATGTATTTCAATTCAGATCTATGTAGTGATCGTGGCTTGAGTCAGGCAGATTCAAGAGGAATGAGAAATATAAGATGGCAGCAGGTTTCTCAGCTTCCTAAGATGTCCATGTTACACCAGTGATTGATGAATGTCCTACTACCATTCATGCTTGTTACTTAAGTGTGCTTGAATATTTTGACAAAAATAGGGCTGGCAAACTGATACCTAAATCTTTTGACTTTAGGATTGATTCAGTTTCACAGCTCTCATACCCTGCAGTGACTGCGCATCATTGAACTCAAAGGCCACATGAGACCGCAAGGTGAAACGCTTATGTTGGCAAGTACCAGAAGACTCTGAAATGAGATTGGCCCAAGTCGAAAGGTTGTTGCTGGTCCTGTTCCTGGTCCAGAAGTCACTTCAGAGGCCAGTCGTTGTGCTCCAAGTCTGCGGGTAAGTCGAAGCAAAAACGTTAAAAATCTAAGCGTAAGTCAGCTGCCGGGACATCGCCATACTTCTGGGTCTCGCTCCTGAAGTTGGTTGACCTTGGAGCCCATCCTGCACTTGTCTTGGTACAACCCAAGTATCCTGGGGCATCTGCGACTACGAGGCAGATCAAATAATTCCACGAGACAGTGCTGCGTCTCTTCGGATCCTTACAGACTCCTTCTGGCACATCTACAGGGTCTAAGGTGCCAAAAGGTTCCCCAAATCAGGGATCTGCTGGCAACTTTGCCCTTGGCACCAAATGGACCCTCTGAATTCAACACTGGGCCTCCTCAGACTCATGCACCAACTCCACCTCCAGGGCCACACTCCATGCCCGTTCTTGTAGCCTCAAGACCGATACTGACTCCATCGATTCCAGAGGACAAGGCTGCTCATTATGCTCTCTGACTCTGATTCGGTGCCGTTATGAACTCAATAGAAGCCCTGCTCAACTTTCATCAAGCTATCCAGGCTGATGAAGGCTGATAGCCAGAAACCGGTCCTTGGATGCTTGATTCCGGTCTGGGAAAGACATGGTATGGTAGTTCGGACTGGACTGTTCCCATGAGGCACAGGGTCAGAGCTGATTTGCATATAGCCAGTGTCTAACCCAGGGTGGTGTGGAGTGCAAAAAAACGATGGATTTAGGCCCAGATCCTTGTACTGGGGTGAATGTATGACATTGTTCTACATTCTGTCCATCAACTGTGTTTTTTGCAATTTTCACCCCGAGTGGGCTGGGTATGCTCAGACGTGAGTCCCAGGCTCTCCACACCACTGGAGTCAAGCTATCCAGGCTGATGAAGGCTGATAGGCAGAAACCGGTCCTTGGATGCTTGATTCCGGTCTGGGAAAGACATGGCTTGGTAGTTCGGACTGGACTGTTCCCATGAGGCACAGGGTCAGAGCTGATTTGCATATAGCCAGTGTCTAACCCAGGGTGGTGTGGAGTTTAAAAAAACGATGGATTTAGGCCCAGATCCTTGTACTGGGGTGAATGTATGACATTGTTCTACATTCTGTCCATCAACTGTTTTTGCAATTTTCACCCCGAGTGGGCTGGGTATGCTCAGACGTGAGTCCCAGGCTCTCTACACCACTGGAGTCAAGCTTTCCAGGCTGATGAAGGCTGATAGCCAGAAACCGGTCCTTGGATGCTTGATTCCGGTCTGGGAAAGACATGGCTTGGTAGTTCGGACTGGACTGTTCCCATGAGGCACAGGGTCAGAGCTGATTTGCATATAGCCAGTGTCTAACCCAGGGTGGTGTGGAGTGCAAAAAAACGATGGATTTAGGCCCAGATCCTTGTACTGGGGTGAATGTATGACACTGTTCTACATTCTGTCCATCAACTGTGTTTTTTGCAATTTTCACCCCGAGTGGGCTGGGTATGCTCAGACGTGAGTCCCAGGCTCTCCACACCACTGGAGTCAAGCTATCCAGGCTGATGAAGGCTGATAGCCAGAAACCGGTCCTTGGATGCTTGATTCCGGCCTGGGAAAGACATGGCTTGGTAGTTCAGACTGGACTGTTCCCATGAGGCACAGGGTCAGAGCTGATTTGCATATAGCCAGTGTCTAACCCAGGGTGGTGTGGAGTGCAAAAAAAACGATGGATTTAGCCCCAGATCCTTGTACTGGGGTGAATGTATGACATTGTTCTACATTCTGTCCATCAACTGTGTTTTTTGCAATTTTCACCCCGAGTGGGCTGGGTATGCTCAGACGTGAGTCCCAGGCTCTCCACACCACTGGAGTCAAGCTATCCAGGCTGATGAAGGCTGATAGCCAGAAACCAGTCCTTGGATGCTTGATTCCGGTCTGGGAAAGACATGGCTTGGTAGTTCGGACTGGACTGTTCCCATGAGGCACAGGGTCAGAGCTGATTTGCATATAGCCAGTGTCTAACCCAGGGTGGTGTGGAGTGCAAAAAAAACGATGGATTTAGCCCCAGATCCTTGTACTGGGGTGAATGTATGACATTGTTCTACATTCTGTCCATCAACTGTGTTTTTTGCAATTTTCACCCCGAGTGGGCTGGGTATGCTCAGACGTGAGTCCCAGGCTCTCCACACCACTGGAGTCAAGCTATCCAGGCTGATGAAGGCTGATAGCCAGAAACCGGTCCTTGGATGCTTGATTCCGGTCTGGGAAAGACATGGCTTGGTAGTTCAGACTGGACTGTTCCCATGAGGCACAGGGTCAGAGCTGATTTGCATATAGCCAGTGTCTAACCCAGGGTGGTGGGGATTGCAAACAAACGATGGATTTAGGCCCAGATCCTTGTACTGGGGTGAATGTATGACATTGTTCTACATTCTGTCCATCAACTGTGTTTTTTGCAATTTTCACCCCGAGTGGGCTGGGTATGCTCAGACGTGAGTCCCAGGCTCTCCACACCACTGGAGTCAAACTATCCAGGCTGATGAAGGCTGATAGCCAGAAACCGGTCCTTGGATGCTTGATTCCGGTCTGGGAAAGACATGGCTTGGTAGTTCAGACTGGACTGTTCCCATGAGGCACAGGGTCAGAGCTGATTTGCATATAGCCAGTGTCTAACCCAGGGTGGTGGGGATTGCAAACAAACGATGGATTTAGGCCCAGATCCTTGTACTGGGGTGAATGTATGACATTGTTCTACATTCTGTCCATCAACTGTGTTTTTTGCAATTTTCACCCCGAGTGGGCTGGGTATGCTCAGACGTGAGTCCCAGGCTCTCCACACCACTGGAGTCAAACTATCCAGGCTGATGAAGGCTGATAGCCAGAAACCGGTCCTTGGATGCTTGATTCCGGTCTGGGAAAGACATGGCTTGGTAGTTCGGACTGGACTGTTCCCATGAGGCACAGGGTCAGAGCTGATTTGCATATAGCCAGTGTCTAACCCAGGGTGGTGTGGAGTGCAAAAAAAAACGATGGATTTAGTCCCAGATCCTTGTACTGGGGTGAATGTATGACATTGTTCTACATTCTGTCCATCAACTGTGTTTTTTGCAACTTTCATCAAAGCACCACTTCCCCCCCTTGACTTGCCACCTCCACAAGGAAGTATGCAAAATAGTGATGGATGGAATACTTTAATTAATCTCATCCTCTGGTAAAAACTCAGGCCGCATCCCAATCCATTGTTATTTTGCACACCATAGCACCTCGGTTTGGACCCAGCTATATGCAAATCAGTCTTGACCCTGCTCCAATAGGAACGGTCCAGCCCATTCTGTCAAGCCAGGTCCACCCAGACCCGGAACACAAGCATTGAGCAGTCAAAGCTTATGATCTCCAGCTCCCCACCTTATAGGCTGAAACCAATGTCTTGATGGAAGTGCTCCAGCCAGGGCAAACATGTACTGAGCCCCTCTTGCCCTTCAATGAGACACTTACAGATTCCCTTTTAGGGGACTGTGCCAATCCTTGCTATGTTAATCACCAAATTGCAAGATGACATAGCCCTTCCCCTGATGACCCTGCATCTTTGTCAAAGCACCCTTTCACTGAAAGGTTGGTATAGGTATCTACAAGTCAGATGAACCTGAATATCTTTCCCACTACTTGCCCTGACAGGGAGTCCAAACAAAAGGAGAACTTTGGGAAGAATGCATTTTCTCCCACCAGCATGGCCCTCAGGTCTGTGAATGCCAGCTGCCTCCTAAGCCGCTATGCCCATGCTCTTTGGGATTCAGTGGCTCAGTTCCTTCAAGGTGTCCCAGAAGACCTCCAACTGTTCTAACGCAAGCCATGCTGGACGGTCATGATGCAGCCAAGTTCATAATTTGTTGTGACTTAGATGCCACTGATTCAATTGGTTGGGCTATTGGCACCTGCATCGACATATAACCCTTATGGGCATGTCCTTTGAAGGGACGCGCCTGTTTAGGGATAAGGCAGATTCCGCTTTGGAACAGTTCAAGCAGAGCAGGGCCACAGCACACTCTCGAGGCGTATCTGTCCTGTCGACTTCAGCAGAGGTGCCCGTACCATCAGCCAATTCAGCCCCAGCCAGGTGCCAAGCAGTTTCGCAGCTGTGGCGCCCACTGCCCCTGTGGTCAGTGTCGGCAAGCTACCCAGTCTACGCCCGACCTGCCAAACCCTTTTAGTGCGCCATTAGTGGAGCACAGCCACACGGTTGGAGGCAGTACCCAATGATTTTTGCCGAGTGACAGACCATCACATTGGGCAGGAAAATCCTGCAGATAGTCCAGAAGTGGTACACTTTGCCCTTCATTGCCACTTCGCTGCACCTTCCACAGTCCCCAGAGTGGCTGACGGACGACCATCTGTCCGTCTTATGACAAGAAATGCAAACCTTTTTGACTAAAGGGGCTATTGAGAGGGTGCCAACGCCAGACTTAGGTTATGGTTGTTATACCCACTACTTTCTGGTGCCAAAGAAGGTCAGAGTCCTTCATCCTATTTTAGAGTTGTGCACTCTCAATACCTTCTTCGGAAAGAAAAATTCAAGATGTTCATACTGACCCAGCTCTTGGCTGTACTCCACCCTGGAGACTAGATGGTGGCATTAGACGTGCATGATGGCTATTTCTATATAGGCTGATCTAGAGCGGTTAGTGGTGGGACAGGAGCATTTTAAGTTTGCTGTGCTTCCCTTTGATCTCACATCAGCAGATCAGAAAAGTGATGGCGGTGGTAGCAGTGTGGTGGTGGTAGCAGCACATCTTCAGTGGTCAGAGGCTCCTGTCTTCCCATACGTGACAACTGGCTGCTGAAGTAGTCAACCACCTGCCATCTTTAGGGCTCACTATCAACATGCCGAGGCATACCTGACTCCTTCTCAGATGCTCCCTTTCATCATAACTATTCTGGACACGGTTCGGCTTTGTGCCTTTCCCCCTGGAAATGAGAATCTAGAACATTTAGGCTATGATCCTGATCTCTCGTTCTCTGTCCTGAATTTCAGTGAGGTCAACTCTGAGGCTACTGGGACTGATGACTTCCTGCATCCTGGGTGTCAAGCTCATCAGTTGGCATATGCAGGCTCTGTAGTGGGATCTGACGTATCACTGGGCCTAACATCAAGGGGACCTCTCAGACCATGTCCAGATCTCTGAGGAGAATGCGAAAGATCTGCAGTAGTGGTTGCTGGACCATGAATGGGTCAGCTGCAGATCCCTCTCCCTACCCCCACACAGAGTTGATAGTGGTGACTGATCTATCCCTTCTGAGTTAGGGCGCCCACCTCGGAGAGGTGGAGATCAAAGGCCTCTGGTTTCCGGCACAGGCCTTGCTCCTTATCATCCTCCTGGAGCGGAGGTCCATTTGCATGGTGTTGGAAGTCTTCCTTCTTTCCATCGACGAGAGGATAGTGCTTACAAACATCACCCCCACGATGAGGATTGCAACAAGCAGGGAGGTGTGGAGTCCAGTACCCTGTGCCAAGGGGCACTACGCCACTGGAAATGGCTGGAACATCAAGGGATGTTTCCGGCAGTGAACCTTTAAATGTAAGGGCAGACGAGCTCAGCCTTCGACGCCCAGTGGATCACAAGTAGCAGTTACACATGGAGGTGGCACATGCTCTTCTTCTCAAATGGGGAGAACCTTGGCTCTATCTATTCATCATCGATGAGAACATGCACATCAGAGTTCAAGTCCAAGGTGTCTCTCTCTATGGGATGCATTCTGCCTAGAGTGGAACTCACAACGTCCTGTATGCCTTCCCGCAGATACCTCATGCCTTGAGTTCTGAAGAAGGTGTGGTCTCAGAAGGTGTTCTGAGACCATACCCCCTTTCTGCACCACTCTGCAAACACGTGTCCTGTCACACTGCTGGTTGGGGAATAAAGTTGTCTTGGATGCTAAAGGAACTTGGGGACCAAGAAACTTGTACTTTCTATAAGTCCTACTCAGTGGGATTTCTGAGAGCTGGTCAGAGGCCCTGCCACCTTTCCACAGCATCAGACAAAGACAATTGCTGCTTAAAAAACCATGGAAATTCACTGGAAAAAACAAAGGTTACAGGTAATTTACAGTTAAAAATTAGCATTAAAAAACAACTTAGAAATTCACTGAAAAACCAAAGGTCACAGGGCTGTTATAGTAAGGAAATATAATTGAAAAGAACCTTACATAACCTTACATATTCACTGAAAAAACTAAAGGTTATAGGGACGTTATAGTTAGGCTCAAGGTTTACTCATACAAAACCAGAGAAATTCAGTAGTTCTAGTTAGGTGAGCTAACTATAACTCGCGCCCCCACAATACACTGCTTATGACCACACATATTACATCACTCATTACATGGTCAGTAAAATCACTTAGGACATCTCAAATGACATCGATGATGACATCATTGGGGCGTGGCCAGCAGCTGCCGAAGATGGCTGCCTTTTAAGAGAGCTGCGCTAGCCACCGGCGTACGAGCCTGACAAATACATCATAATTCGTCGTTCAGACCGCAGCCAGAGACAGGACACTGCCAGAATATGAACGGCTGTTCTGCGACTTGCAACGGCCACTTAAATCGGCGCAGGACAGCAGAAACGCGAAGCAATGAAGGAGCGGCCGGTGGGAGCAAGATGGCGCCACCTGCGTAACCCGAGGAGTGGGGAAGCATTGACGAAAGCCAAGGCGCCCTACAGGCATACAGGGAGTGTTCCGATACACAATAAGTTCAGAGAGCCCACTGCTGAGAAGCCAATCATTGTGTGGAGCCTGTGGCGGACGGACCGACCTCCGCAGTGGGAGCATGCAGGGTCAAGCCACGCCCTGGATCCAACTGCCGTGGACTGAGACGGTGAAGAGGTCAACGGCAGGGAGCAAGAGCGCTTCGGGGACAACACAGGTCGGGAGGCCAGCTTGGCGAGTTGCTGGAGAGCAGGCTGGCAACATGTGATCCACTTCTCCCCCTAGTGCAGGTGCTAAAGGAGAACTGTCTTTCAGTTGGCTGGATGGAGGCACGGCCCACTGGTGTCTCGGGACCGTCGGACAGCCTGTAAGTGAGGGGCTGGATCCTTAACAGGGTGCAAAGTGAGAGCCCTGCTCAACAGCATGCGTGGGTACCCGGGCCCTGCGGAGTGAGATTCTGGTGGGATGGGGTTTGGTGAATTCCCCCGGAGCGACTGAGACTGTGGGACACTTTCGGGTTGTGAGTGGAAAGCTGTGGTACGCCTAGGATTTTGGGCTGCGCCCGCAAGGAAGTGTCACATTGCGCTGAAGCTCTGGACGTTGACGCCAACACCGAATACACAGGCCAGCGACCCAACAGAGCCACAGCATCCGTGGCCACCGGTGAGGCCTTGCAAAACCTGGCAATGGGACGCAACAAGATGGTGGAGCCTGGGCAGGCCAACCACATAGATAAGTAGACTGTGGCAGTGGGCCGAGAGGGAGGTGCGATGGGGCAAAATACTGTCTGGGCACTAGGACCAGTCCCCAGACCCCTCCCTGAAAGACATTATGAAGGCGATCACAGACCTGGGTGGGACCCTGGAGCCCAAGCTGGACTCTGTCACAGAGGAGGTAAACCTGCTCTGTGTTGACCTCTGGAAAATTTCTGAGAAGGTGTCCACGGCAGAGGCGGGTATTGGGGGCCTACAGTCTAAAACCAAATGCCTAGAAGAACATGTCTCAGCACTCACTAAGAATCAAACCAACATTTTTGCCAGACTTGAAGACCAGGAGGGAAGAGCCCGGCAAAACAACATTCGGGTGGTGCGTATGCCGGAGGATCATCGATGGACCTCTTCTTGGAAAACATGATCCTCAACAAATTTAAGCTTAAACGCCTATTCAAATTTTCCTTATAGAACGCTCGCACCAAACCTTGGGGGGCAGGCCCCGTCCTGGGGTGCCCCCTCGCACAATCATAGCCCCGATTTTGAATTTTGGGGATAGGGACGCCATTTTGCAGGCAGCATGCCAGCAGGGGGACTTGCATCTTGAAAATGCAGTTATCCGATTCTTCCCGGATTTTACGCTTAATGTCCAGCACCAGCGGTGGACATTTGAAGCAGTTAAGAGGGCCCTTTGAGAATAAAATGTGAAATACATGATGCTGGTCCTGGCAAAACTCATAATAATCGATGAAGGAAAGGAGGATTTTTTTGACTCACCGGCTGAGGCGAGCGACTGGCTAGAGGGCTGGCGAACAGTGGAACAAAAAGGTGGTAAAGGTTGATCACTGCCCAAGAATGGCCACACCACAGAGGGGAGAGAGATGGAGCAGGCCCCAAACAGCCCCGATCAGTGATTGTACAGATGAGTGATAAAAGGCGTGTTCACCTCTGGAAAGTAACTTATGAGTCCTCTCCTGGAGATAATATTGGGGAGAGGTGGAATTTCATGTCTGATGTTATAAGGATACTGACTAATCTGAAGCGGGGAGACTCACTGGACAGTTGCACTGGTGAGAACATTCAGATCCACTGGAACAGTGGGGGCTACTGACAGATAAAGTTGCTATCAATTTATCTTAGACGGGCTTGTAAGAATACAACAGCAAAATTATTCCACATTGCGCTGGGGACTGGCCTATCGCCCCTCATTTATGTTAGTTAATGCACAGTTTCCCGGACATTGTGCTAATACAGGAATCCCAACTGAAAGGGAGAAAATGCAAGGTTCTGGATCGTTTAGGGTATAGACTAGCGGCCCATTCTGGGTACGCAACCGGGGCGCAGGGAGTAGGAATCCTGCTTCGTAACACGTTACCCCTGACTGTGTCTCGCCCCTGGGTGGTTGAGGCGGGGTGCTGTGTCGCAATAGCGGATACATGGGAGTGGAGATTGATTGTATTGTGTTCAATTTATATACCCCCGGAGCTACACAACATTATCTTTCTGAAGGTCAGTTCATTCTTGGTTGCACTGCCACTGGGCCCGCTTTTAGTTGAAGGAGACATAAACGCTGAGGTGAATCCAGAATTAGACCGGTTTGGCACCTGGGTGGGCCAGAAGGGAGAATGCGACCTGCTTGGCTTTCTGCCTGGTAGATCTGTGGCAGGTGTATAACCTGTCTGCACAGCAATACATGTTTTACTCCGTGCGTCATGGGTCCTTCTCTAGGCTAGATCATATCTTCACGCGGAACGATAGGATGGGAGAATTTTCAAACCCAAGGCATATGACAAGGGGCATCTCGGATCACTCCCCGGTGGGGGTGACCCTTAGGGGCCCGCTCCTAGACAGGGCAGCATTTCCTTTTTTTTTTGGTAATATATTTTTATCGGTATTTTACAGTAAAGAAATATAAAAGAAATAAAGTGACATTTAACATATAGTCAGTTAAAACGGCAGGTCAGTGACGATACAAGGTTTATATTTGTGTCTGCCCCGCATTTCTACGAGTGGTCGAAAACACTTAACATTGAACATATAGGTAGTTGCGTGTGTTCGTGTGGTACATCGTATAAACAAAACAAAGATGGGTTTGGCGGCTGTTTGGTGTTAGCTTACACTTCCTGCGGTGGATTACTAGCAGATTATCTGGCTTGTGCGTTTGAGTTACGGTGGCCTGTATGAGTCGAGGTATTTGTCTAGAGTTGACCACATAGCCCTGGCGGGGTTTTTCCAGGATGTTTGCCTTAATGCAGTGATGTCCGCACCTCTTAGGAATGTGACCCATTTCAGCCACCCCTTAAATGTGGCTTTGGTGGTATTTTTCCACTTGGCTAGTACTATTTTGACTGCTGTCATCAGGAGGAAGTCTAGTAGGAGCATGTCTTGTTGTGTGGCCAGATCTGTAGTTATGTGTGCGGTGGTGGTTGTGGCAAAAGTGTGCTGTAGGGTGCAACCTAGGGCATCGCTGATGAAGCTCAGCACTCTCTTCCAGTATCTGGTGACTTTACTACAATGGAAGATGAGGTGAGTGAGGTCTCCCCCTACTACACCGCAGTTCCAACAGGTGTCGTCTTTGAGGCCTAAGGATGCAAGGCGAGCCGGTGTCCAGAACGCTTGGTGTAAGAGCCAGAATTTTGTTTGTGCTACCACTGGGGAAATCATGTTTCTTGATAGGGTTTCCCAGAATGTCTGTAGTTCTTGTTCTGTGAGATTGGAACTGAGTTGGGTTTCCCAGGAGGTATTGTTTTTGGTGTTTAGTTTGGATGTTCCTGGTCGGAGCAGCTTGTATAAGTGCGAGACCTGGTGTCCGACCTTGTTTATGTTCTCCATGTATCTGAAGATTGAGGGCTTGTGTCTGGATAGCTTAGCTTTTGTTAAGGCTGACTTGATGGCAAGGAAGTTGTAAAGTTCTACCTCGGGGAGGTTGTGTCTATTTCTCAAACTGTTGAAGGTTTGCGGTGATCCTTCCTCTTCCAGCTGAGCTGGGTATGAGAGACTTACTCTTTTCCATGTGTGCATGTCGAGGGCTTTACCTCTGTATTTGATTTTGGGATTATTCTAGAGTGATTCCCATGGTGAGTTTCTGATGCTGACTTCGAGCTTTCTGTCTACTTTGAGCAGCGCCTGCCTCGTGATCTTGAAGATCGGGCTGTTTGTGTACGTTTGCATTTTGGATGTGAGGAGTGTTAGGGGGTCTGCGTTGTTTAAGATGGCTCTCTCTATAGCGAGCCAGGTTGGTGTATAGGGTTGCTTGGGCAGTACCCAGTACAATCCTTGTATGGCTATGAAGGCTGTTTGGAAAGTTCTCAGGTCCGCTACGTTGAGGCCCCCTAGCTTTTCACTTATTTGAAGTTTCTGGAGACTGATTCTGGGTTTTTTGTCGCGCCATATGAACTTGTTTAGCATCCGGTCAATTTTGTTTATGGAAGTCATCTGTGATGGCCAGGGGGAGCATACTAGCTAGGTAATTGACTATGGGATTAATCATCATCTTCACGGTGTCTATTCGGCCCCACCAGGTGATGTACTTGGGCGACCAAGAGTCTAGCAGACCTTTTATCTTTTCTAGCGTGGCTTTCTCGTTTTTTTCTAGGGTCGATCTTAGCGTTCTACAGAAGTGGATGCCCAGGTATTTAATGGAACCAGGTTCCCAGGCTAGTCTGGAGGAACCCAATACTTCCCTGTATGTGTGTATGTTGAGGGGCATACATTCCTACTTGTCTCTGTTGAGTTTATAGCCAGAGTGTTTTGCGTACCGGTCGATAGTTTGCATGAGTGCAGGTATCGAGAGAGCAGGTTCCTCCGTTATTATGAGCAGGTCGTCTGCGTAGGCAGCCAGTTTGGCTGTAGTATTGTTTATGTTTACTCCCGCTATGTTACAGTTATCTAGGATATCTCTGATCAGGGGTTCTAGGGCGAGGAGGAACATCAGGGGAGATCGGGGGCATCCTTGTCTCGTCCCTCTTTCTAAATTGAAGGGGGCTGAGGTCGCCCTGTTTATAGCTATTTGGGCCTTAGGGGATTTGTATAGAGCCATGACTTTCCGTACAAAGTTTTTCCCCAGGTTATATGCTTGCATGCTTTTCTCTAAGAAATGCCAGGATACCCTGTCGAAGGCTTTTTCTGCATCTAATGTGATAGCTACTGTAGGGTTAACTGTTTTGGCTGAGTGTTCTATGACTTGGCAGAGGAG
Organism: Lissotriton helveticus; assembly: GCF_964261635.1. NCBI lineage: Eukaryota > Metazoa > Chordata > Amphibia > Caudata > Salamandridae > Lissotriton > Lissotriton helveticus. Next base: position 1,254,961,883 of record NC_136065.1, on the reverse strand, counting down.
TCTTGTGTTGTCGTGAGACATGCCTGTTTTTAGATATCCTACCTGTGGGCTGCCGATTAGCTGTGGGAGCACTTTATTTAGTCTTGTGGCCAGGATTTTGGCGTATAGTTTGCAGTCTAGGTTTATGAGTGATATAGGGTGGTAATTTTTGGGCCATTGAGGATCTTTGTTCTCCTTCGGTATGACTATTATGTTGGCCTGTGACATAGATTGCGTGACTGCCCCTTCTTTTCCACAGTGGTTAAAGACTTTCCCTAGCACTGGGCATAGTTGGTCCTGGAATTATGGGATGCCCTTAAGGCCACCATCAGGGGGAAACTAATAGAAATCAAGGCCAGGAGGGACAGGGAGGCAAAAGCGCAACTAAATCAGCTAGAACAGGAGATGAAAGACCTAGAAAGGGAACACATTAACGATCCTGAGAACGCAGCCGTACTGGTAAAACTCTTGGAGAAAAAATATGAATTCAACAGAATTCTGAGTGATCGGGCGGGAATGTGGATCAGGAAATACAAACAAATCAACCTATGCGAGGCTAACAAAGCGGGCAAAGCGCTGGCATCATACCTCAAGTACAAAGAAAAAAAAGCATTTCAACAATCACAGACACAAACAATAAGCCCCACACCAGAAACAAGGAAATCATCCACACATTCATGGAATTCTACAAAGAACTATACAGGAAAGACGCAAACGTAGAACAGGAAGGATGCTCAGCCTACCTAGACAAACAGGGCAGTATTTCCGAGGGTCGACCCCTGGCACCTGCGAGATCCGGCACTAAGAGAAAAAATCAGAGAGATTTCGGAGTTGTTTTTTCGGGAAAATGTTGGAACAGTAGACTCACACATAACCTTATGGGAGGCCTACAAGACAGTGCTGAGGGGGCAAACACAAGCTCTAATCGGAGCCAAAAAGAAGGAAGATACTATACAAATCAGGTTGTGAGAGCAGGAGGTAACTCAGATGGAGGCAGAGATGTCAAGCGACAATACTAGTGACCTGCGCCACAGGCTATTGCTGAAAATGAAGCAAGGGCATATGGCTTGGTAACTCAGCATCACTTATATGATGTTGGCGACAAAGCATCAAGGCTCCTAGCATGGCTGGAAAAGTGCGATAGGGAATGATCCTGGGTGACTGAGGTGCGGGACAAAAAAGGGGTACTAAAAACAATGAGCACAGAGTTAGCGGAAGCATTTCCGGCGCACCTGGAGGAGGTTTATGCACCCGTATGCACTAGATCCGAAAGCGACTGTGAGGAACTACTTAGAGATTTCTCCTTACCTACTCTAACCAAAGAAGCTAGTGAGACTCTTAAGGCTGATCTCACAGAAATGGGAATTACGGGGGTCCTGGGACTTCTCCATTCAGGGAAGGCAGCGGGTCCAAATGGACTCCCTTTTGAGATCTACAAATGTCAGGCATCCATGATACCGCCGTTACACAACATGTTGCTTGAGGTGCGAGAACAGGGTTGGCTGCCGCTGGACCAGCGGGCGGCCACAGTGGTGGTGATACACAAGGAAGGGATGCCACCAGACCAGTGTGCCTCATATCCCCCAATTTCCTTGATCAATGTAGAGGCGAAAGTGCTAGCTAAGGGTCTAGTGAATAGGCTGCCGCTGGTTATCTCAAAGAATAGACTTGTAGACCAATCAGGCTTCATGCCAAGTAGAAGCACTGGCCACAACCTCAGGAGGGTGTATGGAGTGCTCCATATGACACAGGACCCTGCTTTTCAACAGACGGCACTGATGGCACTGGACGCGTCAATGGCGTTTGATTGTATAGAGTGGCCCTACTTATTCATGGTACAGCGTGGGCTGGGCCCCGGCCCTAACTTTCATAGCCGGGTGAGGTTATTGTACAGGGAGCTGTAGGCCTGAGTGTGAGTTAATGGAACGTCTTCCAGACCCTTCCAGCTACGGAGGGGTACTAGACAGAGTTTTCCTCTGTCCCCTCTGTTGTTCGCCCTTGCACTGGAGCTGCAGGGGCACTGGATTCGGAGGAACCCAATGATCTGGGGCATTGAGGCGCCTGGGGGTGGGAGGAGCGAATTTCGCTCTATGCAGATGACATCCTCCTGTATCTAGCAAGACCGTACCACTCTATGGCTAGAGTTTTTCACATTTTAGAGTTGTTTGGGAGTTACTCAGGATATAGGATCAATTGGACCAAGTCAGTGGTCTTCCCATTGTCAGGTCCTCCGCCAAGAATACTGACATGATGTGCGGCCCCAGTGGTGGTGGAGGGATTTAAGTATTTAGGCATACATATTGTGAGAGACCATGGGACGTTCCTGAAGAAGAACCTTGAGCCCCAGATAGATCGGCTGAGTGCGGACGTACGCCACTGGCACACTCTCCCATTGTCTCTAATGGGTAGAGCGGCCCTTTTTAAAATGATGGCCCTGCCGTGCCTTCTATATATTCTCCAAAATACCCCCTGTCCAGTTCCCCCGCGGTTTTTAAAAAGATAGCGCAGGAAGTTCATACACTTCAGTGGCAGGGAGGCTCCCCCAGAATAGCACTCCATAAATTACAAAAGGGAGTGTATGATGGAGGCCTAGCAGTCCCGGATGTTCGACTCTATTACTGGGCATCGCAGTTGCTTGTCATCAATGAATGGGTGTACGCGGATGTCCACAAGCCATCCTATAGAGTGGACAGAGCCAGTATGCCAAGTGGAAACTGTAAGCCGCTCTTGTACTCCTGGAAAGCCCGCCCGGAATGGCCGACACACACTGGTGCGGTGTTGTGGTGCTGAAGGGTTGCAATTAGATTCTTGGGCTGGCTGGAGAATTTGACTGGTCAAACCCCACTGTGGTTCGGGGATACATTGAAAGAAGTAGCCGCCCTTACGAGCTTTAGAGGGTGGACGCTGATAGGAATCGAGTACCTGGGAGACGGGTGGAGGGGAGAGGCTCCTATCGCCTTTGAGGATTTACGACAGGGATACAATTTAAATCAGACACAGAGATATCACTACCTAAGATTGATGCATACCCTGCGGCGACATATCCAACATGGTACCCCAGTTCGAGATCACTCCCCCCTAGAAGATAGAGTATTATTAGACCCCATCCCTGAGAAAGTGATATCCACGATATATCGCAAATGAATAAATAATGTCCCAGACCCCCTGTTTACTCTGCATGCGTCATGGACTGATAACCTTGGGAATATAGACGATGAAGACTGGCTGGAGGCAATACAAAGCTCAAGAGAGATTGCAATCCGGACAAGATTTCGACTGGTGCAACTTAAAATTCTGCACCATACCTACTATCCACATACACACTTATATAAGTGGGGTAAAGCATACCCAATTAGGGGTTGTAAACATGAGAGGACTTTCTTCCATATCCTTTGGGAATGGCAGGAGATTGCCCGATTTTGGCAGGTCACAGGAGTAATGTCCAGGGTATCGGGAGAGACGGTCCCAATGGATGCCAAATGGCTCCGCCTGATGATTAAGGGAGAACTCACCTGGCCGAGGCACATGGGGATATGGCTAGCCTTGGCAGCAGGGATTGCTAAAAGGAACATTGCAAGGAGGTGGGGAGCGCCTTCACTGAGTGAGTGGGAAATGGATCTGGACTGATGCCAACGAGCAGAGGAAACAGAGTATAAAAGTAGGGGTTGCGGCAAAAAGTGGGAGAAAATATGGCAATCATGGTGCCAATACAGAGAAGCACTGGGTGAGGAGGAGTATGTGTAGGCTATGCCTTGATATAAGAGTGGAGGGAAACTGTTGAACAGGGTATTTCGCCTATGGATGTCGCATGTGGTAAACCTGTGTCTTTAAAGCATCTGCAGATACAGGTTTCCATGCCGATCCCTCATTTAATAGCAGTGATGTTATAGCTGTACCAAGTAAGACTATATGTGAATGATGTAAAACATGGTCTTTGAGCAAAGTTAATAAAAAGACTTTTAAAAAAATGATGTCATCATCGAGTGTTTTTTCAAAAGTTTATGAGTGTTTAATATATATACAAAGGTGTATTGATGAATCAGTGGGCGTAACAGTGACTGTATTAATGAATCAGTGGGTGCGTGACTGATTGTATAAATCAGTGATTAGGTGACACGTGTCGATTCACGAGCGGCACCAGGCGCGGCAGGTTCGGCAGTTGCCCGTAAACAGGACTTGACGTATTATGGTCATGCTGTTTTTTACACTCCCCTAACACGTAGCCATAGAAAATTTACCATTTCATAAGGGTTTTCATTGACCCTAGCTTTAATATTATCCAGCAACCCATTCCACTGTGGATTCACCGCACTTGTGTAGCTGAGTGGAATGGCATCAGCTTATTAGGCTATATACATGTTACAGCCTGGATCTTTACGTTGTTTTATAAACTTTTCTCTAAACACCAAGGCTGCAACTGGCAATTTGCATATCAGCATATGTTGTTTTTGATACACCGACTCCGGATGGCACCAGGAACTTTATTATTTTTTGGACTTATGCTCTATTAGCTATTATTCTCGTTTCGTCTTCAGATTGCATTAGTCCTTACTTTTTGTGACTGTCCTCTGAGCTAACTATAACTTAAGCCCCTGCAATGCACTGCTTATGACCTCAAATATTACATCACTCATGACATGGTCAGTGACATCACTGATTACATCATCCATAGTAGCACTCGCACGCCCACTCACACCCCTATGCAACCTCTCATTCTCGGGTTTCCTCTTCTCTAATCTATTTCTATTTTTGTGCTCCTACCTGCAGAACCCTTTTAGACCCCATCATAGAGCATCAATTTTGAAAACCCATAAGAAAAAGAAGAAAGAAAAAAACATTCAGACCAGAAACTGGTGTGTAGGGTAAGGGACAGGTACCTCGTTAGCACACATAATTGTGAATCACACCTATTCAGCAAAAAAACTTTATAGAAGAGACACTCAGCTTTCTGAATTTGAGGTTTCTGATTAAAAAAACTATTGCAGGAAGCTTGCTACTGGTCATTTAAATCAAACTATTAAGAAATGCAGCACTTTACCCGAAAACAATCGCATGATGAAATGCAGATTTGAGGATATTAGAATTTCAAGAGAAAACGATGCGCTGCAAGTAAAGAATGTGTGAATAAACACGTCTGTATGGAGTATATAACAGTTTTGGCTCAAAATTGTAGACATAAGATCAGTTGTTACATAACAGAGGCAACATAACGTTACTCACTCTTGGTACAACAGGCTAAGAGAAAATACAGGTACTTAAGACTTTCTTAGTAACAGTAGTTCTACAGAAATAACAATAAGTGTTGACTGATTTTGATCTCAGTGGTGTTTTACAGTACCCGTTGGTGGCTTGTCACTGTATTACAGTAAAATAACACTTATCAGATCAAATCTGGGGTAGCTCACGGTGCTAGTGCTAGTGTAAGACAGGGCACGTAGCAGACATTAAAGTGGTAGGCAATTCATCCGAGCAAACCTTCCTGAGTCTTATGGGAGTGAAAGCCATCTTGGGTGCAGCTTTGCATTTAAGTCATGCGCAGTATCCTCTGCCTTGTTGCTACCAAGGTTTCCATAGGGAAGGGTTCTAAAGCATGCTTAAGCTTCTTGAACATGCCTAATCCATTTCTATTTCTGTGCTCCTGGCAGCAGAAACTTCCTAGACCTCATTAAAAAGCTTCAATTTCGAAAATCTGCGAGAAAAGAAAGAAAGAGAAAATCATTCAAAACAGACCCTGGAGTGTAAAGTAAGGGACAGGTGCCTCGTTTACACACTTGGCTGCCCCAGATTTAAATAATTTCAAAAGGGGGTTCAGAACCTGGCTATATGCAAATTAGTCTGTCCCTGGCCCAGTGCATCATGGGAACAGGGCAGACCAAACTACCAAGCCAATTCTTCACTGGAAAGGAAACAAGCTTCCGGGGACCGGTTTCTGGCATTACAGCCGTCTTCGGCCCGGCTTGCTTGAATCCTGATGGTGCAATGAGCAAGGGACTCATGTCTGAGCATACCCTTCCACACTCGTGGTGGCCAAAATAATTTCAAATGGGGGTGGTGATGGACAGAGTATCTGAGTTAATCAGAACACTCCTACCCAGTCAACAGATCAGGGCTTGATCCATCACCGTTTTTTAGCTCACTGCACCATCCCAGTTCAGAACCTGGCTATATGCAAATTAGTCTGTCCCTGGCCCAGTGCATCATGGGAACAGGGCAGACCAAACTACCAAGCCAATTCTTCACTGGAAAGGAAACAAGCTTCCGGGGACCTGTTTCTGGCATTACAGCCGTCTTCGGCCCGGCTTGCTTGAATCCTGATAGTGCAATGAGCAAGGGACTCATGTCTGAGCATACCCTTCCACACTCGTGGTGGCCAACATAATTTCAAAAGGGGGTGGTGATGGACAGAGTATCTGAGTTAATCAGAACACTCCTACCCAGTCAACAGATCAGGGCTTGATCCATCACCGTTTTTTAGCTCACTGCACCATCCCAGTTCAGAACCTGGCTATATGCAAATTAGTCTGTCCCTGGCCCAGTGCATCATGGGAACAGGGCAGACCAAACTAAAAAGCCAATTCTTCACTGGAAAGGAAACAAGCTTCCGGGGACCGGTTTCTGGCATTACAGCCGTCTTCGGCCCGGCTTGCTTGAATCCTGATGGTGCAATGAGCAAGGGACTCATGTCTGAGCATACCCTTCCACACTCGTGGTGGCCAAAATAATTTCAAAAGGGGGTGGTGATGGACAGAGTATCTGAGTTAATCAGAACACTCCTACCCAGTCAACAGATCAGGGCTTGATCCATCACCGTTTTTTAGCTCACTGCACCATCCCAGTTCAGAACCTGGCTATATGCAAATTAGTCTGTCCCTGGCCCAGTGCATCATGGGAACAGGGCAGACCAAACTACCAAGCCAATTCTTCACTGGAAAGGAAACAAGCTTCCGGGGACCGGTTTCTGGCATTACAGCCGTCTTCGGCCCGGCTTGCTTGAATCCTGATGGTGCAATGAGCAAGGGACTCATGTCTGAGCATACCCTTCCACACTCGTGGTGGCCAAAATAATTTCAAAAGGGGGTGGTGATGGACAGAGTATCTGAGTTAATCAGATCACTCCTACCCAGTCAACAGATCAGGGCTTGATCCATCACCGTTTTTTAGCTCACTGCACCATCCCAGTTCAGAACCTGGCTATATGCAAATTAGTCTGTCCCTGGCCCAGTGCATCATGGGAACAGGGCAGACCAAACTACCAAGCCAATTCTTCACTGGAAAGAAAACAAGCTTCCGGGGACCGGTTTCTGGCATTACAGCCGTCTTCGGCCCGGCTTGCTTGAATCCTGATGGTGCAATGAGCAAGGGACTCATGTCTGAGCATACCCTTCCACACTCGTGGTGGCCAAAATAATTTCAAAAGGGGGTGGTGATGGACAGAGTATCTGAGTTAATCAGAACACTCCAACCCAGTCAACAGATCAGGGCTTGATCCATCACCGTTTCTTAGCTCACTGCACCATCCCAGTTCAGAACCTGGCTATATGCAAATTAGTCTGTCCCTGGCCCAGTGCATCATGGGAACAGGGCAGACCAAACTACCAAGCCAATTCTTCACTGGAAAGGAAACAAGCTTCCGGGGACCGGTTTCTGGCATTACAGCCGTCTTCGGCCCGGCTTGCTTGAATCCTGATGGTGCAATGAGCAAGGGACTCATGTCTGAGCATACCCTTCCACACTCGTGGTGGCCAAAATAATTTCAAAAGGGGGTGGTGATGGACAGAGTATCTGAGTTAATCAGAACACTCCTCCCAGTCAACAGATCAGGGCTTGATCCATCACCGTTTTTTAGCTCACTGCACCATCCCAGTTCAGGAAGCTTGTTTCCTTTCCGGTAAAGAATTGGCTTGGTAGTTTGGTCTGCCCTGTTCCCATGATGCACTGGGCCAGGGGCAGACTAATTTGCATATAGCCAGGTTCTGAACTGGGATGGTGCAGTGAGCTAAAAAACGGTGATGGATCAAGCCCTGATCTTTTGACTGGGTAGGAGTGTTCTGCTTAATTCAGATACTCTGTCCATCACCACCCCCTTTATGAACCAGATTTAAATAAGGTGCTTTCCTTGTTGTTCTTTGGTTCAATGTTGGGGACAAGACTGGTGTTGGTATTTGGAGGACACTCACTTGAGTTATACAAACTTATCTTCAATGTTGTCATTTTGTTTGGCTGTGTATCTCGCCAAATCTGGAGTACAACAAGGACAAGCACAGCAGAAAAGATACTGATACAGTGTGAAGGACCAGAGAGAAAGTAATGGGGGCCACGGTCTTGCCCCCACATGGAAACCTCCAAGAGGACCGGAGCAGACGTGTCCTGGGAAAATGGTCAGCTTGCCAGCAGCCAACTGTACCCAAATGGTAGGAACCTCAAGCACTGCAGCAACAGGAAAGATGCCACACTGTCCAAAACTAGAACCTGTAGGGAACTTCAAACAACTAAGACAACAACATGTATCCAGAATGACGAATGCCAACACCATTGACTGAAACAAACAAGGTAGGGAAGGAAAACAATCCTACCTAATGGAGGCAGCAAATAACAAGCCAAAATGCATTTCATCTCACCACCAAAGATTGGCAGGTTGAGTCCAAAGGAAAAGAGGGTGGCAATAATAAGGTGGCAGGCGAACATCTGAACGACACCAAATCTGCCCTCAGTACCGGTGCTCCTTGTAGGGCCTGGCATTTAAGCAATGGTCAGAAAACCCAGGATATCCTTAAAGTTGGCACGCTGGAGGGATCACTTCCCCAGTGGAGCTGATGGCCCCTCCTGACCCGAGAGATGAAGGTGCCTTTGTACCAAAATGTGGAGAATCATTGAATGGAGAATACACTAATGCAACCTGAACCTGCCCGGGGAAGCCAGAGTGGGCCAAATTGATAAAGAGGCTCCTGGGACACAGATGAGACTGTAGACCTGTGACTGAGTATGGGAGGTCAAGCCACTCCATAGATCACAAGATGAATGGTTTCTATCCCGTATCTGTAATTCCGAGATACTGACGTTGCATGTAAAAAGGGATGTTTCGTTATTGTTCAGTGATGAGGTGCTTTGGGTCTTGGCTAGGTGAGGGATGGGGTAATCAGTGCTTTTGACTTCACATTTGTGATCCCCTCACCCGACGTGGTTTTTCCAAAGTTGCTACCCACCAGTCCCATCTTGACTTCCTGCTCCACCGCAACTCTGGCCGCACTTCCGCATCCTCCGGAGGGCTTCACTCCACTTCTCGGATCCGTCCTCCGCCTCGCCTTCTTCTCTGGCTTCCTCTTCTCAATTGAAATGGGTTCCTTCTCCGCTTGCGCTTGTTCCTCCCTCCTCCAATGACTACGGAACCTTCTTTCTTGTCTCTCTGTAGTCCTTTTTCTCTCTCGGTGCCGAACTCCCTCCAGGGTCAGTCCCGCCTTCCGGTTCTGGATTCGTCCAGTCCCTGTCTTCCTGTGGCAACACATGTCAAGGGGGTGTTACATCCAAAGAAAGGTCACAGTGTTTGTTTTGTTTCCGGGTCCTATCCTGACTCTGGTCCTCGGAAAGCAAATCCAAGTCCGGGATTGCAGATACAGCTTGGGGACCGGGTGTAGACCTCTTCACACTGAGTCTACCTAATTAAGACCAGACCTAAGAAGAGGTTTGGGGGTACAAAACCCTCGCAAAGGGGAAGCTAACATGATCTGGAAGGAGAGGAACAACCATCACCATCATCTCCCCTAGGGTATGTGTTAGACTTGGCCCTTTTGGCGGGTTCACCCCTAAACTTTTTGCCTGTCTCCTAGCCTTTTCCCTGTGTAGTGATGGTGGTTTTAGGCCTCTAGGCACTTTATAACTGCTGTCCAGTGTAAAGTGCGTGTGCTTTGGGGTACATGTAGTGAGATTGGCCTGCCCTCCCTTAGGAATGCATGGGTATTCCCTGATGAATGTGGGCCAGTGGTAAATCCTGATAAGAGAGACCCAGCGTGGTCAAGTCTGGTATGTGTGAAATGGTATTAATAAATGCTGCACAATGGTGTGCGCTGATTTATTGTGGTTATGTTAGAAATGCCACTTTTAGAATTTGGTATTTGTGTGTTCTATGTGTCTGATGTGAATTGCATGTCTGGCTTTTGAGTGACAGGGGCTGGTGAGGGGTGGGTGGCTCCAGGATGGGAAGGGTGAGTCAGTGCTAGGCTGAATGGGACATCTACATTTTGAGTAGTGGGAGGAGAAGTCCCTGGTCCCTGAATAGGAGTGTTCATGCCCTAGTGAATGCGTGCTCCGCCCCCCCTGTGGTGTGTCTGATGATGAGCCCCCACCTAACAATAGGAAAGAGAAGCCTGGAAAACAGTGTGCTCCCAAACTGGTTGCATCTGGTTTCCTCAGCCCTGTGCTTTCGGACAAAGAAAATGTCCTATAAATGAAGGGGCTGTGACCCCATGAAAGTGGTTGTGCTTGTGCTTACTTTGGGGGAGGAACTGCAGCAGGCCCCAGCTGCTGACTCCTGGGGGTCCCCGCGTGCTGGTCTGCTTGGCTGTGCTGTGGTCCCCCCAGCACCAAGGACCCTTTATTTTATTTTCCCTGCTTGCTAGCGTCCAGTGAGCGCTTTTATTTTAAATCCCCAGAAGAGAGAGGAGCGCTTGAGCTCTGCAGCACGGAGCTGTAAGGTACTGTGAGGGAATCCTAACATGGGGATTCCCCCTCCTAGATGCCGAGAGGAGCGGGAGCCCTCCCTGCATTGCCTGTGAGAGAAAAGCGGGTGCCCACCCCGCATTGCCTGTGAGGGAAAAGTTCCCCCTCCTAAATGCCGAGAGGAGCGGGAGCCCTCCCTGCATTGCCTGTGAGAGAAAAGCGGGTGCCCACCCCGCATTGCCTGTGAGGGAAAAGCGGGTGCACACCCCGCATGTGTGCGCACCAAGCGGGTGCCCACCCCGCATTTTTGCCTTTTTGTTGTCACTCATCGCGGGTGCCCACCCCGCTTCTGGTCTTAATTATGGCGGGAGCTTACCCCGCAGGCTGCCACAAGGAGAAGGTGCCCACCCCGCCTGGATGCTTATTTTAATAGTGGGTGCCCACCCCGCATCGCCGCCAAGATCCAAAGGAAAGAATCACTGCCGCTCGTGGCTGACCAGGAAGGCAGGCAAGGTTGTCTGACTCTGGGCGGGACCAAGAGCAGGAAGTTGGCGGCTGGCCGGAAGAGGCGTGAACAGAGGCCTGGCTCGACGGAGATCCCAATCCATACTGCAGGATCCCCGGTGCCTGCCCCTGACACAGTGGAACCGGGTGAAGAGGAGCAGAGTCGTCTGCCAGGAGCCCGCCGAAAAAGAGAAGGGTCAGCTGGGCTCCCGTGGCAAAGGGAGAGCCCCATGTGTGCTGAGCCGACCGAGAAGATCAGAGGAGACTCTCCCCCCTTCCAGCAAAGAGCCAGATGAGTGAGGGCTCCTCTTTTTGGTGTCTTGTTTGCTGAGCGGACCCGCGGGAGAGAGAGCCGCTCCAACGTCAGGGGGGGAGAGAGTTGAATTGGTTACAAGAGCCCCAGAGCGGGGCTCCAGAGCGCATTTCCTCACCACAGCTGCACCGCCATAGCGGGCAGCTGCAACAGTGCCCATCATTTATGCTTTGGGCCCCAGTGGGGTCCAGAGGGCACAGTGGTGCCAGTGCCCCTTTTCCGAAACGCCAGTGCCGGATTCTTTATTCTCTCAGTTGCGCCGCCGTAGCGTGCTTCTGCAATATGGGGGCACCTTTGTTAGAGAGTCCCAGGCGGGCTCCAGAGGGCACAGTGAGTGCCCATGCCTACAGTATCTACACAGCTGTACAGCAATTAGTGTCAGCTGCAATGTTTAGGCCTGCGCAATTGCACCCTTGATAATTCGCTGTATTGGATATGCCCTGACTATTAGGACATAGGGCATTTGAGCCCTCTGAGAAGGCCAGTTGGCCAAGGGGAGTGGGTTAGATTTTTTAGTGCGCCAGGCTCTACATGAGATTTATGTGGTGCGCAGGAACTGTGATTTATGCACCCTGATTTATACCTCTACTGTGGTCTATGTGATGAGGTTACTTTCTGTGATTTATGCCCCTAGCGTGATTCATGATTAGGAGGTTGTTATATAATAGGTTTATGCTTATAAGGTTGGCGCATAATGTATTTTGCGCTTGATATGATGCGGAGTACAGTATTTTGCCAGTAATTACTGGTTGGGTTCTACGTTTAAGATGTCTTACTTCTACTATTTTTACTAAGCGATGATTCTGACAGTGGTCCATGTGGCCCTGTCATCTGTATATAATCCCCTGTAAATATTGCCCAGTGCCAGTTGGCACAGTGTACATTGTGTGATTACCATCTAATGTGGTTTATGATAATACAAAGGCTATTTTTGATATAACCTTGTGTGGAGTTCCTTTTGTGGTGTGCCTAGTATGTTGTTGCTGTGTGTGTGTTGCGCAAACGCTTTACACATTGCCACCGGATAAGCCTGACTGCTCGTGCCAAGCTACCAAGGGGGTGAGCAGGGGTTATCTTTGGTGTGTAACTCCCTTGCCCTGACTAGAGTGGTGGTTTCTGCCTGGCTTTGGCGCAAGTCTTAGCCAACTAGAAATCCCATTTCTAACAGTATGGAAACAATGGTCAAACAAGCACATGCCATTGCCAAAGTGAAGGGCATTGCCCCACCAACACAAACATTTTCCTTCCAAATCATCAACAAGGCACCACTCCTCAGTCAGAGTAGAGGAGAATGCAGGAAAGAGTAGGGCCACCCCAAATCATCTGTTACGGGTCCAGAAGACTAAAGACCGACCCATCATCAGTCAACATTATGAACAAAGAAGCAGACAATGCCTTTAGCAGCAGAACCAGAACAATTGAGGTTGAACCGACATCAACAAAACGAGTGAGGTCAACCAACAATCGGGTACAAGCCAACAGCAGGGAAAACGTCAAAAGGCCTGAAGCCACCTTGGGCTTCAGAGGTGCATATAAGTGGGCTGAACGTAGGTGGAATATCACCAGCAGAGCCTGTGTGAACAGCACTACCGGAGCAGGGTCAGTATGAAGCGTCAATAAGGCTGGAAAAGCAGGCAGCAGCCCAAGACATGGCACAGGAACAGATCTGGGCATTGGCGCCAGACATCTGCCTACTGAGCTAAAGCTGAATTAGAGGACAATGCCAAGGCCAAAGTAGGGGAGTGGGGCTGCCAACAAGAAGAAAAGGGTCTATAACAGGGAATACCCCATCAAGCAGAGAGAGGCAAAATGAGGTAGTCTCAATCACAGAACAGTCGTGTGCAACTTGTTCACATTCTGCATACCCTTGAGCACGCACTGGAATAAAACCAATATAAGAAGCCCTTAAGTTACCTAATTGGTCACCTAACAGAGGTAAAGGAGACACTGGCTCAATCCTCCTAGATTTAGTGTGGTTCAACCGGTCTTATGGGTGTTCTTAATTTTACAAAAATGGGATTTGAGCCACCTTGAAGAAACAACTGAAATAGTCAAGTGACTGAAAAATGTGTTTTAATGGAAAGACCCGAAGTCATACTGTTAATTCTTCACCATGTGTACATAGCAAATGACAAACTAAAACATAAAAAGGGTTAATTGACAACATTTATTTTGGGGAGACATTGAAAATCAGGCCAAAATATTTTGACATGATAAGAGCAAAGTATTGAAATTAAACATCTTTAAATAGTTACCCACATGTAGTCCTAGGGATATATGGCAGCAGCTGCAGTCATATTTCCTCACATTAAAAACATAACCTCTGCTGCCTGTGCCACAGTAATGGCACAGACGAACAGTACAAGTTTTGGTAATGCCACTGCTAGCTCACAAATGCAATCAATGTTTCTGAAACACCAGCATATCACTTCTTAAAAAATACAAAATACAGACATTTCATTATGAAATGGAAACTTTTTACTTTGATTAAATAAGCTCCTATCTCTGACACAGAATAAAACAACAGTTTATGGTCCGAAATAGACTAGATTTTAATTTGTAACAAATGTATGTTTGGTCCCCAAACATCAGCATGTAAGCACTCTTGTTGTCAACATGGACAGACTGTGCCTTCCGTACTCATTATCATCATCAAGTACTAAAGATGTCCATCACTTGGCAGAATTTTTCACTCCATTATAAGTGCTAGTAAGAATTATTCAATAAAAGCCACAATAAGTCATGTACTGACATCATTTTTCCAGTACCACAATTATACAGTGGATAGCTACTATGTTGTCAAGATTACCCACAGGGTGTTAATGATGGGCACCAATAGGCAGGTCCAGTGGAATTATGCTGCAGGTCGAGAGCCGAATTATGCGGCAAGGGTGCGTAAATTATGTAGCAAGAGAAGGCAAATTCTGTGGCAAGATGCAATACATTTTATATTAGTATTACTTCATTATTTTGTAATTGTTACACTTATTAACACTGTCTGGGCATTGGTTGCATCTTATTATTGCCAGTTTAATATCCATATATATCAATAAGTAACAGAAATGTGACCAATCAAGCTTTGCAAAGAGCCTTCCACTGCAAAGCAGTATGTTTCGCTGGATTTTTAGTCACTGTTTAAGCTAGAAACATTTTTTCTTCTAAAATATGCAGATTATGCAGCAGATGATGGATTATGTGGCTAATGCGGCAAATCTATAATTAAGCCACACAATAGCATAATTCTAGTGGCCCTGTCAATCGATCACAAATAGCCAAAATGTTGTCTAGAGTTGTAAGAAATGGGCCACTATTGCGCATGGGGTGGTGAATGTTGGCAGGAACGGCCAGGGCCCACAACATGGTAAGAATGTTGCACTGAATGTCCTCAATGTGCTAAAGATGAGTTCCTTGAGTAATTGGAGAGCTCCATTTATCCATCCCCTACCGACCTCTCCATAAACACACACTAATATACAAACCCTGTCAGACTCTCACACACCAGCAAATTCTGACTGTTCACCCCCTCTCAACTTACCTAGTTCCAGCAGTACTACAGGAAGTCCTATTTGGGCTCTGTTTAGATGCTGGAAAGCAGCAGTAACAGTATAGCAAAAGAGACCTGTGCCAGCTACCATGAATAGGAGCTTTTACCTGCCCTGCCCAGGACCATAAGCTAGTGCCCCTATTAGACTGTGAGCGTGTCCAACAAGGTTGAAACACATTCAAATCTTTTGCCTGTGTACTGCCTTCTGCTAAGGATAATGTTACTTACCCAGTAAGCATCTGTTCTTGGCATGTAGTGCTATAGATTCACATGCTTTGCATACTCCTGCCATCTAGTGTTGGGTCTGGATGTTTGCAAGTTGTTTTTCTTCGAAGAAGTCTTTCCAGTCACGAGGTAGGTGACTCCTCCTTTCGGTGATAGTGCGCATGGGCATCAACTCCATTGTTAGATTGTTTTCCCGCAAAGGATGAGAATGGAGTTAGCAGTTGTAGAATAGAGATGTCCATGCATATGTATATAGGATAAGAAAGAACTGCAACAAGTAAGGGTACCCAGGGAGGCGGGTGGGTGCATGTGAATCTACAGCTCTACATGCCAAGAACAGATACTTACTGGGTAAGGAACATTATCCGTTCGAGGCATTTGAGCTGTAGATCACATGCTTTGCATAGACTATACAGCAGTATTCTCCCAAAGTGGTGGCTAACCTGTAGCTGTTGCAGTTGTTTGAAAAAGTGTTCTAGGTACTGCCTGGCCTACATTAGCTTGTTGTCCCGCTAACACATCTACACAATAGTGCTTTGTGAATGTGTGGTGTAGACCATGTTGCAGCCTTACAAATGTCAACTATGGGAATGTTACCTAAGAAAGCCATAGTACCCCCTATTTTACGAGTGGAATGCGCTCTTGTTAAAGTTATTTTTGCTTTCACATAACATGTTTGAATACATTTAACAATCCATCTAGCAATACCTGATTTAGATATAGGATTGCCTTTGTGAGTGGAGCAAAAGCAACAAAAAGTTGTTTTGTATCACAAAATGAATTTGTTCTTTCTATGCTATATAACAAGGCTCTTCTAACATCTAAAGTGTGCAGAGCTCGTTCTGCCACTGAATCTAGTTGAGGAAAGAACACAGATAACTCAACCGACTGATTGATGTGAAAGGCAGATATAACTTTGGGTAGAAATTTAGGGTTGGTACGAAGGACCACTTTGTCTTTGTGAAGCTGGAAAGAAAGGTTCTTCAATTTTTAATGCCTGTAGCTCAGCCACTCTCCTCAGTGAAGTGATCACAATGAGGAAAGTGATTTTCCATGAGAGAAATTGCAGTTCACATTTATGCATGGTTTCAAAAGGTGGGCCCATTAATTGTGTAAGGACTATGTTAAGATTCCACACTGGGGCAGGTGGGAGTCTTGGCGGTATAACTCTTTTTAGTCCATCCATAAATGCTTTGATAACTGGTACTCGAAAGAGAGACAAGTGCTGTCTGTATTGTAGGTACACAGCTATTAAACTGATGTAAGCGGATAGAGGTAGCTCAGCCACTCTCCTCAGTGAAGTGATCACAATGAGGAAAGTGATTTTCCATGAGAGAAATTGCAGTTCACATTTATGCATGATTTCAAAAGGTGGGCCCATTAATCGTGTAAGGACTATGTTAAGATTCCACACTGGGGCAGGTGGGAATCTTGGCGGTATAACTCTTTTTAGTCCATCCATAAATGCTTTGATAACTGGTACTCGAAAGAGAGACAAGTGCTGTCTGTATTGTAGGTACACAGCTATTACACTGAGGTAAGCGGTTAGAGGTATAAGCTAATTCTGACCGCTGCAAGTGTAATAAATAACATGATATTTTGTATGGAAGCATCCAGAGGTTTGATATTGTTATTATTACAATAAATAACAAATCGTTTCCATTTAGCTGCATAACAAGCTCTTGTAGTAGGCCTTCTGGCCTCTTTGATACAGTACAGTGCAAGATTCAGATAACCAAACTCTATGACTTCAGGAGCCAGATCGCTAGGTTGAGTTATTTGGGATCTCTGTGCCTGGTTTTTCCATGACTCTGTGTGAGAAGACTGGATGTGAGGTATAGCTTTTTATGTGGAACTATTTTCAGTTCCAGCGGGGTGGTCAACCATGTTTGACGGGCCCATGTGGGAGCTATCAATATCAGTGGGAGGGATGTTTGCCTGAGTTTCTGAACCACTTATGGAATGAGTGGGAGAGGTGGAAAAGCGTAGGAAAATATCCCTGACCAGTTTATCCATAGTGCATTGCCTTTGGAGAGCGGGCGTGGATACCTGGAGGCGAAGCTTGGGCATTTTGTGTTTTCATGTGTAGTGAAAAGATCTATTTGAGGAAAACCCCAATTTTGAAAGTATGAGAGGAGAACTTGAGGGTGAAGCTCCCACTTGTGGATGTGCTGCCTCTATCTGATGAGGACGGCAATCTGATTGTTGACTTCTGGAAGGTATTTTGCTAGGAGATACATTTTGTGGTGTGTGGCCAATTTCCAAATGGCTTGAGCTAGGTGTGACAGTTGGAGAGTGTGTGCCCCCCTCCCCCCGATTTTGCATATCGTACATAGCTGTAATGTTGTCGGTGCAGACAAGGACAGCTTTGTCTACAAGGTGAATTTGAAAAGTTTTGAGCGCTAGAAAGACTGCTAGCAGCTCTAGATGATTTATGGGGAGAGCCTATTACTTTTGACACCACAAGCCTTGAATTGTGTGATTGTGGAGATGAGCTCCCCAACCAGTGAGTGACACGTCTGCTGTTAGCACTGTCTGTGGAACAAGGTCTATGAAGGGCCATCCTTTTGATACATTTTGTGGGTTCCACCACTGCAGAGAGTGATAAGTACGGCCGCCTACCAACACTAGATCGGTTAAGAGACCCAGCGACTAGCTCCACTGACTCGCCACACATTCCTGAAGGGGACACATGTGAAGGCTTGCATGGGAAACAATCATGATGCAAGAGGCCATCATTCCCACAGCTGCATATACACCCGAGCCGGTAGGAAGTGGGCTGAAACTGAACAATTAGAGCCTGAATATTGTGAATTCTGGCTGCATTGGGAAAAGCCAGAGCTCTTTGAGTATCTGAAGTGGCTCCTAGATAGGCTTGAGTTTTGGAATGTTGGAGATGAGACTTCAACTCATTGACTGTAAACCCCAGTTGGTGTAGTAACCCCAGTGTTATGTGAGTGTGCTGGAGACACTTTAGGTACATACTGGCTTTGATGAGCCAGTTGTCCAAGTACGGGAAGACATGAATGTGTTGTCTTCGCAGGTGAGCAGCTACTAATGCCAGGCATTTTGTAAATACTCTGGGAGCAGTGGTGACTCCGAATGGAAGCACTTTGAATTGGTAATGCTTCCCGCTACCACAAATCTGAGATATTTGTGATGAGCGGGATGTATTGTAATGTGGAAACACGCATCCTTTGAGTCTAGAGTAGACATAAAGTCACCTTGTTTTAGTAGTGTAGTCAGTTGTAGAAGTGTCACCATGTGAAAATGATCTGATTGTATGTAATGGTTTAACTCTCTGAGGTCTAAAATGGGTCTGAGCAAGCTGTCCTTTTTGGTTATTAGAAAGTACAGGGAGTATAAGCCCAGCCCTTGATATTGTAGTGGTACGGGCTCTATGGCTCCTTTTTGAAGGAAAGACTGAATCTCTTGTTTGAGGAGGTGTAGATGGTCTGGTGACACCTTGTGTGAGTGTGGAGGGATGTTTGGAGGATTGTTGGTAAGCTCCAGGCAATAACTAGATTGGATAATTCCTAACACCCATTTGTCTGTAGTTATTGATTGCCAAACGGGTAGGAACTGCGAAAGACGTCCCCCCACAGGTGTCGAATAATTGGAGGAAGCGTAGGCAAGTCACTGTTTGTCATTTGAGGGGGAGGTGCGTATGTTGGAACCTCTACCTATACCCTTGCCATTGTTGCCTCTGAGTTTACTCTAAAGAAACCTTTTGAAGAAAAGGGCTGATTGTTGCCTTTGTACGGTGTAGAGGCAGTATCTGAAGAGGTATTCTTGGACCCCTCACAATAGAAGGTGCGCCGAAAGTAACCATGAGTAGAAGGGGACTATAGGGCACCCATTGTCTTTGCCATGTCTGTATCCTTTCTCATTTTTTCTAAAGACGTGTCTACTACAGAACCAAAGAGATGTTGTTTGTTGAATGGTGTGTTGAGAATGGAGGTCAGAACTTCGGGTTAAAATCACGAAATTCTTAGCCATGCGTGTCTTCTTAGTAACACACTGGTATTGACGGCTCTAGCCGCAGAGTCAGCTGCATCTAATGCACACCTTATGGAAGAATTAGAGATGAGCTTTCCCTCTTGCACTAAGTCTTGAGCTTTGGATTTATGCTCATCCGGTAAGAATTGGAGCAATTGTTCCATTTCATCCCAATTTACCCTACATACCTGGCTAAAAGGGCCTGGGTATTAGCAATACACCCGTAATTTGCAGCTTAGACTCTTTGTCTGGAGGTGGGGCATCCCCGACGTCTGTGAATTGGACCGTTTACGGGCATTAGAAACGACTAAAGAGTCTAAAGGTAACTGGCCTTAGATGAAAACTGGATCTGATGGTGCAGGTTTATATTTTTTGTCTATCCTGGGGGTGAGAATGCGTGCACGAACAGGATCCTTAAGTATGTCGTCCACATGTCTTAACATACCCTTGAGCATAGGGAGTGTGTGGGTGGATCTTTGGGAACTACTAAGGGTTTCAAAGAGGAAATCCTCCTCTAGGGATTCCTTATGTAATTGTAACCCATGTTATTCAGCAGCTCTGATGGAGAAGGTTTAGTAGGATAAAGGTAAGGATCATTATATGTGAGAGAGTCTGTTTTATAATCCTTCAATGGATCTGCAGGTGAAGGATCATTGCCCCATCCACATCATCCTGATCTACAATAGTTTGAGATTGTGGCGAATTAGTCTATCTAATCTAGAGGAGGAGAAGGGTTAGTACCCACGTTTCCTTTTTAAAGGAATGTGATAAGTGTCCTCCGTTGCAGATCTGCATTTATGTGGCAATTTGGATGCAATATGGGCAGTTTTGGGATTAATGTAGAGTTCCTTTTGTTTTGGGTCCGGTTTTGAAAGTGAGACGTCGAAACGGGCTCCTTTGGTAGTATCGGAGCATATTTATTTTTTGGTGCTGAAGTTTTCGGTGCCGGTATCTTTGGTGCAGAGGATGTCGGTTCCAAAGGCAGTTTCAGTGTTGAAGGAGTTGGACCTGAGACTGGTTTCGGGTTCGACCCGAAGGTTTCGGCTCGGTGCAAGAGTGTGGACAACTCGATCCCGTGCTGGAAGGCTTTAGCGTGTGTTTCAGTGCCGACCATGGACCGAAGGCAGAGGTGTGACTGGAGCCTTCTATCCTGGGCTGAGTAGGACTTTGGGGCAAGGGAGGTTCAGTACTCACGATATGCTGACCTTGCGGAATGTCTGCGTCCATATCGGAGCCGGATATAGGATCCTCCTGTTCTTCCTCTGCCCCTAGTGCATCTCCGGTCTCTTGTTCGGAATCTTCTCCGAAGAGGTCTGGAATGGATGCAGTGTTTGGCTCTGCATGTTGCGACTTAGAGCCTGAAGGTCGCAGAGCACTTTCTTTGAGCGAAAAATTTACACATGTCCCTGTCCTGTTCGTTGTGCTCCGGAGATAAGCACAAGTTGCACACTTCGTGTGAGTCAGTGCGTGGAAACTTTGCGTGGCACAGAAGGCAGAATTTAAATGGAGTCCGCTCCATCGACTGCGAGGTGGATCGACGCGGTTAGGCCCGATGGGCTTCCAGGAGATTACTGTTCAAAAAGAGTTTTTGTATTTGATACGATACGCAAAAAATGTGAATACACAATTGAAAACAATACCAACGAGGGTAAGTGGGTTGCGCACTGAGGGAAACCCGAAAAACGGATTTGAACGGGAGCGCAGCAATTTACATACAAAACACATGGCGGAAAAAAACAATCTAACAATGAAGTCGATGCCCAGGCGCACTGTCACCGAAAGGAGGAGTCACCTACCTCGTGACTAGAAAGACTTGTTCAAAGAAAAACAACTTACAAACATCGGGACCCAACACTAGATGGCAGGAGTATGCAAAGTTTGTGATCTACAGCTCACATGCCTCAAACATATTATGTTACCCTAGTTTTGCATGTAGCATGTCTGGTTGATCCCTGACAATTCAAAACAAACAAAAACTAACGGATAGTAATAGCTAGGATATTAACGACAAATTGCACTGGAAAAGCCCATACAATCAATTTACTTTTTCTATAAGAAGGACGTCTGTTTTTGATTTTTTTAAATATATTTTGTATTTGTCCTATATATTTTGTATTTGTCCGTTACATTTAGTCATGTTTATCAACAAAAATAAAAACGACACATGATACATCACTGATAAGTTTAGTTTTTCCACGAACCAAAACTCCTTAACCCAACCCCATCCCCGGTCTTTCTTTTTAAAAAGCATTTGAGTAAATGGGTCAAGATCTGTTGAACCCGCATTTAAAACCATGGACTCCATACTTGAATAATACATATACTGGGTTTTTGTTTGTTTCCAATTTGTCGCTCTAAGAGGTATTTGAAACTCGACTTTGTATGCACTGTTGCACATTAAATTATGTGCATTCGTTTATAGCGACATGTGGAATGCTCACTTGTTTCATAATCTTAAGTCTGTAGAAACAGAGAACTTCTAAAGTCCTGGGATTACTGGGAATTACTTCAATAATACTAGCCATTAGTATTCCCTTTGCTTTTACTATTATGTCATGTCTTCCAGCAACTACCATTTTAGAAGCTGGTAATACAACATCTCATTTGGCCACAACTTTGTTGTGCTTATAACTCTGTTAGTCTCAGAGTCGTTGACACTGAAATTATTTAGTATTTAGGAAGTCCATACAGATCAGACGGGAAATGTTCTGTCTTTGAATGTGTTTTTTGGTGTCTTAGAAGATGATGCTTTTGATTGAACCTTTTTCCGCATACATTGCACTGATAAGGTCTCTCGCCTGTATGCATTTTTTGGTGCCTAAGAAGAACTCCTTTTTGGGTGAAATTTTTCCCACATAAAGTACAGTGATGTGGCCTCTCCCCAGTATGTATTCTTTCATGTATTAGAAGATTTGACATCACGGTAAAACTTTTGCCACATTCCTTACATGGGTATCTTCTATTTACTTTTTGTGGTTGCTGATGTCCAATGTCACTGTCATTCTGGCAGGCTTGCACACTTGTAGAATAGGTGTATGCCCTGGAGATTTGCAATGGGTTTGATTCATATGCAGTATTATTCTCATTCATCATTGTACTGTCATCTTTACAGTGTGCTCTTGAACTCTGTACAGGGGGAATCGTCTGATTGAAGGTGGAATGCATTAGTTGGCCACATTCTCTTTTTGAGTGTGCAGTTCTCTCGTCTCGGAGTTCTCCATCACCTCCTGACCACATCTCAGTATTTCTCTCATGAATGCTATGAACCATATTTGCTTTGAGCTTTCTTGCCATTGAATAGCTAAGTGGTGATTTATCGTTACATTTTAATAAACCGCAGGCTCTTCTCTTCATGCCGCCATTACCTGTTGGATTACAATAACATTTGCATTATTCATCTTCTACTGGTGACGTCATGAGTGAAACAATAAATGTTATGCTTAACCCACAGGTGACATGATATTGGGTCATGGATGACAAATGCATTCTCAAGCGCCCTAAGGAACACAAGATGGAAGAAGAGGAGTCTAATAAGGCCAACATAAATAAGCGAATAAAGAAATGGCATACACTAATCACAATTTTACATCAGATAGATGATAGTACAGCCAATGCAGATGAAGAAAAGTCAATGTTGATCTTCCTGGAAAGTAGCTCCTGGTACAGCGTGAGGATCATGTACCGGGGAAAACTGAGAACAATGTGTGCTCTAAGGTTATTTATTGAAGCTGCTGACCCGATCACCCAATGGCAGGAAGGACAAGAAAGGTCCAAAGGGGCTGTCGGGTTAATATATGATTTGATGGAAGGCTTTCTATCCATCCACATTATGTAGAAGCAGCCATGTAGGACGAATACGGAGATATGAGTTGGATAAAGAAACAGCTGTTGCACACACTTTCTGATTGAGATGTAAACACAAGATGCCGCTAATCCTCAAAATATGGGTTACAAAACAGTAAAACCACTCCTACACCTAATGAGAGCTATTTAAACTAATAAACATTAGTGGATTTAGTTGAATAAATGACAACACTTTGTTTCGGTTCACTATATTCAGTTACATCTGTCAATGTCATCATTTGAGTGTTACACATAGTTCATTGTTAAAGGGTAAAGGCATTAGTATTCCTATCAGAAAATGACGCCTTACATATTAGACAGTGTGAGGTCTGGGACAATGACGTTGTCATATGGGTCAAATGATTACTGGAGCTTATGGGTTGGACAATAATACAGATAAGCATCTATGAAAACTGCCCACAGATTAGTGTGGCAAATCGAAGGGATAAATAACAAAAGCAATGCTGAGGGAATACTACAAAGAATCAAACTTCAATATTCAGATAGAGCACTGTGCAGAAGGGACAACGGTTTTTGTCCCAGGAGCCACATTATTAAATCTGAAGACTGTCTGCTAATGTGCCTGAGAGCTGGGAATGGGTAGATGAGATTCCAGACATAACAGAGCATTTGCCTTCATGATGTTTGGCTCTGCTGCAAGACTTTATTGTTTTTGTAGACGTACTTGATAAAGGTACTTAATTGTATAAACTGCTTCTGTACATGCGAATGGGCAGTTATTGAACGAACAATGAAGAGCTAGCCCTAAAAATGGGTCAATGTATCGTCAATGCTCATCCTTTACACCTTTGGAGCTTGGAAAAGGATAAACAAAACTTTCAAATCCTGCAACAAAGTAAGCCCAGTATATTGACTTGAGATGGACAGGGGGTAACAGTAGTTCTACAGCTCTCAAAATGTACTTTCTGTTGCCAACCCCTTAGACGTCACAGCCGTAAGTAAAAAGATGAAGGCTTTAATCAAGACAGTAGGTAAGGTACTCATGCCGCAACTGATACTTCTAGAATGCTCTGTGGTTTGCCAGGACACATTAAATATTCCAAGTTCTGAAGCCAGAATCACAAACCAACATGTTCCTCTCACTTCATCAGCAACAATACCATAACATTGATTTGAGGACCAAAGCAAAAACATAGAAAGCAATGGAAACATGGTTGGCAATACATTCCAACACAGACAAATAAACAGGCTTCACATGCCTCTTTGTGCCTCCTTCCTGATCACTCGCAGTATGGTTCTCTCAAAACACCTGCAGCACAATGTGCAAAAGTATGGTTGTGTATGATCATGTATACTGAGCATATTCCCTGTTGAAACAGCTTTGTGAAGTAAAAAAAAACAGAAGCAACGACTTCAGTCTTGCTTAGAAATACTTGCAAGGTGTGTTTTAAAACTGGACTTTGAGGCATTACTGAGCACCTTCAGACTGTTGCACAATCAAGGCTGATCATGTTAAATATAGACCATGACTTTCGCGACCCACCAAAAATCGGCTCACAACCCACCAGTGGGTCATGACCTCCAGTTTGGGAAATGCTGATCTACCACATAGGCCATTTTATTTAGGACTCTATTGTTACTCTAGCATATTCTGGAGACACTCAATTGACTCAATAGAGACCCAAATTATCCAGAGCTAATTTGTATTATGGCCATCAGAGCATCTCAATTGGCTTAACTGGCATCGGTAGAGTAGCTGTACTCGTCAAACACAATCCCACGTAGTGTTCTACTGACTTGCCTTGAGACACTTTTGCTAATTCTTTTTTTCATTACCAAGATGTCCATATGACCCTCATGAGCAATTTCTAACCTGTTACTCCTCAATCAGCCAGCCTCACCTCCGCCCAATTCCACCTTGTAGGGTCAATTCATCAGCTAAATGTTTATACGCTCATACCAGCATGGTTAATGCTTGTCCACTAGGCCACCTCTTCACTATGTATTCCTTGAAATTGTTCAAATTCTGATCTTACTTCTGTAACAACTCCGACTCTGACAATGAACCATGGGTAGCACTACAACTACATACTCTTCATCACTATCCCCTTCACTTTACTCCACATCTGGCAATGGTAACTAGAAGAAAAAAATAGCAGTCTCATTTTTCCAACCAGGCACATATTTAGGTATGTATACATACTCTTGAATATGCAATCACCATTTGGCTATACGAGGCTTGTTGTAAATAATTCCCTTCCTACTACCAAATCTACCAATGGTTTATGGTCAGGGTGAAAAATGAACTCTGTGTCCCGTAAATACATTTTGAAATTATGGATTCCCCATTAGTATGTACCTTTATCTACATGACTGAATTAGTATATTGAATCGCCCCATAAGACCTAGATGTAAAAAAAAGCCTCCTTCTCAGGACTATCTCTCGCTTGACGCAACACAGCCCCAAGCCTGTAAATGTTAGCATCTGTCATCACAATGCTTTTGCACTTCGTATCAAATGGTTTGAAAAGATTGGCTGCCACTCTGATTCCCTTCACCCTCTGGAAAAGTAATTTCTCCACAAAAATGTCTGATTCACCTTCAGTAGGACCCTTACAGCTGTTGTTGTTTCAGTAAATCATGGCACAAAGTGAGCACAGCATTCAAATAGGCCCAAGAATGAGCGCAAGAGATCCTTGACTAGGAGCCTCACCAGCAGCTTTCATTAGAAACTCTTTTGGGTCGATCTCCACTTCAGACATTAGTTGTACCAAGTAATCCCCACTCCCCATCCCAATCCTATCCTTCTCTCTAATCTGTTAAAATGGCATAGATGTTTAAATTTGACATTAGTTTTTCACATCATACATAGCTGATTGGCATAGTTCAAAACATAATTGAGCGATTCGTATTTGCAATACCGACAAGAGGGGTACACATCTACAGGAAATCAAGTTTGCAAAACTGTTCACACAGTGTACAATTAACATTTTCCAGTGGTACAGTCTGGGTGCCACCTATTTAGTAGGTCCGAATACTTTAATAAACACGTGTAAGAGCCTGGTAGTACGCGTTTCCCTGGAGTCCGAAGGTATGCCTGTCCCCATGGTGACATATGGGCGCTCTGTAGTGTGATAGGTAAAGAGAGCATTCCCTATTGATGAACACCAGCTATGGAACTGCTGATTTCAACCTTGGGGGGATGAACTGGCAAAGCTGTAAGGGGGGGTACGGCAGGGATACGTGTTGCTGGTGTCTGATATGTGGCTGATGATAGTGTGACATCACCGTGCGATCATGGGAAGGACCATCTCGAGCAGTTACGGGTAGTCTTGGTCTTATCTGTTAAAATGGCATAGATGTTCTGCAACCTCACATTGTGTTCATTCAAATGTTTACCACAAATACGACTATCGTTTTGGAAATATACATTCCATGATCTGGAGCCATTCCATGTTCTGCAGCATTCTAGCAGTAGCAGTTACCCCAAAGGTCTATGGCTAGTGTGCCTGTGCACCTAACTATGTTCTTGATTAAAGCCTTTAGCCTTTTCTAACAAATTTGTGGCACTTTTTCAGTCCAAAACCAAACAATGAAGCGGAAGGGCGAAAGAGAAAGCTCTAACTCTATTCTTTCCTCCCAGAGGAATCTATCCCGAACTTTCTCTTACTAACATTCTCACTGAGGTCCGGCATACAGCTCTACTGACAAAACTGTGTAACTTCTCCTATTGCTTCATATATTAAGTCTAGGTACACTTGCCAGTTAAAAACACGTCCAAGTAGGGAGGTTGTACAGCATTCTCCTGCAGTTGCAATGCACTGAACAAGCAGTATGTCGTCGCAATCTGTTAGCACAAATTGTCAAGGTTTCTTATGAAGAAGGATTACTTTTGTAGTGTGTGCTAAAATGGGCAAGAGATGTGTAGTCAGTTTCCTTCGTTGTCTCGTTTGGTACCACCAGCATGTTTATAGCCTCAAAAGTAGGAGACTCAGAGACAGGTTTGTGATGCTTTAGAAAGTAAACAACACAGGTAAGAAAGAAACTTCTCAAAAGAACTACTAAAATATTCATATACAAGGTAACAACTGATTTCAATCATGGCGCAATTAGATATTCTATTAGAGATTGTAAGCATAAGCATGTGGTGGTTTTCTCACCTGTTGGACTGTAAAAGCTTTCTCTTCTCTGATAATCCTGGATGCAAATGAGATCAGGCTCCTCCTCTTCCTTAATAACAATCGATACTACTGGCGTAGTAACATCCGGCTCTGGTGTGGTAACCTCTGGTCCTGGTGATGCAACTGCTAGACCTGTAATGAAAATACAACACTAAAATACAGGTACATTTTCAAGGGACAGAACCCCCTTCCTCAGTGCTAACAAGAAAGGAAAATGTTACTTACCCTACAAGCATCTACTCAGAGTGTTTTGTTGTATATTAGCATACTCTGCATATTCCTGTCACCTAGTGTTGGGCAGCAGTTTGCACATTGTTTTTCTTTGAAGAAGTCTTTCAAGTCATGGGATGCATTCCCTTTGTGGGCAATGTATATGGGTATTGACTCCATGTTAGATTGTTTCACGCACATAGGGTGAAAGTACACATGGAATGCCAAGTGAATGTAGCATGGTGACCATGCGTATTGTGAGTGTAAGAAGTAGGTGACAAGAGGAGAGATCTACAGCTGACAAAGGCTCCGGGAAGGGTGGTGGGTACATGGTAATTTACAGTACTACACACTGCAAACAGATGCTTACAGGGTAAGGAACATTTTCTGTTAGTAGCAGATGTAGCTAAAACTCACATGTTCTGCATAGACTTTAAAGCTGTATCTTGTTAGTTAGGCAGTGGAGGGTACAGATGTCTGAACAAAGTTCTTAGTTCTGTCTGGCCAACCATAGTCTATTAAAGGGCTAGGATATTCACACAAAAGCGTATCGTGGGCAGAAACTAACAGTTTTGCAATTATGTGTCTTTCACTGTATGTCCTTTGATGAATTCTTGATATTAAGGGCCTAGGATTAGGAGATCTCTAGAGACAGGCTGCTAAGTTTGCAACCACAGAGTTAAAAAACAAAACAGGGGGGCTCCCTCTAACTCTAGGGGTGTGCATATAACAGGGATTTCAGTATGAACTCTCGGTGATCTCTAATTCCAGGTCCAATTCCTTATAGTAATTCCTAGGACGTCAAAATTAACGATGTAGCCTGTAACATCTGTGTACTTGAATATTTTGTGAGAAGTTGTTTCTCTTCTTTCCTTGCTATTATCATCTCGCTCATCTTTTTGGAAGATCCTGTTCTCATTTTCTGTTGCCCTATCTGACATTTCTCTTTTGTTCATCTAGAAATTCTGGAGAACAGTTGTGTGGTGTCCGGAGAGGAGATACAGGCTCCAGGATTTGTGAGGATCATTAAGGTTGCTGCACCATCAGGCACATATAGTTTCTAATATATCCAGATTGTGAAGCCTAAGTGGTTCTACAAATATTGATCAATACCACAATAACGATCTGCCTGCAAGGTTGCCATACCTCTGGTTGACCTCGCATTGGTCTTGCAAGGGCAAATCGTGTTTGATTCATGGTCTATTATCTATCACGCCTCAGGTCATGAATCGTCCCATGGCTCGCCCCTGTGCCTCTCTGGCATGCAGTATCTCGCAGTCTCCCTTGCAGTGTCCCACATTGTGTCACGGATCGCTCTAAGCACTCGCCAGATGCCGGGGGGGGGGGGGGGGGTCATGGTGGCAGTCATGGAGTCCCATTCTTGGTTTTGCTGGACAGTTAGTCTGGAGAAAAGTTCTCCCTGGGAGCCATAATCGGACTAGTTTTTGTCCCAGAATGCTTCAGGAATGGTTTTGTTGCACCTAATCATCATGGCAGTACTTCCATGCTTTCGCTATTACCTCTCCCAATTAAAGATTGCGGCCTATCATTTCCTCTTCATCACTTCCTGTTTATGGGTATGTAAGGGGCTGAACTTTATTTCTCCTTGGGTTGCAACACTCCTTGCCTCTGTTGGTGTGTCCTCGCTTCTTTTCGGGATTCTTCTCTGGGCCTTTGTTCCTGTTGGGAATCTTGCCTCTTGGTGATCCTGATTCCAGTGTTCTGTTCTGGTCCTTCCTTCTGGTCCGCTGCCTACAGTTCTGAGTCCTGTTCTCTCATTGGAAGCCTGCTGTTTCAATCCGGCTCCTGGAGTCTCCGCTACCACCAAAGGTTTTTTTTCCCTTAGGGGTTTTTCCTCTTCGGGACTCCTTCTGCAAGGCACAGTATGCTCTGGCGTTCCATTATCAGCAGCACAGTGGCTACGGGAAAAAGCCGCCCCTACCTTGAGCTGAAAGTAACCATCAAGACCCGGAACCGTGAACCGTCTCTTTGCACTAAAATCCTCAAAAGAAGTCATACCAAAAACGAACCTGACAATTACCTAATACTTTTAGTTGAGCAGCAAAGGATAGTTGGTCACAGTTCCACAACTTTTTAGTTGTTCCAGAGTTAGAATAAACTATTGCTTTTCTGATGAGATCTGAACATTGTCCACCACTCTTTTAAAATTATTCTAATGCAGGCTAACATCCCTTCTCCTGCAAGGAAAGGTCCAAATGAAGGCAGACACTGCTACTTTATCAAAGGAAAGTAGTCAAACTTGTCAGGATAATAGAAGTGTCTTGCTTTAATACTAAGAATCTGCGAGGACCTTTAGACAGAGAGGCTCGTAATCTAGAGGACCCAAATCCCCCAGAAAATGAACAGAAATACAATCGGTGGATATGCTCTCTGATCTGCAGATCTATGAATCAGTGCATGTTATGTTTGAACATTCAATTTGTGACATGTCAAAATACAAGGGTGCTCTTGTGGCGCCGTATTACCCACCCACCTTAGGTAACAATCTGCTAGATCTGCATCCGCAGTCTAGACTACAATATAAAACAAATGCCCCGAAGCACACCAAATCACTGTTACTATTATCCTCTAAAAGTCATGAAGTCCAAAAGAACAAATCAAGTTGATGAACTTCTAATTGCAACATTCCAAGAAGTGAATCATAGTTGTGGACGTTTTCAGATCAATATGGTTTATTCCATTCTAGACAAAACAAAGGCAACCGACACGCGTTCCGTCCTGGACTTCCTCAAGGCTTGTTTTAATAATTCAAAGAAGAACAGTCCTTCTTGGAACAGTCAAGTAGGGTCAGCACGTGCTACCGGGCAGGAGGAGCACTGTGAGGAGAGCGGGCAAGGTCTTGCCCCATCCAAAAACAAGGAGAAAGCAGGGAGGGGTTATGTACAGAGGTAATATGTCCCAGTAAATATTTCTAATCTTAAGGACAATGCTATGGAGACAGTGTTGTGGTGACGATGGGACGAAGAAAAAAAGAGGCTGGAACTCTCCTTTACAGTAGGCATAACCTTAAAATGGCCCATGGAGCTTCAGTCAGTAACACATTCAACTGTGACATAAGTAGTAGTGTTGGTGATCATGCAGTATGATTTCTCAATAGAGTTGTCTATGGCACAGGATAGTTTAATTCATGCACCTGGATAGTCATGTGTGTATTCCGCATAATTACTGCATCCAGTGTGGAGTGACCAAAGGAGATGACGCGGCTCCTGCTAGTGCTGTGTTTAAGGTGACTGACAAAGGTCCATGCACAGAATCAGGTAATGGGAAGGGTTCTCCTCACCAGCGGGAGTCAGTCGGAACTGGAAGAAGAGGGTGTGGTGTTTGGGGCATAGCACAGCAACTTGCTCATGAGAGAATCTCAGCAGTGACTTGGATTCCAGGCTTGGGAGCTGCAGTGGAGTTGCTAGCTGTGTAGATATCATGAAGGAGGGTAATAAACTCATACTTGATCGGGACAGGTCTATAAACATTAAAGAAACATTTCCTTAAGGCCATTGGCTACACTGGAAAGAGAAGTAGGACTATGTCCAAAGATATTAGAGATAGAAATGAGACTACGTTCTTCAAGAATATAATGTGTCCTGAGGTCATGGGAAGTTGAAACATCGCCTGCCTGGCATTTGCCCAATTGAGAAGTTAAAATATGACCTTCAGTTTATTAATCAGCTGGATTATTTGGCATTCATGGAGTTCGTACTATTACATGTGCTTCTGTTAAGAATTGTGCCTTGTTCCCCACCACCTGTGGAGTTGACTTGACTAGGGCCAAGTTCCGTTGGTGATTCTCATATTTTGACATATGCCATATACGGCTTATTAATAATGCAATTGTCTGGCTAGTAAGTTTCCATGTACGTTGACTTTCGTTGTTTGGGAACCGCAGTTTATGTTAATGGTGGCATGCTGAATGTTTTGTACTGCGAGACAGGTTGGAAAGTACAAATTATGCAATTTTAAGTATTTTTGGGGGAGTAATGACGCCATATGAAGATACTTCGCAGTTTGGGGAGGAGGATGTAGTACCCTTCTGCGTGTCTAAATGTAGACACACGCTGCTTGTGCGTGTTCAGTGACACTGTTGTGGTTTTAGAGTTCTATCCCATTGCATGAGACCAAAGGGCAGTACAAGTTTATGCGGGCATGTTGAAGTGAACTGGGGAAAGAGCAGTACTCTGTCGGTAGAGGTTGTATGGCTGAATACCCCATGGTACGCGAAGCTGGGGAAGAGTAACACCCTATTGCTAGAGGTTTGTGCTGTGAGCATCCAGCGGTAAGCAAAGTTGGAGATGTGTAACACCCTGTCGTAAGAAGTTGCATGGGAGGAGTACACTACAGTGTGCTAAGTTGGGAAAGAGTAGTACCTAGTCATGAGTAACTAAATGGGGGTGTACCCCATGGATTCAATTTGGGAGAGAAGTACTATTTTGGAAGAGGCAGCAAGGGGAAGTACCCCTTGAATAAAAATGAAGGGTAGTGTGGTACCCCAGTGTGTTATGGGGGTGATAGCTACAGGTTTTACCTGACAGTTGTTGGCGATGGTCACAAGTATCTCCCGATTTGACATTCTGTAGACGTCGGAAGATTTGACAGGTTTGCAGAAAAAGAAGTACAGTACATCTGTGATTGTTTTGTGCTGCATTTTTTATTCAGTTTGGGTATAATGAAGACATTTGGCATTGCATTTGAATGGTAGATTTTAATGTAGCCCTTGCATGGGCAGGTCAGTACTTCTTTACCTGCTGACTGGTTCCGTACCATTATATATTTGTGCCAGATTAAGTTTCTATATGGGTGATGTTTTGTACAGATGTCCCCATCCTCGAAACTGTACATTAAGAGGTGGGGTGGTGTTGTGAATGAGGAAGAAAGAAATAAGCTAATCGTGCTCTCTGTTTCTTAACACTTTGTTTTGTGGGAAATGGATGGGTGTCTGTAGTAAAAGCACACACTGCACTCCAAGGTAAGGTGACCCGTTAATGCGAGTCACTTAGAGAAGGTGCCACCCAGAAGAGACCCAGTAAAGAACTCCTTGAATACAAAAGCAGACATTACTAAGACATTCTAAACATGCAGGTCACGAGGACACAACACTGAGCACTTGATACAGGAGAGGTACAGACACACAACAAATTAAATGCATAACATGACCTCACTTTCCTCTCCAAACCTCCTTTAAAAGCCCTTGTAGGCAAGCAGTGTCACGCAGTTATTCCAATCAAAACAAGGATATTTACATACTGTCTAAAAAGATTAAAAGAAATACCCTGCTTTGGCGGTGGTGGGGTGATTGTGCCACATACAAACCACAGTATCCAGGGGTCTATTCATACAAATGCATTTATTGTCTGTGTGTGTTAGCCACATAGGATCCAAAGAGACCGCAAACTATACACCCTTTAACAGGCTTCAAGGAAATAGCTTTAAAAAGGACGGATTCCCATCACTCACCATTGGTGACATGCTTCATCATCTGGGTCTTCTCCTAGTAACACACTAGTGTCGCTAAGGGCTGCAACCATTTCAAAAGGAAAGGGGAGGTCACAGATGTTTTTATGATGTTTGGATTGTAGCGATATAACCCGCTATGGTAGATCCTACAGATGTGAGCAATTGGTTTGTGTCGGGGTGATGAGTGCAGTGCAACGTAGTGAAAATAGTGAGTTAAAATTGAACAGTGAGAGAAAAAAACTTTAATTGGTATCTCTCAAAGCTCAAGCTTAAAACAGTGCAATGACAGTTTTCAACAAATAACTGTGAATAGAAACCAAGGGTCAACATGTTTCAGCCACAGAGGAATTATTCATCCTCAGCCTTCTTCAGGACCACAATGATATTGCAACCTGGCCTGCCCAAACTCATACGCTGCCCCCACCTGCGAGCAAGTGGTCAAGGGGATTAATTTACTTGTGTAATTCAGACCCAGATGCAATAGTATCACTGTTCTCAAGTATTTAATAACCCACCACTGTGTTCAAAAGAGACAGGCAACTGGTCTGAAACATAAATTGGTGGCAGCAGCACGAGATCACTAATTAGTAAACTAGCGATTATTTCCTTTCACTGCTAGGACTTTCTTGTATGGTGGAGGCCTGGTAAAAATGTCAACGGTTTCTAAATATCATCCCCTTTGGTTTTGCTTTGTTCGCCCTAAGTTGGCAGGGTATGTCCAGACGTGGGTTTCTTGCTCACTTTGCCACTGGATTCAAGCTAGCCTGGCTGATGACGGCTGATTAGCCAGAAACCGGTCCCAGGATGCTTGTTTGCGGTCCAGGGAAGACATGGCTTGGCAGTTCAGGCTGCACTGTTCCCATGAGGCACAGGATCAGACTGATTTGCATATGGCCATGTCTGAACTGGGGTGGCGGAGCGAGCTAAAGAATGATGATGGATTAAGCCCAGATCAGTTGACTGGGGGTGAGTGCTTGCAATGTTCAACACTCCGTCCATCATCCCCTTTGGTTTTGCTTTGTTCGCCCTAAGTTGGCAGGGTATGTCCAGACGTGGGATAACCTCGTGGCTATGTTGACGTTTCGACCCAAGAGGGACCTAATCCACAGGGCGCTTTAGGGCAGCCCTGACTGACTGAAGACCTTAAATCGAGACAGATCTCAAACATCCTCACTAATAAGACCAGGGATTCAATCACAGTGATGGCTGTTCTGTAAAGAGAGCTCAGTTCAAACAATACATACCTCACGGCACAGGCAAAAGTCTGCGTCCAATAGATAAGCAAAGAATACTGATATACTCATCTTGAAGTCGGGACTTACTGTGATACCTCATGTTATTTGTATGTATATTGTATATATGTATGTATGAAACTAGGTTTGCATAAGTTTGGCCCATGGGACCACTGTGTATCTCTTCTATATGTTGGCCCATGTTCCGGTCTGGGTGGGTCCTTGTGTTTGCCATACGAGTACTGTAACACCAGCAAGAAGCACAGACTTTTTACACGAAAAGCGAGACAAAGATTACCCACACAGGGCTCAAGGATGAGGATTTGAGGGTGGAGGTGGCATACAAACTTATACATCCAGGAAGCCTAGACACAAGCCTTTTGTCTGCAAGCTACCAAGGTAGAAATGCTGAGCATTAGCGGGTCACTGTTTTGTTCACTAAATGAAACCCACAAGGTGGTTGCCTCTGTAAGTTGTAGCAAAGATTGAAATTGATATCAGCACTCTTTAGCGTACTGTGAACATATCACTTACTATGAAGGTGCCAAAGCATAATCAAGTGGATGTACAACATGGAGGAAAACATCAAACCTTCATACATCTCACTGCCTGGCTATCCTTCGGTTATACACTGGCTAGTGTGATGATGGTACCACGTTCCAAAGCCCACTCATGAGAAACAAGGGCATTAATACCTGGACCACTGGGCCATGATCTGCATATGTCCCTTCATTAATGATTGAAACACAGCATCACTGACACAGAAAGAGGGTGACGCAGGAATTTCTGAAGTATACAACACAATAAAGTCAAAACTTGTATCAGCAACACTGCAAACACACTCAGAATGTGGAAACCACAGACTGCACGCTAGCATGGCAATAGTGGGGGAATGCAGGTCGAAGGGCTTCTCATGCAGTTTATGCTATGGAAATCTCACCATGAAATGATGCGCCAGGCAGAGCAGGAGGGTCACTGGCACCTCACTCCCCATGGCACATGGTATACTTGTTTAATACAATAGAGCTAGGCCAGCTGACGAGTGCTCCAAATACTCTCTGTTTGAACAAGAAAAGCATGATGAATGACTGATGGTGGCACACTGCCACTAACTTTCAAACAGTCACTCTGTTGCCCATGAGCCTCGCCTTTCAGAAATAGTCTATCGGAGGTGATTGCGCCTTACTTCCTCCGTCCAGTCATGACACAGAGATGGATGGTCATTCAAGTATATTGTAGAATTATTCTGCAACTGTAATCTAGCAAAACTCCTTTACTCACCTGTAGTACTAGCGATGCTTTCTCTTCTATCAGAGTCCATGCGATTTATAGGAAACACCTCTGCTTCTTGTTTAATGGTGAAAGAAACAACTGTTGAACTATGTGACTGCCCTGTGATAAAACATACAATTAAAGATCAAACACATTTAGAAGAAACATCTGGAGATTTCATTACTATAGTAATACACTTACTCTAAAACAAGCTGCACAAACCATCTATCACGGGGGAATAATATTAATAATATGTCATACTACAGCAATTATTCATTTGAAAATAAGTGAGATAAAACTATATATATATATATATATATATATATATATATATATATATATATATATATCAGTGACGACTGGTGACATTTGAAAGTGGTGCGGCGTAAAGGTTTGTGATGAGTGGTGAGGAGCGTAGTGAGCGAGCCTGACTGCCATATCGGGGCAGGGGGGCGGCTACCCCCGAGAATATTTTGAAAAAAAGAGTGGGCAAATGGTGCATTTTCAAGCAAATTTGATAAAGCAAGAAGGTTAATAAGGCAATTGTGAAAAGTGTACTTATTACATCAATAAAGAAATTTCATATGATAATGACACAGGGATCTGCTTATTCAGTATATCCACATAGCTGTTCATGTGTCTGACATGGCTGCCCATCTCTCTCTGCCCTGGCTCATCTCAAGCCTCAGCCTCTATCTGCACTCCCGCCGGCCCCTACTGTTTTTGTGCTCTCCCTTATCTCCACCTGGTTCAAAGTCAGTCAATCCCTTGTGCTGCCTGTGTTCCCTTGGTTCTAGCACATTGCTTTAGTGCTATCTTCCCTCCCCATGCTCTCTCCCCAACTCTCAAATGTACCAGAAGTCTTCTGTGCTATCCTTTGACACCATTACATTGCTTGTGAGCGCCCTCTCCTCCTGATGCTCTCCCTCTCTGGACCGCCAGCCTCCTGAAGTATCCTCCGACCCCAGTGCTTTAGTCCTGCAATCCTTCCTCCCTGTGCTCTCTCCTTCACAGCACCGCCAGCAACCTGCGATCTCAAATCTCAGAATATTACAGTAAGTGAATTCTCTAGCTCATTCTAAAATACTCTGTTCAAAACAAACGTACACAAAGTCTTGTACATGCAAAGAACTATCCAGAGATCTGTCAATCCGACAAACCTGCAGAACCATTCCTACAGTGACATAACTGATCCGTATTTTCGTTAAAATTCCCTGTTCAAAACTCCTTTACTCCACACAGGCATTCAAGTTAGTGAATCGCAGGGTTTGCAATCATAAAAATGCCTTGTACATGAGGCCTTCACACACCTTTTGCTAATGGGACATGCTAGATGCACTGGGGGATAGACTACCTGACACCATTCCTCCTAATGTTATGGTCTTTTTTCTGTATTCACACAAA
Organism: Lissotriton helveticus; assembly: GCF_964261635.1. NCBI lineage: Eukaryota > Metazoa > Chordata > Amphibia > Caudata > Salamandridae > Lissotriton > Lissotriton helveticus. The sequence goes on along the minus strand of NC_136065.1, from coordinate 1,254,925,094 downwards.
GGAAGGCAGCAGAAAGGTATGTAGCAACAGCATCAAAATATTAAAATGAGTAAAATAAGTAAAGGCAACATAATTGAGAAAACAAGGCAGTGAGTACTCTAGCTTTCCATTGTGCATCCCAACATAAACATTCAACGGTGGTACTTATATTCAGTAAGATAGCTGAGCACATTTACATCATAACCTACACTTAATAGTTCAGACACTTTACTGGAGCTTTTCAGCGTTTCATCCTTTTGTGGATCATAAAATGACTGTCAGTGGAGGAATATCTATATTACACAAAGCTCATGACAATTCCGTGCATGAAGCAAGCTATATAACACCATATCATAAATCCGTTAAACAAAGCACATTTTGTTGAACCTGTTCGTTTATGGCTACCACTTCCAAATGTCACCAGCTGCCACTGTTTTAAACATTTCTGGATGCTGAAAATACATGTGAGGGGCAGTGTGATGTAGTCCTCTTGTTGCTGACAAACATTGTACATTGTTCTTGCTTTTATTTGGGTCAATGACTCTCTTGCTACGATACCGATCTCAATATCCATAGATGCTGCAGGAGGGTTGAAGGAATGGTCAAAAAAAGGCAAATATTCAAGTTGCATTTTTTTTTGGGAGGGCCCAGCAGCTGCCATTTGTTCTGCTGCAAGAAAAGAGCTTTTGCACACAAGATTTTTTAACAATTTACTTATCTAAGTGACATCTGCCATTTTAGATCGGTCATTTAACAAAAAAGAAAGTGGCTCCAGCGTCATTCTGTATGCACATGTGGTGACACGTGCGTGAATATCATAACACTTGTGCATGCTTACAGGATGATTGATGCGACAAGCTTCAGCATTTGTATTATCAAACTTTATTTTATTTATTTGCTAATGCTTCATACAATTCGCAAGACGCATTGGCATAGCAAATAGGTCTACAAGGCAAGACTTACTGGCTGTGCCAATGCTTATTTAATATGTTTTCGAAAAATGGATATATTCAGTTGAAAAGAATGATAAGCCTTGCGGAGGTACAGATTGTTACATCTGAGATACACAGATAGTTGCTAATGTTATTTGCTTTTAAAAAAAAATACAAACTAAACAGTGGCAGTGGAAACATTTTAAAAGAAAACAATTTGCACACCCCATTCAATCTGCCTTGCCACATGGAACATACGACCTAACTGATTTCTGCAACTTCTGCAGATGTTGATTGCTAAAACTATATGCACTTTTTGAGTCAGATGCTCCGTCCATCACCACCCCCTTTTGTACCGCTTTGGCTGCCATAAGTGTGGCAGGGTATGCTCAGACGTGAGTCCCTTGCTCACTTTGAATGAATGAATGAAATGAAAGGGAATTTATAATGCGCAAAAAACAATAACCCGCAGGTATCAAGGCGCCTAATAATACAATCAAAATTTGAAACCAACGTCCTTACATATAGGCCTGTTGAAAGAGGCGAGTTTTTAGGGCCATGCGGAATTTCTGTAAGGATGGAAGAGAACGCAGGTCAAAAGGGAGATCGTTCCACCATTTGGGGGCCAGAGTGGAGAAAGCCCTGCCACCCCATTTGGCTCTTCGTACACGAGGGGTTTTGAGAAGCAGTTTCCCAGAGGAACGCAAACTCCTACCGGGGGCATAATGGGAGATGATAGACCCAATACCAGTGTCGCTGTTTTTAGTAATGGCTCTATAGGTCATACAAAGGACCTTAAACCGGATTCGGGATTCTACCGGTAGCCAGTGCAGTAGTTTCCTAGCTGCAGTGGCTGAGGAGCGTTTGGGGATATCCAAAACAAATCTGGCTATAGCGTTTTGGACCACCTGTAAGCGCTGTAGGTGACTCCTGTTTAGCCCAGCATACAGCGCATTACAGTAGTCCAAACGAGAGCCAATTAGTGCAACAGCTATTTGTTTTCTAGCCTGCAAGGAAAGATATTTCCTGATCCTTCGCAGGGTATGGATCAAACCCCAGCAAGTGGACACAGTTCTGTTCACCTGACCACCCAGATCAAGGGCTGGATCTAACAGCACCCCGAGATTCTTAGCAGATATTGTGGGGGCGGGACATATTCCCAATGAGTCAGGCCACCAATTGGCTGACCAGATGTTTTCTTTCCCCCCAAACACCAACACCTCAGTCTTCTCCCCATTCAATTTGAGAGAGTTCTGAATCATCCAGTGACCAACCGCCTCCATACAAGATCTAAACTTGGAGGCGGTGATCACATCCGAATGGGGGAGAGAGACGAGTATTTGGGTGTCGTCTGCATAAGAGACTACCTCCATCCCGAATGATCTTATTAGCCTGGCCAGTGGGGTTACATAGATGTTGAAAAGGGTCGGACTGAGCGCCGACCCTTGAGGAACCCCACATAGCACTGGTCGGGATGGAGATAGAAACTCTCCCAGCTTGACTCTTTGTTCTCTCCCAATAAGGAAGGAGGTCAGCAGATCCAAGGCTGCACTTCTCACCCCCACCTCCCTCAGGCGAGATGTAAGCACTGAGGGGGAGAGGGTATCGAAGGCTGCTGTTAGATCTAACAGGATCAGGAGGGTAGTCTGGCCCTCATCTACTGTCGTGCGGATCTTATCAAGCACGATGGTGAGGGCTGACTCGGTGCTATGTTCCCTCCTGAAACCATGCTGGGAGGAATCCAAACATCCCGAGCTTTCCACGAAGGTAGCGAGATGCTTGTTAAGATGTGCCTCAAGCATCTTCGCAGGGGCAGGAAGCAACGAGATGGGGCGAAAGTTTTTTAAGGCCTCCGGATCCAGGGATGACTTTTTTAACAGGGGTTTAACTACTGCCTTCTTCCACTCTGTAGGGTAGACACCATCTCTAATAGCTAGGTTCATAATATCTAGCAATGGCGGCAGGAGGGTCTCCCTACATAACTTAATAATTTTCAATGAACAGGAATCCAGGGGAGATCCCGACTTGGTCTTGTTAAGCAGGATCTCCAGATCTTGTAGGGTCAAAGGAGGAAAGGAGTCCATGGTGCACAGTGGGGAGATGCCAGTAGTATTCATATTCATCTCAACCCGAGTGCTAGGCGCACTAACGGAAAGCCTTTGTTCCTCGAGAGCCACATGGATATCCTGAATCTTGACATGGAAGAAGGAGGCTATCCTGTCACATAGGTCCTGCGAAGGAATAACTGGGTCAGGGGCTTGCAGGTTGACTAAGGAGTCAACCGTTTTAAAAAGCTCCTTTGGCGAGGAGAGCGAGGTAGTCAGGGTAACAAAGTAATCTTGTTTGGCCTGTGTAATCTCGGCTTTATATTTCCTGACAAGAGTTTTGTGATCCTCCTTATTCTTGAATCCCAGCTGGCATGCCAAAGTCTTTCCTTTCGCCTCACTTCTTGCCTCAGAAGTCTGAGGGAGTCGGAAAACCAGGGGGCGGATGGTCTCTTTCTGGCTCGGCGGCGAGACTGTACTGGGGCCAGCTCATTCAGAGCCTCAGTGGTGACCAGTTCGAAATGGCCAACTGCATTCTGTACGCTGTCCAAGCCAGTAACAGTAAGACTTGTAGCCCAGGGCGCAAAGGAGTCACTGCTAAGATTCCTGAAGTTTCTGGCGGTTTCTATGACATGATTCCCTCTTTTACAGGAATCCGATCTATGATGTTCAAGGGTAAAAGGGACCGCTAGATGATCCGACCAAGATAGATGTATCGGATCCTTGATGGTTAACCGGGGGTCATTCGAGAAGATACCATCCAAAGTATGGCCTGCCCGGTGAGTGGCTCCGCTGACTCGTTGCGTGAGTCCACATGCCTCCAACGCCTCAATGAGGCATGATGTATCAGCTAGATCATGTCGTTCTAGGTGATAATTAAAGTCACCTAGGATAGACAAGTCTTGTTGGCCGAAGTACGGTTCCAAAACTTGGAGAAGATTGTGGGTAAAATGGGTTCTCACACCAGGGGGTCGATATACTAAGATCCCATTAAAAAAGGGGCATTGCACTTCCTTTATTGTGAAGTGGAGTGCCTGAAAGCTATCCGAGAATTCGGATATCGGTGCTAGATGGCATTGCAGATGGTCCTTATAAAGGATCGCTAACCCCCCTCCCACTCGACCCTGTCTATCAAGTCTGACCAGACGATATCCCTCTGGGACCGCTTCAATTAAGTCGGGGTCAGAGGAATCTTTAGCCCATGTTTCCGTGATGAATACTATGGTAGGCGATTTCTCCAGTACCAGTTCTTTAAACATAAGTTTGTTCTTAACAAGAGAGCGGGCATTAAGTAGAATGCCCTCTACTCCTCCTTTCTTCTGGCTGGAGATAGCAGGACAGGCAGGGAAGGAATATTTAGGTGCAGAGCTGGAAAACCTATGCAAGGAGGAGCAACCACAGCGAAAGGGGAGGAGGAGATCATCCGGCGCGTAAGTATGCGAACATCGCAGTCGATTCGGTTTCAGGCACAGCAGTTGCTGATGGGAGTAGCTATAGGGGGCGGGGGCGGTATCACCGGAGTCCAGGGTCCAGCCGTCCAGCGCGTCCTCAGCGCGGACGGGCGCAGACGGGCTGGACTCTGGCGTGACTCCGGCGTCACTATGGCGTCCACGCTGCGCGTATACGCTGCGCGCCATATCCTACGGTCTATATGGGGCTCTAATGGAACCACGTGTCTACTCCAGCCAATGGCTGGATAGCGCCAGTGACCCACCCAAGATGGCGTCCCAGACAGAACAGAGCGCGGGGACCGGGCCGCCCGAATGGCGGTGAGTGCAGACCAATTAAATGCAGCAGTGCGAACCGTGTCCAAGGGCACAGGTGAGGACCTAGAAATATTAAACACTAATCTAAACAATATTCTAACTCTTTTAAAATCAGGGGTTAACAGGCGCGAGTCAAAGTAAATATAAAACGGGATGTTTAAAATGCAATTCCAGGCTTTCAGCGCGTAGCGCTATATGCAGGACGGGGATCGAGCTGGAGTGCGACACTCTCCTACCTGCTTTAAGTACTATCCTCAGTAACTGCCTCTAATGGAACCACGTGTCTACTCCAGCCAATGGCTGGATAGCGCCAGTGACCCACCCAAGATGGCGTCCCAGACAGAACAGAGCGCGGGGACCGGGCCGCCCGAATGGCGGTGAGTGCAGACCAATTAAATGCAGCAGTGCGAACCGTGTCCAAGGGCACAGGTGAGGACCTAGAAATATTAAACACTAATCTAAACAATATTCTAACTCTTTTAAAATCAGGGGTTAACAGGCGCGAGTCAAAGTAAATATAAAACGGGATGTTTAAAATGCAATTCCAGGCTTTCAGCGCGTAGCGCTATATGCAGGACGGGGATCGAGCTGGAGTGCGACACTCTCCTACCTGCTTTAAGTACTATCCTCAGTAACTGCCTCTAATGGAACCACGTGTCTACTCCAGCCAATGGCTGGATAGCGCCAGTGACCCACCCAAGATGGCGTCCCAGACAGAACAGAGCGCGGGGACCGGGCCGCCCGAATGGCGGTGAGTGCAGACCAATTAAATGCAGCAGTGCGAACCGTGTCCAAGGGCACAGGTGAGGACCTAGAAATATTAAACACTAATCTAAACAATATTCTAACTCTTTTAAAATCAGGGGTTAACAGGCGCGAGTCAAAGTAAATATAAAACGGGATGTTTAAAATGCAATTCCAGGCTTTCAGCGCGTAGCGCTATATGCAGGACGGGGATCGAGCTGGAGTGCGACACTCTCCTACCTGCTTTAAGTACTATCCTCAGTAACTGCCTCTAATGGAACCACGTGTCTACTCCAGCCAATGGCTGGATAGCGCCAGTGACCCACCCAAGATGGCGTCCCAGACAGAACAGAGCGCGGGGACCGGGCCGCCCGAATGGCGGTGAGTGCAGACCAATTAAATGCAGCAGTGCGAACCGTGTCCAAGGGCACAGGTGAGGACCTAGAAATATTAAACACTAATCTAAACAATATTCTAACTCTTTTAAAATCAGGGGTTAACAGGCGCGAGTCAAAGTAAATATAAAACGGGATGTTTAAAATGCAATTCCAGGCTTTCAGCGCGTAGCGCTATATGCAGGACGGGGATCGAGCTGGAGTGCGACACTCTCCTACCTGCTTTAAGTACTATCCTCAGTAACTGCCTCTAATGGAACCACGTGTCTACTCCAGCCAATGGCTGGATAGCGCCAGTGACCCACCCAAGATGGCGTCCCAGACAGAACAGAGCGCGGGGACCGGGCCGCCCGAATGGCGGTGAGTGCAGACCAATTAAATGCAGCAGTGCGAACCGTGTCCAAGGGCACAGGTGAGGACCTAGAAATATTAAACACTAATCTAAACAATATTCTAACTCTTTTAAAATCAGGGGTTAACAGGCGCGAGTCAAAGTAAATATAAAACGGGATGTTTAAAATGCAATTCCAGGCTTTCAGCGCGTAGCGCTATATGCAGGACTGGATTCAAGCAAGCCGGGCTGAAGACGGCTGTAATGCCAGAAACCGGTCCTCGGAAGCTTGTTTCCGGTCCAGGGAAGGCATGGCTTGGCAGTTCGGGCTGGACTGTTCCCATGAGGCACAGGGTCACACTGATTTGCATATAGCCATGTCTGAACTGGGGTGGCAGAGTGGGCTAAAGAACGGTGATGGATCAAACCCAGATCTTTTGACTGGGTGTGAGTGTTTGATTGGTTCAGATGCTCCGTCCATCACCACCCCCTTTTGTACCTTTTTGAGTGAAAGTCACGAGTCCCCAACATTTTCTATAATGAGAGCTACTTCTAAATCAGAAATCAGTGTTACAGTAGTGATCACATCTTATACAAAATTAAAATACATTTCTGTTGGGTTATAAACATTAATTTAATTTACTTTTCAATTTACTGTGAAATATTGAGCTGTATGTTACCTTACACTTACTTCAGACCGATTGATTGGCTGGCTATTTACAGTGTATCTGAATAGCCAAATTAAAAGACAAGTTGCAATACTATTGAATGGGTGGAGCTTGTGACCGATATTCTTTGGTTACAACCTTTGACCTGTAACAGGGTTCACTAGAAAACTATTTTCAATAGTTCAGACTTTATGAGTTTTCTATCAGAAAGAGACACGTTAGTGATAGATTCCTTACCTTAGAATAATCCCCAGGCGTCAGACTGGATCCGGAAAGTTTTGCTTAGCAGTACCCCTGTGCGTCTGTAGGTGGGGTCATGCGGCTCCGCGTCCGTCACTAGCGTCGTGAGCGCCGAGATTACGCCAGGGAGACTACTTAGGCGCCACCGATACGCGCTGACGTCAGTTCTTTCTTTTTCCGTGCCGAAAGCGCAGATCCAGATTGAGCACGTCCCTCAGTCATTTTTTGACTATTTTTTTTTAGACTTTTGTCTCCTCCTCACGTCTCCTGGTGCATGTAGATATGCCCGGATATAAGTCTTGTGGGTGGTGCCGCCGTAACATGTCGGTGGCGGACCCCCACGATGTGTGCCTCTACTGCCTGGAGACCGATCATGACTCCCGGGACTGTCGAGCCATGGCCCGAAGGCCTTAGGGGAGCGGCGCAGGTAGTTGCTGGAGGTCTGGCACTCTTCTCACCCCCGCTCTGGGTGTAGGGGCCGTTCCCGGGACCGGAGCCGTTGCTCCTCAGACTCCAAGTCTTCGCCTTCAGATTCCGGTAAGCGACGCCATAAAAAGAAGTTGAAGAAGCGTGTTCGCTCTCTGACATCCCCCCCGTCGCTCCCCAGAGGCAGACGAGGGGGACAGGGGCTCCTCCCCTGCGACTCCTCTGGAGCCGGGGAGTTCCGCGGCCTACCCGCTATACCCGGGTCCGCTGGCGATTCCCAAACTGATGCAAGAGTTTCTTGCTGCCATGAACCGCCTTTTAAGGCGCCGGGCTCCCGCCTGCGCGCCTTCGGCCCCACAGTCCCGTGTCCAGATCCTGTTGGCCCGACGGCTCCGCCACCAACGCCAGACCCAGCGCCACAGGATCCTGCGCCGCTAGCTACTGCCCCGGTGCAGCCCTTGCCTCCGGCCCCGGTGCTGCCCTTGCCCCGGCGCTGCCCTTGGCTCTGCCACAGGCGCCGCACTGGGTGCCGTTTCTCCCACCCCTGCCCCGGTTCTCAGACCATTTTGTTCCGGCCTGGGATCCGTATTGGGATACGGCTCCGGCTCGGCCCTGGCCGGCGCCATTTCCGGCACCGTTCCCGACGCTGCTTGCCCCCTCTCCGGCTCCGGCCCTGCCCCCACAGCCCACTAACTCTACTTTGGAGTCGGACGAGGACTGGGACGGCTCCGAGGACCCCCTTGCCCGGCAATGTGACTTGAGCAGGATCTAGTGGACGACCTTCAAGATGCGGGTGAGCTTGATGTGTCTTCCGACCCGGGGCTTGCCTCTCCTCCGCCTACTATGGAGGAGGGTGCTTCCTATACCATGGTGCAGCATCGGTCTGCGGAGGCTCTCCATCTCGACCTCCCAACAGTCGCCCTTAAGACCAACCTCCTTACGGAGGTACTCCAGATGACGTCTACGTCGTCGGAGATGCTGCTCCCATTCAAAGAGGCTCTCACCGAAGTCCTCTTGGGCACTTGGTTGTGACCGGCCTCGGGGGCGCCGGTGGATAAAAATGTCGCCAGGCGTCATTGCCCGGCGCCTGGTGACTCAGCCTTCTTGACCACTCGGCCCACGCCTGAGAGCCTGGTCATTCAGGCCTTGACGTCACAGAATGCCTTCCCCACGGCTACACCGGATAAGGACTCTAAAAGGCTAGACCAATTCGGCAAGAACTTGTTCTCCTCAGCCAGCTTGGGGTTGCAGTAGGTTAACACCGCCTGCTTATTGGGCCGCTACTCCCAGGATTCGGTAGGTGAGTTCAGTGTTCTGAGGAGGTCCAGGCTGTCCTTTCCCAAGTGATTGCGGAAGGCAAGGATGCGACGAAGTTTGCCACCAGGTGTGGTTTGGACACCACTGACTCATTGGGTAGGGCAATTTCCACGACTGTGGCATTGCGGCGCCACGCCTGGTTGCGTTCCACTGGGTTCTCACCCGATGTCCAGAGCTTGCTCATGGACATGCCCTTTGATGGCTCCCGCCTCTTTGGCGATAAGGCTGATCAATCAATCAAGTCATTTATAGAGCGCACTACTCACCCGTAGGGTCTCAAGGCGCTAGGTGGGGGGGGGGTGCCGTTACTGCTCGAACAGCCAGGTCTTGAGCTTCTTCCTGAAGGAGAGGTGGTCTTGGGTCAGGCACAGCTCGGTCGGGAGTGAGTTCCAGGTCTTGGCGGCCAGGTAGGAGAAGGACCTTCCTCCTGTTGTCGCTCTTCGGATGCGGGGGACGGCGGCGAGGGCGTGGCTGGTTGATCTGAGGTGGCGCTTGGGAGTGTAGAAGTTGATTCGGTTGTTGAGGTAGCTCGGGCCTTGGTCGTGTAGGGCTTTGTGCGCGTGGGTGAGGAGAAGGAAGGTGATTCTTTTGTTGACGGGGAGCCAGTGCAGGTCTCTCAGATGTCCGGAGATGTGGCTGTTTCGTGGGATGTCGAGGATGAGTCTGGCTGAGGCGTTCTGGATCCGCTGGAGTCTCTTCTGGAGCTTGGCGGTGGTTCCGGCGTAGAGGGCGTTGCCGTAGTCCAGTCGGCTAGTGACGAGGGCCTGGGTGACAGTCTTCCTGGTCTCGGTGGGGATCCACCAGAAGATCTTCCGTAGCATGCGTAGGATGTTGAAGCATGACGAGGAGACGGCGTTGACTTGTCTGGTCATGGAGAGGGAGGAGTCCAGGATGAAGCCCAGGTTGCGTGCGTGGTCCGTCGGTTTGGGTGCGGTGCCCAGGGCGGGGGGCCACCAGGAGTCGTCCCAGGCGGAGGGCGAGGAGCCCAGGATGAGGACCTCCGTCTTGTCTGAGTTCAGTTTCAGGCGGCTGGTCGTCATCCATTCGGCTACATCTCTCATCCCTTCGTGCAGGTTGGCTCTGGCGGCGGCGGGGTCGTTGGTCAGGGAGAGGATCAGCTGGGTGTCGTCGGCGTAGGAGATTATGTTGAGGTTGTGTTGGCGTGCGATGGCCGCGAGGGGGCTCATGTAGACGTTGAAGAGGGTGGGGCTCAGCGACGATCCTTGAGGGACGCCGCAGATGACTTCGGTGGCCTCTGACTTGTACGGTGGTAGGCGGACTCTCTGTGTTCTTCCGTTGAGGAAGGAGGTGATCCATTCCAGTGCCTTCTCCTGGATTCCGATGTTGCCGAGGCGCTGCACTAGGGTGCGGTGGCAGACAGTGTCGAAAGCCGCGGAGAGGTCCAAGAGGATGAGGGCCGCTGTTTCTCCGTTGTCCATCAGGGCTCGGATGTCATCGGTGGCAGCGATGAGGGCGGTCTCGGTGCTGTGGTTGGCTCGGAAGCCAGACTGTGAGGGGTCGAGGGATCCATTCGTCTCGAGGAAGGCGGCCAGCTGTTTGTTGACGGTCTTCTCGATGACTTTGGCCGGGAACGGGAGGAGCGAGATGGGACGGTAATTCTTGAGTTCGGTGGGGTCTGCTGTAGGTTTCTTGAGAAGAGCGCTGAGTTCTGCGTGCTTCCAGCTCTCCGGGAAGGTAGCGGTGTCGAAGGAGGCGTTGATAATGTCCCGCAGGTGGGGTGCGATGACAGCGTCGGCCTTGTTGAAGATGTGGTGAGGGCAGGGGTCAGTCGGAGATCCGGCGTGGACGGAGTTCATTGTGCGGATGGTGTCTTCGGTGCTGATCGGAGTCCAGGTGCGGAGGGTGGTGTCGGGTGGCGTTGCTGCGGTTGTGGCGTGCGTTGGTTGGATGCTGAAGCTGTTATGTATGTCCGCGATCTTGTTGTGGAAGTAGGATGCGAGGGAGTTGCAGAGGTCTTGCGACGGGGTGATGTCGTTGTTTCCGGCGTTGGGGTTGGAGAGCTCTTTCACGATGTTGAAGAGTTCCTTGCAGTTGTGTGTGTTGTTGTCCAGCCGGTCCTTGTATGTATTTTTCTTGGTGGCGCGGATCAGTTGGTGGTGTTTCCGGGTGGCGAGCTTGAGGGTGGTCATGTTGTCCGTAGTTGGTTCCCTTCTCCATACTTTCTCGAGGGCTCGGCAGTTCTTCTTGGAGCTCTTGAGTTCGTCGGTGAACCATGGGGTTTTTCTGCTGCCGGGTCTGCTGGGCGGGGTTCTCAGAGGGGCGATTTCGTCCGCGCAGTTGCTGATCCACTTCGTGAGGTTGTCGGCGGCCTGGCTGGGGTTCGCTGAGCCGGCAGGAGGGTGCTGGCTCAGGGAGGCGGTGAGCTGGTCGCTGTGATCTTGTTCCAGCTTCTTCGGGCAACCTGTTGTTGGTGTTGGTGGATCGTCGTTCTTTTGAAGGTGAAGTGGACGCAGCTGTGGTCCGTCCAGTGGAGTCCTGTTGCGTGGCTGAAGGTGACGTCTTTGCTGGATGAGAAGACGGCGTCGAGGGTGTGTCCGGCGAGGTGGGTGGGGGTGGTCACCAGTTGCTTGAGTCCGAGGTTGGCGAGGTTGTCGAGCAGGGTGATGGTGTTGCGGTCGCTGTTGTTCTCCAGGTGGAGGTTGAGGTCCCCCAGGAGCATGTAGTCGGCGGAGGGGAGGGCATGCGGGCTGATGAAGTCGGCGATGTCCTCACTGAAACGTGTGCGTGGACCCGGGGGTCGGTAGATCAGGGTGCCTCTGAGGGTGGTCTTCGGGTCGGTGTGGATCTGGAAGTGTAGGTGTTCGGCGGTGGTTAGGGTGTCGTCGGTGTTGGTCGTGATGCGGATGGTGTCTCTGTGGATGACGGCGATGCCTCCTCCCGTCTGGTTGGCGGTGCGGTCCCTCCGTGTGATCTTGTAGCCCTCTGGGATGGCGATGGCGATGTCGGGCGCTGAGGAGGCGTTCATCCAGGTCTCTGTGAGGAAGGCGACGTCAGGGGCGGTGGTGTCGAGGAGGTTCCAGAGTTCTACGGCGTGTCTGTGGACGGAGCGGGTGTTGAGCAGGATGCACTTGAGGTGGTTGCTGCTGGTGTTCGGCTTGGCGAGTGCCGGTGCAGGGTAGGTCCGGATGCAGGTGAACTTGCAGGCGTGGCAGCTGAAGGGTCCGTGGGTGTGTCTCGGGGAGGCGCGGTGACATCTCGGGATGGCGCCGGTGTTGAGTGCGATGAGTTCGGCAGCGTTGTAGGTTCGTCGGGTTGGCTTCCGTCGGTGGGGGCCAGGGGTCCTGGCACTGGGCGCGGTCCAGGCGCGGACGGGCGCAGACGGGCTTACCTTTGGCGCGCCTTCGGCGCACAATCGGCGCGCCCGCTGCGCGTGACCGCTGCGCGTTCGCACGGTCGCCATATATGGCGAAGTGCGCGGGTGGGCGGAGCAGCTGGGAGGCGGGAGCGGGGAGGGAACAGAAGGAAAAAAGGGGCGGGGTCAGCGGTGGTGGCGGGAAGCGGGGAGCGGGGAGGGACGACGGAGGGCGGCAACAGGCAGGAAGGACACAGGAAAAACAGCGGGAGAAACAACAATAATACCAAATGCAGCGGGAGAAACCACAATTATGACAATTACAATTCTAATTCTACTTAGTAAAATACAGAAAATACACCAGGGGCACAGGGAGAGGAGCGCCGATCACGGACCACGCCGCTCGGAGGAGGGGGCGTGGTCACGAGGCAGCAGTCGGGCAGCAAGGCACAGCGGAGGGGGAAGCACACTCAGCAGCTGGTGGCCGTGCGGCGCGGGAGCGTCCTAGGACTAGGACACACTCACCTGCGTTGCACGGTCGCCATATATGGCCAAGTGCGCGGGTGGGCGGAGCAGCTGGGAGGCGGGAGCGGGGAGGGAACAGAAGGAAAAAAGGGGCGGGGTCAGCGGTGGTGGCGGGAAGCGGGGAGCGGGGAGGGACGACGGAGGGCGGCAACAGGCAGGAAGGACACAGGAAAAACAGCGGGAGAAACAACAATAATACCAAATGCAGCGGGAGAAACCACAATTATGACAATTACAATTCTAATTCTACTTAGTAAAATACAGAAAATACACCAGGGGCACAGGGAGAGGAGCGCCGATCACGGACCACGCCGCTCGGAGGAGGGGGCGTGGTCATGAGGCAGCAGTCGGGCAGCAAGGCACAGCGGAGGGGGAAGCACACTCAGCAGCTGGTGGCCGTGCGGCGCGGGACAATGCCCTGGAGCGTTTTAAAGACTCTTGGGCCACAGCCAAGTCTTTGGGTCTTTCCACGAAGAAGGACAAAGGCGGCCTGCGCCCCATCCTGGACCTCCGGGACATCAATCAATTCCTCCGGAAGGAGAGGTTCAAGATGCTGACTCTGGCTCAGGTCCTGGCTGCCCTGGACCCTGGAGACTGGATGGTGGCATTGGACTTGCAGGATGCTTATTTTCACAACTCCGTCCTGCCGACCCACCGGCATTACCTGCGGTTCACGGTAGGCCAGGAGCATTTTTAGTTCACCGTGCTCCCCTTCGACCTTACCAGCGCCCCTCGGGTGTTCACGAAAGTGATGGCGGTGGTCGCGGCTCATCTGTGCAGGTCAGGGGTGTCAGTCTTCCCCTACCTCGACTGGTTGTTGAAGGCGGGCTCGCTCCAGGCAGTCGTCACCCACATTCAGACTACGGCCGACCTCTTGCATTTGCTGGGGTTCTCCATCAATGTGCCGAAGTCACACCTGATTCCCTCTCAGAAGCTTCCCTTCCTCGGAGTGGTTCTGGATTCGACGCAGTTTCGGGTTTATCCTCACGAGCAGCGAATCCGGGATATTCAGGCTATGATTCCGATCTTTCAGCCTCTATACCGGGTTTTAGTCAGGATGACCCTCCGGCTCCTGGGCCTGATGGCCTCCTGCACCCTGCTAGTGCAACATGCCAGATGGCATATGCGGGCTCTGCAGTGGGACCTGAAGTTCCAGTGGGCGCAGCATCAAGGCAACCAGTCCCATCATGTCCAGATCTCGGATGGCACTGCACGACACTTGCAGTGGTGGCTCACGAATCGCAACTGGGTCAATGGCAGATCCCTCTCCCTTCCCCAACCGGAGCACACAGTAGTGACGGATGCGTCCCTCCTGGGATGGGGAGGTCACTTGGGAAAGGTGGAGATCAGAGGCCTCTGGTCTCTGGCGGAGTCCCGGCTCCATATCAACCTTCTGGAGCTACGGGCGATCTGACTTGCACTGAAGGCATTCCTTCCCTCTGTGCGGGGAAGTGTGATGCAGGTGTTCACAGACAACACCACCGCCATGTGGTATTACAACAAACAGGGGGGGTGGGGTGGGGTCCTGGACCCTATGTCAGGAGGCTCTGCGCCTCTGGACATGGCTGGAACATCAAGGCATTACCTTGGTGGTTCAACAACTGGCAGGTTCTCTGAACGCCAGGGAGGACGAACTCAGCCACCGGTGCATGATGGATCATGAATGGCGTCTGAACTCGGACGTGGCGCAAGGTCTCTTTCTGCAGTGGGGAGAGCCTTTGTTAGATCTATTCGCCACCGAAGAGATCGCGCAATGTCATCAGTTCTGCGCGTTGGAATTTCCAAGGCGGCGCTCGTTCGGAGACGCTTTTCGTCTCAAGTGGAGCTGCAGTCTGTTGTACGCTTTTCCGCCTATACCACTTCTGCCCAGAGTGCTGAAGAAGATCAGGCACAAACAGGCCCAAGTTATTCTTGTGGCTCCGGACTGGGCTCGAAGAATATGGTATCCCGGGATACTCAGTATGAGCATTGATCCCCCCGATCCGTTTGCCTCTTCGGGAGGATCTTCTGTTGCAGCAGCAGGGGACGGTCCTCCACTCGAACCTGTCCAGCCTCCACCTCCATGCGTGGAGATTGAGCGGCGACAGTTGACGGCTTTCGACCTTCCTCCCGAAGTCTGTAATGTCATTCTGGCAGCCAGGCGTCCCTCCACTAAAACGGTATACGCCTGCCGATGGAACAAATTTGTGGCATGGTGCACAGCAAAGGCTGTGGATCCCCTTACGGCCCCTCTTTCTGAGGTTCTTCTGTTTCTCCTTGTAGGAAGGTGGATACCTGACTATGGTTACCCCAGATTTTTTTGCCTTGTGTTTAGCTGTTTTTTGACTTAGTTGGCATGGGATCCTGCTAATCAGGGCCCCAGGCTATCTGCTCTCTCTATAAAATGGACTCCATGTACCTTAGGTACGTACCTAATTGGATATTGGGTCACTTTTGTGAGTCCCTGTACAGTGTACCATAGGTACCCAGGGCATAGGTGCACCCAAGGCCTACCAGGGGCTGCAGCATATCTTTTGCCACCAATGGCTGGCCATCCAAACTGACACAACTGGCTGATCACTCAGCTGGGGCAAGGGGGTGTAATCACCTCTTGCTTAGGTGTAGTATTTCTATACCTACCCTTATATATAGACACATATACACCTATAAGTGACTCCTATGGCAGGCCTTAACAATCCTGAATCAGAGTGCTTGGTTTTATGTGAGATGAGGCTCTAGCATGAGCTGAGCCTGTCTGCAGCTTTCGTAACCATGTCCTTATAGCTATTCTATGATATAGCCATACCATATACTCTTAAGTGCATTATAATCCTCGCGGTTATTGCTAACTCTGGTTTGGCATTATCAAAACATGTTGTGTAAGGTGTCATACGCTTTGGAATACTACCCCCTCGCCAGTTCTGGCAACGGGGGTAGCATTCCACCCTTCTAGAGGGAGAAGACATGTTGTTCCTACTAATCCCGGTTAAAGTTAACCAGAGCCTCAGCATCACAAAATGGATGCTGCTGCCACAGACACAAGTCTGACCTCCTGCTGCTGGGAGCCCTTCCAGCAAGGGAGGCTTGGAGAATATGTTTCCTGTCACAGGGAGGTGCTAGCACCACCCCAGACAGGCCACAGTGTATTGGGGCAGGGAGGGCTGAATGAAATGAGACACTGTCTGGGGCACACAAGGTGTCCCCTGCATAGTCCAGTTCAAACCGATGCTGGGGCACTCCAGGCCCAGCTCTGGCTCGAAATTGGACAAAGGGAAAGGGGTGTAACCACCCTCTTCCTGGGTCCCACCCATAGGAGGGACCTAGCAGGTAATCTAGCCCCTAGATTTGGTATATAGCTAGGAGCTGAGTCCCAAGACTTTAGATATATCCTGACTGAAACTCTGATACGAAACTCTGGACCTTTGACATCTTACTCGATGTAGAAGACTGAAGAATCTCCCTTGTGGTCAAGGAGTGACCACCCTGTGCAAGCAGGCACCATCAAGCGCTCAACGGTTTGCTTGTTGCTCCCGCCGGAGCTCGAACACAGAGCCTGACAAGACCCGGACTTCCAGACATCCAACAGCCCGATCCACAGCCACAGCAAAGCTGAGACCCGTGGAGGCGACGAGAGACGTGGGACCGGCCATCTTGGAAAGCCAGCGAATTGCTTTCCATGCAACTTCTGAGGCACCCTCGAAGGTGTGCATTGGGGATTGAGAAGCTCCAGCCCCGAGCACCAACTGCACCAAAGATCACCTCTCCACACTCACCGAGTGCTGCGTGGGGCCCTTTTGCATTTTCCTGCTCGACGCGTCTGTCCGGTCACTTGCCCGTTGGCTAGTGGCCTCTGCGACGACGAAATCTGAAATCTACACCACTGGTCTGGTTGCTACAGACTGGCCCTTGCTTCCCTGCGAAGGAGAAGCTCCTCAGTCCTTGCTGGCCTGAGTAAGAAGCCATCTTCGATTCCTGCGTGGCTTGCATTTGCCAAGGCCTGTTGACTCCGAATCGAGAACCGACACCGCCGACAGCGAGAGCCTTCGTGGGACAGTCCGTATCCAGCTGGTCGTCGTCGACACCTCCTGGTCCACGTGGCTGCAGAGACAAGCTTCACGACATCACCTGATTGCTTCCCGACATCGCCTAGTTCCTTCCTGGTTCCTTCCTGGTCACTGGCTAGTGACCCAGACTCTGTCCCCTCTGCTTTCAGGTAGTCTTCATCCTCGATCCACCCTTGGATCCAACCGGACTCTTCTCTCCTGGTCGCCTGCAGCATCTTTTCTCCAACGCTCCATAGAACTCCACGACGAAACCCGACACACTTTGACACCTATGCACCCGCTTCCTGTGGGTGAGATAACGCGAGTACTGCGGTGCTCCTGTAAAGAGTAACTCTCCTAGTGTCCTAGTTTCAAGTGGTTAGCTTCTAGACCAGTCGGAAGACTCCTAAACCTTTAACTTTCTAACTTTACGCACCCATTGACTTCTATGTGTGCACGCGTGTGCATTTAGACACTGCACCCACATCCCGTGGGCCTCCTGCTCCCTAACTATTGTTAGTAAAGTGTAGCCCCAGCGATTCCCAAGGCCCTAGGCCTTACCATTGTTTGTGACATGGTTCTTATACCACTATTTTAGTATATGGTTTAGCGGGCCACCAGGGCCTATCCATATTTGTGCAACTTGTGTATGTTATATTAAGTTACTTGTTATGCGCTTGTGCTTCTGTTCTCATAAAGAGTACAAAGGGTTGTTTTAGAAATAAATACATATATATTTTGAATATATAACCTGTGTGGTGTCCTTTCATTTGGTATTAAAGGGATTGCATATGGTAAAACAGCTGGCTTCACATGCCCTCTTGAGTTTAGCCTAAGACTGCTTTTGTCCATGCTACTACTAGGATAGCTGGTCTATAAGGTTGACTTTACAACCATCACCATAAGGGTTGTTTGGACTGGTGAAAGGTGCTCACTAGAATAGTGAACATCATATACCAGGCCAACTTCTCACATTGGTGGCAGCGGTTGGATTTGAGCTTGCTGTTGTTTTACCAGTTGTAATCTTTGAGATATCATTTGAAAGATCACATTAGGTACCATAGGTACATATAACAAGACTTAGAATACATAAGTTCTACTGAACGTAGTTGTTGTAGACCAAAGGGCCTAGCACACCCTCACTACAACTCCTAGAGAGGTTCTAGTAGAAAACACATAGTGTAGGTAGGTGCACACACCACACCTCACTAGAATCATGTCTACCACAGGTGAGCCAAGTATGACTCTTCCTGTGGGGAGTGACTCTCCCAGGGCACCCTCTAGATATGAAATGCTCAACTTCCAAGAGATGAGACACTTGTGTACCTCAAGAAAATTGAAACAGGGTTCCAACCCTACCATTTCCCACCTAATAGAACTCCTAGAGAGGGCTGATGCTGAGAAGGCCTCTAGACAAGGTCCCTTGGTTCATACAGAAGAGGTCTTACCCTCTACAGATGATGCATCAGACCCCACTGTCGTAGGTGAAGAAGGGGATGAACAAGAGGAAGAATCTGGAGAAGAAGTTTTCCAAGATAGCCAGGTCCAAGTTGGGAGACTTAGCCAGGCTAACCTAAGCCAACATGGGGCTGAGAATGGGCTAGCCCCATACAGACCTATTAGTAGACTTAACCAGGGGTATGAGAGGAGAAGGTCCCACTCAGGTGAGTACCTCCACTCTAATGCCTCTAGGGGATCCAATACCCCTGCTCAGAGAAGGATGACCTCTCCTGAAAGGAGAGAATATCAGGCTAGGATGAGGGAAGCTAATCGAAGGATTGGGAGGCAAGAACTAGAAGTTGCCCTTGCCAAAGAGAAGCTTGCCCTAGCTAGAGAGCAGAAATTGGGTGGGTCACAACCCACTGGTGGCAGCAATATCCCTAAGGATAGGGACAGGTCCTATAGCAACAATAGACACCTGAGTAAGATAGTGCCCCCCTACAAAGTTGGGGATGACATCCACAAGTGGATAACTGCTTTGGAGAGGACCTGCAAAGTACAGCAGGTACCCCAAAGTCAGTAGGCAGCTATCTTGTGGCTCTCCTTTGAAGAAAAAGGTAGAGACAAGCTGCTCACAGTTAGTGATGGGGATGCTAACAACTACACAGTCCCGAAGAGTGCTCTGATTGATGAGTTTGGCTTAACCAGTGAACAGTACAGGTTGATGTTCAGGGATACCCAGAAGACACAGACTCAGGACTGGACTGATTTTGTAGATTGTGCTACTAAGGCTCTGGAGGGCTGGTTATTGGGCAGCAAAGTACATGACTATCAAGGATTGTATAATGTGATTATGATGGAGCAGATCCTTAATAATTGTCAGAACCAGCTTCTACATCAACACCTGGTGGACTCTGATCTGACCCAAGAAGGCAGACAAATGGGTCAGAACCAGGGTTAGGCCTAAAAATCAGGGTGGTGACCAGAAGAAAGATTCTACCAAGCCTCAAGAGAAAGGTGGAGATAAATCAAAAGACAAGTCCTCCACAGGACCCCAAAACTCCAATGGTAAAACACTTCCTCTAACCCTAAGAAACCTTATTGCCATGTCTGTAAACGGCCTGGCCACTGGAAAACTGATAGCAGTTTCCCAAGGGCCAACAATAAGGAAAACATTCCCCCAAGTAATACTCCCAAACCTCCTGTTACTATTAGTAGTAATCCCCCAGGTGGTGGGAGTGCCCCCAAGAATTTGGCTGGGTTTACTTTGGGATATTACATTCTACAAGCTAACCGCCCCTCTGGTAAAGCGGGCGGTGGGGTTGCAGCCATCATTAGGCACCCAATCCGGTGTTCCATGGTGCCTATTATTAGTATTTCCATGGTCGACTGTTTGGCTCTTAGACTGGAGCAACCCGGCTCCTCCCTAGTATGTGTCCTAGTCTACCGTCCTCCCCAATCCATGCCCAATTTTTCTGTCCAGTTTGGCGAGCTTATCTCGCAGCTGACCATCAACAACACCAATATTTTGGTCCTGGGCGATTTTAATTACTGGCCATCTGACCCTCACGAAACCTCTGATTCCCTCGCCTTTTCTGAGCTTATGCTGGGTTTTAATTGTACCCAGCATATACACACACCCACGCACACCAAAGGTCATATTCTGGATCAGGTATGGACCTCTTCCCTGGACATCTCCACCCCTCTCGTTCTTCCCTGTCTTTGGTCGGATCATTTACTCATCACCTTTTCCCTGGCTAAGCCTGCTCCGGTTAGCGCTGCCCGAGAATCCAACTTTCTGGCACGCAACTGGAACAAGGCTGACATTAACAAATTCACCTCCCTCCTGAGCTCATCTGCTCCCTCTATCATGGAACCCCTTATTTCTATTGACTCTCAGTCCGACAATCTTGTCCACTGGCTGGTTTCCGCCGCTGACTCGGTGGCACCCTTAAAACCTGTTAAAACGCGGCGAAATCACGACGCCCATAGGTGGTTCACCGAGGAACTTAAGGCACTGAAACTTAGCCTCCGTCAGGCCGAAAGGCGCTGGCGTCGAGACTATTCCTCACAGTCTAAAGTTGTCTTTTCTTCCCAGCTGAGAGAATACAAGTCTGCTATAGCCAGGGCCAAATCTTGTTATTTCTCCAATAAGATCTTGAATTCCATCAACAAGTCTAAAGACATCTTTTCTATTGTGGAGGAATTATCGAACCCGGCGAGAGTCACCATTGCTCCTCTCCCTTCCCAGCTATTGTGTGATTCTCTGAATCAATTTTTTGTGGACAAAATCGTCAAAATTAAAACCAGCATTGTCCATGCCTCTCTTGTTTCCACCCTTCCCATTCTCTCCCCGCTCCATCGCACCGACACCCTCACCCAGTTTCCACTCATCTCCAAAGACAAATTCCTTTCTCTTCTGTTTAAAGTTTCCTCTGGATCTCCCAGCGACTGTTGCCCCCCGTCGGCCCTACGAGAAGCCTTCACTTCATGCCCGGACCCCCCTTTAGCTCTTTTAAACAGCTCTTTGACCATGGGGGTGGTCCCACGTTCTTTTAAACGGGCAGAAGTGGTTGCTATCTTGAAAAAACCTACGGCCGACCAGTCCAACATGAGCAACTACCGCCCAATTTCCCTCCTCCCCTTCCTTAGTAAGGTCTTGGAGTCTCATGTTACCCAAACCCTTACTTCTTTTGTGGAGGACTCCTGTGTTTTGGACCCCCAGCAGGCTGGATTTAGACCAGCACACTCCACAGAAGCAGTCATCCTCTCTGTGATGGACGAACTTCGCAGGGGCGCTGACACTAACACCTGTCAGGCCCTGGTCCTTTTGGATCTGTCAGCCGCCTTTGACACGGTCGACCATGACATCCTGGTCGACCGTGTCGGAGAGGCTGGCATCCAGGGCATTGCCCTGGACTGGGTGCGCTCTTTCCTGACCCACCGCCATCAGGCCGTCAGACTGTCTCAGTTCTCTGCCTCTCAAGTCGAGCTGACCTGTGGTGTCCCTCAGGGCTCTTCCCTATCCCCTCTTCTTTTTAATTTATACTTGGCCCCATTAATCCGTTCCCTCCACCGTTTTAATGTCTCCGCATTTAATTATGCGGACGACATTCAATTGGTTTTCACCATTGACTCTGGGCCCGAATCCATCTCTACCTTTCAAAATGCCCTTTGTTTCATCAGTGATTGGATGGGTGCAAACCACCTGAAACTTAACCCCGACAAGACCGAGCTGGTGCTTGTCGGGGGACCCTCCAATCCTTGGCATCCCTCTTTTTGGCCGGCCAGCCTGGGTTCCCCGCCTTGTCCTGTCAACTCAGCAAAAAGTCTGGGCGTTGTCATCAGCAACGATCTATCGATGACACCCCAGATTAGTGCTGTAGTCTCCTCTAGTCATTTCCAGCTCAGGAAGATACGCAAGATCTCGCGCCTACTTACCACCGATGCCCTTATTTTGGCCCTACTTGCGTTAGTCATGTCTAGGCTTGACTACGCGAACGCATTATATGTAGGCATCCCTGCTTATCAACTTAGGAGACTACAGCTGATCCAAAATCAGGCCGCCCGTCTGATTTATCACCAGCCGAGAGACCAACATGTCCAACCGCTTCTAAAGGACCTCCACTGGCTTCCGGTCTCTGCTCGTTGCAAATTCAAGCTGGGTTGTATCACCTTCAAATCCCTCTCTGGTCAGGGCCCCGCTTTCATTTCTTCTCTGTTACATCATTATGTCCCCTCCCGCACCCTCCGGTCCTCCCACATGGCTCTTTTATCTGTCCCCAGATTCAAGCGGAAGAAACACGGTGGCCTCAGGTTCTCCTTCCTAGCCCCGTCCTTTTGGAATTCTTTACCTCTCCCGCTCAGGTTATCCTCTCCCTATTCCAATTTCAGATCCTCCCTCAAAACTCATCTTTTCATTGAAGCTTATAATTAACTTTTGTTCCATTGTTATGTTAGTTCTGTCTCTCTCTGCTCTCTCCGAACAGCGCCAAGAAACCTAATGGTGTTAGCGCGCTCAACAAATTACTTTAACATAACATAACATAACATAACTCATGTGGACTCTGGCCTAACCAGGTCCCCTTCCATAGCTACTCCTGTCTGTGAAAATGGCATGGGGTTTGCCAACTTCACTGCTTGTCCCAACACTTTGGGCAAGTACAGACAGGAGCCCCTCATCAATGGTCAGAAAGTTGAGGTCTATAGAGACACAGGGGCTAGCATCACTATGGTGACTGAGAGTCTAGTCCCCTCAAGGCAACTTTTACCTGGAGCCACATACCAGGTGACCAACATTGATGGAGTGCAGAAAGATCATCCCATGGCAGTAGTTAATCTCAGCTGGGGAGGTGTCATTGGCCCCAAGAGATTGGCAGTGTCTACAACCTTGCCTGTAGATTGTCTACTGGGAAATGATCTAGAGATCTCAGCCTGGGCTGCGGTGGAACAAGAAACCCATTCTAAAATGATAAATCACCATGGAAAGGTTAGTGGTGCTGTGATGGCCACAGCCCCAGCTCAGGATATCCTCCCTGAAAAGGTTGGTAGGGCTGTGCTAGTCTCAGCCCAATCTCAAGCAGACTCCTTCCCTAGACAGATTGACAGGGCTGTGATGGTAACAGCCCAAACCCAAACTGAGTCCCTTCCTGAAAAGGTTGGTGGGGCTGTGATGGCCACAGCCCAAACTCAGACAGATTTTAGTGTTGTGAAGCCTGAAACTATGGATCACTCCACTCAGACAGAGAGCATTGGGGAGGAAGAAAAGTCTCCCTCCCACCAGACATTAGGTGAGAGTCAGCCCCCTCAGGGAACTGACCCTACCCCTTGTGAAGGAACTGCCCCAGAGGTAGTCAGGCCTGGCCTGGCAGAGCCCCTGATGTCAGTGGACCCTTCCAAGGTGGGACCCAGTCTGGAGCAGGTGGCCTGCCCCTCTCTACCCTGCCTCAGTCAGCCCAGGGCTGCAGAGGTCAGGGAGGCCAGCGGACCCCAAAGGGCCCCCTGTCCACAAGAACACCCCCATCAGCAGATTAAGGGCACCAAAACTAGCAGCCCTAGCAAGGTGAAAATTAAAGAAACTCCTGAGGGATCTCCCTTACTCTTAGTTAGGAACCTCCCCCAGATGGACATTGTTGGGCACAGCCAAACATGGGACCCAAAGGCCCCAAACCTGACCTGTCCCTCCAGTAAGCCAACAAAAGGGACCCAGCCTCCAGCTATAGGCAGCCAGAGGTTGACCCTGAGAGCACAGCGCAACTCAGTCATGGAAAGAAAGGCACACATGGTGGATAGTGATTGGAGGAAGCTGAGCCCTACATTAGTGGAGCCTCACTTCAGTACTCCACCTCAACACCAGCCTTTTACTTTGCCAAAACACACCACAGGTAGAGATTCCCTATGGTGGAGACCCTCTGATACCCCTAGGGTGAGGGATTGCTTAGTGGACCATGAGACAGGAGGTAACCATGGTTACCCCAGATTTTTTTTGCCTTGTGTTTAGCTGGTTTACGACTTAGTTGCGCTGGGATCCTGCTAATCAGGGCCCCAGGCTATCTACTCTCTCTATAAAATGGACTCCATGTACCTTAGGTACATACCTAATTGGATATTGGGTCACTCTTGTGAGTCCCTGCACAGTGTACCATAGGTACCCAGGGCATAGGTGCACCCAAGGCCTACCAGGGGCTGCAGCATATCTTTTGCCACCCCTGGCTGGCCATCCAAACTGACACAACTGGCTGATCACTCAGCTGGGGCAAGGTGGTGTAATCACCCCTTGCTTAGGTGTAGTATTCCTATACCTACCCTTATATATATAGACACATATACACCTATAAGTCACTCCTATGGCAGGCCTTAACAATCCGTAAGGCAGAGCCTTATTGAGACAGCTGCACTGGCTTCCGATCAAGCAGAGAGCCTTTTTTTAAATCTGCTGCCTCACCTTGGTACGAAACTCTGGACCTTCGACATCCTACTCGACGTAGAAGACTGAAGAATCTCCCTTGTGGTCAAAGAGTGACCACCCTGTGCAAGCAGGCACCATCAAGCGCTCAACGGTTTGCTTTGTTGTTGCTCCCGCCGGAGCTCGAACACAGAGCCTGACAAGACCCGGACTTCCAGACATCCAACAGCCCGATCCACAGCCACAGCAAAGCTGAGACCCGTGGAGGCGGCGAGAGACGTGGGACCGGCCATCTTGGAAAGCCAGCGAATTGCTTTCCATGCAACTTCTGAGGCACCCTCGAAGGTGTGCATTGGGGATTGAGAAGCTCCAGCCCCGAGCACCAACTGCACCAAAGATCACCTCTCCACACTCACCGAGTGCTGCGTGGGGCCCTTTTGCATTTTCCTGCTCGACGCGTCTATTTGGTCACTTGCCCGTTGGCTAGTGGCCTCTGTGACGACGAAATCTGAAATCTACACCGCTGGTCTGGTTGCTCCAGACTGGCCCTTACTTCCCTGTGAAGGAGAAGCCCCTCAGTCCTTGCTGGCCTGAGTAAGAAGCCATCTTCGATTCCTGCGTGGGTTGCATTTGCCAAGGCCTGTTGACTCCGAATTGAGAACCGACACCGCCGACAGCGAGAGCCTTCGTGGGACAGTCTGTATCCAGCTGCTAGTCGTCGTCGACACCTCCTGGTCCACATGGCTGCAGAGACAAGCTTCACGACATCACCTGATTGCTTCCCGACATCGCCTTGTTCCTTCCTGGTTCCTTCCTGGTCACTGGCTAGTGACCCAGACTCTGTCGCCTCTGCTTTCAGGTACTCTTCATCCTCGATCCACCCTTGGATCCAACCGGACTCTTCTCTCCTGGTCGCCTGCAGCATATTTTCTCCAAGGCTCCATAGAACTCCACGACGAAACCCAACACACTTTGACACCTATGCACCCGCTTCCTGTGGGTGAGGTAACGCGAGTACTGCGGTGCTCCTGTAAAGAGTAACTCTCCTAGTGTCCTAGTTTCAAGTGGTTAGCTTCTAGTCCAGTCAGAAGACGCCTAAACCTTTAACTTTCTAACTTTACGCACCCATTGACTTCTATGTGTGCAATCGTGTGCCTTTAGACACTGCACCCGCATCCCGTGGGCCTCCTGCTCCCGAACTATTGTTAGTACAGTGTAGCCCCAGCGATTCCCAAGGCCCTAGGCCTTACCATTGTTCGTGACGTGGTTCTTATACCACTATTGTAGTATATGGTTTAGCGGGCCACCAGGGCCTATCCATATTTGTGCAACTTTTGTATGTTATATTAAGTTACTTGTTATGCGCTTATGCTTCTGTTCTCATAAAGAGTACAGAGGGTTGTTTTAGAAATAAATACATATATATTTTGAATATATAACCTGTGTGGTGTCCTTTCATTTGGTATTAGAGGAATTGCATATGGTAAAACAGCTGGCTTCACATGCCCTCTTGAGTTTAGCCTAAGACTGCTTTTGTCCATGCTACCACTAGGATAGCTGGTCTATAATGTTGACTTTACAACCATCACCATGAGAGTTGTTTGGACTGGTGCAAGGTGCTCACTAGAATAGTGAACATCATATACCAGGCCAACTTCTCACACTCCTATCTTTGGCCCAACAGGGCTCTGCTCTGGGCACTATCAAAGGCTATCTTTCTGCCATTTCCGCCTTCCTGAGGCTCCCTGATCAGCCTTCTCATTTGTGCGCTTCCTTTGAGCCTCTTCATAACTGTCCTTTACGTCTTCTTACTCTAAAGACGGCTTCCCTGGTAGCTATCACCTCTGCCAGAAGAGTGAGTGAGCTCCAGGGTCTTTCTTCTAAACCTCCTTTCCTTTCTGTTCATTCGGACAAGGTGGTTTTAAGGACCCGTCCTTCTTTCTTGCCAAAGGTTGTCACGCCCTTCCACATCAGGCAGACCATCACTTTGCCCACCTTCTTTCCGCCTCCGCCTCCTTCCAGGGAAGAGGAGAGGCTCCGCCGTCTGGACCCAAAACGTGCGCTTGATGTCTATCTGCAGCGTACACAACAGTTCCGGGTGGATGATCAGCTCTTTGTTGGCTACGTGGGCGTTAAAAAAGGTCAGGTTGTGCACAAAAGGACCATTTCCCGGTGGGTCATTCTGTGCATCAAAGCATGTTACTCCTTGGCCAAGAAGAAGCCTCCTGGGGGGTTGCTTGCCCATTCCACAAGGGCAACTGCAGCCACTACTGCCTTGGGACACGGCGTTCCCCTGCAGGACATTTGTAAGGCAGCTATGTGGGCCTCGCTGCACATGTTTACCAAAAACATTACTGCCTTGACAGTCAGGTCTGGAGAGACGGATTCTTTGGTTGTTCTGTGCTCCTCGACTTTCTGGTGTAACCCTGTACGCAGACCCACCAACGGGGTTGGAATTGCTGGGGAATCTATTCTAAGGTAAGAAATCTATTACTAGCGTGTCTCTTTCAGATACACAAGTTACTACTTGTGTAACGATATATCTGTAAGAGACATTAGTTAGTGATAGATTCCTTACCGCCCACCCATCCTCCTCGTTCAACGAACTGATTACTAGGGTTAATTAGGGCCCTAGTTTTATGTACCACTGGTCAGTATCTTGCATGACTCTGCGTTTCGGCGCGGAAAGTCGTGTACAGAACTGACGTCAGGGCGCGTGGGTGGTGCCTAAGTAGTCTCCGTGACGTCAACTCGACGCTCATGACGCTAGTGACGGACACGGAGCCGCACAACGCCACCTAACGAGGCACAGGGGTACTGCTAAGCAAAACTTTCCGGATCCAGTCTGACGCCTGGGGATTATTCTTAGGTAAGGAATCTATCACTAACTAATGTCTCTTACAGATATATTGTTACACAAGTAGTAACTTGTCCGTTAAGTGGCTGTCTTTGGATTTCAAGGCAGGGTTTGGAGCCCGGCTCCACTACCAAGGATCTACCTTCGTGTTTGAAACTCTTTAAGCTTACTAATGTATCAGGTAGGTCGATGATGATCTGAGCTTTTAGCTTGCATTTTAGTGAGGGTCAATTTATGTAGGTATTCTGGGCCTGTGTCCCAGCATGCCTTCTGGACAATGCACAAGACTTGGAATTTCATCCTGGATTCTAATAGAAGCCATTTGTGACATTTCAGGCCAGCCTTGATGTGGTCACATTTGTATATATATTCTTCCTTGCTCATCAATGCAAAGGGCTGTTTTTTTTTAAAAAAAAGGACACTTTTGGCTAAAACATCGAGGGGTAAGAGGGGCTGGCGGTCCCAGTCACCAAGGATGCTTTCCAGGGAGGTGGTATCTAAGAGGAGCACAACGCCAGGCACGTGCAGACACACACAAATGTGCACACATGCGTACATGAACACAGGTGCATGTATACTTAAAAATACACATATGTATGTCAATTGCATATTCATCATCCACCCTTTGAACCAGTGAGGCTATTACCTGTCTCCACTCTCGGCCAAACCTCTGCTATCCCTGGCTCCTGTTCTGTTCACATATCTACTTTAGCTACTACAGTGCCTCAAATGAAGTGACTCTGCTCTGGCTACTGTTGTCACACTTCTTTACTGGCCCAGATCGTTCTGTTTTTTGTCTGTCTCTACTTTTTCTGCACAATAAACAATCTACATTCGACTTCGGTGAATTCGGAACAGTGAAAGCTGGTCATATTACAGACACCCTCCCCCCCCCCCAATCAGACAGACGGCGCAAGTGTGGTGCGTTGCTATTTGGTCCACTGGCTGTCACTCTATGAATTTGGATACGAGTGGAGCGGCCTCCTTTAATGTGCCCAAACCTTCTTATAGGATCTGCATCACGCCATTGCAATGAAATGAAATGAGGAATGTATATAGCGCTACATATACCCGGAGGTGTCTAGGCGCTTGACCAACCTTCTAGCAGTAGGAAGAACATCAGGTGATGCTCTGCTATGATTATTGCTATTCTTTCGCAAAGGAGGACAATCGGTAATGAAGCAGAACTTTCATGCATAGATAAAAAGGTTGACAAATGGGCTTCAACAGGAATTCCCCCTTATTCCCTTTTCTTTAATGTCAATATAGCTCTTTCCTTGACATAGTTGGCACCTGTTAACTTCAATATCATTTGTATGTGGACGGCACAAAATATTCTTAACAGCTGATGAAGTACAAATCAATATCACAGACTAACGGTGTGTTATCTGCATTGAGCACCGATTCCAAGATTTCACGGTCAGGTAAGATGTGTCAAAAAAGAGGAGATACTGCTCGGATCTTAAAAGAACCTACATAACAGTAATGTAAGTGTTCCTGTTCCCTGTACCCTTTACTTAGGTAATTCATTTAGCGCTAGGAAAAATTCAGGAGATTAGGACAAAGACCTCACTCCTAAAAAACAAGCACGGGGAAAAGAGTCCTTCATTGAACTTTCAGCTCACTAAGATTGTATATTTATTTATCAGATAATGGAGTGGATGAGGAAAGAACTGCAATTTTCAAATGGGCTCTAGCAGAATTTCTAACCCCTGTCCTGGACCTTCTGGCTGGCTGCTCACTATAAATCTGTCAAACTAGAAAGTGGGCAGTAAAAACGAACCATACTTCCTCTGTAAGAAAAAATGCACCTGCTGCTTAATGGGTGCAGCAATTAAAATTTGGACCCACCCCATGTTCCAAACTCTGGACCGTGTCTTAATTAACTTAGGAGGGAAAGCCAAAATTCTCTATTTTTCCCCACTTTTCTGTAACAAGCTCACAATCTTTTCTAAGCACAAACATGCTTTGAAAAATTACATCCGAGTGCCAGAGCAGTCCCTCGGACATGTTGTTAATTCCTTAACTCCTTTTCAGAACAATAAATGTGGTGATCAGTTCTGTAAAATGCACTATTTTGTCCCATGTTTACAAAACATTTTCCACCCCCTACTACAGAGGTTTGAGGGGTTGGTAATTCCTGCTTAACTTGCAAGCATTTTATCGCATTTTTAAGATTTAAAATCTACAATTGTAGACACTGCACAATTGTTGCTTGTACAAATGTTATGTGAACGTGCACCAGAGTGCTTCAACTTAAGTTGTTAAGATACAGATTCCACTCTTTTAGGCCCACTTCATGTTGTAGGCCATTCCTTGTGCACTGTCTTCTAAATTAGGAATAACACACAGTCCCCAAAAATTGTTCTGACCTGTGCTTGGACCATCAGCAATTTCTCTGTCTTTATTGCAAATATCCTCAAGATTCTGTTCTTCCATCAATAAAACATCTTTCTCAGTGGTCGCATCACCTGTTGAATAAAAACACAACCCATCATTTTACCCCCACCATGCAAGGACCTAATAAACATTGATCACATGTTTATGATGTCTACCTGATGTGATCCATCTGTGTACCCACTGTAGACAAGCAAATACAGAACTTAGTAGAGAAGCATTTAACACACTGCTAAAAGTAATGGCAAACTATGTTGCATACTTGTAGTACCAAGTTTACTAACTGTCAAATAAATAAAGAATTGAAAGGGGGGCGGAGCTTGCCGGCAACCATGGCGGCCACTTGAGCCCAGAGCTCCGTCTCGTCGTTTCAATTATCCTTAATTATCCTGCATCAGCACAACTATTAGAGGAGGTAGTGATATCCCCCCACCTTGCGGACAGCGTGGGCTTGCAGTGGAGACTCGGCGCGTGAGAAAAGGCGCCGGAATACCGCCGTTACCGGGACACGTGGTTGAGGACGCGGTAGGCCTCGGACCCGCGCCCTATAGTGCAGCGTGGATCCGCGCTGCGTAGCAGTGCGTGCGGCCTGACCGTGAGGAAGATCCCGGAGTGTGCCCGTCGGCAGACCGAGGAGATTGGACCGGTCCGCGCAGATTGCAAGCGGGGGTGAGCGACTTGGCCTCTTTCCCTCCCCGGCCCCACTCCCCCCTCTCCCCCCTCTCGCCTCCGGGGGTGGAGTGGTGTGGCAGGCGGACCACTGCTGCAGCGGCCCAAAAGAGTGGAGCTCGGCTGGGGGCCTGCCGCTGGAGCCCCGGTCCCGGCGACTTTGGTGTGGAACTGCCCGGAGGTTGCCGCGGGAGGCTGCAGCGTGAACTGGACTGCCCAAGACCCCCTGCAGCGGAACTGAGGCACGCCTGAGGGTTTGGGTGCACCGCGAGGCCCTGGGCAGCACTAAGTGCTAAGCAACACAATGGCAGGGCGCCCATAGCGCCGACAGGAGTGCTTTTGGGGGCGAATGTTTGTGGCCCCTACCCTTGTGGTTTGCGGAGTGGGGCACCGGACAGCTTGTGGAGCTCGGAGGCACTACTCTCATTTGAATGAGCTGTTCGATCACGACTGGGAGTTTAAGGTGAGCCCACAGTGGGGCAGGAGCACGTGACCGGGGGGCCTCTAGCAGTGGCGACAACGAGGGTTGGCCCTGAGTTGCAGGCGGAGCTGGGCAGTGGTGTGGACTCAAGTGAGGCATAGTGGCACGCTGCACGACGTATTTCCACGCCGGAACTGCGTCGACCCCCGGAGCACACTCGACGATACCGTGAGTCCGGTCAGTTCGGGCATCATACGAGTGACACACACCAGGTTGGCTTCGATACCCATGTCCTTCGGCACCGCCTGGCAGCATGGGGAGAGGCGACAAGACCCAGAGCAAGCTTACCTTCGAGCAGCGACGCTCTAAGTCGCAGGAGGCACCGGGCGCAGACAAAGCCAACTCGTCCGACGGAGCGGACACCACTGAGGCCTCAGACATTAAAAACATGCTCCTGGCAATGGAAAAAGCCATCCAGAACAGCATGACGTCCATATGCACAAAGATCAATGCCCTCACCTATAGGATGGATCGCATGGCGGAGCGCATCGACAAACACGCAGAAAGACTGGACATGTCCGAAAGAAGGCTGACAGAGGTCAAGGAAGCGCAAACGGAGCTCGACACTGATCGCAAAAAGATTTTCGAAGCTTATGCAGTCCCTACAGGAGAAAACAGAAGATTTGGAGGCCCGCTCTCGTCGCTCTAACCTCCACATCACAGGCCTGCCGGAAACGACGCAGACAGGAAACATGGAAAACTTTGTTGAAAAGCTCCTGCTTACTCTCCTCGGAGACGGCGCATTCTCTCCAATGTTTGTGGTGGAGCGTGCGCACGGCTCGCTGGGCCCTCGACCGCGCCTGGGAGCACCGCCGCGCCCCATCATTGCTAAGCTGCTCAACTACAGGGACAGGGACGTGGCATTGTGGCTGGCCAGGGATAAGAAATCGCTGCAGTACGAGGGCTCAGAGATCTTGCTCTATCCAGACTTCACTGCAAGGGTACAGGAGGCCCGCAAACACTTTGCCCCATACAAGTGTCAGCTCCGTGACCTGGGTCTGGACTATTCAATGTTGTACCCTGCAAAACTACGTGTCAACCGGCAGGGACACTCCCACATCTTCACTGACCCTAGGGCATTGCAGCAGGCTCTGAAGGGATGGTCTAGGGACCACCGTAGGGATGTCAACAAACCTTCAAACGGCGAGGAGCAGAGCAGTCAGCTGGACGTGCAGGAGTGACCCGTAGCCTATCATGTTCCCCACGTGGCTGTGGGGTGATTGGGACACAGTAAGTGGGGAGGTCTGGTTTTGGGAGAGAAGTACCTGTTGATCTTGACTTTGGAAGGGCAGCGGCCGTGGGCCCGCGGGGGACCAGGTACCATGATCTGTAGCCGCCTGAGGGTTTGCCGGAGTAGCTACTACTGTTGGGCTCATAGCATGCTGCCGTGGGCTGTCCCTGGGGGACTTCTGTCTGATGACTCACTCTTGTTTGGTTGGTGTCCTGAGAGGAAGTGGGGGGGCGCTTCCAACTATAGGCGATGCACTTTGAACTGCTAGAATTTTTTTCAGATGTTACGTACATATCCTATGCTGATGCATAATACATATTACGACGGGAAGCTGGGGTGGGGCACCTGGCAGGTTGTATAACCAAATTACTTGCTGGTTGTGCGGCAACCTCGGGCCCCGTGCGCAATGCACCCTTTTTGACCCGCGGGAGGTCACACAGTTGGTGTTTCGGGATGGCGGGAGGGAGGATGGGGGTTTTTCCTGCAAGACCTTGTTGGGGGTGGTCTGCTGTGGGTGGGGGTTGGGAATGTTACAGGGTTTGGGGCGGGTGTTGGGGGGAGGAGGGGGTTGTCTCTTCATTTGACCGCACAGTCGATAGCAACCTTACACGGTGGTTACATACACATGGCTTTCATGATGGGAACCGGAGACAAGTATGACTGATTCAGGGAACTTGGGATCCGCTGCCAGGATCCGAGCGCTTACATGGAACGTCAGGGGGATGAATGATTATCGGAAGTTGAGGAAAGTACTGAGTTACCTACAGCGGCAACATATTGATGTGGCACTCCTACCGGAGACCCATTTGCCGCTGACGAGTAGAATGTTGCATAGTAGGGGTTTGGAGGGCTACATCGCTGCAGCAGGCTTCACGACTCATGCCAGAGGCGTGATCACCTGGGTAAATCCCAAATCGAAACTTACTCAGGCGATCCTGAGAGCGGATTCTGAAGGCCGCTTTGTCTTTTCAAAATGCGTAGGCCTGGGGATGGAGTTTGTTGTGGTTAATGTTTATGGTCCAAACTATGATTCCCCCGAATTCTATCAGTCCCTGGCAGCGGTAGCCCGTGACTATGACACAGCACAGGTCCTATGGGGTGGGGATTTTAAGTTGGTGCTTGACCCGGCGCTGGATAGATCTGCTGGTCCCGCGCGTAGGCCTTCTGCTGCCGCACATTCACTACACAACTTGCTCATTAGCCTGGACCTGGAGGATGTGTGGAGGACGAGGCATCCTGCGCAGGGGGGGGGCACACACATTCTGCGTACCACGATATTTATACCAGAATAGACTACTGGTTGGCATCCTCCTCGATGATGGGCCAGGTACAGGATTGTAGGGTCCTCCCACGCACTCTGTCTGACCACTCACCACTGCTGCTGGAACTGGAGACACCTAGGAGGACAATCAATCAATCAATAAATCAATCACAAAATTTGTAAAGCGCGCTACTCACCCGTGAGGGTCTCAAGGCGCTGAGGAGGGGGCGGGGAGGACGCTACTGCTCGAACAGCCAGGTCTTGAGTTGTTTCCTGAAGGAGAGATGGTCCTGGGTCAGCCGAAGGTGGGTGGGGAGGGAGTTCCATGTCTTGGCCGCCAGGTAGGAGAAGGATCTTCCTCCGATGGTGGGTTTCTGAGCTCGAGGGACGGATGCGATGGCGAGGCTGGCGGATCGGAGCTGGCGGGTGGGTGTGTAGAAAGTGAGGCGGCTGTTGAGGTACTTCGAGCCTGTGTCGTGGAGAGCCTCGTGTGCGTGGGTGAGGAGTCGGAACGTGATCCTCTTGTTGACTGGGAGCCAGTGCAGGTCTCTCAGGTGGGTAGAGATGTGGCTGCGGCGAGGGATGTTCAGGATGAGTCGTGCTGAGGCATTCTGGATGCGCTGCAGTCTCTTCTGGAGCTGCCGCTGGAGCCCCGGTCCCGGCGACTTTGGTGTGGAACTGCCCGGAGGTTGCCGCGGGAGGCTGCAGCGTGAACTGGACTGCCCAAGACCCCCTGCAGCGGAACTGAGGCACGCCTGAGGGTTTGGGTGCACCGCGAGGCCCTGGGCAGCACTAAGTGCTAAGCAACACAATGGCAGGGCGCCCATAGCGCTGACAGGAGTGCTTTTGGGGGCGAATGTTTGTGGCCCCTACCCTTGTGGTTTGCGGAGTGGGGCACCGGACAGCTTGTGGAGCTCGGAGGCACTACTCTCATTTGAATGAGCTGTTCGATCACGACTGGGAGTTTAAGGTGAGCCCACAGTGGGGCAGGAGCACGTGACCGGGGGGCCTCTAGCAGTGGCGACAACGAGGGTTGGCCCTGAGTTGCAGGCGGAGCTGGGCAGTGGTGTGGACTCAAGTGAGGCATAGTGGCACGCTGCACGACGTATTTCCACGCCGGAACTGCGTCGACCCCCGGAGCACACTCGACGATACCGTGAGTCCGGTCAGTTCGGGCATCATATGAGTGACACACACCAGGTTGGCTTCGATACCCATGTCCTTCGGCACCGCCTGGCAGCATGGGGAGAGGCGACAAGACCCAGAGCAAGCTTACCTTCGAGCAGCGACGCTCTAAGTCGCAGGAGGCACCGGGCGCAGACAAAGCCAACTCGTCCGACGGAGCGGACACCACTGAGGCCTCAGACATTAAAAACATGCTCCTGGCAATGGAAAAAGCCATCCAGAACAGCATGACGTCCATATGCACAAAGATCGATGCCCTCACCTATAGGATGGATCGCATGGCGGAGCGCATCGACAAACACGCAGAAAGACTGGACATGTCCGAAAGAAGGCTGACAGAGGTCAAGGAAGCGCAAACGGAGCTCGACACTGATCGCAAAAAGATTTTCGAAGCTTATGCAGTCCCTACAGGAGAAAACGGAAGATTTGGAGGCCCGCTCTCGTCGCTCTAACCTCCACATCACAGGCCTGCCGGAAACGACGCAGACAGGAAACATGGAAAACTTTGTTGAAAAGCTCCTGCTTACTCTCCTCGGAGACGGCGCATTCTCTCCAATGTTTGTGGTGGAGCGTGCGCACGGCTCGCTGGGCCCTCGACCGCGCCTGGGAGCACCGCCGCGCCCCATCATTGCTAAGCTGCTCAACTACAGGGACAGGGACGTGGCATTGTGGCTGGCCAGGGATAAGAAATCGCTGCAGTACGAGGGCTCAGAGATCTTGCTCTATCCAGACTTCACTGCAAGGGTACAGGAGGCCCGCAAACACTTTGCCCCATACAAGCGTCAGCTCCGTGACCTGGGTCTGGACTATTCAATGTTGTACCCTGCAAAACTACGTGTCAACCGGCAGGGACACTCCCACATCTTCACTGACCCTAGGGCATTGCAGCAGGCTCTGAAGGAATGGTCTAGGGACCACCGTAGGGATGTCAACAAACCTTCAAACGGCGAGGAGCAGAGCAGTCAGCTGGACGAGCAGGAGTGACCCGTAGCCTATCATGTTCCCCGCGTGGCTGTGGGGTGATTGGGACACAGTAAGTGGGGAGGTCTGGTTTTGGGAGAGAAGTACCTGTTGGTCTTGACTTTGGAAGGGCAGCGGCCGTGGGCCCGCGGGGGACCAGGTACCATGATCTGTAGCCGCCTGAGGGTTTGCCGGAGTAGCTACTACTGTTGGGCTCATAGCATGCTGCCGTGGGCTGTCCCTGGGGGACTTCTGTCTGATGACTCACTCTTGTTTGGTTGGTGTCCTGAGAGGAAGTGGGGGGGCGCTTCCAACTATAGGCGATGCACTTTGAACTGCTAGAATTTTTTTCAGATGTTACGTACATATCCTATGCTGATGCATAATACATATTACGACGGGAAGCTGGGGTGGGGCACCTGGCAGGTTGTATAACCAAATTACTTGCTGGTTGTGCGGCAACCTCGGGCCCCGTGCGCAATGCACCCTTTTTGACCCGCGGGAGGTCACACAGTTGGTGTTTCGGGATGGCGGGAGGGAGGATGGGGGTTTTTCCTGCAAGACCTTGTTGGGGGTGGTCTGCTGTGGGTGGGGGTTGGGAATGTTACAGGGTTTGGGGCGGGTGTTGGGGGGAGGAGGGGGGTTGTCTCTTCATTTGACCGCACAGTCGATAGCAACCTTACACGGTGGTTACATACACATGGCTTTCATGATGGGAACCGGAGACAAGTATGACTGATTCAGGGAACTTGGGATCCGCTGCCAGGATCCGAGCGCTTACATGGAACGTCAGGGGGATGAATGATTATCGGAAGTTGAGGAAAGTACTGAGTTACCTACAGCGGCAACATATTGATGTGGCACTCCTACCGGAGACCCATTTGCCGCTGACGAGTAGAATGTTGCATAGTAGGGGTTTGGAGGGCTATATCGCTGCAGCAGGCTTCACGACTCATGCCAGAGGCGTGATCACCTGGGTAAATCCCAAATCGAAACTTACTCAGGCGATCCTGAGAGCGGATTCTGAAGGCCGCTTTGTCTTTTCAAAATGCGTAGGCCTGGGGATGGAGTTTGTTGTGGTTAATGTTTATGGTCCAAACTATGATTCCCCCGAATTCTATCAGTCCCTGGCAGCGGTAGCCCGTGACTATGACACAGCACAGGTCCTATGGGGTGGGGATTTTGAGTTGGTGCTTGACCCGGCGCTGGATAGATCTGCTGGTCCCGCGCGTAGGCCTTCTGCTGCCGCACATTCACTACACAACTTGCTCATTAGCCTGGACCTGGAGGATGTGTGGAGGACGAGGCATCCTGCGCAAGGAGGGGAGGGGGGGGGGGGCACACACATTGTGCGTACCACGATATTTATACCAGAATAGACTACTGGTTGGCATCCTCCTCGATGATGGGCCAGGTACAGGATTGTAGGGTCCTCCCACGCACTCTGTCTGACCACTCACCACTGCTGCTGGAACTGGAGACCCCTAGGAGGACAATCAATCAATCAATAAATCAATCACAAAATTTGTAAAGCGCGCTACTCACCCGTGAGGGTCTCAAGGCGCTGAGGAGGGGGCGGGGGGATGCTACTGCTCGAACAGCCAGGTCTTGAGTTGTTTCCTGAAGGAGAGATGGTCCTGGGTCAGCCGAAGGTGGGTGGGGAGGGAGTTCCATGTCTTGGCCGCCAGGTAGGAGAAGGATCTTCCTCCGATGGTGGGTTTCCGAGCTCGAGGGACGGATGCGATGGCGAGGCTGGCGGATCGGAGCTGGCGGGTGGGTGTGTAGAAAGTGAGGCGGCTGTTGAGGTACTTCGAGCCTGTGTCGTGGAGAGCCTCGTGTGCGTGGGTGAGGAGTCGGAACGTGATCCTCTTGTTGACTGGGAGCCAGTGCAGGTCTCTCAGGTGGGTAGAGATGTGGCTGCGGCGAGGGATGTTCAGGATGAGTCGTGCTGAGGCATTCTGGATGCGCTGCAGTCTCTTCTGGAGCTTGGCTGTGGTTCTCGCGTAGAGGGTGTTCCCGTAGTCCAGACGGCTAATGACGAGGGCCTAGGTGACCGTCTTTCTGGTGTCGGTGGGGATCCACCGGAAGATCTTGCGAAGCATGCGCAGGGTGTTGAAGCAGGAAGACGAGACGGCGTTAACTTGCTTGGTCATAGTGAGGGAGGAGTCCAGGATGAATCCCAGGTTGCGTGCGTGGTCTGTTGGTTTGGGTGCGGTGCCGAGGGCCACCAGGAGTTGTCCCAGGCCGAGGGAGATGGTCCTAGGATGAGGACCTCTGTTTTGTCCGAGTTCAGCTTCAGACGGCTGGTCTTCATCCATTCTGCGACGTCTTTCATTCCTTCCTGGAGGTTGGCTTTGGCGGTGGCGGGGTCGTTGGTGAGGGAGAGGATCAGCTGGGTGTCGTCGGCGTAGGAGATGATGTTGAGGTTGTGTTGGCGGGCGATGGCTGCGAGAGGGCTCATGTAGACGTTGAAGAGGGTGGGGCTGAGCGAGGATCCTTGCGGGACGCCGCAGATGACTTCGGAGGCCGCAGATCGGAACGGGGGGAGGCGGACTCTCTCGGTTCTTCCGGTGAGGAACGAGATGATCCATTTCAGGGCTGCTCCTTGGATTCCGGTGTTGCTGAGGCGCTGTATCAGGGTGCCGTGGCAGACGGTGTCGAAGGCCGCTGAGAGGTCCAGGAGGATGAGGGCCACGGTTTCCCCGTTGTCGAGCAGGGACCTGATGTCGTCGGTGGCTGCGATGAGGGCGGTCTCGGTGCTGTGGTTTGCTTGGAAGCCGCACTGTGAGGGGTCGAGGGACCCGTTGGTTTCGAGGAAGGCGGAGAGTTGTCTGTTGACGGTCTTCTCGATGACTTGGCTGGAAAGGGGAGGAGCGAGATGGGGCGGAAGTTCTTGAGGTCCGTGGGGTCTGCGGTGGGTTTTTTCAGGAGGGCGCTCAGTTCGGCCTGTTTCCAGCTCTCCGGAAAGGTGGTGGATTCGAAGGAGCTGTTGATGACGAGTCGGAGTTGGGGTGCGATGATGGAGGCGGCTTTGTTGTAGACGTGGTGTGGGCAGGGGTCGTGGGTGAGCCGGAGTGGATGGTGTTCATCAGGCCGGTGGTGTCTTCGGTGTTGACAGGGGTCCAGGTGCAGAGGGTGGTGGTGGCGGGTTTCGGTTCGGTGGTGGGATGCGTGGTCGTTGTGGTCGGAGTGCCAAAGCTGTTGTGTATGTCGGTGATTTTGTGGTGGAAGAACGAGGCGAGAGAGTCACAGAGGTCTTGCGAGGGTGTGATGTCGTTGTTGCTGGCGCTGGGGTTGGAGAGCTCTTTGACGATGTTGAAGAGTCCCTTGCTGTTGTGGGTGTTGTTGTCCAGTCGTTCTTTGAAAGCTGTCTTCTTGGTGGTGCGGATCAGCTGGTGGTGTTTGCGGGTGGCGTTCTTGAGGGCTTCCATGTTTTCTGTTGTCTGGTTGTGGCGCCAGGCTTTCTCGAGGGTGCGGCAGGTTGTCTTGGAGTTCTTGCGGTCGTTGGTAAACCAAGAGGCTTTCCGGCTGCCCGGTCTGCTGGGAGGCTGTCGGACTTAGAACGGCAGCTGGCGTGGTTAGAGGAACGACAGCGGACGCACCCGGACGTAGTGGTGGATGAAGAGATTAAGACCCTCTTGACCGAATATCACGAGGAGGCAGATAGGGAAGTGAAACACATGGGAAAATATGCAACGGGCCGCGCTTATGGTGAGGGGGAATGGCCCGGCTTGGTCCTTGCGAGGGTTCTGAAGGGGCGGAAAGGACGACAGCAGATAACGGGCGCTGTCCTCACGGACGAGTCTGATATTGCGCAGGCGTTTTGTAGCTACTACACAAATTTATATTCTTCTAAGTGTGGAGACCTTGACGATGAAATTCTAGATTACTTGGAACATATAGAACCTCCTATGCTCACCAATACTCACAGGGAATTTTTATGCTACCAATAGAAAAATACGAAATAGTTGAGGCCCTTGTCGGAATGCGGATGGCAGCGCCCCCGGGGCAGATGGGCTCACGGTGGGATTTTATAAAGCCTTTCAGGACAAACTGCTGCCGCATCTTTCGACGCTGTTCGATGAAATTTGTGTGGAAGGGAGCATGCCACACTCCATGAGAGAAGCGCTATTCTTAAGCCCGGTAAGGCACACGATGAGTGTGGCTCATACAGACCCCTCTCCCTGCTGAATGTCGACACAAAAATCTTTGCCAAAGTGCTGGCAAACCGTCTGGCGCTCCTAGCCCCTTTGCTTGTCGTGCCGGAACAGGCGGGTTTCATTCCCAGTCGAAACCTAACATATAATATCCGCACTGTCCTCGGCACTATGCAGCACGTACGGCCTGACACGAAGGCCATAGAGGTGTTCCTCGACATGGAAAAGGCCTTCGCCTTGGTGGAGTGGCCTTTTATGCGTCACGTGTTGCAGAGGATGGGGCTGGGCCTACCGTTCCTCCAAATGGTGGGCTCTCTCTATCACGAACTTAGAGCCAGACTGTGGCTAGGCAACCTGGTTACGGCTTCCTTCCCAATCGGCAGGGGGGCTAGACAGGGGTGTCCGCTGTTCCCCCTGCTGTACGCACTTGTGGCAGAACCGTTGGCGTGCGCACTGCGTGAGTACCACAGCAATGAGGGTATTGGCTTCCCCGCATACAGAATCGTGATCTCGATGTACGCAGACGACACCCTGTTATATATCCGCGAATCAGAAAACAATGCATCTTCGATGCTTAGAGAGGTGGTACACTTCGGAGCCCTCTCGGGTCTGAAGGTAAAATGGACAAAATCTTTAGCTTTCCCTCTCACCCCGGTGACTCTCCCATTTGACATGGAGTACCCGCTACAGTGGACCATAGAATCGATTAGATATTT
The DNA here is from genome assembly GCF_964261635.1 of Lissotriton helveticus. Lineage (NCBI taxonomy): Eukaryota > Metazoa > Chordata > Amphibia > Caudata > Salamandridae > Lissotriton > Lissotriton helveticus. The sequence continues at coordinate 1,254,885,132 of NC_136065.1, read as the reverse complement.
GGGCGTACGGCTCCACACTGACGCAGAGGTATTATTCAATGAAAATTACGGGATTGCATTTAGTAGGCTCGAGGACGATGTGGAGGATTGGAACAGGCTCCCGCTTTCCCTCATGGGTCATGTCTCCATAATGAAAATGGTGGTGCTACCCAGGCTGTAGTTTCTATTCGCTACCATCCCGATTGTCCTGCCTAAAATCTTCTTCCAGAAACTGACGCAGCTCATGACCAAACTAGCCTGGGCGGGTAAGCAGCCTAGGGCGAGGTGGACGCTCCTCACTCTGCCTTGCAGTATGGGCGGCCTTGGTGCCCCCGACTTGGAGCTATACTACTGAGTGGCCCAGGCATCACATTTGCACACTTGGGTTCACCGGTATGCACGTATTCCTCATGTTCGGATGGAGAAGGTGTTTGCTGACCCACTCCCGGCGGCAGTATTTGCACAGACGGACCGCAGGCCTGGGATTTTGGACTCTATCACGGCGACGAATCACGCATGGCACAGTCTCCTACAATTGCAGGGAGGGGCGCTGCTGTATTCGCCGGCTATGCCAGTGGAGTGGACCCAATGGCTATCCCCCCTAGGGGATAAGGGTGTGATTCAAGCTATGCACAAGCTTAACATTCGGTGCGCGGGGGACTTATTCCAAGATGAGGTTGTTAAGTCCTGGGACCTGGTGGAGAGGAGCGAGGTGACCAATTTATACAAAATCGCTATGTCGCACAGAGAGCATCAATTCACGAAGGCTAGGTTGGCCTGCCAACGGGACCTACAAGTTACAATAGACATGTGGCGCTATTGTTGTGACAGCACCAGGCGAATATCTTTAAGCACAGATTGGTGCACTTCAAATTTCTCAATATAGTGTACTATACACCGGAGTGGCTTCATAGATATGGTCTCCGCCAATCGGCTGAGTGTGAGAGGTGCCACGCACCTGAGGCAGATTTCCTGCATTTGGCGTGGCTGTGCCCGAGTATTCAGGAGTACTGGGAACACCTTTTTACCGAGATAAGCAAGATTGTTGAGACAGACCTCGCCCCGGATCCTGCACTAGCGCTTTTGGGACACTCCAGGGGGCTGCCAGTTGCAGTTCGCAGATTGGTGGATATGGGGATATGGGGATGCTCATGGCCAAGCGAGTGGTGGTATTCTGCTGGATGAGAGGACCGGTGCCCACACCCAAACGTTGGGCGCACAACATGCTTTATTGCTGCACACAATCCGAACACTACAGTGAGCAGCTTCCCCCACGAGTCGCCCGAAGAAGTTTTGGGTCTGTACCAGACATATATCAGTAGCAGGGGAGTTGCTGACAACCCACTGGACTCTGGAGATGGTGGGGTGGAGACGGTAGGGCCCACATAGGTCCACAAGGCACTACAAGGGGAGTATGACGACAGGGCGGAAGCCCTGGGCGAGTTGTGGCACAGGGGTTGTCCCGGCGGAGCCACTGAGGCGGGCTGGCACTACTGGCCTGTCTCGGGGGTCAGGCATCGATTACCTTCTGGACGTGTAGGGAAGGTTATAACCCTCTTAAAGTCTCGGACAATCAACGGCGGGCTAGGAAGGGGGTGGGCAGGGTATGGGGAGTAGGGAGGGGGACGAGGTGTTGATAAAATGTTCCCTTCAGGATTAAATGCAATTGCTCCTCCACTTATTTTTTCTATAACATTTTTCTTCTTCCCTCTTCTTTCTGTTGTCCTCTTTTGGATAGGGGTTATTTGCCACCTGCCCAATTCCGGGTTGTTGGGTGAACGGCTGTGCCAAGTACTATGGAGGGAATGGGAATAGTAATGCCAATTTGTAACACTGTGTTTGTTCATTTGGGGGGGAGGGGGGTTTATCGACTGTAGTGCTTATGTACTTGAAAAATCCAATAAAACGTTAAAAAAATAATAATAATTACATTTGAAACAAAAACAAATAAAAGATAAAAAATAAAGAATTGAAAAGTAGATTGGAGGAAGGCGAAAAGCATGACCTATCATGAGACCAACATTTATAGATCACTGTTTCAAGAGAAATTGAGATAGATACCTGAAGGGTAATATAGGGGACTGCAGTACCTACCACCTGATTAATCGTCAGAAAACTATATATCGGGGTTATATGCACGGGGATGTGAATTTCAAGTACTGACGCCCAGTTATATCCATTATTAACACAATAATATTTGCACTGGGATCTGAACTTTGACCAGCCTCCACGCACCTGCTGGGTCCATCAAATTACCTTAGACTGCACCTCCACCACCTGTTAATAATGAACTCCAAGGTAATTGACAGGAAATACTATTGAACAATTAAACAAAGTAATTCAGGCTATAAACCCCACATACCATCCTAATATCCTAGGGTGTGATCTGAAATAGTTTTAGCTTGAACATTGGAGCTGGTGGGAGTTGGTGGTGTTGGAAATAAACCAAAATCCAGCATTCAAATTGGTGAGATGAAAGTGGAATGGTGTGTCTGTGGATGAGTGTTAATAAACATGATTGCATCAAAATAAAGGTGTCTGGTAACAAATAAGGACAACAATTGCTACTCAATTTACCATCTCTAACTGCAGCATCACTCTTCGTATCACACTCAGCAGAGAGCCATTATTTATCTTCTGGATGCAGAGGAGTCACATGCATCAGACGTCATTGGTGTACCGGTGAATTGGACAGAGTAAAAAGGTGGAAGCAGGATGCATTTGTGGAATTGATCGACAGAGATTGCAATGTAGGAAGATGAGTGACCCAGTGGCAAATGGAGAACAAGGATTTGAACTGAAAAGTAGTGGAGGTAAGCGAGTGAGATGGAATGCATGCATAGGCCCTGAGACTCTTCGAAGCTGTGAGACAAATAATTCGAACCTATGAAGTAGGAGCAAAAATAAGAGTATCACAAACATCATGTACATGGCAGTGTAAAAAATAAGTGCGTTTAAAGTTTTCCAAAGTTGCCACCTTTTTATGAAAAGTAACAGGTGTATCACAATTCATACATGTAAGATAATGTGAACCTCGCGGAAATAACCTCAACTATTTCTCTTGCCTCAAAAATAGAATATCTCAGCCTTTCCAACTCACTTTGTAAAATGTTCATGGTGTTTTCTTGCTCCAAGACCTGACAGTCCTTGAGACACAGATCATCATTTTCTTTGGGTCTTAATGAAAAAACAGAGATAGCAATCAGAGGACCTATAAGGGAAACATGATTAATATGTTATTGTAAATGACAAATCGCAGACTAATAGTGCTATTATGGAAACAAACAAAGCAGTGCTCTGGTATTGGTAAGGTGGTGCTGTTTTTTTTTTGCAAGCATGTGCCTTTCAAATAGAAAGAAAATGCAGCCACTTAAATCTATCGGCCATATGCTTGAGAGAAACACCTCAAAGAAGATAAATTAACCACTGAATAAAATGTTCACAGAACACAATAGGTGCTTATTAGAATAGAGACACAGGTATAGAAACCTTCTTTAGTTTAAATACACGTCAATAGAAAACCTGATTCTTATTGGCACAAAGGAAAGGTATTATTAGCTTGGAATTACTAATTCCTGCAAAAACATAGTTTAAACACACAAACATAACTAAAAAAATAAATAAATACGATGAAGAAATGAAAGGAAAAAGGATTGGCAAGGTAAGCTTTAGCCTACCAGCCCGGGCGCCGCAGTGCACTTCTTTTGCGGAAGATGTGCACTTATAATCAGGAAAAATAGCCTCAACAGTGTCAATGGCTAAAATGGGCAGACCCAATGATGTACACTGGGGTGGGTGGGAGCAAAATGTGAATGACAGATAAACAGAACACACGATGAAGAGGACTATCTAGAAATATATACAAATGTTTGTCTTTTTTTTAAATCAATGAATGTTTATTGAATGATGCTACAAGAAAACTAAAGCTTTCTCTATGCCAGGCCTAACAATGATCTCTTCTGTACTGACTGCAGAAACATGAGGAAGATTTAAAGATGAGTTATAGCTGCAGATGCCGAACCCAATGGTTTTTCCCTACCAGATGGCGATGACTATAAGAAAATGTCACCTGTCCAATTCTCTTCTTCTAATGTAGTGCTTTCATACACAATGCTTGTGGTGCTTTATCTCTAGAATTCCAATAAATGAGATCCGTATTGGCACTCACTCCAGTCCCACCAGTCTTCACTCAATAAACCCTTTCAAACCAGCCTCCTATAATGTTCCCCTCATACATCAATTATCTCCAAACCTTGGCCTTCACACAACATCAATATAACCCTGGCTCTCATGTTCCACCACAGGATAATGAAATCCACAGGCAACAAAATAACAAAAATCACTGACAATTTTAACTCCTACTCTCCCTTCAGTGGACTTTATTTCCAAGATGGAATCCTTCATCCAGCCCAATAATGCTAAGGCACCTACATCCAAGGTGACCAAACCATGATGCCGCCTATATCTTGAGTAACCTCACATAGCAATAGGTGGAGTGAGATGAGAGTAAGAAAGAGTATATTTGAAGAGGTGCATGGTTGCCTTTTTTGTACTAAATATGTCTTGCAGAAAAATAATTAACTCCTATCAGTTGGAACATAAAATCCTACCAATCGGATCATGAAATCTCTGTTTTAAGACTTAAACCCAACTTTACTTTTCCTAGTGTATTAATTAAAGGGCACAGAAGCCATCAATCTGCACTCCGTGGTATATGTGATCATCTGCAGCTCCTCATCAAAGATGCAAGTCAGAAATGGGCCTATACAATGTTCTTTGCCCTGCCTCCAGGGGCAAATGTCTGCAGCGGTCCTGTCCATTTTTAATATGAAATTATGCTGAAGGGCGTGACCAAGACTGTGAACATGGCGGATGCCGTGCTATAGACTTCTAGCGAGCTGAGGTGAGTGAAATAACCACAGAAGTAATTTACAATACAATGAATAACCACAGAAGTAACTTACAAAACAATAAATAGCAAGGGCCAGGCACCGTAACCAACACAAATTACAAAAGGTTTTGCCCTCCACGCCTCTAACCTTACAAAGGTCTACAACTCTTTCTTGGAAGAAGGTGAAATACTCCTCTGAGTGAGAGCAGCAGACAAAACTCTCATCAAAGGGATGGGTAAACTGAGAGAATTGTGCTCCTTATACAGGACATATCCTTGTTGAACACTGATCTCCAGATTTATGCTACATTTCTAGCAAAATGCATGTAAAACTATATCCCCATCTGGATTATTCCAGATCAATCTGGCCTCATGAAACAAAAAAGGAACTTTTGATAATATCGGTTAGGTTCTGCACTTGGTGGAAAACAATTGAATCGAAGACAACTGCCCATGATAGTATTATCCGCTAATTCAGAAGAAACCTTTAATAGTATGAGCTGGTCATTCCTGTGCTATAATTTTAGCAAATTGGGATTGGGCTTGAATATGCAGAAAGATATTTGGGCAATCCTTTCAATGTCCTTCACTAGATTGTTGATAAATGGAAAACGCTTTAATCCTTTCTTATTGGAGAAGGGGATAAGGCAGGGATGTATGTCCCTATAGCTTCTGTTTGCACTGACAGTGGCAACTCTTCCCTTAAAAATAAGAATTAGTAGTGAAGCTTAGAGTAAGTTTGGAAAGATGATGCACACGATTAATTTATTTGCAGACACTGTATTGTTCACCCAAACCCACCTAAATCTCTCACAGGAGCCCTGGACATCTGGTAGGACAATATTGATATACAAAGTTATAAACAGAACTTTGACAAATCTGAATTACTGGGCACTGAAACGGACATTCAGACAAAAGACAAATTGACCGCAATCTCTCCATTCCAAAGGAACAAAAATAAAATAAAATATTTGGGAGTTTATATACCTATCACACATTACAATGATTATGCAAGGCTAATTACAATCCTTTATTAACAGACACCCCATGATGCCTCCTCCATTGGAGGGCACTATTTATATGTTGGCTGCATAGAGTGTCAGCTATGAGAATGAATACCTTGCTTGTTGTCCCTCTTTCAGGCTCCACAAGTGGCCTTTAAAAACAAGCATTTGCAATGCAACGGTCTCGCATTTGTGAGAGTTAGAGCTATTGACCTTGTAAATGACAATGTCTTTTAGCCATATGTTTTTGTTTGGAGTGGATGAATTCGTGTGGTGTGAAGGGGAATTATGTGACTTGAATTGGTATTGTTAGGTGTGGAATTGTGTGGTGTGGAGTGGATTTGTGTAGTGGAATTCAGTGGCATAGTGTGCAGTGGGATCGTGTGGATATTACCTATGTGGTATTGAGCATTCTGGAATTATATGGAATGGGATTGTGAGTCGTGAAGTGTAATTATGTGTAATGTTATTTTGTGTTGTGGTGTGGTATGTCGTGGAGTTTAATTATTTGGTGTGTTGAATTTTGTGGCATGATGTGGAATTCTGTGCTATGGATTGGATATATGTGGTGTGTTGTGTAATTATGTGCAGTTGAATGATGTTGCGTGTAGTGGTACGATGCTATGTTATTTCATGTCAGACTGATTTGCATATAGCCATGTCTGAACTGGGGTGGCAGAGTGGGCTAAAGAATGGTGATGGATTAAACCCAGATCTGTTGACTGGGTGTGAGTGTTTGATTGGTTCAGATGCTCCGTCCATCACCACCCCCTTTTATACTACTTTGTTTGCCATAAGTTGGCAGGGTATGCTCAAACGTGAGTCCCTTGCTCACTTTGCCACTGGATTCAAGCAATTCGGGATGATGACTGCTGAAATGCCAGAGAGCGGTCCTCGGAAGCTTGTTTCCGGTCCAGGGAAGGCATGGCTTGGCAGTTCGGGCTGGACTGTTCCCATGAGGCACAGGGTCAGACTGATTTGCATATGGCCATGTCTGAACTGGGGTGGCAGAGTGGGCTAAAGAACGGTGATGGATTAAACCCAGATCTGTTGACTGGGTTTGAGTGTTTGATTGGTTCAGATGCACCGTCCATCACCACCTCCTTTTGTACCACCTTATTTCATGCTATAACCACACTTTAGGTTAGGTGATGTCTCACAATGGGGAAACATCCTTTACAACGCAACTTTTACCACGCAGTGCCTTTACGACGCAACTTTTACAACGCAAACCATTACAACGCATTGCGCTGGGGGGCGCTCTAGGATAGGGAATAGATTTAATTTACTATCCAACACCTTCCCTACTATCCACGGGGACTGGAGTTGGAATAGTAAATTAAACTATTCACTATCCAGCACCCCAAAGTGCTATGCGTTGTAAAGGCATGCGTTGTAAAACTTCCGATGTAAAAGCATGCGTGGTAAAAGCATGCGTTGTTATGTCATACATCCCTCACAATGTTATTGAAGCCACCCTGTGATATTACCTGGTCACAGTCTCTAAGTTGAGGCCACAGCGGGAATGAACACCTAGGAACAAAACACTGGCAGCTCTGCAGATTAATGCGCTTTTCATGTAACCTACCATTGAGCTTGTCAACGCTGTACACATAACTCTGCTACACAGAGACTCAAACCAGGACAGAGAAAACGTACCTCTTGCGCCTAATAAATACACTCTACCCCTACTTCGGTCTTCAGAGAGTACCATTTAAACGTGAAGTGCTTGTTAGGTAAAGTAATTCCCATGTAACTTTTAAACTAAAAAAGAAACACTCAAATAAACTGGTCCTGTCCGACAGTTATTTGATATGGTGCGTAACAGTGGCGTAGGAGTGCTTCGAACCGCATCGATTTTTCACAGGTAGTGGACACGAGGCACAAGGAAATGTAGTGATCTGTCCAATACCGCACATGTTAGTGAATTGTGTAAGTGTGGAGCAGAGTAAAAAAAAATCACAGAAGGCACTTTGTCACCTCAGAGCCATAAACAGAGGCTCGGCTCCAGGGAGCCTGTGATGAGTCTGGTCTGGTAATGGCGCTATCTGCCCGCGCTGCTGGAGAGGGGACATACCGCGGGATACCCACGACACCGTGCAGTGTTCATCCTAGCGCCGACTGGCGCCGGTGGGCGCTATTCCCTGCTGCCAGCGGGTATTATCCTCACAGCCAGCCTCCCAGGGTGAAGCTTCCGAACCTGTGGGTAGCAGATCTCAGCCAGTGCATAAACCCACCGCGCTGTAGTGTAAATAAATAATAAATAAAGTATGCCAAACCAATGGGGTTCAACCTTATCCTGCCACCCGGACGTTTATGAAGCGGTGGGTCTATGATGATGTGTGTATGAACGTATTTACCAATCGGACAGTCCCTGTCCGGTTCATGCCTTATAAATCGAAATTACATGCATAGAGACACAACTTTACCTACCTTAGAAGAGACAGTTGTAAGTTTACTCTGGCGCTGTCAGCTGCACAGAGCACTCCCGCCATGCCCTCTGGTTGTTCCTGGACGGAGCACGCATGGCTTGATTCTCTACCTGGCCTACATCAATTTGTGCGGGATTGGGGTTAATTAAGCGGCTTCGCAAACCACAATACTGAGTTGGAGTTCTGCGCTCGTCTCTCGTCCAATCAGATTGAGTGATCCCCGCATCTCTCCAGCTGGCGAGGTTAAAGGCTCCTTCTGTAGCCGGTGGAGTCAAAGGCTCTGGTATCAGCGTCTGGAAAATGTAATCTCGGGGCAGATCTGGTCTGCAGGGGATTGCGTTGGTTAACTGTAAAATCTTTTGTTGCAGCGCTTTGAAGTCGTAAGTGTGGTTTGCAGTGCTAAAAACGAATTCTTTCTCTCTCACACACACAAGCACACAGACTCAAGCACACCCACACTGCACGTACAAATTCTTTAGAGGTGTGCAAGCACTATTCTCATGTCAATGTTTCAGGTTTTCTTTTAATGCCCGAATACAAAAATCACGTGAAAGTAGTGAGAATATAAATCGTTTTCAATACACATATTTCGATAAGTTTTCAAAGAAACATGACATGTAGAAATGTGGTCAATGTATGGGAAAGTTTATTTAAGTCAGAATCTTTTATCGCCGTTGGAAGGTAAAGGATACAGTTCTCCAGCCGGCCCTGGCTGCGCGGTTTCCGGAGGCCCAGACAGTCTGACGGGGCTGTGTTGTTTTAAAAATATCAGTGCATGTAACAGCCGTGTTTTCCTGCAAACTGCTGGAATCGCTCAAGGAAATGCAGATAGCGGCAGCTCGGGAGGCAGTAGACGGTGAGAAAGAGACGTGTTACATGGCTCTCCAGAGTGAGCAGGAGGGGGCGCTAGCGAACTCACTTCGGAAGTCGCAGATAGGGGTGGGGATTTGGGAAAGCGGGGGCTTGGGGAGAGGAATTGTGATAATTACGAAGGGCAGCGGTTAGAAAAAAACAGGTACTAGCGTCGCCTCCCTCCATTCAGACAGCAGTGAAAGTGATCGGGAGCGAGGTGCACCGGGGCGGGGCCTATGTGTAGGGCGGGGAGGGCAAACCTCCCGATCCCGCCCAAAAGCGAGAGCAGCGGCAGAAAGTGAAATAAGCTGTGGTGGGGGCAGGAGCGCGACGCCCGGTACGAGACTCCTGGCCCGTTATTGGGAGTGTGCAGTACCGGCAACAGCGTTGGTTGGACTCAGGGCCCGCGAGAGAAGTGCGGCGGGGAGCAGAGACACCTTGCTCGGTGTGTGGCCAGGGAGAGGGCAGCGGTGTGGGGCGTGCTCGCTGGCCAGGGATTCAGAGGCGTGTAGTGAGGCTGCGGTCGGGGAGCCGGATTTGAGCACAGGACACGGCAGCAGCGGAGGGCGAGCTCGCTGTCTACTGAAGTGGTGAGTAGCCAGACATACCCGGTGAGGGGGGCGTCGGGGAAGCCCGGCGTGTGTGAGTGTGTGTGTGCGCGCATTTGTGTATGTATGTAAGCCCCGCGTGTGCCCAGTGACTGAGGGGGTGTTGGGTGGGGGTGTGTGTGTGTGTGTTTGTGTCTCTGTGTGTGTGTGCGCTGAGGCTTACAAGGGAGACAGGAGATGGTGAACGCGCGCGCGACCTGATCCGATTACGGCAGGCGGCGCGTGCATATCTCTTGTCTCCCTTAGCTCCTTGTAAGCAGAACCGCCGACAATAGGCCTCGCAGCGACATCGCTTCGCGATCGTCGCAGGTGCGAGACCTAAAAAGGAATGCTATTGCAGCAATCAGCATGCAGCTCTTTTAGTAGTAGTAGTAAGAAGTCTAGATTTTGTCAAGGAAATTGTTGCAATCTGCTAGGGGATGTGGGAGCCCAGGAATGTCCAATATTGAAAATGATCTTCTAGCTGAGAGTAGCACTGGAAAGGTCCACATGTGAATCCGAATTACTCTTGCTGCATATCCAATTATTATTAATGGGGAGTCTACGTCGGGATCTCTTGCAATTACCTAGAAACAGCAGACATAGCACGCCCTGTATCTCACATATGAGATAGGATCCTTCTGCACGGTTACCCCCACTTTTTGCTGGTGTCATAACTGTTTTCTGACTAGTCTGACTGGGATACTGCTAATTAAGGCCCCAGTCACTGATCTTCCTCCCTAAATTTGCGATGGTGTGTAATTGGTACATTCCTATTTGACTACCGGGGCATGCTCCTAAGTCCCTAGTATATGGTACTGAGGAACCTAGGGCATGGGTACCCCAGCGCTTCCCTGTGAGCTGCAGCATGTATTATGCCACCCACGTGGGACCCTCCACGACTACGACTACAGCGCTGCCATTGCAGCCTGTGTGAGTTGGTGCGTGCACCTCTCTCAAAATATATGTTTCCTTATATCTAATGTCACTGCACTTGGTACCTATAAGTCACCCCTCTAGCTGGCCTTTCATTCCCAAAGGCAGGGTGCTGGGTTATGACTATGAGGTTGGCCCTGCATGAGCAGACCACCCCTACAAACCCTGGAGTCCATTCTCCAAGCTTTGTAAGTGAATCAGCCATTATGATAGAGAGAAGCCATGCACCATTACGCAATGAGCATCTGTAAGCTGACTGGAATGAACCTGGGCATGTTTGGTGTCAAACATGTTGGAATGATACCGCAACACAGTATCCAGTGTTGGAGGTATGATTCTATCCACTGTAGGGCCCCTCCATGCTCCTGGGACTGATCTTACACAGCCTGACAGCAACCTTGGGCTACTGCCGACCCCAGACACAATTCTGCCCTCCTGCTGCTGGGCCAAGCCAGAGCAGGGGAACGTGGGGCAATAGGTTTCCTGCCACAGGGAGGTATCAGCACCGCCCAGGCAGGATTTAGTGCATTAGGCCGGGGTGGGGGCACTAGCCAGTGCCATATAGTCTGCTGGAAGGGCACATTTGGTGCCTCCCGTGCATACTTCAGTTCAAACCAGATCAGGGAGCCGGTGGCTTCCCGCTCTGGCACGCAACTGGACAGTGGACATGGGAGTATCCTCCCCACTGTCTAACCGCTCCTCTGTGAGGGATCCCTGAATCGTCCCAACCCTCATCTTAGGGTACTTAAGGGCTCACTTCTACTTCGACGGTCTGGGTACACTGGACTCTGCTGAACTTCGGCCTGGACACCGAAACCACACCTGGGAAGATCCCTGCTGCTCTGGCGTTTGCGTCCTGAAAGCTCACTCCAACGTCCGGGTAGCTTGGGCAGAGTTACTGACTCAGTGGAATCGTTTTTGAAACTCCTCATTTATTCTTTTTACCTGCATCCTTGAACTCGAGGGGCCTTCATCTTCCGTGCCTCATGATCCCCCCGGAGTGGCACAGACTCTGTCCCCTCTGCTTTCGGGTACCCTTCGACTCGAACTCACTTCTGGGCTCCAACGACTCTTTCATCCACCTGTGGTAAGACTGCAACGCGACGTACCCTCTGATCAGTATTTGAGTACACTGCCGTATCACCTATTTGCACACTACCATTGTGGGCTTCCTATACTCTGTCCTGGGTCCCTGACTCTCCTACATCTCTTGGGTCCAGTCTCGACTTAGGTGGTGGTTTGCATACCCTATCTTGACATATGGTCTGGTCTTCCCTGGGGGACCATTGTGTTTTGGTGTTACTGACTGTTCTATGTCCAAAGTATTTTGTGCATAGTGTATATCTTCAGGTAGGAGATACAGTAAAGTGTGTGAGTGAGTGATTGTAATAAATATCTATTTTTACAGGTACACTGTGTGGTTCTTTTTCATTTAGCCTATACTAAAAGATTCGAAACTGGTAAACCGAGCTGCTTTGCACTCCTCCTAGATTAAGCCTGAATGCTGCTCTCCACAGCTACGACTTAGAGAGCTTTCCATGGTTATCTAAACCACTAAAATCACCGTAAGGGTCACCTGGATTAGTGCATGGTGATACACTTACATATGTGGACACCATATACTAACCCAGCTTCTCACAGATGCTATATGAAAAACCCCAAGGATCATCTATTCCTTTTCCCTTTACACCAGAATTCAGAGCGATTCTGTCAGATGATGAAGTCATGAGCTAGTGGGTGAGGGAATGTCATACAATGGAAGATTGAATTTAAGAAAAATTAAACCTTGACACATGCTAAAGAGATTTTGCCATTGAAAAGAGAAATGTTGCAGTATTTTTTACAAGTGAGACATTGGCTGAACAAGAGAACTGTCTGCATTTGAACAGCTCTTTAAATTTTGACACTTTAAAGAGAAGAGAAGAGAAGAGGAAGAGGTGTGGCGCAGCGGCCAGAGTGCCTGACTCCGGACCACAGGGTTCACGGTTCAATCCCTGGCTCCGGCGGCAGGTTAGCCTAGCATCATGTGACTCTGGGCAATAGCTTGCTTAATCCTCCCGACGGCCCCCAGCGCCAGGACACCTCTCCGGAGATAGCTGTGCGCTTTACAAATGCTGGTATTTTTGGTAATACACAACAAAAGGTATTTTTTTTTATATTTGTGCAGCTGTGGAGGAGGGGGAATAGCACACCTAAATGCAATTAAATGGGAAAGACTACTGTGAATGGATATATTTACAGATCTGAGGCAAGAACTGTGGAGTGATTTTGTGAGGCCGGCAAGTAGGTTCAGAATCATGAAAAGATATATATAAAATAACGTTTGTAGGAAATCCAGCTTTTTTGCATTGTCACCTTGGATTTTCCACCATTTGCTGTAGCGTATGTTTTTACTTGCTTTATAATGCTGCACTTTCCTATGTTAACAAATAGTAAAGTGCCTGTGTTGCCCCTTTAACCATGGCTAAATTGGCTATTTCTAATTGATATATTTATCTTACCCATAGGTCTCTAGTACATAGTGTTCAAAGTGCACCCATTTAGTGAACTGAAGTACCTACTGTGCCACCCACTACAGTGGCAAAGCAAACATGGCTTCATGCCTACCCTGTTTAGTACAACAGTGTAAACTCTACAGTATGACCTGTCAAAATAACACTTCCTTTTAAATATTATTAAGTCAGTCTTATATAAACCTTGTAGACCACAAAGTAGGGTGCATGTAGTGGGGCATGTAGAAAACTAATATTACCATGTTCTTGTGCATGGTCTTCGTGTCATCTCCCCCAGCGTCAGTTCTCCTGTCCGCTGCTTGTTGATAGACCCTAATTTTCTTACCAGACTTCTGTATCTGGATTTGTTGTAGGTACAATGCCTGCTTCAAACTGGACTCTAGAGTTAGGATTCCCATAGTGCACTTCCCACACAACCCCAGCTCACTGTCACAGTTTAGTGTGGCCGAAGACTTTTGCATTCTTGAAAATGCCTTAACAATTTGGACCTATGTATACTAAGGCAAAAAGGAACCACTACAAAAGTAGGTTGCTTAAGGCCAAGGAACGTTTACCCCATTGGTTAGGGAGGGGTTACGAGTCACCCCACCCACTAGCTAGTGCCATAAATAAATATGGCATTCCCATGCATCCTCTTCAGAATACTTTCTGGACCTGCTGTCTGTGACTTGAGATGAGTCTGAAGGACTGAACTTTGTCTCTCTTGTACCCAGGTAAAGATGAGGATTCCAAGGATCAGTTGGCTGGCCTTTTATATAGCTACAGGAAGCTGCGAGAGACCTTTTCCTGGAAACACCCAGCTGACCAGCAACAACTGGGCCTGGACTGGGATCTGCAGTCAACCACTGCCTGACACCTTCTGAGTCTCTGGATGCCTTCCCTGGGGTCATGTGGCCTTAGAAGTGTACTCTTGTGGTTGATTGGGTTTTGAAAGTCTAAGCCAGAAGGTAAAATCTCTGAACAGGATTAACCTGATTGGTGTATCCAACCCATGCTGCATTATGTCCGCATTAAATTGTACCTAGGTCTCCGTCTACCATGACCACTGACTATCATTGCCACTTTGTTCTTTTACAATGCTGTTTTCCCTTAAATCTTTAAAAACTCATGTTTTCAGATTCCCTTTTGTATTTCTGTAATTTCAGTGTCATTTTGTTTATTACATTTTACTCCATTTTACTAATATGGTGTGTGATTTTTATTCTTGGTCATTTTAATTTTATTACTGTTTTGGTACTGCATAAATACTTTACACACTGTCCTAAGTTAAGCCTGTCTGCTCTGTGCCATACCTAACAGGGGGTTGAGCTCAGATGTAATCACTTTGACGATTTACCCTGAAAAGTGTTGTGATTATTCCTTGAGGTGGGTATTCACCCACCCCAAATAATATTCCACTATCTTAAAATGTTTAACTGGCAGCTCACTCCTAAAAAACTGAAACACATGGAGACAAATTAAACTGGTCGAAGTTCGAGACAGTGTGGGGAGAGTGACGGATTTACATGTGCAATTTTCATATCTGTGATTTCATGTGTTCTGAAAAGAGATATTGCACCATATTAGGAAGACTTTGGGCTATCTCTCTAAAGCCAACCCAGCTATTGTATTCTTAAGAATGGGACCTATCAATATGGGAAATGTAAGAAACAATGACGGTCATTAAAAACTACTTATAATATTGGCTAGTAAACAACCCACAGCTGTCAAATGAAAGAAGGCAATCCCTCCCTATCATAACTGAATGGTCCAAATGCCTTTGGTCAATCGTAGCGATGGAAATGTTGACACAACTTATGAGACGAAATGGACAATTTTGCAATGATTGGGAAACCATTACTAGATCACTTATATCATGATTCACTGTTAATGTCATGTCCTAAATTGCTGATGGCACAATGCCATGTTGAGACACATAATAAGAAGAGCTAGACTCTAATGCTTGCTACTAGGGCTGGTACCATTCCATGAAATGTAGCTATATCTTAGGAAATTCTGCTTCCCTTCTTTTGCATGCCTCCTGAATGCACTGTCACAGTCATGTAGACCTGGTCTGATGACGTGCTTGTTCTTTGCACATTATCTATTCATGCATTATTTTAATTTCTGTATGTGTGAGTAATGTACTTGTGCATTATTTATAGAAAGCTGCATCTTTTCCCAAAGATGCAGTTTTCTGCAGCTGAGGCGAGGCAGCCGTACTTTCAGCGCTCAATTGGCGGACCACTTTTCGACACCAGTACTAAATACAGTAAGCATGTATCTATGCATGCTCCAACTTTTGATTTATAAGCGCAGGGGGAGGAAGTGATGAGGCTGAATTTAGCTTCTTACTCGGCCAGCATATTATTCGAAGACTGAAGTTAGCTTCTTATTCGGCTGGCATCTTATTCGCTGGTTGAAGTTAGCATCTTATTCTGCCAGCATCCTATCCGACCAGGATTTTATTTGCAGGCAACATTTTATATAAAATACAATCTTAAATAATTCAGCTAACTCCATTTTTTTGAACTCTGCATTGCCATAAAGTGAATATGTTGTTTTTCAAATACACCACATACCCCTATGGAGGAAGTGCTTATTTGTGTCCCCAAGCTGTGCCAGGAACATTATGTGTAAGCAGCGAATGTAATTGAAATGGCACTAAGCTATAACCGTTTATCACTTTTATACGCAAACCTCCTGAAATTAGAGCGTAAGACACAGCACAGTGCAAGTTTGATTTCCGGAGGTTTTCAATATCCTGAAGTTTAGAATTTTCTGAAACAGCGTTGTGCAAACTGTGATTTCAACGCTTTTGTTTTGAACTGAACTTATGATTTTTACACTCTTATGTCAATCTCCACATTTAAATGGGTCATTTCACCACTTTTCTACTGGCAGTGTGGTATGGTAAGAATATGAGGAAAAGATACGATGTTCCAACCGATTTTTTTCTCATATTTTCAGCATGTGTACTGCACCTCAAGTCAGTACAAATGATGTAGAGAGCAGGTTTGGGAACAGAGCTTCAGCTGGAGGCTAATGCAATTCATCCACAAGTGGCTTCAGGCAGGGAAAAAGTAACTTTCTACATTGTATCTTTTCCTTGATATTGATAAAAAATTCTGACTTTACCAGTGAAGTAGGCTTTAAATAAACATTACATAGGGTCAATGTGTAGAATTTCTCGCTGTTTCCTACCTGTAGAAAGCATTCTTAAATATAATATTACATCCCACTGTTTTGCTATGGAGCCGCCAGCCTTGCTACAGTGAAAATAACCTTAGGGGGCTTTTTTACTGTAAGGTCACATGTAACATTAAATTTCTACTTGTCCTACTTTTAAATGCTGTGCTTTGCTTTTAAATGATTATATGCTATAAGGCCTACTTAGAGGTGACTTATCAATATTTGAAAGGAAGGTTTAGACCTCTCAAAAGCTGATATTTTGACTGGTCGAAGTACAGTTTTTAAACTGCCTGAATCAGGCTAAGATGGGAGCCTGAAGCTATGTTTACAATGTCACTGTAGTGGATGGCATAATAGGTGATGCAGTCCACTAGTGATATTTAACTTACAGGCCTTGGGTAGACGTTATACCATATAATAGGTCTTTATAGGTAAGTTAAATATGGCAGTTAGGAGTATAACACATTTTGATATGTTTTAGGTGACAGGGCACATGCACTAGGATCTGTTTAGCAGGGGTCCTGTGCTAAGTATAACAGTAGCATCAGCCCACAAAAACAAATGGGGTGACCTCGTAAAAAGAGCCATTTCCCTACAAGCATAAGGAAATGTTCTGTCCAATGTCTCAAAAAGGCCTTGCTTAATGACTCTTGTTCTTTGAACCTGGATGCTATGGTTGAGCATATTAAATTCTGAGGTGTGGGGAAGAGGACTGTTTATTGGAACCTCTGCTCTAAGATGATGTTGTGCAGCACAATGGCACTGATAAACCATGTGTGGCTTTATTTGTAGAATCTGTGCAGACCATCTGGTTACGAGGTCTATGCTCCTGGAAGATGGGTTGATTTTATTTGAAATTTCCGTGACAGTAGCCATTGCCAAGATGATTGTGCCTCCGAGGCACTTGTCCTGGGTCCGTGCCCTTACTCCTCTTTAGGTAATACAGTGTGGTGTGTCTGGACCAGAACTGTAACTGTGATCACACATGACACTTAAGTCTTGAGAGTCAAATGGACTTCTATGAGCTTCAGGAAAATTATGTGATGCAGCTTCTCCTTCAACAACCACAGGCCATGCATAGTCACTATATATACATGGAAACTTAATCCCATTAATGAATCATCTTTAACAGTCTTCTGTGATGGAAAGTCCCAATGACATGGAGGTCCTATCAGCAGAGTGTACCTTTGGCACTAATAGACCTTTTGCTTCCCTGCCAATAAAGGAGATGATTATAATGGCAGCAGCCCTCCCACCACATCAATTGGTCTTCCAAGCATAGTTGTAGGAGCTTCCTATGGATTCTGGCATTCGGACAATCGAAATGCATGATATACAAGATCCAGCCACGGATGATATTTGGCATGCTAACGATAAATGGCTGGCGTATTAATGACACTTTGTCCTTTTGGTTTGTAACTACTGTTGCAGCCATGTCTGACAAGAAGACATGAACTGTTCAAATTATGCATTTCACAAAGTTGACTCGAATGCCCAGCCAATGCAATAGTGTTAAGGTCATGTGGAAACCCTTGCATTGAAATACAAAAATGCTCTGCTTGCACATATGAGCAGATACTTTTGCCATCCATCGTTTCAGGAGGTCACGTCATTAATTATTGTTGATCAAGACATTCATGTGAGCGGATAAATCTCGATGCAATATTTTGAGGGCAAAGTTTAACTGAATTACTGTGGAGGAATGGTTTTCAACTGGTCGTAAGCAGTGTACTGTGGCTGGCATCTTCTTCTGCATAACCCATGGTAAGGGAATGCCAAAAGGAACAAGGAAATTAATCAATCACTCAACTGTAATATGGGATTTGATGGTGGTAGCTGAAACAAGGTCTAGTATTTTGCCTTAACAGTATGTAGGCAGTTGTGAGAGTAAGGGGAGATTGTGGAGGTGGACTGAGTTGTCAAGAGCAGGGAAAGGTTTGAACTTATAGTTACCCCTGTCAATACTGAAATCGCTAGCAAGATGATTATGGTGAATAACTCAAAGCTGGACGTCGCACACTTGATTAAGTAATTTCCATTTAGCTTTGAGCTTGATTCGTGATTGATTGTGTGATGAAGAATAATGTTAGAGGGCATGAAGTGAAGAAAACTTTGAGGCATTAAAAAGAGTTGTAGTTCTTGACTGGTATAGCATTGGAACCCCACTACATGTTTGTTGCCTGTGGTTGATTGCAGTTATGGGCCTAGTACCATAGGGGAAGGAAGACATCTCTATCTGAAGTAAATGCTGCCTAATTAAAACTTAGGTAAATGACATTCTTGACCGTTTTTGGATTTCCAATAAATCCCCAATAGTAGATCTGTCATAGATCCAAGTTACAAGGAGGCCTGTTAGGGCCAAAGTAGAGAGAATGTCAGGAAGGTGCATGGAGGCTTAGCCTCTTCATTGTTGAGGTCTCGTCGTGAAACTCGTGCATGTGTATAATTTGTAACTCCTTAATCTGAAGGTCTTCAACAGGCATCAAGACGAAAAGCATGTGAATCGTTCTTTAACTGATTTCGTCATTGACCAAGATCTGCTACCCCCCTGTCAGTCAGGTTTTAGGTTAGGTTTCTCGACAGAGACGACCCTTCTAGGTGTTACAGAAAATATTCGTCTCATGCTGGACAAAGGCAAAACGGTGGCACTGGTACTTTTGGACTTGCGTGCCGCATTTGATACGGTATCACATACTGTGTTAATGCGGACACTACATTCATTAGGTATCAGAGGCCCGCTTTAAATTGGCTTAAATCTCTGTTAAAGGACCGAACTTTTCAAGTCTTTTCCCGCTCAGCCTGCTCGGATATCCAAGTCTTCAAGCATGGAGTGCCACAGGGCTCTATATTAAGTCCGTTATTATTTAACCTATATATGAGCCCAATAGCCAAGGTGGTGGAAGAAACCGGTTTAAAAATGTACTCTTATGCTGACGACTCAGCTGCTTTTTTCACTTTCCTCAGGAAATAATGACAACCCTTCAACACTCAAATGTGGGCTGATGAAAATTGCAGGATGGATGCACGAACATTTTCTCAAACTAAACGGTGAGAAAACCGAAGTGATGGTCTTGGGAAAGAACAAGGAACTATGGGGTCCACAAAATTGGCCACCAGAAATGGGCCTGCTTCCGGTTCCAGTGATACAGGCACGCAATTTGGGCATCATTATTGATGATTCTCTGACTATGCATCAACAAGCAGTTAAAACGTCTGCTACATGTTTTGCCATTTTAAAATGGCTAAAGAAGATCTGCTGGATGCTGCCAGAATCGACCAAGAAGACTGTAATCAATGCCTTGATTACTTCAAGGCTTGACTATGGAAATGTATTATATCTGGGGGCAAAGAAAGCCACGATTCTTAGACTACAGACAGTCCAAAATGCAGCAATTAGGCTCTTATGTAAAATCCCCAGTACTACTCCTACTTCTAAGTACATCCGAGATCTTCATTGGCTAAAAATTGAAAATCGAATTAAATTTAAATCACTTTGCTTTATGCACAAAATTGCCACAAAAAAAGCCCCCAAATATCTCCAAGCTTTGGTACACCCATACTGCCCCTCTCGTGCTCTGCGATCTGCCACAGTGAAGAATTTTGTGATTCCCAAAGTCAGATTGTCACGCATGGGTGGAAAATCCTTCTCCTTCTTGGGACCCACATTGTGGAATTCTATGCCTATCATAGCTAAAAATGAGACCAATTACATGAGCTTTAGGAAAGCCTTAAAGACCTGGCTCTTTAACATCTAAGCAGTACTTATACTGTAGCATCAAAGTACCATCTCATGAATGCGCCGGGAAACCCTTTGTGGGTAGCTGTTTGCGCTCTATAAATGTAAAAATAATAATAATAATAATAATAAAGACGGTGAGGGATCTTTTCGGGTGCCTCACATACTTTCCACTCTTTTTACACTGCTAGCTGCTCTACACTTCTAGCTCCCATCTACTTTTGAGACCAACATCACTTATGTTTTCTGCAATTGATGTACCATACTATACATTCGAATAAATACATTTATAGCAGGCTTGGCAGTCTTTCAACTGCATTACTGCGCTGTACTGGTTTCTTACCAACCACACCATTACAATGTATTGTATATACAGCTAACTGGCCATGCATAAAACTGCAGTGCCCACAATGAGTGATCCGATTTCAGTTCTAATTTAAGGCTGAAGATTACACTCTAAATACACCGAGCAAACACATTTATATCACAGCAGAGACACCTTGATCTTATACCTTTTTCAAGCCATATGAATAACATGAATAGAATTAATCAAAAGAACATGAATGAGGAAGTTTCGAAATGTATATATTTTACGCCATGAAAAAAATGCACATAATGTAACCTCACCCAGGGAACGCAAGGCTTGGTTGATTTCTTTCATCACATTGTTGTAAAGTTCCTTCTGCCAGTGGTGTAAAAGCGTCCACTCCTCTTCAGAGAAACGTGCGGCAACATCCCAAAATGTAAGTGGTACCTAAAACAGAAAAAAATATAATTTTAGATATAGAAACCTCAGTCAAATGTACGTAGACTAAATATTCATACAAAGTGGGATGTTGTTTTAATTCAGCTTTAGAATCACCTAGGTCCCACTACCTTTTTCTGAAATTAATGTTCAAAAGCAGGGTTGGAAAAACGTTACACATCTTATGTGACTTTAACACACATCTAACTTATCCATATATCCCAGCAGTGAAAGGGTCATTCATGGATTATTATTTCAAAGTATTTGTCGCTGACTTTATCTTGCTGGAGTTGGAGTCGACTATAATATATGCAGGAATTACATTACATTACATTACATCAGTCCAAAAACAGTATATTCTGCATTTTAGATATTTTTTTGTATTCCTCATTCAAATCTTCAGTGTTTTACTGTTGAAATGTAAAGCCACCTCTTAAAAGAATAAACTACAAATAACAGTCAACCGAACACCCATAATTCAAAGGGGGTGACATTAAAACACGGCCATCACTCGCCTCGGCTGCATACTTCTGCGACATTTCTTCCCTAGTCTTCATTGCTATTCGGCAAATGTCAGTTGAGTGTTTTGAGAAGAGAGCAGTGGAAACACAGCAAAACCGAGCCCCCAAAACTTCCGTTTGCGTGAACAGTCCACTGCAATACTGGGATAAGCACACAGTTGCACTTCCACGACAATGGTACTTGTGAAAGGGGTGCTCAGTGTGCAACTTCGTCTGGGATTTGACTCGGAAAACACAAGGGATGCAATAAAATACGAGACAGTACTTTTTAAAGCATGCTCACTGTGAAGATATAGAGTCTGCGCATGCGCACTGCTGAAATACTGCTCTATGTACATGCTCAGTGTTAGTTAACAGTTCGGTCCCTGTGTAGTAGTAATGGACGCACCCTTCACGGGCAAATTTGCTTCAGGCGAAGTTTGATGGTCGCTGTCTGCAAATTAAGAATCAGCTTTAAGAACTAGTACGATCGTCAAGTGTATTGTCCTTGTCCTCCTCGTGCAGCCCTTAATGTCATTCTACAAAGTTTTAGCTCTCAAAGCAAGCATAAATGAGCCACCTCAGGTTTTCCAGGTCTTTGCGAGAAGAGCTCATCCACTCCAGGAAGGTAATTGGAATTCTAGAACATGTATTTTTTTTAATAAAGCGGTTAAACAAGACTACGAAACTCAGAAGTCACCAAAAAGCTGGACTGGATGAACTACTTACGCACAGAGACGGGTAACTTCAGAGCTCTGTTGTTTTCAAAAAGACATCTTTCAAATGCTCAAGCTATTAATTAATTAATTAATTAATTTCCTAAACTGCTAACCTACCAGCGCCAAGACACCCACCAGGGGCGGCCTTAGGTATGTTCAAGCTGTGCACCTGCACAGGGCCGCCAAACTCCAGGGGCTGCCACGCCAATATATATCCTTAATATAATAATCCTCTGAGGATGGATACATATTTGCGTGGCGGCCCCTGGCAGGGATTTGGCGGCCTCCAGCTCTGTTCCACTTCCAAACACCCTGACCCCGCCTCTTCACTGGCCTCCGCGCCTGCATTCCTCCTGGTTCCTGATTGGCTTCTTTTTTTCCCTACCCACTGCTGGCCACGTTGTGTCACAATACCCTCCTCCTCCTAAATTTTATCGTTTTGAGACGAATTCGGAAGGGTAGGAGCAGCCGCAGGTACTGGTCATCTAACGCCTTTTCTGGACGTATTATTAAAACACCTTTCTGAGCTCTGGGTGGCTCCGCCCCGCCCAGACCCCCTCTTCCGGGGCCCCCTACCTATGCTCCCTGCCGAGGGCCGCCATGAGCCTAGAGCCGCCCCTGCACCCACAGGTATTTGTGCGCTTTTTTAAATTTGCGAACGTACATAACATAAACTTGCTGCTAGAACTCAGGGAAATCGTGTCATGAACGGATTGATACTAATGGTAGCAGCACATCATCTTCAAAAATCTCTCATCATAATGTGTTTTCCAGAGAAAAATGCGTGCCATTTGTTTACATTTTAAGATTGGGTAAAGGCCCGGCCATGGTACTTAAATAGAAGTATTTACCGTTCAAAGTATGTACTGATAAGGGGGAAAGCTAACACCTTTAGATGATTTTTCTAATGTATGTACCGGTTGATTAAAAAACAATCATGCCGGTAAAAAGTGGTCAGGTGAAAACCCTACCTGACCAGTCCACTGTGTTTTGGGTACAAGGTACGCCCCGAAGCTCATGTCACTATTATGGCTCTCACCTTTCCCAGAGAAAAGATCCAGCCATTTGTCCACGTTTTAAGATCCTGCAAAGACCCGGACATGATACTTAGAGTTTATATAAAACCTGTTTTCATTTTTAGCATGCTCTGTCTGACCTTCTTTACTTTAATAATCAGTCCGGGATCATTAAGTCAGCTATAAAACACATATTAAAGTGCTTTCTTCTTATATTTCATGTATGTACTGATGATGGTAAAAGAAAAACTGCTTTAGGTAAGTAGGTTTTGTACTGACTGGGACAATGAAATACTGGTCATGCCAGTAAAATACAGCCAGGTGGCAACACTAAGCACTGTGTAGGATGAGCTTTCAAGTTTCTTAGATCTGCCCAGGGAGTAGCTCATCCTATCCGGTGTTTAACATTGCGTTCTGGAACTTAAAGTCCTGTTTACCCAAATATAGGAACAAGACTACAAGTTCTAGAATTGCTCTGGCTCTTTGGCCCTTATCTTCCCCTTTCAGGTCCTTTTAGAGCTTTCTGGTTTTTGTTTTTCTGGTCCTGGTACTCTTGGTCCTCCTGGTTCTATTGGTCATAGTTTCTGTTCTTGGTTCTCTCCCCCCACCCCCCCACTCCCCTCCAGAAATTTCATGTGAGACGGGTACCACCTCCAGACCTGTCACTCAATTGTTATTTTTTTAGTGGCTTATGGATTTGTATGCAGGGGCAGTAATAGAGGTAAAGGTGCTGTGATGTTGCAGGTTACTGTTTGTATCCCCTGCCTCAGAAACGGTTCAGCCTAAGGTCATGCAACCAGAAGTTTTAAATAAACGGGTGGGAACATTTATCGGCAGTTCCACACAAGTGAATGATAAAAGTGTGTGCATGGTCCTTCTTCCGGCAGCCCTCTGTCCCTGCGCACAACGTTCCAGCGTGGCCTACCCTGGGACATAACCCCTGGCGACGAGGAATGGTACTCCCTGTGTCCTCCTCACCTGCCTGCATATGCGGCTCATGGGCTCTGCGCATACCCTGGCACTCCGCCGTTCTAGCACCCGCGGTGTGCGTTGATGCCCGGCCACACAGCCATTCCTACAGTACTGTTGACCGCCAGCTCCATTGAGCAGCTTTTGCCTCTACAGTGCACCCACCCCAGAAGGGGTAGGAGGCCTCTCTTCTACACTGACAAGAGGAAATAACGGCTCTAAAGCAGAGACCTGCAGCAGAGAAATGCCCTGCCCCCCGATTTTGTACTCCACCAGCCTCACCAAAGCACCTGCTACATCAGCCCCGTGGACAAAAGCTTTAGGCGCAAGGCTACCCTGCACCCCCTGATTCCAACAAGCGGTCATGTCAGCCACGCCACCACTACATCACATGAGCGAGATGGCCCACCGAGTTGTCTGGTAGCCACGCAAGATGGCTCTCGCTGCTCTACCCGCCCCCTCCCAAGTGAAGAGTTGGGCAAGGGTTACTACTGTGGCCTGTACCATTTTTGAGCATGCCTTTGCCTGCTCTCTGCAAGACATCATCCACGTGCACCTACTGGCCGCAACAAGGTGGCGTTGATTTCGACTATAGAACCCTTCATCGTCTCCAGTATCCCCTCATCTCAAACTTCGAACAGTGGCGTAACGAAACTTGAGGGGGCCCCCCTGCAAAGTACATGGAGGGGGCCCCTCCCATTCTCTGTGCCAGTCAAGAGCTCTGAGGCCCGCGGCCCTCCATACTGCAGGGGATGCGGGGCTGTTGTTACGACACTGTCACCAATACAGCCCATATAAGTAACACTGGATGGTGGAGTTAAAGGTTGGTCTTAGTCTGTCAGCAGGCTATCATAGGTGGTGGTCCATTCATTACAGAGTCCCTGCCATCAGTACCCGGAGAAGTTTGCCCAATTTTAGGTGGGTTTCCTGATGCAGACTACTGTCATGATATACAACATCGGGCCCACTCATCATTCAGTTTAGACAAAAATGCATCCACTGCTCGGTCTCTTTCACAACTCCTTCCTCCCTCTTGCTTTCTATCTCTTCCATTCCATTATTTCTGAGCATCCTATCTTTTCTTCATTCACATCCCAGCCTTTTTCTTTTTATTTTCTGTCATGTTTATCTCCAACTTTTTCTCTCCCATCACGTCAAAATCATGCCACTATGCTTTTCCTATCTCCTGTCAGGTATTTCTCTCCCTTTCTCTGCTCTTTTATGCTCTCTGCTTTGTATTTCCTTCGTCCATTTTCACACCCTCTCCATTCCCTACTTCTTTTTTCTCTTTTCCTCTTTTATACCCCACCCTCTCTTCCTTATCAGCTTTCCAGCTGACCTTGCCCTTATGGCACCTCTTGATTTCTTTCCTGCATACTTTCTCACTGTGTCCCTTGATTGGCGATTCCAGTGCATTTTTATCTATCTCTATGCTCTTCATCAATCCTGTGCGGACCTGGAGACTGGATGTCTCTTGAGCTCACATTGCCCTTCTTCTACCCCATACTCTCCCAGGGCCCCTAGCTTCAAGGGTTATATTTATTTACTCCAGAGACTTCACTGGTGTCTCTATAGAGGCCAGATTGTGCCTGTTACCCAGTGCTATTTGTCCTGTCTCCCGTAGTGCCCACCACCACAGCTGATCAATGTATTGGGTGACAACACAGAAAAAACTGACACTGCACCTAGCCACACATATTAAATTGTCCAACTACCTTTTCTAGTAAATCAGTGCTGTTTGATTAAAATGTTTGAATCTCTCTCTCTCGCTCTATCTACATACATACACACACACACACACGCACACGCCCTCACACACATACAAAAAGGCCACTGATGGAGGAGAGGACTTTGCTGGAATGGGGGACATATCTCTACCACTGACCCCCACAAGCCCTTTTTGTTTTGGGCCATGTATAATAGCCTTGTTCAAATCCCTTCACTTTCCTTATCACTCATATAGCATTCTAGTTGTATTCTGTACAGTGACATAGCAATGTTGTTGTAGACTCTCCTGCAAACAAAAAAAAGCCCCCAGCAGGTCTATACCTCAAATACAGAGACATCCATATTGACACAACTCCCAAAAACCCAGGCATATTCCAACATAGGAAAAGGTCAAAAAGAGCACGAGGGGCATCATTTAGGTCAGCACATTGGCTTTAAACAGTCCATTGTTGTGTTTCCTGGATGCTAACAACTCGCTCTTGCTTCTTTTTCAACCTCCACGCCACTACCTCACAAAGCCATTTACTGATAAGCACCACTAAGGATCAAGGACAAAATCACCCCAAAAAATAAGCTGTGTTCCAACCGCACACCGTCTTCCCATTAACTCACTTTAAAATACTCTGCAGAGGGCTGATCCATTTAATGTTTGTCAAAAGCCCTTGAAACAGACTTCACAACCCGTCCAACCTGCTAATGTTCATAGTACAAGTGAAGGATCTCCAGCCAACACCCAACCTTCCACCATGTGATCCCGCTACTCAGGAATCACTAGAGTCCCAAATTCCTGGTTTATTGATAATCAGCCCAAAACTAAGACCAACCTCTTTCTCCAACCTACCTGCAGAAACAATCCAAGGTGTCTTCCCCAAATTTTTCTAAATTGATCAAGACAAAGACAACCAGTCACAAACCTACCCTTTCACACTGTGCAGCTTTCTCTTCCAGGGTGTCTGAGAGACTGACAGACAGACAGACGTTCACAGTAGAGTGAGTCTCAGCACTTCTCTTGTCAATTGACAGAGACAAGGCATTTGATCAAGTGCACTGGCCTTTTTCTGTGGGAAACACTGGATAAGGTGGGTCTGGGTACATGATTCAAAACATGGGATTTGTGCAACCATTCTAGCCCCGCAGCTCGGAAGCTGAGCTGGACTTTCACTTCATCCAAAAGAAATGGACTGACATCCTCCACAAAGTGCACACCTCCTCATTCTGTGCCTCAGGAAAAGAAGCAATGCTTAAGGCGACACACTATTGGTACTACACCCCAGCCAGAAGGTGAAATGGAAACTCAACAATCCTAATGGCTGTTAACACAACTTTGGCCACCCAGACACACTCTGTCCCAAACTCAAACACTACTGATAGGCCGTCTAAAAGATATCAATAACATTTTTGAAACAGATATACCCCGTCTTTCTAGTTACGTCCTACTGAGACTCCCCAATGTCCCAACTCACTCTCTACACTCTAACAAAGGGAAGGCAATAATAATGGCTTTTTGTGGTGCTATACATGTCTTTAAAGCCAAATGGGGCAGAGATATATGAGGATTTGGAAGAACAACGGCGGACTCCAGGTGCCGCACTAGCCTTGGACAGAGTGCTCAAAGTGAAGTCTACAGTTCAAATAAAATGGGGGGTGTGCACTATCCTCTCCTGCCGTTGGGGGGTGCAATCCGTGGAAGCCGGGAACAAATGTAAGCTAAACAATGGAGCGGTGCACTTCCCAAGTCATATAGTGTCCAATAAGGAAGCCCAATCAGTGTCTTCGTTGGAAAAAACTTTATTTAGGTGCATCAAACATGATAAGCAAACATCAGCCAACGCGTTTCGTTCGGTTTTCGAACTTCGTCAGGGCGTGTATGTAGTATCTTTTAAAAGGCGTGTATTCATTCATGAAAAAAGATCCAGGGTCATCAAGTGCAAATAAGCAATCAGCATGCCTGGGTGGCCTCCATGTTAAGGGCTCACAATCGATATTCTGACGCTATGGTCCGGGCAAATCAGCAAAGCGGCAGAATATCTGTCTCTTATATTTCTCCCTGAGAGTTCAGACTTCTTTATGTGTAGACGTCTCACTCTGTACTTGAGAATGAAACTATAAAATAAGGTTAGAATACGTTAAATAACTCCAAGAGCTGCATCACCTTATGGATAGGCAGCATTCAAATATACCACTGCATATAGGTTTTAACAACATAATGCAATCTGAAAAATACAAATTGCAGTTTTTTTGCCCCTACTTTCAAATATGCACTGGCCGGCGCTTTGTGTTCTTGGGTCGTCTGCAGTGTTTACCATGGAGCTCGGGCCAAGGAACCTTTCTCCAGGACAAGTGCTGTCCCCAAATGTGAATCTAAGCACCTTTATAACATTGTGGTAATGAGCTTTGGCATCCCCAAAAAAATGGTAAAGACTTTGCTACCCAGGAGGGACTGTATGTACAGACAACAAACTTTAGTTTAATGCCAAGTAAATGTCTACGTTTCAAGAACAAAAGCGCTCACCTTTGTTTACCCTGGAAAATCACTGTCTTCCTTAGATGTGTTTATTTCAACTTTCCACTACTGGTTAATTTTTATAAGTTCTTCTTGCTTTTAAGGGAAAATATCCATATAGCAATTGAGCTTGAGAGTGGTGAGCACATGCAGCTTTAGGGCAGTGCGAGTGGTGAGGCCGCACTAGGCGCTGACCTGGAGAGGGGAACTCTACTCAGGAGGGGCGCTGTGATTAGCAGCTTCTTACTATTTAAAAACGCCTGCTGCAGAGTTCCTTATGCATCCAGCTTTCGGGCAGCAATAAAAATGGCAAGATAACTCTTGTTATGAATGTTCCTGCTAGAGAAATAGATCAGAGTTGTGTCTAGTGGCAGTTTTAACCGCATGCGTGCGGGCGGAATTCCGCTCGTACGCTGACTTTTTTAAAAGCGCACTTTACGTGACGAGCTGGGCTCGTCATGAGCGTGCAAGGAGGCTACCTCATGACGAGCCCAGCTCGTCATCAGCGTCGAAGGGGTTAACTTGCCATAAATTAGCACTGAGGGTTAATATGCCTGCTGCAAAGAACAGATCTATATTTTGTTAGGCTAGGTGAGTGGATTAGTAAAACCAGCCTTTAACAGTGCTTTAAAACAAATGAAATGTATGTGAGAGAGGGGCTATGGAGAGATGAGGGGCACTTTTGACAGATGACAGTGAGGGAATCCGAAGAGGAGGTCATTGGAGGAGGACACCCAAAAATTACTGTAGAACTGGGCACCACCAGAGCTAAAGCCGGCCCTGGTGGTGAGTGATGAACTGACAGCATTGCATGTGCCGAAAGTGCCTACCCTGCCTTCTCAGCACCTCCTGTAAAGTGTCTTCATTATGAACTGCTGTGTCATTGGATGGCTGATGCTGCGCCACTCACTTATAAAGCATCACAACTCCTGACAAGCAGCCAGAGCACCATCGCGATACAGCCTCTCAGAAATAATCTACAAATTAAACCACTGCTCATCTCTGGTGCCCATCTGCGGCCGGTCTGTTTTTTTTCTACCTGCCCTTCAGGTTTCTTTCTCTCCAGCGAGTGGAAACAGAGAGGTCGGTGCAGGGCAGATATGAAGAAAAACACTGATCTGAGCAGATCTGCAAATAATGCAGTCTCCACAGGCAATCAAGGTGAGCACCACTGCACTGGCTGCACCACTGATAGCTCTTCCCCTGATTTTTTTTTACCTACCAATGCATCTCACCAGATCCTGTTTTTGTGTGTGGAGTTTTATATAGGGCGAACTAGACCTGAGGGTATCAGAGCGCTTTACATGAGCACCAGGGAGATTAAGTGATTTGCTCAGAATCACAGAATGTTGAGCGTCCCCGTCGAGACTTGAATTAGGTTCCCCAGCTCCGAGGTCGCCCGCCCTAGCTGATAGGCCACATTCTCTCCCCCGTAGTTTTACACAATCTACTTTACTCTATAAGTGCTAATACAATGTTGATTAGTGCTTCAATTAAGACTAAATCAGCGAGTGTTGGTTAATACATTTTTCAACAGGAGCAAGTCAATGTGCATACATTATAAAGCTTTGCATTTTGCATACAATTGGATTCATGGCAAGAAAGCCCTGCCAAAGACTGTGCCCCATAATTTGCCATTCCTTAGCTCACCAGCGGGACCCGCCTCCAGCATATGAAACTGCAAAGGGGGGTTGGGTAAGTTAGAAGGGGTGCATCTGCAACACATTCAACAAAGTGGACCCTTGTCCACTAGAGTCACCCAGCAGCAGATAGGTCACAGGGAGTCAGATGCAATTCAGTGGCTAAGTGAAGACTGTGGAAACCGGCAGCCAGGAATTCAATCCTTTTACACGCTTTACCCCATGTGTGAACCTGAGCAAATGGATTCATCGCTTTATCTCCCAAATGGGACAAATAGAAAAAGACGGTTATAATGGGACAAAATACGTGACCGTTTTTTACTTTCCATATAATTGCAATGGGGATTCGATTTAGCTGACAAGATAAGGCAATCCAATGTCTTTGCCATAAAAAGTCAGTTGAGGACTTGCAGGATGCTGACTGTTGAATTAATGGACTTGTTTTTTTAATCACGACTCCCCTACTTGGAAACACAGTGTGATCTTAGGCAGAATGATATAGTCCCATCACCACCACTCTTCAGGAGATGTAAATACTTAAAATAATAACTGTACCATTCATGGATTCACAATGTTATGCGCTGTTTCAAGTCACTGTATCTGCATTTGCAGTAGAGCTGCAAGGGTGCCATGTGCCTTAACGCAAGCAAGGAATTGCCCCAACCATCAGGCATGGGATTAAAACCCAGCTTTAACAGCGGTAGAGTGGGCCCTCACACTGCTGGGCCTGGTGCCACTGTACCTGCTGCACTTTGGGCAACTGCAACCAGTGCATTTACAGTTCCGGACTGTGCAAGGACAGCCCCAAGAGCACTGTGCTGATTCCTAAATTACACAGGAAGAACAGCTTTATAACTTGCCTCGTCAAATCTCTAACATCTTCAAATGGAACCCCTTAAAATGAAAACGGCAGTTAAGAGAAGCATTGCCCTGCAGCCGTGCTGTCGGTGGACATTGAAAAGGCCTTCGACAGTGTGGAATGGCCTTATTTGTTCTGCGTCCTCCTTCGGTTCGGGTTGGGAGATGGCTTTGTCCGTTGGACGAGGTTGCTCTATGAGTCGGCCACTGCTAGGGTCCGAACGGGCCGCTCTATATCAGCGGCATGCGTGGTCGGTCGGGGCACCAGACAGGGTTGCTCCTTGTCTCCGCTCCTTTTCGCTCTGGCAATTGAGCCGCTGGCAGCTCGGGCCCGACAGGGTCGGTCCTTTGACGGGGTACTGTCCCGAGGCGACATGCATTATATCTCCCTGTATGCAGACGACCTCTTGTTGTTCCTGGCAGATGTAGATACGTCCGTGACGGGGGCACGTGCCTTGCTTCGGGAATTCGGGGACCTTTCGGGCCTTCGGGTTAATTGGTCTAAGACCTGCCTCTTCCCCTTAACTTCCCGCTGCGTTCAACCAGCGGTGCTGGACGGTCTGCGCTGGGAACCGGATTGTCTGCAGTACCTCGGAGTTCATGTATATCACACCCACTCGCTCCTGTACGAGGGGAATGTGGGAAGGGTCATGAGGGGCATTAGAGGTAGCATGAGGTTTTGGCGCGTCCTCCCGTTATCTGTAGCAGGGCGGATAGCTTTGTTAAAGATGGTGGTCCTACCGAGATTACTTTATTTTTTCCGCACGCTACCGGTGTGGATCCCATCCTCTTTCTTCCGCACTCTGCGGTCCATGGTGATCAGCTTTATCTGGGGTACTGGCAGGCGCCGCGTAGCCCTGAATACTTTGCTTAGGTCCCGGGAGGGGGGCGGTCTGGCCGTGCCAGACTTTGAATGGTATTACTTGGCCGCTCAACTTCAGTGGCTCACGCAAGCGGTGGCGCGGGAATTCAGAGGACCGGACGGCCCGCAGGGTCGGCTTGTACAGCGCCATGTTCTGTCCTTTATTGTGCTCCAACAGGAGCTTCGGCTGGAGCAGCTGACTCTTGGAGAGCGTACCCTTCGCAAGTGTTGGTTGCGCAGCCACAGACGGGGGGGGGGGTGTCGTGCGCCATCGCACCGGAGATACCCCTGGGTATGTGTACTGCCATCCCGCATGGCGGGGATTGGTCGGCGCTTGCCGGCTGGGAGGAACTCGGGGTTCATATGCTAGGAGACTTATATCGGGACGGTGCTTTGATGCCGTTCGGCGCTCTACAGGAGGCCTTCGGGCTGCCGAAGGGTGGCTTCCTGTTACATGCGGCTTTGGCTACCGGGATTCAGAGGCGCTGGAGGATGGGGCTGGTGGAACCGCCCACGTCACTGGGCTGCCAGTATGTAGTGATGGCGGCTGGCACCTATAAGGCCATCACGTGCCTGTATAGGAGGCTGGCACTAGCTGAACCCCCTCCCCTTGATGGGCTGCGGGAGCGCTGGGAGGCTGACCTTGGTCGGCAGATACCGGAGACGACCTGCCCCAGCTTGTACGCAGGGCCTGGAAGGGCACCCGTAATGTTCGGTTCCAACTGGTTCAGTATTATACACTCAATAGGGCGTACTGGACACCTGCCAGGATCCACCGAATCTTTGGAGGTGCGCAATCGCTCTGTCCGCGCTGTGCTGCGGAGGACGCTGACTTTAAGCATATGTTCTGGTCGTGTACAGGGCTTGGCACATACTGGATGGATGTTTTCGCTTGCCTGAACGCGGTCACGGGTCGGCAGATTGATGCAGACGCGGGTGCATGCCTGCTGCTCTGGTTTCCCCATACTCCTGCCACTAAGATCACTAGTAAATTTTATGATTTGGGGTTCATAATGGCCAAAAGGGAACTTACCCTACACTGGAAATCTAGAGGGGGACCTAACTTCCTGAGGTGGCGGAGGTGTTTCCTGCAATGGGCCTCGTCTGAAGGTTCTCTCCGATTACAATTAGCTAAGCGCGCAGCAAATGATAAAGCGCTAGAGACTGCTAGGGCATGGAGCGCACTTGTGATAGATTTGCAATCGCTTGTGGAGGCTGAAGATGGTGGGGAAACTGGCGAGCCGGCGAATAGGGAGGGGGATACGGGGCGGGGAGAGGTGGAGGTCGAAGGGGTGGAGGAAGGGAGTTAAGCTAAGAGCCCGGAGGCAGGGAGGGGGCGGACTGTGTGGGACACCGGGCCCTGGGGTTGGCATGGAGGACTTGGGCAATGCTGGACTATACCTGGACTTCTATGTGGGCGGTGAACGAAGGGGAGTGATACCTGCTGCTGAAATGATGGATCAGACAAGCCGTAACAAGGGCGATGAGGCACACTGACAAGGGGGGGGTGGGGGTAGAGAGGGAGGTGGGATGTCATGATTAGGATTTGTTGATGGGGTATGTGCGGCAGAGACAGGGGGAAACGGAATATGAGCGAATTGAAATGAGAACTGAGATTGTATGTTATGTGCACAAAATTAATAAAAACAGTTTAAAAAAAAAGAGAAGCATTGCCCTGCACGGTGCAACTGCCTAGCGCTTCCCTCATGTACGGATAGATGGCGATCCCCACCTGGACGGCACACCTTGATTAAAAACAATGAATTGTAAGCAAAGTTATAGAAACTTCGTTATTCCCCACAAAAATTAGATGGGGTTGGCAGGCACCAATCTCATCTGCTCCTGTCCACTCTTACCTCTTTGCTGCTGGCACTGCACCACTCCTACCCAGAGCAACAGCAAGAAGACAGTCCTTTGGTGAGACATCTCTGACAGGCAGGCAGGGTCCGACCCTGCAGCAGGCAAAGCTTGATGATCGCCAGCAACACCCCCACCCACCCCCCGGGATTTACAACTCTCCTGCTCTTCTGCCACCCCAGCCCTACCCACAGCTCTCTCCTGTTCATGCCATGGAGGTGCAAACATTTTCCTGCTCCTCTAGTCAGCATTGTGCTGCCTCATCCCTTCTCAGACCCTCGAGCAGTGCCCCGTGGAAAACTCTCTCTCCGAGAGCCCCCACCCTTGTCAGGGGCCTGGCGCGCTCTGACTGAAGAGAAACATTGTTTCTCTTCAGTCCTGGGTCAGCGAGGGGCTCAGAGCAGACTGCAGCTTCTGCATCCGAGCCTGTCTCTGTCACAGCTCTCTGCAGATGAGCTGAGGGCCCCCTTCATGTACTGGACACTGGGGTCCCCCCCGCACTGTGGGGGTGTTTGTTACGCCCCTGACTTCGAAATGGGTAACTTGGGTTGACCGACTCGAAACTTACTTCGCAGTAGTAGTGCTAGAGCCAGACAGACTCAGGCCAATACTCCTACACCTGGGCTGCTCACCCACTCACAAATTTTACAAGAATGTGGGCGAAGCTGGCCCGCTCTATACCTAAGACCTATACCTATACAAAGTTCAAAGCTGCTATAACAGCACATTTCAAGGCCCTGGCCAACGTGGAAAATGAGCGATTCCTACTTTGTCAGGCCCGACAGTCACCAGAGAAGTCTGTTGATGAGTTCTACACCAGGCTCAGGAAACTCACAAGCACCTGCAGTCTCCTGAATGAACAGGATGGGATCCTTGCACAATTCATATGTGTGTGTTCCTCTGCCGATTACAGGAGAAAATATTTCAGGTCCCCTGGATGACTATGGGAGGCATCCTCACACTGGTCAGATCGAAAGAACTTTCAAAGTCACAGCCAGAGCAAATGAAGCAGCCCTCCAAAGCGCCATAAAGACAGCCTGTCAACCAATTTGCAAGTGCCACACCCCCTAACGGCAAACAAAACAGCCGGAGAACATCATAATTCAATAGACTGTGCCCATACTGCGGCCGCGCCACCCTACACACCAGAGACTGCCCAACAAAAGGGAAGAAATGCTCAGCGTGTGGGAAAATTAACGATTACGCCAATGTCTACCAATCTGCACCCTTGCCGAAAGGTCCTAAGGAGAAAGCAGCCAACCACGTGGAAAGAGAATCAGTGATAATGACATGGACGAAGATGCCTCTGGTGGACAGTACCTGTCATTCATGCAGTGGAAACGACCCACAAATGAGCCCACCATGCCCCCCGCTGCCAAGTCACATTTAAAGGGCGACCTCTCATGGCCCTCGTGGACACAGGGGCATCAATCAACATTCTACCTCTAGCGATGCATCCGACTATGTCTGTTCCACTGGCCCTCGACCCCGCTACTACTAGTGTGGACGCTTTTGGCAATATCATGTGCTTCCCTCTCGCTAGCTTTTTCACAACGACAATTACACACTAAGGCCATTCCACAAGAACAATAGTGTACATCTCTCAAGGTGGTTCAGACATGCTCATCAGCTGCCACATGGCCGAACGCCATTGGCTAGTTCAGTTTGCAATCGGAATCCATGTCAGTGCAGTGGATCGCCTACTCGATAAATACGAACACATATTCAAAGGGATTGGCTGTCTGGAAGACCAAGTAGTTCACCTACACATCGATCAGTCCATGCAACCTGTCACCCTGCAGCACTGGAAGTTATCTTTTTACCTCCGACCAAAGGTGGAAGCTGGGCTACAAAAACTCGGTCGCCAGTAGGTAGTTATAGTTAGGACCTATTATCCATAGGAAATACGCAACATTCTGTTTGGAACAACTTTGGCGCCGGTTGACGAATCTTCGTGAAATTTTCAAAACTGGTGGCCCGCTCCGGTCCGCTCCTATCCTAAAAGTCTCAGGGTGATTTGTCAAGCGGGGCGGAGAAAAAAAAGGGGGTCCCAAAACGTGTTTTCCCCATGCAATTTTCCATAGGAACCGTTAATCGCGGCTACAGCCCAAACTGCTGAACGGAATTACACCAAATTTGGCAAAGAGGTAGCCCTTAGTTCAGACTTGTGCCTTTTGGTTAAATGGTGTAAATCCGTTCAGTAGTTGCTTAGAAAATCAAAAGTAAAATTATAGATATATCTATGGCCGCGGTGGATCCGCGCATCCTGAGTGCACCCTTACGATCACGAGCTGCATGCTAATTGGCTGTCAACTGGTTGTCAACACTCCAAACCAGGAAGTGTTGGCAGCCATTTTGTGCCACGGTAGAAGCGAGGCTCAAGAAATCAGTGAAACAAGTGTGCAAAACGTATAAAGGGGGCAGGGTAGAAATATCCTGACCCTCTAGACTTGCTTAGGGGGTCCCACAAGGACCACCAGGGCCTCCAATTTTTTTTGTTGTTAAATAAACAGAAAAATGTGCGCAGGGTGTGCGGATCCTCCATAAAAAAAATAAAAACGAAGCGTGGGCTTCCCCGCTTGTTTAAAAATTAGCCCCCGTCGGGGCCAAATGCTGGGGGCAAAAAATATTTATTTTAATAGGGGGCTTAGAGGGGGCCTCCCAGCCCCAGGGACCGCCACCCCCAGAGCTATAAAATACATGGGTGGGGGCTCAAAGGCCCCCCCAGCCCCGGGGACAGCTAGTCCCCGGGGCTTTCAAAAAATGGGGGGGGGGAGATCAAAGGGAGGGGGGCAGCGTGGCCCACTTCTTGGAGCCGTCGAGGGTCCTGGGGACCGCAACCCCCCAGGGGCAGCTCCTGCAGTGTCTCCGGGTGCTCACCCTCGGGACACTGCTGTTTACTATGGCAGGGTTGGAGCAGAGGCTCCCAGAGTGTTAAACAAAAGATTAAGATATCGCAAGGACTAGACCCTTGCAGAGTGAGAAAAAATTCTGGTTTGCAAGGTCATTCTCTGGCTTGTCTTGCTAGACCATTTCAGGATGTTAGAAGTGCATCATTCTCAAATGCGGAAGTTAGTCAGAAGATTGTATTATGCAAAAAGTCCAGCTCTAAAATTAAATGAGTTGAACAGTGCTCTTTTGCATGTGTCAGTTTCAGATGTGAAGAAGATTTGTGATAAAATTGAGTTTTGTTACTTTGGTCCTGAACAAGAGAGTGCAGAAACTGAGATATTAATAGAAGAAAATGTTGAAGAGAATGTGCAACATACTACTACCAAAAATTTTGAGGAACAAATTACAAAGTTTTAGGTGATTTCAGGTGAACGGCCAAATTATTCTTGTATTTGTTGTCGAGGAACTCACTATAATAATCAGACTAGGACTGTTGATCTGTATTTAAGAAGTGAAAGAGAAAATAATGATAAGTGGAAGGAATTTGCAACTTATTTGTTGGTAGAGAATTGTTTTGATTTGGGGGCGTGGCTTGAACGCCGCTTAAGATGGCGGCTTTGTGACGGAGCTCCGCTGACTGACTTCCGAACGGGGCATTTTTCGGCGATTTCTCTTCCCGCACCGCAGCCTCCCAGCACTGCCTTTTGTGTGTGAACATGAGGTGAGCACTATGAAACACTCTACGACCTCTTTCGACATTTCTACGCCCTGATTTTCATCAAAAATCGGCCCGTTTTTACCGCAGCCGCCATTTTGTTTTTCCTTGATAGCTCTGAACCTCAGTTTTTTACGCATTTTACCTCAAAAATGCTTTAATATTGCTCCTTTTGTGGCATTTTTCGTTTTCTTGTTTGGACCCTCACATCAAATGGCGCTTTACAGTTTTTTCTTGACTTTTGCTTGCCTCTCCGCGTTTTGTGCTTAGAAGTGCCACCATTTTGCCTCAGGAGGCTAACAGAGCTATTCTTTCTCTCACAATGTATTCTTGGAACTAACTGATGCTCTTTTGCTTCATTAATGTGGCTCTAATTATTTACTGAGGTAGAACGCTTTCTTTAAGTGGGCTGTTATTTTCCACTTTCTTCACGTTCTTTTTATGGGGAAGCTCCGCAACCTTAAGCTTTCCACCTCTACTCATTCTCGTGCTCGTTCAAACTCTGACTCCACTCCACCTGACATGGAAGACTCAGCGTCACAAAGAGCGGATGCGACCTCTGGTGCTGTTCCAAAAACACAGTCCTCAAGTAAACTTTTGCAATCTTCTTCGACTAAACGACTCAAGAAAGATCCGCCTTCACCTGGTAACTCGTTAAATTCTGCTGCCGTGGATCTTATTCTAGAGGAAATTCGAGCATTGAAACCTTTTATGGCGGAAACTACCAAGACTTTGCAATTTTCACATGACAAATGGTCATCCTTGGAATCTCGTGTTCTTCTGGTAGAACAGTCCACAGAATCTCTTCAATCTTCCTGCTCTCGGATTACTACCATGGAAAAGAATATTTCCCTCCTCAAGAGACAAGCAGAGGATTTGGAAAACCGTAATCGCAGGAATAATCTCCGTCTTTATGGTTTGCCGTAACATACAGAAGGTTCCAACCCGACGGAATTTTTTCAGTCATTTCTCCCAAAGATTTTGGACCTTCCATCTTCCGCTTCTTTCAATATTCAACGAGCGCACAGACTGGGTCCCAAAGTTTCCAACAAGCCTCTAGGCGTCATCATGTTATTCTTGCAATATACTGACCTTCTCCAAGTTTTATCAGCTGCCAAAGTTAAAAAGCAGATTATTTGGGAAGGCCATCGTCTATATCTTTCCCAAGATGTGGCCAAAGTAACAGCAGACTAACGCAAACAATTCCTGGATTTACGACCACAGCTGCGTGCCCTCAATGCCAGGTATGGCTTACGCCATCCTTGCCTTTTTAAGGCCACATACAAGGAAAGAACCTCGACTTTTTAGGATCCTCTTGCTCTGGTGGAATTTCTTCGTCGACATGGAACTGATGTTATGGACACCTCTAGAGTTGTTTAGTTATTGTCCATTTTCTATGTAATCCAATTTGTTCACATAGTTTTGGATATGTCTCACCATCCTATTGTTTTCCCTTAATATTCATATATTCTTATGTGTTCATTATATCTTTGTTTGTGTCTTATTGTTTATTGAACATCTCTTTCTTTAGTCATCTCATCGCCCTTTTTCCTTTACCTTCACAGAAATACCCCTTCTTTCTCCTCATCCCGGCTTTTCATGTAGTTTGATATCATGTTGTCCTTTTCGGTTGTCCGATGGCGTTTGCTCTTGTTGTTGAGGTCATCATCCCTTGGCGTCATCACCCCCGCTCTTCAATTGTATATGTTAAGTATGATTTTTATTGCTTTTCTTTGTCTTTTGCTGTCTGCTAACATTCTCTTTCTCTTTTTCTTTCTATTGTTCTCTTTCTCTCTTTTCTCTTCCTCTATTTTTGCGCTTATGTTCTTTCGTACATGGTCTTTTTTCTCAGTTTTTCTGCTTTTACTCTCTTCTATCTAGTTGTATCCTTCCTCTCACTTTTTCTCCAATGATTTTTCCGCACACTTTTTACTTGTTCCAAATTCCGAGTTGTTACATGGAATATTAAAGGGTTGAATAACCCTATTAAAAGGCAAAGGGGCCTGTCTCATCTGGCCCGACTAAAGACGGATGTGGCTCTTTTACAAGAATCACATCTTTCTGAGACAGAAGCCTTGAAGCTTAAACGTTGCTGGGTGGGACATGTTTATCACTCACCGGCTTTAGGTAAGAAAAATTGAGTTGTTTTACTTTGTCACAAAAAGTTAAATGTTTCTCTTATCTCTCAAGAATGTGATGTTGAGGGTAGGTGGGTACTAGTTAAGTTATCTATTGATAACATTCCTGTGGTTCTTTTTAATGTATATGCACCTACCGGTATTGATAAATTGTTTTGGCCTACCATATCAGACAAAATTGCTACACTTAATGATGAATATGTTATTTTTGGTGGTGACTGCAATCAAATCCTTGACCCCATTTTAGACAGAAACTCTACAGTAAAATTTTCTGCTTCCAAAATGCATTCCCAATTCACTGCTTCTATTCGTAACAATGCTCTTGTTGATATTTGGCGTTTACGTAACCCTAATCTTAGAGAATATAGTTTTTATTACCCCTCACATCACTCTCAATCCCGCATTGATTATTTATTTTTGAGTAAATCCTTAGCCCAACTCACCCTTCATTCAGACATTGGTTCCATTTTGATTTCAGATCACGCTCCTGTTTTTGTAGACATTGACCTCATTCCTTTCTCCCCCATCCCGGGCGTTGGAGATTTAATAATTCTCTTCTCCTGGACCCCTCCTTTTGTTTTAAATTTAAAGCCTTTATTATGGAATTTTTTGATTTTAACCAAACTCCTGATTCCCCTTTTGTAATGGTATGGGACTCCTTTAAGGCTGCTGCTAGAGGTTTTATTATCAATTTTGTGTCTCAAAAGAAGAAACATGCTCAGGCTAAGTCGACTCAACTTTTGGACAATATTAAAAGACTTGAATATCTTTATTATCAATCCAACACTGAATCTTCCCTCAAAGAACTTATTGATGCAAAATTTGTTTTTAATAAATTCACCACTACCGCTGCCTTGAATTCTTTATTGAAGTGTAACTCTCGATATTATGGCGGTCAAAATAAAATGGGGAAGTTGCTAGCCAACTATCTTAAGATACGGGAAGATAGACAAAAGGTGGACTCTATTCAAGGCCCTAATGGTTTGTCTTTCTTTAAGGATAAAGATATTTTACATGAATTTGTTTCTTTTTATACAACTTTATATACTCCTGAAACCTGTCCTGAACAGGCCGACCTTCGTTCTTATTTTCAAGATATTCCCTCCCCTCCTTCTTCCCACGTTAACTTTCATTCCCTGGAAGCTGATATCACTCTCAAAGAACTCTCCTGCGCAGTTTCGTCATTAGGACTTGGTAAAGCACCTGGCCCTGATGGCTTTACTATTGAATTCTATAACTTTTTTGCTTCCCTTCTTCTTCCAAAATTACTTGCACTTTTCCACTTTTTTTCTGCTTCAGGCTCCTCGCGTGGCTCTTTTCAAGAGGTTTTAATCTGTCTGATACCAAAAGATGACAAGGATCATACTTTGTGTAAGAATTATCGTCCTATATCTTTGGTGAATACTGATTATAACATTTTCGCTAAAATTTTGGCCCTCAGGATGGATCCCCTTCTCCCTGACTTAATTGGCTCGGAACAATCAGGCTTTGTGAAAGGACGTCTCTCTTCCGACAATTCCCATGTATTTTTTAATATTTTGAGTAAGGCTTCCTCATTGTCTCTTCCCT
Source organism: Lissotriton helveticus (assembly GCF_964261635.1). Classification (NCBI taxonomy): domain Eukaryota; kingdom Metazoa; phylum Chordata; class Amphibia; order Caudata; family Salamandridae; genus Lissotriton; species Lissotriton helveticus. The sequence continues at coordinate 1,254,844,320 of NC_136065.1, read as the reverse complement.
TGGCTGCCATCTCTTTAGATGCTGAGAAGGCATTTGACAGAATAGGATGGGATTTTATGTTTCAAGCTCTCAGATGGGCAGGTTTTCCCCCCCAAGTTTATTTCTTTTATCTCCTTGCTTTATTCAAGTCCTCATGCTTCGATATTTGTAAGGAATATGACTATCTTCTTAAGAAATTCCCTAGGACCCCAGTTCTATATCTTCTACCGAACATTCATAAAGATCTAAAGGAGCCTCCTGGCCGCACAATAGTTTCGGGGTGTGATTCATGCCTCGAACCTATTGCTAAATATGTAGATTTCTTTCTGAAGCCCTTTCTTAAAGAGGTAAAATCTTACCTTAGGGACACGACAGACTTTTTTGCTGAAAGTAGAGGGCTCTGAGTTTGATCCTGAGTCACAGATAATGGTAACGATGGACGTGACATCCCTCTATACGCAGATACCACAAGAGGAAGCGTTGGAGGTGATGGAGTTGTATTCGGACAAAAGAGAGAGACCGCATAGGGTGCCAACATCTTTCATCCTGAATCTAGCTGAAATCGCATTAAAAAAGAATTACTTCACCTTCAATGGTGAATTCTTCATGCAGGTGAAGGGGACTGCCATGGGGTGTCCTTATGCCTCAGAAATGGCAGTCCTCTTCATGGCACAGTACGAAGAAAAGTTTGTGGAGATCAATAACCCGTACAAAAAATACATCTTGCAGTGATATCGCTATATAGATGACGTCTGGCTCCTGTGGCAGGGGAGTCAGACCGATCTGTCGGCTTTCCATGAATGGCTTATGCCAGACATGGGGATATAAAATTTAGTATTGAGTATAGCAACACTAGAATGACATTTCTGGATGTAGAACTCACATGTGTCCAGGGACAATAAAAAACATCACTATACAAAAAGAGCACTGACAGGAACACGATTTTACACCACAAAAGTTCACATCCAAGAAACTTAAAAGCAAACCTCCCATATGGGCAACTACTACGAATCAGGAGGAATTGCTCTGATGTGCGAGATTATGATGAACATGCCCACAATTTCTGCAATGATATGAAACAGAGGGGCTACCCCAAAAAACTTTTGAAACATTCACTCAAAAGAGCACGTTTTATGCCCCGCGAATGCCTGCTCCAAGTGAAAAAGAGACCAGCACTGGAACCATTGGTGTGTGTCACGACCTTTGGGCCTGACACACATAAAATGAGACAGGCTGTCTTGAAGAACTGGCATCTCCTGGAGGGCTTGGACTGCCCTTTCCCCAAACCAATATTTGCCTATAGGAAGAACCAGAGTATAGGCCAACAGATCATCCGGGCAGACGTGGCACTGCCAAAGCCAAAGAGTGATTTGTTATCACAATGGAATATGAAACCGATTGAGGACCACCATAAATGTGGGAATTGTGTGGTGTGTGCCAATACCATCAAAGGTAAAGAATTTGGTCATTCGGGTATAAAATGGAAACACTTGGAATTCTCAAATTGTAGGACCAAAAATGTGGTCTATGTGATACTGTGTCCCTGCTTGAAGATTTATATTGGCAAAACAAGCCAACAAGTAAACTTGCGAATCAGCCAACATAAATCTCGGATAAAAAAGAAAGTGATGACAGCCCCAATGGTTGAACATTTTGTTGAAAAAGGACGCGACGAACATGAGTTTAAATGGTCCATCCTGTTCACAGTAAATCAATTGAATCGTTCCTTAGATGTAGAACAAACATTACTGCAAAAGGAGGCTTACCTCATCTTGAAATTTAACAGTGCACAGACAGGGCTGAACAATTTATCTGAGGTAGCGAGATTGTAAAATCCCTACCAGACAAAAGCCAGCGATAGTTGGGGTGCATTTTTTGTTTTCTCGGAGTGACTTGGTTGCCGGTACATACACTTGGCAGTTTAAAATAAGACCCACCTTAGAGTCATCGCAATGATCCTTACCTCTACATTCATAAGCGGGAATAAAATTTAACCACACAACATTTACTGTGTTTCATAAATCATGTGCGTCTATTTAATAAACACAAATAAAGAAGTTCTTAGAGCCTAGCGCCCTGCCTGCAGATCGTGTCCACACATGTACCGGGCGACTATATGTCCCACAATTTCGAAAGATCTCACTTGCATAGAAACGGATAGTAAACACCCAGTTGCCATCCGTAATTAACACCATGTTCAAGAAAGAACGAGTGCGCTCCTTGTTTGAGAAACATCCACTCCGCCGACTAAAAATGCTTAAGAATAAGGCAGAGTCTGTTGAATTAATTACATTACATACGAGCGCGCTATATTTTATATATCAAATGGGTGACTATATGTCCCACAATTCTTATGCATAGCTCTTCGAAATAAAACGAGTAAGAAACCAAGTTGCCATCTTGATTCAATTGGGGTCCAGACGGCGGCGAGACTCTCGTAAAAGGTCATTCGATAGTGAATGATTAGGTACATTTGAAAGACCAGTGTTCTTGAATACTATCCTAAAATACTGGTATATACTTTTTTCACAGGACCTGAGCGCATCTCAAATACTAAACTAAGGCAGCACACGAAATAAGACAGGTATGTTTCCTGTCTTCCGCATGAGCGGTTTGTTACACAGTTACATGGCAAGTAATGGCGATCATTTTTAAACGTTTTTTCGCTCTTTGTAGATACAGTTATCACATGAGACGCAACATGTTGGGTTAACCGCTTCGTTTGCCAGTGTGCAAGCTAACACAGCTGTTTTAAGTATCAAAAGAAAAATAGTAAAAGAACGACCACTACGAGAAAGGTATGTCGAAGTGTTGTTACTTCTTTTAAATTCAGCAAGGACACAATAAGCACAAATGACTAATACATGTCCTTTTTTTATTGGAATTGTGTGGTACATAGAACAAGGAGTCAGCACATATCGCTTTCGAATCTAAAAGAGAAGGTTTTTTCAAGAACAAGGAACTCTTCCCCACAGTCCCCCGCCTTAAACGAATTCGGTATGTAAATTCAGTCTTAGCCGGACATAGTCTGAAAGGTCCTTTGTGTAGCGTAAATGGAGACGAGCTTCGAATAGTGTAAATAAAACTTTATTCTTTACATCACTTACAGACAAAAGAAAAGGCCCTGATGGGAGTCCAGGAACTGGTTTCCTGGTCTCGAAACGCGTCGGCAAACTTGGAGGAATAAAATGATCTATTACAGTAGAAACTAGCAGCGGCTAGTCTAGAGAGTATTGATTAATCTCATTTATTTGACTGTATTCCTCGTCTTTTGATTTTGTCTTTCATTTCCTGATATCAAATATATATGTACATAATATGTGTTGTTTTTGTGTAAGAATTGTTTTTGGAATGGATGATGTCTATTGATTTTTCAGTGTATATATTGATTTTTTGATCTATGTTTGTAAATCATTATGTACAATAGTGTAAATATATAAATGTGCAGTTGTTCCTTTTTTGCAAATTAATGCCAAAAAAGTTTTTGCAAGAAAAAAGAAAAATTGAAGGGTATAAAATAAAATTACAAGGTCAAAATTCAATAAATATATTTTCTGACCTATATAAATTGTGTTGTGTAAAAATAAGGGTGGTGTGGGCACGTTTTCTGGTGTGTACTTCGATATTTGTAAACGGCATGGTCTCAGACTATTTTCCTCTTCAGCGAGGAGTACGACAAGGTTGTCCTTTATCCCCTTTATTGTTTGTTTTAGCTTTAGAACCCTTTCTCACTAAAATTAGGAATGATGCTAACATCGCTGGCTTTCAATTTGGCTCTAAACAAGTAAAACTCTCAGTTTACGCTGATGATATTCTTCTATATTGTTCTGACCCTCAATCTTCTCTTCCATTTCTTCTACAACAAGTTTCCTCCTTCTCTGCAGTCTCTGGATATCGATTAAATGTCGACAAATGTGAAACTTTGCCCTTAAACTCTCTCTGCCAAAAACACCTCTTTGAACATTCTGGTTTATCTTGGCAACCTTTGAAAATTAAATTTTTTGGGAGTTTGGTTTGCTCCCCTCCATTCCGACACTCTTAAACTTAATTTTGAATGCATTTCTAAAAAAACTGACCACTGCCATTACACGATGGAACCCCCTTTTTCTTTCCTGGTGGGGACGTCTTGACTCTGAATGTTGCTAGCACCCATTATTCACTATACTATTTCTATGATTCCCATTCACATTCCTTCTCATTATTTTAAGATGTTTGCCTCCACTCTTCTAAAATTCTTATGGAAGGGAAAACGTTCTCGCATTGCTATTGCCACCTTGAAGAGGGAGAAATCTTTTGGAGGTCTTAAATTTCCTGATTTTAAGTCTTATCACAAAGCCTTCGCTTTGAAACAGGCAATTCGGTGGCTCTCTTCTGATCTTCCCTATTATCCCCCACTCTGGCTTCAAATAGAATTCTCCTTCCTTGCTCCTTTTGACTTTTGAGAAATTCTAGACTTCACCACTAATGTATCTTCCCTACGTAATCCCGTCATCTCTCAATCTCGCAAGGTTCTTACTCCTTATTTAACCTCCTCCTACCCTTCTGCCATATCTACTAATTTGCAACCGATTTGGCATAATAAACTCATCAAGGTCCGAAATCGTTTCATTTTTTGGAAAACCTGGCACTCTTGTGGTCTTAAATGGATTTCCCAACTTACTTCTTCAAATACGCCTCTTTCTTTTCCAGATCTTCAGTCACGTTTTTCTCTTCCCTCCGCTTCTCGCTCTCAATACCTTTCGCTCTGTCCTGCTCTTATTCAATATCTTCAATCGCTCCTCCCTACTAGTGACATTCCTACTTCTCTTCGTCCCATTTCCTCTGCGTTGGAGAGCGCTCCTTCTGCCTCTTTTCTTTATAAATTCTTTCAGTCTGTGCTAGATAGAGGAAAATCCAAGGTTGAGTTGGCTTGGGAAAAGGATCTCTTGCAGGACTGGTCCATCCCTTTATGGGATACATTTTGGTCTAAAATACATAAAACCTCTAGAGCTGCTAATACTACCCAAACTTTATATTTTATTTATAATCGCACTTTATTTACACCGTTAACTTTATCAACTTTTTCCTCTGACACTCCTGCCACTTGTTGGTCTTACTCTTGCCCATCTGCAGATTTGAAACACATGTTATTTGATTGTCCACCCATCTTCCGTTTTTGGAATCGGGTTTAAACTCAGATTCAAAAGATTTTTAAGTTTCACTTCTCCTTCTCACTTATCAATATTTTTCTAGGCTCCCTGTCTCCTATTTATCCTCAACCCTCACAACATTATGCCTTATCGGATCTTTTGATAGCTATTGCTTTTCACCTTATCACCTCTCACTGGAAACAAGCTAATGATGTCACTTTTCGTGCTTGGTGGAATGCAGTTTGCTTCCATCATAGACTTGACACTAATTTTGTTACTCCCATTTCCCTTGCAGTTAAACGCGATCTTTTATGGCTCCCTCTGACCAATTATTTATCCCTGGTTGCTTCCTCTTCCCATTCTTCCCATAATGCAAATGCCGAAGTTCGTAAACCACCGTGATTTTCTCCCAAAGCCTTTTGCTACTATTATTTTAGTTATTACTGATATTGTTGTTGAATGTACATTCTTATCTGCGTTCACTCATTTTGTTTCTCATTATCTCTCTATTTATTGTATAGTTGCTTTCCTTGACCTCTTTCATGATGCTGTATGATGTTTTCTATTTAATCTTTCACTGTATAAGATGCTTATTGCTTGATTGTAATTTTGATTGTTTTTTCACTTTCTGTCTTTGCCTCTTTTACCTTCAATAAATTCAAACTAAAAATAATTGTTTTGATTTGGGTTCTGATCAGTGTATTTGTAAATATTGTTATAATATATTAGATGAGAACAAAATGTCTGCTAGAGCTGTCCATAATAATCTAGAGTTGGTAACTATTCTTCCAGAACTGATAGATTTAAATACCTATGAATCTATTCTCATTCAATGTGTGCACCCATTTCAGGCTTTTGTTCGTATGGAACCTAAAACAGGTAAATTGCCTCCTTCAGATTTACAGAGAGGATTAAAAGGAAGAGTTTTATATTTACCTCTAGTTTTAAAGAAAAATGTTGAAACTATTGGTGTAGAGTGTGTAGAAAATGAAAAACAAATTATTCTAATTAATGGCGTGCCTAATAAAAGTAAGAAAATCTGGCACGAATTAGTGGATGTTAGAAAAGTGCAAAAGGCAACTTTGTTGCTGATAAAAAACAATGAGTACTATAAAAATGTTTATATGGGAGAAGACGAAATACTTTTAGCAGAAGATACTGAAACGTCAAGTGGATAAATTGAAAAAGTGGACATGTCCAGAAGTGAAGAAATCTATGAACATTACACTGTACATCCACTTCATTCAAAAGAAGTGATGGGGAATACTATTGAGTTATTCCGAATGAAAAAAAGCAAAGGGAAGTCCCATGAGTGTATGGTAAGAAAGTTTGGAAGCTTGTAGTTTTCCGCAGTAATTCCCAACAGGAAAAGGAGGACGATATGATGAACGACCTGTTCAGATTCCTGCATCTGAATATCGGACAACAAGATTGTATGCAGAAGATCCAAGATTTCGACAATGTATCCCATATATATTTCATCTTTTGTTTGAGAGTGACTTGTCTGGACTTTCATATGCAGTCAATCACATATTGAAAACAGGAGTACATCTGCAAAATGTTTCTGCAAAGGACTTTATGAATAAAGTGCACCAGAGAGATGATCATTTAGAATCTCAGCTGATTAATCTGATGGCATGTCAGCGTGGCACTATTGAGTATTGGTACCGTCGTCATGGAGAACTTAAATTTATGCTAAGGAACTTAGGAACTCTTACATGGTTCCTTACCCTAAGCTGTGCTGAATACGCTTGGGGTGATTTTCTTGAATTTCTTCGAGAGGCAAATTCGAATATAAAAAATATCGAGTACAAGACACCTGGAGAATTGTGCTCTTTGGATCCAGTTAATGTATGCAGGTATTTCAATCATAGATTTGAAGCTATGATGGCTTTTATCTGCAATAAAAAAATCCTTCTCTTGGAGAAGTTGTGGATTTCTTTTGGAGAAAGGAGTATCAAGCAAGAGGTGCTCCTCATATACATATGCTGTTATGGATCAAGGATGCCCCCAAATTCGGAACAGATTCGGATGATACTGTTTTGTCTTTTATTGAAGAATATGCCGCATGTGCTATACCCAAAAGCACAGAAGAAAACAACTTAAGACAACAAGTCTTACGATTCCAAAGCCATTGTTGTGGAAAATACTGTCGACGACAGTACAAGTGTAAGGACAAGTTTTATACCAAATGTCGTTTTGGTTTTCCATGTCCTGTAATATCCAAAGGAAGAGTAAACAGTTTTATGTCAGCTATGCGACATACCATCAAGAAAGTCTCCAAAAAATACCTACAATTTGAGAAGAAGCGGAGAGTCAAAATACATAAATGATTACAATCCAGTTATTCTGTCCATGTGGTATGCTCAAAATGGATATTCAGTATGTTGCGGACAATTCCATTGCTGTTGCTCGATATGTAATGTTCTACATTACAAAATCAGAAAAGACGGAATTGAAAGAAATGTGGGAGAGATATCTCATGAGAAGAGTCTATGTAAGAAATTATACAGTTTCAGTTTTAAGATGTTATCTCATCGAGAAATCGGAGCGTATGAATGCTCAGATCGGTTATCATCTGCAAGTCTATACTTAAAATCTAGAAGAATTATTTGGGTGAGTCTAGGTCTTGCTGTAACGTGAAATCGAGTACTTAAATCTGTACCAGAAATCGAATATTTAGCAGTAAAAGATCTGGAAAGTACAGATATTGTGAAAACAATTATGTTGGACACATATTATCCAAATAGAGGTCATCATCTTGAGAACATATGTCTCTATGAAGTGCTGCAAAACTGCACTTTTAAACAGAATACTACAGAAAACATCAATGATGGAAAATATGCAGTTATTGGTTCCGAAGGATGTTTGGTGAAACAAAGGAAAGGACATTTAATTAATCACAGGAAACTGAGTTGCGACACTGACGATAAAAGAGAATTTTACCTCTTAGCACTTTTGCAACTGTTCAAATCGTGGCGTGCAGAATTGAAATTACTTGGAGATTCTCAGAGCTATGAAGATTCCTTCAATGCTTGTAAAGATAGCATAGAATGTACTGTTTTTGCAAATTATGTGAAAATGTTGAACAATGAAATTGATCAAGAAGCTACTATTGCAGAAGAGATTGCTAGAGACAGTTCTCAAGACAGTCAAACTTCTGCTCCGCTGAGTCAAGATCCACTAGGACAACCAATTGTTGAAAATGAGGCAGCAATTGCCATGAATGAGGTGGAAACAGCAATGCATCAAGCTCAAGAAGATATTATGGACTTAGCAAACTTGGAAGAACAACTAAATGTTGAACAGAAAGAAATATATCAGCAAGTGAAACAACAGATTGACCATAGATTTCTTCATGAAAAGAAAGAATGCACATGCACATCATTTCAACCTATCTGAATGTATGTGAGTGGACAAGCTGGAACAGGAACAAGTTTCTTAATTAAAGTAATCACCAGTTATCTACAAAAAACAACTGACTCACACTTGCCTTGTGTTGAAACTGCTCCAACTGGGTTGGCAGCACACAACATTAAAGGAATTACATTGCATCTTTTACTTATGCTACCTGTGGAGCATGAAAACAAATTGGAATATCACAAACTATCTGAAGAAGCTTGTTGTGAAGTTTCAAGAGTGCTTAAGAAAATTAAACTTCTGATTATTGATGAGGTAAGCATGGTCTCAAACTTAATGCTTGCTTTTGTTCATTTAAGAATGCAGCAAATTCTTAAAACAGAGTACGATGTCTTATTTGGAGGAAAACATATCATAGTTTTTGGAGATCTACTGTCTCTTACTCCAGTAAAAGGGCAACCAGTATTTAAAACACTTGGGCATGAAGACACCAGAAAGTCTTTGGGAAGCGTTAGAAATGTTAATATTTGGTCATATTTTGGATACAAAGAACTCATTACAAATATGCGACAGGCAAATGATGTTGATTATGGAACTATTCTTCAAGATATAAGAATTGGACTACTGACAGAACATGGCAAACAAGCTTTGCAGACACAATTACTTTCCAATTTTTTTCCAGATTATTTTCCCCCAAAATGTCCTTTCCCTCTATGATGGACAGTGGAGGGAGAGTTATGTCTTTATTGGGGTTTCGCCTAAGTATATTCCTGGCATACCTACTACTGTTATTTCACCGCTGGACCCCCATGATAGCCGCCCATCCGCCATTAGGTCTAAAGTGGTGTTAGAGGTGTTAGAGCCTGCGGTGTCTATGCCAGAAGGTTCGACATTGATAGAGGCAGAAATTGCAGTAGAGTTTTCAGTTATGCTGATTATTTCTTTAGAATCGACTTGCCCCTATGCAGATTTAGATGTGCCTTTAGTTGGAAACAGGCTTGTAATAGCTAATTGTTTTTTGCTCATGTCCCCAGTTACCCCACTTTTGACAAGGGAGTGTTTGTTCGCTTCTTGCTTCCCGCTCTTACCGGTAATAGACTCATTCTTTTTTTTGGCAATTTCTGCCTTTCTGTTTGAATCAGGCTGGACTGACACAGAGACTGCCTGCGCAGTGGAACGCGCCTTTCTCTGAGCACCGCGAGCCACCATCTGACCTGTGAGTTGTGCGCTGAGCTCTCTGGCGTCTGTGTTCCCTACGTCAGTAAGAGCCGTGTGGGGGATTCCCAGCGTCTGCCCTGCTCAGAGACTTGCAGGAATCTTGCTGAGGATCGCCGGGTCACCAAATGAGAGCAGCCTCTGCACCATCCATTCAGCGGGGACCAGCCAGAGCCTCCTTCGCGCATCTCAGACGCCGTCAGGTAGGAACGCCTCGTTGCCTTAGGGGGTCATCGGGAGAGACGCGGCGGTGAGTATCGGAGGATCTCACTCAGCCTCCATCTTGCCCCATGTTGGGTCCAATTTGTTTCCAAATGAAAATATAGTTCCTTAGAAAGTATATATGAAAATTGCACAAAAGTAATCTGTAATCTGCTTAATGCCCACACTGCGTGAGTGTTCTATATTCAATGAACAACTTTTGAAGCTGGAAAATGAAGAAATAATAAAAATGGAAGCTATTGGTAAAATAGAGCATGAAGGAATCACTATTATTTTGACAGAAAAATTGAAAACAAAATTTGATTGTTTAGAAAAATCTATATCGAAAACTGCTGGTTTAGAAAAGAATCTATATGCATGTATAAACTGCCAGGTAAATTTAAGGCGTAATTTGGATGTAGAAAAAGTTTTAGTTAATGGAGCAATGGGCAAAGTTGTGGATTTTGTTAATTATCAGAATAAAGATGGAATTGAATTTTTTAAAATTACATTTGATCAGATTGAAGAAGTGAAAGAAATTGGTCGTTGTTCAGTTAGTTTTTTTTTCAAGGTTTAAGTGCAGACAGTGCTTTGGTGAACATTGTAAGTTCCGTGTTTAAAGAGGGTATGGCATATGTTGCTTTGTCCCGAGTCATAACTTTATCTGGATTGTAATTTTCATAGAAAAATGGAAGGTGCACTCATGGAAAGTAGACACGTGAACAATGAGTCCAAGAAAGTGCTTCTATTTATTAAAGTAATCTTTAAAAACCAAAACACAGCCAACGCGTTTCGTTCCCAGTTGTGCCAAAAGGGAACTTCGTCAGGGCTCTGAGGTTGATGGCCAAATAGGCATTGAAAGAAAATAATAGTTGCACAAATAGCAAAATATCAAGGAGCGCAGTATGAAGCGTCAGAGTACGGAGGGGTCAATACAAAGGAAAATATTCCTTATGTATGATCAACCTCACACAAAAAATGGGAGGAGGCCAGTATGATGGAGTCATGGGTGAACACAGTTTAGAAAGAATGATTATCTTTTGGTTTCTACTGTGTATACATGTATAGAAGCAGAGATCACTTGAAAGGTCTCCTGCTGGTTAACATGCTGGCGATCACCATTCGTATCTAAAGAGTAATTTTCAAGATTTATTGCCCGTGTTTGTGCACCTTCACATAGTATCATTGGGACCTTTCAAGTGATCTCTGCTTATATACATGTATACACAGTAGAAACCGAAAGATAATTATTCTTTCTAAACTGTGTTCACCCATGAATCCATCATACTGGCCTCATCGTTCACGTGTCTACTTTCCATGAGTGCACTTTCCATTCTTCTATGAAAATTGTGACCTGATTTGTGCCTTTGGACGACGGGTACAGGAAGCAGTTTGCACCAATCTCTGATTGTTGATTGCATATGTGTTCTGGTTGAGCTGGACCTTGGTCTGTCGTTTGTTCTTTATTTGTTAATTTATCTGGATTGTATTTGATTGGTTTTGATGAGACAAAGATTACTGCAGATGCAAACTGTGTAAAAGAGTGTAATAGGTTAAGAAGGGCATAGGCTCCCAATGTAGCTCAATATCCTGTATTTGAAAAGTGTGTGGTAGGTCGAAAAAGAAAGTATGACAATATCTGTAGTGAAGGTATAGAGAAGGAAAAAAAAGATAATATTGTGATTGCAAGCGAAAAGAAAAAGGACACTGTTGAAGAGATTGTTGGTTATCACTTTGAAAATAGTTCAGGTATCAACTGCTATGCTATTGTAGTGGTCAATGTTTTTTTTTCTCAAAGTTTGTAGCAGCAAATTATGGAAAATCGGGAAAAAAGATTGTGTTCCTTGTTGCATTCTGGTTATGAAAAATTGAGTACTGATAAAAGTAAAATACAAAGCGTTTCTGATATTCGTAATCTATTGGATATATGTTCTGGTTCTACACAATTTACGCAAAATATCCAACAAAATGCACAGGAATTTCTAATGTATATGCTTACTGTATCGGAAAATGAAGGCATAGAAGTTGAAAATCTTTTTGGCCTTTGTTATAAATGGGAACATCAATGTGAAAAGTGTTTGTTTACATATAGCACTAACATAGACACTGAAAGATTTATACATTTGACATTACCAGACTGTAAATCAGTGTCTTTCAACAAAAGCAGCAAATCAAAACATGGAGTGTAGCCAATGCAAATCAGAAATGTTATCAACATTATTTATAGAAAAAGATGGATAATATATATTTTAATGGTGCAACGTTGTGCAGCTGATAGAAGAAAATTGGAAACTTTAATCAAAAACTTTGTAGGTAGTCAAGTATCAATATCAGGAAGCACATTTGTAGCAGTAGCAATTATTTTCCATGATGGTCCTTCTACAACATCTGGAATTACATTGCCTTTTTAAAATGTGATAAAGGATGGACACATTGTAATGATGCTCAATTGGTTTTTAAACAACGTTTACCCAAAGAATGACCAAATTCCTACCTAATATTTTTAAAACCAAAGTTTTAGGAACATAATTTGGCCTCGAAGGATTTTATTAATATGTATTCATAAGATTACTATTGGACAATTTCAAAACAAAGGATTTGAAAAATACTATTTGGCCTAGAGGAAAAGTATCTATTGGAATTAAAGACTTTTTCTTGCACATTGTGTCAGCATATATTTTTAAAGAAAATTATTTACAGTGTATGAAAATTAATAATAATAATTGTTCATTGTATCATTATTTTTGTTCTTTGATATTCAAGTAAGAAATTTGTCTCAAAAGAAAGCATTTAAGATATGTTTGATTTGTATTTTCTGGATTGTTATTGAGGATGTAGTTTTTTATTTTTTTAAACAATCTTATTTGGGGTTTTTTGCCCGCTGTTATATGATGAGTACGATTGAAATCACTGTTTCTAGTGAAATTCAATATATTCTGAGAACAGCAAAAAAGGCAAAGGAAATAATTTATAAAATGTTAAAATGATGCTGTGTTGCAAAAAATATAATATTATATATTATAACTGTATTTTTTCTTCTCTTTCACAGATCCTAATTCTAAAATATGACATACTCAGACGTTTAAATTATAAAAAACAACTGAAAAAAATGTGTCGCGTTTTTTATTTCTATTACTGTGAAGGTAAGTATTAAAATACACAATGACCTGTGTTTGCACACAAGTGAAGAAAGGGAGGATGGACAGAGAAGATATGTGTGAAAAGATGCTCTGTGGGCGTTTTAAGTTACAGGATAAAGTTAACATGAATACTGAGTGTCCCTGGGGGCTAACTAACCCACCAGATATGTGCAGAAAGTGGCAGAGAGTTGCATTGCAGAGAGGTATAAAATGGGACATGGCTTCAGAGCACCTCTCTGCAACGCACCTGTATGATATTTAATCATAAATCTGGACATGTGTGTGAATGCTGCACCATCCTCCATTGGTGTAGCAAAGCACAACAAGGAGAAATATGTTCATTTCTCCTCATTTTTCTCTTTCTATGTATGCTACAATGAACAACATACATTGAAGGAGAAAAATGCCTTCACTGATTGTTTTTGTGCAGGAAGGTGTGTCTTCGTGCACGAAAACAAACTCCACATGACAAAGATATCCTTGCACCATGGTGCAAGGGTGCCTGTGTCACCACATGGCTTCAGTTTAAGCAGCACTGCAGAGGGAAGGATAGACTTGCAACATATTGATGTACATATGTTGTATTCATGTGCTTCTGAAGTACCACAGCACACTGAAGCTAAAGATCTTACAGTACCATGGTGCAGCACTTCCTTATAGTTCTGCTCTTATATATTTACCATACACCACAAATGCATTCCCTCAGTCAATTATGCACTACAGATACATTCATCTACACTTTCACACACTATCATACAAATATAGGTATTTTTTAACCCGAGTAGTTAGTTCTGAAAATAACTTTTTTTTTCTTTTTTCGTTGTATATTTCTTTTGTAAATATTTGAACAATTTTTAGTTTTTTGGGCTTTTTTTCAAAAGGAAAAAAAAGGCAACTGCAGGAACAAAACAATAAACTTCAGCGGAAAAAAAACTAGCACTGATGGTTGTCTAATGCTCGACAAACCAAATCCACAGACTGCTCTCCATAGCAGAGCAATCTATTACACTTAACGCAGTGTAGTTTTGCTTTGGCAAATTGGGGACGTATGTCCAGATGTTCAGAGGACGTAGCAGCAGCAGAGGTGCTAGGAAATGCAGCTGGAGGGGTTTGAGCCAATCTTCTACATTCCTCCTTCGCAAAGTTCACAGGATGCTGTGTTTTTAGGTGTTTCAACAAACTTGCGGTCCCGCAAGAGCATTTTTTCATGGGGTTACCTCTAGAGAGGACCCTTTTGAAGATCTTACACGTGACCTTGACAGCGTTCACTTTTTTTCTGTCCCTCCGGTATAGAAAAAAACTTTCACACCACTGAGCTGTACCTCTCAGGAGGCCGAGGTTCATGAACAAATTCCTCATCTGAAGAGTGGTCAGAATTAGGTGCTGGCTGCTGTCCTGAAGCCATTGTAAGTAATAATAGGTGTCCAATTTACCAAAAAAGATTCTTTTCAGCAGAGAGATGTTCCTCTCAAGAAAGTCTAAGAAGTATGATTGAAATGGGTTGGGTTCTTCAATAATTAGAATAGAAAGTGTTATGAACCAATCAAATGTCTCTTTTTGAAGTTGCGCACCATGCCCACAGGCAGCACGCACCCAACGCGACTTTCCGAAATTGCATTTAAAAGTAATTTACGTTTTTTAAAAGTAAAACAATCTTATTTTTATGATTAGCTCAGATAATGTCTTGCCTTAATATTTATATTAAATACATATGTATATCTTTTTAAACATAAAATAAATATGATGTCAGGCGGGAGGGCGTGAGCATCGCGTAACGTAATACGTATATGTTGCGTATGCACTTGGAGTCGTGTACCGGTCGCATAGCAATCGCGCAGGAAAATACGCACCCATCGCACACCCTACGCGGATCCTACACAACAACCCTAAAATGGCGGCTAGGTTCCGCGCAGTGATCGAGAAAGATACGCTTTGAGTGCGCGACTCCAAAAAAAACTTTGGGAAAAAAAATAATAAAGAAAATAATATAAATATATTTAAAAATATATAAAATGAAAAAAAACAATATTAGAATTTCAATATTTTTTAAAATATATATTTATTAATTTATATTAAAAATATGTAATGTAGTTTTAAAAAGTAAAATATGTAAACATAAATACTTTTAAAAAAATGTGAAAATCACTATAAAAACATCAATATGACAATTAATACATTTAAAAATTGTTATTGACAAAACCTTTGAAATTCATTGAAAAAGCCATAGGTCTCAACCATGTTAATAGTTAGGAATTAGCATTTAGAAAACCTTTGAAATTCACTATAAAAGCCATAGGTTTCAGGCATGTTATAGTTAGGAATTAGCATTTAAAAAACCTTAGAAATTCACTGAAAAAAACATAGATTTTAGGGGTGTTATAGTTAGCTGGACATTTCACTCATACAAAACCATTGAAATTCCTCCGTTATAGTTAGTTGTACTAACTATAACTCGTGCGCCCGCAATCCACTGCTGATGATGTCACATATTACATCATTCATGACATGGTCAGTGACATCACTGATGACATCTCAAATGACATCACTGATGACATCATCCATGTGACAATCTGATACACCTCATCATATACTTGTGTAACCTTTCATCACTCACTATAAAATATAGCGTACCGTGTTTAAGCCATTGACACACCAATACAAGTTTCTAAAAACCCACTTAGTGATTTGTAGATCTACACACACATCTAAACACTTACCTATAGATTCACTCATACATGCTGACAAAGATCAATAGAACACTATTAAATATGCTTATACACCTATATTGACATTACACACCAGCACACATCCTATTCACTTATGCAGTCATCCTACTCACTTATGCAACTAATTGATCATACTTACCTTTACTCAGCTACACACTTATACAAATATCACTTTATTTATTCATATAGATAGTAACTCATACTTAGCGTATTATAAAATCCCTATTACAAGTAAACAGTTTTCTATACAGTCACTCAGACAATCACTGACTCTTATATATACTTATTTATATACAACTGTCACATACACTGCCTTTCATATTTCTACTTTGTTGGATATGTATCATTGAGAAGTATATTTACTCATCAACACACCTATAAAGACATTCACTCACCCAAACAGCTGTTTCCACATGCAGTTTTAACCTCATATACCTACTAAATCGACTATTTACACATCTTTGGACAGTCACACACCTCCCACCCAACCACACACGCATTCACTCTCCCATACAAATACTCACTTAGCTAATTAAAAACTAATATAGAGTTTCACATAGGTGGTAACCAACTTGTGCAGTAGTTTACACAACAAGAGACAGAGTGATACAGATTCACACAGTTTAATCACTATCCCATATATTTGGTGAGACACTTTAAATTAGTCACTTAGGGCCAGATGTAGGTAGCCTAATACCGGTCAGTAACGGACGAAAATCGGTAATTTCGACCGTTACCGACCGGTATTTGGACATTGAGATGTAGGTCGCCCAAAATATACAGAATCGGTAAAAATTCCGAATCGGTAGATTACCGGCTCGGAAATATTACTGATTCGGTAAAAGTACCGAATCGGAAATTTTACCGATTCGGAAAATATACCGAGTCGGTAAATGTTCCGAATCGGTAAAATTTCCGATTCGGAAATTAAGAAATGGAAAAAACAACACCATTGAGATGTAGGTCACCCATAAATTACCGAAAATTCGGTATTTAGGAATCGGTATTTAACATCGATTGAAAGCAGGTGGTAACCAGGTGCAGCCTATAAAAAAGGGCCTCAAAATGCAACACTGGAACCAGAATGGCGGCTTTCGATGTCAAGACGGCTACGGCTACAGGCAGCAGCTGAGAGGGAATGGAGAAGGGAGGAGCAGGTCTACAGGCAGAGGATTAAACTCTTCCAATTGACAGAGCCAGAGATACTGCAAAGATACAGACTGCACCCCCAAACCATCATGGACCTGATCAGGGACCTGCACCCAGTCCTGGACCACCCAAAACCAAGGGCCCACGCCATCCCACCCCATGTGCAGGTGCTCTGTAGCATACACCTGCTTGCATCTGGGAGTTACCAGAGTGTTGTTGCTACGGTAGGTGGGGTGTCCCAGAGCTGCCTGTCGCGTTTGTTCAGAAAGTTCCTGGATGCCATGATGCAAAGAATGGAGCATTACATCCACTTCCCAGACACTGATGCGGACTTGCTCAGGACCAAGACTGACTTTTACCTCATGGCAAATTTCCCACACGTGTTTGGCTGCATTGATGGGGCCCACAACCCAATATGCCCCCCAGCTGCCACTGAGCACATATACAGGAACAGGAAGTCATCACACACAATTAATGTACAAGTAATCTGTGATGCCAAGTACATGATCACAGATATAGTGGCCAGGTACCCAGGAAGCACCCACGACTCCTACATATTCCAAAACAGTGGGATCTACACCCGCCTGACAGCGGGGGAATTCGGGGAAGGATACCTGCTAGGTAAATTAATGTGTGACACTCCCTTGATAGATGATGCAGACGTATGTCAATGTGTGCCTGTGAGTAATGTATTTTTTTCTTTCACATTAGGGGATAGTGCATATTCCTTCGTCCTGACACCCTACCTCAACCCCACAACCCCCAGCCAGAGACGATACAATGTGGCACTAAATCCACCCGGAACATTGTGGAGTGCACCTTTGGGCTCCTGAAGAGCCGGTTCTGCAGCCTCCACAAAAGTGGGGGGGCACGGCAGTACTCACCAGTAACATGCTGTAAGATCATTGCAACCTGTGCAATGTTGCACAACCTCGCAACTAAGAAGGGCACAGAGGTGGAATTGGAGGACTATGAAGACCCTGACGATGAGCAGGCGCTACCAGCAGCCAACACAGTAGGAGTACCAACACCCACAGATGGAAGACAGAGACGGGCAGAGATCACACACAACTACTTTTGAGTAAGTATAGAGACAAAGCACGTGTTGTACTGCAATGCACGTAGTCTATTTGGCACTACGTTAAATGTCTGAAGACACAATTGTAACATACTACTGTGCCTAGCACTACTGGGTGGACGGGGGTTACCTCACCCTCACATGTCCAACTGAATTTGGCAGACTCACTGATGCGTGAGGTTGGCTTAGTTCCAAGTCTGCTGTGCCAGCGCCGGTACTCTGGTGTCTGCTGCTCCTCCGTATTTCAGGGATAGGGGTGCTGCTCCTGCTACTAGTGTTATCTGTGTCCCCTAAACCTTCTGCTCCTGTGGTGGCTGACTGGTGTGTCAGCAGCACTTCCATTGCTTTAGTGACTCTCCCCATCCCCCTCGTGAGATCAGTACAGCAGTGCACCAGCCCCTACTGCATCACAACTGAACGGCGATACAGCAGTGAAGTCGTAGTTGCATGACAGTGCATGCCCCTTGTCTGCTGTTGCATGCAATGCCTCTCCCTGCGCCTTTGTGCACGGTCCTCATGTAGTTCCTCACAGAGTGACATCACACACTGTGACATGTCCCTGACTCCATCGGCCATGTCCCTCATGCTGTCCGCCATTGATGTTATTCCCTTGTTCATGTTATCAAAATTTGTGTTCATATGGCGCATTTGTCTGTGCACTGCACTTTTTTTTTTTTCTTTTTTTCAGTGTCCTCATTACGCAACTGATTTTAAAGTAGGAGAATCTCAGAGTCGCTTTTTCTTACTCCGCCCAGAATGTGTCTTTTCGGACATATCTTTCTGGTGTTTCAGAAAAAGTGCACCCCTTACTTCCATACATTTAAGAAAAAGAGGTCTTCGTTTCCCGGATCTGAGATAAGCTAGCCATGATGGCTACTTCGAAGTACCATCAGTTCCATTTTGTTGCGGCGGCGTAATCATTGGACATATGTTAGGATGAAAAAACATAAAGTCTCACGATCCCACTTCATCCCATACCCCTAGTCACCCCTTATTAAAGTCTTCCCATATATCCCAAAATTTAAACTTTTTCGAACTCACACTCTTTCTTCTGTCTAATTTGTACACCCTTAAAACTGACGCTAGCCATTCATTTCGAGAGGAGGCTACCGGGCTTACCCTTTTAATACAAAGCTCCCTCCTAGCCAACAGGATTAGAATAAAAACTAGATTTTCCTCAGCTTTCGATAGAGCATTCATAACCGGCTTACAAGAGACTCCAAAAACAACCAAATCCATACTCACAATTAGTTGCTTTCCTAGGGCTCGTTCTAATGTCATACCAACGTCTTTCCAGAAACCTTCGAGGCTGGGGCACTGCCAGAACATGTGCAAGTCATCAGCTTTAATCATACCACATTTCGGACAGCTTCTCAGTGCATCTCCACTCAGTTTAGAAAGCCTCTTCGGGGTCCAATATGCTCTGTGTGTGGTGAATAAATGATTTCTTTTGAGAGCAGCAGAAGATACAATAGACCAGAATTTGCTCATAGATACTTGCCATGTAATATTTAGATCCAGCGTCGGCAGATCTTTACCCCAGATGCTCTCCGGAATCCGAAAGTCGTCTTCTCCTGCTATTATTAAGGCCCAGTACCAGTAGGATATTTCTTTCTTGAATTGATTTGTCTCCAGGATTTTGACTTCCAGTTCGAGGTTTCCTTTTCTAGTTTCTTTTAAAGAGTTCGACCAGCTCAACATCTGATAGTACTTAAATTTAGAGATTGTGTAATTTGTCCGTCGTGACAGAATTTCCCATTCAAGGAGTTTATTTTGAAAAAGAAGTTGGCCCCATTCTATTATGCCTGCCTGTTTAAGTGGACCAGCAAGTCTATCCTTAAGACAATCTGGTGTAGTTGGCGAGTCCCAGATTGGGGCCTTCTCACTATATAGGGGGATGCCCAGGGTACACCTAACACCATACCATAGTTTAGATGCTGATTTTAAAGTCTTCAGTTTTATCTTCTTGAAACATTTTGGGTGACCAAATTTATAAAGGAAGTGACTTGTATTGTTTGTTATGCTTTGGAAGTACTGTGGGTAAGTTTCAAAGTGGCCCAACAGTATCCTAACATATTTAAATTGAAATGCCCGACAGTATTCTAATAGGTCCGGGCTAGCTATACCTCCCTGCTCTTTTTTCCTTCTTAGCTTATGCCAGGCTATCCTCGGTCTTTTTGCTGACCAAATAAACGTGGATATTTTCCCCTGAATTTTTTTTAACGCCTCTTTTTTAAATTCTAAAGGAATTGCGCTAAAAATAAAAGTGAATTTTGGCAAAATTGTCATTTTTATTATATTAGATCTTCCTAGGAATGTAAGCGGGAGACTACTCCAGACCTTCAGGAGTTTACTAACTTCTGTTTCTACTCTCTGTAGATTAGTTTGTGGAATCTTGTCAATATCTTTTACTAAGTCTATTCCTAGATATCTCATTTTCTCCTTACCAAATGGGGAAGCAAATACCTCGTTCCAGCTCATAATTTCTGTTTTGGTCTGGTTCATCTGATAACCAGATATTTTACCAAAACTTAGCAAGGTCTCTTCTACTATTTTTAAAGCCCCCTTCACATCTGATGTAAAAATCATGAGGTCATCGGCATAAAGGGCTATTTTTTTTGCCATCCTTGATAGAGAAAAGGCTGCATTGAGGGAAGATTCCTTAGACATTCTGCCACAGGTTCAATATAAAAATTAAAAAGGAGGGGCGACAGGGGGCACCCTTGGCGGGTCCCTCTACCTATGTGAATATCGCTAGTTAATTTACCAATGATTAGGATTTTGGCCCTGGGGGAATTGTAAATGTTTTCTACCATTTTAACTATATTGTCTCCCAGATTAAATTGTTTTAGCACTTCACTAAGGTACTTCCAGCAGACTCTATCAAATGCTTTGGCCGCATCTATTGCAATTATTGATAGAGCAATTTTCTCTGTAATGGCAATGTCTATTGCCCCAATCAATTCTTGCGTAAGATCCTGAAGGTGCCTTCCTGCCACGAAGCCCTTTTGGTTGGGATTTATTAGAGTTCCTGCGATTTTCCCTAATCTTTTGGCCATGATTTGAGTAAATATTTTATAATCACAGTTTAGTATTGAAATAGGGCGATAGGACTCACATTTTTTTGGGTTCTTGCCAGGTTTTAAAAGGACTGAGATAGTTGCGTCATTCCACGTTTCTGGAATTTTTTTGTTGTTTAGAAATATCTCATTAAAGAGTTCAGTCAGATGGGGAATTAAAACATCTTTCAGATGTAGATAAAACTCATAAGGTAGAGCATCAGGGCCTGCCGCCTTGCCTCTTTTTAAATCTTTCATTGCTGCTTCTACTTCCCCTATTGTGATTGGCCTGTTTAGTCTCTCTTTTTCCTCCGCTTGAAGAGTGGGGATGTTTTGGGCAACCACAAACCTGTTAATCTCTTCAATGTCTGGGTTACAGTCCTCCAAGTATAAGTCAGAGAAGAAGGCCATAAATTCCTGTTTAATAACAGTATCTTCTAGGCCGTTTTGAGTGGGATCTCTTGGATCTATGCAGTTGATTTTGTTTCTTACCAAGTCTGTTTTGGTTTTCCAGGCCAACAGCTTCCCGCAACCTTCACCATACTCATAATGGGCAAGTTTACTGCAGTCCCATCTTTCTCTAATTTTACTCTCCAGTAGTTCTGTTAGGCTTTACTTTTTTTCCTGTCTTTCCTTAGATAGCTCTTGAGTTCGTAAGTAAGAAGGTGCCAGGGACAACTGCCGATCTATGGACGTAATATTTTCCTCTAATTTTTGAATGTCTTTTTTCATCTCTCTAGCTTTATTAAAGGCTAACCCTCCAATCCTACCCCTTATTACGGCCTTATAGGCCTCCCACACAATTTGAGGTACCGCGCTACCCTTATTCTCTTGAAAGTATATCTCTGTGTCTTGCTTGAGTAGGTCCACTATGGCTGAATTTAAAAGAATGGACCGATCAAATGTCCATCTTGGTGGGTTTAAGTCGTTATTTATTTTTAAGTTAATTTCAACAGCCGAATGATCAGACAGATGTGCGGGAAGGTGCTTTACCATCAAGGTGCTATCCAGAAGACCCTGATCTATTAAAAAATAGTCTATTCTGGAATGGATACCCAACTTTTTGTTAGAAAAGGTGAACTTATCCTGTTTGTTCCCCTTTATGTTCCATACATCCATAAGATTGAGGTCTCTCTTGTATACCCCCAACCACTCCCTCATTTTTGGTAACCTATTCTGGTTACCCCTGGGGGAGCGGTCTGTTCTTGGATCCAGGATAATATTAAAATCCCCTCCCAAAATCACAGGCGATGTAGTGGAGATCAAGTGAGAGTACAAAGATTGAAGTGGGGTTTGGTCATCTAAGTTGGGCCCATAATATCCGGCCACCGTAAAAGTATTATTTAGAATGCTTATATTGGCTATTGCCCACCTTCCCTTAGGATCTGTCTCAGCAGAGATAATTCTTACATTCAGAGATTTTTTAAACAAGATTGCGACCCCTTTAATAACACACTCCTGATCTGTGCAGATGTAACAATCGACCCATTTGAGGGTACTAATTAGTTCTTCCCACTCTTTTTTAACTAAGTGCGTTTCTTGTAATATTATATTTTCACTGTCCAGACACTTTAGATATTCGAGAATTTTACGGCACCTACTCTTGGTTCTTAGACCATTAACATTCCATGTTGTTATTTTTAAAGATCTTTGGTTTTTATCCATTATTGGTTATGACAATATTGACAAAGCTGGGCGAGTTAAAGTTCCAGTTTAGCTTTAGACAATGTTTCTCCTTTACAAAAAGCGTGATGAGGACTTTTTTTTCATTTTTCCCAAATTTGCTCCCCACCCCCTTGTGTTCCCCGTCCTTCTCCCCTCGTGTATATTCATAAAGAAACTGTAGAATAATCAAAAAATGAGAAGTTGAAAAGAAAAGGCACGGGGAAACACATTCCCTCCCTGGGAAAGCCTCCCTTTTCTTTGGGCTATACTTTAGCCCGTTTTGAGCCCGTGCCAAAAAAGATAAGAAAACAAAGAAAAAATGCCAATGAGTGAGTTTACCCCTACCGCCCCCTATTTACAGTCATTTCTAACCCCTTCTTTTTTTTTTTTTTTAATGTCTATAAAGTATTTCAGTTTTTATGAGTGAGATTGCACCTGAATATCAGTGCGCATCTGTTCCAGCAAAGAATCTACTTCCAGCGGGTCTCTTATATTGAACATTTTGTTCCTCCACATAATTCTTAATGCAGCAGGGAATTTCATTTTGACTGTAGCCCCTAGTGATCTTAGCTCCGGCATTCTCTGGCCCAGCTCCCATTGTCTATCCTGTGTTACCTTGGCAATATCCGAGCGGATTTTAAAAGACCAGCCACCTCCACTGTACTCTCCATTTTTCAGTCCCTCAGATAGAATTTTTTCTTTAGTAGTGTACGACTTAAAGTTTACTAGGATCTTCCTTGGGTTCTTCCTTTCTTTAGTTTTCCTAAAGGGATCCCTATGTACTCGTTGGATATCGTCTTCTAAGTTTAAGGCCTTACTCCAAGGAAAGTGTTCTTCAATCAAGGAAATAATAAATTTTCTTATATCGGACCCTTCCTGCCCTTCAGGTATATTCAGGAATCTTAGGTTAGATCTCCTTGATTGGTTTTCTAGGGACTCCAATTTTTCTTCTATCAACTTGTCCTTTGCCCTTAAGTCTCTGATATTCTTCTCCGAAACTTCTGTTCTTCTTGCCAACCCCTCCGTCTCTGCTTCCACTATGGAGACCCTGTCGTTCAAGGTGGAAAGCTTATGCTCTAAAGATTCGAATCTCTCATGAAGCTTATTCTGATTATCTTCAGAGACTTTAAACCTAGACCTCATCTCCTCCAGCATCAGCTCCAGCAAAGCCTCTGTAGTGTTGCCAGGACCCTTTCGGGAGACGCTCTGCGGATTGTCACAATAAGCTGATAGAGTGGGTTGGGTAACTGGCTGAGATAGAGTACTAGATCTTATCGATGAGGAATCCAGAGAGTCAGGCTGTGAGTCAGGCTGTGAATTCATTGTAAGGTCCTTATCAGGACGACTCTGAATGAGATCCTGTGATGACACCCGAGCCGATGCCGAGGGTGCCGGTTGCGCCATTTGTGGTTGAGGGTCTTGTACGTTTGTGGAAACTGTTGAATTTACTAAGTTCTCCTGTCCCCCCAGGCTTTCAGGAGAGTGATAATCAGTTAAGACTTGAAGAGCAGAGCTTTCTGCCATATTTTTACCACCGATCTTTTCCTGCACTTTGAAATAAGATCTTAAGGACGGCGTAACTTTTACTTTATCACCTTTTCCTCTCTTACCTAGGGCCAAGTTATCGCCCGGCACTCCCTTTTTATTTACGGCAACTCCTGCCTGTAAGTTCAATGCTTTCTGTGTAACTCTCCTTGTAACTCTAGGGATTACCGCCTGCTTAGGAGTAGGGGGAGCCAAAGTTTTAAGGAACTGCCTATTTCTGAGGCTGTAACAAGATTTTACTTTGGTGTCTGACCCAGCCGTTTTAGCCTTACTTGCCTCTGCCTCAGTTAAAATCGGGTTCTGCTCAACTCCCTCCTCTTCTGGGACTACCCATAAGGGAGGTCCTGACTGTTTACTTGGGGGTATAACCTCTTTTAAATCTTTAGATGCTGCCTGCGATGCTTCTGTACCCCCCTTCAACCCCTCCAGTTTTAGTCCATCAGACGCGCCTACAACGCCAAGCCTTATATTAAATGTGCCCGAACAACTAAGAGGAGCTGACGCTGCCAAGATATGATCAATTCTCTCTTCCACCTCACTGATCAATATTAATCCAGATGGGCTTGTTAACTGCTCTGCTGCCTCCAACTCGTTTGTACAAGAGTCACCAAATGAAGAGGGCAGACTGCTAGTCACCTGAATTGCCTCTCTTTCACCCCCACATTTGGCTTCTTGGGCTGAGAATAAGGGATCGGCTCGTGAATTTTCATTTAAGTCAACAAAGTACTGATACAATCTGGGCCATAACTCTGCCCTACTCGCTTTCCCTCTAAACGTTTGGGCTACTTTACTAAAAGCTTGTAGACAGTGTTTTCTGGCTCTAAACGCCGTCTGCCACCGTCTTAATCTCGTACCCGTGCCACTCTCCGGGCAGGTAGTAACGCCCTGGCTCGGGTGCTCACAAGCAGCACCTGGGAATTTGGAGGCTACCGGTGTGATGAAAACCATCCCCTTTCGATAACCCTATAATCAGCTTAATCGCCCCCTGGGGATGACAATTTCGTTCTCCTCTCAGTTGACAGGCTGTACCGGTAAGACTACCCCAAAAAAAGAAAAAGGAAAAACAGACCGGGGTGCCTTCCTCGCCTCTGCCTCGCCTCTGCCTCGCCACCTCTCCTCACTCAACCGCTCCCGGCGCCCTCTAAAGAAAACGACATCACCTCACCTTCATCTGTTAGGAGTCGTGTCAAAACTTGTCTCAGAAAACCTGCCGGCAAAAGTAAAATATTCCTGGCTGCTTTTCTTGCTGCTACTCCACAGACTCTCAGCGCTCTCTCAACGGTCAGCGCTCAGCAACTCCCAGCGAAACCACTACGTGCATCAGCGTTCATGGGCTCCACCCCCCCCTCGAGCTGCTGCGGGCTGCCGCGATTCAAGCAGCGTGGAGCCGGGAGCCGTGGAGCCGGAATAACCGATATCCGAATTCAAAAACTTCTAACCTCTATCCTCCAATACACCGACGGGGTACCTGTCACCTTTCCATTGCTGAAGGTAAGCGGCAACGAGGTTGTCTCACTCTGGCGCTGTCTGAGGACTGATTTCTGGCACGGAGCTCCCGACCGGACTTACGGACCGGCCGCCATCTTTCCCCTTCGTGAGCCCTCCCTGTAACTTTGGTGACGTTGGATCCTGTATATTGCTCAGTGGGTCTTGTGCTGGTCGTGCACTGCACTAATAGCTTTTGCCTGCAGGCGCTGCACCTTGACCATCGTGGTCTAAAGGCCACGGAAGACACCCTCATCACGGCCACTCACGCTTGCCTCCTGGACCCTACGACGTCTTGTTCCTCCGGATCGACTGACAGGAGTGGATGTAAGACCTGGTGCATTTCCTGCCATTGACTCTATTGACCCCTCACCCTCCCTTTCCTCATCGGAGGATGTTTGTAGGATCCTTTGCGGGGGAACGTCATGCCTCCTGGGCCTGCAGATGTCTGACACCTCTGTGTCTGCTGGTGTGTCAAGTTGTTGTGACTCATGTTGTGGTGAGTCAAGGAGCACAGGTGATGCTTCAAGTTGCATGGTGTCTGCCTCTGGTGTGGCAGCCGCTTGTGTGCAGGGTGCTATAAGTGTTGCAGTGCTGGGCCCTGCATCCCTGCCTTCTTGCTCACTCATATCCCTTTGGGGATGTGTCTTCTCCCTCTCCTGCATTGACTTGCGTGATGTCTCTCCTGTGGACAGATATGGACAGTGTCTTAGTGGTGCTTTCACCGTGTAATTCACTATTAAATCACATTATTATATCACTATTTCCTGCTCGTCCCATGTCTCTAATTGTATTGTGTGGCATGCCTGACATTATTTCATGTTGACTGCTCTCATGGGTATTCTTATGACTACCACTCCCATAATGCATTGCAGGTGAATACTGAAGTCTGTACTGGATTTCCTCAACACACAGCCACATTGGGGGAGGGACACAGGCAAGGGGTGAGGAATGATGGACATGTCCCTTACCTTTCTTTGATGCAGCTCGGGCTGAGCTGTCTGCATCACCAATCCCCACAACGCACTCTGGCTCCAGTGTGGACTCCACAAGCTCTTCCAGATCCGTGAGAGCAGGTGCCCTGTTCTTCCCTTCACCTGTAGCATTGGCCTCTTTACTTCTTGCTGCCAATTTCTTCTTGGTTATGATCCTTAGATCATACCATCTCTTCTTGAGATCATCCACTTCTCTGGTTGTCACTCCTATTGCGTTTACTTTGGTTTGGATCCCCTGCCAGGTTTCCTCTTGACAGCCTCTGGTACCTGCAGAGACTGCTTTCCAAAGACTTTGGGGTAGTGCTTGACAACCTCCTCCACCAGCACCTGAAGTTCACCAGTGCTGAACTTCATCTTCCTCTTCCTCTCTGCAGCTTCCCTCTGGGAGTCTTGGGGATCCATTTGTTTGTCCTGCAGAGCTCAGCTTCACAACAGCCTGTCTCTGTGTAACTGCTCTCCTGTGTGATCAGGTACTCTGCACCTGCATGGGTGTGGCCACTTCCTGGTTGTGGGGTGGGGTGGATGCACAGGATTGGTAGATTGCTCTGTTGGTTGGCTGAGGGGCGGGGTGGAGGCACGTGATTGGTTGATACATCAACGGCCTGATATTTTGTATCCCCGACTCGGTATTTACCGAATCGGTATTTACCGATTCGGTAAATACCGATTCGGTAAATTCAATTCATTCCTATGGGCATCCGGGCCCATAGGATTGAATGTGAATTTCCGAATCGGTATTTGCCGAATCGGTAAATACCGATTCGGTAAATACCGGGTCGGGGTTTCCGAATTTTACCGCATCGGTATTTTTTACCGATTGTTTTACCTACATCTCATTTCCCTTTTCTAAAATACCTTTTCGGTAAAAATTCGGTATTTTAGAATCGGTAAAAATGAGTTACCTACATCTGGCCCTTAGACAGTTAATCACAGTGCTACTAAATCTTCCATCCAGACACTTCTACATCCACTCAGCCTTCAATGCTGATTCCTTTATATATATAAAATACTTATTTAAACATGGAACCAAACCACATTCACTGGATGATGTCATCAGTGATGTCATCTGAGATGTCATCAGTGATGTCATCAGTGATGTCACTGATCATGTCATGATTAATGTAATATGTGACATCATCAGCAGTGGATTGCGGGCGCGCGAGTTATAGTTAGTACAACTAACTATAACAGAGGGATTTCAATGGTTTTGTATGAGTGAAATGTCCAGCTAACTATTAACATTCCTAAAACCTATGGTTTTTTCAGTGAATTTCTAAGGTTTTTTAAATGCTAATTCCTAAATATAACATGTCTGAAACCTATGTTTTTTTCAGTGAATATATATATATATATATATATATATATATATATATATATATATATATGTCACACCAGAGTTCCCACGACTCGTTCCACAGTCGAACAAGTGGGACAAGGACACCAGGTAAGTGCATTGTTTCTTTTTCTTTTATTCTTAAAGCATACACTACGGCATGGTGGATGACGTGTTTCTGGGCGAAAGTAGGCTTGCTCACATAACGAGACTCTCATCTCGGTTTTTCAACACTATTTTCCACTCATTGCGTCACGTGATTTCAGTGAAACAAGAAGAAATACTTAATATAGATTCTCATTTTACCTGTCAGTGCATTTCTGTTAACCTATATAAAGCAGCAAAACATTACTCTTATTGATGCTGTGTCAATCCGAGATAATATTATGAGGTGCACTGTGCATGGTTAAAAATCATTCAATAACAATTTTGGTTTAAATACTCATTTTTGTCATGTGCAAATAGCAGAAATATTAATACAAAGTACAACAAAATAAATATTAGTAGATCATTGTTGCCAACATCACATTATTGTCAAATATATACATGACACTTTCTGCCCAGGGGAGTGCTTCATAAGAAGTATGGTATTATACAAAATGTTTTTTTGCAAAAACGACTATATTGTCAGGATTGCTATTTTATTTATGGTGACATACCAAACCACGGTATCTATTCAAGCTTCCTTTGTAAATTGCTTATGACTCACTGTTTAAATTCATCATGAACACATTGCATTTGTAGCTGCTAATCTATGTGGTGGCACCGCATGAGAATATATAAAAGTGTTTCAAAGTGCATTTTAAAGTGTAGTGTGCATCAAAACAAAAATGGTCACAGTCAAATAAATTACGACTGTGAAAATTTGAAAAAAAGTATTTATTTCTAAAATTAAGATTTTGGGAGCATTTGGAAGTTATTGCTGGTGATATCGTTTACTGCCAAATAGCAAGAGTACTGATGGAATCAATTCCTTGATAACTCCGACTTTTCTGATTAATGTGAGGGTGTTGTACTTTTAATACGACGAGTAGCCTAGTTTCAGTTGCTACGTTCTGACTGGAGTGGTTTTTAAAAAAAATATATTTCTTGTTATTGATATAAACAAAAAATAAAGACGTATCGGGTGTCATACATTCCGTCATAATAATAAGGTGAACAGTTACAAATAACAGGATACATGAAGAGCGACAAAAGAAGTTGCTGAGACACCGACGCTAGCGATCATTCGACAGTATACGAATCAATACAATTTACGACTCAACCTAAGCGCTACAGCCCTCAGAACCCGTCCACCCATAGAATCAGGATTTTAAGTGAGTATAGGTCCCGGATACTAAAATATGATCAGAATAGAAGAAGGATACTTAAATACAAGAGCATAAGCAGGATAAACTACGGATATCTACGCTTAAAATAAACCAAAAAAAAGGAACAATGCTAAACGCGCAAACCCCCTCCCCCACCCTGCACCCCTTCATGTAGCTTACGCTCGTCCCCAACTAGCAGTGTGCCTGTCGCCCCATTCAATCTACAAAAACGAAAAGTAGTAAGTGGAGGAGGACCTTCGTGCAGGCCCCCGGCCCCCTCCCCCCGCCAGATCTGAGCCTCCCCACTGAGTACGGATTCACTTAGCTAAATATTAAACGTCATCAAATCAGGGGGAATCATTGTTCGCCTGCCTCGCCTCCCGCAACTAATAATATAAAGTGAGTCCCGAACAGCCACCAAGTCCACTAATGTCATCAAACGGTCAACCATTCTCAACCTTGGCCCATTCGATCAGGCGTGTGAATACTTCCCAGCCGAACTGCTGCCTCTTCAGGAGAGTCAAAGAACCAAAAGTTTTCATCAAGGTGCACCCGGAGGCGAGTCGGAAATGGCAGATCATAGTTAATCCCATTGTCTCTGAGTTTCCTCTTCACCGGCAAGAACCCCTGTCGTTGTTTCCGAACCAATTGAATAGAGTCCGGGAAGGAGGTCAGGGCCGGACTTTCGATCCCCAGTATTCAGACAATAGCTAACTTACTGTCCAGAAGCTCCCACACCTCCCGTTTCATGGTGTTTACGCCATCTATTAGTTTGGCCGTTGTGGGTGTCATGGCTCTCGTTTTTTCATTCAATCGAATGAAGTCCGTTCTCATTAGCCCCATCTCAAGCGTAACAGCAATCAGTTTATTATCTAGGGCTTGCACTCTCCGGCCCAGGAAAGAATGAACTTCACCGATGGCCTCCATGACAGCTCCAAGCGTCGGTTCAACCCCGGCCTGTCCCATCTCTTCCTCGATGGCGACAATCTTCACCTCCTCCAAAGACCCATTGGACAGGATATATCGTCCCAATTTATACGTTTGGTCTTTTCCGGTCCCTCTGGAGGAGCGGGCCTGAGTTGAACTTAGATCGGTATTGGGCGCCATTTCGTTCACCTCATTCGCAATCTGTACCCCACATCTGTAGGTTAAGTCCCCGCCCTGATGCGGATTATCGGCCCGCGTACGATCCCATCGATTTGCGGGGACACTCCAGGGTCACCACCAGGTTACGCCCGCATCCATCGGGCCGAGCAACTGTTAACGTCCGGGTCGTTCAACTCCGGGTTCCATCAGTGAGGGCACTCCGACTGCAGCCGCCGTTTTATTATATTGCTCCACTTTTGCTGCTATTCAGATTGGGGGTCCACCGTTAAAATCGGGCAAAATTCGACTTCCATACCGGCTGACCGGTCCCTCCCGGACTCCCATGGCCGATGTTGTTCAACTAGTAGCCGGCTGCTCCGCTACTCGAGGCCCCGGCTCCAAAGTTGGTGTAGGCCGCAATCTTAATGGCGACGTTTCTCCGTCAACCAAGCTGGTGGATCACTCGGGATCACACGATCAGGCGTCACTTTGACTCATCTATGCGGGGGCAGGGCGTGGGCGCAGGATAATTAACAGGATCTTGTGGCAGGAGAAGGAGGTCGACGGAGCCGGGAGCCTAGGCGGCCATCTTGGTCGCCAGCTTCGCTCCTCCTCGACTGGAGTGGGTTTTAATAACCAATCAATCTAACTGGATACAATCCTGTGAGGACCATAATATAAATGAGGCGGTCTGAATAAGAGTGTAAAAAATATATAAATATATATATATCTCCTTGTGGAAGAATCTGTGCACATAAATAGGCATTTATAAATATGATTTAAATATGGTGATGAATTATTAAAATCATGCTGAGTTGATTTCATTGATAACCATAAAAAATATAAATATATATATAAAATATTCAATTTTTATAAAATGCAGAGATTCATAAAAAGTCCACAGAATTCTAGAAAAATCTCTCTTATAAAAAGTTATACAATTCTTCCCCATTGTTAAGTCCATTGGGAGTGCGGGTATCTAGTTCAAGTATGAATCTCGCCTCCCATTGTCTAGGAATTTTTCCCTGTTCCCTCCCCTTCTCATTGGTGGAACTGCAGCTATGACGAAATACTTAAGATCTTCCAATTTGTTTCTGTGCACTGCCTTAAAATGTCAAGCCACTGGGTATGTCATGTCCGAGTTGACTATTGCTCTTAGGTGCTGCAAAAATGCGTATATGTACCTGGAGCTTAGTGCTGCCCACGTATTGCAATCCGCAAGTACAGCTCAATACGTAGACAGCAAATTCCGTACAGCAGCTATACCTGGCATTGATTTTGTTTGAAAATGTGCCATAAATGGTAGTGTATTGTGAGGTATTCGCTCCAAATTTACATGCTCTGCACGTGTTACACCTAATGAAACCATTACATGGAGCTAGCCACATCGACTGGGCTGAATAACATTAGTTACCAACTCTGGACTGGGTTTGACCAAGGCATTATACATGGATTTTGATTTCCTAAAAGTCAAAGCTGGAGGGTTCGAGAATAACTGATTCAATACCATATCAGTTTGTACTACGGGCCAGTGTTTATTTCTGATGGTCCTAATTTTCTTATGTTGGCTACTGTACGTCGTTATAAATCCCATCGAGGTGTTTTTCTAGATGTTCATTGGTGAAGTTGCCTTTTCTCTTTTTACTTGTGGTGTTGGAACAGGTTAACAATTCATCCCTGGATTTAGTTCTAACTTTGGTCAAAGCTGTATTGATGACTCGGTCACTGTAACCCCTGGCTAAAAACCTGAGCTTACTTTCTTTAATACAGTGTTCGAACAACTGATTAGTACTGCAAATTCTGTGCAGCCTTAAAAATTCCCCATATGGGATACTTCTTCCGGCTGTGCTCTTCCTGTGCAGTGTGATCTCGATACCACTTTCTCCAATACATACATGTAAATCCAGAAAATATATACATTTGTTGTTAATTACTGCAGTAAACTGAAGATTAAGGTCATTGATATTGAGTTTTTGAATAAAATCTCTGACCAAAGCCTCAGGTCCTTTCCATATGGAGAGTATATCGCCTATGAAGTGCATCCATCCTATGATGCGCTCTTCCCATCTATATCTGTATTCCACTCTGAGAACATGCTCCTCCCACCAGCCCACGTGTAAACACTCGTAGCTGGGGGAGAAGCAGGCCCCCATGGCGACTCCCCTGATTTGATGATAAAAGTCCTTACCAAATAGGAAGTAGTTATTATGGAGACATAATGATATAATTTCTAAAATCATTTTACCATGTTGGTAGCGTTCCATAGGTCTACTTCCAAGAAAGAACTTAACTGCATTTATGCCATCAATATGATTGATTATAGTGTATAAGGCACACACATCAAGGGATAACAGTAAATATTCAGATGACCATGATATGCCTTTGAGTTTCTCAAGAAAGTGAGTAGTGTCTTTAATATATGATGGCACAGCAACTACCAATTCCTGCAGATGAAAGTCCACGTATTCTGAGATTATTTCTAAGACTCCTCCTCTTGCGTTGATTATAGGTCTCCCCGGTACATGCATAGTTTTCTTGTGTATTTTTGGTATAAAATACATTATGGGAGTTGTTGGAAATTCAGTTCGCAAGTAGTTGAATTCGTCATTGGTAATCAAGTTGTCTCGTTTCCATTTGTATAGTTGTTTGAGACACAGAGCATTCAGTGTTGATAGTTGTTGTGTGTTGGATTTTGCATAGCAATGAATGTATGTTAGATGTTTTTCCACCTCCTTCACATAGTCTTCTCTGGGCCACAACACTATATTGCCCTCTTTATCCGATTGTTTGATAATCACCTTGTTGTGTTCTTGCAGTTTTTTGATTAAGTCCTGATATTTTTTTAAGTTAAAATGCATCCCACCTTTCCGCCTCTTCATAGCACGGTGAAGTTTCTTGATTTCTTCAATGATGATATCTTGATAGATATCTATTACATCACGCAGCATGATTGGAACGAAGGTTGATTTTGGCTTGAAGGGGGATTGAGTTCTACCAAACACACTAGCGCCCATTTCTGATATCAACTCTTGCGTGGAGCCTGTGGAATCCTCCTTATTAGTGTTTGTCAAATCGCCCATGACCAAAAGAGTGGGAATATCTGATGATAATAGATTCGAAACTGGCTCTCCATCAACTAGATCTGGGCATTCTGCACTTTTTTTCGAGTTTTTTATAGCAAAGTACTTTTTTAATTTCATTTTTCGGATGAACTTATAAATGTCTACTCGTGTTTGAACATAGTTTACACTGCTTTCCGGTCAGAATGATAACCCTAATGCCAGTAATTGGGTTTCCGCCTGGTTTAATTGAATCAAAGATAAGTTCACACTGTGTTGGAATTGGACTCAATTTTTTTCCATTTCTTTTTTTGTTGCTGCCCGTTTCTTGCATTGCCGGACTTTCCTTCTGGCTTTCCTTCTTTTGTTGTGTCTTGTTGCCAACTCCAAGCGTGTTTCCTTAGTCTTAGCGTTTGACAACGCGCCCGCTGCACAAAATCCAGTTCCTCTCCTGAGGTGAGGGCACCAATCCTCCCTTCCTTGGAATCTAACAATACCACTGCCATCCGAGTCAACGTCGCTGATGGTTGAGTTTGATTCGGACCTGGATTCAACTTCTGGCTCTTGACTGATGATGCCTTGTGCCCCACTTGTCACACCAGAAGGAGTTAATTTCTTTTTTAAGCCCTCATATTTTTTTGAGAATGTAAAAATATATCCGGTTTCATAGTCCTGTTTATCCTGTGCGTACTTTCTCATTTTTAGAATATCTTCCTGTTGCTTTAAACGTACATCAATCCCAGATATGGTTTTGTCAATCAATTCTTTAAATTAAATTACATTTTAGCCAAACTATCATTGATTGCTTGGATATCATTTAATATTGAATCCCGCTCAAATTTGCCATATTTAATGAATATATGGACTATTCTCATGGATGCCTCCAGGTTCCTACTAGCCCATTCATTCAGCATTTCGGGATTTGGGTTCTCAAAACTTGGGGCAAGCAGAATCCGCAATCCACGTGGCACCCTGTTCACCTCTGCATACTTCTCCAGTGATTTCTGTTCCCACCACTTTGTCATTTCTGACCTCATCAATTTCTCCAATTTCTTTAGTAGTGTTCGTACTTCACCCTCAGGTTGAATATTCATTGTCGTTTTGTTCCGTCCATTACTTTGGACTATCGGTAGATTTTCAAACAGATCAGCAGCAGTAGCTTTGTGCTCTCTTGTTGTCTCGTCAGCCATGCCGCAAGCTTGTTATCGCTTATTTATATAAATGAAACCAGGATCCCAAAGCACAACCAGAGTGGGCCAAGCAAGGGCACAGACTCCAGTTTAAGATATAATGTATTGATTTATTGCCTTAGCATGTCAGGATGACGTGTTTCGACTACCAGCCTGTAGACTTGATCAAATTATTTTTTAGTGAAAAAAACCCATAGGTTTCAGGGACCTCAGGAGTGATGTAATATGTGACATCATCAGCAGTGCATTGCGGGCATGAGAGTTATAGTTAGCTCAACTAACTATATCAGGCAAATTTCTCTGGTTTTATATGAGTCAAATGTTCAACTAACTATAACGTCCCTGAAACCTTTGTTTTTTTTTGTGAATGTCTAAGGTTTTTTAAATGCTAATTCCTAACTATAACGACTGTAAAACCTATGGTTTTTTCAGTGAATTTCAAAGGTTTTTTAAATATTAATTTCATATTTTAATGTACATAAAACCTAGATTTTTTTCTTTTTTTTAAAAAAAATATTTTGGAACTGTATTATACTTTATTTTAACTTTAAAAATTATGTAATGTTATATATCTTCCCCCAAAAATATTTTTTTTTGTTGTTGAACAAACTGCACTCCCATACCGGTAGTGTACCAAGCTGCATCACCACGCGAATCCGATCCACCATATTGCTAAACTCTTAAATGATGCGCATTTGGTATCTGACGAGTTCGTGGCACAGCGTCCCGCGTACCATCATATACGCATGAAGTCGCCCCAGCTGCTACTTTGGTGTCCGACGGGTAGGCAGTACCAAGCCATGCGCTACATCATGAACGTATGGGGTGCGCCCACTGCGCGTTGCGTACGCGGCGAGTACACGCTGCCAGGCCCTGTGTTATAGTGTTGCGCCGAGTATGCCAGTCCCTCGTTTTTTTTTTCTCAAAAGTATATCTAAATACCTTTAAACAGTATATGATATGAGAGTAAGCGATAATCTAAAATATTTTAAACATTTATATATTTCTAATTGTAATAAACTTATATTATGATAAATATATTTTGTCAAAATCACGTTGGGTGCGGCCTCCTTGCGCACTCGGTGCACGATTGCCATGTGACCTTAAAAAAAACATTTGATTGCTTCATAACATTTCCCATTGTAACAGGTGGCGGACCCCACCCATTTTAGTCATTCTCTCTACAGCGTTTGATGAGAGACACCTCTTCTGCTTAGAGAGCTTTTTTGAAACGTTTTTTCCTGTATACACATATCTTATACTACACACAACATGCAACGATCATCTTGATCAATATTCATAGTCTGTAAATTAGTCTTCCATGTGTGATGGCCATGCATCTCAAACGTTACATCAAACAAAAAATGTGTGTTACACGATGCCCCTGGAAGTATCAGAAGCCATGGGCAGAGTGCATATCCTAGATCACATGTGACAAACAGTAAACAGCAATGTGTAGATTTCTTTTGCTGTACGCTATGTTGTCAGGCTTTACCAGTATAGTAGTGTGTCATATTTGAGACTTTCAGATTCACGTTCGCCATGCATTGTTTGACTGTAATGAGCGTTATCACGGTGTATGACGTAGCCTCACTGCTGATCCTCCCTCCTTCCGAGCACATTCACATGTGTACGCTTCACGATACCAACGCTTTCAATAATACCGCACACCATTGACATGCGTGTCTGCACACATCCACAACCTTGACGACATGTGATGTTCGCCATTCAATCTTTTCGAACAGCATATCATTAGCGATAGTTGCCGCGCTCCCGACACATCTTACATTAATGTAAATTGCGCATTCTGCGAAGTCAGAACTACATAAGAAACACAAATCAGTACACTTCCAGGCCAGGCAGGAACTGAACAACGCCCAGGTCCCCGGAATAATTATTCACACCCCTACGCTGGTCCTGCGTACGCAGGCCCAGCCCACTTTGCGTACGTATAAATAGGATAACGATGCCACCACATGTCTCACTTCTTCCACACTGCCTCAGTGATATGGGTGCATCCACCTCGCATATCACAATGCGCAATAAAAAAAGGGATCCATAAGGTGTACACCATCCTGCAATCAACACTGCATCTCAATTTTGAAACCTCCAGCCTGTTGTGTTTCCAAAGGGATCCATGAGGTGTACACCATCCTGCAATGAACACTCCATCTGAATTGTGAGCACTGCTGCCAGTAGTGTTTGCACACGCAACAATGACAGCAGGTGAGCAGTGGGGCCTGGGTGCACAGGGGCTCCAATTGAAGGCGGTGCGGCGGGAGGGATGGAGTGCATCAGCCTGAGTACGCACATGCGATTAAGCGATGTTGCCGTGCGTAATGATGTGATCTCTGACCTCATTCATTCTGTCTCATTTTAAGGACCTGCTGCCCTACAGACATGTGGCGTTGGCTTTTAGGGCACTATAGTGAGCTCGTTACTAAGTGTACATGCACACAGCCTTCCGCCACTGCATTACCCGCACACATTATGCTTCTACCATGCACTCTGTTCCTTTGTATGTGAACCTTCGTATAACATATTATTATTTAACCTTGTGTATTCTCGTGCACTCCAACTCTTCTTTGAACCACGATTACCACCAGTTGGTAGATCGTACTTCAAAAACGAAGGATGCACTCAACTGCTGTTTTCTATTAAGCTTGAAATAATCCTTCATTTACCTCCAGACGTTTCTACCATTAAATTATTTTTCCCTTTCCAGACACTGAATTGATGGACCCAAAATGGCAGGAGCGGGAGCTCACCCCGCATTGATGCCCTGGGCATTCTAACGCCTTCCATCGTGGTATCAAGACACTGTCCCTGACCGGAGACCTGCTCTCCTACCCTACAAACATACCCCGGACTCGGAGCTTGCACCAACACGTCGTTGGACACACTGATGGTGACAGGTGAGCAGTGAAGCCTCGGTGCACAGGACCTACAATTGAGCACAGTGTGGGGGAAGGGGCTGGGGTGCAGCACACTGGGTGCCCAGGTGCAGGCAAGTCATTTTCCCATAGCTAATAATGTAATCTCTGGCCTCATTCATATGTTTCATTTCAAGGACTTGCTGGACCACACTCTTTCTCACGGACCCCAGCGTCCTAAACAAACGGGTGATGGGAGGGTAAACACTGAGGGCTGGGTACAGTAGGCCGACGCTATGTCTCCTCCTCCCTCTGTTCTTTTGACTCTCCCTCCCCTTGTCCCTTCCACCCACTCCCTCTCCCTCCAATTCTCACTATCGTCCTTTCATTCGGACTACCTTTCTTTACCTCTTCCACATGGCACACATACTTATGTTTCATTTTTGTCTTGCAGGTTCTGAACGCTGCTTCCAAAGGAGGCCAACCCACGTATATTATTTGATACTGTTGTTTGTTCTAATAAACTTACGTTTCCATTTTTTTGTGTTTTACTAAAGGTTATTTTTTTCCAATAAATAACTGAGTGCATATGTCTTCTTTTTCTGACAACACTTATCTATAGTTTACTGTGAATATCGTATGTTTATAGGAGATTATGAGGGAAAACATTTGAAATTTAGCGGTGCACCTACCAAACATTATCCAACTGACTATTACACAAATTAAGCCTGGGTAATTCTACACCTGCAAGGGTTCTATGAGTGTATCACTTTATAACACCATGAGTACTACCCGTGTGATTACAGAACCAATAAGGCACTGCCTAGGACCACTGAGGCTTCAGAGACTGCCGAGGCCCACCCTGCATATTTAAGTAAAGCCCCGGAGGGTGGCGATCCCCGGACTTCAGTTGGCCTGGAACCCCCCCGAACAACTAGTAAACAATGCCCGGGAAGGTGACGGTCCCATAGGTTGCGAAATGTCTCTGTGCCCTCCTGTGCCTAATTGAAATGTAACATTAAGATCCCCAGTCCTACAGAGACCCCGAAATAGAATAACAGGATTGGCCACGGAACATTACCCACCAGGAGCCTCATTTAAATGAACGGGTGATACTCCGCTTTTTTTTTCACCTCTCTCCCATTTTTACCATCCGGATCCGTTCTATTAAAGCGATACAAGGTTTTCCTCCTCTCGCTTCAACTAGTCAAACAAGGATTTGCTATCACAGGGTGGAAGCCATGGACCGGCCCTCTAATAGCAAACACACATGTCCCAAGGAAGCACACCCCGGGCATTGTATGAGCTGTGCCTGGGAAGTCGCGATCCCTAG
Source organism: Lissotriton helveticus (assembly GCF_964261635.1). Classification (NCBI taxonomy): domain Eukaryota; kingdom Metazoa; phylum Chordata; class Amphibia; order Caudata; family Salamandridae; genus Lissotriton; species Lissotriton helveticus. The sequence continues at coordinate 1,254,805,410 of NC_136065.1, read as the reverse complement.
GACAATGATGCATTGGGTAGTATAAACGCATACTAACACTACTTACACACGTGTAGTACAGCAGCCAGGGTGTAGTGAAAAGGCAGAGGAAGCGCAAAATCTAAAAAATGTAATCCTACCTGAGATCGGATGACATAGTTCAATGAGCCGACGACCCTGGGATGAGTAGAAACAGCTACATGGAGAAAACGGGTCTTCAGCACAAGGCAAGCAATTTTGAAATATTGGTGAGTGCTGCCTTCTTTTTCCCTTCTCCTGCTTGTCACCAAATTTATGTAGTGAAGAGGCAGACAGCAGTGGATCCGATAAGTAGATTTATTAAAGGAAAGCAAGACACCTTAAACAGCCACCAACAGGAGCAAACAGCAAGGCAACCATCTTCTCCAGCACCGTGTACAAACTCCCCAAGGTTCCCCTCATGACAGCCTTACATTCTAACATTACATACTTACATTCTAGTAGAATTACATACTAACATTCTACTATGACTTACATTGGAATACTACACATAGCACATGACTTTACAGCAATGAGTCACGATTTAGGCTCACAGTTTAATCCCCGAGTCTTCAGACCAGTAGGGGTGACTACTTCGCTTCCCACACCCTATATCCTATAAACGCATACTAACACTACTTACACAGTTATACTACAGTGGCTAGTATCCTACAGCACCCAGAGCCCATCACTTTACAACAATCAGCTCAGTTTCATCCCCGACTCTTCACACCGGTAGGCGTGAGTACTTCGCTTCCCGCTTCCGCTATACTATAAACGCATGGTAGCGGTCAGTAGTTCGCTTCCACTCCCTGTATGGTATAAATGCCTACTAACACTACTTGCACATGTATACTACAGTGCCCAGAGTCCATCCCTTTACACCAATCACCTCAGTCTCATCCCCAAGTCTTCACACTGGTAGGCGTGAGTACTTCACTTCCCGCTTACGGTATAGTATAAACGCATGATAGCGGTCAGTAGTTCGCTTCCCACTCCCTGTATAGTATAAACTCCTACTAACACTACTTGCACACGTATGCTACAAAGATCAGACCACATCACTTTACAGCAATAAGCTCACGGTTTAGGCTCTCGGTTTCGTACCCAAGTGTAGCACCATATCATATCAGCATCATGTCACTCTGAGCAACACCGCACTTTCAGCCCGGTAAGAGTGACTACTTCGCTTCGCACTCCCCCACAGAGATTACAGTGCTCCTACCCTCCTTTCCAACTTTTTTTGCCCTTTTTTCCCCTTACTTCAACGGAGTCACAAAATGGCGGCCAACACTGTAGGAGAGTAGGGTCTGCAATCCTATGATCACCCAGATTTTTGCTTTTTGCTTCACTGGTTTACGACTTTCCCTGGCTGTGGGCCTGCTAATCAGACCCACAGCCTAGCTTTTCTCTCTATTCCAAATTGTACCCAGGTACTGAATTGGCACTGGGCCCTCTCTGAGTCCCTGTACCCAGGGCTGAGGTGCACCCAGGAGTCTCCCAGGGGCTGCAGCATGTATTATGCCACCCCTGGGCTGACTAACTAAACAGACACAACTGGCTGCTTGACAGCTGGGAGCAAGGTGGTGTAATCACCCTTTGCTTTAGATATAGTATACCTATATCTAAACCTAAATGGGCACACAGATCTCCTATCAGTCACTCCTATGGCAGGCCTTAACAATCCTGAAGGCAGAGTGCTTGGAATCGTGTGAGATAGTGCTCTGGCATGAGCTGAGCCTGTCTGCGGCTTTCGGGATCTATCCCTTAGCCGTTTCCATGATAGCGTCAGACCATATACTCTTAAGTGCCTTATAATCCTTGCGGTTATGGTAACTTTGGACTGACATTATCTAAACATGTCGTGTAAGGTGTCATACGCTTTGGAATACTACCCCCTCGCCAGTTCTGGCGACGGGGGTAGCATTCCACCCCTCTAGAGGGAGAAGACATGTTGGTAACCTGTAACCCCGGTTAAAGTCAGACATAGCCTCAGCTCCACAAGATGGATGCTGCCACCGAGACACAAGTCTGCCCTCCTGCTGCTGGGAGTCCTCCCAGCGCGGGAGGCAAGGACAAAGGGTTTCCTGCCAGGGGCGGTGCCAGCACCGTCCCAGACAGGATTTTGTGTATCCCAGGTAGGCAGGGCTTTAGAGGAAGGTGACTGCAAGTGGCACCCCGGTGCTCACTGTGCATATGCCGGCTAGAACCAGTTCCAGGGGCACACCAGCCCCTGAGCTTGGGAAAGCCCGGCATGGGAGAGGGGTGTAACCACCCCCTCCTAGTCCCACCCATAGGGCAGGACTTAGTCGCGTGCCAGCCCCCTTTTTCAGGATAAAGGTAGGAGCAGGCCCCCTTCCAAATTAGATCATCTTTGAATCCTGAACTGACTTTCTACGAAAGGAACTCAAGACTCTTCCTAAGATTTCTCCCTTGTGACTAAGGAGTAGTCACCCTGCAGCAGCAGGCTCCATCCAAGCATCGCGGTCTGCTGTAAGTCTCTCCTCCGGATCAAGACTGCCCAGCTCGACGAGAACCGGCTTCCCTGGCACCTCTGACCTCTACCTGCATCTTCAGCCCAGCTGAGACCCGTGGGTGTGACGAGACCTCGAGGGACCGGCCATCTTCAAGACTGCACGACGCTTGCCCAGCACGACCACCGAGTGACCCTCGACTGAGTGCTTTGGAGTAAGAGAAGCCCCGACCCTGAGCAGCTCCAGCACCGAAGTTCAGCCCCCTTGCATCCACGAGATCTGCGTGGGGCCCTTCTGCTCTTTGCTGCTCACCGCGTTGTCCAGGTCACTTGCCCGTTGGCTAGTGGCCCTCTGACGAGGAACTTTGACGACAAACACCGCTGGTCTGGTTGCTCCAGACTGGCCCTTGCTCCCCTCCAACAGAGGAGCACCCCGGACCCTCCTGGTCCACTCCAGACGCCATTTTAAGTCCACCGCGTGGGCTTGCATTTGCCAAGACTTGTTGCCCCAATCCTGGGTCCAGCGACGTCGACAGCAGATACCTTCGTGGGACAGCTCGCACCTCCATCCTGGTCGCCGACAACGCCTCCTGGTCCGAGAGACTGCAGAGCCCAGCAGCGCCCACTCACCTGGTCGAGGTGACTTCGTCCGGTGCCACTCTGGTGCCCACCTAAATCACTGGCTAGTGATTCAGAACTTGGTCCCCTCTGCTTACAGGTCTTCCTCTTCCCCGATCCAGGCTTGGATCCCCACGAACTTCTTCACTGGTCGCCTGCCAGCAACTTCTTCCTTCAGGCTCCTGGTTCATCAACGAAGAAACCCGACGACATTTGAACCCTATGCAGCCGCAGTCCCTGGGCTAGGTAAACCGAGTACTCCGGTGCTCCAGCGTAGACCAACTCTCTAAGTGTCTAGATCCACTTTCGTTTTTGACCTACCTAGTCGGGTTCGCCCGAAAACACTAACTTTTGCATTTACTAGGATCCATAGACTTTGTCCCGCCTTACGCGTGAGAGTTCCCACTCTGCACACGACGTCCCTGGGCCTCCTGCTTCTAATCTAAGGGTTCAGCATTGTAGGCCTAGCGTTTCCACAGTCTATGAGAGTAGTACTTACCTGCTAGTAATTTCGCATTCCACTTGTATAGTATATGGTTTTTCGTGCCCCTCGGGCATTTGTGTAAATTGTGCGACTAAGTATTTCTTTAAGAGTTTTGTTGTGTGCTTAGCTCCCTGTCTCATAAAGAGCCAGGGTACTCTTGTTATAAATAAATATACGTTTATTTTCATAACAACTTGTGTGGTGTCCTTTCACTTGGTGTTCAAGGGGTATATGTGATGGTAAAACAGCTGGCTTAACACGCCCTCTAGAGTTTAGCCTAAAGACTGCACATGTCCATGCTACTAGGATAGCTGGTCTATCAGGTTGACTTACAACCAAACATCAATAAGGGTTGTTGGAATGATACATAGTGATCACTAGAATAGTGAGCACTGCATATCATGCCAACTTCTCACATTGGTGAGCAGCGGTTGGGATTTGAGCTTGCTGTTGTTTTACCACACGTATCCTAAGAATATCATTTGAAAGATCACATAAGTACTACGGTACATATAACATAGCTTAGAATACTCTGAGTTCTACTGAACCAGCTGTTGTAGCTCCTAGGACCTAGCACACCCTAAACTGCAACTCTAGCAAGGGATCAGTAGGTAAACAAATAGTGTAGGTAAGTGCACCACTTACACCTCACTAGAAAAGCATGTCTACCCATGGAGAGTCTACTGAGACTCCCCTTGTGGCTATTGACCCTCCACAGGTCAAATCAAGATATGCAGCTCTCAGTTTCCAGGAGATGAGACAAGTGTGTACCTCCAGGAAACTGAAACAGGGGTCTAACCCCACCATTCCCTTTCTGATAGGTCTCTTAGAGACATATGATGCTAGGAAAGCCTCTCATGTAGATGGGAATATGCCAGCCTTAGAGGGTACCAGTGGTGATCCAGACCTCCTTGACACTGAAAATGCAGTTGAGGAGGAGGATCAAGAGGAACTCTCTGGGGATGAGGCAGACAAGGGTCCTGAGTTAGTCAGCAGACTCACTAGGGCCAACTTAGAACTACTTAGGGAAGGATCTGGGGGACCCCCAGTACTGACCCTAATTAGGCCTAACCTTGGAGTTAGAAGAGATAGATCTCCTTCTAGGGACTCCAATAGATCTCTGCACTCTAATGCCTCTCCCCAGAGGAGATTTACTTCCCCTCAGAGAATAGAGCATGAAGCAAGGATGAGACAGGCTAATCTGAGGATTGAAAGGGAAGAACTTGCCCTGGCCAAAGAGAAGCTTGCCTTTGCTAGAGAGCAGCAGATGAGTGGGATAGTTCCCACTGGTGGCAGCAATCTCCCAAGAGATAAGGAAAGGGGTTTAGATACTAAACACCTGACTAAGATAGTGCCCCCCTTTAAACAAGGGGATGACATCCAGAAATGGATGGCTGCTTTGGAGAGGGCCTGCACTGTCCAGTGCATCCCCCAAAGTCAGTGGGCAGCTATACTGTGGCTCTCCTTTGAAGGCAAAGGTAGAGATAAGCTCCTTGCTACTAGAGTTGAGGATGCTAACAATTACCAGGTCCTGAAAAATACACTGGTTGATGGGTTTGGCTTAACCACTGAACAGTACAGGTTGCTGTTCAGAGACACCCAGAAAACTCAGTCTCAGGACTGGTCTGACTTTGTGGATTGTGCCACTAAGGCTTTGGAAGGCTGGTTGCTGGGTAGCAAGGTTACTGATTACACAGGGATGTATAATCTTATGATGAGAGAACAGATTTTAAATAACCGTCAGAACCAGTTGTTGCACCAGCACCTTGTTGATTCAGATCTGACCTCTCCCCAAGAATTGGGAAAGAAGGCAGACAAATGGGTCAGAACAAGAATCAAGCAAAACCAGACTCAGAACCAGGGTGGTCAGAAGAAAGCAGACCAAAAGGGTAGTAACAAGAGTGAACAAAATGACCAGAAGTCTTCAACAGGTCCCCAACAAACCAAAGAGGGTGGGGGTCAGGCTTCACAGCAGAAAAAGAAGACTCAAGAAGGCCAGTCAAAAAGGTGGTGCCAGTATTGTAAAAGTAAGTCTCACTGGTTTAGTGAGTGCACCAAAAGAGGAGGGCAAACTCCTACCACTACAGCCCCTAAGGCAACTGCACCCCCTAGTACAGTCAGTAGTGGTAGTGCCCCTCCCAAGGGATTAGTTGGGTTAACCTTGGGAACTGAGGGGTCTGACAACTTAGTTGGCACACTCACTCAGGCTGTCCTTGTCTGTACAGGGGATATAGATATATCCCCTGATGCAAGTCCCAATACTTTGGGCAAATACAGGCAGACACCTTTAATTAATGGAAAGATGGCTCAGGCCTACAGGGACACTTGTGCCAGTGTCACCATGGTGACACCTAACTTTGTGGACCCTGGACAGATCATGCTAGGTCCAGAGTACCTAGTGACCAATGCCAGCAATGTCACTACCCACCATAGTATGGCAATTGTTGATTTCTCCTGGGGAGGGGTAAGTGGCCCAAAGAAGGTTGTGGTTAGTTCAGACCTCCCAGTAGAATGTCTGTTGGGCAATGTTTTGGAAACATCCCTATGGTCAGAAGTGGAGCAGAGGACTCACATGGAAATGTTAGGCTTGCCAGCACATGTGCTTGCTGTGACTAGGTCACAGGCCAAAAGATGCCCCACTGAACAGGTGCTGGATCCTGGAACAATGGACCAGACACCTCCCAAGAAAAGGAGCAGTAGGGTTAAGGCATTGCCTTCCCCCTTGCCCCAGGTTGTGGATCAAGTCTCTGAGGAGGCTGATCTCAAGGAACTGAGGGAAACTGAGCCTAAAGAGCTTGAACCTGATCAGGTTGAGTTTCTGGGCTCAGGGGGACCCTCCAGGGAAGACCTGGGAAAGGCACAGTTGGACTGCCCCTCACTTGAACCCCTCAGACAGCAGGCTGCTGCTGAGGCTGCTGGGAATGCCACAGGTACCCACAAGGTATACTGGGATGATGGACTCCTCTACTCTGAGTCAAGAGACCCCAAGCCTGGCACGACCAGGAGGCTGGTCATCCCCTTGTCTCAGAGAGGTTTCCTTCTTACCTTGGCCCATGAAATTCCCCTTGCAGGTCACTTAGGCCAGAACAAGACGTGGGACAGGCTTGTCACACACTTTCACTGGCCTCACATGAGTGAAGATACCAAGGAGTTTTGTCGCTCCTGTGTAACCTGCCAAGCCAGTGGCAAATCAGGTGGCACAACAAAGGCCCCCCTCATACCACTACCTGTGGTGGGGGTACCCTTTGAGAGAGTGGGGATTGACATTGTTGGTCCAATGGAACCCCAGACAGCATCAGGGCACAAGTTTATACTGGTGGTGGTGGATCATGCCACCCGATATCCTGAAGCTATACCACTTAGGACCACTACAGCACCTGTTGTGGCAAGAGCCCTAATTGGAGTGTTCTCCAGAGTGGGCTTCCCTAAGGAGGTTGTCTCTGACAGAGGTGCAAACTTCATGTCAGGATATCTGACTGCCATGTGGAAGGAATGTGGTGTCAACTATAAGTTCACCACATCCTATCATCCACAGTGCAATGGGCTTGTTGAGAGATTCAACAGGACCCTCAAAGGGATGATTCATGGGCTACCTGAACCTCTTAGGAGAAGATGGGATGTCCTGATACCCTGCCTCTTGTTTGCTTACAGAGAGGTCCCACAGAAGGGGGTTGGCTACAGCCCTTTTGAGCTTCTGTTTGGGCATCCTGTAAGAGGACCCCTTTGTTTGGTAAAGGAAGGATGGGAGAGACCTCTCAAAAAGCCTGGAACAAACATTGTGGACTATGTACTTGGTCTCCGCTCCAGGATGGCTGAATATATGGAAAAGGCATCTAAAAACCTTGAGGCAAGCCAAGAACTCCAAAAAGCTTGGCATGACCAAAAGGCTGTCCTGACTCTGTACAAGCCTGGACAGAAGGTGTGGGTGCTGGAGCCAGTGGCCCCAGCAGCACTCAAAGACAAATGGTCTGGGCCCCACACAATCATTGAGCAAAAGGGAGAGGTCACCTACCTGGTGGACCTTGGAACTCCCAGGAGCCCCCTCAGGGTGCTCCATGTAAACAGGCTCAAGGCATATGTCGACAGGAAGGACATGGGCTTGCTCATGGCCACAGATGAGGGACAGGAGGAAGAGAGTGACCCTCTCCCAGACCTGCTCACTCAGAATCCTGATGATGGATCAGTAGATGATGTTGTCTTTTGTGGCAGCCTCTCTGAACATCAGCAACAGGATTGTAGACAAGTTCTGCAATCCTTTAGACATATGTTCTCTCTGACCCCCAGTCAAACTGATTGGTGTACCCATGAAGTTGACACTGGAGACAGTCTGCCTGTCAAGAGTAAAATCTACAGACAGCCTGATCATGTCAGAGACTGCATCAAGACAGAAGTGCAGAAAATGTTGGAGCTGGGAGTCATTGAGCCCTCAGATAGCCCTTGGGCTAGCCCAGTAGTTCTAGTGCCAAAGCCTCACACCCAGGGTGGTAAGAAAGAGATGAGGTTCTGCGTAGACTACAGAGGACTCAATGCAGTCACTAAGACTGATGCCCACCCAATACCAAGAGCAGATGAACTTATAGATAGATTGGCTTCTGCCAACTACTTAAGTACATTTGACCTGACAGCTGGGTATTGGCAAATCAGGTTAGCTGAGGAGGCCAAGCCCAAGACAGCATTTTCTACCCCTGGTGGGCATTATCAATTTGTGGTAATGCCCTTTGGTTTGAAAAATGCACCTGCCACCTTCCAAAGGCTGGTGAATCAAGTCCTCACTGGGTTGGATGACTTCTGTGCAGCATATCTTGATGATATAGCTGTCTTTAGTTCCACCTGGGAGGATCACCTGGTCCACCTGAGGAAAGTGTTAGAGGCACTGCAAAAGGCAGGCCTCACTATCAAGGCCACCAAGTGCCACATAGGGCAGACACAGGTTGTATACCTGGGCCACCTTGTAGGTGGAGGCCAGGTTCAACCCTTGGAGAGCAAGATACAGGCCATCAAGGACTGGGCTCCTCCAACCACCCAGACTCAGGTTCGAGCTTTCTTGGGCCAGACTGGTTACTATAGAAAATGTGTCAAGAATTATGGGTCCATTGTGACACCACTTAATGACCTGACAAGTAAGAAGATGCCAAAGAAAGTTCAGTGGACAGCAAGCTGTCAGAAAGCATTTGATGACCTAAAGCAGGCCATGTGCACAGCACCTATCCTAAAGAGTCCAGACTACTCCAAGACCTTCATTGTCCAACAGATGCTTCTGAGTTGGGTGTGGGAGCTGTTCTATCTCAGCTGAATTTTGATGGTAACGACCAGCCCATTGCTTTTATTAGCAGAAGGCTGACCCCCAGAGAGAAAAATTGGTCAGCTATTGAGAGGGAGGCCTTTGCTGTGGTGTGGGCCCTGAAAAAGTTGAGGTCATACTTGTTTGGCACTCACTTTAAGATTCAGACCGACCATAAGCCCCTCTTATGGCTAAATCAGATGAAGGGTGAAAACCCCAAACTACTTAGGTGGTCCATTTCCCTACAGGGGATGGATTTTACAGTGGAGCATAGACCTGGTACTGATCATGGCAATGCTGATGGGCTCTCCAGGTATTTCCACTTAGAGCAAGAAGACTCACCTGGTCAAGGTTAGCTTATTGTCCCAAAGTTTGGGGGGGGGGGGTCATGTAGGAGAGTAGGGTATGCAATCCTATGATCACCCAGATTTTTGCTTTTTGCTTCACTGGTTTACGACTTTCCCTGGCTGTGGGCCTGCTAATCAGACCCACAGCCTAGCTGTTCTCTCTATTCCAAATTGTACCCAGGTACTGAATTGGCACTGGGCCCTCTCTGAGTCCCTGTACCCAGGGCTGAGGTGCACCCAGGAGTCTCCCAGGGGCTGCAGCATGTATTATGCCACCCCTGGGCTGACTAACTAAACAGACACAACTGGCTGCTTGACAGCTGGGAGCAAGGTGGTGTAATCACCCTTTGCTTTAGATATAGTATACCTATATCTAAACCTAAATGGGCACACAGATCTCCTATCAGTCACTCCTATGGCAGGCCTTAACAATCCTGAAGGCAGAGTGCTTGGAATCGTGTGAGATAGTGCTCTGGCATGAGCTGAGCCTGTCTGCGGCTTTCGGGATCTATCCCTTAGCCGTTTCCATGATAGCGTCAGACCATATACTCTTAAGTGCCTTATAATCCTCGCGGTTATGGTAACTTTGGACTGACATTATCTAAACATGTCGTGTAAGGTGTCATACGCTTTGGAATACTACCCCCTCGCCAGTTCTGGCGATGGGGGTAGCATTCCACCCCTCTAGAGGGAGAAGACATGTTGGTAACCTGTAACCCCGGTTAAAGTCAGACATAGCCTCAGCTCCACAAGATGGATGCTGCCACCGAGACACAAGTCTGCCCTCCTGCTGCTGGGAGTCCTCCCAGCGCGGGAGGCAAGGACAAAGGGTTTCCTGCCAGGGGCGGTGCCAGCACCGTCCCAGACAGGATTTTGTGTATCCCAGGTAGGCAGGGCTTTAGAGGAAGGTGACTGCAAGTGGCACCCCGGTGCTCACTGTGCATATGCCGGCTAGAACCAGTTCCAGGGGCACACCAGCCCCTGAGCTTGGGAAAGCCCGGCATGGGAGAGGGGTGTAACCACCCCCCTCCTAGTCCCACCCATAGGGCAGGACTTAGTCGCGTGCCAGCCCCCTTTTTCAGGATAAAGGTAGGAGCAGGCCCCCTTCCAAATTAGATCATCTTTGAATCCTGAACCGACTTTCTACGCAAGGAACTCAAGACTCTTCCTAAGATTTCTCCCTTGTGACTAAGGAGTAGTCACCCTGCAGCAGCAGGCACCATCCAAGCATCGCGGTCTGCTGTAAGTCTCTCCTCCGGATCAAGACTGCCCAGCTCGACGAGAACCGGCTTCCCTGGCACCTCTGACCTCTACCTGCATCTTCAGCCCAGCTGAGACCCGTGGGTGTGACGAGACCTCGAGGGACCGGCCATCTTCAAGACTGCACAACGCTTGCCCAGCACGACCACCGAGTGACCCTCGACTGAGTGCTTTGGGGTAAGAGAAGCCCCGACCCTGAGCAGCTCCAGCACCGAAGTTCAGCCCCCTTGCATCCACGAGATCTGCGTGGGGCCCTTCTGCTCTTTGCTGCTCACCGCGTTGTCCAGGTCACTTGCCCGTTGGCTAGTGGCCCTCTGACGACGAACTTCGACTACACACACCGCTGGTCTGGTTGCTCCAGACTGGCCCTTGCTCCCCTCCAACAGAGGAGCACCCCGGACCCTCCTGGTCCACTCCAGACGCCATTTTAAGTCCACCGCGTGGGCTTGCATTTGCCAAGACTTATTGCCCCAATCCTGGGTCCAGAGACGTCGACAGCAGATACCTTCGTGGGACAGCTCGCACCCCCATCCTGGTCGCCGACAACGCCTCCTGGTCCGAGAGACTGCAGAGCCCAGCAGCGCCCACTCACCTGGTCGAGGTGACTTCGTCCGGTGCCACTCTGGTGCCCACCTAAATCACTGGCTAGTGATTCAGAACTTGGTCCCCTCTGCTTACAGGTCTTCCTCTTCCCCGATCCAGGCTTGGATCCCCACGAACTTCTTCACTGGTCGCCTGCCAGCAACTTCTTCCTTCAGGCTCCTGGTTCATCAACGAAGAAACCCGACGACATTTGAACCCTATGCAGCCGCAGCCCCTGGGCTAGGTAAACCGAGTACTCCGGTGCTCCAGCGTAGACCAACTCTCTAAGTGTCTAGATCCACTTTCGTTTTTGACCTACCTAGTCGGGTTCGCCCGAAAACACTAACTTTTGCATTTACTAGGATCCATAGACTTTGTCCCGCCTTACGAGTGAGAGTTCCCACTCTGCACATGACGTCCCTGGGCCTCCTGCTTCTAATCTAAGGGTTCAGCATTGTAGGCCTAGCGTTTCCACAGTCTATGAGAGTAGTACTTACCTGCTAGTAATTTCGCATTCCACTTATATAGTATATGGTTTTTCGTGCCCCTCGGGCATTTGTGTAAATTGTGCGACTTTAAGTATTTCTTTAAGAGTTTTGTTGTGTGCTTAGCTCCCTGTCTCATAAAGAGCCAGGGTAGTCTTGTTATAAATAAATATACGTTTATTTTCATAACAACTTGTGTGGTGTCCTTTCACTTGGTGTTCAAGGGATATATGTGATGGTAAAACAGCTGGCTTAACACGCTCTCTAGAGTTTAGCCTAAAGACTGCACGTGTCCATGCTACTAGGATAGCTGGTCTATCAGGTTGACTTACAACCAAACATCAATAAGGGTTATTGGAATGATACATAGTGATCACTAGAATAGTGAGCACTGCATATCAGGCCAACTTCTCACAAACACTTCCTAGTTGCAACCGCTCGCAGCCAATAAGCAGCAAGCTTGGGCTTATAACGCCTCAGCCAATCAGATGGCAGAATTCCCAAATATCGATATCTGTAAATTTAAATATTCTCAAAAACTACTGAACAGATTTCCACCAAATAAACAAAAGTGTGCTTTCTAGACCAAGACCCTTCTCCCTGCCAAATTAGGGGTAATTTCGTTCACCCGTTCGTCCTGTAGCCTTGTCTAAAGTTTCCTATAGAAATTAATATAAAGAAAACATGTTTTGGGACTCCCTTTTTTCTTGGCCCCCCCTTGACGAATCACCCCCAAACTTTCAACATAGGAGCTGATATGAACAGATAATTTGTTTTAAAAATTTCATAAAGTTTCATCAAACAACGCCAAAGTTATAAGCAAAACAAAAAAAGTTATTTCTATGGAAAATATGTCCTTACTATAACTACCTACATATGCAAAGCGCCAACAATTGAGGTGCCACTCACAGCGTGTTGAATGCCTTCTTTATTGGTGAGTAGCAATGAAAACAGCTTCGCCCCCACAGCAGTTAACTCCAAACATGTTTCGGGCATCCTCACTGGTTTCTCCAGAATGCACAGCTACAATGTTTCGCGCCGCACACGCGGCTTCTAAAGTATGTCCCGCTCGAAACGCGTTTGGCTCGAGACATTTGCAAAAGAAGCAGCTGGTCTGTTTGTCCTGCATTTCATGAATAAAAGGATTAACTTGCCGTAGTTGTGGCTTCATCTTGGAGGCAACTTTGCTCTGTGTTAAGAGGCATGCCCTGCCGCGATGGAGCCCCACTGCTATCATGGCTGGCCTACAGCGACAAGAATCAAAGACGCTGTGGGGGCGGTGAGTCCGCTTATTGGATGGTGTATGGGCAGGATGAAATTCCAGACGACTTCAATGCAGCCCACTTGGGTATTTATTTTTGAACATTTCGGGGCAAGGCATGAAACCCACTTGGGACAATATTCTGTTATGCACCACAACTACCAGCATTCCTAGTGCAGACGCCCACTGAGGCGGGACATTTAAGTTGCGCTGTTGGTGCGTAAGCTGCCTTTCCCTTCTGCCAGTGAACAATAGCAGTGTTACGCTCGAAACGCGTTTGGCTCGAGACATTTGCAAAAGAAGCAGCTGGTCTGTTTCTCCTGCATTTCACGAATAAAAGGATTAACTTTCCGTGGTTGTGGCTTCATCTTGGAGGCAACTTCTTTGTTTTATATGGTATTGTGGGACTTTGGTATTGCAGCAAAAGCAGTGTCTTCATGTTTCCAAGCAACCCACATGGGTAAGAGAATTTGCAAGCATGGCAGCACCCACTGGGGGTATAATGGGGGACTTCAAGTACCAAGAGGCAATGCGGTATACGCCCACTGGGGCGGGACTGTGTGTAAACCTATATCAGTGTTCCCAAAATGGCAGCCAGTGAACAAGGAAACAGTGCTTTCCGAAACGCGTTTGGCGGTGTCCTGCAATTGGGATAATGAGAGCTAATGTTGCTGCAGCCCACTACTAAATGCAGTAAACCTCTCCTGTGTGTGGCGTTTTCTACAGGGCAACTTGTTATTGATGGATATAAATATATATATACTAGCAGCCTGTCCCGACCTTGTCCGGGAGCTTTCAGGCTTCCCCGCCTTCTCCTGGCCTGAGTTAATGGAGGTGTTAGTCCCCGTCCCCCGCCTTCCCCGACCCCCGCCTGCCCCGACATTGCCTTTTGTAACTCCCCATCCCCCGCCTGGCCCGACACCCACCTGCTTACCTCAGCCGCCGCTCCTGAGTTGACAGCTCCTCGCCGCTCTGCTCCTCACCGCCTGTCCGCCGCCACTCCTCCCCCGCGCCATACCACCTCTCCGCTGGTCGCACCGCCGCTGGCCTGTCCGCTGCTCCTCACGTGACCACTCCTCCCCCGGGCCATTTCTGCCGCTCCTCTGACGCCGCTCCTCGACGTGAGCATGCACGTCGCGGCCGGCGCTACTTTGGGGGACTACTTTTTTTTTTAAATACATTTTTTAAATAAGGTTTATTTTTAAACTTTATATAGCCTATAACCATCTACACACCTTGACGATTTCTACGGTGTATCGGGTGTGTAGAGTGGCGCAGTGGTTCGGGAGTTTACCCGCCTCAAAGCCTGAAAGTTTCTCCTTTATTATAGTAGTATAGATATATATATATATGTATATATATATATATATGTGTATATATATATATATCTATATATATATATATTCACTGAAAAAACCATAGGTTATAGACCATATATAGTTAGGAATTAGCATTTACAAAACCTTGAAAATTCACTGAAAAAACCATAGGTTATAGACCATATATAGTTAGGAATTAGCATTTACAAAACCTTGAAAATTCACTGCAAAAACCATAGGTTAGAGACCATATATAGTTAGCTGGACATTTTATTGACATAAAACCAATGAAATTCCATATATAGTTAGTTGCACTAACTATATATCGCGCACCCGCAATCCACTGCTGATGATGTCACATATTACATCATTCATGACATGGTCAGTGACATCACTGATGACATCACTGATGACATCTCAAATGACATCACTGATGACATCACTGATGACATCATCCAGTGACTGTGTGTTTCTGTAAAGTTTAAATATGTTTTATATATTGAAGAATGAGTAGATGTAGAAGTGTCTGGATGAAGGATTTAGTAGGTGCGTGACTGACTGTATGAGTGAGTGATTAAATGTGTCTCACTGAGTGCATGGGTTAGTGACTAAACTGTCTTAATTTGTGCATCATTATGTCTGTTGTTCTGTAAACTGCTGCATGTGTTGATCAGTAGCTATATGAGTAACTATATGGGTTATTGATTGATTGCCCAAGTATTTGTATGGGAGACTGAGTGTGTGTGTGGCTGGCTGGGAGGTGTGTGACTCTGTGCAGATCAATGTGTACTTGTATCAATGATTGTATAAGAGAGTAATTATGTGTTAGTATATGTTTCAAAATGTAAGGTGCTCTATGTTTAACTGTATAGATTAGAAAATGGAAGTGTGATTGATTCTTTACAGGACTGACTAGGTGTGTGAGTAACTCCATGGATGAGTGACAGAGTGTGAGAGTCTGTATAGGTGTATGAGTGCATATGATAGTGTTGTAAAGATGAGTGATTGTATGTATGAATGATTGTATGGGTAAATGAGTGAATGTGTGTGTAAACATAGGAATCACTGAGTGCGTATGTAGTAACTAGTATTGGTGTGTCAATGGTTTCAAAAATTATACTCTGTATTTAACACTGGGTGTAACAGAGGTTATATTAAAGTGTGAGGAGATGCATTGTATTGTCACATGAATGATATCATCAGTGATGTGGTCATTGATGTCAAATGAGATGTCATCAGTGATGTCATCAGTGATGTCATTTGAGATGTCATCAGTGATGTCATCAGTGATGTCACTGACCATGTCATGAATGATGTAATATGTGACATCATCAGCAGTGGATTGCGGGTGCGCGATATATAGTTAGTGCAACTAACTATATATGGAATTTCATTGGTTTTATGTCAATAAAATGTCCAGCTAACTATATATGGTCTCTAACCTATGGTTTTTGCAGTGAATTTTCAAGGTTTTGTAAATGCTAATTCCTAACTATATATGGTCTATAACCTATGGTTTTTTCAGTGAATTTTCAAGGTTTTGTAAATGCTAATTCCTAACTATATATGGTCTATAACCTATGGTTTTTTCAGTGAATTTTCAAGGTTTTGTAAATGCTAATTCCTAACTATATATGGTCTATAACCTATGGTTTTTTCAGTGAATTTCAATGGTTTTTTAATAGCAAATATCATAAGCTGTCGAATGTCAAGTACGTGGTAAGTAAAAACATTTTTGTGTTTATGCACACTGATCTGCTTTGATTGCTGCCCCCCACCCCTCATTTCTATTAGGAGTACTCCCTCTTTGCAGATAGTGAAGGGTAGTTAACGCAGCCCTTTGCCCCCTTTGTAATCCGTCGTGCCTGCTTCTCTCTCCATTTGATTGATTGTTCTCTTTGGTTCATTCTCTATTTACAAACAAGCACAGAGTCGCAATACTCTGTTTAGTCTTTGCAGATAGCGAAAAATCGTGTAAAAAAACAAAAGGAATCGAGCAAAATCAGTAGGCCACTAATGGGATCTCTTTTGACCTCGCTAAAATAGAAACATTAGGAACAACCTGTTGAAAATAGCAATGCGTATGTATATAAGCGGCGTTCATTTGTGTTCACAGTACCCCTTGTTGATTGTTTCAATCGAGCATTGAATTGTTCGAAGTTAATTCTCTTAAGGATCTTCTCTACCTGCAAACGAGGAAGAATAGGAATATTCTATCTCCCTTTGCAGATAGTGAAGGGTAGGTAACGCAAGCCTTTAACACGTCGTACCTATTTCATTCCTCATTGATTGATTGATTGTCCGAACCACCGATCCTTTCCTTTGCCCTTTTAACGGAACTTTGGACTGCCTCCCCCTCTTTTACATTTTCTAGAGAAAACAAAACATTAACCACTACATTAGCATAGCAGTTGACACCAGAACTGTTTTCAAATTGAAAACCAACAACATCTTCAACAGAATCCTTTTTGTTTCTGCTGTGACCCTGCTACAGCACAGGCATTGTCCCCAGCAGTAATTCTGCAATGCCGGTAAGAATAGCTGTGGTGCCTACTGGACTCACTCACCCCCGCGGCGCCCCACGCCGTTTTTTGCTGGGCGGCAACTTACTAGACATCACTTTCGTGCCATCTAGATTTCAGCGCGTTCTGCTGCCTTGGAACTATTCGCACAACAGACCGCTACTGACAAGAATATTTCATTATTGGTGCTGTCAATTTCAATAAATCTATTGGATAATTAAAAAGAAATTGCCACGGTCTCTTCGTTGTTTAAATGTTTTTACTGTTTTTGTTTTGTTGTATATATTTATATGTTATTAAAGTTTTATATTCCTACTACTTTGTTGGAGTGCTATATATTTTTAATGTGACACATAATTGTAAAAACTTTGATGTACAAAGAGTCATTCCTGGAATCTTCCGCTTCAGGCTCGGTCCCCTCCCCAATCACAATACAGGATGGTTTTCAGATAGTAGGAACACGTGTGGTGTGACGGATCTCATCGGGTGTGGGCCTTGATCTACTATAACTCCTTTGAAGAGGGGTGATTCTTTACAGCTGGGGCCATAAACTACATCTGCAGGGCTAGCTGATAGCCTGGACAATCGGACACAGAGAAAGAGGAGTGTCAGAGGGTGCGGTAGTGAATAGGGCGAAAGGGAGGTGTCGGGCGGGCACAGAGTGTGATTCTCAGGGAAGAGCAGCGCAGATGGGGGGAGGTTTATTGCCCATGCATAAGACAGAGAGCGGTGGTGACCAGTGGCTAGGGAAGATGCTTGCGTGGGTGAGGAGCCATGCTACGAATCGACAGCGTGCAGAGAGTGGGTCTGGTCAAGACATCTAAAATGGCTGCCGTGCACGACAAAAGTGTGGCATTTCAAAAAAGGCAAGATGGCGCAGACAATGTTTTTCAACACTTCCTCATTTCCTTCGAATCGAACGTTAACAGACGTTGGGGCATATTACCAAAGTTAAGCGATATTTATCGCTAACGATGCTTACCAACCAATTTTTTACCACTAAGCATCGTCAGAAATTATCGAAGATAAACCTTACTATTATCAAGGTTTATCGCAAATGCGATAATAAACGGCCGCAATGCATGAATATCGCTAAAAACTCAGCGATATTCATGCATTACCGAGCTAATGCTCTTAGCCATGTTATCCACCTCCCATTGGATAACATGGCTAAGAACTGCTCAGGGCAGGTGTTACTTTTTGGAGATATTCGCGCTTAGCGCGAATATCTCCAAAAGTTGGTAATAGGAGATAGATATCTTGCATGTTGTAATGCAAGTTATTGTGGTATATGGAACTCATACCATAATCTCTCAGGAAAGCAGAAACTGATCCTTTTGGGACCGCCTAAAAAGGCCTAGGGGGTGAGGAGTACTCTACTTTGCCCCCTTTTCACGTTCCGAACTATTTTATTTTACTCTCTTCTGTAATTACACAAAATAGCAGCGATAAGATGCATCGGAGACACACAGTGAGAGAAAGGAGGCCGGAGATGAAGAAGAGATGTCAAATACACATTGGAGATAATATAGTGGCAGAAGGGAAGTAAATATGAGTAAACTTACCATGTAACATAAAAATGTTGCACTCTATACTATAAGTCTCATTTTATACTACAATCACTTCGCTACAACCTCATAAATTAAAAATAAAAATGAATAATGTCTCAAACAATTTTTGAATTCTAAATATAAATTTATTCTTCAGAATTTTCTAAATTTGAAAGAACTAGTAACATGTCCTCATCAGCAATGTCCTCATTAAAAGTCTCCAATGATGATTCTTGTAACTCTATGGTCTCCAAACACTCGATAAATTCGCCATCAAGAGATTGATCAAAAAAATCATTCAAGTCATCTCCTCCTTGTGACAATATTTCATTATTGGTGCTGTCAATTTCAATCAATGTAGTGGAATCATTCAAGTCATCTCCTCGTGACAATATTTCATTATTGGTGCTCTCAATTTCAATCAATGTAGTGGAATCATTCAAGTCATCTCCTCCTTGTGACAATATTTCATTATTGGTGCTGTCCATTTCAATCAATCTAATGGAATCATACAAGCCATCTCCTCCTTGTGACAATATTTCATTATTGGTGCTCTCAATTTCAATCAATGTAGTGGAATCATTCAAGTCATCTCCTTGTGACAATATTTCATTCTTGGTGCTCTCAATTTCAATCAATGTGTTGGACAATTCAAAAGAAATTGCCACGGTCTCTTCATTGTGAGCCATTTTATTTTGAAATTGCTTGCTGTAAATTGCAGAAAAAAATAATCACTTTCATTTATCGTTTTTAGTAATACATAATATAAAACTAACTTTATCAAGTATTTAGTATAACAGAAGGACTGCAAATAAATAACAGAAAACATTTTTCAAATTATCTTCAAGTGTACAACATAGTTCCCCTTACAAATTAACAACTCACCTTTTTAAAAGTAGCAGAAGTGTTAGTACTGTGTAAATCAAACACCAGAAATTCACCACCAAAAATTCCTCACAAATGTACCTCAGACAGTAGTATCACAAAATGGCTGTGGTTTCCTCTCATTTGACATATATACATAACCAATTAACTTTCATCACACACAAATACAAAACCAAAGTAACATTTTAATTGGTTCTAAATTTCAACACTTTCAAATGTGTTTTCCCCATGCAATTTTCCATAGGACATTTACATACGTCTACAGCCTGAATGGCTGAACGGAATTACACCAAACTTGGCAAAATGGTACATCAAACCTAAGAGGTCAGGAAGGATCTACTATGCCCCCTTATGGTCATTTCCCCCTTCGCTTTGGCCTCCTCTTGTCTCTCAATCCTACCGAGGGACAAGATGGCGGCCGCTACGGACTGTTTGGAATGTTGACAGACGCCGGAGAACCAATCAGCTTCGCAAAGCTCCGTAACGCGAAAAGTAGGCGAAGCGGAGCGCTGTTACAGATATATATCTTTTTTTGAACGTTAATTTCTCAAAATCCACTGGAGCACATATATTGAGACCTAGCAAAGGCACATCGGGCTACCAGTCCCTAATATTTTGCCAAGTTTCGTGCAAATCCATTCAGCCGTTCGATTATTATTATTTTGGTTTTTTTTTGCCCCGCGGGGCCCTTTTAAAACCTCCACATCAAACCTAGGGGGTCAGCGAGGATCTACTATGCCCCCTTATAGTTATTTCCCCCTTTGTTTTGACCTCCTCTTGTCTCTCGATCCTACCGAGAGACAAGATGGCGGCCGCTACGGACTGTTTGGAATGTTGACAGACGCCGGAGAACCAATCAGCTTCGCTTCACAAAGCTCCGTTGCGCGAAAAGTCCGCGAACCAGAGCGCTGCCCGGTCCGCTGTTACAGATATATATCTTTTTTTAAACGTTAATTTCTCAAAATCCACTGGAGCACATATATTGAGACCTACAAAAGGCACATCGGGCTACCAGTCCCTACAATTTTGCCAAGTTTCGTGCAAATCCATTCAGCCGTTCGGGCTAAAAGTGAGGCCAACCGCCCTATGGAAAACTCAATGTTAAAAACACGTTTTGGGACCCCCCTTTTTTCTCGGCCCCCCCTTGACGAACCCCCCCCAAATTTTCAAGGGCTGCTCAGAAACAAAATGTGCCATTTTCCTGAAAATTTCAGCCAATTCCGTCCACAAACGCCAAAGTTATTAGACATAGAATTTTCAAAAAACCCATAGAGAAAAAATCCTAACTATATATACCTACTGGCGACCGCCAGTAGGTAATATATATATATATATAGATATATATATATATCTATATATAAACCAATAACATAAAATCTAATAAAAGAAACATCCCATTAAAGTGAGTGCAACAGTAGTGTTGGATAGCGGAGGAGTAAAAATTACTATTCCCACTCCAATAAGTGCAAGAGTAGGGAAAGTGTTGGATATCGAAGGGGTAAAAATTACCATTACCACTCCAGTGAGTGCAACAATAGGGAAAGTGTTGGATAGCGGAGGGAAAACATTTACTAATCCCACTCCAGTCAGTGCAACAGTAGGGAAATTGTTGGATAGCAGAGGGGTAAAAATTACTATTCTCACTTTAGTGAGTGCAACAATAGGAAAAGTGTTGGATAGCGGAGGGGTAAAAATGTAATATTCCCACTCGAGTCAATTCAAAAATTAAAAACAAACAAAATATAAAAATTAAAAAAAGGGAAATATAAATATGTTAAAATGTCAATACAAATATATTTAATATGAATAAAAAAACATATATTAATGTTAAATACATATGGCAAATACCTACCAATATTTAGAAACAAAAACATTAATTATTACATACATTTAGTTTTTTTATTTCCTACCTTATAACACCACATAATTCACAACTCACTTCTAAATTATTTTTTAAATGTAGTTCCATAATTAACATAATTAATTACCAATGAATATTATTAATTAAAAAATAATTAACTTCCCACACTTTATCCCTATAATCTCCACAACCCACAGCTAAAATTAAACTGTAAACATATTAATTATACAATTAAAACGTATTTTCAATTAAAAACCTAATAGTATTTAACAACTAATTATAAATTAAGTAAAATTAATTTACTTCCTACCCACAAACCCACATACACAAACATAAACAATTACCCAAATTAATTATCAATTAAGATTATTGATCAACTAATTATTCATTATTTAAACATACATTTCTTCCCACCCTTCACCCCTATGAACCCCACAACCTGCACCTAAAATTAATTACACAATTACCATAATTAATTGTCAAGTAATAAATGTTAATTAACAACTAATTATTAATTAAATAAAAATAAATTACTTGCCACCTTTACCCCTATAAGCCCCACAACATGCACCTAAAATGTACCCCAAAAATGTAAAAACACAATTAACATTATACAATCTCAATTAAATAGATAATAATACATTGAAAATATTCATTATTGTATTATAATTAAATTACTCCCTACCGTATTCCTGTATACACCTGCAACGGAACTAAAAAACACAAAAGTTAATAAAAATAAAATTAATAAATGCAATAAATTTGACTTATTCAAAAACATACACAATACTTATAGCAAAAATACATCACATACATTTAAAATATATACTAAAATACACAACACTAATAAAAATATCCATATTTTAAACAACTATATTTTTGCAAATTATATTATTAACTTATATTTTTAAGATCGATATTACTTACCTTTAAATCAATATTCTTGACAAAGATATTCTTGCACTCAATATTTCCATTCCACAATATTTTAACTCGATATTATGGTAGGTCGGATTTTTTACCCTCAATATTCTGTCTCATTACTGTCACTGACCTTCTAGCAAACTCTCAGGCTTCCTCTGGTTCTCAAAAATGGACCTGAGGTCCAGCTACCATCAGATCCTCCTGGCACCCAATTCCCATCATGTAACAACAGTCTCCTCCCACGTCCGACTGAGACGATACAAGTGTCTCAACTTCGGCCTCTCTAGCGCTGCCGGAGTGATCCAGGATTGGCCTGACTCCAGGGAGTCCTAAATGCCAGTGATAACATCTTGGTTCATGCGCCCACCCTTGGGGAACCTCCACAGACTGAGAGCTGTATTCATCCACCTCCAGGACTGCAGGCTCACCCTGAATCAAAGGGAATATGAGTTTGTCAAAGCAGAGAGGTGCTTCTTCGGCTACCACTTCTTCACCAAAGGGGTAATTGCTGACCCAGCCAATATACACAACATCTAGTCTGCACCATTGTTGACTACCGTCACTAGTGTCAGGCATTTTGTAGGCATGGTCACCTACAAAATGTTTCATGCCGAACCTCACCCTGCCCAAGGGTCGCTCTGTGAGCTCAAAAAAATGTCGACCCCCTGGCAATGGCGTGATGTGCAAGAACAATCCTTTCAGGCCGCTGTCAGAGAATGCCACCCTTGCATATTTTGATCCGAGCTGAGACACTGAGTTATCAGTAGATGCCAGTCCCACTGGCCTAGGGGCTGTTCTGTCCCAGAAGCAGCAATGTGGGGAGTGGGCCCCCATTGCCTACGCTAGCCGCGCACTAACCCCTAGCGAGCAAAGATACTTCCAAATCAAAAAAGAGTCCTTTGCAATGCATTGGGTTTGTTGCACTTTCCACAACTACCTGTACGGATAGCCGTTCACATTAAAACACCAACCACAAACCACTGATCCCACTGTTCAAGGGGTCTGCATCAAAGCTTCCATCCCGAATTAAAAAGTGGATCCTCTAGCTACAAGAATACCACTGCAACATCCCCCCATGCAGTCCCCAAGTCCATGGGGAAGTCGAGAGGTTCATGAGGACCATCACTAATGCAATGCAGAAAGGCAAAAACTCCAAACATCTTTGTAGGGTAGTGGGTGCTGGTAAAGGACCAGCACCCCGAGAGCCATCCGGGACACGGTAACCCGAGTCCCGCGGATGAGCACTAGCATCAGAACTTCAATAGCCCAGATGAAGATACCAAGGTACCATTCTTTCATCTAGGGAGCTCGGAAGCCTCCTAGTGCTCCAGTTCTGGTCCCGGGCTTCCAACACAGACGTTCACTGCAGAAGCCGAAAGGGGAAAAGAAGGGACACCAGGCAAAAGGAGCCACCAGGGACCCCTCACACCCGCAGTAGGGTTGCGGACGTGGCCTACCCAGGTATAATCTACAGAGGAACCCCACTCTGTACCTGAAATTCCAGGACCATCTGATGGACCCGTTATATAAGAAAACAGATTGAAGCTCCCAACAATGTTACAGCCAGTATCCTTTGTCCTAGATGGGCATGTATATCATTTGCATCTTAATGTTTGTATTACAGTTTTTATTTTGCTCTGGGTAAAAAGAGTAATGTAATGTTGCAGGCTGAGGAGTGTTCCTATTTGTAACCTCAGCCTCAGAGCAAGTTGAGCCTAGGTCATGCTACCAGAGGGTTTAAATAAATGGGATGCACAGTTTATCAGCAGTAAATGACGAGAATGTATGCATGGCCCTTCTTCCTGTGCTCCACTCCTGCGCACATTGTCCAAGCATGGGCTACAGGCACTGCCGCACCCTTGGACAAACAAGTGCCACCTGACTTGTATTTTAATGGAACTGTCAGTAACTACACATTGCTAGCTGGTACTAAGTATTATTCACTGTTCTCTCCTAGGCAGAGTCAGTTTCACCCAGTACTCACCTTTAAACCCAACCCTGGTGTCAAGGCTGTCTGGCACTGTATGCTGTACAATTGAGGTCATGTCTAGAGGCAGGACCCGGGAGGAGCTGCACCATATGATTGACAGGGAAGGACTCTATGACAACAGTGCATCAAGGTGAGTGCAGATGGAGGGCTTGAAGTTCATGGAGCACAGCCAGGCAAGCAAATTGCTCATGCTGCCCATGCATAGTACACACATACTGTTACGAGGTTGTGCCAACTTAGGGGAGAGGGGATGGTTCTACGGAAGGTGGTGTACAAAAGGCCAGCATTTCACCCCAATTGAGGCACCTGAATACCTTGCAGTTATATACATGCCAACGTTTAAAAAATGCAAAGAGAGAGACTTTGACAAAATAGGGGGAATGTATTATCTCCATAACGCTGTACTGAAGCAGAAACAATTTTAGGCGGGAGACAGCTAAAACAAAGCCATTTTCAGCTTCAAAAATCCAAATGGGACTCTCTTGCCTGCATCTGTTTTGTTGGCATGTATGCAGTTATCCTCAGCATTTACCTTTATTTCCTGCTGCTCTTAATTAAGTCAGAAATTTGCATTTTCCACTTTGTAGTGTATCACACATCTGACACAGTCAACAAACCTCACCTTTTTTGCCCAGTATGTTTCTCAATTCATAACTGTAAACATTGGCTCTATTTTATTGTTTACAATTTGTCACGATGACATGGCGCTGAATTTGTAGTTGATTTTCATAACTCTTTGATTGCTTTCAATCTGAACAATGAACTGCAGGAGATTCAGGGAGAGGTGAGCCTGCTGGAGGGAAAGGGGATAAACAATACAAATAAGGAGAGCAGTGCTTAGTTTGAAAAATAATAATGTTAATAATAATAGGTGCAGAAACGTATAGGATCTCACCGCCAGTGCTGCCGAATGCTGGGGTTGCCACTTTACTAAGACTGGCTAGTCTGAACTTCCCACTTTCTTCCACCATCCTACACCACTTGTCTCTTTAACTCATTTATGCAGGTTCTTTTCAAAGCCGACTTTCTCCTTTTATTGCTGTTTTTCTATCTTTCTGTTCCTCCCTCTTTTTCGCTGCTCTGCATTTTTCACTCTACATCAAAATGTGATGATGAAAAATAAATCCTGGTGTCAAATAAATAATAAGCTGTACAGAGGAGAATTCCTGGAAAGTCAGAAAGTACGGATGGAGAGGGGAAAAGAAAGAGGGAACAAAATAACAAACACGGAAAGGTAGTAAGAGAAAAGATATTAGAAAGAAGAAGGACAGGAGAAGATTGAGAGAAGATAGAAAGGAGGAGGTGCGTAAACAAGAAAGAAACAAGTATTGGCACAACCAATAGGTCTCACCTTTTGAATGCCAATGCAGACATACTAGTTTTGCCATTGTTTTTTTGCCGCACCGGGTTACTATGGTAGGGGCCAACATGTAAGAAGTACACCTGGTTGTATATATGGAGTCTGCAGACTATGAGAGTTTTTAACAATTGTTAATTACACAACTTTCTGGGTAAATCATTTAATCTCCCTGTGCGCTCATGGAAAGAGCTTGAATACCTTCGGGTCTAGATCGTGCTATATAATGATGTGGGCTCGACTCTTGGCATCGGCTCAACATTCTGAGCAAATCATTTAATCTCTCAGTGCGCTTGTGTAAAGCACTTGAATATCCTCAGGTCGAGGTTATGCTAAATAATGATGTGTTTGAGTCTTGACCACAGTTCAACAGTCTGGACGAATCATTGAATCTCCCTATGTGCTCATGTAAAGCGATCAATTGAATATCTTTGGGTCGAGATTGTGCTATATTATGATGTGGCCACAATGGTGACTCATGAAAGCGGGCACCATGGATAAAGCACTGAAAAGATTGAATGCTCATTTGAATGCTCATTTGCAGTGCTCTTGGACAATGGAAAAATGTGTCCCTTTAGCAATTGCTAAAATGGGACAAGTGGACGAGTACAAGTACTAGGGTGCTGCTCTGTGGGAGTAATCAATTGAGGAAAAGGTGGGAGAAAGAGGAAAGATTAACCACTCAGAACCATGGATCTTTAAAGTATACTGACATGAATAAATGAAAAGCAGTGGGCGGGCTGTAAGGTCACAAAGTATATACAGCATGTCTTGGAGCAACAGTGCAAGCGATGTCTAGGCTTGACCTAACAACTAGGTGGGGAGAAAAAGAAAACAGGAGATGGGATAGAATAGAGGAAAGTAAAGCCAAAACACAGGAGAAAACACAGATAGGATGTGACGTGTTAGGTGAGTGAACATTTGGAAATAGACAACACAACTGGGAGAAAGGAAACATTAGATGAGCTGGAGAATGCGAGAGTGTAAAATACTAATTCATACTTTAAATGTGTTTATACCAAATATAACACTTTGCTAGCATTTTTGAAAAACAATGATAGAATGCACTACGATGCAAACAATGGTAGCGACCCTACATCGAGAACAGAAAAAGAGAGCCCTGCTGGAACCTGCCACACCACGCATTTACTTTCATATCTCCATAATCAACAACACTTTCATGGAGACAGGACTATAGAGGACAGAGCAATGCAATCCTGGCATGTTGCCTGTAAATTAGGGATGAATGCTAACACTTTAACTGAATCAGTGTTATGATGCACTTATTTGCTATGCACCCAGTGTTTATATCTGATACACAATTTTCTAAAGGGCACATACTTGATTTGGTGTGAAGAAAGAGTGCAGGAACAATAACTCTGCCAGACACAGTGCATTTCTTCCACAGATAAATGCTCCTAAGCTGCCCATTTAACATTTTGGTCTTCTCATCTATGTTTTACTAAACTTCACTTTTTCATGAGCCAACTAACATTTAAAGGCAGAGACTCAAAATTAATCTAGAAAGAACATGATCGCAACACTCACTTTTAAGCAATTACAAAAAGGTTTAAAAGGATCAATGGTTTAGCTACAATGCTAATAGATCAATACAAAGAATATAACAATATAGACGGCCTTTGGAAGTGCAGATATAATACAAGTAAATACGATTATTGACAACTGTGATTTTACTGCATTTCCATATTTACAAGGTAAGAAAGACAAATGCAGAAACGTACCCATATAAGTAGAGACCTCAAAGTATCTCTTATTGCGTGTTAGTAGAACATCAAGTTAAGATTCATACTTTGCTTTCTGGGATTTGAAGTTCTGTATGTCTTATTGAAAAATTGAAAAAGAAAAACTGAACTGGATTTGCAACTCAAATTGTTCTGAATCACGGTCCAAAAAATCAACATTTGCATTTGCTGGAAAAACAATTTTTTCAGTGTTCTAAACAAAAGATGCCTAAGTTACAAAGAAGTAGGTTAATGATTTCAAATTGAGTTCAATTTGAGTTGTCCAGATGTTCAAGTTAGGAGTGAGTAGTTTATCCAGTCATTTATATTCCTACACATTCTTATATATTTTGAAGTTATTATTATAAACATAAACATTCATGTCCATGAATAAAAAATAAAGAAAATCACATGTGATTTCAGCATTCTTCACTTTTAAGCTTGACAATTAAGTGTCATTCAAAGTAACACAGATGGTCCATACAAAGAAACTCTGTAACTTGCACACACAGAAGTGGCATACATATGCATATTGAAAACCTGGAAAGTATGTGCTTTTCTTAGTCAATGACACATGGGTCTGTCATTATGGACAAACTCTTTCAAACTTCACCAGCTACCACACGTCTGTGTTTAGGAGTCTGGGAGGACATAATAGTGAGCAACTTCCCTTTCAATGAACACCACCACAAGGTAAGAGCTCAAACACACAACCTTCCTCCTTCCTGCTGAGAGCGAAGACGGTCTATCTGGTAATGAACTGTGCACGCTTAAGGAAGGCTGAAAAGACAATGCCAGCCATGGAAAGGCTGGCTGAGAATAGATTGACTTTGGGTGCCGGTTGAGGGCCCCCCTGTGCAGGAGCACTTTTGTTTTGCACATTTTCCTGCACCATGTGGCAGGCACTCCGTGGTGCCTGACACGTAGTACAGGGAAAAGCAAAACCTGCCTTTTTAACATTGCGGCGGGTGCTGCAGCCAGCAGCACCCACCGCAATGTTAAATGTGCACTATGCGGCCGCCGTGGTGGCGGCCGCATTGTAATCTCAATAGCAGGAACGCCGCCTTATAGGCAGCCGGTCTTAATCCCCGGGACGATGGCCGAGGGACTTCATCGTAATGACTCCTTAATTCATGAATTTGTTATGGTTGTACAGTGTTAGGTGTGTTTGGCAGAAATATGTTGCAAATAAGTGTACAAAAATTAAATTAAGAGATAACTATAACTGTAGAATTTCTAATGTTCATGGAGCTTAATTTGGGTTTTTATACTGAACCTAAAGAAAGTTTTCCTAACTATAACTGACATCAAACCTTTGAGCTTTTTGTGGATTTCACTGGTTTTTACAATGTTAGAAACAATTGTGTAACATTTTTCCACTTTATTTTAGTGGAGTAGCGTGTTATTAAGTTGCGTGTTGTACAAAAAAAGTGGTGGAGAGTGTTGTAAAATGTACTCTGGTACATTAGATTGTGGTACAGTGAAGTGGAGTAAAGTGGAATAAGATACTGGAGTAATGTGTAGTGGAATGCCATACAGCAGAGTGGCGGAGAGAAAAAGTTGCATACAGTGGAGTGGCATAGAAGGAAGTTGGATACAATAGAGTGGCGTATTGGAGTGGCATAGACTTTAGTGGTGTACAGTGCACTGGTATGCAGTGAGATAGCATAAAGTGGAGTGTGATAAATTGGACTGATGTCCTGTAATAAATGTACAGTGTATTTGCCTATACTGTGATGGCGTAGAGTGTAGTGCTATGCCTTGGAGTGTTGTATAGTTTAGAGGCCTATTGTTAGGATATTGTGTACTGAAATAGCAAACAGTGAAGTGGCGTACAGTAGAGTGTGGTACAGTGGAATGGTGTAAACTGAAATAGCGTACACTGGAGTGGGGTATACTGGAGTACTATAGAGTGGAGTAAAGTTTAGTGGTGTTCAGAGGGCTTAAGTAAAGTGGAGTGTGGTACAGTTAGTGTTGTAAAGTCTAATTGCGTACAATGGGGTGGCATATTAGAGTGCTGTACAGTGCAGTTGTGCAGAGCAGTATACTGTAGACTACTATGTGGTAGAGTTGAATACAGCACAGTGCAATTTTGTATATAGGAGTAGCACAAACTAGGGTGAGATTTAATGAAGTACCATTGAATGTATTAAGTGTTTACTGTAATAAAGTTGAATTTAGTAGTGTTAACTGTTTAGATGTAGAGTGGATCGCTATATAGTGGCATGGCGAACAGTACAGTGCCGTCCACCTCAATTGGGTTATTTATACAAGTGTACAGTGAAATGTGTTTCAGTGGAGTTCTGCAGAATGTAATCTTGTAAAGTGAAATAGCACACAGTTGATTGTGTTACAGTGCAGTGGCGAATAGTATGGTTCAGTACAATGCAGTGGCGTAAAGTATATTCCAGTAGTTTACCATCAAGTGGGCCATTCTGTTAGAATTCAAGTTCAAATAATCTTTATTCGGTCAGCAGCATAACCATAAAAGCACATGTTAAAAAGAAGTACAACAGATCACAGAAATCTGTATCAGGCCCCCGAGGCTCAATGAGCATTAGGAGGAGGGACCTTGTGCCCCCTACTTTTTTTTTTAATGACCCCAGAATCTGGCCCACCGGGGGGCCCTTTTGAAAACAAGCGCGGGAGCCTGCACTTGTTTGTTTGTTGTTTTTTTACCGCAAATTCAAGAATTTGGTGCAAATTTGGTTTCTTTAAAAATGCTTTTATGCCGTGGCGAAGTTCCAGGGGAACCCAAATACCAGGGCTTAGGTGTCAAGACATTAAGGGCCAGATGTAGGTAAAACTTATTTACCGATTCTTAATTACCGAATTTTACCGATTCGGTAATTAAGAATCGGTAAATAAGAAGTGGGGGTATGTAGGAACATCCAGATGTTCCATTTACCGAATCGTTAAGAATCGGTATTTACCGATTCGGTAAATACCGACCGGTAATGCTCCATTCATTCCTATGGGCTTTGAAGCCCATAGGAATGAATGGGGCATTACCGGTCGGTATTTACCGATTCGGTAAATACCGATTTTGACAAGGGTGCAGGGGGTGTCACTTTGACACCCTCTAGCACCCCCACAAAAGGTTCAGGGGCCATATGGCAGGCATACCTGCCCTAAGGGCAGGTCTGCCTGTCATATGGCACAGGTGTGCATGCACACATGTGCATGCACACCTGAATCGGTATTTTAACATCAAATACAATTTGATGGTAAAATACCGATTTAGTAGGCCTTGTGGGACTCAGAAGAGTCCCACCTACATATCAATTTTACCGATTCTGTAAATATACCGGTCGGTAAATTTACCGACCGGTATATTTACCGAATCGGTAAAATTACCGATTTTCCCTGTTTACCTGCCCCTACATATCAAATGCCAAATACCGGTCGGTAACGGCCGAATTCGGCCGTTACCGACCGGTAAAACCCTACCTACATCTGGCCCCAATTCCTTGCTCCCTTATCTTTAGTGTTTTTGTGGAACTCGGCTTCCTGGTTGAAGAGTTTAGGAGTATGGGAGGACATTAAGATCTCCATTTTCCTGCATGAGCTTGTTATTGGCCACAGATATCACTATCCTGAGTTTCTTAAATTTCTCAGCAACTACTGAACAGATTTTCACCAAA
The DNA here is from genome assembly GCF_964261635.1 of Lissotriton helveticus. Lineage (NCBI taxonomy): Eukaryota > Metazoa > Chordata > Amphibia > Caudata > Salamandridae > Lissotriton > Lissotriton helveticus. The sequence goes on along the minus strand of NC_136065.1, from coordinate 1,254,774,828 downwards.
TAACTGAGTGTGATCTACGTAGCCCAATCGACCTTTCTGACAAATTTGGTGTAATTCCATCTAGTGCTGCGGGCTGCAGGTTCGACTAAGGTTCATATGGGAATTAACATGAGTTTTTTGACCCTCCCCCTGTTTCTTGGCCTCCCACTTCACAGATCAGTATGAAACTTTCCATGCAGAACGAGATTCACCAGGGCACTTTTGTGGGTAATTTTCATGAAGATTCGGCAAACGGTATCAAAGATATAGGCAAGTCAAAAAACGCATTTCCTATGAAAACATGGTCTTAACTATAACTACCTCCTGGAGTCGCCAGTAGGTAATATAAAACAAAGGTTAAAGTAACTTTATATTTAGGTGAACATTTCATAACATCATCCTTTAGTAACCATTTATAGGTTACTGAGCTGACTATAACCAGTACCACCGCCAGCACTGCTTAGGACCTCACATATCATATCCTCATCACAGCTGGTTTTGAAAAGGTTTTCAACTACAACATTTTTAACATGGTCAGCAGAGGCAGGATTTCTTCATTGAGCAAGCCTCCTTTGATCCCCAATTCAGGGGTTTGCCAAGGAAAAGAGGCCAGTGGGGTGACTAAAAGCAATAACCGAGAAAAAGATCTTATAGCAATGTTGACTAACTACATGGTCCACTTATTAAAAATATTAATTGTATATAATGACCGTATTACACATGACCAGAGGCAATTTGAATGTTGGGAGTGGTAAACTCCAACTCCCAGTTAGAGAGAGGGGTATGTCTTTACTTGCCCCTATTGGTTAGCCAGGGTTGGTATAACTCAGGCCAGGTAGGCAAGAAGTTAAGATATGATAAGATAACATAGTATTTGTAAAGCGCACTATACCCGAAGGTGTCCAGGTGCTAAGCAGACACAGTAAAGGAGAGAAGAGCAACAGCAGATTAAGAGGAGAATAACCATGTTTTCAGGAGTTTCTTGAAAGCAGGAAGAGAGTCTGCATTGGTAATGGTTGGGGGGCGTGAGTTCCAGAGCTTGGCAGCGGCCACCAAAAAGGAGCAGCCGCCCTATCTAGATCTGCGAAATCTGAGCAAAACCAGTTTATACTGTGTGGATGATCTCAAAGTACTCCCTGGAGTATACCGCTGAAACAACGATTTGAGTTGGGACGGGCCATTGCTATGCACAGCCTTATATACTGTACTTGTGGCCTTGAATGAAATACGCTCCCTGATAGGGAGCCAGTGTAAAGAACGGATCCCTTCTCTGACAGACTGATGTTTGAGAATGTTTAAAATCAGTCTTGCTGCTGCATTCTGTACCATCTGGAGCTTGTTCAGAGATGCAGCTGTGATATAAGGTATAGGGTGTTACAGTAGTCAAGATGAGAGGTAATCAAAGCGATTATAGTGGAATGATGTGGTTCAGAGGGAATGAGTGGAAGCGCCTTCCTGAGGGTTCTTAGAATATAAAAACATGTGCTAACTGTATGATTGACTTGGGCATCAAAAGTCAGACCCTCATCAAAGATTACCCCTAGATTTTTATCTGTTTTTACTGGGGCTGGAAGAGGCCCGCATTCTGAGTCAAAAAACGAATACCTCGGTCTTGTCTGTATCAATCTTAAGAGGATTGCCCTTCATCCAGCAAATGATGTTTGACTTACATGTATTCAAATTTTCTGCAACAAGATGCAGGTCGTTGGTAATAGAAACAATGATTTGTGTGTTGTCCACGTAGGAGAGCACCTTAAATCCATAGTATCTCACCAGTTAAGCCAGAGGGGTCACATATAAGTTAAAAAGAGTAGGGCTGAGCGAAGAGCCCTGAGGTACCCCACATGGGAGAGCAAAAGCTTTTGATCTGAAGCCTTCACAACTAACTGTGTGCCTTCTGTCAGTAAGGAAGGACTGGAGAAGCTGCCAGGCTTTTCCCCTGACCCCCACTTCCTGCAAGCATTGGACCATGTGCACTGGGGAGTTGAATGCTGCCGATAAATCGAGCAGTATCAACACTGCCGAGCCCCCTTGGTCTACCTGCATCCAAATGCAGTCGGTAGCTGTAATGAGAGCAGATTCTGTACTGTGACCGGCGCAGAATCCATTCTAGGAGCAATTGAAGATTTCCTGTGAGTGAATATATATCATCAGCTCAGTGTTAATGGATTTCTCCCGGATTTTTGCCGGGGCAGGAAGGAGGGGAATAGGACAGAAGTTCTTTAGCTCCAAGGGATCAGCATTTGGTTTCTTAAGGAGCAGGAGAACAATTGCTTCCTTCCAGATAGCTGGATAGCAACCGGACGCGAGTATTCCATTGTATACCTCACACTTGAAATAAGCTGCTAGATCCGGTGCCAGTTTAAGACTGGAGGGCATGCGAGGATCAGAGGGCACTCTGGATTTAAGGTTAAGGAGGAGATCTTTAATTTGTTGATAAAAAGGACCTGAAGGGGAGACTCGCAAAGTAGCGGGTTTGCAGAGAGTTTTATTTCTGACATGAGCCGAGTTGTTTGAAGTGGGGCCTACGTGTGCACCTGGTTTTGCGCTGAAACAAATCAAACCAGGGTAAAGCAACTGGTGATGAAGGTGGTCGTAGCCACACCACCCACAACAGTTGTTGCTGCTTCTCAGCAGTAGTGCTTCGCTGCTTCGGTCTGGCAATACTGGTCAGTGCTGAGTGGGTGAGCCTAAGTGGTGATGTCCCGCTCTTGAGGGCCGGTCCTTGCCACCTGCTGTCTGCTGTGAGGAGAGCCTGCTCTGGCTCTCCTCCCCTGAGTTGCCTGTATTCAGCCCACGGTGACTCAGAGGTGTTCCATGCTAAGGCTCCTACAACCTACCTTGTCTCCTTCATTGAGGCTCCACCCGCCAGTGCACTCCAAAAGTAGCTGTGTCAGCCCTCTACCATTGTGAAGACTGCCACATGTGGGAATCACATACTGTGACCTTGACGCTGCTTAAATTTGTAGGGCCTACCGTACACAAGGGCGGAGCGAAGTTGGCCTTGAAGACTGTATCCAGGTTGTTAGCAGCTGCTCTGCTAGAAGAGCGCAAGGACTGTGATTTATTTGTCTGCATCACCACGGGGGACTGTTTGGTGTAGCATATACAAGTAGGCCTTTCAGCCATGGTGACAGTCCCAGCCCTGCAACCATTTGTGCGTGACGGCTTTCCTTGGCTTAGGCAGTAAATCGGAAGGCATGAGTGGGATGGTTGGAAAAATATTTTGCAGCAGTGGGAATGGAGAATGACAGAAAATTTCCCATGCTTCTCCACCAGGCAGGTGCCGAAACCATAAGATATCTATGAATGTTGTTGAAGGCAGTCTGCCAATCACTTGCAACATGTTGAAGGGAGTACTTCGAGCTTTTGGCAAACCCAGATTGTGAGCGGTTCCTACTTGCGTCCAGAGGAGTCTGTTGACGTATTCTACACACATTTGAAGAACCTTGCCAGCATGTGTACCCAACATGATGTTGATGATGAGATATGGCACAGTTTGTTCAAGTTTATTCAAGGATGTTTATTGGCTAAAGTGCGGGAGCAGAAACTGCAAATTTCAGGTATCACCATGGCCAACTTTCTGTCCCCTTGGTGCTCTAAATAACCGTCCAAAATATGAGCCACTCACATGGAAGCTGTGCTCCAAAGCTCAGTTAAGGCGGAGGCTGTCAATCAGATATCAAGCCAGAGAACCACCACCCCAGATCCCAAGAAGGCCTCCAGAGAGCATCTTCCATTCCCAAAACGTGCTGCTGGTGTGGAGGACTGTAGTGTAGTTTCTATATTCCCAATAGGCTCTGCGCATTGGAATAATATATCCTATAGATTTGACGTAGGACTTATGTCTACTAGGTCTCGATCGAATATATTAAACTTAATTGTGAGTGCCAGCTAGCTCAGAGGTCACTAGAAACTTTCTCGAATTCACGAAAAGGATTAGTTTCTGACAACCGCATGAACATGACAACTTTGTTTCCCCAAGAATACACGTATCTTCAGAGTTGTGGAAACAATAGATAGATATTTTACTCAGTCAATCGTGCATGCTTCGTTTCATCAGAGGTGCAGAGAAAATAGAGAGACGGTCGTTTTCAATAAAAAAGGTTTTATTGAACAGTCTTCTTTCTTCTCATTCAAGAGAGGTGAACTGCTACAATCGTAATGCAGACTGCAAAGTATAATGCGTACAGTGAGGATAGTATTAGAAAATAATACTGTAAAAGCATTGTATGGTTTCTAAGCCATAAAAATACATACATAAATAACAATGACTAAAAGTAATCAACTGGTGCTTCTAAAATACGCCTACCCCAATGTACCTAACCTGAGTCTAGTACGTGGGAAGAAGTAAGTGTAGTGTAGCATAGGTTTAGTTTCTTTGCCAAGAATCTATCCAAGATTTCTCTTAGGGTCTAATCAGTTCCATACCTTAGTTTAGAATGAAGGAGGTCTGGTATCTCTGTCTCGGGACTCTATTTCCCAACACCCCACAAGGGGAGCTTGGAAACACTGGAGCTGGATTCTCAGCAAGAGAAAGGACAGCTTCTCGGTCAGTGCTTCAGCTGGAGGGTCGATTTCCGTCAGCACTTGCTGTAGCAAGCTGTGTCGGGCAAGTAGATAGTCGAACTGCTCCGAACCACCGTGTCCTTGCTAGAGCAAGTGAAGGCATATTTATACCTTGAAGGTGCCTAGTTTGACGTAAAGTCAGGCATAATAACGTCAGTAAAGAACCCCAAGGGAATGGTAGTTCTTTGTAAACTCCATGAGTTCTTGGACAAATCAATATTCAAGCAAGGGGATGTCCCTGACTACTTAAGCCGATTTTCCAAGAAATCGTTGTGACTTTTTGGTACGGGTGGAAGTAGCCATGCCTGTATTTGGACTGCATGGGCTATGTCTAAATATGGATATGATTTCTATGCCTATATTAGGGCAATGTGAATTGTACCTATATAAGGGCATGAATCAGGAACATTCACTCAGTGCCTAAAATGCCACACAACACCCACTCCACTTTATTATGTACGACATTACTAAGTTCTAAACACATAAAACATATCTAAACATGATGTGTTGAAAACCCACCCCAAAATACATTAAAATGCATTGATTTTGGTTGTACACGAAAAAAAGGTCATTTGTGCTGTACGCATTTAAAAGCAATGTTTCATTCAAAGCATATAGATGACATTTGAAAAATGCTATCTGAATGAATCACGAAAATACATTTATGAAATGGCTCAAAAATACAGAAGAAAAAGTCGAGACCATTCCATGGCAAAATATATAAAATGTTTAGGTTGTGGACAAGGTCAAACATTATCTCTTGTAAGTTTTCACGGAATTCTTGTTCTCTATGAATAGTTCTACTTTAAGCACTTTCTCTGTGCCAAAAAAAGTTCAATTTTGGAAAAAGGTCAAATCGTAGAAAAATAGAGTTCTAAAGTTAGAAGTTTTGTTTTGAAAAGTGAAGGTCGAATACAGAGTCCCATAGAAGGCTGTGTGCTAATTTCAAAAGTCAGTCTCATTGTTTGGAGAAAACATCAAATCTTCTAAGCTGGTAAAGAATTTGTCTACCACAGTAGGTGAAAGTTGGACCACTTCATTAAGTAGACCGATTGCACAAAAATGTGCAGCATCGCCGTCAGCGTTAGCCGCATTAGCAATGTTCGAAGGAGATGGAGATGGTACCTGTGTGCCTGTCGATCCACGTATCTCACCGTCAGCAGTTTGCGTCTCTGAGACCTCATTGAATGCCGTCATCAGGATTGGTAGCCGATGGGGACAACACAATGCATAGGCCATTACCAAACCAAGCAAAGTATCAACATCCGTTGGCAGGACTGATGGGAGTGTCAGACAGATGTCCAACACACATTCTTCTCCACATAGCAGGCATCGTAGAACAGGTAAGATGCAATCTTGCCAGACTGGTCAGAATGATAGAAACCACGTGGTATTCAGATCTCTTAAACGAGCCAAGCCCAGAATCTGTATCATGCGCTCACGACACTATATTGCCAGGAGAGTGTTCTCTAAGGTAATCTGAGTGTCGCTGGTGACTGGACTTGCCATATCGGAGCAGAAGGTACAAGAATAATATTCCTGCTACGAGCCCCAAAATGAGAGGCAGGCGGCTCAACACAGAGTGCACGAAGTTTGGAAATATGCTGAGGACTGCTTCAAAGGGTGCTAACAGTCCCAAAAAAACTGTCTTAAATACATGTACAATACCACTGGTATCAGACATGTTTAAGATACGAACTAACATTTCTGCAAAATATATAGGGCAGTTTGTGGATAAAAGGGCATGTATCTCTGCAGAAGACCTTGCAACTTGTAGTTCATACGTCTCTTTGGACGAGGTCAGTGGCACAGTTTTTTGTAAAAGAATGGCTTTCATTATGCTTAAAGTATCAATTTGTATAGAAGAGATGTTCAGTGAAGGCCATAACGGCGACTCCCCGTCTGTCTTAGTTTTAGGAAACAATACTTGCAAGTGAACCTGGCTGACACAGTTACGAGATAGGCTATTCCTGGCAACATGCCACAGCAGCTGTGATCATTCAACATAATATAGCTTCCGTTAGAAAGCTGCCTAAAAATTGGATCTATCACTGCAGCTGGAGAACTTTGCAGGTGGCAGGAAAAGTTGGTCGAAGAACCGTCACAGGCTCCGTGTAAGTTAATACCCTTACATAAAAGTATACCGCTTAGTGCGCTTTCGCAGTTTGTACCACTAAGAAATACTTCTTTTCCCCCACTCCAACATCTATGTGTATATGGTAAATCCCAGGTTGACTTGATGTATTCTTTACCCAACCTTTCATATACGCCAGTTGGTATATGTTTCACACAATATTGAAAATGAAAAATTGTGACAGGCAGAGTGATTGTCCTGTGTATTAGCCATTCTGTTGCAGGTTTTTCCAAAACAATTAATGGTAATTTTTCCAGTTTTTCAATGCTCAGCACTGTATAGTCTGCTCCTCTTTGTACCAAAGTGATTTGTTTATCTGTAAGGTTAAATACAGAAAACAATGACGTGGTGTTGATTAGACGCCATGGCACATATCCTAAACGAAGATTTTGTAATGTCCAGCCTAAAAGCATTATAGAACGTAATTGTGACTGTCCATGCTGTAGCATGAGCAAGTCCTGTTCCATTATGTCCATGGCAGAGGATACTATGCTGTCCAAAGAATAAATTCTGGATGACATAGTCGTTAACCCATTGTCAACTACAGAGAGAGATTTCTCTAAATTAATACGATCAATTTCTCGTTTTCGTTCTGCAGTCTCTGCTTGTGTCGCTTTCCAAGCTTAATTATAAATGGCATATATACCAGGGTATATAAAACGTTTATGACGCGGTTTAGGAGGCCCTTGTAAGAAGTTCCTCAAATCAACGCCATCTTTAAGTAAAGATGAGTGTTGTTTTACCTCTGTTAATGTCCTCTGTTAATGTGAACTTATGTAGCCACTCAAGGCACAGATTTCCTACACTGTATATTGTTACTATCCCTGGATGTTATCTCTGGACATATCTTGGATCTGGCCTATTGAATGTAATCCCTTGTGTTTTATTCAGGAATCTATTTTGACAGTTGTTTGTGTCTGTGGGCCAGATTAACCATTTCTTCCAATCAGGATCAGTTCTGTTTTTAAGTAAAATTGTTTTTACGTCGACCCCTCCTTCGGTAGTATTTTTACTAATAGTAGTAGGTGTACGTATGGGCGGTTTGTTTAAATTTTTTATCTTGGCTAGGCCAAGACAGCATGTCTGTTGGACAGTGTCGTTCAAAAACATTATTTGTTCAGGGATAATTCAGGCTCAAAATAAAGCTTCTATTCCCTGCAACTGCCAGTCTTTTGTGCCCCAGACAGTTTTTGTCTCAATGTTGTCTTTCCAAAAGTCTAGACCTAATGTAGACAGCTGAGCATAAAAGGCCGCAGAATAAAATTGCTTAGTATTAGTCAACATACTCTTCATTCCTATCTTATTAACATTTTTAAAGTAAAATGTTTCTGGATTTGAGAAATTAAAACCTGAGAAGTATGGACATTTTTCATAGAATGTTTTTGAGCTACCCTTTGGTGGCGTTGGACAATGTTCCCATTGATTGAAAGTATAAACATTTCTAGGGTTTGCAGATCTTTGCAAAAAATGATGACCATAGTGATTATAACAGTACATTTGTTCATAATCTGATGAACCTTCTAAGTATTCATGTTTTGTAAATTCTGAAGACATCCCTAAGTCTGACATCATATTATTAACAGTCTCAAAGACCTCAATAATCAGAAAATGTGCTGGGTGAAACAAAGTCACTCAAGGAAACCTTGAATTGGTGTGGAATCTTCAACAGCTCTGCAGGACCAAGGATGTCATAATCAGTTCTGTCCCAAACTATACCACCAGGTATAGGAACGGCTGTGATGTTCACTGATGTCAAGTCTCTTTGTTCACGATGAGATGATTTGTGTGGCTTGAGGAGTAAGTTGATGTTCTTACTTGCTGTGTCCATTTTACTATATCTTCTATTTATCAGCATTCCCAAAGTTAATACAAGAATTAGCTAAAGTAGAAGAAAAAGAACGCCCAGAACAACCCATGGTGAAACCAGATAAGTTTCTTCAAGTTGATGAAAAAGTTCTGTTACTTGTTCTTTAAAAGTTTTATTTGTTGGTGTCGTTTCAGGCTCACTGGGATCCTCGGAAAATGTATCAAAGTTAATGAAATAGCCAGAGGCAGTTCTGTCAATGGTAGGTATTGCATCAGGATTACTTGAAATCGCTGGAGGTACTTGAACACTTGTCATATCAGTAGAGTCAGATGCTTTTTCATTGTAGACAGGCGTTTCTTGACGAACTGTTATTTGGGTCTCAAGAGGTACAAGTTTCATGGCTTTGTTGCATAGTCCTTCTTTTCGCACTGCAGATTCAGCAAAGGTGATGAGTCTCTCAGTTTGAACTAGGCCTGGGCATAGTGCACATAGTCGCGCTACGCGAAGTTGCGCAAAGCTACGCGAAGATGTTCTTGCACTACGCGAGCTTCGCGTAGCTTTGGAAGTGTGCGTAGTTGCTTGTCACGCCTGCTCGCGATGTGTTTTTCTTTCTCGTGAGCGCTTTGTGCGTGTTCGGTGCACTGTTTGTGTGCTCGGGGGATACCAGCTCGCGAACTTACCGAATGCGGTCGCCTATGGGCGCGGCCATCTTGTTTTTTCAATTGTCCCACCCGCTCGCAATGTGCATGTCATGTTCAGGAATGCTATCTACTTGTTCGCGACGACTAGTGCGTGCTCGGGAGAAATATCGCGCCAACTTACCCACGCGGTCGCGATGGGTACAGCCATCTTGTTTATTCACTCTATGCTATGGTTCTGTGCCTAGTTTTCTATCCACCTTTAATCTTTGCGATCCATAGTTTTTTTCACAGTGTTTCTTGCATTTATTTCTACTTTTACTGTGTTTATTTTACTTCTTTCTTTAAGCTCCTACTTCTTCCCCCTAACTTTATTTTTTCCTTCTTTTCTTTTCCGCCTCCACCCCAGAACCATGGCGAAGGGCAGCAGTACCGGCTCCAAGGGCAAGGCGCCTGCGCCCAAGAGCTGGCTGCCTTGCAGCAGAATGCGCCCTGCAGGGGTGCAGGCCCGTCTGCTTTTCGGGAAGGCGGAGGTGGCCGCCCTTGTTTTTTTCATCCAGCGAAACCTCCCCTTGACCTTGGCAGCAGGCGGCAGGCCAGGCTCCGGGTACCTTAGCTAGCAGCGTCACTGCCGGTGGGTGAAGGTGCGCCGGGCAGTGTTTCGCTGCTCCAGGATCCAGCGCACCCACAACCAGCTGGCCCACCGGTGGTCAGACATTCTGGACCGGGAGCAGGACCTGTTGGACCTGCTAGGTGTCGAGGTCGTGGGGCTTGGTGAGTAGCTAATGTATAGTAGTATAAGTATTGTGTATAATTTTTGGACGAATAATAACACGATTACTGGAGCGCTTAGTTACATTGCAGGTCAATAACGTTTCAAAATCTTCTGTTATTGTAGGACACAGGTGATGCTGGACACTACTGTTACTTGTTTGCAACTTTGCGGTAGCTTGGGCTGATTAATGATGTAAGAATTTACTTTAGAGAACTGAAGTTACTTTAATGCTATTGCTAGAGAGTCCAGTCCGTCCATTGTCCTTCTGTGAAATAGGTGTTCGATGGATAATAGGTTTACTTAGTATTAGTTCATATTTTTTTCACGGTCTGCGTGACGCCTCCTCTGTCACTGAATGCTGCTTACCCCAGTCCTCCCTAGAACCTTTTGTAGTTTGTTTACTGAGTGGTAGGCTTAGATTTGTCAGTCAGTAGCAAAACAACAGATGACACAACCAACCAACAATTTGGTGTATGCACAAATTTATGCATGTGTCCTCCATTTCATCTATGCATTTTTGAAGGCAAAAATAAAATGGAAATGCAGACTTACTGAACAATTGGCCCGTCTGGAATAGGTGGTGTAGGTCAGGTGGTACTTAGGCTTCGTTAGTATTCTGGAATCAGAATGATTATGTTACATTGGATTAGTGTTCATAATAAGTATACGGTCCGTGAATCCTGCAAGCCAGTACTCGTTTTGATTAGATAGGTCAATTTTATTGCAATTGCTGTTTCCTAAAAAGTTTTTTGAGCGTTTTTTTTTTAATGATTTATTTGTTTCACAGCACTCATTAATGTTTGTCTCTTTATTATTTCTTACATGATCAGCACCCAGGGGCAAGAAGACGGGGTCCGAGCCGGCAGGACAACCACCAGAGGACCGCTCCTCTACCGAGGATCCTGCTGCTGGCCCCAGTAAGTCCTCCAGTGGTTATATGAACAATTATATTTCCCTAACTTTTAACGCACCTTCTTTTTTCCGAACTATTAATTACCGTTCCACTTCCTAATTCAATTTTTTACAAAAGCTTCTTTGACCTTGACTATCTGTTTCCAAATTATGGTTATCCCTGCCTTTAAGTTCCTTATAACTTCCTCTGCTATGACTCTCTGTACTACTACTATTAGTCTGTTGGTAGCTAAGCCTGCCCAGTTGGCCATTCTTTATTTAAGGTTTTCTTTTGAATAAAGCTCAGATAGACCAATAGCTCTAGCCACTCGTTCCACTCCTGTCCTTTGGGTTGTCCTCTTTAATCTCGAGGCTTTGACAATGCACACCAACAAAATGCCCAACAAGATGTTTGACTAGTATTTTTGTTAGGATAGTAGTACATACTACTGCTATTGTGGGGATTCCACACAGTCACATGCAAAACTATGCACAAGAAAATAGAATGTTGGTGATGGGAGGTTGGACCTTACTCACACCTCAGTCAGAACTCAGAACCCACAATCCCCTCACCGACTACATATAGTGTCTCATTAGGTCCCAAACCCCCACACGAAGATACACAATGATTACACAACCCAGAACATAACACCCTTTAGCTCACTCACTTGTGTAAGTCCACAACGCCACACCAAATTAATGTGTAAGTTCAAAAGGTTTATTTATTTTCAAACAACAAGCTTTGTACGTTGTTCTATGCAATTACTACAGCCAGCTCCAACATGCAAAAATGCATAAGATTTAAAACAGTAAACATTTGTTACAACAAGTGCATGATAGGAGAAGACAAAGAAAAGATCTGTGTGAATTCTGGGAGACCCCTCACTGTTGAACGTAGAAATACTGGTTACATGCATCGTCGCGTAAGATCTGCAAATGTATGGTTTACTTTGTAGAAGGGAATCTTCTGGCTATTATGAGAAAAATGGTGGACGTTAGACAGTATAATGCAATTATGCAAGCATTGCGCAGTCATGCCAAAAAGATTAACATTTTGGCTAAGCAATAGGGACTAACCAAACCCCATAAAAAAGTGGATTGTTTTTCGACCTTTTCACTTGTACGCAATATTCATGTGGCCTCAAAGGCGTCTTACTGCACAACAAGCTGCAAGGTAACATGCGCAAAAGAGTTGACATGAATCGAAAATGGTTACATGGCTCAGGCTAACTTTCCAAAGAGTAGAGAAGGAGTAGAGATGACCCTAGGGACCATAATACTACTAATGTCTGTGTACTGACTATACTCTGGTACACAATTTGGACTACTGATGATGTATGTTGTACTTTAACTGTTGTTTCAATCTTCCTAGAAAACGAATAAAATAGGGGGAGGTGTACAGGCATCTAAAAATGTGTATTTTTTTTCTAGGCATACTACCAACCACCAGTGCCGGCGGGGCCAGCAGCGATGGTGATGCTGCAATTCCGGAGGGGGCAGGAGATGCAGCACCTGCAGGAGCTCCAGGGGGGGAGCCAGCAGCAGTGGTCGGCGTTGGTAAGTTATATTCATTACTTATTGGCATTACTACTAGCTGGAAGGGGAACACTCCACTCACTGTACTGTGAGACTTATTAATAAAGTATGAACTTGAAGTTGTAGTGAACAATATACAACGGTTGAAGAAGACACCCTTTACTTAGCATTACCAATGCATTAGCAATAGCATAACCAGCGTGAGTTGAGTAACCAATGGCCTCTTCTATCTGACTCAAACGCAGCTGTGAAAGGTTTTGGAGAAGACTAAAAGTCAGATCAGATGACCTTGATGGATGTGTTGAACAAAAAGGGAAAGAAGGGTTGAAGGAGGAAGGACGGGTGTGATGTGGTACCACTAGCAGAGAAGGATACTTTAGAAGCAGCATGCAGGTGGCTGATAGGAATCAGATGCATGGGTTGTTGAAGGATGGGTGGGAGGTGAAATAAGATGGCTGCCTGCGTGGGCGACACAGTATGGGTGGATAGTGGATAGCAAGAATCATCAGCGGTGTTTGTGTCAAACTCAAAGCCAAGGCAAGGAAGGAAGGAGTGGACGCATAGGTGGTTGTTGGTGAAACCAGCTAAGGTTTGTTAAGAGATATATAACAAAAGAATGATAGACATTTACTTAATGGATGGATGCCTGGATGTATTCATCATAGATAGCATGGGTGGAGACTGTCACTTGATGCAGACTAGAGTCTTACTTTGAAGAGAATGTAAAAGAAACTGCGCCAGAGTAGCAAAGCAGACGGTAATATTTTTATAAAAGTAGGATTTTATTTCAGAATACAGTTGATGACTCAGTAGTTTGCAAGCACATCATATATATATTATCAAGCACCTTCCTCTGACTCCAAGGACCACTTCCTACCTATGTTATTTTTTTTTGCTTGTGTCAGCCAGCCTACAAAGGGTGGCCTATCTGTTGGTTACACAAACAATGAACAAAGTATCTTATGCAGTAGTGGTCGGAGGTGGGAGTGCTGGCAGGCGGTGATGTAGGGAGGGGGAGGGGCAGAGTGGGGTGTAGTAAACTATGGATTATGAATGCAGTGCGCGCAACTAAATTTGTTTTATTTATTTAAATGTTTACTTACCAGTAATTGTCCGCAATTCATAGTTTGCTCCCGCCACCCCACCCCTCCCCTTCCCCCCGTTACCGCCCACCAGCACTCCTCCCACCGACCGCTACTGGACTGATATGTCGTTGTTCCATATAAGCAACGATCATTGGATCAGAAATACATGATAATAATCTGCCTTTTTGTAGTAGCCAGGGTACAGTTAAGGTGAAATTGAGCAATTGCCCTTCATGTAACAGAGAGCGTATGGCCAGTGCCACCCGTAATCGAAAAATACGAGCTTCCCCACCTGCAGAGTAGTAAATAAAAGTAACACGAGTCTGCGTATTGACTCGTATGTTGGTCTTTGACGCAAGCTTAGCTGACTGAGCTTGCATGCCGGCTTCAACAAGGTTATGTAATTTAGCTAAACTAGAGATAAGAAAAAGACTGTTTTTCTGTGTACTGGAGTCCATCCATAGTACTAGGGCAAGTATAAAGCCGGAAAAAAACTCCAACAAATGTTACAAGCTGAGGAAGCGGGACGATAGATACCAAAAATGTTATGTACTGCGCTTGTTAGTGCTACTGCGCCACTGTGTTGAATTAATTTTGTGTTACTGTTTTGCTAAGAATATTGGTTACAATCCTGTTTCTTTCTTTATAGATACTCCTTCCCAAAAACCAATGCGGAAGGAGCTGGCAGCCAGGGCCCGGCCCTGGAAATTGGAGGCCATCCGCGAAGAATACAGCCGGCTGGTGGCTCAGGCAGAGGAGGAGGAGGAGGAGGAGGAGGAGGTGGCAGCAGCTGCAGCCTCTTCCAATGCCCCGGGCCCCGCCCACCGCCGGCCTTTTTCAACAACTGCTGCCCCCCCCCCCTCACATGGATGCAAATGTAAGTGCCGGGCATTTCCCCAGAAACTTCTCCTCTGGATGGCACAGCTCGAGGACCACTTAGAAGAGCGAGTCAAAATCCTGGTGGACAAACACCTGAAAGCCCGCCGACTATAGATGGACCCTGTTAATCTGTCCCTTTTTTAGTACTTTTGTTGGTGGGTGGGAATTAGGTGTTGGGGTTTCTTATTTTTTGGACATTGGTTGGACTTGGACATTGGTTGGGGTTAGTGAGAGGGATGGGTGAGGTGTGGGATAGTTTATTTATGTTAGGGAAATAAATGTTATTTATTTATACCTACACATACAATGTTAATGTTTTATGGGGTGTTACTGTTTCACGAATTTATGTACATCACAAGGTTTCTTTCTGATGCAGGGCAGCAGCCAGTGTTGGATTTAAATAATCTGCCAATTTTGTAACATGCAAACAGATAGATGCGGTACCCCGCACTGAGTTATTTTTGTCCTACTAGTACTGCCAGTCGCTCCTCCTAGTCCATTATACCTCCCAGCAAACTTATCTTACCTGTGATTGATGAGGATTAAGTTCAGCACAGCAATGGCTGCATGGTTTCCCAAGAGAATGGAGAAGATGCCATGGTTGTGGTGGTAGTAGTAGACACTGGCACTAGCATTTGTAAACAAAAAAAAAAGAGACAGTCCCTTGCCTGAGAGAGACGGTGGGAGTAGTAGAAAATGACAGTACATAAGAAGACTGCCAAACAATATTGCAACTGCTAAAGTAAGAGAAAACATAATGGTGGCTGGGGCAGCCTAGTACAAGAAGCTAAGAAGTTAAACTGTAGTTGTGTCGAAGGAGTGAATTAACACAATCGTAATTCGTAAACTTTAATGCTGTGAATCCAATCAATGCCGGCAATTAATTATGAGGTATTAGGTGGGTCCCTTTGGAGAAAAAGATTGGCTTGTACATAGACTGAGCATGGGTGGGCAAGCAGAAGAAGATCCTTGCCCTGAAATTGAATTACTGTTGCTTTCGCCACATCTGCCCCAGCAAGCGTGTGATCAACTGTTGGTGTACATTAAATGTAGTCACATCACACCTCAATATAAATCACACATCCCGGGGGAAGAGGGTTAGGGTTTGATGAATGGATGGGAAGGGGGGTTTGGGGAAAGGTTTGACAAAGAAAAACAGTACGCGTGGAGACAACAAAAGCAAAACAATATTTGAAGACGACGATGATCCACTATCCAATAAATCTATAAAGGGAGAAAAAGGAAATGCATGCATGATGAAGATAACTTGATGGTTAATGAGTAGTACTTAACTACTACTACACAATTAGAGAGTACAGGGAAGTAGTATTATATGAAATTTGCCTTGCCTGTATGCCCTCAGAGAAACCCTAATTACCTGCTGTACCGGGCTAAAAACTAGCAAATAAAATAAAAAAAATAGTTGTATGGATCAATTAGCAAACAAACAACAATACAACAACACACAGTTGTAAAATAATTGAATAGAAAAAAGGAATCAAATTATTTAAAAGACGAATGATGAATATGATACTAAAGTTACTGTATTATCCAGGTCCAATTGTGGAGTTGTATCTCGTCATTCATCTTGGTCCTCCCTTCTATGGACAGTGACTCTGCACATCATTCTTCGGTGCCACTGGCTGGCTGATGTGGATTGGTAAGGTAAGTGTGAGTTGTTGCTCCAAGTATAATAGTACTGGGTAAAGGCCGCCCTGTAAGTGTAGATGGAAAAACAAAAGGGGTATTGAAAAATAAATGAATTTTTAAAAAGCATCTATTACGGTGCAGTGCAAGAAGACAAGACTCTTGAGCTAGAACACTTTCAGACTGAGGTGACTTGGATACTTTGTGTCAACTCTAGTACTATTTACACAGCATTAATCTACAAGAACAACAGGACAGGAGGCAGCACAGGAGAACAGGCCCACGCGGAAAACCTATCTCCTGAGGCGGAAGCCGGGAGAATGCTAGTATTTTACTTTTAAAATTGATTGTATATTGTGTTTTTATCCACTTACTCTCTTCGCCCTGGGCACTTGTATTTCTGATCATCACTTACTGGGCATCCCCGCGCAGCGGATTGTATCGCTGCCGCGGGTCACAACATTCTTGCCGCCATTCCCCAGAGGCCACTGGCCACGCCCACTGCCAACAGGCCACGCCCCTCCCCCGCCGAAGGCATTTAAACGCGCTGACTGCTAGCGCGAGCCAGAGGAAAACCTATCTCCTGAGGCGGAAGCCGGGAGAATGCTAGTATTTTACTTTTAAAATTGATTGTATATTGTGTTTTTATCCACTTACTCTCTCCGCCCTGGTGACTTGTACTTCTGATCATCACTTACTAGGCATCCCCGCGCAGCGGATTGTATCGCTGCCGCGGGTCACAACATTCTTGCCGCCATTCCCCAGAGGCCACTGGCCACGCCCACTGCCAACAGGCCACGCCCCTCCCCCGCTGAAGGCATTTAAACGCGCTGACTGCTAGCGCGAGCCAGAGGAAAACCTATCTCCTGAGGCGGAAGCTGGGAGAATGCTAGTATTTTACTTTTAAAATTGATTGTATATTGTGTTTTTATCCACTTACTCTCTCCGCCCTGGGCACTTGTACTTCTGATCATCACTTGCTGGGCATCCCCGCGCAGTGGATTGTATCGCTGCCGCGGGTCACAACATTCTTGCCGCCATTCCCCAGAGGCCACTGGCCACGCCCACTGCCAACAGGCCACGCCCCTCCCCCGCCGAAGGCATTTAAACGCGCTGACTGCTAGCGCGAGCCAGAGGAAAACCTATCTCCTGAGGCGGAAGCCGGGAGAATGCTAGTATTTTACTTTTAAAATTGATTGTATATTATGTTTTTATCCACTTACTCTCTCCGCCCTGGGCACTTGTACTTCTGATCATCACTTACTGGGCATCCCGCGCAGAGGATTGTATCGCTGCCGCGGGTCACAACATTCTTGCCGCCATTCCCCAGAGGCCACTGGCCATGCCCACTGCCAACAGGCCACGCCCCTTCCCCCGCCTCCTTACCCTATAAACAATGTGCATCCCCCGGACGCGCAGAGCCCGAGCGCAGGGGGCACGCCGCCAGCGCGCCGAAGGCGCGCCAAAGGCAAGCCCGTCTGCGCCCGTCCGCGCCAGGACGGGTCTTGAGACTAGGCAGTATGGCGAAAATCTCAGTTACTCTTCTATGGAACTTCGCTCCTTACAACACTCTTGCCTCCCTAGCCTGGATCAGGCCACTCGATCCTACCTTACGGCCAATAACATCTGCCTCCCCCAGCCAGGCCAGGCCCCTCCTGACAAATCATCCCTCTCTATTAGTAAAACCCTAACATCTAAGGACTTCACGTTTCGCTGCCTATATTTGAACACGCGGTCCTTGGTAAAACACCAACTTGATATTTTTCTACTTCTTAACTCAGACCGACCGGACATGCTACTCATTACTGAAACTTGGCTTACTCAAGTCTCCCTACCGGATGTCCTAGCCGCTCTCCCGGCAGATTATTATATACTATCAGTGAATAGAGATTCAGGAAAGCAAGGGGGTGGCGTCGCCGCCATCATCCACAAAGATCATATGTTTACTACGTTACCCTCCCTTGACCTACCGGATACTGAAAACCTCTTAATTAAAACCGATACAGACATGGGAACCATGGTGCTGGCATTGATCTATCGCCCCCCCAAGGTCATGCCCACCTTCCCGATCTCCTTGAGCGAACAAATGGCTGGCCTAGCTGTCAATTATGACAAAGTAATGCTGATTGGGGATTTGAACTATTGGTTTAATGACCCTGCGGCAGGGCCCCAGGCCATTGAGCTCTCTGAGCTCCTCCTCCATTTGGACTTTTCTCAATCAGTCCTGACCCCCACCCACCAAAAAGGACACATCCTGGACCAAATTTGGTCCCATATTGTCCCTCTGTCTATCCGACGGCAACCCCCTGCATTTGGTCTGATCATTATCTAATCCAATTTTCCTGCACTCTACACGGCCATCTGAAGGCCTTTATTCCAGCGGGAGGGGTAGTAAGGAAATGGAGATCACTAAATAATCAAGATTTCCTGTCTGCCCTCTCCACTTCCATTCCAGCGCCTTCTCACGACATCAATCGTATGGAAAAAGATATCTCTAACTGGCTCTCGGAAGCCTGTAAATGGCATGTACCTCTCTCTAAATTCTCCCTTGCCCGTCGCATGGATGCTCATAGGTGGTTCACGGCAGACTTGAAGAAACAAAAATTAGAACTGCGCCAATATGAGAGGAAATGGAGACATGGGTATTCAGAGGTGGACAGTGCGTCATACACGGTTGCCCGCAGGAACTACAAGAATTCCATTTTAACGACTAAGGCAGCATTTTTCTCTGAGAAAATCTTGAACGCTAGCAACAAATCTAGAGAAATTTTTAGGGTTGTGAACGATCTATGCAACGATGTTAGAACTTCTCCCCCCCCAAGCCCCTACGCAAGAGCTCTGCAATCAGCTTAATAATTTTTTCATGGATAAAATAGCTACCATAAAAGAAAGCATCCCGGAAAGGCCTAGCACGGCAGCTATCGAGGACAGCTGTAGAAACCCATCTGAACTCGAGGCTTTCTCTCTGATTGATCAGCCTCGGTTAGTGGAACTGATGAATCGAGTGAAGTCCGGCTCACCTAATGACTGCTGCCCCCCCTACGTCCTAAGGGATGTTTTCTCAGCACTCCCGCAAGGCATTCTCCCCCTTTTGAATGAGTCACTTGCACAGGGATTGGTCCCTACCGCGTTTAAAAATGCAACGTTGGTTCCGTTAATTAAAAAACCGGGCGCCGAACCGGCTAATCTCTCTAATTATCGGCCCATATCGCTTCTACCTTTTGGAGCAAAGATCTTGGAAGCCCACGTGGCCAGCTGCATCTCCAATTTCATCGAAACATCGGAATATTTGGAGCCCAACCAAGCCGGCTTCCGTCAGGCGCACTCAACCGAAGCCGTGATCCTCGCAGTCATGGACACTATGAGGGCCAATGCCGACAGGGGTATACATCAGGCCTTGGTGCTCCTGGACCTGTCGGCAGCGTTCGACACGGTGGATCATACCATCTTATTACACCGTGTCGAACAAGCCGGGCTGCGTGGCCCGGCTCTCGGCTGGGTTAATTAATTCCTGAGTAACCGGACCCAGGCAGTCAAACTCGGAAACTTTACCGCGTCTAAATTACCTACCACCTGCGGTGTCCCGCAAGGCTCGTCACTGTCCCCCCTCCTGTTCAATTTATATCTTAAACCCCTTTTACATTCCCTGAAGAACAGGAGGGTAACGACCTATAACTATGCTGATGACCTGCAGCTAATTTTCCCACTGGATTCAACTGACTCCGCCATGGAATTCCAGGCGACCATGTTGCACATCCAACGGTGGATGGAGCTGAACCACCTAAAACTCAATCCAGGGAAGACTGAGCTGGTACTCCCCGGCAAAAGCTCGGTCAGCTGGGGCCCCCATTACTGGCCGTCGACAATGGGATCTCCTGCCTCCCCCTCTCTCTCTCGGTGAAAAGCCTCGGGATCACCTTAAACTCTGACCTCTCCCTAAAAAGCCAAGTGGGAGCTGTGATCTCTGCCAGCTTCCATCAACTCTGCAAAATCAGAAAAATCGCTCATCTTCTCACCCACTCCGCGCTCATTCAAGTGGTACTCGCCTTAGTCCTGTCACGACTGGACTTCTCTAACTCTATTTATCTAGGCCTCCCCCTGTTCTTGTCGAAACGTTTGATCTTCAAGAACCGCGGGGGTAGCTCGGCGAAACCACTGCTGGCCTCTCTCCACTGGTTACCCATAGCCCAACGGGTAATCTTTAAAGTGGGATGCTTGGCCTTCAAGGCTCTCCACGGGAAAAGCCCCATGTTTATTAACAACTTAATCATCAAGCATGAGCCTACTCTCAATCTTCGCTCTGCCCATCTGTCTCTTCTTACCCTACCCTCCTTTAAACAGAAGCCTCAAGGTGGATGTCGCTTCGCTTTCCTTGCCCCTAAGGTGTGGAACTCTTTTCCCCTTTCGCTCAGAAAATGCACCAACCTCATGGAGTTCCGGGGCGCCTTGAAGACCTGGCTATTCAAGCAAGCCTCGGGATAGGTTAACTGCTACCATTCTTTCCTTACCGCCAGCGCCATGAAATCCTTGGGTGCTCATGCGCTTAAAAGTTCCGAATAACATAACATAACACGGCACCGGGCCGTGACCCAAAAGCCATTTACCTTAAATTTTGACAGAGCCAGACAAAAGGCATATACAGCAACCTAGCATTTTCCAAATCAAGTGACCAAATCAATTCGCCACTGTCAGTCATCAACATACCACTATTCGACTCCACCACTGCACGGACAAGTAGCCTAGGTCTGCTGTGGTTCTTGTTGAATTGTTGTGTTTACCTTTTTATGCCAGTTCATGAAATGTAGTTATTCCATCAATCATCTCAGATCCAACTGACTGACTGCGTGCAAAGATAGTATGGTCATCATCATGGTGTGGTACGTGTACGTGTTGTCCAACACCAACTCAGACTGTAGTGAGTGACTCCAATTAAGTAAGTCCAGACTGCGCCTGCAGTAGTAGGAGTACAATGTGGTTATTAAACAAAAAGGAAACACTGACTGTCACTTGAGTCACTTTTACTTTGTATATTAACTACATCCAATGCAATGCATGGCATCATTCATTAATCATATACCTGTCTTGCTCTTCTCTTTGGCTGTCAGATCAGAGCTGCCGAGCCTTCTGAAATTGATGACAAGTTTACTTTACTTTTGGATGCCTGCTCAATTTCTGACAGTGAAGAGTTGTGAGTGCCTGCAGACAGAGGCGGTAGCCTTAGGACAGTGATAAGTTTTGTCTTGGAAACAAAACAGAAGATGGCTATAGTCACATACGTTTAACTTGCTATGGAGTGACTGTTAGAGGCTACATTATTGTACTATTCTCCATCTCCATGGCTTGATGGAAATGTATTTAGGGCGAGTCAGGTAGAAGGAGCAGGACTCTGAGGAGTGGAGTGGACAGTTAAATGCACAGACGTGCAACTTCAATAGGTACATAAAAATAGGAGACTGTGGTGATGGATTTGTTGTGGTTTGATTTGAACCAGCAAGGCAGATATACATACACATACAAATAAAGGAAGGAAGAAAGTAACAATTTGAAAACCTAGTTGTCAGGGAAGAGGAGCTCGTTCTCAAACTCTGGTGGTTCGGACAGAAGTAGGTCATGTAACCCACTACTTATGTTTTCACAGTTGCTCTCCTCTTCCTGCTGTGATTCACGTATTTTATAGTCCGGTGGTATGAAGTGCTGATTCATTTTGATCATGGTTAACCTCTCCACGCTTTTGGGCGAGAGACTGGTCCTTTTCACAGTTACAATGGCACCAGCAGCACTGAAAACACGCTCAGAAGAGACACTTGCGACAGGGCAAGCCAGATACTTTTTTGCCAGCCTGCTGAGCATTGGCTTCTTTTCCCATACGAATACACCAATGGGCTATGCTCCATGAAGACCTCTGTTGTGTCATCCAGATAGGCCTGGACCATCCGCTCAATGTTCAGGGGTGCTCCGATTTGCTTGGCCTCTTTTGACTTTGCATCAGCAACAGACTTAGCCATCCCTTTCCGTAGAAACCAATTAGTTATCATTTGGTTTTTTGTGTCTGATGGATCTGATCCTGTTGGTGCTGTTGTTGTTGTTATTGGTAGTGTTGGTGACTGCTGGGAAGCAAACGCACTGTTCTCATGCTCTGAAGTAGAACTTGACTCTGGATGCTCTGTAATACTTGCTCTGGCCTGGGGTGGCACTGGCAGGCCTCTAATTGAGAGCCATTCATTTTCTAAATCAGTGCCTTCCTCAGCTATTAAAGTTTTGTACTTGGCACCATCCACTTCTGAAAAAGGAATTACTGCATTACTGTTCAGAAATAATTTGTACCGTGGATCCAAAATTGTGGCAGTAATGTAATGTCGATGTGACACAATCTTATTTTGAATCCTTGTATTTTCAGATAAGCGAGCGGCTAAGGCGTTTGCCAAAAAACATGCGTCTACTTTGTCTTCCACACCTTCGTACGTTTCAGACACCTCCTTCAGCTGTTGCTCTAGCATGTACAACAATGGGTTAGCTTGGCCCATAGTACAGTCCTTCCTGCTGACTGCACGTGTGAAGACCTCAAAAGGAAGTAGCATCTCTGTCAGGCATTTAACGAAGTCCCATTGCCCCATCTCAACGGTCATGGCTTTCACAGTAGGATCCCCTAATCTTCTTGTTATGACATAAGCATTAAGTGGTATTTACTGCTCAAACAGACGATCAAGCATGTAATAAGTTGAGTTCCAATGTGTTAGCACCTCCTGGATGAGTGCTTTGACTGGCATTTTATGCTCACGTTGAATGACCCTCAGCTGCTTCCGGGCTTTAAAAGAATGGTTGAAATGTGTGCATATTCTTCTGCAGGTAGTCAATAAGTTGCTAACTTTGTTTTCATTTTTCAGGAAGTCTTGAACAACAATGTTAATGTAGTGTGCCAAACACGGGACCCTGAAATAGCCACCATCTTTCATGGCCTTAACTACATTACTGCCATTGTCCGTGGCAACAAAACCAATGTTAAGCCCTCTTGGTCGCAGCCACTCAAAGACCTTGCTGTTAAACTCATCCAAAATGTTTCCAGCTGTATTAGATTTCTCCATAGCAAACATGGCTATAGTTGCATGTTTGTGAGTGTCATAAAAAATCTCAGCAGTGTCAATGCCTGCAGATATCTTTTCTCTAACACCCGAAAAAGAGATCCAGTGTGCAGTGATGCACATGTAATCAGTGGCTTGGTAACTGGTCCACATGTCTGTTGTCGGGTGGATACTCTGAACAACACTCTGTTTTAAGGGTTTTCCAAGCAACTCCAGCACGTCGTGATGTAGTGCTGGAACAGCAACTCTGGCGAAATAGTAGCGGCTGGGAACCTTCCATTTTGGGCAGATGGTTGTCACAAATTCCAGAAAACCCACCCTTTCAACAAAAGAAAAAGGGAGTAGGTCCAGCGCTAACATTTTAGCCAGCTCCGCATTATACAAACGTGCTATTGGGTGGTTGCGTTCGTACTGTCCCTCCTGTCTAGTAAACATGCTAAGAAGGGTACGCTGCGTGGTATTCCTGTCTGTTCGGCTCGACGCGGCACTTTTTTGCATCGCAGTACTCCTTGGTGTCTCAGGCTGACTATTACTCATGTGCCACTGAGATGTTGCTGATGCTGAGGATGTGGGCGGTACCACTGCAGTGCTGGGGACAGGGCTACTTTGTGTACCACTACCAGAGAGAATGTATCCCTCTTCTTCTTCCTGTTCCACCGTGAGCGGACCTTCTACTCCTTTATCCCCACCAACAGCAATGGTTCCAGTTTTATGCGACAAAGGTGGCCCTCCCAGATGATTGTGTGGTGTTTTTTCAGATGGGTCATTTGGCTTCTGGTACCATAGTATGTACCAAGCTTACCACGACTAACAGAGGTGTGACAAATGGAGCATATAGCACTGTTCTCCTCCTTTACGCTAACCGTAAAGAAGTCCCACACTGGGGAGCTTAACTTTTGTCTCCTGCTAGAGGTTCTACTTCCAATGCCGGATGAGCTGGAGGGTGTCTGTTGAATTTGACTCTGTGGTTGTGCGGTACCACTACCTAATACTGCTGAGGTGGTGCTTGTGCTGGCTATTGGACGCTGCCGGCCCTTTGCTAATGTAAATATGGAAGCTGGAGGTCGTGTTGGTGTTGCCTGTGTTGGAGGTATGCGTGCTACAGCTCTAGTCGCACTCGCAGTCGCAGCCATTCTGGATAGGTTAATGTGTTGGTCTCCATGTCCTCGGGCCGGGAGTGATCTTCGTGGCAAGGCAGGTGCTGGTGCATGTCACCCTTACCATCCAGGAACCTTCAGAGTTAACTAACGGCTGGAATAATCTGCGTCTTTGCTAAGGCACCCTCCATTCATGTACCACTCAGATGACAGCACGTCTCGGACCGTGATGACGTCAGTGTGCTCGTCAATTGCCCGACAGGAGTGACGGAAAACGTAGTCTTTCCCCGGAATCCCGTTTAATACACACAATCCGCTCTACAAAGACCGATGAGCCCTGACAGTACATCCTCCCTTCGGAGAGCACTGACAGGAACACGGACTATCCGGGTACGTTCTGTGATACGCAGCCACCAGCCGGGGCGCATGAACAGATGAGGCCGGTTCCCATGAGTCTTCCTCAGACCCATAACCCTTCCAAGAAACCAAATACCATAAACGGTTTCTTGAGATCTTAGAGTTGACAATCCCTTTTACTTCATATTCCACATTGTGATCAGTCCACAAAGGAGCAGAATGAATACAGAATAAATACGGAAATGCGTAGGCAAACGCAATTACACAGCCACTTGCCCCACCGTTTGCAAAACCCTGTAGAGACCAATGAATTTGGGATTTAGGAAAATATGTTTCTTAAAGCGAAGGTTCCTAGTAGAGAGCCATACCAGATCCCCTTTTTGTACACAGGAGCAGGTCTACGATGTTTGTCAGCCTGCTTCTTGTACATACCTTTGGCGAGTGTAAGGTGGTGGGCTGTGTCTAGTAAGTTCCCTTAATGTGTGCTACCCTCTGCTGCATTTCTGGGAGTTTCAAGGAATGACTGGGGTGAAACCCATAGGAACTGCAAAAGGGTGAATGGTGAGTGGAGCTGTGAAGAGAGTTATTATAAGCAATCTCTGCTATCCATAACCAGTCTACCCAAGCCTCTGTGTTAGTGTCTACATAACATCGTAGGTATTGTTTGATTCAACCGTTCGGTCTCCCATCCGTTTGCGGATGAAAACTGGTGGACAGGGTGGAAGAGATGTTCAACCTAGCACACCAAACCCTCCAGAACTGGGCAGTGAATTGAGCCCCCCTGTCAGACACTATGGTACGGGGATGCCCATGTAGTCTGACCACATGGACCAACAACAGACTTGCTAACTGCCCTGCTGTAGGAAGTTGCTTGCAGGCAATAAAGTGTCCCATTTTTGTCAAATAGTCCACTACCACTAGTATGACCGTATGCCCCTGATCTTTAGGTAGTCCAACAATAAAATCGACTGACCATTGTTCCCATGGATTTTCTGGAGTGGGCTTGGGTTGCAACAGACCCTGAGCCTTCCTGTGATCAGTCTTCATTTGTACGCAGATATCACAACTCTGTATCCAAAGAAGAATACCTCCCCAAAGAGATGACCACCAGAACTGCCTGAGTGTGTTTTCTATGGTTTTTTGGCTAACACCATGTCCGGCACAAGGAAGGGTATGACACCATAGAAACGCTTGTCTTCGTACTTCTTTGGTAGGCAGTAGTACTTGCTTGCCGTTCATGGGATATCGTGATACATCTTCCATTCGGGATGGTGTTTAAGCCAGTCTTGCCAAACAAAGGTTTGGATTCCCCTTCTTATTTTGAGAAGGAAATCGTTAATTTAAGTCACACAAACAACTTGATCCGGGGAAATAATGGCTTATGCTGGATTTGTGAATTCGTCTGTCTGAGTATCTTGTCGGGTCAAAGCATTAGCTTTTTTGTTATCTCTTCCAGGTCTAAAGGTGATAACAAAATGATACTCAGAAAAAAACATCATCCATCGAAGTTGACGAGGAGTAAGTTGCCTAGCTGACTTCATAAACTGCAGGTTGCGGTGATCTGTGTACACCGTTACCATGTTCTTTGCTCCTTGAACCCAATGTCTCCATTCCGAAAAGGCGTTCTTAATAGCCAATAGTTCTTTCCGGCACTGTTCAATTTACGAGACATGAAGGCCACAGGATGCAACTGACCGGTAGTTGGATGTCTTTGGGACAAAACAGCTCCCACTGCTCCATCAGAGGCATCTGCCTCCACGATAAAGGGCAACTCTGGATCTACGTGAGCCAACACAGAAGCGGAGGGAAATGCTGCTTTCAAGGCATCAAAGGTGGTTTGTGCTTCTGTATCCCTTTCGCAACAACTTCTTGACGGGTGCCACCAATGCTGAAAAGTGATGTATAAAACGCCTATAAAAATTGTCGAATTCCAAGAAGCATTGTATGTCCCGCACTGTCTTGGGGCTGGGCCAATCTGTAATGGCTGTGACCTTTCTTTCCACCATGATCTGGCCGACTGGAGTGAGCAATACTCCCAAGAACTCCAAGGTGGTAACGTGGAATTCACATTTGCTAATCTTGCAAAAAAGATGGTTCTTTTGTAGAGCTTGAAGCACAATTCGAACATGATCCGAATGTTCTTCGGTTTTTGCAGAAAAGACAAGTATGTCGTCTATGTAAACGACCACAAATCGATCTAGGTATTCACGAAAAATATTTTTTAAGAAAAATTGGAAGGCGGCAGGGGCGTTGCAAAAGCCAAAAGGCATCACAAGTACAACCCGTATCTGGTCTTGAAGGCTATTTTCCATTCATCTCCAGCACTCATTCTGACCAAATGATAGGCCCCACGAAGATCGAGTTTAGTATATATCGCAGCCCCTTTTACTTGTTCCAGCAGAACAGAGACAAGAGGAAGAGGGTATTGATTTTTCACTGTGATTGTATTCAGTGCTCTAAAGTCGATACAAGTTCGAAGCTCCCCATTGGCCTTCGGTATAAAAAAAAGGGGGGAAGCTGCAGGTGATCGTGAGGGGCGAATGAACCCTAATGAGAGATATTTGTCAAGATACGGCCTCAAGTGTTGGTTCTCAGGTTCTGTCAAAGCATAGATTCTGCTGCATGGGACTACAGCTCCGGGTATCAAATCGATCTGGCAGTCGTACATACGATGCAGTGGGAACACCTCGGCCATGCTGTCACTGAATACTGTGGCAAACTCCTGATAACAGTCTGGTAAGTCCACTTCTTTTTCTGCAGCTGTAGCGATATGATGACACCAAGATAACGCTTTGGATGGCATAGGAGGAGGGTAAATACAGTGGGCAGAACAGAACTCCAAATCCATCTTTATCGTCAAGGTAGACCATTCCACTGAGGGATCATGCTTCCGCAGCCAAGGTAACCCCAATATCGTTCCGCATTGGGGATCATGGATGACATTAAACGTAATGAACTCGCAATGATACTCCTGGTACCATACTTCATGTTCACTAGTTTGAAACCGAATGGGACTGGTCTCCAATAATTTGCCATCCACAGCATATACCCTTTCTGGAATGTTCTTCTCAATCAGTAGTACTCCCAAACGACGTACTTCTTCTTCGTCCATAAAACAACCAGTAGCCCCTGAGTCCACCATCACACGGATGGGGACTTTATCATTCCCTACCACAATCTTCATGTCAATGAAGAAATTACCAGACTGGATATTGACATCAATCATTATGGAAGGGATGTCGCTTCTGCTCAAGGAGTCCCCATCTTCGCTCCCCAAGCTCATCAGTTTTCCGACGTCTGGTTGGTAGCTGTGGCGACCACTTGGCCGAACCTCGGGCAACTGTTTTTAGGTTTCACAGGGCATTCACGCAAAAAAATCCCTTTTTTTCCCACAGTAGAGACAGAGCCCTTGTTTTCGTCGATGATCTCGCTCTTGGGGTGTGAGAGCGGCTCTGACGGTCGCAATGTCCATGGGTTCGACGGTAGACGCCTGGCGTTCCGTTGTTCTAGAGCAGAGGTCTTCAAACTTTTGTAGGCTGAGCCCCCCCAGCTGAATTTTCTTTAGATGTTGGGCCCTCCACCACCTGTCAGAAATTTCTGGAATCTGGTACACTACATGATCGACTGCCACGTGCATATCACGGGCCATAGTCGGCAAATAATGTTTAACATAATATGAGTGTTTAATAAACTACAGGTTTGTGAATGGGTGTGGTGAAATGACAGAGGCTTATTACAGAGCTCAAAACACAATTTTCCAAAATAAAATGTGCGCAAATTCTTTGTACTAGGATGCTTTGATTTACACATGACCTAGATTAATAATAACACCACCAACATAAATGTGTTTACCCGTTTTGATCTAAAATTGCATGAAACAAAAACATTTCTTTGCATGAAACAAAAACATTTCTCTGCAAATAGTAATAGACTCTCTCACATCAATCACATTAAAAAAATGAAACAAAACAGTATTTACAAGAATCTGTTTAGGAATTATTCCAGGCCATCAGGGCAAAAACCGAGCTGCCTCTATCAAGGGGACCCCTGAAAAGCTGGATTGCAGTGCATGTAAATATGTCCTGTTGTAATTTAGGACGAAAACCTTGATGGGGCACGACATGCCCATACTTGTGTACAGGGGTGCAACTAGACCCGAACTTCAGGGGGGCTAACACGCTCATCCAGGGCTGGCACCAGCACTGGTCGCACATAGTGCAACGGTCTGTTTTTGGTGCCCCTCCCCCATTTCCTCCTGCTCTAGGAAGTTCCTCACTACCACTCACCAACAATGCACCGCATCTCTCTATAGCACCTTTCTGGCAAACATTTAATTTTTTTATAGCGCTACTCATAGTTTAACCACACTCAGTTCTTAGATCTGCACGGTACACGCTCTTTGTAGCAGGCTCATTAAACCTCTGCGCTGTGTGGGTGTCAGGAGTGCCCATGTGAGTGCACGTTGAGCGATGCGACAGTGTGAGAGTAGGGTAAGAGGAGTGACTGCAGGGTGAGTGAGGTGACCATATGAATTTGGGTGCGGATGTAAGTGCAGAGTGGGACAAATGAATGTATGGTTAGTGATGGTCTTATTTGAGTGAGTATGCACATTGAGCAGTAAGGGGGACATGTGAGTGAAGTGTTTCATGAGTGCAGGGTGAGTAGTGCGCTCGTGTGACTGCAGGGTGAGGTACAGGGTGAACAGCACAAGTGCATTGTGAGTGCAGAGTGATCACTGTGAGTTCAGGGTGAGCGTGTGATCAGTGTGAGTGCCTGGTAATCAGTGTGAGTGCATTGTGATCAGTGTGAGTGCATTGTGATCGCTGTGAGTGCAGGGTGAATGGTGTGAGTGCAGGGTGAATAGTGTGAGTGCATGGTGATCAGTGTGAGTGCATGGTGATCAGTGTGAGTGCATGGTGATCAGTGTGAGTGCATTGTGATCGCTGTGAGTGCAGGGTGAATGGTGGGAGTGCATGGTGATCAGTGTGAGTGCATGGTGATCAGTGTGAGTGCATGGTGATCACTGTGAATGCAGGTGAGCTTGAAAGTGAAGGGTGAAAATGAGGAGTGAGTTGTCTGAATGCAGGGTGCATTCCCAGACACTTGAACTAACTCAGCAGGTTATTGACGGCAGCGTAGGGTTTCCCGATATGTTAAACTATTGCTATTATGGCATTAACCAGGGATCAGGGTGGAGGAAATAAATGTGCTGATCTTGCAACAAACTTCCAGTTTTATAGTTAGGGTGCCAGCTCATTATTTTGATGGCCCAGTTGGTACAGAAATAAACAGTCACCTAAAATTGTATTGTCAGCACTTGTCTGTGCATACTTTGAACAGCAAGTATAAATAGTAGCACTTTTAATTGTGTTCTAGGGCTGCCTGAATGGTCCATTACTGATAATAAAATGGGACAGAAAAGCCACATTACAAATGTATACATATTTATTTATAAACATATTTGGTGTCAGGATAAGCAATTTGCAGGCTGTTTAAAAAACACATGGCTGGCTGGCATTTTTTTGGGGGGGTAACTTGAAGCCCTGTAGGTGTTGCAGCGCGTGCCTGTATAAATTTAAAAGAAACTTTGTCTCCTTTCAGCTAAGAGCTTCCTCCCAGGACGGGGTTAAACTGGTAGAGCTGAAATGCTTCAGCTGCTTTGGGAGGCAGGATGTCTCCTTTGCTAAAACTGAAAGAAAGGAACAGACAGTCATTTCAGCTTCTGTGGGAGGCAAGGAGTCTCCTTTGCTATGAAATCGAACACAAATGAACAGGACTGTCTGTTCGTTTGGTTTCGTTTTTAGCAGAGGAGACCCTGCCTCCCACTGCAGCTGAAGCATTCCAGCTCTACCTATTAACCCCCTCCTGGGGAAGTTAACTGTTAGCTCTTTAAATGACAAAAGCGTAAGACTATTCCCCTCTCCCCCCCCACAGCCCTCAGTTACCGGAGCTCGACAATAAACAGATTCCGATTTAAAAGGGGTGAAAACTTGCATGCCTCGGGCAGTAGAAGACTCTGAAAGGGAAGATCTTAGGTCTAAGATGGTGTCGGGCCCCCCTGGGGGGGCACGCCCCACAGATTGAAGAACTATGTTCTAGAGGGTTCCACATGTATCAATCCTCTTTCTCTTCTTCGATGATCACCTTTGCGTTCTTTTAACCGGTGATCCAACCGCAGTGTTAATTCTATCAATGCGGAACACTCCTTTGGTTGAGGATCCACTTGAGCTATAACGTCTTTTAAGTCATCACGGAGCCCTTGGTAGAAAATGGCCGCTTGCTTAGATTCAGGCCACTCTGTCTCTGCCACCAGACGACGGAATGTATTCAGATATATCAAGAGGTCTTTTCCACCTTGCTTTAACTCAAGCAACTTTTTCATCGGCTGAAAAGGTTTCTGCACGACGATCAAATGTTTTTTCGAATTCTACTTTAAAAGAATCCCAATCGTGAAGAAGGGGGTAGTCTCTTCGCACGATAGGAACTGCCCACTGAGCAGCTTCTCCAGCTAAGTAAGAGATCAAGAAGGCTACCCGAGCCTGATTCGTAGAGAAAAGTTTGGGTTTGCAATGGAAATGGAGCATAACCTGGGTCAGAAATCCCTGGACTTTATGCATGTCCCCATGATATCTTTCAGGGGGAAGTTTTCGGAATTTGCAATGGAACTTCCACCACTACTGTACCAGACTGAGGAAGAGAAGAGCTACTCGCATCAAAGGGATTCCTTTGCAAGCGATCTACTCTAGCCTGCAACATAGCCGTCTCAATACGTGGGGTCGCCAGTTCAGACTGAACTACAACTAGCGTGGCTAGGACGTCATCGAGGGTTACCATGTTTGCGTCAACCTGATCGGGAGGATAGAAAACGTGGGCGATTATTCTGTCACAGCACCAGGTTCTCCTCGGGGTCAGATCGATGCTTAGTATGGTCCACCTCTCGACAGCCCCAAGTCTGGATAGAATAAATCCTCTTGGACTAGTGGGATGGTCAAGTAAGGGAAGGAAAGGGTAGGAACAGCAGGGAGGGACACTTAAGGGTAAATGAGAGAGAAAAACAGTTTTACCATAAGGTTCAGTTCCTCCCTATTCTAAACAATCATAGACCCCTGACCCTGCTTGCAGGCCAGGTCGCTCCCCCGCTGCCGCACAGCTCCACCAGTGTGCCAGTGTCTCCTGTGCTGCCGCTGCCCCCTAGACCGTGAGTTCGGTCCTGCTGTCTGCTGTGCCCCGGTATTAGTTTGGTATTGCGCTCTGCTTGCTGCATTGTGTTCTTCTTGTTGGTACTGTGTGCTGCCTTGTTTTGAATTGTGCTCTGCTTGCTGTACTGTGTTCTGCTTGTTGGCCGTTTCTGTACTTTGTTCCTGTTTCGCCACCATTGCCCGTTCCCCCTCCCCCTTTTTTCCTTCTGTATCCCCGCCACTGCTCCCCTGCGGCCCGCCCCGCTCCCGCCTCCCAGCTGCTCCTCCCTCCCTTCCGGCCTTAAATGGCGGCCGGAGGTGGGAGGCGCCCAGAGGCAAGCCCGTCTGCGCCTGTCCGCGGCTGGACCGCGCCCAGCGCCAGAACCCCTGGACCCCGAAGCCGCCACAACACCAGACTGCACTACGACTCCAGCACCCTCCACGCGCTCAACCCCGGACAAGACCACTCCTGCTACCGGGCCACCCCGAAGCCCACCCAAGGGCCCGTCACCTGCCGGAACTGCAGCTTCACCAGCATCCGGCCCGCTAAACCAGCAACCAGAGAACCCAACCACCTCCATTGCATCCTGCTCAACACCCGCTCTGCTCTCAAGCACGCCATCAAACTCTGGGACCTTCTCGACTCAACCACCCCAACGTCGCCTTCCTGACGGAGACCTGGCTGAACGCCACCTCGGCACCCGACATCGCCATAGCCATCCCAGAGGGTTACAAGATCTCCCGCAGAGACCGCACCAACGGAGTGGGAGGGGGAATCGCCATCATCCACAAGGACACCCACAGAGTCTCGACCAACACCGACGACACCCTCACCACCGCCGAGCACATGCACTTCCAGATCCACACCGACCCCAACACCACCCTCAGAGGAACACTCGTCTACAGACCACCCAGACCCCGACCACAGTTCAGCAACACCATCGCCGACCTCATCAGCACCCACGACCTCGCCTCCACGGACTACACCCTCCTCGGAGACCTGAACTTCCACCTCAAGAACAACAACGACGTTAACTCCACCGCTCGGATCGACAGCCTCGCTAACCTCGGACTCAAACAGCTCGTGACGACACCCACCCACGCCGCTGGCCACACACTGGACCCCATCTTCTCCGCTAGTCCTCACGTCTCCTTCAACCACACCACCGAACCCCACTGGACTGACCACAGATGCGACCTAGGCAATCATGATTGGAATTCAACAATGGACAGGAGAATTTCAAAGGAAAGAGAGCTACCAAATACTTCAAATTATGATATTTATTAACAAATACTCTTTTTTAAAACAAAGAAAATGGCTTAATAATTCTCGACGCGCGTTTTGGTCGAGAATTATTAAGCCATTTTCTTTGTTTTAATGAAGAAAAAGAATTTTCTTAATGAATTCATAAATATACATTGTATTGATTTGAAACGTCTTGATGGTTAATGTTTAATTGATTTGTTATTAACTTTGTATATATGAGTATTATGTTTTTTCGTTTGCCTTTTTTCTTTTTTTTTAAAAGAGTATTTGTTAATAAATATCATAATTTGAAGTCTTTGGTAGCTCTCTTTCCTTTGAAATTCTCCTGTCCATTGTTGAATTCCAATCATGATTGCCTAGGTTGTTGTTTTACGATTAATTGCTTTTCCCTGACCTAGGAATTTTTTATCCATTGTATTCAGGGGGTCCTTGATAAATATACATTGCAGACCACAGATGCGTCCACTTCACCTTCAGGAAACCCACCACACCCAACAGTTGCCACGCTGCCGCTGGAGCAAGATCACCAAGGTCCAACTGACCACCACCCTCGCCCTGGAACCACCCGCAGACCCCATGACCCCGACACCACCGCCATCAACCTCAAACAGTGGATCAACGACTGCGCCGACATACTAGCCCCACTCAAGACCTCCACAACCAATCACACTAACAAGAAAGCCGCATGGTTCACTGAAAACCTCCGGACCTCCAAGCGCACCTGTCGGAAGCTGGAGAAGAACTGGCTCTGCGACCGAACACCAGACAGCTACACCGCCTACAAGGACGCCACCCGCAGACACCATCAACTCATCAAGACCGCCAAGAGGACCGCCTAGACAACAATGCACACAACAGCAAAGAGCTCTTCAACATCGTGAAAGAACTCTCCAACCCCAGCTCCAACACCAACGACATTCCACCATCACAAGACCTGTGCGACTCACTGTGCCACCTTCTTTCACCGCAAGATCATCGACATCCACGACAGCTTCAACACCGACACCCCCACCTCCGCTGCCGAGACCACCACCCCTGCGACCCCCACCCGCATCAGTCGTCTGACCGCCTGGTCCCACGTCAGCGACGAAGCCACCATCAAGACCATGAACTCCATCCACTCCGGATCCCCATCTGACCCATGCCCTCACCATGTCTTCAATAAAGCCAGCACAGCCATCGCACCCCATCTCCGGAAAATAATCAACATCTCCTTAGAGACAGCAACCTTTCTGAAGAGCTGGAAGCACGCCGAGATTAACGCCCTACTGAAGAAACCCAAGGCAGACCCCAAAGACCTCAAGAACCTCCGGCCCATCTCCTTGCTCCCCTTCCCGGCAAAAGTCACAGAGAAGATCGTCAACAGACAGCTGACCCGATACCTCGAAGACAACAACATCCTGGACCCATCCCAATCCGGCTTCCGCAGCAACCACAACACCGAGACCGCCCTCATCGCCGCCACCGACGACATCAGGATCCTCATGGACAAAGGAGAAACAGCCGCCCTCATCCTCCTGGACCTATCAGCAGCCTTCGACACGGTCTGCCACCGAACCCCAACAGCACGCCTCCTCAACACCGGAATCCAAGAAAAGGCCCTGGCTTGGACCACATCCTTCCTCTCCGGCAGAACCCAGAGCGTCTGCCTCCCACCCTTCCGCTCCGAGACCACCGAGATCATCTGCGGCGTTCCACAGGGATCCTCCCTCAGCCCAACGCTGTTCAATATCTACATGGCTCCACTCGCCCACGTCGCACGACAACACAGCCTCAACATCATCTCCTACGCCGACGACACCCAGCTGATCATATCCCTCACCAAAGACCCCCACACCGCCAAAACCAACCTCCACAGAGGAATGAAGGCTGTCGCTGAATGGATGAAGGACAGCAGGCTGAAACTGAATTAAAAAACGACAGTTGATGGACAGAATGCAGAACAATGTCGTACATTCACCCCAGCACAGAAACTGAATTCAGACAAGACAGAGGTCCTCATCCTCTGCCCCACCCCATCGGCCTGGGACGACTCCTGGTGGCCTACATCGCTAGGAACAGCCCCTGAACCAACCGACCACGCGCGCAACCAGGGGGTCATCCTCGACTCCACCCTCTCCATGACCAAGCAAGTCAACGCCGTCTCCGCGTCCTGCTTCAACACCCTCCGAATGCTCCACAGGATCTTCACATGGATCCCCTCCGACACAAGGAAAACCGTCACCCAGGCCCTTGTCACCAGCAGACTGGACTACGGGGACGCCCTCTATGCAGGAACAACAACCAAGCTCCTGAGATGGCTGCAATGCATCCAGAACGCCGTGGCACGACTGATCCTCGACACCCCCTGACACAGCCACATCGCACCCCACCTAAGAGGCCTACACTGGCTCCCCGTCGACAAGAGGATCACCTTCAAACTCCTCATTCACGCACACAAAGCTGCCATAGTTACTGCTTTCCTATATACCGTGTTAAGTTAGCATGAGCTTATTAAATGTTTAAACGCCATTTTACCTTTGGCTGCTTCTGCACACGACACATAATTGTTGTTTTAGCTTTCAGCCTAGAAGAGCGTTGTGATTTACACGAGAATAATATGTTATTGCTCTGATATCAGCTTTGCTTAGTAAACTGTGTCTGTACAGTGAGTGCTGAAGCCTTCAAGGATAACTCGACACAGTGTTGTTGTGAGGTCTGGTCTTCGCACCTTCCTAGACATAACATAAATACAGCTGCTGCCAAAATCTGGCTTTAGGCGCGTTTTATATTGCTTTGCATAGAGCACACAATACACACTTGATGCTGTTTCGCATGCAGAGAGCTGGTGGAAGATGATGTGATCCCTTCACACTAGGATCTTGAGGTATGGGGCCGCCCTGCTAAAACCCACTGAGACCTTCTTAGATATAATATAATATGCTAGATAGGGAGGGTGAGAAATAGGTGTTGTTGAACCCTATTCCTTTCAGCATATTTAGTATGTTGTCACCTTTTGCATTCTATGGACTAGTAATTATGCTGATAACTTTGCTTCTTATAATATGTTTGCTTGTATTATCTACGATACTGCGTTTGAGAACACTGCATTAGTAAATAAATATTTCAAATATGCACGCGTCCTCATTTACTCCACGTTCTGGTTTGAAATGATTGTATAACGAAAGAGTGCTCATGTATTCCACGTGACCTGAGGTATTCTAAGTTCATGTTCTGGTTTGTCTAAACATTGGGAGTGTGTAATGACCAATGAGACACTGTAGCTAGCTCGGTAAGGGGATTTTGGGTACTAAGGTGAGTTTTGGCACACCCTAATTCACTGAGGTTCTAAATCTCTATGCACAGTTCTGTAGGAGAACAGAATCCCTGCTACAAAGCCATACACAACGCTAGACCGGCATACCTCAACGACCGACTCAGTTTCTACACCCCCACCCGCAGCCTCTGATCTGCCAACCTCGCCGTCGCCACAGTTCCACGCATCCGGAAAACCACCACCGGCGGCAGATCCTTCTCCTACCTCGCCGCCAAAACCTGTAACACGCTCCCCGCCGACCTACGGCAGACCTAGGACCTGCTGGCCTTCAGAAGACTCCTCAAGACCTGGATCTTTGATCAGTAGCAGCCCCCCCCCAGCGCCTTGAAACCCTCGCGCACCACATACCCCTGGGTATGTGGTGTGCTTTACAAATGTAATGATTGATTGATTGAGACTATTAAATTAATAGGTAGGTGTCTATAGATGTTTTATAACTACCAGTAAAATAAGATAAGGATAGCTGAATATGGGATGAGACCAGAGGTTAAACACCGGGTATCAGCATGAACCTATATCATGGAGATATATACAAAGACTATAATAAATGCAAAGATTCAACAGTGATTCATAGGTTAGGTAGTGTGACATGTAAGGAGTATACCTTACTTAGACTCATGCTGGTCCTTCTCTAAACTTTGACAGCTTAGCCCAGGATACCCTCCAAGATCTCCCCTAGAAATAAGAGTTAACACAAGGTCCCGTGTTACTAGGAAATCCGAAAAGTCCGACTTTTGTATTCAGAAGAAATGACAATACTGGACATATAAAGCTCGTAACCTTGAGCTCTCTTCTGTAGTCACTTGAATGATGAAGCAATATTACCCCTGGATTCATGAAGCTAGGAGCGGCGAAATAAATCCTGAATAGACAATTCCCACTATTACTTCATAGCAGGATGAGCTCTTAACATAACTCAAGAGTCTCAGTGCATTGATTCAGACCGGCTATGTTAACCTTTGGGAATCCCAACAAAACCAGGTCACAACAATCCCCTTCTGTATCATGGCTTATAACCATTCCTCCCGCATGAGAACACACGATGCGTGAGTCTCGCCAACAGGAGGAAGGGAAAACAGAACCCTCTTGCGTTTCCTCCCGCAAGAGACCGCCAGAGAAAAGCGCATCTCGCCAACGGGGGAAAGCAGAGTTAGTAATATTCCAGCAACTTCCGAGATACTGGCAATGAACAAAGTACAAGGCAGGAGCTGGTGCATGTGCACCCTTACCATTCAGGAACCTTCAGAGTTAACTAACGGCTGGAATAATCTGCGTCTTCGCTAAGGCACCCTCCATTAATGTACCGCTCCGATGACAGCATGTCTCGGACCGTGATGACGTCAGGGCGCTCGTCAATTGCCCGATGGGAGTGACGGGAAAC
Organism: Lissotriton helveticus; assembly: GCF_964261635.1. NCBI lineage: Eukaryota > Metazoa > Chordata > Amphibia > Caudata > Salamandridae > Lissotriton > Lissotriton helveticus. Next base: position 1,254,737,213 of record NC_136065.1, on the reverse strand, counting down.
GTAGTCTTTCCCCGGAATCCCGTTTAATACACACGATCCGCTCTACACAGATCGATGAGCCCTGACACCCTAAATGATGTTTAACTTCAACAGACAACATAGAAACAGTGACATCAAGCACCCCGATAAGTACCTCTGGGAGTCTGGGCCTACTGGCAGAATAGGCCACAAGTTTGGACGCCTATGGCAAAAGCACAGTGGAAGGTCTCACAAAATGGCCGCCACCACATGGCCTGGCCACCCACAACAACATGAAAAGAAAGGAAAGACAGACAATGACAGCCTATGGGAAAAGCACAATGCCTGGCTTCAGCAAATGGCTGCCACCCACATGGTCAGCCTACCTACAATAACAAGAAAGTACATACAATGAACTCAAGCAGGCCTATATCCCTATATAGCCAAAGGAGGATGCCTGTTACATATCACAGCTTTAATGCAAGAAAGAAAATCTGCATAGCTAAAAAGGTTGGAAAGGTACACAACAACAACACATACACATGCAACAAAGGCATTTATTAACACACATCCAAAAAGTTAACTATACCCCAAAAACCACATTTTGGAATTCAATCCAAAGCTATCCATGCCCTAAATGATGTTTAACTTCAACAGATAACATAGAAACAGTGACATCAAGCACCCCCGATGAGTATCTCTGGGAGTCTGGGCCTACTGGCAGAATAGGCCACGCAGATTGAGAGCGCGATGAAGACAAAAACTGAAAGTTCGCGTCGTCGCGCTGTGCAAAGTTACCAAAAGTACGCGAGCTGAGCTCCTAGGGTTACCTACTGGCAGACAAGCCCTATTTATTTAACACACATCCAAAAACTGAAATTCCACCCCAAAAAACACATTTTGTAAATCAATCCAAAGCCATCCATGCCATACATGATATTAAAATTCAACAGACAACACAAAAATAGTTGTTTAACTTTCATGCAACCATGATGACTGATGATGAGTACCTCTGGGCCTACTGGCAGAGTAGGCCACAAGCTTCAAGGCCTATGGCAAAAGCACAGTGGCTGGTCCCACAAAATGGCCGCCACCACATGGCAATGAACTCAAGCAGGCCTACACTAAGTATATAAACTCCTAGGGTTGCCTATTGGCTGAAAAGCCCCTATTTAATTATCACACACCCAAAAAGTGAAATTCCACTCCAAAAAACACAGTTTGCAATTCAATCCAATACCATCCATGATGTTTAAAAACTTGAAATTCAACAGACACCACAGAAACATGCTTGGACCCATGGGTACCTCTGGTCCTTCTGGCTGAAATTTCAAAGAAATACAACTTGGCCCCTCATGAAAGTACAGGCTTCTCACAACAATACTTTTTAAAAAGGATGAAAAGCCCAGAAAACTGTAGATTAAAAAAACCCAGTCAAACAAACATGTACACCAATTCTCCAACTTACTTGTAAAATAAAATTTCTAATCCAAAGTCCTCAATAAATCCAATCCAATGATATGATGCAGCAGACATGCACAAAAAGTGATCCTTCCAGCTCCAAATCCAAATGAAAGTGAACAGCACATGGACAAAGCACTGGGAAAAGCCTGCTGGACAGGAACAGGAAGTTGGAAACTCAGGGGCACTTCCTTCCTCTTGAAAAAAAGAGTAGAAAAAAAAGAGTACTCCTTGCACAAAAGACTACAGCCAAATCACAATCTGAGGGTTTTTTCTGAGCAAAATGATCATTTTCGAGAAGGTTTTATCGTGCTCAAGAGATATTCTGCACCAGATTGTAGTTTCTGCGTGTTCGGGAACGCGATCTTACCAACACTGTGCAGGAAGGAAGATAGCGCGTCTGAATGACGTGTTTACGCGTCCGAATGACGTGGTCGCGTTCGCACAGCCTCGCGGGAATGTGCGGCCGGATTCCAAACCTCGTGGCGCACGCGACCGGGAGAAAAAAATCGTGTCGGCGAACGCAGAATCACGGTAAGTCGTTACCGCGCACGCGAGAATGCATATTGAGCGCGCGAGGAAGAAAAACAACTACGCTACTCTGTAGCTTGCGAAGTATTCGACAACTTTGCGCTCTATGCGAAGCGCGAAGTTGCTGAAACTTCGCAAACTCCGCGAACGGAGCGTAGTTCACCGCCCAGGCCTGGTTTGAACCTCTTGGATAGTAGCCAGATTTGGTTGTCTGCTACATCTTTGGAGTCCACTTTGCCTACTACATATGATTGGCCACATGATGTGGTTTTACCAGGTCGATGGACACAAACCTGTTCTCTTTTCTTCCAGCAAGGGGCGGCAGTAACACTGTTCTTGATCCGTGGATTGCTAAGACAGGTACTGGTTGTCTGTATGAAGACCCAGATTCCTTCTTATCCGCAATCTTTTCTCTGACTAGATCCCCAACCTTTGGTGGTCGTTGGCTTCTGTAATGTGTTGCTTTGACTTCTCCTTGTTTCATTTAAGTCCTGCAAAGCAGCCAAACGGTCTTTGATATCAAAACGTTTTTGTTCTACCACTGAAGTGTGACAATCAAGGTCCTGGACAATCATTCTAGTACCAAAAAAGTATTTCATATGGAGTGATTCCACCCAGAGAACTTCTTGGCAGATTATTTAGACTACGTTGGACACTTATTAGATGTTTGACCCACCCGTCACCCGAGCCTAATACCCTGGCTGTTATCCATTGCTTTATGTCCCGGTTTCTTCTCTCCACTACAGAATTTCCCTCAGGATAGAATGGACTAGAATACCGCAATGCAACGCCCAGATTGGCCATGGCCTCCTTGTAAGCTTTGGAGCTTATTGCAAGACCCTGGTCAGAATGTAGCGTGCCGACTGCGTATGTGCAGATAAAGACTCGCAAATCTTTTAGAACAGTTCGGGAGTCAGCCGAGCGCTGAGGTCACATCCAAATAAATCTTGAACATGAATCCACCGCGACCATGATATATTTATAGTTGCCGTTCTTCTGTAAGGGACCACAGTGGTCCAGGTAAACACAGGCTAATGGTTTATCTGATATTAACAGGGATGTCCGTGCAGGACGTTTCACAGTAGAAAATGTCATCTTTTGGCAGATTTCACATTCCAAAACATAGTTTCTGGTCTGTTTCCTCATGCGCAGCCACTGTCAGGCTCACCTTAAAACTTGCACAGGAACAGAGATGCTAATTTCCCAACTCCCTCCAGGAAATACCCCAGGGATCCGGACAAGCTTACAATTATACCCGGACCCTAGAATACCTCCCGAGGGGAAGGGGGAAGTGGATAAAATAATAAACAAGAAGAGACTGGTCCTGGAGCTGGTTCTCTCGTTTTCCTCTGTTAGCTTCTGTCCGACCTGCAGACTACCCTTTCTGTGAGAACCTATAATAGAAACACAAGATATTTACCTCTTGTCCTACTCTAATCTATCTCTACTCTTATTCTTATCCTACCTTACCTACCCCTAGTGTCCAACATCTGAGCTCCTCTTCTATTTGCTTGTACTATTTTTCTTCGCTTTTCTTTTGTGATTCAGTTAGATACTAAACCTACAAAACAATATATATATATTACTCATTTACTCCTTAAGCTCTCCTCTGACTTCTGATGTTACTACATTAATAGTTTTACTCACTTCTCTTACTGTTTCACAATCTTGTAAATATTCTTCTAGGCTTCACTATTTCCCTTGTTATCTTTGAACCTTCTATGTACAGTTTTTTTTTCTTTCTAATCGCTATTTATAAATACTGTTATCTCTTTTCCTTCTCAGAGACCTTCAGTGCTCAAGTAATTCCTATGTCAAGGTAAGTACTTATATCTAATCTTTCGACTATGTAACATTAACTAAATTGCCATTTTTTATCTATGTCACTTAGCTCTGTATTCGTCTTATTTCAGGAACTGCAGCAATTCGGATTCCTTCTCTGGAGAATATTCCTTAACTCCTTCAGACTTGAAGAGCCACGAGGCAACAAGACGTCTTCTTTCTTCAGACGTGGCAAATAATTTACAGAGGGTGTCCTACTCCCGACGGGAGTTGCGGACGAAAAACCGGGCGAATACCCGATGCGAAAACTAAGTTTTTTAATTCTTTGGAATCAGAGCTATAATAACAGGTACGCACTGCGGGGAAAACTTTTGTGAAGTGCGCAGCGTTTACACCGCGCCCGCTTCAAATTACCTCAGAACACCGGTGTGGCAGAAAGGGGATAAACAACTAGACCGCGATCTCGTTTTCGAGATCAGCGGCCTTCTTGAAATTTCGGGACCGCTGAAGGTCCGACCAGCTGCTGACTCTTGACCGTCTGTTATTTTTCAGGCTAGAGTTTTTACCTGACCTGGTGCCCATTATTGTTAGCACGCAATTCGAGGTTCTGACAGTACCCCCCAACAAAGGAGGTCCTCTCGGTCTCGGCCTTGTAGGAAATTGTTGATGAAAAGACTTAATCAATCTTGGAGCATGGACATCTGACTCTAACTCCCAAGACCGTTCTTCAGGGCCATACCCTTTCCAGTCTATCAGGTAATACAGTTTTCCTTTAACTCTTTTTGAATCCAAAATTTCCTTAACTTCAAATTCAATTACAGACTCTAAGTGAACTGGCTTCGGGGGTGAGTTTTTTCGCAACTCTGGTGATGCTTTCTTTAACAATGAGACATGAAAGACTGGGTGAATTTTCAATGTAGAGGATAATTTCAATCGATAAGTAACTGGAGTACTTTTTTCTTCAATTAAATATGGCCCTATAAACCTAGGTTGGAATTTTCTGTTACCTTTTAGCCTAAGGTTCTTTGTACTTAGCCAAACTATATCTCCAATCTCCAAAAGAGGACCCTCTCGTCTCTTTTTATCTGCATAAATCTTGTATTTCTTTTTAGCTAATTCCAAATTCTTGACAGCTATTTGGTGGACCTGTTTTAAATGAGAGACTACATCTTTGACTGCTGGGACTGAAAAATCCACCAGATTCAAAGTAGAGTTTGGATGTCGGCCATAGTTTAGGTAAAATGGTGAATAGCCTGTGGAGACATTTTTTGCATTGTTATGTGCAAATTCTGCTGCACACAAGTAGTCTGACCAATCCCCATCCTGCTTAAGGAGGAACAATCTCAAGTACTGCTCTAGTTCCTGGTTTACCCTTTCTGTCTGCCCATCTGTGTCTGGATGATAGCTGGTTGAACACTTGGCTTCAATTCCCAAACCTCCCATAAAAGCCATCCAAAAGTGAGACACAAATTGTGACCCCCGGTCTGAGATCACAGTCTTCGGAATTCCATGTAACTTCACTATTTGCGTACTAAAGTGAGCAGCTAGTTGCTTAGCAGTGGGAACCCCTTTTAGAGCTAGAAAATGTGCCATCTTAGAAAATTCATCCACTACCACTAAGATTGTGTTGAAACCCTGACTAAGAGGCAAATCTACAATGAGATCTAGTGTGACTGTGTGCCATGGGTAAGGTGGTGTGGGTAACGGCTGCAACAACCCCTTGGGAGCCTGCCGTTCCGATTTTCCCTGAGCGCAGATTTCACAAGTTTTGACATACTTCTCAATATCCCCAGTCATGTGGGGCCACCAATATTGCCTTTTAACTAGTTATTCTGTTTTAGCTTCTCCTTTGTGTCCAGCTAGCATGTTATCGTGGCACTCGGACATAGCCTGAACTTGTAGTTCTTGGGTTGGCAAGTACAAGGCTCCCTTGTGGTAAGGCAATTGATGTCGAATCTCTCTCTCTGTTTCTTCCTGGACCCACTCTTGCATCACTTCTGGACTCATACTTTCAATTATTTGTTCCTTCAGGCTAATCAAAGTTGTGGCACTAATGATTTTTGCACTTGGAATTATAGTCTGACTGCCCATTTGATTCTTCTGACCTTCAGTTCCGATTCTGGATAAAGCGTCAGCTTTTCCATTCTGCGCTCCTGGTCGATAAGTGATTACAAAGTCGTAATCAGCGAAGTACAAGGACCATCGAAGTTATCTCGGTGTTAAGGTTCTAGCAGATTTCAAGAATTTTAAATTTTGATGATCGGTCAAGACTGTTACTTGGTGTTGAGCCCCCATGAAATGATGCCGCCATTCCTTAAAGGCATCTTTTATAGCCAACAATTCTTTTTCTGTTATTGTGTAGTTTACTTCAGCAGGCGTTAGTTTTCTGGACATGTAGGCTACTGGATGCAGTTGACCTGTTAACGTATGTCGTTGGGACAACACTCCCCCAACTGCTTGATCAGAAGCATCTGTCTCTACGTAGAAAGGTTCTGTAGGATCTGCATGTAAAAGTATTGGTGCGGTGGTGAAATCTCTCTTCAGTGATTCGAAGGCTTCTTCAGATTCTTTAGTCCATTCAAAATGAATTTCCTTTTTTAGCAACCTAGTAAGGGGAAGAATTTTCCGCGAGAATTCACTTATGAATCTTCTATAGAAGTTTGCGAATCCGATGAAGCTTTGGACCTCTTTAACACTGGTAGGGGATTTCCAATCTACTACAGCCTTGATTTTTCGTTCATCCATGTTGATTCCAGTTGGGGAAAGTACAAATCCCAAAAACTCCACCTGAGAAACACTGAATGCACATTTGTCCAATTTCACAAATAATTTGTTCTCCCTTAATTTATGCAAAACTCCTACTTGCCCTTGGTGTTTACTTGTGTCAGATGAGTAAATCAAAATATCATCAATGTACACAATCACGCATTGGTCTATGTATTCGCTGAGGATGTCGTTAATAAAATGTTGGAAGGCAGCCGGGGCATTGCACAGACCATGCGGCATAACTTGGTACTCGAATATTCCAAACTTGGTCCTAAAGGCAGTCTTCCATTCGTCGCCCTCTCGCATCCGAACCAGGTGGTAACCTCCCCTCAGGTCTAGTTTTGTATAAATCTGCGCTCTTTCACCTGGTCCAACAGGACTGAAATGAGAGGTAATGGGTAACGATTTTTCTTTGTGATCCTGTTGATTGCGTGATAGTCGATGCAGGTTCTCAATTCTCCTTCTTTCTTTGACACGAAAAATAAGGGCGAAGATACCGGAGATTGCAAGGGCCGAATGAATCCATTTGCCAAATACTTGTCTAGGTATTCCCTCAGGTGATGATGTTCTTTCTTAGTTAAGACGTATACTCGACTGCAGGGTAAATTAGAGCCAGGTTCTAGGTCTATTTTACAATCATATACTCGATGTGGAGGGAGTTGTTCTGCCTCGGTTTCATTAAAACCATCTTCAAAATCTTGATAGTCTTCTGGTATTTCTTGAGAATTGATCACACACACCAGTCGTGCATAAGGAATGAGCTGGAATGTACACCGGGTTCTTTTCTCTTGGTCCAAAACAGGTTTGTTTGCAGTAGTCAGAATTCATTACGATCGTTCTGGAACTCCAGTCAATGGTTGGGTTGTGCTCTGTAAGCCATGGTAGACCTAATAATAATTGAAACTGGGGCGCATCAATTAAGTTGAATTGGAGTACTTCTTCATGCCCATCATTAGAAATTAGTTGCAGTAGTTCTGTATGGCTCACGATGGGTCCGGAGGAAAGATTTGTTCCATCTACAGCCCTAACCGGTTCTTTTTTGGATTTTTTGATTGCTTGTAAACCTACTTTAGCTGCAAACCATAAATCACAAAAGTTCCCAGTAGCCCCTGAGTCTATCATTACTGAAACTTCAGTCAGTGTTATATCCCTAAAATTCACAACCATTGATAAAATCAAATGTGGGGCTGATGACTGTAGGGTATTGGCTACTTGATGCTCGGTCGGAGTTGATTTTTGATTTGCATCCACCCGTTCAACTCCCTCTACAGGTGGTGCTGCAAGTTTTCCTTTGGTTTAAATGGAGTCTTTGTTTTTTTTCGGACAACCTCTAACGAAGTGTCCACTCGAACCACAATACATGCATAAATTACCGGTTCTCCTTTTTTCTTTTTCTTCTTTTGTTAAAGGACCTCTTATCGTTCCTATGTGCATGGGTTCTGGGTTCGGTGGTCCTTCTGTGCCTTTATTGCCTTCGGATCGAACTCTATCAAATCTTGGGACGATTGGTTTAAATTCCTTCCTTTTCTCGCCTTCCCTTTCACCTTGGTGGAAGTTAATCTCTAACACCAAATCCACCAATGCTGAAATTTCTGTAGGCCGATTTGGTATCTGAGCTAGTACGTCCTTAAGTTCTTCTCTTAAGCCACGATAAAAAAACGCTGCTCTTTTATCTCAGGCCAATCTGTCTCCACCACTAATTTGTTGAACTGGGCTAGAAATGCCACGAGGTCTCGGTTTCCCTGTCGTAAATCCAACAGTTCGTTCTCAACTGCTTGCGAAATTCTTCTTCGGTCAAATATCCTCAGAAATTCTTGTTTAAACTCTTCATAATTATGTAATAAAGGGTCATCCCTGGTGACCAAAGGCATGGACCATGATGCTGCGTCACCGCTCAAGTATGACAAACTTTTGACTGCGCATCTGGGAAAATGGAAGGGCGACACATAAAGTGTAGGGAGCACTGGGTGATAAAGATTTGTAACTTTTGTGGGTCTCCGCCAAATCGCTCTGGGGGGGCTAACGGAATAACTGGTGAGAAGGAATGAATTACTTGTGTCGTCATCCTATTAGTACTTTCCATAGAGGGGTCTAAGGCTTCTCTACCTGAACTAAATGGTTGTCGCAATCTCTGAGCTAACTCTGCAGTTTCTTTTCGGGAATTTACTACTTCCAGTCTAAGACTTTGATTTTCTTCCCTAACCGCTACTAACTTCTTTTGAATTGTGTCTAAGACTGTTCCTAAAGTCTGCAGGTTTATTCATTCAGCCATTTCTGTTTGGGTGCAAGCGTACACCATGGGCACTTCACTCTGTCAGGCTCACCTTAAAACTTGCACAGGAACAGAGATGCTAATTTCCCAACTCCCTCCTGGAAATACCCCAGGGATCCGGACAAGCTTACAATTATACCCGGACCCTAGAACACTTCCCAGAGGGAAGTGGATAAAATAATAAACAAGAAGAGACTGGTCCTGGAGCTGGTTCTCTCGTTTTCCTCTGTTAGCTTCTGTCCGACCTGCAGACTACCCTTTCTGTGAGAACCTATATTAGAAACACAAGATATTTACCTCCTGTCCTACTCTTATCTATCTCTACTCTTATTCTTATCCTACCTTACCTACCTCTAGTGTTCAAGATCTGAGCTCCTCTTCTATTTGCTTGTACTATTTTTCTTCTCTTTTCTTTTGTGATTCAGTTAGCTACTAAACCTACAAAACAATATATATATATCACTCATTTACTCCTTAAGCTCTCCTCTGACTTCTGATGTCACTACAGTAATAGTTTTACTCACTTATCTTACTGTTTCACAATCTTGTAAATATTCTTCTAGGCTTCACTATTTTCCTTGTTATCTTCGAACCTTCTATGTACAGTTTTTTTTCTTTCTAATCGCTATTTATAACTACTGTTATCTCTTTTCCTTCTCAGAGACCCTCAGTGCTCAAGTAATTCCTATGTCAAGGTAAGTGCTTTTTTTTAATCTTTCAACTATGTAACATTAACTAAATTGCCATTTGTTATCTATGTCACTTAACTCTGTATTCTTCTTATTTCAGGAACTGCAGCAATTCGGATTCCTTCTCTGGAGAATACTCCTTAACTCCTTCAGACTTGAAGAGCCACGAGACACGAGGCAACAAGACGTCTTCTTTCTTCAGACGTGGCAAATAATTTACAGAGGGTGTCCAACTCCCGACGGGAGTTGCGGACGAAAAACCGGGCGAATACCCGACGCAAAAAGTATGTTTTTTAATTCCTTGGAATCAGAGCTATAATAACAGGTATGCACTGCGGGGAAAACTTCAGTGAAGTGCGCAGCGTTTACACCGCGCGCGCTTCAAATTACCTCAGAACACCGGTGTGGCAGAAAGGGGATAAACAACTAGATCGCGATCATGTTTTCGAGATCAGCGGCCGTCTAGGAATTTCGGGACCGCTGAAGGTCCGACCAGCTGCTGACTCTTGACCGTCTGTTATTTTTCAGGCTAGAGTTTTTACCTGACCTGGTGCCCATTATTGTTAGCACGCAATTCGAGGTTCTGACAGCCACCAGTATCTTTGTTTTGATAACGACACTGTGGCGGAAACACCTGCGTGTGCAGAGGCGAGCCCTTCATGTGCTGCTAAAATTAGTCCTAATCTATGTTCCATGTTTGGAATTACTCTATCCCACACTCCAGGGATTCGAGCAAAAGGAACATTATTTGCATCAGTTATATACGAGCATTTGAGTGGAAAGCCTTTTGGTAATGTTTTACCGCTGTCTTTGTTGGAAGCGGTGGCAGCCTGCATTATTTCGCTGTCTATTTTTGTTTTTGAACGAGTGATTGCAGCTACGGAAGTCATTTGCACAGGTGCCTTCGTGGCTGATGACTCAGTGTATGGATCACGTGAGTCTTTTGTAGTTCTTTTTGTAGCTGAATTACTTGTTCCCAAAGCAATTTATGCTTGATTGTGCCACCTTTTTCATCTTTGAAACCTTTTTGAATCCAGTTCTGCAAGTATTCATTGTAAGATTGAACGCAGTAATAAGAATCGCACACTATGAATGTGGGGAATTCGCGATCGGTATTTTCAAGCGCCATCTTGAATGCTTGTAGTTCAGTACGCTGAGCTGTACAGTCTCTGAGAGATTGTGTTTTTGTGACCATAGGTCGGAATTTACCATCGCGCCTGCGACCTTTAACGATCGCACACGCAGCACTATAAGATTGTTTACCCCCAATTGCGGGCTGTGCTGATCCGTCTGTGTAAATTATACATTCGTATTGTTCTAGAGGCAGAATCTCAGTGGGCAGAGGACATTCTTGTTCGTATTGTACAAATTCTTGAGTTTTCAAGTAGTGGTCAAAAACGTATTCAACGTCTGTTGCAGCAAGAGAATTAACCCATTGTATCCATCTCGGATGTAAAGCTTTTGCATTCGGGATGCTCGCTTTTGTCACTGCCTCTAAGGCAGGTACAGGAGTAATGACCATTATGCGTTTTCCCTGTGCGAGGGCTCTCTCTTTTGCTACTACAGTTTGAACCGCTGTCAGAATTTTTTTATGTAGAAGTGAATTTCATTTCAGCTTGTGTGTACAAGTGTGATTTATAAGCTATTGGTACTTTTTCCTCCCTCATTAAAGGTTAAATACGTGAATCCGCATCTTCCTGGAATGATTCGGATTACAAGGTTGCATACATTTACGCGTGTTTGGAAATGTGTTGTTGCTAACATGTCTGTTTGCACTGAACGCAACATATCTGTGTGTTTTTGAGTCCAATTAGTTGTTTTGAAATCAGGTTTGATTAATTCGTAGAGAGGTTTAACCCTTTCTGCGTAATTTAGAATGTATGTTCTTCCGAATTTTAGGAAACCTAGAATTGACTGTAAGTTTTTCAGCATTTTTGGAGGTTGGAGCAGTGCACACTTTTCTAAAAAGTTGGCTGCCAGGCTTTTGCCTTTACTTGATAATTCGTACCCTAGAAAAAGGACATTGAGGTGGGCAATTCTTGATTTCTTAAAGTTGAATTTATACCCTTCAGAGGTGAATCCAAGTATAATGGTATTCCCTCTGTTCAAGTGCCTGTCCAAGTCATCGTCTGTTAGATAGATGTCATCAACATTAGATAATGCCTCATCATCATACGTTTGTAGTAACTTTGTTACTCTAGCTGAAAATAACCCCGGACTATTCTTGAATCCCTGGGGAAGACAACAGAAGTGATGCCGTGTCCCCATAATTGAGAAAGCTGATCCTTCAAGATCTTGCGAGCTATGGCAACCTCTGTTGCGCTGTCCAGCATTGTCTGCACCCACTCCCCGTTCTTGAGTTGTGTCCTCAAGATCCTCTGCATGTCTGATTTTTAGACCTGCTACCTTCTTTTTCGTGAATTGAGTTTTCTTATTTTTTGGAACGTGTTAATCGTCTTTGGACTTCATGCGTTCTTCCTTGTGTTCTGACCGTCCTCTTCTTTCCGATTTCTGTGAGGAAGTCTGAAAGGTACGAGAGGAATGTGTATCAGTATCTTGATATCTAGCAGGTTTTTTCAAATTATCCCTACTCCTGAGGTTATACCTCTTTTCAGAGGGCTCCTTTTGAGGAGACCTTCCTCTGGACTGAGAACGCTTCTCTTTAGAAGTTTGTTTAGTATTCTGCCACTTCTTTTTGGGAACATTGAGAGTGTTTTTAATAAAGACCTTTACAGGACACTCTGTTAGTTGGGGCTTAACTGGTTTCCCACCCAAACTATCTCTACCTAGTTATTCATAGGATTTTTCAATTATTCTGGCCAGTTCATATGGTTGCACAGTTACATCAAATTCTCTTAATTTTTGGCGGATTGCCACGGATGCTGCCTCACCTCTAATATTAGCTAATAATATAGCTGAGACCTGTTTAAAATCTCTCAGTAGTTTCATACCCAGATTTGAAGCAGGGTCTGCCCGTATTCATTTTGAATCTGTTTCAGGACATCTGGTATTACTGCCATAGACGGAACACCATGTGTTTTTGTGTAGATTGCAGCAAAGACTGTACCCCAAGTGTCACAGTCCTCCCGGTGTGGTGTGATCCCCATTGGTAAACATTGTTAAAACCCTGCGTTTCTCATGAGGGGTAGTATCGGGAAATACTGCCTCGATTTGAGTAATGTTTTTAGCCATCCAGAATGGAATTTGTTCCCTTTTTGCGGGCAATTTACCAATGACTGATTGTATAGTCTGTGGTGTGATTTTATTTGTGTTCCCCTGGTAAGGGGTTTGTTGTGGAATCCTTATAGGAGGTTGGACTGTTAGAGTCCGCATGACATGGATTTTGATTAGTTGTTTTAGTTGAACTAATAGTTCTGCGTCTAACATTTCTTCAATGTCAGGATGTGATGTGTAGCTGGCTAGTACCGGCCATGTTGCTCCTGGTCGACCTAGTGGAACGAGCCTTGTAATGTGATTTTGATGTTGTAGGGCACCTTTAAACCAGAGCGCATACTCTTGGTAAGTTAGTGGAATTTCAACATCCTCGAAAGGAGTGTATTCCATTGAATGTTCCTCTACTTTGTAGAAGTGAAACACATATGATACTGGATTTGCTTCAGGGAAGAAAATCCATGAATAGAATGCCTCTGTATGCCTCTATGACAAAAATTACCCTACCACCACTTGGTGATAGGCCATTTGTTATAAGCTATAATAGTGATGGTTTTCCTTAAGTTTTCCGGGATGATTATAGCATCCGGGTCGTCTTGTTGAAAACCTGTAACTTCTAAGTCCGGTTGGGTTGCAGTTGCTGCAGCTCCACCGGTTGCGTTAGTGCCGTCGTTCTTCGACATTGTTTAATGAAAGTTTGCAGAGCAAGTTTCAAGGAAACAAAGATAAGGTGCACAATATTTTGGAACACTGTATCCTTCAACGTTGAACAAAACAAAAAATAATACATAGGATTTTCGTCCTACTCAGTTATCACGGATATTATCCCTTTACCCGCTCCAGACTTCCATTGGAGTATTTTAAGGGAAAAAGGGGTCTCTGTGAAAAGCACGACTGAGTTACTCTAGTATCTAGCGTTAGATTAGTGCCTTACCAAACGTTGGGCACCATGTAGTGTAGTTCCTATATTCCCAATAGGCTTGGCGCAGTGGAATAATATATCCTATAGATTTGACGTTGGACTTATGTCTACTAGGTCTCTATCGAATATATTAAACTTAATTGTGAGTGCCAGCTAGCTCAGAGGTCACTAGAAACTTTCTCGAATTCACAAGAAGGGATTAGTTTATGACAACCGCATAAACATGACAACTTTGTTTCCCCAAGAATAAACGTATCTTCAGAGTTGTGGAAACAATAGATAGATATTTTACTCATGCATGCTTTGTTTCATCAGAGGTGCAGAGAAAATAGAGAGAAGTGTGGTGTAGCATAGGTTTAGCTTCTTTGCCATGAATCTATCCAAGATTTCTCTTAGGGTCTAATCAGCTCCATACCTGATTAGACCCTAAGAATGAAGGAGGTCTGGAATCTCTGTCTCGTGACGCGATTTCCTAACACCCCGCAAGGGGAGCTTGGAAACACTGGAGCTGGATTTTCGGCGAGAGAAAGGACAGCTTCTCGGTCAGTGCGTCAGCTGGAGGGTCGGTTTCCTTCGGCACTTGCTGTAGCAAGCTGTGTCGGGCAAGTAGATAGTCGAACTGCTCCGAACCACTGTGTCCTTGCTAGAGCAAATTAAGGCATATTTATACCTTGAAGATGCCTAGTTTGACGTAAATTCAGACATAATAACGTCAGTAAAGAACCCCAAGGGAATGGTAGTTCTTTGTAAACTCCATGAGTTCTTGAACAAATCAATATTCAAGCAAGGGGATGTCCCTGACTGCTTAAGCCGATTCTCCAAGAAATCGTTGTGACTTTCTGGTATGGGTGGAAGTAGCCATGCCTGTATTTGGACTGCATGGGCTAAGTCTAAATATGGGTATGATTTCTATGCCTCTATAAGGGCAATGTGAATTGTACATATATAAGGGCATGAATCGGAAAAATTCACTCGGTGCCTAAAACGCCACACAACAGGACCCTACCCTCATCTGCGTGAGTGCCCGGTGCAAGGGAAGTAATGCTCGTTGTCTGGAAAATTCAACTACTACTCAAAGGTGTGCCCATCCACACCCCCATGTCGGGGGCAAAAATTAAATGCAGTCAATGTGGTGAGAGACATTTAAGGTCCACTTCTGATAATATTGTAGATGAGGTCTCTGGCTCACGGTGGCTCTTCAAGAGGGACTTAAAAGCTGGATACCATCAAATCATGCCTGCCTGGGTCCAGGCAAATCACCACTTTATCCAACCATATAGGCCTCAGACAATACAAGCATACATGTTTTGGCATATGCAGCGTAATGGAGATATTCCAAGATGTCATTAGGGGTGAATTAGCAGGGCTTCCAGGAGTGCTCAATGTAAGTGATGACATATTGGTTCATGCACACTCCATCGAGGAACATCTAACCCATCTGGGAGCAATAGTTTGCTCCCTGCAGGACAATGGGTTCACTCTAAACTGCGACAGATATGAGTTCCTGCAGACTGAAATCAGTTTCTTTGGGTACCGTTTTTCTGAACACTGCGTCGGATAGTAGGATCTGCTTACTATGGTTACCCCCACTTTTTGCTGGTGTTTCACTGTTTTTCAACTTTAGTATGGCTGGCGCCCTGCTAACCAGGACCCCAGCCTAGCTACTTCCTCTCTAAATTGATTGCATGTACATTAGGTACACTCCAGATTGGTTACTGGGTTACCCTTGTGAGTCCCTAGTATATGGTACCTTAGCTACTAAGGGCATAGGTACCCCAGAGGCCTACCAGGGGCTGAAGCATGTATTATGCCACCCCTGTGAAGCCTTCCAAAATGACACCACAGGTCTGCTACTGCAGGCTGGGTAAGGTGGTGCATGCACCCATTACTGAGATATAGGCTACCTATATCTACCTTAAATAACAGACACATATAAATCTATAAGTCACTCCTATGGCAGGCCTTAACAATCCTGAAGGCAGAGTGCTTGGTTTTGTGTGAGAGGGTGCCCAAGCATGAGCTGAGCCCCTCTGCAGCTTTCGGAATCACTTCTCTGTAGCTATTCTGTGATACAGCCATACCATATACTCTTAAATGCATTATAACCTCGCTGTAAATGCTAAAAGCTGCATCAAAACATGTTGTGTTTGGTGTCAAACACTTTGGAATCCTACCCCCACTGCCAGTCCTGGCGGCGGGAGTAGAATTCCACCCTTCTAGAGGGAGAAGACATGTGCACACTTACTTAAAAGGTAATAGTTTAAAAGAGCCCTGGCATCACAAAATGGATGCCACAGACACGGGTCTGACCTCCTGCTGCTGGATGAAACTCCGGCAGGGTAGGCTTGGACAATAGGTTTCCTGTCACTGGGAGGTGTAACCACCTCCCAGACAGGCTTTAGTTTATTGTGACTAGGTGGGTGCATTCATAGAATGCTTTTTCAGACAGTGCTAGGGGCACACTTGGTGTCTGTGTGCATACCCTAGTTCAAACCGGTTGCTGTGGCACTCAGCTCCTGCTCTGGCGCTAAACTGGACAAAGGAAAAGGGGTGAAACCACCCCCACCCAGGGTCCTCCCATAGGTGGGACCCTAGAGTAAGTCCAACCCGTAAACTTAGTATAAGTATAGGAACCGTGTCCTTAGGACTTCAGATTACCCTGGACGAAACTCTGCAACATATATCCTGGAACTTCGACATTCTATTTCGACTAGAAGACTGAAGAATCTCCCTTTGGGTCAAGGAGTGACTCCCCTGTTCAAACAGGCACCAATGAAGCATCTTGCTGATCTGTATTTCCAAGGCTCCCGCTGGAACCCAAAGGTTTTGCCACACAGGAAATGGACTTCCAGACATCTCTGAGGCTGACACGAGATCCCAGCAAAGCTGAGACCTTTGCTGGACTTTCCGAGCTTTCCCGAGGTTGTGCATTGGGCTACTCGTAGTCCAAGCCCTGAGCACCTTCTCCACCGAAGATTCTGGGCCTACACTCCACGAGTGTATCCGTAGGCCCACTTCTAGCATTTCTGCTCGAGGCCCCTTCGCGATCCCTGGTCCGTCAACTGGTGCGTCCCCACGAAGGTAATTCTTCTGTTTATTGGGCTTTCCTTGTTGCTCAAGACGTGCCCTGACTCCCCTCCAAAGGGTGAGTCACTCAGACCTTGCTGGTCTGCACCGAAGCCAATCTTTGCTTTCTTCATGGGTTGCTGTTGCCAAGGCTTATTGGGTCCAATCCGGTTACCGATGCAGCAGCACTCGACATCCTTCATGGGACAGCTTGAATCCAGCTCCTGGTTGTCGTCGACGCCTCCTGGTCCTCGGGGCTGAAGAGTCAAGCTTCACCTTCTTCACCTGAAATCAACCGACATTGGTTGGCATTGTCTCCTTGCCTTCCTGGTCACTGGCCAGTGACCCAGACTCTGTCCCCTCTGCTTTCAGATTCTTCAGATCTTCGATCCACCCTTGGATCGATCCGGACACTTTCCACTTGGTCGCCTGCAGCACTTCTTGGTAGCTCGCCATAGGAAACGACGACGAAACCCGACACAAAAAGACACCTATGCACCCGGCTTCCCTGGGTGAGGTAACATTAGTACTCCGATGCTCCCGTGAGTATTGACTCTCGAACTGTCCAGATCTCAAGGGGTTTGTTACAAGTTCACTTCTAAGTGTCCTTAATCTGTAATTTTCCAACCGCGACTTTCCTCATAGAAGTTAATGGAGATTTGCGGCTCTGTTTAGACACTGGACGCGTCCCCCGTTGGTCCCCTGTGTCACTACCTTGGGTGGTTACTGCTGGCCCCAGCGGTTCTAAAGGCTCTAGGCCTTGTATCTATGTCAGACGTGGTTTTAATACCACTTTCTTAGTATATGGTTTGTGACGCCCCTTGGGCTAATCATATATTGTGCTAATTTACTGTGTGTTGAATAAGTTTACTTGTGTACTTTTGCCACTAGAGACTAGGCGAATGTGTTTAGAATAAATACATATATTTTATATATACCTGGTGTGCTTCTCCTTTCATTTGGTCATTTCATGAGATTATAGACTGGTAAAACAAGCTGCTTTACATTCCTTCAAGACGTAACCTGAAGGCTGTTCTCCACAGCTACCACTGGCATAGCTTTCTATAAGGTTGTCTTCAACCTACCATCAATAAAGGGTCGTTTGGACTGGTGCAAGGAATAGAATAGTGGACATCATATGCCAGGCCAACTTCTCACAATGCATGACCAAGCCAAGATTGAGATGAGTTGCTCTACTGTGTACAGCCTACCCTACTAAATTAGAAGCTTTTGTTTGGTTAAGTTAATATATGAATACCAAAACTGAAAAGCGTGCATCAGGGATGAGAATATGTGTATTTTCATAACTAATAACTTTAAAAATATATTCAAAGCTGATATTTGAATGATAAATAATGCAGCATTGGGAGACTTATTACTAATATATATATTACCTTGATTTAATAACTTGGTGCCAAGGACATTGCAGCTGCGGCTGTTATGTATTACCCTTGCAGAGCATTCTAAATTCATAAACCCTTTTTAGGTCTCGCCTTGGCAGCGCATACGCTGCATGCGCTGTCTTAGCGAGACATAAAGTAATCTATATGTTGACTTAAACTTCATGTAATCTGTTTTTCCGCTTGCTATTGGCTTACTTGTGGTATTGCTGTTATTATCTCCCTTTCTGCTGGCAGTTGGTCATTTGCTAACTTCCATGTAGTCCCGATTCAGCGGCGCCTAACTATAGTTTTAGTCCGCTCTGCTTGCACTTCTTTTAATTGCCTGCAGTGTGTCATCTGTTTTTCAGCTCTAGCCTGCCTCTGTAACTATTAACATGCGCGCGCATTCTGGCCTCCGAACGCAGTCTTGGACTCACCCCTCCCCGCCCCCACTGCTTCCTTGTTTACAGAGCGCCCTGCTTAATAAGCACCCACTGTGCTCTTTTATGTAATGACGGACGCTCACAGTTCACTGAATCTCCAAGTTGTGTTTTCGCGTTGCTCGTTGCTTGTAGCAGTGCTCAATGCACGTGTGTCATCCACCCCACCATTGTTGGCGCCCTCGCACCACCACCTGCCCTCTGTGTGCTCCTCCCACCACCCCAGTGCCACCCGCTGTCGCGCCTTGTTTGGTTTCACTGTGCAGTATTTTCGTAGATCAGCACGGCGCCCACTTCATGGACGTCGTGCTTTCACTTTTAAATCTCTGCACCACAAGCTTCATATATATTAGCCCAGTAGTGCTGCTATGGAGGAGACGTACATGTTGGAAATCTAGGGAATCTGCGCTCAGCAACAGCACTCGATTACAAGATTGTATATTTTAATGGGATACAACAGCACTGCGCTTTCTTTCGGTACTGCACATTAGAAAGAATGGCCACGGGCAATTGAATGTCTCCTGTGCAGCGTAGGCAGTCCATTGCTTGAGAGGCCTCTCTGCAGACCCCCTCACTCCTCTTATTCCATTCTCTATCCACCAAAGTCCCATAACACTCTCTTGGAATGGAGTTGGCAACCTCAGGCGAAGAGTGTGCTGAGCCAAGAGTCGGGTGGAGGTGAGCTATGAATAAGGGGTGAATTTGGTGACACTTCATTGTGGTTTGTAATAAGGGTATACTGTGTGCGTGGGGATATCTATATGTCCTGCATGTTTGTGTACTTACGGTTTACATACGGGAGGCATCACATATGTGTGTGTGCACTGTAGCTTTGTCAGCAAACATTGTGTCTTTTGGAGGGGCACTTTGTCTGTGTGTGCCCTCCAGTCAGCGCTAGGGTGTCACCATTTTCTGTAAGCCTGCCTACCCTCGGAGTGGAAAAAAAAACTTAATTCTGCAAAAGTACTATCCGTCACTGCGTTCGATGTAACTTACAAGAAACACGTGTTTAAGTTATATATAGTTGTGTCGTTATATGTAGCGTAAACGTGCAAATGCTTGTTTTCACCGTAAACATGTTCCCTGCTTTCGTGATTGCGGTTTGCACGGCTCTGTTGACAGTCATAACTTTTATCTTGTGCTGAGTTTGTACAGTGCTGGGTATGTTGAGCGGGAGGGTTGCCTTAACAATGCTCCTTCAGTGGTCTGGGTGGTGTTCACTACCCTTCTCCCAGCTTTGGAGATAAGAGGAGGGAACGGCTCTGGCTTGTTTTTCATTGAACCTCGGACGCTGAGCATACAGAAAAGCTGTTGGATTTTTATTTTTAATTTTGCCCCTCTTGCTGCATTTACGCATTTTATAATAGCTGTAAATTGCGGGTGTTAATGTTCACCAATTTAATGATATTCATTTTACCGACCTCAGGAGGATGGAAAGCTGACTAGGCCTCTTCGACAGTCTGCGTACCTGCAAAGGCATCTGACTTAATCAAATGTCTCCATTAGGGCAAAGGGAGCAGCTAGGGTCACAACAAAACATGAGCCGTTAAGAGCTCAGTAGATTAGGGCATGTCAAAGTATTAATAATTTTGTACAGCATGCTCTCCCCTCTCCATTGCCTTAGCAGTAAACGATATTCAGTTATTTATAAAATGCGGAGTCTACACATCCCTATGATCTGGGCCTTATAAAGGGTTCAGCATGAGTTTTTTTTTGTTTCTGCTGTTTGTTTAATTGTAAACATGTTCCCTGCTTTTGTGATGGTGGTTTGCACGGCTCTGTCGACAGTCATGACTACGGCTGCCCGCGGCCCCTTTAGTGCCATTTGGCACTTCCCCACCCCCACTAATAATGTGGGACTCGAGGAGGAGTCCCCTTACCAGACACGTCACTTCCAGCACGCAGACGAGGTGGGGTGGTATTTATGCCTCTATGTTGAGTAACAGGTAACAATGCGATCCCTGCCAAAGCAAACCAGGGTTCTTATGGTCAGAGGCACAACATACATCCGTTCATTCCCGCCTCATGGAAGGTAGTCTGTTAGCAGATGTATAGAACAGGACGTCTTGCGCCAGGGTGCGGACATTGCACGGGCGACACAGCAGATAGTCTGCCGTCAGACGAGGGTGCTTGCGGGCTATAAATGTAAATGTAGTATACTTGTAAAGCGCACAGCTGCCCCAGCAACGGGGCGTCCCGGCGCTGTATAACTCTGGGGAACCCGTCCTGGCTTTCCCTGTGGGATGGTCCCTTGCTGGGAGTCCCCAAGGTGGAGCCAGGCATCCCCGGAATTGGTGGGGCCGTTGTGGAGATAAGGCAAGCTAATGCCCAGAGTTGCCGAGTGGAACCCCTGATTAGAGTAAGCACCGAAGCGAGAATTATCGAGTCCGCTGACCAAGGTCCACGACCCTGCCGCGTCGGGAATTGAACCCTGGTCCCAGGCTGACTTCTGCTCTCAGGCCTGCCGCCTCTAACCAGTGAGCCACACTACTCCACTATAAGGCAAGGCAATGTAGCAGAACCAATTCTAAAGACCCCTCTCCCCCACCGGACTGCCAGAGAATGTGAGTGCAGTACAATTTGCAATGTTACAGGGTAGATACAGGCCCATACAGGGGCAGAAGGGTACATTGCAGATAGCTCCATAAATTAGAGTGGGGCAAGACCTATAGACGATGTGCACAGGTAGACGCAATAGGGTGGTGTTAAGATCAAAACTCTTGCAGCAGCAAGTTAGCCAGGTGGCATGCGTCAGTTGGTTAGGCCAGAATGTGTGCAGTGGCTCCAAGAGCGGCTGGAAATGTGTTTGGAGCACCATCGTTGACAATTCCAGAGCACACACTGCACCTCGGCCCAGTAGGTAAGACCATATGCTCACATGCGGCTTATCTTGTGGGAGGCAATATTCCCTGGAATAACCAAGTACTAGGTCATTAGCTGGGTTGAGCATCAAGGGTCACAGCTGGTTAGAAGGTATGTGTGTATCTGTGATCGAGCGTTAGTTAAGCAAGCCTGGTAGGTGGCGTAAGTTGTCACTCTAAATGTTTGCTGTGACTGCAATAGCATGCGCTATGCGAACAGTCTTGTTCGCCAGAGTTTATTAATCGCAAAGGGCTGTGCACATTTCTTGTCAACTTCAACAAAGTAGGTGCACTCTGCTCCCAGGTCCAGTTACGGGTCGCTTCAGTGATGCACAAAATGCCCCGTCCGCATAGCCAGAGTATATAGGCTGGTTGTGGAAGCGGTCTTCTAAGCAGTGTGCTGCTGTTCCATAAATTAGGGAAACAGGTGTTAGGAAGCACAAAATGCTAGAAGAACTTCAACTACAGGTTGCAGGAGGTGGGAGCCACATCAGCTTGAAGGAATATAGTGATGTTTAAAAGTAGAGCTCCTTCCTAGGAGGCCATCACATCCTTGCAGGTCATACGAGGCACTGGTACATTCCCAGAGAAGGATAAACCGCTCCATGCACAAGTTCGCAGAGCAAGGGGATTTGGCTTCATCAGGCATGAGCTATGCCGGGCGAACACCAAAGGGTATTTTGACAAAATTGGGGTGCACTTGGCACAGGTGGGCTTGGATCTGTTCGTACTGGACATGAAGGAGGACCGGGAAATTGCAGGTTGAACTGAGAAAGGAACTGTTTTGGTGGGGGGCTCTTTAGGCGACGGTGACCACCTCCAGAGCTGTGGCGGAGTTACAGGGCGATCTGGAAGCATATGGGTATAAAAGGGTATCTCTGCAAGAGAAGAATAGGGGTGCCAGAGCCAAATCCCAGGATCCTCAGGGGAGAGTCCTGGAGTAATTACGTCAGCACCCCGTTAGTCTTTCGGGCGGTTGTGGGCCTGAACAACCAGGGGCTTGCCTTGCTAACGCTATGCCCTGAAAGGGGCGTGAGTAATAAGGGACCAATGTGTCACTTGATCCAGTAAGGGGATCACCACCATAAAGGTAGCGCTGATTGGTTTCTCCACAGCGCTTGGCTCATCAGGCGGGCAGGGCAGCATAGGTTGCTACAGCTGCCTCCCCTTGGATCGCCCATAAGATAACCCACTATATTGCATACTTTTGTATGGAATAAACCTGCAGTAATATTTTTCCCAAACAAAAGTTGTGTTGTGTATTTATTTATGCATGCATACTCTGTTGCGGTGTGGGTGGGGTGTGTTGCCGTAATGGGACTATTTAAAGATACGAGTATTTTTAACTTCAAAATTAAAAGACCTGATCGTTTGCATCGTCGCACCTCCAAATAAGAGCTAAAAATATAAAACATTTATGCAGTTTTGTAAAAGTCTCGTTTTTCAGACTGAATACAACTTGCCTGGATGGAAAGTTTGGCGATCGGGTGAGTTGTAATGGAACACTGAACTTGGTATGTCGCAACAATGGCAAAATAAGCAGAACAAGCATTTGCAATGCAATAGGTCTCGCATTTGCGACAGTTTAAGCTATTGGTATTGTAAATGACAATGCCTTTTATTTATGTTTTAAAAAGCAACACGTAAATAAAAGGCATTGCCATTTACAATGCCAATAGCTCAAACTCTCACAACTGCGAGACCTATTGCATTGCCAATGCTTGTTTACATTGCTGCTGGCAATCCTGCACTGAAGGCATCATGGCTGATAATCTTGCCTAGGGTCACTACTAATGCAATTTTGCCTTACGTGTACTATAAAAATTACAATGGTAATGGTAAGTAGCTTTTAACGAAAGGGTTGGAGACTCCCGATGTATTGCATACATAATTGTATGAATGTTCGGGTTAAGTGTTACCCCATTGGACCTAATACCACCCCAGTGGGGTTATTACGAAGGTGAAATTTGGATATCCCACAAACCCTTAAGAGCCTAAAAGAAAGGTGTACTTATTTTAAAACTGTAAATACTTTAAATCGCAAGAAGAAGAAAAATATCAACGTCTCATCAAAATACAACTTGGCAAGGCCATAATTTCAGATGGGGCATTAAAAATATAGCCATGCTTTACTAGAATGTACTATTTTTCAGTGCATGCTAAGAATAGATTAAATTGTTCACCAACAGCAGGAAAACTTGCATCGTACAAACATGGGTCCATAATGAAGACATATAAAAAAACATATTATTTATTGATTGTAGCCTGATTTTGCTCTTAAACGCTCGGAAAATTCAGGAGTCCCTTTCCGCGCATGCGCAGGGGACATCTATTCCTGTAGCGGTCATGCGTAATAGGAAATATCTGGAGTTCTCTTTTGTTCTTGTGGGGCCTGGTCGCAGGAAGGGAGCTGTGATATAGGGACTGAGGCATACTCCTCCTCACCGACTTCATAGTTACACCCCAGACACTGCTATTACACTTGGTCAAGATAAATATAGCGAGGCGACTAGACGAGAGATGTTCCAGCAAACCCTAGTGAAGGTAAGTTGCGCCTTGTACATAGTAATATCACGCGGCTCGTGCTCGGGTCCCAAAAATTGGTGTTGTTAGTAGTTGTTGAAAGGAAACAGGTGGAAGAAGAATTTGTTTCAGTTTTACAAATTCTTCCTCTGTAATTTAATACAGCAAGCGTTACAGCAAACTTTTCTTTAGCCCACTGGCATTCGGTGGCATAGCACAGAACAGCTCCAAAGCTTGGCAGATACAAAACGGGAACCGGCTACGGAGTTTGAGAAATAGAACCAGGAGTATTTAATTTCAAGAGGGCAGCTGATAATCCTTACCAATAAACTCAAAATAAAACACCCGCTCCCTCCAAAACCACAAAGTAAACCACCCCTCCCCCCAAAAGTCAAAAATAAAATACCCCTCCCTCCAAACGTCCAAATAAAAACAACACTAACCACAAAATAAAACACACCCCTACACTTACATGCATTACACATATCAAATTAAATAAAATAAACCAGCACTTGCCCACGAGCTGCACATCCTCCTTGATGTTCTCCTTCTCCGATGCATGAAGAGCTCACCTACTCAATCCAGACGCTTCTCTCATGCTGCTAACTAGCATGAGAGAAGCGCCTAGATTGGATGGAGCGGGCTGGCATGAAGAGCTCCCCTACTCCAGTCCAGAAGCTGCTCTCATGCTGCTAACCAGCATGAGAGAAGCGCCTGGATTGGATGGAGCGGGCTGGCCGGACACTCCCTCAGGCCTTGATGGCATGTGCCTTGGTCTCCACATAGCTGTCTTTAGACAGCTGGGTGGAGAGCTTTACAGTGTGCATGTCACTTTGGCTGGTGCAAAAGAGCCGGCAAAAGTTAAATGCGTCGTTTGGAGCGTCCAGTCAGCCCTGCTGCAGTCCTCCATTCCCAGCATGTCTCTGAGCTGACACTTACGCAGTGCCTACTGCGCCTGTAAAAATAAAATGGCAATTAAATCTTTTTATTGCCATTTTATTTATTCCTGCTTGGCTTGCAGCTGAGGTGGGGGGTGATGCTCCCCAGCCCTCAAGAAGAACCCGCCTCTAGTTAACTATCATTGAAGTGGAGGGAGGTTTAAAGAGGAGAGAACTGTCAAAGCCATCTTTTGCTTTACAAACCGAGCATCTTCTACCTAAATAACATGTTTAATTTAAATGTTAGATATTAGTTTATTTATAGTTTCCAAACTATATATATAATTATAACAAGCATTGGCAAAACCAGTAGCAATGGCTTGCATTTTCATTTGTAAGCCGGACCTGTCGGCCTGGTCGGTGCTTGTTAGAAATACATTTGAATTGACAAATTAACAAAAGGTGCGTGTGCTGTAACAGTAGTGCATTTTGATTGGCAATTTATAGCACAATAAGCAACAAAGTTGTTATTGGTATTGTGAGGCTACGGTATCAATAAGTTTGGCTTCAACGGTGTGGTGCTTCTGTATGCAAATGAAGGCATTCTCAAATGCGCACAATCACTGAGATTATATCATTCCTTTTGATTGATTTATTAAAGGTAACGTAGATTATCACTCAGTTGTTTAGGATTACACCAAGAGTCAGCATAAATTTGTGAATGCCTCACTTCAAGCCAAGTTCCAGCGTTTATGTCTGCTCTCCACACCTCTCATTCTCTAGTAAATGTTTCATTATGAATTTCCATCATTCTGAGGTTATTTATTTGAATATGTCTTAGTGGTGGTTGTGTAGAAAAATGGTTTCTTACATAATGCATAACTATGCTTATATAAGTAGTATCAATTGCAAATGTTCTCCATTTTCCTAAATGCATGACGCAAAACATACAGATCTACTGCAAAACTAAAACTCATTTAGGTAGCCAAAGTTGCCCTGGTCCACTCACAAGAATACCAGGCAGTGCTGGTGTGTGCATTGTATTGCACCAAATGCCACCCCCACCAAAATACTTCAAGAAAATATGCTGAATCAAAAATAGAATTACCAATTAGAGTTTGTGAATCCAGATGCTCAGTTTGCGATTATCTGTATGTGCCTATTTGTAATATCCACATCTTGTCATTATTTTTACAAAGTGAAGATATCAGCACAGCTGTATTTATTGATTGACTTTTGAATAGCTCTTGACATTACCTGCTTAAATTAGCACTGGTAGGTACACAGTGCTGAATGGTATATCCTGGTACGACAAGATGAGTGATATCCTATGCTACTGCATAGAAAAAGGTGGTGAATCAGTGGTGCTCAGTTGATTATTGGTACTACCAGAGATCACGTATGGGATGGAACCAGTGTTCCCTCTAGTTTCTTGCCTCTGTGTTCAGCAATAAAGGTGCTTCGTGCACGCAACTTAATATGCAAGCACTTGCGGTGTGCAGGCTACTAAAATCACTGGCATAGTAAGTGTACCGTAGGGCCTAATGCAAACAAGAATAAAATGACTACCGCGCCGCCCACAGCTCTGGATGTGGGCCCCTTGCTCACTGTGCCACTGGAACCAAAATGTACCTGAATAAAGAGCTCCATTCAGGGCGAAAATGGTCATGGATTGCTCATGTTCTGGTTCATGGAGGGCCTGGAGTGGGAGTTCAGAGTGGGCTGTTCCTCTTGGAAAATGTTTAAGATTGAATTGCATATGGCTGGTTCCAAACTGATGTGCCATGGTGGGCAAAAGAAGAATAGGTTAGAATGCTGCCCGGAGTGACTGCCAGTAGTTAAACTTAATGCAGGCATTTTCCTATCACCTTCTGTGTTTCTGATGTTATAGAATCTGCAGCCAGTGCAGAGAAAACTTGGCCTCTCTAATGTCTGGGCCGTGGAGCCTTTGCACTGGATGCAGTAAAAATAGCTACGCCCCTGACTAAAATCACATGCTAACATTACAGGTGGCACTCACTGTCTCCTCTGCCCCGTTTGTCTAACCTCCTCTAGAATCCTCAAAAGGTAATGGGGCAAGCAGCCTTGGCCAGACCAGGTGCCACCACCATTGCTACCAATTACGTGGCCCGCATCCACACCTCACCACTTGTGATGGTTGTAGGACAGGAACTCTGGTGTGTTTATTTGTTCCTCTTGTATATATATATATATGGTGCTTAATACTCTTGCCTTGTGATTCTGGGCACCCCTTTGGACTGCATGTTTGATAAGGTTGTTGGATGGAGTGTATCCTATGTGGGGGATGTTGGGTGAGGGGCATGAAGTTCAAATAAATGATTCAAACATGCTTCTGTGAACATCGCTGCAGATAAATATGAGGTGCCTAAGAAAGAGTAAAAATGTACCTACCATTTTGATAAAACACTAATGTGTAAAGTAAATTGGCACAGCAAAATTTGTAATCACACCTGAAATTTTAGATGTTTGCAAACTTTATGGTTTAGCATCCTTAAAGAACCATAACTAAATGATAGCTGTTGGAGCAAGTTTAGACCTTATTTACAGTCTGGAACATGTCCACAGAAATCTGGTATGCTCAATGAGAGGTTCAAACCATTTTTCTCTCATGCTTCAGGGGCCCCTTCCTTCTCATTGGCATCTTCATTGCCTTCTGATTTTATACACATTATAGCAACATTTGCTCTGCATTGGTCATATGCTTACATTACTGGCAGTAAGAACACAAATCAACCTCATGATATTGACAAGTACCCGTTTAGAGATTCTGATCCAGATTTCTTAACACTTTGTGGTGAGTTTGCGTCACAAAAGGGACCCAAACCCAGCACACAGTGTTGTGGTGGGATTTACTTTCCAACACAAATCATGATTTGTGTAGGAAAGTTGCCCACGGTAACGCAAAGTAGGACCATGCCCTAAATTGTGCTACTTAGCATCAAGGGGTGGCATACCATATGTGGCAGATGGGCAATCCCATGCAACCATCCATGGGTTTTGAGGCAAATCCCTATCTAATATTATTTGTAGACTGGGATTTGAGCCCAAAAATGATTTCTCCTGAAGGCAACAGTGGAGCAACTTTTAAAAGTCTCCATATTTGTCAAACATTGCAAGTGTGATAAATTATACAGCACACATACCGTGTGGGAAAAGGTTTAAAGGATATTTTTGCACTGGAAGGATTCCATTCCAGTACAAAAACTATACTTGACAGAACGCTTACATCCTTATACTAAGGTAAAGATCACAGGAATTATAACATTTGCAGCTGTGGCCTTTTCTGCATGAGTATTGTATGGGGTTGCCCCATGTGCCACATAATCCATCGTCTGCTGTATAATTTGCAGATTTTAACCCCAAAACATGGTTTCTAGCTTGAATGGATAAAAAGTTACTGAAACTGGGACTACCTGTATTGCAGTCATGGAAGACCCTTCGCAAAGGTTGAAAGGTCACCTTTCTGTTGCTTATTGTTGTATTCGGGTGGTAAATTAGTGCTACTGAGGTGAAACATTTGTTCAGTTAGTGTGAAATGTCAAAATAATAAAGTAATACAATAACAAAATGTGCAGCATTACCCCTCATAACTTGGCTTTTCTTGAGGCATAATTCAACCCTGATGCATACTTTGGTCCTCTCCTACAGCATAATTCCATTGTCCCTGACTATGGTGGGAGGCAGAGGTGGGTGAAC
This sequence comes from Lissotriton helveticus, assembly GCF_964261635.1. Taxonomy (NCBI): domain Eukaryota; kingdom Metazoa; phylum Chordata; class Amphibia; order Caudata; family Salamandridae; genus Lissotriton; species Lissotriton helveticus. The sequence continues at coordinate 1,254,708,794 of NC_136065.1, read as the reverse complement.
CAATAAATTAACTGGGTCAGCTGAGCCATGGGTAATCTCTGGCTTTTAAGAGCCCGTACACCAGAATGAAAATATGCGGCAGCATGTCAATCATGCAGCACAGATTATGTTAGAATATGGTAAAATGTCTTCAAGATTCGAAAAAGTAAAATGTGGAAGCACCTCACCTTGGTACATCATATTATGTGTGAAGTATTTATTAAAAGTAGGAGTTTTTAAACATGAACTGAAAAACGTTTCCCCCTAATGACAATACTATTAGTGAGCTAAAAGGCACGTCAGGGATCATGTGTACCCTATATGTGTCCTAGGTTATAATTATGAGGGAGCAAGTTCATAGGCCATTAAATCAAGCAGAAGGGTTGTTTTGTACAGTGCAAAGGAGAATTGGTTAAAAGTATTTGCCTATTCTTTAGGTTGAAAGTTTCATTTTTTCCCAGGTTTTTTAGCAACGTCCACCGTAAAGTATTGGAGTGCTTTACTTGAGCATAAAGACTGGAATCTGTTTCCCCTGTTCCGGTCAGCAGCTCTGGCCATTATCCCACATCAACAACTTCGCATTTCAGTGTGAAACACAATCACACATGTTTTTTTTCACAATGCCTGCTATGGGCCTTTTGAAACACTGCTCTTAAAAGAAGAAGACCTTTTTTCATTTAATTAATTTACTGGGCCTCTTGATGAGCCGCCTGACACAGAAAGGAAAGGTTTCAAGCTTTCCTTTTGTTATGTATTTTGGTCCTCGCGGGGAGCGCTCGCTCCCAGAGAGTTTCTGGACACTAGAATAAGCAAGGCTGCACGTGTCAGCTTAGAGGGAACATAAGATGGAACGTGTTGTGACTAGCCTTGGTTACTATACATCCTCCCTAGAGTTCCAAGTCCCTGCTGCTCAGCCAGTGAGTGAGGTCCTTGGATGGTTGCAATGTTAAGAGTGTTTGTGCTTGGATGAGTGGACAGTTGGATTGTGAAGGGCTGAGCAGGAGGACGCTGCTCCTGGTGGGGCTTTACCTGATTTACTTGTAACCTGATCTGAACCTAATAAACCCACATCTTTTGTAACCTACAAGACTACATATTTGATTGTAACAGAACGTGTAGTTAAGTAGAAGAGATGTTGAGATTTTATTATGTTAGTTATGTTATATTTGCTAGATCATCGGCTGTTAATAGATATTGACCTGCATGTAAGGCTGGCCTGCTGGGTGTATGAAATAAAGAAACAACACATTTTTAGAGGAAATAACCAAATACACTTTGATTCCTATATGCCCTTGCTTTAATACTGAAGTTAACAAAAAAACACACTAAATCATGAAAATGCATTTTGGAAAAGTAATGTAATCTGAGTACTCTTCATTGAGACAACATAGGTCATATTTTTTATAAAGTGGATTCAAAATAGGAGTGGGTGAAGTTTTAATTTTCACCGTTGATATATGGTAAATTTGACAAACTTTGCACTTCAAATAGCTTGCGTCGTTTGATAAGTTCCTGTGGTCTACGCAGCTTAATTTTGTGGTTGAAGTCTCCTCCTAAAATATATTTTTAGAGCATTCTCCCATGATAAGTGAGGACTTTCCTCACACAATTCGTATTTATTTTAAAAACTGTTTGATGTGCCCATTGATTGACTTCATCATGTTGCAGAGTAAACACCCTCACAACTTCCCACTTCCTTAATTTAAACAAAAATAACATCTTGATCAGACTGCGAGTTAGGAATCTTGTAGGTCTAAGCAAAGTGAACATGTGCTGTCCCCCACATCCTCCTTTTGGATTATATTTGATCTTATGGTACATTAACTAGTGATTGTCTGTCAGAATATCATCTTCAGAAATATCAACTAACAGGTCTATCTTGTCTCAGATATTGTTCACCAAATTTGGCTCCCTTGGGTGTAGATTTTGTATTAATAATTTGATTACGGAGAAATGTTTGTAAACTATACTTATCACACAATCTAGGGTCAAAAAGGATATCTGTAAATCAAGTGATTTACTGCTACCCTGCACATATCCACTAATATCTAACTCACACTGTGTGTAGGACAACTATAAACCCCATATAAAGGTGGGCATATCTTTTATATGGACGAAAACCCTCACTCATCCAAAGGTGACATGCTTCACCATCGGGACCGCAAGGTACCCAATGTGGGCTACAACTTCCCAGCCGGGAAGGAGCGGGAGTGTTTTTGATAAGCACGTTAGTTATTTTAACCTCAGTGAGTGTCAGTGAGGGGCAGAGTGCAAAAAAATTATATAATGAAAAAACGTGCAGGGATCTAAAATTCCCTTAATAGGAATAACCAACTTTAATGACCATTTCCTATTGGGGAAATTAAAATAGCAAGGTGAAACAGGGTTATGGATGTTACCCTGTGGGTTAACAATAACATATAATCAGTAAACCATATATATTGATTATATGTTATTGTTGTGTTTTATTTTAGGATTTCTGACCTACCGAATTGAAGTACAATTGAAATGTATGGTTGGTCCAGAATATTCTCCTAAATTGTGATATTTTGCATTTATACACATATGTTTGAGCAGAGTGACTAGAACCTGGTCCTGATGAATGCCTCTGAACATTAGATTGTCAACAAAGGCAGAAACATGTTGACCCACAGGGTAACATTCATAACCCTATTTCACGTTTGGAGTAAGTATAGTTCTATATATACGTAATCTTGTAATTTTAGATTCAATAGGATAGAGCTAACAGAATTCTAAGAAGAGGTCTCTTTATTTATTATTATCTTTGCAGCTGTCCTAAATTTCTTCAAATATCTTAAACAGTCCTAATCAAGCTGAGGGATGCTCTGCACGTGACTGTAAGTTAGATTACATAGACATGTATATAATGACTAATCCAATCCATAAAAAGATGAAGGATTGTTATTGACATTTAATTTAAGATATAGAAGGAGGATTTGTACACATATGGTTATATGCAGTACTGGGCCGTTATGATCACTATTATTATTGTTTTAATTTTACAGTCTATTGATCTCTTGCATCTTTTCTGCTAACAAATTTTTCCTATACTTTTTCTTTACTTCTGTATAGTTTATAGGCTTTGTGACACTGATAACTAAGATGGTATTATCTATGGTTTAAAGACTTTTCTTGTATATATTATATATGGATTGAATATGTAAAGGTTGTTCTTTGCTCTTTTCTGTATTTGATGCACTATACATAATTGTTTATGAATTGTCACCATATTACCTTTTTTCTTTAGTATGTAGATATTCTATGAAATGTATTCTATAGTTGCTATAATCATGCTTTCTTTCTGACATTGGAATTAGCCGTTACTATTTATATTTATGTGAAATTACTGAAAATTAAATTGTTGACCAAAATTCCAGGTGTATATATATATGTATATAGGGCCCGATTCACAGAACTAACTGAAGACAAAATCCTAAACTTACTACCATTTCGGTATTCACAGAAGGCACTTACTCATTTTGGTATTTACAAAAGGCACTTACTCATTTTGGTATTCACAGAAGACACTTACTCATTTCGGTATTCACAGAAGATAGGACTCCTAACTTTAGGACTCCTAAATGCCTTCTGTGAATACCAAAAGTCTTAAAATTAGGATTTTTCTCAGTTTAGCAGTAGTAAAGTTAGGACTCCTGATTTTAGGACTCCTAAATGCCTTCTGTGACTACCGAAAGTCTTAAAATTAGGATTTTTCTCCATTTAGTAGTAGTAAAGTTAGGACTCCTAACTTTAGGACTCCTAAACTGAGAGAAATCCTAACTTTATGACTTTAGGATTGCATTAGACGGGCCCCTGATGAAGGCACTTATGCCTAAAAGCGCATAGTCTCCATCTACTGCATTGCTCTCATCGACTACATTTCAACTGCATTTTCAACTCTATTAGATTTAATTGATTCATCAGTTTATGAATTTGTTGACTGTATAAAGTGTTTTTCCCTCCCTGTTAATGTATTTTTTTGATATATGTGTTTCAATTTTGTAAATATTTATTGGTATTGCAAATTTTTTCTTATATATTCTCTTATCTTTTACAAAAAAGAGAAAATAATGAAATGATCTGAACAGACGAAACAAAAAAAGATATATTTCCAAAGAAAAATTAATGATGAAAACAAATAAAAATTGTATATATATCTTTCTTATCAAAGTTGCTTCTTTGAGTTATATGTGCAATATAGTTTGTGGTCACTGCCATTTAGATACCTGGAATTAGTTGCCATATTTTCATTGTAGCTTGCTATAATTTCTTTACCTATTATGAGTGATAACTTAACCATGGTATATAATGATTGATTGTGGGAGTGTGGTTCGGCCTTCCGGGCTCGAGATAATGGGGGAGGAGGGCTCAGGAATATCATTCGATACAACCTAGCAACACACAGCATGACATAATAGAGATCAGGCATGTCTGAAAAAAACTGCCCAACTCCCACACTCAGGGTAGCAAAGTAGGGTCTGGCCGCCAAAACCGTATTCCTGCTAAGTTTATGCCTCCTTAATTACCTATACTTTGTGTTTGAAGTTCTCTGCCCTGACTGCCGAGTCCCTGTGCAGTTAAGTATACACTTCGGTGTGGGGGGGGACACAGGGGAGTGGCTTTTAAAAGCATCAGGCTTACTCCAAAAAGGATAGGATTAGGGAGGAGTAATGGGGTTTAGGAAGAGTAGGCGAGAGGTTTAGGGATGGACGTCACCTACCCACTTAAGAGTAAACCAATTGCTATATTTCAGTGGTGGAGACATGTACACTCAGAGTTTATGAGTCCCAAAAAGTAGTAAACTTATTTCAAAGTGTAAATTACTCAAAACTGTAAGATACCTTTGTGAACAGGCCCAGGTTTAAGATTATCTCGGACACTTTTTCATTGCCTACATTTACATATTTTTATCTGTTGTATTCTTCATTTCCCATTGCCCAAGAGTTCTTATGTGACAGAATCTGATTCTTATGAAGAGATTCTTGTAGACTGGTTTAATATCCATCACAGATAATACGTTTTCCATGTAGCAATGCAATGCGCAATGTTGTGCGTAAATACACTTTTCCTTCCTTTAGCAAAAATAAGTCTGCCACCTTTGAGCAGTTTGATTGTGTGTCTCTTTGCAGCTCGATTAGAAAATCTGATGTATTGTGCTATAATTAAAAAATGAGTCCCTCCATTTTAAAATACCAAGCCACACCATTAATAAAGTTGATGCACAGCTATGTGCTTGTGCAGTAGGTCTGTCTTTGGCAAGCTGCTGTCATAGTTATTTTTTAGGTCTCGCTGAATCAATGCGTAAGCATCGTTCGGCGAGATTATAGTAGGCTTCCGAAAAGTCTCCCCAAACTGCGGATTCGGTACAGTTCATGTGAGCCAGGCGCGTGCACATCAAACACCATCGGCATCATACTTCAAAGGAATGTGCTCCCCGCCCCCCGCTTCAGACTTCAAAGGAATTTGCTCCCCCGCCCCCGCTTCAGACTTCAAAGGAATGCGCTCCCCTGCCACAGCAATGCAGCGAGCTTGTTGCTTTATTGCTCTCACTTGAGGCCTTGTTGTGGCAAGTTTAAAACATCATTAAGAAAATACAATACATATACTCCATTTGTGTCCCGTCCATGTTAAACACACAATTTTATTTTTCTAATTAAACGTTCTCCGCAGCCGTATGCAAATCTGTATTGGTCCTCCTTTAGTATGAACAGCATAACATGAATTGTCAGGCCATGCCCACCCTGAGCTAGAAAACACCCATGGAAGGCTGATTTCACCCTCACTGGGCCACCTTAGTGAGGTAATGTAACATCTTAGTCACTCCTTCCTCTCTTCATGCTCTCTCATTTGTTCTCACATCCTTTCTCTCTCTCCCTCCCCTCCCCTTCCTCCCTCTCACCTTCACTTAATTGCTTCCTCACCTGATAGATGCTTAACTGCTGATCATGCATTTCCACTCTAGAATTTCCAATTACTGAGGTTTGAGGTCATTTGGGCAAGCATAATATGCCTCAAATCAACATCAAATACCTGCCTCTGTGCAAGTACCAACCCTCTCATCACTTAACTACTTATTAATCGGGGATGGATGGAAACATTGTGCTTAACACATTATATTTGCACTGCACAATTGATTATGATTATATTGAGAAAGTTAGTCCTCTGGCCCGAGCCTTTTGGTATTCTCAAAAGTTGACCACTTAAAAAGTATAAGGCTTGAGCTCACGGGTATTCAATGAATTATAGCCTGTCACCATAAACCTTATTGGGAGGCACACTGCCCGGATGTTAGAACTTTCCTTCGGAGATTAATATAAAAAAAGTGAATACTGTTAACTTTCATCACGTTGGTTTATTGGTACAGACCTTTTCCAAAGAATGAGATCCCCCTACATGAAACATTTCGCAGAGTACAATATAAAGGGAGTTTCCACATGTCCTCCTCAAAACCCGATATCTGGCACAGAAGTGAATCCCTTCCCTTAAAGTACATTTAAAATGATAAAAGCAAGAAAAGTGCAAGGAGTTGAACCGAAAATACATGGAAAGATTCAACCTAACGTTGCTATGGTTACCGTATGCAGGATTGTGCCATCGGGTTTCAATGCCCTTTGTTTTTACTTATTCCTACTGTATAATTTGCCTTTCATGGCGAGGTATTCCGAAGTCATGGTAATTATAAAAATTTAAAGGATTCCTAACAGTCCTGCTGCTTTATACAGTAAATATTTATTGTCGCTATCCTGCTCAGTGGTACCAGTTTTAGCGAGCCTGGCAGGATGGAAGTCTTCACTACGCCCTCCAGGATTGAGACCTGTGACCCCTCGTGCACACACATAACTGTCACAGATGCCGTAGTCTGCTGCCATTCTGCACGTGTTTTATCTAGCGCCGGAAACTGCCAAAGGCTTCCAGGCTGCACAGCTATAAACTTGAAACACTGATAAAACGAGTTACTTTTCCAGGAACCTTGGCTCTGTTTTCCTTTTCCAAACATTGCAGCCACTAAATCTTCATTAGAATATTAAGCAAGCTCGGAGATGGGTAGGTGCACGTTGAAGCCGTTTATGCCGTCACTCATCTGCAGTCTTTTCCATTTAGGATTGTGCCTTGGTCTGTTATGTTATGCTAAGTGGGTAGCACATTGTCACAATTTGTACGGTCCCAAAGCACTTTAGAACCTAGGCGTCTTTTACGTTTCCGGGGTTCTTGACGAGCAACGTTAGTAGTCTGTTGATTGATGTTTGGTTGGCAGTCGTATTTAGCAATGCTGTAAGATTGTGTTCGATTAACATATTCTTTAGGTAAGCAATATACTCGGTGTCTAACTTTAACAAACTGGTTCCTTCTTTACTGGACCATTGAAACATATACCTAGTTAATTTGAAATTGCACTAAAGGTTTAGAAATTTGCATAAAGTGATGCATTCTATACTGTATGTTAGTTCTATTGATGGGGAAGATATGGGACTTTTAAAAAATCTTAATTTTTTGAGGGTGCAAAAGTGTTTATTTTCTCTCCCTCAAAAATTACGCAAAATATGGTTTGCCAGTATCTTGAATGAAAACTGCTTATGAGGGCGTACCTTAAATACAAAAGACACAGAATCTATAGGCATGCGACTGATTTAAGCAAAAAATGTCTTTGGCATGGTTTACCGGTGGTGGTCACGTTTCTGAGGGAACCAATCTGCTGCAGGGTGAAAATCATGCAACATTGCATAATGCGAATCGTTTACATTTTGTTTATTTAACCACAGCTGTAAACAATTGTGCACAGGCCACATCTTTGCCTACTTTATAGTGAGTTGATGGCATAATAAGACTTTGGTTTAGTGCTTTAAATATATTTCATAATGGAGTATTCTGTTCCATTTGTTTTGAATATAAGATAATGGTCCATTATTTAATAAGAAATCAGATTTTTTTTAATCTACTTCAGTTTACAGTAACATGCTAATAAAGGCACAAACACGAGGAGATCTCAGTCATGCTTCAAGCCTGCAGATATTGAAACATCTGCCAGGTCTTCCAGCCTTGGTGTAACTCACACCCAAGACTCATCTCTTTCAGAAGATCACTTAGAACACGCACATTTACACTGTATAAGGCTTCAGAAAAGTCTCCCCAAACTGCGGATTCAGTACAGTTCATGTGAGCCAGGCGCGTGCACATCAAACACCATCGGCCTCGGCATCAGACTTCAAAGGAATGCGCTCCCCCGCCCCCCGCTTCAGACTTAAAAGGAATGCGCTCCCCTGCCCCCCGCTTCAGACTTCAAAGGAATGCGCTCCCCTGCCCCCGGCCACAGCAATGCCGAGAGCTTGTTGCTTTATTGCTCTCATACTACGATCACACTTTTTACTCCCTATACTGTTTATACCGCTCTGCCAATGGACGGTTCACTAGACAGTGCTAGCTCAAGCACTCTTACTCGCGGACTCTTCATCATAGACAGTAACTGGTCTGTGGATCAGACAAAATCCCAACGGGGTTACCTTTCATGTCCTCACAGACAAAAGACCAGGCTGTCTCCGCAGTAATACAAGTGACAAGCACTTACGGCCCCTCAAAGCCAACTGTATTAGGGAGCCCAGACCTTTTTTAAAAAAAAAAAACATGTTATCGTGTTGCAAGTGCCTCCCTGCGTATAGAGCGCAGATGACGCAATGAAAATGTACAGATATACGATGGGCTCTTATATTGGGGAAATGGCTTAGATCCACAAAACTAATCTTCATCTGCATAGAGCATCGTTACCCCTTCCCCCCTACCACCACCCAATCCGAGTCGGCTATTAAGTATTAACCAGGTCACTGTTCATCCGGAAAAGACGGACACTGATCTATGTACCACGCTAATCAATGTAAAGATGGGAAGTCAGATTTGACATGTTTAACAGTGCACAGATCCAGGTGATCAAATACACTAGATTGCTCGGTCACTGAAATGTTTATTTCACACCACTCATTACCTAATACATCCCTTGCTCATGTCTTCTCAATCTTCCTATCGTTTCCTCCTCCTTCCTTTCACTGCTTCCCCCCCCTCTCATTTCCTGTCGGTCTCCCTCCCTCTCCGCCTCCTGTAACAAACAGTCCTATTTTGGTCCAGGAAGTGAGCTATGCCTGCAGTGTGTGCGCACCTTGGCTTCCCGCACACTGCCGGATCATCTTTAATTGCTCTCTCCAGAGCTGAGGCTGTATCTCCAGCTGCGTCTCTTCCAATTTGGAAACCGCGCTTCCTGCAGGTGTCACTTGCTTGTATGTGATCCCTCGGGTCTTGCAGTGCGTGTACCTGACCGCTGGGTGGGGGCAGGGGGGAGGCAGCCAGCGTCCATCCCTTTCAATGCTTAATCGAACCTGCTTCTAGGTCAAATTCGTGGCATTGATTGCAGAGGCATCTGTCGGATTTGGTTAACCTCTGCTTTCCATCTGTGTGCGTTCTGCAGGGGCCCCTGGGCTACTGGCACCTTACAGAGAGGTGGGCGGCACCCGTGCATTTTGCTGCGGACTGTCGCTCGCTGGCAGCTTTTTCAGGTGGCTAGCTCCCACCGAGACATGGCACGCGTGTCTCTGAACTGCCACTGCTTCGATGTGCGTGTTTGCGTTTCAGTGCCAGCGAGCTCTGCTAAATGGAGATGTCGAGGAAGGTGTTCCAAATACATAAACCCACCACACACACAACCCCCCCCACACACACAACCCCCCACACCCACACAACCGTCTATCTATCTATCTATGGCCTTCACTCTATCTATCTATCGCCCTCACTCTATCTATCGCCCTCACTCTATCTATCGCCCTCACTCTATCTATCGCCCTCACTCTATCTATCGCCCTCACTCTATCTATCTATCGCCCTCACTCTATCTATCTATCGCCCTCACTCTATCTGTCTATCGCCCTCACTCTATCTATCTATCTATCTATCTATCTATCTACTTATCTATCGCCCTCACTCTATCTATCGCCCTCACTCTATCTATCTATTGCCCTCACTCTATCTATCTATTGCCCTCACTCTATCTATCGCCCTCTATCTATCTATCTATCTATCTATCTCACTCTATCTATCGCCCTCACTCTATCTATCGCCCTCACTCTATCTATCGCCCTCACTCTATCTATCTATCGCCCTCACTCTATCTATATATCGCCCTCACTCTATCTATATATCGCCCTCTATCTATCTATCTATTGCTCTCACTCTATCTATCGCCCTCAATCTACCTATCTTTTGCCCTCACTCTATCTATCTATCGCTCTCACTCTATCTATCTGTCTATCTATCACCCTCACTCTATCTATCTGTGTATCTATCACCCTCACTCTATCTGTCTATCTATTGCACTCACTCTATCTATCGCCATCACTCTATCAAGGGGGGCGTGGCTAGCAGCCAGAGAAGATGGTCGCAGCCTAGCGAGGCTCCCGACCCCTCCGCCCGGTAATCCTGAAAATACATCCTGTACCTGGCCTGGGATCCCCGTGAAACTCCGGGCGATCCCAGGCAACACGTCAGCGCCTGCTCCGGTTTGCTCGGAGCATCGGTAGCTGCATTGCGGGACGCTCGCTCGGAGGAGAGAGAGCGAGTGTCCGGAGCGCAAGATGGCGGCACCCGCACAGCCGGCGGAGAACTGAAGGCTGCACCTCTGGCCCTGACGCCCGACTGTGGCGGACCGACCGAAGCACGGAGGCCCTAAGGAGAGCGGGACCGGCTGCTGAGAGCCCCGTCTCCTCCTGCCGACGAAATTGGGGCTGCACTCCGCGATCTAGTATTTCCGGCGAAGATCCTCCCTGCCTGGGAGACAACAAATCGACCCCCCCGGCTTCCCGGGGCCTATTATTACTGGGAGTGCTGAGGGGCGCTCCGGGACCTTTACGGCGATCCGGCCGGGCTGAGGAGGCAGTGCCGAGCTTCCGGCGACGGGGTCTGTGCTGCCGGACGACCCCGGCGCCTCCTGGGACCAACCCCACTACGAGACGGCGGCCTTGGTGGGGGCGGCCATCTTACTCCCGCCGCCCATAGGGGAGGACATCCACGAGCTGAGGCCTGGAGTGCTGTGAGGACCGGCCGGGCCCGCCTACCCCCTATGGTGTCTACTGCCGCCCGCTCCGTCTGGGGAGGGGGCGCTCCTCGGCCACATCGGTGCCAGTAATTGGGGAAGCCCTGAGAGTCCTGGCTGCCAGCACTGGCACGACGCACGCGGCGCAGGAGGGCCGCCGCGGATGCTGGACGGAGCTCTTCCCGCCCAGGCGCTGCTGGGCGAGCCCGACCTGAGGAGGCGACTGGGGCTTACGGAACGGCCGAGGAGGACGGAAGCTTCGGCCTGCCCCTGCCCTGGCTGCTGATCGATCACCGCAACTGCGAGAGATCGGGGCTGGGACATGTTCTCCTGAGTTCTGGACCGCCATCGCTGTTGCCGGGCCAGGGCCGCCCTGCGGACGTGCTGGTGGCGGGACTGTGGGGTGGCCTCCTCCACCGGACGCCAGGTGCATACCAGGAGAAGGTGCGGGGACACAACCCCCCCCGCGAATGCTGAACGGCACTAGCTCAGACGAGTGAGATCCCTTGAGACCCGAACCTTCCAGAGTGCGGCTGCACCTGATCCTGGAGGGGCCGACCAACCTGACTTACCTGACCGCCAGACTGAGAGGCGCTGGTGCATGTGTGGGGGCGCGAGCTTGTACTCACTGGCACCTGGAGGGGCCTGGTTCGCACGCAACAACGCAAGATGGGGAAGCCCAAAGGTCCAAAGGGCGAGGGAGGCCCTAGCTCGGAAGTGCCTGACGAGACTTCGCCACCCTCGACGGACCTGCAACAGATGCAGAATCGTATCCTGGAGGCCATTGCTGCCACAAAAGACGCTCTTCACCAGGATATAGCGCAAGTGGCGACGGGTCTGGGCCTGCTGCGCGCAGACCACGGGAAACTGTCGGATAGGGTTAAGACAACGGAGGTCGCTCTGAAGGACCTGGTGCCTGCACACAAATCCATGGAGGGTCGGCTGGCTGAGGGGCTTGACCGCATACAGACCCTGGAACGGCGGGCGGAGGATGCTGAAAACCGCAGCAGGCGCAACAACGTGCGCCTGGTGGACCTTCCGGAACAAAAAGGGGCCCCGATATCGTGGAATAGCTAACCGACTGGCTGAGGACAGTGGTGGCGCCGGAGGGGCTTTCACCATTCTTCACGATTGAAAGGGCGCATCGAGTTCCAGCCAGACCACCTGCTCCAGGACTACCTCCTCGCCCAGTGGTAGTGAAACTACTACACTACACGGACAGGGACTGGCTGCTGCAGAGAGCGAGAGAGGTGGGTCCCTTTCAGGTGGACAATAGCAGAGTGACGCTGTTTCCGGATTATACATTCGAGACTCAGAAACAACGCGCCTCTTTCTTATCCATTAAAAGAGAACTGAGAACGGAGGGCCTAGAGTACTCGCTCCTCTTCCCAGCCAGGCAACGTGTGGTGGTGGATGAGAAGTCACTGTTCTTCCCTACTTCAGCAGAGGCGTGGGCTTGGTGGGACACCTATAAAGCTGGCACGGACGGAGCGCGGTTGAGAACGGAGGAAGCACGACACCAACTGCCGGTGAGGCGATCGCGGAGGGTCCGGAGACGTCAGCAGAAAGCCGGTAAACCGACGCTCTCCCAGACGGAAGATGAGCGGAGAGCCGCTCTACAGGCAGTACTAGACTTATCGTCCACAGCATTGACTCACCCGGGACGTGCCTTGGGTTCAGAGGATCAGGCAACGGGCTCCGAAACTGAACTATCGGAACTTGGCAGCACGAAGGGCCCGGAGGTTACGCCACAAACTTCGGGAGAGATTATTGAAGGCTGAACAGCGGAACATTGCCCCTATGCTGACTTTCGGCTCCTGGAGCTTGCCGGAGCTGCCACTGGAGCAGGCAACATCTTTACTGTGATATTGTGAGTTACGAAACGCATTGCGGGGCGGGGGGATGGGGGCTATGTTTCAGGCTTTTAAAGCCAGTTCACGCTCCTTAGGGCCCTTAAGGCCTCCGTAGTGCAAACTGCGGATTAGGTGGGTAGTAGAGCACGGTTGCTCACACACGGTTTGGATGGGAGCGGCTTTTGAGAAGTTAGGTCCTGTTCTGGGGGGGGGGCCTGAGGAAGTTGGGGGAATCCGAAGCACAGTTGAGGGTGGGGGGGAGGGGATAGTTCTTCAGGGGAAGGGGAAATGTTCCACCACGAGCGCCTGGAGCCGTTGCGAAGCTGCGATGTATCGAACACTATGGGACAATGGCTAATGTAGGAACGTTAAAATGTGTGACTTGGAATGTGAGCGGGCTCCACACCATGGCACGGCGACACAAGGTTCATGCATACCTGGTTGGTAGAGGGGTCCATATCGCACTGCTACAGGAAACACACTTGACGAAAAAGGAGGGAATAGCGCTGCAGCCTAGGTGGAGGGGACACCTGTTTAATACCACGTACTCGGCCTTTGCCAGGGGGGTACTAATTTGGATAAGGGCGGGTATACCTTTTCAGGCGATCAGACGGATAGTGGATCCAGAGGGGAGATTTGTAGCGGTGGAGGGGAAGCTCAGGGGCCGACACATAGTCCTTTGCAGCGTATACGCACCTAATGTGGATCAGGCAGCATACTTTGCAAAACTGTCGGGGGAATTGGCTAGTTACCTTGCAGGTCCTATCTTGATGGGAGGGGGACTTTAATTCAGTGGCAGATATAGCTCTGGACAGGTCACACCCACCACTACATGCTTCCCCGATGCGCATATTAGCGAAGTGTAGATCGGACTGGCAGGAGCAGTGGGGGCTTGCCGATGCTTGGCGCGCACAACACTTGATGGAGCGGGATTACTCGTTCCACTCCAGCCTTCATGACCTCCACGTCCGGTTTGACACCTTTCTGTGCTCTCCGCTGGTGCTCCCTGCGGTGGCCCGCACCGAATACCTAGCGCGCACGCTATCAGAGCATAACCCCCTGCTGTTGTCACTTGACTGGATGACCGAAATATCCCGTGTCCCGACGTGGCAACTGAGGCCGGACACGTTGGACGACCCGCCGTTCCGAGAGGCGCTGGGGGAAAGGATTGGCCAATACTTCGTGGAAAACGAAGGCTCCACTGACTCCAGGGCGACGGAGTGGGATGCCTTCAAGTTAGTAGTGAGGGGTCATTGCATAGGAAAGTATGCTGGGGCCCGTAAAACCTTACTGGATGACCTGGATAGGGCGGAACGTGCATTACGCGAGGCTGAGCTGGCACGCCCTAATCGGCCCGAGCTACAGGAGAGCCTCTGCGAGGCGCGGGAGGCGCTGGCGGTTGAAATTGTGCGACTCCGCAGTTATGATTATAAGGCTTACCTAACAAAAACGCATGCTGAAGGGGATAAAGCCGGAACATTGCAGGCTTGGCTGGCCGACCCCGCCAGGTGTAGTCATCCGATCCTGGCCATTTCAGAGGGAGAGGGCCGCATGAGTACCACGTAACCGGAGATCCTTGATAGCTTCAGGTCCTACTATGAAACACTGTACAAAAGTGCGCTGGGCGACAGCGGAGAGGACATAGAAGCGTTCTTGGATGGCCTGACTATACCGCACCTGGACCAGGCGCAAGCGGACGCCTTGGGTGGCCCGATAGCTCTGGCTGAAATCAGGGGGGCAGTGAAACACATGGCCCGCAATAAGACCCCGGGACTAGACGGACTGCCAATAGAGTTCTATGGGCGATACATAGAACAACTGGCCCCGCGGCTCCAAACGGTCTACAACGAAGCCAAGGACAAGGGACGGCTGCCACACTCTATGCGCGAAGCCCTGATGATTCCCCTATTGAAACTGAGAAGGGAGAGCACCAGCACGGCGTCGTACCGACCGCTGTCGATGCTGACAACTGACTATAAAATTCTAAGCACTGTACTGGCGACCAGGCTGCTACAACACATGCAGGACCTGGTCCACAGGGACCAATCTGGGTTCATACCCACGCGTAATACCACTCATAACATCCGCGGGCTAACCCGTCTGGTGAACGACCCGTCACCGGAGGCTAGGGCGCCCCTGGTGCTGGCAGTTGATCTAGAAAAGGCCTTTGATAGTTTGGAGTGGGGTACTTGTACAGGGTGCTGCGGCGCTTTGGTCTCGGAGAGGGCTACATAGAGTGGACGAAAGTGCTATATGCTGCAGCGAAAGCGAGAGTGAGGGTGGGCACCCTAATATCGAACCAATATGACGTGTGCCGCGGTACTAGATAGGGGTGCGCACTATCCCCGCTGCTGTTTGCCCTAGCAGTGGAGCCTCTCGCGGCGATGGCTAGGATGGGCGGATACTACGGAGGACTGGAACACAGTGGAATTCGCCACTTTATCTCGCTGTACGCGGACGATCTCCTCTTCTTGGAAGATGCCGACGAGGCTGTGGAGGGGGCGGAGAGACTTCTTGCGCGCTTCGGCGAGCTCTCCGGCCTGAGGGTCAACTGGGCCAAGACCTGCCTGTTTCCCCTTCGGAAGGGCGAATTACAGCCCTCTACCCGCCCACTGCTTAGATGGGAGCCTACCTGTTTAGAGTATCTGGGAGTCTACGTGTACCATGATGCCGTGGACATGCTGGAGGGCAATGTGGGCCGTTGCCTCCATGCCCTGAAAGGTAATATGTCCTTCTGGACTACTCTCCCGCTCTTGGTGGCTGGCCGCATTTCTCTTTTAAAGATGATAGCCTTACCCAGATTGCTGTATTATTTCCGAACACTACCTGTATGGGTGCCAAGTGCGATATTTAGACAGTTGAAGTCGATGGTGATTTCCTTTCTGTGGGGCACGGGTAGGCGCAGAATAGCGCTGGCCACGCTGACCCGCCCAAAAGACGAGGGAGGCCTGGCGGTCCCCGACTTTGAAATCTACTACCTGGCGGCCCAGCTGCAGACCTTTACGCAGGAGATTGCGAGGGTGTACCGTGGCCCGGAGCAGGAGAGAGACGGTGGCACCCCTCGGCATGTGCTTGCCTATATCGTCCTGCAGCAACGACTGGCAGTCAGAGACTTATCCGTGGAGGAAGGAACTCTCCGTCTTTGTTGGAACCGGTTGCACAGACGAGCGGGTGTTAAACATCCATACGCGCCCGAGATCCCACTCGGCATGGTGACAGCACTCCCACATGGTGGGGATTGGTCGCACCTGCAGCACTGGGAGGAAGCGGGACTGCAGATGGTGGGGGACTTATACGATGATGGGGCACTGGCCCCATACCAAACGCTGCAGGAGCGCTACGACCTGCCGAGGGGGGACTACCTACTGCACGCGGCAGTAGTACGCGCCATCCAAGCACAATGGGGCGAGGGGCTAGTGGAACCGACAACATCGCTGGCATGCCAGTATACTATGATGTCCGCGGGTACCTACAAAGCGGTCACATGCCTCTACTCTAGAATACTAAACGAAACCTTACAACCTCTGACTGGGCTGAAAGCCAAGTGGGAACTAGACCTGCAAAAGGAGATCCCAGATACCACGTGGGCACAGCTAGTGAGGCGTGCTAGAAAGAGTACGAGGAACGCACGATTCCAACTGATCCATTTCTATATCCTCCACAGGGCCTACCTTACCCCACGCAAAATAAGGGAGTACTTCGGAGCGGAGGAGGCGGCCTGCCCGCGCTGCAACAGAATAGGAGCGGATCTGACCCACATGCTCAGGGACTGCCCTCATCTACAGACTTACTGGGAGGAGATAGGCGACACCCTGAATGAGGTAGCAGGTAGAGACTTCCGCTAAGATATTGCAGTCAGTATATTGCACTGGTTCCCACATACGCCCAAGAATAAGACATCGAGCAAATTTATTGACATGGGCCTCCTCTTAGCCAAAAGGGAAGTGACCAAGGGATGGAAGTCGAAAACGGGCCCCACGTATCGGAAGTGGCTGAATGAGTTTTTGAAATGGGCGGCGAGTGAGAGCACAGTCAGGTACCAACTGGCACGCCGAAAAGGAGACGAGAGGGCTCAGGAGGCGGCAATGGAGTGGGAAATCTTAGTGCAAGCCCTGCGAGATAGCTCAGTTGAGGAAGAGGTAGAAGAGGAGGAGGCGAGGGATGACGCGACCAGCACACCCACAGCGATAGCGCCCTCACCAGGCACACACACCTAAATAAACAATTGTATCTCCTGCTGGTCACTGAGTAAACACATATAGGCTGGATAGGTGCAAGTGGGGACATTTGGGGGGGAGGGAGTTGGGGAAGTTGGGGGGGGGGAACCTGGTTAAGGCGGTGCATAAGAAGCGACCCTATCGTGAGACACCGGGGGGGGGGATGAAAACTCAAATGCAGACAGCGGACCTCCTCTTACGACTCACACAGCGACTACCGGATGTAAATATTTTCTTGCTCATGCGTATTGCCGCCCGGCCTCCGGGATGTGGGCTGAATGGCTGTGTTTGAAGGATGGATGTACAGACAAGGGGACGGGGATCCTACGCTGATGACATGATACCTGTTTATGATGCTATGCCTTTGGTTCTGCAATAAAAAAGGTTTGACAAAAATCACTCTATCTATCAATCGCCCTCCCTCTATCTATCTATCTAGCGCCCTCACTCTATTTATCTATCTATCTATCGCCCTCCCTCTATCTATCACCCTCCCTCTATCTATCGCACCACCACAGCATCACACAGGGGCACCACAGCATCACTCAGGGGCACCACAACATCACTATGCGCTACCACAGCATCACTGAACGCCACAGTATCACTTGTCGCCACCACAACATCACTCAGCGCCACCACAGCATCAATCTGTGCAACCATTCAACAACTGGTTCAAATATGTTCTCTCAATGTTTCAAGCTTTATTACAAATGTCACAAAAAGATGTTAATATTTCACTTCTCTTCTTGGATTTTCGTCACAATAAAATACACTGAACATAATCTTCACAAAAGTTATTTACAAAAGTTTAAGCTATTGCCATTATAAATTACAATAACTTTTATTTAAGTATTAATTATTTAAAAAAATTAAAAGCCATTGTTATTTGTAATATCAATACATCTAAGTCACGTAAATACAAAACATGTTGCATTACAAATGCTGTAGGTGTCACATTTGCAAAAGTTAAAAATATTGGCATTGTAAATGACAAAGCTATTAATTTCGCTATTTTGAAAACCAACACATAAATACAAAATTTGTCATTTACAATACCAATAGCTCAAACTTTCCTAATACAAGACTTATTACATTGCAAATGCTTGTTTTATTGGTTATTGCTAGCATAAAAAAACAAAGACAACCTGCCTTCATCCAAATCAACAGCAGTATGCTTGCAATAAAATGTTAAATTAGGAAAATAATCATTGCATTACATTTTAATAGAATAGATTTACTAGAAAAGATACAGAACATATTTTAGTTTTAATGCACATCAGAGGAAAATAGGATTCTTATTGGTGAAAGAAAAGATACGTTTTGTGTCAAATCAATAAAACCTGAATGCATAGTTTAAACATCCCCCAAAAAATTAATAAAAATGGATGCAGCATGGAAGCAAAACCGCAAAGCAGTGGCTCACCAGCCGTGGCACTGAAGTGCACTTTTTGTTTGATAATCTGCACATATGATCAAGCAAGATGTCACTCGCAGTGCAAGAGACAATTCCTTAATATAGGTGACCCGTGGCCTCACGCTGTATGTTGAGGTGGGTGGAATCAAAATGACCAATGGATGAAGAGGACTGACTCAAAGCCCCGCTCTGCAAGTCGATAGTTACGTATTTTTAGTTTAGGATTTTTTTTATTGCTATAATCAAGGCCAGTGAGAGAGCTTTAGCTGTCTCTAGGGACAACCTAAACGGAGGTGCAGTGCAGTTTTTTAGGACCACATCAAACCAAGCTCAAGGCGCACCACCTCAGCAGTAGTGTACTTTCTTACTTTTCTGCAGATGTTAATATGCAAATGATCAATCGTGCATTATCTGCAGTAACCATACCAGGGCACCATTTGTGGAGATTTGGAGATGCCTAAATCCGGAGCATTTACAGGTCTGTGCAGTTTGAACTAGCAGGCTTAATCCCCCTGACATAATGAGGCATAGCCAACAAATATTGGGATTAAACAGGAACATTGGATAACTGAAAATTCCTATGACTCGATCACCTAGTGTCACCACCATTTCTGATTTGGAAGGAACAGTATTCATTTACTGCTTTCTGTTCTGTCTAAAGGAGAGAAGAGCCACAGTTACACTTTATCCATGTGTTTCGTCTCTCCTAGATTCTTTCCCATTTCTAGCTCCCATATCTTATCAACTAGATTCTGTCATTTTCATTTTTCTAGTGCTAGTTATTTAAAAATTGGAACATTGTATTTTATTTTGACTTCTTTATCTGCCAGCATTAAAGAAATGGCTGTAGAATTAAGCTACAAGCATTATTTATTTATTCATTTATTTATTTGTTAAGCTTATTGAGCGCGACAGCTACCCAAAAAGGGTTGCCCGGCGCTGGACAGGCAGAGTGCTAAGTAGCCTAACATTTCAACAGTACAAACGATTATTGATTGAAAAGCCAGGTCTTGATGGCTCTGCGAAAACGGACGTAGCTGGTTTCACTGCGGATGCTCAAGGGGAGAGAGTTCCAAAGTGTGGGGCCTAGGTAAGCAAAAGACCTGCCTCCCATTCTAGCGAGTCTGATTCTAGGCACATTGAAGTAGCCTTGGGATAAGGACCGAAGGTGGCGGGAGGGAGTGTGGGTATGGACAAGGGATTGTAAGTACAAAGGAGCAGTGCCCAATTTGATTTTGAACATATAGCTCAGGGTTTTGAATTTGATACGACTCTCTACCCTGAGCCAATGTAAATCACGGAGGTGTCCGGAAATGTGGGCTGTTTTGGGAATTTTACACAGCAGTCTTGCAGCGGCGTTTTGAACCAGCTGCAGTCGTTTTGTCACAGCCTTGTTAGCCCCAAGGTAAAGGACGTTGCCGTATCCAGCCGAGAAGTTATAAGGCCATGGACCACAGATTTATGGGTGTCGCTAGGCAGCATCCAGATAATTTTCTTTAGCCACCGCAAGATTGTAAAACAGGTGGCCGAGACCTTGTTTACCTGATGGTGCATAGTCAAAGCATTGTTAATGGTAAAACCCAAATTGCGTACTAAAATGTTACTCAAGCTAGCATTTCATTCATTTGAAAAAAATAAGTTAGATAATTATATTGGTATGACAAATAGTACAACATATTGCACATACATATCTTCGTTCCCAGAGATGCTTGGGGAGACCAGGGCATATGTTCCTTCCAAATACTGACTCAAAAATATTGTGTGACTAAAATCCTGTGGTCATAATATCTTGACTGCAAAATTTCATAGCCAAAAATATTAAAGTTTAAGAAATGGTTTACTGTTTCGGTTATTATTATATTGTTTAATTGCATTATATTATGTTATGTTTCATTTTTCTTTATTATAACAGCACTTTATTACTTTTATGAAAGGCTCGTAAAACACCCGACACAAGTCCCAGCAGGAAATCCATTATACATTGCTAGTATTTACCCCAGTTCAACCTATTTTGCCCCTTGGATCACCCACAGATGCAGTCTATAGTCCCTTAATTGCATTAGTGTACATGGGGAGTAATTTACCTGGGTTCTGAAGATCTGGGAGATGCCTCCCTAGCTAATGGGCCTATAAGTAGCCGAGCCTCCAGAAGGATATATTCTGGAGGTTCAGCTAGCGCCTCCATGTATCCTGAGAGCACATGACAGAGTTGGAGGTATTGATGAAATTGTTCTTTGTGGAGGGAGAAGTCTGTTTGAAGGTCTTGAAAGGATTTCATGTGGTCACCCACCTAAATGTCACCCAATTGGAAAATGCCGTTGTTGTCCCAACCCCTGAACCCTTGAGACGTGCCACACAATCCAGCTAACTGCCAATCCATAGGGGGTTTTCCGCGTCACTCGCTGGTCCCATCCTGTCCATCCTGTCACTCGTGAGCCAGCTCTCCATGTCATGTGCCTTAAAGCATGCCCACAAGATTATCGAAGCTGATCAATGAAAAAATGTCGGGATCTGCTCACCCCAGCAAAGACAAAGTTGTTTACCTCTAAGGTGTGCGGTGCCCAGTAATAGAGAAGTCTAGCCATCGCTAGATCCCTTGATAAGTGAATCAGACATACTTATCAAAGGAGATCCTAGGTGGTTAATTGGCCCAAAAGCAATTTCCGACTCAGAGAAGTTATTTTTACTTCAGAAATATTCGTTTGTATGCTGTTTAAACTATCACTTTATGTACTGTTTTGGATTATGTGGTTTGTTCGGATTTTGGTATGTTTTGTGATTTTTATTTGTACAGTGTATATAGGTGTTGCTTATATTAAATCTTTAATGCTTGATATTATTTTTATTTTTTATTTGTTTTATTATTATGCTCGGTTTATTGTGAAATGTGTTTTGTTTAGTTTTGTTTTAAAAATAGTTTAATTATAATGTAGTAAATATTGCTTAGCGTAACAGAACGTATTATTTTACTTTTATATTTGAGTGGTATGCCAGTGGTTGAAGGTTATTGGCTGTTTTTTCAAATATATAAATCGTTTGTTTTTAGTATAATACTCCAGCTGATTTTTTTTACTATTTATTCCTACAAGTAGTCCCAGACTCTTCTTGTGTCACTAGATGGGCCTATACTGTTCTTCCGTTACAGCCCCTTGGCAGATTACCATTTGCAAACACATCTAAGTGATGTCATGAATATGTGTAGTATTCTTTCGTGAATAAAATGTATTTGTTTTGTAAAACATTAGGATCTGCTTGGTGAAAGTCTAAGTGTGATAAGATATGGGACCCTATTATACAAGTGCCACAAGGGCACAACGGTTGTTTGCACCTGCTTTGCACACCCCCCCGGGGTGCTTTGGTATCACAGAAGGGGTCGCAGATGCTTGTGCTGCCCCTTCTGAAATACCGAGAGTACTGGTGCACATAAAGCTCAAGCGCTATCTTCAGTGGGCATTCCCTCAATTGAATGGGGGCGTGCCCTAGGCAAATGAAGGAACCTCTTTGCCTCTGCTCCCGCACCGTATTACAGACAGGCGCAGAGGTAAATAAGCTCTCACTGACAGTGCACCATCTCAAAGGTGGCGCACTGTCAATGCGCCCTCTGCAGCGGGTAAAGAGGGTCCTACGGACCCCCAGACATCCCCTTACAGGCAGGCAGTAACTCTCTGCACCTGCCTGCAAGGGGATCTCTAATCCCCGTTCAAAGTGCAGGCGGGTAGCCACCTGCACTGTGAAAACACGGAGCGGCTTTAAAGCAGCTGCTCTGTTTTTCACTTAAATACGCCGTCTCGGGGGCATCGCGAGTTCGCAGCTGCCCTGGTGGCACCATTTTCCTCATAGTACGGCACATTTTCATTGTTTGCTCCGGGCGCACCTTTTTAAAGGTGCACCCGGCACATGTAATGAAAATGCACTTTTTGTGTAATATGGCCCATGATGTATGATAGTATACCACAGAATGTGTTGCACAATCTTCCCACACCCTCCTCACTTCTGTAGCTATAAGAGCTGTGTTTATATGTTCTTATCCACTAAAGACTGTTCTTGGAAAAAGGAAGAGCAGAAGAAAAAGCAGGAAAGAAAATGTAAAAATATTGAATTTTAAATGAATATCTGATGTGTCACTAAATGATATTGATGACTACATTGTACACCTTTGTGTTTCAGGCACCGGTGAGGTTCAGTGATGTTGTTGCCTGTTTCTCTGAAGAGGAGTGGAAGCTTTTACATGAATGGCAGAATGAACTTTATAATAATGTGATGAAGGAGATTCATCAAGTCCTGAATTCTCTTGGTAAAAGGATCTCTTTTATGATTGTAAACTGTGATTTCTCCAGTTTGCTTCCAGATTTGCTTTGTTAGACAGTATCAGATAGTATAGTTTGTTTAATTAACTTTTCATTTAACCAGTAAATGTTAAGTAGTAAAAATGTTTTACAGTTATCTCTGCTTTTTCCGGTGTCTGCCAGGGGTGTGGGATTTTATAAAATATCTACTTGTCCAAGGGACGGGAGGCTTAATTTAATTATCCTGTCAAAAATATGCTTCCCCAATTTGGTGCCATGCAGAGAGGTGACAAAAAAATATGGTTGCATTCTCATTATATGAAAACTTTGTTAATATCTTCTTTGAGTATGCTGGTGCTCATGTTATAGCAGGGTTTGAATTCCAGAAAAGTTTTGACTTTGCCAACTTTCTGTAGAATATATTGGCCACTAGTGAGAGAAGCAGAATTCCTATATGGAATTACAGTCACTCATGTGTGGGCTGTTGTTCCTGAACCTGGATTTAGCTGGTGTAAGAAAAATGGACCTAAGTGTAGCAACCAGTAAAAGCACTTTGGGTACTGGCTGCAGGCAACCTGGATCCATGTTCCTGGCCCGTCAAACATAGAGCGCATGTAATGCGCCTCCATGGCAGTTACATTTTTCCCTGCCCTCCACACAAACTCCACCATCCGCCCAACCCTCTCCACTATCCTCCCCATGCCTTGCAGCAGCCCCCACTCATGTTTACGGCCTGCCCACAGAAAGTGGTAAACGAGCGATAATACCCACAGAAAAGGAAATACGGTGCGGAATTCTACCCAGTAAAGCAAGGGCTACATGGTTATTCCCCATTACATGGAGATAAACTCGTAATTGTGTGGTACTGATACAATGTAACTGCACCGTGCAAATTGTTATGGCTGTGGATTTACTTCTAAACCAGTACCTTGCAACTCGTATTCGGTTCTATAAACTCTTGTGAATTCACGAAAGTTTTAAATCTGCACAAAATGACCATACTTGAGTGCTTTTAAGGTAGCTTTCTTTTTAAAAAATGAAAAGTAAAATTGGAATGCATCAAGGTTTTTACAAAATTATGTCTCCGAGAAATAATATTTACAAGATTCACAATCATTGTGCAGGTTTTTTTTCAAATTGCCTTTTGTGAGTATATTTTATTTGGAAACTAATCACCAATGTTGCTTTCATGTTTCAGCATGTATTTGTAAACAAGAGGGAGCAATCTGGGAGCATTATAAGTAGCTTCAAATAGTAAAAATGTGCAAACCTGTGTACTCAAACCACTGTCGGTGATGCAAGCTGAGCTCATAGTTCGCTGCATCTCCTTAGAGCACGCACCTCAATGGTAAAGGCATTTGAAATAATAAATCGTATATAAAAGTTTGAACAAATTAAGTTCAAGGATAGACATCTTGCCTTGGTGACAGGCAGTCGTCTTTCACAGGCCACAAATTCGTACTGAGGAACTGTAAATTGGCAACCAAAGGATTTGTGCTACAGTATTTGGGCCTACTTATCCGGTGGACAAAACAAAAATAAACAATTGTCCTTGACCCCAAACAGTATGTCCTGGGTGTTGGGTGATACTAATTCCATGCCCTTGGTCTGCTCTCGCTGGAGGGTCCTGCCTAAAGCAGAATCATGTGCCCGTCAAAATATTTTGGTGTGTTCCATAAAATGTAAACTGACAGATTTTATCTAATTTAAATATAGTACTTTCTATGGCTGAGATACCAATCCAAATGTTTTAAAGTGTTTAAAAGCTGAACTCAATAACAACAAATGAAGAGTCATCCCAAGGCCATTGTTCAGTAACAGGAAAACCTATAAAAATTGTATTTAAAGTATTGGCTCTGGTTTGAAGGATTTTGCTATAATATATGTTTAAAATGTCTTAGCCATTGGAAGAAGTCGCACTGCATCTGGCTGGCGAAGATATCTGCATCCATGTCCTTTGTCTGTGTATGGAAAACTGGACACCCCAGTGGATCCTGCATTTTAGTTTCCACCGAAAATAATCCAAAAACCCACCAACCTAACAGGACCAGGGTACTATGGTAGATCAAAAAATGAAGGCGGGAGACCAAGACCAGTCCTTTTGAGTTACTAGGCCTACTGGAACTTTGGTAGTCAATACCTAATTGAAAACTGTTCACAGTGAGAATCCAGCTGTGTCACTTTAATTTCAATGTTTTTGATGGGAGCAGAAGCTGTAGTGGGCACAACTTCAACAACAAATGAATTGCGACTCGCAAAAAAATGTGTTTAGAGACTCGCTATTTGGAAGGGGCGTTCCCTTCCAAATAGCGACTCTCTAACCAAACTGCGGTCGTAAAACACTCGCAATTACCACCTACTTCAAGTAGGTGGTAATGCATTCGCAAAAGGGAATGTGAAAACACTTTTTAAGAGCAGGCAGTGGTCCCATGGACCACTGCATCTAACTGATCTGTTATTAAACCTTGGAGGATGGCCGTGGCATTGGTAGCTTCTTTCAGTATTCCAGCATTTGGTCTATTCTCTTGGATGGCCTGCTCTATACCTTAGTTTGGAAGCGGTGAACAGCAGAATTTTTGATAGATGGGATGACATAGCCTGGGTAGCAGATACCAGCCGACTCTTGTGACAGCCAGGGATATGCCTTTCTTCCTCAAATGAAATGAGCATATCTTTCTTGAAGGCTACTTTTGTGAAACACCTGTCCAGTGGCAAGACTATATTCATAGGGAGTGATTTGAAAAGAATAGTGTCTACAACAACATCAAACTTAGTCTGTCCCACAAACACACTCCAGTTGCCTGCTTTATGGTGCTCACAAATCATCCCTCTTTCTGACATAGCAAGATAAGTGATATCAGGTCTGTAACGTCCAAGGGGATTGTTAGTTATACTTTTCGAGTCCTTGGAAAGACCTGGGGTAGGGGAACGTAGGGGGGGGGAGGAGTGCGTCCGCACATTCAGGAAGTCTTTGCCCATGTAAGCAGAAATCAAGGCAATTTTAGTTTTTTCCAAGAGGCACTCTAATCAAAGGCGAGTTTCCCTCCAAGGTGAAGGGCAAGTCAGTGCAGATCCAGCAGGAAGAGATTCATTTTTGGCTGTAATTCTCAAGCAACAGTACATAAGAATTATTCACATGCATAGAATGGCGGGTCTGCTCCAAGGACAGGTTCTGTACAGGTAATTTTACTGATAATTCCCCATTCCGTAGGAATGCGGTATCCCACCAAGGATGAGGCTGACAGCAGTGCCAAAGATAGCAGGTCAGACCCACTGGCCGTATTGTCTAGCAAATATTTCTCCCTTTCCTTTTCTCTCTCCTCTTTCTTTTGTGTTCGAAGATCTAGGAGAATAGATAGGACGAGGTGACTTTATTTGGTGTTCCCGTTTGTCCTTGGTGTTTTTCATACCACAGACTTAGGTCGAGTGCTTGTGTTTAAGTTTTCTCATGCCTTTGCAAAAAGAGTGTCCACTGTTCATCGTCCATCTCGCTCTTAGGATCCTTTAACTTATTTTGCAGATTCCATCCATCCTCATTAAAGAATACCTCCCACTGTTGCATATACTTGCACGTAGCTTTACTGTACTGCTGCTCCCTTTGAGTGGGGTCTCAATGTTCATCCACACACTGAAAATAGGAACAAGCATTTGCAATGCAATAGGTCTCGCATTAGGAAAGTTTGAGCTATTGGTATTGTAAATGCCACATTTTTTATTTTTGTGTTGGTTTTGAAAATAGCGATATTAATAGCTTTGTCATTTACAATGCCAATAGTTATAACTTTCGCAAATGTGACACCTATAGCATTAATACTTAAATAAAAGTTATTGTAATTTATAATGGCAAAAGCTTAAACTTTTGTAAATAGCTTTTATGAAGATTATGTTCAGTGTATTTTATTGTGACGAAAATCCAAGAACAGAAGTGAAATATTAACATCTTTTTGTGACATTTGTAATAAAGCTTGAAACATTGATAGACCATATTTGAACCAGTTGTTGTTGAATGGTTGCACAGATTGATGCTGTCGTGGCGCTGAATGATGTTGTGGTGGCGACGAGTGATGCTGTGGCGTTCAGTGATGCTGTGGTAGCGCATAGTGATGTTGTGGTGCCCCTGAGTGATGCTGTGGTGGTGCTCAGTGATGCTGTGGTGATGCGATAGATAGATAGATAGAGGGCGATAGATAGATAGAGGGCGGGCGATAGATAGAGGGAGGGCGATAGATAGATAGATAGATAGATAGATAGATAGATAGATAGATGGCGATAGATAGCTAGATAGAGTGAGTGCGATAGATAGACAGATAGAGTGAGGGCGATAGACAGAGGGCGTTAGATAGATAGAGTGAGGGCGATAGATAGAGTGAGGGCGATAGATAGAGTGAGGGCGATGGAGTTAGGGCGATAGATAGAGTGAGGGCAATAGGTAGAGTGAGGGCGATAGAGTGAGGGCGATAGATTGATCGAGTTAGGGGCGATAGATAGATTGATAGAGTGAGGGTATAGACAGAGTGAGGGTATATATAGAGTGAGGGCGATAGATAAATAGATAGAGTAAGGGCGATAGATAGATAGAGTAATTATGTGGCGTGTAATTATGTGGCACTGAGTGGTATTTGGAGTGTATGTTGCTTTGAGCGCTGTGTAAATATGTAGCATATAATTATGTGGCACTGAGTGGTATTGTTTGGAGTGTATGTTGCATTGTAATTATGTAGCATATAATTATGTGGCACTGAGTGGTATTGTGTGGAGTGTGTGTTGCATTCAATAGAGTGTAATTATGTGGTGTGTAATTATGTGGCACTGAGTGGTATTTGGAGTGTATGTTGCATTGAGTGCAGTGTAATTATGTGCGTGTTTGATGGCCCCAGCATTAGCAGGCGCGGCGGCTCGCCGGCAATAAAACGGTTAAAACGAGATGGTAAATCTGACCCGGTTAAACCACGGCGATGTCAATCGAGTCATCTGCTTTCAATCTGAATGTCATCTGATAGAGGAGAAATGGGTGATAAAAACAAGCATTTTCGGAAATTATGTAGAATATTCCATTTGTGGAGTGCTGCATTCGGGCTGAATTTTAATCAGGGGGGACTGCAGTGATGGACTGCAGTGTGTCTGCTGTTAGACCGACTTTATAAATCACGGCGAGCCGGACTCTGCGCCCGCAGGCACCGGCTCCCGACTGTCAGGGCGGTCGGGAGGCAGCGGGAAAGGTCGGAGGTGCCAGGGAGAGGGGGCTGGACACAGACAGGAACGGAGGAACCGAGGAAGCAAGAAAGAGAGGGCAAGACGAGGGAGGAAAGGAGAGGAGTAAGAAAATAAGATGAGAAGAAAGGAGGAGGGGCGACGAGAGAAGAGAGGAATAAAAGGAGGAGGGGGTTATGAGGGAGGAGAACACAAGTGGATTGACAGAATAAAGACTAAGGAAATAAAGCGCGAAAGCGAGAGAAAGAAGCAGTAGAGGCAGGCATGCAGGGTGGAAGGAATAGAGGGGAAAGATCGACAGGGCAGAAAGAAGAGAATGGAAGGAATAAAGACAGGAAGCTGCACGTGGGGGACACAAGAAATAATGAGCAGAAGGAGAGACGGAGAAAGGCAGAAGCACAGAGAGAAAGAACGACTGAAGAGGATGGGGCAATGTTGCAAGCACAAACCAAGAAAGAAGTAGAGAGACAAGTAAATAAATATACCCAGAACGATCTATAGATAAAGTGAAAACAAAAACAATAAAAACAACTGACTGAGAGAAGGAGATAGAATTGGAAGGAAAGTGAACAAGTCAGTGGAAAGTGGTAGGTGGAATGAAGCATTGGCCGCGCGGCCGGGCCGCAAAGAACAACAAAAAACCCGAGAAAAATAAGCTCTGGCATTGTGCGTAGGGGGCTGGGGAGCGGCTTCCTTTGAAGTCTGATTGGGGGGCGGGGGAGCAGCTTCCTTTGAAGTCTGATGCCGAGGCATGGTGTGGGATGTGGCTGGCGATGTGCATGCGCCTGGCTCACATGAACTGTATCAAATCCGCAGTTTGGGGAGACTTTTCGGAAGCCTTACTATAATCTCGCCCACCATCCCTACTGGATGGCTTAGACGAGACCTAAAAAGTGTCTGTTGGTCTTGTTCCTGCACCTCATCCCATAGAGGGGAGTGAGTAGGGAATGGAAGACAAACTAGGTGTTCCCTCAATTATTTTCTAACTGGTTTCATGTGGGGGGAAAGGAAAGGTACTGTACACTCTCACCCAAAGGTACACTTGCATTCATGAAAATCTCAGTTGTGTGCCTGTAGTAGCTAGCAGAGCGGTTGGTGCTGCTTGATCAAATGTCCTCTTACTCTCACACATCCATCCTTCGAGGGTCTGAGCTTCAGGTACTGGCACACCTGCCTATCTTTCCTGTTTCCGCATACTCTCTAGAGCCCACTGCTCTAAACCAGGGATTTGCACACATGTAATTTTGTCCCTGAGCTGCTCCCATTCCTACCTACCCAACCACTCTATTTTCCCGTTTTCCCCTACCCAGGCGACACCTTTTGTGATTGAAGTCCTAACTGATTAATAATGTCGGACTGCTCATGTTAAGTCCTTAACATTTTCGTGGTAAGCGGATAAACATTAAGATAAGTATGCAGGTAAGTTCACTTTCTAACTGATAAGGAAAAGATAATGGAAAGAAGATAGGTAAAGAGAGACAAATAGGCAAATGGATATGAGCATGAAGATCTCTTGCGTACATAGTTTTATAATATAATTTGCACAAAGAAGATACTGGTGTGGTGTAGTGGTTAATTTGTATCCCTGGGGTGTAATGTTGGTTTTCAATTTGTCCACATTGAGGTTCAAGAGACAAAATAATCATCCCAGGATCACACAGTTCTTTCGAATTCATCAAAAATTAGAAGAGTGCCAGTATGAAGTGTAATAGGCATTTTCATTTTTATTTCTTATTAGCAGTCTCAGGAACTACTTGCAAGTGCCCCCGTTAATTCCAACGCCTGCGCAAACCTCTGTTTGTGCAAGGATCCCAGTTGTAAGTGGTGGAAGGATCCCAGTTGTAAATGATGCAATGTTTATCACACACCCTGTTAAATTTCTGCAGATCAGACTTCTCCGAATTTTATGTACGTCAGAAGAACCAGTAATTACTAGGATATGCAGATTGTGGTGCCCAGAGCACCAAAATCTGCATGTTAGCCTCCAAAAAGTCAGATTTGGTGATGATCATCACACCCAATAAATTCCGAACACCTCTGTGTCTGAGTTTTCGTATCCAACGAAAGGCACTAGTAAACGGTCTCTCAGTAGGGAGGTAGTAAATTAATGATCTTAGAGTCGCATCTCCCCTAAACCCCAGGAACCATTCTCAGTGAAAGTCCTCTTTGTTGAGTTGCTGTACTTCTGTAAACCACGATGCAGCCACTTCTCATAGCCATATGCTAGCATTAGTATGTCCGAGGGGGGATGCCTGCACCTAGCATGTTTTTAATGGGACTATACCAGCTCATTCAAAGAGAAATGTACTATAATGAAAATGTACCTGCATCTTTTTGCCTGTCGCAGCTGGGAGTGCAAAGACTGAATGGGAATAATCTAAATCCTTATCCCCATGAGTTTTGATGTATATTGGTGTCTAGTGTGTTGGAAACATACACTGCTCTGTAAAACTTCCTAGAAAAGTGCTCCCCAACTGTTTATGACCCTTGCCATGCCTTGCACTAATGCGGCAGACAATGACCAAGAGCTAATACTGGGTTAGAGACATCTGTCTGTGGGGAATTTCAGGACATATTAATGTGTATGATTGTCCTCATTCCGGGTCACCTAGAGCGGCATTTCAAGGGGACTGTACTTCCCTTTGCAATTCTGGCCAAATATTCCTGCGCTCGAAATTACTTGGTGCTGGGGTACTTTTCCCAATTTTACCAGGTGCAAAGAACAAACCAGGTAAAACCACAGACATTCAGAGGCAGGCTCCAAATTATTGCAAGAAAAGTGAGTACCGAGTTGCTTATGGTGTTTTGTGGTTTGCAAATTATTTTTTGGTGATGTGCAGTTTTCTTTTTTTTATTTCCACCCATTTTAAATCGTTGATTCAGAGTGTGACGTACTGTTTGCAAATTATGCGTGCAGAATGTTTGCCACCTTTGGTAAAACCTTGGTCTGCGTCCCAGCTCTGTCAAGAATTTCTGGCTAGATCACTTGTACCACTGCTGTTAGACTTTGCAATTGAAAGTTTTTGTATGTATAGGCATTTTGGTGAGATTTGTATCTGACCTCTCAGGACTCTAATTCGTGCATATTTACATGTTCTTGTCATATCATTAATTTAGTTACACGTCATGTGGGAATTGTATAATTATAATTACAGTTGGAGATGTACATAAATTAACAATTTCTATTTCTTTTCAAAAACAGGACCTCTTATTGCCAACTCCGTCTTTTCATTAAAAGTGAAAGAAGAGGAAGATGTCTGTCCACTAAAGAATCGGAGTACAAGGAGAAAGTCCACTGTCACTGTTCCCACAAGTGAGTGAGAAGTACTGACATGCTTAAGAAGAGAACTGAAAAAAAGGTCGAGGCCTTCTCCCCTTGTTACATAGGCACAAATTCGTAGAACTGCATCAATACTTATATCAACACTCATATTCACAGTTCACCTATAAACTCACATGCAAAAACAGACACAATTAGCATTGACATGTACCATGACACTTTAGTTTGATAACCTAGGTGAATCTGATGTCACCGCACAGTCTCAGCATAGCATCTGCATAGATTCAGTATGACTTTGTCAGTGCATTTGCCTAGACTGCTTTGCCATAACATGACATCAGGAGCCACTCAACATGTCTCCACATACTCAAAGCATGACTGAAGATTGTCCATGGCTTGGTCTTAGCATGACTTCAGCATGACCTTATCATGGTGTTAGCTTGGTCTCAGCATGATGTTGGCATGGTCTTACATCGGCTCTTACATGAACTCTGCAGGGCCTCAGAGGGCCCAGGCAAAAAGTTCAGCTACTGTGTGTCACTTTGGCTAGTATCCTCCAACTGGAGGTGAGGTAATGGGACAGTTATTCTCAAACACCGAATTATCTAATGATTAGATTTGAGTAGGGTCATGACTATGCCTTTCTTCCATTAAGTGGGACGGAAACAGTAGAAAGAGGGAGATTGAAGAGGTCCGTAAGATAAGAAATATACGCCAGGGCTTAGGAGTGAAACAACTATGACTAGTCAGATGTCTAGTGAGCTGGACTTCACCTTCTGCATGATATCTGCTATCTCCAGAATAGAGACAGTAGAGAAAGAATACCATTTGTGACCAATAGTTATTTGCAGTGCAGAATCAACTGCTGCAGGAAAGTCTGATTGATTGGTAAATATTTTCAGCTTTAGATATAAGAAGCTTTGCTCACTGATCCTAAAATTCCTTTGAGGGAGTAGGTTTTTTAAACCTAGGCTGAATTTTGTTTTCGAATACAAACTCTTGTTTCAATTACCTTTGTTTGTTGCTGATTGAAAGGCATGTATCACACTTGGGGGAGTGAGAAGCTATGACAATAGAGTACCCTCAGGCTCCCAAATATAGCACAGTTTAAACAATCTCGGAGGGTTAACCTTATCCGAAGACTATACTCTACCTGCTACTGGAGTGTGGTTAGTGAATCTTGGCATCTCTTAGATTTTTTCTATAGGATCCTCCCCCAGTGGTGCTACCCATGGCATGCTTCATCATTGTATTCTTATCCACTGCACCTAGTATGAGTGGGTGGGCTCAACCCACTTTGTTAGCGGAGTACTGTTATCAGACAGATTGCATTGGTTAAAATTGCCTGCTGGATCCTCTTGCCTATGTTTTTAATCTCAGAGCCTTTGGCAAGTTTAAAAACAGAATGGTGTAACAGGGTATCATAGCCCAAAACATCAAATTGGGGTTGATATTTTTCAGCCTCCATGTGCCTCTAAGGGTCAACCGGCTATCTTCAGGACCAAGACAAATCCAATCCCTACTTTTCTCTAGTTGATATTTCCAACTTTCTAGTCTCCTAGTGGTGTGACACCATAACACATAGAAAAGGAAGCATGCATGCCAATACAGAAAAATAAAGTAGTATAATGCGCACACACGTGCTCAAAACAGCCTTCACTGTGACTTACACTTAATGTAGATTGTGTTTAGCTCCATAAGACCTAGGAGGAGGGCGATCGCTGTAGTCACACTACGGAAACAAATACAGTAATGGTTATGTAGATGGTTCTCTGGTTAACCGCACTTGTCGGGCTCTGCAGTTAACGCTGCCTGCACCAGCGCTCCTAACCCCACCCGAGATTGCCGACTGGAGCCCCGCCTGCTTGAGCAGACATAAGGGAGGGGTCCGCAAGGAAAAAGCGATTTTCGTTCCAACAGGGACCCCGCCAGGCCTCCTGTATTTCCTTGACCACTGACCTGCCATAACTTGATTCCATTCCGAATGGGAAACGTTCCTGTGTTCTTCTCCGGGCGTCTTTGAGGCGTTCTCCACTTCCGGGTTCTTAAGTCCTCTTCCGGGTCTTCAAGTATCTAGGAGCCCCCTTGCCGGCTGGCAACATTGTTTCTTTTGGGTTTTTGCTGCTCTTAGGAACCCTTCGTTTCCTGGCTGTCTGCCTCTGAAAAATAGAACAAGTATTTACAATGCAATGGTCTCGCCTTTGCAAAAGTTAGAGCTATTGGCATTGTAAATCACAACATTTGTATTTATGTGTTGGTTTTGAAAACAGATAAATAAATGGCATTGTCATTTACATTGCCAATAGCTTAATCTCTCGCAAATGTGAGACCTATTGCATTTGCGCACACACAGCTACACACCACATAGCCACACACATGGGGGGAGGGGGCCATAAAAGACTGTTGCACCGTGTGAGAACAGTCCTAGGGCCAGCCGTGGCAGGGAGTGCAAGCCCCCCTCACCTAAGTTCGGGTCTAGTTGCGCCGCTGGCCAGGCCCAACTTATTGCTGGCTACCAAGTACTAGGGTTATCAAGTTAATGCTGCTATCTGGCGCTGGGGGTTCCTTCAACGACAGATCAACACAGGCTTCAACTTCGCTTGGTCATTGGAAGTTGATTATTGCCAAGTTTGCTATTATTTTTATCACAATTAAATATTAAAAATGCTTTCCCCTGCCTACGAGCTGGCCGTGAATTGAGACAATGTAAATAAACTGTGGCCAGATGACCTCCAGCACGTTTATGTCTCTTCCTCCTTAAAGGATATAAATGGGGTTCTGGGCTGAGAGTCCCTAGTGCTTGGGTTAACCAAATGCTCATTAAAGCGCTTTGTTTCTGCTGCTTCTGCACCTCGTCCGGGCCGAACACGTCAACCCAGGCACCGTCAAGGTGTCCCGATTCAATGTGCATCTTTAGCTCGTTATCTCCCATCTAAGCCTTGGTAAAGCCCAGCAAAGATTTGCATTTATCGGAGCCTTCCCACTGTATGCAAGGAATGCAGCTGCATTGTCAATTTAACAAATCCATGAATAAAGACAACCATCTCGCCGTTAGGCCGTGTTCACCACTGTGGTGAGCACAGCAGGCCAAAGGAAACATCCACACGCCCCCTAGGGCGCGCTCACTGCGCCGCTGCAGAGAACGCAAGGATTCGGGCGGATGCAAACTGGGATGAAGTGTAAACAAACCGAAGCCTCGGGCTGATCTCCTCACACCTTTTTTAATTCCCTTTAGTGTTTATGGGCCTTCTGTGTTGTGTTTCTGCGATACCTGAAACGCCCTCGCCCACAGCAGCACGTGACCTACTGGCATCGCGCGTTGTTATGCAAAATACAAGCCCTGAAAAGGGGTCACGTCACTGGGCGCCCTTACAAGCAACAGGGGCGCTACTAAGAACTCGGATGATGCTCCGGTCTCTAAGGGGCATTTGCACGCACTCATTTTCCCATGACACAGAATGGGCAAAACCCATGAATACATCTGGCCATAAGGAAATAAATGCCGCTAGTACACCAGATGCTAATGGAAAATGAGCTGTGATGCACTGTGGGCACAGAGGACGACTGAATCCCATTTAAATGCGTTCTTTTTCATTTCACAAAGTTTTCATTGGAAAGTTTTTGATACAGAACAATATATAACAATATCGAAAAATATTGTACACGAGTCGTTCCACATATAATGCAAAGGACCTGTGTAATATCAAAGGTGTTGGTATGTTTCTTTAGTAAGTGGTGATGACTAAGTGCTAAAGGAAGTATTTTAATAACGTTTGGACACTATAGTCAAGAATCTCCAAAGCAAAACGAGGGAAAAAGGCGCAAAGTGTCGATAAGAGAGCAGAAGGGGGTGTTGGAGGGGGGCGGGGGGGGGGGGGGGGGTGTAGACGGGGATTGAGTGATGGGCACGGATTTCAATGCGTTGCAATTACAATCTTTGAGATTTAAATCGTTGATGCAAAAGACACATTTAAAGGACTACATTAGGTGGCCACCAAGGGAATTTCGCGAGGCAAACTTGACTATTTAAAAGAAACTGCAGAATGAGACACTTCAGAGAAAGCAAGTCACACCGGGGAGGGTAAAAACTGACTGTAATTTTCGGCTTGCACAAAGACTCGGAACGAAAACCGGTTCATTGCGGAGTAGTATCACATGCAAGGGACAGGTGGGTAGCTTCCCGCAGGAAACACTAGAGGGCCATAACATGCCATGCTTGGCATCTCACACCTGAACACACAGAGCCTCATAATTTACACCAGTTTCAAAATAATAGCATTTTGCACAATTTAATAAGGTTTGGGTCGGGAAGGAGTGTGGCGGGTTAGTGAACCACACGTTATTGTGCGGTCTGACCACAGCTTTTGGATAAGTTACACATTTCAAGCACACAGCGTCAGAACACTGACCATGAGCCGACTACAGAAGGGCAAACAAGCGGATTTGATTGGACGCAGAAAGATGGAATCTGAAACCAGATGAGAACAGGCACACCAAGCACAACCAACAAAAAACTGTTGATGTTTACATTTCCAGATTTACAAAAAAGCATTCAACACCGATTTTTATAATTTTACACTATGCAACGTGAGAGCTGCATAAGTAGCAAGGCCAGAGGTAGAACTCCAGGCGGCGATGGGCTCCCAGGACAACTTAACCAGGAGTCTGCACAACTGTTGCCACTGACTGCTGCAGGTCTAGGTAGAATCCAGGAAAAGGACACCCTGAGTCTTTGCTAAAGGGATCTGTTGTTTTGCTGCTAATGGACCTCCGCCGTTCGGTGTCATACACAGCACATCAGCACAAAATGCCGAGAAGATGCTAAGTAAAATTATTTATGTGAATATGGGAACATTTGACCAAACTGGTGCAGAGGACAAATAACGTTTCACGCCTGAGAAGAAAACTGTGATGATTTGGAGGTTTGAGCACATCCATCAGGAGGCATCAGCACTCCCTGAGGAATGCATGAAGACTTGTATCGCGCAGACTAACTACAAAGCAATGGAGAACTGTACAGTAGCGGGGATAATACAAAGCAAACAAGGTTATACGAGGGAAAGGTGAACACCAAAACATTTAATGCTCGAAAGTTTCGAACCGGCATCCCGGAGCGGCCACGTCCGCTGGTTCAAGACAGCACTGCGGAGCTTCGCAAGTAAGCTACTGCCCGGGCGCCATCTTCGGAGGAATGGCAAAAACAAACCTTGGAAAATAAAAAAAATAAACAAACGCCCACTGCTGCATGACGTAAAAAAGGGGCGGAGCTTAAAAAACACAGGAACGCCCACGAATCTGCTCCCAGAATGATTGCCACATCTCTCTTCCAATGGCTAGCCTCCGTTTATGGAGCTAGCCAATGGAAGAGAGAGGCGGGTTAAAGCCCCATACTGGAAATCAAAATTTCTCGCCTGCGCGACACTGCTTGCGCAGTGAACGCCAGGCTTCGACCTAAAAAGGGAGGTATTTAAAGCATCATCGTTTAGTTTGTCTGGTGAGTACTCTTTCCTTTTGTTGCAGCACTCTCACACTTATCTGTTTGCTGTGTTCCTTTGTTTGATTGAGGGGAGTGGTTCTTGTTCTCCTCTTGTTGTGTCAAGTCTCTTCCCGCTACAAAATAAAGATACTGTATTAGAACCACATATAGTTCATGTACTTAGTTATACCCTGCACTTTTTGCTATATTTTTTATCCTGGTTTTCTCCTGACTAGGGAAACTAGTTTTTTGTTTTTTCCCTACTGGATGATTTTTCCTAAGGGTCTCTTGATCTCTGAAGATGATTCTTATTTAGATTGGCATGTTTTATATTCCATCCTTGTTGGTGGTTAAACTCCTGCAGTCCTTATAGATAATATGTTTGTATTTATGTACTAGATATCTTATGTGTATTCTACATTCTAGTTGAGAATGTTCTCTGCATATGAATAACACATCATTTAACAGGTATACTATCAGAGTAGTTGATTGATATATATACAGCCAGTAACTTGTATAACAGAAACGTCCTTACCTTGTGTCTTTTCCATTAGGAGCATTGGTGACACCACAGTGGACGATCCAGTGGATTCTGCCTCTTCTTCCTTTCCTAGTTTTGTCTCCCCTTCTTCCCCACCTTCCCTCTTTTGCTTTGACCTGGTTGGGCGAAGGAGGTGGGTAAGGGAAGCTGGGATCTAGCATCGATTCCATCCATTTCGTCCCTGCAGTAAATTCAGGTGAGCCTCACAGTACCATCCTTAATGGCCCCTCTTCACATATGTGCCAGAGACTTACTTCGTCAAAGGAAATTGACATGCCATTCACATACTTGGGGTCCTTGAGCCTTGAATCTGTCCTGCTCTGTGCCAAAGCAGCTTTAAGTACCTTGCATGTTGCCGAGGAGGTTTTGATGTGTTTTTCTGCTTCAGGACCCAGCGTGTACATCGCATTACGTCACGCTCTTTCTGCGTCCGCTGAGGGGCGTGGTTCTGTCTTTCGGTGTGTAGCAGGTTGGGAGATGTAGTCCTTACCTGGCTACTTTTTTTTATTTATTATATTATTTTAGTGATGTCTGGAGTGCGCTTTTTTCTCAGGGGATTGATCAGAAACAATGAATATTACAAACTGAATTATTTTATTTGAAGTACCTCTCGGGGAGTCATACACATAAGTGGTGTTTTGGTAATAAATGCAGTGCGCTGTGTTTCATCAAAGGGTTCACCTCTCCAGGTTGTAGACAGAGCCCTGCCACACAGTGGAGAAGTGTGGCTCAATGGTTAGAGCAGGCAGACCTTGATGCAGAGCTCTGGCCAGGGACCAGGGTTCGATTCCCGCCTCGGCGGGTCTCCGGCTAATTAATTCCCCTGACTGGATATTCTCGCCTCAGTGCCTGTTCTGATCATGGGTCCAACGATGCAACTCTGGGCAATAGCTTGCTTAGTCTCCACAACGGCCCCAAAAGCGCTGGGATGCCTGGCTGCACCTGGGGGGTGCCCAGGAGTGGACATTTCCTAGGAAAGCCAGGAAGGGTTCCTATGCGGTATACGGACAGCGCCGGGACACCTCCGGTGGAGGTAGCTGTGCGCTTTACAAATTCTGACATTTAAATTTTTTATTTATTTACACTTGGGGCCAAAGTACTCCCCATAGACGTGCAATGTGTTTGTAGGACGAGGCCTCTCTCAAATTCAAATGCATTTTCCATAAAGGCCATTCTGGCACACTTAACTACATTCTCCCAGGGGCTGGAGTATGTCCATTCTGTGCTTTCCCAAGGAGCCTTCTTTTATGCGTATTAGCGGGTCCTTGTTGTCTCTAATGTATGTCTCTATTTTCTGCAACAGGGGTTTTAGTAAAAAAGTCACAAAATGTGGACAGATGTTCAGGTTAAAATACAGTTCCTATGCCTGTCTGCATTGGACTGCCTGGAGGAGTATCGTGTTTTTTGTGAATTTTGGGAGGGTTTAAAAATAGTGTTACCTGACTAGTTTTCCTTAAGAAACACGCTTCCTGATCCACCCCTCACATTCTTCGTTCTCTACCATGAAATTGATCTCTCTCATAAGTGCAGGGGCCGGGTCTGCGTCCAGGATCTTGTAGTTCTGTTCTTCTAAAAGCAACCTCAGACAGTCTGTCCTATATGCAGTAGTGGTCTTGAGAATGATACCTCTGCCCTTGTAGGTGGGTTTAACGATTATACTGGCGCCTTGTTTTAGTTTATCCAGGACCTCCACTTCTAGCCTACTTAGATTTTGGGATTTCCTCAGTGTTGGTGTTCAGTTCTTCCACTTCTTTGTACACTGCCTATTCGAAAGTCAGTAGCTGTACTGGTGTAGTATGTGTGGAAGGGTAGAACGTTGACTTTTTTCATAAGCCTGTGTCTGTTAGGTCCTGATCTCCAAAATGTGTCTTCAAATGAAGGTTACCAAAAAAAGCAGCGAACTCACAGTGCAGATAGAACCTATCAAAGGTCGGTATAGGAACAAAGCCAGGACCTTTGTTCAGTACCTTCATTTGGGTGTCTATGATTATTTTATCATTTAGATTTGTCACTAGGTTGGCCCTGTGCTGGGTCTCGGGGGTGCATTGGTCATGCTTTGTGTGTTTACTTTGGTATCCTCTAGGTCCCACTGCACCCTGTTTTCTCTTTTCTTCCTCCCTTTATGACCTTGGCCCCTGGCTAAAAAAGAAAGGCAAAAGTTTTGGGGGAATCTGGATGTTACTATTTGATTAAATGGGGGTCTCCTTGGCATCATTGGTTGTCCTCTTGGTAGGAACAGTGGTTGATAGAAAGGTGGGGCAGGCAAGAACTTGTTAAATCCCTGCCATTGCTAAGCCCATGCATGGTCTTCCCCTATTTCTTGATCTTGTTTTTAACCTCTGGTTATTATCACTTGACCATCCCTCCGAGTCAGTAGACCTGTCATCGGAGGAGTTAGTGTCTGTTAGATCATAGTCATTTTCAGCTGGTACCTTATAGTCCGGTACTGAGTATGGATATACCTTATTGAATGCAAACTTTTAAACATCCTTCTGGAGTTTTGGATATTAGACTGTGTTAAGAACCCTTTGTACTCATTCATCTCCTTGTTGAATTCTCATCGAGTCGCTTTTTAAAGGCGGTCACTGTGGTCCTAAGGTGGCCCTCACTGGTCTATATCTCTATTAGGACAGTCTCTGCTAATCTCTTACCTGTTTTTATTATCAGAAACTGCAAGTCGCTAGTAGAGGGCAGGTTATTTGGGCCTATTCCTTTTGCAAGGTGGCATCATCAAGTAATATCTTTGTGGCGTTGTTTACCCGCAGGCCCTCGGGCAGCATTTTCCCTGAGGTATTCCGTCAAAGTTTTGCTATGCAAGATCGTTCTATTGAGGTTCCTTTTGAGCTCAGTCAATATGTCCTGGTCAGGAGAGAAGGTTCCACAAAATCTGGTTTACATCCTCATCAGTAAAGATCAAGCCTATGTGTGTATTATGATGTGTTTTTGAGGTGTGCCTAAGTACAGGTGTGCTGGGGCATTTAATTAGGGGATCTCTTTCGTAACGTTAGCAACAAAGCCAACTACTGTAGAATTTCTGCTGATATTGGCGGATTCTGATTAAAGGGCAACAGTTGTGGGACCAAGCTTGTAATTTTCTTTGTAATCTCTCAGGCCTAGTTTGTAGCAAGCCTCAACCGCCGATGGCTAGGAATTATGCTGCTTATGTTTCTGCTGGCACACTGCAAATTTCAGTTTTTTCAGTGAGACAGTGTATCAGACATTGTAGTTCTTTGAATCCTTTTTTGTTAGGATTTCTGGGGGGGTTTCCTGATCTAGCATGCCTTTTGAGTATGCTTGAAAAACTGTGAAAGAATCCTCTACATTAACTAGCATAATATTTTGTTCTAAGAGAGGAAAAGTTTCTCCAGCCAGGTTAATTTAGGACCATAGGTGCACTAAGAAAGTGACATATTTAGTAGGTGAGTGTTTGTGTACCAGAACACATATTGCGAAAAACACATCCTAATGAACGACTACATGAAATGGAGCAGAGAAAATTCCCAACTCATGAAGTGCAAATACCAGAGTCACCTTTCTGATGTGTGTATGCCTGTACCTATGGTAGAAGCTAAATGCCTGGAGAGTACTGCCGAAATTGGCGGCCGCCAAGTTGCTCACAACATCTAGCATGTAAAATCACTTGCCTGGCTGCAATGATTTTTCCCCCCGTGCTGAGTGGGCAGTATGCTGGCAAAAAAGGAAAGTAAAATCTAGAGGAATGCAGCAGTGAATACAATTAGTTCAGACTTTAATCATCCCATTAACGATAGTGCACACGTTTCGGGTGGACTATATGGATATTACAGTCACTTCCCCTCCTCTGCGGGACTGCTGATATCTGGGATTTTTGTAGCCTCCAAGGAAAGCCCTCTTGATATCCTTACTGGAGAGTTCGTGCAACAATGTCTCAATAGTTAAAAGAGTATCCCAGTGGTGGGTTGTTTTAAATAAGATGATGGTTATTTTTTATCAAATAATTTCTAATGGCGATCTGGGAAAGCTTGCACACTTAATTGACCATATGATAAAATGTTGTTCAGTACCCATGGGCTGACTGGTGGCCCGGGGCTCAAGAGGAGCCCTCAGATTGTCAGCCAAACATAGTGCTTGTTGATTTTCACCATGCACACTGAGTAAGCCATTTTGTTTATAGGTGTTAGCAAAGGGGCCTGAGGCACCTTCTGTTTACAGTTAGGCAATCTGCAAACTTGCTGTATATGACTGCATGTTCCGCCTGCTGCAAAGAGAGCAGCATTATCCCACAGCATAGAAGTAGCATGCATGGGTACAGAGTGGCTTGCCTTTGGCACACATACAACATGCGTCTGGCTTCTGCTATTTAACCGAGAGAGATGGTAACGCACAAACGAGTGACAGTAAAAAAACAAGGAGCCTACAGCAGCTTTAACTGAGCTGCAGTGTGCCGTGAGCAACAAAGCCCCTTTGCCCCTCAAACTTTCTTCCATCAAACAAACTGCTTCTGGGCCACCACTGCCTCTGGCCACGGTTGGCACAGAGACACTGCTTCTAATGCCCCACCCTT
This sequence comes from Lissotriton helveticus, assembly GCF_964261635.1. Lineage (NCBI taxonomy): Eukaryota > Metazoa > Chordata > Amphibia > Caudata > Salamandridae > Lissotriton > Lissotriton helveticus. The sequence continues at coordinate 1,254,666,905 of NC_136065.1, read as the reverse complement.
GGGCTTTAGAAGAATAATAAGAACAGGTCCAGTTTGTCACTGAAAATTTCGGCACCGAAAACAAAGGATGCTCATCAATAGCCTCTAGAACCAATTCTGGAGATTATGCAGGAAAACTGGATCCTAAGCAGAAGAAAATCTACATTAATCCAGACACTGGATACATAATAGCTAAACATTTCACACCTTCCAAAAGGAACATTCCCTCAGAGGATATCATTTACAAAACTCCTCTAAAGAAGAAAAAAAGACTTTGCTACAAACCCTATCCACCCTGTTCCTCAAACCACTTCACTACCTTCACCACCACCAGGCCCAAACCCTTTAGAAATTACACCACAGGGTTCTCCACACACACAGCCTGATATTGATTATAAGGGTGACGATAGTCCACCATCAATGGATCCATGGAATGATAATGACATTGTTCCTCCAATAGATAATGATCCTGACCTATACCCTACAAAGCCTTCACCTCCTGATGACACCACAACATATCAAGAGTTAATTGCCATGGCAGCATCATACCATGGGGTCACACTACATAAGGAATCCTTAGAGGAGGATTTTTTTATTTGAAACTTTAGAAACCACACATAGGACAGCACAATCTTTACCTATGTTAAAAGGCATGATGCAACATGCTGCTGATATTTTTAAAGACCCTGTACGGGCTTGTATTTTAACATCTAGCATTGACAAGAAATACAAACCTCCTCCAACTGATCCAATTTTTATTAGAGGAGAGTTGCCTTTAAATTCATTAGTTGTGTCCAGTGCTCAGAAAAGGACAAATTTCCAAACTTCAGCAGATGCACCGCCTCCAGACAAAAAGTCTAAGTTGATAGATGCATCCAGGAAACGGGTGGCTGCACAATCCGCCAACCATTGGCGTATAGCCAATACACAATGCCTATTAGCAAGATATGACAGGGCCCTCTGGGACGAAATGGAGCATTACTCCAATATCTCCCAGAAGAACACAAGAAAAAAGGACACAAATTAGTGCAGGAGGGGAAATTAATATCTAATTCCTCTATCAGATGTGAACTAGATGCTGCTAATACTGCAGCAAGGGTATTAACACCAGCATTCTTCTTAGAAGGCATACATGGCTGAGAATCTCCTTGTTTAAACCGGAGGTTCAACAAACTATTCTTTATGCCCCCTTTGACAAACAGAATCGTTTTGGTCCTCAAGTGGATGAGTCACTTGAGAAAATTAAAAAGGACACAGAAGTGGCAAAATCAATGGGAGTCCTAAGTCACCGTCCAATAGAGGCTCCTTTCGCCGCTCATTTTATAGAGGTGGATCCAAAGGTAATTCCTCAGATCCCAATGTGTTCTCATACAGATCAAATATGCAACCCTCACCATCAAGAGGTTTCTATAAAGGTGAGTTCAGAGGAAACAATTTCAAAGGCAGAGCTAAAGGCACACCAACACCTCCCTCTCAATCTCCCAACAAACAGTGACTTACCTACAATTCGCCCCAACCATTTTACACCTGTCAGGTGAAGACTGCAACAATTCATTCCCATTTGGCAATAAGTAACATCAGGCAAATGGGTATTATATATTATCCATCATGGTTATTGCCCGGAGCTTACCAGAAATTCTCCCAATATTCCACCTCACACTCACAAACTCTCGCTACAACACCAACAGCTCCTCAAACAAATAGTACAACTCTTCTAACAAAAAAAGCTATAGAACCAGTTCCATTACAACATCAAGGATCAGGAGTTTACTCACTTTAATTCCTAATCCCCAAAAAGGACTGGACCTATACATACTGTCAAAACACTTCTATATGGTTACCCTTCAACAAGTACTTCCACTTCCACAACAAGGTGACTTTTTGCCCACACTAGACTTAAAGAATGCATACTTCCATATTCCTGTCCACCCAGCACACCGCAAATATCTCAGATTTGTGATAGCAGGAAATCGCTATCAATCCAAAGTACTCCCATTCGGAGTGACTGCTGCACCCAGAGTATTCACAACATGTCCAGCAGTTGTAGCAGCTCATCTAAGAAGACAACAACGTCTTCCTATATCTGACGATTGGCTCATCAAAGCTAACACACAGCAAAAGTGTTTACAACACACTCAAGCTACCATAAACCTTCTCCATCAATTGGGATTTACAGTTAATGCACAAAGTCCCATCTTCAACCCTCGCAACTGCAAACATACCTAAGAGCAACACTAAACACTCATACAGCTTTAGCCTTTCCCAATGCAGCCAAAACTCACAACTTTCAAACTTGAGTACTACAGTTTCAAAATAACCAATGCATAACAGTCAAAATTTTCATGCAATAATTAGGGATGATGGCATCAAGCATTGGAATAGTGCCTAATGCAAGTTTACAATGCTTAGCACCTCAGTGGAATCAATCACAGGGTCAATTAACAAATCTAGTTTTGGTAGACAGCCACATTCATCGCTCTCTGCAGTGGTGGAACACACAAAACCAAAAAGGCAGCTCTTTATCAACCCGGTTCTACAAATCTTACTAACAGCAAATGTATCTCTCACAGGTTTAGGTGCCCATCTCCAGCATCTAACAATTTAGGATTTATGGGACACCAAACACAAGAGTCCCCACATCAGTTACTTGGAGCCTCTAACTGTTTATCAAGCACTAAAAGCTTTTCAGCCTCACCTCATAGGGAAAGTTGTCCTAGTCCGGACGGACTATATGACAGCTATGTACTGTGTACAGAACCAGGGGAAGACACACACTCTACAGTTGTCATCACAAAATTCATCTTCTGGCAGAACACCTTCCAGGAATGCACAACCAATTTTCCTCAGCAGGATGCAACAACAAGTACACACATGGGAACTTCATCCCCAGATTCTCCGTCCATTCTTTCAAAAATAGGGGTTTCCACAGATAGACCTATTAGCCACAGCAGAGAACTCAAAAAGCCCAAACTTTGCCTCCAGATTTCCACAGCATCTATCCAAGGGCAATGCCCTATGGATGAACTGGTCAGGGATATTTGCTTACGCTTTTCCGCCTCTTCCTCTCCTTCCATTTCTGGTTAAGAAACTCAGGCAGACATCACTCACACTGATTCTAATGGCTCCCACATGGGTCGTCAACCATGGTTCACCACACTACTAGAACTGTCAGTGATTCCACACCAAAAGCTTCACCTCACTTTCAACCTTCTCACATAGAACCATGGACAATTCAGACATCCAAAACCCAAGAAGCTCAACCTAGCGATATAGCTCCTGAAGTCATAGAGTTCGCATACCTAAATCTACCACCAGATTGTATGACAATTCTTAAAGAAGCAAGAACACCTATCACTAGAGCAGATTATGCAGCTAAGTGGCAAAGGTATGTTTTATATTGTATTAATAACACAATTGATCCTCTAGATGCTTCTATACAAAATATTATTTGTTATCTTTTGCATCTACAGCGATTTGGCTCAGCCTACACATCTATTCGACTACACCTTAAAGCAGTGGCTGCATATCTGCAAAACAGACGACAATTATCCTTATTCAAAGTTCCAGTAATTAAAGCTTTTATGTAAGGCCTTAAAAGAATAATACCGCCCAGGGTACAGCCTGCATCTGTCTGGAACTTTAACATTGTTCTCACAAGGCTTTGGGGTTTTTCTCACAAGACTTATGGGTCCACCTTTTGAACCTATACGTAATTGTTCATTACAATTTCTTTCATGGAAGGTTGCCTTTCTAATTGGCTATCACTTCATTAAAACATGTTTGTGAGCTTCAGGCATTAATCATAGAAGAACCTTTCTTTCAACTTCTGAAAGATAATGTGGTTTGTCTTACAAACCCAAAATTCCTTCTAAAAGTAGTTCTGCTTTTCATATTAGCCAATCAGTAGAGTTACCTGTGCTCTTCCCTCAACCTGATTCAGGAGCAGAAAGGGTTCTACACACACTTGATGTCAAAAGAGCACTATTGTACTATATTAATAGAACAAAAGATGTCCGCAAAACAAAACCACTTTTTGTCGCATTTGCTCCACCTCATAAAGTAAATCCTGTCTCTAAATCCGGTATTTCTAGGTCGATTGTTAAATGTTGCTATGTTAAATCTAAAAGAACTTTAACTATACGTCCTAAAGCACATTCTACTCGCAAGAGCATCCTATTTATGGCCTTTTTAGGCAACATTCCCTAAGCTGACATATGTAAGGCAGTTACATGGTCTACACCACACACATTTACCAAACATTATTGTGTGGATGTATTGGCATGTTTTCAAGCTAATGTAGGGCAAGCAGTGCTAAAAACACTTTTTCAAACACTCACTGGTTAGCCACCGCTTTGGGAGACTACTGCTATATAATCTATGCAAAGCATGTGTATCTACAGCACACATGCCTCGAACATATTATGTTACTTACCCTTTAAGCATCTGTTCTTGCCATGTAGAGCTGTAGATTCACATGCACCCTCCCTCCTGCCCGGACACTTGTGGTTGTTGCAGTTCTTATTATTCACATAACATATACATGGATGTCTCTTTACTACACTTACTTACTCCATTCTCACCCTCTTGAGGTAAAACAATCTAAAAATGGAGTCGATGGCCCTGCGCACTATCACCGAAAGGAGGAGTCTCTTTACCTCGTGACTGGAAAAAACGTCTTTGAAGAAAAACAACTTGCAATCATCTGGACCCAGCACTAGATGGCAGGAGTATGCAAAGCATGTGAATCTACAGCTCTACATTCCAGGAACAGATGCTTACAGGGTAAGTAACAGAATCCTTACCAAACATTATTGCCTCGACACCACAAACAACAAAGATGCAGAGTGGGTCTGGCGGTACTTCGAAACCCTTTTCCAATATGGTGAGGTCCTTGATATTTATTTTTAATATTTGTTTTCCTTTGAAAGTATGCATCAATTTATGTGTATATTACCCACCTCTGCAAACAATATTATGGATTTCTTGATGTTCTCTCTCTTTTTTTTAAACTGTTTTTATTAACATATTTGTATGCAGCATATAAACAGTCAAGAATCAGCAATGCATAGATACCAGTTAGACATCTATACGACAATAGTAGCAGAACATTACATAACATTAGCTTACTGTCAATTACAATGAGCTGATGCTTCTCTGGTATATCTGTATCGACAGCCAGCTTTAATGATTCAACCCTGGTTAGGATACGAAGGGCACAGGGCCACCCCCTAGCTAGAGGAAAGAGGGAAAGAGAGGGGAAAGGGGCGAGGTATTTCATCTCTCTTCGACCCCTGGACCTTGCCTCATACCGCAGTTTTCGTTATCTTCCCCCTCTACAGTGAGCCCATAAACTTGTATCCAAGGAGTCCAGATCTTACAAAACTTTCGGGGGCATTGGTGGGGCGCTAGGTGGTGCACAACCAAGATGGCCGTGCACCCATGAGGCTCTGGTAGCTTGGTGGCATAATCCTACAATTATCCTTCTCATTTCTGCACTAGTCCTGCCTCTGACACCTGACGAGTGCTGCCGAACACACTCGCTGTCACCGTGTAAAAAATATGAGCTCCCCGACCTCTACAAGAGGATCCTGGACCGAGGTCTGATTGCAGCTGTGGTGGGCGAGTGGTGACATGCCTGGTTCCCTGTGCAGTCTTCGCTGCTACGCAAGTCCCTTGGCTCCCGTGTGGCACTGGGCCACGCGTGCACTTGTGGGGGGGGGTGCCTCGCTTCTCCTGCCGGCTTTGTAATCTGCTCAGCAAGGATTTCCTGGATTGAAGTGCCTCACCAGCCTGACCGCGGAGGGTGTGGAGCTGCAGGTGAGGGGTGGCGCTCTCTGCTTGGGGCGCGCTCTGGTCTACTGTGGCGCGATATGTACTGCCGCTGAGACCCGATCAGCCTCATGGAGCCCCGGGGCTTTGATCAGTCCCAGCACACCTGCATTCAAAGACTTGTCCCCCCTTGGCTCCCGCTCCCTCCCTCGCCCCCGGCACCTGGCTGATATCTCCCTTTACTTCTGCTTTCGGTGGCGGGCCTCCCTACCAGTCCAGCGCTGCATTGCATACGGTGTCCACGCCATTTCTGAGGCATATATCTCTCCGGATACGATATGTGGCTCCAGAGCAAACCACAGCAGCCTATTGCATCGCGCCCGCACCGCTGACAGGCCTCAGGCCCCGTCCCCAGATAAGCAGAGGACTGTGGGGGCGCACTAGACCTCAATTCATTGTCAGACTCTGGAGAAGTTTTTTTTTTACCTCGCGGGGGCATTCAACGGAATGGCTTACACCCCCCATTGAGGGACAATTCACTGCACAGCCTCCTGGGGGGTGTCAATACGTTTGACGGCGCTACTGGCCCACCATTTCCTTAGGACGCTTGCAAATTGAAGGCCTGTGAGCTGGTGCTCTGTGCACACTGTGACACATCCACTTGTCTTTCATGCCGCTAGGGGATCATTGCGGCGCAGACCATTGCCAACCTTTCGCCCACCGCTGTTTACAGTATTGGCAGATACACGACTCCTCGCTTTGTGTACTGTGGGTATATCCATAGGTTGACTCATGCGCCGACTTAAAATTAGCGCCAGCAGCACTGTACGGCACATCCCTATGATGCAATAGCTGTCACAACATCTTTGAGGTGACTAGCATGGATTGCTTACTGGGCGGGTCACGGCAAAACCCCCAGGCCACCCACCGACTACGTGTCTGGAGCTGGGGACTTCTCCTCGTCACTCAAGGCTGCCTTATCATTTCCAGTCACTCTGTCTCTTCTCCTCAAACTTGTGCCCGGAAGATTTCTACTAGCGCTTCTGTGCCTACCCGGAAAACAGAGGAACGCCAGGCCAAACTTGTTTTCAACGCTAAAAAGACAGTTACACGGTCCTGCTCAGAGGAACCCGGTCAGCCCAATGGGGACAAGGCACAAGCACAATCGTCGGCTCCTGATGATGAGGTGAAGACTTTGCTGCTGGCTATGCAGAGTAGTCTTACAACCTTGTCTAGTAAAATGGACTCCATGAACAGTCGCTTAGACTTCTTGGTTCTGAAAACGGATAAACACGATGAGCAGATTAAGGCGGCTGAACGGTGCATCTCAGACAACGAGGATACCGCATCCTAGATGCAGCAGCAAATGACACAGATGGATAAGCTTCTTAAATCGCTGCTAAGAATGAGGATTTAGAGACCCGAGGCCGCTGTAATAATATCTGTGTCATAGGGATTCCAGAAAGCACCAATTCAGGCCGTATGGAAGATTTAATTGAATGCCTGTTGAGGAAATACATTTGGTGAAGATGCCTTTTCTGCGCAGTTCATAGTAAAACATGCACACCGCTCCATATGTCCCAGGCCTCCTCCGGGCAGTGCTTCTCACCCTAATGTGGCTCATCTTCTTAATTATCTAGACCGTGACACTGCAATTAAGATGGCCCGCAAAAACAAATTGCAATCTTTGAGCGCACTGAATTCACCATTTACCCCGACTTCACTGTGGCTGTTCAGGAGGCGCAACACAAGTTCCTTACTGTAAAACAGAAGCTCTGAAAGGTACAAATTGAGTATGCTGTCATGTACCCGACACACCTGCCTCAAGAGTGTCAAGTGACCCTCGCCACAAAGAGACTCCAATGGCCGTGCCTCCAAATTTCCGTCTACTACTGCAGACTGACCTGCACTGCAGGGGAAGACGCCATATGGATGCAGGTCTGTCTACCCCAAACTCTACGATCGTTCACAAATCCATGCTCTCCGCAGTGACAGGAAAATCCTCACCCTTTCCACCATGACGGCCACTACACAATTTCTCGATGGATGGGACAGAATGCTGCTCAATGATGTCAGATAAGTGTTCTTATTGTCCTGGGTGCAGTACATGGCAGAGAGTTGGGTTTCTTTTAAGCTACACTTTTCTTATTGATCTATACCGAGCACCCTCCCCTTCTCTCCACCCCACCACTCTATCACTGGGGAGGCTGATATGCAGCTATCTGAGAGAAAGGTGGTTCTCGTGGCCCTCAAGCGATCCCCCTCATATGGTCGATCCCCCATGCATCTTGACTTTTTATTGGACATGTTCTACCTGGACTGTAACGTCTACGTTTTTTAGGGGATGTTGGGTGGGCTATGTACTGCCAGCACAATTGGGGTGCTGTTGTGGGTCTGGGTGGGTAGGGGTTTGTTGCTGTTTGTTCTTGTAACCACTGTGATTCATCAGCAGATAGACATGCGGCTACACATTGAGATAACCAGGTGTAATTCCTTTCACATGGCACATCATGTAGATAGTCCACTTCCTAGCAATGCTCACGCAAACTGAGGCATTACGCATTAACATGCTCACATAGAATATTAGAGGCCTTGGCAACCCACGTAAATGCAAGCGAATCCTCACGTATGTTGACCGACACCAAATACATATCGCCATGCTTCAGGAGACCCACATGGATCCCTGCAGTCCAACATACTTTGGCAGCAAATGGGACTCCGATCGAGTATTCTCCTCCTACTCTACGTACTCACGGGGGACGCTGATTCTTGTTAAAAAAAGCACGCCCTTCCGATTAGGCGGTACTTATAATGATCCCTCTGGCAGGAGCTGTATGCTCTGGGGCACTCTTAACACGCAGTCGTTAACATTCGCCTGCTGCTACGGGCCAAACACTGACGAGTCTGACTGCTTCAATACCCTCTGGGGACAAATACTCAAAGTGGGGTCTACACATGTTATTTGGAGGGGAGACTACAACACTGCCCTCTGTCCTATGTCCGACAGATCTAACCCCCTTCACCATCATTACACCAAGACTCAGGATACGCTTGCAAGTCTCTGCTTCCAGACCATGGACTTATTGATGCATGGCGTCATGTACACCCAGATAGGAGAGAAGGCACCTATTACACCACAGCACACTCTTACTGGTCCTGACTAGATTATTGGATTGTCTCTCGAGGGGTTGCCCCCTGGATACTCTCTGCTGAGCATCTGGCCCGGACTTACTCAGCCCATGCCCTGGTGCGTCTGACGATCTCCCTCACAAGCTCTATTGCCACTCAACGGTGTTGGTGACTCACGCATGAGGCGCTGCTGGACACCGCATTCAAAGCGGAACTAGGGGAAGAAATTACAGATTTTTTAGAAGAAACAAGACCTTGGTCACACATATGAGCACAATTTGGGAGGCTTTTAAAGTAACCATGTGCAGCTTATGCATTTCAAAAAGCTTCGGAGTCCTTCGGGACATCCAACATAGTCTGCACCAACTGGAAGAGGAATTGAAACATTTGGAAAATCCTGCATGCCACGACATTTCGGGAGCCAAGAGCGTCACACTAAGGGATAAACTTACTGAGTATGAGACCATGGCGGAGCGTGAAGCTTGTTTTCGAGGTAAATATTTCCTCGCTCGCAGATATGGGGAGGGAGAGTGGCCCAGTAGGGCTCTTGCGATGGAGATTCGGCTGCCCGTTTCTGTAACTATATCCTAGACCTAGTGGACGGGGCTGGGGTGCGTCAGAGATAGCCGTGATATCCTGCATACCTTCACTATATTTTATACTGACCTCTACAGAACTCGCAGGACTGTATTCCCCGATTTCACTCCTTACCTGGAAGATGTCACATTGGGTTGGCTGGGAGACAATCAAAGGGAGTTCTTAGCAGCCCTGTTCGAAGACGACGAACTGCGAGCCGCAATCATGCAGCTGTCTTCAGGAAAAGCCCCGGGCTCCTAAGGACTCCTCATCGATTTTTACAAAACTTACCTCGATCAATTACTCCCTGTATCGAAGGAAGTCTACCTGGAGGCCCAAGAGGCTCAAATCCTTCCAGGCTTGATGAGAGAGGCCCTCATCAACTCTCTTCTGAAACATGGCCAACGTCCAGACCTTTGCGAATCTTATCAGCACCTCTCTCTGATCAGTACGGACACAAACATCTTAGACAAGTTGTTGGTGAACCGCCTTAGTCTTTTGATGGACAAATTAGTATTTCCTGATCAAGATGGTTTTATCCCTGGTAGGGCAACCTCTCATAATCTTCGCACTCTGTATTCCATACTGCAGAACGTTAATCCCCAATCACCGTTGGTGGCAGCTTTTTTAGACGCCACAAAGGCCTTTGATTTTGTTGAGTGGGACTACCTGTTTACCATCCTCCAATGTATGGGACTCCCCAAAGGTTTTTTAGCATGGACACGTCTCTTATATACCTCTCCAGAAGCAAGAGTTCTCATCAATGGACATATCTCTTCCCCCTTCCCTATCACCCGGGGCACCCGGCAAGGTTGCCCACTTTCTCCTCTTATTTTCGCCCATCCCATGGAGCCCCTGGCGGCCAAGATAAGGCAACACCGTCAGGATAGGGCCTTTCACTGCTTCCTCTGCCCAATCCTCATCTGATTCTACATGGATTATGTCACTCTTTATGTCAGAGAGCTGATATAAAATCTTAACCCGCTACTTCGAGAATTTGTCATATTTGGTGGCCTCTCGGACATCCATATAAACTGGGCCAAATCTCAACTTTTTCCACTCACTGCTTCTGCATTACCCTTCACCACTGACTTTCCCATAGAATGGTGCAGCTCTGACTTAAAGTACATGGGAATACATATCACTGCTGACAGCAAGGAGTTGTTGAAGCTCAACTATGGACGTGCGTTGGAGCAGCCCAAGAGTTGTATAACTAGATTAAATGCTCTCCCTCTCACCATGTCGGGTCGCCTCTCCCTTATTAAAATGGTTATCCTCCCCAAGTTCTTGTACCTGTTTTTAAATATTCCTTATGACCCGGGTTGTCAGTTCTTTTCTTCACTCGATCGGAGTTAATCCGTTTAATATGGGGCAGTACGCATTCGCGATTTCAATGGGACATACTCGCCCATACTCTCAGGGGGATTTCGATGTCCCCAATTTTGAACTATATTATTTATGTGTTCAGGCGCATTACACCCATTACTGGTTCCACCCTCCCAGATACTCCCCTCATGTAGCAAATGAACATTGGCGAGCAGACCCCATACAGCTCGATGTGGTTATACTGGATGCACCCGCGCCCAATGATTATAGCCTGACCTGTGGACTGCACGGTAAAAGCCTGGCAATGATGTGGATATACTGGATGCACCCGCGCCCAATGATAGTAGCCCGACCTGTGGACTGCACGGTAAAAGCCTGGCAACGCATTTCTACTCGATAACAGCTGCCCACCCTATATTCACCATTACTTCGCCTCACCTCACATACGATCCGAGAATGCCAGTTCTGCATGAAGGCGCTTTTAAAAAGACCAAAGCTAAGCATAACATTACTTGCTGGTGGTACCTCTCCCTTTATGGCAAATTTTGTACGTCACAACAACTCTTTTCCAAGCTCCCGCCCTCCCCTATGGACATCTTTCTAATGTGCGTCTTCGACAGGGCCTTAAAGAATACACCCCCTCCTACCCCGCCCGATTTGTGCACTCCGCTACGACACGTACTACGCACTGACAACGTCTCACGTTTAGTATCCATCCTATATCATTGCCTCTATACCAGCGTCACAGTGGAGAAGTGTGGCTCAGTGGTTAGAGGCGGCAGACCCGGAATCTGAGATCGACCGTGGACCAGGGTTCGATTCCCCGCCTCGTCGGGTCTAGGGCTCATAAATTCCACGGTCTCGACAATTCTCGCTCCGGTGCCTATTCGACTCACGGGGTCACACTCTGCGACTCTGGGCAATACCTTGCTTAATCTCCACATCGGCCCCTCACGGCGGGATGCCTGGCTTTCACCTTGTGGATACCCTGCCGGGGTTTCTCACAGGGGAATACCAGGACGGGTTCCCTAAGCAAGCGCGGAGATGCCCCAGGGTAAGTCCTGCGCTATATAAGTTTCATACATTTACATTTACATACACCCCCTGCTCTGCTCGAGATAAGTGGTCCGCAGAACTGGAGCAAGAAATCACTGATCAACAGTGGGTGTATTGCTGTAAACAGACTGAACAAATTTCCCCTAGTAGTCGTCTACGCATCACCCATTATAAATTCCTACACCGTTGGTATTATACCCCGGTTAAGATACACAAATACCAGCTATGCGACACTAATAAATGTGATAGGTGCGGGCGGATAATGGCGATTTAATTTTTACATCTCGCCTGGGAATGTAGCCCTGTACAGAATTACTAGCAGCAGGTGATCACTGCGATAGAACTAATGACATCCTTTTTTTTTTTTATGTTTTTATTGTGGTGTTGACAGTAGACAATGATACAATTGCATCTGTATACCTGCAGGCAACAGGAGAAGAGCAGTAATCAGGGTGAGTTGTTGAACACAACCATTCAGTCCACAACCCTGAGGTCGGACGGCATTCCAGTATAATAAACCACAGTAAGAGCAAGTTAATACCCGCAGTGGACACAGCTAGACTAGACGCACCACCTTTTTTCTTTGAACAGTAACAATAACCAAAAACATAAGTCCAGCAGAGAGAAGTCAAAATAGTATACGTCCCAGCCTGAGTGTCCAGCTTCGACTAGTGGTGTTGCGGCGCCCAAATCCCCCGTTCGGTGTAAAACATATGGACAGGAATAACACAGGATTCATAATAAACATTGGCAGATCACAATGGAAACAAATCCCACACCCTCCAGCCTATACACCCCCACCCGGATCCCTACGGGGCATCGCCAATTCCGCCGTTGGAGAGACACAGAGCTCGCCACGGTATGAATTCCAGAGTCCCCATTTCTTGTCCCACATCTTGGGGCAGCCCCTTATTTTATACACAGTTTTTTCTGCTATCATGCATTAGTCCATAGCAGCCACCCACCTTATCACCAAAGGCCTGTCAGGAGAGCCCCAACCCATCGCCACCGAGCGTTTGAGCAACAAAAACCCCAGCGCCGCCCATTGCAACTCTGGAGCGGTTAGGTCGTTTGGCCCCCACATGTTGAGGATACATTCTCTAGGCGATGTGGGGAGCAGTTTGCCCAGGGAGCTGCTCATTTTGCGTATCGCAGCCGCCCAGAACCGCTGTATCACAGGGCAGTCCCACAGGATGTGGTAAAAGGTCCCAGGGAGCCCACAACCACGCAGGCACAGTGCGTCAGGTCGTCGACCGATCCTGGCCAGGGTAAGGGCGGACATGTATGCTCTGTGCAACACTTTTAATTGGATCAAACGAAACCTATGACAGATAGCCGATTCCCTTGGAGACATTAATGCCGCCCACCAGTCCTTGTCGTCTATGGGACCCAAGTCTGTCTCCCACTTGGCCCGCAGCGACAGGAAGGGGTCGGGGAGGTTATTGCAGAGCTTACGGTAGGTAAGGGAAATTGCCTTTTCAGGCAGAGGCTCTGACAACAGCCTGTCTTCCAGAGGGGAGGTGTCAGGAATAGAGGCAAAGTCAGGAAAGGCGATCTGAAGAGCATGTGTGATTTGTAGGTATCTAAAGAATTCAGTGGATGCCAGGGCGTACTTAACTTGTAGGTCAAAAGGACAGCAATTTACCCTTGTGTATAAGGTCTCCAACCTCAGAAATCCTGATCGCGTCCCACCTATCAAAGCCCCGGGAAAAGCAAAGGGAACCCAGGCGTTGTGCGGACCACAGAGGCGATGCCTTGGTAAGTCTGTTGGCCCATCCCAACCGTCTATTGGCTCTGTGCCAGATGTCTACCGTATGTGACATAGGCCCAATGTATCTAGATTTAGTGGATTTGCTATAAAGGGCCCCCAGATAACCTTCACGACCCGTTTGGTCTTTATCCAAAAGGAAAGCCGGATTTAGAGGTGAACCGTGTATCCAGTGGTTGATCACCACAAACTGGGAGGCCCAGTAGTAAAGACGGAGGTTAGGGAGGGCTATTTCCCCATCGTACCAGCCCTGAAACAGCTTACAGAGAGCTATCCGAGCCGTGCCGCCGTCCCAGAGCAGGGTTCTGAGTTCGCCTTCTACCGCCCTGAAATAGGAGTCCGGAACGGGGAAGGGGCAATTTTGTAGGACATATAGGAAGCGTGGAAGCGCTAACATTTTAAACAACGCTGTGCGGCCCGGGAGAGAAAGCGGAAGTGATCGCCAATGGGCAACGTCACTACGGAGTCTACGGAGCGGGCCTAGCAAGTTGCGATCATAGAACACCGTGTGATCGGGAGTGATGAAAACGCCAAGGTAAGTAAAATCATCCGTAGCCAACGTGATCGTGAACCCCCTGGGCAGGCGTGGTGGCGGGCCGTGTAACATGTACAGCACCGATTTGGTCCAGTTTATGGCGTAGCCCGAGTATTTCCCGAAGTTAGTGAGAACGTGGAACAGGCGGTTGATGGAGGACTGTGGGGACGACATATATATCAGGATGTCGTCGGCGTAGAGAGAGATCTTTTCTGTAGATTCATCACTCCACTTCAGTCCTCTGATGGAGACGTCGGTGCGAACCCAATGAGCCAGAGGATCCAGGGTGAGGGCAAACAGCAAGGGGGAAAGGGGACATCCTTGCCTGGTGCCCCGATGGAGCGGAAATCTCCGGGACGTGAAATTATTGACCCTGACTTGGCCAAGGAAGTCCGTATACAAAAGACGCACCCAACCAATAAATTTGGGTCCGAAGCCAAAGCGGCGAAGGACCTCGAACAGGTACGGCCATTCGATCGAGTCGAATGCCATTGCTGCGTCGAGGGATAATATAGCGGCATCGTGAGTCATGGTGGGTTGGCGACTCAACACGTTTTGCACCCTGCGAGATTCAGCGCCGTGTTTCGGCCCGGGAGAAAGCCGGACTGATCGGCGTGTATCAGGGAGGGGAGCACCAGGAGAAGACGAGTCGCTAGTAGTTTAGCCAGGACTTTGGCCCCAGCGCTGATCAGGGAGATCGGACGATAGGAGCTGCAAGCAGTGGGAGGCTTGGTCAGTTTCAAAATGACCGCAATTGAGGCCAGTCTTTGATCAAGGGGGAGCACTCCGAGTTCTAGGCTCTCCGTAAACATGTTGAGGAGGTGGGGCATAACGTCAGGAACTATTCCTTTCTGGAACTCAACAGGGACACCGTCGGGGCCCATGGCCTTGCCGGAGTTCACCGCAAAGAGCGCCGTGGTGAGCTTGTCCGAGGTAAGGCCAGCATCGAGGGCAAACCGGTCGGAGTCCGAGATGGTCGGAAGACGCATCTCCTCCAACAGTTGTCTGGATTCGGCTGCCGAATAGACATTGCAAGCAGTATAAACCTGTTCAAGGTGGTCGGCAAACATGTCCGCAATGTCTTGTGGATCCGTCGCCACAGACCCGTCAGGTTTAGCTATGGACGATATCCATCGGGATCCTTGGTCCCGACGCTCCAACCAAGCGAGCATCTTGCCTGCACTGTCCCCAAGTTCATAGACCCGATGCCGCGTGTGGAGCAGCCTCGCCTGTGCGGTCTCTTGGGCCAATGCCTTGTAGATCAGTTGTTGGGCACGGAGGCGAGAAGCAGTGGACTCCGAGAGTGCAGCATTATGGGACGCCTCGAGGCTAATGAGATCAGATTCCGCCTGTGTGATTTGCTCGGCGTGTTTACGCAGATGACGCGTCTTGAGGGCGAGAACTTCACCCTTTATAACCGCTATGTAGGGTGACAGCCGAGTCTACCGTGCCGACGTTTTCCGCAAAATATAGTTCCGTGCGCTCCTGCAGCGCCTCCCTAATATCAGGGATCCGCAAGAGCCAACGATTAATAACGATAGGCCCTCGCGCTACCTGGCGATTGTAAGTGAGGTCTACCACAAGTGGAGAATGGGAACTAATTACATCCTTAACATATATGTCATATACTGATGTTTATGTCATTGGTGATGGGTATGCTGTATGCTCCCCCACATACTGAGGTTTAAGTCCGAATGGTGATGGGTATTCTATGTGCCCTCCTCTTCACTCACCAATTAAATTAGATTGTTCCTTAAAAGCAATTGAAGGAAAAGTTCTGCATTGGCCAGTACAGTCAGTCAGCTGCAAAAATAGGCCACCCTGCTAAGAATAGATTGCAGAATTAAACATACACTATATTTACTCTCAATGACTTTAACAAATCTTCGTATGGTTAATGTGAAATCACTGCTAAGCAGAGTCCATAATTGTAGCATGTTTACTATGGAAATAAAAAGATAATGTTAATTATATCCTATAATATTCTAAATTGTGGTTATGTTTCTTTATTTGCAGGTGATATACATTCAAATTCAGATGTGTCATTAGGACTAAACCACGATAAAACCCAATACCAGCTGGGACCTGTGGATTCGGGCAGAAGAGAAAGCAACAATTGTCTCAACACAGGTCAGAAAGCATAGAAGGGAGGCCTTTTAACTTTTAAAAAAATGTCTAACTTTGAGACTTATCATGTGCTTTACTCGGAAATCTTTCATGACATGTAAAGAAAAGGATGGCGTTCTGGAGAGTATTGGGCCAAGAATAGTTTGTAAAATAAAAAGAAACATGTTATGAATATGTTTAATTCTGCAAGATGGAAGAAATTATGTATGTCATACCTGAATCAAAAGCTTTTGAGATCGAGACGCTAGATTAGTCCAAAATAATTAATCCTCTAATGTATGTGGAGGTGAGCTAATGTACCCAAAAGGGCAACTACATCTTTTGATATTGCTGTCTGATAGAATTCTGAAAGATTTTAATTCTTGTCCATAAGTGTAGCATGTTTACTATGGAAATAAAAAGATAGTATTAATTATATCCTATACTATTCTAAATTGTGGTTATGTGTCTTTATTTGCAGATGATATACATTCGAATTCAGATGTGTCAATCGGACTAAACCACGATAAAACCCAATACCTGCTGGAACCTGTGGGCTCGGGCAGAAGGGAAAACAACAATTGTCTCATCACAGGTCAGAAAGCATAGAAGGGAGACCTGTTTACTTTTAAAACAATGTCTAACTTTGAGACTTATCATGTGCTTTACTCAGAAATCTTTCATGACATGTAAAGAAAAAGGATGGCGTTCTGGAGAGTATGGGGCCAAGAATAGTTTGTAAAATAAAAAAACATGTTATGAATATGTTTAATTCTGCAAGATGGAAGAATTTTTGTATGTCATACCTGAATCAAAAGCTTTTGAGATCGAGACGCTAGATTAGTCCAAAATAATGAATCCTCTAATGTATGTGGAGGTGAACTAATGTACCCAAAAGGACAACTACATCTTTTGATATTGCTGACTGATAGAATTGTGAAAGTGTTTAATTCTTGTCCATAAGTGTAGCATGTTTACTATGGAAATAAAAAGATAGTATTAATTATATCCTATAATATTCTAAATTGTGGTTATGTGTCTTTATTTGCAGATGATATACATTCAAATTCAGATGTGTCAATCGGACTAAACCACGATAAAACCCAATACCTGCTGGGACCGGTGGGCTCGGGCAGAAGGGAAAGCAACAATTGTCTCATCACAGGTCAGAAAGCATAGAAGGGAGACCTGTTTACTTTTAAAACAATGTCTAACTTTGAGACTTATCATGTGTTTTACTCGGAAATCTTTCATGACATGTAAAGACAAGCATTTGCACTGCAATAGGTCTCTCAGCATTAAACTTTGAGTTACTGGCATTGTAAATGACAATGCTTTGCATTAATTTTTTTTTCTTTAATTTGCAATTGGTATATAAACATTGTTTGTGAATGGTTAGCTATTGGTTATGCTAAGCAAAGTTGGCAGTAATATAGAGTGCTAGTCTTGCTTGTTATAAGCATGCTGATTTAAAGCACTCTGATACTGCGGGTAAAGTTTGCGCCATATAAAAGTGAAAACTAATAAATAAATAAAAATAAAGCCTACCTGTACCACGTCCACCAGACCATAAATAACGTGCAAAAAGAAAAGACCATTCACCATCTCCTTCTAGAAATGGGGCTGCCAGGCCATAGACAATAAAATCCATTAACACCCAGGCACAAACGCAATTAACTGTAATTGTTTTATTCAAAACGGACATGGCCTCCAGAGATATAGCAAACCAACTATCTACATATCAATCAGTACCCAAACACAAAACCATATACTGAATGTTTCACCTCCAACCATTGTCACAACCACCAATCAAGCCAGAATGTCAGCCATCTCCAACTAAGGGCGCAGCAGATAGCAAAGACACATTATTATTTAAGACAAAGTCTAGACAGATTGCGGTTTTATGAAAACGTGGTTTTATCAACGAGTATAGTCACATGAATAACAACGGACATCAGTTTCAAAACTCCCTGTAACCTCTCTAAGCAAGACAGCGTCACTATCGTCTCCTTTGGCACAGATTATTCTGCATCCCTGTACACTTTTACCCGTCGGTACAAATGTGGAGGCGTTGCAGGGTCAGAAGGCAGCTATAATATTATATCATTGTAATATGTCCAGCAGATTCACAAAATGAGCAGCACCCAACCTCGTCCCCATCTCCAGTTTTTTAGTTGAAAGGATAACGCAGTTTTGGTTTCGATTGGTGTCCATGATGCTGGGCCCTGCCTTCCGTTCAGTCAAGGCTCTCCCATACAGAGGTCTCTGTAGCTTACAGGCTTTTCCAGGCGGTGTCATGGGTGTAATGGGGATTGTGTGAGCCCCACCCCCACCTGCTAATAACCGTGGTGCACAACTGCCCTGCACAGAATGTGTGGTGTAGCTACAGTGGGCCTGAGGCAAGGATGCAGCCCACGCCCCTTTCAACCATCTTTGGTGGGAAAGGGCAGAACTTTAGTATTTAATCGCGATCTGCCTCTACTGCACTACGATTTGCCCTACGGTACGGTGTCTTAGAAGCACTATAGACCAGGTCCTGCGTGTTGCTATGAAATACCAGGTGCAAGTAGGTTACCAAGTCAGCCTTTTCCAGTCCATCGCAGTACACTTGTTTCTTCACAAAGCACTACAGGGGCTTGGATACACGGAGACCAGTTTCAGCACGGGGTCACAATCAAGAGTACCAGTGACATCTTTCAGCAGTGCCAGGACACTCATTGAAGGGCAGGTACAGAGATTCTTTGCTGCTGCCATCCCTCCTCTCCCAGTTTGAGGGAGATAAAAGGTGCGCGGGTATCATTAATAGGGGGAATGCAGTAGACCGGAACTCTGCTGGAGTCCGAGTAGGAGAAGAGGGGCATGGACGACCGATGACACAGCACCACTGTAATTTAGATCATTTTACAGCAGACTTTTGTGAATAAATTGACTACAAAACTATTTCAGATAGTCTGGGCCTACAATGTTACGCTACCTATTATAATTATGTAAGAAGTAGAAGCATGTGCCTTCACTTTTACCTTCACTTTCCATTCATTTTCCATCCCCACTTCTTGTAAATACGTTAACTGTCACACAATATTATCGATAATGTGTGTATAAGGACGTGGAACTTAAATTGTACTTTGGCTAAATTGTCTGCTCTTTTGTGCCAATCAATCTCACAATAATATTAGTCGATGTAGATCGCACTATCGAGGCATTTGTATAACAAACGTGTTGGCGAGTTCCTCTTATGAACATTAGAAGAATGAACGGCAGTATCAGCCCTGCCAGGACTTCATGCTGTGTGACCTCGCATGTCTTTGAGTGGGCATAGACTCGACTGAAGCTACTTTGCCAACATTTTAATTTAATCTATATTTTGTAAACTTCAACTAAGAGCTATGTTCTTAGTTGGTTAACACGCTCGCATGTGGCTCGCAGAGCTGTTCTGAGCCAGAGGGTCTGTGATCTCCCCCTCTGCCGCCGAGTCTTGTAAAAATAAAACGCACCATTTTGCCAGCACTTGATCCGACCATCTGGATTCATATATAACTCTATAATAGCACAGCAGCGACTCTGTTGAAATTGCATTTCCTTTTTAAAGGCTGCGTGAGGCTGGCCGTGGGGGGTGAGGGCCACAGATTTCCGTACAGTGTGTTAGCCGATGTTTTGCAGGGGTAGGGCGCATACAGCTGTTTGCAGTTAGTGGTTCAATAGACAGGCCACTTCCTCTGTTTATTATAAACCAGACCGTGGCAGAGCGGAGGAGTGTGCAGGGTGGTAAAGAGGGTACAAGTAACCGTGGCAAAGCCGGGTGTCCGCAGGCGGGAAGGGTGTCACTGAAGGGCGGTTAGGTATGCAATGCACGAGGGGCTTTGTTGCCGAGAAGCCCTTACCTGCTTTCTGCAGCTCTGTCCGCAGCCCCTCCAGTCTGCCCCAGCCGGGCTGCCTGGTCCGTCCCACAGAAGATCACCGGGAGCTCTCTTGCATACTTCCCATGGCTACAGCAGTGCTGTGACTGCAGAGGGATCTTCCCGGTCCAGAGAGCATCGGTTTTTGGCACTCCAGCAACTCATCCCTTGACTCTGAAGCGGTGAATTCGTCCTGCACCGGGTCGCCCGCCATCTCAAACTAGCAGCCTAGTCAGCAGGGTCAGCCGAAGAGCACCATCGCCCTATGACATCACACCGGACCGAGTTGTTTTTTAGTAAACAACATTTTAAAGAAGACGCGGGGCATTGGTGAAGCGTGCGCGGTGCTGTTTTTAAACAAGCCCGTCAGAGGTCCGTGAACTCTGCTGCTTCCGTCTTTTGGCTTTGCAATACCGGCGTGGTCTGCGGCTCGCGCACTCGCTCGCGAAAGTGAAAGCGTGCTCGTCATCGCAGAGGAAACGTAAAAGTCATGTGAACTGTTCACGAGGCGCGTGTCGTGATCTGATTCTGCCACTACGGTAGAAGCTCACGCGCGCGACCAAATACCATTCACAATACTGCGCGCGTGTCTCTCCCATTGACAATGATGCGCCCATGGCCATCTCGTCTCCACTCGTAGTCGGCTGAGACGACGACTATAGTTCTCGCAGCGAGACCTAAAAAAGGATGGCGTTCTGGAGAGTATGGGGCCAAGAATAGTTTGTAAAATAAAAAAAAATGTTATGAACATTTTTGATTCTGCAAGATGGAAGAAATTATGTATGTCCTACCTGAATCAAAAGCTTTTGAGATCGAGACGCTAGATTAGTCCAAAATAATGAATCCTCTAATGTATGTGGAGGTGAACTAATGTACCCAAAAGGACAACTACATCTTTTGATATTGCTGTCTGATAGAATTTTTTTTTATATTTCTTTTTTATTAAAACAAGGCATCAAAAAAGAAAGAGCCCAGTACAGAAGAATCACATCATAACATCACATTACATCTCCCGGGGGGGGGGGGGGTTTGGGGGTTCAAGGTACATACATCACAAGAATTCCAGGGGATGGGGCCATATCAAACACGGAGTCTCTAGGTAGCACACAGATCTCTCCCCTGTATTGGTTCCAAGGCCCCCAAACTGATGCCCATTTTCGAGGTCGGCTCTCTCGCTATGGAAACAGTCTTTTCACGAAACATACACCAATCCAGGTCGTTTTTCCAGCCTTCAAGGGTAGGAGGCTGCTCGGATCCCCACTTCTGAGCAATATTCCTTTTAGTTATCATATAACTTAGTGTAGTCCATTGTGTTTGTGCCAAATTAAGATCAGTAGGCTCCCATATATTAAGGAGGCATCTCCTCGCCTCCGGCAGAACTGCGACCCCCGAAACCTCCTGTATCGTGTTATGAATCTTGCCCCAGTACTCGACGATATACCGACACTCCCAAAGGATATGGAGGAATGTACCTGTAAGACCACACTTCTGTCTACACAAACCTACGTCTGATAACCCCATCCGGACAAGACGGGGGCCTGTGACATAAACCCTGTGTAGTATTTTTAACTGAACAAGCCGCAATTGTGCTGGGATCGCAACCACTTTTGGAGAGGACACAGCCAATTGCCAGTCCTCATTATCCAATTCTATACCGTCTCGCGTCCATTTATCCCTCAACTGCCTAAGGAGATCCGCCCTATGATTAATTAATTTCTTGTAGATCAGGGAGATTGTTTTCTCGGGTAAATTACCATCTAAAATTCTATCCTCGAGAGGTAAGGCCTCAGGTAGGTCCTCCTCCTCAGACAGGGCTGCCTTCAATGCATGCCGGATTTGCGCATAGCGAAAGTACTCAGTTACCATCAATTCAAATTCAACCTGTAGTTCCTCGAATGTTTTAATCTTCCCCTTGCCCCAAATGTCACCGAAATTCTGAAAGTTTTTAATTCTTGTCCAGGACTTTTGTATAAAACATCTACTTGCCAAAGGGACTACATGTTTGAGAAATCGTTTTCTTGATTCCGTTGCCACATTTGGCACCATGCAATGAGTATACAAGTTCTGGCAAACATCTCATTGTATCAGGGCTATGATAACAGCCTCTCCGAATATGACAGCTCTCATATTAGCTCAGGGTTTAGGTTCTAGTAAGGTTGTGATTATACACCTTTCTGATTGTACTGGGCTCTGGACCTTTGTCCATTGTTTTTTAAATTGCAAATATTTTTGGGGTATGTTGTTTGCTTTCAAATTAAAATCACCAATATGCTTACATCCTTCTGCGTGTATTTCAATATAATAATGGAGCATTCTTTTAGTGTCATAAATTACCAGAATTTGAAAATGTAGTGCCATGCTGCATGCATGTAACGATTAACTAGCCAACTTGACTACACAAGAAGTCTACTGTTGAATTTCAGAAGCCACTGTGTAACTGGCATCAGCGTTATTGGTATCTCTTCTCTTGTAAAAGTTGAGAAGACACAGGGTCTAAAGACTCTCTGTTGGGTAATTATTATGCTCAAACTTTGACTATTCAAGGCTCTGCATATGCAACGGCTGTGTTTTTGAAGGGGCTCAGTTTTGACCAACATTTCATGCTCTGAGTATAGTATGCTGGAACTTTTATTGTTTCGGAGTTCTTATAGCATAATTCAGGATATATAATTGCTCCATCTTAGTTTAGTTAGTGAGGAAATACTTGTTTATTGCGTTGGCCAATTTCTTTTTAGATAATACCTTGGTTTCACAAAATGTTACTGTAAAGAAACTCAGATTCTACTTGTGTTCCAGTTCGGTTGTCAACTAAGGCTCAAGGTGATCACCCCCAGTCTGACATTCCTAATTTGACATTGTATAATTCTTTGACAGAGCACTTAATTTTACAGTGCCACAATCACTTTGTGTCATAGCTGTGAGCACAAATAGCCGTCCCATGTGAGATCTTCCCCTTTATGAATCATATTTGATGGTCTCTGGAGGGAGGAGTCAGTTGTCCAGCTCACCTACATACTTCACTTCAGAAAGTTCCCAAACAGGAAGCATTTCTTTTTAAAGAAGAACCTGCTTATTTGATGGACACTGGCTGCTTAAAAAAAAATCCATATGGGAAAGCAAAAGAGAGGATAGCCGTCTGCTTGCCAGCCGTCATCCCTGCAGTCAGAGCAGTTCACAGGGGTTCCTAAAATGCAGCTGGTGTGAAAACATGCAAATGGACAATTTGCGATGTAACATATGATATAGATTGCACTGCCAATTAAACACCATTCGAAAACCTTTGTGGTGTGCCATATACACATCCCTGATTTATACACAGGGAGAGTATGTCAGACCACATTCTCCAGTATGTCACAAGTATGTGAGGTGTGGTGCAGCTGCCAGGGCAGCTGACTTCGGAGAACAGGGTTCACGGTTTGATCCCCGGCTCCGGCAGCAGCTCAGCTCAGCACCATGTGACTCTGGGCAATAGCTCACTTAATTTCCATGACGGCCCCCAGCGCCTTGAGACCCGTAAGGGTGAGTAGTTTGCGCTTTACAAATACGGATTGACATTTATATTGACATTTAACACACAGCATAGTACTATGTAAGCATAGCAGACGGAGCGCTGAAACTTTTTAGACACTCACCTTCAGTCACTAATAGATCTGGGTTAGACCCATCATCATTCCTTAACTCACTTCACCATCCCAGTTCAGACCCAGCCATACGCAAATCAGTAATACGGAAGTGGATATGCTAAGCAGAAAAGCCAGTACAATGCACGAGTGGGAGCTAAAACAAGAAGTGCGGATGCATATCTTTAAAATATGGGGGGGACAGCAAATAGGCCGATTCCCGACACACAATAACGTGAAAACCCAAAGCTCTGCATCCAGGTTCTACAAGCCACAGCCACTGGGGAATGTCCTGTCGATAAGATGTTCAGGGAGATTTGTACCCCTCTCCATCAATTCCAATGATACCAAAGGTAATCCAGAAGTGCAGGCAGGAGCATTTCATCCTAATCCTGATAGCCCCATAGTGGGCTCTACAAGCCTGTTTTTTAGGCCTGATGGAGAAGCCCAAGGACAGTACATCACACTCCCAGCACACCGAGACCTGCTGATGATGCAGGTTGGGCAGGTATGGCACCGGAACCAAATTCACTCAGTTTGGCAGCATAGCTCCTGAGGATGTAGAGTTTAGTCACCTCAGTTTTTTAAGGAGAGGAATGGTGATTTTGCAAGAAGCAAGGTGACCAACAACAAGGATATCGTGAAGACATCTGATGCTGTGCCTTTGGAAACCCTGCCTTTCTGCTAATTTTGTATAAGGAGGGAGAACTGAAAGGTGGGCGGAACAGGATATCTGACATTATTCGGTGAATGTACTGTTGCCCCACTTTTAAATGACACTATAGCTGCTGAAACCGTCACAATTTGTATCAAGAGCTGAATTTTATTTGACACCTTCAAAAGCTATCTTATTGACAAAAATAACTCTATAAAAGGATCAATGTCTAATTGAGATCTATTGTTGTGACGTTCCTAGAACGTTGCATTCTTCTCTGCCTCTGACATCACCTGCTCCTACATAGAGTATGTTCTTCACCACAATCAACTGCATAACCAACTAGAGGTTGTAAAATTGTCTTTAGATGTACCTGGAGCCAGAAGCGAGGGAGGGAGAAAACAGAGACCAAACGGAGAACCCCTAGATCTATTAGCTGCACACCCAAATGCACCTGTCGGAGGCATCAAGCTAATCCAACTTTGAAAAAACCAGCTGCCGCTTTGGTATAAGTTGTTTCAGTCCTTTTAACTATCAAAGCAGCCTTTTTACAAACCAGTCTGATACTTAGCTCCATGTTGCGTAGTCCACTACCAGCAGAGCTTGCCTCTGGGTGCCGGTTCCTCTCAGAAGTACCTAAGACACTATTGTGTTTTCTTAAATTTGTCTTGTTATTATTAGGACAAGATTGCTATGGACTTTCACTGAAGCATCTTGGAATAAACATTCCATAGACCTTCATTGGAAGCACAATTTGAATCTTCTTTTGGCTCTTATTTAATGAAATTGAGTATACTAATTGCTGCACCTCGGCGACTTCTAAAGAGAAAGTTTTGAGCTTGAGCTGCACTGTCTAAAGATGAGATAAATTGATCATCCATGATACAACAAGGAGGTCTTTGCTTTGCCGTTGTCCATAAACTTCAGTATTTTTCTTGGATCAATGCTAAAGAATTTGAAACTTCTAACCACTCTCACTACTCCATTTAAAGTTTTTCTAAAAAGCATATTTGAATGCAGTACATATCACCCGGCATTTTGACTGCTGCTTCTGATTGTCGGAAAAATGAAAAGTATCAGGCTATTTGGTTGGCTGATGTAGGGCAGCTACCTTCTTATTCTTTGTTAATGCCTCATCTGAACATGTAGCACATATTAGAATATGTATTTCAAAAGCTAGCTGTTGCAATTGTCCATTGCTTGATAATTATTTTCTTTTATTCAGTAGGTCCGATCGATTCTAATCCTGATGTGTTATTTGGAATAAATCAAGAGAATAAACAAGAGAGTAAACAATACTTGCATGAGCCTCCGCACTCAGACCCAAGAGAAAGCAGTAATTGTCTCACCACAGGTCAGTAAGCATTGACTGAAAATTACAAATATTTAATTTATAACAATATGTAGGCTTCACGTCTGCTCCTGTTCATGTATGACTGTATATGTTTTAAAGGCAGCGAAAGACAGATTGTGCTCGGGTGTCTGAGAGTAGGAAGTGAAGCACTGATCTTTTTTTCTTTTTTTGAAATTACATTTTATTGTAAACAACAAAGATCTGCATGTACAATTTATCTTCTGCAAAAAACTTCATTACAGTCATTTCATTACATTTAGAAACGTACGACTTCACAACTACCCTCTCCATTATTACACTTCATCATCCGAGGCACTTTCCTCCTCCGGGGGGGGGGGGGAGGGGGGTGCATATAGCTCCTCTATACATATTCCATTTTCCCCATATTCTACTCCATTTTTTGGGACATGTCGTGTTAATAAATGTGGCCTTCTCCACCACCATGACAACATCCATATCATTACTCCATTGCACCGCACTTTTGCGCAGTGTTCCTCTTGGCTATCATCATGCCTGTGTAAAGCACTGTTCTTAATTAAAACACGCACCAACGTGTCAGGCATGGCATACATCAGTCACTCTTTTGCTGTCGTAGTGAAAGGATCATTAATTGAGGAGTATTTATATATATATATATATATCCGCTCAAATTTTCCTCCCCACCAAGGAAGGAATGGCCGCACTCGCGTGGTCGTTTTGATTCAAATTAATTTTTATTCAGCAAACAGTTCGCACAGGACGCGTTTCGGCCTGCGCGCCTTCTTCCTGCTGTGTTTTTGTGCAAAGTAAATAAGCGCCATTTTATGTACAAACATCGCATTATTTCCGGCGCCACCATTAACATGGAAAGTGGACTACAACTTCACCTTCATTTTAGGCGCCATGTTGTGCATATATATATATATATACAATATTCCTTGTATTTAGCATAATTATTTCAAGGACGAATTCATCTTGGTATGACAGTTAATACCACATTTTTGCACTGTTTTTAGAAAAAACAAACAAAATTGATATATCTATTTTTTAATGTGTAAGTTTGTTGTGTACTGAGAAACTTCTCACATAACATTCAATCAATCAATCAATCATAACATTTGTATAGCGCGCTACTCACCCGGAAGGGTCTCAAGGCGCTTGGGGGAGGGGGTCCGCTACTGCTCGAACAGCCAGGTCTTGAGTTGTCTCCTGAAGGCGAGGTGGTCCTGGGTCAGCCGAAGGTGGATGGGGAGGGAGTTCCATGTCTTGGCCGCCAGGTAGGAGAAGGATCTGCCTCCGGCGGTGGCTCTTCGGATGCGTGGTACGGCGGCGAGGGCGAGGCTGTTAGACCGTAGCTGGCGGGTGGGCGTGTAGAAGGTCAGGCGGTCGTTGAGGTACTTGGGGCCCAGGTCGTGGAGAGACTTGTGTGCGTGGGTGAGGAGCCTGAACGTGATCCTCTTGTTGAAGGGGAGCCAGTGCAGGTCCCTCAGGTGACCGGAGATGTGACTGCGTCGGGGGATGTCCAGGATGAGTCGGGCGGATGCGTTCTGGATTTTTCTGTAGCTTGGCTGTGGTTCCGGCGTAGAGGGTGTTTCCGTAGTCCAGTCGGCTGGTGACGAGGGCCTGGGTGACCGTCTTCCTGGTTTCGGTTGGGATCCATAGGAAGATCTTGCGAAGCATGCGTAGGGTGTGAAAGCATGATGAGGAGACGGCGTTGACTTGTCTGGTCATCGAGAGGGAGGAGTCCAGGATGAAGCCCAGGTTGCGTGCGTGGTCTGTTGGCTTGGGAGCGGTGCCCAGGGCTGGGGGCCACCAGGAGTCGTCCCAGGCGGAGGGTGATGGTCCCAGGATGAGGACTTACGTCTTGTCTGAGTTCAGTTTCAGGCGGCTGTTCTTCATCCACTCGGCGACGTCTTTCATCCCTTCGTGTAGGCTGGTTCTGGCGGTGTCGGGGTCTTTGGTGAGGGAGAGGATCAGCTGGGTGTCGTCGGCGTAGGAGATGATGTTGAGGTTGTGTTGGCGTGCGATGGCGGCAAGAGGTCTCATGTAGACGTTGAAGAGGGTGGGGCTGAGTGATGATCCTTGCAGAACGCCGCAGATGACTACGGTGGCTTCTGATCGAAACGGGGGGAGGCGGACTCGCTGTGTTCTTCCGGCGAGGAACGAGACGATCCACTCCAGTGCCTTCTCTTGGATGCCAATGTTGCTGAGGCGTGGTATTAGGGTGCGGTGGCAGACAGTGTCGAACTCATCGGAGAGGTCCAGGAGGATGAGTGCCGCTGTTTCCCCGTTGTCGAGCAGGGCTCGGATGTCGTCGGTTGCTGCGATGAGGGCGGTCTCGGTGCTGTGGTTGGCTCTGAAACCGGACTGCGAGGGGTCGAGGGATCCGTTCGTCTCGAGGAAGGCGGCAAGCTGTCTGTTGACGATCTTCTCGATGACTTTGGCAGGAAAAGGAAGGAGCGAGATGGGGCGGAAGTTTTTGAGGTTGGTGGGGTCCGCTGTTGGTTTCTTCAGTAGGGCGCTGAGCTCGGCATGCTTCCAGCTCTCCGGGAAGGTGGCGGTGTCGAAGGAGGTGTTGATGACGTCTCGGAGTTGGGGTGCGATGGTTGAGTTGGACTTGTTGAAGATGTGGTGGGGGCAGGGGTCGGTCGGAGATCTGGAGTGGATGGTGTTCATCGTGCGGGCTGTGTCTTCGGTGGTTACCGTGGTCCAGGTGCGGAGGGTGGCGGTGGGGGGCGTTGGTTCGATGGTTGAGTGCGTTGGTGGTGCGCCGAAACTGTTGTGGATGTCGGCAATCTTGCGGTGGAAGAACGAGGCGAGGGAGTTGCAGAGATCTTGTGAGGGAGTGATGTCGTTGTTGCCGGTGCTGGGGTTGGAGAACTCCTTGACGATGGTGAAGAGTTCCTTGCTGTCGTGGGCGTTGTTGTCTAGTCGTTCCTTCAGTGATTTCTTCTTGGTGGTGCGGATTAGCTGGTGGTGCTTGCGGGTGACGTGTTTGAGGGCGGTCATGTTGTCAGTGGTCTGGTCGAGGAGCAAGGCTTTCTCCAGGGAGCGGCAGGTCTTCTTGGAGTCCTTGAGTTCGTCGGTGAACCAGGAGGCCTTCTTGCTTCTGGGTCTGCTAGGAGGGTTCTTCAGTGGTGCGAGTTCGTCGGCGCAGGCGGTCAGCCATTGGGTGAAGTTGAGGGCTGCTTCGTTGGGGTCCGTTGTGCTGGTGGGTGGGTTCTGGCTGAGGGAGGTGGTGAGCTGGTCGGCGGTGATCTTGCTTCAGCTTCTGTGAGGAACCTGTTGCGGGTGGTGGTGGGTTGTGGTTCTTCTGAAGCTGAAGTGGACGCAGCTGTGGTCGGTCCAGTGGAGTCCGGAGGAGTGGCTGAAGGAGATGTGCTTGCTGGATGAGAAGACGGGATCAAGCGTGTCGCCGGCGTAGTGGGTGGGGGTGTTGACCAGTTGCTTGAGTCCGAGGTTGGTGAGGTTGTCCAGCAGGGCGGCGGTGTTGCGGTCCTTGTTGTTCTCCAGGTGGAAGTTGAGGTCCCCTAGGAGGATGTAGTCGGCGGAGGGGAGGGCGTGTGGGCTGATGAAGTCCGTGATGTCTTCGCTGAATTGTGTGCGTGGTCCCGGGGGTCTGTAGATGAGGGTGCCTCTGAGGGTCGTCTTTGGGTCGTTGTGGATCTGGAAGTGGAGGTGCTCGGCGATGGCGAAGGTGTTGTTGGAGTCGGTCGTGATGCGGATGGTGTTCTTGTGGACGATGGCGATGCCTCCTCCGGTCTGGTTGACGCGGTCCCTCCTGATGATCTTGTACCCGTCCGGGATGGCGATGGCGATGTCGGGGGCCGAGGAGGCGTTCATCCATGTTTCCGTGAGGAAGGCGACATCTGGTGATGTTGTGTCGAGCAGGTTCCAGAGTTCCACGGCGTGTCTGTGGACGGAGCGGGTGTTGAGCAGGATGCACTTGAGGTTGCTGCTGTTGTTTGGCTTGGCGGGTGCGGTGCAGGTTCGGAGGCAGGTGAACTTGCAGGTTCTGCAGGTGAAGGGTCCGTGAATGCGTCTCGGGCGGCCTGGCAGCAGGCGGGGTTCCGGCCGGCATTGAGTGCGTTGAGGGCGGCGGCGTCGTAGATCTGTCGGGTCGTCTTGCATCGGTGGGGGCCAGGGTTCCTGGCACTGGGCGCGGTCCAGGCGCGGACGGGCGCAGACAGGCTTGCCTTTGGCGCGCCTTCGGCGCACAATCGGCGCGCCCGCTGCGCGTACGCGTGCACTCTGCCATAAATGGAGAGTGGGGAGGGGCGAGGGAGGAGCAGCTGGGAGGCGGGAGCGGGGTGGCGAGTGGGGGGGAGCGTGCGGGGATGCCGGAGGGAGTGGGGGTGGGGCCGCGGGGGGGCAGGGAGCGGGGTGGGGCAGGCAGCAATGAGGGGAAGCTAAAGGGCACACACGATAACGGCGGCAAGAAGAACAGTAACGCAACGAAAAACAACAGGCAGCAAGAAATACAGTTACAGAATCACGAAAATCACAAGCACAGAAACTAACTGAGCAAGAAGAACAGTAACGCAACGAAAAACAACGGGCAGCAAGAAATACAGTTACAGAATCACGAAAATCACAAGCACAGAAACTAACTGAGCAGGGGCCAGCCAAGACAGGGGCAGTCTTGAGCTTGGCAGCGGCGGCAGCAGCGGGAGGAGAGCGGGCACACTTGGGGTGGCCACGCGGCAGGAGGAGCGACCGGGCCGACCAGGTCAGGTCAGGTCACCATTACATCTGATATGCATTTACACATAATCAATTGGAAGACATCAACGAATAACAACAAGTATCAATCGCTAGGGTCTTCAATCCAATGCAGGTCAGTTGTGCTGCAAGATAATATTTTAAAGTTGAGCCACCTATCCCGCCTTCTCGCAATAGAGGCATCATCTTTTTTATAGTCTGTCTTTTCCTTTCCCCCACTCAGCTCAGATCAGAAAGCAGACTGTTTATTTCTCTGAAGAAGGTTTTAAAATCATGGGTATTTCTTTGAAAAAAGTACAGTAGCCATGGTAGTATTTTTATGATAGTTCTAGCGACTCTGCATAGAGGGGATAATGGCAATTTTTGCCAGACTAGCTGAGTCGCTCACACTTATGCCACCACTCTGCTCGAGTTACCCTTAACCAACTGTGCATCGTCACAATACAACCAACGCCCTAAATACTTGATGGTGGCATGTTCAACAACTGTTCATGGTTCTTAGCCCAAGCCTGACTCACAGAGCCCTTCACGCCCAGGGGATATAAGAACGACTTATCCCAGTTGATTCGTCCAGTCTTGAACCTAGCGTATGGGTCTGAATTACTAGACCCTGCTTCTGGAGGACTTCAACTAAATAAGGCCATAAGAGAGTGTCAGATGCCTTCTCTATGTCTAAGTTTGCCAATATAGCACTTTGTGGTAGACAGTGTGATCAATTCAAGATGTGAAAAAGGCAGCTAAAATTCCTATCAGTGTTCCTATCGGGAATAAACCTGTTTTGATCCCGGTTCCCTAGCAATTACATCAGTGGGGCCAATCGGTTTGCCAGCACCTTGCCCAATGTTTAATTTTCCGAGTTCAAAAATGAATGGGGATGGTAAAGTGAGAATTTTAAATGTTTTAAAAAGTTTAAGTAGCCAGCATCAGAACTACAAACGAAAGATGCATCAACTCGTCCAGCAGTAGGAGAGTCCAGGGATCTTGTATCATAATTTTAATGATATTAAAACGCTTGATTAATCATTCCTAGCAGCCTGGATCACAACCATTGTCTATGGAATAATAGAGTAATTCATGCTTAGCAAATATCGCCAGTAATATCATGAGGGGATGTTGACGTTTGATCAGGGTATGTTAAGTGCCACCTTGTCTGGAAGCCCCCCAGTGAATGCCTGAGCTTGTTCTTTGGCAAGGTAGGAGCTTAGTTGCTCCCATATATCTTGAGGTGTGGCTGTAGCAGGTAACATAGTGGCGTAAAGCTCCGCATTGGTATTACAAGTTAATATATAGCGGGCCATCCCCCATTGTGGGGAGCAGTCCCCTCATCCAGTGAGGGCCGCTTCTGTTTCAGCTGTCAATAGGAGCAGCGCCACCAACTGCTGAGTAGGCTTTGGTAGTTTGGATACCCCATTTACACAAGATCAGGGTGTCAGGTACCCGATACAAAATAATTCAGGAGATCTCAGCCTGGACCACTGCACAGTAAGCATCAGTATGACCACACTACCACCCCACTTGGAGAAAGGTAGAATGTGGTTGGTGGCAACGATGACAGGTGTGTTATTTGGTGGCATCTACGCCATGTCATTTTGCTGGGGTACAGTGTGTGCAAGAACTTTAAGCGTAAGACTTTATGTTTATAGTTCTTGGAGATCCTTCCAGTTGGGCACAACAGTACATCCATTTACGGATGTCCCACAGGTATCCCAGGTCTCTCTCTCATTATAGCACGGCAGGAACTCGGGCCAGTGGGCTTGCACCCACAGTGAGTTTATAGATGTGTGAAGCCCAGAGTGCATGGTGAAGTCTGTGATATGAAAATATCTAAAGTGTTTGTGGATGGTCTGTTACAATATTGATTGGACGTTACACAGTGAAACAGGTTCCCTGGTTCCCTATTGTTATGTTTAGAAAGTGCTGATTTAACAAACATTTCATTAGTTCTAGGTATAACAGTTTTATCGATGGCTGGTCCCTGGGGGAGTAGGGAAAAGACAGCCCACCATACTACTTAACTTATGGCATGCCACCACTTTATCCACAGTTTCCCTTAGACATGACGTCTTTGAGAAGAGATATCTTTGCTAGGTGCCTGCGCAATGTTCTCACATTCCACCAAGATATAGGGTATGGGTGGCTGAGGTAGGTACCATTTATGAGAAGTTGGCCTGGCATATGCTGCCCACTAGTTATAGTGGGCACCTTGCACCAGTCCAAACAATCCTTATTGATGATAGGTTTAAGTCAACCTTTATTTAAAGCTATCCTAGTGGTAGCTATGGAGAGCAGCTTTCAGGCTAAGTCTTGAAGGAGTGTAAAGCAGCTTGGTTTACCAGATTATAACCTCTTGAATGACAAACTGAAATGGGAACCACACAAGGTATATATAAAATATATGTATTTATTACTAAACACTCTCTACTAACCTCTTTATGAGATTAGAGAACAAGATACACAATATCAACACATTAGAACGCAAGTAAATAGCACAATATACAATGGGCAGGGGGAGACCAAACCCTATATTAGGATAGTGGTATAAGAACCATGACTTGACTAGACAGAGGGCCTAGAGCACCTAGAATCACTGGGACCCCAAGGAACAACCCACAGTATGACACAGGGGACCCACGGGGGACGCATGCAGTGTGAGAACACAGCTGCAAGCTCTGTACAATCCTATGGGAAAGTCGCAGTTAGTATTTTAAAGATTAAGGACACTTCGGAGAGGATTTGGAGCCAACCCTTTTAGACTTAGAAGGTTCTAAGGCCAGCACCCATGTGAGCACCGGAGCACTTGTGTTATCTCACCCAGGGAAGGCGGGTGCATAGGTGCCAAATGGTGTCGGGAATCATTGCTGTTTTCACTGGCGAGTTGCTGCAAAGTGCTGATGCTGTGGAAAGGAAAAGTGTCCGATGCGATCCAAGCCTGGATCGGAGGTGTGAAGAACCTGAAAGCAGAGGGGACAGAGTCTGGGTCACTTCAGGGTGACCAGGGGCACGGTGGACCAATGCCCACCAATGTCGGATGTTTCAGGTGCGATGAGGTGAAGCTTGACTCCGGTGCCACGGGGAGCAGGAGACGACGACGACCAGAGTCCGCAGGCGAGTTGTCCCACAAAGGATGTCAAGTGCTGGGGGGTCGGTGTCCGTATCGGATACCAACAAGCCTTGGCAACAGCAACCCCCCCCCCCCCCAGTGAGAGTAAAAAGGCTTCAGGATGGACCAGCAAGGTCCAGATAACTCCCCAAGCCAAGGAGAGTCAGGGCACGTCTGGAGCAACCAATTAGCCTGTTCAAAGTTACAGTACCCTTCTCAGGGACCCACAAGTCGACGGACAAGGGATCGCGAAGGGACCTCGAGAGGAACCGGTAAATACCAGCCCACTGGTCACTCGTGGAGTGTAGGCCTGTAATCTTCGGTGGAATCACTGCACAGGGTCTGGACTACAAGTAGCCCAATGCACAGCCCCAGGGATCGCTAAGAAGCATATGCTGCTGCAAATGGTCACGGTGTCCAGGGGTTCGGGTTGCACGGTCCCCACGAGGGCTTTGGATCTCAGGTTTGCTGAGAGCACGGATCGGCCTCGGGAAGCTTGAAAACCCACCTCCTGTGTTGCAAAGTCTTCGGAGTCCTTCAGGAGCTGCGTAGTTGCAAACCGGACAGATGCGTCTTTGGTGCCTGCCTTGCAGGGGAGTAACTCCTTTACTCCAAGGGAGATTCTTTGGTCATCCAACGAAATGTACATAGTTGAAGTTCTGGGATTCTGTAGCAGAGTTTCGTCCAGATAAATCTAAAGTCCTGTAGTCAGGGGTTCCACCTTTATACCCAAGGAAGGGGTGGGTCAAACTCTGGGGACCCGCCTATGGGAGGGTCAGGACAGAGGGGTGGCTACACCCATATCCTTTGTCCAGTTTCGCCCCTGCAACCGGTTTGAGCTGGACTATGCACAGGGACACCAAATGTGCCCCCAGTGCAGAGATCAAAGCACTCTTGGAGTGCACCCACCCAGCCCCAAAACACTAAAGTCTGTCTGGGAGGTGGTTATACCTTCCTCTGACAGGAAACCTATTGTCCAGCCTCCCCTGCCGGAGTTTAGTCCAGTAGCAGGAGGGCAGACGTGTGTCTGTGGCTGGCAGCATCCATCTTGTGATGCCAGGGTTCTGTTAAGCTGGTACCGGGTGTACCGGTGTAGTCGTATTTCTCCCACTAGGAGGGTGGAATCATACCTCCTAGTGGGAGAGGTATGATTCCAAGGTGTTTGACACCAAACACAACATATTTTCTTGCAGCCATTTCAAAGTTAGCATTTACCGCAAGGTTATAATGCGGTTAAGAGTATATGGTTGGCTGCATCACAGAACAACCCCGGATAATAGATTCTGAAGGCTGACGAGGGGCCCTGCTCATGCATGGGCACCCTCACGCAAAACCAAGCACCTTGCCTTCAGGATTGATAAGGACTGCCATAGGGGTGACTGATAGGTTTATATGTGCAGAGATATAAGGTAGATATAGGGAACCTACATCTAAGGAAGGGGTGCAAACACCACCCTACACAGGCTGCTGTAGAAGACCTGTTGTGTCATTTTGAGTGGTCTCTCAGGGGTGGCATAATACATGCTGCAGCCCCTGAGAGGCCTCTGGGGTACCTATGCCCTGGGTATATAGGATACCATATACTAGGGACTTATAAGGGTACACCGAAATCAAATCTGTGGTGTACTAAAAGTACATGCAGTCATTTTAGAGAGCAAGCAGCTAGGCTGAGGTCCTGGATAGCAGGGCCCCAGCCAGACTAAAGTCGAAAAACAGTGAACATCAGCAAAAGGTGGGGGTAACTATGAGAAGCCAGTGTTAGTATCAGTAGTTCCCATGGTATTGTGGGATGTCCCTCTGGTCAGATGAGTCGACGGAGTTCATTTTTTACAGTGGTGAAAACAGGCATGGTGAAGGTATTGGTATGTTCAGGAATAAAGAAAGAAAGAGGGTCATCGCAACCATTTTTGAAAAAATATCTTTATTGACATTTTGTTTTAATGAACAAGCATTAACAACCGACTGTTCAAGTGGGTGCCAAATATACCTGAAGATCCATTAAAATTAAATTTCATTTCACATCTTACTGGGCATAAAGTACAACATATTTAGTTCTCTCAGAGTCTCCACCCTTCCCAATCAACACTTCACCCACCCCCTTCCCCCCACTGGTTTCACAGTGGTCTGTCGGAAGGCTTTGCCATTCTATTAAACATCTCTCCCCAAGTTACTAAGCCTTCCACCTCCACTGTCTATGGTTTAAGCTCTGTTCAGTCCTCAGCAAAGGAAGGCGTTACGCGTCTGTAACTTGGACTTCCCCACTCTGGAATGTTCATGGCAGGCTACCAAGGGTTCTAAAAATGAAGTTTTAATTTCCTGATGTATTTTAACATGTGGACCTGAAACACAAGGCAATTGTCTAAATGACACCGCCCATCTGGTAAACTAGCACTACAATCTTTGTTCTACAACAGTGCAATAACCTCCGCCCTGCTGCCAGTGACAAGTCACGTATAATGAATCCATTTATATCGACTATGTACCAAACTTTGGAACAAAGCACTTGGCCATGCATATTTGGGTTTGTAAGTGTGTGGTGTATCATATCATGAAATATGGCTTGTACATTCTACGCAGGCCTGGCACAGCTGAAGAGGTTTCCTATGCTCGTGAGTTTGCATTGAGGTTGTTTGGTTGCCAAAGGAGCCGTCAATTTGGCTCTTAGAATGTAGTAAGTCAGGTGTGTTTGCTGTGTTCGTACAGAAAATTGCCCTTTTGGTATACGTTTTTATAAACGTTATATATTACATTCGGTATGCAACGCTATGATTTTCAAAAACAAAACATGAATCTAGTCTGATACGCATGACTTTTTAGTGACCAACGCCTTTAAGCAATTCCAGATTAGTCAAGAATGCTTTCAGTTAAAGGTGTATATCAAACATACACATCCATTAGTATGTAACGCGCCATCCATTTACATGCAAAGCTTGAAAGTGCACAGCTTTCTGTGTACATAAAACGTGCTCTGCTGAGCTACTAAAGATGGGAGCGGATTTGTTTACACTATATAAACATCCTGCAAGAAGCACAAAGTCTTGAAGTCTGCGGCAAGGGAGATGTCACTTTGCCTTTAATATATGGCTACTTGTTGAAAAGTACCTTTTCAACTAGAGTGAAGTGAATGGGTTTGCTGCCCTGGGATTACAGTGACATTCTTTGAGTGTTTGAAACGAGAGTGTGTGACAGAAGGAGCGGCAGGTGCAGGCTGTGGGCGCAGCAGAATCAGTCTCAAAAGGCGGCGTACATATGTGCATAGCAAGCACACGTGAATAGGAGCCTCGCCTGAGGCGTTCGGGAAGCGTGGGCATGGCGCGCCGCTATGAGAGTTAATGTGGCATATATTACGCGGCTGATTTACTTTAAGCTTGATAATAAAATCACGGCACCGACAGAGTATTTTCTTGTTGCAGAAGACAGTGGTGGTTTCTGTTAAGTGTTAACATAAGAGTGCAGTAATGAAATGAAATGAAATAAAATGAAAAATTGCATTTGTATAGCGCGTAACTGCCCTAGGGCCTCGCAGCGCTTAAAGTCGAGCATTCTGAATCATCGGTCTGGTCACTAGTACTCGGGTGTCACGGGGCGCACTGACCTGCAGAGGAGCTCAGCTTAGCCGCGTTGCAGCCAATAAACGCGAGTGATCGCAAAAACAAACAAAAAAACAAGCATTGGCCGTGAAAGAGACACGGCCATGAAAGTGCAGCCTTGAGACGTGGTAAAAGCTTGCGGGAATGAGAACAAAAAAACAAGGAGGATTAAAAAAACAAGCTCTCGGCATTGCTGTGGCAGGGGCGGGGCGGGAGCGCATTCCTTTGAAGTCTGATGCGAGGCACTGACAAATGGTGGTTTGTGACGTGCCTGGTTTGTGCACGCGCATAGGTCACATGAATTGTGGCTAATCCGCCGTTTTGGCAGACTTTTCGGACCGCTTACTAGAAATCTCGACAAACCAGCATTGCTAAAGCAATGCTTTAGGTCGAGACCTGAAAACATTGGTGAGGGGGATAGGAATATTGTTGAAGAAATAAAAAAATTTGGGCAGTACTATCATTTTAAGAATTGTCCCCCAACCAGCCATGGACAAGGGCAAGTGTAACCATCTCTCAATCTGAGATTCGAGTGTTGTGTTAACTTGACCGTAATTGAGTTGAAGGATCTGGGCGGTGTATATGGATGCCCAGGTATTTGACGGAATCAGTGCACCATTCCAAAGGAAATTCGCATTCCCAGGGGGTCGTGCTGGAGGTAAGTGGGAAGATCAATGACTTATGCTAGTTTATACCAAGGCCGGAGAAAAGGCCAAACCGGAGTATTTCCCTGATGAGGGGCTCCAAGTTTACCCGGGGGTCTCTAACGTAAAGAATGGTGCCATCCGCGTATAGGGAAACTAGGAGGGGGCCAGTGTTAAAGTGTAAGCTCCTTTGCAGATGTCTTTCCTGAAAGTGCCTTATCAGAGGATCCATGGGCAATATAAATAATAAGGGAGAGAGGGGCCAGCCCTGTTGTGTGCCGCGTGAAAGAGAGAAAGGACGAGATAAAGTTAAGTTTATGCGTAGCCGAGCTGTGGGGCCACTGTACAGCAGGGCAGTGGTAGCCATGAATCCAATCGACATGCCCATGCAGCACATAACTGAGAGGAAGAAGGGCCATTCTAAATAATCGAAGGCCTTCGCGGTATCTAATAAAACCGCTGCTGCCGGGACTGCGGGATCGATTCTATGAAGGACAGAGAAAAAAGTTCTAAGATTTAAAGAAGTGGATCGGTGGGGAACAAACCCTGATTGCGCTGGGGAATTGATGAATTCCGTCAGCGTGAAAGGCGATTGGCCACTATTTTGGCTAATATTTTATAGTCCAGGTTTAAGAGGGACCGGGGCCATACACGAACCACACGACATTGGGTCTTTTCCAGGTTTGGGGAGAAGGATCACGACCGCCTCTCTGAGCGTAGTGGGAAGCATCTGTTTTTCG
Organism: Lissotriton helveticus; assembly: GCF_964261635.1. Taxonomy (NCBI): domain Eukaryota; kingdom Metazoa; phylum Chordata; class Amphibia; order Caudata; family Salamandridae; genus Lissotriton; species Lissotriton helveticus. The sequence goes on along the minus strand of NC_136065.1, from coordinate 1,254,628,361 downwards.
AAGGTCTCTGCATATACCTCAATCAATTGTGGGGCCAGTAAATCTGTATAAGTTTTATAAAAGTCCCCGGTGAAGCCGTCAAGGCTGGGGGCTGAGGAGCAGCGAAGGGTAGCAGTCGCACCACGGACCTTGGATTCAGTTATTGGTTTTGGGAGGAAGTCTTGCATATCTTTTTCCAGATAAACTAAAGCTATTTCCAGCAAATACGCCTCCTGAGCCGAAAGGTCGCTTCCCGTTTAGTGGAGTACAAAGCAGTGAAGTAATCTAAGAATTCCTCACTGATTTCTGGAGTGGAGGTGAGGGTCTGGTCGGAAGTGGAGTGTATCTCAGTGATGCATGCTTTGCTGTAGGGAGGCTTTAACATCTGCGCCAGTACCCTGCCCAGCTCTTGCCCTCCCCGCACTGTATTGCTGCTCAGTATTTACCCAAGAAAGGGATCTCACAGTCCGTCGCATTGCGGTATTCGATCAATAGAGCCAACCGCCGGCCTGATGCGTCTGGGGTCAAGGAGTGCAGTGTGGCATCGTCTAGGGCAGCAAGTTCCCATTCAATACAGGAAATGGTGGTGCGTAGGCTTTTTATGTTTGGCTATGCACACTCCCCATATGTATGCCTTAAGGCCCTCCCACAGGACCGCATGGGAGTCAACTGACCCAGTGTTTATGGCGAAATAATCTTCAATTGCTTCGCGCACCTCTTCTATAAACAATTGATCAAGGAGCGCTCGGCTAAAGAAGCGCCATTGGCATTCATACCCCTCTGGGCTAGGAATTTTCAGATAGAGCTGAACCGGCGAGTGATCCGAGTAAGTTCTAGGGAGCGGCTCAAGAATCTGGAACCAATTGGAGATAGCCGGGGACACTAGCCAATAATCTATTCTTGTCCTGGTGTTGTGTTGCCCAGTGTAATGTGTGTAGTCAGTGTGGGTGAGGTGGCGCTGGTGCCAGATGTCAATTAGGGAAAGTTGGTCACATAGGACTGTGAGAGCGCAGTTTAGTGTCTGGGGTGGAGGCCGTGCTATCTAGTGTGGAGTTGAGGAGTAGATTAAAATCCCCCAGATCAGGAATTGGCAGGGGTCGAGTTTTAGCAGCTGCGCCTGTAATGCATGGTAAATTCAGGTGAATCAGTGTTCGGAGCGTAGACACATTCCACCGCCACTTTACGTCCCATGAGTGATCCCGTCACAAGAACGTATCTGCCTTCCTTGTCGCTGATAACGGGACCTAGGCTGAAGGGGACTCGTTTGTGAATGAAAATGGCCACACCTCTACCATAATTACTGTAGTTGGTGAAATTGTGTGCCCCGCCTGTCTGCGAAGCGAAGTGGGTCTGCCTGGGATAAGTGTGTTTCCTGTATATGAGCCACATCTACGTTGCGTCTAATGAGATAGTGGAGCACATGCCTCCTTTTACTGTTGTCATTAAGGCCCCTAATGTTCCAGGTCATAAGGGATAAGCCTGAAGGACCATCTACATTACCCAGCTGCGCCATTGTAGGTGTATCTCGCACATTTCATGGAAAAAACAACGATGAAAACAATCAGATTGCTACAACAAGCATTCCTGTATCCAAATGAGAACCTCTAAGCCTTCATGCTACAGTTACTAAAACCCCAAAAAGATATATACAACTACCAAGAAAGAAACCAAAGGTGTACACCATGGGGGGCGGCAACGCCACACCAGTTAAGCAGACATTGAAACCATACTGATGAACTGGACTTAGATAGTCCAATTTTAGAATGCCATTGAACAGTATCTAACAAGGTGCATCTGTCAGCCTGTGCCCGCGCTGGAGAACAATTCCATGCTGGCGTTGGAGCCGCTACCCATGGGCGAAGTCCTGGCTCCGTCTCCTCCGTGGCGACTGTTGTTCTGCTTGAGGGTGCGACAAAACTCCTGTGCTTCATTCAAGGCGTCGAAGATGCGTGTTCTGCCGTTGACGTCGACTTTCAGTCTCACAGGATAGAGCATGCCGGATCGCATGCCCTGGTTTCTGAGGGTGGCCTTAACCCCTTTGAACTTGCGGCGGGCCTTTTGTATCATAAGAATAAAATCTGGGTATAGCGCAATTTTAGAGCCCTGCCAGTCAGTGTCTCCCTTTTCTCTGGCAAGGTGCAGAGCAGTGTACTGGTCTCGGAAGTTCATTATGCGGGCAATGATGGGCCGCGGGGGAAGGCCTGGGTTCGGCCGTGGGCTCAGTGAACGAGGAACCTGCTGCACCACAAACCAGGTGTGAAGGACTCCCTTCCGTACATGTCCACCAGCAGAGTCTCGGCGAAGAGATCCAATCGGCCTGTCGACGTTGTCTCTGGTACCCCAAGGATGCGAATGTTATTGCGCCGACTGCGCACCTCGAGGTCCTCGTTCTTCATAACAACGTCTTTGAGGATGCGCTCCATTCGTTCAAGCCGCTTCAGAGATTGCGCTGTTCCGTCTTCGATGTCAGAAATCCTTGCTTCTGCCACATCCAAACACCGATCATGTGATTGGATTTTGGCCCCTGTTGAACTTGGCCCTTTTGGCAGGTTCACCACTAAACGTGTTTTGCCTTTTTAATGTGACCTGATATTAGTTGTTTTTGGCCTCTGCGCACTTTAGCAGTGTGTCCCAGTGTAAAGTGCGTGCGCACTCTGAGTGTGTGTGGTGAGATTGGCCTGCCCTCCCATAGGAATGCCTGGGGGATATGTGTGGCCATGGTACTTCCTGGTATGGGAGGAGTGCAGGGGCAAGTTTCTTATGTGCGAACTTGTGAGAATAAATGCTGCGCAATGGTGTGCACAGATTTATTGTGACTGGTGGAGAAGTGGCACTTTTAGAAGTTGGCATGTCTGTGTGCTGTGTGTCTGCCTGCCTGATGTGGAGTGCATGTCTGGCTTGTGATTGACAGGGGCTGGATGGTGTGCTTGCCTCCAGGAAACAGAATGAGTCTGCCCAGTGGTGAATAGGGAGATCTACATGTAGATGGGAGGGAGGAGTTGCACCTGGGACCTGAATAGAGCTGTATCTTCCCTCCACAATGCTGGCTCCGCCCCCTGTGGTGCGTCTGAGCACCTAGCCCCCACCTGACAATGCAGAGAGGAGCTGAGCACAACAAAGTGCTCCAAAGCTCCCCCAAACCAGTTGCATCTGGTTTTTCCCTAAGCCCTGTGCTGTGTCACCAAGGAAAAATATATATAAAAGAAGGGGCTGTGACCCCATGAAGGTGTTCCTCTGTTTTGCCTGATGTGAGGGGGGCCTGCTGCTTCTGGGCGCCAGGAGGAGCCGCTACTTGGGATAGCCGTCAGCCTCCCTGCTGGAGGGCCCTGTGTGTCTCCAGCTCATCAGATGTAACTTCTCTTTCTCTTGGCATAGTCCACGCCTCTTTGACAGTAATCCTGGGAGTCAAACTTTACTCCATTGTTTAGACTGTCGACTGGCAGTAGGGTCTGCACCGTCTCTCCCCATCTATCCAGGGTAGCCCCCGAATGCTGTTCATGTTATCAAATAAGTGACTCTTGCCATGTTCGAGTTCTTCATGGCGTGCCGGGAACACCAAGATATATTGGAGTCCTATCTTCCTTTGCTTTGTTTTCACCTCCATGTAGGTTTTCCAGCGTGCTTGCACCATTATGGTGTAGTCTGTGTAGGTAGACATAACATGGTATCTAGATAAGCAGAATGCACCTTTGAGAACCATCAGAATACACTTGCGATCTTTGCGGTTCAGGATTCAAGCAATCAAAGCTCTTAGAGGGCTCCAGGCCGAGGCATTGGCACTAGAGCCCTTTCGGCAAAACCAAACAAAAGGTTCTTCAGGTGCATGTGTACTCCATGGCATATGCTCACCAGGTCATTGTACCGAGTCTTACCTCCTGGCCTTTGTAACACTGCCCTCCATCATCCAGACTCAGGAGACAACGTGCCACCTTCAAATGCAAAGTTCATAAAGCATATCCCCTATCTGTAGGGATAGTTTCCTTGCTGTCCTGCGAACTGGGCCCCCCTACCCGCCCAGTGTCTCCGGTTCATAAGATGTAACTTTGCTTTCTCTGCAGAGACTCCCCAGTGTTGGACACCCATTTTCCTCATCCTAAGAGCCCTCTTATAGGATGCCAGCCACTTGTCAATAGCAACACTCTCCCCTACTTAGGAAGGATACCCTTGGGCAATCTGTGATCAAAGTCATCTCCCGCAAATACATGCATGTCTTTGTTGCTGCCACTGTTCTTTTGGGACTTCAAGCCCAGCTTAACCCTTCTCTCCTCAAGGGCCAGTCTTCATTCCCCCAATTCCAGGAGGCTAACTTGGCCCTCAAGGTTCTTTGCCCCCTTTCAGAGGTAGTGTTCCTTTCATTATCCGATGAGGATGGGTTCCTTCAGATGGTGGGTGGCCAGACTGTCATTTTCCCCTTCATCCTTCTCCTTGATGACTCCTCTGTCATCATCATCTTCCCCACTGTCAGGAAAGTTTTTAGGTCTTGCCTATGCAGCGCGCAAGCGCTGATTTGGAGTGACCTTTTGGAATCACTCCGGACTTTTATCGGAAACTCGTGCATGTACTGTACTGTTTCCAATGAGCACTCGTGCATGTACGGCGTTTACCTTGCGGGAGCGAGCAGCGGCGCAATCTGTAGGCAATTATCGTGCCCGCGCTTTGAAAACAGATGGCGCCGCTGCTCGCTCCCGCAAGGTAAACGCCGCATGTGCTTGTGAGAACTCGCTCTCAACGTCAATCACTCCCAAGACTCAAGTAAAGGAGGAAGCGTGGTGTCTCGTTGCGCTGTTGGTTGTGTGTTTCTCGTCTCGGCATCCTGTGATTGGCCCTGACGCTCACACAGTCCTCCCTAGCCCGGCCTTGGTCTGAGGAGGTTTAGTTGGTTGTGACCTCTGACCCTCCCTCTCCCACCCCCTGTGCCCTACTCTCCGGCTGCTAGCAGCGCTGGTGACAGCTGTCCCCCACTGCGCACAGCTTCATTAAGATGGCATTTCTTTGTGCTCCCGCCCCTCCCCCGCTCTAATTAAACCTGCTGGCTCTGCCTGGCAGAGGATGGCTACAACCCGATCCAGGCCTGCCTTCTAGGTGGGCCTCTGTGCCTTCCTGGCCTGGAAGCCCTGCCCAGTGCGGCTGATAGAAGCCCGACCCTCACAGCGCAGCGATGCCCGCACTGCCCTCCCATCTCCCCTCTCACCCCCAGCGATGCCCGCAGTGCCCTCCCACCTCCCTCCCTCCCATACCCAAACGGGCCCCTTGGCACTCCTGACGTCTGCATCGCACTGCCACCTCCCTCTCCCCTCCAACGATCACCGCAGTGCCCTCCCACCTCACTCCCGCATGGGCCCTTTAGCACTCCGGACGCCCTCAGCTACCTGTCACCTCCCTCTCACCTCCAGCGATACATGCAGTGCCCTCCCATCTCCCTTCCACCCCCAGCGATGCCTGCAGTGCCCTCACAACTCACTGCCGCATGGGCCCTTTGGCACTCCTGAGGCCTGCAGCTCCCTGTCACCTCCTTCTCACCTCCAGCGATGCACGCAGTGCCCTTCCATCTCCCTCCTGCAAGCAAACTGGCCCTTTTGCACCCCTGACGCCCGTAGCTCCCTGTCACCCCCCTCCGACCTCCAGCAATGACCGCAGTGCCCTCCCACCTCCCTCCCACACGCAAACGGGCCCTTTGGCACTCCTGACACCCGCATCGCACTGCCACCTCCCGTTCCCCTCCAGCGATCACCACAGTGCCCTCCCACCTCACTCCCACATGGGCTCTTTGGCACTCCTGACGCCCGCAGCTTCCTGTCACCTCCCTCTCACCTCCAGCGATGCACGCAGTACCCTCCCATCTCCCTCCCACCCCAGCGATGCCTGCCGTGCCCTCCCACCTCACTCCTGCACGGGCCCTTTGGCACTCCTGACGCCTGCAGCTCCCTGTTACCTTCCTCTCACCTCCATCGATGCACGGAGTGTCCTCCCATCTCCCTCCTGCAAGCAAACTGGCCCTTTTGCACTCCTGACGTCCGCAGCTCCCTGTCACCTCCCTCCCGCCTGCAGCAATGACCGCATTGCCCTCCCACCACTCTCCCGCACGGGCCCTTTGGCACTCCTGATGCCCACAGCTCCCCATCACCTCCCTCACACCTCCAGCGACACCCCTAGTGCCCACACATCACCCGGCAGCATCACAGCAAGGTAGGCCGAGGGTGAGGAGGTTTGTGGAGGGCTGGGGCACAGGCTGTGGAAAAGGGCAGACTTCCTATGACGTCACTCCCACTGAGTTAGAAGCTAGGCTCCTGCCTTTTACCAATACTAGTATAACATGCTTTAAGTGAGTTGAAAAACTGGGGGGTCTCTCAAAGGGAGTGGCCGATATAATTAGGCCGTGGCATAAAACACCTACGCTACAACTCTGTGCTTAGCATAGTGAGCCGCTAGACTACTATTTGGTTGCTTCTGCCATTGCACCCAGATCTATAATACAACAAATAACATCTATAACACTTATAAGGTCCCAAAGGCGAGACCTATTGGCTTTGCCAATGCTTGTTTCTTTATGTAACAGTGTACGGGCTTGGCGAACGTCTTCCCAAGCCCGGAGGGCTTTCTCTAGGTCCTCTTTCTTAGTTGAAGATTTCACCCTGTTCTTCCTGTCTTTGCACAGTAACTTCATTTCATTGAATTTCCGGGTGGGCATAGTGACCAAGTCCATATTTCCTAGCCCTTTTTGCGCCTTGTAAGGACTTTTCAACTTAAACAAACTTTTCAGAAGTTCTCAAAACGTTCTTTAAAGCTTGCAAACTCTTGGAGTCAGTATTAAGGAGACTCCTGAACTTGGCATCTTGGTTGAAAATTACAAGATCTTCCTTGTAGGTGCCGACTTGGTGGATTTTTTAGCGATCTCAAATTTATTAACTGCATTGCACTGCTAGCCACAAGTTCTGGATCCCACCGCTGCCACCAGTGTGAGGTAATGCAGTTTATTATAGGATGTGGTTGTGCAACCTCAGAGTATAATAAACTCACTAATCAGCCAGGCTTGTTTGTAAAACGCAACCCTGTGTAGCTGGCTTTGAACAGTCCGGCTTTAACAGAAGAACAAGTGCCAAACATTTAGAAGTACCAGCAAAATTGAACGAAAACCCAGACAAGGGAAATCAACATCAATGTATAAATATCATCTTATTTTTCTGAATTTTTAGACACTAAAGAAAACAAAATCCACCTGAGGGTTCTGGAGATATGAATTTTTAAGTAAATCGTAGCTCACTGCTTTTCACTCAAAAAACAATACTGTCAGGTGGTTAGCAGTTACTTAAAAAACTGTTTATAAAATTGTGCTTGACCACTCCGTCCTGATTTGGGCGACCAACTCCAGCAGGGAGCAAAGTCTCAGGTTGGACAGTAAAACAAGCACCTTGACTCTACTGTTATTAATTTCAAATCTGCTACCAAACTCTCAGAATCACAAAATCATATCAGCACCAAACATGTTCTCTGCCCTTGCCAATCCTGCTCTATACAAAAAAGCAGCATAACAACTATAACCGTTCAGGTGATCGTAAAAGTTCTTACCATTCTTGTTCGATGCATGGTCTGTTAGTGACATTTACCAATAAGCCCTCCAGCATGAGTTGTCAGAGGAAGTGACCATCGTTGGTCTATTGATACTTACCAGTTTGCCCTTCGGGATGAGTTATCAGGCGAAGTGACAAAAGTGCTCTTATTTCTTTCTAGTGGTGAGACCATCATTTGTACACATTGGATTCTCCAGATTTCCTCTCCTACCCGTTGCTGCAGACCTGTTTACTTAGAGATGCTGAGTGTGTGGGTATCTGTGCTGAAAATCATGATTCAACATTTGCTGAAGTGAAATAGCTATCTTAATTGATCTCCTCAAGTGATGACAGCAGTGTTCATTCTTTGGCAACAAACTTAATTTTATCTATTTCACATTCAAGAAAATAGGAGATGCTTCTTGGATCTGTACATTTTCCCCTTGTATCAGATGGTTAGGTTTTCCATCCAAACTTTCTTACAGCTTTCTTGAGTCTTGTAGTTTCCCTTGTAGGGGGAGGGTCCACTGTACTCCATGGAATGCGTAACTTTGCTCCATGCCCCTCTAAAAAGCCTTTACAAGCAGCAGAATGTCTTATGGTGGGAGCAACAACATATGGGGCTGTATCATGATGGACTGCGCTAGCACATCGCAGAGCCGAGCTCCTGTGTTTATGTGCTTGCAGTACTTTGGCTGCATTACATTTAACCTGATATTTATCAGAGATACATTTTGGTTTTCAAATAGTACAGCTCGGAAACAGTGTTTATGTGCCACTTAAACAGGAAAATATTGGGTTAAAATAATCCAGTGTTCACAATTTAGGTTCATAAAAACAAGCGCTCAGCTCTGTGATCAACCAGTACTGCCATTCATGATATGGTCCCTGATTGCATCTGCCACCTCTTTTGCCTCTACACTGGCTACTGTTTGAGGAACACACCAAGTTCAAGATTTGCTGTCTCAATAAATCTCAAATATCAATCTTATGTTTTTTTTTGTTTTTTTTCAGGGATTACAAGTTCACCACTGTATCGCCTAGTCGTCCTTAAAGATAATATGTAAACTCTTAAACTAATAGTGCACCTGTGCTGTCACCAGAGCCTTGAACATTCCACCTGACCTCACTTGGCTTGCTTGCAGCCTTCTTGCATTCAAAAAGAGAAAAAAATGAGTAATCCACCCTAGCCAAATATTGAAGGATAGGAGACTGCTCAGGGTGCTATTCCTGCTTCTCCCTTTCCCTAACACTTTGGAAGTTAATCATATGTATAATACAAAGGAACTACTGATTCTTATATAAAGGCAAAGTGAGCTATCAGTCTGGTTTTGGACCGGGTTGTGGGACAGAATCAGCTTTGGTCATTGTGTGTAATGACCTGCTTACTTTTGTAGACTCAGATTCCCAGTCTATTGTATTGTATTGTAGAATGTATGTAGTACTTCTGAATTTAAATGAGTGTCTGAAGTATTCGAGCTGCATTGGGTTCCCGATATCTTTTCTCTAGTGAATGTTTACAGGGTGTTGATCATAATTTAGCCTTTATGAAAGGTGTTGGGTATGGTTTGTGTTGATCAGAGATGCTTTCAATCTCGGTATAGTGAATTGGTAGCTGTGCATAAGCATTAGGCGCTGTATAGCGTCAGAAAAGAAACAGTGTTGCAGACCAGTAAAACCTAGTATGTTCTCCATTTAGTCCACCCGGAGCCAAGGAGCAGTGACTCTTAGGAGATGCAGCTTCAAATTACTGAAGTATAAAATATATGGATTCCTCGGAGGAGCGATTAGAGTCCAATCCACACAACAATTCTCTGCAGATCTGGCCAGGTGTCGATTTGAGGGGAATGCATAGCACAACAGACTCACTCTCCGCTGATTGCCTCCAACTATAGGCAATGTCCCCTGCATTGGATGACCAATTACAATAACTTTTCTACTTGGTAGGAGAGGAGACCGCTACTGATGGTGATAGTGGTTTGCTCAAGCTGTCCAAAAACTTCAGCACTTTTCAATGTATTATTCGGCCGAATCAGCTAAAGATGAAAGGTGTGTTAGGGGATGAATGAATGAGAACAAAACCGGGAAGCTCTGCATCGCTAAAAGGGTCGGTTCTTCATGGCATTTCTCAGGGATTCCCTTTGTCGCCTCCCTTGTTTTACATTTGTCATGATTCTGCCCCAGAGCCATGATATCAGCATCTGCAGCATACCCTGGCTGGTTTGGAACAAACCAATGTGGAGGTGTTGTAATTTACTTTGGATGAATGTTAACTGCAAGAGGTCAGGTGAGCAAATTCCCAGATGAGATTGCACTGCACGCGAGTTTTAACACACAAAACGCAATAAAAGCTTGAAATCCTCAGTACAATACTGCTGTTGAATCATAGAGAAAAGTATGTGCTGCTAGTTGGTATTTCTGACAAATTTTTAATGTTATACCAAAATATTTTATGCTGTGCAGCTTGGAAGCTAATGCATGTCCATAAGGAAAGCAATTGTCTTGTTGCTAGGCTAAGAAAATCTTCACTTCAAGGTGTAAACAGACTACATTTTAATGTTTAATGCAAGAGTGACATGTTAGAGTTTGTGTCTTAGATTTCAGTTCCTTTATGGTTTCAGTTGTCAGTATTTGGAGGAAGATTTCATATGTTCCATGCTATTAAGCTGTCCATGCACAGATATGTACAGAAAGGTGTTGATACTCGTTCTTACTACCACACTAAGACATAAGCTGTCTCTTCAACTATGCTATTAAACAACATTGTTGTAGTTTTAGAAAAGAATAACGTTTTTTTAACCTGCTGTGTCTGTTTTTTTATGCTTGTTGCCTCTTTATTTTAATCCATTTAGCTGATATTCAATTACAAATGCAGATAAGCAATATATTGTATTATTGCATTTTGTAAGGAAAATAAATCTACAGATGGTCCTGCCGTTTACAACTTTTGTGATCAGTTAAATCTTTAATTAATTGCAGAGCATGAGTCTTCTGAACCCATTGTCTCGATCGTCATCAAAGAAGAGAGAGACACTGAGTATATTGGCCAGGATGAGACCATGGAACACATTAGTGATCCTAGAGGTGAGTAGTCAAATGATGTAAGTTGTAGTTTTCCAAGTGTATTCTTACTCCCCTACACATACTTCTTGGGATTGCTCACCATGCCAAAAATCCACAAGATATATTAAAAAGGTGCAAGTGAATATTTTACCTTGTTTCCCTACACACCTGAAATATTGGGGTGATTTGAACAACATTCCCAGCGTGTTTGCACACTTACTGCAACTTTTTTCAGGACCAGAGTTAGTTATGCAAGTATGGTGAGAAAAGTTGTAACTGGATTTTCCCGACAATCCCACTGGTTACCCCACTGAAATACATAGTTTCTATTGCTCTACTGGTCTGTAAGTTCCACTTTGGCAGTAGTAAATTATAGCTATTAGTGCTAAGTGATTTAGTTGTTTGGAACCTTATTATCTATCTCTGTCCTATATGTTTTAGCAAATATCTTGCAGCACTCATGTATAGGAAGCAATGCTGAGCCTACTGCTGAGACGTAGAAAACAAAATACTGCTGCTGTTTCCTAGTAATGACCACAGTGGAGATAACACTGGTGTTGAGATGAGATGAGAAGACATGATTGGGTTTGATACAGCTTCCAGTGTCATAGCTATCAAGGTTTCAAATTGCTTATGTGTGACACTCATAATGTCAGTATAATTATGAGTGCCATTCATCGACTATGAGAGACACTTTTTTTTGGAGCAAAATCAAGCAATGAAGACGAGGGAAAAGAATTACATCCATTTTAGCAGCAGGAAACTCTTATGAAGATATTAAAACTGCTGCAAAGCACCAGAAATGGAAGGGGACCTCAGTGCCTGCTCTTTCGGGCCATGCGATACTACAGGACACAGTGTTTTGCCAGAAAATAACAACAGCAATGTGCTGCCATCAGGATATACATAAGGGCACTGCCTCTGCCGGTGCCACGGGTCCAGATAAATATTTATTTTATTCATAACTACTAAGTGTTAATTGTGCTTATGTGTGACATTTGTGTGTCTTCAGTGTGATCGTGTATGACATTTCAGTGCCATAGGTGTGACACTATGACTGACATTTGATTGTGAGTGGAGCAAAGAAGTCATGTCCATATAACTAGTTAAATTTCAGAAATGTAACACTCCCGAGGTTTTTATCATCCGAACATTTTTTGGGGATCACATAACTAGTGGAAAAGCAATTACTTTATGATGGAAAACATTGAGGTGTGGGGTGACAGTTTGAAAAGAAATCGACAGCGCTTAGAAATGGAAGGCATGTGCTAGAAATCACTAAACAAAGAATGAGTTCTAAAGTGTGAGTCATTTTCCACATTGCAGAGTACGTCAGTTTATGGCCTTGAGATTAAATACACAGCCTAATGCGCCATCGATTGAAAGTTTATATGGCATAGCCAAGTATGACACTCCTACTTGCGACAGCTGCAGCTATAAAAGAGGGACGGGCCATAACATTATTATTTCTTCTCAGATACTTTGTTTACACAACTGTGAGAGAACTTCATGGCCTGTATTTAAATCTTAGCCAATCGTGTCAAATTCAACAAAGACTAAGCAGTGTGATTGAAAAAATAAGTGTAATAACGTAAGGTGAACATTTCATGTCGTGGGAACATATTCACTGCTGGACACATCTTGGACATTGAAAAGAGTTAATAACAGGAAATGCAAATTCGGATCACCGGATGCTTAGCAGGTCACAGGCTTCTGTAGCAGCATGGAAAATAAGTTAATTACTGTTCCAGCCTGTCTTTAAATATTTGGTGTACTTTACTTATTTAGGTCGAGCATTCGAGACCTCTTGTATATACTTTAATGTATACTTATATGTGTATGTACTTTGTGGGCTCTGGAGATCAGTCCTAGGACTCGTCTGCTTCCTCTTAGGGACTTTTTTTCTGTTTAACTGCCTCTATTTAACTGTCTTGTTCAAAAGAGGTCAGTAAAATACCAGAATTGTTTTCTGCTGAGGGACTTTCTTTTTAGGTTTCGCCTGGGGCACGGAGCGTTAGCTCCGCCCCCAGAGAAATCTTATGTCTCTACAGTGTACTCTTAGTCCCGCCCTCTGTTCCATTGGCTAGCTCCATAAATGGAGGCTAGCCATTGGAACAGAGATCTGTCCGTCAAGGCTGGACCAGATTCGGGGGCGTTCCCGAGATTTTTTCCCTCTCCACCCACTTCTGTTCGTCATCACGGTGGTGGGTGTGTGTTATTTTTTTTTTTTCGAGTGGGCCTGTTTTGTTCCTTTTCAAAGTGTCTGTTGTTGGAGTTGGCTGCAAGATTCGAGTTCCCACGAGGCGATCAGGTAAGGAGCATTTTGTTTATAAATGTGCGTGCGCTGTGATCCTCCCCCCACCCCTCCCGCTGTCCGTGAGCATTTTGTTTATAAATGTGTTTTCACTTTGTAAGTTTACGTACACTTCTAGTGCTGGAGCGCTTTATGTGCCTCTATAGCGCTTGGAAGCGCGTTGCTGCTGGAGGCCGGCGGCGGATCGGCCCGGGAGCGCACTCCGCTTATTTTGCCGACTTGGATTTGCCCAGTTATTTATTTAATTAGCGAGTGCCCACCTCGCGATTTCTGCCCGCCTGCCTGCCTAGCGAGGGCCGCCGCGCTGCCCGCGGCGACCCGGAAGTACCTGGCCGGCCGGCCAATCCCTTTGCGGCCGGCCGGAAGTCCCGCCCCCGCAGCCCGGGGGAGGGAAAGGGAAGCCTTGGTGTTTGCCGCTTCCCCCTGCCTGGGGGAAGCCTTTGCCGGTGTTGCCGGTCTCCCATGCCTGGAGGGTGACCGGAGAGGAGCCTGACGAGGGAGGAGCGGAGGGGGCGCGGGGCACATTGTCGGTGCCCGCCCCCACCGCAAATCCGTACCGGCAGCAAGGAGAAGCCTGGCGGTGCGAGGAGGAGGGCAGCTTCAGGCGCAGGCGGGGCTCCGGTGTCGTGGAGAGCCCCGCGCTGCCTTAAGAAGAGCCTGGGGTGTTGCTGGCTGGGACGGAGCTGTGCGCAGGTGACCCCGCGGGAGTAGCAGGTGGCGCTGTGGCCGCGCAGTCAGACTGCACTCTCAGAGCGGGGAGTGGGTCACGCTCCTCTTTCCCTCTATAAGCGTCGGAATTATGAGACCCATTTGTGGCTAAAGATAGCCAGGGGTGGCTGTAGTCCGTCCTCTAGGGGCCCAAGGAGCGGCTCTGCTGAGGAATGAACACGTAGGCCCCGATGGAGGCTGGAATCCTTTGTCTTGCTGAAGGAGCTCAGCGCTGCGAGGCACCGGGACCTCTTCGAGGCCCGTTACTTCACCCCACGGCTCGCCTGACCCACTCCATACCGCCGTTTTCTGAGGGGGTGATATGCGCACAGGCAGGAGCGCGGGATCCGCCACTGTCGTCAGGCTTCCTCACCGCCTTCCCTGCAGGAGCTCAATGCACCTCACCGCCCTCCTTGCAGGAGCTCAATGCACCTCACCGCCCTCCCTGCAACTCACAGCCCTCCTTCCACCTCACAGCCCTCCTTCCACCTCACAGCCCTCCTTCCACCTCACAGCCCTCCTTCCAACTCACAGCCCTCCTTCCAACTCACAGCCCTCCTTCCACCTCACAGCCCTCCTTCCAACTCACAGCCCTCCTTCCACCTCACAGCCCTCCTTCCACCTCACAGCCCTCCCTGCAGGAGCTCACTGCACCTCACAATCCTTCCTGCAGGAGCTCACTGCACCTCACAATCCTTCCTGCAGGAACTCACTGCACCCCACAGCCCTCCCTGCACGAGTTCACTGCACCTCACAGCCCTCCCTGCAGGAGCTCACTGCACCCCCCAGGTGGTTAAGCTAATCTCGCGAGGATAGCTCTGGTTGGTTCCGGAAGTGGGGGTCTACGACTTTGAGACCGCCTTCTCCGTGTTTATTCCACCTGGCTTTGCTGTGGCAGAGACTTGTTTGATATTGGACAAGGTGAGAGCAACTCGACGTGACAGCTTCTTGCATTTCCACCAGAATTTCCAGCCTGTCCTCTCCCTGCCTGTTGTCGTGTCCCGGCGGCAGCAGGCAGGAGCGTGCACTGCGTCCCCGAAGTAACAGCCCTAAAGCAAGCAAGAAGTACGCCCCCCTCCCACCAATCCCTGTTAGGTAGTGGAAACTGTCCAAACTGGGGTGCAGACAGCCCCTCTCACCTTTGGGCTTGGTACCACTGCACCAGCCGCACTACTTCCCTACTGACCGTTCTCCACTTCAGCCCCGTCTAAATTACAATTCCTGCTTGTGACCCTTTTGCCTGCTTGTGCTTCTTTTCCTGACCCTGTTGCCTGCTTGTGCCTCAGTTTTCGTGCCCCTGTTGCCTGCTTGTGCCTCCGTGTGCCCCTGTTGCCTGCTTGTGCCTCCGTGTGCCCCTGTTGCCTGCTTGTGCCCCTGTTGCCTGCTTGTGCCTCTGTGTGCCCCTGTTGCCTGCTTGTGCCTCCGTGTGCCCCTGTTGCCTGCTTGTGGCTCCGTGTGCCCCTGTTGCCTGCTTGTGCGTCCGTGTGCCCCTGTTGCCTGCTTGTGCCTCCATGTGCCCCTGTTGCCTGCTTGTGCCATGTGTGTGTGTGTGAAGGGCTGTGTGTGGGGAGCTTTGTGTGGCTGTGTGTGGGGAGCTTTGTGTGGCTGTGTGTGGGGAGCTTTGTGTGGCTGTGTGTGTGGGGAGCTTTGTGTGACTGTGTGTGTGGGGAGCTTTGTGTGGCTTTGTGTGTGGGGAGCTTTGTGTGGCTGTGTGTGGGGAGCTTTGTGTGGCTGTGTGTGTGGAGGGCTTTGTGTGGCTGTGTGTGTGGGGGGCTCTGTGTGGGTGTGTGTGTGGGGGGCTCTGTGTGTGTCATTTGCGAGAGATAAAGCTAGTGGCATTGTAAATGACAATGCCATTTATTTATGTTAAAAAAACCATAAATAAAAATGTCAAGAGCAATGCCAATAGCTCTAACTTTAACAAAGGCGAAACCATTGCATTGTAAATGCTTGTTTTAATTTTCTGGCAACTGCCTCTATTTAGCTTTCTTGATAGAAAACGACCAGCAGAGGTCAGTAAAATAGGAGAATCACTTCAGCATTCTCTAGATTCCAGTCGATAGAAATTTTCTTCCACCAGCATCCGTAGACAATAATATTTTTTTAAATCTTGTTTATTCAGTAATATGACCCGCGAAGGCCCCGATTTTATATTAGAAACAGAGCTTTGGACTATACCATTTCCTACTGAAAGGCAATATTTCTCTCCATGTGTTCCCATACCTGGCGTGTCACACAGTTTGGTGCTTACTTTCCCTCCATGTTAAAGAACAGTAGATGTTTCAGCACCCAGGCTACTGTGCTGCATAGCTAAATACGTATAAGGTCCTCAAGGCAGGACCGATTGCATTGCAAATGTTTGTTTCTAGTAGCATTCTCTGAGTTCACCCAAGGGGATTGTCCCACGCACCTTCACTTCGACCCTGTGAAGCCTGGGGAGGAGCAAGCAGCATGCACAGCACACCTGGCCACATACCATCCAATGACACACTGCCTGCGGATGTCAGAGCTTGGCCTGCTCACCCTCCATCATGAACAACTGCAGGCACCAAGAGTAGAGAGCATTCACGAGCGTTATCAGCTCAGCCTGTGACATTAATGATGACTTATCATACAAATTATCAATTCATTATCCATTGCCACGGCCCAGGAGTAAGAAGCATTCTGGCAATTTAACAGGAGGATATTTGTACTGCCCCGTATTTTCTGTACCTACATGCTGCTTTCTGTGCGTGAAATACAACATGTGACATCCCAGATTGGCCCTTAAATATCAAATTTTCTCCATAATCGGCATTGGGAGAGCGACGCTGAGATGAGAGGTAGCATTGCAGCTTATGCTCCGTTAGGGGTTTAAATTCTGCTGTTTCTCTTGGCACGTCACCTGCACTGACCGAGTTAATACACAGGTCAGGCAGTGCCTTCGGCTCCGGAGGCCAACTCCAGGGCTGCTCACAATCATGCTTCTGTCAGAGCCACCTGCCACAGGAGCCGGATGTGCAGCCCCACGGCAGCTCTTAGCCTGGGACCCTCATTAAGCACTTGGACGCAGCATTGCTGAAAATGCAGCCAGCTCTGGTCCGATGGTCGCTGTCACTTTACCTGATTGCAGCTTGACCCTCACTGTTCGTAAGTGGTCACGGTGCTTAAAAATGCATGATAAATGCATTGTAATACAGACCACCATATTAAAATGCTTTAGTCTAACGCCTGATGTGTGGTACTTGGCAGGGCTGCACTGTAGCACATGAAGTTATTTTGATCTTATCCAACAGGAAATGCATTTAGTCAATACAAAGTTGGAGACAAGTTTGGTTGACCATATTCTTTCAAAAGAAAGACAAAGCAGCAACACTATCTTGGCAGGTAACGGTTTTACCCTTGTTCTGCAGTTACAATTCATTAGTGATTGTCATCTCATTTAAATGATATCCTATACTGGTTACTGAAGATGTATGGTCTGTAGGTGTCCACTTCTCCTTTCTGGTTTTTACTAATGTGTAAAGTTATTTTCCTTCTGATTGAAGTTTGTGTAATTGACAGTTTTCACTATGACATTAAATTGCAGAGATTTAGAAAGGATTTAAATAGCTACTAAATGTATATGGGTGCTTAGAAAATGTGGGGTTTTAAAAAAAGTTAATTTGTGAAGATTTATTGAAAGGCTTTGGTCTCATGACGTTTATAAATACTCAAACTAAATGATGGAAAAAGATGCAGAGCATATGAATTCATTTCAGAGCATTGTGTTTGAATTCAGAAGTGGAAATATTGGCTCCGGTCTCAGATACTTTGTAAATAGTTTGCAGAAAGAGAGTTAGTGCATCAAGAATGAATCTTTATTTCTCCTAATCCAGAAAAGTTACTTTCACTGGCCTAGAAAGCGCCCTTTCCTCTCACTGCTAGTCCTAACATTATCGATAATTTTATATATGTGCAAGGTCTCCTCTCTCATGACCACGTAAACTTGATCTCATCAGTCACTCACTCCCTTTTCTGGCATCACTCTAGTTCCTTTTTCTCTAAACTTAACTAGAAATTCTTATTCATGGCTTTTTGTGTCATTTCCAATTGGTCCACCATTATGAAAGTGACCTTTCCCTGGTTATATCTTTCTTCAGATACTTTTCTGTGTTTATCCAAACATCTTTTCCGTTATAAAGAAGGGATATGTGCAAATATAGTGGTATATGAGTTCTTAAGGCTTTCCATTACTATCTCTGCTTTGACAGTTGTCTTTTGGGAGAACTGGATCATGAATGTGCGTTCACTGGCCCTAGATTGCGATCCAAGGTTTTGTGCTGATCTTCTCTGAGCACTCTAAAAACTGTTTAAATTCTGTGTCCCGCATTGTATAGTCGCTACTTTACAGGACTGGGCCTTTTGGTATAATTTCTGTATTATTTATTAAGTTTTCTATGAGTATGTGCTAAGGTATTTTTTTTATTTAAAATTAACTTTTAGACTGAGAAGATAAACTTACAAAAATAAAAAGGTCATAAAATCTTGATGCACTTAATAAATCCAAGAATTTAGTTAACTGCAACATCTTATGGCATTTCTCCTAGTTCCTATTCATGTGTACATGTGATTTTTGGCTATCCACATTCAGAGTAGCAATGTATGAGGAAAGCAGCTTTCTCTTTTGAAGATTGTCAAAATTGACAGTTACAATACGGTCAACCGATTAATTAATAAGAATGATATAACTTCATAATATGTAGCATCCTTTAGAAAATTCAGGTCGTTTTCTGGAATTAGGTATAACAGTAAACAACCTAAGTGGTGTCATTTCATCAAAGTGTAATTGAATTTGTTGTAATTGATCAAATAGGGAAGACCACTATTGTATACATTGTAGGATCTGAATACATTCCTGTCCGTAGTCAGTGATTGCTCAATGAGCCTGACTTGAAATATTAGCATCAAAACACTGATATAGGTAAAATTATACAGTTAGTGAAAGCTCTCAATGTACTCCCTGCAGTAAGGCACAAAAGAGACTTGCCTAAGGTACACTAAAACGTGAGTGAATGTACACGTGTAAGGTACCTCTTTAGAGTAAATGTACTAAGTTTGGCTATTCGCCATTTACAAGTATAAAGTTACTCAAAAGTGCAGTCCTTCGTGTCCTCACCCCATTAAAAGGGATCTGAGTCAGTGAAAAGTGAGATATAACCATAAGATTTCTACTAGTAGTGAGTTTATGACCGTATTTGTTGTTCTGCACACTCGACTTAGACCTCTGCTATCGGGGCAAAGTTCTCCCTTTGGTAAAATAGAGGGAAATTTGAATGCGTTTATTAAATGCTAATGTACATTAATTTTAACAGTCGGACACACTAATAAAATTGCTACATCACTAATAACTTAATTCTGAATTATCTAATTAAATTAAAATTATCATTTATTTATTTATTTATTGGGGGGGGGGGGCGCTAGGTGGCGCACTAGCGGAATGGCCGGCACTCCGTGAGGCTCCCGCAGTCCGGTCGCCTATGCTGTAATTATCCTGCAGATACGTTCCTGTTTTGAACGTTTACACAGTGAATATTGATGTCGGAAAGGCTGCTGCTGCTGGCGGTGAAGTTTGCCGGCCGGCGGCTGCTGCGGTCGCGCACTGTGAGGCTAACACTATTGCGGCGGCGACAGCCCTGAATTGTTCTGGTGCCCGCGGCGGGGGACGGCTGCTACGTGAGCACCGTGGTCCCCACGTGGAGTGCGGGCCGCGGTGGGAGACGCGCATTCCCGTAATTGATGGTGGCAGGCGGCGAAGACAACGAAGTACAGGTACCGGCACCCTGCATGCGTGGGGATATATACAGACAATTTTAGTGCTGACAAGCCCTGGGGACAGCTGTGGGACGTTTGGCGACGGCTGTGGCAGACACTCCCATGCCACTGGCCTATGGACGGAGGGCTGTAAACGAGAAGCATTGGCCGGGCTGGGTACGCTCTACATGAGAAGGTGGCGCATTCACGACACGCAACACTGGTCACTAAATAGACGCTTTAATTGGGGGCCCTGTGCTGCACCAGCGTACTGACAATACAGCCGACTTCTGAGGGTGGGCTGCAGATCCTTGGAGGGCACAGGCCAGAAGACCTTCCTGCACACGCTGCAAGGCGCTGCTTGAACCCCAGGGCGGGAAGCCGTGTAGTGGACATTGGTGGACTTTTGGCACTGGATGCCTAAAGCGCCTGGGCCTATACCCCCAAAGCTTATGCTTTGGCTATGGGGCAAAGGATATCCCACACGACTGCATACAGGGTCCTATGGGAGAACTGACAGATGCATAAGGCCACCCGGCGGTGGATTGAGTTACTGGACGCAGAAGGAGGGCCTGGCCACAACTCCTGCTGAACCCTACCTAACGGCCAGATAACGGCGAGATAGCATAAGATTGGGTGGTAAGACACACCGGCGACTTGCTAAAAACCTGCTGCGCACGTGCTGAGGAACTGGATGCACAAAGTAAAGTGGTTCTTTCTCAGGATTCCCCTCCCTGGAGCATTGCTCCTCCGCTCTAAGCTAAGGGAAAGATCTGGGAGAATTCTAGATTGATGAGCTGCAAGGATACTTGAGGTGCCCCAATTGTACGAAAATCGAGTCACGCACCAGGAGACGTTGCAGCTACGGGGGCATAATACTGTGATAACCTACAGGGCGCTTGGATTTTAGCAAAAAACTATACTGCGGAGAACTGCCGACGCTGAGGCGCCATGGGCCGCTTAGATTCCTGCCAGCCACGCCTCACGTTTGAGGCCAAGCGAACTCAGAAGAAGATGCCAGCGACAGAAGGGCCTACCGAGGAGGAGATACTGCCTGATAAAAACCCGGGCGCTGCTAGTGACCTACAGGCCATACTCACCGAAATGAGGCAAGGTTTTACAACTATAGCGTCAAAGATGGATACGCTTGCAACCCGCATAGAAGGCATCACTCATAAGCTAAACAGCCATGAGACTAGGATCAAGGAGGCAGAGCAGAGAATTTCGGACTCTGAAGACGTCACGGAGCAACTCAAGTTGGCGGTGACTCAAATGGACAAACTCATGCGTATAATAGATGCCAAGAACGAGGATATTGAAGCCAGAAGTCGTCGCAACAATATTCGCATTCTAGGAATACCCGAAAGCACAAACAGAGGGCGCCTTGAGTAGTACGTTGAAAAACTACTTATGGCAATCACAGAGGAGGGTGTGTTATCTGCTCAGTTCATCGTGGAGAGGGCGCATAGATCGCCTTGACCCCGTCCACCCCCTGGGGCGAATCCTCGTCCCATCATAGCTCGTCTGCTGAATTATCGGGATTGTGACGTTGTCCTAAAGTTAGCGAGAGATAAAAGGCAACTTAACTTCTCTGGTGTGTCATTCACCATCTTCCCGGATTTTACAGCTCGGGTGCAGGAGGAACGCAAAAAATTCAATGGGGTAAAGCAGAAACTACGCCAAGAACAAGTGGATTATGCCCTTGTATATCCAGCGCGACTACGGATCACATCAGGGCCAGCAAAGCTTCCATACAACACCGCAGTCTGCAGAAAAGTTCCTTAAGGAGATGAAAAAGCGGAAGGTAGACCCTGCAGGCCAAGAGGAAGATGTTCAGCTGCCGCTGTCTGATGTGGAATGACCTGACATTACTTTGCAGAGACAGTTGAACAGCAGCAAGGCTGATGGCGGACGGACACGCGATGGCCACGTATGGCACTGAACTGCGGGCTACTGTAATGTATACTGTCTAATATTGTGTTGAGTTTGTTCAATATCTTACTGCTAGTCTGTTTGCAAAGTTTTGAGTAAGTAGAACGTATCACAATGGACGCTTGCACCGGACGCCCTTGCTGGTCCTGGGGATTGTTGAGAATCGACGGTCCCTTGATCTATAGCAAGGTATCGGTGCGCCACTTACGGACTGCACCCCCATGGGTGTTCCCCTACTATTTCATGGGTTCGGTATGTTGTTGGGTGGGTGGGAGGGGGGGCAAAGAATCACTGGCATGATTGGGATGCTTCAGTGGGAGGGGGGCAGGGTGAGAGGGAAGAGTTGGGGAAGGAACGGGGGGCGGACAGGGGAGGGGACCAGGGGCTCGATTGGGGGGCCTCAGTGGGTGCGGGCTGGAGGGGGAATGACTCCGATTACTGTATTGATTACGCAACACGAAAGGAAATATCGGACAATATTGACCTATGGGAAAAAGCAGAGTTGATGCGAACATTGTGGTGGTACATCAGATATGTCATGATTATTCCTGATGGGAGATTCAAGTACAAATAGATGCACAGTACTATCCTGGAATGTACGAAACCTTAAAGATGCTTGAAAATGCCGTCAAATGTTAACCTATTTGGATAGACATAAGGTAAATGTGGTGTTGTTGCAGGAGACGCATATCCCCCCACACACTAATCCTTCCTTTGCTAGCAGATGGGCGGGTGTCAGGGTGTTCTCCAACTACTCGTCATATTCTAGGGGCACGGCTATTCTGATACATCGTATGTCTCCCTTCACACTCCTGGGTCAGCTGATAGATAAGGCTGGAAGATATGTGATATTGTGGGGTAGGTTGGGTAGGGACACTGTTACTATTGCCAATTGTTATGCTCCGAATGGCAACACTCCGGAATTTTTTACATTATTATGGGGATTGATTTGGGACATAGGCTCCCGACACATTATCTGGGGGGGGGGGGGGGGGGACTTTAATGTGGATGTGACACCAAGATTGGATAGGGCAGATGGACAGGCCCAATATCATCCCAGGACAAGGGAGACACTGCGAGGCATTGTAGAGGAGGGGGGACTAATAGACAGCTGGCGACATTTGCACCCTATGCTTCAGGAAAGAACACATTTCACCTCTTATACAGGGACGTGGGCGAGAATAGACTATAGTTTTTTATCCAGAGACTTGGCCCCTAATATAACAGATGCCAGACATCTGGCCAGGACTCAGTCTGATCATTGCCCGGTGCTGATTACACTGGTTATGCCGGGCTATGATTGTCCCCAGCGTCTCTGGCGGCTACAGCCGACTGCCCTGTTGGATACTGTTTTTCGCGAAGAATTGAGGGAAGACATAGAGGATTTTTTCCCCCGTAATAAAGACACTGTGGACAGCGTGGAGACAGTATGGGAGGCCTTCAAGGTCACAGTGCGGGGGTGGTGTATTGCCAAAAGCTTCGGGGTATTACAGGACATCCAACGCACGATACGGAAACTAGAAGGGGAACTGAAAGGACTGGAGAGACAGATGCTGAGGGAAGACACAGGGCAACTGCACCAACAGTTTAGAACCAAACTTTCGGAGTATGAAGAGGAGGCGCTGCGGGAAGTGAACTTCAGGGACAAGTATTGGAAGGCTCGCAGATATGGTGAGGGAGAGAGACCGGGGAGGGCACTATCAATGGTGGTGCGGGGTGCACGGGACTCTTTAACACCATCTTAGAACTCGAGGATGCAGAAGGGGCGATCTGTGGGAACAACGATAGCATTTTAGCTGCTCTACAAACACATTACGTGCATTTATATACTACCCAATCCACGGGGGAAATTGATTTAGAAGGATTCTTGGGGGAATTGGCCTTATGCTGGCTGAGTGACACACATAGGACATTCCTCAGTGTCCCATATGAAGTGGGTGAGATCCGAGATGCCATAATGTCTCTTAGTAACGGGAAGGCACCCGGCTTAGACGGATCCCAGCCGAGTTCTATAAATGTTATATAGATGTCATGGCACCCGTGTTAAAAGAAGTGTTTGAGGACTCCTTGGAGGTGGGGTTACTCCCCCGGTCTATGAGAGAGGTAGTGATCACGTCGCTCCTGAAACTGGGTAAAACTCCTACACATTGTGACTCCTACCGTCCTTTGTCGTTACTTAATTGTGACGCTAAGATTTTGGCAAAAGTTTTGGCCACAAGACTGTCCCTCCTAATGACCAGAATTATACTCCCCGACCAATCGGGCTTCATCCCGACGAGAGCAACTTCCCATAACCTGAGAACGCTCTTCACTCATACATACAGTAGCCCCGGAACTCCCGCTAGCCGCAATATTTTTAGACGCTACTAAGGCGTTTGATTCCGTGGAATGACGCTATCTGTTTACCGTCCTACGGAAAATGGTTTTCCCTGCACTCTTCGTGGAGTGGGTACAATTGTTGTACACTGAGCCCACTGCCAAAGTACTGGCGAATGGCCGTCTCTCGGAGTCCTACAAGGTCACTAAGGGCACCCGGCAGGGATGCCCGCTCTCTCCCCTTTTGTTCGCCTTCGCGATAGAACCATTGGCGTGTCGTATACGACAGCTACATAGGGACAGTTCCTTTTGCTGCTTTCAGCGGCAGCTCTCCATTTCACTGTATGCTGACAATGTCACACTTTACGTCAAGGACCCGCAAAATACCCTGAATGCCCTACTCAGGGAATTTGTAGTCTTTAGTAGACTATCTGGTGTGACAATCAATTGGGGGAAGTCGCAGTTTTTTCCGTTAACTGCTGCAGTGTCTGAATTCCCCTTGAATTTCCCCCTGGAATGGTGTCACTCTGATTTGCGTTACTTAGGTATCCAAATATCCAGGGATAAGGGTGAGACGTTATGACTCAACTTTGGTACGGCCATTACCAAACTGACGGACTCGATTACGTGATGGATTGGCCTTCCTTTGTCCATGGCAGGCAGAGTCTCTCTTATTAAAATGGTTATATTGCCCCGTTTTTTATATTACTTTCTTAATATTCCTTATCACCCAGGGTCCTTTTTTTTTAAGACTCTGAAGTCTGAATTGATTAGACTAGTATGGGGGGGGGGACAAGCGCGACTTAAATGGGCTGTTATGGCACAACCATATAACATGGGGGGCTTTGATATACCAGACTTTGAGGCATACTACCTAAGTGCGCAGGCGCACTATTTGTATCACTGGGTTAAACCTACTAGTTGTATGCCGCAGATAGCGGTTGAGGACTGTATTGCTCCTCCCCTACCTTTGAATGGCGTTGTCTATGGTCCCTCTACTGTATTGGACACCCCGCCGACCACTGTGACATGTACAATCGATGCCTGGCAGAGAATAGTGCAGCGACTGCAGGAGCCATTACTCTATGCGTCCCGGATGCCTCTCACATATCATCCCCGGTGGCGTTACTGCAAGAAGTTGGTTTTCAGAAATTGAGTCACCGGCTCAATACAGCCACATGGGGGGACCTGTTTCTAGGAGGTGAATTTCGATCTCGGGAACAGTTCTTTGGCGAATACCCCCCTACCCCACTGGAGGTTTTTTATTATATCCGATTGAGAGAAAGTATGAAGGCCCTACTCCCAGAATACCTGAAGGAACCGCCTTGCACTGCTCCTCTGAATGTGGTTCTACAGAGCACCAATGGTGCGCATTTGGTCTCTGGCATTTACAGTAGCCTTCGTAGTCATACCCCGGAAGTGGTAGGCACAACTAGGGCACACTGGAACACTGACCTCGACAGGGAGGTGACTGATGAGCAATGGGAGTATTGTTGTGGACTTACAGGGAACGTCCAGCTGTCGTTTTAAAATCATTCACTATAAGTTCCTACACAGGCTTTATTATACCCCTGCCCGTAAATATAGGTTTCATCTAGCTGATTCGGATTGCTGTGAACGGTGTGGGCAGGCCGGAGCCGGCTTCTTACACCTGGCGTGGGAATGTCTACAAGTGGGACAGAACTGGGAACAGGTCCATGAGGCACTGGAACTAATGGTTGATACTACTATGGATATGGACCCTCTTATGTTCTTATTAGGATACACAGCACAAATACCGAGGGGCAGCAGGAAATTCTTGGATGTAGCACTGCTCCTGGCCAAAAGGCGGCTCGCGTGCTGGTGGGGGAGAGGGCGCGCCCCTAAATTCAAGGAATGGGTACAAGATATGGTATACTGTCAAGAGCAGCACAGAATATATTCCGAAACTCAACCGGTGGCTTCTAAACCGACTGATATATGGGGTCCACTGCAAACATACCTTCTCAAGTTGGCGGCGCCGACAGATGAAGCCATTACTCCTGAGCCAGAAGGGGGAGAGGGACCTACCTAGATTACACTATCCTACTGACAGATGCTGCTTCTGTTTTACAGTGTGATTAAGGGGATGTGTCAGCCACTTTCGCATAGGGCTCTCTCTGTTTGCTATGGGAGGCTGAGCTGCAAATGTATTAGTTGTGATGGGGGTGGGAATGGGTGATAATACTGTCTGTCCTGCCCTGCACGATGCACTTCCATGAATATGTAGTACATGTGTAAATCTGCTGTTTATACTGCCTGAACCACAACTCTGCATGCTTTATGTATTCCATATTCGTCTCGAGATGCCTACACTGTATGTATGTATGGAATTTCGCAAAATTGAAAAAATAAAGTTAAAAAAAAAAAAAAGTAAAATTATTTTTCAAGAGTTATCTAAAAACAAACCACTTAAAGTAGAACTTTATACTTATTTATTATGTATTAAAAATTACTGAAGTGTATGCACAGGATTGATTTTAATGAATCGGATTACTTTTTTTTTTACGCACTTTTATTGCATGTATTTTTTTACATTTGAAAAAGATAATTCACTTCTTTTTTTAAATAAAATATATTTATCTCATATATATATATATATATATATATATTAACATTAATCTAAATTGATATACGTGTCTAAAAAAGCAAAATAAACAATTTTATTTTTTTAATTATTTCCTACAGGGTCTGTTCTAAGTACATACCTCCATAATTTTCAATGGGATGGTCGTGCAGTTCCACTGGTTAGCCATGGGTGGTGTTGAACTTACTTCATCTTTAAGTACGTTTACAACTGTTGTGGGATTTTTAAGACCTCTCATATGTACTACTAATGTGTGCTGAAATCTCAGGCAGGTGGAGATCTTCACACATAAAAGTTAGGAGATGCGGAGGTGTAGACCTCCATGTGTAGGTTAGTGAATAATATTTTGTAGTACGCTAATAGTACTACTAGACGTATGACGAATACAGTTTGTTTTAGGTCTCAAAAAGTTTAAACTAAGTCCTAGATAAGCAGCATATCAGTAGTGCTCTACTTAATTTAGAAAAGCCAGCATTGTTTAGCAATTAATGCAACAATCCTGCCGACTCTTTAAAACCTAGCTCTCAAAGGCACAATTTCAATTGTTGTATTTCATGTTATAGAAGGTAATCATCACCATGCCCTTGCTTTTAGTTGATGAATCAGCGAAGGAATTTTTGATACCATAATTCAGAGCTATGGGTCAGATTGATTAACTATGGCTTTATAAAATGTAACTAATGTGCACATGGATAGGCCCCGTATCTATAACTAAATTTGGCTACAGCACCACTAACATTCTTCAAAGAGGTTCATTTGCCTGTCAAATATTATTGTTATATCATCTTGGAGTCAAATTGCTCTAGCAATTTACAATTGTTAACACGCAAGAGTTTGAAGCCACCAATGTGCAGTTTCCTTCCTACTTTTGTTTGTCACATTTTATTGAGTTTACCCGTAAAATAGTGTTAGTTCAATCAATCAATCAATCAAGGCATTTGTATAGCGCGCTACTCACCCGGAAGGGTCTCAAGGCGCTGGGGGGGAGGGGTCCGCTACTGCTCGAAGAGCCAGGTCTTGAGGAGCTTCCTGAAGGAGAGATGATCCTGTGTCAGCCGGAGGTGGATCGGGAGGGAGTTCCATGTCTTGGCTGCCAGGTAGGAGAAGGATCTTCCCCCGACGGTGGCCTTGCGGATGCGTGGTACGGCGGCGAAGGCGAGGCTGGTCGATCGTAGCTGACGGGTGGGTGCGTAGAAGGTCAGGCGGTTGTTGAGGTACTTGGGGCCCAGGTCGTGGAGTGCTTTGTGTGCGTGGGTGAGGAGCCTGAACGTGATCCTCTTACTGACGGGGAGCCAGTGCAGGTCTCTCAGATGGCCGGAGATGTGGCTGTGTCGGGGGATGTCCAGGACGTGTCGTTCTGGATTTGTTGGAGTCTTTTCTGTAGCTTGGCTGTGGTTCCGGCGTAGAGGGTGCTTCCGTAGTCCAGTCGGCTGGTGATGAGTGCCTGGGTGACCGTCTTCCTGGTTTCGGTGGGGATCCATCGGAAGATTTTGCGGAGCATGCGCAGGGTGTTGAAGCATGATGACGAGACGGCGTTGACTTGTCTGGTCATCGAGAGGGAGGAGTCCAGGATGAAGCCCAGGTTGCGTGCATGGTCCGTTGGTTTGGGGGTGGTGCCCAGGGCAGGGGGCCACCAGGATTCGTCCCAGGTGGAGGGCGAGGATCCCAGGATGAGGACTTCCGTCTTGTCTGAGTTCAGTTTCAGGCCGCTGTTCTTCATCCATTCGGCGACGTCTTTCATCCCTTCGTGTAGGCTGGTTCTGGCGGTTGCGGGGTCGTTGGTAAGGGAGAGGATCAGCTGGGTGTCGTCGGCGTAGGAGATGATGTTGAGGTTGTGTTTGCGTGCGATGGTTGCGAGAGGGCTCATGTAGACGTTGAAGAGGGTTGGGCTGAGTGATGTCCCTTGTGGTACGCCGCAGATGACTTCGGTGGCCTCGGATCTGAACGGAGGGAGGCGGACTCTCTGGGTTCTTCCGGCGAGGAACGAGATGATCCACTCCAGTGCCTTCTCTCGGATTCCGATATTGCTGAGGCGCTGTACTAGGGTGCGGTGGCAGACAGTGTCGAACGCTGCGGAGAGGTCCAGGAGGATGAGGGCCGCTGTTTCCCCGTTGTCGATCAGGGATCTGATGTCGTCCGTGGCTGCGATGAGGGCGGTCTCGGTGCTGTTGTTGGCTCGGAAGCCGGACTGCGAGGGGTCGCGGGATCCGTTCGTCTTGAGGAAGGCGGCAAGCTGTCTGTTGACGGTCTTTCCGATGACTTTGGCAGGAAAAGGGAGGAGCGAGATGGGGCGGTAGTTCTTGGGGTCTGCAGTTGGTTTCTTCAGGAGGGCGCTGAGCTCGGCGTGCTTCCAGGTCTCCGGGAAGGTGGCGGTGTTGAAGGAGGTGTTGATGATGTCCCGGAGTTGGGGTGCGATGATGGAGTCGGCCTTGTTGAAGACGTGGTGGGGGCAGGGGTCGGTTGGTGATCCGGAGTGGATGGTGTTCATCGTGCGGGCGGTGTCTTCGGTGCTGATCGGGGTCCAGGCACATAGGGTGGTGGTGGGGGGCGTTGGTTCGGTGGTTGGGTGCGTGGTTGGTGCGTCGAAGCTGTTGTGTATACCGCGATCTTGCGGTGAAAGAACGAGGCGAGTGAGTCGCAGAGGTCTTGCGAGGGGGTGATGTTGTTGTTTCCGGCGCTGGGGTTGGCAAACTCTTTGACAATGCTGAAGAGTTCCTTGCTGTTGTGGGCG
The DNA here is from genome assembly GCF_964261635.1 of Lissotriton helveticus. Taxonomy (NCBI): domain Eukaryota; kingdom Metazoa; phylum Chordata; class Amphibia; order Caudata; family Salamandridae; genus Lissotriton; species Lissotriton helveticus. The sequence continues at coordinate 1,254,599,394 of NC_136065.1, read as the reverse complement.
CTGTTGTCCAATCGTTCTTTGAATGCTGTCTTCTTGGTGGTGTGGATCAGCCGGTGGTGTTTGCGGGTGGCGTGCTTGAGGGCCTTCATGTTGTCCGTGGTCTGGTCGTGGCGCCAGGCTTTCTCGAGAATGCGGCAGTTCTTCTTGGAGGTCTTAAGTTCGTCGGTGAACCAGGGGGCTTTCTTGCTGCCGGGTCTGCTAGGAGGGTCCTTCAGTGGTGCGAGGCCATCTGCGCAGTTGGTGAGCCACTGTGTGAGGTTGCTGGCTGCTTCGTTGGGGTCCGTTGTGCTGGCGGGAGGGTTCTGGCGGAGGGAGGTGGTGAGCTGCTCGGCGTTGATCATGTTCCAGTTCCTGTGAGGACCCTGATGGGGGTGGTGGTGGGTCATGGTCTTTCTGAAGCTGAAGTGGATGCAGTTGTGGTCAGTCCAATGGAGTCTGGTGGAGTGGCTGAAGGAGATGTGCTTGCTGGAGGAGAAGACGGGGTCAAGCGTGTGGCCGGCGTAGTGGGTGGGGCTGTTCACCAGTTGCTTGAGTCCGAGGTTAGCGAGGTTATCCAGCAGGGTGGCAGTGTTGCGGTCCTTGTTGTTCTCCAGGTGGAAGTTGAGGTCCCCTAGGAGGATGTAGTCGGCGGAGGGGAGGGCGTGCGGGCTGATGAAGTCGGCGATGTCTTCGCTGAATTGGGTGCCTGGTCCCGGGGGTCTGTAGATGAGGGTGCCTCTGAGGGTGGTCTTGGGGTCGGTGTGTATCTGGAAGTGGAGGTGTTCGGCGGTGGTGAAGGTGTCGTCGGGGTTGGTCGTGATGCGGATGGTGTTCTTGTGTACGATGGCGATGCCTCCTCCAGTCTGGTTGACGCGGTCCTTTCGGGTGATGTTGTATCCGTCCGGGATGGCTATGGCGATGTCAGGCGCTGAGGAGGCGTTCATCCAGGTTTCTATGAGGAAGGCGACGTCTGGTGATGTTGTCGAGCAAGTTCCAGAGTTCGACGGCGTGTCTGTGGATGGAGCGGGTGTTGAGCAGGATGCACTTGAGGTGGTTGTTGCTGGTGCTCGGTTTGTCGGGTGCGGTGCAGGTCCGGAGGCAGGTGAATTTGCAGGCTTGGCAGGTGAAGGGTCCGTTGGAACATTTCGGGGTGGCTCGGTAGCAGGCGGGGTTTCGGCCGGCGTTGAGTGCGTGGAGGGTGGCGGTGTCGTAGGTCTGTCGTGTGGTCTGGCGTCGTCGGTGGCCAGGGGTCCTAGCGCTGGGCGCGGTCCAGGCGCGGACGGGCGCAGACGGGCTTGCCTTTGGCTCACAATCGGCGCGCCCGCTGCGCGTAACCGCTGCGCGTACGCGCGGACTCCATATAAGGCGAAGTGGGAGGGCGGAGCAGCTGGGAGGTGGGAGCGGGGGGGGCAATCGGGTACAGAAAGAAGAAAGGGGGCGGGCCGCGATGTGGCAGCGGCGGGAAGCGGGGAGCGGGTGGGGGCACCCGAGGGAATAGCTAGGCACGCTGAGTTAAGCCCAACTAATTAAAAGGCAGAAGTTTAAAAACACAGGAACAGGAGAAAATACACAGGCAGAGGTTCAGCACACAATAACAGTAAGAAAATACAGTGAGCACGAAATAAAGCGGAGCAGGGAGAACGAGCAGCAGCTAGGGGCACCGCTGGCGAACCGTGCGGCGTGGGGGGTGTCCTGAGGACAGGTCACACTCACCTGCGCCGCGCGGGCTCAATATGAGACCAAGTGGGAGGGCGGAGCAGCTGGGAGGCGGGAGCGGGGGCCGATCGGGTACAGAAAAAAGAAAGGGGGCGGGGCGCGATGTGGCAGCGGCGGGGAGCGGGTGGGGGCACCCGAGGGAATAGCGAGGCACGTTGAGTTAAGCACAACTAATTAAAAGGCAGAAGTTTAAAAACACAGGAACAGGAGAAAATACACAGGCAGAGGTTCAGCACACAATAACAGTAAGAAAATACAGTGAGCCCGAAATAAAGCGGAGCAGGGAGAACGAGCAGCAGCTAGGGGCACCGCTGGCGAGCCGTGCGGCATGGGGGGTGTCCTGAGGACAGGTTCCTGGTCTCTAACACTTATAACTTGACATAGCTTTTCCAACAAGGTAACCATAAACCAACTAAACCCTTGCACAGTCTACCCATCCCCCATGCTTCCTCTCTGACCCGGACTCCCCTCAAATCTCGCTCATATCTCTTCATTATAGTTTCTGGATTTTGGACCATCGTTCTCATCAGTGTGCGCCCTCCCTTGGTTTCCTTCAGTCCTTGGCGCAACTAAGCATTTTTCCATCCCAATGTTATCTACCACCCACCGCCCTGTCGCCTTGACAAGCATTCCTTCGTAACCCTGCCTTCCCAGGCATCCCCTGCCTTTGTACGCCAGTTTTTACAGAGCTTGGAACCTCTACCTTTCACCCAGTCTTGCACCTGTGGCCTGTCCGTTCTCTTCTATTTCTTCACAGTTTCTCTTTTGGCCAGTAGGTATCCAGGTGCTTCTTGTATGATGTCATGTCTGAGTCTCTCCACACTACAATAGCACCAGGGTCGCCTGTCTCTCCATCGGTGTGTCCACTGTGGCTTCAAGCCTAGTCCGCACACCCGTCCAGAACATTTCTAGTGAAGGGCAATCCCATAGTGTATGGAGGCAGGACCCCTGTAGAACCTCAGTCTTGTAAGATCCTGTTGTCTGTTGCCCTTCTTATTTTTTACAACAGTGTTCTAGTGTAGAATAGTCTGTGAAATATTTTTATTTGATTCAGGCAAAATCACATCTGCATCGTCATGTCTCGGGGAAACTGTAGTGCTTCCCTCCAGTAGTTGAAATCTATATCTCCTATACATCTGCTTGCCAGCGTGCTTGGAGTTTACTCAGTTCTCACTGTGTATTTGTCATGAGTGTGCCATGTGTTTAGGAGATGGCCTTAGTGGTCATGTGTCCGCTCAGCAGTTGATTTTCTACAGGAGAGTCCTCCATTGTTTCCTCCCCCCGGGAAATGTGGGCCTGTAATGCGTGGTGTATTCATAGGTAATTGAACATCTGTTTGGGTTCCTTGTCCTATGCCTTCCTCAGGTGTTCGAAGAGTACTATGCTGTTTGCATCAAACACATACCCCAAGATAGATGGACCAATAAAGCCCCATTTCCTGAACCCCAACACTGTGTTGACTGGGCCCAGTTTAACTCCCAGCCACAAAGTAGGCTTTTGGACAAGTCTCTTTCCCCATCCCATTTCTTGCAATAATCTATGCCAGATGGTGACCACTGTGACGATCGCCAGTGGCGCATTGCTCGACAATCTGCCGCCATAGAGTTAGCCTCTCTCACCCAACATCACGTGGTCCAGTAGGAATGCTGGCCTGGTTGGTGGGCATATGCCCACTCATTTATGACCCTGACCTGAGCCTCCTCATAGTATTTCAGTACGGTAGGGAGCTCTGCACCCCCCTAGTAACGAAATGTTGAAGCGCAGAGAGCGATATTCGTGGCGGGTCGGCCGTCCAGAGCAGGGATCTTAGTAGGCTGTCTAGTGCTTGAAAGAAGGTGGGTGGAATAATGTATGGGCAGTTCTGTGTTGTGTAGGTGAATCTGGGTAGTGTGATCATTTTGAAAATGTGCTGCACGGCCTAAAAATGAGCGTGACAGGGCACTCCAGTGTTTTGTGTCTTCCTCTAGTCTAGTGAGTAGGAGTGCTAGGATGTCTGTGTAGTGTGTTCTCCCATTGATGAAAATCCACAGTCCCATGCATTTGAAGTGGCTATCTACACACTTTAGGGACCTGGGTAGTGATACAGGAGGATTTCATCCGCATACAGCAAAGTCCGTAACTCGCATGCAGGCTACGATCTCCATCCGCAAATTTGGGCATCTATTCTCATCCATTCCGCTAGTCTCCTCCATGGCTAGCGCGAATATCACCGGCGACAGGGGGCCCCGCCATATCGGGAGCTCTCAGGATATGACTTCAATAATTGTAAGCCATACCCTGGTGGTTTGTGTATGGCAACTACACCCACTTCAGGAAGTTTGGTCTGATTCCCATTTTATGGAAGATCTCAAAGAGAAAGGGCCATTCCAGTTAATTGAATGTTTTGTTTCCAACTACTAAGACCACAGCCAGAGGCTCTTTCAGGTCCCTCACGCTCACCATATTGTTATATAGCCTTTGTAAAATGATCTTTGTCAACCTGTCTGGTACGTAGCCATATTGGTCAGGATGAACCAGATCCAATATCACACTGCTCAATCGTTTCACTAGGGCCTTTGCTAAAATTTTAGTTTCTGTGTTGAGGAGTGAAATGGGTCGGAAGGAATCCCAGTGTTCTCTGGGTTTCCTTGCATTAAGTATAATTACTGTCATTACCATGTCCGTATCTACTAAGTGTATTCCCTCATAGTGTGCCTTAGTGAACATGTTATGTACTTGTGGCACTATCTCACTGGCCGTTCCTTTAAGGAATTCCACTGGGATTCTATTGGGGCCCAGTGTTTTCCCTGGCTGTAGGCCGACTGTACCTCCTTCTCCGTAAGGTTGTTCTCCAATTCCCCGTGTCCCACCAACTGTCTACAGGGGTTGTCTCGGATAAACTCTTGCAGGGTGCTGTCCTCTGCTGTCATTTACCAGCATAAAAGGCCTGCAGATGATCCGCTATAGTGTCCGCTTTGGCCTTGCTGCCACGTATTGGTGATCCGTCTGGGGCTATTATCATGGAGATGTAGTACATGTCTCACTGGCAGGTGCTGGGCATTGCAAAAATCTTGCCTGCATTATCACCTGCTTCATAGATGTGTTTCTGTTGTGCGAAACAGGTTTGCTTATCTATCTCATTGACCAGTGCTCGGTACCCCTCTTCCTTGTAAGTGATGTCGTCCTTTTGGCCGCTGAGGGTTGCTAGAGGTAATCTCTCCAGGTTCGGTATTTCTCCTCTATTAAGTCATGCTGCGCATCCCTGGTGCGCTTGCCACCCACTTCACCTGATATTATATTTCCACATATCCTGGCTCTATAGGCCTCCCAGAGTGTGGATGCCTCCCTTACTGTGTTAGTGTTTCCCTCAAAATACTGAGTGGTGGCCTTCTGTAGGCTGGCTACCTCTTTGAAGAGGCACCTGGCTATCATTCTCCATTCTTCTTTTCCCCTTGGTTTCTGAGTTTCCAGACGGAAGGTGAGTGGTCACAGACCCCTCGTGCCAAGTATTCCACCTCCCTGAATCCATGGTGGGTTTCCTGCGGTGTAAAGAAGTAATCGATAGGGGAGTGGGTATTGTGTGCCCCTGAGTAGTAGGAGTATTCCTGCTGAGGACCATTCAGTGTTCTCCAAATGTCCGCATTTCCTAGTGCTTTTGTGAAGGAGTACAGCTTCCACATACATGGCAAGGTTGCTTGCCTGTTGGTGGTGCGGTCCATCCCGGCATCCAGTGTCATGTTGAAATCTCCACCCAATGTGATGAGTGACTGACAGTTCTGTGCTTAGTATACCACTCCAGTGTGTCTCACTGTACCCCTGGCGCGACATAGATGTTTACTAATTTTATTGTTTCCCCCTCCAATGCTTCCAGTGTTTCCTTGTAGCGGCCCGGGTCATCTACCCATGTTCTGGTGACATGGAAAGGTGTTGCTTTCCTAATCCGGATCGCTACTCTCTTGAGCGTGTTTCCCCTCCTGTGCATTGTTTCATGTGTTGTTACTTATTAACCGGTCCCCAACTCCCCTTATGCCCTATCTTACCTTGCTGCGGTCTTCGAATTTCCCTCATACCTAAATCACAGTACATCTTTCACCCCAACATATTGAACTTATGCCACATTTGTGTCTATCACTTGCTCCGTGTGCAGTCCCTTTGCTGTGTTGGATGTAGGCCAGTGGCAGCATGGCGGCATGGTCTCCAATACTTCGGCCCTATACACAGAGTCCGTCTGGTAAGCCAATCATTGTCCTCCTTGCACTAGCTCCCCAGTCATATAATCTCTCCTGGTGTCGTTGGTGAGACCCTAAGTGTTGAACGCCCGACTTCCTAGTCCCCCAATTGTACTTCCTGCTCTTCAGCTGTTTCTTGCTCTTATGTAAGGGCCTTCCATTGGTTTGTGGTGTCTTCGGAATGGTCTTGCTGCATCTCCGCCATTACTTTTGCTCTATCCAGTTTGGCTAGCTCTTTAGTGGTTGCCGCCATGGTGCATTTCCTGAGTCTGTGCTGTCTCTAGTGCTCCTGCCAGTTTTAGTTGAATCTGATTCCCTCTCTTCTAGTATTGGGTGCCCATGACGTTCCAATTCCCCCATACCTTTGCAGGGTTTGATGAAAAAAATGGGTGCTGCCTTTCTTGATAATTCTCAGTTTTGATGGTAATAGTAGGGCATTTGGGAGATCCAGTTGGAATAAATGTCGCTTCACCCCGATACATGTTTCATTGTACCTTTGTACAGCTCTGGTATAGTGTGGATAAATGTGCACCTGGCTTTCTTCCTCCCTCCATGAGCCATGCGTCTTTGCTTTCTGTAGTATAACATCTCTGTTGCAGATATAAAGCTGTCTTGCCACAGTAACTCATGGTGGTGCCCCTAGTTGTGGCGGTCTGCCGGGCACTCTATTTACCCGCTTAACCACGAACCAACGTGATGCCTTCTTCTCTAGCACCACTGGCGCCAGGCAATCCTCCAGGAATAATTCCATACTGGGTCCCTCTGTCCCTTTTGAGAGACCAACCAGGTGGACGTTGTTGCGACGTGATCTCGGTTCTGCGTCGTCCATTCGTCCCTTCAGCGTGCTTATCTCCTTCTCCAGGGCCTGTATGTGAGATGCATGAACCCGGATGTCTGGCTTCCCTTTACCAGCGTGGTTTCCGCTTCTGTCGCCATCTTCGCTTTTTGTGATCGGCCCGTAGCAACAATACATCCAGTATCACCTTTTCTATTTATTTTACTTTGTAAGGCCACCTTAGCATCGTGTACGGCTGCCAGTATGGCCACCTTGTATGCCTGCGTGTCTTGCTATCCTGGCGCTGCCATCGGCTGGTTCGTGCCGCTCTGTGGCCGAGGTATGTCCATCCCCTGGACCAGCTTGTGGACTTTGGTCCACACCATCTTTGAATCGTTGGCCCTCTGGGATGATTATGGGGCAGATGCCCTTGAGTTTTCACCCTGTTCTAAAGGAGTGGCCGGGCTCTGGATCGGGGAATGGCACTCTTCCACCTGTCCAGTATGCTGCAGGAACTGGCGCCGCTCTCTTCCCGGACCAGTTCTACAGCAGCACCCCTTTTCCCAGCTCCCCACTCTACTACTGCCCCACTGGTGTTCTACTGGCTCCCAATGCAGGGGACAAATGTCCATAGACCTGGGGTGTCCTCTTCCAGACCCATGCAGACCTTTGGGAGCTCAGGACAACAAATTGCAGCGATCGTTATGCGGTGGTTGCCAGCTTGCCTGTCGCTGCGCTTCCCTAGTGTCAATCTCTGGCCAGTTTGCTTCCCATCCGCAGGAGCTGCGGTACTCCATCCATACCCTTTGGCTTCCTAGTGTCTGGCGACACTATCGTCTATTTGTGGGGGTGTCTCTGTCTTCAGGGGAACTCGATAATCACACGGCCGACTCCATGTGTCCCTGGCTACGCCCAATTTCTTTCTTTCTTAATTTATTGGAGCCTTAGACTCTATATGCATGTGAGGCATACATTTGTGGAAGAGGTGTGGCGCAGCGGCCAGGGCGACTGACGCCAGATGCTGGGGATCCCGGTTCGATCCCCGGTATCGGCGGCGGGGGTCTGCCCAGCAAAATGTGACTTTGGGCAATAGCTTGCTTAATCTTCCCGACGGCCCCCAGCGCCGGGAAACATACTACGGGTAGCTGTGCGCTTTAAAAATAGAGGATTATTATTATTTATTATTATTTCAAGAGTGGTTAGTGATTGTTGAGTCTTACAGACTTTATAAAAAATCACTAAGGAGTTCTTTTTCACGGTTTGATGGAGAAGGGGCTCTGATTTATCTCTGGGTGGTTTCATCCCACTTAACCCGAATTGCTCATTCCCTGCCCTTGAGACCTGTACCCACACCTGACAGTCTCAGGGACCTCGAACAGGCCATTATTCAAACCTTAAAGGACCCTGTATAAACTCTTTTTTCTTCAGAGCAAAGCTTTGAAGGGAAATACAGATTCTGGCTTTTGGGTCTAAACTGCGCCAGAAAATATTGCATAGTTTCATGGCTAGTACCCATTCCAGTCAGTCCCTTCATCATATAGGGATGCCAGGATTTGTGGGGCTGGCTCTTCATGGCGATATTGTAGCCTAGTTATGACTAATTACTTTTCTGTTGTTTAAGAGTACTGATTATACATTCTTCTTGAAATAAAACTACATAATATTGGTCCATACGCTTATGAACATTTTTTGTGTAAATGTTCGATTAACCCTGCAATAGCTGAAGCAAGAAGAACCAGTTGCCTAGATCACATTGTTAATACTGTATAAACACCCCTGTTTCACACTTCCAAAACTCTCACAAGAGCACTTCCTTGAACACGATTTCCCCCTGGAGCACATATTTACAAATATATAGATTATTTGCATGACTCTAATGCTGATATAAATATACTTGAATTCGCAAAATTGATTGAATAATGTGTGTTTTTATGGGTGATGTGATTATTGTGATTCTCCATCCACAGTGACCACCTTGTTTTGTACTGGTATTGAATAATCTCTAGGGGTAGAGGGGGTAAAGGGGTAGGTAAGGCAGCCCCCCACTCATACAGTATTCAAACAATTAGAGCCTCACCTACATGTAACTGCATCCACATAAAAGACCAACAAGAACGGGGCTACTTATCATTAATATCCCCAGGAATTTGTCCAATAACATAAATCCTTAGGTCAGGATGCGTGCTTATTATAAAATAACACAGGACCACATGCACTCCACCACAAAAAAATGTGTGAAGAATAGAGAGAGTACCTCACGGTAGAACAACCCGAGGGGGTTCCTGGTTAGTAATTACCGGTATACCCACTTCTCATCATTGGCCACTCTCTCTATAAGAAAAGACAAACGTGCACTAGAAATAAATAAGTATGCGGACGTGAGAATAGTAGTGAAAAACACAAATAGTGACAGACGTATCAACACTGACACACACCTGTAGTGTTCAGAACAAAATGAATGAAATGAATAAAAAGACCCCTAACCAAACACACAGAAAAATTATGATGTGTAGTAGGGTTTAGCTTGCTTTACCGTTTTTATTCTGACGCAGCAAACCCCACTTGTTAAAAATGGTTATTTATATACCATCGTGATTTTTGTCCTCAAGCCGACATGTTTCATCGCTCCACGTTTTAGCGATTTCATCAGGGCATAAGAGGGGTGAACTATTCTCAGTCTTTTCAGACAGATATGGACCTTGAGGGTGCTACGTCAGCACATACCAGCACCACTCATTCCGGATCGTCGGAAGCGCCGGAGGGACTCTGCAACAGTGACTGCGACCAGTTCCGGTCACATTGTGGGACACGTGTATGCCTGACACGGTGCCCTAATGAGTGGTGCTGGTATGTGCTGACGTAGCACCCTCAAGGTCCATACCTACACATCATAATTTTTCTGTGTGTTTGGTTTGATTTATGTTATTGGACAAATTCCTGGGGATATTAATGATAAGTAGCCCCGTTCTTGTTGGTCTTTTATGTGGATGCAGTTACATGTAGGTGAGGCTCTAATTGTACTGGTATTGACCCAGGTCCTGTGGATTTTTGGGTTTCTCCATTGTAGTGCAACGTCCTGTGAGAGTCTGCCTGTCTCCCCTATACAGGAACAGGGAAACATTCTTAAATTGAATTTTCTTCTGTGGTGAATAGGAGCTCTATACCATTGTTCCTTTCAATTTAAGTTAGACTTTTTTTCTACCAATTGTTATTCTACTTGGGTTTTCCCAGTAAATAACGAACATCACATAGTCGAAATACAGCTCATAATTTGGATCCTTCACAAACCAACCATACAAACTTACAGACGGATAAGGATGATAATTTTTCTCGGAGTGACTATAAATGTGGAGAATGTTAATGAATTCCAATCACCTCTGTAAGAAAGATTACCGAGTAAATGCATCATTTCCAGATTCTGGGATCCTCAAATAAAGCTCTCCCTCTTTTTTGGTAATGTGAAACCTATCGTGAGAAAATGAATGAGCTGGTCAAGACAAGATATCTCATCACATCAGTCGAATGAACATAAAACTGTTGGTTATATTTCTTCACTCCATGGCAAGGGAGTAATCTGTGAGAACAGCATGGACACCCTGAGCTTGCATCGGACCAGCCGAGAAGCTACAAGCACAGTAGAAGGTTGGATGGAGTTGACCTTTGCAGCTGGGTCAATAGTAAACTGCATAATTGATTGAATTTTGAAATTATTAGCTTCAAATTTCATGAAATTTTTTGTCACTAAAATGCAGTGATTCTTAACCTCTTGGAATTGTTTTTGTTGGCCTATTTGTCATGGTGAGCCTCAGCAAGGCCTACCAGTGCTAGGGGTTCGCCCGTCTCTGCACAAAGTCCTCAGACCAATAGGAAAGAAGTTGGCACGGAAACTGGAATATAAAACAGAGTACTTTTATTAACCTCATGAGGTGGAACCACATTAACACAACACCCTTCAGGTAGTGTATGAAGTAGCACACTGAACTGAAGGAGCATGGTCCTTTAAGACCCACACCGGGGCTCAAAAGAAGGCGGTAAAAGTCCAAGAAGAAGGTTTTAGGTACATATAGGGTCACACAGAAAATGCACAATCAACAAGTGGGAGGAGCTAACAGTTGCTAATTCTAGTAAATACATCCTGACAGTTACAGACTATAACAGCTGCAAAGACAGCTACGAGCTCAACTGAGCATGTGCAAAGCAGAAGAGGCTAACTATATCTTGTCAGTAGGCAGAATACAAGAACAGATGACAGAAAATTAGGAGAGAGCACATGGTGAGCACGTGGTAGCACATGGCATAAAAATGGCTGCCAAATCCAAGATGGCTTCAGCTAAATGCTAACTCCGTTCGCTGCCAAATTACAACAGATGACCCTTTTAGCATTAGCTGAAGACATCCCTTCATTTGTGGTAATCCATGTTCATATCCTGTATATTGATGTTCATCATCTCAGTGACCTCTTTATTTAACAATTGTTGTGTTTTCATTTCTGCAACATTTCTCTTAGCATGGGTACAAGCAGTGATGCCATAGAGCAAAGCATGGGACCAAATTGTATACATGCACAGCATGTAAATAGTATCGCCAGCAGTATACATGAAATAGTCAGTAGTTTTCAGCCCCAAGTAACAAAGAGGGTCCAGAACCAGGTCGAAAAAGTCCATGTACCAGTCTCTTGGTGAATCTCTGCAGCAATTTTAGGCAGTTTTGATATTGCATCATATACTGAAGGTGAGTGATCCGGTATGAACACACAACAGCTGCTACCGATGATGCGACATGCACCACCTCGATCAGCCAAAATCACATCAAGAACCATACGATTTTGGAGTGCTACAATCCTTGCAATCTGCAGCTCTTCTGTAATGTTCCCAAGTGCTATTGCTGTTTGATTGGTGACGGCTTCCACAACACAAGTCAATTTCCTTATCTTTCTACTGTTCAATGCAGCAACCACAAAAAAAAGACCCTGATTAAAATCGACATATTGTTGCTAAGTGATGTCAGTCTGATCAACCTCATCTGAACTTTTTGTTCTTTTATATCTGTTCTTGGAGATATCGTTAAACAGTTTAAAATCGCGGTGATACGATGGAGGGGCCAGGAAAACAGAGGGTAACAGAAATGATACATAACACACCCCAGACCATCCAACTGGCAGTTGATAATATCCCTTATTACCACATACAAAATATGTATTATGCGACGATGTAAAACTACTATTATTAGCACTTTCAATAGTTAATGTCACAGTACATTCGCTCCATCCCAATGGAATTTTCCAAATACTTTCTATACATAAATCTGATTTAGCTCTGGTCACAGAAATCACAAAAGGTCCATTGTTCTTTAGAGTTCTCATATTTGGGAAAGAATATGGCGTAGAAATATTCTCAGGTCGATACTCCTCCCATTCCCATTTAGTTTCTTTAGCTTGAGGGTAACTATCTTCATCAGGGTAACAAACTTTATTGAGATGATAATTAATCCTTTCCACTGCCGCTCTCTTTGAAGCAAGCAAGAGCGCAAACCAAGCATGACAAGAACCATTATGAGAAAAGGTAAGAGGAATAAAAGGTGTTCCTCCTTTCTTTTGTTGAGCAGGTATCATCCCACACACCCAACAATCGGTGGTATTATGTGTATGATGCAACATCTGAATAAATGTGTTGTTTAAGTAGGATTGTCGATGCTTCTGCTCATGGTAAAGAAGCGTAAAGTAATGATGCTCAACTGGTACTGGAGTAGTGGCCATCAAAAGCTGTCGAACAGGAGCCACTTTCTCAACAAACCAGGTTGTCACTGCTATAGCTACCATAGCAACAACAGATCCTACAGCACAAATGATGTTATTCTTAGCAACAGTTGATCTTTCAGCAGGCATGATCACGTCATCATTATTATAAAAAAAAAAACAATTGTTGGAGCTCTTATCCCTGGGCAGCCGTTGATTTCTTCAACGAGGGTCAAGACGGGTGTCACTTCGCAGGACTGATCCCCCCCCCACTTGCCACATCGGCACTCCGTTTCACTAACCCAGGACGGTTGCTCAACCAGTCTCTTGCAGCACTGCAGATTCTTTCCTCGGTCTCAGTTGGTATTGCGATACTCCAGGAATCGTGTGGTCCGGGAAGATTCCCTCAGATTTGTCAGGTGAGATAGCGTGGCCCTTTTCCGTTTCCTAGATCTCTCGATGATCAGTTAGCACAGCAGGTTCCACCAAGGCAGGCGACACTCGCTTACAGTGAGTGCTATGGACCCAATTCTTTCTGTTCGTCACCTGAACTCCTGTCGCTAGGAGCACCTGCTCCGGTCCTCGCCACCTCGACTCCAAACTGTTCGACCTCTCGAAGACCTTTATCATCACATGATCTCCAGGTTGGAGTTCGTGGGCCTCGCCTGCATATCTATCTGGAAGAGCTTCTCGAACCTGTTGATGAATAGAGATCAAACTGTCGGTTAACTGTGCCAAATAATCATTCATCAGAACACAAGGTACATCATCTACGGGGCGTGGTTTAGCAACTTCCCAAATTTTCATCGGTCTTCCAAATACCACTTCATATGGAGTAAGCCCAGATCGTGAATGTGGCACCGATCTTATGGACAACAATGCTAAGGCTAGTTCATCTGGCCATTTCAAGAACGTGGAAGCCAGTATTTTCGCTAGTTTCAATTTCAAAGTAGCGTTATATCTCTCCACGAATCCTGCTGAATGTGGGTGGAAAACTGCATGGAATTTCTGTTTGATCCCTAATCCTTGCAGGACATGCTCAACAACTTGCCCAATAAAATGAGGTCCATTGTCACTCCACAAAAGTTTACAAACACCATATCTAGGGAAAAACTCTTTTAAACACACCTTCGCTGTAGTAAGAGCTGTATTATCCTTTGTAGGGTACGCCTCTATCCATTTACTGAAGGCACATACAACCATTAGAACATACTTTAAGTTGTTACAGCGTTCAAGTTGGATGTAATCCATTTGCAAAACTTCTAAAGGTGCAATTGGTGTAGCAAATCCTCCTGTAGGAGTCTGTGTCCCTTTTCCAGGATTATACTGCCAACAGATAAAACAAGATAGTATTATTCTTTTTGCTGTACCGGCAATCTCTGGATCCTCCCAGTCTGCGTGAGCAATTTTGTTATTGCTAGAGCTCCCAACATGTGCCGGTCCATGTGCCATTTGAACCGTAGGCTGTAAATAAGCAGCAGGCAATTTCCACGTATTCATTTCTTTGTTGCCCCAACAGCCCTCATCGTCTAACATTCCTTCTTTAGACCATTGCTCAAGTTCTTCCACAGTGGCAGATCTCTGTATATCTAATATTTCCTCTCTAGCATCATGCCAACGGTCAGCTTGTGATTTCACTATGTACATGGATGTAATGCTTCGTTGCATCGCAGTCTCACAAACTACGTGATCTGCAAAGGCGTTGCCTTGTCCTATCTTATCAATGACTTTCTTGTGCGTGCTACACTTAACAATCGCTATTTTCTTTGGATATGTCAGTGCAGTCAAAATATTATGCACTAATTCTCCATGCATTATCTGCATCCTGTGGGATGTAAGAAAGCCTCTTTCCTTCCAGAGTAGGCCAAAATCATGAGCCTCCAAAAGCATAGCGACTATCCGTATAGATGTTCACACACAAGTCAGTGCTAAGCTCACACGCGCGTGTCAAAGCTATTAGCTCAGCTGCTTGAGCCGACTTCTGTGGTATGCGAGCTGTCTCCACTACTGTCTCAAGTGTCGTGATTGCATATGCATCTGAAGTCGTGACATCTGGTAACTTCAAACAGGACCCATCAACCCACAGTTCCCCATCTACATCTGAAAGGGGCGTATCTTGCAAATCAACGCGACCCTTTGACTGTTCTTCAGTAAGGAAGATACAATCATGAGACTCCTGTGACTGAGTCTGAGTCGCTGGATATGGCAACAAAATAGCTGGGTTCAGTGTTGCACATCTTTTCAATGTAATCTGAGGGGCTAACAGTGTAAACTCATATCCTGTTAAACGGGCACTAGTCAAATGTTGCATTCTCGTCTGATTCAAAAGGGCATCAACTGCATGGGGTACTAGCACCAACAGTTTATGTGACAAAACTATACCCTTCACTCTGACGTATGGACACAGCTGTTGCTGCAACTGAACGTAAGCACCCAGGCAATGCACGAGCAACGGGATCAAGAACAGCTGAAAAATATGCACAGGGGCGCTGCTTGTTACCGTGTGTCTGCACCAAAACTGACAATGCACACCCATCTTTCTCGTGTACATAGAGTGTAAAAGCCTTCGTGTTATCTGGAGTGCTAACACTGGTGCAGAACAAAGAGCTTGACGTAACTGACGAAAAGCATCCTGGCATTCATCTGTCCATGGAAGGGGCATCGGAGTGTCTTTAGTCAAAAGCGCTAGCAGGGGTTTATCTATGTGTGAAAAACCTAATATCCATTGCCTGCAGAACGAAGTCAAACCAATGAATGCACGGACATCTTTCTGAGTAAAAGGTACTGGTGTGTCTAAAATTGCTTGTATGCGATCTGATGTAAGTGCACTACCCTCCTTAGACAGAAGGTGACCTAAATAGGTAACCTTCGGTCTACAATATTGCAATTTCTTCTGTGACACTTTATGGTTGTGTGTAGCAAGAAAAGAAAGTAGAGACAAATTACATTTTTCACACAGCTCGGGCGTATCGGCTGCCAACAAGATGTCCTTGACATATTGTACGAAAGCCACTCCTTCAGACTAAGTAAAGGAGTCAAGTTGTCGTTTCAAGGCTTGACTATAAATGCTCGGACAGTGTACCCTTGAGGAATTCTACAAAATCTGCACGATCGATTATTCAAAGTGAAACCGAACAAATATCAGCTATCAGAATCAATAGGAATCGAGAAGAAAGCATTCTTCAGATCAATCACAGAAAATGTAGTTGCTGTTGGAGGAACTAGGGTAAGCAGTGTTGTTATGTCAGAAACCACAGGGTATTGCGAACTACAATCTTGTTAACTTCTCTCAAATCAATGATGAATCTGTAAATCCTAGTGTCAGTGTCTTTTTTCAAAATGGGAAGAATAGGACTGTTGCAAACATTATAAGGAACTTCTTCCACAACTCCCACTTTAATCAAATCCTGGACAGTCCATATAAGTGCTTCTTCACCTTCTTGAGAAATGTTATATTGAGGCAACCGTGGCAATGAAGCACCCTCCTTGACACTAATATGCACTGGCGGAATAACCATTTGCCCTACATCGGTGTCTGAAGTAGCCCAAAAAGTACTAGGGAGTGAAGCTAATGCTATGTCCTCTTTAACAATACAGGATCTCTCCATCACTGGGTAGTTGTCATTCAAAATGACACGTACTCCTTCCGGAGAACATCGTATCGTAGCCCTGAAATATTTGAGCATATCAAGACCCACAATATTGTCTGGTATGTTTGGAGAAAGCAAAAATGGACATGGAGCAGTAAATTTGTCAACATGAAATGCAAGTGGTTGTGATAGTGGGCTAAGGGAAGGTGTTCCATCGAAGCCTATCGATGTGATAGTTAAGCCAGACAGGGGAGCCCTTGGAACCAATTGTTTAGACAAGGCGCTATGAGTAGCTCCTGTATCAACTAGAAACTGATCAGTAGAACCCAAAACATGCGCTGTGACATATGGCCCCTTCTGATCTACTGGAACTTCAACTGATTCCTAACCTCATCCTAGGCAATCCTATGCATTAACAGAATCTTTCAAATCAGACGGCACATAATCGGACATTTGATATTGATTTCGTCTGTCAAAAGTGTTAAACCCATCCTGTCCGCGCATATTAGAATCAAACCTAGCACGATCATCCGTGCTCCCTCTAGGTCCTGAATATCCTGAACGATTTCGCGTTTGTCCCTGGCCACGTGGATTCTGCTGAGCACGTAGTGCTGGACAATCAGAAGCCCAATGTCCAAATTTCCTGCAGTACACTCACTGGTCAACAGACAAATCCGAACGAGTTTAAGAGGAAAAAGACGAACCATAAGATCCACGTCCACCTCTATCATTGCTTCTAGAAGGCACACCTTAAGCCGGAGCCAACATAACCTTCGTTTTTAATTCTTTAGTCTTTTTATCCTCACTACCTTTCGCTTCCAAATTCCTGTTGTTCGTAATACTGAGCCGTAGTTAGAAGAGAAACCGTAGAAGAGGTAGTCCATGAACTCTCACAGGCCTTTAGGCGACTAGCTATTCCTGGCAACAGGTTTGCGACATATTTATCGACGAACAGATGCCTGCCTGTGTCATCTGTCAATGACTGGCCACTAAAATCGTGGAATGCCTCTTCAAAGCGTGTGAAGAAGTCAGAAACCGATTCATCTGCCTTTTGCTTACAAGACGCTAACACTGTCCAATCTATCTTTTTAGGGGGAATAATCGTCTTTAACTTTACTATTATGGCTGCAGGATGATCTAAAATTAGCTGACACGGTTTCTGTGCGAGTTCCCTTTTTTCATCTAGTTGTTCTAAATCTTTCCATAATGCTCCAAATGTTGCACGATCATCAACTTTACGAACAGTTCTCCACATATCAGGTGGTAGTATCAATCCGAAAAACAAATCAATATCAGGCAGTCATAGTGCAAGAGCTAATAGCACCCTCAACTTCTTCATAAAAAGCTGCTGGATTCTTTCGTGGATCAGGTAATGCTGTTTTAAGGGCCATAACACCTGCTCTATTCCAAGGAGTAAAAACCCAATTATAAACAAAATAACCCTTTGCATCAGTAGAATTTTTATCGTCCCTAGTTCCTGTACCTCTTGGAGGAACATACAAAGGTGCGGCTTCCCGCTTAGGTCTCACTTGAACAACAACATTCTTATCTGTTTCAGAAGTAGAAGCTCGTGCCATTTTAATCCGAGATGTTTGTGCAGCTGCTTCTGCTGCCTTTTTCTCCTCTCGCAAACGGTCTGCATCAGCACGCAGTTTAACCAAACGTCTGATTGTCTCAGCCACCTGGGAGAAGACAAAAAGACCGTCACACATTTACTTACAGTCATTTGCTACATCATTGGGCTCAATTCCTCAGAATATTTCTGAAACCACTCAATGACCTCTGCGGCAAATACCTCGGTAAAATATATTTGCTCACTTTCAAGCCAATCTTTCATGCCATCTAAAAGTTCAGAAGCAGGGGCAACACTACGAACGGCTTTGCGAGCAGCAGAGCTAATATCAGACGCACGCTCAGCGGACAACATAGAACGAGTTTCCCGTTCTTTTTCCTTCTCTGTAGGAGAGTCTTCGTCGGACTCATGAGGAGCAGAAGGAAGAGTATACGGAGGTGGAGAACGATCTAACAACAAGAAGTCATCTTGGGGTTTATTAAGGATAGGATAAAGAGGTCTACGAACATCGTATTGGCCATTTACCTGTAAATGACGCTCCCTATCTTCTCTCTGTTTAATTTCTTTCAGTTCTTTATTTTTCATTTCTAATGCTTTCGCATGAATATTTATACGCTGTTCCTTTTCAGTCAAGGCTTGTTCACGCTTCATTCGCTCATGAACTTCTTTCTCCCACATTCGTACACAGTCAAACATATCTTGCCTAGCCTTTCGCTTAAACATTCGTTGTTCCACATACTGTATCTTTCGCAAATCAAATGACCCATGCATAGGCCAATACAACTCTGGATCCTTACAAGTATATTTATTCCATAACATGCTGTACAATATAGAAGAAATTCCATACTTAATATACATATCCCTATTAGGCTTCCCTTCCCGGGGAGCCGGTTGTGCTTCATCGAGTCTCAAACGGGTACCACTACAAAAGAAACACATCCTACGAAGTGTGCTAGAAACAGGCATGCCAAAAATAGCGTAAAATATGCAGTATTATATCCAAAGTAGCACTTAAGGTACTTCTGAACGGCGTGCCGTTCAAATCAATTCAAAAAAGAGAAAATTCTCCTCATTACCTGCCTATATAAATTGCAACTTTTTATATCAATCACATACAAATCCAAATTCCCCAATACAATTCCACAAAGCTACAGCAAGCATCGCAAAAACAACCTTACCAATCCCAGGCGTCAAACCAACAGCAAGTGTTGCATCACAACAACGCTTACCAATCACTTGGTGTCCTGATTCCAACTGCCAAGTCCTTAAATCGACCAAACGGTCACTGCACGGCGAATCAACAGAAGAGATGTCAGTCGAGGACCGGCATCACCTGGATGGTCAGATCTGAAAGAGAGGAAAAACGCCGTGGTTTGCCAAGATGCAAGGCTCCTCGGGCAATGATCTTCCGTAGCGAGATTCCAATTTTTCGTTTCAACTACTCCTTCGGGCATCGGAGTCGCAGATGAGCCCCACTGGTTGGGTGCCAATTTGTCGTGGTAAGCCTCAGCAAGGTCTACCAGTGCTAGGGTTTCGCCCTTCTCTGCACAAAGTCCTCAGACCAATAGGAAAGAAGTTGGAGGAGCTAACAGTTGCTAATTCTCGTAAACACATCCTGACAGTTACAGACAATAACAGCTGCAAAGACAGCTACAAGCTCAACTGAGCATGTGCGAAGCAGAAGAGGCTAAATATATCTTGTCACTAGGCAGAATACAAGAGCAGATGACAGAAAGGTAGGACAGAGCACATGGTGAGCACGTGGAAGCACATGGCATACAAAATAGCTGCCAAATCCAAGATGGCTTCAGCTAAATGCTAACTCCGTTCGCTGCCAAATTACAACATTTTGCTTCCAGCGTTTTCATTTCCTTTAGTTTTATTTACCTTAAGTGAATCTGGTTTTATCTAAGAGCCTGATTCACAGTGTAATGCAGTTAGTTTCTTTACACACTGACTGCTTTGAAACCCTAACTTGTTCTATGAGAGATGTGCTAATCAGTCATAGCACCAAACGGCCATTCAGAGGGAGTACCAAAAACTCCTGCCTCAAAAATATTTTTGAGACCGAAGTCCTTTTTGCAATTCCCTGCATGCCGTTATGAATGATTGAATAGAGGGCTGTAAGGGACAGCAGACCTCAATTACTTTGTTCACATTCATTGAATGTCTGCACATTTTTTAAGCAACCCCTTTCTTTAGTTACAAAAAGTTGTTAGTGAACGTGGAGCACCATGTGGGGGGGAGCATGTAGTTCCCTGTGTACCACTCACTGTCTGCTCCCAATGCCCACAGCTGACACTCACAAATTGGAAGCTGTCTATAAAGATACATTCCTCTTTGTGAATGATTACCATCTTCTTTGACAAGATGGTATTCTGTCAGTGATTTGTGACCATAATTGAGATCACAAACCATTGATACATCCCTTTGGGACTCGGAATGAAGAGGGGACACCCCATTCATATGCCCCCTCCTCTTTTTGATTCGTAGTGAGTTGCAAAGGGCATTTACTAGTCGTAAAGTGATTTTTACTTTTCAGTGTGTGCTTAGTACATTGCAACTTATTTGCTTGCAAAGATATGATTTTGCAGATTTCAGTAAGATGAAAAAAGACTAGATGATGCTCTAAATGTGGCCCTTGACTGGTATTGCATGTTTATTTGTTCATATTTTTATTTGGTCTTCTTTTTCTTCTCCTTTACATTGCAACCACTTTAAAATGGGTGTTAGTTTATAGCGCTGTAGAATTAAATATAAGGGAAGTGTGCATGATATTTGATTCATAATATTGTTTTGCTTGCTTTTCTCTTTGCCCAGTGGTGCAGCAGAATCTGAAAAATGAAGTGCTCTCAAGGGCCATTCTTTCCTGATGGCATTCCTCTCAGCAGTCGTCCTCATGACTGCCCTCTTCCCTTTTCTATTAATTTGACTTAGAATCACATATTCTGTAACAGATATCTTTTCACAGTGGATTACCTTAAGCAGATTATTGACCTGAGAATCTATGGTTCTTTTGAGCGCTTCAAGTGTGATTAGGCTCGTTTGCTGTTTTTCAGTCTGTTTTGTTGGAGCCCCATAGGCTTCTGTGAGAAAAGCATAAAGTACTCTGTGTGTCTAGTGTAACCGTCAGAATAGAGGCTGTACAATTATACTTGCAAAATGAATCATTTATAATGATATTGCCTTTAGGGACCCTTTGGTTGGTGGCTAGATGACTTCAAACTAAATGTTCACATCAGAAAGATCTGTCAACATTTTCTCCTGAAACATTAAAGGCCCTTGCACACTGACACACAAGTATCAGATCTGTTGATATTGCTGTTGGATTTATTGTTTTATCAGTGCAGTCAGACACTCTGGTCACTTCGTTTTACACAGTTAAGCCAGCAGCATTACCACGTGCCATTGTAGGTTCTAGAACAGAAAATGTGGCTGTGGATGTATCTAATAGCTAAGTGGAGTCTCTTAATAGCCACTGCATCTTAACGCATCAGAAGGTGGGGTCACATTCGCTGGACAGGGACAATGTACTCCTAATTTTGATGTTGCTTTGAATGCTTTGGATGACTTTCTCTCAATTAAAAAAAGTCTAGTTCTACTTTAGTTCTGCTAAAGGTATAAGTGAAGTTAGGAGGTAAAATGTACACAGGTTGATCAAAGGTAAGGAAAAGGCTGGCCGGGCAGTAATATATTTTTGTTAGTTCTAGGTTCTCAAGTATGTTTACTGGTTGGGTCGGGGCTGTGATGCAGAGAAAGATGCCTGCTTGGTTTGGCAGCTCCGTCCCAGAGGCAACTTTAAGATGATCGTGAGCAACCCAATTTTAAGTTAGCCGATATAATAAGATATGACTTCAATCAGAAGATGCCCTAAAGTCAATGGGTGTATTTTAAAATTGAACTGACCACCAATTTAGTATTGAGACATTTGGAAAACAAGCCACCCCCCTAAAATGGCAGCTCTAACTTAGTATGTAGTCACAGGTCATGCGCGTTTCCTACAGTGGTTGGAAGCCCAAGTGTTTGTTTAAATACCCCTCACACACGGAAAGGGCCCTTAGTGTCATGCTTAATCATGGGGGTCTTCCCGTCCCGCTGCGGTACGGGGCGTGCTACTACCTATGACTATGTGGGAGTACTGATGTTCAGTACTATGTGAAGTGTAGAGAGTTGTGAGTGGAAGGGTCAGGGTGAGTGAAAACTGTGTGTTAAAAGGTACCTGGCTCTTAAGGACGAAAAGAATGATTATACCTTTGAGCTGGTACTATTGAAAAGGTGGGTCGGAGGTGTCCTGCTTTAAAGAGCGATCCCTCCTGTATTTGTCAACATGTTTCGAAGCTCACAGGCTTTTCTTCAGGATGAAAAACAGATCCCTTCTATTCTCACTACGCTATCGGAACAATGTCGGTATAATGAGAACATAGCACATTAATACACCCCACATAAACCCACTTTATACCACATAACAAGCCACATAAAAACACTGCTCACATTCCACATAATTCCACTCACCATAATTTCACTCAATACCACACTGTTCCATGCCCCACTATTCAGCTCCACACAAATCTATTTTATACCATAAAATTCAACAACACATCATGTAATTATACTCCACTACATAACACACCACAACACAAAATACCATTCATCCTAACTACACTCCATTACACACAATCCCACTCAACATAATTCAAATACACTCAAAAACACACAATTACTATCCTCATAATCCAACTACATACCATGTGAAATAATTCCACTACACTCCACAACTCCACTCTACCCCACTTAATTACATGCCACAAACAATTCAAACCAACCCAGATGATTCTACTACGCGTCACATATGTCCACTCTAACATAATGTATTGGTAAAACATTTACACTTACAAAGCCAATAACTCTAACTCGTTCTTTCTTTTTTTTAACACCCAAACACACAGATCTGTAGCTTAGCTCCTACCTATTTCTTCGTTTTCGTCACCAAACAGGTAAAGCTATCCACACATTTATGCACCACACAATTCACCTCCAAACATTTGCAATTCACACCACATTATTCAACACCAAATCACATAATACAATTCAACAATACAATTATAACACACATCACATACATCTAATCCACTCCACACAAGTCCACATCGGCCCAAAATATTCACCAGCACACCATATAATTAAACTCCACTACATACCACACCACAACACAAAATACCATTCCATATAATTACACACCATAACACAAAATCCCATTCCACATACTTCCAGTACACTCAATACCACATATTTACTATCAATATAATTCCACAGCACACCATGCCACATAATTCCACTACACAAATCCAATCCATGCCACACCACACAATCGCATTTACATGCCACACAATTATTCAGCTAACTATCCAATCCAACACACATAATTCCACTACACATTACATACATATATTCCATAACACATAGGTAAAAGACATTGCCATTTACAATGTCAATAGCGCTAACTCAAACAAATGCGAGAACGGTTGCATTTTCAATGTTTGTTGTAAAAGTTTGTTTGGGCTCCTTTGAGTCCCGTTTATGGTCTGCCATTGTCCATGTTGAGAGTGGCAGGATGGTAGAGAGATAACTCGTTGTAGAGGTCAAATAATTCAGTAGCGAAATAGCTGATCTATTAATACTCCCTCATAGATGATCACATATGAATAGTGTAGAGTGTATCTGTTTAAGCTGAGATTGAGATCCTGACACTGATTATACAGCAGATAAAGTTCATCTGTATCAGATGTTAGTTTTAAAGTTACAGGCAGTGACCTTCAGAGAAGTTTAGAAATGGTCACTGTTTTGAGGTCAGTCACAGCATAGGTGGTACGTCCATCTGAATAAAATGTACTCACGAGAGGATGTCGGTAGGTGTATTATAAAGTTGATTCCATGTACTTCTCGTGACTCTTGTATCGTCTCTCCCAAATCAGAAAGTAGGACATAACGTGTGTTCAAAACACTGGATGTTAAGGCTACGTCGCCATCTTAGGATCAGGCGGGTCATGGTGTAATAGAACTGTTTTAGCGATGCAGGTCCCAGGTGTTGCACTGCAGAAATCAGAGGCCTACGGAAGCTGGAGGGTCCGGGAGTAGTCCTGCTGTTGGATTTGACCCATTTTCTCCATCAAGTCGTCTTCTGTTCACAGCACCGCGTGAGCACTGTGTGATCCAGACGCTGGATGTTAAGGTTGCTTCTCCATCCTAGGGTCAGGCAGGTCGAGGCGTCAAAGAGTTTTTTCGGCAAAGCGGGGCCCAGGTGTCGCGCTGGCAAAATTGGAGGCTGCCGGTAAGTGGAGGGTCCGGTAATAATCTCGTTATTGCATTCGCCCCAGGTACTCAGTTGAGACATCTTCCTTTTATTGCGCCGAGTGAACACTTTGGTTTCGTAGGTTGGGCGCCATGTCGGAAGCCAGTATGTATGAGTGCCGGTAGTAGACAAACAGCATTGGTTCAGACTCTTCTTTTGTATTGCCCTCGCTTCCTCGGTCTCCCAGGTTAATGCCGTGATGAGTACACTCTGTGTTTTGAATGTTCGCTAATGGCTCGAGTTAGCAGGCATTAGTTATCATGGTGCAGCGGAGCTCGCGGGCTACGCGGCCATGTTCTCAGGCTTAAGCCACACCCCACAGTTTAGGTTTTCTGACCCCTAAAATGTAGTAATAGTGCCAAACTCCTAAGTGGCATACTTGATTTTACATCAATACCATGGAACATGGTTTAGTAAAATACACCAGTTGCCTGGAAAAGTTTAGTGGCACATGTAGACTGTAGCATATGCCTTTCACTAGACTGACAAAGAACGCATGGATTCAGGCCTACCTGTATCTGACCCCTGCAGCTTTGAAACCTGGAGACAAACCTCACAATTTTATCTTTTTGACAGAAAATAACCCTACTCTTAACTCACCCCTAAGCAGGCCTTGTTGAAAGGTAGAGTGCCTAGTGTTTAAAAGTGTTATGTGCAAGAATATCATGTTGGAATGTACCTATGGTGACTAACCCCAAAGAGTTATTTTCACTGTAAAAGGGCAGAAGCTGTACAATTAGGAGAAGTAAAGTTCAGAATAAAATCAAAACTCTGCTATCTTTAGTTAGAAACTAGCTACCGGATTAATTCAAACACTATTTTTAATGTTTAGCAAAAATCCAATTTATTGAAGTTGTATTTTTAGTAAATGTTTAGAAAAGGTGACTGTTAAAAAGTTAGTCTTTGTCTGCCATATTCTCCATAAGGATAATTAGCAATAGTCGGCCAGCAACTGATATCTGTCAGTGCTTCCCTTAGTGAAGGCTGAGACCGTTCATAGGGCAGAAGCAATGGCATGGAAAGACCTGGGTGTAGGGTTTGTGACTCCTGGCCACTCAGAAAGGGCAATTAGCAAGGATTTAGTAACTTCAGTAAATTGTAAGGGACCAGGGTGAAGCCTGCCCGTTCATAATTAAGTGTAATAGGAGATCTGGTGAAGAGAAATATTTTGTTTCCAGGGTTCTCTGTTGCCAGATTGGCACCAGCCCTGTGGGAGGTAGAGTTGGTCCCAGAACCAGGTTAGTGTAGTTGAGGAGGAGGGGACTGCTCATTTACCTAAACTCTCCCTTGACTGACACAACATCAGCCTTCAATGGCAGAAGGGTGCTGCCATCTTAGTTTTGCTTCAGACTAGTACACTGCTGCTAAAGTGGGAATGGTTTCCCCAGGGAACTTGTCATCGGTTAGTAAGTGTCCAGGAGTCACCCCAGCCAGTGGCTAGTAAATCCTACAAAAGTGGCACTTCATTCATAGCTCAGCAGAACAGAACATTTGAAGGGCTGGATCTGCTCCCACTTGTAACCAGGACTGAGAAATGTACTCCAAGGGTCAGTTGGCTAACCTCCTGTGTGAGCAGAGGGGATAGTGATAAATTCTTCAAGAGGCATTGATTCCGAAGTGCCCAGCTGACCATTATTAACTGGACCTGAACTGGACTCTGCTGGCTGTTGCTGCCAATGCTGAAGTGAATCCTGGTCCCTAAGTCCGATACCTGAGAGCCTTAGAAGTGATGTAGAGGAACTGCTCCAGAAAGTCTGAAAAGTTGGGCCTGATATCATATCTAGGTTTCACACAACCACGAACAGTGACTTCTAATAGGTGCTTTACTTTTTGTGGCCCTTATTACTGTAGAACTTAAAAAAATTAAAATCTCCGTTCTTCTATTTTGCTTGTTACATTTTTCTCTATTTTTTATAATTGGTAGTGGGTTTTGTATTGTATTATGTTTTGCCTGTCTGGTCTGTGCCACCCAGGGAATGAATCCTGGTTTAAATTACTAGAACAATATCTTTTTGGCCTTATTGCTTGTGATGCACTCACATGGACCCCCGTTTATACCCCTTGTTCTTACTGTAGTGTATGCATTTTTAGGTGTGGCATAGAAATAGCTTGATATGTTTTGCTGGGCTCTTGTAGTTAAAAAATCATAATAATATTCATACATGTAAACAGAGATGGGGTATGGATTAGCCTTCATGATCCATTGGTCTATTAGCATTTTACTTACACCCACCATAGTTTAGAGAATGGGGCGGTGAGTCAGCCGTTGACTCGATTACACTGTGAGTGAAAGGGTTTTGCTTGTCCATATGGGCACATCTGTCTAAAAGGAAGAGCATTTCAGTGCCAGGGTTAGTGGGCCAATACTTTACTTTGCCAATGTTTTTTTCCGTCCATTCTTTATCTGATTTAGGTCTTGCCTGTCTGACAGTGTCAATAGTTTATTGCCATTTGTATTCAAACAGAGTGGACTCTGGGCCTTTGCCTTGCTTATGGTTATGGATAGAGTTCCTGTCTGTCTTGGTTTTCCTTCCTGTTGTCGTGTTTGTCCTGCCCAGGGTAATTTCCTTCTCAAAGTGTTTTGATTGGTTGTGTTGTATCCTTCCACAATATTATATATTGATTATTTTCTTTGTTGTGTCCCTTATTCCTTTCCCTCTAGTTTCCCCTCTTTCTTAGAATGCTTTTTATTTTAATACAAACAAAACCCAGTCCTTGTGATGCGTACTTCTAACCACAGATTCCTTCCCTTAGAATACTCCCCAAGAGCCAGACTGGATATGGAAAACTTTTCTCCACAGTAATGCTCTTTCTCTCTTGCTCACTGCTAGGTGGTGCTGTGCTCCTACACACTGACTCCAGACTGCACGGGAAGTGAGGTAGCAGAGCTGCCTATAAGCTTCACCCAAGTCAGTGTCTTTGTTTCAGCGCCTGTTGATACAAATACGGAGTTCCGCTCCCAGCTTTGATAATTTTGCAACTTTTTAACTATTTCACCAGTATACGAGGGAAAGATGTACCCACACAAAATTACACTATTGAGCCATGCTGGACCGGCCGAAAGCAGATGTCAGTCAAAGTCCCACAAGAGGCGTCTTTGATGTCTGAGCAGAGGTTGGACTCTAATTTGCGGGATAATTGCACCCGAATGGCTCTATGTACAGAGCAAATAGTAATGGGGAGAGAGGGCATCCCTTTCTGTGCCGCAAAAAAATCGAAATGGAGTTGAATATGACCCTAGATAAGACAGTTTAGCTTGAGGTTTATAATATAGGGCTTGCACCCACTGCCTAAACTGCCCTCCAAGGCCAAGTGTGGTTAGTGTGGCCCATAGAAAGTCCCACCCGATCCTGTCAAAGACCTTTTCGGCATCCAGGAGAATCATACCGGGGCCTACCATCCTCTTCTCAGCAAAGTTAAAAGCCCCAACAGCCATGTTAACATGGGCAGTGGTGTCTCTGCAAAGGGATAAACCTAAGTTTTCTGACACTAATCCCGACATCATTGGGGCAAGGCGGCTTGCCAAGATTTTTGAGAAAATCTTGGCATCCACATTTATGAGAGAGATAGGTTGGTATGATCCGCACTCTGTAGGTGGTTTACCTTTCTTGAAGAAGAATACTATTTGTGTCATATTTCATGACTCAGGAGTCCTCCTGCTTGTACCAACATAGTGTATAACCATGCTGAATGGTTTAAGCAAAACCTTTTTAAAAGCTTTATAAAATTCTATGTGTATGGAGTCCTCCCCTGCAGCCTTCCCCGAGGGCAGTGCCGATATAGCCATCTCAATCTCTTCCAATAATACCATACTACCTAATAAAACTGCATCCTCTTCACTCAAGGCTGGGAGATTACTGTCCACGAGATATTGTCCCATGTCATCCTTGTCAGGTACACAAGTGTGTGAGTAAAGTTTCTGATAAAATAATGAAAACTGTTTTAGAATGGCCGGAGAATGAGTGTACAAGATACCGTCTGCACCCCTTATAGCACTTATTTTAGTTTTAGCCTTTGCTTCTGCCGCCGGGTAAGCCAGGACCTTCCCAATTTGCTCCCCATATTCATAATGCCCGATACGGTATTTATTGTATCTAGCTGCTATTTTTTCCCTGAAAGACTTCTTTACTGCCATTCTTGCGTCTATTAGGGAAAAAAGCTAATTGTCCTGAACCCGCTGGTCTCGCACTACAGCCTCAACATGTTGTTTCTCAATGTCAGATAAAGCGCAAACCAGTATTTCCATTTCGCTTTTCCGCTGTTTGTTCTGCTGCCATATGTATTGCTGGGTAATACTTCTGACATACGCATTCATCGTGTCCCAGACAATGAGCGGGGATGCTGTCCCGATATTTTCACTAAAGTATACCTCAAGCTCTTTTGTAATATTGGCCAAAAATGTGCTGTCTGTAAACAAGGAAAAGAAAATGGTCGAGCTGTTTTACTCTTGTTTGTAGTCTGTAAAGATAATAAAATAGGGTTATGATCTGATGTAACCCGGGGGCATATTTCCATGTCTAACACTATAGCTTAGATTATCAGAAACCCAGGCCATATCACTGCTAGAGTAAGACTAATGGGGGGATGAGTAGTACGTGTATCCCGGAATAGCTGGGTATAATTGTCTCCATGCATCTTTTAGAGACTGAAGTCTCGCCATTTCTAGTATTGCCGCCTGGGTTCTTCGCATTCTAAGACTACCCCCCTTTCTTGTTGAATCAATATTATAATCCATGACGCAATTGAAGTCCCCCATGAGCAACCGCTCCCCCTCCCAATTCAACATTTCAAGATTGAGAGAACCAAAAATAGCAGGGTCATCTAAATTAGGCCTGTATACTGAACATAATACGTATTTCTTGCCACTTACTTCGAGCTGAGCCAATGCCCAGCGCCCTCTCTGGTCTGCTAATGTCATAACTATTCTACAAGCAAACCTCTTGTCCTTTAGTATGGCAGCTCCTTTTATAGATATAGTTTGTGTAGTGCAGACAATTATCTCGTAACCCAAATGTTTAAGCAAATTTCTGTCTTTATAGGCCAAGTGAGTCTCTGTTATGAATACTATGTGTGGTTGATACATTTCTAACTACTCCCGCACTAATTGCCGCTTGTTTGCACTATTAAGACAGCCACATTCAGGCCCCATGATAGGCTTTGTTCCTTTCCAACAAGACCCCTTTACCTATAAAGGAGAATAGTGTTTGAGCTCTTGCATAATAATCTAAAACAAACAATCTAATAGCCATCCCCGTGCCATAACCCTGGAATGCCCCAGTGATTACCTTTTTTGCCCCACTAAATATCTCCCTACCCCCCTCTGTCCCTAAGGACACCTGAAAACCCGCCCCTCTCCCTGTCGCAAAAAAGAAGAATCCACCACTTAACCCGCTGCTGCTGGTTGGGCAGCACGTCAGAACCACGGCCACTGCGGTGGCCATCCACACACCCCACCCAAACCCTAAATATTAAGACCAAAGTGAGAGCAAAAGAAAAAGGATCCCCCATGGAAGAAAGAGTAAACAAAAAGAGAAACCCCAGCAATTAAGAAACAATGGAAAACAATAGAAGAATTATTTTAAAAAAAGGGAGGCGAAAGTGGACTATGAGAAAAATACAAGCTCTAAATCCAAGTCCAAGTCCAGTTCTACGCTCCCTTTTTAATTTAAACTAGTAGAGCATCTCCTATCCTTTATGCTAAGGCTTCTTATCAGCTTCTGTTTGCCACTTAGCAATTGATGGCTTAGCTTCCTGTTCATCAGTAACAAAGTAAGTGTGTCCATCTTTAAAGACTTTTAAACGTGCTAGCCTCTGAAGATAGACTTGTGCCCAGAGAGCCTTTAACGGGTTAATTACCTGGCGTAGTTTCCAGCGCCTATCCATCGTTATTTTGCAAATATTAGATCCCACAAAAAAGTAACTGATTCAGCTGATACGGGGGAATTAGGTCGGGCTTTCAAACCAACCGCCTGTCTAAGCAAGAAGTTCCCAAAGAGATCAGGAATGGACGAGGATAACGACCCCCCTGGTTATGCTGGTTATCCTGACCCAGTGGAAGTCTGTGCACTCTTTGCAACTGAGAGTCCCAATCCCAATCAGACAAGTCAGTGAAGGCTTTCTTAAACAAATTCACCATGTATGTCGTTTGGTCTTCCCTGCCTTCTGGAATGCAGAATAACCGAAGGTTATGTCAGCGTTGGCGATTTTCCAAGTCTTCTAACTTAGTCTGGATAGCTGATATCTGAGTATTCTGTTTCTTTGGCAAAGTATCTGTAAGAGTAGCCGATTGCTCAGTATCCCGAACTCTCTGTTGCAGCTCCGACATATCTCTCATAACTCAATTTTAGTTGTCATTTCTTGCAGTGTCTGTTGTAACACATTGTTGTCTCATCTGACCTGCGTGTAATGCTCTTGAGCTTCTGTTCTTTGATCCTTCAAGGACTGTAGTATCAAACAAAGAGAAGGCTTGGTGCCTTCTGAAGAGCCAGCTACTAGTTGTTTGGTTAGCTGGTCCCCGACATTGGCAGACTTCAATACTGGCATCATAAGTTGTTCTGCAGCTGAAGAGAACCCCAGCCTAGAGCTGTCTCCGCTCTCCACTCTGTGCTCTCTGTTCTCTCTGGTATGTGCGTTTGCGGTGAAAATCTATTGGACTATTGCCTGTAATTCGTGAAACCATGGACTTAACCCCCCCCCCCCTTCGCTTGCACCCACTTTCGGAGGGGGCTATTTTCGGAGTTGCCTTTCATGTGTAAAAGCGTTGTGTTCTGCCGCGGGTTGTCGGTCTCTTGGGGTGGTCTCTTTATTTTAGTTTTAGCCTTCGCTTTTTTCCCCGAGGATATTTTGGGTGAGAAAGTCTCCATTATTTCCTCATTATCAATAAATAATATGTTTTTTTTGCTCACTTCCTCGCCCACTACAGTACCCATAGCCGTCAGATTATCGGCTCTTAAATCAGCGTCCAAATCCACATCCACCAGAGCCATGTCTAGCGCCTTCACCAGTCAGCCTTAAGGTACTAGGGTGAGCCTCTCCGTCACCCACACGACCAAGGATATTTCCGTCTGGCAGATTACCGGCCATGTCCATTGGTTTATCAGTTATTTTGTCAGTTACTGAAGACTGATTTGTTGAATCGACAAATGTTAAATGCACCTGATCTTGCATCTGAACTGTGAGCGCCTTCGTTTGAACACCCTTCTCGCCGCAGCCCTTCTCACCTTCACCACCCATACTGCTACTTACTATCGCTGGCAAAGAAGTTTCCTTAGCTACATTGCAGCAAACCGGGATAGCCTCAAGCAGAGCTTCAGTTAGATTGTTGCCAGTCAATTGTTCATTAGTAACACTGGTAGAGAGGAGTTCCGCTGCCTTTCCCGATTGAAGTAAACACATGAGCGGCTTAAAACTACTGACGCGTTGATTCTCTGATCATTCAAGCACACCACTGCGGTGTTTATGTCGGGTGCCGAGACGCCTGAGGCTCCAGCTGCAGGTACTCACTCAGCCCTTGTGCTTCTTGGGCGGTTTTCGGCGGCGCCATGTCTCCGTTGACGGCAAGCCTGGGAGCTACTGAGAGAAGCAGTCTTGACCAGTAAAGTGTCGACGTGCGTTCAGACCTCTAACACACAAGCTGAGACGTGAGCAGCAAGCGTCTGACCTTGGCCACGCCAATAATCCACATTCGTTAAGGATTTTGAAAGCTCACAGGTAATCGACGTGCTCCCACTATCATCCGTTAGTATTCCGAAAAATATTTAGTCATTCTTTACAGGTTTAGCACATAAAGTAGCGGGGTGTGGGGAGACTTCCCCGTGCAACTGTGTTCCGTGGCGGCGTCAGTCTGCCATCTTGCTC
The DNA here is from genome assembly GCF_964261635.1 of Lissotriton helveticus. Classification (NCBI taxonomy): domain Eukaryota; kingdom Metazoa; phylum Chordata; class Amphibia; order Caudata; family Salamandridae; genus Lissotriton; species Lissotriton helveticus. The sequence goes on along the minus strand of NC_136065.1, from coordinate 1,254,567,613 downwards.
CTCCAGTATCCTTAGCTTCATTCGTAGAAACAGCTCAAGTTGCCCCCAAAGCCAGTCTCAAGGCCACACTACTTCACGCTTGAAGGCCTCCAGTAAGTAGCAGTCCAAGCAGACAAAAAAAGGAAAGCAGGACTAGACCCATCACACCACTCTGACTCAGAGAAAAAGCGCAACGGTGTAATGATGTTAGTCATACCCCTGGAGATCTCTGGCCTTGGAACCGATTCTTCGGCTGGTCCCAGACTTGCCCCATGCTTCCTTAGTTATTGTGAAATTAGAAGCAGATAGGTACCTTCAAGGAGTCCATGCTGCAAATATCCAGTGTGTTCTGGCTCCCTCTGATACAGTTTCATGCTCTCCGGAACAACCACAGGGTCCCACTATCGAGTTACCATCGGTGGGTCCTTCCCTAATGCCATCTTTCCCCATAGACCCCATACCATGGCTTTTACCAAATCCACTACAGACTTCTACTCTAGCCCCAAGATCCATGTCGATCCCGGCTATACCAGCGCCGATGTAAAATCCACCGGTGCTGGAAGAAACCCTGATCTTGATTCTAATGTCATGGCCAGAACTGACTTCTGCTCAAGCCTGACTGATGTCATGCTACAAAATTACAAAACCGAAACCGGTCATCATGTATCCTTTCTCTAACCCAGTGCCGCTGCCATGTCATACCTATCCGCAAATGCTCTTTTATCTTTTTGGTTCTGACTGTAATCCTATGCCAGACAAGGAGCAGCACCCCAAGGTATTGATGGTCATGATGGTAATGGTGATGGTTTGCTCCTCCCTCTTTATACTGTTGATGCCTTATACATTGATTTACAGAATGGCAGTGGGCTGACGCTTGAGTGAGAGTTCGACTCATCACTCAGCTATTAACGGAGGAGAGTCCTATGTTTTCAGAGTGGTCCGGAGGACAATTGAGGCACTAGAGTTACAACTACCTACTGTTGATGTCAAAGCAAATGTCATTTCAAAGGTCTTAAGTCTGGGTCAGCTACTTCTGATTCGTTGCTTCCCTTTAACACTGCTCTCACTGATACGTTAATGGCTACTTAGTTGAAGCCATGTTCTTGCCCATGTATGAATAGGCAGGTGGCTAAACATTACAGACCAGTGTCTTGTGAACTAGATTTTATCACCAGCATCCCAGCACCTGTAAAGTGAATTCTAACTCATTTTCAACCACTCCTCCAGACAGTGAATTCATGAGAACTGACCTTTTTGGCAAACACATGTTTTTTTTCCCAGCCTAGCATTACGATCCATGAATGTTGCTGGCATACTGTGTGTTTTACATATGCCTTGGGGGGACACGACCAGCAGTAACTTGCTACCAGTCCCATAAGCCCTTAGGGCCTCTTTGGCTCAAATGATTCATGATTGGCAGGACACAACCAAATATGATATCTACACTGGTCTGGATAACACACATTGCCTGGGAAGATTAATGGGTATTAGTGTTGTACTTCCTCAACATGTGTGGATGTGCTCCACAGGATTTTCTAGTGCTGTAAAGTCCTACCTCATGCATATGACCTTTGGTGTGTCCCACATTTTCGGTAAAAAGGCAGACTCTTCGTTAGAGTGCTTTAAGAACAGTAGAGCTACTGCATGCTCTTTGTAGCTGCTGACTGCTAACCAGGTCTCTCAGTAGTTCAGAAAGTGAGAGGCTGTTCCAGAGGGCTGAGCACAGACAGACAGCCTTTCGAGTCAGTACAGCTGGCAATGGTTTGGAGGTTATAGATATGGGTTTGGCAGGCTGCATTCTGGGTAGCAGGGGCATCAGTTCTATTATTCCTCTTCCTGTGCTACCACAGCAACTAAACTAGTTTATTTTTTACTTTGTGGCCCAACCAGTGGTACAGGGTGGGGGGTAGGATTCAACATTTCTCAGGTTAGCGATCCTTCATGGCAGATTGCTGGGTCATGCAAATTGTCCAAAATACCTATGCTATACAACTTCTTTCTACCCCATCCATGACTACTACACCACTGGAGTAAATTTCTGACCAACACCTGTCCATCCTGCGGCTGTTGCTCTCCAAAGGTGCCATCGAGAGGGCTCCCGTTTCGGAAAGAGGAGGGGTTGTTATTCTCCTTATGTCCTTGTTCCTGAAGGACGGCAACAAAAAGAGATTACAGCATAGACAATCAAACCTAAGACCCCCTAAGGGGGGCAGAGCCCATTTTTAAAGATTCAAAACACATATGCAATGAGGGCAGAGCAAATGTCCAAAACGTATGGGACAATGTTCGAAGGAAAGTTCTCGCCAAGCCCAGAGGGAAAGGCATGTGTGGGGCCAAAAGACAGAGGCAGAACTAGAGTTTCATTGTCCAGCAATGGGGGGACACAACAACTCTATATAGCAATCATAGAATTGGTCAAGGCCCTCAAGGTCTGGTAAAAGCGAGAACCCCCGCCCCTGTGAAAAATACAAATCGTATTGCGACAGCACCAATATACATTGTGGCAAATAACTTAAGAATCGTCATAGAACAGGAAAGAAAGAAAAAAGGAACAAGCATTTACAATGCAACGGTTTCGCCTTTGGAAAAGTTTGAGCTAGTTGCATTGTAAATGACAAAATTTGTATTTATGTGTTGGTTTTGAAAACAGAAATAATAGGCATTGTCATTTACATTGCCAATAGCTCTAACTTTTCCAAAGGGGAAACCGTTGCATTGTAAATGCTTGTTCCATCATTGTTGAGGTAAAACTCCAAATACTGTGTTAAAACTGCATTCTGGTATTATTGCACCCCTCTCACTGTCAGTAATTCTGGACGCAGAATCACTGGTATGACATCCATACACCGCTAATAAGAGGTGCCATAAGAAGGACCTTGGTGCACACGTTTGGTTTTCTGCTGCTAATTTCTTTGGGTGGATTTTCTGCATACAATATGCCTACACCGACTTATCCAATATTTGCATTGTGTCATTGCACATGTGTACATAACGGCAATTGTGGTCATGGCAGAAATAGCAAATATAGTCAGTTTCCCCACCACATAATTGATGCATGCCTGCTTCTGGCTGTAAGCACTTTTAGGTCTGGCTATCATGATGATTGTTGTTGTTATTATTATTGTTTTATTGTTATTACTAAGGTGAAAAGTAGCTCAGCAGGGAAGACAGGTACTGCATGTTTTTGTATCTGATTTTTTGTCTTGGTATTGTTTATTTTCCACAAATTCAGAGTGCAAAAACTGCAGTAATCCCCTCCGTTCTCTGAGCTGCTCCTCATCCCTTTAAATATCATGGGCACTTCTATTGACCGGCGCTGAGATTTTGCCCCTCAGTGACTTTGTCCGCTGGCTTCTCCCTCTCCGCGAGCCAGATTTAATAATTTTTCATGCAACACAGAGAGAGCAGCAACCAAATTTGCTGAGCTGCGTTCTGCGTTAAAATCTGATGATGAAAAATAAGCCTGAGTTCCAAAAAATGAGCACAGCCAGCCACCTACCACCGGCCACCACCAACGCAAATTAAGCACTGCCGCCCAGGTGTTCCTGGATGGTATATCCTCCTTGGTCTGTGCACACTATACCACTGATTCTATTTTTGAAGAAGAATCTTTGCTACGTTCTCATCATTGCAGCATCTAGAGATGTGGAGCCTGAAGCACTGACTAAAGCAAAAAAGCAGAAACAAATTGCTGTCACAAATCCTGCGGTCTGCACAACTACAGGGTTTGCGACCGCAAATTGCCTTTTGCGATGTTCTAGACGCCTTTTGTAGTTCCGAAAATTCTTCTCGAATTTCAAAAGGGATTTTGCGAATTATTCTGAATCGTAGTTAGGGGGAGCATAAAAGGGGTGTCCCTTACTAATTGCTGTTCGCAATGAGATGTTTCAGTGGAATGTGACCATAATTGCAGTTACAAACCATTGAAAAGTTACCTCAAACGAGGTGGTAACTAAATGGCAACTGGCAAACTAGTGTCTATGCCGGAATCATGTCGGCCCGAGTTTTCAAAAAGTGCGTGGTAGTACAAGAGAGAGACAGGGAGTCATTGTGTGAGTGAAAGATAGAGACAGTCAGAGAGAAAGGGAGCCGAGATATAGAAAGAGTCTGCGAGAGAGAGGGGGAGAGTAAAAGAGAGTGACAGAGACAGAGCCCGAGAGAGAAAAAGTAACTGTGGAGTTACTTCGCAAGAGGGAAACAGGATAGACAATGACAAAGGGACTGGCCTGCAATTAAGGTAAGCACTGATAACACTACCCTACAACTTTTTAATAGAAAAATAGCTACAGGTCTGTAGCAACAGTGTTACAAGGCAGAAACTGATGCTAGGTATTAAGGCTTCTGTAATACAAATATAGTTGGCTTCTTTAAGGTCATCAGCGGCTGTTCTAACATTAAATATGGAAAAAGCATGCGCATTTACATTACAGTGCAGGCGCAGATTGGAACTTTCATTTTTATGCACCCAGTAGAAAGCGTTTTACCTGGAACCTTCTAGGACTAGAATAACTGACACTGTCTCCCCCCACCCCCTCCCCAAAAGATATATTTTTTACGTTTTATACAGTAAACTGGTCTAAAACAGCAGTGTTGAACTTGCTTCATCAAGAGTGGATGAATCACCACAAAAGCGAGTGTGTAATATGACAAAAATTCAGAAGAGAAAGATGGCGCAAACGACAAAAAATGTAGGTGGCTCCCGTCATGCCCTGGAACACCACCAACATGTTCACGAACAGGACTTGTGGGGAACGTCAGCATACCTCTGCAATAGACGTACATTTATAATGGATACATATGACACAAAACTCACTAACTGCATTGGTTATTGGTGCAAAATCTACGAGCAATTTAGCAAAGTTAACGTAAATTTGATGTTTAAAACTGCCCCCTTTGGTATTGACCTCAATGTCAAATGTATCAATGATCTGCCCAAATGGCTGGGGTCTAAATTTAGAAAATGTTCTTGTCTTGGCAAAGATGTTAACTCCACCAAATATTTGCAGTAGCATATGTAAAGTTTTTTAAGATTTGCTGAATGCAAAATTCTAATTGGCAGCGTTACAAGGCCAGCTAAAAATGTTACTGCAGTTTATTTACTGTGTCACGTGCCATTCAGGCCTTCGGCCACACTTGTGCTATAAATGCAGTTTTAAGCAACACGAAGTAGAATTTAAAGTTGAGCTGCAGCACAAAGAGGTAAAATCTCCAATACAAATATCGACGCACAGGTGCCCACGTAATAACCGCATGAGTGTAATATTGTAGAAATTACAAGCTGAGTGGGAAATCATACGAGTTATCGTATGCCCGCTTTTGCTAGGATGCCTTTCAAAGCCTGGTCGCGCTACTGTGCAAGTATTTAGATGATCTGGCTTTGCATTGAAAACTGAGGGGGTTTCCCACAGTTCGTGTTCCGTTACATCCACTTTAAAACAATTTTCCGGAAGATGGTGTATGCAAGGAAGTGCAAAATCAAACAGCAATGCACTTTTAGAAATTAACTCCTTCCTTACGGAAACCAGTCATTTGTGACAAGCGTCCACCCGACTACGTATTCCAGAAATATGGACTTGATTTTTTACCAATCAAATAATGGAGGAGACTCGCGTTCTGTAAAGTGTTTGGGAAGGGCTGCCTTTCATCATTTGGCATTCCGAGGTTTGTGCCTTGATCTGCACGCTAAGGGCAGCACTTCCCGCAATGCAAAACCAGTACTTTTTCAAGCGCTTATTGAAATAGTTTGGGAATGCTTAACTTTTTTTCTAAATATTCTAGGACTGGAAGAGTAAATTTACTTCTTGACGTCCCCAAACCTTGTACTGCCTCCAGGGACACAGTTCAAGGCAAGAAACTCAATCAAAACTGGAATGGGGGATGCAAAGGACGAGGACGGCGCAGTGAAGTTTCCGCCTTATTTGCTACGAGGGAATTCGTTTCTCTGTACTCCGACCTCGGCTCATACTAAATTCGTAAGGCGTAAATCGCACACTTTAGCTCTGTACACTGAACGAAATTATTAATTCCTGACATCTCACGCAGGGAGAATTTCAAAACGAGTACGATTCAGGCGAAAGTAGATTAATTGAATACAAGGGCATACAGATCAGGATCAAAGGTCCTTCTATTCATCACTCGTTAAGGAGGAGCACAGACTTTCGACGCAAGGCCCCAACAAACTGCTATTCCCTCAAAAATAATCGGCTGAACTTTGAAATACAGGCTAAATCATCTGGCGGCAGAAAGGATTTTTTTTCCCGGTAGATGCCATTTATGGGTTCGAAAAGTAAAATGTAACGCGACCCGCCTGCTACTTACACAGCGCTATCGATAAATCCGGCTCTTAGACCGTCGTAGGTTATCGATCTTAGATTGACGACACACTTTGCCATAAATTCAATACTTCCGGGTCACATGGCAGCCAATCACCTAGTTGAACGTTTCATGTCGTCGCAGGAGAATGGAAGAATTCGTACAATGCAATGTGACCAGCGATTGGACAATTGATAACACCTCAGCCAATCCTGCACCGCTGCACAAAACTCCGATTTGCCCTTTTGCTGTGGCCGGAAGTTAAAACTTCAAGCCCCTGAGACGATAATATTTATTTAATGCTATTTTTTAAAGCACGACCTTTACCCGAAGGTGTCAGAGCGCTTTACTTAAGAACCAGTTGCAAAACATAAGGACTACATGCGTTACATACAAGATAACAAGCATTAACAAGAAACAAAGGCACAAAAGGGGGGCAGAGGCTTACCTAAAAGCCTCGGTAGCTGCTCAGAAAATACAGCGTCCTGTAGGGATTCGGGGGCGTGCTCTCCCCTTCCCATTGGCTGGAAGGTAAAATTCCAGCCAATGGGAAGAGGAGAGGGCGGGACTTAAAAAAAGACCCGGAAACGCCCCCGAATCGCGTCAAGGCGGGCCCTCAACTCAGTGACGCCCCTCTCCTCCAATGGCTGGCCAGCATTTACGAGGCCAGCCAATGGAGAAGAGGGGCGTGTTCAGGCCCCCTACTAACAACAAAAGATTTCGGCTTACGCAGTGGGACGGTAGCCGAAACCTAAAAAAGGCAAAGAAAGGAGAAAAGGGAGAGGAACCGCAGGAAGGTGTGGATGGAGAGAAAAACAGTGAAGAATACAGCTCCCAAAGGGGTGGAGAAGAGGAAAGAGGACAGAATCGGATGCGTCTAAGGAGTAAGGAAGAGGGGGAGAGGTCAAGGCTCAAAGTGGAGGCCGGCATTGGCAAGGCCCGAAGGAGCCGCCCAAGAGGTCAAGCAAGTTACTCCGGGGAGGCTGGCCTTGTGCCACGAGAGAAGGTTACCAGGGGTTCGTCAAACAGCTGTAGAGCTCGCAGTCTAGGAGGCATCAAGCAAGAGTGTTTCGGTTTCAGTGAGGTGGGGTATAAGTGGGCACCAGATGCGGTCAAAACACGTGTCAGTGTGAGTCAGACGGGCCGTAAGCAGTTCTAGTGAAAGGACACCCACAGCCGGAGGACTCATGCAGCTATGGGCGGGGGTGGGGCTACTTCCAGCAAGAGGCAATGGACTGTCACGCTGCCCCCAATAGGTGCAGAATGAGATGCCAGTGTGCCACGGTCATGGCCTTCAGCGTGCCAGACGAATGCCCAGGAAAGCCAGGGACGGGGTAGCAGGGACCGGGAAATCCACCACCTCCTTGATATGGCTGAGGACCTCCTTCCAGACCACTGTGAGTTACGAGCAAGACCACCAAATGTGCAGGAAGTCCCCTCTATCAGCCTGGCACCACCAACAAATTGGAGGAGTGTTCTGGAACATCTGGCGGAGATGAGCAGAAGTATAATACCATCGAGTCATTAGTTTATAGGCAGATTTGCGCTGGGGAATGCTACGGTACACCTTGGGAATGTCCTTCCACAAGCGATCCCACTCCTCCGGGGAGATGTCAGCAGCCAGATCAGATGCCCAATGCGTTTGGTAGCCATGGAGCGGGAGTTGCTCAGAATGTTGAAGGACAGAGTAGGTTTTTGGAGATGAGGCCCCTAGACCCGTCTAATCGACGAACCAGTCTCGAAAGGGGTGAGCCACTGAGTCACCTCCTGGAAGTATGCTGGAGAGGACAGCCAATGACGCAGTTGACAGTACTGCAAACGCAACTTATCAGTAAGGTGAAAGAATCGTTTACACTGATCAAAGGGTCGAAGGGCAGAACACTGAAAGAAATCCTGCAGGTCCATGCCTCAAAGGCCTGAGGCTGAAGAGCTGGAGGGAACGCAGGATTGTGTGTCAGCGGGGTGTTGGGGGAGGGGAAGGTCAGGACTTGTATTTTCAGGTGTGGTATCATAAACATTTTCAGTTCAAGGAAGGCCAGCAGCATTTCCAGTTCGCTATGCTCACTTTTGGTCTCACCAGTGCCCCTCTGGTGTTCAAGAAATTGATAGCAGTTGTCAGTTCTTCTCTTTGTAGGTGGGGGTATCAGTATTACCATACCTCAATGACTGGCTGTTAAAGGCTGGCTTGTCGCAATTCGTTGTGGACTACCTCTGAATGACAACAAGCCTATTGACATACTTGGGGCTCTCTATCAATGAGCAGAAGGCTCACCTGACTCTTTCGCAGAAGCTTCTATTTATTGGTGCAATCCCAGACAGTGTGGAGTTCAGGGCTTTTCCTCTGCTTCAGCAAATCCTGGAAGTTTGGGCCATGATCCTGATGTTTACTGCTCAATCTTGGATCTTGGAGAGAGTAACTGTGAGGAGGGACCCAAGACTGCTGACCCAAACCCAGTTACCTACCAGGGATGGAAACAGGAAGCATAAGCACCACGATTCGGGGAACATAGGGGGATAACAAGGGTTAACCTGTTGTCCCGAACTCTCCCCTGCTGGAAGAAGGAAGTGGCTACCAGGAGGAGAACCAATCAGGGATGCCGGGAGGAGGAAAAAAGGCTGGCCCAGAAGACGCCGAGAAAAGTGAGGAAGGAGCCGGACGGTGGAACGAGGAAAGACGACAGCACGCTGAAGGAGAGATGGATCGTCAATGCCGGAGACGCCCAGGACGAAAGAGAAGAGTGGTGCGAAGATTGGTGGATCCCCTCTTTTCCCAGGAGGTGAGAGAAAGCTGCCACAACTCAGGAGAGTTGCAGTCAGGAAGGTGAGTAAACCGGGCCAGGCGGGTGGACCCTAAATCAAAGAGGAGGGTGCCTCGAGGGTGCAGGGAGTGTGAAACAGTAACAGTGAAGGTGCAAGGAGGGAAGCAAGGGGTAGTGGGAGCGTTCCCCTGCATGTGTGTAAACTGCATCTTGTCCTTCTTACGCCAGGTGACCCCCCTGCCTATTTGGTTGGTGTGTTCATTTCGCATTGTGCCAAGACGGTAACGCACCTAACTCACATGTGTGTGGGTCTAATTTAAGAAGCAGGTGTTCTATTGGTCAGATCACTCCTTAGAGACATATTGGCACTGAAGTAAGTGTACTAAGCTCTCTTCTAGGAGGTTAGACATACCCACAGTTTTGTGACATGGAGTTTGGTTGATCAATTTTCTACCTGTAGCAAGGTAGAGCCCTGAAAAGAAGTCAGGAAATAGACCAAGGTATTCCAGAATGTCTTTTTTTCGTTGTTCCTGATTTTTATTTGTTGCTGTTGTTCTTCCTTTTGGGCACTTGTTCATAGTGACAGATAGGAACTTGGTCAGTGCACATGTTCACAAAGCGCTAATGCCTTACCAGCCAGGTCAGACAGGAAGACCACTCCGTCCTGTAGGAACTTTTTATCTGAGTCCACTCTGCAGACCCTCCAATTGGGGAGGTACTGCTGTAGGGATCTATTCTAAGATGTTGAGACTGCAGTTAGAAGTATCCTTCCAGAGAACAAGTTACTTATTGTCAATAATGCTCTTCCTGGTGTATACTGCATCCAACTGCAGATTCCTTGCCCCCATTCCATCGTCACATTCTGTGGAGTGGCCTTTGCTAACAACTTAATAGGTCCCAAGTTAATATTCAGCCCACTTGTACCAACAATTGTTCATTCTTCACTTCTCAAGGCACAGAAAGGGAAAAGACAAGAAAGGGATGGCGGGGGCGAGGCTATGCCGTGGAGCGCAATGGCCGCATGTAGAGCAGCTACGCAATACCTCAATCCCCTCCTCGATATCCAAGTTACTTACCCACCACCCGAAGAGTGGGTGAAGCACCGAGGTGTCTAGAGGGGCAGTGGCCGAAGATTCCGGCTCCATCAACCCCGCAGACCGGCAGAAATCGACGTGACGCCATCAGGCCTGCCTGAGACTCGTGACTGGGACTTGCCGTGGTGAGAGTGTGGGCGTGGCGAAGTCTTTGATCCGGCTCCCGTCCGGCACAAGGCCGTGCTCAAGGCCATAGCTGCCAAGGTTTCAGATTGCCATGTGTGACATTTTAAAAATTTGAGTGAAATTATGAGTGACATTTCAACGACTATGAGTGACACTTTCTCGCGAGCAAAAATCATGCAATTAAGGCGAGGAAAACTTATAAATATCAGAAATTACAGCCAATTGAGCAACAAGAAACTCCAAGAACTTCTTGAAACTGTTGCAGAGCACCAGCAATGGAAGGAGACTCTGTCTCTGTGACTGAGTGTGTTTCTGGAAGGCCTCTACACAAATCAGAAAAAAAGACACTGATCATGTGAAGAACACTGAAGAGAGTGTAAATGTCCATGCACTGACCCGACTTCGGACTTGATGATAATACCCACTATTCACTGCCCTACATGACACTCAGAGCAGCTGCTAATGTGATAACACGTGCTGCAGAGGTATTAGGTAAAACTAAACCAGGACTAAAGGCAGCAGGCTCTCTGACTCCGGAAGGATGATCAGACAGAGCAGCCCTGCAGATCGATGCTTTTTAGTATGTGAAATTATTTTGTTTCACTGCATCATGACTCATGTTAGTAAAGGTCACGGTGGTGCTACGGCCAGGCAAGTAGAATACCTGACGCAGTGCTCTTTGTAGAAGGTCCACGGGGAATGGGATGTAATAATGCTGAAGGCTTAGTTCTTACCTCTCTGCGTAGGTGCTGCTGTGTGACAGTGTCTCACCTTCTGGCTGGCCTACCGGTATCCAATTTTTTTGAAAACTACTGTTCCTACATTCGCAGCCTAGGCTTTCTGCCTTTTTTTTTAAGAAACGCATGTCACGGGAGGCAAGCGGCTACAAAGAAGTTAACAGCTTTGAGCTCTTGCTGAGTGTCACTTTTCTCTTAACATACTGGTTGCTACCTCCTACATTTTGTTTGCTTTAGACACTTGCACCAGTGCCACCATTGCCTATGTAACGTTACGTTTGTTCTTGTGGAGTGTGTGCCATTTATTGCACTATTATAGGCTCTAACTTGTTACTGTGCGCGCTTTTAATTACTTGCACGCGTTGCATGCCACTTTTTCCTGTAATGCGTTTGTGCTACCTCTTGTATTTTGTTTGTTCACGATTGTCACTTTTAACACGTTTGCTCTTTGTGTAATAATTTGTTGCCTCATAACTTTCTCCTCATGTATCAGAACTGTCTGTCTGTTCGTATAATTCTCTGACACCCGGGTTAACTGTCCGCGTCACTGACGCTGCAAAGTGCATACATAAAAATAAATAAAAAAAACAGTGACACTGGCCGGCGTCGCGTGCGCAGCGTGGACACTGACTGACACTCACACTTACTTAGTTAGTGACCTGCTCAGCTGCTGCCCACCCAGCCACGATGTTGGCCACTCTGACGCTGCGGCCAGCTGTGCCTGCTTCATCCAGGCTGCTCTGTCCACTCCAGTCACGCCGACGGACATTCCTCCTGCCAGAGCTGTGCGTCTGTCGCCGGGGCTGTGCTGAGGAGCTGCCAGAGGTGGTCATGGTGCGGCCTGCAGCTGCAGTGTAAGCGGAGGCCGCGGCGCGCGGCCATCATGGCGCTTGAGAGTCTGAGACAGCGTCTCGTGCGCAGCCTGCACTCGCTAATCCCCCGCCGTTTCTGCACTTGACCCTACTCCTCCGGACGTGACGGCACTATAGCGGCCGGCACATCCGGATTTAATCCCGGCCCCCTCATGCGGCACACACGGTGATTGACAGCTCTGAGTATCGACTCAGAGGGCAGCCCGGCCCCCCTGCAGACTGTGAGGAGTCTGAGTAGCCGCGCTGGCGCCGCACCATGATTTGCGCATCTGTTTCCAGGTCAACAGAGCCTCAGTCGGACAGCAGGCAGCAGAGACTGAGATACATTGTAGCGCGCCGCTCTCAGAGCTGAGAGCTGCAGCAGAGTCTCAGTTAACTGTTTAGGCACTCGGCTGGCAGCACCTCTCTCAGTACACAGCAGAGAGAACCCGGGCACAGGAGTGCCGCTGGCGCGCCTGGCACAGGTCGAAAATGCATGACAATGCATTTCAGTGCGGTGATGCGGATGACCGAACTGAAATGCGTGAGCGTCACACCTGTTGCGTGACGCTTGGCAGGACTGCAAGGCCTGCATTGGCGCCGGAGGGCACCGGAAGAGAAGACGTGTTTGGAGTGCCCGACGCTTTAGGTGGGGCTGCTCGACAGTCATTGATGAGGATTCCGGCGGCCGTGAGGCACTGACTGCGCTGTGCGGCGCTGTAGAAACAGACCGATGGAGGCCCAAGTGATTCTGCCTCGGCCGCCGGAGCACCCGCCTCCGCTGCCGGAGCACCGGCATCGGCACACCCAGCAGGCACGGCATTGCCGCAACGAGAGTCCTCGCTAATATCCAGACACAGTGCTTGACGATTGGGCCCCCTCCACAGGCAAACCAGGGGTGAGTGCTGTGGCTGAGTGTGGTGGGGGCATCGGAGGCCCAAGGAGCACCACTACAGGAGTGGTGCGGTGCATATGAGACCCAGCTATAACAGATAATCTGGGGATTACCGGCCCACCGCTCTGGTCATTGCAGTATAGCTCGGCCCCCAGTATCGGCCCCGCAGCAGTGAACCACAAGCAGTCCTTAACTAATGGAGCCCTGGAGCCACTTGGCCAGTCATCAATAGAGTAAATTTACACGTAAGGAGTGCTGTGGAGTGATGGCGTTGGAAGTAGCCCTCACACTGGCATGGCTCCAGTCCATCACGGCTTAAAATCCCGGGCCCGGTGAGTATATTACCGCCTATCATCGCACTGTTCAAACTCTGCTATCTGACTTTGGCCTAGGAGCCTGTGAGTAGCTGCCACCTCTTGTGTTGCGGGGTGGATTGTATGGGGCACACATCAGCCTTCTACGGTGTCTGAACTGTATCCTGAGATCCCACTCAGCATGCCCTCCAGCTATCAGCCGCAGTGAACTTAACTGGGAACACTCCAGTTTGGAACGAGTGGTCATACGTGCAGTTCAGGAGTAGACCTACCAGTTAGAGAAATGTCTGGCCCGAAAAGCGCAACAGTTGCCCAGTAAACAAAACTTGATAAATTTGCATTGCCAAAACCAGTGGACTCTGAGCTTAACCCCAAGGGTAAAATGGCAGCAGGGCCAGAGAGCGAGCAACCTGAACTAACTCTTAAGGATGTGATGGAGGCTATTTCGGGGGTCCGGTCATCCATGGAACAAAGAATGGACACTAGCACTACAGAAGTCACTTTTATCAGGGCAGACGTGACAAAGATTAGCGAGAAGGTGAAGCAAATGGAGGTCGTTACTTCTAGTCTCCTGCGTGACACGTGGCAGTTGCAATAAGACGTCAAGGAACTCCAGGACTTACGTAAATTTGCAGAAGACAAGCTCGACAATTATGAAGGTCGCACCAGGAGGAACAATGTCCGAATTATTGGGGTGCCCGAGAAGGCGGAAGGGCCAGCAGCAGACCTATTCGTTGAGGACCTCATCCTCAATCACCTGCAACCGGAGGAACTCTCCAAGTTCTTAGTGGTAGAAAGGGCGCACAGAGCTCCCGGTGGACGGCCTGGTGCGGCTCCGCACCCCATACTGGCAAGACTGCTGAACTTCAGAGACAAGGACGTGATACTACAGAATGCCAGGGTTGCCCCCCCTCTTCGTTACCAGACATGTGCTTCTTCCCGGACTTCACCCTGAAGGTACTAAAACAACAGAGATCCTTTCTCGAAGTAAAGAAAAACTGCGAGACAAAGGCGTGAAGTAGGCCATGCTATTCCCAGCTTGGCTAAGGGTGGAGGCAGAGGGCAAAGCGCGGTTCTTTGAGCGCCCTGAAGAGGCTGCTGACTGGTTGGAGGGTTGGAGAGGGGCGAAAGACCATAGTGCTAGATGAGGGGAAGTCCGCCTCAAGTCCACAGTTGAAATGTTTTCTGTGATAGTAAGGTACTTTTGAACTCTCTTGTTGGACCTACTTGTGTATGCTTCCTCAGCTGGGGAGAACTGGAGGGGTTGATCTCCTAATGACCGTCCTGAACTGCAGCGCTAATTGTCCTTCGATAGGTGATGTAAGGCCCATCTCAGGGTGAGTTCATTGTAGTGCATAGGGGATGGTTGGGGTGGCGGAGCTATTCACCCCCACAGTTTACTTCTTTTAGTTAAATGTTTCGGTGACAGGCACTGTGCATAGTTTGTTGGACGGGCAGTTCGAAACCCAGAGTGCAGGGGAGCAGGGAGGGGGGGAGTTGGGTTGGGGGGGTTTGATTTATTTAAGTTCAGAGATGAAGACACTATCTCTCCGTAGACAACAGGAGGAATTAACGATTTGCATGTACATTGATGAATACGCAATGGGATAAAAGCATTCGACTCCTGACCTGGAATGTTAACGGTTTAGGGGACAAAGTGAAATGTTGCATAGTTTTACAGCATATCAAGCGGCACTCCCCAGACATAGTGTTCCTTCAGGAGTCCCATTTTGTTGGTAAGTCCTGTCTCGCAATGAATAGATGGGGTTACAGACCGGTGGCACATTTGGGCTTCACCACGGTGTCCAGCGGGGTGGGCATTATGCTTAAGAAGTCCCCCCCGCTGTCCATACAACATACTTGGACGGACGAAATGGGTCGGTATGCAGCCATCCCTGGGCAGTGGAAAGGAAAGACACTGACATTAATGTCCATATATGTTCCACCGGGCCTACTGGGTTGTACGTTTAAGGATCTAGAGGCTATCATGCTTTAGTTTCTAGAGTGAAATCTCATAGCAGGTGGAGACTTTAATGCAGTAATATCGGGAACACTTGACCGCCATCCCCCACAAAACATTGGCCCTTCACAACAATGGCTCCCTGAATTTGTGGAATCAATGGGCCTGACAGATGTGTGGAGCATTACACCCACAGAGTCTCCAATACACTTTTCACTCAAGGTCACATATAGTCTTTCCCGCATCGACTACCTCCTTGTCTGACCTCTCTCCCATCTGGGTGGAATCAATCCTAAACGAAAAAAGAGTTGGGACAATCGCTCTGACTAATCCTTGGTACCTTCGGGAAACCCAGTGGTCAAGAAAGCTCTGCTTCACGCCATGGATCGCTATTTCGTGGAAAAAGAAAAAAAGAAAAGGATTGCGCTTTATATGCGGTTCCGCTTTCACTTCCAGGGTTTGTGTGGAGTCAGCGCTGTGCTAGCTTACGGTACACAGGAGCTTTGCGAAGGAGAAAGTCAGTCCAGATGCAGTCTGGCTCCTGGGGAGTATTCTAAGGTGAGGAATCTGCAGTTAGCTAGCGGATGCATCAGAAAAATAGTGACCAAAGTAATTTGTTTACCATGGCTGTATGGGTGTGCGCTTGCACAGCAGCCACCTTGTAACGTGTTCAAATTTTTATTTTTAGAAGACATATTACAAGGTGGCTGTCTTGTGTACCCACTCATCTATTTTGTGACTTTTTTTCCTAAAAATAAATCAAAACATGTTATAATAATAGCCACTGTTCCTGTGAGTGCATGTACGGTAACCGATGTGTTTTAGTTCATTTTAAAACAGCATATTGCAAGATGGTTACAGTGTATGCTTGTGTGTGCATCCAGGCTTCTGTGTGAAACACATTAGAAGATGTCTTCCTTATGGACGCCTGCATGGCAACCATCCTTGTGTGCCTAAATTGTTTTCCGTGACAGTAATTCAAAATTGATAGTACAGCTAGTTATTAGTTCCTCAAGAGACACATATTGTGCCTAATTATTAGCCAATTTTTGAAATATTAACTAAGCTTTATATAATTTCTAACTTTAGCTTTTTCTAATTGTTTAAATATTCCACCATTAGTATCTTGTTATGTTACTGGAATTCACTCTGGAATGATGCACCGACACATACACCCCATTTATGGTACATTTCACATGTATCTCGCCAGAGTGACCAATTGTAAGCTTATGATTCTCCCTAAGATAAGGGACTTCCCAAATATGCATAAGCTTTTAATTTGTTAGAATCAAACTTGTTCACTTGTTTAAAATATCTTATTCTTTGTCTTTGTGATACAGCCCTCTCTTAATAAAACAGTTTCTAAGAAATAGAAAAGTATAAAGTTCACCAAACACATGAATTATTTATCGGTTCATAGTCATTAAAAATGGATCATAAATGCCCTTTTGAGGAAGGCCCACAAGGACCCCGCAAAACAGGCATTTTCAGTTAAGCTACCTTCTGTCAAGAAATGTTAAACAAAAAAATACAAGGCATGGGACCTTTTCCATCTATGCAGCCAGTCAGTGGAACAACATTCCTTTATCTGCCAGGACCTCCACAATCCTGATGCAATTCAGAAAAAGGTTGAAGACACCTTTTTAAAGAACACTACATCACGCTGCAGTACCTTTTCACAAACCAGATACCTCTCACTGGAGTCACTTAACTGTATGCATACCTTTCACCCTGTACAGTGCTGCATTGCCTTTGGCTAGTTGTGTGCCAAAGAAATACCACATACATAAGTACTTACAAACATATCCATATACCACTTATGGTATTTGGGAGCTCGCCAGCATAGGGGAGTGTACCTGCACGGCCATGTGGGAAAAGATTCAGTGATTAACTTAATTAAGATGCTACATGTGAGAACGCATGAGTAACTTCATCACATCCACTGATTGACTCTGTGCACACTGTCATCATCAAACTTTGTATATGGCTTCTTATAGGGCACTTGTGGCCCAGCATAATGGCGTGTTGTTCTACTGAAAGCCCCCTTTCACCTATACACATAACCACGTTCTTTGTGATTAAACATATGTCAGTTTCAAAGAAACTAGTGGGTTACATCCCATGACCTTTCCTCTTTCCAACATCCTTCAACTGATTTTTCTTTGGTACAATACTACCATGTTCCATCCATTGCTCAGGGGTAGGGATGGAGTCTTATGTTCTTTTGTTGATCAGCCTAGAGTAAGGACCAGTGTTCTAACCCATGAGGGTGGAGCACACATAGTTCATAGCAGTGTACTTCTTCATGGCAAGGCAGAACATTAATATCTAACAGATCCTAACATGATGTCACATTATTGAAAGTTGCACATGTAAAAAGCTAACTATGTATTTAATTATGATCTAACAGATGCTGGAAGCGTGAACATAAATAAGAGCTTTGGACAATCAGTCAAATGTGATGACAAGTCAGCTCCATGCAAATCTTCGACGGGAAAGGTCAAAGCAAAGTTGATCTACAACCTTGTTGAGAAATCACATTATACAAGACAAATATGGTCAGGAAATTACCAGGATCCCAGCAGAGGTAAAAGTAAACGAAGACATGGTCAGAGTGGCTTTTATCATCCTGCACCCTCAATATCTTATCACCGAACACCAAACCTACAGAGAACAGGCCCGTTCAACGAATGTCAGAGCGTAATGGCGAATTTGAACATTATGGCACAGGACGCGAACACACTACAGTACTGGCGTATAGATGCTGGCAATGAGAAGCCCTTTCTTCCATATGAAAGTCCTATTGAACATCAGAGACCACCTACAGAAAATGTAAGAGATGCATACTTTGAGCAGGAGAAAAACATTTCTGCAGTATCAAAACCTCTTGAACTTGAAAGAACACATAACCAAGAAAGGCCATATTCTTGTACTGTGTGTGGGAAAAGCTTTAATAACAAACAAATCTATTTACGACACCAGAAAATACATACAGGAGAGAGGCCCTATAAGTGTACTGTATGTGGAAACAGCTTCAGGCTAAAGGAGTTTCTTAATCAGCACCTAAGTATACATACAGGAGAGAGACCATATGGATGTGCTGTGTGTGGAAAAAGCTTCAGTCGAAAAGGAACACTTGCTAGACACCAAACTATACATAAGAAATAGAGCATTTTTTATTCATAGTCTTGTCATAGGTAAACCCAAAGGTATTGAATGTAAGTCCATGCTCATAAGCCCAGTTAATATGAAAACATTAGGCCATATCAAGATCACAGAACGGAAAAGGTGTGCACCATTTTGAGAAATGTATTATATTACCAGGTCTACCACCTCGGATTAAAGTTCCCTCCTAGCAACATTCAAGTACCCCTATCTTTATGTGGTATTGCACAATAGAGAATCAAAAATACAAAAATACATCCATCAACAAAAATTACATGAACATTTATCCTAGAGTGCGAGTCTCAGTTTATGCCTTCTGGTTCTCATTTTGAAAATTACAAGAATGAAATATGAGTTTTTTGCTGACTCATGGTCATGACCCCCTAGACACGTTTAGGGAATAGAGAGACTAGTCAAGATTCAGAGAAAATGTGTTACAAATCGAGCACAGCCATGAGTGTAGTAACTTTACATGGTGTGACGTGCAAAACATCAGCCATAATGGTATTTTAAACATTTAGAGGCATCTTATGTTTAAATAACCTATGATAAGAGACCTCCTAAGACAATACCGCTCTCCATAACTTCAGCTTAAATTCTGTTTTACAGGATTCAGTGTTCAGGTAGGTTAACTGGTAGTTGTTAGGTAACTGGGAATGGCACAGGTTTTGCTAAGCCCTTCTAAAAAACAAGTTTGGTGCTACCGAGTTGTCAAGAGATAATCACTGAATATGCATAGATATATATGGCACAACTTAATACAAATGTGTGTACTTTCCAAAATGTGTCGATTGACATCTTTGCAGTATGAATTTAATTTGACCAAATCTTGTCCATGTACCAATTTTATATTGTATATCTTTGTCAACCTGAAAATGAACCTTCAAGGAAGAAAAATGAAATCAGAAGAACACGTCGACAGGTGGCTGATCCTGAGGTTTCCATCGACTTTCCATGTAGACTTTCTTTGAAAGAAGAAAGCTCTAGATATATATTGAAAGAATGGAACCATGATACAGCAGTTGGGCTGGCAAACTGGTTTTAGGGGGTTAAAGCATGACTGATGATGTGCAAACTGCAACAGAATGAACCTGAGCACGAGCAGGCTTGAAACCTAGCCCACTGAGGTAATTGTGATGAACATTTTCCTTTGTATAGACTTTTCTTGAAGACATAGTAAGTCTAGACTCTTCTTACACGATATTGCTTGGCTATGCCTACTGTTAGTAGACAAGGGCATGTGCAGCTGTACAGTGACAAGAAAATCAATGCTTGAACACATGCAGATAATCTTAAACAGAGAACTGTGCTTCCACATTCACAATTTCTGTTGTGAAGTTAAGATGGCACAAAGCCTGTAGGCATGCCAGTGAATAGACACCTGTGAGCTCCATATTTCCCTCTTGAGTCAACAGAATGTGGGATACTTGCATTTCCAAAGATCTTTCTCTTGCCCCATGAATATCTTCAGGCTTGTTTGCTTCTTGTGTTTCCAAGGCAATGTTATGTTGATTATTTTATAGAGCACGGCATATACCCGAAGGGTGTCCTGGTGCTAAAGCAAAAGATTCCCAACAATAGACATGGCTACAATCAGAGCCTGGAGCGACTAAAAGTTCTTGTCACTACAGAGATACTTTTATCAAAAAAGGCATAATGCATACCACTTGACACCGAAGAGGCAAGTTTTTAGAGCTTTCCTGAATTGAAGTAAAGAGGCAATTTTCCGCAGATGAGCAGGAAGTTCATTCCACAGTTTTGCTGTTGTGCAGCTGGAGAAAGCCTTGCCTCTTTTACAGCATTGAGTGACCTGCGGTACAACCGGCATATGTGTGTCAAATGAGGGAAGCAAACTACAGGATGCCTCTTGAATTTATTAGCCAGATAGACCTGGTGGCTTATTGCACGAACTGCTTTGTATAGGAGGCAGTTATTTAAGCCTCACTTGCTTTTCAACTGCAAGCCATTGCAGATGTTTTGTGGCCTCTGAAGAGGATCACTAATGAGGAAGGCCAGGTAACATCTTGGCAGCTGCATTCTGAATGCCTTGCGATTCCCATAGCAGACCCTTGCCTGCCCCCAAATTGCAGTAATCCAAGCACCTGTGAATAGTTGCCTGGATAGCCACCTGATCGACCTACTTATGTAGGAAGAGAAGGATTTTCTTCAAGACCTAAAGTAAAAAAGTACAAGTTGAAACTACATGATTGGCCTGAGCCTTCAACGTGAGGTTGGTTTCAAGAGAGATGCGTAGATTCTTTACAACCTTTACAGCATCAGTGTGTACTGTCCAGTAGTTTCCTTAATCAGCTCAAGCCCCCAATAGAATTCTGAAACAAGACTAACAGCAAAAAATAACTTATGGCAGCATAACCATATTTATGGGAATGGAGGCTTGACAGATTTGTCAAGGAAATTGGATCAACTTCTTAAAGCAAAACGGTGTGATGCTTTTGTTTCATGAAAGTTTTATCTGAATACAATGTTTCACTATAGTGAATGTGTGTCTGTGGCTGTTTTTTTCTTTGATTACTGCTTAGACTTAATTTGCACTGTGTACTTGTTGAGTCCAATCAGAATTGTTGATGTGATATCAAAAGACCTATTGATGTTTTCCTGACTGTAATAAGCCTAAAAGAAGATGTATTACATATGGTTAAAAAGGTAGGAGATTATTGTTGTTCAACACATGTAGAGAATACTTTCAACATTCCTGGAAAACAACATCTTCACATCCATGCAGTTGCCACTATTTGATGCCCTTAAGAGATTAACTTGTGAACAATGCGCATATGTTGGATTGTGAAGGGAAGTTTTCTTTTGCTTAAAAGACATTTTTAATCCTTAACAAAAATAATTTTACAATGTACAACTAAGATAGCGTATAAAAAATATCTTCATCAGGCATTGTCTATTGCCAAAGTCGAACATTAGTTTTAAGGTGAGGAATTATTTTACAGAACCCCAAGAAGGAAAACCAGAAACTGCTAGAAGCAAGAGGCAGGTCTTAAAACGACTTAAATGTTCAAGGTTTATTAACTGTGCTTAGAAACCAGAAGTTCATTGAGTATTGTTTTAAAGTCACATGGAAGGTAATATTTAATAGCACGGGTAGGATTTTCTTTATTAGCTATGTTATTCTGAATTTTTGGTTAAAATTGTGCAATACGTTTATTGAAAACCTCATATTTTAAAATAGCTAAATGCGAGCTTTAACCACTGTAGTAAGACAGTGCTCATGTTTCATAGCTTTTTAAAAGATTCATAGGGATGGTTTAACTGTACTAGATCAAGCTATAGCTCATATTTTCGTAGCTTTTTCAGACAAATCATCGGGATGGTTTAAAAATGCTAAAATATTGGAAAACATCTTGTAAATCTGTCAGAAGTAGCAAATTCTTATTATCTCTGAGTACCGCCATGTTAAGTAGTGGTGCTAGCACATTACTGCTGGGGCCACTCTCTCCTCAGTGCACTTAGCTCCTGATTGGAAAGAGACAACGTGGAGGATGACTTTAGAGTCTATGAAGTCCCCAAAGGAGTGAGGATATGCCAACATTACATTTGTTATATGGACCCTCCAAAGATTAACCAAAGCAACATTTATAATCTACAATGAATTAAAGAGGTGTCCATCAGTTCCTCTGCATAGGCCTTTATTTTACCCTGAGCCAAACATCTAAAGATACAGGCACAGTCGGTGGTAGTTTGGGGGCTAAATGCTACCCCTGAGATATGTGTGTGTTCTATGAGCATTAATAATTGGTGGATGCTGAAGGGAGATGTGTTTGCAGGCACATTGTAGGAGAGAGGCAGTGTGGGGTACGCTGAGCATGAGCTAGATCTTCTTTCATCTGTTGTGTTTCCCTACTTCACAGGGGACTATAAATATTTTATTTCCCTTGTAATAAAGGTGTTTCTTCTGGCATGTTGTTCCCAGAATGTGAACCATGCGCCTCCTTTCGGTCATAAAGGACTAACAGTACCACACCACCTTTTTCTCTCCAGATAAGAGACCTGGACGAGAAGGAAAACGGTCTACTGAAGTCCAGTAACAGGCTTTAAAGCCCCATTTGAAATAACACTTTGCTGTCAACCAGGACTCGCAGAGTTCTTGGTTTCGAGGCATATGCTCTATTCTCTAGGAATTGCATTTTTCCCCTACGTGGCATATTGTGGTCACAGCACAATTATGAAACACCTAAATGTTCTGTATCTACTTAATTTTCCACAATTCTTTCTGTAATGACTACATTCTTTGTAGTCCCCTTTGCTTCATATTCTACACCACTCATTTGGGTCTGCAGCCCCTTGTTTATTGACAAAGGAAGCCAGAAACACTGTTGCATCGATTCTTCAGAGTCACAGAACTGTGCTTGAGATCATAGAACCTTAATAGTGATCCTGCCACCTGAGTACCCATGAGCCCGGGACCGAATAGCTGTATTGTGTCACTTGCCCTCCTACTCACTCCCAGAGGAACAAGTGGTTAGACACCTTAGAGCACAACATTCCCGACCCTCTCAGAAATCGCAGTTGCAGGACACACCCTTTCGCTCTTACACTCGTACTAGTCCACAATAAGTTCTGACAAACATGAGAAAGTTTAAAATGTTTATTTTAACTATCGTGCTCTAATATGTAGTAAATGTGCCACAATAAAAAAGAAAATGCCCAATACAAATACGATCAGCATAATAAGTAGTCCTTAAATCATAAAAGGAGCTGTCATTCTATAAGACAGGGTAGCCTAACTCCCCTCCCCTTCAACAAAAGCAAAATTATTATACATCAGAAGATCTCTGGGTGTTAGCAGCAGACCTCGTACCTTAGCATACACAGATGAAAGTACTACATGTCAGGTGTAGCCACGATCTCTTCCCTGGAAAGATCCCTCTCTAAGTGTGTTATTACCTATCCATGCATACCTATATGATAAAAGTACGTGTTTCCAAACCACAGCTACACTTGCCTCTTTTGTCTAAACCAAATAACAAGGGGAATTGTTGTTTGACCTTGTCTACAGTGTTCAGACTAAATTCAATGAAAAAACAGAACGCAAAAACAACCTCAGGTTCTGTGTGAAAGTACAGTGTGGCACAAAGCAAAATGATGTTTGTATAGTAATGTGCACAAAGCAGAGGGCAGTCTGCAACGTGCTCATGCTAACATAGGGAACATGACAATGGCCTGCACTGATCATATGACACCCTCCCCTTGCGCAAGATGGTAGCACCAAAATGGCAAGAGGAATCTGGTGATAAGCAGAACCAAAGCATATAAAAAATATTGTAGTCAGTGTTTTAGACAAGGGCTATGGTCAATAGAAGGCACCAACATGCTCCTCATATCCAGTTGACGACAAGACCATCCAAGGACAACCTGTGTTGATTTTGATGAAACTGAGACCCAGAAGATGCTGCAAAGTTGCACAGGGATCATCTCTAACCACTGGCCACAACGCTGGGTTGTACACAAGTTTCATACCCAAGGAACAGTCCTGGTTATAGGCCACTAAGGGACCCATCAACAATTTGAAATTCAGCGCAGAGCGAGGTGGTGTAGCCAGGCAAATATCCAAGGTCCATTGAAAAGTGCACGGAGGCAATGAAACACAGGTTGCACACAGGTAAAGAAGGCATATCGGAAGGTTAGTCATAATTCGGCACCAAAGATTCAAAGAGAACCATTCTAAAAAGTTGCTCACGGTATAGCTGTAGCAATAAATGGAGCAGCCTTTGTGGAATATCAGGGGACAGCACAATGCTGCCGCAAATTAAGATGAGCATCAATGGGAACCCATCAAACACGCTGGAAAAAATATAATGTATAAAAGCTGGAATTACTCTAAAAATAGTCTGAAAAGATATCACAAAGCAGGAGCCCACAAGTTAAAAAAAAATTGCAAGTCCCAGGGTATCGGATGCTTTGAATATTTGATGTTTCAATTCCCCGAAATGTAGTGGGAGATTTCTGTTTAACAAAGACTGTATTTCACTAAATGTTCTTGCCACCTGCAACCCGAAGGTCTCACGTGCTGAAGTGAGAGCCTCGTCTTCTTGAATCAATAGCGCTTTCAGTCTGTTAGCTTATTGTAATCTGTTTTCAGGGTTGGAATGGAAGGCCACAACAAACTATCCACACTCCCATGTGGATGAAAAAATAGGATGTTGTTGCAAGAAGTAACTAACTGGAAAACAGACACCACATATGGGATTCCCACCCATAGACCACAACAGTCCTGATTATTAAGAACGAGATAGCTTCCATTGGATAGCAATATGAGAGTGGGACTAATTGCGGGAACAGGAGTTCCTCTTCAATATCAAGCAGATTAGGAGCAGAAACGCCATGTATTTGAACTTGTTGACACACAAGGGAATGACCGGCAGTAGAATCACACCCTTACCCTGTTCAAAAAACTTCTTTTATCAGCTGGTTGACAACCATTTGTAAAGGGCACCCAAGGGGTTCATATCTACCTACTGGGAAGTGTTTCATGCAGGCAGTGAACTGAAACATCGAGATTGGCAATGAGATAACCCCATGTATTGACCACACAGCAGAATAGTTTCCGCCACAGTGAATGGAAGTTGTTCAAGTTTCTCTATATGAAACAGTGTAACTAGCGTATTTTGTAGGCATTAATTGCTGTTTGCGTGTTAAATAAAATGGTAAGAACAAAGCTCTACTATTTAGGTAATGCCAAGGAATGTGCCAATTTTTAAGTGTTTGCAGTGTCCAACCAAATGTCATAACTGATCTAAGTTGATTCTGACTATGATACAAGGTAGACACTTCATTTTGTACAATATCAATCACAGAGGACACAATATTATCTCAAGTATAAATACGAGATGATAAGGTATTAATGCTGTTGTCAACAACAGCAACCATTTTGTCTAAATTATCCTCATCAATTTGGCGTAAACGTACTGCAGCCACAATTTGTGACAGTTTCCAAAATTCATATTTCGCAGCATAAACAATACGCTTCAAACAAGGGGCTTTTGGATCTAAAAGGAAGTCTGATAAGTTTATATAATCCGTTAGGAGAGAAAAATGTTGTTTCACGGCAGCCAATGTGGAATGATCTAACCATTGTTGACATAATTTACCTACGGATTAAGTAGTAACAATGTTGGAATGTGGTGTTTGTGGGTAACGTGGATCAGGTCTATTTAATATGAACCCAGAGGTAGAACTCACAAAACGAGAATGACAAACAATGGTGTCTGTTGGCCATAATGCCCACGCAGTTGGAATTATCATAGAAGTATTAAATGTACTGTTTTGTATCATACTATTTTATTGACCTTCAGTATAATTTGTGTAAGACTACCAATTGTCAAAAAGGGCTAAAGATGGAATAATGGGAGTATTGAATTCCTTAATCTTAGCTAACCTCAGACAAGTGTCATTAAGAAAAATTATTTGCATCAGTATCAGAAATGCACAGACTACAGATTCTGTTCCTTGTACATGCCAGGACTTAGTGCCCCACACCAATTTCAAGCCAATATTGTCCTTCCAGTAATCATATCCTTTCAGGGCTAGGTTATCAATAAAAAAGGATGCATAAATCAATTTTGTCTTGAGTCCGCATTTATTTTTTCAAAATTGTGGGAACCAATTTAAAATAGTATGATATAGGGTCCGAAAGGTCATAACCGGTGAAATAGGTGAACTTCATCTTTTGTGTATTGAAACTATCCTGTGATGGAGTTGGGCATTGTTCCCATTGTGTATGATTAAATTGGGAACGCTGGCCCTTAGCTGTTAAAAAATGGTGCCCATAATTTTTATAACAGAACAAATCAACATAGTTAGCAAAATTTGATTACAAATCTTCAGTGTCATATACAATGTAATATTGCAATTCGGAAAATATAGAATTTACAGCATCAACATCCCAATCATCAGATTGTAACTCCTATATTGTCTGAATCAATTTTTCCATTGTATTCTGTTCATGTGATTGGATGATTGTGACATTTGAAGTTTTTTTCCTTTTGATTACTCCCAGAATGAGAGCTGCAGATTACTATCGAATGGGTACTTTATCCCCATACAATTCCTATAAGATGACTGGGACCGCGAAATGTTAACAAGTGCCCATCGATCAGTTCTGCAGCAGCTCATTCTGGGAGGTAATCAAAAGGAAAAAAACTGTCACAAATCCAATCCACATGAACAGAAATACAATGGAAAACTTGATTCAGACATATGTCCAAGGTGGAACCAGATAAATGCGTTTCAATCAGGAGATGAAAATCCACACTGGTGATGGGGATAAAACAGAAGACAATGAAGAACTGTCTGAAGAAAATTATCTTGATCAATAAAGTAACCAGAAGAACTCAGTTGGAATAACGGAAGCTGGGATTCTGGGCATAGACCTTAGGCTAGCACTCCCAAAGGGGCCTCAAGGGGTGGATCAAAATAAGCCATTTCCAATGTGGATTGTGAAGAAAGTAAAACAGGCACCCAGTCAACTGAAGACTCAACGGTCCCCTATGGCACCTGGGGAGAATAAGAAGCAACAGAGCTCACAGACTATAAAGGAATATCCTGTCCTGGGACACCCTGAGGCATACTATTCAGAATTGGCCAAATAGTGTAACTTTACATGTTCAATTGAAACAAAGCGATTCTCTTTGTATCCAGGAAGTGGAGGTAACATAACAGTATGGGTATCCTGAAGACCAAGCACTAGAACAGGAGCAGTAAGATGGACCAGATTTTTTTGATCGTCACCTTTTCATAAACCAGATCTCCAACTTTAGGAAGCCAGCAAGAAATAGGATTCGAACAGCTGCATGCGATGGCGGAGTCAAGCGTAAATGGGTTTTAGAGTCACAACACTTTTGTAGATCCTGTAAGATAGCACAATGGTTATCTGCGTCAAAGGTTGCAGCAGCCACCGCAACATCTAGACCATCCAGGTCTGGAACAAATATCTTGATGCCAAAGAGCATTTCGTATGGGATACGCCCACCCAGAGATCTTCTTGGGAGATAATTAAGAGCACGTTGAACCCCATAAAGGTGAGTTAACCAGCCACGGCGCCTACTTAATACCCTTGCTGTTAAAGATTGCTTTAAGTCACGGTTCATCTGCTCCATAAAAGAATTGTCTTCTGGCCTATATGGAGACGAAAAATGCACCTGCACTCCGTGTGACGTAATGGAATCACGGTACACCTTAGAGGCGAAAGTCTGCCCCAGGTCAGAATGGAAGGTGCCACAAGCATAAGTTCCGACAAAGACATGCAAACCCTTTATAACAGTATGAGCGGAACCTAGTGCAAGAATCCACTGCAACCAAAATATATTTGAAAGCATTATCAGATATAAGAGGACTGCAATGATCAAGATAAATGCATCCAAAGGGATGATTCGAAATGAGAAGATGTGTTTGAGGTGTATGCAACACAGTAGAAAACTTAATTTGTTGACAGACTTCACAACAAAAGACATATCGGCGAGTGCTTGTATAAACCGCGCCACCAATAGTGTTGCTGCAAAAGCAAATCAGTGGCAGCCACTCTTTCATGTGCAGAAGCAATACCTTCATGAGGGGCCACTATTAGAGAATGCCTACGGTTAAGGTTGGGAATCAGACGATCACCAACCCCAGGAATGGACTCGAAAGGAACTTTGTCAGTAGATAACTGTGGTCCGGCTGATGGGTCCACCTTTTGAGCCTCTACATTCATGCGAGCTTCAGTTCTTAACATGGAAAGTGGCTTTCCTGATAGCCATTACGTCACTGCGATGTGTTAGTTAGCTCCAGGCGCTCACTGTACAAGAGCCATTCATACAAATTCACTCCAACCGGGTAGTGCTGCACACTAACCCTAAATTTCTTCCAAAGGTGGTTTCACAGTTCCATGTCAATCAGACTATTGAACTGCCTGTGTTCCTCCAAAATCCTGAGACAGTGGCTGAAAAAATGCTCCACACTCTTGACGTCAAAATGGCTTTAATGTACTACATTGATAGGACCAAAGATTTTAGGAAGACTACACAACTCTTTGTTGCCTTTTCCGCACAACACAAGGGCAACCCCATTTCCAAAGCAGGTATAGCCAGGTGGATCGTTAAGTGTATTCAAATTTGCTATCAAAAAGCTAAGCGCACTTTAACAATCCTCCCAAGAGCCCACTCCACCCGCAAGTTGGGGGCCTCCATGGCTTTCCTTGGAAATATCCCTTTAGAAGACATTTGTAGAGCAGCCACATGGTCTACCCCACACACATTTACAAAACACTACTGTGTAGATGTGCACTCCAAGCAGCAAGCAGCTGTAGGGCAGGCTGTTCTAAAAACACTTTTTCAAACGTCTGCAGCTGGCACAGGCGGCCGCGCTAATGGAGGGACTGCTATATATTCTATGCTATAGATATGAATTCAGCAGCCCACATGCCTCGAACTGAATATGCTACTTACCAGTATGCATCTGTTCTTGGCATGTAGGGCTGCTGACATTCATATCGCCCACCCTCCTCCCCGGCGCCTGTAGCGCCTGCCGAACTTACACTTACTCTTAGCATGGTCATCGCTCACGCTGTTACACTCCATCTTCGCCACAATGGCTAAAAACAATCTGGGGATGGAGTTGATGCCCATGCGCACTGTAGACCAGGGGAGGAGCCACCTATCTCGTGATACTTCGAAGACTCTTCCAGGACAACAATGTGCAATCATCCGGACCCAACACTAGGCGGCGATCTATGCTATAGATATGAATGTCAGCAGCCCTACATGCCAAGAACAGATGCATACTGGTAAGTAGCATATTCATTTGTCCTGATCAAGAAGAAGAACTGAAGAAGGTAGAGGTTGAACATGTTTATACTGAAGAAATTCTTTTGTTTGCAAGAAAGGGTAAAAAAACAAACCTGACATCAGCCGATATAAAAGACGTAGTCCATTGAATCCAATGAGGATGCAGAGCTTTAGAATTTGTAGCACTAGCTTTTGTGACCGCTTCTAATGCTGATATGGGCAAAATGAAAAAAATGTGTTTACCTTGAGCAAGAGGGCCTTCTTTTAAAATGGCTATCTGTACAGCAGTCAGAATTTTTTCAGTAGAAGAAAAACGCAATTCTGCTGTAGTATACAAATGCGATTTATTAGCAATTGGGACTGTATCACCCTTATTAAAGGTCACATAAGGGGCAGTATTCACCGTCGTCTGCAAGTACTGAGTAGCAAGCAAGTCATACTGTAAAGCCCGCAATACAGCAGTATGTTCTGGAAGCCAGGAGGAAGCAGAAAAGGATAAGTGTATCATGGCATAAAGAGATCTGATACGCTGAGCATAACTGGAATGTAGGTCCTGCCAAGATTTAAAAACCCAAGTAGAGACTTGTTTTTTAAGGGTAGCTGGAGGCTGCAATTGAGCACACTTCTCCAAGAAATGGGGTGCTAAACCCTGACCATGATTTGTCAATTCATAACCAAGAAAAAGGCTGCCAGAAACACAATATACGATTTTGCAAAATGTTATTTGTAGCACAGAGCAGTATATTGCGTAATGATGCGATCCACTCTTGCAAGATGAGGATTAAATCGATTATCCATCAGTTATATGTCATCACCATAAGAAACGGCGTCAGTATCAATACAGTGCAAAAGAGACACAATACTTGCTGCTTAGACTACGGGGTTATTCTTATATCCTATGGACAGTCTCGCGTATCGCCTCTGGAAACCGGGGGCACTGAACGTGGACAAATCCCGGCTCTCAGGAGCCTGGTGATGACTGAAAACACCAATAGAGATAATGTAGTGTAGTTTTAAATTACTTACGCACAATATTAATGATCAACTCTGTACTGTGCGTGTTTTGCACTGCAAAAGTACGGTTATGACTATTCAAATGTCTATAATCCAAAACTATGTGATAAGTACTGTTGGGCTTTAAAATAACAAATAGAGGATTACTCATTGCATAGACACAGGGCTCAGTTGCACCCTCATTTTCTAGTTGGATTAGAATCGCTTTAATGGATGCCTTAGTGCCATGTTTAATTGGCTGTTGAGGCTGTAGTTGGGGAGTAGAATGTATGGGAACAACATGAAAAGGAGAATCCTTAGCCCAGCCAGCTTGATTGCGGTATAAAGCAGGGGCCAAAACAAGAGCCCACTCAGAACCATAAGCATTCTTAGTCTCATCAGGGACGTATTGCAAAAAGGAGAGTATAATCAAATCCTCACCTCGAGGGCACGGAAGAACAATTGAGGGATGCCAATCAACCTCCACCAGTAAAGTATTATAAGAAGACGTCAAGATGTCCCCAAAAATTGCATTTATGGTGCATTTAATGTTTAATGATTCTCTCCTTCTGGGGCGTATTTCGCTGTCAAAGCGGCAACTTTCTTCTGGAACAGAGTTCTATACGAAGGTGGTTCCTCTCTTAACTTTCATGTCCAAAAAGCCCTGCGGGTCCCGCTTGGCATTGCGCGGACTCGCCCTGTCTGCGATCCGGATGTCCTCCTCGGCCATACTGTTGATCAGACGAGGAGAACAAGGATCAGGAACCTGAAACCTCTCAGTAGGAATATATACTTCTACTTCGCATGCGTTACATGCATGCCTTTAGAACCCGGTCGTTATAACGAGCACGTTGTTACAATATGAACTAATGCATTGCAAGTCATTTCAACGACTTGTTGTAGGGGGCACGCTGGACTTAGGAATAGTATCATTTACTATTCCTACTACAGTTTGTGCAACAGCAGGGAAGGTGTTGGATTCTAAATCCAACACCAATGTGCCCCCTAGAGCAAGTCATTGAAATGACTTGCGATGTAATTGTTCGCGTTGTAACAACCGCGTTGTAAAGGCATGCGATGTAATGCATATGTTGTTGTGGCTGTTTCCCCTCAGTAGTATTAATTTTAGAACGATCATTTAAATCATTTCTATGTTCAGAAGCGTCCAGTAGTGATGACCCACCACAAGACCTAGGCTTCTGTTGCTGTTTCGATTTGTTCCATGTCTTTTTAGGAGAGACAGGACGACCCTCCTTTTCAGGAGGGGGCTTACCTTGAGACTGAGTAGAAGGTCTGATCCCAGATTATTGCTACCTAAGGATGAATAAACGTCATCAATAATAATCGGCAACTCAAGTTCACGGTCAACGTCAGCCACCCACGAAAGGCGTTGATGGACCATCAAGGACACTGCCTCACCTTTAATATTAGAAAGAATCAATTTGGAGACTACGAGAAAAATACCCATCCACTTCATCCCCAAATCTAGGGCTGGACCTGCCCCATGATTGTTCTGTACTTGTGTGAGGAAGCTCCA
Organism: Lissotriton helveticus; assembly: GCF_964261635.1. Lineage (NCBI taxonomy): Eukaryota > Metazoa > Chordata > Amphibia > Caudata > Salamandridae > Lissotriton > Lissotriton helveticus. Next base: position 1,254,536,101 of record NC_136065.1, on the reverse strand, counting down.
AAGAACGCACATCGAGGGGGTGCCATAACAGAGTGTATACACTGAGGCAAACACCATCTCCCAGTTTTTGCCTTCAGCCAAAGGGGGAATCAGACTAGGCAAGCACATAGTAAGAATTCTATGTTTCTCTACAGGATGTGTCAGCGAAGGTGTTAGGACGGGTGGTCTTAAACCAGTTGATTGACTGGGCAGAGGAGCATCGGGTCATAACCGACCTCCAATTTGGTTTTAGACCTAGAAAATCTACCACCAACCAGTGCCTTAATTTATTTATTTTTTGTCCGTCATAAAGCAATAGTTGGGAATTGGAGGTATCAGGTGCCCAATTTCACTTAGAAATGCCAGCCTTGGGGGCGTGGCTAGCAGCCGAGTAAGATGGCTGCTGACTAAAGGAGCTCCGGGAAGACGTAGCCTTCTACGACAATCCGATCACTTATCCGCCATAATATAATACCTCAGAGGCTTACGCTGATGCCTAGGACTGAGCGGCGGCTGCAGACACAACTACCGGGTTAAGGTGTTAGCTGAAGACGGTCTACTGCGGCCCACTTCCCACGCGGCTGCCGGGGACTAGATTAACGGGCGCACCCGGCACAAGACGCAACGGCGGCGGCACAACACAAACAGCAGTGGAGGTGCCGAGAATACTCCTAAGCGCAATGGAAGAAGGTACGGTCCAGCGCACGCACCGGAGCAGATGCTGTTGCCTGGAGAACAATGGCTTAGGCAGTAGAGGAGGCGGCAGCGAGGTGAGGCCTACTGGCTGGAGCTAAGGCGGGGACTGGATTACTCGGGAGGCCCCAGTATCTAATGAGACCGGGGGCGCAGAGGCCCAAAGACCAGCAGACGCCGGGAGGGCAAGTGCCGACGCTAGTGGAGGGGCACGAAGCGCCGACCCCCCTACAGGTCCACATGAAGTACGACCCCCGAAACTGTAGAGGAATTTGAGGACCCACATGATACGACCCAAATATTGAAGGCACTGTGGTAAATGACTGAGTACAGACACGCATTTAAATTCGGTGGCTGAGAACTGGACCGAACAGACAACGATTCCCCCGTGCTACCACTCATCAAACTAAACCTTTTGAGGGAAACACCGTATCAAGCGGAGGGCCCTGAGTGTTCTATGGGCCACGTGGACTGATAAGCCCATAGAAAGAACGGTGCTCAATACCGGAGCACCCCGACAACCTCCGAAGGCACCATGGTGGGCAGGGGCCCACGGACTCAGAACACGCAAGCCAAACTGGATAAATTTGCGTATGGGAAAGACTTTCCAACACTTTCAGAGCAAAGAGACTCCTCAGGGAAGGCCCCAGGGGATGACGGCTCCAAAAAAGTGACTTTAGAAGACATAATGTCAGCCCTTACTAGTGTCCAGACCACGGTAGGTTCCATCTCCACGGACGTATCCCTATTGAGGGCGGACTTCCAGAAAATATCAACTAGGGTCGCAGAAGTCGAACAAACCACCAAAACTTTAGTAACGGACACGGCTGCACTGCAGAAAACAGTATCATGGCTTGAAACCGAAAATAATTTAATGGCGGAGAAGCTGGACAACCAAGAAGTACGCTCTCGCAGAAATACCGTTCGAATTCTTGGGATTCCGGAAAATGAAGGTGCTCCGGCGATGGACCTCTACGTAGAAGACCTTATAAAGACCCGGCTGCAACCAAAGGGACTTTCATCCTTATTCTCCATAGAAAGGGCTCACAGAGTTCCGGGGGGGAAGACCCAAGCCGGGGGAGCCCCCCAGACCGGTGCTCGCCCGTCTGTTTAACTGTCGCGATTGGGACGCCATATTGCAAACTGCGAGAGTGTCCCCACCGATCCGAATCCAAAACTCAACAGTGTTCTTCTTCCCAGACTTCACGACGGCGGTCCCACGACGCCGCCAAAGTTTACTTGGAGGTCTAAAAAGAGTTAAGAGCTAAGGACCTGCCTTATTCCATGTTATTCCCGGCAAAACTTAGGGTTGTGGCAGAAGGTAAAACGTGGTGTTTTGAAACGCCAGAAGAGGCGCATGATTGGCGGAAGGCTGGCGGAGAGCAGATGCGCCACGACGCGGACATAGAGGCCAACACTGTAGAGACGAGAACAGAGACTCAAGCAGCCAAGATCAACGACAGTTGGACAAGGACTGTCCACAGCAGAATGAAAAGGAAGACCTCAGCCACGGATAAAACTGAAAAGTGGGAAGATGGCCGATCAATGGACACCCGTACATGGACAAAGAAGCAGGCGCGCCGGCTTTGGACACTGGGCTGACGCGGGCTATGGAGGGTAGGGAAGGACAGCGCTTTCCCTTGGACTTCTTACCCCCTTCACGCAAGTACACTGTTCAGGGTTGGGATTGAGCACTCTGCTAAGTTGGGGAGGCGGGCAGTTCAGAGTCCGTCGGGCAGGGAGGGAGGGTGGGACATGGGGTTGGGAGATATAGGTTCTGAGTTTTTTGGTTCTAGTTTGTAACGGCAACGATAACATGGTGGAACACCCCCTGGCTGTTGGGTTTCCACACAACACGGTTGGGTTACGGTTTGCGCTCATTAACTACCACATCCATGGCAACACACACCTCAGTTGACTGTATTCAGGACACGGCCCCTGAAGCTCAGGGGACCCCCCTCACACTACTCACTTGGAATGTACACGGGCTAGGAGACAAAATTAAGAGAGGACTGGTGTTACAGGCCCTGAAACATCAAGCTCCCACATTGGCACTCATACAGGAAACGCACCTCACAGGCACGGCGTGTAAGGCACTAGATAGATGGGGGTATAAGATGGGGTGCACTCAGAGTTCTCGGCGGGCTCCAGGGGAGTGGGCATCCTAGTGCGGAAAAATTCTCCCTTCATAGTAATCCAAACCAAAAAGGATGATCAGGGGAGATTTGCAGCAATACAGGGTCAATGGGAAGGTAAACCTATCAATGTACTATCAGTATACATCCCCCCGGCGCTCCACACGGTGGCACTCCCAGCCCTTGTTGAATTTCTGATTACTCTGCCGGAAGGGGACCTCATTATCGGGGGGGATTTTAATGCCACGATGGATGCTAACTTAGACAGATATCCAGTTAAGACACAGGCACCTGGAGTCTCTCACTTGCAGGGTTTTGCGGAGGCACTGGTGCTGGTTGACGCTTGGAGGCATACCCATCACACAACGCGACAATACACGTTTCATTCAAACGCACACAACAGCCTATCAAGAATAGACTATTTCATGACTTCAGAAACCAGTCTGCAAAACGGCGACGACATTACGATCAAACCCAGAGGTATCTCAGACCACTCGCCAATAGTGTTAACCTTCTCTTATCACCACACGACCCGTAAAAGACCTTACCCTATCTACCCCGGATACATGCAAGTCCCGAAAATTCAAAAAGAAATCGGTAAAACCACAAAACACTTCTTTGCGGAAAACACTGCACCTATTAGTTCCCCGTAAGTTCTTTGGGAAGACGGTCCTTAGGGGACAAGCATTAGTTTCCATTACGGGACACAAACAAGAAAGACAGAAAGAACTAATGGATTTAGAGCTAGAATTGCACTCAGCCGAAGCACACCATTCAGTGGACCCCACACCAACCTCAACGCATACACTGCACCTCAAACAACAACAGTATAGGGAGCATCTGAGAAGAGAGACAATATCCAACCTCACAGCAACCAGACGTAAGATATATGATGTAGGGGACAAGGTAGGGAAGCTCCTGGCTTGGCTGGATAGGCGAGATCGGGGCACTAGGGGAATAGCGCAAATACGGACAGCAGAGGGGCAGTTGACAACGGACCCACGGGCCATAGTACACACGTTGGCAGGGCATTTTCGAGATGTCTATACATCGGCATCGGGTGTATCAGAGGCTGAGGCTGCGGCCTCCATAAAAGGTATAGAAATGCCCAAACTCACTCGGGAGGCTTCTTTGGAGCTGGAGGCGAATCTCACAGAGGATGAATTACAAGCCGCAATCCGCTTGCTGCAGTCGGGAGAGGCACTGGGACCGAACGGGATCCCGATAGAATTATATAAACAGATGGCGGACACTATCAGTCCACATTTACTGCGAATGTACACTGACAGCTTAGAAAGAGGCGAACTGCCGCTAGACCAGAGACTGGCCACAATAGTGGCTATCCCGAAACCCGCTAAACCTCCGTCCGAGTGTACCTCTTATCGCCCAATATCCCTGCTCAATGCGGAAGCGAAAATACTTGCTAAAGTACTGGCAAACAGACTGATGGCACACCTACCGCATTTAATTCACCCGGACCAATCAGGCTTCATGCCACATAGAAACACCGCGCTAAACCTCAGATGCTTGCATGGAGCGCTGGCTAAGGCCCCAGCCCTACTGGAACCGGCGGTTGTCATATCCCTAGATGCGAGGATGGCTTTTGATATGGTGGAGTGGAGTTACCTTTTTGTGGTCCTTCCTCATTTGGGATTTGGCCCTAAGTTTTGTGTGTGGATCCTCCTCTTATATACCGAACCACTGGCGTATGTAACGGTCAATGGGCACATATCGGACTCTATACCGCTGACGAGAGAGACGCGCCAGGGGTGCCCCCTGTCAACGCTCCTTTTCGCGTTAGTGTTAGAACCGATCGCGACGTGGATTAGAGGTGACCCATTATTGAGAGGTATTTGGTGGGCGGAGGGGTGGGAAGACCGTCTTTCCCTTTATGCTGATGACATTCTGGTGTACCTAACAAACCCTGAAAACTCCATACCGGTGCTCCTTGAGATATGTGATAATTTCGGAAAGATATCTGGCTACACTATCAACTGGAAAACAAACAAGATGATGGACGGAATGTTGCACAATGGCAAAACATTCACCCCCAGTCACAGATCTGGGTTTAATCCACCGTTATTTTGCTCACCAAGCCACCCCAGCTCAGACATGGCCATATGCAAATCAGTCTTGGCCCTGTGCCTCATGGGAACAGTCCAGCCCAAACTGCCAAGCCATGTCTTACCTGGACGGGAATCAAGCATCCTAGGACCGGTTTCTGGCTATCAGCCGTTTTCAGCCAGGATAGCTTGACTCCAGTGGCGTAGTGAGCAAGGGACCCACGTCTGGGCATACCCTTCCCACATAGGGTGAACAGCAAAACAAACAAGATGATGGACGGAATGTTGCACAATGGCAAAACATTCACCCCCAGTCACAGTCAAGCAAGCCCGGCTGAAGACGGCTGGAATGCCAGAAACCAGTCCTGGGAAGCTTGATTCCGGTCCAGGGAAGACATGGCTTGGCAGTTCGGGCTGGACTGTTCCCATAAGGCACAGGGTCAGACTGATTTGCATATGGCCATGTCTGAACTGGGGTGGCGGAGTGAGCTAAAGAACGGTGATGGATTAAACCCAGATCAGTTGACTGGGGGTGAGTGTTTGTATTGTCAACGCTCCGTCCATCACCACCTTTGGTTTATCTGTGTTCGCCCTAAGTTGGCAGGGTATGCTCAGACGTGAGTCCCTTGCTCACTTTGCCACTGGAGTCAAGCAAGCCCGGCTGAAGACGGCTGTAATGCCAGAAACCAGTCCTGGGAAGCTTGATTCCGGTCCAAGGAAGACATGGCTTGGCAGTTCGGGCTGGACTGTTCCCATGAGGCACAGGGTCAGACTGATTTGCATATGGCCATGTCTGAACTGGGGTGGCGGAGTGAGCTAAAGAACGGTGATGGATTAAACCCAGATCAGTTGACTGGGGGTGAGTGTTTGTATTGTTAACGCTCCGTCCATCACCACCTTTGGCTTTTCTTTGTTCGCCCTACGTTGGCAGGGTATGCTCAGACGTGAGTCCCTTGCTCACTTTGCCACTGGAGTCAAGCAAGCCCAGCTGAAGACGGCTGTAATGCCAGAAACCGGTCCTGGGAAGCTTGATTCCGGTCCAGGGAAGACATGGCTTGGCAGTTCGGGCTGGACTGTTCCCATGAGGCTGTTGTATAGCTCCTATATATCCTTATATCGTGTTAAGTTAGCATAGGTACATTTGAGATTTAAACGCCATTTTTCCTTTCTTGCAACTTCTGCACACGACCCTTAATTGTTGACTTAGCTTTCAACCTAGTGGTTTGCCGTGGTGTATGTGAGAATAATATGTTATTGCTCTGATATCAGTTTTGTTTAATAAACCATGTCTGCACGGAGAGTGCTGAAGTTTCAGGAGCAACACGATATGGAATTGTTATGAGGTCTGATCTCCACGCCTTCATAGTCATAACACAAGTGCAGCCTTTGCCAACTTGGGCTTGAGGCGGGATTGATATTGCTTTGCACGAGAATTGTTAACACACTTGATGCGGTGCACATGCAGAGAGAGCTGGTGTATGCTGATGTGATTCCTTCATGCTAGGACACTAAGGTATGGGCCCGCCCTAAAACAACCCAAAGAGACCTTCTTAGCTAATAATATAGTATATGTGTTAGGGAGGGTGAGATATAAGTGTTGTTAACTCTTATTCATTACAGCATGTTAACATGCTGTCACCATTCGCTTTTTATGTCTTAGTAACTATGCTGATAATTTTGCTACTGATAATAAGTATACTTGTATTATCTAAGATACTGCGCCTGAGAAGACGGCATTAGTAAATAAACATTTCAAATGCACATGTGTCTTCTTTACTCCATGTTCTGGTTTGTAATGATAATATAACGAAAGAGTGTTCATGAGTCCCACGTACCCTGAGGTACTGTAAGTTCATGTTCTGGTTTGTCTAAACATTGGGAGTTTTGATATGTCCAATGAGACACTGTAGCTAGCTAGGTAAGGGGTGAGTTGGTTGCTAAGGTAAGTTTTGGGACACCCTAATTTGCCGAGGTTCCACTCCTCTGTGCACAGTTCTGTGTGAGTACAGAAACCCTGCAACATGGCGCCCAACGGTTTCGGTGGTCTTATATCATGACACTCGAGTAGTTTATCGTTCATGCCTTAACCCCTTCGCGTCCGTTTCCGGAAAACGGGGTGTTGGTGAAACCTACCTATTTTTTGAAATAGGTCTTTATTCAAGCTTGATTCTTACTTAAACGGTTTCTTTGAATTACTACCCAGTTGTGCTACAAAGTATTCTTTGTGTTTTCTAGTTTCCAATTCTGTAATGGCGGCAGCGGTGGCTATAGCGCAGCATAGTCGCGTAGCGGTACGCAACCATCTTCAGACGTACCAGGTCCCAGTAGATGGGATGGCTGTGATTTTCGTGGTATGTGCAGATCCGGCGTTTCCTTACGAGTTGTTTTACTCTTGGGTTACGTTTCCGGCTGTGGACGCTAATTCTGGTTTGTTCCACTCCTACACCGCCTCGGATGTCCCGGCTGAATATACGCCGTACAGGGCATTGGAAATACCTATTGATCATTGGCAGCATCGAGTTTGGTTTGATGGCGCCCTCCCCCACTCTTTGTCCCCTGCGAGGTTAGGTCCACTCTCAATTCCAGGTACAAATTGGCCTGCGTTGGGTGGCTTTACCCCGCACCCGAATCACGGGGCTTGTACCCTGGCAGAAATTCGCAGGCTACATGTAGTTTCCATTTCCGTGATTCGTGCTTTAGTGCAATACATCGGTCGACATCTTCCTGGTGGTCCCCAGGGGGGTGCGGCCGCTCCCATGGAACGAGGCGGAATGCGTCTCAATCCAGTGATGGTTAATTCGGTTTTTGGTGCGCGTCCTGTTGACAACGATGACTTCCCATTCTGGCTAGCGGAGAAGTTTGATCAACTGGAGGCGGTTTTTCCGAATTCTACTCCTGCTGATAAACATAGAATGTTAACGATTACTCTACCGAAGGATATTACTCCTGAACTTGCTGACTGTGAAAGCTGGGGAAAAACTTTTGCAGCGGTTTATACGAGGTGCTTCGGCACCCCGTCTATGAATGCTCTGCCTGAAATCATTAGACGTGTTCAGAATGATCACGGTCCAGAGGCAGCGGTTGAATTGGGTATGCGCCTGTGTGGTTCTTTTGAGATTGTAAGTGATCTCATTCTCTCCAATGTTAAAGGAGATGCAGTTAACTTTCAGGTGTCGAATGCTTTGGCTGCTCTGCCCGATGCCGACAAACCCCGCCAGTTAGCAAAGATTGTGGTGGCCGCTTATAAGACAATTGGCCGCACAAGTAGAGGTCTGAAATATTTTCCAGTGAAGGATAAAAAACAACCTCAGGGACAATCTGCAGTGACAGATGTCCAGCCCAAGTCCAAAAAACAGATTTGGCCTAAAAAACAGACACAGGGGAAGCAGACTAGGCAAACTCAGGATCCTGTTCCTGCAATACAAGCTCCTGCGCCGGCAGACAGAGTTTATGATTTGCGCGATCGCGCGATGATTAAATCACCTGATCGTTTTCAGGGTTCTGATCAACGCTCTCCTCGTTCCTTTCAGGAAACATCGGCCCAGAAGACCGGTGGTGGAGGAGGGGGTGGACGTGGACGTGGTGGCCAGCAAGGACGTGGTCAGTCCCGCCAGACAGACGGCGCAGTGAAGCAGGAGGATTCTACGCCTAAGCGTCCGCAGTTTGCGAAGAAGAAAGTCGCGGCCTTAACTGCGCATAGATATGCCACAGATAGTGAGAACGCGGCTTCGGAATCTGACGTGGGCTCTGACCTTGCTGGACAGCGCGGCGGAGATTACCATAGTCAGAGAGGCGCTCCGTCCACTACTGAGGGTGACAGCGACTGAAGTTTTTGTTGTTATAGAAACAGCCGATACGAGATTGGCTCCCCCTGAAAGACTTTTTGAAATTGTCCTGTTAATTGAAGGTGACATACAGCGTACTGTCAGAGGGGTATTTTGGGAGAACCTTTCGTCTACGTACGACATTTTGCTTTCCGAGGCTGACTGGCCCCCACCTTTTGTGCTCGCGGCGCCGCGAGGGGAGGAGGTGATCCTACCCAGTTTCGCGAACACTGTCTCGAAAGAGCATGCGCAGCATTTTGCAGAAGAGTGGGCTCGGGCTCTCGCACCGGCTCTGTACCGTAACCAATGTGGTTGGGATAGATTGTCGCCTTGCCACGAAATTCCGTTGCGGTCTCAGCCGCAGCCTCAACCTCAATATCCCATTCGGCGTGAAGCAAAATCTTCCGTCGCGGAAATCCTTGAACAATTGAAATATCAGGGAGTTATTGAAACGTGTGTGTCACCGATGAATAATCCCCTTTTTACTGTGAACAAACCTGACGGATCATATCGTTTGGTTTTGGATTACCGGCATTTAAACTCGCATTGCCGTAACTGTGCTGTACAGAATACCCACGGCTCTGCCCTAGTGGATAGTCTCGTGCGTAAGCGTTTCAAGACAACGCTTGACATATCCAATGGTTTTTATGCCCACAGATTGGACAGCTTTAGCTCCCAATGGACCAGTTTTACGAGCGCTGGAGTCCAAAAGCAATTCCGGCGTCTTCCAATGGGCTACAAGAATAGTCCTGGTATATTTACCGCTCGAATTGTCTCTATTCTGGAGGCACTCGACCCTGATGCTTTTTCGTATGTGGATGACATATATCTCACAGACGACGATATTTGGGAGCATTTGTGTCGTGTAAATTCTGTTATTTGCAACTTCGCTGACATGGGTTACAAATTTAACTTTGCAAAATCGCACATTGCTGAACACACAGTGTTGTTTTTGGGCTATGAGCTCAACAATGAAGGTAGAGGTTTGGCTCCTCACTTCTTGGAGAAGTGCGCACAATTGCGCGCTCCAACAACACTGAAAAAATTACAATCTTTACTGGGCTTTTTGAATTTCGGCAGGACTTACATTCCGGAATATGCCCAGCGTATCAAGCCTTTGTATGCTTTGATACAACCAACTTTCTCAAAATCATGCTGGCTGCCTGAGCATTCAGCAATTTTGCAATCCTTGCAGGCTGATCTGCTCGCTTCTAAATATTTACTGACTCGTGATAACCACACCAACCTGGTAATAAGAATAATTCCTGGGACGGTGGGTTTCACATACCTCACTTTTAATGAAGGTGACACAGTACCTATTGCTTACAAGTCACACTTGTACACTTCGGCTGAGATGCGGTTTCCCACAGTAGAAAAGGTTTTAACTGCTGTACAGATGGCTATTCTAAAGGAACGAGCACTGTCTCAGGGGAAACGCATGCTAGTGGTAACACCCTGTCCTCACTTGGAGGCAGTCACGAAAGCCAGTGTACCGAATTCAAAGGCTTTGCACCCTCGGTGGATTCAGTGGGCAGCGTCATTGTCATCCACGGATGTCATGTTTATTTTTGACGCTTCCTTACGGTCGCAGGAGTACTTGCAGTATGAATTCGTTCATCCTGCTCCTCTGGCTATGCGACCTTTGGAGGACTTCCATTGCATCATTTACACTGATGGGTCGGCGCAGGTTGCGCATGGCTCTAAACATGCCTACGTTTCCGCATGCGCCATTGTGGTCGGTGCTATGTTGAATGATGAGTTCGTTTCCAGGGAAGTGCACACGTTGCCCCTGGGAGATTGCACCGCACAATTGGCAGAGCTTCGTGCTCTCTTACTAGCTTTGGAGTACGCAGATCCAAGTGTTACTACTCTAATTGTAAGTGATTCTTACTACTGTGTCCAGTCTTACAATGAAAACTTGTTCTTTTGGATTCAAAATGATTTTCATGATTCCAAGGGTAGCACAATAAAACATAAAATGATCTGGGTTCGAGTGGCAGAGCTTAAGGCTATGTTGCCACTCGTTTATGTGATTCATACTCTCGGTCATCAGCGTGTGGGAGTTCACGCTGTTGGCAACTCGCTTGCTGATGAAGCGGCGAAATCAGCAGTATCTACATACTTAGTTGCAGCAGTTACTAGGTCTAAAACCAAGATTGATAGCGACATCTTGGCAGCGATTGCTGCCTCTGAGAAGGGAAGTAAACATCCTGCGGGGTTCCCTTCGAAGTATAAATACCACTTAAGTCCCGAAAAGGTTCCTTTTGTGACAATTCCTGATGTTGGGGAACGGCTGATTCCCAACTCGGATCGCAGAGCAGACTTGATTACAGCGGCTCATGAAGGTGTGGCGTCTGCGCATGCGGGCGTCTCGGCCACTGTAACTCAATTACAATTACGTTTCTGGTGGCGGGGACTGTACAAACAGACGCGTGATTATGTCCTTCTTTGTGACATATGCCAGCAGATTAAACCTTCAACTGCTACGCGTCCGCCTCAGACTCAGTTGTACATTTCTAATAAACCGCTAGGCTGTGTTTATTTAGATCACTGCGGTCCATTTTCATCTGATACTGCGTATAAATACATCTTAGTAGCAGTTGACTCATGCACACGCTTTGTGTGGGTATGGCCACATCGCAGCGCTGATTCACGGACTGTCATTAGAGATTTGCGTATCTTTATAGGGATTTTTGCCTGTGGTACCTTCCATTCGGATCAGGGTCCGGCTTTCGCCTCTAAGGCGTATAAGGATGCCATGACTTCGATGGGGGTCCAAGTCAAGTTTTCGTCACCCTACAGACCTGAGGGTAATAGTGTAGTTGAACGAATGAACCGTGATTTAAAGCAATCTTTGACAGCCCGAGTTATAGGCACTGGCAGAAACTGGCTGGCTCACCTCTATGGCGTGCAGCGTGCTCTTAATAATCTCCCTAGAAGGTCTCTGGGTGGGCGGACCCCATACGAAATGCTCTTTGGCATCAAGATGTACGTCCCTGACCTTGACGGTCTAGACTCTGTGGTTCGCGCCACTTCCTTTGACGCAGATGAACATTGCAATGTTTTACAGAATATACAAAAGACCAGAGACAGTCTTGCAAAGGAACATTTGCCCTCCACATCGGATGATGCGTTGCAGATCCCGGTAGTTGGCTGGCTACCCCAAGTTGGAGAACTGGTTCGGGAGAAGATCGACAACAAGAAAGAGTTTGGTCCCTCCTATCGAGCTCCGGTCCCAGTGCTTGGAGTGAAGGGCACAAGAACAGTCATTTTACCACCACTTCCAGGTCGTAAGGAAAACAGGTTTATTTCTATTGACAATGTCAAGATACACAGAGTGGCCGATTCTTCTTAGCATGACACCAGCTGTTTCCTGTCCTTCCATTGTGAGAAATTCAATCATGCCCACTGCTTCTAATAATGAACCTGAGGTGGCCATCGAATTGCCTGCTGTTTCCAGTCCATTATTGAATAATTTACCGGGAACTAACCTTGATGAGACAGACTATACATACCCCACTGATTTGTCCATGCCTGACCTGCAAGCTCGTTTAGCCACGGAATCCAGATTTTCATTTGACTCTGCTTCCCTTGCCTCGAAAAAACCCTCTCAAATTGCAGTATATGCTAGCCTGTTTAAAAAACATTTTTTAATACCTCCTTGGATATACATTTGGCTGGTCCTTTTTTCGGTTTACCTTTTTATGTCAATTGGTTTTGTGTTTTATTTTTTTCGAATTATGAATGGACACTATGTCGAGGAGAGAACATGCATTACTCATTTAAATGGAACTTTGGCCCCACTTTCCTCTTCACATTCTACACACAGATTAAAAAGGGACTTGACTTTGGTTAACATCACAGCCTGGCCTGTTCTGGATGGAATCGCGTGGGATGCAGTTCGGTTTCAAATACATGGCCCAACGGAAGTCGTTAATGTTCCTAATGTACTTAGAGTGAATATGGGGGATGTGGTGAAACAAAACATTCGTTCTGATGATTGGGATGTTAATGCTGTGGAAAGTTTGTTTTCTGATTTGAAATACTATGCTGCTTTTGATGCTGAGGATTTATATTTAGAATCTGCTAATTATGGTGAATTGTTCTGTTACCAACATTATGGCAATCACTTCTTACACAAAACATCTTCCCGAAGGGATGCTGTTAATTTTACTCAGTGGGAACATTGCCCGGCACCTACACAAGGGAGTTCAGAAACGTTTCTTAAAAAGTATACTTATTTCACTGACTTTAATCAGTCCAATCCCGAGTCCTTTTATTTTAGGTTTCAAAGACAGCCACTGTCCAAGGTTAGACTTACCGATACCAAATTGTTGTATTCGAGGGCCTTCCTAAATCAATTAGTTACTGGGGGCTATGAGTTATGGAAGGAAACCATAGACCTTAAATCGGTTTGGGGTTCAAGGGCCTGGCAGGTACGAGGCACTGAGGCTTTGCACCGTGCATGTCTCATCCCGAATCATATGTTGTTTTTAAATGAAACCATTTCCCAGACCACATGCTTTGGATTGGCTACATCTAAAAGGTTGAACACCCCGTCTTTCCCGGAGTTGGAGGAATATGAGGATTGGAGTAATTTTACTCAATTGTCCATTAAAGATATACAGGCTCTGCTTCTTAATTCCTCCTTTAACATTTCCAGTATGAATCCTAAGGGTTGGCTGCTTTGGCACCGTAGTGCTGATTCTTGCCAAAAAAGATTTTTGAATATAACTGACGGTTTTAAGACTGTTAGATCTGATCCCCGGTTTGATTTGAGTCATACTGTCACCTCTTACTCTGTGGGCAAGTTGTGTCAAGCTTGGCTGAAACATTCAACTTTACCTGTGGTTCAGTATCACCTTTCCAAACTGAATGCAGACGTGGATTTAAATGATTTCATTAAAGGCCCAGCTAGTGGCAGGTCGAAAAGGTGGTTATATGGGGTTTACAATGAAATTTGGAAACTATCACAGATTGAGGCTGCTTCACGCCTTAGGGCTATTGATCAGGCGAATCTCGAGAAAGTGCTTGCAGTTGTTGACAATAGCATTAACGTGCTTTCCTCTAGAATTTACACATTAGATAATATTGTGTCGTCTGTTGTTGATATTGTGCATGATGAAGTGTCTGTATTATACCATGGTCAAAATCAATTACGGTCAATCATGCAGTTTGCATGGACACTTCAGACTCTGAAAATGGGTAAAGTTCCCTGGGGATACATGAACGTTTCCTCTTTGTTTGCACCGTTTAATTTGACAGACAAACAACGCTTGCTTTCAATGCGTGATGCTTCCTTTTCTATGCTACATATTGAAAGGTTGGAATCTTTGCCTTTTTCTGTGGCAGAGGCCACTGCTGCTACGTGGCTTATCCACGGTTTAATAACACTGCCTTTTGCTTTATATAAGTTTTCAAATTGTATGAAATATGTGCCAATAGGTCGTTTTGAACCCTTGGGTAGCGGTTTTCTTCATGAGGTCTGGTCACTCCCATACACATACAGATGTTTCAAGGATGAACAGGAGGTTTATCTAACAGGGGATGAGTGTACTGAGACGCCAGATCATTCTTTAATGTGCAGACACATACAGTTACACGGTTCATGTAACAAGGACCGACCGAATATGGCTTGCGTTTTACAGGGCACGCCAGTTCCTGCTATCATCCCCACGTTTAAATTGTTAGAGAATGGTAGTTATTTAATGCTCAATAATGAAAACTGTTGTGGTTTAATTAAAGGTATAGCTTTCATAGTAACAGTAAGTGAGCGAGTTATTTGCTGCAGAAATGTTCTTTATCCTCCCACACGTGAACATAGGGAGTCTTCCATTTGGCCACAGATACCGACCTTGGGAGCAGAATTCAGCGGCATGGCTAGAATAAGAGCTCTATTGTCCCAGAAAGAGGTGGCCTTGAGCTCGGCCCGTGAAACTTTCGTGCTTCACATTGCTAACACCCGTACGGAGGTTCAGGCTCTTTTAAACACTGATTTGCCTTTGCATTTCGGAGCCATGGTCCGTTCAATCTTTAACGCATCCTCCACAACGGGCCTAGCACATTTTTTTAAAGTTGTTAGCGGTGGTCTCGTGACTTCCTTTGAGAAGATTTTTGGAGTCATCCCTGCCTTCTTCCATTCTATTTTTTCGTCCTTATTTGGAGGGTTCCCGTTTTTACTTGCATTAGCGGCTGGCGCATTGGTGGTTTTCTGCATTTTTAAATATGGATGCCCTTCCTGTGCAAGACCACGCTCAGCTGCTACTGACGCGGTTTCGCAACCGCATGCTTGATTATTATGGCACACTGCCGTTGGCGACTCTAAGCACGGCGTTTGGATTATCTTTTCGGTTCTCCTATTTCACCTGTGTCCAGCCTGTATTTCGCTGCCTGACCTGTGATTTCCTTTGGGCCATTGATTTGTGTCTCTGCGGACCAATATCTTCTGACGTCGATTTTGATCAACTGATGAGTCCTATCATTGCTCACGAGTTGGTTTGTTCTGACGAAAGGATTATGGCCTTGGCGGTGGCACATGGACTAATGGGTCCCTGGGATGTGTTGTCGGCAGCGCAAAATTTCTTGGAACGAAGTTTTCTTGAAAACCCACCGAGCTGTCCTCTGATGGTTATAGAGGATCCGGTGCTGGAGGATCACGTATGTTCCTTTCATCTTTTAAATTGGATGGCTGAACTGTTTTCGGATGAGGACAGTGACTTCCTCCTGGAGGCTGTTGCAGCTTACTTTTCATATACAGTCTTATCATAGACACTGCCTCAAATTGACATGCTGATTGATAGCATTTCCTTGATTTTATTGACTTTTGGTCAAGACATTTTATTTTTGCTTGCCTATTGGCTTGAGCCACATTATACTTGTGGGCTATTTTTTAGCATTAGTTTTTATAATTGAATTTTTATTCATGCTCGTTTATAATTGGATTCTGCTCTCATGGGATGGCACTTCTGTTATCTTATTTAGTCCGTTCTCGGATCATGGGGGGGTGTTGTATAGCTCCTATATATCCTTATATCGTGTTAAGTTAGCATAGGTACATTTGAGATTTAAACGCCATTTTTCCTTTCTTGCAACTTCTGCACACGACCCTTAATTGTTGACTTAGCTTTCAACCTAGTGGTTTGCCGTGGTGTATGTGAGAATAATATGTTATTGCTCTGATATCAGTTTTGTTTAATAAACCATGTCTGCACGGAGAGTGCTGAAGTTTCAGGAGCAACACGATATGGAATTGTTATGAGGTCTGATCTCCACGCCTTCATAGTCATAACACAAGTGCAGCCTTTGCCAACTTGGGCTTGAGGCGGGATTGATATTGCTTTGCACGAGAATTGTTAACACACTTGATGCGGTGCACATGCAGAGAGAGCTGGTGTATGCTGATGTGATTCCTTCATGCTAGGACACTAAGGTATGGGCCCGCCCTAAAACAACCCAAAGAGACCTTCTTAGCTAATAATATAGTATATGTGTTAGGGAGGGTGAGATATAAGTGTTGTTAACTCTTATTCATTACAGCATGTTAACATGCTGTCACCATTCGCTTTTTATGTCTTAGTAACTATGCTGATAATTTTGCTACTGATAATAAGTATACTTGTATTATCTAAGATACTGCGCCTGAGAAGACGGCATTAGTAAATAAACATTTCAAATGCACATGTGTCTTCTTTACTCCATGTTCTGGTTTGTAATGATAATATAACGAAAGAGTGTTCATGAGTCCCACGTACCCTGAGGTACTGTAAGTTCATGTTCTGGTTTGTCTAAACATTGGGAGTTTTGATATGTCCAATGAGACACTGTAGCTAGCTAGGTAAGGGGTGAGTTGGTTGCTAAGGTAAGTTTTGGGACACCCTAATTTGCCGAGGTTCCACTCCTCTGTGCACAGTTCTGTGTGAGTACAGAAACCCTGCAACAAGGCACAGGGTCAGACTGATTTGCATATGGCCATGTCTGAACTGGGGTGGCGGAGTGAGCTAAAGAACGGTGATGGATTAAACCCAGATCAGTTGACTGGGGGTGAGTGTTTGTATTGTCAACGCTCCGTCCATCACCACCTTTGGTTTTTCTACACTATCAACTGGTCCAAGTCTGTTCTGTACGTGCTACAGGGACCCGCACCTCGGCTCCCTGTGAATTGCCCACTTTTAGTTTCACATAACTCATTTAAATACTTGGGTATTCACATCACGGCAGACCCTGCGAATTTCATTTCCAGAAACTTGGTGCCCCCGCTGGAGCGCTTGAAGAGGGATGTGGCGCATTGGGAATCGCTTCCTCTGACACTGTTGGGAAAGGCAGCGTTATTCAAGATGATGGCCTTGCCTCGTTTTTTATACGCCCTTGAAAACATGTCATTTCCAGTGCCACTAAAATATTTTAAACAAATAGCTGCGCAGGCATCCACGCTACTTTGGGGCAACAAACCAGCACAAATTGCTCCAGCGAAACTGCATTGAGGATGGTATGATGGAGGAATAGCGCTCCCCAACATCCAGTTGTATTACTGGGCAGCGCATCACAAAGTCATTAATCAATGGATACATGCCTGTTAGGCCGACCCAGCGTACAGGGCAGATAGGGCTCAGCTGGGCACCGGAAATATGCTTGCGGTCTTATAAAATAAGGGCCAGGCCGCGAAGCTGACGGGACCAACAAAACACACAGCAATGCTGCGGCAAGCGGCACAGACACGAATGGGATGGAAGGGTGTCATTACCCGACTTACCCCACTCTGGGACACTAAGCAACTAGGGCACCTGAGAAATAGCAAGGGATTTGACCAATGGGACAACATAGGTGTTTCCACTGTGGGAGACTTATCGGACAAAGGGAATGTAATATCATTTGACCAGCTCAGGCAACAGTACGACCTCGCTCCAACCGAGACTTTCCGATACACACAAATATGACACGCACTACTGGCGGTACTGCCGCAGGATACTGAGGTCCCTGAAGCTTCCCCACTGGAAGATAAATTACTTACAGACAACATGCCAAAACGTGCCACGTCCTTTACTTACCGCAAACTAGTTAATAACCTGCCAGACCCTACAATATCACTAAGAGACAGATGGGCGGTTGACGTGGGAGACATAGATGAAACAGAATGGCAGGAGGCCCTGGCCTCGCCCAAAGAAGTGGGTATACCCTCATGGCTCAGACTTGTGCAATTTAAGATTTTACACCGCACATATCATACTAGATGTACTCTATACAAAATGGGCAGGGCGCAACATCCATATTGCCTTAGACGGTGTGGGGAGGAGGGGTCCGTCTTTCACACTTTATGGGACTGCTCAAGGATAACCGACTACTGGAGAAAAGTACTACGAACAATATCGCAGACAACAGGTGTATCGCTCGTGCCAGAGCCGCGCAGATGCTTATTAAACATGTGGGAACCCAATGATCTTACGCGTCCTGGGCAAGCGTGGGTCACACTGGGACTCATGGTAGCAAAACGCAATATAGTGCAAAAATGGGGGGCCGAGGAACTGCCATCGTTGGTGACCTGGTGTAGAGATATGGACCTTACTATGTCGACCGAGAGAACAGTTTACATAAACCGGAGATGCCCCCGGAAATGGACCAAAATATGGGAAGCATGGAATGCATACCAGGGGAACATATGTGAACCAATCCATGATGTCGATGAGGACAGTTCTGACGATGAGTTTGGGGATATATAAGGGAACTGTGTTGAGTGGATTGCCTAATGTTACACTTGCTGTCAGCCAGATTAATGCAAGAATTAATGATGATTTGTTTAAATGGTTTTATAAGCTAACTGTAACATGTGATTACATGCATTCTGATATTCTTGCCGAAGTTATGAATGAAAACAATAAAAACAGATTTATAAAAAATAAAAAAAAGGGGGGGCGTGGCCGACTGCCGAACATGGCGGCAGCTTGAAGTGGGAGCTCCGTCAGGCAAACCGGCCACATTGACCATCCGACCACTTATCCGCTTCATCGTCCGCCCGAAGGGGCTGCATCGGCACAAGAACCCAAGCGGCGTTGATTGCTGCAACCCCGGTGCAGAACGGCCGCCGGGAACGGCTCTTATCAGGAACGACGTAGCGGGGCCTGCACTGGCCTGTCAGCACCGACCTCGAGTGAACGGAGGACCCGGGCGGAAGTTCAGCCTCCCTGGCCCGGGCGCCCTGACATCAGCCGGCACCTGCTCCGCATCGACATTGGGGTCCCGCGGCCGCACTGCCACGCCGGCGCCGACCCCTGCATGTACAGTGGGGTCTGGAGATAGTGACGGACACCCCAGGGCAAAATTTGAAAGCGCAGCGGAGGCCGCCCGGACCCGGGGGATTGCGCCATTCTTTGTGACCTCAGACGCCGGTAACGCAGATTGTGCGCTGCGGTGAGGGGAGCTACACTGAGACCCGACCGCCTCCCTGGCTTCACGGGCGGATACGTGGGGACACCGGGGGCCTGCGGCAGAGGCGGAGTGAGGTGGGACTCGCAGGCCCACTATAGGCCTTGCATACACCATCCGAAGTGCGGCGGCCTGCCTACCGCCTCTGCCCTTGGGTGGCCCCCCCTCAGGGACCCCTTAACTTTACCGGGGCACAACCTTATCAGCCGGACACCCACGAGCTTTCCCGGACCCGGGGGACGATAAAGTGCCCGGACGCGGAACACACATACCTCCGCCAGCAGCGCGCCATCATGGCCGGGAAGGGTACGCGAAGCACAACGACGCAGGCGAAGCTCGACAAATTCGCATACGGCCGTGATGGACATTCCCAGGGTGGCGGCCGTCACTCCGCTGGTACTCCTCCGGACACAGGAAATGCTCCGAAAGTAACCCTTGAAGACGTGATGAAGACCCTCAACGAAGTCCGGACAACGGTGGGTTCCATCTCCTCCGAAGTCACGCTACTTCGAGCGGACTTTCACAAAATGGTGGAGAGAGTCTCGCAAGTGGAAGTAGTCACGAAGTCTCTTGTCGAGGACACCTCGGATCTGCAGGTGGCCGTGGACCGCATGGAGAGACTCACTAAACAAATGCAAGAAAAACTCGATGACCAAGAAGGGCGCTCAAGAAGAAACAACGTCCGCATCCTAGGCCTGCCAGAGTCGGAGGGTAAGGCTGCGATGGACTTGTACGTTGAGGATTTGATCAAAACCCAGCTGAAACCCAAAGGCTTGTCTCACTTCTTTTCTGTTGAACTGGCGCACCGAGTCCCTGGTGGAACAGCCAAGCCGGGCACCGCCCCGCGACCAGTCCTGGCCAGGCTCTTCAATTTTAGAGACAGAGACGCAATACTACAAGCGGCACGAAACTCCCCGCCAGTAAAAATTCATAACTCAGCGCTGGCCTTCTTTCCAGACTACACGGCGGAGGTGGCCAGGCACAGAAAATCTTTTATGGACGTTAAAAAAGCGCTGCGAGACAGAGGTCTGCCATACTCCATGCTTTTCCCCGCCAAATTGCGCATAGTAGCCGAAGGAAAGACGTGGTTCTTCGATACGCCTGAAGTGGCTCGAGAGTGGCTGGATGGATGGAGGCAGGTGGGACAGCCACAACGCCAGCACAGAGACCGACAACAACATCGCAACGGGGGACAATCGTCGCGCCCTTCAAGTACGCCTGCAAACGAAGAGGGTGCGGCAGCACTGGACTCAGACCTTGAAAGGGACCCGTTTGACTCTGGACAACCAGCCAGGGACTAATCAGAGTGTTCTGCATTAGGGGCAACATAATTGTGAACACTTGGAACCTTGATGCTGCTGGAGCCGAGTAGGGCGGGCATCGGCCGGTGCCTGTAGGGGTATCACCAACCCCACGAGCAAGTAAGATGGACGGGGAAGGGACTAAGCACTCTGCCAAGTTGGGGATGCGGGCGGGTTTTCGTCCGTGGTGCAGGGGTGCAGGGAGGGGGAGGGGGGGGGGGGGGTAGTTAGACTGTTTTGGTTGGTAATGTTTGTAGTCCTCACCGCTTACATGTGGAACATGTTCACACTGCGAGCCATACACTTCTGGTTCTCTATCACAGATCCTCACGGGAGCGCTGCGCTCCACCTTCGCACTTCAGGCACACTAGTCATACCTCCACATGGCCCACCGACATAGACTCACACCCGCTGGCGGTGACACGCATCTGACAGCGGTACCCCCTTTAAAATTGCTCACCTGGAATGTTAGGGGCCTGGGGGACAAAATTAAAAGAGGGTTGGTTCTCCAAACTATTAAACGTCACGGACCAGACTTGGTGATGCTGCAGGAGACACACCTGGCCGGGTCCACCTGTAAAGCCCTTGACAGGCGCGGATATGCCATGGTGGCACATGCAGAGTTCACCACGGGGTCCAGGGGCACTGGGATACTTCTCAGGAAAAACTCCTCCTTTATGATTGGCTGCCACAAAACGGACGACCAGGGCAGATTTGCGGCGATACACGGCCAATGGGAAGGGAAACCTCTCAACGTAGTATCAGTATACATTCCCCCGGCGCTACACTCCACGGCACTGCCAGCACTGGGTCAGTTTCTTGTGGATCTCCCGGAGGGCGACATGATCATTGGGGGGGACTTCAACGCCATCACAGACCCACTGTTAGACACCTTTCCCGCACGGGACCGGCAACGAGGGGCTACCGTGCTTCCTGGTTTCCTATCCGCATTGGGCCTTACGGATGTTTGGCGCTGCATGAACCCGTCGACTAAACAATACACGCACTACTCCTCTACACATAATAGTCTATCACGCATTGACTATCTTTTCTTTTTGGGGGTGGGGCTGGGTTCAGTGGACAAACTTGAGATCCTACCTAGGGGTATATCTGACCACTCCCCACTATCCCTCCACATCACATCCAGGGAGCAAAAACGGGCCAGGCTCTACCCGATATACCCCAACTACCTACAGATTCCGGGTGTGCGGAAAAAACTTAAAATGGCCTCATCACACTACTTTGCAGAAAATACGGGGACGGTCTCCTCGCCCTCCACACTTTGGGAGGCGTACAAGACAGTCCTGCGCGGCACGGCGATAGCGGCCATCACGGGGCACAAGCGAGACTCCAGGACAGAACTCGCTCAATTAGAGTTAGCTCTCCACGACGCAAATATCGCCCACATGTCCGATCCCACCCCTGACACAGCACACGCGCTACATCTCAAGCAACAACAACACTTGGCCCACCTCACAACGGTGACCAAGGGTCATCTGGCGAGCACTGCCAGTAGGATATATGATGTAGGGGACAAAGCCGGAAAAATGCTAGCATGGTTGGACAGACGGGGGAGTAGCAGCAGGGGCATTCAAAGGCTGTCCGATAGAGAGGGCCAGATGCTGACACACCCTGAACAAATTATACACGCTTTAGCACGCCACTTTCAGGACATCTACACACCATTGAGAGCAGTCACGGAACAGGAGGCGCAGGCCTCACTCGATCGCATCACTGTCCCCACACTCTCCCAGGAAACGCAACTGGAACTAGACGCCGACCTAACCGAAACTGAAATCCAATTAGCAATACAGTCTTTGCAATCGGGAAAGGCGCTTGGTCCTAATGGGATACCCATAGAGTGGTACAAAGCGACGGCCCCCCTGTTGAGCAGGCCCCTGCTGGATATGTATAATGAGAGTCTTACTAGGGCCGCACTCCCTCTGGACCAGCGCACGGCCACCATAGTGGCTATCCCCAAACCTGGCAAGCCACAGACACTGTGCTCCTCGTATCGGCCTATCTCCCTGCTGAATGTGGAAGCGAAAATACTTGCGAAACTCCTGGCTAGCCGCCTGACGGCACACTTACATACCCTGATACACCCAGACCAGTCCGGCTTCATGCCGCACAGGAGCACAGCACTGAATCTGCGGAGGGTGCATGGGGTCCTGGCGAGAGCGCATCTCCTTTCCGAACAGTCAGTCATCCTCTCCCTAGACGCCAAAATGGCATTTGATCTTGTGGAGTGGGAGTACTTATTTGCTGTCCTGGCCCGCATGGGCTTTGGCCCGAAATACATGGCATGGGTCCGGTTACTGTATACGTCGCCAATGGCGCAGGTAGTCGCGAATGGTCATATCTCAAAGCCTTTCCCGTTGGGGCGCGGGACGAGACAGGGGTGCCCGCTATCGCCCCTACTTTTTCCGCTGGTGCTCGAACCGCTGGCTATCCTACTTAGGACAACGCCTCTGTTTCGGGGACTCACGTGGGAGGACGGGTGGGAAGATAAAGTATCGCTCTATGCTGATGACATGCTGATCTACATGGCCAACCCTGACGAGGGAATCCCTGCCCTGCTGGCCCTGTGCGACGAGCATGGGAAGGTATCTGGCTACACCCTAAACTGGTCCAAATCTGTCATCTTCGTACTCAGGGGCCCAGAACCGACACTGCGGGATAACTGCCCCCTACAACTGGCATCCGGCTCATTCAAATACCTGGGCATTATTATCACCACTGATGCGACGGAATTCTATAACGCGAATCTGAAGCCGCCTCTGGCGCGTCTCCGTGCTGACGTTAAATATTGGGCCACCCTGCCATTAACCCTCCTTGGAAGAGCAGCACTATACAAAATGATGGCTCTCCCCAGGTTTCTTTACGTCTTGGAGAATACTCCTCACGTGGTGGCCCCACGCTACTTCCAACAGGTCACGGCGCTTGTATCTGCACTACTATGGAGCAATGGCCCGGCCCGTATAGCTCACGATAAATTAGTCAAGAGCTGGTATGAAGGTGGGATTGCACTACCCAACCTTCAATTGTATTATTGGGCCTCCCAGCTCAAGATAATAAATCAATGGATCCACGTCCCGCGGGGGGACCCCGCTTACCAAGCGGACTGGTCACAGCTGGGAACGGACGGCATGCTAGCGGCACTATATAATCGCACACGGGCCCGTAAACTGATTGGTCCGACGCTACACACGGTATCCGTGTGGCATACGGCACAGTCGCGACTCGGATGGCAGGGGAAAATTACGAAAATGACGCCATTGTGGGACACGAAATCGTTAGGGAACTTGAGAGCCAGTAAGGGCTTCGCACAATGGGACCGAATAGGAATCTCGGTTGTTGGAGACCTTTGGGATAAGGGCTCAGTGGTCGCATTCTCACAATTGCAGCAACAGTATGATATGAGGCCCACTGAAACCTACAGGTATGTGCAAATCCGACACGCCCTACAGCATGCAATCCCTCCCGACACAGTACTCCCGGAATCCTCTCCACTGGAGGACAGGTTGCTGACTGACTTTATGGAACAGAAGGCAACCTCCCTTACATACAAGAAACTAGTTAATAACCTGCCGGACCCCACACAGAAACTCCGGGAGCGATGGGCAGGGGAACTCGGGGATATGGATGACTCGGAATGGAACGAGGCAATGGCCTCACCGAGGGAGGTGGGTATCTCAGCTAGGTTTCGGCTGGTACAACTTAAAATCCTACACCGCACCTACTATACCAGAACACTCTTGCACAAGATACAGAAGGCACCACACCCCTTCTGTCTCAGGGGCTGCGGGGAGGAGGGGTCCCTGCTTCACACACTGTGGGACTGCCCATTGCTTCAAGAAGTGTGGAGGCAGATTATGCGAACAGTGTCCCAGGCCCTTGAGACGTCGCTCCTGCCTGAACCTCGCAAATGTCTGTTAAACATTTGGGATCCTACTGACTTGAACAAATATGAACAACTATGGGCCACATTAGCTATGACAGTGGCAAAAAGGGACATTGCACAAAAATGGGGTGCTCCGGAATTACCTACGGTGTCGGGCTGGATTAGAAATATGGACCTCCTCATGGTAAAGGAACGAGCAGTATATGTGATGCGGGCATGTCCGCGTAAATGGAATAAAGTATGGACACCTTGGAATAAATATAGGGGGGAACCGTGTGACCCGTTGCCAGAGCATGAAGAACTGGAGTCGGAGGAGGAGGATGATTAGAAGGGTGAAATGATGTGAGCATTCTTGATTTGTGTGGGGGTGGTGAGAGCAGCACTTGTGATCTCTGAACCAATGTAAAAGCTCTGTGCAGTGGAAGATACCATTATATGAAGAAACGAAACTGTATGCTATGGTGAAGACGTTAGTTAAGTTCTTTTGTTAAGCAAAAAGAAAACATTTTTTCTCCATACCTAGCAGTCACTGAGAACTGACTGCAGTCTTAATAGGTGGGAAACATAGACACTAGAACAGAAGGTGTAATGTTGGACTGTATGGCTTTATACTGCAGTCTGTATAAATCTCTTTACTTTGTACGTAGTGCACATTCACCATATAAGCCTATAATTCATGTAATTTGACCAACTGTACGCCCTTGATGAAGCAATATGTACCGGATATCCGCAATGCAAATGCCAAACTTAAATTCTGCACCTATTTTGTCAATAAAGTTTTTCAAAAAAATAAAAAAAAATAAAAAAATAAAAAAAAGAAATGCCACCCTTCTGGGATTTCTCCTGGGTAGGCGCAGCAGATGCGTGGAGAATACTCGTTTTCCCTGTTTCTTAAGTATTGTCAGGCCCTTTTTGTTTCCATTCCGCTTTAGTAGTGGTTCTGGGATGAGCTAGTCACTTTGACTACTCCTTCAAGTTCCCACTTGAAGTGTTCTATTTCATTGCTTTAAATCATTGGACAATTATGTTGTTTGTCAGTGAGGATTAATTATTATTTATATAGACCTCCCAAATTATCCAAAGATTTTGTGTGTTCCCCCTATTCCCACTCCTGTCCAGTTTATTTATTCTTTGGACAGAGGCCATCCACTCTTTAACTACTGGGGGTGAGTTCTTTACCCAATTAATACAGATCTCCCTTCTCGCTAGCAATATTAATATAAACATGATTTTTTGTTTATCTTTACTTATTTTGATTTCATTGGCCAATTTTCAACTTTTCACAAAAATAATTAAGTCCATACTCACGTCCACCTGTGCTCCCAATACCTTTGATACGGTTTTACCTATCTCTCTCCAGAATTCATCCAGGTAGGGGCATTGGTAAAACATATGGAGATCATCGCACCCTGTTCTCCGCATTTTGGGCAGATCTTTCGCTTTGACCTTTGAACGTTGACAACCTCTTTGGAGTCCAGTAGGCTCTATGTGCTGTGAAAATGTGTTTTTTTTCTCAAAGGTGCTGATCTTACTGTCTTCCAGCAAGTGTTCATTGAGGTTTGCCATTCATTTTTATATCGAGGTCTGGGAATATTTCTCCCCAGATCTTTTTAGGGATATCATAGTATTCTTCTCCCTCCTCAATCAGCGCCCAGTACCAACATGCTACTTCTTTTTTAATATATTTTTTTGTTCCTGCATCATATCCTCAGCTGTTCCGTAGCCCTCTTTTATATCCTTGAGGTTTTTAATCCAACTGTTTAACTGATAGTACTTAAACCTTGAGATTTTTCCATTGGTTTTCCCATTCAGTGTTTCCCAGTCTATTACAGCGTTCAGAATTATTAGCTCACCCCATTTTGTAATGTTACTTTCTTTCAAGACACTTGCTAACTTATCTTGTAGGCATTCAGGTGTTCCCGGCGAGTCCCATATAGGTGGGTGTCTGCTATAATATGGACTTTTCAATGTTCTTCTTATCTGATACCAGAGTGAAGCCGCCACCGTTAGGCATTTTAGTCTATTTTTTTAAGTGCTTGGGGTGGCCTTATTTATATAAGAAGTGGCTATCTTTCCTTCTCCAATACCGCTTTCAGGTGGCCGGGGTACTGATCATAGAGGCCTAGTAATTTTCTAACATTTTTTAATTGGAACGCTCTGCAGTAGTTGAGAATATCGGGCTGGCTATCCCTCCATGTGCCTTCTTCCTTCTTATTTTTTTCCAGGCTATCCTAGCTCCTTTTGCTGCCCAGATAAAACTGATTAGTTCTCCTTGTAATTTTTTTTATTTGGTTAGGGTTGAAACCCATTGGGATAGTGCTAAATAAATATGAGAATTTTGGCAGAATGGCCATCTTCACTATATTGGGCCATCCAATTAATGAAGGCGGGAGACCTTCCCATACCTTCAGCACCTTTTTTTACTTGCTTATGTACTCTCTCGTGATTTCCTTAAGATTTACTAGAATGTCAATGCCCAGATATGTTATTTTCCCTTTTATTCTGGGGTCTTGATATTGATTATTCCACTGCAGCATTTCTGTTTTGGTTTGGTTTGCTGAGTAACCTGATACTGCTCCATATTCCTCAATCATCCCTTCTATTTTGGGTAAAGAAGTTTCCAAATTGCTTGTAAATATCTTAAGGTCGTCGGCAAAAAGCGCATCCTTCTTCTCCCATCCTTGTTGTTTAAATGAGATAATTCCTGCTTCCTTTCTTATTTTATCTGCCAATGGTCCGATGTATAAGTCAAATAGCAGGGGTGATAAGGGACATCCTTGCCTTGTCCCTCTTTTTATTGTTATGCTGTCGGTTAGTACCCCATTTACAAGCACCTTTGCTGTCAAACTTCACTAGGGTGGCCGTTAAAAAGGGCCAACTGACCCTGTTGAATGCTTTGGCAGCATGTAGGGTCAAGACGGACAATGGTAAATCATACTGCGTTGCAATATCAATTGCTAGGACAAGGTCATGTGTTAATTCCTGGATATGTCGTCCTTTGATAAAACCTTTGTGGTCCACGTGAACCACTGAGCCTTCAACCTCTCCGAGCCGTTTGGATAGAATTTGGGTGTACACCTTGTAGTCCATATATATTGGCCTGTAGGATTTGGTTCTTGTTAGATCTTTTCCGGGCTTTAATATTAGGCTGATTGTTGCCTCATTCCACGAGCCTGGTAGTGGTTGTTTTGCTAAAAATATATTGTTGAATAGTTCTGTCATTGGAGTTACTAGATCCTCGCACATATGATTATACAGCTCATTTGGGAGTGAGTCTGGGCCTGCCGCTTTACTCTTCTTTAACGTCTTTAGCACTCCTAAGCCTTCTTCCTTGGTTATTATTCTATTTATCTTATCTCTCTGTTCTTGTGAGAGTTTTGGGAGGGATACTTTTTCCAACATATGTTGTATTTTTTCTTTCGTTGGCGGTTCTTCCTCGGTGTACAAGTTACCAAAAAATGCTGGGAATTCCTTTCTGATTTCCTCCTCTTCTGACGTGTATTTTTGGTCTCCCACCTGGATCTTTTTTATTCTGTTTCTTGTTTCATCGGTTTTAAGCTTCCACGCCAATAACTTCCCACATCCTTCTCCATACTCGTAGTGAGCTATTTTGCTCGCATCCCATTTTTCTTTTAAGATTACTTCAAGGAAGTCTACCAGCTCCATCTTCTTCTTATCTCTCTCCTCTTTAAGTCTAGATTTCACTTAAAGTCTCGCAGATCTACTAATCTCAATCTCTACGGTTGCTATTCCTTTCTCTAATTCTTTGATCTGGTTTTTAAAATGTTGGTTTTATGGTCCACACGGCTGATTAATCTGCCCCTAATACAAGCTTTGTAAGCCTCCCACGCAATTTGCCTTGAGGTTCCTTCTTTATTGATTTGAAAGAAATCTCTGGTTTCTTTTGACAGATTTTCTAGGCAGCCAGTATCTAGAAAGATTCCCCTATCTACAGTGTATCTGCGTGTATGCAATGCTTCGCTACAATTAAGGTGTAATATCACAGCTGAGTGGTCCGTTAAGTGAGCTGGTAAATTATCCACTTTTTGTGTTGCTTCTAATAATCTTTTGTCAATTAGAAAATAATCTTTCCTTGATGCATGCCCTAGCCTCTTATTTTGTCGTGTGTATTTGTTAAGGTTTCCTCCTTTCTCCCTCCATATATCCACCATTCCCAGATCTTTGATGTAGTGGTTCACCCACTCCCTCATTTTTGGTAGGTTCGGACCATCTTTGGGAGGGAATCGATCTTTTTTTTTGGTTCAAAATTATGTTAAAATCCCCTCCCATTATTATTGGAGCTTGTGTAGTTAAAAGTTGTGAATATAGTTTTTGCAGGGGGTCTGGGTCATCTAGGTTGGGGCCGTAGTATCCAACGACTGTATATCTATTGCTACCTATTTTCATCTTTACCACTACCCATCTGCCCTTTTTGTCTACTTCTGTCTCTTCAATCTGAGCTCCAATTGATTTTTCGATTAGGACTGCGACTCCTTTTACGGTGCAACTCTGATTTATACATACCCAGTTAGCTATCCACTTTTGATTTTTAAGAACATTTTCCCATTCTTCCTTAAGCAAATGGGTTTCTTGCAATATTAATATGTCGCAGTCCAATAATTTCAGGTACTCCAGTATTTAAACCCTTCTTTTTTTCAACCGGAGGCTGTTTACATTCCAAGATATTATTTTAACTAACATACCTTCCTCTTTCTATTTCTACCTTCCTTTGTCCTGTTTGTAGTTTCCCTAAGTTCTTATTGCTAGTATTTTTGCGATTCTTTTGAGCTGTCTCTACCTCACATTGCTTTCCTTGGACATGTTTTTTTTTTATTTTTTCCCCATCTTGCTCCCCACATTGTGCACTTTTTTATTTTCACATTTATTTTTTCTTTTGATCCCCCTTCTCCCTCCCTGGAAAAGCCTCCCTTAACTCTTTGTAGGGCCCCTCTTTGAGTTCCTCACCCCTTTTTGCTTACATACTTTCACATTGTGCTACACTGATCCTATTTTTGTGTTTTGATTCGTTCTATGAAATCTTCCACCTCCTTGGGGTCTCTGATATTATGCATTTTGTTTTGCCACATTATTCTTAATGCTGCTGGAAGCCGCATTTGAATTGTTGCTCCCAATGTCTTTAGTTGCTGCAGTTGCCATTGGCTGTCTTGCGTGACTTGGATATGTCCGATCTTATCCTATAAGCCCAATCTTTGATCTGAAACGAGCCTGCTTTCAGGCCCTCACTCAAAATTCTTTCCTTTAAGGTGTAGCTCTTGAAATTTATGAGGATTTTTATTGGGTTCTTTCTGCTCTTATTCCTGCCAAATGGGTCACAGTGGACTCTCTGAATATCCTCTGCCAGGTTTACGTTTTTTGTCCATAGTACTGTGTCTTCTAGTAGTTTAATTACAAATGTTTTGATATCTTCACCTTCTAGGCTCTCGGGTACGTTTAGAATCAATTCTTAGAGTGCCTTCATTTGTACCTCATCTCGACCAAATACATAATAGTCGATCAAGGAACGATGTATTTGGCATTTATGGACCTGACAGCGGCCTTTGATAGAGTTAATCGAGGGTAACTGTGGGCTCTTATGGGTGGGCTTTGTGTGGACCGAGGGCTCATTAAGATTTTAAAATCCCTGCATTTGCACACCACGGCAGTGGTCAGATACACTCAGGAGGGGAAAATAACAGAACCCTTTCAGTGCTCTAGTGGGGTCAGACAGGGTTGCGTATTAGATCCTTTTTGTTCACATTATATATAAATGGTATGGACCGTGAATTAAGCATGTTACAGGTGGATACCCCTAGGATAGGTACTCGGGGGATCCCTGTTCTGCTTTATGCAGATGATGTGGTACTTTTAGCTCACACCCCCAAAGGCCTGCAGCTTTTAATTGATAGGTTTGTGTCCTTTACGGAGAATTTCGATTTATCGCCCAACCTGGCAAAGTCATATGTAATGGAAGTGGGGAAAAATAAGGATAAATCCTATAAGTGCACAATCGGTTCGCATCACCTAGGAAAGGTACAGTCCTTTTCATATCTGGGGATTTTATTTGACCACCAACAAAATTTTAAACACTTGATAGAAGAAAAGCGCCGGGTTATGACCAGTTGCACCGGGTCCATAATGAGTTTTGCGCACAGGTTAGGACACTGGTACCCTGAGCAGATACTGAGGTTATATAATGTTATGTGCTGCTCCAAAGTGCTGTATGGAAGCAATGTGTGGGGTTTTACCCAGGCCATACAGTTACAAACTGAAGAGAATATGTATCTTTGATGCTTGCTAAAAGTACCTCAGAGCACCCCAGCCCACATTGTTCATGAAGAACTGGCTGTCTGATATATCAAGGACAGCATGGCAGTTAAACCCTTAGTCTGTTGGATAAAGATCTGGGCAAACGAGGATGCTGCTTTTAGCAGGCAGGTCATAGAAGTCTGCCTTTCCCTTGATCATGGGCTAAAAAATTCCTGGCTCAAACCCGTGAAAGAGACTTTTGAGGAAATCGGTTTTGTAGACCTATTTACCAATCCCTCTAAAGCGGGTATGAAAGATAAGCCTTTGGTTAAAGACCGGTTCTTTAAACATGTATCAATGCTCCGGGAAGACACAGAGCTAGCTAAGCCGTCTGTGAGAGAACACCTAGTAATTAGGTCTACCAGAGGCATTGAACCATACCTGTCTTGCATATACAGTGCACATGATAGATTTTGAATGACCCGGTTTAGGCTGAATCTCTTGCATCACATTTTAGCGGACCTGGTAAGGTTCACACCTTCTTTAGAGATGAAGGGGCCCTGTAACTGCGATCATAGATCTCCTCGGGACACCCTCCATTTCATCTTACTATGCCCTTTTTTTCATATCACAGGAGACTCTTCCTGAAGGGAATTTTAAAGAAATCTAGTTTCAAACAGGCACATGTGGCGCTGTTATTTTTAACAGGAATACAAGGGGCAGCGGTAACCTGTAGATTCCCTTTCATAATTACCTATTATTTATAAGAATGGTCCTTATTACTGTAGATTATTTGGTTGGATGTAGGATAGGTGCAATATAATCCTTTAGCCTTTTAACTGAAACTGTATCATATGTTTTTTAAACTGAGGGATTATTAACTCCTTTTATGTTTGTACCTGCAACATGTTTTGGATAATTTGTTGCTTTTATGGTATTTTTACATATCGAATCAGGTTATCTAATAAATAAATAAATAACTATTGTGCTCTAGTATGCAGTATACGTGCCACAAAAAGTAGGAAAATGCCTAACACAAATACGGTCAGCTTAGTAAGTAGTCCATAAATCATAAAAGGAGCTGTCATTCTATAACACAAGGTAGCCTAACCTCCCTCCCCTTCTACAGAAGCAAAATAATTATATACCATAAGATCTATGGGTGTTAGCAGCAGACCCCGCACCTTAGCATACACAGGTGAAAGTTCTACATGTCAGGTGCTGTCACAGTCTCTTTCTTAGAAAGATCCCTCTCCAAGTGTGTTATTATCTATCCATGCATACCTTTATGACAAAAGTACATGT
The DNA here is from genome assembly GCF_964261635.1 of Lissotriton helveticus. NCBI lineage: Eukaryota > Metazoa > Chordata > Amphibia > Caudata > Salamandridae > Lissotriton > Lissotriton helveticus. The sequence continues at coordinate 1,254,504,235 of NC_136065.1, read as the reverse complement.
TCCCAAACAACAGCTGCATTTGTGTGTTTTGTCTAGGTGCTAGGGTCTGACCAAAACCTAATAACAAGGGGCATTGTTGTTTGACCCTGTCTACAGTGTGCATACTAAATCCCAAGAAAGAACAGAACGCGAAAACAACTGCATTTTTCTGTGTGAAAGTACAGTGTGGCACAAAACAACATATGTTTGTATAGTAACATGCGCTAAGCAGAGGGCAGTCTGCAATGTACTCATCTTAACATAGGAAAATCGACAATGCCCTACACAGGACATGTGACAAAACAAACTTTTATCCTTTCCTATTTTAAATAGTAATTAATTCCTTCGGGTGGTAAAAATATTAAATAATTAATGCACAATGCATATAAAAAGGCCCTTTAATACATTCACATATAGAAATACGTTTATCAAGCTTTAACCATCTAGGTTGCCTTGATTCTTCTGCAGCACCAAATTGTTGATTAACACACACTGGAGTATCTTACTAATTGGAGTAGAATTTAGTTCTCTGTAAATTTGAATATATTAGGTATTTTTTCCGCATTCATCCTCTTCTTTACTGGATCTGAGAGCTGGTATCCCAGAACTTTAACCTGGCCCAGATTTTTTCTTGTGTTACTTTGGTGAGAGAATGCAACTCTGCATACATTTGCGCTATCTACCCCCGAGGGTGGCTGTCTGAAAGCAACTGACCATCTTGAACCAGCTCAATATCTTCTGACCAGTAGAAGTTTATAGAGATTACACCATAAAATGAATCTTAAATTATTGTTGTAGAGGATCGAATGGTAATACTCCATCCTGATCTTTGAGCATATCCGCTTCAACTATCCTGCATTAGGCCCATGCTCTGCCTCCGTGTGTAAGCTCTGATGGAGAGTAGGTTTATTTCAGAGGGGTTACACTCTAGCATTCATATCCCGTGGAGTTTCTTAAGCCGCTCTGATTTATAATATTTACATTGTGAATAAATTGCTGGCACAACACAATTTAGAACGGCGTAAAAGATCTCCTTTGTAACCCCTGTGGATTTTAGAGTTATTTCTAAAGTAAATGCATCCTGGGTAGAATCCTTTGCTTTTTTTCCACATCACTAATTTGGAGGTGCAAAGTGAGTAGTCCATTAATTCCGATTCGTCCATCAAATCTTTTCCAGCTGTAAGAAGGCAAAGGCTCTGGATAAACTACTGAGGTAATAGATGCAGGAGTTGGCACAGTAAATCGTGCTGCTAGTTATTCCCCAAAAACGTGTAATCCTATTAACTCTGAAATGACTAAAACTCTCAAAAATGATAATTCGGAGAAGGGGAAAATTCTAGGGATTATAACAGGTGATTCGTAATGAGTGTCTTGGTCTTCTTTCCCCCCAATTTGTTAGTAGTGAAATTGCAGACTTTTTAAAATAACTTATTTTTCTTATTTACTCACCAGAATAATTGTCAGATCTAACAACAAGGTACAAGCATCATATAAGCACTACATTTTCCATTGCAATCTCCAGACAACCCCACATGTTGGCTGCGCAGAAAGTTGCAACATATTTCTTCCTTTGCAGAACAACAGTTCATTGTGTTATGCCATTCTTTAGCCGTCATTTAGAGCCACGTATGAGTTCTCCATGATTTCCATATTTTTGTTACCTCTGCGATTACTCATAGAATTACTTTTCCCGCTTCCATGCTTGTGTCCTGTATGCCAATGTATCATAGTCAGTGTTGTTTGACCTTCCTGGTGTCTCAAAATCTCCCATTTTGCAACCATGTTACTCAGACTATATAGACTTTTGTTTTGTATCTTGAGAGTTAGTGTTCCCCGAACCCCACTATTACAGTTTTAGGCACTAGTTGGAGAGCCACCCCTAAACACTAGTAGTCATCTCCCTTTCAGTGTGGTCCCAGTACTGCTTAATATAGGTACACTCCCACAACCCATACATGAGGGTGCCTTCTACTGCTCTATATTTAAAGCTGGAGTCTGCGGGGGACAGGCCAATTTTGTAAAGTTGATTCCTGTAGTAGTATGCCCTGTGCAGTATTTTAAATTGGATTTATCTAATATTTTTCCCCATAGCAACTCCTATCGGGTGTCAGAGCACATCTTATCAATCATTATCTATGTCTCCTAAGTCTCTCTGCAGTTTGTCCTTGAGGCATTGTAGGTTGTAAGAGATGGTTTTAAGAATAATTATGTAGAGTAGTGAAATGCCCCCCTTAGTCAATTCTTCACCTAACAGACATCATTCCAGAGGGTATTCCTCTTCCATTATAAAAATAGTGTATCTATGTTTATTCCTCCCATTTCCTGTCTGTCGATTCATACGGACGGGTCTTCCAGGTGTTGAAATGCCACTGCCAACTGGCCCAGTAATGGTTCTCCTTATTGGAAAGTGCTATTCTTCCTATGTAAGTTGATCTGCATAGAGCTGATAGTGTTATTCGTGTGTTATCTCCATCCAAAAGAAAACTTCTAAGAATATTCAGAAACGCTTATTTTAGAACGATCAGAAAATCTAAAACCGATTTCTTCAGGTCTCAACTAGACCTAGTTAAGAACCGCCCCAAAAAGCTATTCGATCTTATCAAAGCCCAAACCAAGAGCTTACCTAATGTCCTCAACGCCAGCACACTCTCTCTACCCAACTGTGATGAATTTGCTTCCTTCTTCGCCGCATTAAATCAGATCTACTCAAGAACCTAATATCCAGACTTGAAAAAGAATTCATCACTGCCCCTGGCTGGTGCCCTAGCTAATGATCTCCCATTATTTAAACAAAAAAATAATGCAACTTAGTCCCACTTTAACACTTACAGTGAAGACACCATATTAAAGACGCTAAACGAGCTGAAACCCTCCAATCACTTCACAGACCCGCTCCCGGCGAACTACCTAAAAGACTTCATTCCTCTCTTACTACCCCTCTGGACCAAGATCATTAACACATCCCTCCTTCAAGGATCCATTCCAGATATCCTGAAAACTGGACAGGTCTCGCCTATCCTAAAGAAAACTACAGCGGACCCCTTGGACCCTAATAACTATCGTCCGATCTCTAACATCCCTATGTTAGCCAAACTCCTGGAAAAATGTGTTAACATACAGGTGAACAGTCACATTGATTGATTCAACCTGCTGAATCAATTTCAGTCAGGCTTCAGAGCAGGTCATAGCACCGAATCAGCCATGACACGTGTATTAGACGACGCTCTAAAAATCCTAGACCAAAATGAAGCCTGTCTACTAATCCTACTTGAACTGTCATCAGCTTTTGACACCGTCAAACACGACAACTTGCTTGATCTCCTGAAACACAGAATGGGAATGTCTGGAAATGTATTTAACTGGTTCGCCTCTTTCCTCCAAAATAGAGCCCAAAGATTCAAGGTCAACCAATCCCTGTCCAACCCCATGCCAGTCACATTAGGAGTTCCACAAGGCTCTTCCCTCTCACTCACCCTGTTCAACCTTTTCATGGAACCTCTTACTGATCTTCTCAGCCTCACCAAGATACACTCCCACATTTATGCAGACGACACCCAAATATACATCAAGATCCAATCACTGGATGACATCAAATCGCTCAACACCACACTACAAAAACCCAAACTTGGCTGGCCAAAAACTATATGAAACTTAACTCCCTCAAAACTGAATTCCTTTTAATCGCTCCCCCTAATAAAACTCATACTATCCTTGATTGGATAAAGCACCTAACAGCTCTCAATGGACAACTGCTCATAATCGACTCAGCGAAATCTCTAGGGATAACGCTGGACAGTAACCTAAAGATGCAGAAACACATCAGCGCCTCAACAAGAGGAGCCAACTTCCACCTAAAGACTGAAACCCTTTCTGCCCGCCTACGATTTCAAACTAGCAGTTCAAGCCCTAGTAATCCCCCACGTGGAATATGGAGCAGTAACCTTATGCGGCCTCCCAAGGTCATCGACAGCCCCGCTAAGAGCCACAATCAACTCAGCTGCAAGACTTATCACAGGTTCTCAGAGAAACTCTCACATATCCCCAGACCTGAGATCCCTCAACTGGCTACCGTTTGAAGCCAGAATTCATCTAGAAACCACTTGTATGATGCACAAGGCCCTCTACCACAATACCTATCTCAGAAACTGGTGCTCTCTGCGGGCAGCAGAGCCTCCAGGAATGCCAAGACTCTTCTTCTACAACCTCAATGATTTGACAAGAAAAAAACTTAGAACCAACCCTTTTCTGGTATGGCTCAGAGGATATGGAACGCTTTGCCCAGTGAAAGAAGAATGAACCCTTCCACTGCCTCCTTCAAAAGAGAAGTGAAAGTTATCCTCATGGCTAAATTCACGTGAACTCTATGACTATTCAGTGAGAGAGAGAGAAACTTTGTTTATTTAGACCATAGTCTTTTAAACAATACATAACACAATCGGGATCCAAATAGTGTAAACAATCTAAATTCTACGGCGTATCAAATAATCAAAATACTATACTTGTTAACAGAAGGTGACACCCTCGAAAACGTCCAATTCATTAAACACAATTTTAAAAAAATCTCTAAATTCCTAAAGAAAATTCACGTTAGTGGGAGAGCCCTAAAAACTTTTAAAATCAATGCCCCTCCTTCAGTTTCTCCCTTACAAATTCTTTTGAGGCCTTCAGGAATTTTCCCAATCCTATTGCGATTTCCAACGAGGGCATATCTGTAAGTAAACAAACCGCTTGGGCACGCAAGCTTATCTTATGTGATAAAAATATTGGGCGTAAATACAATTTCCGAATGACAAGGACAAATGTGCAATCAAGCAATATGTGCAAAATGTCATTTCTTAGTCCTAGCTCACAATTACAATTACCATCTGAGCCAATCAATGCAGCCTTTATGTTTCTGTCTATCTTCCAAGGGTTAATCCCAACGCGGGTCCTTAAGATTTCATATCTTAACCCTTGGTTGGGCAAAATATCCAGATACGAAAACCAAGCTTCATTTGCCCATGAGTTTTTTTAGCCAATGGACCGATTTTTTCTCTAACATATAATCAAGGTCCTTTGCCCTTGAAAAAGCCTGCTCTTGTTCCCTAAGCGTTCTCTTTGTAAAATCGACCACCAAGGAGTGCTGAGAGAGTCTCAAAATTCACTGTATTTTATTATTTGTTGTGTTCTTGCGCCCCTATTCGTCCTTCTTTTTTTTGCCCTAGCTTAGTACTGTTTTCTTTCGATTAAGAACCATGTATAACTTACTCACATAGATCTTTGTATACTATATCTTGCCTTCTACTTAGGACTTGTAAAGCGCTCTGATCAGGGCCGGTTCTAGGATTTGCGAGGCCCTGGGCTAAAATGGAATGAGCGAGGCCCCTCTAATGTTGATAAGTGGCCCCTTGCAAGGAGACCATTCACAGACACTGTGGGAGGCCTATTGTCCAGCATTTTGTCGCCCCCACAGTTTTAACTTTGAGCCCACAAGCATTTCTCACACCTTCAGTCCGATAGGTGTGAAAATTGCTTGTGGGCTAAAAGTTAAAACTATGGGGGCGCCAAAATGACCATTTCAAAGAAAGGTGACACCTTTCTTTGAAATGGATCGCAAGGGAACCGACAGGACACATCACCAGTGCGTGGCCCCATGCTGGTGGGCTGAGTGCGAGGCCCTGGGCAGCTGCCCATGCCTAGCGCCGGCCCTGGCTCTGATACTCGCAAGAGTCTTGTTCGCGCTATATAAAACCTTCAAAATAAAATTTTAAATAAATAAATAAAGAGTTGCTTTCCCTAAGGGTTGGCAACGATAATGCCCTCCAATGTGATGCCTCCTCCCTAAATGTATTTATTTATATATATTTTTTTTTATATAACGCAAACTTGACCCCGTAGATTAGCAGAGCGCTTCACATTAAAGACGTAAATACTTAATTTCTATAGTACATTTTGCTGGAAAACATTTAACAACTTATAACCAATTAAAAACTGTAACAATAACTTCACTCAGCAACATAGATTTAAGTACATTCACAGAATCTCCGCAATTTATTTCCGCTCTTATTCCATAGTTCCCACCTTTTCCAATTTAAATGTATTTAAACTGGTCTGGACAATTTCTGTCTCCTTCGGTAATTTCTTGCAGCCCTCCCAGAGCAACTCGGACTTTTCTACCAACCATTGTTTTTCCTCAAAATATAACTTAGTGGCCTCATGTAGTTCCCCATTATCAAGATGTACATTTAGAAATATTTGGGATTCCTGACGTTAGAATAATTTTCTAATGTTCTGAACCAAATTGAGGATTGTTGTTTTGAAATAAGTAAAGAATGCGAGGTTGTAGTCTATGTTTAATATGCATGTAACGTTGTGTAATAGGTGTTCTCATATAAAGAAGTCCACCTATATCCATTTCATAGATTTAGATCTGAGGCAGCACGTTTGCATTGTGCTCAGAATGAATGGGGCTTTACGTGTGTTTGTTGAATGTGTTTTCAAAATAGTTTTGACTTTATCTGCAGCCTGTATCAATCCATTTAATAAAAACAAGCATTAGCAAAGCCAAAAGGTCTTGCCTATTGGTGAGCTATTGTCTTTGGTAATCGGATCGGATGGGGGTGATGGGTAACGGGGGTGGCGTGTAAGGGGAGTTGAATGGAAGATGGTGTAGCAGCAACAGGCAAAATGCCTCAGCAACTCCGCTTTATTTATAACACAAGGAATATTTACAGGAGCACATTACAGAAACAACCCACTCTCCTCTAAGAATGTTAATGGATCAATACACAAATTTGCCTGATTATAAAATGTTGGTCTTTCCAGACAAACAATAGATTTCAGAGCTGGAAGTTTGTGGGCGTAGTGGAAGGAATATTTGAATATTGTGTTGAGGGAGATGGAAACAATGTGAAAAGCAATTGCGTTTTGCAAGCAGTCCATACGGCTTTAGGGTTGTGGGATATATATATAAATAGTATGGGATTGGCTAGGATAGCACTTGTAAAGCACACTACTAGCCAGAAGTGTCAAGGCGCTATAGCTGAACACCAACAGAAGAGAGGCGGCCAGTAAAAAGGAAACTAAGATGTAAAGAGCCAGGTTTTCAGATGTTTTTAGAGGCCAAAAAAGAGTCCACACCTGAAATATAATTAGGTAGGGAATTCCACAGTTTGGCGGCCGCTACCGAAAAGGAGTGGCCACCCCATCTAGTCCTAAAAAATCTGGCGGTCATTCGTTTTTTATAGGAGGAACATCTCAGTTGCCTCCCCAGAATATACCATTGAAAAACCAACTTCAAATGGCAGGGGCCCTTATGATGCAGGGCCTTAAAGACCATGCACGGAGCCTCAAAAACTATGTGTTTTCTAACAGGGAGCCAGTGTACAGAACGAATCCCCTCCCTGGCAGAATGCCGCTTGGGAATGTTCCAAATGAGACGAGCCACCACATTCTGTACAACCTGCAGTTGGTTAAGGGAAGCACAGTTAATATTATGGTACGGAGCGTTACAGTAATCCAACCAAGAAGTAACCAGGGCAATAATGACTGACTGGTGCTTCTCAGATGGAATAAAAAGAATAAACTTTTTTGTGTGCTGATGGTGCGACTGACCTGGGCATCGAAGCTCAGAGCTTCATCAAAGAAGACCCTTAGGTTTTTAGCTGGCGTAATGGGGAAGGGGAAGGGTCTGCAGACCTCTGGCCACCTAGTGCCTGACACAAGTACTTGTCTACATTAATCTTCAGTGAGTTGTCCTTCATCCAGCAGGTGATGTGAGACATGCACTGATTAAACCTCCCTGTGAGAAGTTAGCCTGGCATATGATGTCCACTATTCTAGTGGGCACCTTGCACCAGTCTAAACCACCCTTATTGATGGTGGTTGTAAAGTCAACCTTATAGACAAGCTATCCTATTTCTTTAATCTCTCGGGTGATGAATTGGTTCACTGCAGCGCTGGGATGCCTCCGGGTAACCACGCGCCATAGAAATGAGTATTCATTCATTCATTCATTCATCCTAGTGGTAGCATGGACCAGCAGTCTTAGGCTAAACTCCAAAGAACATGTGAAGCTGTTTGTTTTACCAATTATAATCCCTTGAATACCAAATGAAAGGACACCACACAAGATATATATCAAATATATATGTATTTATTTCTAACACAACCCCTCTGCACTCTTTATGAGGTCAGAGATCGAAGTACATCACAAGTTACTCAATTAGCATGCTATAAGTTGCACAAATACAGTTAAGTCCTAGGGGCCTCACAAACCATATACTAAGTAAGTGGTATAAGGACCACTTCAGAAATAGTGAATAGGCCTAGGGCCTAGAGATTCGCTAGGGCTACACTAGACGACCAAAGGTTGGGAAGTAGGAGACCCACGGGAGACGCGTGCAGTGTCTAAACACAGTCGCGAGTTACCGTTGACTTATAATGGGAACGTAAAAGTTAAAAGTTAAAGATTTAGGGCACTTCCGGATGGACTACAACAAAACCACTTTAAAGTAGGGCACTTCGAGAGTCAAGGCCCGCGAGAGCACTGGAGTACTTGTGTTACCTCACCCAGGGAAGCCGGGTGCATAGGTGCCTTTTGGTGTCGGGTTTCGTCGATCGTTTCAATGGAGATCTGCAGAGAAGTGCTGCAGGCGACCAGAAGAAAAGTGTCCGGGTGGATCGAGGAACTGAAGAACCTGAAAGCAGAGGGGACAGAGTCTGGGTCACTAGCCAGTGACCAGGAAGGAACCAGGTAGGAACCAGGGGATGTTGAGTCGATTTCAGGTGAAGAGGTGAAGCTTGCCTCTGCAGCCACGAGGACCAGGAGGCGTCAACGACAACCAGGAGCTGGATTCGAGCTGTCCCACGAAGGATCTAGTTGACTGCTGCATTGGTATCCGGATTGGACCCAACAAGCCTTGGCAAACGCAACCCATGCAGGAAGTGAAGATTGGCTTTGAGTCATACCAGCAAGGTCTGGGGAGCTTCTCCTTTAGAGGGAAGCTAGAGCAAGCCTGGAGCAACCAGGCCAGCAGTGTAAATTCAAAAATAAGTCTTCAGAGGGATAACTAGCCAGCGGGCTAGCAACCGGGAAGACGCGTCAAGCTGAAATGCAGGAGCAGGCCCCACGCGGCACTCGGGAATGTGTGGAGGGCTGAGCTTTGGTGCAAATGGCGCTTTGGTCTGGGGCTTCTCGTACCCCAATGCACAACTGCGAGTTACCTCAGGAGTCGATGCAGTTAGCAAAATGCAGGAAGTCCAGGGTGTCCGGTCCCACGTCTCTCGTGTCCGCCACGGGTCTCACCTTTGCTGTGGAGGTGGATCGGAGTCAGAGAAGTCTGGAAGTCCAGTTCCTGTGTCGCTGAGTCTTCGGGTTCCAGCAGGAGCGTCAACAAAGCAAACTGGCAAATTACTGGTTGTGCCTGTTTGCACAGGGTGGTCACTCCTTGACCACAAGGGAGATGTATTCAGTCTTCTAGTCGAAATAGAACGTTGAAGGTCCAAGAGTTTCGTATCAGAGTTTCTTCCAGGATAATCTAAAATCCTGGGGACACAACTCCTATCTTTATACTGATTTTAGGGGCTGGATTACCTGCTAGGTCCCTCCTATGGGTGGACCCTTAGTCCAGTTTCGCGCCAGAGCGGGGCTGGAGTACTGCAGCAACTGGTTTGAATCGGGCTATGCATTGAGCACCTTGTGGCAGTGTATGGAAAAGCATCTTTCCATTCAACCCACCCTGCCCCAATACACTACAGGCTGTCTTGGACAGGAAACCTATTGTCCAGGGCTCCCTTGCTGGAGTTTCGTCCACCAGCAGGAGGTCAGACTCGTGTCTGTGGCAGCAGCATCCATTTTATGATGCTGAGGCTCTGTTTGACTTTAACCGGGTAAAGCAGTAACATACTTGTCTTTTCCCTCTAGAAGGGTGGAATGCTACCCCCGCCGCCAGAATTGGCGGGGGGGTAGTATTTCAAAGTGTTTCACACCTTACACAACATGTTTTGAAGAAGCCAAACCAAAGTTAGCATTAACCGCGAGGATTATAATGCACTTAAGAGTATATGGTATAGCTATATCATAGAACAGCTATAAGGAGATGGTTCTGAAAGCTGCAGAAGGGCTCAGCTCATGCTAGGGCACCCTCTCAGATAAAACCAAGCACTCTACCTCCAGGATTGTCGAGGCCTACCATAGGAGTGACTTAAAGGTGCATATGTGTCTAAATATAAGGTAGAAATAGATATACTATATCTAAGTAAGGGGTGATTACACCACCTTACCCAAGCTGGGTAATCAGCCTGTGGTGTCAGTTTGGATGGCCAGCCAGGAGTGGCAGCATACATGCTGCAGCCCCTGGTAGGCCCTAGTTGCACCTATGCCCTTGGTACCTATTGTGGCACTTCTGTTATCTTATTTAGTCCGTTCTCGGATCATGGGGGGGTGTTGTATAGCTCCTATATATCCTTATATCGTGTTAAGTTAGCATAGGTACATTTGAGATTTAAACGCCATTTTTCCTTTCTTGCAACTTCTGCACACGACCCTTAATTGTTGACTTAGCTTTCAACCTAGTGGTTTGCCGTGGTGTATGTGAGAATAATATGTTATTGCTCTGATATCAGTTTTGTTTAATAAACCATGTCTGCACGGAGAGTGCTGAAGTTTCAGGAGCAACACGATATGGAATTGTTATGAGGTCTGATCTCCACGCCTTCATAGTCATAACACAAGTGCAGCCTTTGCCAACTTGGGCTTGAGGCGGGATTGATATTGCTTTGCACGAGAATTGTTAACACACTTGATGCGGTGCACATGCAGAGAGAGCTGGTGTATGCTGATGTGATTCCTTCATGCTAGGACACTAAGGTATGGGCCCGCCCTAAAACAACCCAAAGAGACCTTCTTAGCTAATAATATAGTATATGTGTTAGGGAGGGTGAGATATAAGTGTTGTTAACTCTTATTCATTACAGCATGTTAACATGCTGTCACCATTCGCTTTTTATGTCTTAGTAACTATGCTGATAATTTTGCTACTGATAATAAGTATACTTGTATTATCTAAGATACTGCGCCTGAGAAGACGGCATTAGTAAATAAACATTTCAAATGCACATGTGTCTTCTTTACTCCATGTTCTGGTTTGTAATGATAATATAACGAAAGAGTGTTCATGAGTCCCACGTACCCTGAGGTACTGTAAGTTCATGTTCTGGTTTGTCTAAACATTGGGAGTTTTGATATGTCCAATGAGACACTGTAGCTAGCTAGGTAAGGGGTGAGTTGGTTGCTAAGGTAAGTTTTGGGACACCCTAATTTGCCGAGGTTCCACTCCTCTGTGCACAGTTCTGTGTGAGTACAGAAACCCTGCAACAAGGCACAGGGTCAGACTGATTTGCATATGGCCATGTCTGAACTGGGGTGGCGGAGTGAGCTAAAGAACGGTGATGGATTAAACCCAGATCAGTTGACTGGGGGTGAGTGTTTGTATTGTCAACGCTCCGTCCATCACCACCTTTGGTTTTTCTACACTATCAACTGGTCCAAGTCTGTTCTGTACGTGCTACAGGGACCCGCACCTCGGCTCCCTGTGAATTGCCCACTTTTAGTTTCACATAACTCATTTAAATACTTGGGTATTCACATCACGGCAGACCCTGCGAATTTCATTTCCAGAAACTTGGTGCCCCCGCTGGAGCGCTTGAAGAGGGATGTGGCGCATTGGGAATCGCTTCCTCTGACACTGTTGGGAAAGGCAGCGTTATTCAAGATGATGGCCTTGCCTCGTTTTTTATACGCCCTTGAAAACATGTCATTTCCAGTGCCACTAAAATATTTTAAACAAATAGCTGCGCAGGCATCCACGCTACTTTGGGGCAACAAACCAGCACAAATTGCTCCAGCGAAACTGCATTGAGGATGGTATGATGGAGGAATAGCGCTCCCCAACATCCAGTTGTATTACTGGGCAGCGCATCACAAAGTCATTAATCAATGGATACATGCCTGTTAGGCCGACCCAGCGTACAGGGCAGATAGGGCTCAGCTGGGCACCGGAAATATGCTTGCGGTCTTATAAAATAAGGGCCAGGCCGCGAAGCTGACGGGACCAACAAAACACACAGCAATGCTGCGGCAAGCGGCACAGACACGAATGGGATGGAAGGGTGTCATTACCCGACTTACCCCACTCTGGGACACTAAGCAACTAGGGCACCTGAGAAATAGCAAGGGATTTGACCAATGGGACAACATAGGTGTTTCCACTGTGGGAGACTTATCGGACAAAGGGAATGTAATATCATTTGACCAGCTCAGGCAACAGTACGACCTCGCTCCAACCGAGACTTTCCGATACACACAAATATGACACGCACTACTGGCGGTACTGCCGCAGGATACTGAGGTCCCTGAAGCTTCCCCACTGGAAGATAAATTACTTACAGACAACATGCCAAAACGTGCCACGTCCTTTACTTACCGCAAACTAGTTAATAACCTGCCAGACCCTACAATATCACTAAGAGACAGATGGGCGGTTGACGTGGGAGACATAGATGAAACAGAATGGCAGGAGGCCCTGGCCTCGCCCAAAGAAGTGGGTATACCCTCATGGCTCAGACTTGTGCAATTTAAGATTTTACACCGCACATATCATACTAGATGTACTCTATACAAAATGGGCAGGGCGCAACATCCATATTGCCTTAGACGGTGTGGGGAGGAGGGGTCCGTCTTTCACACTTTATGGGACTGCTCAAGGATAACCGACTACTGGAGAAAAGTACTACGAACAATATCGCAGACAACAGGTGTATCGCTCGTGCCAGAGCCGCGCAGATGCTTATTAAACATGTGGGAACCCAATGATCTTACGCGTCCTGGGCAAGCGTGGGTCACACTGGGACTCATGGTAGCAAAACGCAATATAGTGCAAAAATGGGGGGCCGAGGAACTGCCATCGTTGGTGACCTGGTGTAGAGATATGGACCTTACTATGTCGACCGAGAGAACAGTTTACATAAACCGGAGATGCCCCCGGAAATGGACCAAAATATGGGAAGCATGGAATGCATACCAGGGGAACATATGTGAACCAATCCATGATGTCGATGAGGACAGTTCTGACGATGAGTTTGGGGATATATAAGGGAACTGTGTTGAGTGGATTGCCTAATGTTACACTTGCTGTCAGCCAGATTAATGCAAGAATTAATGATGATTTGTTTAAATGGTTTTATAAGCTAACTGTAACATGTGATTACATGCATTCTGATATTCTTGCCGAAGTTATGAATGAAAACAATAAAAACAGATTTATAAAAAATAAAAAAAAGGGGGGGCGTGGCCGACTGCCGAACATGGCGGCAGCTTGAAGTGGGAGCTCCGTCAGGCAAACCGGCCACATTGACCATCCGACCACTTATCCGCTTCATCGTCCGCCCGAAGGGGCTGCATCGGCACAAGAACCCAAGCGGCGTTGATTGCTGCAACCCCGGTGCAGAACGGCCGCCGGGAACGGCTCTTATCAGGAACGACGTAGCGGGGCCTGCACTGGCCTGTCAGCACCGACCTCGAGTGAACGGAGGACCCGGGCGGAAGTTCAGCCTCCCTGGCCCGGGCGCCCTGACATCAGCCGGCACCTGCTCCGCATCGACATTGGGGTCCCGCGGCCGCACTGCCACGCCGGCGCCGACCCCTGCATGTACAGTGGGGTCTGGAGATAGTGACGGACACCCCAGGGCAAAATTTGAAAGCGCAGCGGAGGCCGCCCGGACCCGGGGGATTGCGCCATTCTTTGTGACCTCAGACGCCGGTAACGCAGATTGTGCGCTGCGGTGAGGGGAGCTACACTGAGACCCGACCGCCTCCCTGGCTTCACGGGCGGATACGTGGGGACACCGGGGGCCTGCGGCAGAGGCGGAGTGAGGTGGGACTCGCAGGCCCACTATAGGCCTTGCATACACCATCCGAAGTGCGGCGGCCTGCCTACCGCCTCTGCCCTTGGGTGGCCCCCCCTCAGGGACCCCTTAACTTTACCGGGGCACAACCTTATCAGCCGGACACCCACGAGCTTTCCCGGACCCGGGGGACGATAAAGTGCCCGGACGCGGAACACACATACCTCCGCCAGCAGCGCGCCATCATGGCCGGGAAGGGTACGCGAAGCACAACGACGCAGGCGAAGCTCGACAAATTCGCATACGGCCGTGATGGACATTCCCAGGGTGGCGGCCGTCACTCCGCTGGTACTCCTCCGGACACAGGAAATGCTCCGAAAGTAACCCTTGAAGACGTGATGAAGACCCTCAACGAAGTCCGGACAACGGTGGGTTCCATCTCCTCCGAAGTCACGCTACTTCGAGCGGACTTTCACAAAATGGTGGAGAGAGTCTCGCAAGTGGAAGTAGTCACGAAGTCTCTTGTCGAGGACACCTCGGATCTGCAGGTGGCCGTGGACCGCATGGAGAGACTCACTAAACAAATGCAAGAAAAACTCGATGACCAAGAAGGGCGCTCAAGAAGAAACAACGTCCGCATCCTAGGCCTGCCAGAGTCGGAGGGTAAGGCTGCGATGGACTTGTACGTTGAGGATTTGATCAAAACCCAGCTGAAACCCAAAGGCTTGTCTCACTTCTTTTCTGTTGAACTGGCGCACCGAGTCCCTGGTGGAACAGCCAAGCCGGGCACCGCCCCGCGACCAGTCCTGGCCAGGCTCTTCAATTTTAGAGACAGAGACGCAATACTACAAGCGGCACGAAACTCCCCGCCAGTAAAAATTCATAACTCAGCGCTGGCCTTCTTTCCAGACTACACGGCGGAGGTGGCCAGGCACAGAAAATCTTTTATGGACGTTAAAAAAGCGCTGCGAGACAGAGGTCTGCCATACTCCATGCTTTTCCCCGCCAAATTGCGCATAGTAGCCGAAGGAAAGACGTGGTTCTTCGATACGCCTGAAGTGGCTCGAGAGTGGCTGGATGGATGGAGGCAGGTGGGACAGCCACAACGCCAGCACAGAGACCGACAACAACATCGCAACGGGGGACAATCGTCGCGCCCTTCAAGTACGCCTGCAAACGAAGAGGGTGCGGCAGCACTGGACTCAGACCTTGAAAGGGACCCGTTTGACTCTGGACAACCAGCCAGGGACTAATCAGAGTGTTCTGCATTAGGGGCAACATAATTGTGAACACTTGGAACCTTGATGCTGCTGGAGCCGAGTAGGGCGGGCATCGGCCGGTGCCTGTAGGGGTATCACCAACCCCACGAGCAAGTAAGATGGACGGGGAAGGGACTAAGCACTCTGCCAAGTTGGGGATGCGGGCGGGTTTTCGTCCGTGGTGCAGGGGTGCAGGGAGGGGGAGGGGGGGGGGGGGGTAGTTAGACTGTTTTGGTTGGTAATGTTTGTAGTCCTCACCGCTTACATGTGGAACATGTTCACACTGCGAGCCATACACTTCTGGTTCTCTATCACAGATCCTCACGGGAGCGCTGCGCTCCACCTTCGCACTTCAGGCACACTAGTCATACCTCCACATGGCCCACCGACATAGACTCACACCCGCTGGCGGTGACACGCATCTGACAGCGGTACCCCCTTTAAAATTGCTCACCTGGAATGTTAGGGGCCTGGGGGACAAAATTAAAAGAGGGTTGGTTCTCCAAACTATTAAACGTCACGGACCAGACTTGGTGATGCTGCAGGAGACACACCTGGCCGGGTCCACCTGTAAAGCCCTTGACAGGCGCGGATATGCCATGGTGGCACATGCAGAGTTCACCACGGGGTCCAGGGGCACTGGGATACTTCTCAGGAAAAACTCCTCCTTTATGATTGGCTGCCACAAAACGGACGACCAGGGCAGATTTGCGGCGATACACGGCCAATGGGAAGGGAAACCTCTCAACGTAGTATCAGTATACATTCCCCCGGCGCTACACTCCACGGCACTGCCAGCACTGGGTCAGTTTCTTGTGGATCTCCCGGAGGGCGACATGATCATTGGGGGGGACTTCAACGCCATCACAGACCCACTGTTAGACACCTTTCCCGCACGGGACCGGCAACGAGGGGCTACCGTGCTTCCTGGTTTCCTATCCGCATTGGGCCTTACGGATGTTTGGCGCTGCATGAACCCGTCGACTAAACAATACACGCACTACTCCTCTACACATAATAGTCTATCACGCATTGACTATCTTTTCTTTTTGGGGGTGGGGCTGGGTTCAGTGGACAAACTTGAGATCCTACCTAGGGGTATATCTGACCACTCCCCACTATCCCTCCACATCACATCCAGGGAGCAAAAACGGGCCAGGCTCTACCCGATATACCCCAACTACCTACAGATTCCGGGTGTGCGGAAAAAACTTAAAATGGCCTCATCACACTACTTTGCAGAAAATACGGGGACGGTCTCCTCGCCCTCCACACTTTGGGAGGCGTACAAGACAGTCCTGCGCGGCACGGCGATAGCGGCCATCACGGGGCACAAGCGAGACTCCAGGACAGAACTCGCTCAATTAGAGTTAGCTCTCCACGACGCAAATATCGCCCACATGTCCGATCCCACCCCTGACACAGCACACGCGCTACATCTCAAGCAACAACAACACTTGGCCCACCTCACAACGGTGACCAAGGGTCATCTGGCGAGCACTGCCAGTAGGATATATGATGTAGGGGACAAAGCCGGAAAAATGCTAGCATGGTTGGACAGACGGGGGAGTAGCAGCAGGGGCATTCAAAGGCTGTCCGATAGAGAGGGCCAGATGCTGACACACCCTGAACAAATTATACACGCTTTAGCACGCCACTTTCAGGACATCTACACACCATTGAGAGCAGTCACGGAACAGGAGGCGCAGGCCTCACTCGATCGCATCACTGTCCCCACACTCTCCCAGGAAACGCAACTGGAACTAGACGCCGACCTAACCGAAACTGAAATCCAATTAGCAATACAGTCTTTGCAATCGGGAAAGGCGCTTGGTCCTAATGGGATACCCATAGAGTGGTACAAAGCGACGGCCCCCCTGTTGAGCAGGCCCCTGCTGGATATGTATAATGAGAGTCTTACTAGGGCCGCACTCCCTCTGGACCAGCGCACGGCCACCATAGTGGCTATCCCCAAACCTGGCAAGCCACAGACACTGTGCTCCTCGTATCGGCCTATCTCCCTGCTGAATGTGGAAGCGAAAATACTTGCGAAACTCCTGGCTAGCCGCCTGACGGCACACTTACATACCCTGATACACCCAGACCAGTCCGGCTTCATGCCGCACAGGAGCACAGCACTGAATCTGCGGAGGGTGCATGGGGTCCTGGCGAGAGCGCATCTCCTTTCCGAACAGTCAGTCATCCTCTCCCTAGACGCCAAAATGGCATTTGATCTTGTGGAGTGGGAGTACTTATTTGCTGTCCTGGCCCGCATGGGCTTTGGCCCGAAATACATGGCATGGGTCCGGTTACTGTATACGTCGCCAATGGCGCAGGTAGTCGCGAATGGTCATATCTCAAAGCCTTTCCCGTTGGGGCGCGGGACGAGACAGGGGTGCCCGCTATCGCCCCTACTTTTTCCGCTGGTGCTCGAACCGCTGGCTATCCTACTTAGGACAACGCCTCTGTTTCGGGGACTCACGTGGGAGGACGGGTGGGAAGATAAAGTATCGCTCTATGCTGATGACATGCTGATCTACATGGCCAACCCTGACGAGGGAATCCCTGCCCTGCTGGCCCTGTGCGACGAGCATGGGAAGGTATCTGGCTACACCCTAAACTGGTCCAAATCTGTCATCTTCGTACTCAGGGGCCCAGAACCGACACTGCGGGATAACTGCCCCCTACAACTGGCATCCGGCTCATTCAAATACCTGGGCATTATTATCACCACTGATGCGACGGAATTCTATAACGCGAATCTGAAGCCGCCTCTGGCGCGTCTCCGTGCTGACGTTAAATATTGGGCCACCCTGCCATTAACCCTCCTTGGAAGAGCAGCACTATACAAAATGATGGCTCTCCCCAGGTTTCTTTACGTCTTGGAGAATACTCCTCACGTGGTGGCCCCACGCTACTTCCAACAGGTCACGGCGCTTGTATCTGCACTACTATGGAGCAATGGCCCGGCCCGTATAGCTCACGATAAATTAGTCAAGAGCTGGTATGAAGGTGGGATTGCACTACCCAACCTTCAATTGTATTATTGGGCCTCCCAGCTCAAGATAATAAATCAATGGATCCACGTCCCGCGGGGGGACCCCGCTTACCAAGCGGACTGGTCACAGCTGGGAACGGACGGCATGCTAGCGGCACTATATAATCGCACACGGGCCCGTAAACTGATTGGTCCGACGCTACACACGGTATCCGTGTGGCATACGGCACAGTCGCGACTCGGATGGCAGGGGAAAATTACGAAAATGACGCCATTGTGGGACACGAAATCGTTAGGGAACTTGAGAGCCAGTAAGGGCTTCGCACAATGGGACCGAATAGGAATCTCGGTTGTTGGAGACCTTTGGGATAAGGGCTCAGTGGTCGCATTCTCACAATTGCAGCAACAGTATGATATGAGGCCCACTGAAACCTACAGGTATGTGCAAATCCGACACGCCCTACAGCATGCAATCCCTCCCGACACAGTACTCCCGGAATCCTCTCCACTGGAGGACAGGTTGCTGACTGACTTTATGGAACAGAAGGCAACCTCCCTTACATACAAGAAACTAGTTAATAACCTGCCGGACCCCACACAGAAACTCCGGGAGCGATGGGCAGGGGAACTCGGGGATATGGATGACTCGGAATGGAACGAGGCAATGGCCTCACCGAGGGAGGTGGGTATCTCAGCTAGGTTTCGGCTGGTACAACTTAAAATCCTACACCGCACCTACTATACCAGAACACTCTTGCACAAGATACAGAAGGCACCACACCCCTTCTGTCTCAGGGGCTGCGGGGAGGAGGGGTCCCTGCTTCACACACTGTGGGACTGCCCATTGCTTCAAGAAGTGTGGAGGCAGATTATGCGAACAGTGTCCCAGGCCCTTGAGACGTCGCTCCTGCCTGAACCTCGCAAATGTCTGTTAAACATTTGGGATCCTACTGACTTGAACAAATATGAACAACTATGGGCCACATTAGCTATGACAGTGGCAAAAAGGGACATTGCACAAAAATGGGGTGCTCCGGAATTACCTACGGTGTCGGGCTGGATTAGAAATATGGACCTCCTCATGGTAAAGGAACGAGCAGTATATGTGATGCGGGCATGTCCGCGTAAATGGAATAAAGTATGGACACCTTGGAATAAATATAGGGGGGAACCGTGTGACCCGTTGCCAGAGCATGAAGAACTGGAGTCGGAGGAGGAGGATGATTAGAAGGGTGAAATGATGTGAGCATTCTTGATTTGTGTGGGGGTGGTGAGAGCAGCACTTGTGATCTCTGAACCAATGTAAAAGCTCTGTGCAGTGGAAGATACCATTATATGAAGAAACGAAACTGTATGCTATGGTGAAGACGTTAGTTAAGTTCTTTTGTTAAGCAAAAAGAAAACATTTTTTCTCCATACCTAGCAGTCACTGAGAACTGACTGCAGTCTTAATAGGTGGGAAACATAGACACTAGAACAGAAGGTGTAATGTTGGACTGTATGGCTTTATACTGCAGTCTGTATAAATCTCTTTACTTTGTACGTAGTGCACATTCACCATATAAGCCTATAATTCATGTAATTTGACCAACTGTACGCCCTTGATGAAGCAATATGTACCGGATATCCGCAATGCAAATGCCAAACTTAAATTCTGCACCTATTTTGTCAATAAAGTTTTTCAAAAAAATAAAAAAAAATAAAAAAATAAAAAAAAGAAATGCCACCCTTCTGGGATTTCTCCTGGGTAGGCGCAGCAGATGCGTGGAGAATACTCGTTTTCCCTGTTTCTTAAGTATTGTCAGGCCCTTTTTGTTTCCATTCCGCTTTAGTAGTGGTTCTGGGATGAGCTAGTCACTTTGACTACTCCTTCAAGTTCCCACTTGAAGTGTTCTATTTCATTGCTTTAAATCATTGGACAATTATGTTGTTTGTCAGTGAGGATTAATTATTATTTATATAGACCTCCCAAATTATCCAAAGATTTTGTGTGTTCCCCCTATTCCCACTCCTGTCCAGTTTATTTATTCTTTGGACAGAGGCCATCCACTCTTTAACTACTGGGGGTGAGTTCTTTACCCAATTAATACAGATCTCCCTTCTCGCTAGCAATATTAATATAAACATGATTTTTTGTTTATCTTTACTTATTTTGATTTCATTGGCCAATTTTCAACTTTTCACAAAAATAATTAAGTCCATACTCACGTCCACCTGTGCTCCCAATACCTTTGATACGGTTTTACCTATCTCTCTCCAGAATTCATCCAGGTAGGGGCATTGGTAAAACATATGGAGATCATCGCACCCTGTTCTCCGCATTTTGGGCAGATCTTTCGCTTTGACCTTTGAACGTTGACAACCTCTTTGGAGTCCAGTAGGCTCTATGTGCTGTGAAAATGTGTTTTTTTTCTCAAAGGTGCTGATCTTACTGTCTTCCAGCAAGTGTTCATTGAGGTTTGCCATTCATTTTTATATCGAGGTCTGGGAATATTTCTCCCCAGATCTTTTTAGGGATATCATAGTATTCTTCTCCCTCCTCAATCAGCGCCCAGTACCAACATGCTACTTCTTTTTTAATATATTTTTTTGTTCCTGCATCATATCCTCAGCTGTTCCGTAGCCCTCTTTTATATCCTTGAGGTTTTTAATCCAACTGTTTAACTGATAGTACTTAAACCTTGAGATTTTTCCATTGGTTTTCCCATTCAGTGTTTCCCAGTCTATTACAGCGTTCAGAATTATTAGCTCACCCCATTTTGTAATGTTACTTTCTTTCAAGACACTTGCTAACTTATCTTGTAGGCATTCAGGTGTTCCCGGCGAGTCCCATATAGGTGGGTGTCTGCTATAATATGGACTTTTCAATGTTCTTCTTATCTGATACCAGAGTGAAGCCGCCACCGTTAGGCATTTTAGTCTATTTTTTTAAGTGCTTGGGGTGGCCTTATTTATATAAGAAGTGGCTATCTTTCCTTCTCCAATACCGCTTTCAGGTGGCCGGGGTACTGATCATAGAGGCCTAGTAATTTTCTAACATTTTTTAATTGGAACGCTCTGCAGTAGTTGAGAATATCGGGCTGGCTATCCCTCCATGTGCCTTCTTCCTTCTTATTTTTTTCCAGGCTATCCTAGCTCCTTTTGCTGCCCAGATAAAACTGATTAGTTCTCCTTGTAATTTTTTTTATTTGGTTAGGGTTGAAACCCATTGGGATAGTGCTAAATAAATATGAGAATTTTGGCAGAATGGCCATCTTCACTATATTGGGCCATCCAATTAATGAAGGCGGGAGACCTTCCCATACCTTCAGCACCTTTTTTTACTTGCTTATGTACTCTCTCGTGATTTCCTTAAGATTTACTAGAATGTCAATGCCCAGATATGTTATTTTCCCTTTTATTCTGGGGTCTTGATATTGATTATTCCACTGCAGCATTTCTGTTTTGGTTTGGTTTGCTGAGTAACCTGATACTGCTCCATATTCCTCAATCATCCCTTCTATTTTGGGTAAAGAAGTTTCCAAATTGCTTGTAAATATCTTAAGGTCGTCGGCAAAAAGCGCATCCTTCTTCTCCCATCCTTGTTGTTTAAATGAGATAATTCCTGCTTCCTTTCTTATTTTATCTGCCAATGGTCCGATGTATAAGTCAAATAGCAGGGGTGATAAGGGACATCCTTGCCTTGTCCCTCTTTTTATTGTTATGCTGTCGGTTAGTACCCCATTTACAAGCACCTTTGCTGTCAAACTTCACTAGGGTGGCCGTTAAAAAGGGCCAACTGACCCTGTTGAATGCTTTGGCAGCATGTAGGGTCAAGACGGACAATGGTAAATCATACTGCGTTGCAATATCAATTGCTAGGACAAGGTCATGTGTTAATTCCTGGATATGTCGTCCTTTGATAAAACCTTTGTGGTCCACGTGAACCACTGAGCCTTCAACCTCTCCGAGCCGTTTGGATAGAATTTGGGTGTACACCTTGTAGTCCATATATATTGGCCTGTAGGATTTGGTTCTTGTTAGATCTTTTCCGGGCTTTAATATTAGGCTGATTGTTGCCTCATTCCACGAGCCTGGTAGTGGTTGTTTTGCTAAAAATATATTGTTGAATAGTTCTGTCATTGGAGTTACTAGATCCTCGCACATATGATTATACAGCTCATTTGGGAGTGAGTCTGGGCCTGCCGCTTTACTCTTCTTTAACGTCTTTAGCACTCCTAAGCCTTCTTCCTTGGTTATTATTCTATTTATCTTATCTCTCTGTTCTTGTGAGAGTTTTGGGAGGGATACTTTTTCCAACATATGTTGTATTTTTTCTTTCGTTGGCGGTTCTTCCTCGGTGTACAAGTTACCAAAAAATGCTGGGAATTCCTTTCTGATTTCCTCCTCTTCTGACGTGTATTTTTGGTCTCCCACCTGGATCTTTTTTATTCTGTTTCTTGTTTCATCGGTTTTAAGCTTCCACGCCAATAACTTCCCACATCCTTCTCCATACTCGTAGTGAGCTATTTTGCTCGCATCCCATTTTTCTTTTAAGATTACTTCAAGGAAGTCTACCAGCTCCATCTTCTTCTTATCTCTCTCCTCTTTAAGTCTAGATTTCACTTAAAGTCTCGCAGATCTACTAATCTCAATCTCTACGGTTGCTATTCCTTTCTCTAATTCTTTGATCTGGTTTTTAAAATGTTGGTTTTATGGTCCACACGGCTGATTAATCTGCCCCTAATACAAGCTTTGTAAGCCTCCCACGCAATTTGCCTTGAGGTTCCTTCTTTATTGATTTGAAAGAAATCTCTGGTTTCTTTTGACAGATTTTCTAGGCAGCCAGTATCTAGAAAGATTCCCCTATCTACAGTGTATCTGCGTGTATGCAATGCTTCGCTACAATTAAGGTGTAATATCACAGCTGAGTGGTCCGTTAAGTGAGCTGGTAAATTATCCACTTTTTGTGTTGCTTCTAATAATCTTTTGTCAATTAGAAAATAATCTTTCCTTGATGCATGCCCTAGCCTCTTATTTTGTCGTGTGTATTTGTTAAGGTTTCCTCCTTTCTCCCTCCATATATCCACCATTCCCAGATCTTTGATGTAGTGGTTCACCCACTCCCTCATTTTTGGTAGGTTCGGACCATCTTTGGGAGGGAATCGATCTTTTTTTTTGGTTCAAAATTATGTTAAAATCCCCTCCCATTATTATTGGAGCTTGTGTAGTTAAAAGTTGTGAATATAGTTTTTGCAGGGGGTCTGGGTCATCTAGGTTGGGGCCGTAGTATCCAACGACTGTATATCTATTGCTACCTATTTTCATCTTTACCACTACCCATCTGCCCTTTTTGTCTACTTCTGTCTCTTCAATCTGAGCTCCAATTGATTTTTCGATTAGGACTGCGACTCCTTTTACGGTGCAACTCTGATTTATACATACCCAGTTAGCTATCCACTTTTGATTTTTAAGAACATTTTCCCATTCTTCCTTAAGCAAATGGGTTTCTTGCAATATTAATATGTCGCAGTCCAATAATTTCAGGTACTCCAGTATTTAAACCCTTCTTTTTTTCAACCGGAGGCTGTTTACATTCCAAGATATTATTTTAACTAACATACCTTCCTCTTTCTATTTCTACCTTCCTTTGTCCTGTTTGTAGTTTCCCTAAGTTCTTATTGCTAGTATTTTTGCGATTCTTTTGAGCTGTCTCTACCTCACATTGCTTTCCTTGGACATGTTTTTTTTTTATTTTTTCCCCATCTTGCTCCCCACATTGTGCACTTTTTTATTTTCACATTTATTTTTTCTTTTGATCCCCCTTCTCCCTCCCTGGAAAAGCCTCCCTTAACTCTTTGTAGGGCCCCTCTTTGAGTTCCTCACCCCTTTTTGCTTACATACTTTCACATTGTGCTACACTGATCCTATTTTTGTGTTTTGATTCGTTCTATGAAATCTTCCACCTCCTTGGGGTCTCTGATATTATGCATTTTGTTTTGCCACATTATTCTTAATGCTGCTGGAAGCCGCATTTGAATTGTTGCTCCCAATGTCTTTAGTTGCTGCAGTTGCCATTGGCTGTCTTGCGTGACTTGGATATGTCCGATCTTATCCTATAAGCCCAATCTTTGATCTGAAACGAGCCTGCTTTCAGGCCCTCACTCAAAATTCTTTCCTTTAAGGTGTAGCTCTTGAAATTTATGAGGATTTTTATTGGGTTCTTTCTGCTCTTATTCCTGCCAAATGGGTCACAGTGGACTCTCTGAATATCCTCTGCCAGGTTTACGTTTTTTGTCCATAGTACTGTGTCTTCTAGTAGTTTAATTACAAATGTTTTGATATCTTCACCTTCTAGGCTCTCGGGTACGTTTAGAATCAATTCTTAGAGTGCCTTCATTTGTACCTCATCTCGACCAAATACATAATAGTCGATCAAGGAACGATGTATTTGGCATTTATGGACCTGACAGCGGCCTTTGATAGAGTTAATCGAGGGTAACTGTGGGCTCTTATGGGTGGGCTTTGTGTGGACCGAGGGCTCATTAAGATTTTAAAATCCCTGCATTTGCACACCACGGCAGTGGTCAGATACACTCAGGAGGGGAAAATAACAGAACCCTTTCAGTGCTCTAGTGGGGTCAGACAGGGTTGCGTATTAGATCCTTTTTGTTCACATTATATATAAATGGTATGGACCGTGAATTAAGCATGTTACAGGTGGATACCCCTAGGATAGGTACTCGGGGGATCCCTGTTCTGCTTTATGCAGATGATGTGGTACTTTTAGCTCACACCCCCAAAGGCCTGCAGCTTTTAATTGATAGGTTTGTGTCCTTTACGGAGAATTTCGATTTATCGCCCAACCTGGCAAAGTCATATGTAATGGAAGTGGGGAAAAATAAGGATAAATCCTATAAGTGCACAATCGGTTCGCATCACCTAGGAAAGGTACAGTCCTTTTCATATCTGGGGATTTTATTTGACCACCAACAAAATTTTAAACACTTGATAGAAGAAAAGCGCCGGGTTATGACCAGTTGCACCGGGTCCATAATGAGTTTTGCGCACAGGTTAGGACACTGGTACCCTGAGCAGATACTGAGGTTATATAATGTTATGTGCTGCTCCAAAGTGCTGTATGGAAGCAATGTGTGGGGTTTTACCCAGGCCATACAGTTACAAACTGAAGAGAATATGTATCTTTGATGCTTGCTAAAAGTACCTCAGAGCACCCCAGCCCACATTGTTCATGAAGAACTGGCTGTCTGATATATCAAGGACAGCATGGCAGTTAAACCCTTAGTCTGTTGGATAAAGATCTGGGCAAACGAGGATGCTGCTTTTAGCAGGCAGGTCATAGAAGTCTGCCTTTCCCTTGATCATGGGCTAAAAAATTCCTGGCTCAAACCCGTGAAAGAGACTTTTGAGGAAATCGGTTTTGTAGACCTATTTACCAATCCCTCTAAAGCGGGTATGAAAGATAAGCCTTTGGTTAAAGACCGGTTCTTTAAACATGTATCAATGCTCCGGGAAGACACAGAGCTAGCTAAGCCGTCTGTGAGAGAACACCTAGTAATTAGGTCTACCAGAGGCATTGAACCATACCTGTCTTGCATATACAGTGCACATGATAGATTTTGAATGACCCGGTTTAGGCTGAATCTCTTGCATCACATTTTAGCGGACCTGGTAAGGTTCACACCTTCTTTAGAGATGAAGGGGCCCTGTAACTGCGATCATAGATCTCCTCGGGACACCCTCCATTTCATCTTACTATGCCCTTTTTTTCATATCACAGGAGACTCTTCCTGAAGGGAATTTTAAAGAAATCTAGTTTCAAACAGGCACATGTGGCGCTGTTATTTTTAACAGGAATACAAGGGGCAGCGGTAACCTGTAGATTCCCTTTCATAATTACCTATTATTTATAAGAATGGTCCTTATTACTGTAGATTATTTGGTTGGATGTAGGATAGGTGCAATATAATCCTTTAGCCTTTTAACTGAAACTGTATCATATGTTTTTTAAACTGAGGGATTATTAACTCCTTTTATGTTTGTACCTGCAACATGTTTTGGATAATTTGTTGCTTTTATGGTATTTTTACATATCGAATCAGGTTATCTAATAAATAAATAAATAACTATTGTGCTCTAGTATGCAGTATACGTGCCACAAAAAGTAGGAAAATGCCTAACACAAATACGGTCAGCTTAGTAAGTAGTCCATAAATCATAAAAGGAGCTGTCATTCTATAACACAAGGTAGCCTAACCTCCCTCCCCTTCTACAGAAGCAAAATAATTATATACCATAAGATCTATGGGTGTTAGCAGCAGACCCCGCACCTTAGCATACACAGGTGAAAGTTCTACATGTCAGGTGCTGTCACAGTCTCTTTCTTAGAAAGATCCCTCTCCAAGTGTGTTATTATCTATCCATGCATACCTTTATGACAAAAGTACATGTTCCCAAACAACAGCTGCATTTGTGTGTTTTGTCTAGGTGCTAGGGTCTGACCAAAACCTAATAACAAGGGGCATTGTTGTTTGACCCTGTCTACAGTGTGCATACTAAATCCCAAGAAAGAACAGAACGCGAAAACAACTGCATTTTTCTGTGTGAAAGTACAGTGTGGCACAAAACAACATATGTTTGTATAGTAACATGCGCTAAGCAGAGGGCAGTCTGCAATGTACTCATCTTAACATAGGAAAATCGACAATGCCCTACACAGGACATGTGACAAAACAAACTTTTATCCTTTCCTATTTTAAATAGTAATTAATTCCTTCGGGTGGTAAAAATATTAAATAATTAATGCACAATGCATATAAAAAGGCCCTTTAATACATTCACATATAGAAATACGTTTATCAAGCTTTAACCATCTAGGTTGCCTTGATTCTTCTGCAGCACCAAATTGTTGATTAACACACACTGGAGTATCTTACTAATTGGAGTAGAATTTAGTTCTCTGTAAATTTGAATATATTAGGTATTTTTTCCGCATTCATCCTCTTCTTTACTGGATCTGAGAGCTGGTATCCCAGAACTTTAACCTGGCCCAGATTTTTTCTTGTGTTACTTTGGTGAGAGAATGCAACTCTGCATACATTTGCGCTATCTACCCCCGAGGGTGGCTGTCTGAAAGCAACTGACCATCTTGAACCAGCTCAATATCTTCTGACCAGTAGAAGTTTATAGAGATTACACCATAAAATGAATCTTAAATTATTGTTGTAGAGGATCGAATGGTAATACTCCATCCTGATCTTTGAGCATATCCGCTTCAACTATCCTGCATTAGGCCCATGCTCTGCCTCCGTGTGTAAGCTCTGATGGAGAGTAGGTTTATTTCAGAGGGGTTACACTCTAGCATTCATATCCCGTGGAGTTTCTTAAGCCGCTCTGATTTATAATATTTACATTGTGAATAAATTGCTGGCACAACACAATTTAGAACGGCGTAAAAGATCTCCTTTGTAACCCCTGTGGATTTTAGAGTTATTTCTAAAGTAAATGCATCCTGGGTAGAATCCTTTGCTTTTTTTCCACATCACTAATTTGGAGGTGCAAAGTGAGTAGTCCATTAATTCCGATTCGTCCATCAAATCTTTTCCAGCTGTAAGAAGGCAAAGGCTCTGGATAAACTACTGAGGTAATAGATGCAGGAGTTGGCACAGTAAATCGTGCTGCTAGTTATTCCCCAAAAACGTGTAATCCTATTAACTCTGAAATGACTAAAACTCTCAAAAATGATAATTCGGAGAAGGGGAAAATTCTAGGGATTATAACAGGTGATTCGTAATGAGTGTCTTGGTCTTCTTTCCCCCCAATTTGTTAGTAGTGAAATTGCAGACTTTTTAAAATAACTTATTTTTCTTATTTACTCACCAGAATAATTGTCAGATCTAACAACAAGGTACAAGCATCATATAAGCACTACATTTTCCATTGCAATCTCCAGACAACCCCACATGTTGGCTGCGCAGAAAGTTGCAACATATTTCTTCCTTTGCAGAACAACAGTTCATTGTGTTATGCCATTCTTTAGCCGTCATTTAGAGCCACGTATGAGTTCTCCATGATTTCCATATTTTTGTTACCTCTGCGATTACTCATAGAATTACTTTTCCCGCTTCCATGCTTGTGTCCTGTATGCCAATGTATCATAGTCAGTGTTGTTTGACCTTCCTGGTGTCTCAAAATCTCCCATTTTGCAACCATGTTACTCAGACTATATAGACTTTTGTTTTGTATCTTGAGAGTTAGTGTTCCCCGAACCCCACTATTACAGTTTTAGGCACTAGTTGGAGAGCCACCCCTAAACACTAGTAGTCATCTCCCTTTCAGTGTGGTCCCAGTACTGCTTAATATAGGTACACTCCCACAACCCATACATGAGGGTGCCTTCTACTGCTCTATATTTAAAGCTGGAGTCTGCGGGGGACAGGCCAATTTTGTAAAGTTGATTCCTGTAGTAGTATGCCCTGTGCAGTATTTTAAATTGGATTTATCTAATATTTTTCCCCATAGCAACTCCTATCGGGTGTCAGAGCACATCTTATCAATCATTATCTATGTCTCCTAAGTCTCTCTGCAGTTTGTCCTTGAGGCATTGTAGGTTGTAAGAGATGGTTTTAAGAATAATTATGTAGAGTAGTGAAATGCCCCCCTTAGTCAATTCTTCACCTAACAGACATCATTCCAGAGGGTATTCCTCTTCCATTATAAAAATAGTGTATCTATGTTTATTCCTCCCATTTCCTGTCTGTCGATTCATACGGACGGGTCTTCCAGGTGTTGAAATGCCACTGCCAACTGGCCCAGTAATGGTTCTCCTTATTGGAAAGTGCTATTCTTCCTATGTAAGTTGATCTGCATAGAGCTGATAGTGTTATTCGTGTGTTATCTCCATCCAAAAGAAAACTTCTAAGAATATTCAGAAACGCTTATTTTAGAACGATCAGAAAATCTAAAACCGATTTCTTCAGGTCTCAACTAGACCTAGTTAAGAACCGCCCCAAAAAGCTATTCGATCTTATCAAAGCCCAAACCAAGAGCTTACCTAATGTCCTCAACGCCAGCACACTCTCTCTACCCAACTGTGATGAATTTGCTTCCTTCTTCGCCGCATTAAATCAGATCTACTCAAGAACCTAATATCCAGACTTGAAAAAGAATTCATCACTGCCCCTGGCTGGTGCCCTAGCTAATGATCTCCCATTATTTAAACAAAAAAATAATGCAACTTAGTCCCACTTTAACACTTACAGTGAAGACACCATATTAAAGACGCTAAACGAGCTGAAACCCTCCAATCACTTCACAGACCCGCTCCCGGCGAACTACCTAAAAGACTTCATTCCTCTCTTACTACCCCTCTGGACCAAGATCATTAACACATCCCTCCTTCAAGGATCCATTCCAGATATCCTGAAAACTGGACAGGTCTCGCCTATCCTAAAGAAAACTACAGCGGACCCCTTGGACCCTAATAACTATCGTCCGATCTCTAACATCCCTATGTTAGCCAAACTCCTGGAAAAATGTGTTAACATACAGGTGAACAGTCACATTGATTGATTCAACCTGCTGAATCAATTTCAGTCAGGCTTCAGAGCAGGTCATAGCACCGAATCAGCCATGACACGTGTATTAGACGACGCTCTAAAAATCCTAGACCAAAATGAAGCCTGTCTACTAATCCTACTTGAACTGTCATCAGCTTTTGACACCGTCAAACACGACAACTTGCTTGATCTCCTGAAACACAGAATGGGAATGTCTGGAAATGTATTTAACTGGTTCGCCTCTTTCCTCCAAAATAGAGCCCAAAGATTCAAGGTCAACCAATCCCTGTCCAACCCCATGCCAGTCACATTAGGAGTTCCACAAGGCTCTTCCCTCTCACTCACCCTGTTCAACCTTTTCATGGAACCTCTTACTGATCTTCTCAGCCTCACCAAGATACACTCCCACATTTATGCAGACGACACCCAAATATACATCAAGATCCAATCACTGGATGACATCAAATCGCTCAACACCACACTACAAAAACCCAAACTTGGCTGGCCAAAAACTATATGAAACTTAACTCCCTCAAAACTGAATTCCTTTTAATCGCTCCCCCTAATAAAACTCATACTATCCTTGATTGGATAAAGCACCTAACAGCTCTCAATGGACAACTGCTCATAATCGACTCAGCGAAATCTCTAGGGATAACGCTGGACAGTAACCTAAAGATGCAGAAACACATCAGCGCCTCAACAAGAGGAGCCAACTTCCACCTAAAGACTGAAACCCTTTCTGCCCGCCTACGATTTCAAACTAGCAGTTCAAGCCCTAGTAATCCCCCACGTGGAATATGGAGCAGTAACCTTATGCGGCCTCCCAAGGTCATCGACAGCCCCGCTAAGAGCCACAATCAACTCAGCTGCAAGACTTATCACAGGTTCTCAGAGAAACTCTCACATATCCCCAGACCTGAGATCCCTCAACTGGCTACCGTTTGAAGCCAGAATTCATCTAGAAACCACTTGTATGATGCACAAGGCCCTCTACCACAATACCTATCTCAGAAACTGGTGCTCTCTGCGGGCAGCAGAGCCTCCAGGAATGCCAAGACTCTTCTTCTACAACCTCAATGATTTGACAAGAAAAAAACTTAGAACCAACCCTTTTCTGGTATGGCTCAGAGGATATGGAACGCTTTGCCCAGTGAAAGAAGAATGAACCCTTCCACTGCCTCCTTCAAAAGAGAAGTGAAAGTTATCCTCATGGCTAAATTCACGTGAACTCTATGACTATTCAGTGAGAGAGAGAGAAACTTTGTTTATTTAGACCATAGTCTTTTAAACAATACATAACACAATCGGGATCCAAATAGTGTAAACAATCTAAATTCTACGGCGTATCAAATAATCAAAATACTATACTTGTTAACAGAAGGTGACACCCTCGAAAACGTCCAATTCATTAAACACAATTTTAAAAAAATCTCTAAATTCCTAAAGAAAATTCACGTTAGTGGGAGAGCCCTAAAAACTTTTAAAATCAATGCCCCTCCTTCAGTTTCTCCCTTACAAATTCTTTTGAGGCCTTCAGGAATTTTCCCAATCCTATTGCGATTTCCAACGAGGGCATATCTGTAAGTAAACAAACCGCTTGGGCACGCAAGCTTATCTTATGTGATAAAAATATTGGGCGTAAATACAATTTCCGAATGACAAGGACAAATGTGCAATCAAGCAATATGTGCAAAATGTCATTTCTTAGTCCTAGCTCACAATTACAATTACCATCTGAGCCAATCAATGCAGCCTTTATGTTTCTGTCTATCTTCCAAGGGTTAATCCCAACGCGGGTCCTTAAGATTTCATATCTTAACCCTTGGTTGGGCAAAATATCCAGATACGAAAACCAAGCTTCATTTGCCCATGAGTTTTTTTAGCCAATGGACCGATTTTTTCTCTAACATATAATCAAGGTCCTTTGCCCTTGAAAAAGCCTGCTCTTGTTCCCTAAGCGTTCTCTTTGTAAAATCGACCACCAAGGAGTGCTGAGAGAGTCTCAAAATTCACTGTATTTTATTATTTGTTGTGTTCTTGCGCCCCTATTCGTCCTTCTTTTTTTTGCCCTAGCTTAGTACTGTTTTCTTTCGATTAAGAACCATGTATAACTTACTCACATAGATCTTTGTATACTATATCTTGCCTTCTACTTAGGACTTGTAAAGCGCTCTGATCAGGGCCGGTTCTAGGATTTGCGAGGCCCTGGGCTAAAATGGAATGAGCGAGGCCCCTCTAATGTTGATAAGTGGCCCCTTGCAAGGAGACCATTCACAGACACTGTGGGAGGCCTATTGTCCAGCATTTTGTCGCCCCCACAGTTTTAACTTTGAGCCCACAAGCATTTCTCACACCTTCAGTCCGATAGGTGTGAAAATTGCTTGTGGGCTAAAAGTTAAAACTATGGGGGCGCCAAAATGACCATTTCAAAGAAAGGTGACACCTTTCTTTGAAATGGATCGCAAGGGAACCGACAGGACACATCACCAGTGCGTGGCCCCATGCTGGTGGGCTGAGTGCGAGGCCCTGGGCAGCTGCCCATGCCTAGCGCCGGCCCTGGCTCTGATACTCGCAAGAGTCTTGTTCGCGCTATATAAAACCTTCAAAATAAAATTTTAAATAAATAAATAAAGAGTTGCTTTCCCTAAGGGTTGGCAACGATAATGCCCTCCAATGTGATGCCTCCTCCCTAAATGTATTTATTTATATATATTTTTTTTTATATAACGCAAACTTGACCCCGTAGATTAGCAGAGCGCTTCACATTAAAGACGTAAATACTTAATTTCTATAGTACATTTTGCTGGAAAACATTTAACAACTTATAACCAATTAAAAACTGTAACAATAACTTCACTCAGCAACATAGATTTAAGTACATTCACAGAATCTCCGCAATTTATTTCCGCTCTTATTCCATAGTTCCCACCTTTTCCAATTTAAATGTATTTAAACTGGTCTGGACAATTTCTGTCTCCTTCGGTAATTTCTTGCAGCCCTCCCAGAGCAACTCGGACTTTTCTACCAACCATTGTTTTTCCTCAAAATATAACTTAGTGGCCTCATGTAGTTCCCCATTATCAAGATGTACATTTAGAAATATTTGGGATTCCTGACGTTAGAATAATTTTCTAATGTTCTGAACCAAATTGAGGATTGTTGTTTTGAAATAAGTAAAGAATGCGAGGTTGTAGTCTATGTTTAATATGCATGTAACGTTGTGTAATAGGTGTTCTCATATAAAGAAGTCCACCTATATCCATTTCATAGATTTAGATCTGAGGCAGCACGTTTGCATTGTGCTCAGAATGAATGGGGCTTTACGTGTGTTTGTTGAATGTGTTTTCAAAATAGTTTTGACTTTATCTGCAGCCTGTATCAATCCATTTAATAAAAACAAGCATTAGCAAAGCCAAAAGGTCTTGCCTATTGGTGAGCTATTGTCTTTGGTAATCGGATCGGATGGGGGTGATGGGTAACGGGGGTGGCGTGTAAGGGGAGTTGAATGGAAGATGGTGTAGCAGCAACAGGCAAAATGCCTCAGCAACTCCGCTTTATTTATAACACAAGGAATATTTACAGGAGCACATTACAGAAACAACCCACTCTCCTCTAAGAATGTTAATGGATCAATACACAAATTTGCCTGATTATAAAATGTTGGTCTTTCCAGACAAACAATAGATTTCAGAGCTGGAAGTTTGTGGGCGTAGTGGAAGGAATATTTGAATATTGTGTTGAGGGAGATGGAAACAATGTGAAAAGCAATTGCGTTTTGCAAGCAGTCCATACGGCTTTAGGGTTGTGGGATATATATATAAATAGTATGGGATTGGCTAGGATAGCACTTGTAAAGCACACTACTAGCCAGAAGTGTCAAGGCGCTATAGCTGAACACCAACAGAAGAGAGGCGGCCAGTAAAAAGGAAACTAAGATGTAAAGAGCCAGGTTTTCAGATGTTTTTAGAGGCCAAAAAAGAGTCCACACCTGAAATATAATTAGGTAGGGAATTCCACAGTTTGGCGGCCGCTACCGAAAAGGAGTGGCCACCCCATCTAGTCCTAAAAAATCTGGCGGTCATTCGTTTTTTATAGGAGGAACATCTCAGTTGCCTCCCCAGAATATACCATTGAAAAACCAACTTCAAATGGCAGGGGCCCTTATGATGCAGGGCCTTAAAGACCATGCACGGAGCCTCAAAAACTATGTGTTTTCTAACAGGGAGCCAGTGTACAGAACGAATCCCCTCCCTGGCAGAATGCCGCTTGGGAATGTTCCAAATGAGACGAGCCACCACATTCTGTACAACCTGCAGTTGGTTAAGGGAAGCACAGTTAATATTATGGTACGGAGCGTTACAGTAATCCAACCAAGAAGTAACCAGGGCAATAATGACTGACTGGTGCTTCTCAGATGGAATAAAAAGAATAAACTTTTTTGTGTGCTGATGGTGCGACTGACCTGGGCATCGAAGCTCAGAGCTTCATCAAAGAAGACCCTTAGGTTTTTAGCTGGCGTAATGGGGAAGGGGAAGGGTCTGCAGACCTCTGGCCACCTAGTGCCTGACACAAGTACTTGTCTACATTAATCTTCAGTGAGTTGTCCTTCATCCAGCAGGTGATGTGAGACATGCACTGATTAAACCTCCCTGTGAGAAGTTAGCCTGGCATATGATGTCCACTATTCTAGTGGGCACCTTGCACCAGTCTAAACCACCCTTATTGATGGTGGTTGTAAAGTCAACCTTATAGACAAGCTATCCTATTTCTTTAATCTCTCGGGTGATGAATTGGTTCACTGCAGCGCTGGGATGCCTCCGGGTAACCACGCGCCATAGAAATGAGTATTCATTCATTCATTCATTCATCCTAGTGGTAGCATGGACCAGCAGTCTTAGGCTAAACTCCAAAGAACATGTGAAGCTGTTTGTTTTACCAATTATAATCCCTTGAATACCAAATGAAAGGACACCACACAAGATATATATCAAATATATATGTATTTATTTCTAACACAACCCCTCTGCACTCTTTATGAGGTCAGAGATCGAAGTACATCACAAGTTACTCAATTAGCATGCTATAAGTTGCACAAATACAGTTAAGTCCTAGGGGCCTCACAAACCATATACTAAGTAAGTGGTATAAGGACCACTTCAGAAATAGTGAATAGGCCTAGGGCCTAGAGATTCGCTAGGGCTACACTAGACGACCAAAGGTTGGGAAGTAGGAGACCCACGGGAGACGCGTGCAGTGTCTAAACACAGTCGCGAGTTACCGTTGACTTATAATGGGAACGTAAAAGTTAAAAGTTAAAGATTTAGGGCACTTCCGGATGGACTACAACAAAACCACTTTAAAGTAGGGCACTTCGAGAGTCAAGGCCCGCGAGAGCACTGGAGTACTTGTGTTACCTCACCCAGGGAAGCCGGGTGCATAGGTGCCTTTTGGTGTCGGGTTTCGTCGATCGTTTCAATGGAGATCTGCAGAGAAGTGCTGCAGGCGACCAGAAGAAAAGTGTCCGGGTGGATCGAGGAACTGAAGAACCTGAAAGCAGAGGGGACAGAGTCTGGGTCACTAGCCAGTGACCAGGAAGGAACCAGGTAGGAACCAGGGGATGTTGAGTCGATTTCAGGTGAAGAGGTGAAGCTTGCCTCTGCAGCCACGAGGACCAGGAGGCGTCAACGACAACCAGGAGCTGGATTCGAGCTGTCCCACGAAGGATCTAGTTGACTGCTGCATTGGTATCCGGATTGGACCCAACAAGCCTTGGCAAACGCAACCCATGCAGGAAGTGAAGATTGGCTTTGAGTCATACCAGCAAGGTCTGGGGAGCTTCTCCTTTAGAGGGAAGCTAGAGCAAGCCTGGAGCAACCAGGCCAGCAGTGTAAATTCAAAAATAAGTCTTCAGAGGGATAACTAGCCAGCGGGCTAGCAACCGGGAAGACGCGTCAAGCTGAAATGCAGGAGCAGGCCCCACGCGGCACTCGGGAATGTGTGGAGGGCTGAGCTTTGGTGCAAATGGCGCTTTGGTCTGGGGCTTCTCGTACCCCAATGCACAACTGCGAGTTACCTCAGGAGTCGATGCAGTTAGCAAAATGCAGGAAGTCCAGGGTGTCCGGTCCCACGTCTCTCGTGTCCGCCACGGGTCTCACCTTTGCTGTGGAGGTGGATCGGAGTCAGAGAAGTCTGGAAGTCCAGTTCCTGTGTCGCTGAGTCTTCGGGTTCCAGCAGGAGCGTCAACAAAGCAAACTGGCAAATTACTGGTTGTGCCTGTTTGCACAGGGTGGTCACTCCTTGACCACAAGGGAGATGTATTCAGTCTTCTAGTCGAAATAGAACGTTGAAGGTCCAAGAGTTTCGTATCAGAGTTTCTTCCAGGATAATCTAAAATCCTGGGGACACAACTCCTATCTTTATACTGATTTTAGGGGCTGGATTACCTGCTAGGTCCCTCCTATGGGTGGACCCTTAGTCCAGTTTCGCGCCAGAGCGGGGCTGGAGTACTGCAGCAACTGGTTTGAATCGGGCTATGCATTGAGCACCTTGTGGCAGTGTATGGAAAAGCATCTTTCCATTCAACCCACCCTGCCCCAATACACTACAGGCTGTCTTGGACAGGAAACCTATTGTCCAGGGCTCCCTTGCTGGAGTTTCGTCCACCAGCAGGAGGTCAGACTCGTGTCTGTGGCAGCAGCATCCATTTTATGATGCTGAGGCTCTGTTTGACTTTAACCGGGTAAAGCAGTAACATACTTGTCTTTTCCCTCTAGAAGGGTGGAATGCTACCCCCGCCGCCAGAATTGGCGGGGGGGTAGTATTTCAAAGTGTTTCACACCTTACACAACATGTTTTGAAGAAGCCAAACCAAAGTTAGCATTAACCGCGAGGATTATAATGCACTTAAGAGTATATGGTATAGCTATATCATAGAACAGCTATAAGGAGATGGTTCTGAAAGCTGCAGAAGGGCTCAGCTCATGCTAGGGCACCCTCTCAGATAAAACCAAGCACTCTACCTCCAGGATTGTCGAGGCCTACCATAGGAGTGACTTAAAGGTGCATATGTGTCTAAATATAAGGTAGAAATAGATATACTATATCTAAGTAAGGGGTGATTACACCACCTTACCCAAGCTGGGTAATCAGCCTGTGGTGTCAGTTTGGATGGCCAGCCAGGAGTGGCAGCATACATGCTGCAGCCCCTGGTAGGCCCTAGTTGCACCTATGCCCTTGGTACCTATTGTACACTACACAGAGGTGACCCAATACCCAATCAGGTATGTACCTAAAGTACATGGAGTCCATTTTATAGGGAGGGCAGATAGGCTGGGGCCCTGAATAGCAGGATCCCAGGCCAACTAAGTCGAAAACCAGCAAAATACTAGGCAAAAAGTGGGGGTAACCATATAGTCAGATATCCACCTTCCTACACAACCCCCCCCCAAACGAAAGGACATAAGGCTATCCTATTTTTTATTTATTTATAGTCGTTTATCATATTACATTGCATGACATACCAGTCAACATATTTAAATTTGCGGTGATAATCACAGGTTCAAATATACATTTCCCCCAAACAAACTCTCCCTCCCATCATCCTCCCCCAATCCCTGCCCCCCAACAGTTCCCCTCTAGTTTCTCTCTCTCGAAAGTGAGCATCTGTGAGATGAAAAAGTTCGACCAAAGGTAATCGTAGTTGAGTCCAGAGCGCATAAGTCTGAAGCACATTTCTCCATCGAGCCATTGCCCCGAAAACAGAAGCAATACGTTACTAACAGCAGCTAGGATACCCCTCGCCCTCCCCCCCATGTGCCCTCGCTTCTCCTTAAATATTCAACCCCCTCAATTCACCCCGCAGTCACACATCTCAGTCAACCACAGACTCTGCTTCTGCTTCCGTAGCGGTAGCGTCATCCCCCACCTGCTGACCCGAAAGGTAAGCCACCAAGGGGCCCCAAATATCCCTCGGCCGGTACTTCATCGGTAATTGTTCTGCATAGGCGTGTAAATATTCCTGCCAAGTGGACATATCCTGTATCCACGCCTTAAATTTAGGCGCTCTGCCCCTGCGCCATCTACATGCTACCTGTCGTCGGGCTAGGAGTATGCCCATATTTAGGAATTTGCGATGTGGTGTTTTTATATCAGCAACCAGGCCCAGTAGGGCCCCGGCGGGGTGTGGCTCGATAGGGGTCCCCAGCATCTCGGCTAGTCCTGAGAAAACCTCCTTCCAGTACTCAGCAACTTTGGGGCATTTCCATGCCAGGTGTATGAAATCTGCTGGGCCCTGTCCGCACCGAGAGCATCATCATCTCGGAGATGGAGCCTATGTAGTCGCGCTGGCGTGTGGTACAGTCTATGCAAAAATTTCAAATGTAGCAGTCGTAGCCTACTACTACCAGACGTCAGTTCAGTCTGCTGGCAGGCCATCTCCCACTGATCATCAGTGAGTGGTTCGTCTAGGTCTCTATCCCACTCGTGTCTGGCCCTCACTTGTGAACTCTGAGGTGCGGTGCGTACTCGTGCATACAGTATAGAAGTGACATGAGCCGGGGCGTCCGTCTGGAGCAGCAGGTGGAGGGAGATAAATGTTTCCGGCTCCTTCAGGAAGTCAGGAGTCTTGGCCCGTACACTCTGCCTGAGCCTGGTGTAAAGGAAGAGGTCAATGAATGAGTACGGAGTCTCCCCAAATAACTGGTCTTGGGTCCGAACCTCCCCCCCCGCCCCCCGAGATATAGGTCGCCCCAAGTCGCATAGTGCAATTTAGTTAACAAGTTTTGGCAAATCTTTTCAGTCGTGACAGGCAGCAGAGGGCAGCAGCATAGTGGTATTCTGGGGGAATATAGCTGAGGTACTGCCTCAGCTCGCGCCAGCCAGTGCCACGCTTTGACGGTGCAGTCTACAGTGGATGGGTCCCTATCTCGTTCCTTGTATGGTGTAAACATATATCCTGATGGGGGAACCGGGGCCATGTGCCCATCTTCTACTGCAAGGTGGGGCATGTACGGGGGAGGATGAAACCAATACACTGCGAAGTGTGCCTGCGCACTGTGATAGTATTGTTCAAAGTCAGGTACGTCAAATCCCCCGTAACGGTACGGCAGTGTAAGGGTGTCCAGCTTCAGCCGCGCTTGTTTACCCCCCGTATTAACTGGACCAATTGCGTTTTCAAAGTTTTAAAAAAGTGAGCACCTGTATGATAAGGGATGTTTATGAATAAATATAAAAATGTAGGTACTATTACCATTTTAATTAGTGATATCCTCCGAGCCATCGAGAGGGGTAGCTTGAGCCAACTCGTGATGTTATCCGTCACCTTAGTCATAGCCTGCCAGTAATTCGTCCTCATCAAGGCTTCTTTATCCCTGGTGATGTAAATACCCAAGTATTTAAAGTCAGCCTCCTCCCACATCAGTGGGTAGTCCAGGGAGTGCGGGTGCGTGTGGTCAGTTAGGGGGAAAACTGCAGACTGGCCCCAATTTATTTGTACCCCGGCTATTGCCCCAAATCTAGTGATCTCCCGCAAGACCAGGTTGAGGTTATCTTGAGGTTTGTGTATATACAAAGTAATGTCGTTGGCATATAGGGACACTAACACTTGCCTGGAGGGGTATATAAGGCCTCTATGATTGTGGTGCTGCCGCAACTTAGCCCCCAGGGGTTCAACAGCTATAGCAAACAGGACAGGAGACAGGGGGCATCCCTGCCTCGTGATGTATGACGTTACGCACACTTTTACAACGCATACCTTTACAACGCATTTTTTACAACGCAACATCCATTACAACGCATTCCATTACAACGCATGCCATTACAACGAAATTTAAAAAACTACATTTACAACGCATTCCATTACAACGCATAATACCTTTACAACGCATACCATTACAACGCATTACATTACATTGCATGTTTGGTAAGTATTGGATAGTGTAGGGGTAAAATGTACTATTCTAACTCAAGGGGGTGCAACAGTAGGGTAAGTGTTGGATAGTGTAGGGGTAAAATTTACTATTCTAACTCCAGGGGGTGCAACAGTAGGGTAAGTGTTGGATAGTGTAGGGGTAAAAATTACTATTCTAACTCCAGGGGGTGCAACAGTAGGGTAAGTGTTGGATGGTAATGTTATGCGTTGAATGGTATGCGTTGTAATGACTGAGTTGTAATGGCATGCGTTGTAGTGGTGTGCGTTGTAGTGTCATGCGTTGTAATGGTTGCGTTGTAAATGCATGCGTTGTAATATATGTTGCGTTGTAAAAGTTTCGTTGTAATGGTAGTGCGTTGTAAAAGTTGCGTTGTAAAGGTTGTTTCCCCTGCCTCGTCCTCCTAGTGATAGGGAAGGCTTCCGAATGAGACCCGTTAAGCAGAACCCTGGCACATGGCGCAGTGTAGAGTAGTTTGATCCAGCATATGAAAGGTTCCGGCATTCCCATGTGCGCCAGCGTCCCCATCACATAGTCCCACTCTACGAAATCAAACGCTTTGGTGGCGTCCAGAAAGACAGCCACCGCCACGCAGCTCGGGTCTATATCCTGAAGCACCGCCAGGAGGGTCCGCTGGTTATGAGCTGTGGCCTGGTTTGGCACGAACCCTGCCTGATTAGGCAACACTAATCTTTGCAGGAGGAGGTTTAATCTTGTGGCTAGGACTTTCGCCAAAATTTTAGTATCGCTGTTAAGAAGTGACAGGGGACGGTACGAGTCGCATTGGTTAGGAGATTTACCGGGTTTGAGCAGCGACAAGATTTGGGCCTCTCTCATGGTCTCAGGTAGAGTTCTCTCTTCCAGTGCCTCATAAAATACCGCCTTAAGAATGGGCGCTAAGATGGAAACATAGGCCTTATAGAAATCTATAGGGATCCCATCAGACCCCGGGGCTTTTCCCGACTTCATGCTCATTATAGCCTCAGTTATCTCATCAGCTTCAAGTTCGTGAGCCAAAATTTTATGCTGCACGTCCCCTAACCATGCCAGGGCCACATCCTCGAAGTAGTCCCTAAGGTCCAGTGCATGCTGTCTCTGTGACGTATAGAGCTTTTTATAGTACTCCGTACGGGTAGACATTTGGTCCGGAAGGGTCCTGCATGTCATTCCCTGCTCGTTTTGCAGTTCAATGACATAGTTTCGGAATCTAGGGGGTCGAACTGCTCCCGCAAGAGACTTCCCGGGCCTATCTCCCTCTCCATATATCCGGGCCGCGCAGTGTTTCCCCCGGAATTTACCTTCCCTCTCGGCAACCTCCTTATACTCCGTCAGTTTCTCTCGCAGGTGAGCTTTTAGGGCGCCTGACTCGTCCCCACCCAATATCTCCCACTCCAGTCCCCGCAGCTCTTTCTCCAGTGTGTTCAGGGTCTGTCGGAGATTCTTCAGTATGCCCCCTTCCTTGGAAATGCACCACCCTCGCACAGTCACTTTAAACGCTTCCCATACTGTTGTCAGGCTGGCTCCGGAGCCCTTATTTCTCGGGAAGAATTCAGTTATCTCCTGCTCTATCTCTGCCTTAAAGACCGCGTCCTGTAAGTATAGGGGGTTGATCCTCCAGTTGATGTAGGGGGTCAGTTCCACCGGGGGCTTCACAGTAACTGTCCCTGGCGAGTGATCAGAAAATGTTTTAGCCATGTGGGCC
Source organism: Lissotriton helveticus (assembly GCF_964261635.1). Lineage (NCBI taxonomy): Eukaryota > Metazoa > Chordata > Amphibia > Caudata > Salamandridae > Lissotriton > Lissotriton helveticus. The sequence goes on along the minus strand of NC_136065.1, from coordinate 1,254,462,926 downwards.
GCCTTATCTACCCAGTGTGCCATGCCTCTTGAGACGAACACATAATCCAATCTGGCCCAAGTGTTGTGCATAGCTGAGTGGTGTGTCCCTTCCTTCAATGTAGGGTGCAGGTAGCGCCAAGCGTCTAACAAATTATCTGTGGCTACGATGTCCTGCAAGGTGCGTTGAGAGGTGGTGTAGTGCGCCGCTGTGACATGTGACCGATCTAGGCTAGGGTTTACTACAGTGTTAAAATCTCCCCCCCATAGGACATATCTATGTCCAAGAGTGTGTAGTTTGCCCCGTAGTGTGAGCAGATGGTGAGCGTCATCGACATTGGGCCCATAATAATTCGCAAAAACAACATCATGTGAGTGCAGCCTGCCCCACAGCAAACAGTACCGCCCTTCAGGGTCCACATCCATCCTACCCTCAACAAATCTGACTCCCCGTTTAATAAGTATGACGACTCCCCTAGAGTAATTTGAGTAAGATGCAAAGCAGCTATGTGATGCCCATCGTGATGCAAACCGGGGCTCGCTTCCTTGTGAAAGATGGGTCTCCTTCAGGAGTGCAATGTGCACTTGATGGTCCAAATAGCCCAGCAACTGCCTTCGCTTCCTGGAGTCATTCAATCCCCTTACATTCCAGGAGATAATGTGTAGATTTGTTCTATCATTGTGGTCGTCAGTCATGACTATCGTGTTGTGCATTCTGTGGACTGTCTTTGTTGCATTCAACTCTCTGTCTCACGCAGCTAACTCTCAGCTCACTATGCCCCCTCCCATCCCTCCCCCCATCACCCACACCGGCTACCCCAACTTGCCAGGAAGAAACATCCCACCCCCCGTCAACCTCCCCAAAACAGAGCTTCTGCGCTCCCAACCATCGAACCATGCAAAAAGAAAAAGGGGGGAATGCCCTCGATTGGGGGCCACTAGGGGTTCCCGCCATTGCCACTCAACCTCTCTATCGCACCCATCCGCAACCTCCTGGGCCACAGGGGTCGGTCTGACGGGAGGGAGTTGAGGGGCCGGGCGGCTAATTACGCCAACATATCAGCATCTGAGTTCATACATCACCATTCTGCAGAGCGTCCAGTAACAGCACAGTAACAGTGCAGCTGAAAGTCTAGTCCCATGCAGGCCTTCGTGGTCAGGCCGGTTCCGATAGTGGTGAATGGGATCGCGAGCGCCGTCGCGCAGCCTCCTCCCGGGAAGATGATCACCTGTCACGCTTGAGATACTCCTCCGCCTGTTGAGGTGTATTGAAGTTGTGCGGTGCTCCCCGATGATGAATCCGTAACCTCGCGGGGTAAAGCATGGCGTACTCGATGCTTTGGGATTGTAACTTCTTTTTCACCGCTATGAATTTGCGACGGGCTTCCTGCACCTTCTGGGTGAAGTCGGGATAGAAGGATAGAGTGGGGTTCTCATACCGCACTTCCCCTTTTTCTCGCGCCAGGCGCAGCACTGTGTCTCTGTCGCGGTAATTGAGGAACCGCATTATCACCGGGCGCGGGGGACTCCCGGGGGGGGGACGCATCGCCAATGATTTGTGGGCCCTTTCGATAACCATATGCGCAGAAAAGGAGTCTTTCCCGAACAGATCAGCAAAAAGTTGTTTCATATAGTCTTCCAGCCTCCCCGTGTTGGTGGTTTCGGCTAGGCCTAGCATTCTTACGTTATTCCTCCTGGAGCGGGCTTCCAACTCCTCGTTCTTCTCAGAAATGACCTTTAGGAGTTTGTCCATTTGTTACATGTGTTGCCTGCTTGTCCCCGCTCCATCCTCCAAGTCTGACACCATATGTTCTGCCTCCTTCAGCCTCTCTTCGTGTTTGTCCAACTTCGCCACAACATTTTCCAGCCTGTTGCTCATGGAGTCGATTTTAGAGTCAATGGAGGTGAGGCTCTGCTGCATCCCCACCACAAAGCCTTCCACCCCTCCTCCCTAGTCTTAGGAGGGTCATCATCTCCGTGATCCCTAGCAGCGGAACTGGGTGTTTTGCGGGTGTCTAACGCTAGCTTCGACTGTCTGGGTTCCGTCTTTCCCATGGCGCTCCGGTGTCTGCAGCCTGAGTCTGGCCGGTGTCAGGGAGGCAGTCGCTATGTTTAGTGTTGGGGTCCTTACAGGCAGCCTTCACACGTGTGGCCTCTTTGGCTTCCCCGTAGTTCCACCCGGCGGGTCAAAGTAGGGTCTGGCCGGCAGCCTCAGCAATCGAGGGCGGACCTATCCACTGGGGTCCGCCGCGGGCACACCCCCAGTCCGGGCCACAAGGCGCTTGCAGGTCTCAAGATCCACGGCAACCCGTGGCAGTGTTCACCCCTGCCCGCGAGCGCCTGCAGCCGTTTCACTCAGCAAATGGCGATGAATGGCCCGATGCCTCCTCGGGTGGTACCCTTTGCAATGTTCTGGCCCCAAGGTGGTCGGGAGGGCACAGGCCGCAGGAAAGAGCGTCCTTATGCTAGCGTTAATATGGCCAGCGAAGCTTCACCTCAGCAGCAGTCCAGCCCGTGTATGCCTGCACCAGCTCCAGGGGGTCTAACGACCATTCCGATTCAAAATGGCGGCTCCGGCTGCGCTTCTCGACACTATCGTTCCTCCCTCGTGTAGGACCTCCCCGCGGTCTCTCCCGCTCTGTCTCAGTCATTCCCAGGGCCACGCCGCTACTTCAGAGCCCCCGCCGTCTCCCGCCTCCGACTCTCCTCACCGTCTCTCCAGCCGGGTCTCAAGTGTCTCCTCTGGCCTCCTGTTGACTTTCACGTGCTCAGGGGAAGTCTCATATGTCAGCAACAGTTAACAGAAAGCAGCCTGTGGCCCTTCTCCGTAAGTCCGGTCAGCAGGGGAGAAGTCCCCTGGGGTGCTCCGGTAAGCGACGAGCCTCCGCACAGCATCCCCAGCAGCGTCGCGTTCGGGCCTCTGCAGCAGCGGCCTCACGTAGTTCTCGTGGCCAGAGCAGCTCTCCAGGGCATTCAGCCTGCGCCCCGCCGCCGCGACCCCAGCGCGTAACTCCGGTGTTTGTCGGAGTTTCAGCTCCGCTTTCGCCCAGTAGCAGCCGTATACCTTCCGGTACCAAATGGTGACAATTGTGAATTGATATGAGGTGGCAGGATGGGGTTTATGTTTAGAAATCCGCCCGGCTCAGCGGGAGCTTTACACCAGAGCGGCCATTGCAGTCTGGCGCAACCTAGCGCGCCTCCAGATAGGGCTATCCTTGTCCAGGTATGCCTATATTGCCTAAGTGGCCATATAAGGAAGTACCTGCACTAGCATGGTTACCCCCTGTCTCATGGTCCACTAAGCAATCCCTCACCCTAAGGGTATCAGAGGGTCTCCACCATAGGGAATCTCTACCTGCGGTGTGTTTTGGCAAAGTAAAAGGCTGGTGCTGGGATGGAGTACTGAAGTGAGGCTCTACTAATGTAGGGCTCAGCTTCCTCCACTCACTATCCACCATGTATGCCTTTCTTTACATGACTGAGTTGCACTGTGCTCTCAGGGTCAACCTCTGGCTGCCTACAGCTGGAGGCTGGGTCCCTTTTGTTGGACCACTGGAGGGACAGGTTAGGTTTGGAGCCACTAGGTCCCAGGTTTGCCTGTGCCCAACAGAGTCCATCTGGGGCAGGTTCCTACCTAAGGGTAAGGGCGATCCCTCAGAGGTTTGAGGAACTTTCACCTGTCTAGGGCTGCTAGCCAGGGTGCCCCTAATCTGCCTATGGGGGGGGCCTTTGGACAGGGGGCCCTTTGGGGTCCACTGGCCTCCCTGACCTCTACAGCCCTGGGCTGACTGAGGCAGGGTAGAGAGGGGCAGGTTACCTGCTCCAGACTGGGTACCACCTTGGAAGGGTCCACTGACATCAGGGGCTATGCCAGGCCAAGCCTGACTACCTCTGGGGCAGTTCCTTCATAAGGGGTAGGGTCAGTTCCCTGAGGAGGCTGACCCTCACCTATTGTCTTGTGGGAGGGAGACTTTTATTCCTCCCTCACATATTGTCTTGTGGGAGGGAGACTTTTCTTCCTCCCCAATGCTCTCTTTCTGAGTGGAGTGATCCATAGTTTCAGGCTTCACAACACAAAAATCTGTTTGAGTTTGGGCTGTGACCATCACAGCCCTACCAACCTTTTCAGGAAGACCTACCATTTTGGAATGGATTTCTTTTCCTATCTCAGCCCAGGCTGAGATCTCTAGATCATTGCCCAGTAAACAATCTACAGGCAAGTTTGTAGACACTGCCACTCTCTTTGGGCCAGTGACACCTCCCCAGCTGAGATTTACTACTGCCATGGCATGATCTTTCTGCACTCCATCAATATTGGTCACCTGGTATGTGAACCCAGGAAAAAGCTGTTCTAAGGGTACTAGTCTCTCGGTCACCATAGTGATGCTAGCCCCTGTGTCCCTATAGGCCTCAGCTTTCTGACCATTGATGTTGGGCTCCTGTCTGTACTTGTCCAAGGTATTGGGACAAGTACAGACAAGCAGTGAAGTTGGCAAACCCCATGCCATTCTCACAGACTAGAGTTGCTGTAGCAGGGAACCTGGTTAGGCTAGAGTCCACCTGAGCTCCCCAAGTAAACCCAGCCAAATTGTTGGGGGCACTCCCACCACCTGGGTTTTACTACTAGTAGTAACAGGAGGGGTTGGAGTATTACTTGGAGGAATATTTTCCTTATTGTTGGCTTTTGGGCAACTGCTGTCAGTTTTCCAATGGCCAGGTTGCTTACATATATGGCAATAAGGTTTCTTAACATTAGAGGAAGGAGTTTGGGACCCACCTCCCTCAGAGGATTTTTGGGGCTCTGTAGTGGATTTGTCCTTAGATTTATCCACACCTTTCTCTTGAAGTTTGGTAGAATCATTCTTCTGGTCACCACCCTGATTTTAGGCCTCACTCTGGTTCTGACCCATTTGTCTTCCTTCTTTCCCAATTCTTGGGGAGAGGTCAGATCAGAGTCCATCAGGTGTTGACGTAAAAGCTGTTTTTGACAATTATTAAGGATCTGCTCCCTCATAATCAAATTATACAATCCTGTATAGTCTTGTACTTTGCTGTCCAATAACCAGCCCTCCAGAGCCTTAGTAGCACAATCTACAAAATCAGTCCAGTTGTCAGCATCCTGTTCATTAACTGTTAGGAGCTTATCTCTACCTTTGTCTGCAACGGAGAGCCATATAATTGCTGCCCACTGACTCTGGGGTACCTGCTCCAAAGCAGTAATCCACTTGTGGATGTCATCCCCTACCTGATAAGGGGGCACAATTTTATTCAGGTATCTATGGTCATGAGACCGTTCCTTATCTTTAGGAACTATGCTGCCACCAGTGGACTCTAGTCCACACAATTGTCTCTCTCTCTCTCAAGAGCCAGGGTCTCTTTTGCAAGGGCAATGTCTTGCCTCTTGATTCTAAGCTTGGATTCCCTCATCCTAGCCTTTTGCTCTATTCTCTCAAGAGAAGTCATTCTCCCTAGAGCTGAGACATGGGACCCTATTGAGTCAACAGAAGGGTTGGAATCACTGGATAGCGATCTTCTCCTTCTGTGCCCATTGTTAGGCCTACCTGGGGGTCTGGGTTGGATTCTTCCATTCTCAGTCCCAAGCAGTCCTAGGTTAACCTGGTTCAGTTCTCTGACTTGCACCTGGCTAGCATCCACTTCAGCATCAGCATCCCCTTGGTTTTCACCAGTGGGATCCTCTGGTGAGGGATGGTCCTCCTCTACACTACCTGATGGACCTGGGTTGGATGCTCTGTCTACATCATACTCCACTAATATGTCTATCAAGTACTTAATAGTGGGACTTTGTCCTTGTCTCAGCCTTCTGGCTGTACATAAACTTTTCAACTCATGAAAAGTGAATGTGTCATATTTAGAAGGTGCCCTGGGAGGGTCAACTTCTGGTAGAGGCCCACTAGGGCCTACATCCAAGGACATTTTCTAGTGAGGTGTGGTGTGTGCACCTACCTACACTAAACGGTATGTATGTTATGTTATGTTATGTTAAAATGGGTTTTATATAGCGCTCAGCTACTCCGAGGAGTGTCCCGGCGCTTCAAAACCCAACGCAGAAAACAGGAACAGACCAAAACAAGTGATAAACCTATTGAACAAACAACCAGGACTTTAGATCCCTCCTGAAAGCTAACAGAGTAACATTTCTTCTCAAGAGAACTGGCAAGGCATTCCACAGTTGGGGTGCCAAACATCGGAAAGAGCGACCTCCAATGTGTGTACGTTTAATGACCGGGACAGACGCCAAGTTCAGCGAAGCTGACCGCGGTGATCTGGAAGGTTGGTAAAAAGCCAGCCGCTTCCTAATGTAATTGGCGCCAAAACCATGGAGCTAGAACCTCTCTAGATTTGTAGTCAGGGTGTGCTAAGCCCTTTGCTCTACAACAACTAAGTTCAGTAGAACTTAAAGTATTATAAGACTTGATTTATATGTACCTCTTGGTACCTTAATGTCACATCATCCCCCACCTGAGAGACCTACACTGGCTCCCCGTCGTCAAGAGGATCACTTTCAAGCTCCTCACCCATGCACACAAAGCACACCACAACGCCGGACCAGCCTACCTGAACAGCAAACTTAGCTTCTACGCCCCCACCCGCCAGATCCGCTCCGCCAGCCTCGCCCTAGCCGCTGTCCCTCGCGTCCAACGAACGACCTCCGTCGGCAGATCCTTCTCCTACCTCGCCGCCAAGACCTGGAACACCCTCCCTACCCATATATGGCAGACCCAAGACCTACTCGCCTTCAGAAGACTCCTCAAGACCTGGCTCTTCGAGCAGTAGCCCCCCCCCATCCCCATAGCGCCTTGAGAGCATCACGGTTAAGTAACGCGCTTTACAAGTACTCTGATCGATTGATTGATCTTTCAAATGATATTACAAGATTATATGGTAAAACAAATTCAAGCTCTTATCCCATCCGCTGCACACCAATGTGAGAAGTTAGCCTGGCATATGATGTCCACTATTCTAGTGGGCACCTTGCACCAGTCTAATCGACCCTTATTGATGGTGGTTGTAAAGTCAACCTTATAGACAAGCTATCCTAGTGGTAGCATGGACCAGCAGTCTTAGGCTAAACTCCAAAGAGCATGTGAAGCTGTTTGTTTTACCAATTATACTCCCTTGAATACCAAATGAAAGGACACCACACAAGGTATATATCAAATATATATGTATTTATTTCTAACACAACCCCTCTGCACTCTTTATGAGGTCAGAGAACGAAGTACATAACAAGTTACTTAATTAGCATACTATAAGTTGCACAAATACATGCCCTAGGGGCCTCACAAACCATATACTAAGTAAGTGGTATAAGGACCACTTCAGAAATAGTGAATAGGCCTAGGGCCTAGAGAATTGCTGGGGCTACACTAGACGACCAAAGGTTAGGAAATAGGAGACCCACGGGAGACGCGTGCAGTGTCTAAACACAGTCGCAAGTTACCATTGACTTATAATGGGAACGTAAAAGTTACAAAGTTAAAGATTTAGGGCACTTATAGCGCCAGGATGCTCCTTTCAGAGCGATAGTTTGCGCTTTATAAATTCTAAAATAACATTATCTTATGGATGGACTACAACAAAACCACTTTAAAGTAGGACAGTTCGAGAGTCAAGACCCACGGGAGCACCGGAGCACTCGTGTTACCTCACCCAGGGAAGCCGGGTGCATAGGTGCCTTTTGGTGTCGGGTTTCGTCGATTGTTTCAATGGAGATCTGCAAAGAAGTGCTGCAGGCGACCAGAAGAAAAGTGTCCGGGTGGATCCGAGGGTGGATCAAGGACCTGAAGAACCTGAAAGCAGAGGGGACAGAGTCTGGGTCACTAGCCAGTAACCAGGAAGGAACCAGGCGATGTCGAGTCGATTTCAGGTAAAGAGGTGAAGCTTGTCTCTGCAGCCACGAGGAGCAGGAGGGGTCGACGATGACCAGGAGCTGGATTCGAGCTGTCCCACCAAGGATCTAGTTGACTGCGGCGTCGGTATCCGGATTGGACCCAACAAGCCTTGGCAAACGCAACCCACGCAGGAAGTGAAGATTGGCTTTGAGTCAGACCAGCAAGGTCTGGGGAGCTTCTCCTTTGGAGAGAAGTTGGAGCAAGCCTGGAGCAACCAGGCCAGTGGTGTAAATTCAAAAGGAAGTCTTCAGAGGCATAACTGGCCAGCGGGCTAGCAACCGGGAAGACGTGTCGAGCTGAAATGCAGGAGCAGGCCCCACGCTGCAATCATGGAGTGTGGAGGGCTCAGTTTTGGTGCAAATGGTGCTCGGGTCTGGGGCTTCCCGTACCCCAATGCACAACTGCGAGTTACCTCAGGAGTCAATGCTGTTAGCAAAATGCAGGAAGTCCAGGGTATCCGGTCCCACGTCTCTCGTGTCCGCCACGGGTCTCAGCTTTGCTGTCGAGGTGGATCGGAGTCAGAGAAGTCTGGAAGTCCAGTTCCTGTGTCGCTGAGTCTTCGGGTTCCGGCAGGAACGTCGACAAAGCAAACCGGCAAGTTACTGGTGGTGCCTGTTTGCACAGGGTGGTCACTCCTTGACCACAAGGGAGATATCTTCAGTCTTCTAGTCGAAATAGAACATCGAAGGTCCAAGAGTTTCGTATAAGAGTTTTGTTCCATGATAATCTAAAATCCTGGGGACACAGCTCCTATCTTTATAGTGATTTTAGGGGCTGGATTACTTGCTAGGTCCCTCCTATGGGTGGACCTGGGAAGGGGGTGGTTACACCCCTTTCCCTTTGTCCAGTTTCGTGCCATAGCGGGCTGAGGTGCCCCAGCAACTGGTTTGAACAGGGCTATGCATGGAGCCCCTTGTGTGCCCCAGGCAGTGTCTGGAAAAGCATCTTTCCATTCAACCCACCCTGCCCCAATACACTACAGGCTGTCTGGCCTCCCTCGACAGGAAACCTATTGTCCAGGCCTCCCTTGCTGTAGTTTCGTCCAGCCGCAGGAGTCAGACTCGTGTCTGTGGCAACAGCATCCATTTTGTGATGCTGAGGCTCTGTTTGACTTTAACCGGGTAAAGCAGTAACATACATGTCTTTTCCCTCTAGAAGGGTGGAATGCTACCCCTGCCACCAGATTTGTCGGGGGGTAGTATTCCAAAGTGTTTGACACCTTACACGACATGTTTTGATGAAGGCAAACCAAAGTTAGCATTAACCGCGAGGATTATAATGCACTTAAGAGTATATGGTATGGCTATATCATAGAACAACTATAAGGAGATGGTTCCGAAAGCTGCAGAGGGGCTCATGCTAGGGCACCCTCTCACATAAAACCAAGCACTCTGCCTCCAGGATTGTCGAGGTCTACCATAGGAGTGACTTATAGGTGCATATGTGTCTATATATAAGGTAGATATAGATATACTATATCTAAGTAAGGGGTGATTACACCACCTTACCCAAGCTGAGTAATCAGCCTGGGGTGTCAGTTTGGATGGCCAGCCAGTGGTGGCATAATACATGCTGAAGCCCATGGTAGGCCCTGGATGCACTTATGCACCTATGCCCTGGGTACCTATGGTACACTATACAGTTTTCATGAAATGTTTTTCCATGAAACATTGTTATAATAATGTTTGCTAGCTGCAACCATATAAGTAATTGGTATATGTTTTATTATTCCTAGCGACCCCCGAAGAAGGGCTCTGAGCAGCCCGAAATGCATTGGGTTTTTAAATGAATAAACGCTGCCTGTGACGAGCCTCGCATCTATCATATTTATTCCTGAGGTCCGGATGGGCACAGTGTAAATATATGAAACTTTGAAAATAAGCGATTAATTCCGCAAGTGGATGTCAATTACAAGAAAATAACCAAAGACTAATATGTTGAATTAAGCTGATTAAGTAAAGTGAAAAGAATTGGATCAAATCTATACGTAAAGGATGAAGCTACACAGAGCTGTGCACGAGGGAGGTACATAAGCATGTCCCCTTCTTGAATCATGTCAAATTTCCGGTGGCAACAGGGCAAGCCATCTCCTCGTTGCACGCATACAGCAACAAACAATCAAACGTTAAGTTTATAAATGATTTTTCAAAAAATGGTGTGCATTCCATCTCTCCTGATGATATATTTTCGAATTGCCCTACCTTGGGATCGCACCCGCTCGGATGAACATGAAGAAGAAAGTGAATTGAAATATGTTGATAAATCCACACTGCAGGCGAAACATCGGGCTCACCACAGACATTTGATTTTTAGCACCAAACGAAAGAAGAGCTTTTAGCACGGAGGCAACACTTTCACTGTTATCGTCACAAGGAAATATCTTTCACATGGACATTTAACACTTGTAAAAGACTGATTACTGCATTGTGGGAGACCGAGTTTATCCACCAGACATGTAGCGAAAAAAGCGGAAGAGTCAAACTTAACACCGAGCCAATAGATAGTCAGAAGGAGGGCTCTCGCGATAGTTAAATGGGAATTCAAAAGGGGTGCCTTGCACTATGGGAGTAAAGGAAACGATGGGAGTTTGTTAAGACACACGGCAGGTACGTTAATAACTGAGGTTGTTTGAGTAGTGATCACTGAGTCTAACACGGGAATATTTAAGCCTTTTAAGCATGTTAGACAGACAAGATGCGTAAGAAACACACTATGTCATCAACGAAGGTACACCTTAGGGGTTTAACTAGCGAGGATACATAGCTGGTAATCTTGATGTTAAACATAATTAAAACAGAGGGTTAGTGCGTTATGGAAAACGAATGCGTATCAGATGTGTAATTAAGAAATAGTGCGAGTCACCAAGGGGAAAGATGGACTAACCGGTCAATAGTGCGCAATGTAAAAGTTGTTTATTCAAATATGTGATTTATTTAACCATGTGTCGTATCGCATACTATGAATGTAGTAAATAGGCATGATGTCTGTTGCCGTTTTCATGAAATGTTTTTCCATGAAACATTGTTATAATAATGTTTGCTAGCTGCAACCATATAAGTAATTGGTATATGTTTTATTATTCCTAGCGACCCCCGAAGAAGGGCTCTGAGCAGCCCGAAATGCATTGGGTTTTTAAATGAATAAACGCTGCCTGTGACGAGCCTCGCATCTATCATATTTATTCCTGAGGTCCGGATGGGCACAGTGTAAATATATGAAACTTTGAAAATAAGCGATTAATTCCGCAAGTGGATGTCAATTACAAGAAAATAACCAAAGACTAATATGTTGAATTAAGCTGATTAAGTAAAGTGAAAAGAATTGGATCAAATCTATACGTAAAGGATGAAGCTACACAGAGCTGTGCACGAGGGAGGTACATAAACATGTCCCCTTCTTGAATCATGTCAAATTTCCGGTGGCAACAGGGCAAGCCATCTCCTCGTTGCACGCATACAGCAACAAACAATCAAACGTTAAGTTTATAAATGATTTTTCAAAAAATGGTGTGCATTCCATCTCTCCTGATGACACTATACAGGGGCTCACAGAGGTGACCCAATACCCAAACAGGTATGTACCTAAAGTACATGGAGTCTGTGAGAAGTTGGCCTGGTATATGATGTTCCCTATTCTAGTGAGTACCTTGCACCAGTCCAAACAACCCTTATGGTGATGGTTGTAAAGTCATCCTTATAGACCAGCTATCCTATTGGTAGCATGGACAAAGCAGTCTTAGGCTAATACTTCAGAGAGCATGTGAAGCCAATTGTTTTACCAATTATAATCCCTTGAATACCAAATGAAAGGACACCACACAAGGTCTATATCAAATATATATATGTATTTATTACTAACACAACCCCTCTGCACTCTTTATGAGGTCAGAGTTCGAGATACAGCACAAGTTACTCAATAAGCATACTATAAGGTGCACAAATACAATTCTGCCTTAGGGGCCTCACAAACCATATATTAAAGAAGTGGTATAAGAACCACTTCAGGAAAGGTGAGTAGGCCAAGGGCCTAGGAAATGGCTGGGGCTACGCTGATCAACCAAAGGATTGGAAGTAGGAGACCCACAGGATGCGTGTGCAGTGTCTAAACACACACGCGAGTTACCATAGAGAATCAATGGGAGCGTAAAAGTTACAAAGTAGTTGATTTCGGACACTTCCGGGTAGACTATGGGAAAACCCTGTTAAACTAGGACACTTGGATAGTTGTTACCCACGGGAGCACCGGAGTACTCGAGTTACCTCACCCAGGGAAGCCAGGTGCATAGGTGTTCTTTCGTGTCGGGTTTCGTCGATCAATCCTATGGAGAGCTGCAAGAAAGTGCTGCAGGCGACTAGGAGGAAGATGTCCGGATAGATCCAAGGGTGGATCGGAGCAGTGAAAACCTGAAAGCAGAGGGGACAGAGTCTGGGTCACTAGCCAGTGACCAGAAAGGGACCAGGAAGGAACCAGGCGATGTCGAGATGCAATCAGGTGAGGATGTGAAGCTTGTCTCTGCAGCCACGTGGACCAGGAGGCGTAGACGACGACCAGGAGCTGGATACGGACTGTCCCATGGAGGATCTAGCTGTTGGTGGTGTCGGTATCCAGATTGGACCCAACAAGCCTTGACAAAGGCAATCCACGCAGGAAGGGAAGATCGGCTTCTGTTCAGACCAGCAAGGTCTGGGAAGCTTCCCCTTTACAGGAAAGCAGGAGCAAGCCCAGGGCAACCAGGCAAGCGGTGATGTTTCAAAAGGATGTCTTCAGGAGGGCCACTAGCCAATGGGCTAGCAACCGCGAAGACGCGTCGAGGAGAAATGCAGGCGCAGGCCCCACGCGGCACTCGTGGAGTGTGGAGGGCTGAGCTTTGTTACACTTACTGCTCGGGTTGGGGTTCTCAAACCCCAATGCACAACTTTGAGGACGCCTCAGAAGCTGCGCAGTTAGCAAAAAGCAGGTACTGCAGGATGTCCGGTCCCACGTCTCTCGTGTCCGCCACGGGTCTCAGCTTTGCTGTGGATGTGGGTCGGAGTCAGAGAAGTCTGGAAGTTCAGAGGCTGCGTCGCTAAGTCTTCGGGATCTGGCTGGAGCGTCGACATAGCAAACCTTCAAGTTACTGGTGGGGCCTGTTTGCACAGGTTGGTCACTCCTTGACCACAAGGCAGATGTCTTCAGTCTTCCAGTAGAAATGGTACGTCGAAGGTCCAAGAGTTTGTTTCAGAGTTTCTTTCCAGGATAAATGTAAAGTCTCTAGACTCAGCTCCTATCTTTATACCAAATTAAGGGGCTGGATTACCTGCTAGGTCCCTCCTGTGGGTGGAACCTGGGAAGTGGGTGGTTACACCCCTTTCCCTTTGTCCAGTTTCGCACCAGAGCTGGGGCTGGAGTGCCCCAGCAACTGGTTTGAACCGGGCTATGCGTGGAGCACCTTGTGTGCCCCAGGCAGTGTCTCATTTCTTTCAACCCACCCTGCCCCAATACACTAAAGGCTGTCTGGGGAGGAAACCTATTTTCCAGGCCTCCCTTGCTGGAGTTTCGTCCAGCGGCAGGAGGTCAGACTCGTGTCTGTGGCAGTAGCATCCATTTTGTGATGCTGAGGCTCTGTTTAACTTTAACCGGGTAAAGTGGAACTTACATGTCTTCTCCCTCTAGAAGGGTGGAATGCTACCCTCGCCGCCAGAACTGGCGGGGGTAGTATTCCAAAGCGTATGACAACTTACACAACATGTTTTGATAAAGCCAAACCAAAGTTAGCAAGAACCGCAAGGATTATAATGCCGTTAAGAGTATATGGTATGGCTATATCATAGAACAGCTATAAGGACATTGTTCCGAAAGGTGCAGACAGGCTCAGCTCATGCTAGAGCACCTTCTCACATAAAGCCAAGCACTCTGCCTCCAGGATTGTCAAGGCCTGCCATAGGCGTGACTTATAGGTATATATGTGTCTATATATAAGGGTAGATATAGGAATACTATATCTAAGCAAGGAGTGCTTACATGACCTTGCCCAAGCTGAGTGATCAGCCTGTGGTGTCAGTTTGGATGGCCAGCCAGGGGTGGCATAATACATGCTGCAGCCCCTGGTAGGCCTTGGATGCACCTATGCCCTGGGTACCTATGGTACACTATACAGGGACTCACAAAGGTGACCCAATACCCAATTAGGTATGTACCTAAAGTACATGGTATGAATTTAGAGAGAGAACAGCTGGGCTGTGGGTCTGATTAGCAGGCCCACAGCCACACTAAAGTCGTAAAACCAGTGAATCAGAGCAAAAAGTGGGAGTGACCATAGGAAGTAGACCCTACTCTCCTACAGAGTCCATTTTATAGGGAGAGCAGATAGGCTGGGGCCCTGAATAGCAGGATCCCAGGCCAACTAACTCGAAAACCAGCAAAACACTAGGCAAAAAGTGGGGGTAACAATATAGTCAGATATCCACCTTCCTACCCTCCCTGCTACCCACTGCAGGTCGTTAGAAATGGAAATGATAATTTGCGTATCGTCAGCATATGACAACACTTGAAAGCCAAAAGAACGAATCTGGGAAGCCAGAGGGGACACATAGATATTTAAAAGGGTGGGACTCAGAGATAAGCCCTGAGGCACCTCACATGGAAGACTAAAGTCCTTCCCCTTAAAAACTCTACAACTGGCAATTTGAGCCTAGTTCAACAGAAATGAGTGGAGATGCTGTAGGAATGTCCCAGTGACCCCTACTTGCTGCAGACGCTGAACGATATGTGCCGGGGAGGTGGTATCAAATGCTTTGCTGGCAGTGTAAGTCAATTTGTATAGCCAAAGTTGTCAATCGTATCTGCAAGTAACAGATGGAAATACTTTAGTATGTTAAAAAACAGCCCAGCTAATACTCCCAGTCTCCCTCCTTAATCCAGGGGCCCTAGGATTTTGCAATATCCCCATTTGGAGAGACAGTTTCTTTGATGAAACATTCTCAGGAGGGAGGAACCTTCTCCCTATATGGGGTTATAGCTAACTCCCAGAGCCACTGGATTTAGGAGGGACATTGGGAGTATTGGCATTTCCCAGGATCAGGGTTTACACAGAGCACACTGATGACCCAACATATAAAGACATAAACACACAAACTATTTCACTGTTTGGAATTCCCCCTACTTGGTTTATTTAACCACTCTAGGTTCATAATTGCTACTTGCTTTACCAGCAAGTGGTTACCACTGCTGAATGGTGTCCGTTTGGGTATTATATTGATCAGGGCTCCTTTCCAAGATGTTGGCACTTTTTTGCCCTCGACGGATGCAGGCCTCACACTACTGTAGGGAGACCACATTACCGGAAACCCGGATCATGTGACTGGCAAGGAGTGGATGAAGATGTAAGACAGAGAGGAACCTGCAAGTACACGGTGAGGCGAGAAGCATATTGAGGTGGTGTCATACCCTTGAGGACGTGAGTACGGCCCTGTAAATAAGCCAGGGCCTCATGAAGGGTAGAGCTAAGTGTGGGGGGGAGACTAAATCACAGGCACTAGGCGTATGAGTGCTGGAGAGTTGTCCTGCATCTCATTGAGCCTGAGAGGAGCGAGGGGATTGTCGCTGATTTTAAATACTTGATAAGTGGACTAGTGATCCCGAGGGAGGTATGGGGTGTTAGAAGATGCACAAATTTACATCTTACATGACGGGTATGTTTTTCCTATTTAATGTGATTATCGCCTCTGTGTATGTATACAGTGTGTGACTACAGGGAGATGCGCCCGATCGTACACCAGTTCCAGAGGATAGATACATGAGACTTGGTAGGCGTATTTTAAAATTGCATTTATCCCTCCCTGTATCTATATTTTTATCATCACCTTAGAGTGTGGCTTGATTGTGGTTTAGGGATATCAATATTCACCAATATCGTTGCAAGAAGAAAACTAGAGAGTCAGCAGAGTGGTCATGCCTTGAAACAAAAGAGCGATGTCCACTTCAGCTTCAAAAGATCCACGACCCACCACCTCCCGCAACAGGTACCTCACAGGAATTGGAGCAAGATCACCGCAGACCAGCTCACCACCTCCCTCAGCCAGAGCCCACCCGCCAACACAACGGACCCCAACGAAGCAGCCCGCAACTTCACACAGTGGCTGACCGCCTGCGCCGACGACCTCGCGCCACTAAAGAACCCTCCCAGCAGACCCAGAAGCAAGAAGGCATCCTGGTTCACCGACGACCTCAAGGACTCCAAGAAGACCTGCCGCACCCTCGAGAAAGCCTGGCTCCTCGACCGGACCACCGACAACATGACCGCCCTCAAACACGCTACCCGCAAGCACCACCAGCTCATCCGCACCACCAAGAAGAAATCCCTGAAGGAACGACTGGACAACAACGCCCACGACAGCAAAGAGCTCTTCACTATCGTCAGGGAGTTCTCCAACCCCAGCACCGGCACCAACGACATCACTCCGTCACAAGACCTCTGCGACTCCCTCGCCTCGTTCTTCCACCGCAAGATCGCCGACATCCACAACAGCTTCGGCGCCCCACCCACGCACCCAACCATCAAACCAATGCCCCCCACCGCCACCCTTCGCACCTGGACCACGGTGACCACCGAAGACACAGCCCGCACGATGAACACCATCCACTCCGGATCACCGACCGACCCCTGCCCACACCACGTCTTCAACAAGGCCGACCCCACCATCGCACCCCGACTCCGGAACATCATCAACGCCTCCTTCAACACCGCCACCTTCCCGGAGAGCTGGAAGCACGCCGAGATCAGCGCCCTCCTGAAGAAACCTACAGCGGACCCCACCGATCTCAAAAACTTCCGCCCCATCTCGCTCCTCGCTTTTCCTGCTAAAGTCATCAAGAAGATCGTCAACAGACAGCTGACCGCCTTCCTCGAGACGAACGGATCCCTCGACCCCTCGCAGTCCGGCTTCAGAGCCAACCATAGCACCGAGACCGCCCTCATCACAGCCACCGACGACATCCAGACCCTGCTCGACAAGGGGGAAACAGTGGCCCTCATCCTCCTGGACCTCTCCGCTGCGTTCGACACGGTCTGCCACCGCACCCTAGTCCAGCGCCTCAGCAACATCGGTATCCAAGAGAAGGCACTGGAGTGGATCATCTCGTTCCTCGCCGGAAGAACACAAAGAGTCCGCCTCCCCCCGTTTCGCTCCGAGGCCACCGAAGTCATCTACGGCGTCCCGCAAGGATCTTCACTCAGCCCCACCCTCTTCAACATCTACATGAAACCTCTCGCAGCCATCGCACGCCAGCACAACCTCAACATCATCTCTTACGCCGACGACACCCAGCTGATCCTCTCCCTCACCAGATACCCCGACACCGCCAGAACATGCCTACACGAAGGGATGAAAGACGTCGCCGAGTGGATGAAGGACAGCCGCCTGAAACTGAACTCGGACAAGACGGAAGTCCTCATCCTGGGATCTTCGCCCTCCGCCTGGGACGACTCCTGGTGGCCCCCAGCCCTGGGCACCGCACCCAAGCCAACCGACCACGCACGCAACCTGGGCTTCATCCTGGACCCCTCCCTCTCGATGACCAGACAAGTCAACGCCGTCTCCTCATCGTGCTTCAACACCCTGCGTATGCTTCGCAAGATCTTTCGCTGGATCCCGACCGAGACCAGGAAGACTGTCACCCAGGCACTCGTCACCAGCCGACTGGACTACGGAAACGCCCTCTACGCCGGAACCACAGCCAAGCTACAGAAAAGACTCCAGCGCATCCAGAACGCCTCCGCCCGACTCATCCTGGATGTCCCCCGACGCAGCCACATCTCCAGCCACCTGACGAACCTGCACTGGCTCCCCGTCGACAAGAGGATCACGTTCCGGCTCCTCACCCACGCACACAAGTCTCTCCACGACATGGGCCCCAAGTACCTCAACGACCGCCTGACCTTCTACACGCCCACCCGCCAGCTACGGCCCACCAGCCTCGCCCTCGCAGCCGTACCACGCATCTGAAGAGCCACCGCCGGAGGAAGATCCTTCTCTTACCTGGCTGCCAAGACTTGGAACTCCCTCCCCATCCACCTTCGGCTGACCCAGGACCATCACGCCTTCAGGAAACAACTCAAGACCTGGCTGTTCGAGGAGTAGCATACCCCTCCCCCCAAGCGCCTTGAGACCCTCCCGGGTGAGTAGTGCGCTATACAAATGGCATGATTGATTGATTGATTGACCATTGCAAAGGGAACCAAGATTTAATAGGTTCTTAGGGTTTTAAATGAGGATGAATGTCGTGAATATTGAGGAAAACGCATTGTTTAGCTGTCTGTGCTAAATTGGATATCTCTTACTTTTGTAAGTTACGGTTAGGGCAGTATCATCATTGTGGGATCTGTAGTTCTGAGAAAGGCCCATTGACCAAGTGGGGCAAATTTACAGGTGGCAAAACATGTCAACGTTTTTACAGACAGAAGGGATGAAGGGGTAATAACTCCTCCTCATCATCATCGTTCTTTATTTTTTAATCATGGCCAAGGAGTCCAAGAGTAAAGGGACTAATGGATCTTCCTGAGACAGATTTAATCACTGTTTTGTTGGAGTTAGATCCCTCAAATATATGTGTATGTGTTGTTTTCCCTATTCCTTTGCTCTATACCAGGAATTGGTCTGCCTGGGGATGTTGTTAGAAATCCCTATGATGAAGCTTGCCACTATCAGTTGGTGAGGGACTTTTAAACAAAACTTGCATTTTGCCTGCATAACACTCATAGTTGATTATTTGATGGCCTCCATTGAATTTTTGTGTGTTTAATATGAATGTATTGACAGAAGTGCTTCAACCAGTAGTGTCCCCTTATGAACCGCTTCTCCTATTTAATGAGGCTGTGACAGACTTCCTGCTTGGGATTTGGTCCAAGCCCAAACGAGGAACTCCTGTGAACAGGACTATTGCCTGCCGCTACCGTCTGGTCCTTCTCCAGGGCACCCCATCTTCCTCACAAAACCCCCAACCCCGGAGACCTGGGAAGTCCAATCCTCCACTTCCCATGTAAATCCTGGTGCAGTCCCAACTGTACCACCTGATCAGGTATCCAAGAGGCTGGACAACTTAGGCAAGAAGATGTCTTGCTAGCCTGGCACTGCGGTCAGTGAAAACTGCATGCCATTTGGGCCACTTTTACCACGCTCAGTGGGATACAGTTGCGCAGGTGCTGCCTACAGTCCCGGTGGAGGCCTGGCTCTGGTCATACTCTTCCAGGCAGCTGTAGACAGGAGAGACACAGCTAAGTTCACAATCTTATGTGACTGGACACCATCGACTCTCTAGGCAGAGCAGTTTCATCGGCAGTGGCCTTAATTGTACAATACTTGGTTGAGGACGCCTGGCTTTTCTGGAGATGCACAAGCATTGCTTATGGGCGTGCCCTTAAATATCTCCAGTCTTTTTGGAGAAAAGGCGGATTCAGAGCTGGATTGCTTAAAGGACAGCAGGGCCTTTCCATTGTACCTCGCCACCCCAGTCCACCTTTCACTCAATTTGTGGCCATGGAAGGGGCATCCAGCGGCATTTAGATGCCCAGCCACTGCAGAGAGCAAGCTTCACAGCCTCTATGTAGCCAAGGATGTGGTACCTACAGACACTGTGGGTCAGGCAGCTAACGTTTGGCCAGTCAATTACCCCGGGCAGTTGCAGCCTCCAAGCCCTTATAGTCTGCAGCTTATCCTCATGGGCACCCGCTGAATGTCAGGAATCGGCTATCATCTGCACCACTGGCTGTTTAATACATCTGACCAATGGGTTCTGCAGATTGTCCGAAGGGACTACTCCCTCCCCTTTGAGACGTCCCTTCCACCCATGCAACCTGCTTGCGACAGGTTGACTGAGGAAATCTATATTTGCTCACCCAGGAAGTGGCGGCTCTCTTGGCTAAGGGAGCCATAGAAGAGTGCCAACAGCAGAAGTAGGTTGTGGTTGCTTTTACCGCTACTTTCTGTTACCCAAGAAAGACAGCGGTTTCCCACCTGTCCTAGGCTTGCTCCTTTTCAGATTCTTCCTCAGAAAGGAGAAGTTCAAAATGCTCACGCTTGCTTCCGTCATATCTGCCCTGAAACTGGGAGACTGAATCCTAGTGTTGGACTTGCAGGACACATATTTCCATATTCCTGTCTTGCCTGTCCACAGGCCTTACCTGCGGTTCATGGTGTGGCACAAGCACTTTCAGTTAGCTGTACTCGCTTTTGACATTACCATTACCCCTCGGGTGCTCACCAAGGTGATGGTGGTGGTAGCAGCTCATCCTCCTATCTCAATCAATGGCTGTTGAAGGTGGGCTCACCCCAGACTGTTGTCTCCCATCTCCAGACTACGGCAGACCTCCTGCACTTGCTGGGGTTTACTATCAGCGTGCGAAGTCACATCTGACTCCCTCTCAGATGCTCTCTTTCATCTGAGCTGTTTTGGACACAGTGCAGTTTCTGGCCCATCCTCCCGAACAGCGGGTCCAGGATATTCAGGCTATGACACTGATATTTCAGCCTCTGTCTTGGATTTCGGTGAGACTGACTCTGAGGCTGCTGGGCTCATTGCCTCCTGCATCCTGCTTGTGGCACATGCCCAGTGGGACCTGAAGTTTCAGTAGACACTGCATCAGGGAAATCTCTCTGACATGGTCAAGATCTTTGAGGGAACTGGGCAAGATCTGCAGTGGTGGTAACCAACCTTAATTGGGTCTGCAGGAGACCCCTGTCCCTTCCCCAACCAGATTTGACAGTATAGACAGATATGTTACTCCTGGGGTGGGTCAGCTATATGGAATATGAGGCCTCTGTTCTCTGACGGAATCTGGACTCTACATCAACCTGTTGGAGCTTCATGAGATCCGGCTGGAATTAAACTCCTTTCTACTCTCCATCAAAAGAAGGCTAGTGCAGGTGTTCACGGACTACACCGCCGCCATGTGGTACTGTGACAAACAGGGTGGGGTGGGGCGTGGACCCTTTGTCAAGATGTCCTGCACATTTGGACATTGCTGGAACAGGGCGGACAAACTCAGCTGGAGCCTCCATACCTGAACATATACCCAGAGAAACTAGTTCTACAAGCAAGGGATATCTTTCTGACAAAAGTCAACTCTCTGTATCATGTAGGCCAGTCCATCACCCTGCCTCCTTCTTACGCTCTGCTGCATGCCTCTAAAGAAGACGAGCAACTCCACTGTCTGCACCCAAAGAGCATTGTTGTTCTCACTTGACTGCACAAAATAGTTCCTGGTGGACTAGCAACTCTGCGTGGGGTATGTTGAAGCAAAGAAGGGAAGGACTGTGCAGAAGCAGACCCTCTCCTGATGGATCATGCTCTCCATTACAATCTGCTACTCCTTGGCCAAGAAGTTCCCCTTGAGAGTTGCCTCCTAATTCCACCAGAGCAAAGCTGCGACCACTGCCTTAACATGCGAAGTTCCAGTTCTGGATATCTGCCAGGCTGCTATGTGGACTTCCATACACACGTTCAAAAAACACTAATGCCTGGACAGTTAGGTCCGTCTGGAGGGGCCCTTTGCCCATTCGATTGTGCAGGATTTTTTTATTTGAAATTGTTTTGCAGACGCACCTTTGGTAATACCTGATCTAAAAGAGACACTATCTAGCTGCAGATTCCGTACTGACTCACCAATCCTCCCTGCTCTGAGAACGAATTTTTAGGGACAGAGCTTTCCCCTTTCAGGGACCTTGTTTTCCATACCAGTAGTGTTCTTTGTGGCTCTGTGTTCCTGGTGTTAAACATTGCAAAAAGTAACAGATGTCAACGCACTGGGGTGGTGCTAATTTTCTCACCACGCACATTGCATCCGGCATGAATGCGGCTGATGACTCCACGCAGAGCCGAATGAAGCCACTTTCTGGCGCGCAGGGCTACTGCTTCCGAAAAATTTCCGGATTCAGTCTTACACCTGGGCATAATGCTAAGGTAGGGAATCTGCGGCTAGATAGAGTCTCTACCAGACAATGCGTTACCAAAAGTAAGTAACTTGTCCATTGAACTCGGTCTAATACCCTGGTCGAATTTTATGTCAATAATAAAGTAATTCAACCTTTACAAAGTTGCCTCTCTGTGACCCAGGTGGTCCATTTGTCTCACACGGGCACTGGTCCACAGACAGCTTTCTGCCCACCTGGGGAGTCTTGTGAATGACTCCCAGGCTCGAAAATAATAGAACCTCACTACAGGGAGAGATTTCACCTTCCCCTTCTAGGAAGCCCCTCTCAAAAGGCGTGCTTCCAAAGTGAACCTGCCTTTAGTTAGCAAATGACGATAACCTTCCTGAACTGCTGCCATTTGTTTAGCTAGGCAAGAGGGAGACGGCGCAAGAGAGGGAAGACCAATGCCCAAACTGGTTTTCTTTTGAATGTGTAGCTCCGAGCTACTCACAACCCTAGGGTGGGCTACCTAGCTCCTCACAGTTGAGGAAAGGTTAAGACATTTTGAGAGTGGCTTGGATAATGCACCCTGGGATTGCCAAATGCCTAGCCGCAGCTGGCCTTCTGCTGTCTTGAAAAGGACTTCATGGGACCCTGACCTCTATGGCCAAAGTAGCCCCATCTCACCTGTTGGCTAAGGAATCACCACCTAGGCACCCCCGTCAACTGCACCGCAACCGGAGCATCTTTGAATATACTTTCTTCCTCTATGCCCAGAATCAGGACCACTCCATTAAAGTCTATGGCGGTCATCATGTAAAGTTTGGAACTGGTCTGGAAAACGCTCTGGTTAGCCAGGTTTCTGTCCAAATCTACCCCTTTGGTCCTCCAGACACTTCATCCTGTCGGATTCCGGCACCCAAACCGTGCCAGAGTAGCCAAACTAGCATTTATAAACTCTTCAAAATCTTCCAAACTTTTTGTTGACCAATGCTCGTTTGTGGTTGAAATTAAATGTGATAACATCTTTAAAAATCTGTTTCTCTGGAACCTTCGAGTGGATTCTGCTTATCAAGGACTCTAAAAATGTTCATAACAATATAATCTATTTTTATAAATTGGCATTGTGTTTCTTTCTTGTTGTGTGGCTTTCTCATTTCGTTGTTTAGTACTGTTAAATTCTCTACACAAAGTTATTTTGTTCAGGCCTTGCTGCTCGAAAATCATAGCTACCCAGGGTTTCGTTTAAGGTTGTTTCAAACATGCTGACTGGACCCCAAGACAGTTTTTGTGATTATATTCCATGGTAAGGCTCCACAGCTAAACCATAAAATAATCCCAAATCTTCATAACTTCAAAAAAATGTTTTTAAATAATTGCTCTTTCTTGATTTTAAATGCAGTTACATATAACAACTTGCCCTCAATCCCCTTGGTCCCCTAACATGGAGAGCTCACTATACAGTAATTTGCAAAAATAAAGCAGGTAAGTTACAATCTCAATAATCATGAATGTTGATGATTTTCAACATTCGCTTTCCCAACATCATATTTACATTGTGAGACTGTACTCTTTCAATCCCCATTGTTATTGTACTCCTTGCAGGCCTCCCAATCTGGCATGATCTACTCCAAATCAGTATCCACTATATCTCACTCCAAGATGCCAGTCTGAACCCTAGCCTGAAATGTTCATTTCCAGCATACACCACCCACTTGATCATCTCTTTGTTCCAGTGTTGCATCATTTAGGTTGTACTTTTAATTCACTAATGGCAATACACTTTTTGACCATAACCACAAGTTCCAAAACCTTGGATGTTCAGCTGATCTTCTTGTTTGTGGAAACCAAACCTAATAAACAGACTCAAATGTTAAACTGCAGTCCTGCATTTGGGGCAAAAATCTGGGCTTCAGGGTCTATTCTGTGCAAATTTTACGGGTAATATATGTTCTGTGCACACACATATATTGGACTACTTGTGGTCTTGCATTTCTAGTAACTTTGTTTTACAGTTCTGTAGAATCTAACGCCATGAAAAACCCTCTAATTCTTCCATAACCCGGTACCAATGCGCTTTCAGATTTTCCATATTCTTGGCTCCCTGTGGCTTTGCGTATAATTTGGAGATTAGCCTTCCTTCTTCCTGCATTTAAATCATTACTTCATTCACTGTGTGTACTTCTGTTTACTGTGGAAAATTAGGCCAGTTTGTCAGTTTTGCCACTGCCAACCCAGCATATGGTAAAACATGTTTGGTCCCAACCCTTTGTACAATACAGAATGTGGCAAAACGTAATAGTCTGATGTCCTTATATAGGTCTCCCAATGACTGAGGTTTTTGCTCAGAGGGTCCATTTCATAATAATTTTGGTCTGGTGGGTCATATAACCGTATTCTGTTATCATTTGTGGTAGGTATAATTATCTGTCTTTTAAACAAAATGAGGTACTTAGTTCCTCAACATGTATATATAGGACCTACAGAGTGCAGGTCAGTGTGCAGGTCGTGTCCCAGGCACCCAAAAGTGTGGGGGGGGGATTCCTCCTTTCGGAACTAGGGCCCTCACGCACCCAGCAAGCTAGGGGTCATGCTTCATCATATGGGCCTGCTCCTCATCAGGTCGGCGCTGCAATACCCGACGGGCACCCATAAAGGGGCTCTTTGCCGGAGATCTTTTGTTCCTGCCATACGGGTGCCTCCCCCCCCACCCCCCTTTTGGGTACCTCGGACAGGACCTGCACACTGACCTGCACTCTGTAGGTCCTATATGTACATGTTGAGGAACTAAGTACCTCTTTTTGTTTAAAATGTTGATAGGGCTGTAGGAGAGTAGGATCTGCTTACTATGGTTACCCCCACTTTTTGCTGGTGTTTCACTGTTTCTCGACTTTAGTCTGGCTAGAGCCCTGCTAACCTGGACTCTAGCCTATGCTGCTTGCTCTCTAAATTGATTGCCTGTACATCAGATACAATCCAGATTGGTTACTGGGCTACCCTTGTGAGTCCCTAGTATATGGTAACTTAGGTACTAAGGGCATAGGTACCCCAGAGGCCTACCAGGGGCTGCCGCATGTATTATGCCACCCCTGGAAAGCCTTCTAAAATGGCACCACAGGTCTGCTACTGCAGCCTGGTTAAGGTGGTGCATGCACCCCTTACTAAGATATAGGTTACCTATATCTACCTTTAATCACTGACACATATAAACCTATAAGTCACTCCAATGGAAGGCCTTATCAATCCTGAAGGCAGAGTGCTTGGTTTTGTGTGAGAGGGTGCCCATGCATGAGCTGGGCCCCTCTGCAGCTTTCGGAGCCTATTCTGTGAGGCTGTTCTGTGATGCAGCCAGACCATATACTCTTAAGTGCATTATAACCTCGTGGTAAATGCTAACATTTGAATGGCTGCATGGAAACATGTTGTGTATGGTGTCAAACACTTTGGAATCCTACCCCCTGCCAGTCCAGGCGGAGGGAGTAGAATTCCACCCTTCTAAAGGGAGAGACATGTACACCCTAACCTAACCGGTAATAGTTTAAAAGAACCCTAGCATCACAAAATGGATGCTGCAGCCACAGACACAGGTCTGATCTCCTGCTGCTGGACGAAACTCCGGTAGGGGAGGCCTGGACAATAGGTTTGTAGTCCGAGCCCCGAGCACCATCTGCACCGAAGATTGTGGGCCTACACTCCACTAGTGTTCCGTGAGCCGGCTTCTAGCATTTCTGCTTGAGGCCCCTTTGCGATCCCTGGTCCGTCGACTGGTGGGTCTTCTTTCCTTTGGGCTTCCCTGGTTGCTCCAGACGTGCCCTGACTCCCCACCAAGTGGTGAATCCCTCAGACCTTGTTGGTCTGCACAGAAGCCAATCTCTGCTTTCTGCGTGGGCTGCTGTTGGGCTGCTGTTGCCAAGGCTTGTTGGGTCCAATCTGGAAACCGACACTGCAGCACTCAACATCCTTCGTGGGACAGCTAGAATCTAGCACCTGGTCGTTGTTGACGCCTCCTGGTCCTCGTGGCTGAAGAGTCAAGCTTCACCTTTTTCACCTGCAAGCACCCGACATCGGTGGACATCCGCTCATCGCCTTCCTAGTCACCTTGATCCAGGCTTGGATCCACCGGGGCACTTTCCACTTGGACGCCAGCAGCACTTTGCAGCAGATCGCCATTGAAATCGACGCACGCGTCCCCCATGGGTCCCCTGTGTCACTATCTTGGGTGGTTCCTGGTGGCCCCAGCGGTTCTACAGGCTCTAGGCCTGGTCTCTATGTCAGTCGTGGGTGGGTCTTATACAACTTTCTTAATATATGGTTTGGTGCCCCCCTAGGGCTCAACGTATATTGTGCTAATTTACTGTGTGCTAATTAAGTTTACTGAATGTACTTTTGCCTCTAGCCTCATAAAGAGACTAGAGGGATGTGTTTAGAATAAATAAATATATATTTTTTATATATATATATATATATATATATATATATATATATATATATATATATATATATATATATATATATATATATATATATATATATATATATATATATATATATACCTGGTGTGGTTCTCCTTTCATTTGGTCATTCACGAGATTATAGACTGGTAACACAAGCTGCTTTACATTCCTTCAAGACTTAGCCTGGAGGCTGCTCTCCACAGCTACCACTATGATAGCTTTCTATAAAAGTTGTCTTTAAACCTACCATCAATAAGGGTCATTTGGACTGGTGCAAGGTGCCCACTAGAATAGTGGACAGCATATGTCAGGCCAACATCTCACAAGGGCTAGTACGCTAGACCTCTGTAAAAAGCCCTACGTCCCCATTTCTCTTGAATCATAATTATCTGTCTCCCATATGTCTATTTGTCTTCTTCTATACTGCAGCAACTGTTTGTGCATGTGTAGGAATGCGTACAAGTGTTTTACTTGGTAACGGCGGAGCTGTCATTCTTTTAACTGACTTCATAATCAAGTGAAGTGTCAAACACCTGGTAAAAGCTTTCCCCCTCCAGCTATAGGACCACATATCACAACTGCGTTGCTTGATAACATGCTCTAAAATGTATTGCCATCGCCCTCCACCCAAGACAACTGCAGAACATTCAGTGCTTTCTTAGCTCTCCTATGCCTCCTGTAGAGTCTCCTGAGTAGATCACCTAACTTGCGAAAGCATGCCTCCCGTATAGGCGTAGGCATATTTTACAGCACATGTATTAATATGGGAATCATTATCATTTTGCTGAGGGCAATATGACCCATCAGTGACAAGGGGAAAACTCAGCCATCTAACTTTTGTAACAGAGCTTCCACATTAAATCAATACGCTGTGACCCCAGTCCTCACATACCAAAATCCCCAAGTATTTGAGGTCACTTGATTCACAGATGCAGTGTGGATCAGGTTTAACTTGAAGCCCAGCAGTTGTCCCACCTCGGGTAGTGTTGTTCCTCTTGCGATAGAGAGTTATTACCACAGATTCCTCACCTTAGAATACTCCCCAGACATCAACTTGGATATAGAAAATCTTGAGCAGCTCCTCTGTGCACTGGTAGGTGGCTCTGCGTTGGCGGCCTCTGTGTTGGAAGTGATGTTGTGGTGCTCATGTAAGTGCAACTCCAGCGGTTTGACAGCAGTACCTTTCTTTCCATGCCAAAAGCGTGGATCGGGAGAGCTATTGCTTTCATTTTTTGATCAACTTGTTTTGACTTCTTGTCAACCTTATTTGAGCAATTGTCCGAAAGGACATGTCCCCTACTAAATCTACCAAGTTTGAGCCTTGTGGGGAATGTTATAGACTGATGTCTGTATCTGATCCCCACTTGGTCTGCCTCTGATGCCTGAGGTTGGGTCACGAATTGAAGACCTCCGTCGAGTGCAATTCATTGCACCCCAAGGAGATTCCCGAGCGGGCGAACAAACTCCTGGTGCCAGAAGGCTTCACGCCACTGTGTGTCCCATTCTTGAGGCCACTCGCTAAACCATTCTCATAGATGGTAGTCTCCTAAAGTCCTCTTCCTCCAAGTCGGGTAAGTTAAAGAAGCAGAAGAAAAAGAAGTTGAAGCGTTATTCAGCTTCGCCCTCAAAATGACGTGCTTTAAGTCTCTAGATGTGTTTCTAGGGCTGTTCCCATTGGAGCAGGGTCTAAACTGCTTTGCATATAGCTGGGTCCAAACTGAGGTGGCATGGTGTGCAAAATAATAAAGGACTGGCATGTGGCCCGAGTTATTACCAGTGACTGAAATTAATTCAAGTATTCAATCCATCACTTTTTGTATACTTTAATATGTCACCCTAAGTGGGATGGGTATGCCCAGACGTGGGTCCCATGCACACTGTGTCACTGGAATCAAGCTATACGTGGCTGATGAGCCCATAATAAGAGTGCAACTGGTCCTGGGTTACTTATGTTCCGTTTCAAGGAGGGCCTGGCTTGGCAGTTCGGGCTTTACTGTTCCCATTGGAGCAGGGTCAAGACTGATTTGCACATAGCTGGGTACAAACTGAGGTGGCATGGTGTGCTAATAATGATGGCATGCAGCATGAGTGATTACCAGTAGCTGAGATTAATTCAAGCATTCCATCCATCACTTTTTCTATACTATCGAATGGCAACCTAAGTGAGATGGGTATGCCCAGACGTGGGTCCCTTGCACACTGTGTCATTGGAACCAATCTATACCCAGCTAATGAGCCAATAGCAAGGACAAAACCGTTCCTGAGTTGCTTGTGTTCTTGTTCAGGGAGGACCTGGCTTAGGAGTTTAAGCTAGACTGTTGCCATTGGAGCAGGGTCAAGACTCATTTGCATATAACTGGATCCTAACTGACGTGGCATGGTGTGTAAA
The DNA here is from genome assembly GCF_964261635.1 of Lissotriton helveticus. Classification (NCBI taxonomy): domain Eukaryota; kingdom Metazoa; phylum Chordata; class Amphibia; order Caudata; family Salamandridae; genus Lissotriton; species Lissotriton helveticus. The sequence goes on along the minus strand of NC_136065.1, from coordinate 1,254,434,306 downwards.
TAACGAACTGGCATGGGGCCCTGAGTAAATACCAGTGGCTGAGATTAATTAAAGCATGCTATCCATCACTTTGTGTATACTTCATCAGAAGAAAAGTAGCACGAGCACAGTGGTGGTAGCTTATCATGTAGTGATCAGTAGGAGTGAACAGGTCGGTTTTAACCTGTGTCACTGGAGTGAGGCCAACAGGCTCGTTTTCAAAGTCACGCTGCTGTGTGCTTAACTCACCTTTGGTCTGCATTGATTTGGTCAGTGGTACTGCACAGTGCATGAGTGGTGTATCTGCGCATGGTGGATGTGCCTGTGAAGGGTGCAATGCAGGGATAATGCAGAACTGATCAAAGTATATGTGGTGAATGCATGTGCTGCGTGTATGTGTGCCTATGAGTGCCACAATACATGGAATATATAGTGCTGTGCAATGCATGTATGGTAAATTCATGTGCTGGATGCATGTGTGCCTATGAGTTGTACAGTACCTGAAGGGTGCAGTGCATACATGTTAAATCAATGTGCTGGATGTATGTGTACCTGTGAGTGGTACATTATATGAAGGATGCAGTGCTGTTCAGTGAGTGTAGGCTATATGGGACTTACCCTGGATGTTGCCTGTAGTGAATGGGAATAACCACTACAACTAGATGCAAGGAGGGAGTGCTACACAATGCACCTCCTGTCACACTAGAGCCCTAATCTCCGGGGGACTGTGCAGTTGATTGTGAATGTCGTAGTCTTCCTTTCGGTGGGTAGCTGTAGAAATAAAATACTTCCCTTTTCCATAACAGTGAGTATTTGGCTGGACAATGACTTATTGCTGCTACTGTACGCATTATGAGTTGTGAGACTATGTTCTCTCCCATGTAACCATACCTCTCCCAGAGTGAGCCTTGAACTGCTCATATCATGCTAACCCTGAGAGTACAATGCTGAAGAAGTACTTGCAGCAGTTGCTCAGAATCCATAGGACAGGACCAAGGACATCAGGATTAAATAGCCTCAACCCCGACGTTGGGTCCAGTAACCCCTGCTCTCCGCCTGGTTCTCTGAAAGGGGTTCTGACAATTGGTTGCAAGCAGTGGCGCACCTAACATTTAGGACCCTGGATACAGGTGTGGCATTGAACATTTCCAATTTACACCAGTAGTATAATAGGTCCATATATTTCTAAGCACAAAGGCAACACGCCTAGACAATGCGAAACACAGGGTAATTAACCTCAGCACCATGTCCACAGATCAGATGATGGATTTATGTAGGGACGGGGTGGAGCATACCCAGGAGTAGGGACAGAGAGGTCCTAGCTAATTTCATTACGGGCCAGTTTGAGACACTGAGTGAAAGGGATGAGTTTGTAGTTGACTTTCTGGAAGAAACCATGGTAGGAACCGGGAAGAGTGCTTTGTAAATTCAGCTCTAGCATCTCTTTAAATCAAATATATCCGGACACACACAGTGTGTCCCCTAACGCATTTTCCAGAGTTTCACCAAGACATGACCATTAGTTTCTAGAATACCTCGGGTGTGTACACTTCTGAATTCTAGTGTACCACTGTCGCCAATTCCAGGAGTAAATCCCTTGGGTGGGTTGAGTCTAGCAGAGACCCTGAGCTTGCAGTTAGTTGGCACTTCGGAAAGCTAAGTCTGAAGAATATAGGATAACCAGAGAGTTTGAGAGGTGGAAGCTAAGGCTAGCTGGTGGGGAAAACGAGGAGAGGAAGCAGGAGAGACCAGAGCAATGGGCTTGCGAGGAGTAGCATAGAAAAGGGGAGGGGAAACATAAATAAAAGGAAAGAGAGCTGAGAAGGGAAAGGATAGTCCTTGAGAGAGAGAAACGTAGGATGGGAGCAGTGACAACCCCATCGGGGATGGGTGTCTTTACATCCAGCTCAGGCCAGGTTTTTTCCAAGGTTCCAAAAGATCTTGGGTATGTGTATATGGAAAATCAGGACATATTGAAATGGTTTCTGAGCTTTGAAGTCGCTTGTAAGGTGCAGACCTTAACTGAGTTATCTAAGGCTGCTGCCTTATTGTAGAGCATGCCATTGGAAGGGACAGCCTTCATTAGGATTAAGGCCTGTGACAGGCCGGATAGTCTACTAATGAATGAAGGAAACTCTTATTAGGTGCTGTGGGCTGATTCCGGAACTATAGGAGAGTGGATGGTGTTCTGTTTGAAAGTTGAATTCATGGTGTGTTGCATGTTTGGAACGAGTGAGTAAAAGGATAGAGGCCAAGGACTTTCAGTTCCTTATCTAGTTGAGGGTGACAGAGCGACTCGAGTAGGAGTGCTCTCCTCCACGTAGGCAGTACCCTGTCTGATTTTACAGAGAGGGAACCAGAGAAACTTGCAGTGTTGGCTGACAAGTGGTTAGACAACAGCATTCACAAAAGGATATAGCAACATGGTTCTTAGCCAAAAGGGGACAAGAACTCACCATAGACTGGTTTTAAACTGGAATGTGATAGCCAGGGTAATTCTCATGGTACTCGAGAAGGGCCCAGGAAACATGGAAACGGTAATGGTGTGTCTGCAAAGGAGTGTCATTAGAAAGGAGGACAGGGAAGTTCTTCCATGTCCAAGGTGGTGATCTGCTTCAAGTGCCACCCGGTAGGAGACTTTATGGGAGATTGTCTAGTAAAGATCCCCAGGAGGGCTCTCTCTACCATTTATGCAGCCATGCTCCCAGTCGCGGCCGACATGACTTGTGGGTGGGGATGCGGGGGGATGGCGCAGGGAGTGGGGGTTGCGCGGGGAGGGCCGACCAACAGTATTTGCACACTCGGAAGTGAGCAGGGCCATCACTCCTCACCTCCTCTGCCCTGCTCTTAGAGCAGCCCGCTCGCCCGCAACCAAACATAAAATAATAATAACTGAAAGTTATTACCATTTTATGTTTCTACTTCTCGCACTGTGAGAAAGCAGTGGGGTGACGCTCCACCACCCTAGTGGAGGAGCCACCCCTGCATGCTCCTCAGAGGTACGCTACCGGGTACCTGGTGGCATGATCCACCACAACAAAGATATAATTGTTGCCTGACTTTACGAGGGGGGGGGGGGTCGAATGGATCCATGATGTTTAGTCTTACACACTCAAATGGAACACTTACAACTGGTAGAGACACTATCGATGCTGTAGTCCTCCCTTACCTCTCATCTGGCAAGCAGGACAGGTTCTACAGAATCTCTCTGTGTCCCTGTCATCCCTGGCCAATAGAACAGAGGTTCCAACCTATCCTGGGTTTTTATAATCCCTAAATTACCTGCTAAGGACACTGCATGGGCCAGTGACAACAGGAAGTTCCTGTGCACTAATGGAACCACTAGCCTCTTGCTAGTTCCTGACTCAGGAGTTACCAGCTCACTATAAAGTAGACAATCCTACCAGCCAACATAGGTCCTCTGACCGCCAGACTTGTGGGGGCACGGAGGTGGCGGTCTCCCGACTGCCCTATTACAATTAGGGCGGTTGGACTGCCATTGCCCCGCCACAGCTGCCAGAGAACCGCTGTTCCCTGGTGGTGTCGCGGCAAGTCAGGAGGCTGCAATATGCTTGGTGGGACCATAAGAGGAGGAGAGTGGGGCCTTGCTAAATGCTGCTTTCTCCTTTGATCGGGTCCTGTTGCACACTCTTTTGGCTCCTTCAATGCGCTCCTGTTTCAGGATATACCGGCAAATATACCTAGGTTCTGTTGCTGTACTGTGTTTCAAGAACCCTGAACTGCAGTCACACCCCCCCCCCCCCAGTACATGCAGATTGTGCCAAAGGGGGGGTCAATACTAGGTGGCGCTGCAGGAGCAAACCAGAACTGCGTCTGCTCAGGCAGACATTTTGGCTCCTCCCCTTGTTAATCCTATACATCACTTTTAATAATTATTTAATATAGGTGTTAGAATTAAATGTGTAATTTAAAATTACGTTACGAATGCGGGAACACTTCTGCGCCAAAACCGAAGAAAGGGTATAGAGAGCAGGAGGGGGTTTAAAAAACACGCAAAGTCTTGGGTAAATACTGTGAATATACACATGTGGAAGTGGATCGAACAGGGACGATGACCCATGAAGCAATTAATGTCCAGCAGTTTTGTCGATCATTTGCATTTTTGCTGTTTTTGCGATTTTTAGGACATTAGTTACAATGAGTGGGATTGATCAACTGATTTTTTTTTAATAACTATCATATTCGTAGGGAACCTGTGGATAGATTAAATGCGTTCTGACACACATTGATGGTGATGCAAATGTAGTAACAAGCATGCAGTAGCCTCTTGAAGAATGTGCACACTGACAAGTAAATGCATGAGAAGCCTCAGGTACAAAGAGTTCTCATAATCCAGGTGGGAAAGAATCTGACATCTCAGCGGCAGGGGAGGAAGTCTTTTTTTAGATGCTGCAATGTAAAGAAACACGTGGAGGTGATTCAGCAAGGAAACAATGGACACAGGCAGATTGGTAGCTCAGGGCCAGAGTTTCAGGAAGCCTGGCCATCTCCATTATTACCACCTCCATGTTGTTAGCTGCCATGAGTGAGGTGAACAATATCCACATCGTCGAGACATTTAAGAGAGCCTGCTGCAGACTCTCGGCAAGTCTCACAGCCTCTCTTTGTGTTAGGGGTAGGCATAAAAAGAATACATGCTGATCGGGCATGCTAAGGACCTACATAAGCATTGCATACACCAGGTGAGTGAGGATGACTAGGACCTCTGCATGAGGTAGTAGTAGATAAGGGAAAGGGAGAAGGATACACCACATGAAATTGTCTACCAAAAAGGAAATAGTGTAGCCAAGGAGCACTTTTACAAACCCTCTGCAGCTTGGTACTTTGTGTGGAGCAGGTGAGAGAAAATCCTCATGTGCTCCTTTTCATTATGTTATGTTGAATGCTCTATGGTGAAGCTGGATCCCCTGAGTTCCTGAAGAGATACGTGTAGGCAAGGCATGTGCTCTGTGGTGGATACTTCTCTACCATTGCTGTTTGGCTGATTCTCAGCACTTTGCCTACTGTTTCAATAATACATCCGGTGCTGGTTATAGGGCTTGGTCTGTCTACTGCTACTGGTGTTGCACTTGGACATAAACAAACACAGAACAACATGGTTGCCACTGCTTTGCTGCTGCCTACTGATATCTCAAGAGAGCTATTGCTGTGTAGAATTGCTCCAATGAAATAGTTTGGTTCCGTTTTGATGTTTAGATCTTTCCTTTTTTAAACTCTTTTTGTTTTCAAACAGCAAGTTGTTGCATGCATTGCAGTAAAGTATATCTCCACATAGATAAAGCATGGAGGTTAGTCATGCAGCTGTGAATAGAGCACCACTGGGACCCATGTAGCCTTTTCAGATTTGGTGCAACCTTTGTGAAAGGCCTTGTGCTCCCAGACTGCTGACCAAGGGAATCCAACTAACTAGAAAGTAGTCCTGCTCACTTCCCATCACTGTGTGCGAGATTGATTGCTGGGGACTAACTGCTCAAACGAATTAAATGTCTTTGTTGCCATCGTCCTCTCTCCCCGCCAGCACCTATAAGTGGCTAACTGCCCTGTAGTCGCCCTCCACTTGAAAGTGACCCTTGATGTACGTCACCAGTATCTTGAATCACTTTGAGCTCCACAGAGGATGAAAACCATCTACACTGCTATCTTGAGCACCAACGTCATTGGTTTGGGTAAACATCAAATATCATTCATTCAGGTGGTCCAGAAGGCTGTAACCAATAAAAAAAAGCATATGATTCCTCTTTGCGATCTTGAAATCAGTACACTGACCTTGTCAAAGGAAGGCACACTCTGCACTTTATCTCGACTATTGATGCATCTCTAAAAAGGCACCTGTATTTGGTGGGAACAAAATAAACTACCACACCCCTAGAAATAAACCTGCATCCATCCAACCAACCAACTACTACCACAGACACTCACAATGGGCAGATTGTTCCCAGTCCAAGGACCCTGTTTATGGTATGCACGTCCCGTGGCCATACACACCAAGAACAACAACTAATGAAGTAGCCCTGTTGTGGTGACTCGGTTTATAGAGCTGCACTGCACAAGTCCATAGGTTTAGTAAAGGTATTGTGCATGTGTAGGCTGATCAAAAGACTTTTATAACCCTATTTTTCAAACAAATTCTGCAGTCTGATTATATCATTTGAGAATGCAAATATGCAACATCTGTATTGCACAGATTTTTGTTTTTGTGCAGAATGATGTGAAGGGAAATTCTTGTTTTCCTATTAAGCCGGCATTTTCTTTCTGATGAGGGGGTAAACTCGCCCTTATCCATTATCAGCATGGACATTGTGACACGTGACACAGTACCCATAGCCTTCAAGAGATACGTCTGATGTTTTATTTTAAATGTATATTGCTCAAATTGCTGTTCAGTATAATAAAGAAATATGTTTGGACATGCTGTGCCAATGTGTTTTAAAGAAAGAATTTCATTTTCACCTCACAGCTACCTAAAAGAAATCTGGATGCACCTTACTGTGTATGAACAGGAGTACAGGTCACAAAGTGGCATAGGTGCAATAATTATGTAATCATTACACGCCTCATAAGCATAGAAGGCTGGTTGTACAGGCCACTTCCTGAAATATTTAACTACAATTCTCTTTCAAACTTTTCTAGAAATTATTGAGCTTCCGGTTTGTAAAAGTCACAGAAATCGAGTTGCTATTATCTGTCAAAAACAAGCAGCAACTGCAGAAATTAGCATATTTGTTGGCTATGGACTTAGGGACAACTACAGGGCACGAGTGACGCTTAAAGCATGAGATAAACACAATAGAGAGTGCTTATTGCACACAAACTCACCAGAGTGAATACTTAGCACAACACTTTCAACACTGTTTTGCAGCTCCTGCCTCCTCTTACTCAATACTTACTCTGCTCAGAGTTGTTTCTTCTTCATGCAAAATGACCAGTACCATAGGCGCCGCAGGTTTTCTTGGTGGCGACAACATGTTGAAAACACCCACTGCAGAAAGACGCAGAACCCTATGGCTGAAAACAGAATTTGGATTGTGCTTCTTGTTATCGCCAGTATTCTTGGCAAATTTACTGTTAGGCTTCAAGCCGCACACAGAGTCACTAGAGGAGTTGCAAATAATTCTCATCTTTTCTTGACATTATTTAACAGCATTTGCTGCTTAAGTAGCCTCAGGTAGGGTCAGTTATTAAATGTTAACAATGTTCTCGAATGTCCTTACTGTGGCAACATCAGACAGCTGACCTCTGATCATCTGGAATGTAAAATTCTCAAACTTGCGCGAAGAAAATAACACTAAAGGCAGTAACACTGGACTATGTAGAGTGTCTGGTCGCCGCTCTGAGCCTTCTAACTGTAATACTCTACTGAGAACCTAAATGTTGTTCTAAGTACTGTATATCTTCTTGATACTTACCAGGTCCCTGCCCCTCTGTGGGCGTGAAGGCTAAGTGCTCCAAAATGCCATTCATTTTCAGATTATTTACGTTAACCCTCCACTCAGTGCTTCGGCATTCATTTCTTCATTTCAGCGCTATAGTGCTGCGCATCATTGGCTCCGAGATCTATATCAAAAGTCCTTCCAAAGAACTGGAGGTTCACCTAGAGATTGCAGTAAAAGGGGAATCAGACTGGCAGACTGCTAGCTGCCATGTTTTTCAGACATAGTAAAATGATATAAGCTAATATAGCCTAGTTCCTGTGATATCTATTGACATCAATTGGTCCCCCCAAATTTCAACCGTAGATGAATAAAAAAACAACAGGAGGAAAAAGAGCAGTACGGCAATGCACAAAACACATACAAGATCAAGCATTGGCAAAGCTAATGGCAAGAGCTTTTGCCTTTGCTAATGTCTTTGAGCCATGGTGTACAGCAGCGTCGATGTGCAGTATGGCTAAAGTAAGGTTTGAAAAAAAGCACCATGATGTGGTTGGTGTCGCGGCATAGTTCTTTTTTCCATATGGGACGGCCAAGTGAGGATGTGGGAAGGGGTGAGGGCACAGGCAAGAAACGACAACTGGGAGGGGTGAAGAAAAGAGGGACTGCAGCAGGGAGAAGAAGTGGATGGGAAGGGGAAGAATCAACATGGAAAAGGTGTGGGTGGGTGGGAGGTGGAAGAAGCAACACTGTAGAGAAGGAATAGTAACTCAATCACAGAAGAAGCAGCGGAGGGACACTGATGAAGAGGAATCAATTTATGCTTGGTCCATGCTCCAGAGAAAGAAAAGGAAATGACATCTGGGTAATTAAGAGGCAACACAATAGAGTGACAATGACACGCCAGGGAAAGGTAAGCAGTCGGCGGCTCCAAGCCCTTTATTGTAAACAGTACCCTTTGTAACAACAACACGTGCACTGTTGGTAGGTGAAACATAAATGGAATGTGCCTTTGGTTCTGCACATATCGATCCCTGCAATGCAACCGTCACTCCAAACACTTTGCAACCCAGCACCCAGAAATGTGTCAGGCAAAATTGAACAATACATCTAATTTTTTCATGAGATCCTGTTAAATATTGACTGTTGAGCCCTTTCGATGTGATGCTGCTAATTATCCAATAACACCAAAGACAGCACCTCACCCACTACCTACATTGGATCACTTATAAGTTCTTTCGGGCTTACCACTACTTTTCGTGCACTGGTTACAAATGCAAGGGACACAACATTTGCAGTTGACTTGCCAGAAGCTGCCTCACTTGTACTAGGACTCACTCTCTCTCCCCTTGATTTTACCAAAATTCCATTCTCTTGATGATATTCACTTTACACAGTTGTGGTACTGTCATTTGCCTACAAGCTGTGAGCGCCCACACTACTGACTGCTATCCTGCCAGTCCAGCATTCCAAGGTTCTTGCAGTCCTGGCTGATTTATAGGTGGACCATAAAATCTAGGTCAGTCATGCGACATTCCTTGTAGCAATGTATGGCCTCCTGTATCCCTTGGCACAGCCTCTCCATTCCTCCAAGGGCTGCTTGTGTGATCACAATTTAACTCTGCTTTTCACCTAATTGCCAAAATGTGTTGTGGAGGGATTCAGTACAGGCCATGCTCGAGCACCTGCTTTTTTTACCATGTCATGTAGGACACCAGAAGTACAACACACCATGTCAGCTCTACATTCTCCTCCAAAACCCAAGCTCCTACTGTTTGGCCTCATCTGCTGCTCCAGTCACTATAGCATTCCATCAAATGACAACATCCAAGCTGTGAGCGAGGTACACAGAGGACAGACATAACTATTAAGCACAGATTCTTACAGATTGAAACAAAACGAAGGCACCTAAGATCTGATGTTAAGCCCATTTCGGTCACAACCCCTGTGACTCACAAAATCATAGTGTTTGCGAATGGGAAAGAGTTTTTACAAGTAACTAAACTGTAATGATGAGAAGTCCACACGTTGAGTAGTATTTAGTGATGCTTTATTCCAAGTTATATAGAGAGACCCCACCAGGAGCATCCAACATGGTGCTCAGCCCAGCCAACTGTAATCTGTCAGGCAGATCACCAACATTCTCAAAGGTGCATCACATGAACATTCCAATAGAGGTAGAGAAGGATAGCATAGGGAATATCAAGATACTACATAAACCTTTTGTGCAAAGTCGGAAATCCCTTTCTGACTCACAAACGTGGTTCTAAGACTGATTCTAATTTGGAGGTAACGTCAACAAGGCCTCCCCTTCTAAAAATGTTATTCAGAATGGCAAACATAAATGGTTTGCAACCTTAATTGTGGTCGTAAACCAAGTTATAAATACCGACTCCCAAGTTGGGCTTATAACTGTTTCACAAAGAGTAAGCTGTTCCTTGAGACATCTTCTCCTTTGGTATTCATGTTGAGTGGCCTGATGGGGAGCAGGAAGTTGTCCAGCGAACCACGCTATTCCCCGATGGCACCCAAAAAGAGAAAGACTTTTTTAAAAAACAAAAGGAGAACTTGTCTGTTCAGGAAAAAAAACTTTTTCCCGTTTGAAACTGTGAACGCAGAAATATAAGTCTGCTGTGTCTTGCAAGCCACCATCCCTGTGTTTGTAGTCACTGAAGGGGGTCACAAATAGCTCCCTGCCTAATTAACATTCATTAGTCATGTATTTTTGCGAAACGTTCGGAATAGACATTGTGCAGTACAACCTCTTAGTCTATAGGCAGCGTTGCAAAATGACAGGCAGGTCGCAAAAAGGGTGTGCAGTCATAATATCGAGTTTTTTATTTCGACTGGACAGAATATCGAGTAAAAAATATAGAATGGACATAATATCGACTAGACATAATATAGACAACAAAATTATCGACTAGAAAAAATTAATATCGAATAGAATGGACATAATATTGAATCAAAAATATAGAATGGACATATATTGACTAGACATAATATAGACAACAAAAATATCGAATTTAAGGTAAGTTAATATTATTTTTTATTTTTTGTGTAATATAATTCTGTATAGCGGGTTGTGGGTTTATAGGGGAATAGGGTGGGAAGTAATTTAATTATAATTAATTAAATATGTTAATTTATTTATTGATATTTATTTAGAATTAATTGTTTATTAATTATTAATTGGTAATTAATTAAAATATAATTGGTAATTAATTATAATTGATTAATAGATAAATATTTTAGTTTTAGTAATTTATTTTCTGTAGCAGGTTGTGGGTTTATAGGGGAATAGGGTGGGAAGTAATTTAATTATGATTAATTAAATTTGTTTATTTATTGATATTTATTTAGAATTAATTGATAATTAATTATTAATTGGTAATTAATTATAATTGATTAATTGATAAATATGTTAATTTTATTCAATTATTTTCTGTAGCGGGTTGTGGGTTTATAGGGGAATAGGGTGGAAAGTAATATAATTATAATTAATTAAATATGTTAATTTATTTATTGTTAATTATTTTGAATTAATTGTTAATTAAATAATAATTGGTAATTAATTAAAATATAATTGGTAAATATTTTTAATTGATTAATTGATAAATATGGTAATTTCATTAAATTATTTTCTGTAGCGGGTTGTGGGTTTATAGGGTAATTGGGTGGTAAGTAAATTAATTATAATTAATTAAATATGTCATTTAGTTTATTGGTATTTATTTAGAATTAATTGTTAATTAATTTATTTTTTTCACAACCGTGTTAATTAATTTTTAATAGGTAACTAATAAAAATATAATTGGTAATCAAAATTAATTGATTCATTTTTAAATTGTACATTAATTTATTGTTAATAGGTAATTAATTAGTATTAGTAGGTAATTTTTATAATTAAATAATTTTAATTTGTATTTATAAATAATTATTTAATATATTTTATACAATTGTAAAATATTTTAATTATTTTGTAATTGGTATTACTATTTTATGTTATTTATATTTATATATGAAGTATTTACTTTCCCTACTTTTGCACTCACTGGAGTTGGAATAGTAATTTTTACCCCTACACTATCCAACACTTTCCCTACTGTTGCACTCTCTGGAGTTGGAAAAGTAATGTTAACCCCAACGCTATCCAACTCTTTCCCTACTGTTGCACTCTCTGGAGTGGGAATAGTAACTTTAACCTTTACTCTATCCAACGCTTTCCCTACTGTTGCACTCGCTGGAGTGGGAATAGTAATTTTTACCCCTACGCTATCCAACTCTTTCCCTACTGTTGCACTCGCTGGAGTGGGAATAGTAATTTTTACCCCTGCGCTATTCAACTCTTTCCCTACTGTTGCACTCTCTGGAGTGGGAATAGTAACTTTAACCCCTACGCTATCCAACGCTTTCCCTACTGTTGCACTCTCTGGAGTGGGAATAGTAATGTTTACCCCTACGCTATCCAACGCTTTCACTTCTGTTGCACTCACTGGAGTCGTTACAGTAAATTTAAACCTCTTGCTATCCTACGGTAAAAATATTGTATATGTTTTGTTAATAATATGTATATATACATATATATATATATATATGTATTAAAAATAAATTCTTTTTTTAAAGTTATATTAATTATTTTTTAATGTTATGTTTATTTAAGTATTTTAAATAAGTTAAAAATAATTTTATTTATTATTATATTACTTTTAAATTACTTTTACGACATTTAAAAAATTCGATATTTTGACAGTATATTTTTTACACTCGATATTTTGGAGTCGATATTTTTGTACTTACCTGTTTGAAGATAGGAAGTCGATATTTTGTAGTCGATATTTTGACCTCGATATTTTGTCATCTTGATATTGTGACTGTCGATATTCTGTCAGTGATCCCGCAAAAAGGGAGGGTGCTTTTTGCACCTACTATTTGTGATTTGCCGATATGTACACGAGGCCCCTACTCTCTTGCTCTCTCCCTCAGGTCATTTCAGGTTAAAATCAGGGCACAAGTGGGGGATACAAGTTGGTACATGGCGTCCACCCATTATTTTCACAAGACACCAGACACGTTCAGCAGCGCCTGCAGGCTGTCTGCTTTCCATTCCCAGCAGCAACGTGTAGGCAGCGAGGGAGGCTTTTTTATTTTCATCTCCAGCTGGGTCAAAGATATAAGCTGAAATTGAGGGGCCATCAGGCCTCATTTTGGTCTGGAACCTCACACCTCAATGCAGATGCAACTGAGGGGAAACAAAAGCACACAACTTATCACTTCACATGTACGTAAGAGAGGCATTCTTTTGACTTTGTTCAGTCTCTTTAAGTAAGTGGATGCACGGTAAGAATGTCAAATGTGTTGGTCTGTCCCAGTATTTACATAAATAACAATTTAAATAGCACTATTTTATTCTTTTGCAGCGCTACTCTTCCCAAAGCAGGTTGTGAGAGTTCTTTCTGTAACGTACACATTATAGACTGACAATAAATCATGCAAGTGTGTAAATCAATGTACAAGATGTATTACATAAGACAGTGAGGGTTACAAGGTGTAGGAGTCACATGTCCATATCTTACTGTGCTATATTAGAAGAATTACAATTTTTGAACTGCAAGTAATAAAGGGATGTCAGTGTTGAAAGCTGTAAACCACTTACCTATCTACATAAAATAAAAATCTGCATATTGCATGATGTGGTTTGACAGGAGGCACATTAACCTTATATGTTACTTTTATTCAAACCTGGGATTACACAAAACACAGAACTCTCCAGCAAAAGCGTTAATCTCCAGAGGTATTTTACCATTATTACTACTCCATACTGAGCACACAAGAATCTCTGCTGCATATGCTTTAACCCCATAAAATATTTAAAAAGCAGACTTTGCAACCAATTAAGCAAAACAGATCTACTACTGTGCTTCACTTTGTTGCCAATTTCCTTGTGGTAGGGTTTTAAAAAACCCATAAATGTATTAGTTGAGGCACGGATTTTGTGTTAGGGTTGCACCACTCTTTTGGCCCAACCCAGACGCAAAATCTCATTTGTTAAATTTCATAATGAGCTTAAATGTACTCATGATATATCTGACAAACATGTGTGAGGCCTTAATATCTGGTGTCACTTCTTATGATGTCACTTCCAGTGATGCCACGTGCGATGTCATGCGTCGTGACGTCATGCACTGTGATGTTATGCACCATGATTTCACTTGCATACTTCCTAACTTGGCTAGTCCCCCCATTTCCTTTTTTAGAACTTGTGCCCTGGTTAAAATGTAGAAACAATGGGTATGAAGGCTCAAAAAAAATCCGACAGAGCAATCGTGAAACCCTGATCACAGAGGGCTAAACAGCAGCTGCTCACATTGTGTGCAGCTTGTATTTTATAGGAATAAAGACCTGGAACGGCCACTGAACAGTTGTTTCATGATAACTGTATTGTTATATTGTTACAATTTTGTTATTGGGAAATATGTTTTAAAAGGATAATGAGCTATATTTCCAAACATTCTCATGTTCACATTGGAAAGTCGTTAAAACGTAGATTTTACACCTAGCTTCTTTTAAGCGTCAACAGTTGAATAAAATAAAGCAAAATAAAACGTTAAGCACAAGGAATTATCTGCCACATAATTTACATCAGACAACCCTTTATGCAATTTCCTATTTGAACACTTGATGGCACTATCATACTACGTTTAAGAAAGTAATTGCTACTGTCGGGTTAAATATTTGATGTCATGTATTCTTCCTAATGTCAATGTGTTAAAATTAGGAATGTCGTTTTCTCGTAGTTAATTTTTGAACTGCTTCGTATTTATTTCTCTATGTTCATGTTTTGCTCCGTTAAAAAAAAATATATTATTAATGTATTTATGTATTTTGACTATATCTTTTTTATTTCACTTTATTTAACCGATAGATGTGTCTTGGAAGCCTGTCTGGTTTAGCACTACAGTAGTCAACCGTAATACAATAATACACTACTCCAACCAATACACATTTATTGTATAAGCAGGGTCAGTAAGCAGCCAATTAAGGAAATCTACTCTCTTTGTGAACTCCCTTTGGTGCATACAGCTAATAGTCTGGCAGACACGATTGATAGCATGATGTGAGAAGTTGGCCTGATGTGCAGTGTTCACTATTCTAGTGATCACTATATATCAGTCCAAACGACCCGTATTGATGATTGGTTGTAAGTCAACCTTATAGACCAGCTATCCTAGTAGCATGGATACGAGCAGTCTAAGGCTAAGACTCTAGAGGGCGTGTTAAGCCAGCTGTTTTACCATCACATTACCCCTTGAACACCCAGTGAAAGGACACCACACAAGTGTTATGAAAATAAACAATGTATTTATTAGAATCACAACAACCCTGTACTCTTTATGAGGACAGGGTGCTAAGCACACAACAAAACTCTTATGAAAATACTTAAGTTAGCACGTTATACACAAATGCCCGAGGGGCACGAAAAACCATATACTCTAAAAGTGGAATGCGAGATTACTAGCAGGTAAGTACAGTACTAATAGGCTTTGGAATCGCTAGGACTTGACTAGGGAATCGTTAGATTACTTCTAGGAGACCTAGGGGACTCGGGTGCAGAGTGTGCACTCTCACGCGGGATGCGGGACAAAGTCTATGGAAGCTAGTAAAGGCAAAGTTAGTGTTCACGGGCGAACCCGACCTGGTAGGGAGAAAACGACAGTGGATCCTGACCCTTGGATAGTGAGGCTATGCTGGGACACCGAAGTGCCGAAGTTACCTAGCCCAGGGGCTGCAGCTGCATAGGTCTGAAAAGACGTCGGGAATCTCGTTGCCGGACCAGGAGCCTGGAAGAAGGAAGTTGCTGGCAGGCGACCAGTGAAGGAAAGTTCGATGGATCCAAGCCTGGATCAAGGAAGAAGGCAACCTGAAAGCAGAGGGGACCAAGTTCTTGAATCACTAGCCAGTGATTAAGTGGGCACCAGGATGGCACCGGGCGAAGTCACCGCAGTCAGGTGAGTGGGCGCTGCTGGGCTCTGCAGTCTCTCGGACCAGGAGGCGTTGTCGGCGACCAGGATGGAGGTGCGAGCTGTCCCACGAAGGTTCTTGCTGTCGACGTCGCTGGACCCAGGATTGGGCAACAAGTCTTGGCAAATGCAAGGCCCACGCGGTGGACCTAAAATGGCGTCTTAGCCGGACCAGGAGGGTCCAGGGTACTTCTCCGATGGAGGGAAGCAAGGGCCAGTCTGGAGCAACCAGACCAGCAGCAGTGTTGTCGTCGGGCGTCGTTCGGAAGGCCACAAGCCAGCGGGCTAGTAGCCAAACAACGCGGTGAGCAGCAAAAAGCAGAAGGGCCCCACGCCGATCGTGGAGATGCTGGGGGGCTGCTCTTCGGTGTTGGAGCTGCTCAGGGTGGGGGCTTCTCGGACCCCAAAGCACTCACCAGGAAATTACTCGGTGGGCTTGCTGTGCAGAAATCGTGCAGTCTTGGCGATGGCCGGTCCCTCGAGGTCTCGTCGCACCCACGGTTCTCAGCTGTGCTGTAGAGGTGGGTAGAGGTCAGAGGTGCCAGGGAAGCCGGGTCTCGTCGAGCTGGGCAGTCGGATTCCTGAGGAAGGACGTGCAGCAGACCGCAGTGTTCTTAGATGGTGCCTGCGGATGCAGGGTGACTACTCCTTAGTCACAAGGGAGAATCTTGAGGAAGAAATCGTGAAGTCCTTTCGTGGAAAGTGGTATCTTGATTCCAAAGATGATCTGATTTGGAAGGGGGCCAGTCTCTACCTTTATCTTGGAAAAGGGGGCTGGCACGCGACTAAGTCCTGCCCTAGGGGTGGGACCAGGAGGGGGGTGGTTACACCCACTTCCTTGGCGGGCTTTTCCCCAGCACAGGGTCTGGAGTGTCCCTGGAACTGGTTCAAGCCAGCCTATGCACAGTGAGCACCGGGGTGCCACGGGCAGTCACCTTCCTCTGAAGCCCTGCCTACCTACAATACACAAAATCCAGTCTGGGACGGTGCTGGCACCGCCCCTGGCAGGAAACCCTTTGTCCTTATCTCCTGCTCTGGGAGGACTCCCAGCAGCAGGAGGGCAGACTTGTGTCTCGGTGGCAGCATCCATTTTGTGGATGCTAAGGCTCTGTCTGACTTTTAACCGGGTTATAGGTTACATGCATGTCGTGTCCCTCTAGAAGGGTGGAATGCTAACCCCGTCGCCAGAATTGGCGAGGGGTTAGTATTCCAATTCGTATGACACCTTACTCGACATGTTTTGATAAAGCGATACCAGAGTTGGCATATAACCGCGAGGATTATAATGCACTTAAGAGTATATGGTATGCGATATCATGGAAACGGCTAAGGGATAGATCCCGAAAGCCGCAGACAGGCTCAGCTCATGCCAGAGCACCATCTCACACGATTCCAAGCACTCTGCCTTCAGGATTGTTAAGGCCTGCCATAGGAGTGACTGATGGGAGATCTGTGTGTCCATTTTAGGGTTAGATATAGGTATACTATATCTAAAGCAAAGGGTGATTACACCACCTTGCCCCAGCTGTCAAGCAGCCAGTTGTGTCAGATTTGGATGGCCAGCCAGGGGTGGCATAATACATGCTGCAGCCCCTGGTAGGCCCTGGGTACACCTATGCCCTGGGTACCTAAGGTACACTGTACAGGGACTGATAAGGTGACTCAGTATCCAATTTAGATATGTACCTAAGGTACATGGAATCCATTTTACAGAGAGAGCAGTAGGCCTGGGGCCCTGAATAGCAGGGTCCCAGGTCAACTAAGTCAGAAAACCAGCAAAACACCAGGCAAAAAAGTTGGGGGCAACCATAGTCAGGGATCTACCTTCCTACACAACCCCCCCCCCCCCCCCCAAACGAAAAGAGATAAGGCTAGCCTTGCCAGGTAAGCCTATATTGCCTGAGTCGCCATATAAGGAAGTACCAGCACTGGCATGGTTACCCCCTATCTCATGGTCCACTAAGCAATCCCTCACCCTAAGGGTGTCTGAGGGTCTCCACCATAGGGAATCTCTACCTGTGGTGTGTTTTGGCAAAGTAAAAGGCTGGTGCTGAAATGGAGTACTGAAGTGAGGCTCCACTAATTTTGGGCTCAGCTTCCTCCAATCATTTTCCACCATAGAGGCCTTTCTTTCCAAGACTGAGTTGTTTTGGGCTCTCAGGGTCAACCTCTGGCTACCTACAGCTGGAGGTTGGGTCCCTCTGTTTGGCTTACTGGAGGGACAGGTCAGGTCTGGGGCCCTCAGGTCCCAAGTTTGGCTGTGCCCAACAGTGTCCATCTGTGGGAGGTCCCTAACTAATTTTAAGGGGGATCCCTCAGGAGTGTGTTTTATTATCACTTGGCTAGGACTACTAGCTTCAGTGCCCTTAATCTGCTGATTGGGGAATTCTTTTGGACAGGGGGCCCTTTGGGGTCCAACACTGGCCTCCCTGACCTCTACAGCCCTGGGCTGACTGAGGCAGGGTAGAGAGGGGCAGGTTACCTGCTCCAGACTAGGTCCCACCTTGGAAGGGTCCACTGACATCAGGGGTTCTGCCAGGCTAGGCCTGACTACCTCTGTGGCAGTTTCTTCACAAGGGGTCAGATCAGTTCCCTGAGGAGGCTGATCTTTTCCTAAAGTCTGGTGGGAGGGAGATTTCTCTTCCTCCTCAATGCTCTCTGTCTGAGTGGAGTGATCCATAGTTTCAGGCTTCACAACACTATCATCTGTCTGAGTTTGAGCTGTGGCCATCACAACTCTCCCAACCTTTTCAGGAGGGGGCTCAGTTTGGGTGTGGGCTGTTACCATGACAGCCTTGACAACCTGTTCTGGGAAGGAAGTTGTCTGAGATTGGGTTGTGACTGGCACAACCCTCCTGACCTGTTCAGGGAGGACATCTTGGACTGGGGCTGTGGCTATCACTGCCCCACTAACCTTACCATGGGTGTTTACCATTTTAGAATGGGTTTCTTGCTCAACTTCAGCCCAGGCTGAGAGCTCTAAATCATTCCCCAGTAGGCAATCTACAGGCAAGTTTGGTGACACTGCCACTCTCTTGTGGCCAGTGACACCTCCCCAGCTGAGATTGACCACTGCCATGGGATGATCTCTCTGTACTCCATCAATATTGGTCACCTGGTATGTGGCACCAGGTAAAAGTTGCCTTGAGGGGACTAGACTCTCAGTCACCATAGTGATGTTAGCCCCTGTATCTCTATAGGCCTCAACTTTTATACCATTGATGAGGGGCTCCTGTCTGTACTTGCCCAAAGTGTTGGGACACATTGTGAAGTTGGCAAACCCCATGCCAGTCTCACAGACAAGAGTATCTAAGTCAGGGGACCTGGTTAGGCCAGAGTCCCCAGGAACTCCCAAAGTAAAGGCACCCAAATTCTTGGGGGCACTCCCACCACCTGGGGGATTACTACTAGTAGTAACAGGAGGTTTGGGAATGTTACTTGGGGGTATGTTTTCCTTATTGTTATTCTTTGGGCAACTGCTGTCAGTTTTTAAATGACCCACCTGTTTACAGGGATAACAATAAGGTTTCTTCTGGTTGTTGGAAGGATTCTGGGACCCACCCCCCTCAGAGGATTTTTGGGGCCCTGATGTGGTTTGATCTGTAGATTTATTCCCACCCTTCTCTTGAGGCTTGGTTGATTCCTTTTTCTGGTCACCACCTTGGTTCTTGGGCCTAATCCTGGTTCTGACCCATTTGTCTGCCCTCTTACCCAATTCCTGTGGAGAGGTCAGATCAGAGTCTACCAGGTGCTGGTGTAATAACTGGTTCTGACAATTATTTAAGACTTGCTCTCTCATAATAAGATTATACAATCCTGTGAAGTCAGTAACCTTGCTACCCAGTAGCCAGCCTTCCAAAGCCTTAGTGGCACAATCAACAAAGTCAGACCAGTCCTGAGACTGAGTTTTCTGGGTGTCTCTGAACAGCAACCTGTACTGCTCAGTGGTTAAGCCAAACCCATCAACCAGTGCATTTTTCAGGACCTGGTAATCATTAGCATCCTCCACTCTTGTAGTGAGGAGCTTATCTCTACCTTTACCATCAAAGGAGAGCCACAGTATAGCTGCCCACTGACTCTGGGGAATGCCCTGCACAGTGCAGGCCCTCTCCAAAGCAGCCATCCACTTCTGGATGTCATCCCCTTGCTTAAAGGGGGGCACTATCTTAGTCAGGTGTTTAGTATCTAAACCCTTCTCTCTATCTCTTGGGAGATTGCTGCCACCAGTGGGAGCTAGCCCACTCATCTGCTGCTCTCTAGCAAAGGCAAGCTTCTCTTTGGCCAGGGCAAGTTCTTCCCTTTCAATCCTCAGTTCAGCTTGTCTCATCCTAGCTTCATGCTCCCTTCTCTGAGGGGAAGTAAATCTCCTCTGTGGAGGATTCCTTCTCCCCTGAGAAGAGGCATTAGAGTGCAGAGATCTATTGGAGTCCCTAGAAAGAGATCTATCTCTCCTAACTCCAAGGTTAGGCCCACTTCGGGTTAGTACTGGGGGTCCCCCAGATCCTAGCCCAAGTAAGTCTAAGTTGGCCCTGGTTAGCCTTCTGACTACCTCAAGACCTTTGTCTACCTCATCCCCAGAGAGTTCCTCCTGATCCTCCTCCTCCTCAACTGCTGTAGCAGTGTTGGGGAGGTCTGGATCCCCAGAGGTTCCCTCCAAGGCTGGCATGTTCTCATGTAACTGAGAAAGCTTTCTGGCATCATATGTCTCTAAGAGACCTATCAGAAAGGGAATGGTGGGGTTAGACCCCTGCTTCAGTTTCCTGGAGACACAGATCTGTCTCATCTCCTGGAAACTGAGAGCTGCATATCTTGAAGTGACCTGTGGAGGGTCAACACTGACCAGGGGAGTCTCAGTAGATTCTCCTTGGGTAGACATGCTTTTCTAGTGAGGTGTAAGTGGTGCACTTACCTACACTATATGCTTGCCTACTGATCCCTTGCTAGAGTTGTAGTTTAGGGTGTGCTAGGCCCTAGGAGCTACAACAGCTGGTTCAGTAGAACTCAGAGTATTCTAAGCTAAGTTATATGTACCTTTAGTACTTATGTGATCTTTCACAAGATATTCTTAGGGCATGTGTGGTAAAACAACAGCAAGCTCAAATCCCAACCGCTGCTCACCAATGTGAGAAGTTGGCCTGATGTGCAGTGTTCACTATTCTAGTGATCACTATATATCAGTCCAAACGACCCTTATTGATGATTGGTTGTAAGTCAACCTTATAGACCAGCTATCCTAGTAGCATGGATACGAGCAGTCTAAGGCTAAGACTCTAGAGGGCGTGTTAAGCCAGCTGTTTTACCATCACATTACCCCTTGAACACCCAGTGAAAGGACACCACACAAGTGTTATGAAAATAAACAATGTATTTATTAGAATCACAACAACCCGGTACTCTTTATGAGGACAGGGTGCTAAGCACACAACAAAACTCTTATGAAAATACTTAAGTTAGCACGTTATACACAAATGCCCGAGGGGCACGAAAAACCATATACTCTAAAAGTGGAATGCGAGATTACTAGCAGGTAAGTACAGTACTAATAGGCTTTGGAATCGCTAGGACTTGACTAGGGAATCGTTAGATTACTTCTAGGAGACCTAGGGGACTCGGGTGCAGAGTGTGCACTCTCACGCGGGATGCGGGACAAAGTCTATGGAAGCTAGTAAAGGCAAAGTTAGTGTTCACGGGCGAACCCGACCTGGTAGGGAGAAAACGACAGTGGATCCTGACCCTTGGATAGTGAGGCTATGCTGGGACACCGAAGTGCCGAAGTTACCTAGCCCAGGGGCTGCAGCTGCATAGGTCTGAAAAGACGTCGGGAATCTCGTTGCCGGACCAGGAGCCTGGAAGAAGGAAGTTGCTGGCAGGCGACCAGTGAAGGAAAGTTCGATGGATCCAAGCCTGGATCAAGGAAGAAGGCAACCTGAAAGCAGAGGGGACCAAGTTCTTGAATCACTAGCCAGTGATTAAGTGGGCACCAGGATGGCACCGGGCGAAGTCACCGCAGTCAGGTGAGTGGGCGCTGCTGGGCTCTGCAGTCTCTCGGACCAGGAGGCGTTGTCGGCGACCAGGATGGAGGTGCGAGCTGTCCCACGAAGGTTCTTGCTGTCGACGTCGCTGGACCCAGGATTGGGCAACAAGTCTTGGCAAATGCAAGGCCCACACGGTGGACCTAAAATGGCGTCTTAGCCGGACCAGGAGGGTCCAGGGTACTTCTCCGATGGAGGGAAGCAAGGGCCAGTCTGGAGCAACCAGACCAGCAGCAGTGTTGTCGTCGGGCGTCGTTCGGAAGGCCACAAGCCAGCGGGCTAGTAGCCAAACAACGCGGTGAGCAGCAAAAAGCAGAAGGGCCCCACGCCGATCGTGGAGATGCTGGGGGGCTGCTCTTCGGTGTTGGAGCTGCTCAGGGTGGGGGCTTCTCGGACCCCAAAGCACTCACCAGGAAATTACTCGGTGGGCTTGCTGTGCAGAAATCGTGCAGTCTTGGCGATGGCCGGTCCCTCGAGGTCTCGTCGCACCCACGGTTCTCAGCTGTGCTGTAGAGGTGGGTAGAGGTCAGAGGTGCCAGGGAAGCCGGGTCTCGTCGAGCTGGGCAGTCGGATTCCTGAGGAAGGACGTGCAGCAGACCGCAGTGTTCTTAGATGGTGCCTGCGGATGCAGGGTGACTACTCCTTAGTCACAAGGGAGAATCTTGAGGAAGAAATTGTGAAGTCCTTTCGTGGAAAGTGGTATCTTGATTCCAAAGATGATCTGATTTGGAAGGGGGCCAGTCTCTACCTTTATCTTGGAAAAGGGGGCTGGCACGCGACTGAGTCCTGCCCTAGGGGTGGGACCAGGAGGGGGGTGGTTACACCCACTTCCTTGGCGGGCTTTTCCCCAGCACAGGGTCTGGAGTGTCCCTGGAACTGGTTCAAGCCAGCCTATGCACAGTGAGCACCGGGGTGCCACGGGCAGTCACCTTCCTCTGAAGCCCTGCCTACCTACAATACACAAAATCCTGTCTGGGACGGTGCTGGCACCGCCCCTGGCAGGAAACCCTTTGTCCTTATCTCCTGCTCTGGGAGGACTCCCAGCAGCAGGAGGGCAGACTTGTGTCTCGGTGGCAGCATCCATTTTGTGGATGCTAAGGCTCTGTCTGACTTTTAACCGGGTTATAGGTTACATGCATGTCGTGTCCCTCTAGAAGGGTGGAATGCTAACCCCGTCGCCAGAATTGGCGAGGGGTTAGTATTCCAATTCGTATGACACCTTACTCGACATGTTTTGATAAAGCGATACCAGAGTTGGCATATAACCGCGAGGATTATAATGCACTTAAGAGTATATGGTATGCGATATCATGGAAACGGCTAAGGGATAGATCCCGAAAGCCGCAGACAGGCTCAGCTCATGCCAGAGCACCATCTCACACGATTCCAAGCACTCTGCCTTCAGGATTGTTAAGGCCTGCCATAGGAGTGACTGATAGGAGATCTGTGTGTCCATTTTAGGGTTAGATATAGGTATACTATATCTAAAGCAAAGGGTGATTACACCACCTTGCCCCAGCTGTCAAGCAGCCAGTTGTGTCAGATTTGGATGGCCAGCCAGGGGTGGCATAATACATGCTGCAGCCCCTGGTAGGCCCTGGGTACACCTATGCCCTGGGTACCTAAGGTACACTGTACAGGGACTGATAAGGTGACTCAGTATCCAATTTAGATATGTACCTAAGGTACATGGATTCCATTTTACAGAGAGAGCAGTAGGCCTGGGGCCCTGAATAGCAGGGTCCCAGGTCAACTAAGTCAGAAAACCAGCAAAACACCAGGCAAAAAAGTTGGGGGCAACCATAGTCAGGGATCTACCTTCCTACACATGACGAGTCACTTTAAAGAACAACTATTTTCTGTTTGTTCCCGTTTTCAAAAAGAAATACTGACATTTAAGCACATAGGGCCCGATTATGATATCTGGCGGTCGGACCACTGTCCGCTATTGCGGCAGTTAGGAGACCACCTGACAAGCAGTCGGCGGTTTGACCGCCCAGTTACAATATGACGGCCGTGGTGGTGGTTGGACAGTGCTCCTGTGCACTCTGGCTTGTTCTGCGGCCCAGGTAAGCGGCCGCAGCACAAGCTGCTGTATAAAAGATCACTTTGTGCACACCCATGCATGTCTGCCATGCACCATGTGGTGCATGGCGTACGGTGCATTATGTGTGGGAGCACTACGCCCCCAGGGCTACATTGCTGTGGCCCACGAGGGATGGGGCCCTGTTTTGGACCCCAAAGTCTCTTTCTGGCAGCCTTTTCATGGCATTCGGACCACCATGAAAAGTCTGACGGAAAGGAACATCATAATCCCGATGGCAGTGCCTGCCTCTGCACCACCTCCATTTGAGATCACAAATCTGACCGCTACCTCGTCGGGATCACTGATCCTGGCTGAGGCGCTGGTCCGTTTCCTGACAGACAAGGGTCTGATCACCAGCATTGTAATACGGCGGTCGGACCGAAGAGCTGTCTATCGGTGGGACCGACCACCGACGGCCAGTGAGTGGCAGTCCCACCGACATCATAATGAGGCCCATTGTTTCTTATCAGTCCGTACGTGGAAACATCAGTAAAAAGGAAGCAGGGAGCCTTCATTTTTTACAGTATGGAACAGAAAAATATATTGCCGTCTCAGTGATGCACACATTCCGTAATGTACTTTACCCAACGTATACTTAACCCCAAATATATTTTCCTGTGAAGAAAATGATCAACTCAGAATTCCCAATGAGACCATGTCTTATCTCTTAAAAGTCTTCACTTTTGATACCAGGTTCGAAAAGAACTTTGTACTTCCAGTGGGTGGCATACATATTGAGTGTAATGAGGGCAAGAGCCGCCGAGTCCATAGGCAATTCTAAAGCGACACAACCTAACCGTGCACACGCTTTAGAGGTCTTATTACACACCAAACCACCAGTCAGTACTCTGCACAAGACGTTAAACCCAGCTTTGCAACTCCTACTTGTCATGCTCATCACTCAGACTGCTCACAATAGTTTTCTTCCTCAAGCATACTCTAGCAAAATGGCCAATAGTGCCACAAGTTTTCTTGATGGCAGGGCAACATTTTAAGGCAGCACCATGTCGAGATGACCCGTTTTGGAAATGCATAGAAACGTTTTGCTGAGCAACTGAGCCAACGCTGTTTCCTCTTATCCCCAATACGTTCGCAAAAAATGCACTATTTGACATGCAGATTCACTAGATGACTTGCAAATAATTTGCATCTCTTCCTGAGATGATTTTACAGGAAAATTGCTGCCTCAATAGCCACAGAGAGAGTCAGTTAAAAAAAAATGATAATGGTCTCCTTACTGTTGTAATTCACAACCAGCTGATCACCCACTAACTGGCCTTTAACATTCTTAAACTCTCATGGCAAAGCTGATACCTGTAAGGCAGTAATATAGGGTTCTGTAGATTCGTCTGGTTACTGCTCTCTTGAGGCTACTTAAATCTTCTAACTATAATGCTCTTTTCACAACCGAAATATTGTTTTAAACACTGCACAACCTCTGGATACTCATCTGGTTCCTGTTCCTCTGGGGGTGTACAGACTGGTAAGTGTTCAAAAATACTTCAACTCTTCATTGCATTTCTCCATTTCATCCCTATAGCTCTTAGATATACAATGGAAAACCTACACCAGTCTTTCCAACAAGTCAGAGGAGCTAGGGAAGGGAGACTAAACAACTGCATATCTGCCATGTTGTGCTAGTACAGTAAAATAATATAAGACAGTTCCTATGATGGCTATGCACATCTGTTGGTCACACACACATAGATGAGTAAAAAACAAGTGAAGGAAAAGGAGCTTGTTAAACCTGGCATCCTTGGTGTTGTTTCCCCTGACTTTTTGCCTTCAGACCTTTTGTTTTTGCTGACTTTGGGGCCGATTATGATGGCGGACGGACCTGAGTCCGTCCGCCACCATAGAGTAGGGGGGAACGTCCGCATGGGCAGCGGCGTTCCCCCCGTGAAGATTAGGATGTGACCGCCAGGGTGGCGGTCACATCCTCTATCCTTAACATTGCGGCGGGTGCAGCTTCAAGCTGCACCCGCCACAATGTTAAAAATGCATACTTTGCATTTGTATGCAGAAAGCGGCAGGCACCGCGCGGTGCCTGCCGATCTCTGCATACAAATGCAGGGGGGTACCATAAGTACCCCCCATGTGCACCCCCCTTCACCTAGGGGGCC
Organism: Lissotriton helveticus; assembly: GCF_964261635.1. Lineage (NCBI taxonomy): Eukaryota > Metazoa > Chordata > Amphibia > Caudata > Salamandridae > Lissotriton > Lissotriton helveticus. The sequence goes on along the minus strand of NC_136065.1, from coordinate 1,254,408,674 downwards.
CGCAACGGGCCCCCGCAGTGAAGTTCCACATGCTTTTCCACGGCGGAAAATCCACCGCGGAAAAGCATTTTTTCGACCATTTCCTAATATGGTGGACGGTGTCTGAGAGACATCGCCACCATATTAGAGCTTTTCCGCCGCGGTTGTAAGCCAACCGTGGCGGAATAGCTGCGGACGGAAACCAGGACCCACCAGCCATCCTAATGTGGCGGTGGGTCTCTGGTGGGTCCGCTGCGTTTTTTCCGCATCCTCTGGGCCGGCGGTGGCTTCCGCCGGCCCGGAGGATGCGGAAAAACCGCAATCCTAATAGGCTCCTTTGTTTTTTCTGGTCCTGGGAATCTGCGCACTTTACCACTGCTATTTAGTGCTAAAGTGCTTGTGCTGTTTAACTAAAACATGGTAACATTGGCTCATACCAAATTTGCATATTTACCTTACTTCTAAGCCCCTTGTAAACAGTGGTGTAGCTAGGCCTTATGCTGCCCGTGGTGGCCCCTGCATTTAATGCCCGCAGCGGCCAAAGGTAAGAGCAGCGGCGTGCTGGGGATTCCTGACTTTGCCGCAGGTAGGAGCTGGGGTGGGCGGCACGCCTGCCCCCTTGCCAGTAAAGTGCACTACATGTGCCACCCACTTAAGTAACCCTATAAACATGTCTCAGGCCAGTCATTGCACAGTCATTGTATGCAGTTTTGACCTGGCAAAATAAATCTTGTGCCAGGCCTAAACCTTGTTTTGTAATACATATATGTCATCTCTAAGGTAGGTCCTAGACAGCCCCATGGGCAGGGTGCAGTGTATTGAAAAAGTAGGACATGTACTAGTTATACATATATATCCTGGTAGTGAAAATTCTTACATTTGTTTTTCACTACTGCAAGGCCTATCTCTTCCATAAGGTAACTTTGGCGTTGCCTTATTACATTTTATATGTGTAATTTCCAAATGGGAAGACATAATTGGTTCATGTTTGGTGTCTCAGGAATCCTAGTTTAAAATCATAATTCATGGCGAAGTTAGGTTTTAAATTACAACTCTTGAAAAATGTAACTTTTAAAAAGTTACAACAACTGGAGGGCTTAGGCCCAATGGATAGGAAGGGCTGTGATATTTATCTAATACAAAAGGGAGGAACCTGACTCCTTCACTACTTGCGCTCTGTCGTTTTACAGCATCAATCAAACCACAACCTTTTCTGTTCGGTTTGGTTATTTATTTAACTATTCCACTTAGAATTATTTTCGTATGTTTTTCAAACCGAAATTAAAAAGCATGAAAAGAAAAGAAACACTTAATTTTCAGATGACGTATACAAACAATACATTCAACAATTCACAGAAAACATTCATAAACAAACATTAAATTGTGACATCACTATGTACAATGATTAAAAAAAACGTTATTTTTACACCATTTCATTTGACAACTAGGCAAGCCTTGGAACTACCAATTATATCGAGCTCAAGGAAATGCTTAACACAGGGAACTAATTTATGCGTACAGTCGGGATGATTTTCAGTACATTTCCCTCAAACCGTAAAGCATATTAGTTCAAAATTCCTCTGTGTTTAAAAATGCCAACACGTTTCAAGGCCCAGGCTTGTAGTACTGGGGCTCTCATCAGGGCTTCTTAATAAAAGGTGTCAAGGTATTCTGCAAAGTATATGATGCAGAAACGGTTGTGAGTAAATTTAAAAGATCTCCTGGTCTCTGACAGGGCAAAGCACTCAGCAAACAAGAGTTACCTTATGGAAATTAGTTGTCACCATCAGTTTGCGTTCTCAGGGTGATTGTAAAGCAGATCTATATCAACTTTGTAAAAAGCAATATAGCTCGTAGCTTTAGCGAATACAGAATTTCATCACGTGTTTATCTGCAAAGCGAAAAAACTCCAATGATCGTTACTGATTGTGGCTCTTTGTGACTCTCAACCATTCATTACAAGTTGTGGAAAGATTAGAGTGTACCTTAAGCCGCACGGAAGTATCGCTAGCAGCACGTACTTCAATTCTGTGGCGTCCCGATTTCCTAAAAAGATTACACGTGCCATTTTCGCATTCGCTACCAACCACAGTGCAAATGCGTACTGATCGAATCAAAGGAGCCAAACGTACTTTCTGTAGTTCGAGTGAGTTAAACCATTCCTTCGACCTGCATAGATGCACATTAGGTGATATGGGGCATTTCTCGCTAGAACTGTAACATGCACACAGCTGAGCAAGTACTCATGGGGAATGTAGTGCAAAATTGACAGCCAATAGCAGTGTGTTTCAGAGAAGGGGTCATTGTGGCAACCGGCATGGTGCATTATGGGACTTGCAGTTTTAAAAAAAAATCTGTTTTTGAGATTTCTGTCATTCCATTGAGGCTGGTAACTGCGCGATTGTATTTTAATATGAGGTAAGCCTCCTTCTGTAATAAGGCAGTGTCAATATCAAGTAAACGTTTAGTTGTGTCTAAGACTGACAACACTGTCCACTTAAAATCCTTTTCACTGTGGGATTTTTCAATGAAATGCTTGACCATGGGTGCAGCTAAAACTTTCTTTTGATTCTTGAGCAAAGTTGAGTAATGCGTTGGTTGATCTGCTGATTTGTCTTGCCTATATATAGCTTGGAGCATGGGCAAAGAACAGCATAAACAACATTTTTGGTTTTGCAACTGATGAACTCCAAACATCGCCATTTGATGGCATTGTGTATGAATTCAGATCCTTCAATTACAGAGTCACAAGCAGAACGGTTTCTGCATTTATGGTGGCCCTCATCCGGTTTAAGTTGCAACTGGGTTTGTAAGTTGTTTTTTGATCGTGCAGGAAAGATGTCTGCCCTTGCAATTTTTTGGCAATACTCTGGTTTTTCTTCATGGCAAATAATGTTTTCTGGAACAGACAATCCAAGAGGTGCCACTTCTTTAAAACGATTTGCTTAAATTTATTGGTATCTGTCCCAAATGTTGTAACACAAACCAATCTTTCTAGTGGTGGTTTCAATTTTCTTGAAGAAGTTCTTCACGAGGCGTGTACCATGCTCTTTTTATTGCATGTTTTAACATTTTCTTTGGGTGTCCCCTCATGATCATTTGTTCACGGAAGATAGCTGCATGCTGTTCATAGTCAGTTTTTCAGGAGCAATGTCTTTGTATCCGCAAAAGTTGGCCATACGGAAGATTTTCTTTCAGGCTTCTTGGGTGAGCACTCTTATGATGTAAGATGGTATTTTTATCAGTGGATTTGCGGTTCAGTGAAGTAGTCAACCTGTTCTTGTGTGGAGAAACCTCCACATCTGAAAAACCTCAGGCTTGTTTTGCTTGTGTTCAAACTAAATGTTATGTCCTAATGGCTCGTATTTAGCCAACCATGGAAGATTTTCCAATTCTTCTTGGGACCCTCGCCAGAGACACCAAATGTCGTCTATATAGCGTATCCACTGTAAAAAAAAATCTTTGAACGGATTGTTCTTAAAAATGAATTTTTTCTCATACGCGGCCATAAAGAGGACCACTTTTTACCTGGATGTAAAATAAGTCTTCAAACTTAAAATAGTTTTTCTTGAGTGCAATCTCAGCTAATTGTACAATGAATGACGTTGGCACCCTGTGAGGATGTGGTCTATCTTCCAAGTAAGCTTCAATCACTTGTAGTTCTTCGTCCTGGGGTATCTGTGTGTATAGAGAGGTTACATCAAAGGAAACCATCCATTGTGCTTGATCGTCAAACTCTTGGCCTTCCACTCTGATGACTAAATCAGTGGTGTCTCTTAAGTATGATGGCACATCCATCATAAATGGCTTCATGAAAAAATCAACATTCGAAATGGGCTCCAGCAAGGAATCACTACCCAAGACAATTGGTCTCCCTGGAGGGTCATTCAGCCTGTTATGGATCTTTGGCAAAAAACAAATTACCGGAATCCTTGGAAATTCTTTTGGTCCCAAAAATCCACCATCCAGTCCAGCCGTCAGTATTTCAGCTATTTCTTTTGTAGGTCTTGTGGGATCTTCTCTGACTTGGCGGTACCATTCTTGATTGTGCACTTGGTTCCTGCCTTCTGTTAAATACATCTCTCTGGGCCAAATCACAAGGGCTCCTCCCCTGTCTGCCTGTTTTATGACTACAGTCGTGTCCTTCTTGAGGTCATTAATGGCCATTTGCTGTTTCACAGATATATTTCGTTTGAGGAAAGCCTTCTTCATCTCCAATTGATTAATTGAGGACAACATAACCTGTTCATAGGCCACAATAACATTTGGAACATTCTGAGTTGGTGGAATAAATTTTGATTTGATAGAAAGACCAGATACCTCTCTATTGTTTTTGTAATCTTTAGCAGAGAAAAATGCCTTCAATCGGATCTTTTGGCAAAATTCAATCGCTTCTAATTTGAGTCTCATAAAATCAGTCAGTCTATTAGGGACGCATTTGAGGCTCAATTCTTGAATAGCTTCTTCATCTTTGGACAGTTGCTTTTGGGATAGATTGACAATAACTGTAAGTTTCACGACTTTTAAAACTGACGTCACGTCCTCATCTCATCAAGTTGGCAATTTCTTGCCTTAGCAGTTTAGTCCCTGCGCCCTGTCTGGTGTTAGCAATTGGGCTTTGTGTATTTCTCCTAGACATTCACACACAGTGGTCCCTTAGGTGTGATTGGAAGGGCCATCACTGGTAGTAGCTGGGCCTAGCCTCACTTAAACCGGAATAGGCTGTGTTCTGTTTCCACAAAGGGTCTAGCTACCTTGCATTGTCAGTTTCAGCCAGCTTGTAGCCAGGGCAGGGAAGACAGGTCATCTGTGCACTTCCTAGTCATGCCTATAAAATCTTCTCTCCACTTCGAAGGGAACACTATGTATAAAAGAAGAACCTCAGACACCACCACTTTAGTGCACTTCTGGACCTGTGGATACTCTGCTAAGAAGAAGGACTGCTGGGCTGCGGCAAGGACTGCCACTCCTCTGGACTACTGTTTTACAAGGAACTGCTGCCCTGGTGTGCTGACCTGCTGCCATCTTACCTAGGTAAGAAGAACTGCAAACCCATCTTGAACCCAGGACCCCAGAGTGATTCAGAAGGCTAGTCTGTTGACCTCCTGATCTGAGCCTCAGGGACATATCAGGCTCCCCAACAGCTGCTGGACCCATCTTCAGTGAGTTCCTGCCCCCCAATAGGTGCCTCTCATGTCCTGTAACCTTGGTGTGGCTCATGAGCTCTCAAATGCAAGCTTTTTGGCTCTTCACCACTGCAAACGGACAAGTTTGCCCCAGAACGACACTGAAAATAAGCGCAAGCCATGGCCGGCCCGTCTCTGCACACAGCAAGCATCAATCGCCACGGAGGACCGCCATCGTGAAGTACCAGCCCACCCATCTGCGATGCCCAGCGTGCTCCTTGCGCCACACCACCCACTGCCAGCAACGCTCTCCATGCTCCTGGCAACTCTTTTCAACTTGAACGGGACTCTTGGCACAAAACTTCAGAAGGTAAACCTTCTGCGGGACTAATCTGGGACTGTATCTGACCCGTGCTCCATCGCTGTCGGCTTGAGCTTTTGATTGTGACACAGTCCAGCGCAACCAGATAACCCCAGTTGGCGCTTTATGCTTTTATGTGCTGTTTTACAGTTTATTCTTTAAAAATGCATTACTCTATATTTCTAATCTGGTGTGTGACCTTATTGAGGTGTTTTTCACTGTTTGACTGTTTGCACAGTGCCTCTAAGTTAACCCTGACTGCTCTGTGCCAAACTACCAGAGGGTGAGCACGGGTTAATTTGGGGTTTGCCTCGGCCTTACCCAGACTAAGATTGTGGTTGTTCCTTCACCAAGGCTGGCACCCCAGTTAACCAGTAACCCAATTTCTACCAGAGCGGTACATCATTGCTCGAAATATATTCAAGAAAAAGGAAAGGTCACCGTATGTGAATGTGCCTATAGTTCATTACAAAGCCAAATCCGAAGTGTTACAGACACTCCACGCACACAGCATGCCACCACCTTGCCATGTGTCAGGCACAATATGGACAGCACATCACATTTTTTGTTATGTGCACCCTTGAAATTCTGGTAGTTGAGCCCTTTTAATGTGATGATGACAATAATCCGGTATTATGAAAGAAAGCACCTCGATCCACTACCGGCATTTTGTCGGTTCTATCTTCTTCAGTGTTCACCACTACCTTTGTAGTGCACATGTTACAACTGCAAAGCTTACAACACGTGCAAGCATCGCATTTAACGTGCCAGATTCTACAGCGACTCACTCTCTTCCCCCTCGTTGTTATTAACATTCCATACTCTTGCTGATATTCACTTTACACAGTTGTGCAGTAGTGACCTGCCTTCAATTGGAGATACCAACAGTTATTCCTGCAGTATTAACGACTTTTGTGAGAGGCTGTATTTTAAGATGATTATAAACTGGCGTGGACGTCTGCTGTATTTCGATGTATTGTCGTTGTCACATTGGAGGTAGTTAAAATACATGTTACTCAGAACTTCTTTTAAGTGTGAATAGTCGAGTAAAATAGAACAAAATAAAACAGAACAAGCATTTACAATGCAATGGTCTCGGCATTATGAAAGGTAGAGCTATTGGCATTGCTCATGACATTTTTTTCATTTTTTTTTAAAACATAAATAAATGGTATTGTCATTTACAATGGCAATAGGTGAGCATTAGAGAGTTCTAGAGAGTATTCGCGGACACAGAGCCGCGCACACAGACAGAGCCGCGCACACAGACAGAGAGCCACTCACACACAGAGCCACTCACACACACACACACACAGAGCCACTCACACACACACACACAGAGCCACTCACACACACACACACAGAGCCACTCACACACACACACAGAGCCACTCACACACACACAGAGCCACACACACACAGAGCCACACACACACAGAGCCACTCACACACACACACACAGAGCCACTCACACACACACACACAGAGCCACTCACACACACAGAGCCACTCACACACACACACACAGAGCCACTCACACACACACACACAGAGCCACTCACACACACACACACAGAGCCACTCACACACACACACAGAGCCACTCACACACACACACAGAGCCACTCACACACACACACACAGAGCCACTCACACACACACACACAGAGCCACTCACACACACACACACACAGAGCCACTCACACACACACACACAGAGCCACTCACACACACACACACAGAGCCACTCACTCACACACACACACACACAGAGCCACTCACACACACACACACACACACAGAGCCACTCACACACACAGAGCCACTCACACACACAGACAGAGCAACTCACACACACAGACAGAGCCACTCACACACACAGACAGAGCAACTCACACACACAGACAGAGCCACTCACACACACAGACAGAGCCACTCACAGTGCTGCTCACTTTTCAGCAATATCGTCCAACATACCCTGCCTTTACCTATCATTTGTATCACAGGAATGCTCACAACAATTTACAACTCCTCTCAATTTTCAAAAAGGTACAGCTTTCTACTTTTGAATAAAAGGTCTGTGGCAAAGAAAGCGCCCACCCTGAATCAGAATGACGACTCCCTTTGATGCATCACAGCAAAACCAGTCCTGTCCTTTTCTGAGAATCACAGGCATATCACACTCCTTGGGGGACACCAGTAACATTGCTAAAACTTACCGGGACGCCATCGGGCGGTGCCGTGAGGGGAACGGCGGTTGCAATCAGGACACCCGGACCACACTTCCCAGCAGCCTGTGGGGCAGCGCGCCCGCGACGCGCCAGGAGCGCCCGGAGGCGCTACAAAAACGCTGACCCCCACGAGGCCAGGGGGGACACCAGTAACATTGCTAAAACTTACCGGGACGCCATCGGGCGGTGCCGTGAGGGGAACGGCGGTTGCAATCAGGACACCCGGACCACACTTCCCAGCAGCCTGTGGGGCAGCGCGCCCGTGACGCGCCAGGAGCGCCCGGAGGCGCTACAAAAACGCTGACCCCCACGAGGCCAGGGGGGACACCAGTAACATTGCTAAAACTTACCGGGACGCCATCGGGCGGTGCCGTGAGGGGAACGGCGGTTGCAATCAGGACACCCGGACCACACTTCCCAGCAGCCTGTGGGGCAGCGCACCCGTGACGCGCCAGGAGCGCCCGGAGGCGCTACAAAAACACTGACCCCCACGAGGCCAGGGGGGACACCAGTAACATTGCTAAAACTTACCGGGACGCCATCGGGCGGTGCCGTGAGGGGAACGGCGGTTGCAATCAGGACACCCGGACCACACTTCCCAGCAGCCTGTGGGGCAGCGCGCCCGTGACGCGCCAGGAGCGCCCGGAGGCGCTACAAAAACGCTGACACCCCTCTCGCCCCGCGAGTCGCACGCGGGAGAAGCCCGGGACAAGGGCGGGCCCTCTGTGGCCCTCAGAGGCCGGAGGAGGACGGGACAGGTGCAGCCCTCTAACATCTCTACCCCAAGGTATTTGACAACTCTGACTCTGAGTTCGGGTAGTTGCATTGAGGACTAAGGATTATGGTCCCAATTGAATAAACATTTGGACTGGGAGTATGAACATATTGATTACTAGTCATCTGTTGTGATCTGATTTAGAGATCGTGTGGCTATTTATAATTTGCCCCAGGCATCTGGGTATTTGTATAATTTTATATTGAAGTGCCTAACAACTTTCTAAGTGTGATTACACTCCGTGATAGGCTCAGTACACTATCACCCACTGTCATCATGTCTCCAAGGGGGAGTCGCAGTAAAACAGCAGCTGCTGGGGGCAGCTCCAAAACTGGCCCTATCGATAATGTTATCATTAAGGCAAATGATGCTATAAACCAGGGTATATCTCTTCTAGAACGCAGGGTTTCACAAGATCTTGCCCACGCCAAACGTTCGTCCCTGGGACATATCGCCTCTGCCACTACACCCACCCAGGTCTTGCCTGCCAACATTAGACCCTTATTACACACGTGTGTTGATATTCATACCATCCCTAATGAAGTAAATCTATCCGCTTCTATCCCCCTGATAGAATCTGATACGGACACAGATATTAGCATGGATTTAGAGAAGACCCCGGATTTACATATGACCCCTACCCCCGAAATTATATCAGCAGAAAACACGAGGGAATTTAGGGGTAGACGTGAGCGCGCCATTCAAAAACCACAACAAAAACAACACGCACTTAAGCCCCAACCCTCAAAGGTCAGTAAACAAAATCAAATTGGGAGCAATGTCAATTCTAAATCCAATACTAGTAGGGCAAAGGAGAATACTAAGGGTGACGAGGATGAAGAAAGAGAAGAGGAGCAGCAGGGTGGGATAGAAGCAAAGGATGGTAAAACAAATGACAACACTGTAGCAGTAACCGACTTTATGTTGGCAAAATTGGGTGAACTTCTCAGCATCTATCTATCCCCTATTGAAAGTAGACTCACCCGGATAGAAAAGCAAATAGCTGAACTATTTATTCCTATTAAGAGCCTATCCGCAACAAATACTGTAAATGATATAACTAAATCTACTTCCACCAAAATAGTGGGTCCCGTACCTAATACCTCTCAAGCATTAACTACAAACATAGTTATTACACCCAAACCATCCCCAGTTCCCCCGAAGGGGATAAGTGTTAGCCAACCAACAGCCAATTGTAACAATGTAGCCCCAGATATAAGGAAGGGTCAGAATACCAAACAGACTAGTGTGCCTATGGCGGGCCATCTTCCAAACCCCGTAAATGCCTCCACCTTGGTCCAACCGTTGCGAAAAACAACTGGACAGGCTCCTGCCCGTATCAATCTTCCACCAGAATGCGGGGCTTATGTCCTCGTTCTAGTTAATGTCTCTAAACTAAGGAAGGACCAAGAGGAAACTCCTATATCCCTTAAAAACAAAACCTTACATTGGTTAACTGCAAACTGCAATTTTTCCATAGAAGGTGCAAGGGAGATTATTAATACCCAGAGAGTGGGTTGGATAGGCCCACTTAGAAAAAAGTTCGAGGGTGATTGTGTTACAATTAATTTTAAGAACCCACAATGGGCAGAGAAAACCCTAGCAAATGTCCCATTACCCTCAACACATGAATTTAACACCACACTCCTTCCACTAGGCTATTTTTACAGACACCTGATACCCCCAAAACAAGTTATGATGAACCACCCCATCACCACTCATCAAGATTTGAATTTTGGTGCTAGGATCAAATCACCGCTCTTTTTACAAAATCAGGACTCAGGCACATTAATGGCCCTAATTGGCGGAATCAGATCCCAATGTCAGCACCTCTTTCCCATCCCCCGCATCATTTTCAATTCTCAAACATGCACCAATATAACTATAGAGATATTTCTTATCCTGCTCCCGACCTCCATCAGTTCCAGCCATTAACTGAAGTAAGGTCAATATTCAACATTCCCACACATAATCGATTCGAACACTTCTCCAATTTAGACGAACAGGATTGACTGGTTATAATGCCTAACATGGATATTCCTAGCCAAGCCACTGTCAGTATACAAGAGGGACACCCAGCATCGGTCACAGACCATCAGGTCTTGAATGGCACATATGAAATTATGGAATCGGTGCCTGCTAATTGTAATTTCCCTGTTGCTGTTAACACGACTTTTGAGGAAGCAGGGAGTGCTGGGGTAAGGCCAGGCAAATGTTGTAATATCCATGGATTATCAATCCTAAATTGGAATGTTGCAGGATTAGAATCTAAGTTACTGGACCCTGCATGGATTGAGATAATTAATGATGCGGATATTCTTATGTTTCAAGAAACATGGGCTGTTGGAAATTTGTATATTGAGGGCTATCATTGTTTCAGCCTAACTTCACCTAAACCGCGTTTTGGCCGAGCAATGGGTGGCCTATTTGTTGGGATTAAGATCCTTGCAGGCGGCACAATCAGAAACCTGCAGAATGATGGTCCTGTTAATCCCAACATCCAGTTTCTTGAATATAAGTTGAAGTCAAAGACCATAGTTTATTTAATTAATTTTTACAATAATGATTTTTATAATGTACCGAACAAGAACTTTATGGCATTATCCAAGGTTTTAAGTAAATTGGAATGCTCCCTTTCAGTAGACAACAAATCAGGTATTTTAATAGGGGGCGATTTCAATGCTAAATTAGCAGTGAGTGCTGGATCTGAAAATCAGATCTTTCCTGATCCAGCGGAGCGCAGGGGTTCAGAATTGTCCAAATTACTCACTGAATTTGACCTAGCCGATGCCATGAGAATAGGACATAATTCTGACTCCCCTTATGTTCCAACGTATATTGGTAGGGACAGCAGTTCCACCATTGATTATGTATTTACGTCACCACTGTTGACAGATTGTATAGTTAAAACTTCTGTGGTACAAACATCCCTTAGCGACCATAATCCATTGGTTGTAATTTTGGATCTTGCTCCAAGCCCGATTTTTGCGAATCTAAATGGTGCAAGGGACATTACTCCATCAATTGATGGCCTTCGTTTAAAATGGAGGGGAGTGGATTGCAGGGCTATTCTAGATAGCATACAAACGCTACATCCACACCTGATTGACTCTTGTTTGTTCCCAAGTGATAATTATGACCAACTAATTGCTGATTTTGAAGTCTTGGGCTCAATGATTAAAACTGTTTTGTCAGTCCCATTGCCCAAGGAAGGTAAAGAGCCAAGGTGGTTTGATTCATCTTGCTCCTTGGCAAATAGAGAATTAAGAAAGGCTCTCTCTATAAAACCGAGGTGTAAAGCCACCGTTCAATTAGCTAGGAAAAATTACAAAGCTAAAATACTTGAACGGAAGTCTAATTTGCTCTCTGAACAATGGGACTCTTTGGTAATCAGCGCAAACTTGGGCGGCAGCGGACCGTTTTGGTCAGCTGTTAGAAAAACGAGGGAAATGGGAAAGAAGCTCACCCAAATCAGTTGTAATATAACAAGCGCAGCTTGGGAGACCCATTTTTCTAGAATTTATGCTGCCCCCCCAGAGGAGCACTCTCCTCTTATTTTTGGTCAATCAGGTGGTTTACAAATTTTGGAACATGAGGTTAAATTAGCTATAAAAGAAAGTCTGGGAAATAAGGCGCCCGGACCCGATGGCCTGCCCATTAATATTATTAAATATGACGCTGATTTATGGACACCCATATTTCTTAATATTTTCAATAGCCTCCCAAATACAGGCATGCCAACCACATGGGCAACCAGCATTATTGTTCCAATCAATAAAAAGGGAGACAGGTCTGACCCTGCAAATTATCGCCCCATCTCCCTTCTGGATAACACGTTAAAAGTGTTGGGTCGCATAATATACCACAGAGTACTGGAATGGGCAATTGATACCGACTTTTTAGACCCTTGTCAGATGGGGTTCCGTAGTGGGGTAGGAACAGTGGAGCAATGCTTAAATTTAAAATTGATAATTGATAAATATAGTGTTGCCCGCTCCTGCCCCACCTATCTTGTGTTTATGGATCTCTCATCCGCTTTTGATCTTGTGAATAGATCAAAGCTTTGGTCTATCCTTTCAATCAATGGTCTTGATAATACCCTTGTAAGTTTTTTAGCCTATCTCCATACCGACCTGAAGGCACGGGTACGTATCGGGATGGGTGGAGAGGTATCAGGAGCCATTGATATAGGAAGGGGGGTGAGACATGGGTGCGTTTTAGCACCCCTGCTGTTCATTATTTATATTAATGGCCTATCCACCTGCCTGAAAAAAGTCACTACAGATGTTCCAGTTATTTTAGGGAAACCACTTCCAGTGCTTTTATACGCAGACGATGCGGTGCTTATGGCCCGCACTCCTAACGCTCTTCGTCTGCTTGTAAACAGTTTTGTAAATTTTATGGGGGATTTGGACCTGAGGGTAAATTTAAAAAAATCTTTTATTATGTCCTGTGGCCCAGGCAAAAGGAAACTCAATACCATTCAGTCAGGCACAGACAAATTGGAATCTGTCCCTAAATTTCCGTATTTAGGGTTGGTTTTCGCTGCGAACGGCTCGTGGAGCGGGCATTTGGCCCACGCCACGAGCAAGTTCTCGAAAGCCAACAACTCAGTTTTGAGTCTCCCTCGCCCAAAGAGAATAGGTGCCACTAAGGCTATTTTAAAGATTTTTAAATTACAGTGCTCACCTGTTGCCACGTATGGAGCAGAGGTATGGGGATCAGGAAACAGCCTCTGCATTCAAAGGGAGGAAAATCGCTTCTGCAGAAAAGTGTTGGGCGTACCGATCTCCTCACCCAATTTTATTTGTCATAATGAATTAAATCTTCCACACATAAGTGATTTTATTAGAGCAAGACCAGCACTGTTCTCGATTAGAATCTGGAGGAATGATGCTGCTGCTCTTACACAAAATATTATAAAAGATTGCTTAAGTTGTGTACACGGAATGAAGATCCCATGGTTCTCGGAAGTATCTAAATCACTTAATGAAATTGACAGAGGTACTTTGTTCACCAATCCCATGACAATAGAACCAAAGGACAAAGTTGAGGTCAAACATGCACTATACGCACTTTACAATAGTGAAAGGCTAAGAAGCGAATTACAAAAATCAAGTGTTAGGAAATATTTAGGAAATGGACTGTGTAGCCAAACTCTGCCGCCCTACCTCTCCCTGCCCATGACCGGCTGGGAGCGATCATTACTGTTCCGTTTAAGGGCAGGCACTGTAAAATTTATGTTGTCTTTTCCATTGGGATATTGCCATAGTGCTGATTCTATTTTATGTCCATGTGATGGTGTGAGCTTACAGGATGATATGCACTTTTTATTTTTCTGTAAATTTTATCTTAAATTTATCAAATGGTTTTTAACTCCGTATTTTAAGAAATTCAGACCACTGTCACTCAAATACTCATATAGTATGTTAATTGCTCTGGACAGTGATGAATTAACTTTCCGTACCAGTTCTTTTTTAAGATTGGCTATACAAGCACGCAAAGCGATGGAAAATCCCTGAATATAGTAATTAGTTTTAATTGTGTCACAATGGAAACGTAGTATAATGATTTGATGCATATTGTATTGTCACTGTATGGAATTCAATGTCATATGTTATATTTATTATTTGTATGTACATATATTATTATTGTGTGTTGTTATCTTGATCGGTACTTTTATGAATTTTAAGAAATTCGAATAAAGGTCTTTTGAACTTGAACTTGAACACTCCTTGGCATTACCACCCTCTGCAGAATCAAGGAAAAAGCTTGTAGCAGCACATTTTTAAGTGAAACAATAAGGGAACCCTGGGCTCTCTAGAGAAGGCATGTTTGGCGTCTCTGACTCTTAGGTGCCAATTGTATGGGGGAACTACTGATTGTGTCCGAGAAAAGGCCTGGTGATCAGATATGGTGGACTACCAAATGAGAGAAAAGTAGAGCATCAACACACTCATTTGAAGGTCTAATGTTGGACTGAGATGACGATCCCACCAGCAAATGTTGTGTTATCTATTTTTCCTATGGGAGATCTTGCTGTTTTCTTATGTTATCTCTGAAACCAATAAAATATGTTAAAAAAATGAGTGAACTGATATACACAACTTGCATGAATGATCCCAACCAGTGAGGCTTTACGATGTCCCATTAGTACTCTGTAATTGAGATTTCAATTTATGAAGCAGTTTTCCAGCTGTACATATTGCTATACATACATATGGTCAATCCATTTAGTTATATCATCTCTATTCCGAAGGCAACATACACACATGGGGAAAAAGCATGGGCACCTGGCTCAGGGGGGACTGGAACCCTGCAGCGAGGGGCTGGCAGGCTTCAGGACAAGGCGAGTGCCGCGGACCAGCCTAGGGGACTGAGATCCTGGGACCGAGGTCCGAGGACTCCCTGGCGCTCCCTGCAGCGGCCGGCACTTGTAGGGGGAGGGACGAGCAGCTGGGAGCGGGGTAGGGTCACCGGGCGGCGATAGCAGGGGCGTAAAAGAACAGACAACAGCAGAGGGCAAGGCTGCCCTTAACTACAAAGTACTACTAAGCAGGCTAAATAAAGTGAAAAACGGGCACAGACTACTACAAAACAGAAAACTACAAAAATACTACTAAAAACAGGCTATATATGGTGAAAGCGGGCACAGAATAAGGGTTATAGAGCACAATCTACCAGACACAGTGCGGCAGGATGAGGAGACCAGCGGGCTCAGGAAGGGCTCGAACCCTGCAGCGAGGGGCTGGCAGGCTTCAGGACGAGGCGAGTGCCGCGGGTTAAGTATAAAGAGGTCAACCCACCAGCACACAGCTACAAAAGGAGAACAGGTGACTGTGTTTTTGACCAGATGGAATCAAATTCAGTGGCATTCACTGCTGGTATAAACGTGATCCTGGGTAGCATGCGTGATGGGATTAAATGGCAGACAATGTAATAATATTGCCATTAAAAATGTATGCATCCTCATTCAATTACAACTCAATGTTAATAGTACCCCTGTCAATGGTACATATTCTGACCTCGGAAGAAAGAAAAGATTAAATTGGCACTTCACTGCGGTTGACGTTTATTTCACGAGGTTATCTTAGATGCTTGAAAAAGCATGGAAAGCTTGTAGATTCACATCTTTGAAAGCCAGATAAGTGCAAACATTTACTGACAATGTGGCTGAATATGAGAATCCTTTTACAAGGCTGACAAGGAGACACGGACAGCGGGGGCGGGAAAGGAGACACTGACAGCGGGGGGGTAGCGGGAAAGGAGACACTGGCAGCGGGGGGAGCGGGAAAGGAGACACGGACAGCGGGGGGGGCAGAAAGGAGACACGGACAACGGGGGGGGCGAGAAAGGAGACACGGACAGCGGGGGGGCCGGAAAGGAGACACGGACAACGGGGGGGGCGGGAAAGGAGACACGGACAGCGGGGGTGTGGCCGGAAAGGAGACACAGACAACGGGGGGCGGGAAAGGAGACACGGACAGCGGGGGGGGTGGCCGGAAAGGAGACACGGACAACGGGGGGGGCGGGAAAGGAGACACGGCTAGCGGCACACACACATCATACATAAAGAGAGATGCCACAAGCCCGTGATCAGAGACAGATGAGGCGAGCCTCGGCCATGAAGGTTTCAGTCTAAGGCTCGTTTCTTTTCCTCTACCATGCGCTCATATTAAAAGCGTGCATCTTTAGAGCACGCTACTTACCCACTAGCACCCACGTGGTGCCTACTTTACTTCACCTCAGCTGTGCGCCCATCCTGGCTGCAAAGAAAGGCCCCTCAGCAAAACGCCCGGGTTGCAATCTCGGCTCAGCAGCGGGCCGTCGCCGCGGTGACGTGGGCAGCTTGAGTCGCGGGAGGAGGGCGGGAACAAACACGGACAGCGGGAGGGGGCGGGAAAAAGACACGGCGGGGAAGAATACAACGGCCGACCTAATCAGCGGGAGGAGGGCGGAAACAGAGACGGACAGCGGGAGGGGGGCGGGAAAAAGACAGCGGGAAATGAGGACAGCAGCCTACCTCATCTTAAGGAGACTTAAAATGGCGGCCACAAGCTTTTGAAATTTTTCGGAATTGGGGGCGTGGTTTTGCTGTGCTGAGTGACGGACGACGTCACTGTCTAAAGAACAGCAAAACTTACGCCCCCAAATCCGAAAAGGACGGGGCTACATCAGAGTGACGGTTCTCTCCTCCAATGGCTGGCCTCCGTTTAGGAAGCCAGCCAATGAAGGAGAGACAGGGCAGGGAGGCGGGACCTTCTGCGCTACTAAGAGGGCCTAAGACTGCGCAAGCGCAGCCTTTTAGGCCTTCGACCTAAAAACAATGGAACTAAATCCGACCATCTGCCACAAAGCATACACCATAAGCCCTTTAGGCACTTTCATACATGAACACTGGAGGGCGAGGTAACATTACTTTTAATAAATGAACAGCTGTTCCCAGTTTAAACAGCAAAATGTTGTGCTTTCCATCAGGTTGGCGATGTATTGCAGCTGGGGGTTTCGGTTTACGGTAGTTATTTTTAACTGTTGCGTCTATCTTTCTCCTGTTTTAGTCTGTGAAAAAAAGAAAATATAATTAGTATGTTGCCGCTATATTTAATAGATTTGTTTGTACTGCATTGGATGTCTGACTGGTATAGCACTACAATCAGCCAAATACAGAACACAAGTTTGAACAATAGCGTTATCATTACGGTATAAAAACGGGGACCGAATCAGCTAATTATGGAAACCTCATGCCTTTATACCTGCTCTGTCCATTGCCGCACGGATATTAGTCTGGCAGACACGTTTAAAAAATAAAATAAAATTGTAATTAAAAATAAATACTGACATGGACACACAGGGCCTTATTCACAAAGCTAAATTACACTTTTGAGCAGTGGCGGCTGGTGACTTTTCAGGGCCTGACTGAGAACTTAAAGCAGCCCTGGCAATTGTATCTAGCCAGCCCCTGGTGAAGCACTGCCTGGCCCCCAGAGGCTGGGAAGGCTTGCTTGCTGCGTTTTTTAGGTCGAGCAGACGTACTCTCAATGCGTGAGCATTGAGGTGTCTGCTTCAGACCTAATGCTGCCCGTATTTAGTTTTGTGGACACCAATCTGACACGCGCTTTCCCTTTCCAGTTTTCACCGTGTGAGCGCGCGTCTGAGCTGCGCATGCGCAGAGTAACTCACAGCCCTTGCTCACACACAGACACAGGCAGCCCCCACCCCTTTGCATGCATGCACACACACACACACACAGGCGAGCGCATGCACAAGCAGGCACACACATACAGGCACACGGCACACAGCACACATACAGGCACACGGCACACAGCCCCTCCCTCCCTCCCCTCCCTTTAACTCACCGGAGACGGAGTCGTCGCACCATCTGTTCAGGGAGCCCCGCAGAGCACTCGAGGTCCTCTGGCACTCTCCCAAAAAGCAGAGCTCTCCCCATAGGCATGGGGGCCCGCAATCTCCACGCTGGTCTTCACCCGGGCCCCCTCCTGGGACCCGGGACTTCATGCGGCACTTCTCTTCTCCGGGATCGCGCTCCGACCTGAAAACGAAACTGAGGCGTGGCGCGCATGCGCAGGCAGCCCCCGCCCTCCCACTCCTCCACGGCCGGCAAAAAGCTGATGGTAGCGCAGGGCTGGTTCTAAATGTGCTTTGGCGCATTGACTTCCAAACTTGTAATGCATGCCCGGAAATCAAAAGAGCTTGTGTTTTGTGGCTCGGGCATATAGAAATATAATCCAACACTTTTTACATTCCCGAGTTGTGTTTTATTGGGTTTTTTTTATGTGGCATCACTTATTCTAGTAGTATGCTCGGTAATATTTGGTTTGCCCCTGTGGTTGGTGGGTTTTGTTTTTCTGGTGCTTCGTTTACAAACCTTCAACTTTTACAGAAAAGAAGACGGGAAAAAACGGGAGACAAACACATAGCAACCCTTCTTTTATAATGAAAAATCGCAACTTTCACAGTAATTTACGTGTTGAGCTGTAAAAATAAAATACGTACGTGTACCATTGCGTATCTTCTAAAGAGGGGGTGCACTGTAGGAAATATATGTTTTTTAGTCTAGATGCAAAGCCCATGCAGCAGGTATTTATACTTCCTGTAAAAAGTCTTGGCCTTCTGTAAAACAAGTGATCTGAAAATGTGGGGGAAAGCTAGGAACTCGCAACTGTGGTTTCCCTAGAAGTGACCAATCCTGTAAAACACGTTTCCTGTAAATATCAATGTCACGAAGCTGTTAAAAGGGGTGGGGGTGCATGCGCACACCCTCACCCCATTTTCGACACCGCACGGGTGAAAGATTGCACTAGAGCAGAGGAAGGCAGTGAGAATGGCTCCGCCTCCTCAAAGGTGCAAGAAAGGTGTTTCTTCAGCACTTGCAAGGAAGGAGGCGGGGAGCGCCAGGTGACTGCCGGTGAAAGCGGGCGCGCGGCTGCACCACACCTAGTTGAGGCGGCGCAGCCCGAGCCTGAAGCAGGGGAGGGAGCGCGCAGAGTGTGAAGAGCTCGAGCCGAAGGATAAAGCGCCTTTTCGGGCTATACTCGGGAGTGTGACCCTGCCCGCTCTCTTGGTTTGAGCTGCGAGAGGCCGCTGGGTAGGATGCACCCGGCGGGGATGTGGACGATTCTCCTGCTGGTACTGGCGGCCTGGACCCTGCCGGGCTCCCGGGCGGACACTTCCATCTGGAGGTGCAGGCTGTGATCAATTTTACGTCACTAAGCGCCTGGAATACACAAGTGATTCCCCGTCGAAATACAACGCGCGTGCACTGTATGGGATTTCATTGCTGTTCTGTTTGTGGAAATCAGCACTTCGGCTTGTGTGTTTTTTCCCCATTACTGTGCTGACCTGTTACACCGACGTGCTCACTCGCAGTGCGCGCGCCCCCACGTAGGCAAACGTTCCGATGGGGGTTTCCTTCAACTGCACTGTTGTGAAGCCTCTCACACCACAAATTTACAGACAGGAGGACACTGTCGCAGTCTTGCAGCTTTGCCTGGTGCATGGAATTGTCAGTAAAATAATGTTTTGTTACATTCCGCAGTCATAGCATTTGTAATAGCAATACATCTAAGTCATGTAAATACAAAACATATTGCATTACAAATGCTATAGGTATCACATTTGCGAAAGTTATAACTATTGGCATCGTAAATGACAAAGCTATTAATTTCGCTATTTTCAAAAACAACACATAAATAAAAACTTTGCCATTTACAATACCAATAGCTCAAACTTTCCTAATGCGAGACCTATTGCATTGCAAATGCTTGTTTTTTACTGGGGGCATATATACGGCCGTTCTGCATAACAAAACCAGCCCCTACCGCTGCAAAACCGGACCCATCCTTCCAGCCACCTGGGGAAACACCCAATGCCCGGTACGGCCAGTTCGGCCCTGGACCTAGCGAGGGAGCAAAGCGAGCCCACTGAACTGATGTAAGGGAGGCGTGTTCTGAGGGATTCTCTTGCAGAGAAAATGTAGTAAGAATGAAAACGAAATAATGTATTTTAAAACTTGTTTTGCTGAAGTATTTTGTGAAAAAGCAATAAGGTTTATTCATCAGTAGTATGGGTTCTATGTACAACGTATTGAGATGCTTCCCCATTGCCTTAAAAGAACAAACTTTACTTAAATAGCACCAGGCATCCAGGACAAATGAAATCATCAATGCATTTAACAGCCCTCATCATATCAATAAACCAGTCCCACTTCACCCCAAAAAAGAAAAGCTGATGGAAAAAATAAAAACCTGCACTGCTAGTGATAAATATTGACACAGTATGGTCCAGCCCCTATATGCCATCAGCTGTTCTCACCTAAAGAATGTAACAGCACAGCATTTTTAATACTCCACATGAGGTAATAAAATATGGAAAAGGTGCAGGCAAGCAAATTTGGCATGTGCCTGTCATACATATAATTAAACATCCTGCAGTCACACATTTATTGCAAATCTCGATTTCCTGCACAGATCAATGAAAGGCACCAGTGCTGTAAAGGTGTGCAATGCAGGTTTGGATTAAAGCCATTAGAAAAACGAGCCCTCCAAGCACCCTGAATGTAATTAATTTAGAAGAACAAGTTTTATGTTTACACACCCATGACATTCACAGCATGCAGTGGAAACGACTGCCTGCCAGCATTCTTAGGAACAACAATATGTGGAGCACAAGCAGCCCCAGACATCAGATCACCCACACGCCCAGGTGTGAAGCAGGGGCTGCAGGGGCCTGTGTTACGCCCCTGATCCACAGTACAAAACGTGAAACTATGCTTGTGCACTCTGTGCAGCCAGTCCTGAACTACACTTGCTGATGGGTATTTCGGCCAGACTGGGAACCAAAGGCAACTATATGTTGCGCCATACTATCCCCATACGCAAGGAATGCAGAGCTTGGAAGAGTTCCATCCCTCAATGAATTATAAATAAGCCATTTTCAACCTTGTGGCCTTTTTGCTCCCTAATCCTTACTTTTACTCCCACTCCCCTTTTCCTAACCATAACCGTAACAATTCCAATGTTTCCTTATCCCTCCTTTAGATTGCTCCCTCCTTCTTTAATCCTCAGTCCTACCGCTTGTTCGTCCTTCCCCACCTCTTGTCTAAACATTGTTTTCCTTGCTCCTCTGAATTTCTTCTATTTTCCTTCTCCATCCTCTCAGCTCATCTTTTCTCCAACTTCTTAAAAAAATTAAGTGCTAGGAAGTTGCGGCTGAGAAGATACAGATGGGAGGAACATGGCGGCGGCAGGCTAGCAGCTGCTGCGAGGCTCTGAGCCCAATGCCCCCGAGATGACTGTTATGCCGGTCTCTATGCCAAAAAAACGGGGATTGTTATTCCTAAACAGACGGTGAGAAGGTTGTTACCCATTTGATGACACCTTGTGTGATTCCTATTGAGTATTCCCTCGTTTCCTCTCCTTTCTCCGAGATTCGAGCGTGGAGAAATACGGAGGCACTAAGACCCGCGCGGAGACTTGGGCGGAGACCTGAGCGGGATGCGAGAGTCAGTGCGAAGGTACGCAGCGGAGCAGGATACCGGGCAGCTGTACCGGATTTCACGTAAGGAGAGTGGCGAGTTACAGAAGCAGAAGTGGGGTGAAAGCAGTAGCGGCATACGAGCAGGGAAGGGTGTAGAAGTCCCTAGACCTCGGGTAAGCTGCTGTAGCACATGGAGACGCTCAAGATCAGCATTTTGGTATCGTGCAAGCACTTTAGTGTGTCAGGACCCCTTTACAGCTAACTATAATAACAGTGTATTGAGTGACTGTATGGAGGCAGACAAAAGCATAACTGACCCTCAAACTGACTTTCAAGGTGACAATCTTTTCTCAATACGAGCTACCAAGAGGGGAGAAGCGACGGGGGGGTCTCCTCACCTAGTTACTCCTCGGAATTAGCCCCTAAGGAGGTTGCTACCGCTAAAGAAAAGAGAGGAGAAGTAAAAAACCGTTATCAGCTGCGTTCTAAGCAAGAGCTTAAGAAGAAGGGAGTTCTCAATTCTACTGATTTTGCTGATAGAGAAAGTGCTGGGCCGGTACCTATTTCTCCCCATAAGCAAAATAGGAAAGGGGGAGCAAAAAGAGGGAAGTCTAAAGGGCTAAGGCAAACACAAGTACCCAGAGGGACCCCCTCGCTAAAAAGTTTCCTCAAAATCATGGAGCATGCTTTGAGCTCTAAGGAAAGCAACATGGAAAATAGTACAGAAATCGGAGAAGTGGATATAGGTGTACAGGGGGCTGAGAAGCTTACAATAGATAAGACTACTAAGACTATTAAGATCATTGAGTCCAATATAACATCTGATCCCCCTCTCTTATCTACCTTTCCTTTGAGCAATAAGTATGCTGTTTTAGATTTAACTCTTTCTGGGGGAATATCAGGAGCAACTTTACAGCAACTTCCCACTCAAAACCCTGAGACAGATATATATATCTTCCTGAACATTGAGCAAACAATACAAATTGTCCACTCTCCCCCAAGGGATTCCGCAGCTACAGACATAGTAGAATTTCCTTCAACTAGCGCTCCACCTACACCTACATCTAACGCTGGTTTGGGAGAATATGGTTTAGCTGCACACCCAGATGAGGCAGCTGGAAGGCATGGAGCAGAAGATGATAGATTGGGCTCCCTATTGCACACGCTGAGAGAAGATTTACTGGGTAAATTTGAGATCTCCGAAAGAAATCAGAGGGGGTTACATGATAGATTCGATTTTCTGGAGGCCAAAATTGAAGGAATTAGTGCTAGAACCAGTGTCCTTGAAGACAAAGTGACAACCCTTTCTGAGACCTCTAAAGGTAACTCTAAAGATATAGAAGCCTTAAAAACCCAGAATTGCACTTTAACAATGGACCTGGAAAGGTTGGAAACCCAAAGCAGACGCAACAACTTGAGGATTCTCAAAATCCCTGAAGGGGTTGAAGTAGAAGATATAAAGGGTTTTGTATGTAGACTGCTCCGAGAGGATATCTTGAAGGATCGGCCCGATATTAATCTGGAAGCAGAGATCCAGCGAGTCCATAGAGATCCGTTTAAGTTGCACCCCGAACGTAAGGCGCCCAGGAAGATTCTGGTGTACTTTCAAACCTATAGCGTGAAAGAACTGATTCTCACTAGATGCTTGTCACGCACTTCTTTACACTTTCGAGCTAACCCCTACCAAATAAGGTCAGATATTGGTGGAAGAACTGCCCAAAGGCAATGGGAGCTGGGTTCCAGAATGCCAGAACTACGCTCGATGGGGGCACATGTGCAAATGAAATTCCCAGCTCTCCTTAAAATAATGTGGAACAATAAAATGTTTACATGCCATTTTCCTGAGGAAGCTGATGCAGTACTAGCTAGGATGAAAGAGCAGAAAGAATAACTTTATTGCTATCATTATCACTATCACTATCATTACTTAAACTAATTCTAGTTAAGAATGTTTAAGGGGAAAAAAAAAAAAGAAGAAAGGGTGTTGGGTGATGGTGTGGGAGATGGGGAAAAAAAAGGAAAAAGAGACCAATACTCTTTATATACAGACGGGGCGTCAGTGGTTCAGGGCCTCCTAGGGCGTAATTTCGCCAATTAGGAGGGTAGGGTTCCTCGGGGGAGGGAGGGGAGGGTTCACAGGGGTGAGGGGAAAAAACAGAAAAAAAGTCCTCATTTGCCATAAATCTTTACTATCCTAAATTCAACTGCTACTATGTGTTACTATATTCTCTGTTGGCCATATATGGTAGGGTAGGAATGCTATACGATGATTCAGCCTAGAGGTAATAAAATCCTCTCCTGGAATTTAAATGGTTTACGGAGCAGCATGAAGCAACAAAATATCTGTCACTTCTTGGAAAATACTGGAGCTTCTATACTCTTTTTACAGGAAACTCATCTAGAGGCAGAGGATTGTAGGAAAATATTTACAAGATATAAATGGGTTCAGGATATCTTGTGCTCAAAGCAAACGGGTGCCACGAGAGGAGTAGCAATAATAATTAGCGCTAATAAGGGGATTAGAGTTCATGATTGGACTACAGATCAGTCAGGTAGATGGTTGGCTGCTGTAGTTTCAATAGGCACTGTCAAGTTGTTATGCGGGGTTTAATATGGCCCGAATGAAGACAATGCCTGTTTCTTACAAAAGTTAGAAAAATATATGTTACAACATACAATTCCTATCATATTAGGAGGTGACTTTAATTTGCTACTAGATCCCGAAGTAGATCGCACTTCGAAAGCTAAATATAATTGTCCCAAAAAATCCCTCTCAGTCTTAAAAAACATTATGAAAGATTATGTTTTGCGAGACGTGTGGAGAGTTAAACATGGCACCCAAAGAGAATATTCTTTCTACAGTAAAAAGTACCACCAGTTCTCAAGAATAGATTTATTTCTATTAGATCAATCTTTTTTAGCAAGCACTTTATCTATTTCCCATATCCCGACAGGTCTGTCAGACCACTCAGTGGTTGAACTAAACATTAATTTCCAAAATAATATTCAGGAATATAGGTGGACATTAGATAGGACCATTCTAGTAAATGAAGAGTTTAAGAATGAAATTAAGGAAAAGTCAATAGAATTCTTCCAGTTTAATAATAATACCGCCCCAGATTACATTATATGGGACGCATTTAAATCCTATATAAGAGGTATATATAGCTCCCAAATGACTTTAAACAGGAAGTCTAATAAAGAAAAGGATATTAAAGAACTTAGCCTGATTAAAATAAAAGAACAGCAACTTCATTCCGCTATTTTGGATGATAAAACCAATGTACCAAGATTGGAAAAGGAATTATTAGACCTACAAATAAACTTCAAAGCAAGAACTGAAAAAATACTTAAAGACAAATGGGAAGTAAGTAAATTACGCAACTTTGAATACGGAGAGAAATGCGGGTCTTTATTAGCATGGAAGGCTAGGGCGGAGAGAAGCAGAAACAATATTAAATCCCTGGTACAACGTGGGACCGGTGTATTATTAACAGAAGATGTAGAGATTAAAAGGGAAGCCAGATCTTTCTATGAAGAACTTTACTCAGAAAAAATTAATCGACCCACAGTAGAACTGGACACTTTGCGGATTTTAAGAGACCTGCCACAGTTGAGTGATATAGATACAGCTCTGTTGACAAAATAAATATCAGAGGGAGAGATCAGGTCCCAACTGAAGAAGATGGCAAGAAATAAGGCTTCCGGACCAGACGGACTACCGATAGAGGTTTTCAAGGACAGTGTTGAAGAAATCTTAGACCCTTTACGGAAACTATTTAACAAAATATTCATCCATGGAGAACGAATACCGTCTTCTTGGTTAGAAGCCACAATTTCTTTAATAGTGAAACCAAATAAAGATCCTGGAAGAATAGAGTTGTACCGTCCTATCTCACTTTTAAATTCTGACTTAAAAATATATTCTGGTATCTTGGCAACTAGACTCGCTAAAGTTATAACATCTATCATTCATTCTGATCAGAGGGGATTTATTCCTGGTCGGCAATTAAATGAACTCACATTTCAAGTAATGGGTGCTATAGATTTTGCAATAGAGAAGAAGAAGCCGCTCGCTATTGTTGCAATAGATGCAGCTAAAGCGTTCGACCAAGTGAATTGGCCTTTTTTATGGAAAGCGATGGTGAAATTTGGCTTCCCAGAGATCTTTGTTAAAGGAGTCGAAACCTTATATAGGGGCCCGAGAGCTAAGATCTTGGTAAATGGCGGCCTGTCTGATTGGTTGAATATTTGTAGGGGGACAAGGCAAGGTTGCCCCTTGTCTCCATTATTATTTGATATATACATTGAGCCTTTTGTTTGTTCCTTAAGACAGGACCCAGTAATGAAACCGTTTAAAATAGGAGATTTAATACTCAAGACAGCCCTATACGCAGACGATCTTCTTCTTTATACATCAAACCCGTTAGAAGCAATACCAAGATTATTCAAATTAGCTGACGATTTTGGTATAGTATCTGGGTATGGTATCAATAGGGACAAAACTGACATTATGTGCTGGAATAATCCTGTCCCTATTCCAGAGGCTAAATCCAGGATTAGATATTTGGGTATTCAACTCACTCAAAAACTGGAAGATATTCCCAAGACCAGCTGGGAAGTAGTAATAAAAGAGGTTAAAAAACTCCTGCTTAGATGGAACACCCTGCCTTTAAACATCTATGGCAGAGTGAATTTAATTAAAATGATAATTTTGCCAAAGGTAACATTTCTCTTTAACTCCATACCCTTAGTATTTAATAAAAAAGATATTCTTAATTTGCAAGGTAGGATAGGTTCCTTTATCTGGGCAACAAAATCCCCCAGGATAGCCTGGAAGAAGTTGAGGAGAGGATTAAAACTTGGTGGCTTGGCACTCCCAGATTTACTTCTTTATTGCTATGCCTTTCAATTCAAAAACTTTAGACTCTTAGCCAATAAGCAGGATTTTACTTCCCATGGTATACTTTTTCAGGCTATGTTACTAGACCTCCCACATAGTGCAGACTTCTTTTTGTTTAAATTTGGAGACCAAATTTTTTTTTAAAAGATTCGATTGAAGCTTCTGAAGGCAGCCTTAGATAACTGGCTACAGATCCGAAAGATGTTAGGTATTCACTACTATCATTCACAAGCTCCAATTTGGGACTCTCCCGGTACTCCTGACTGCTTGATGGATCAATTAGCTCTTCCTTTGAAGAGAGCCGGTCTCTCAAAATGGGGGGACCTATGTGATGCCTCGAAAGTATTGAGCTGGGAAGTTTTGTCTGGGTTAACCGGGGACACTCTTACGAGATTTAAATTCTACCAATTGTCGGCCTGGTGGGGAAGCCAAACTTGGAATATAGAAGATGAGAACCCCTTATTAGTTTTAATAAGTGGCAAGACAGGTAGGAAAGGAGAGACTGCTCAATGGTATAAAATCTTCCTGGAAAGTAAGGATAATTTGGAAACAGATATTAATAAATTATGGGACCTTTCCACGGTTCAGATTTCAGATAATTTAGTGGAACATTGGGTAGACTCCTTCTCCATGTCTCAAAAAATTATTAAACCTTCAAACTTAAGAAGAAATCATTTATTTACAATGTACAGGGCTTATTGGACCCCGGCAAAACTTTCTAGGATGTCGGCAGCTCAATACTTTTGTCCTAGATGTCAGTCTCAAGAAGCTAATGACATACATATGTTTGTTGAATGTCCTGAATTAAGCAATTTCTGGAGACACGTGTGTGGTTTTTTAGAAGAGGTACTCTCATTTCCTTTTATATGTACCCCTAGATTGGTTTTCTTTGGTCTCCCATCTGTTTATGACATTAATAGCAATATATCACAGTTTATCTTTTATGTAATAGTCATCGCCAGAAGAGAGATCTGCAAAGAGTGGAAGTCGGTACTCCCTCCAAAATTTGCAGATTGCCTTAAAAACATCATGGCGGTGAGTAGATTGGATTTACTATGTGGGGGTGAGAGGTCTGTTAACCTGTGGTCAGCCTTGCATGTATGGAGTGAGAAATAAACTAAATAGTCCAATGATTATGCCAGAGGTCTTGTGGTCCTGTCCTTCCTCAGTAGCAAGTAACATCACAAGAGGAAGTTGGACGGGTAACAGCCCTACCTCTGGGCAATCTCCATTGGCTATCCACGAACACATGGGTCGGAAAAGAAGGTTTGTGTCAGTGGCCTGGAGAACGCCTATCTAGAGCAAACATCTACTGGTGGCATATATGAGGACACAAAAAAAAAAAGAAAAAAAAGGAAGTTGTGGCTGCTACCTGGAAGCAGCAGTGAGGTGGGGAGCCGAAGTGTAGGTTAAAAAAATAATATCACTAACCTCCCAGCCGGCAGGCAGGCTCCCGTGCCCTCTTCCTGGCTTCTTGGGGGAAACAGGAAGCACGAAACACCAGGGTTCCCACGCTCCCTGCAGCCAATCACAACGCTGCAATGCAGCATTGTGATTTGTTTAAGCGCCGTGACACGGCGCTCAGCCATGGGCTGGAGAGGTGGGCACATTCTCCACACAGGCTGTAATGCAGCTGCATGGAGAACATGCTATGTGCAAACCACTTCTCCCCCTGCTCTGAGAGCAGCCCCGCTCCACAGAGATGCTGTAATAGGAAAAAATAAAATGATAATAAATGAGTTAAAATTGTATTTTTCCTTTTTTTACACTGCATACAGCAGTGGGGTGACACTCCTCAACCTTGGCGAAGGAGCAGGTACTGGTGCTAGGCCATTGTGGCAACTAATCACTGTCATTTTCTCCAAAATCACACTCACAAGCACTTCAAACTATACCAGCGACCCCCATTTATTTATCTGTTTATTCTTAGTGTCAAATTTGTCTTTACTCCCAATCCATTCCCTCCTACTTCACACACAAAAGGTTGCAGTGTTTTGAAATGTGACGTTGAAAGGAAAGCAATATATGAAAAAGAGTGCATATTTCACTGTATAATTACCTGTCCCTTGGCTATTGCCAATGCCTACAATAGCAGCCAAGACTTTTTAGTACATAAAAAGGCTCCTCGAGGAGGAAGAGAGATGGTCAATAACTGATATTTTAGCATCATCAATAAATAAACAGAATCCCGATCAGTAGAACAGGGAGAGGGCCATTATCAAGACATCGAGACAGCACTGTGGTTTATGCACATGCTGTGGACTTGAGCAGGCTGCAGACACACAAGTTCAAATATTCAGCCTTTTACAATTTCTAGGTTAGAGTAGTGCTATATAATAACAATGTTATTCACAGTGCTCACAAACAATACTTCTGTAGCAAACGGTGTATTTAGATACAAAACACATGCAGCCCATACGGGATCTGCCAGATGGAACCATGCTGGGAAGAAGAGCAGAATACAGGCAGGCAGACTAGAGTACACATTGGGGGATATTCTCAAGACCGTGTCATCGCAAAATTAGCTTAACGCAACTCTTCACATCGCAGTCCAGTGCGGGAAAATAACGCCATGTTAACGTTGTATTCTCAAAAACAACAAGTGATGGACTGAATGTGGATCAATGTCACACACTCCCCCAGTCAAAAGATCTGGGCCCAAATCCATCGTTTTTTTGCACTCCACACCACCCTGGGTTAGACAATGGCGATATGCAAATCAGCTCTGACCCTGTTGCCCCATGGGAACAGTCCAGTCCGAACTACAAAAGCCATGTCCTTCCCAGAACGGAATCAAGCATCCGAGGACCGGACCGGTTTCGAGGTAACACCTCTCTTCAGCCCGGCTAGCTTGACTCCAAGTGGTGTGGAGTGCCTGGGACCCACGTCTGGGCATCCCCAGCGCACTTAGGGCGGCAATTGCAAAAACAACAAGTGATGGACTGAATGTGGATCAATGTCACACACTCCCCCAGTCAAAAGATCTGGGCCCAAATCCATCGTTTTTTTGCACTCCACACCACCCTGGGTTAGACAATGGCGATATGCAAATCAGCTCTGACCCTGTTGCCCCATGGGAACAGTCCAGTCCGAACTACAAAAGCCATGTCCTTCCCAGAACGGAATCAAGCATCCGAGGACCGGACCGGTTTCGAGGTAACACCTCTCTTCAGCCCGGCTAGCTTGACTCCAAGTGGTGTGGAGTGCCTGGGACCCACGTCTGGGCATCCCCAGCGCACTTAGGGCGGCAATTGCAAAAACAACAAGTGATGGACTGAATGTGGATCAATGTCACACACTCCCCCAGTCAAAAGATCTGGGCCCAAATCCATCGTTTTTTTGCACTCCACACCACCCTGGGTTAGACAATGGCGATATGCAAATCAGCTCTGACCCTGTTGCCCCATGGGAACAGTCCAGTCCGAACTACAAAAGCCATGTCCTTCCCAGAACGGAATCAAGCATCCGAGGACCGGACCGGTTTCGAGGTAACACCTCTCTTCAGCCCGGCTAGCTTGACTCCAAGTGGTGTGGAGTGCCTGGGACCCACGTCTGGGCATCCCCAGCGCACTTAGGGCGGCAATTGCAAAAACAACAAGTGATGGACTGAATGTGGATCAATGTCACACACTCCCCCAGTCAAAAGATCTGGGCCCAAATCCATCGTTTTTTTGCACTCCACACCACCCTGGGTTAGACAATGGCGATATGCAAATCAGCTCTGACCCTGTTGCCCCATGGGAACAGTCCAGTCCGAACTACAAAAGCCATGTCCTTCCCAGAACGGAATCAAGCATCCGAGGACCGGACCGGTTTCGAGGTAACACCTCTCTTCAGCCCGGCTAGCTTGACTCCAAGTGGTGTGGAGTGCCTGGGACCCACGTCTGGGCATCCCCAGCGCACTTAGGGCGGCAATTGCAAAAACAACAAGTGATGGACTGAATGTGGATCAATGTCACACACTCCCCCAGTCAAAAGATCTGGGCCCAAATCCATCGTTTTTTTGCACTCCACACCACCCTGGGTTAGACAATGGCGATATGCAAATCAGCTCTGACCCTGTTGCCCCATGGGAACAGTCCAGTCCGAACTACAAAAGCCATGTCCTTCCCAGAACGGAATCAAGCATCCGAGGACCGGACCGGTTTCGAGGTAACACCTCTCTTCAGCCCGGCTAGCTTGACTCCAAGTGGTGTGGAGTGCCTGGGACCCACGTCTGGGCATCCCCAGCGCACTTAGGGCGGCAATTGCAAAAACAACAAGTGATGGACTGAATGTGGATCAATGTCACACACTCCCCCAGTCAAAAGATCTGGGCCCAAATCCATCGTTTTTTTGCACTCCACACCACCCTGGGTTAGACAATGGCGATATGCAAATCAGCTCTGACCCTGTTGCCCCATGGGAACAGTCCAGTCCGAACTACAAAAGCCATGTCCTTACCAGAACGGAATCAAGCATCCGAGGACCGGACCGGTTTCGAGGTAACACCTCTCTTCAGCCCGGCTAGCTTGACTCCAAGTGGTGTGGAGTGCCTGGGACCCACGTCTGGGCATCCCCAGCGCACTTAGGGCGGCAATTGCAAAAACAACAAGTGATGGACTGAATGTGGATCAATGTCACACACTCCCCCAGTCAAAAGATCTGGGCCCAAATCCATCGTTTTTTTGCACTCCACACCACCCTGGGTTAGACAATGGCGATATGCAAATCAGCTCTGACCCTGTTGCCCCATGGGAACAGTCCAGTCCGAACTACAAAAGCCATGTCCTTCCCAGAACGGAATCAAGCATCCGAGGACCGGACCGGTTTCGAGGTAACACCTCTCTTCAGCCCGGCTAGCTTGACTCCAAGTGGTGTGGAGTGCCTGGGACCCACGTCTGGGCATCCCCAGCGCACTTAGGGCGGCAATTGCAAAAACAACAAGTGATGGACTGAATGTGGATCAATGTCACACACTCCCCCAGTCAAAAGATCTGGGCCCAAATCCATCGTTTTTTTGCACTCCACACCACCCTGGGTTAGACAATGGCGATATGCAAATCAGCTCTGACCCTGTTGCCCCATGGGAACAGTCCAGTCCGAACTACAAAAGCCATGTCCTTCCCAGAACGGAATCAAGCATCCGAGGACCGGACCGGTTTCGAGGTAACACCTCTCTTCAGCCCGGCTAGCTTGACTCCAAGTGGTGTGGAGTGCCTGGGACCCACGTCTGGGCATCCCCAGCGCACTTAGGGCGGCAATTGCAAAAACAACAAGTGATGGACTGAATGTGGATCAATGTCACACACTCCCCCAGTCAAAAGATCTGGGCCCAAATCCATCGTTTTTTTGCACTCCACACCACCCTGGGTTAGACAATGGCGATATGCAAATCAGCTCTGACCCTGTTGCCCCATGGGAACAGTCCAGTCCGAACTACAAAAGCCATGTCCTTCCCAGAACGGAATCAAGCATCCGAGGACCGGACCGGTTTCGAGGTAACACCTCTCTTCAGCCCGGCTAGCTTGACTCCAAGTGGTGTGGAGTGCCTGGGACCCACGTCTGGGCATCCCCAGCGCACTTAGGGCGGCAATTGCAAAAACAACAAGTGATGGACTGAATGTGGATCAATGTCACACACTCCCCCAGTCAAAAGATCTGGGCCCAAATCCATCATTTTTTTGCACTCCACACCACCCTGGGTTAGACAATGGCGATATGCAAATCAGCTCTGACCCTGTTGCCCCATGGGAACAGTCCAGTCCGAACTACAAAAGCCATGTCCTTCCCAGAACGGAATCAAGCATCCGAGGACCGGACCGGTTTCGAGGTAACACCTCTCTTCAGCCCGGCTAGCTTGACTCCAAGTGGTGTGGAGTGCCTGGGACCCACGTCTGGGCATCCCCAGCGCACTTAGGGCGGCAATTGCAAAAACAACAAGTGATGGACTGAATGTGGATCAATGTCACACACTCCCCCAGTCAAAAGATCTGGGCCCAAATCCATCGTTTTTTTGCACTCCACACCACCCTGGGTTAGACAATGGCGATATGCAAATCAGCTCTGACCCTGTTGCCCCATGGGAACAGTCCAGTCCAAACTACAAAAGCCATGTCCTTCCCAGAACGGAATCAAGCATCCGAGGACCGGACCGGTTTCGAGGTAACACCTCTCTTCAGCCCGGCTAGCTTGACTCCAAGTGGTGTGGAGTGCCTGGGACCCACGTCTGGGCATCCCCAGCGCACTTAGGGCGGCAATTGCAAAAACAACAAGTGATGGACTGAATGTGGATCAATGTCACACACTCCCCCAGTCAAAAGATCTGGGCCCAAATCCATCGTTTTTTTGCACTCCACACCACCCTGGGTTAGACAATGGCGATATGCAAATCAGCTCTGACCCTGTTGCCCCATGGGAACAGTCCAGTCCGAACTACAAAAGCCATGTCCTTCCCAGAACGGAATCAAGCATCCGAGGACCGGACCGGTTTCGAGGTAACACCTCTCTTCAGCCCGGCTAGCTTGACTCCAAGTGGTGTGGAGTGCCTGGGACCCACGTCTGGGCATCCCCAGCGCACTTAGGGCGGCAATTGCAAAAACAACAAGTGATGGACTGAATGTGGATCAATGTCACACACTCCCCCAGTCAAAAGATCTGGGCCCAAATCCATCGTTTTTTTGCACTCCACACCACCCTGGGTTAGACAATGGCGATATGCAAATCAGCTCTGACCCTGTTGCCCCATGGGAACAGTCCAGTCCGAACTACAAAAGCCATGTCCTTCCCAGAACGGAATCAAGCATCCGAGGACCGGACCGGTTTCGAGGTAACACCTCTCTTCAGCCCGGCTAGCTTGACTCCAAGTGGTGTGGAGTGCCTGGGACCCACGTCTGGGCATCCCCAGCGCACTTAGGGCGGCAATTGCAAAAACAACAAGTGATGGACTGAATGTGGATCAATGTCACACACTCCCCCAGTCAAAAGATCTGGGCCCAAATCCATCGTTTTTTTGCACTCCACACCACCCTGGGTTAGACAATGGCGATATGCAAATCAGCTCTGACCCTGTTGCCCCATGGGAACAGTCCAGTCCGAACTACAAAAGCCATGTCCTTCCCAGAACGGAATCAAGCATCCGAGGACCGGACCGGTTTCGAGGTAACACCTCTCTTCAGCCCGGCTAGCTTGACTCCAAGTGGTGTGGAGTGCCTGGGACCCACGTCTGGGCATCCCCAGCGCACTTAGGGCGGCAATTGCAAAAACAACAAGTGATGGACTGAATGTGGATCAATGTCACACACTCCCCCAGTCAAAAGATCTGGGCCCAAATCCATCGTTTTTTTGCACTCCACACCACCCTGGGTTAGACAATGGCGATATGCAAATCAGCTCTGACCCTGTTGCCCCATGGGAACAGTCCAGTCCGAACTACAAAAGCCATGTCCTTCCCAGAACGGAATCAAGCATCCGAGGACCGGACCGGTTTCGAGGTAACACCTCTCTTCAGCCCGGCTAGCTTGACTCCAAGTGGTGTGGAGTGCCTGGGACCCACGTCTGGGCATCCCCAGCGCACTTAGGGCGGCAATTGCAAAAACAACAAGTGATGGACTGAATGTGGATCAATGTCACACACTCCCCCAGTCAAAAGATCTGGGCCCACACCACTTGGAGTCAAGCTAGCCGGGCTGAAGAGAGGTGTTACCTCGAAACCGGTCCGGTCCTCGGATGCTTGATTCCGTTCTGGGAAGGACATGGCTTTTGTAGTTCGGACTGGACTGTTCCCATGGGGCAACAGGGTCAGAGCTGATTTGCATATCGCCATTGTCTAACCCAGGGTGGTGTGGAGTGCAAAAAAACGATGGATTTGGGCCCAGATCTTTTGACTGGGGGAGTGTGTGACATTGATCCACATTCAGTCCATCACTTGTTGTTTTTGCAATTGCCGCCCTAAGTGCGCTGGGGATGCCCAGACGTGGGTCCCAGGCACTCCACACCACTTGGAGTCAAGCTAGCCGGGCTGAAGAGAGGTGTTACCTCGAAACCGGTCCGGTCCTCGGATGCTTGATTCCGTTCTGGGAAGGACATGGCTTTTGTAGTTCGGACTGGACTGTTCCCATGGGGCAACAGGGTCAGAGCTGATTTGCATATCGCCATTGTCTAACCCAGGGTGGTGTGGAGTGCAAAAAAACGATGGATTTGGGCCCAGATCTTTTGACTGGGGGAGTGTGTGACATTGATCCACATTCAGTCCATCACTTGTTGTTTTTGCAATTGCCGCCCTAAGTGCGCTGGGGATGCCCAGACGTGGGTCCCAGGCACTCCACACCACTTGGAGTCAAGCTAGCCGGGCTGAAGAGAGGTGTTACCTCGAAACCGGTCCGGTCCTCGGATGCTTGATTCCGTTCTGGGAAGGACATGGCTTTTGTAGTTCGGACTGGACTGTTCCCATGGGGCAACAGGGTCAGAGCTGATTTGCATATCGCCATTGTCTAACCCAGGGTGGTGTGGAGTGCAAAAAAACGATGGATTTGGGCCCAGATCTTTTGACTGGGGGAGTGTGTGACATTGATCCACATTCAGTCCATCACTTGTTGTTTTTGCAATTGCCGCCCTAAGTGCGCTGGGGATGCCCAGACGTGGGTCCCAGGCACTCCACACCACTTGGAGTCAAGCTAGCCGGGCTGAAGAGAGGTGTTACCTCGAAACCGGTCCGGTCCTCGGATGCTTGATTCCGTTCTGGGAAGGACATGGCTTTTGTAGTTCGGACTGGACTGCTCCCATGGGGCAACAGGGTCAGAGCTGATTTGCATATCGCCATTGTCTAACCCAGGGTGGTGTGGAGTGCAAAAAAACGATGGATTTGGGCCCAGATCTTTTGACTGGGGGAGTGTGTGACATTGATCCACATTCAGTCCATCACTTGTTGTTTTTGCAATTGCCGCCCTAAGTGCGCTGGGGATGCCCAGACGTGGGTCCCAGGCACTCCACACCACTTGGAGTCAAGCTAGCCGGGCTGAAGAGAGGTGTTACCTCGAAACCGGTCCGGTCCTCGGATGCTTGATTCCGTTCTGGGAAGGACATGGCTTTTGTAGTTCGGACTGGACTGTTCCCATGGGGCAACAGGGTCAGAGCTGATTTGCATATCGCCATTGTCTAACCCAGGGTGGTGTGGAGTGCAAAAAAACGATGGATTTGGGCCCAGATCTTTTGACTGGGGGAGTGTGTGACATTGATCCACATTCAGTCCATCACTTGTTGTTTTTGCAATTGCCGCCCTAAGTGCGCTGGGGATGCCCAGACGTGGGTCCCAGGCACTCCACACCACTTGGAGTCAAGCTAGCCGGGCTGAAGAGAGGTGTTACCTCGAAACCGGTCCGGTCCTCGGATGCTTGATTCCGTTCTGGGAAGGACATGGCTTTTGTAGTTCGGACTGGACTGTTCCCATGGGGCAACAGGGTCAGAGCTGATTTGCATATCGCCATTGTCTAACCCAGGGTGGTGTGGAGTGCAAAAAAACGATGGATTTGGGCCCAGATCTTTTGACTGGGGGAGTGTGTGACATTGATCCACATTCAGTCCATCACTTGTTGTTTTTGCAATTGCCGCCCTAAGTGCGCTGGGGATGCCCAGACGTGGGTCCCAGGCACTCCACACCACTTGGAGTCAAGCTAGCCGGGCTGAAGAGAGGTGTTACCTCGAAACCGGTCCGGTCCTCGGATGCTTGATTCCGTTCTGGGAAGGACATGGCTTTTGTAGTTCGGACTGGACTGTTCCCATGGGGCAACAGGGTCAGAGCTGATTTGCATATCGCCATTGTCTAACCCAGGGTGGTGTGGAGTGCAAAAAAACGATGGATTTGGGCCCAGATCTTTTGACTGGGGGAGTGTGTGACATTGATCCACATTCAGTCCATCACTTGTTGTTTTTGCAATTGCCGCCCTAAGTGCGCTGGGGATGCCCAGACGTGGGTCCCAGGCACTCCACACCACTTGGAGTCAAGCTAGCCGGGCTGAAGAGAGGTGTTACCTCGAAACCGGTCCGGTCCTCGGATGCTTCATTCCGTTCTGGGAAGGACATGGCTTTTGTAGTTCGGACTGGACTGTTCCCATGGGGCAACAGGGTCAGAGCTGATTTGCATATCGCCATTGTCTAAAATTCCAGACGGCTGGAATGCCAGAAACCGGTCCTCGGAAGCTTGTTTCCGGTCCAGGAAAGGCATGGCTTGGCAGTTCGGGCTGGACTGTTCCCATGAGGCACAGGGTCAGACTGATTTGCATATAGCTATGTCTGAACTGGGGTGGCAGAGTGGGCTAAAGAACGGTGATGGATTAAACCCAGATCTTTTGACTGGGTGTGAGTGTTTGTGATTGATTCAGATGCTCCGTCCATCACCACCCCCTTTTGTACCGCTTTTGGCCGCCATAAGTGTGGCAGGGTATGCTCAAACGTGAGTCCCTTGCTCACTTTGCCACTGGATTCAAGCAAGCCGGGCTGAAGTCGGCTGGAATGCCAGAAACCGGTCCTCGGAAGCTTGTTTCCGGTCCAGGAAAGGCATGGCTTGGCAGTTCGGGCTGGACTGTTCCCATGAGGCACAGGGTCAAACTGATTTGCATATAGCCATGTCTGAACTGGGGTGTCAGAGTGGGCTAAAGAACGGTGATGGATTAAACCCAGATCTTTTGACTGGGTGTAAGTGTTTGATTGATTCAGATGCTCCGTCCATCACCACCCCCTTTTTTACCGCTTTTGGCCGCCATAAGTGTGGCAGGGTATGCTCAGACGTGAGTCCCTTGATCACTTTGCCACTGGATTCAAGCAAGCCCGTCTGAAGACGGCTGGGATGCCAGAAACCGGTCCTCAGAAGCTTGTTTCCGGTCCAGGAAAGGCATGACTTCACAGTTCGGGCTGGACTGTTCCCATGAGGCACAGGGTCAGACTGATTTGCATATAGCCATGTCTGAACTGGGGTGGCAGAGTGGGCTAAAGAACGGTGATGGATTAAACCCAGATCTTTTGACTGGGTGTGAGTGTTTGATTGTTTCAGATGCTCCGTCCATCACCACCCCCTTTTGTACCGCTTTTGGCTGCCATAAGTGTGGCAGGGTATGCTCAGGCGTGAGTCCCTTGCTCACTTTGCCACTGGATTCAAGCAAGCCGGGCTGAAGACGGCTGGAATGCCAGAAACCGGTCCTCCGAAGCTTGTTTCCGGTCCAGGAAAGGCATGGCTTGGCAGTTCGGGCTGGACTGTTCCCATGAGGCACAGGGTCAGACTGATTTGCATATAGCCATGTCTGAACTGGGGTGGCAGAGTGGGCTAAAGAACGGTGATGGATTAAACCCAGATCCTTTGACTGGGTGTGAGTGTTTGATTGATTCAGATGCTCAGTCCATCACAACCCCCTTTTGTACCGCTTTTGGCTGTCATAAGTGTGGCAGGGTATGCTCAGACGTGAGTCCCTTGCTCACTTTGCCACTGGATTCAAGCAAGCCGGGCTGAAGTCGGCTGGAATGCCAGAAACCGGTCCACGGAAGCTTGTTTCCGGTCCAGGAAAGGCATGGCTTGGCAGTTCGGGCTGGACTGTTCCCATGAGGCACAGGGTCAGACTGATTTGCATATAGCCATGTCTGAACTGGGGTGTCAGAGTGGGCTAAAGAACGGTGATGAATTAAACCCAGATCTTTTGACTGGGTGTGAGTGTTTGATTGATTCAGATGCTCCGTCCATCACCACCCCCTTTTGTACCGCTTTTGGCCGCCATAAGTGTGGCAGGGTATGCTCAGACGTGAGTCCCTTGATCACTTTGCCACTGGATTCAAGCAAGCCCGGCTGAAGACGGCTGGAATGCCAGAAACCGGTCCTCGGAAGCTTGTTTCCGGTCCAGGAAAGGCATGGCTTGGCAGTTCGGGCTGGACTGTTCCCATGAGGCACAGGGTCAGACTGATTTGCATATAGCCATGTCTGAACTGGGTTGGCAGAGTGGGCTATAGAACGGTGATGGATTAAACCCAGATCTTTTGACTGGGTGTGAGTGTTTGATTGATTCAGATGCTCCGTCCATCACCACCCCCTTTTGTACCGCTTTTGGCCGCCATAAGTGTGGCAGGGTATGCTCAGGCGTGAGTCCCTTGCTCACTTTGCCACTGGATTCAAGCAAGCCGGGCTGAAGACGGCTGGAATGCCAGAAACCGGTCCTCGGAAGCTTGTTTCTGGTACAGGAAAGGCATGGCTTGGCAGTTCGGGCTGGACTGTTCCCATGAGGCACAGGGTCAGACTGATTTGCATATAGCCATGTCTGAACTGGGGTGGCAGAGTGGGCTAAAGAACGGTTATGGATTAAACCCAGATCTTTTGACTGGGTGTGAGTGTTTGATTGATTCAGATGCTCCGTCCATCACCACCCCCTTTTGTACCGCTTTTGGCTGCCATAAGTGTGGCAGGGTATGCTCAGACGTGAGTCCCTTGCTCACTTTGCCACCGGATTCAAGCAAGCCGGGCTGAAGACGGCTTCAATGCCAGAAACCGGTCCTCGGAAGCTTGTTTCCGGTCCAGGAAAGGCATGGCTTGGCAGTTCGGGCTGGACTGTTCCCATGAGGCACAGGGTCAGACTGATTTGCATATAGCCATGTCTTAACTGGGGTGGCAGAGTGGGCTAAAGAACGGTGATGGATTAAACCCAGATCCTTTGACTGGGTGTGAGTGTTTGATTGATTCAGATGCTCCGTCATCACCACCCCCTTTTGTACCGCTTTTGGCCGCCATAAGTGTGCAGGGTATGCTCAGACGTGAGTCCCTTGATCACTTTGCCACTGGATTCAAGCAAGCCGGGCTGAAGTCGGCTGGAATGCCAGAAACCGGTCCTCGGATCTTGTTTCCGGTCCAGGAAAGGCATGGCTTGGCAGTTCGGGCTGGCCTGTTCCCATGAGGCACAGGGTCAGACTGATTTGCATATAGCCATGTCTGAACTGGGGTGGCAAAGTGGGCTAAAGAACGGTGATGGATTAAACCCAGATCTTTTGACTGGGTGTGAGTGTTTGATTGATTCAGATGCTCCGTCCATCACCACCCCCTTTTGTACCGCTTTTGGTCGCCATAAGTGTGGCAGGGTATGCTCAGACGTGAGTCCCTTGCTCACTTTGCCACTGGATTCAAGCAAGCCGGGCTGAAGACGGCTGGAATGCCAGAAACCGGTTCTCGGAAGCTTGTTTCCGGTCCAGGAAAGGCATGGCTTGGCAGCTCGGGCTGGACTGTTCCCATGAGGCACAGGGTCAGACTGATTTGCATATAGCCATGTCTGAACTGGGGTGGCAGAGTGGGCTAAAGAACGGTGATAGATTAAACCCAGATCCTTTGACTGGGTGTGAGTGTTTGATTGATTCAGATGCTCCGTCCATCACCACCCCCTTTTGTACCGCTTTTGGCCACCATAAGTGTGGCAGGGTATGCTCAGACGTGAGTCCCTTGCTCACTTTGCCACTGGATTCAAGCAAGCCGGGCTGAAGACGGCTGGAATGCCAGAAACCCGTCCTCGGAAGCTTGTTTCCGGTCCAGGAAAGGCATGGCTTGGCAGTTCGGGCTGGACTGTTCCCATGAGGCACAGGGTCAGACTGATTTGCATATAGCCATGTCTGAACTGGGGTGGCAGAGTGGGCTAAAGAACGGTGATGGATTAAACCCAGATCCTTTGACTGGGTGTGAGTGTTTGATTGATTCAGATGCTCCGTCCATCACAACCCCCTTTTGTACTGCTTTTGGCTGTCATAAGTGTGGCAGGGTATGCTCAGACGTGAGTCCCTTGCTCACTTTGCCACTGGATTCAAGCAAGCCGGGCTGAAGTCGGCTGGAATGCCAGAAACCGGTCCACGGAAGCTTGTTTCCGGTCCAGGAAAGGCATGGCTTGGCAGTTCGGGCTAGACTGTTCCCATGAGGCACAGGGTCAGACTGATTTGCATATAGCCATGTCTGAACTGGGGTGTCAGAGTGGGCTAAAGAACGGTGATGAATTAAACCCAGATCTTTTGACTGGGTGTGAGTGTTTGATTGATTCAGATGCTCCGTCCATCACCACCCCCTTTTGTACCGCTTTTGGCCGCCATAAGTGTGGCAGGGTATGCTCAGACGTGAGTCCCTTGATCACTTTGCCACTGGATTCAAGCAAGCCCGGCTGAAGACGGCTGGAATGCCAGAAACCGGTCCTCGGAAGCTTGTTTCCGGTCCAGGAAAGGCATGGCTTGGCAGTTCGGGCTGGACTGTTCCCATGAGGCACAGGGTCAGACTGATTTGCATATAGCCATGTCTGAACTGGGGTGGCAGAGTGGGCTAAAGAACGGTGATGGATTAAACCCAGATCTTTTGACTGGGTGTGAGTGTTTGATTGATTCAGATGCTCCGTCCATCACCACCCCCTTTTGTACCGCTTTTGGCCGCCATAAGTGTGGCAGGGTATGCTCAGGCGTGAGTCCCTTGCTCACTTTGCCACTGGATTCAAGCAAGCCGGGCTGAAGACGGCTGGAATGCCAGAAACCGGTCCTCGGAAGCTTGTTTCTGGTACAGGAAAGGCATGGCTTGGCAGTTCGGGCTGGACTGTTCCCATGAGGCACAGGGTCAGACTGATTTGCATATAGCCATGTCTGAACTGGGGTGGCAGAGTGGGCTAAAGAATGGTTATGGATTAAACCCAGATCTTTTGACTGGGTGTGAGTGTTTGATTGATTCAGATGCTCCGTCCATCACCACCCCCTTTTGTACCGCTTTTGGCTGCCATAAGTGTGGCAGGGTATGCTCAGACGTGAGTCCCTTGCTCACTTTGCCACCGGATTCAAGCAAGCCGGGCTGAAGACGGCTGGAATGCCAGAAACCGGTCCTCGGAAGCTTGTTTCCGGTCCAGGAAAGGCATGGCTTGGCAGTTCGGGCTGGACTGTTCCCATGAGGCACAGGGTCAGACTGATTTGCATATAGCCATGTCTTAACTGGGGTGGCAGAGTGGGCTAAAGAACGGTGATGGATTAAACCCAGATCCTTTGACTGGGTGTGAGTGTTTGATTGATTCAGATGCTCCGTCCATCACCACCCCCTTTTGTACCGCTTTTGGCCGCCATAAGTGTGGCAGGGTATGCTCAGACGTGAGTCCCTTGCTCACTTTGCCACTGGATTCAAGCAAGCCGGGCTGAAGACGGCTGGAATGCCAGAAAACGGTCCTCGGAAGCTTGTTTCCGGTCCAGGAAAGGCATGGCTTGGCAGTTCGGACTGGACTGTTCCCATGAGGCACAGGGTCAGACTGATTTGCATATAGCCCTGTCTGAACTGGGGTGGCAGAGTGGGCTAAAGAACGGTGATGGATTAAACCCAGATCTTTTGACTGGGTGTGAGTGTTTGATTGATTCAGATGCTCCGTCCATCACCACCCACTTTTGTACTGCTTTTGGCCGCCATAAGTGTGCAGGGTATGCTCAGACGTGAGTCCCTTGCTCACTTTGCCACTGGATTCAAGCAAGCCGGGCTGAAGTCGGCTGGAATGCCAGAAACCGGTCCTCGGATCTTGTTTCCGGTCCAGGAAAGGCATGGCTTGGCAGTTCGGGCTGGCCTGTTCCCATGAGGCACAGGGTCAGACTGATTTGCATATAGCCATGTCTGAACTGGGGTGGCAAAGTGGGCTAAAGAACGGTGATGGATTAAACCCAGATCTTTTGACTGGGTGTGAGTGTTTGATTGATTCAGATGCTCCGTCCATCACCACCCCCTTTTGTACCGCTTTTGGTCGCCATAAGTGTGGCAGGGTATGCTCAGACGTGAGTCCCTTGCTCACTTTGCCACTGGATTCAAGCAAGCCGGGCTGAAGACGGCTGGAATGCCAGAAACCGGTTCTCGGAAGCTTGTTTCCGGTCCAGGAAAGGCATGGCTTGGCAGCTCGGGCTGGACTGTTCCCATGAGGCACAGGGTCAGACTGATTTGCATATAGCCATGTCTGAACTGGGGTGGCAGAGTGGGCTAAAGAACGGTGATAGATTAAACCCAGATCTTTTGACTGGGTGTGAGTGTTTAATTGATTCAGATGCTCCGTCCATCACCACCCCCTTTTGTACCGGTTTTGGCCACCATAAGTGTGGCAGGGTATGCTCAGACGTGAGTCCCTTGCTCACTTTGCCACTGGATTCAAGCAAGCCGGGCTGAAGACGGCTGGAATGCCAGAAACCGGTCCTCGGAAGCTTGTTTCCGGTCCAGGAAAGGCATGGCTTGGCAGTTCGGGCTGGACTGTTCCCATGAGGCACAGGGTCAGACTGATTTGCATATAGCCATGTCTGAACTGGGGTGGCAGAGTGGGCTAAAGAACGGTGATGGATTAAACCCAGATCTTTTGACTGGGTGTGAGTGTTTGATTGATTCAGATGCTCCGTCCATCACCACCCCCTTTTGTACCACTTGTAGCAAATGAGCGGCATCAATGTGTATTACGTAGCCTCATTGCTGCTCCTCCATCCCCCCGGGCCTATTCACTAGTGTGCGTTGTGCGGTTACATCACTTGCATCCCTACGGCAGACCATTGTCATGCCTGCCTGCGCATGTCCACAAGCCTGACAATGACACTGTGATGTTGTGCGCTGAAGGTGGACGGCCACGTGTGTGTAGGCCTATGGTAAGGATACTGCTGACACAAATGTGAAGGCTTATGCTGCGGTAATATCGACACACAAAACAGTTGGCATGTATGATCCCGGACCCTGAGCGGGCTTGCGTTTCCTCATTCACCCCTTTGGCCGAGCCCGCACTTCAGGGGCATGCTACATTTCAACATTGTCCATTGCGGGACAGGTTGCGCCGACACTACAACAGATGTGATACACAAAGGGGGTTAAACCCATGTAGTCACGGGGACCTGGGTGCAATATGATACATATGAAGGGGAGGGGTCCCCGTAAAACAAGGTGTGTGCCAGAAGACACCACTAGAACATAATTACTAATTAATCAAACAATAGACAACAACATTTCAAATGGTAATAAAGTTTTATTACCAAAAAGCGACACATAAATTCAATAATAATACAAAAATTCAATATTATCGAAAGCCCCGAGGGGGGAGGGAGGAAGGAGAGAGAAGAATTACTAGAGGGGAAAGCAGTAAAGATAGTAGACACAGTATAAATGACCTGATTATTACAGGGTTAAGTGACACAATACAAAACAATTACAAAATGAAGGCCTAACTACGACCAAATACACACAATTAACAAATAATCCAAAAGATATATATCCGGCATGTATGATGAATCAAAATACTAAGGATAGTGTCCGGTATATCAACATAAAACAGTCGACGTTTCGACCCCTATTAACAGG
This sequence comes from Lissotriton helveticus, assembly GCF_964261635.1. Taxonomy (NCBI): domain Eukaryota; kingdom Metazoa; phylum Chordata; class Amphibia; order Caudata; family Salamandridae; genus Lissotriton; species Lissotriton helveticus. The sequence goes on along the minus strand of NC_136065.1, from coordinate 1,254,364,986 downwards.
CTGAGTGTAGTCCTTTCACGGGGTCTTCATCAGGACGTCACACAGGGGGGGGAAGGGAGAACCGGGGGGCCAACTGTGAAAGAAGACAGTACGGCTTTAATACATGGTAAAGACAGGATATAATCCAAAGGTCTAAACCTAATAATTAATTAAAGACATATACAACCAAAATTACCATGAGGTACGGCCTGTGGCGGCTCTGTACACTGGATTGGCGCCACGCTAGTAAGTCGCGGTCGGTCAATAACGGTGGCAATCCCCACTACAGAGGAGAAAAGCTACAGTTAAAAAAGCACAGTAACATGAGTCACAGTACTATGGTGATAAACCAAACAACTCCATTTCCTTCTCAAAGTGATTAGGGTAGACAGAAGCAGAACATTAACCCTTGTTCCCGCTTTTATAATTATGATAAATAGTGGTTAAATTACCTCGGTACTCTGGCGAAATTAGTGCACCAAGAGACAATGTGTTTGGCACATATATTAAAATATGGCCCCTCACGAGAGCTGGAAAAGGTAAGTGAGAAAAATCACATGACTGACCCCAGAGGTTAAACAAATTGAAAACAGTGGAGTGAGTGTTCTAAACTTACAAAAGAGCTATTGGGGGACTGACTTATCTTGGATACATCAGATGGCTACCTCAGCGAGGTAGTGTAGAAGGATGGGAATTTGTTGACATAAAAACGATTCGCCGTATATTTTCAAGGACAACTCGCTGTGGGAAATTAAGGAAGGCTAGAGTCGATATTTGTTTAAAAACCGTCAACCACATTGTGCAATGACGTGCAAAGGCTCGTACTCACAGAAATGTATGTTATGGCAACCAAAAATCGTCTCTGGACTAGCAGGAGCTCAGCGGGGAAGCGACTCTACTTCGCTTGGCTTTATTTTCAGATTTGTCCTAAATAACGGAAAAACGATTATACTCTTCAGCTCAAAGAGAGGGAGACGGCAGACACGCCCGTCATCGGTTTACTTACATCAAAAACGACAGGTCTGCAGGCTACAAGGATCCGCGCTGCACAGCGTCTGCAGGGGTCCGGACAGCAACTCCGCCAAACCACAACGCGGAGTTAGTGGGTGGAGCCGATAGTGTTGGTTCCATAGAAATGGAAAAGATACTCAAAGTTACAGCTAGGGAGGGGTAGTTCCCGGCGATGGTATCACAAAAGAGGGGATTGCGGTATAATTAAATACAAAGTCGCCCTGCAATTCTGATAAATAAAGCGGCTGAGGGTAACATGGCTCGTGCCGTTCACACTTATGAGAAAAATATCTATACAGTAATAAACATTCTCAATATAACAGATTGTCACAGGTTGAAAGTGGTGCTTCTCTCACACAGGAGGAAGTAGACCACTTCTTACATAGATTTCAGGCTATATGTTAGAGAAATTCAGTGAAAAACCCACATCGGTAATTGCAAACATATTCAGTCTAAAATTCGCATAGTAGTAACACCGAACGTAAAATGATGGGTGCATCTCTCACACAGGAGGATGAAGACCCATTTAAACACTTTTCAGAAAATTACCAAAATTGACTAAGAGCCATGTTAGGTGTATCACCCTAACGCTGCCAATTGTGATAGGCTACTGTCCTGTTCATTCAAACCATGTTTTATGGAGTCCAGAAGGGACATCCATTTGGACTCCCGTGTGTTAAGGATAGACCGGAGGTTGCCTCCTCGTTTGCCCAAAGTCACCTTTTCAACGGCAAACCACCGCAGATCGGTGACCAAATGGCCAACTGTCAGCCAATGGTCCACAAGAGGGGCGCCTGCCACTTTGCATCTTAATCTACACTACAACAGAGACACACACATTAGTTACCTCCTTGGCAAGGCCAACACTTAACCATGCCCAGAGCCCCGGGTTGATGAACCACACCCCAACGCTGGACTGTCATACGCAAGTCCACTCCGCTTACGCTCAAAGGGTGGTACGACACAGCTACCTGGCCGAGGTCTACGCCACTGCCTGAAGTGACATGGTTGCATCCACTGGACACAGCACTATGTAATGTGGTAGGGCCCTGGGCCCTCATGCATACATACTGACCACACAGACACACTTAGATAGTTCGTGGGACTGGCTACGGGCACGTGCACCCGGCCCCTTGTATTGCCAGGGTTACATGTCCAGTGACGCCTGTGCTGGATGGGTGTGGGGTGAGTGTAAGACAGCCCTCAGGGAGTGGTTGGTGCTGGAAAAAACTACAACAGTGATCAAACAATAAGAAGTTCAAAGTTCAAACAGCAAGGGTCCATTACTTGAGCTGCACAGATTTAGTGGCCCTGGGTGCACTGCGACTGGCACAGGCACACCGCCACGGGACGGTGACTTGCGATGCACTGAGGTAGGGCCACGAGAGCTGAGCGGGTCCTCGTCGATGTCCAAGTTGAATGTCGCAAAGGGTTGCGGGGGACAGTGGAAGGTGTTCTTCCAGGGCATGATGCAGAGGGCAGAACCAAGCAGAAACAGGCAATATGGAGGAGATGAATGCTACAGACTCATTTGTACCACAAAGTCAGTATCAGTTACGTGATGAGGACAACCGCCAGGTCATATATTCAGACGCCACTAAAGTTCAACCAGTGAGTGTCCATGAATGTCGGGGAACAGACTTGGTGGCACCGGAGCTGAAAGGGTATGCAGTCTGCGATGAAGCCTATATAATGATATAAACTCTGCCATAAATAAATCAAGACTCAGTTCCAAATGTGTGACCTACTGGACCACAGTGTAGGCCTTAGACAGCGACAGCAGGGGCACCCAGCCATGTGTCGTTGGCTCACGATGCACAGAGTTAGTGGCACCAGAGCAGGTGTTGGTAGTGTTCGATCACCTCCGTAACAATGATCCTTTTTTCCTCTGGACTGAAACGCATCTTCCTCTTACACCTCTCCTTGCTTGCAATGATAAGAACTCTGCCATTGAGCAATCAAGACTCAGTGCCAAATGTGTGACCTACTGGAACGTAGTGTGGGCCGAAGGCAGTAGTCAGCAAGGGAAAAAGTAACCTCTCAGAGAAGCACTCCTTAACTTTATCTCAAAAATCACAACCTCAATATCTCATTATTTGTTGGTTCAAGCGTGCTGCAGTGGTGGCACATTGCCAACAAGCCACTAAGACTTCACCTCTGCGCACTGTTGCTAAGGTAATTACCAACGAAAACCTTTTTTTTCTATGACCATTAGAGTTTTTTAGGTGAGTGATTGATTGTAGAGCTGGAGTGTCAATTTAGAGTAAGTTCAAGATGGCAGCCATTTAAGCGAGTGGATTAGAGTCCATCGTTTATTTCCGTAATCAGCAGTTTGGGACGTTGTTTCCGGGTTTAGTGTGGTTAAAGAAGCGGTGGCGGCGAGTAGTCGGACAACCGAAGAGGATCTTTGGGCAGATGGCACGAAAGGTTTTTGGAGGATGAAATAGTGTTTTTTTTTTTTTAAAAGGGGAGTGGAGCGCTGTAGACTGTAGAGATAGAATAGTCTGAATTGTAGGGACACACTATTTAATCACAGTAAACGTTTTTTTGCATATTTACTGACTGGTCGTCTTTGCGATTACAACTGAGCAGGAACTTCAGGAAGGTATGTGTGGCACGTGGTGAATAGATGCAGAGAAAGTGTTGAAGGGTTCTTAATGTTATAGCTTTTCATTTTCTGTTACAGATTTTGTAGAGCGAAGGAACAGAGTTTCAATTGTAAGTATGGACGTGTATTTTTAATTGTGTCACCATTTGAGAGAGGAGCACATGGCGGTGGAGGGTCCACAGTTTAACATTGGTTGTGATTGTTGTTTCTTTAATTTTCACTTGACTAATCACTATTTTCATGACCATGTCTGTCACAGAGAGCACATGATTTTCAACAAGATGTATAAAATGAGCGGTTATGTATCCTCTTGCACAGAGAGATGCTTTCTTGGATTTTTATGTTGTTGAACAGTAAGATGTTTTTGTATTCTAAAAAAAACTTTATTTGTATGCATTTTGTAGATCCAAGGCCCCTGACGAAGGGCCGACCAGGCCCGAAATGCATTGGGCACTCTTTGAAATTTTTTTAACGAATTCCTGAACTCCTTATTGTGTTAAATGCTTATGTACACACGTTTTGAAGAATCGTTCATTCATTTTTTCATAAAGCAAAGCTAATGAAAAAGCTACTGAGATTGTATTGTGTTGTTTATTAGCAGCAATTAATGTTAAATACTTGTGAATAATTGACATTGTTGAAAACGTATTGTTATGAACAGTGTTCACCAAAAATAAAAAGGTTTTTCGTTGGTAATTACCTTAGCAACAGTGCGCAGAGGTCAAATCTTAGTGGCTTGTGTTAGGTTGAGTAGTGAGCAAGGGACCACAGACACATGTGGTTGGAATGTTATGCACAGAGTTGGTGGCACCACATCGAAGGGATATCAAACCTCCCATGAACTCGGCCATCAGGATATCAAGCCTCAGTTCCAAATGTGTGACCTACTTGACCGTAGTGCAGGCCAGAGGAAGCGGTGGAGTATGTAAACGAGAAAGGAGTACAGTGGGCCTGTGTTGCGGAGGAGGCTGTCAAGGTTGCGGGCCTCAGGCTTGGAGCTTGCACCGGAATGTGGTGGGCAATCTTTGACACACGCCGGTGTCAGCAGATGAGCAGTGAGGCCTGGGTGCGCAGGGGCAGGCAAGAGGGGTTCGGGGACCAGCAGCCCGTGGTGCAGCAGGCGCGCAGTATCGCAGGCAACACCGCTCACGGAGAAGGCCTCGTGGCAGGGTGAGAGGTGCCGCCCTGGCAGACACGTTGGGCATTCCGGAAGAGAAACACACCCAGAGCTACGTGCTTTATATTCACACCCCTGCACTGTCCTGGTGTACGCCGGGCCAGGCCACTCCGCTCACGCTTACGGGGAGGGACGTAACAAGCTACCTTTCCGCGATCTTCCCCACTGGCTGGGGTGACATGGTTGCGTCCACTGTCCACTACACTCCAAACAGCAGCAGTGTTTGTCGACATGGATATGTCTGTCTTCTGCATACTTGAGTCTGTCCAGCACATCCACACCACACGTGAAATTGTGTACATTCTCTTTCATGGGTCACTTGCCTCCTTCGCACGTGCCTTGTTCCCACCTCTCCCCACATTCTGCTATTGTGTGGCCAAGGTGCCATGCCGTTGATGGTGCATGTACATAGCTAGCCCATGTTACCACAGTAAGTTGTGCTGTCGTGTCTGGGTGGTGGGGATGTTGTTTGGCATGTTGTATGTGAGTTTGTAACATGTGCATTACCAGAGTTGTGAGTTGCATGATTGTGGAGTTGGGGTGTATCGTGTGTTCATTTGGTACTTACCAACTAGCAGAGCATTTCCGTAAGTGCCATCATGAAAGCGCTGGTTAATGATGGACTGTTGAAAGATGTAGGAATCATGCACACTGCCTGGGTAGTTGGCGACAACATTGGTGAAGAGTCCCCGGTGGTCCACTATTGCCTGCACATTGATGGAATGCGTGTGCTTTTTGTTGTGGTAATTGTGTGCAGTGTTGGCAGGGGGCACAAGTAGGACGTGTGCAATCAAATGCCCCCAACACGTGCAGGAAGCCAGCTATGGCGTAGAAGCCTTGCCTGGTCTCCAGCTGTTCCTGCACAGTGTGGGGGAAGTGAAGGTACTGGCGTCCCAAGCTGATGATGACATCCAAGACAGTTGTGAGGAACTTTGATAGGGCTGGCTGTGAGACTCCTCCAACTCTGGCAGTTGTTGGTTGGAAGGTACCTGAGGCCAACAGATGCAGCACAGTCAGCAGCTTTGTCTGCGGAGGGGTGTTGGTTGTCCGCTGTGTTGGTACTGTCAGCCTGTGGGCTATGATGTTCAGGATGCGGAGGATGGTTGTCGTTTTGAGCATGTAGTGGGTAAGGACATCCTCTGGTGTTAGGTCTGGGAGGCTGGTGTGTTTTCTGAAGGTTAGCTGTCTTTGTCTGCGCTGCCTCTGTGGTAGTCTGGGGTGGGGGGGTCCAGGGGGGGTGGCAGGCCTGTGGGTGGTGGCGGTGGGTGTTGTGGCCCTCTTGGGGCTCCGAGCTGCATGATCAGTATCTCCATGGCATCTGTTGTTATTCTGGTGTGGCTCTAGGCTGGGCTCCCTTTTATAGTGCAGCTTGTCATCTGACTTTACACCAGGTGGGAGCAAGTGTTAAATCCCTGCTGCTAACGTGCCTTTTTGAATGTTTTGGGATCTTATCGCCGATCTGGCTGGTCATTGAGAATGTTGCGGAGTTGTGTTTTAGCGGCTTTTGAACATGGGAACGCCTACTCTGCGTATTATTAGTGTTAGTTGCCGGGGTCATCTGTGGCGATGTTTTTTGCAGCTGCTATCGCAGGTAAACTGGTGATATGGGTAACAGCACCAGCTTGTGAAGGGGGCAATAAATGTAGCGCCACTTTGGCTGCGATAAAGTGCCGCTAACTCGGCGATAAGTCCTTGAGAATCTGCCCAATTGTGTTACAGCATCTTATAAGTCCAGACGCAAGTGTTTTTTACACTGCACGTTGTATGGTCAGTATAGGGAAAGTAAGTGCAATACGAACATTATCACAACTGCAAATTAACACTCATACATTCTATTCTGAAGTTGATCTTAGAGCCGATAAAAGCAAGGTCATGTATATTAAGCAGATGTGGGAGTTCCTGAAGGCACCCTGTTAGGCCCATTGAAGTAGTGAAAAACAGCCAGCCCGATTACCGTTTTTTTTCTTTACCAGTATGAGGTACTGAAGCGAAGTAAATCTCTGCCAATTGCCATTGAGCTCTAACAGGACTCGATGTGGCGAGCGCAAGGTAAGTGTTTTTCTTTTTTTTACATTTAATTTTTCCTTGTCCTCTGTCGACTCCCCCCACACTGTGATTGGACACGGTCTGTAATCCCACTCCATGCTGCTTTGTGAGTGCCGCCCGCAGGGGCAGGCCAACCTAACACGACCAAAACAATACTTCTATTGCTTTAATGCTGTTTATATTGGTAAACACAGTGGTATAACGAAAGTTGAGGGGGCCCCCATGCCAGGTACACAGAGGGGCCCCTGCTCCAAATTTAATCCGGAGCTCCCATGCCTGAGTTCTGTGATGAGGGTGCCCCCTGCAGCTCGGGGGTCCCCGCATCTCGGGGTCCGCGGGTGTCTGTGTTACACCCCTGGGTAAACAACATGATGAGGGCAATGTAAGGGTTGAAGGGAGCTCCTTTACACAGTGTGGGTTTGAGAGGAATGTAGTGTGCATGTCAGACTGGTCACAGTAAGAGACCTGTCCAGCCCGACATGTGAATTTCATCTCTCCTACCAACTAATGCCAATCAACAGAATTAGCTCTGCCCGGACTGCCCTCAGGCTAGGTTCCAAATCAACACATTGCGGTGACAGAGGGAAAGGATTAAAAGAAAAATAGCTGGCACTTTTAAATAATACATTTAGCATCTCATGATGTCTTGCATCGGGGGCAAAGCCACTCGCTCTCCAAAGGAGGAGCCAACCCTGCTTTTCAGTAAGTTTACTATTTTTTAGTATTCACGAACTTCAAGTGTCAGTTACCCCTAAAAAAAACAGTAGTAAGTCCAGCTCAACACATGGTCAACCACTGGTACTGCAGCATCTTCCCATAAACAATACTGGATGGACAGACTTCAAATAAATCCCCATAGGATATAAAGGTAAATTAAATTATGTAAAATAGTGAACATATAAATATAAATTAATTTAAAAAAATATACAAATAGTGCATATACATTATTAAATTATAAAATATTTTAATATCCTAATTCGAATTTAAAAAGTAATTTAATAATGCATTTTATTAAAAATAATTGTCATTTATTTATCACTTTTAATAATTATTATTGCACAATAAATAATTTACATTTTTCTTCAGGTGGAGAATTTATTTTTTAATTTAGAATTCAGAACACTATTTTTCATAATTTTAATATAATGTATTTACATTAATTAGAAAAGTCATTCCAGATTAATTTAATAGTCTTGTAGCATTTTGTGGTATTTTGTTCTATATTTAAAATAAAAGTATAAAATGAATTTGCATTAATATTTCACATGAAAATATTTGAACTATTAAATTCATTTAAATAATTCCCTATATTCATATATTTACATTATTTTTATGAAAGTACATTTTTTTTAATCTCCACCTAAAGAAAAGATATTTTTTTAATTAACTGCTTGTTGGATTTCAATCCAATTAGTGTCCTGCTTCATTTTTTTCTGTTTAGTTTTTTCACGTCGTACTTGATTTTTTAATCTGTTGATTTCCTTTTTATTTGTAATTGAAAAATTCAAATACTGGGCCCGTATCAACCTGTTAATTTGTTTTACGACTGGTTTATTTGAATTTTTATGTTTACTACTTCGTTTGCTTTTATTTGATTTTGATTGGTCTAACTTACTTTGTAATGCATATTTCAGCTTATTTAATATGCAGTCAAAGTTCTTTATAGGATCGACTGAGTATGTAGTAGTCAACAGATTAGTTTGGGAGATTAGTAGCCTCACATGGTCCAAATTTTCTGTCCCCCAATATATTCGGCCCCTCGTTGCGTTTACTTCCAGTTTGGTTTGATGAAATATCGGCTGATACTGGAAAGTGGACTGTGCAATCCATTCAGTTGATAGACATAAGATAGCATGATCACTTTCCTCATTGAATGTAATCGAAAGTTGACTGATTTGATCTTTTTCTCCGATCCCACATATGAAGTAATCAAGGATAGAGGGAGATCCATTACCCTGCCTCGTATACGATGCTGGTTTATCACCATGGATGTTACCGTTTAAAATTGTCCCGTTAATTCTAGGGAGAAATGATAATAGTGCGCGACCTCTCCTATCAGATTTCATTCCTTTTGGGAGTACAGGAAGTGATGTTTCCAAAGATTCCTCTTTAAAGAGGAGAGCCCACTTCTTTATTTCGCAGTTTGACATTTTTGCATTCATGTCTCCCATTATAATATATGGCAAATTAAATTGGTCTTCAATAATGTGAGAGATGGTCTCCATTAGGCGTTCGAACAACAGATCGCAGTTGCTACTGGGAGGTGCATAGACGTTGAAGAGCAGTATTTTTTCAACAAAACGTCGGCAGTGTCTGTCTCTACGATCATAAGAAAGGCAAGAAGTACGGGTGCGTCGGGACCCGATCAGATACCTATTAAGGCCTATCAAATTGACCACAAAGAGTGGGGACGGTTGCTCTCGCCACTATTTAACTATATAATCGATAGTGGTAAAATGCCAATCTCCTGGAAGGGGAGTATAATTATCCCGATTTATAAAAAAGGAAAAAGAAGCATTCCGGGAAATTATAGGCAAATTGCCCTCATGGATGCTGCCGGGAAGATCTTTGCTGCAGAAATATTGGATAGGCTGAAAACTTGGGCATTTTCCCTGGGTTTAATCCCTAAGTTTCAGTCTGGATTTCGTCCAAACCATGCAGTGACTGACAATGTAGCGATCTTCCAAACCATTCTGGACAAATATGTATCAGGGAAAAAGCAAACCATTTATGCAGCGTTCATAGACTACTCGACAGCCTTCGATCGAGTAGATAGATAGATATTTTTTTAATGTGCATTAATTATTATTGAATGTGCTGTATAGAATTAATGACAATTCATGTAATTCTTTTTTAATAACGTAATTCTTTAAATACAATGTAGGTTATTCAAATATGTTACCATTACATATTTAATGTGGACTATTTTTATATAGTTTTTAAACATTTATATTTATTTATATTTTTAACCATTTTAAATCATTTATATCATTAAACTTTATTTCCTATGGGTTTTTATTTTAAGTACTCAAAAGGAAGGGGGAGAAAGAGGGAAAAGATGGCTAGGCTCACCCTCCAAAAGTTATATAGACCTGCAAATCCCTGAATCTAGGGATCAAGAACCTAGCCCTTGGATGACTTGTATTCACAACACTCGCTGGAGTTGGAATAGTTAAGTGTCAGAAAGAAAAAGTTTTCTTTCTTGAGTCCCCTCACTCACCAGGGTTTCCCCACGGTGACATGCTTCATCATTGGGGCCATCCCAGTCCTCTACGGACTGAGGCGTGCTACGACTTGCGGAATTACGTAGGAGCACTGAAGTGATGGACTATGTGTAGAACAGTCAGTGTAGTGAATTGGAGTGGGTTTAGAAGTGAGTTAAAACTACCTATCTAGTGGGCGACGGTGATTTATTCTTGCTCCTAGAAGGTATGATTAAAAACAGGGTAGAACACTAGGGGTCCTAATTACAATGAGTTAAGTGTACCTCGTAATTCGAGTCAACATGTTTCGAGTGTTCCCCAAGCTCTTCGTCAGGACTACACAGGGACCAGCCCTGTGTTCGCCACTCCTAGTTGTGCTCAAGTGAGGTAAAATCTTAATAATTAAATGCTGCAACAGTAAAGCTTGCGTTAGTAAATACGTATATTGATAGTCATATGGTATATTAATGGGGACCTAGCTTTGCCCCATGGTCGCGGAGAGTTGTTGGTATCTCTTGAATTTGCTCATAAGATACGCTGGCTTAGTCACGTACACTGCAACCTACACCTATGCGGTCCAGAGGTTTACACGGTCTTGTAAATCTAGGAGTGCTTCAAAAACCATGGGAGTTGCATTGGAACACTCACGCAGTGCCCATGGAACGCCTACCCAAGGCAGAATCAAGAAATGCCACGATTTACGCTGCGTTGGGTTACTCCAGATGTTTTGAGCCACTCAAAGCCGCGCCAAGAGGCTTAGTGGGGCTTCAAAAATATGACTTAAGGTTTGCATCTCTGTTGCACCACGTTGTGTGGTGCAATTGTGAATGATGTAAATATGGCCCTGAGTGTAGTGGAGCGTCCACCGCGAGGAGAGCAAGGCGTTGTCTTATCTTTTTGAAATGGATTGCCCTTCTGTGGAAGCTAAAGGGACAGAAACCTACTAATGGGGTGTTTAAAATGCTATACAAGCTCACTGTATGCTTGAATACCCTTTCTTTCATTCTTTTCTTATCAGCTGCTCGATAGAGAGCTGGTTGAACTAAGTTTAGTAACTTAAATGTTCTTGACTTGCCCCCTAGAAAGGATCCTATCAAATACCCACACATGGAATACATTTCTTTTCTCATTGCTTTTTGATTTACTTTGTCGTTCCTTCTGTCATTGTTCCATACTGTATGGGGCAGACATGTGAGAGCTGTAAAAATATAACCTTGGGTTGGAATTCCAGTAGAAACAATTCTGGCAAATGACACCACAAATTATACAAAGAACACCAAACTGCTTCTCAAAGCTCGCTGTTATGTTCCCATAAATGGCAACTGCATAGACAAAGGCAAAGGGCTATGCAGCCTCTTGCAGACACCTGCTTCAAGAAGGACTGGAAGGGTGCGCGAGCTCCGCGTCCCCGCATAAAGAGGTTGTTAGAAGTTAACTGGGAGCATGCGCGGGCCAAAAGCTCGTGTACTCGCATGCAAAAATGGCCAAAGTGCCCAGAAACCACACGCACTCCTTATAACTTTCCTTATCACAAACTATGAGGCAGGAAGAGTGGCAGAAAATGGAAGCATCGAAAACCTTTTCACGGAAAGAAGTCTGTACTTCCACAGACCACGTACAGTGGTGTACACTCTGCACCCCGATCAGAGCCAATCTCCCAGTCAAATAAACGAGAGAAAAGATTGGCCCGGAAATGGGTGCAGAATTTCACTTTTATAAAAGCTTACACGTGATGTGAGGTCCCTGGTGTGCACTCTCTGAAAATCACTATGTGTGGGTGACATTGAAACTAGGGTTAAAATAAGGGATTGAGAATTGGTTTGACGCCCTATGCCCTCTAAAGTTTTCTCTCTTCCTTCCAAACTTATCATAAGGAATGCTTTACAGTGGTCGGAGCACCATTCCGCAATGCGCCTTACGTCACTCTTACGGTGATATAAGGAGTATCTTTAAGTTTGATACGAATGCCTCTTTCTATCAAAGCCGAAAGGCAATTCAGAGACGACTCAGACATTGGCTATGCTGGTAACTCGTGTACGGGAGAAGACTTGGAACCAGTCTATCCAGCTCTTAGACATGATATGGGAGATAATGCCGCTGTGGCCGGTAATAGATGGTCCTGATGCTTTTGTCTTACCAGATAATCTTGGCAGGTAACCCTTGGGTCAAGAACTCAACTCAAGGGACAGGCTATGTGCCCTGTTCTTCTAGCCTGGCCCCAGGGTAGATGGGGAGTTTTTTTGTCAGACTTGCTCAAATTGCCATATAAGCAGTACGCCAGGGATGCTTGTTGGGCCCCCTTTTACCAGGACCAGTTGTTGCTGATTAGTGGTGCCAAAGCCCCTAATTCATCCGTAGATCTCACACGTTTTGCTGTGACTAACTTTACAAACAATGATGCTAGGGCCCATGAATAACTAATGCAGGAATACCATACTGGTATTCCCAATCCAGGCAGGATTAATAAAAATGGTATCTGCCGGATGGGTGAATGTCAGGATGTATGGGTGTAAGGATGGGTGGATGTGGGGATGTACTGAATGTCAGGATGTACAGGTGTGAGGATAGGTGGAGGGTAGAATATGGGTGTGCAGATGCATAGGTGTAAGGAAGGGTGGCTTTGATGGCAGAATTGATAGATGTGTGAACGTTTGGATGAAAGAGTGCGTACAGGTTACTGTGTTGGTTGTGAGACTGTGAAGGTGGATGGAGGTCAGGATGTGAGAGGAGTGAGGTGGGCGTATGGTAATGCATTATGTGATGCTGTGTGATCTGATGATGGATGAATGTTATACGTGGGAATGAGGATGTGTTGAGGTTAGAGTGTGATGGCTGAGGTGAACCAGTGAGGGATCGATGGGTGAAAGAAGGACAGATTTGAGGATGAAAACAAGGGGCAGATACGGACTGTGAGGGACAAAGAAAGAAGTGGCCTCAATTTAAATGAAGAGCTTTCGAGAGACGTTCCCAAAAATAAAAAGCCAGAATCGTGGGAAGCCCCGAGAGCCAAATCCGTATCTTTGCTGGAAAAAAAGCGAGCACAAGGCAGGTGGGGCTAAGGATCTAAAAAACACACTTTAGAGATAATATAATCGAGTAGGATCCCGGGAGCAATTGTGTGATTGTTGGATGCGTTGTAATCGATTTCTAAGAATTCTCTTCCCGGTATCAATGAATTACTTTTAATTTTTTTGTAAATTGAATTCTGCTATGCCGTTTTGTTCTGCTAAATGAAATAGGTGAGAGAGAGAACAAGGAATGGAGGATGGTGGATAGCGAAAGGTAAGAGGGAGGGGTAGCAGGGGAGAGAGGCTAGAAGCTGCAGAAACTCACTAACAATCTACCTGAATCATGTCCAGACAGAAGCTGAAAAAAGATACAGCTCAGAAACCCAGACACAGGCACAAGCACGACGCATAGCAAGACACCTGCTCGCACTCAAGAGAGGTGTAAAGCCATACCACATGCCAATAAAGCATTATTCAAAGAATACATAGGGGAGGGAGGCAGACGTAGAGAGAGGGGCCGAGGGATACAGATAAGAAAGAGGAGAGGGGAAACAGAGGAGAAGAGACGAGGGGTGGCACGGAGTGAGGGTGGAGAGATGCTGCTGATGCAGCGGGAGGCTCACACACCTGTTCTCGCAGTAACTGATCTCCAGCAGTATCCAAGCCTCGGCCCAGTGAGCACGACATGTCAGGGTGTGGAAGCCTGCCATCTGCTGTATGGGTTTCAGATGAAACATTAATGGGGAAAGGATACAGTTACTTGTATTAAGATGTGTCTGTGCAGCTCATTTCCACAACCGTTCTAGGTGTCCAGAGGATTAAGGTGCGCTGCAATTTATGGTAACTGAGACCTGCCCACGGGTGTCATGGGTAAGAAGTGCCAATGACTTACAACTGGACATTTCCAAACAATAGGGAGAAAGAAGAACAATACATTATGGCAGCAGAACAGTACTTGTGCAGATGAGACACGACCGGACTAAATCAAAGAGAGGCAAAGTTGGGTCAGAAATACCACTTGTTGGTTTATTTTAGATTTCCGCTGCACACTGGACACACACAGACCCTCATTCACGGGAATTGGCGCAGGGCAGCGCCGCAAGGCTTCTTGTTGTGCTGCCCTACGCCAATGTGAAAGAGCAGGAATTCACCTTATTTATGAAATACGATCCATTCCTGTCCTCAACCCCTGCGCTTGGGCACAATTTGCTGCCTTGCACCAACGGAGGCTCCCTTGCACCATGGGGCACGGGTGCCTGCGTTGCATGCAGTATTATTTTTGTGCAAGAAGGGGCACAAAGCAATCCTGTGATGGGGCTTACCTTTTTCCATGTGTGCTGCAGAATGCAGCACAAATGGAACGAGGAAAAAACGAGGAGAAATAAAAATAATTCTCCTTGTTACGCCTGCTGAAGGGAGGCGTAACGTTTTGGCACTGCCCCAGGTTTACATGATTAAGTAAATTTGGAGCAGCGTCAAAATCCATGGATGTTGCTTGGGAAAACCGACTGAAACGATCATAGAACGCCTCCCTGGTGCAGAATAAGGCAATGCAGCGACTTGCACTGCTATGTCTTACTCCATATCTATTTGGTCATGCAAAGCCACGCAAAGTGGCTTTGCGTGGCCTCATAGATATGATTGAGAGGCTTGCGCCGCCGGAGCATCAAAAAGTGACGCTGCTGCAGCCCAAACCTATCATGAATAAGCCCCACGGCATTAGAGAACAGAAGACGCAAAGGTTACTCTGTAAACACTTCACAACTTCATCATCAACAGAAGGTCCATGGCTCCCAGAAGAGAGCCACCACATACTGGTTAAGAAGACAAGGGTCATGTGCAAAGGGGAAAAGCTCAAAATTCATTGTTAAGCATATGCAAAGGATGAAATGTCCAAATCTGTTTGAGTGCAGGTGTGGTCATGTGCAGTGTTGGCTGTGCCTGAATGGGGTAATTCGCACAGGTGACCCAGTGTAGAGGTAACTATGTGCAAAGGCTTGGCTGTTCAATACTGGCTCTTGGGACTGAATATCTGATAGAAAGTCAACTGTGAGCATGATTTTTGCACTAACTCATGACTGTTATGACAGCTACATGATTCATACAGATGAGACTTGGCGAGATCCTGTGATCAACACCCCGCCCTGAGCCCTGCACTAAACATTCTTGCATGTGACCATATGTTCCAGGACATATCAACAACACATACATTTAATTTTTTTAATTTTATATAGCTCAAACTAGACTTGAAGGTATCCTTGCGCTTTACATGAGCACCAGTTGCATTACAGATGGACACATTCATTTTTTTTTGTTAGGCACAGGGAGATTAGATGATTTTGCCAGAATCACAGGATGTTGAGTGTCCCTGCTGATATGTAATGCACACTAAATACCTTGGCCGCCTGTTATATGACCACAGCCCGCTCATACTGTCCTTCCAACTGGTAGGTGAGCACCCCAAATTCCCAACGTGGCGATTGCACTCTGCGACACTCAAAGACGTTGCCTTTTGGGACATCTTATTGGATCAGATAGTGCAGTACTTCCACATGAACCCCAAGGCTGCCTTGAGAGGCCTGGTGAGGTGGGAGGCCTTTAAGGCAGTGGTGCAGGGCACTGTATGGGTCAGACTGTGGGGATACGCCCGGGAGCTCGACCTAGAACTCAAACGATTAGATGAAGCACTACATAGGCTGGACAATGCGGTGGTTGCGGACCTGGATGCTCTCCTCTGATTGCTAGAGACTGGGCATCAATATAACGTGGTTTTAGAGCACCTTAGATGCCATAACTCTAAGGAATTCATTACTTGTGCTCATGAGGAGATGGGAGGCCTAGGAGACTCCTCACCTGGCTCATTCACCCAAAGGGCAGAGTACCCCATCACTCAAGTGTTTTACCCAGATGGTGACACGCTCTACTCTCCCACAGAAATCAACTCGCCGTTTCAAAACTACTATGTCTCCTCTATGGGCCACTGGAGGCAGATGTACCTATGGTGCCTGACATCCTCTTAGACCTAATAGAGCTCTGGTGATTCACAGTGGAGGTGGCTGGAGAGCTGGGAGAGGGGGCAGTCACTGCCCAGGAAATAAAATCTGCCATAAGTACATTGAGACGGCAAGCACCGGGGGCTAGACTGCCTCCCCATTAAGTTCTACACGACATAGGTGAGAGGTGCTGGCTCCTAGACTGAAGGCCATGTACTAGGACAAAACAAACAAACTATGGACGGAATGCTGAGCAATGCAAATATTCACCCCCAGTCACAAGGATCTGAGTTTAATCCACCCTTCTTTTGCTCACCACACCACACCAGTTTGGACCTAGCTATATGCAAATCAGTCCTGACCCTGTTCCTCATGGGAACAGTGCAGCCCGAACAGCCAAACCAGGTTCTCCACGGACAAGAAACAAGCATCCTGGGACCGGTTTTGGGCCATCAGCTCTCATCAGCTAGGCTAGTTTGAATCCAGTGGCGCAGTGAGCATGGGACCCACGTCAGAGCATACCCTTCACACTTAGGGCGACTAAAGCAAAAGGAACAAATGATGAACAGAATGCTGAACAAGGGAAGCATTCCCCTCCAGTCACAAGAATCTGGGTTTAATTCATCCTTCTTTTGCTCACCACGCCACACCAGTTTGGAGATTGCTTCACTAGGAGTGGAATGCTTATTTTTTTGTAAGAGGACTGGTTTGGCGCTCTAAGGCTAAATCTTGCCGCACCCGCTTTGCGGGTGCCGCTGCGCCGTTAAGGATTTCCCTACCTGGATTGGCGGTACCGGGCGGCTGAATCCATCAATCAGGAACGCCTGTGTCTGCTGTGAGGCGCGAGGAGCAGCGTAGCAGGGACTCAATCTCCCAAGAGTCCCTGCTTGATTGTCATCACCTGGTCCAGCGCTACCAGCGAGACCCGCCCACTGGCACCTGCCCGCCCTATATTTTGACTGTTGTCTGCCGCTGCGCGGGAGCGCCGGGCGAAGCCCGGGCAAAGGGCGGGCCCTCTGAGGCTGAGTGAGGCCGGGCAGGGCTCATTCTCTTACATTTACTGCCAGGTACCTAGCTTCTGTACTTTCAAATTAAATGTCTATTATGGTTATAAGCCCTGAGAAAGCAATTGTAGAAAAACAGGTGGGGTTACTGAATGGCACTCTTGATGGCTATTTTGTAAAAGTTCTAACTGATTTAGATATGGAGACAACACTAGCAGAGCGAAGGGCGCCGCACCGTCGCTCGGTTGAAAGTATAAAGAACAGGATTCTGACAGATCCCATGTCCCATGTCCACTCCCAAAACGAAGGTAGCTTTAGTGGCAACGATGACCTTACATCCCTGGAAAGTGTGCCACTTCTACTTAGAGATTGTACACCTACACCTTGCGTCGATACCGAACAGCCTTTGAGCCACATTTCCTCCCCCAGTTCTACAAGTATAACGAGTATAGATGAGATTTTGACCATTCCAACTCCTACACATGGCAAATCTGTCCAAAGTGAGACAAAGAAGCCAATGCCGCTTAAGGCCCAAGGTCCACCACCCTGCAAAAGAAGACGTAAGGGGGTGGAATGGCAAAAATCAAAAATTAGTCATTCTGACTTCGGCAAGTCTTCTAAGCCTACCACTATTACGGATCAGGTTGTAACAGCTGTACCTGATAAATTGCCAAATGGGACAGTCCCCTTAATATCTCCACAAATGGATAGGGATGCTAGTATCAGTATACCAACTGTAGGTCCTGCTGAACCCTTGCTGCAACCAATACACTCCACTGTTACATTGGACAGTATAGAACACCTAATCAGGTCTTACACCCTACCAATTATTGAGAGGCTAAATAGGGTGGAGGAACGACTCAAAGAAATAGAGTTGGGAATTAGGAGCAAGGATGGCCCTACAAAGGCATCGTTGAATGTGGCTATGCAACTTCCAACACTGGCTACATTATCCACTACATCTGCCCCTAATGTTACATCTCACCCGACCATAGCCATATCAAAACCCCTCAAAACATTAAACATCAATCAACATAAGCAATCTCCCCCAAAGCAGACGAATAAATCAGCTGTGAACTCTGTCAGTCAACCCACAAGGGGTCTGGAGAAGGTATGTCTGGGGAAATCTCGAGAGGAGGGGGGAGGCACTAGGTATCCAGGGGCTCCAACGATTAGGGGTCCACCGGTAGAACTTCCCCCTGAAGCTGTGCCTTTTGTGGTAGTCCTTACAGGGGTCCCGAATTGGCAGAAAACAAGAGGGAAGGGTTCGCCCAGCTAAAGAATAAAGTTATCCACTGGTTCAGTATATATAGACCAATTGTAAATAACATCAATGGCGAAATAGTACACGTTCGCCGACTTCAATGGCTGGGCCGCAGAGACAAAGACATTGAGGGAGATGTAGTTGTAGTTAATTTCAGAGACCCGCGTGCGGTCAATTTTATATTAAACTGCCCCCCAGGCAATGGTAATAACTGCATCATCCCTCGTGCCTTGACGTATTTCTATCCTAGATCCCTAGTACTCCCTCCAACTTACACAAGCAGACAATCATTTACTAACACTTATCTTCCAATTTCATATTACACCAGGCATCATTTACATGCACAATATCCAGTACCTGCTGCTGATCCCTTTGGGTGGAACATCGTACCTCCTAGGTATAATACAAATGCTAATAGGAGAATGGATCATCTGAGACCCTTTACACCCCTGGAGACAGTAAACAGGTTTAATGTATTTTCGGGTATGGAAGATTGCGATTGAAGACTACAGCTTACACGGGGTATGGGTGGTCGAACATATACTATCAGTCCCGCAGTCAAAGACCATGGGTTTTCCATGGTAAATATATCAAACTTGGTGCTACATCAGCCTCTGGGGGGGAACCAATGTAGCCATTCATAACCGGGGGAAACACAATAGATTATTTTCACCCTTTTCTGAGGGTGATATTCATGAGGAATCAACACATATCAAACCCTTAAGCATACAATTGGCCCAAAAAGTCCCGGCTCTGGAAGATGCTTCTGTGGGACCACATGATATGATCAGAATATACCCCCAAGCAGTTTGCAGGGGGGGAACAGTGAAAGATACAATCAAACATGGTTTAGTCTCTAACAAACTAAGTAGGAGGGCGACAGGAATAACAGAAGTAGATGTCTTAGGACCCAATGATAGTTTGCAGAGTAATGGGTTAGCTGAGACTAACGACTCCCCCGGACTTATAATTTCCGAGAGGGATGTGTATCGACTGTATAACCAGGCCCCAAGAGAAATAATCAAAGACCAGGCTGGACAGTTTTTAGTGTCATGGAATGTAGCCGGTCTTAGGAACAAAATGGCTTCAAGGGATTGGTCAAACTTTATTGAAAAATATATCGTAATCACCATGCAGGAAACCTGGGCAGTGGAATCTCAGTATAGGCCGGGTTATCTAAATTTTTCGATACCGGCAACCCACACAAACAGGGGAAGGCCAATGGGGGGTCTGACCACCTGGATTAAGCAGGATGATAGGTATACTACTGCACAATTAGACTCCAACTCTAAAGACATTCTAATTGTAAAACTAAACTCCCCTACGTTTGGAGAGTTAATAATCTTCAATGGGTACGCAAGGGGGAAACCGGGAGGTAAATCGTCAGAGACAGTTGATCAATTGGGTCATTTTGTAAAAGCGCTTAGGGGAAACGCAAATGTACTGATATGTGGTGATTTTAATTGCTCCTTTGAGCCCCTGGACCAATTTGACATTGATCTTACAGAGGCAGAAGATGATAGCTGGCAAATCCCGCAATTAAACATACCCCCCATAAAGAGGTGGACCCAAGCAGCTCTCCAACTCAAAACCTTAAGTCTTGAGTGTGGACTTAGAGCAGCAAATGGAAGAACAAATGGGGATAAGCATGGAAGTCCCACATTTAATAATGGCAATAGCTCAAGTAGGATAGATTATATCCTAGTTAATCTGGAATTCTGGTCAGCTATTCGGGACATGATCGTTATTAAAAGAACTGAGAGTGACCATAATCCCCTTAGTTTAGAGATACAGCTTCTTAAGGGCAAGGGAGGAGTCGCAAGGGATATAACAAACGATATCGTTCTTGCTAACGATACAAGGCGATTAAAATGGGGTGAATGTCTAGGTAATCACCACTGCATCACAGAAATGGATGCACTGGTACTGGGTGCAATTTCCGAGTTACAGGGTTGCTCATCCGATGATGACTATGTGACCAGGGTGGTTCCAATTCACACAGCTCTTTTTTTAAATCTCAGTAAATTTTTTATTAAGGCAAGAAATGAT
The DNA here is from genome assembly GCF_964261635.1 of Lissotriton helveticus. Classification (NCBI taxonomy): domain Eukaryota; kingdom Metazoa; phylum Chordata; class Amphibia; order Caudata; family Salamandridae; genus Lissotriton; species Lissotriton helveticus. Next base: position 1,254,344,644 of record NC_136065.1, on the reverse strand, counting down.
CCACCCCGTAAAGGCAGAAGGAAGCCAGAATCCTGGTACGGTAAAAGCTGCAGAACTGCTTATAAGTCTCTAGCACTGTCAGTGCGATCAACAGACAGGCTCTTAATACGTGATGCTAGACGTCACTATAAAACGACTCAGCAGGAAGCAAAAAAATCCTGGGACAATAAATATTGGGAAGAATTATATGAGGCAAGCAAGTCCAGAAATATGACTGGCTTTTGGAATCAAGTGAGATGGGGCAAAAGGAACCATAAGCCCCAGCCAGAAAATTCTGTCCCTCCTGAACGCTGGGTATTGCATTTTAAATCACAGTTTGCACGCCCCGACGGGGTAAGCGCAGGAAGTCTGGACCCTACTGTAAACTACACAGCTAGTACCCCGCTGGTGTTCAGCCGGAGAGATATTGAACAAACTCTCAACACAATACCGAGAGGAAGAGCCCCGGGTCCGGATATGATTCCGGCAGACCTTTTTCTTCATAGTAAAGAGGTCTGGGTGCCTTATATAGAGCTGCTGGCGAATGCCATCTACAGGGGCTCGACAATACCAGAAGTATGGAGGGGAGCTGAAATTATTCCAATATTTAAAAAGGGGGATCGTGCTGATCCTGCGAACTATAGGCCAATCAGCTTAATTGCATGTATTCAGAAGGTGGTGGCCAGGCTCGTTCTCCTCAGAATTCAGAACTGGATAGACGACTCAGGGGTCATGTCTGCGCTTCAGGCAGGCTTTCGCCCACTTATGAGTACTGTGGATCAAGTTTTTAGATTTTCTGCCATATATTGGAAATGGGTTATCCTTGGAGGGGGCACTCTTTACGCAGCCTTTGTCGATTTGAAATCGGCTTTTGATCTTGTGCCACGCACCAGGCTGTGGCGAGTGCTTTATGAACAAGGTATGCCACACGAACTCCTAGCCTTCCTGATCAAATTTCATGAAAACAATTATGCTCAGGTTAGGTGGGGAAATCAGGGCCAGGTCACTGATAAATTTGCAACAGAAAGGGGAGTCAGACAAGGGTGCGTCCTGGCACCAACTCTGTTTACGTTATATATAAACAGGGTCATGGAGTACTATAGGGAAGTACACACAGATGCACCCAAACAAAATGGCATCCCGGTTCCCCTACTAATGTTTGCAGACGACACCCTAATAGTCGCAAAAACGCAAGAAGGGCTTCAGAAAGCAATTGGTTGTTTTGAGATGTTCTGCAATGACCATGGCCTAATCATCAATGTGTCGAAAACAAAATTTATGGTAATGCATAGACACAAGAAAGTAAGGGGCACAGTTTTTATGAATGGCGAGCTCTTCGAACAAACAGATAGCTTCAGTTACTTGGGTATCACACTGGGGTCTCGGCTAGAGTGGAAGCCACATATGACTTATTTAACCACTAAACATGCACAGTTGGCTGGCGTCCTACTGAGAGAGTTAAAAACCTCAGCCACACAACCTATAGCCCCAGCCCTTAAAATATATGATACAAAAGTTAGGGCCTCAATGCTGTATGGCGCTGAACTGTGGGGGGTTTCTGACGTTACAGCCTTGACCAATGCACAAAACAAATTTCTGCGGTGCCTAACAAGGCTCCCGCAATCCACACCATTGGTACCTTTGTACATGGATCTGGGCTGTCAGAAAATAAAGGACATATCTAGCTTTAGACCTATCGCATTTGGAGGAGGCTATGGGTCACACCCGAACTTTCCCACTATGCTCTAGCGCTTCTTGAAACCAGAAATATGGATTCAGGGGGTAAAATACAATGGTTCAGACAGGTCAAGTCGCTTTTCAAAGCCTTAGGAATGATGGAATTATGGGAAAACCCTACAGAAAACATTTTCCCCTCTCAAAAGACCTTAAAAGAGCTGTACTGGGCGTACATAACTCAGAGGGAGTTTCAGAAATATACTGATCCATCACTCACCAGGGATTTTTTGGCACAAAAACACACTCCTGCCTACGAGCGATATTGGGACCTCATTACCATTCCAAATGATAGGAAACTTTTTCATCAATACAGGGTGGGAACCCTTCCTATCAATACATTTACTAGCAAATGGTCAAGTAACAAAGATCATTATACGTGTCCTTTTTGTGTAGCCCAATCTGAAAGTCTAGCTCATGTTTTGTTTATATGTCCAGCATATAAAGCTCCGCGTCATAAATGGATTAGACCAATTTGTATACAGAAAGACTCCAAAGTGGCACTGCGGCACTAAGAATTGTTAGAACAGATTGCACCGACAGCATGGTAATTGCACTTGCTAAATTCTTAACCACTACCGCGTTTTCCCGCTGTGCGCTGGAATTTCAAAATTGCGCTGTTTATGACAAAGCCAGCTCGTCATCCGCGTAGCGCAGGTAACGCCCATGACGAGCTGGCTTTGTCATCCGCATCGAAGGGGTTAAAATGGATGTGGTCAATACGCAGGAATAAATTGAAATTACTGTAGTCTGCACTATTTTAATTTGGCCCTGAAAAATGTATGGCAAGGAAAAAATGGCACTGAATTTTAATGGATTTTATATTACACAGTATTTATTTTTTTAAATGATTGAATTGTAACACCGTGTACATGGCGATGATTGGATAGATTAATTACTAATTTTTTCCTGTAAACTGAGAACAATGGATGTAACAAGCATGAAATGTAGTTTTTATTGTTTTTATTGTGCTGTCTTTTATGACTAATTGTCGAAATAAAGACTTATTTGATTTGATTTGACAAAGCCATATGCAAATCAGTCTTTTTTTTAAACTCTTTTTTTATTAAAGATGCTCATCACATATGAATAAAATAGACAGTTTATAGCAGTTGCAGAGAGAGATAATCACACAATACTATCAGTGTTTGACGATTTTTTGATGTTATAGTGTAATCAGATGATTAATTTACAATTACGAGATTAGGCAGCAAATATCCTATATATTTATCATTTACACTTCAGTATATCAATTATAACGGTCAATACCTTCCATGCGGTTGTCCTCATTCTAGATTCAGTGCCCTGTATGTCTGCCTTGGGCTCCATGTTTTTTGCTACAGCCCCTACTGCGATATATATCTTCCTCTGCCCTTTGGTATCAATCGAGGTGCCTTCTCCAGACAAATACAAAAAGAGCAATTGATGGACAGAATGCAGAACAATGTCATAGTTTCACACAGGTAAAGAGATCTGTGCCTAAAACCATTGTTTTTTGCTCACCATGCCATTCCGGTTTGGACCCAATGGGAACAGTCAAGCCCAAACTGCCAGATCAGGTCCTCCCTGGACTGGAAACAAGCATCCTAGGTCTGGTTTCAGACGTTCAGCCCTCATCAGCCAGGATAGCTTGACTTCCAGTGGCATGGAGAGCACAGGTACCACGTCTGGGCATACTCGTCCCACTCGGTGTGACAAATGCAAAAAGAACAATTGATGGAAAGAATGTACAACAATGTCATACATTCACCCCAGTACAGAGATCTGGGCCTAAATCCACCTTTTTTTTGCTCACCATGCCATTCAAGTTTGGACCCAGCCATATGCAAATCAGTCTTGCCCCTGTGCCGAATGCGAACAGTCCAGCCCGAACTGCCAAGCCAGGTTCTCCCTAGACTGGAAACAAGCATCCTAAGACCGGTTTCGGGCTTTCAGCCCTCATCAGCCAGGATAGTTGACTCCAGTGGCATGGAGAGCACAGGACCCACGTCTGGGCATACCCGTCCCACTCGGGGTGACAAATGCAAAAAGAACAATTGATGGACATAATGCAGAACAATGTCATAGATTTACCCAGATAAAGAGATCTGTGCCTAAAACCATAATTTTTTTGCACACCATGCCATTCCGTTTTGGACCCAGCCATATGCAAATCAGTCTTGACCCTGTGCCCAATGGGAACAGTCCAGCCCGAACTGCCAGGCCAGGTCCTCCCTGGACTGGAAACAAGCATCCTTGGACTGGTTTCGGGCTTTCAGCCCTCATCAGCCAGGATAGCTTGACTCCAATGGCATGGAGAGCACGGGACCCATGTCTGGGCATACCCATCCTACTCCGGGTGACAAATGCAAAAAGAACAATTGATGGACAGAATGCAGAACAATGTCATACATTCACCCCAGTACAGAGATCTGGGCCTAAATCCATCGTTTTTTTTGCTCACCATGCCATTCCAGTTTGGACCCAGCCATATGCAAATCAGTATTGACCCTGTGCCCAATGGAAACAGTCAAGCCGGAACTACCAAGCCGATCCTCCTTGGACCGGAAACAAGAATCCCGGGACCGATTTCGGGGCATCACCCTTCATCAGCTAGGCTAGCTTGAATCCAGTGGCGCAGTGAGCACGGTACCCACGTCTGAGCATACCCTTCCCACTTAGGGCAACTAAAGCTAAAGGAACAAATGATGGACAGAATGCTGAACAATGCAAACATTCACCTCCAGTCACAACAATCTGGGTTTAATCCATTCTTCTTTTGCTCACCACACCAGTTTCGACTCAGCCATATGCAAATCAGTCTTGACCTTGTTCCTCATCTGAACAGTCCAACCTGAACTGTCAAGCCAGTTCCTCCTTGGACCGGAAACGAGCATCCTGGGGCCGGTTTTCGGGCATCACCCCTCATCAGCCAGCTTAGCTTGAATCCAGTGACACAGTGAGCATGGGACCCACATCTGGGCATACCCTTCCCACTTAGGGCAACAAAACTAAAAGGAACAAATGATGAACGCAATGCTGAACAATGCAAACATTCACCCCTAGTCACAAGGATCTGGGTTTAATCCATCCTTCTATTACTCACCACACCAGTTTGGACCCAGCCATATGCAAATCAGTCTTGACCCTGTTCCTCATGGGAACAGTCCAGCCCGAACTGCCAAACCAGGTCCTCTCTGGACTGCAAACAAGCATCATGGGACCTGTTTAGGGCCATCACCCCTCATCAGCCGGACTAGCTTGAATCCAGTGGCACAGTGAGCACGGGACCCACGTCTGGACATAACCTTCCCTTTTTGGGCGACAATGGCAAAAGGACCAAATGATGGACAGAATGCTGAACAATGCAAATAGGTTGATCCCCCCGACCTACTTGGCAGTCGGAGAGGTGATGGAGATCACTGGGAATGGAGGGGTGGTTGAACCAGAGAGGCCCCTTGTGACATCCAAGAATAAGGCCACACAAAGTCCAGATGATAATGATCTTCTTTTTTGAGACTGTATCTGTAGAAACCCTATCCACATTCAAGCACCAACACAACTGACATAGAATCCAACCTACCACATTCCACATTAGCAATCACCCCACATTCCAGATCTTAGTATCATAACATGGATAACTACATTCCATAACTACCATCAAAACATAGATACACCACATCACCTCCTTCACCCAATATTACACCAACAAATCAGGTGAGAACTCTTTAAAATGTTAAATAAAAGCCATATTGGGTTGCAACACAGTTTATAAAGGAAAATAACAGAAAATAAAAAATACACGGCAAGGCACATGCAATTTTGTAATGACTAGGTGCAATTAAAACACATTTGTTACACAGTCTTGTAGACAAAGAGGTGCCATCCTCACCCACTGAAGTTTAGCAACACTCTCATTTTCATCTTGTGCCTCCCCCAGACGAGGAGCATCTTCTTCACAGGGATAGAACTTGGCCACCCTGTTCAAGTTCAAAATTCTGTGATTGTTTGTCTTTACCGCATTTGTGAACAACTTAACAACTTTGAATGGTTGACTATACTCAGAATTCCTCCCTTCCTTCCTAGGAGACTTAATTTTCACCCAGGCTCCCACGCGCGCCACCGAACTCTTGATAGCCTTCTTACATACTGCAACTTTTTCCTTTTCTCCTTCTTCTCCTATCCCTTTTCGTTCCACCCTTCAACTTTTTCAACTTGGTCATCCACCACCTTCCTTTTGTCATAAGCCAACATTGGAATCACTTCAGAATTAGCTACCCTACCTTTGAATAATTGATAACGAGCTACTCCTGTACAAGAAATTGGGCGGGGAGGGGGGGGGGGGGGTAAAGCGATAATCAAGCACTTTCTTTGTCATTGCGGTTTCTCAGTTTGCACACACCAGGGCTTTTGGTAACTTTTCTTTCAGCACCTATATAAACCTTTCTACTGCACCATAACTTTCAGGGTGGCATAGAGCTGCTTTCTTATGTTTTATATCTCTTGCTTTCAGAAACTCCTCAACCACGCCAAAAGTGATTTGCATACCATTGTCAGAAAGCAATATTAACAGGTAGCTTTATTTCTCAAATAGTTCTTCCAAGAATTCCAGGCTCAACCAAACTCACTACCTTAATCTCAGGCTAATGTGAGAACATGTCCACACACACAATAACATATCTGTCATAGGATTCTATTTTCACAGGACCCAGGATATCCATTGCAACATCAGTCCACGTACAACTTGCCTGCTCCCTCAACACCATAGGTTGTGTCCTACATTTCAACACTTTGTCACTATGTGAGCAATACTCACAATTCCTTACCTCTCTCTCGATGAACAAGTCCATGGTAGACCACCAACAGCCTTCTCAGCCCCTCTCTTTGGAATTGGTAATACTCCTGTGACGCGCATGAGAATTCTCAACCAACTTCTTTCTCAGGCTACCTGGGGTAACAAGCTTACTGCAACTCATAAGCAAACCATCTACTACAACCAAGCTTCTGGCCCGGAGGTGGACATTTCAGCCATGGCTAAATCCCCACCTCCGAGCCGTAAGCTCCGCCTCCAAGCCGTAAGCTCCACCTCCAGGCCGGAAGCTCCGCCTCTGGGTCACAAGCTCCGCCCCCACGCTGGAAGCTCCGCCTCTGGGCCGGATTTTCCAGCCCGAGTGCGGACGTAAAGTTAGTGGTCTTAAATCTATTCTGTGAATATCGAAAGTAGTAAGTTCATTCTGTGAATCCCGAAAGTAGTAAGTTCCCTCTATGAATCCCGAAAGTAGTAAGTGCATTCTGCGAATACCAAATAGTAGTAAGTTTAGGATTTAGTCTTAAGATCATTCTGTGAATCGGGCCCAATAATACAAATGGTTGCAATACAAGATAACAACATATCAAATAAGAGGTTAATATAGAGAAGAAAACAAAGCTATTTTCAATGTTTTAAGGGAATAAGGGGGGGAGGGCCAAGAGGGAAAAAAAGAGGGAGGAAAGGAAGGAAAACATTCCAAAACTGATAAATTGAGAAAATGCATCTTACATCGGAATAAGAAAGATAAAACTAAACAAGCTAGTATATAGGGTAAGTCAAAAACAGTAAAAGGCAAGGAATAAAGGAGATACACATTCAAGAAGGCTTAAAATTTTCAGTATTTAAACGAGAGTTATCTGTTAGTACTAAATGATCTAAATAAGTGGTAAGAGGTAACCAAAAGAGATCTCTATTGACCAGTGGTTTACAAGAGATGGCAAAGGCAGTATCATGGTGCATGTGACAAAGATTCTTCCACCAGTGTTGAATGGAGAGTTTCGAAAGTTATTTCCAATTGAGAGTGATGTGTTGGAAAGCTAAAGCGAGCATAAGGTTGAGGAGACCATTTTTGTGAGGGGGAAGGTCTAAGGAATCAGAGAGATTTCCAGAGAAAGGTTGGGGAAGGGAATAGGGAATGGAAATATTAAATAGACGAGACATATAGGACCAAACTTTCTCCCAAAAAGTGGAAACCGAGGGGCAAAGGAAAAGAAGGTGAAGAAGATATGCATTAGAAGAGCCACAGGTCCAACAGTTTGTATTAGTGGAATGAGAAAATTTAGCAATGGAGGTGGGAGTAAGATAAAGCCTATGATAGAGAAAGAACATAGATTGAGTAAAAGAAGCGGAGCGAGAGATTTTGAGAGAACGTGATCAAAGTTTGTCTCAGAAAATAATAGACCATTCACATCCCAGGTCAGATTCCCATGAGAGCTCCAACTTAGTTTTCAAACGTTCTGGATTAGGAGCTGAGAAATATTTATTCATAGGAAAGGCTTTAGGCAATAAAAGAAAAATTTTGAGTAGAGAATTAGAGGCAGGGGGAAGAGGTGAGGATGGGAGAGAATAGAAAATATCAAGAATGACCGTCATTAGAGTAATACATTTCTGTAGGAAGGAGCGGGGACATTGAAAAGTGGTCTGAAATGGGGGAACTAAGCAAGGAATTAGACCATCAAAAAGGTCCTTGACCAGGTTATACCCCGTGATCTCCAAGAGCTCCAAAAATAGTTCTGCCATTAAAAGTAATGAGGGAGTTATGCCAAATAGGAGATTCTAAAAAGAATTCTCTAGAGATGGGATTGGGATGTATCAAAAGTTTCAATAGAGAGCAAGTGTGTTTAAACAAGGGGAGGGAGGTAAGGGGTGTTTTGGCAGAAAAGGCAAAGATTTCCTTTAAAGAGAACAGTAATAATAAGGCACGCTCAATGGAGAGCCATAAGGGAGTAAAGGGGGCGAGGTCAGAGAGGAGTCATTTGGAGGCCTGGAGAAGACAAAAATATTTATGATACAAACAAAAATTAGGAAATTTACACCACCATTAGATTTTGTCCTACTGAGAGAAGAGAGAGAGAGATCCTTGATTTTTAATTTTGCCAAAGAAATTTAGAGAGACGAGAATCAAATTGTTTAAAATAGCAGGCAGGAATGTGAATAGGAGCCACAGAAAGAGTATAAATCAAGATGGGAGTAATCATCAACTTGATTGAGTCCAACCGATCCCACCATGAAAGAAAGAAAGGATTTCAAGAGGAAAGTAATTTGTCAAGCCGAGACAGGATCACAGTCATATTTAAATTAACAGAAGAGGCAATGGAGTTGGCGAACCTTATATCTAGATATTTGATTTTGGAACCATGCAAACCCCGTGGAAGAAAAGGAATGTGAAAGACAAAATTTAGTGAGAGGGACAACTCCTGTTTTATCAGGAATTAATTTTATAACCAGAAACAAGGGAAAAGGAAGCAAATTCTTGTAATAAAGGAGGAATGGATTTGTCAGGATCGGAACTAAAGAGTAGGATGTCTTCTGGATAAGCAGAGAGCGTTAAATGTTGCTCACCGTATGAAAAACCAGAAATTGAGGCATTGTTGTGGATTGAGGATAGGAAGGGTTCGAGGGCAAGAACAAAAAGAAGAGGAGAGAGAGGACATCCTTGACGGACTCCGCGTTGGACATGAAAGTAGGATGAGATACGACCGTTAACTAGTACTGAAGATCTGGGGGCTGAATATAATAAAGATATAAGAGAAATACATTTGGGACCAAAGCCATACCATTTCAAAGATGCAAATAAAAATGACCAATCTACTCTATCAAATGTTTTTTCAGCATCAACAGAAATGGCCACTAATTACTAGGAGAGGGAGGGGACTTTTTTAAAACATTAAGAAAGAGACAAGAATTATCCAAGGTCAATCTGTTTCTAACAAAACCATATTGCTCCATACCAACTAAATGAGGTAAAAAAGGATCTAAACGTAAAGCAACTGTCTTAGTAAAAAGTTTGTAGTCAACATTAACCAGGGAAATTGGTCTATAATTTTTGCAGAACATAGGATCTCACCTTTCTTAATGGATAATGCAAATTTTGGCTTCTTGAAAAGTACCTTCTGTTTTACCGGAGATAAAAAAGGAATGAAAAAGATTTAAGATCTTAGGAAGGAGCAAATTAGAAAAATGCAGGTACAATTCAACTTGAAAACCATCTGGGCAATGCGTTTTCCCTTTCTTTAGAGCGGTTAAAGCAGAAGAGAGTTCTTTAAGGGTGAGGTCAACCTCAAAATCAGAAAGAGTGAGATGAGAATTGGATAAGGATGGTAATTTATCGAGGTAGGATTGAATGAGGGAACTAGAATGAGGGGACTCCGGGGTGTATAGATCCTCATAGAACAGTTTAAATTCATTGAGAATATCTTGATCCTTATGAAGAAGAGAGCCATCCGCGGAATAAACAGAGTCAATCAATGTACAGTATTTACGGGATTTAAGATAGTTTGCTAAAAGTTTTCCAACTTTATTATGACCTCCGTAATATCGAGCACTACTACGGAGAAGTATGGAAGATGCAATGTCAGTCGAAGTTTTATTGAATTCCAATTTAGAGTGAATCAGAGCTGGGAGGACGGCGTCATCCGATGAGGTATAACATTTGTGCTCTAAAGCTTTAATGTGGGTCAGGGTGGCTTTATGCTGTTGGAGAAAATGTTCCTTCTTTTTTTAAACAAAGTCTATGATGAAACCTCTTGCAGTGGCCTTAAAGGAACCCCAAATTATGTAGGGAGAGGAACTAGAATTGTTATTAAGGTCAAAACATTTGTTAGCATGGGCTGAGGGTACGTTTATACATACGGTTTGGCAGTGTACATCGCTAGATCGCTTCGGTGGGGGGGTATTTGCCTGTCTCTCTGAGGTCCTGGGCTGGGAACTTGCCAGCACTCCACAGCTGGCACTGCTGCATGTTATGGAGACAGTGGGTGGCAATACCTATAAACGACATCTCATGCTCCTAGGCCCTACACTGGCAAAATGAGACATTGCTAAAGCCTGGAATGCAACGAGGGCTCCCTCGGTGGCTGCTTGGAAAAATCGCCTGAACTTTTGCATGGGTCTGGAGCAATCCATCTTTGTGGCCAGGGGGTGCCCGCGCAAACACTATAAAATATGGAAATGATGGGCGGAGTACCGGGGCCTCTGGCTGGAACCTCCGGCGATGGTGGAGCCTTCGCTCCCTGATTAAGCTGTGGGACCAGTATAGGGGGAGGGGAGGGATGGAGCGGGGGGTGGTGTGCCTGGATTAGGACCTTTTGATCTATTTTTAATGCCACGGACAAGACAGTATGGACTTAGTGCGATCTTTGGGGGAGCGAGTGGGAGGGGAAGTTGGGGGAGGGGTGCAATATTGTTGAATGCTCTTGTGTATTGTATTTTACAATTCAATGTTTTATGACATAGAATTATTACACCATTTTTCTTATTAGAGATGGGAGAGAATAAAACTGACCCCACCCAACCTCTCTTCAATTTTAAAGCCTCGATTTCTGTTAAATGGGTCTCTTGCAGAAAAAACAGGTCAGGGTTATAAGAGGCAAGATGTGATGACATTTTCTTTCTCAACCCTTTCTCTGAATGTAAAACCATCAAAAATACATAAAGAACAACAACACGGACAAAACATGCAATATTTACAAAGCTGTAATGAATACTACAATCAAACTTACAATTCATATATAAGTACAACATTAGAGAAAAGCAAGGAAAGGGAAGGAAGAAGGAAGAAGAAAGGGGAGAAGGACTGAAAACGGAGACGAGTGAGAAAAGAGACAATAGAAAATAAAGAGGATGTCGACTGTAATACGTACCTTTTAGGAGAAGACAAAAAGAAGTGCAGGCAGTGGCGACACAAGGAAGACGGCACAACCAACCAGGGAGGGAGCGTTACAGCAGGGAACATATGCGATAAACAGGAAACAGAGAAAGAAATACGTTAGAAGATAAAAGATTACCTAGAAAAAATGGAAGGATGTAAAAGAAGTAATAAAAACAAAATGACACCACATAGTGCTACAATACAGTTATGAACAATAACCTGAAAAGATAAAAAACATTAAGCAAAACCAGGCTAAATTAATCTGAAACAAAGGAGAAAAAAGTCAAGGTATGGAGGTCGCAGAAGAGAGAGGCTCAGAGATATACATTGACTATGCGGAACGTGAATGAATGAATTTCCTCAACTCTGCCGGCTCTTCAAAAGTGGAAGTTTTATTTTGGTAAGTATCCTTGAATAAACATGGGAGAAATAGTCCATATCGAGCTCCAAGTGTGCGCAAAGGTGGTCAAAGATCCAACAATTATTTCTGCTATTTAGCCGTTGCAGAGTAAACATCCTGAGATAGAAATAACTTAGCACTTGACCAGACAAGCTGTTTTTTTATTTTTAACTGCATTTAGAACCAGTAGCAAGTCTGTAAATTTCGAAAATAGAAAAATCACACCTCGTGGCTTGGAAAGAGCAGCTGATGAAGGCAAACGAGGACCCAGCCTGTGTGCTCTCTGAATATTTAGATTTGTAGATGCAGGGAGGTCCAGAAGCTTTATGAGAAAATTGTTGAAGAAGGGAACAGGATCATCATCTTCTACGTTCTCTGGAAGACCATATAAGCAAAGATTGTTGCGCCTATTTCTGTTTTCCAGGTCCTCCGCTGATTTCTTCAACCAAAGAACCTCTTTCACAAGGGTAATTAATTTTGTGGAGACATTTTGAAGTTCATCAACTTGCTGTTACACTGAAGAAATGCGAGAATCAATAGAAGCACACTTGGTATCCATAGTCTGTAAGCGTGAATTAGTCTCTTCGATAAAAGGGCACAAAGTGCGAATTTCCTCAAAGATGGTGTCGAGAGAAATCAGAGAAGCAGGCTTTGGTGAAGAAGTAGGGTCCTGTTTGAGGCACTTATTAGCGAAAGCTGGGGTTTCCGATTTAACTGATGAGGGTGTCAAAGGTTGTTGACTTTGAAGAGCTGGATTGCGCCATAGTAATATTATTCCTAGATACAGTAGCAGAAGGAGATGATACTGACACTGGAGAATGAGCTGTAAATATCTTTTGTGTAAGTAATAGTTTCTTGATCCTGCCCATAGAGCAGGGAAGGAAAAAACTGTGTGCGAAAGATGAAAAACACCAGCAAAAAATTGCAATGTCTCACAGTGTGTGAGGTAGGCTTCAGAAGTGATTGCATAAGCAGCTCAAAACACAACAAGCATAAAATGGCAGAAAAATAGTAAATGTTATCAAAAATCAGGAATTCAGCATGACAACTTGAGGTGAGATGTGAGGAAAAATCTCGCAGGGAAAAACAAAATGGCAGCCGCAAAGGAGTCAGAACAAGAAAAGGGGGTTTTACCTAAAAAAAATAGCGAAGACACCCATAGCAGACATATGAGGATGTTCAGGAGCAATTCCGGTGCATGAAATTCTCTATTTCAATGCCCAAAGAGAGATTTTAGTCACGAAAATCACAGCGACATTTCTGCCGCAACACAAAGCTCCTGGGCTAGGCGGCCATCTTTGCTCCCCCCATAACTTGTTTTTTCTGCTGAGTATATTTTGTCTTACTCCTGCAACTCTAGATATCCATGAAAACCATGCCACCATCGTACCGCAAAGTTTAGGACTTCAGGTAACAATCATTTAATAGGAGATCCCCAAGATCCCATTAAGTGATGTGGCCTCCAGTATGTTCTCTTTAGTTTTATACTGTCCTTATTCCACTGTTGTATACTTGAAGGTGGTGACGGTGGTCAGGTAACAAGGTATCAGAGCATGGGGTTATAAGTATAAAAGTATAAAAACCTTTTGCTAATTTCATTATTACAGTCGAGTTTTACCATCTCTACTCACCTGTAATAAAGAAATGACGTCGCCTTTCAACTATCATAACTTATTACAATTGAGTTGTAATGCTGTAAATGTTGCTGCCACAGCCTGCTAGGGAGGTTGCATAGTATCAGTACAGCTTCTGTTCGAATAATGAAAGTTTTTGTTCTTCCAATCTTTTTTAAAATGAGCAGGGATCAACAGAAAGGATAGATTTATGGTAACCTGCTTACTTTTTGCCTATCGTTCATTACAGGAAACAAAGAAACTTGGGGAACGTGTGCTTGCAGCACTTGTGCAATTGAAGGTAATTATGAAACTGTGTGGGTGATGGAGTGTAGGTCATCTGTAGCTCCAGACAGTAGTACGTGTAGTCATTGGATCATACATCCCCCAGGAGGGAGATACCTATTATATAACAGTGGTGAAAACCTTTCAAGCTGGCTGTCTCACATATCCAAGTCCCACTCGACAGGGGAGTTTGCAATGTCAGACCGCCAATCTTTGTATCTAAGAGATGCGTGCCAGCTAAGGAGGACCACTCTGGTTAATTCCGAGAGTGTGCAAGGGACGGGGCATTATACAGCATCCCAAGCACAGCTCCAAAGACTATACGTCCAACTTGACTTTGTACGCTGGATCTGACCAACCTCCGCTACACCAGTGGTTTATAACCAGAGCCTGGGGTGCTAGATTGTACAGATAAAGGCTAAGCATGTCCAGACCTCCATCATATGTTGCTTGTTGGCTTTTGGCTAGACATGTGCCATTAGAGCTCTGTCAGCAAAGAGTCTATCTCTTTACACCAATGACGGGTTGCCACTAATTGAACATCCTGGAAAAGATACAAGAATTGTGTCAAAATAATTATTTTATAGAGCACAATCCTCTCCATTTCGGGGAAGGGCCTTCGGTCTCTTTAAGTCAGCTTTTGCCTCTATACTACGGGTGTAAAGTTGTGTTTCCAGTCTATATCCGGGTGAAAAGCCATGTGAATTCACAGGTAGTGAAAGCTTAGAAGCCTTACAGGAATGAATGTCTGCCATTTAGTACACTCCCGGGAGGGATGAAGTGGGACCAGCACTGATTTCGAGTGGTTAACCCGTAGGCCCAAGGCCTCCTCATTGAGCTGGAGAAAATAGAGGCAGCATGTGCCCGTTACCTTACGTTGTCGGCACACAGGGCAATGCGATCTTCATAGCCCATTTCCCACCTCCAGCCCTGAGCTTGTGCTTCGCAGTGGATCAGTCTCACTAAGGGTTTGATGACGAGTGGAAAAAGAAGGGGGAGTAGGGGCAACCTAATCTCGTTCCTCTGCGGATAGGAATCGGCTTGGAGACCATACCTTTGATTTGAGCACATGTAGAGGGTTTAAAGTATAACAGTTTGGCGTACCCATAAAAAACAGGGGCCCAGGCCTGATTTTTGGAGGACCTGGAACAGGCAGGGGAAGGGCCGGTCCACTGTATCAAAGGCTTTTTTGAAATCAGCTAGCAGCAGGGCATTAATGGGTGTCAGTAGCCATCGGCACACTAAAGCAACATGAAATGTTCTAAGGCAGTGCCTCATACTGCCAGAAACCGGTCCCCGGAAGCTTGTCTCCTTTCTGGTGAAGAATTGGCTTGGTAGTTTGGTCTGCCCTGTTCCCATGATGCACTGGGCCAGGGACAGACTAATTTGCATATAGCCAGGTTCTGAGCTGGGATGGGGCAGTGAGATAAATAACGGTGATGGATCAAGCCCTGATCTTTGGACTGGGTAAGAGTGGTCTGCTTAATTCAGACACTCTGTTCATCACCACCCCCTTTTCTGTATCGTTTTTGGCCACTATAGGTGTGGCAGGGTATACTCAGACATGAGTCCCTTTCTCACTGCTCCATCAGGATTCAAGCAAGCCGGGCCGAAGAGGCTGAAATGCCAGAAACCGGTCCCCGGAAGCTTGTCTCCTTTCTGGTGAAGAATTGGCTTGGTAGTTTGGTCTGCCCTGTTCCCATGATGCACTGGGCCAGGGACAGACTAATTTGCATATAGCCAGGTTCTGAGCTGGGATGGGGCAGTGAGATAAATAACGGTGATGGATCAAGCCCTGATCTTTGGACTGGGTAAGAGTGGTCTGCTTAATTCAGACACTCTGTTCATCACCACCCCCTTTTCTGTATCGTTTTTGGCCACTATAGGTGTGGCAGGGTATACTCAGACATGAGTCCCTTTCTCACTGCTCCATCAGGATTCAAGCAAGCCGGGCCGAAGAGGCTGAAATGCCAGAAACCGGTCCCCGGAAGCTTGTCTCCTTTCTGGTGAAGAATTGGCTTGGTAGTTTGGTCTGCCCTGTTCCCATGATGCACTGGGCCAGGGACAGACTAATTTGCATATAGCCAGGTTCTGAGCTGGGATGGGGCAGTGAGATAAATAACGGTGATGGATCAAGCCCTGATCTTTGGACTGGGTAAGAGTGGTCTGCTTAATTCAGACACTCTGTTCATCACCACCCCCTTTTCTGTATCGTTTTTGGCCACTATAGGTGTGGCAGGGTATACTCAGACATGAGTCCCTTTCTCACTGCTCCATCAGGATTCAAGCAAGCCGGGCCGAAGAGGCTGAAATGCCAGAAACCGGTCCCCGGAAGCTTGTCTCCTTTCTGGTGAAGAATTGGCTTGGTAGTTTGGTCTGCCCTGTTCCCATGATGCACTGGGCCAGGGACAGACTAATTTGCATATAGCCAGGTTCTGAGCTGGGATGGGGCAGTGAGATAAATAACGGTGATGGA
Source organism: Lissotriton helveticus (assembly GCF_964261635.1). NCBI lineage: Eukaryota > Metazoa > Chordata > Amphibia > Caudata > Salamandridae > Lissotriton > Lissotriton helveticus. The sequence goes on along the minus strand of NC_136065.1, from coordinate 1,254,328,498 downwards.
TCAAGCCCTGATCTTTGGACTGGGTAAGAGTGGTCTGCTTAATTCAGACACTCTGTTCATCACCACCCCCTTTTCTGTATCGTTTTTGGCCACTATAGGTGTGGCAGGGTATACTCAGACATGAGTCCCTTTCTCACTGCTCCATCAGGATTCAAGCAAGCCGGGCCGAAGAGGCTGAAATGCCAGAAACCGGTCCCCGGAAGCTTGTCTCCTTTCTGGTGAAGAATTGGCTTGGTAGTTTGGTCTGCCCTGTTCCCATGATGCACTGGGCCAGGGACAGACTAATTTGCATATAGCCAGGTTCTGAGCTGGGATGGGGCAGTGAGATAAATAACGGTGATGGATCAAGCCCTGATCTTTGGACTGGGTAAGAGTGGTCTGCTTAATTCAGACACTCTGTTCATCACCACCCCCTTTTCTGTATCGTTTTTGGCCACTATAGGTGTGGCAGGGTATACTCAGACATGAGTCCCTTTCTCACTGCTCCATCAGGATTCAAGCAAGCCGGGCCGAAGAGGCTGAAATGCCAGAAACCGGTCCCCGGAAGCTTGTCTCCTTTCTGGTGAAGAATTGGCTTGGTAGTTTGGTCTGCCCTGTTCCCATGATGCACTGGGCCAGGGACAGACTAATTTGCATATAGCCAGGTTCTGAGCTGGGATGGGGCAGTGAGATAAATAACGGTGATGGATCAAGCCCTGATCTTTGGACTGGGTAAGAGTGGTCTGCTTAATTCAGACACTCTGTTCATCACCACCCCCTTTTCTGTATCGTTTTTGGCCACTATAGGTGTGGCAGGGTATACTCAGACATGAGTCCCTTTCTCACTGCTCCATCAGGATTCAAGCAAGCCGGGCCGAAGAGGCTGAAATGCCAGAAACCGGTCCCCGGAAGCTTGTCTCCTTTCTGGTGAAGAATTGGCTTGGTAGTTTGGTCTGCCCTGTTCCCATGATGCACTGGGCCAGGGACAGACTAATTTGCATATAGCCAGGTTCTGAGCTGGGATGGGGCAGTGAGATAAATAACGGTGATGGATCAAGCCCTGATCTTTGGACTGGGTAAGAGTGGTCTGCTTAATTCAGACACTCTGTTCATCACCACCCCCTTTTCTGTATCATACTCCTAACCGGCATAAAGCCCCATTGGTTCAGTTGAATTGAAGTAGCCAAGGCAGTTCTTAACGAGGCGGCTAGTATCTTGGCAAAGAGTTTGATTTCCCCATGGACCAGAGAGATGGGTCGGGATGCTGCACAAGTGTTAGGGGTAGGACCTGGATGACTACAATAGTGATGGTGTCAAGTTCTGGTGGGAAATGGCCTGCCTTTGCAGCTTTGTTTTAAAGTGCCAGTAAATGTGGTGAGGGAATGTCTCTGTATGTGATGTAGAACTCTGCAGGGTAACTGTCTGTGCCAGGCGTTTTCCCAGCTGATAAGGAAGAAAAGGCTACGGTTATATTCACAAAAGTTATCAGTTGGTCCATTTCCTTCCGCAGATTTGGAGGCACTGTAGGTAGTGAGATGTTGTCAAGAAGTGCCAAGGTCTTTTCGGCATCTTTTTGCAGGACCACTGTATATAGCTGCTGGTAGAAGTCAGCAAAGGCTTGTGCAATGGCTGGAGTTGTACTGAGGAGCATGCCATCAGCATCTAGGATTTCATGGACTGTGCGGAATGCCTGGTGACCATCCAGTATAGAAGCTTGCCATTTTTGGTCCTGTGGAGGCGTGCCAGATTGGGCGTGCCGGTTTCAAACGACAATTGCAGAATTTCAGTCCGGGGTTATTGTGAGCTGACGAGAGAACTCCCCTTGGAATCTTCCTAGAGGTGTGCCTCCAGACGCCAACATTGGAGTTCGTCATTTTCCTTGTTTGAAATAAAGGTCTGGGCAAATCCACTGATGGTGGCCTTACAACCCACCCACAGAGTGCTAGGCAACTCAACTGTTTCTTGATTAGTCTGGAAGTCAGCCCTGCGTTCATCAGCTAGCGCACTTCTCATCTTGGAGATGCCAGGTGTTAAGGCGCCAGAGAGGGCTATGAAGTGCGACCTTAGAACTAAAGCAGAGCAGCATAGGAGAGTGGGCAGATGTTCCCCTTGGAAGCATTTGTATCTCAGAAACAATCAGCCAGTCAGTGGCCGGCATGAGAATATGGTCAATACACTCATGGGTCTGGTGGGCTGCAGAACTGTGTGTGTATATAGTCGCTGCTGGGAGTGCCATTTATCACCGAAACCTAGTGGACAGCTGATAGATGCCAGTGCATCTGACTATTGAAGTAGCCCCGGTGGAGTAAAGGTGAGGATCGAGGATGTCATTAAAATCTCCCCCCACCACTGTGGTGCCATCGGGAAATTCCAGGATAAGGTCTGTTAGTATTTGGAGAAAGCACCCACCATCCGAGGTGGGTGTGTCAACTTAGAGCAGGGTGAGGCCTTTTCCTTCCACCCTCGTCTCCAGTGCAATGTATCTACCGTGAGTGTGGGGGGTAATCAGCATGGGAAAGGAGAGTGGTAAAGGAAGATTTCCACCTGTAGAAGCTTTGCGTAAAGCCGATATGGAAAGCTCAGTTGTACCCATAGAAAAGTAGAAAGGGACATTGAGTTCCCAATAGATTTGCCTCTTGAAGAATCTGGACGGGGGAGAAAGCGATGGAGTAACGCAGGACTGCGGACCGTTTGATACGGTCCAGTAGCCCAATAACCTGACAGGATGGCACCAGGAGATCTGTTAGAGTGGGTATGGGGAGTTAGGTAGAATCAGGAAGGAGAGCATCCAATGCTCTATAAGGACAGCTGGGTCCCAGGGCAGTCACTGGTGAGCATGTAGGAGTGGAGAGTGATGTGGCTCAGTGACATGTGCAACCCAACAGTTGAAAACAGAACTCTCTTAGTCAAACAAAACATGACCCCAATAATCCTCACCCCATACTTCGACTCCTGAAGCATCTGTCATCTATATAACTACAACACAATCCAAAAACATAATATTTGTAAGATGTGGAGTGGTGGACCTCCTCCTAGAAGGATCATGGAGTAGCTGAAAAAGAATGCAAAGTTAAACTTAGTGTCAAACCAAACATCTTTCTTCAGCGCGGGCAGCGAGCAGGCCCACAGCCAGCCAGAGAATGTCATACACCATCAGGAGGGGGCCTGCCAGGCCACAAGTGCGGTGAACTCCCAAGGGCCGCCCCAGGCAGGATGGATTCAAGTGGCGCCAGCTTCGTCCGTGACGCCTCTCGTAGGGCATGCAAATGTGGCGTGGAGGTGTCCGATTCCGAAGAAGGCTAACGGCCTGTTTACTGTTCTTGTGGAATTGGGTCCAAATCCTGTGTTTTGAAGGGCCATTCAGTTACTCAATTTTGGGGAGAGTGAATTGGGATACCAGAGCAGAGCGAATGGGGTGCAGAATGTAGTGCTCCTCAGCTAAGCAGGTCCATGCATCCTCCGGTGTGTCAAAGAAGATTGATTTGGTATTAAAAAAGAAGGTTGAGACTCACAGGAATTGGGAACATGTACAGCAGTTCAGGGCCTTTAATTTCTGTTTAACTTCTGCATATGATCGTCATTGAGTATGACCTGCTCTGGCGTAATCAGGGAACACCATCAGTTTAGAGTTTTGGAAGTGCAGTTCCTTGGTATGGCGGGCCTTGCAGAGAATGGCTTTGGGTTCATGAAGAGTTAGGATATGGGCAATCATGGGCCTGGGTGGGGCCCCTAGGGGTGGTCGAACCATCGGCGTTCTATGTGTACGGTCTAATACAAACCAGGCCGAAAGCTGATCTGCGACATCCAGGATCCAAGCCATGTTTCCAAGAATTCTGTGGAGTTCAGGTTTCCGAGCCCTTAGGGAAGCCAACTAGTCTTAGGTTGCAGCGTCGGGATCAGTTTTTGGCAGCTTCCGCTCGGGCCCGCAGCTTCACAGTTTGGGCAAGCAGCCCAGAGACCTTCGTTTTCAGTTCGGTGACGTTGTCTTCCATCACTGATATTCAACCTTCGACCTCAGTGACTCTGCCAGCAATGTTGCGCAGATCCTGGCAAGGAGCGGCACATTGATGTGCACCAGCTGAGCTCGTCACAAGCACCGCGGCGCCGCACGCGGCCCCTCTCCCCCCGCACCACGGGGGAATCAGCCCCGTGGGGAAGGGGTTAAAGAAGCAATCATGGTCACCCTCACTGCCATCCACTAGTGAGGCGCTGGTCTTGCAGGAGCCCCTCTGCCTACCTCCAGGAGTCAGAGCATGGTCTACTTGTCATGCACCGGGGGAAGAGACCCCACACCCCACCAGAGAAAAGGCCGCCCCAGGTCCTTGTGTCCCCCAGTCTGCCAACACACACCCTCCGGTGTCCTCAGCTTCAAGGCCTCCCAGGACCAGTACCGGAAGGCCAGAGGGAGGGGGGGAACCAGAAATTGCAGGGTGCTGCCTCACAGGCCCTCGGAGATTTACTGCAGACCCCTACAGTGTGGCTAAGTGACCTCCTCTTCCTTGTTCGATCAGTCGTGGCTATCTCAGATCAAGGCTGTTGTAACCAGAGGCAGAAGCAGCTCCAGCGGGAGAGTCCGTAATCAGGTCCCGGATGCGGCCGGTGCCCGTGCAGCACCGCCTCCTCTCCTGTTGCTCAGGGCACCTCAAAATATGGCGGACCACTTCCAGTCAAGGGCGATCGAGCCAGAGGGGGAAATGGAAGCCCGCTGTTGGGACCGTCGGCAAACAAGTCCAGCAGGCCAGGTGCGTCACCATCACCGATGCAGCTGGTTGTAGTGTTGCGGGTTGCTTGTTGGCCGGGAGCCCCCCGGTGCCCAGCGCTCACGATCTCGTGGCATCCGTTCCCTGTCACCCCCAGGAGCAAGGAGGCACTGGGGAAGAAGCAATTTAAAGCTGCTTAAAGCAGGGGGAGACTGAGATGGTCCATAGCACTCTTAGGGTGTGACTACTATCTTGACACCCAAAGCCAAGCCCTCAAAATTGGATAGTCTTAGTAGGAGATTTCAATAAAGCCTAAATATCCACCACCAAAACTACAATCGAGGTCACATCCAAAGGTAATATAGGGTGCTAATGGCTACGTCATGCAAGGTCTTGTAGTCCAATTAATGGGACTATATGAATTCTTGTAGCCTTCTGGATCTTTATATTCTCAACACTGCCAGGGTGTGTGGATGGGTTTCCTTTTTTATGTCGACCCATAAAGTAAAAGTAAAACCACTAAATGGAGAAATATATTGAAATCTTCTAATGCAAATAATAATAATATCACTTATAAAGCGCCTGGTTACACCAAGTGGTGTAGCCATGCGCTGGGACCATTCTTCCAAACAAAAAAAGAAACGGAGAGTTAGCCGGGCCAGGAAAACACGGGAGAAGGAGCAAAAGAGAACTCAGAGCTGGAAAGCCAGGTTTTTAATCTTTTCTGGAAAAGGTTCTCCGATGACTCAGCACGGAGAAACAGGGGCTGTGCATTCCAGATTTTTGCTGCTAGGTAGCTGAAAGAGCGTGCACCCATTCTTGCTCTTTGAAGTTTGGGAATTTTAACCAAGTGGGTTCCGGTTGATCTGAGATGACGTACTGGGTCCCAAAGGTAAAGCGGGCTTTTGCTCTGCAGGCTGCGGTGGCAGATGCAGAGAGCCTTAAAAAGAATCCTTTTGTTTATAGGCAACCAATGTAAGGAATCAAGAGATTTCCTGGAGGACCTTTCCTGGGTAGGTTCAGAACTAAAAGGGCTGCTGCATTCTGGATACATTGTAGCCTATGGAGAAATCATTTTTTTGCTCCTAAATATAGGACATTTCCGTAGTCCAATTGAGATGTTACAAGGGCATGGACCAAGGTTGTCCTGGCAGAAGTAGGGAGAATGTTCAGAGTTTTCCTCAACATTTTAGGAGTTCCAAAACACTTCCCTGCAACCTTCCTGGTGTGTGTCTCAAAGGAGAGGGTAGGATCCAGCCATATTCCTAAGTTTTTTACCTCTTTTTTTAGGTTAGGAGCAGGGTCAAAGATCTGTGGTCACAACCCTGAGGAGCAGATGGAGGGAGATTTCCCTACTACCATGGTCTCTGTTTTACTGCCATTCAGTCTAAGGAAGTTATTTGCCATCCAAAGAGCCAGGTCCTTCAGGAAGGATGAAAAGTTACTGGCTGCTTCCACCGAATTATGGGACAGAGTGACAACCAGCTGCGTGTCATCCGCATAGGACACAATGGTGACACCATGTTTTTCCACAATCTCCGCCATGGGTGCGATGTAGAGATTAAAAGAGTAGGGCTCAGAATTGAGCCCCGCGTTAGCTCCTTAGGGAGAGCAATGTTTTTGGAGATATGTGGATGTTGTGGGACTTGGAAGCTACAATCCTGCAGGACGGAGGTCATCCAGTTTAAAGCAATTCTGTCCAATCCACCTAATCTAAGGCGATGTAGGAGTAAATTCTCAGATACAGTATTGAAAGCTGCACTGAGGTCCAACAGGATCAGTGCAACCATCAGGCCTTCGTTCACACGCCTATGTATTATCTCCCTGGCAAACTGCAATGCATACTCTGTAGAATAAGCAGAATAAGTAGCTCTGGAGCCTTATTGCGCAGGATGAAGTAGATTGTACTGATTAAAATGTGCAACCAATTGTGTATTCACTACCTTTCCTGCTATTTTAGAGAAATAAAGTAGGAGTGAAATGGGGTGCAGGTTCTCCAATAGATTCAAATCTGCTGTAGGAAGAATGATTGCTTGCTTCCACATATTCGGGACCCCCCCCCCCCCCCCTCCGAGGGGAGAGTCCCAGCAGCTGCTGCACAAATGGTAGTATTGTATTTAGCCCTTTCCAAATGATTTTTGGCATGGTTGGGTCTGTTGGGGAGCTTGGAGCTTGATTTGATACTTAGGGCTAACTTTTTCAGATCTTCCAAGGAAAGGAAGGAGAATTAAGGGAGGCAGTTGGCCCTCTACTCAGGGGTCCTCTCGGTTTGACAGGAGGTGCCGTTGCGAGCCTCATCAGGAAAGACGTCATATATTTTAAAAACCTTTGCTGCAAAAAGTCGGCAATTTGGTTACACGACTCTATCAAACTGGTGCCCGGCGCCATAGTTCCCTCTAGAGATGATAGGTCTTTAAGAATAACACATAGTTCTCTGGAGGAATTATCCGCTGGCCTATCCTGTCATTGTAATAGGCAGCATGTGTCTTCTTAATGAGGGAATGATAGCACTTTAAATTTAGCTTATAGGCAGCCTTATGATATCTAAAAAGTCTGTCCTCCATTTACACTCTGAGCATTTAAAAGATTTGTTTGCAATCTAAACCATGGAGCAGATTAGGTGCGTCTGCGGGGGACACTAGAAGTTCACGGAGCAACCACATCCAGTGATTCAGTAGTCCACTACTTTGCTTGCCACATTAATATCCTTTCCTAAAGAAGGTCGGCTTAGTTGTAAAGCCTGAATAAAACTCTCAGAGTTAAATCTGGACCATCTCCTGTGTGTGGGGTTTAGTTCTGTTCTAGCTGTAGGGGAGGCTTAGATAAGAGATTGGAGAATGCCACAAGGTGGTGGTCTGACCAAGGAACTGCAGTAGGGGGCTCAACTTCCAAATCTGATCAGTTGGAAAAAATAGGGTATAATATGTGCCCTAGTGGGTGTGTCTAAGCAAGGATTTAAGTACTAGCTGTAGGGCGGCAAGTTCTTGCCATAGAAACTGGGCTTCACCACAAGTGTGGTTGTCAAAATGTAGATTTAGGTCCCCAAAGATAGTCAGATTGCTGTGACGCAGTGCTGGTTGAACCACTAGTTCTACCAACCTTGAGATAAAACTAGTAACCACACCATGCGGTGGATAAATCAAAAAACCATAAAGTGTGTGGTTGTCAGCCGCACCTTATTGTGAAAAAGGCTGCTGTACTTTGGTCTGTGTCAATTGTGTTCATTGTGCATTTTAAATATAGTTTATGAATAATCGCTATTGCTACTCCACGCTTTTTTGTGGGGTCCTGTCTAAGGATACCGTAATCCTGTGAGAGAGCTTGTAATATCTCAGGAGCAAAGCCGATGACACTGAATCGAAAGCCAATACAGCCCCTGCATCTAATAATAACATCCATGGAGGAGGAATTTTAGCCACTTGCTCTCCAGAACAAATTATCGGAGTGCAAAGTGTGGGTCAATGCAAGACCGAACTCGCCCAATGCACCGTGCCCAGCCCAAAGGAGACCATTGGGAAATGTAAGGGAAGACAAGAATCCAAGACCCACTGTGTAGAATTGCAAAAGACTTTGGATACACCCACAAAGCCATCAAGCAACCGGACCTCCCTTCAGCAAGGTGTGAAAAAGCCCATTGGCTTGGATTCCCCTCACAAACCCACAAGCCAGCACGACTCATCACAGCTACGTGAACTCGAGACTGAGCGCTGTAACATAAGAAAACTCACAGAGGAGATAGCCATACAAGTTAATCTTATAGATGGGCCCGGAAAGAAACGAAACGAGAAGGCATTGAACTCCCCCGAAATAGTGGACCAGAGGTGGGAGTTCCCCTAAGGGAGTACAAAAGAGGAAGAAGCAACCTATGAGGTCAGTCTGCACTATTCTAACGTGAACAAACCAGAATGTTTAAATCAACCTCTTAAGATAGAGATGCCCGAAGATGACTCAGTAATAAAACTCTTACATCAGAAAAATAAAGCTGCATTGAACAATGCTGAAACAATCCTATCACCCCAAGGAGGCAAAACATTAACTCTGTATCCAAAGTATGTATCCCAAGGGAAATTGGACAGTCTCAATAGAGGAAATCTCCTAAAGCTGTGATCCTACCTTCCAGGACTAGAAAATATAAAAACAACAGACATTGAAAGTGTGGCTTTTGTCGCCACAGATCCGGGCCAAATAAATGAGACCACGGTAGTAACCCTCCACAGCAAAGATATGGCCTCTGCCCTACTGAAGAATAAAGATTGTTTTAGGAGAATGGGGCATTCAGATTAGTCTTGTGACCAAAGTTAAGTACCCTGCTTATTAAAGGACAGAGTTCCTAATGCCTTAATGGTTTCCAACATTCCAACTTTGTCTAACAGTAACATAACCAGGTAGTTGCCTACCTCGGTTCTGTGTGGTTCCCTTGCGGGTACCAAATAGTACCCTGGAAAAAGAACGCGCTACAAATAACTACATCTAGAGTAGGAGGTTCCCGCCAGTGTGCTCTCAAACGACAGAACTCTCAAGATTGGTCTTGGCTCTCTCAGGCCTTAAGGTGAAGCACATAACACCTCGGCAGGATATAAAACAAGTAAGGATGCTGCTTACCACCTTAGAATCTGTTCTTGGAACATCTGAGGACTAACCATGGAAAAAGCTGAACGACTACCTTTTTTTGAAAAACCATGACATTATTGCTTTGCAAGAAACTTGGTCCTTGCAAACTATCACCTGGGAGGACTATACTGTTTATGAATCTCGTACAATAGCATCTCAAGTAGGCGTCCATGCGTCAGGAGGAGTTAGCTAGGCGGTTTTTAGACAATTCGTGATCCGCCCAACCAGATAATGGGGCTGTACATGTGGATTTTACGTTACAACACTGGAGAAACGCGAGGGTGGCGTTAGCTGCCACTTTGCCAGGTTGTATATCAATTATATTAGTAACTAAAAAACTGTGGACACTACAACATCTATGCGAGATATGTAAGCTATGGCTTAAATGAATGGGCGGTAGTGGCTAGCTCCACCTGTACGTTATGAGATGATACGTTTTTAGATCAATCGAGACTAATGTGGCTGTGTGTTTTGGATTTATATAGGCATTTGATATCTGGGTTGAATACGTGGATCTTGATTATTATGCCACCGCAGGAGATTTTGGAGCATATGGATTGTTTATCTTGAGGATATATTATATACAACTCAAGGTAGGCGTGGAGAAATATACACATATATATTGTTTCTGTTGATGACAGTCTCATCCTTAGATGTAGTATGTGATAAAAAGCCAAGATGATATTGACAGATGTTTGCATAGGTCCTTTCTCTTTTTTTTCTTTTTTCTCTGTTTTCCTTTTATTCTCCTTTTATTCTTTATTTTATATGCTGTTTTTTTGTTTTCTTTCTCAGCTTTTCGAATATTTTGGTGAAAAAATTATTTGTGATTACCTAGACCAAAAAAATATATACACTACCAACCCATGACTCAGATGAAACTATTTGCAGCATATCACCTAGATACAAAGGATTTTTGGAACAACACAGATATGGTATGTCTGTTTTATTTACTATTATGTAATGCTAGATAAGCCTGTTACTTCTACTTTTTTATGTACTTTTTTGATAGACTTTGCTTGAGCTAGAGTTGTAAGGATTGGTTCTATAGCAAACAAGATGTGTAATAGAGCAGGTCGTCATTTGAGCGTTTGGTTATACAGATGTGAAGTGATAATACCAAATATTGAATTCTTTGATGATTTACAAGAATAATTGAAAACAAGTGAGGGTCTCTTACAATGTGAAGTGAACAGTCAGGCCATAAGAGTCCTGTTGTTACATGGTTCTGTATTGCTATTTGGTTTTTTCATTATACACAGGCATAATCATTACGTGATCTAATTGGGCTTGATAAAAGCCTTATAAATATTGTATATTGTATTGTCATTGCATTTGATATATATTTATGTGTTTTTTCACATATACATATGTGTATATGTGCTCATATATATGCATACATTGAGATGTGTGTGTGTCTTGATATGTCTTTTTATATGTAGTTTCTATATTTATATGTATTTGTATATGTGTGTTATACACTGTGTTCTTATATGTTTTAAACTTGCAGCCCTGAAGAAGTTCTGTTTTACAGAACGAAACGCGTCGGCTGTGGCACAAAATTCTAAGAAAATAAAAGAAATTTAAGCAAGGACCACAAATCATCTTTTTTGATAAGGACTCTGCATGAAATGACCTGATTATATAAGTTTTGAAAGTGGCGCTGGACCAAATTTTGGGACACTCATAATTTACTCTGTTGACAAGGGTGGTGACCTTGGGCAGGGGGCACCTTGGAGCTGGCACACGGAACTAATTTTTTAATTACGATACAAATTGGTCTATATATTCTTTGGGGTTGGTGCTGACTTTTGGTTAATTGGTCACTGTCCGGTATATGTGTATGTTAATCGCTCTGAAGAATAACCTGGCCCTAAAGGTCTCTCCACTCTGTAAAGGGCAAGGCGATTATATTTTTATTAATATCCAGACACAGCCTCTGAGAAAAAATTATTTAAACAACAAACTATGATCCTCGGCTGTATCTATCTACATCCCTCCAAAATCAAGTGAATAATGGAGACAGGCTTGGATTCTTCTCTCTTATCCTCATTGGACAATCAAATGTGGGCCATCCCGGACATAAGGTACCAGTACCAACGGAAGGATAATCAAGGGACAAAGGTGGCAGTGTGCTTAAACCAACTAGGGCTCACCCATTTCAAACGGAAGACTTGATTCAGACTCGCCCGCTGCTTATACCCATGTATCCCCCTTCAAAATGGCTACCTTGGATTACATATGGATCTCGGTTGCCCACTTTCGTCTTGCTCAGGAATTTGTGGTAACCCCTTCATTGGAAAGTGATCATGCCGTCCTAACGTGCAAAGTTCTGTCCTGGAAGAGCCACCGCCCAAACAATTAGTTGATTGGGAAAGAATCTATATTGAAGCCTGTTAGCAAACTACCTTGGACACTGGATCAACAAGAAACAATTGAAAAGAAGGTGGACGACTTCTTGGAAAACTTGAACCATGAGTCTAGCGACCAGCTGACGGCACTATGGTGGGAACAGGTAGTGGAGGGCCTCAAAAAAAATCTATCTATAAAGATATTTAAAAGTTCAAACAATTCCCCCTCAACTATACCCCACTGCAGTGAGCACAAGCAAACTATGTTGAGTACCAAACACAAATTAAATAACTTATTGCGCAAATGTGCCTACAACAACATACATTACAAATTCTTACGAGAAAAATTATTGATTACTCGTAAAGAGTATAGGAAGGCAAGGTTCACCTCTCCGAGGATAAAAGAAGAACATCATTGGACAATTGCCCATTAAATTATAAAATCAAAGGAGATTCTGGAGCTTGGTAAATAAGGCTGTTAGATTGGATCAACCATCTACCATAACAAATATCTCCCCCACTGATTGGGAGGCTCATATTGAAGCACTTTATGTTGAGCCCATCAGAAACTACTGGCCTAATTATCACAGCTCTACTCTCCTTAATCCCCATATTGGAACACGACCCACTATTAAGATTGTGTGACATTGATCCACATTCTGTCCATCATTGTTGTGTTTGCAGGTACCGCTCTAAGTGTACTGGGGATGCTCAGACGTGAGTCCCAGGCACTCCACACCACTGGAATCAAGCTAGCCGGGCTGATGAGAGGTGTTACCTCGAAACCGGGCCGGTCCTCGGATGCTTGTTTCCGTTCTGGGAAGGACATGGCTTTTGTAGTTCGGACTGGACTGTTCCCATGGGGCACAGGGTCAGCGCTGATTTGCATATCGCCATTGTCTAACCCAGGGTGGTGTGGAGTGGAAAAACGATGGATTTGGGCCCAGATCTTTGGACTGGGGTGAATGTGTGACATTGATCCACATTCTGTCCATCATTGTTGTGTTTGCAGGTACCGCTCTAAGTGTACTGGGGATGCTCAGACGTGAGTCCCAGGCACTCCACACCACTGGAATCAAGCTAGCCGGGCTGATGAGAGGTGTTACCTCGAAACCGGGCCGGTCCTCGGATGCTTGTTTCCGTTCTGGGAAGGACATGGCTTTTGTAGTTCGGACTGGACTGTTCCCATGGGACACAGGGTCAGCGCTGATTTGCATATCGCCATTGTCTAACCCAGGGTGTTGTGGAGTGGAAAAACGATGGATTTGGGCCCAGATCTTTGGACTGGGGTGAATGTGTGACATTGATCCACATTCTGTCCATCATTGTTGTGTTTGCAGGTACCGCTCTAAGTGTACTGGGGATGCTCAGACGTGAGTCCCAGGCACTCCACACCACTGGAATCAAGCTAGCCGGGCTGATGAGAGGTGTTACCTCAAAACCGGGCCAGTCCTCGGATGCTTGTTTCCGTTCTGGGAAGGACATGGCTTTTGTAGTTCGGACTGGACTGTTCCCATGGGGCACAGGGTCAGCGCTGATTTGCATATCGCCATTGTCTAACCCAGGGTGGTGTGGAGTGGAAAAACGATGGATTTGGGCCCAGATCTTTGGACTGGGGTGAATGTGTGACATTGATTCACATTCTGTCCTTCATTGTTGTGTTTGCAGGTACAACAACATACATTACAAATTCTTACGACAAAAATTATTGATTACTCGTAAAGAGTATAGGAAGGCAAGGTTCACCTCTCCGAGGATAAAAGAAGAACATCATTGGACAATTGCCCATGAAATTATAAAATCAAAGGAGATTCTGGAGCTTGGTAAATAAGGCTGTTAGATTGGATCAACCATCTACCATAACAAATATCTCCCCCACTGATTGGGAGGCTCATATTGAAGCACTTTATGTTGAGCCCATAAGAAACTACTGGCCTAATTATCACAGCTCTACTCTCCTTAATCCCCATATTGGAACACCACCCACTATTAAGATCGCCCCCAAACAAGTTGCACTAATTATAAAGCAAATGTGCCCTGGAGGGGCGCAGGGCGCAAATGGTTTACCAACAAAGATATATAAAGCTACTACTCATAAGTGGGCAGCACTCTTGGCCCCCCTATTTGAGGCATGCAGAATGGGTGGGCCTATTCCCGATTCTTGGCGAGGCTCTCTCCTCATCCCGGCGGTCTAATCCCGACAACTATCGGATGATTGCCCTCCATGACATCGACGGGAAGGCCTATGCAAGCATCTTATTACAAGAATTGACCAGCTGGGTGAAAGACCGTAAACTAATACCTTTTACTCCATCCGGTTTCCAAAGGGTTGCCACATCGAGGACAATCTGATCAGCTTAGCCCACATGATTGAGGGTACCCTTGCAACAAAGGGAAAATCGCTATTCTTGGGATTTATTGATTTTCGGCATTTGATAGCGTTGTCCGCCCCAGGCTTTGGGGAAAAACTAATCAAATGGGGCATTCCGTAGTCTCTATTGAATGACCTAATCACTCTCTATACCGATACCTGGGTAAAAATAAAAGTTTTCTTCGGTTGGTCTACAACTAATAAAATCATTACCAACAGAGGTCTAAAGCAGGGATGTATTTTGGCCCCTCTACTTTTTAATTTGTACCTTGCAGACTAGCCTGAGTGGCTGGCCCATTCTCGAGCTTTCCCACCAAGAATCGCATCTGTTAACATCCAGTCAAGGCAATATGCAGATGACACGATTCTCCTTGATCAAACCCAGGTGGGCCTTCAACGCTTTTTGATTCCCTGGCATCATACTGTGAAACAAATGCTTTGGAGATTAATATTTCTAAAACAAAGGTAATGATAGTCTCGAGGCGTCAAGCAAGACAGCGCCCCTGGTACATCACTGAGAAACCTATAGAGGTAGTTGCCTTCTGCAAATATCTTGGAGTCAGGAAAGACCACAGAGGGATCCTGGGTCCGCAAATCGCTGCAATGCAAGTTATGGCTTGCTGCCTGGAGGGGGCCTTCTTAAGAACTAAGAAAGCTCTCCATTCTCCAGACTTCACTCCGTTAATCAGAGTGATAGGTGCCAAATTAAATAATAATAATAATAATACAGAATTTTGTAAAGCGCGTACGGTTACCTCAACCGGAAGTGTCCCGGTGCTAAGGTGTGCAGTGCCAGGGGGACGTAAAGGTGGGGGGAAGTCACTGGCTCTGGTCTAGTGGGTAAAGAACCAAGTTTTCAGGCCCTTTCTGAAACCAGTCTCAGACGAGGCTAACTGTAAGACAGGCGGCAGAGTGTTCCATAGCTTTGCCGTTTTGACCGCGAAAGTCCTACCACCTAGCCGTGCCCTTCTTGCTCTTGGAACAAGTAGCTGGACACGAGAGCTGGAGCATAGGAATCTCACCTGTGTATATCTAGGGAGTCAAGCTTTTAGATAGTTGGGGCAGCTCCCGTGTAAGGCTCTAAAAGCCAAAGTCAGAGCCTTAAATTTTATCCTGCTAGCTACTGGCAGCCAGTGAAGTGCGCGCAAATGCGGAGAGACATGCTGCTTGAACGGGATAGACCTTATCAGCCTCGCAGCCGCATTTTGAACGGTTTGCAGTCGTTGAATGAAGTATTTGGGCAAGCCCAGATACAAACCATTTGCGTAATCCAGCCTTGAGGTGACCATGGCATGGATCACTGTCTTCCGGCAACCTTCCGGCAGCAGTAGGAGACTTTTCCGCAAATTCCGCAGTTTGCTTAAGCAGACTCCTATGACCTGTTGAATGTGGGGGAGAAAGACAACCTATCCTCCCACTTCACCCCAAGATTCTTTGCCTTTGTACTCGGGAGGGGCGCCTGGCCCAGCTCTGCTGGCCACCACAGCTCTGATGAGGGGTAAGTGCCTTTTCCAAAGAAAATAACTTCCGTTTTACCGGCATTCAGTTTCAGTTTATTTGTATTCAGCCAGCTCGCTACGTCACGTAGGCACCCTTTGAAATTAGCAAACGCAGCCTCCGACACCTCTGAATATGGGAAGACAAGCTGGGTGTCATCGGCGTACGAGACTGCCGAGACTCCCCAATTCGCAATTAAGGAAAAGAGAGGGGCTAGATAAATATTAAAAAGCAGCGGGTTGAGACGGACCCCTGAGGAACCCCGCATCCCAGACGCTTAGGTTTAGAGGATAAAGCGCCTAGCGCCACCTTCTGTGATCTAGTAAGCAGATACGAGCGCAACCACCCTAATACTTGTCCCTGAAGGCCAATCTCCTCCAGGCGCTGCAGTAGTCTGCCGTGGTCGACCGTATCAAAGGCGGCCGATAGATCCAGGAGCACAAGCATAGCCGATGCCCCTGAATCCAACGACCACCCTATCGACTCAGCCACCTCAATCAGTGCGGTCTCAGTGCTGAAACGTGGCCTAAAGCCCGTCTGGGTTTCGTGCAGAATGTTGTTATCCTCCGTAAATCTATTCAGCTGGCGTTGAATCAGCTTCTCCAGCATTTTGCCTGGAGCTGCAAGTAGCGAGATTGGGCGTAGATTGCTAAGATCTGCTGCATCAACGTTTGGTTTCTTTTTCAGGGGAAGGAGTGTGGCGTGTTTCAAACACTCGGGAAACACCCCAGTGGAAATGGACATATTCCATATATGCCAGAGAGTGGGCGCGATAGAGTCCGCCATCAAGCTTCAGAGCTTAGGTGGGCAGGGGTCATCTGGTGACCCTGATTTGCATCTCTTTATTTCCTGCAAAGCCTCTGCGAGTGTTATCGGCTGAAATTGACAGAGGGTCGTACCCGGGGCGCTGGCCACCATCATGTCGGACATTACCGTAGGCCTATATTGGGAGAAGGTGCCATTCACTAACGCTATTTTCTCATAAAAAAAATCAGATACTATCACAAAGAGTCTCTGAGGGAGTAACCTCCATTTCAATGCTTCTAGGTTTAAAGAAGGTCTAAACCACTTTGAATACTTCTTTACTATAATGCTCTGCTTGTTAAATGAAGGTGGCAATAAAAGTTTTTATTTTTTTTTATTTTTAAAATTACTACCCACTATAGCTTTTGGCGCCATTACTTTTAAAGTTAACATGTTCCACTGGTTGGATAGAGTGCAATCAGCTTGTTTTCGCAGAGTGTTTCACTTACCCAACTTGACTTCTCATTCCCAAATCCGTATGAAGTTCTGCCTGTCTTCCCAACATTAGATTATGAAAGCAAGATTCATTGCCTATTGTGTAAAAACTAAAATGGCTTGTGACTCCACACTAAAGAGCTACTAAACAACTCCAGCACTTCCTGGAATACGTTTTTAATATTCTGCTTGGACACACTAGAAGCTCATGAATTATGGGCAAGCTTGCTGCCCATAAGGGTGGTCACTAAAGTTTTGACTAAACAAGCAAAGATCCTCTCAGTGGATCGTGATGCATCAGCCATGAAAAATCTATCCCATGGTAGCTGGGCATCAAAACGTTATGACCTGAAAACCTTACCGCATTATCTGTCATCCTCTATGAGGACATTGGTGAAACATCAGCTAATGAGACTACATTTTGGCCTAATCCCCCTGATGGCGTATAAGTATGGACGGAGGTATAAGGCAGATACGCCCTCTCAGTGTCGTTTTTGCAGCAATGGGGAAGAAAATTTGATACACTTTTTGTGCGTCTGTAGAATCCTACTCCCCTTTAGAATTTTCTGGTCGCGCCCCATCTGGAGAATTCTCAATGTGCGGACATGCCAAGAAGCTCTAGAGGTCTGTATGAAGGGGAACTCAGCTCAGATGGCCGCCCGATTTGTAAAATTCATGACCAAGTTAAAATCAATTTTATCAGTAGATGTCCCCCACGAACCTCCGCTGTGTTAGCTATGAACTTCTTTTTTTTTTAACATGATCTTTTTAATTGAGAGTGGAAAGTGCTTTTGATGTCCTTTTTGTATGAATTGCAATGATTTTCATTAATTGTGCAAATAAACATATCTATCTATCTATCTATCTATCTATCTCAGGAGCAGAGAACTCAGCCAT
Organism: Lissotriton helveticus; assembly: GCF_964261635.1. Classification (NCBI taxonomy): domain Eukaryota; kingdom Metazoa; phylum Chordata; class Amphibia; order Caudata; family Salamandridae; genus Lissotriton; species Lissotriton helveticus. Next base: position 1,254,310,853 of record NC_136065.1, on the reverse strand, counting down.
GTCTCTGTGAGAAATAAAACATCAGATCGTTTTTCAAAAATACAATCTGGGATTTCATTCTTGTGTTTGTTAAGAGACTTGCAGTTAATGAGTAGTAGTTTTAGTCTATGCTTTTCCCCACGATGTACCTTAGGAGCGCTTGTTTGGAATGAACAGTGCATGCAGCTCGAGTGTATTGTCTCCACAGATAAGGTGTGCTTACATGAATCTGGAAACTGAGGTTCTAGGTCTTTTAGCTGCTCCTACCTCAGGAGTTGATCTCTACTAAGAGTGGCAGGGGTCTGGGCCCCCTGCCCCTCGCCCCAGCCAGCCCCAGATGGGCTTGCCATTGGCGTGTCGCGGCACGCCTGCTGCGCGTCCACGCTGGTATGTGCTGTAAATTGTCGGGGAGCCGCCAAAAACTAGACTGCCAACTTCCCTGCAGAAAGGTCCTGGCGCAAGTGAGGGAAACACCTAGCCCTGCCTTCCGCGCAAACGGCACTGCAGCTGCGCAGAACGGGGCGTGTAGTTACCATGGGTCAGGGATCACAGTAGCAGGTAAGCAGGACTAATATCAGAGAGAATAGGGCTTTAAAAGTAAAGAGTGCTTTAGTATAAAATGTGCTTACTACACAAGAGAGTCTGTCTCAAACAAAATTAAAAACACCTCAGCGTAATTCACCACGTTTTGCAAGGAGGCCAGTCAGAATGCTAGCTGACCCTGCCACTGTCTGCTAATGCTGCGCGTCCACACTAGCCTGTACTGTAAATAGGCGGGATCCGCCAAAAACTAGACTGCCAACTTCCCTGAGAAAAGGTTGTGGCGGAAGTGAGGGAAACATTTAGCCCAGTCCTCCGCTCAAACGGCACTGCAGCTGCGGCCGAATGGGGTGGGTAGTCACCAGGAGTCAGGGATCAGAGTAGCAGGGAAGCAGGACTAATATCGGCGAGAATAGAGGTTTAAAAGTAAAGAGTGCTTTACTATAAAATGTGCTTACTATACAGGAGAGTCTGTCTCAAATAAAATCAAAAACGCTACAGCGTGGGAGACCGGATCCTGCTCCATTGCAAGAGCTTCAACTAACTGAGATTCCCATGATGGTCATTTTATCTGCGGACATGGACCCCGTGCAGCAAGTGGTTTTGGAACCCTCAGTCGGCGTACTGGATAATTGCGAGCCTGGAGCTTCGAATGGAACGCTTAGCCTAACATCGCCGCTGACTGTGGGCTAATTGATCGGCGTTCCCCTCCCGGAAACTCTTGTTGATAACTGTTTACAGATCGAGACAACATCTTTTCCCTCCCTGGCGGTTGCATTATGGTCTTGGGTGAAACAATCCTGGAACTGTACGCCGGTGAGGGAGATTTTCTGTTCGGAAGAGGTTCTCAAAGACTCGACATATTTGCTTCATTTGGGACTTACGTTTTCTGAACTCTCTTCGAACATTGACTCTCCTGTGTATGCGGTGTTTCGACCGGGAGGGGTTCGCATGTTAGATCGGAAGGGCCAAGGCTGAGACTGAGTGTTTTGATTTGTTATTGTGACCTTACCAGATGAGGGATTTGCATGCACTGTGTCTACGGATGGTTGGATGGTGCTTTACAACTTCCCCTGATTTGCATTGAGTTATTTTACAGTATTTTGTTTCTATAGCTGGGGTTGTTTGTCTCTGGCAGAGGGGGAGGGGGGACTGGGAGCCCATATGGAAATGCCCTCCTCAATTTGTAGTGTAGTTCCTATCTTCCCAATAGGCTCTGCGCATTGGAATAATACCTACAGCAGTAAAGGCCTAGGCCAGACGTTAACTAGGTCTACTACTGTCGATACTAGACTTAAGTTTTGGGTTTGCCAGCATAGCTCAGAGTTCGCTAGAAACTTTCTCGAATGTTCAGGAAAGAATTAACTCCCCTGATTAGACAAGAAGGGATTTAGTTTCTGACAACCATAGAACATGACAACTTTGCTCCCCCCTAATCAAGAGTATATCTCCAGAGTCGTGTGAGCACAAGGCAATTATTTTACTCAGTCAGTACGTGCATTCTTAGTCTCATCAGATTGTAGAGAAAAGGAAGAGACGGGCGTGTTCAATAAAAAGGTGTTATTTATTGATCAGTCTCTTTTCTCATACAAGAGAAATGGATCGATATTATTGTAATACTTATAGTTAAGTAAAGTGCATACATTAAAAGCAATAGTATAAAATAATACTGTAAAAACATTGATATGGTTTCTGAGCCATATGATGTTTAAAATGATTAAAATATATTTACATACACATATACATTTGACTAAACGTACTCAACTGGTGTTTCTAAATATGCCTACCCCGTGTACCTGACCTAAGTCTAATGCGTGGGCGGGAATAGAAAGTTACAGTTTAAGTTAAGTTTGTTTTTGCCAAGTGAATAACTAAAGAATTCTCTGTGAGGGGTTATTCAGTTCTGTACCTGGAAGTTAGGATGAATGAGGAATGGTATCTCTTTCTCTGCTCTCGATATTCCAGGCTGCCTGCGAGGGCTGCCCGAAAACGCCGGTGCTGGGTCTCTCGGCAGGAGATAGCAGCGCGTCTCTCAGCGCGTCAGGAAGGCGGGGCTGCTGCCAGCGGGGTCTGCTCTGCTTCTGGGCTTCGGCAAGTATGGCTGCTCCGTCTCGTCACCACGCGTGTGTTTGCATAGGGCAAGATCGGCAATATTTATACCTTAAAGGTGCCGAGATTGACGTAAGGATGGACATAGATACGTCAATAAAGATGTCATACGACTTGCTCGTTAGCACATTCTTTTACTGAAGTTCTCTGTGAAATCAAAACAATGGCCGCACGGATTTTCCAGGTTGTCATAGGTTTGATTTGTTATGAGAACGTCGTATGCCTTATCAGGGGCTGGAGGAATGTCGCTTGTCTAATTAGATCTCAAGCGTTATGACCTAATCAGATAACACGTTCCTGTGCCGTAGTGTGACTGCGTCAGATAACGGTATCTGCATCATGGGGGCTTTTCTTGCCTCATGGGCTGACTGTTAGTTAACTTGATAGTTAGTTTAACCAGAATAGGGTCAGGAATAGGGGGATCGATTCAGAACCTATAGGAATACATGACACCCACTCCACGCTAACTATGGTCATATTTACTAATCTATGCATAGTATAACATAGTACAACATACTATAGAGTATAGTGTATACCTCACCACCCCAAAATACATTAATGCATTTTGAAATTTTCAAATATACTGAAAAATTGCAGTCATATATATTGTATGCACTTAAGCTATGAATTAAACGCTAAAGTAAACACGCATTTGTAGACATTATTGCTTATTTGGTATATGAGAAATACACATGAAATGGCTCTTAATATGGCTATACAGAAAGAAAGTTCGAGACCATTTCAACACATAATAAAATATTTGTGAACATACCAGCGGGCAACTAAAGTTCATAAAGTATCTAAAAATAGAAATCTTAGTTCTCTAGGAATAGTTTCTTACTTTAAGCAGAAGATAAGTGTCCCGAAAATTTTGTTAAAAATAATTTGGGGCTGCTAAAAAATTGTTGTCCGTGAACTGGTGGGAAAAATTGTTCATGTGACTTTATTTTAAAAGTTGAAGGCCGAATTCAGGGAACGCCGTGTGCAAGCTTGCTCAAAAGTCTCTATTTCTGTTCTGGAGAGAACATCATATCATTAAGGCTTTCGAAAAAACTGTCAACAGCTTCATGGGAAAGTTCCACTAAGTCGGAAATAGGTGTAACCATGCATTCGTGCGCATGATTGCCTCCATTGACATTCTGATTCGCATTGCTGACAGAAGGTCGTACCTGATCGATGCTGCTTTCATCTTGAACTTCACTACTCTTCAATCGTAGTGGTGAAGATTCCACGAATGCCGTCATCAGGATTGGCAGCCTTTGAGGGCAGCACAAAGCGTGAACCTTGGTAGGAACCAACAATGTATCTGCATCCACTGGCGCATCCGATTGTAGCGTCAGACAGGTGTCTAACACGCATTCTTCTCCGCATAGCAGACACCTCAATACAGGTAAAACACACCTTTGCCACATTGGTCGAAATGATAGAAACCAAGTCATGTTCAGGTCTCTAAGCCGGGAGAGTCCCAGGATTTTTGATATCCGGTCCCGGTATCCAATGGCTAGGATTGTATCTTCCATTGTCGCGAGAGTTTGATCTGTGACATGGGTTGCCATAACAAAAAATAAGGACTAAGAATAGGATTCCTGCAATTAGTCCCAGGATCAGGGGAAGTCCGCCAAAAATCGAATGGACGAAATCTGGAAAAATACCCAGTATGGCTTTGAATGGTGTTAATGCCATCGAAAATACTGTCTTAAATACCTTTGAGACCCCAGTGGTATCAGAAATATTTAAGATTTCGCTCAGGATTTCCGCGAAATGTACGGGGGAATTAGTCGATAATAATGTATGTATCTCTGCAGTCGTCCTTGCGACTTGTAGATCATACGTTTCTTTTGACGACGTGAGCCTTGTAGGCGTCTGAAGAAGCACTGTTTTCATTCTGCTTAAAGTATCTATTCGAATAGAAGTAATTTTCAAATCGGGCCATGCCCTTGCCTCCCTGTCTGGAAAGGAGCTGGGGAACAAAGAACGTCCACAGCACTTGACCTTCGCAGTCGTAGTGACTAGATAAGGAGTCCCGGGCATAAGACTACAACATTTGCGGTCTACAATAAGAATGTAACTCCCATTATAGAGTCTTTGAAAGAATGGTTCTATTTCTGTTGCAGGTGCGCCTTGCTGGTGACATGAAAGGTTGTATGAATTCCCTTCACAGGCTCCATGCAAACTAATTCCGTTACACAGAAGCGTGCCGCTTAGTGACATGGCACAATTGTTGCCACTAAGAAACACTTTCTGTCCTTTATTACTGACACATGCATGTGAATAGGGCAGGTTCCAAGTTGTTTTAAGGTACCCCTTCCCCAATTTCTCGTACATGCCAGCCTGTATATATTTTTGGCAGTATTGAAACCTGAAGGTTGAGATTGGAATATTTATGATTCCGTGGATTATCCATTCACTGACAGGTCGTTCTGACATTGTCATTGGTAATCTTTCTAGTTTTTCAATGCTCAAGATTGTATAATCAGCACCCTTTTGCGCCATACCGATTTGTCTATCAGTAAGGTTAAAGATTTGGAATAGTGACGTTGTGTTGATTAAACGCCAAGGCACATAGCCTGAACACAGATTTTGTAACGTCCAGCCAAGCTGTACAATAGAACGCAATTGTGACTGACCATGTTGTAATAATAGTAAGTCTTGCGATAATATATCGATTGCTGAAGACACAATGCTGTCCAATGAAAAAATTCTGGAGGACAGAGTCATTAACCCATTGTCCACTACAGAAAGTGATTTTTCCAAATTAATACGGTCAATTTCCCGTATTCTTTCTGCTGTTTCAATTTGATTAACCTTCCAGGCCTCATTGTATGCTGCATATACAGAGGCTGCTATGAAACGCTTTTGACGCTGTTTGCGTGGTCCCATTATGAAATCACGCAAGTCAGCACCATCAGTAAGTAAAGTTAGGTGTTGCTTAATTTCAGGCAGTGTGGAAGTTTGTAGCCACTGAAGGCATAATTTGCCCACACTGTAGGTTGTTATTATCCCTGGGTGATGTCTTTGGGGATATCTAGGGTCTGGCCTGGTCATTTTGAACCCCTGTGTTTTATTCAGGAATCTGTCTTGACAGTTATTTGTATCTGTGGGCCAGATTAACCATTGTTTCCAATCAGGATGTGTTCTGTTTTGGTTTAATATATGGTTTACGTCTATCTCTTCATCCGTATCAGAGCTATTGCTAAACATTGTTGGCTTTGGAATAGACGGTTTATTTAAATCTTTGATTTTGGCTAGGCCAAGACAGGTGGTTTGTTGAACAGTGTCATTTAAAAATATCATTTGTTCTGGGATCATGCAAGCTCTAAACAAAGCTTCTAAACCCTGTACTTGCCATTCTTTTGTACCCCAAACACTTTTCAAATCAACATTTTTGTCCCAATAATCAAATCCAAAAGTATTCATTTCTTCGAAGAATGAATCTGAATATATCAACTTTGTGTTGGTTATCATGGTTTTCATCCCTGACTTGTTTGACAATTTAAAATAGAATGTTTCAGCATTACTTGTGTTAAAACCTGAAAAATATGAATATTTGTCGTAAACGGTTCTTGAGCTCCCTTTTGGAGGTGTTGCACAATGTTCCCATTGATTATAATTTAAAACATTTCTAGGTTGTGCAGATTTATGTAAAAAATGGTTACCATAGTGGTTATAGCAATACATACTATCATAATTTGTAGAACCTTGCAAATAATCATGTTTTGTAAATTTAGCAGACATTACTAAGTCAGACATCATGTTATTAATGCTTTCGAAGTCCCAATCATCAGCAAATGAGTTTGGTTTTGCAAAGTCACTCAAGGAGATCTTGATTTGGTGTGGATATTTCAGGATCTCGACCGGACCATAAATTTCATAGTCAGTGTTGTCCCAGGCTACCCCACCAGGTATAGGATTGGCTGTGAAGTTGGCTGAAGAAAGTTCTCTTTTCTTGACGTGTGAAGATGTGTGTGGTTTGAGGACCAAGTTGATGTTCTGACTTGCTGTGTCCATTTTAGCATATTTTCCCTCAATGAAGCGTCCCAAAGTTAATACCATGATGAGCCAAAGTATGAGGATAAATGCACCAAAACCCACCCAAAATTCAATCCATGGAGAAATCAGATATGTTTCTTTCAGTAGGTTCAAAAGTTCCTTAGCTTTGTCTTTAAAGGATTTTGATGATGGCTGTGTCTTTGATTCACTGAGGCTTTCAGAGGAATCATCGAAGTTGATGAAGTAGCCGGATGCAGTTCTGTCAATTGTTCCAATTGCTTCAGGATTTTTGTTGCTTGCATTTTCACTTGGTACTTCATTATAGATTGGTGTGTCTCTGCTAAATGTTTTTATTTGGGTTTTCAGAGGTCTGAGTTCTATTGCATTGTTGCATAGTCCTTGTTGTTCTTCTGTAGGCGTTTCGAATGTGATGAGCCTCTTTGTTAGGACCTCTGTACTGGTAGCAAACCTTGGTGTTCTGCTACTTATTGGGAGTCCACTTGGCCTACTGTTTGTTATCGGCCACATGTTGTGGTTTTACCAGGTCGATGGATACAACTCGGTTCTCCTTTTTACCAGCAAGTGGCGGTAGTACAACTGATCTTGTCCCGTTGACAGACAAGACAGGAACTGCTTTTCTGTAAGAAGGCCCAAATTCCTTCTTTACCGCGATCTTCTCCCTGACTAGATCCCCGACTTTTGGAATCCAGACAGGTCTTGCTGGGACAGGTGGTGATTCTTCAGTGGTTGTTGGCTGTTGTTTCAACTGTATGTTGCTCAGGTCTTTTCTTGTTTTGTTTAAGTCCTGCAAAATAGCCAAACGGTCTTTGACATCAAAGCTTTTTTCTTTAACCACTGAAGTCTGACTGTCGAGGTCAGAGATAATCATTCTAGTTCCAAATAATAATTCGTACGGACTGAATCCCTTCAGAGAATTTCTTGGCAAGTTATTTAGACTACGTTGGACACTTATTAGATGTTTGACCCACCCAGCTCCCGAACCTAATACCTTTGCCGTTATAGATTGCTTTATGTCACGGTTTTTTCTTTCAACAATTCCGTTCCCCTCAGGGTGAAATGGACAAGAGTACCGCAATTGCACGCCCATGCTGACCATGGCCTCCTTATAAGCCCGAGAGCTAAAAGCAGGACCATTGTCCGAATGCAGCATGCCAATTGCGTATGTGCCGATAAAGACTCGCAAATCTTTTATAACAGTTCTGGCGTCAGCCGTTCGCTGGGGCCACATCCATATGAATCTCGTGCATGAATCCACTGCGACCAAGATATATTTATAGTTACCATCCCTTTGTAAGGGACCGCAGTGGTCTAGATAAACACAGGCTAATGGTTTATCCGAGATTAGAAGGGGCGTCTGCGCTGGACGTCTCACCGTTGATACTTTCATTTTTTGACATATTTCACATTCTAGAACATAGTTCCTTGTTTGTCTTCTCATTTGTGGCCACCAGTATCTCTGTTTTAATAATGATACTGTGGCTGAGACGCCAGCATGGATAGAAGTAAGCCCTTCGTGTGCCGCTATTATTAGTCCTAACCTATGTTCCATGTTTGGAATTGCCCTATCCCCCACTCCAGGGATTCGAGCAAAAGGAACATTGTTTGCATCAGTTATGTATGAGTATTTTACTGGAAAGCCTTTAGGGAGTGGTTCTATCGAATCCTTTTCTGAAGCGCTGACAGCTTGTAATATTTCGCTGTCTATTTTTGTTTTTGACCGGGTGACGGCAGCTACGGAAGCCGTTTGCACAGCTGCCTTCGCGGCCTCATCAGCCAATGAATTCCCTGCAACGTGAACGCCATCACGTTGATGACTCAGCGTATGTATCACGTGAGTCTTTGGTAGTTCTTTTTGTAAAAGAGCTACTTGTTCCCAGAGCATTTTATGCTTGATTGTGCCACCTTTCGCATCCTTGAAACCGTTCTGAAGCCAGATCTGCAAGTATTCATTATAAGACTGAACGCAATAATACGAATCGCACACAATGAGTGTGGGGAATTCTCGATCGGTATTTTCAAGCGCCATCTTGAATGCTAGTAGTTCAGCTCGCTGAGCTGTACAATCTCCTAGGGATTGTGTTTTAGTGAGGGTTGGTTTAAATTTCCCTTCGTGCCAACGACCTTTAACAATCGCGCACGCAGCACTGTAAGCTTGTTTACCCCCTACTGCGGGTTGTGCTGATCCGTCTGTATATATTATACAGCCGTAGTGATCTAGAGGCAGAATTTCGGTTGGCGGAGGACATTCAAATTCATATTGGAGAAATTCTTGTGTTTTTAAGTAAGGATCAAATTCGTACACCACGTCTGTTGCAGCAAGAGAGTTAGCCCATTGTATCCATCTCGGATGGAGTGCTTTAGCATTTGGAATGCTTGCCTTTGTTACCGCCTCTAAGGCTGGTATTGGTGTCACGATTACTATTCGTTTACCTTGTGCCAGGGCTCGTTCTTTTGCTATAGCTGTCTGTGTTGCTGTAAGAATTTTTTCCGTTGGGCTAAATTTCATTTCAGCCTTAGTGTACAAGTGTGATTTGAATGCAATTGGTACCTTTTCTCCCTCATTAGAGGTTAGGTATGTGAATCCGCATCTCCCTGGGATGACTCGAATCACAAGATTGCGTGTGTTATCACGTGTTTCTAATTTTGTTTTAATTAGCATGTCTGTTTGTAAGGATCTCAAAATCTCTGTGTGTGTTTGAGTCCAATTGGATCTTTTAAAGTCTGGTTTAATTAGATCATAAAGGGGTTTGACCCTTTCTGCGTAATTTGCAATGTATGTTCTTCCGAAATTTAGGAAGCCTAGAATTGACTGTAGGTTTTTTAGTGTTTTAGGAGCTTGGATTACGGCACATTTCTCTAGGAAATTGTCTGCCAGGCTTTTACCTTCACTTGATAACTCATATCCTAAGAATAGGACTGTCAGATGGGCAATTCTGGATTTTTTAAAGTTGAATTTGTAACCCTCTGCTGCGAACCCAAGTATTATGGTGTTCACTCTTTTCAAGTGAGTCTCCAAGTCATCATCTGTTAAGTAAATGTCATCGACATAAGATAATGCTTCATCATCATATAGATGTAGTAATTCTGTTACTCTCGCTGAGAATACCCCCGGGCTGTTCTTGTACCCCTGGGCTAACCGACAGAATTGCTTTTGAGTGCCATTTACTGAGAATGCAGTTAAATATCTGCTCTCTGGTGCTATGTTTTGACAAAAGAATCCATTGGAGATGTCCAAGGTTGTTTTGTATTTTTTGCGCACTATGTTATTCATTAGTGCAGCACTGTGTGAGTTTTGCACTGCAAAGGTTTTGCAACATGTGTTAAGGTGTCGGTAATCCAAAACTAGACGATATGAATTGTCTGGTTTGGAGACCGGAAACAAAGGATTGTTCATTTGTGAGGTGCAAGTTTCAATCACCCCCTGGTATTCTAGCTGATCTAGTATTTCATTTACCTGTTTTTTAGCTTCTTGCTTAATGGGGTACTGCCTTTGTGCAGTAGGTTGTGATTTTAACTGGATTTTGTGAGGAGGAGAATCCTCATCCCATCCTACATGATTTTTATATAAAGCAGGTGCTAAGGCCACTGCCCACTTTCTAGCAAGTGTGTATTTTTTATGAATCGGGATTTGATTCGAGAAGGCAGGCATAATTACTTCTTCGCCATGAGGGCACTCCCTGACAAACTCTGGTGGCCAGTCTTTTTCAGCTAGAAGGATGTCATAACCCTTGGAGAGGTTATCCCAAAATAGTCCCCTTATTTTCCTAGTCTTATCTCCCTCTATACGTAATGTTATCTCGTATATCTTGTGGGGTTTGCTAACTCTGGTGTCTGCAGTTTCCACTTGAAGATATTCATTCGTGTCCACTGTCTCCAGATGATTCATAAGGACTTTGCGAGCTATGCTCACTTCTGCTGCGCTGTCTAGCATTGTCTGAGCCCACTCTCCGTTTTTCAGTTGTGTCCTCAGTATTCTCGGCATTGTTAACTACCTTGATACTGGCTACCTTCTTTTTTGGAAATTGTAATTTCTTTTTTTGTTGAGCAGGTTCCTTGTCTTTGGACTTGGCGTGCTCTTCTCTTTGTTCTGATCGTCCTCTTCTTTCCGATTTCTGCGAGGAAGTCTGAAAAGATTGAGAGGGACGTGTATCAATGTCTTGATATCTATCAGGTTTTTTAATATTATCCCTATTTCTAAGGTTATATCTTTTCCCAGAGGGGTCACTCTGGGGTGACCTGTGTCTCTGGTTCGGAGATTTCTCCCTTCGCCTAGGAGACCTTCCTCGGGACTGGAATTTCTTTTCTTTTGGATTGGATTGTTTGTTTCCATCCCAGTTCTTTTTTGGTGAATTATTATTAAAAAATATTTTTTCTGGACTTTCAGTCAGTTGCGGTTTTACTGGTATTCCACCTAAACTATCTCTACCTAGTTCTTCATAGGATTTTTCTATGATTCTGGCAATTTCAGCTGGTTGGTCTGCTATATCTGTCTCTTTTAACCTCTGGCGGATCGCCACGTTTGCTGCTTCACCTTTTATATTGGCTAATAATATAGCCGAGACCTGCTTGAAGTCTTTCAGTAATTTCATACCAAGAGTTAAAGCTGGTTCTGGACCGTATTCATCTTGAATTTGTTTTAGCACATCTGGTATTACCGAAATGGATGGAACACCGTGCGTTTTTGTGTAGATTGAAGCAAAGACTGTACCCCAAGTGTCACAGTCCTCTATGTGTGGTGCGATTCCCATTGGGAGACATATAGTCAGAATCCTGTGTTTTTCTAATGGGGTGGTGTCAGGAAACACCGCCTCTATTTGGGTGATTTTCTGTGCCAACCAGAATGGTATTTGTTCTCGTTTAGCCGGAACTTTACCTAGGCAGGATTGGATGTTCTGTGGTGTGATTTTATTTGTGTTCCCCTGGTGAGGGGTCAGCTGTGGAAGTTTAATCGCTGGCTGAATTGTTGAAGTCCGCATTACATACTGGACTAATTGTCTATGAATTTTTAGTAATTGTTTTAGCTGTATTAACAGCTCTCCAGTAGACATTCCTTCGATGTCTGGGTGTGGTGTGTATCCGGCTAAGACCGGCCACGTTGCTCCTGGTCTACCTAAAGGACCGAGCCTTGTAATGTGATTGTTATGTATTAGGGCGCCATCAAATAAGAGCAAATGCTCTTGGAATTTGAGTGGTACTTCCACCTCCTCGAAAGGAGTGTAAATGTCGGGTGGAACCTCTATTTTGTAATAGTGGAAGTACTTTGTTACAGCATTTGCTGCTGGAAAATGTATCCATGTATAGTATACCTCTGTCTGCCGATATTCGTGTGCCTCAATTACGAATATGACTGTGCCACCTCTAGGTGTCAGTCCATTTTCTATAAGTTTTAAGGTTATAGATTTCCTTTTGGCGACCGGGATGAGTATTATATCCCCGTCCGCATCTAGTGCTGCAGTATCAGCTGCTACTATTTCAGCTGCTAATCTAACTGCCTCTCTTTCTTCATCACTGTCTCCCATTTTACCGACAGGATGGTATTATGTTTGTTTGCAGATCAGGTTTCTTATGGAACAAAGATTAGATGCACAATATTTTGGAACAGTGTATCCTTCAACATTGACTAAACCAAGAACCTTACATAGGAGTTCCCTCCTGCGAGGTTTTGGAGGATATTACCTTTCACCCACTCCAGACGTCTTTGGAGTATTTGGGAAAAGGGGTCTGAGTGAGAAAGCACGACTGAGTTACTCTAAATGTCTTACGTTAGTTTTATCGCCCTTTCCAAACGCGTTGGGCGCCATGTAGTGTAGTTCCTATCTTCCCAATAGGCTCTGCGCATTGGAATAATACCTACAGCAGTAAAGGCCTAGGCCAGACGTTAACTAGGTCTACTACTGTCGATACTAGACTTAAGTTTTGGGTTTGCCAGCATAGCTCAGAGTTCGCTAGAAACTTTCTCGAATGTTCAGGAAAGAATTAACTCCCCTGATTAGACAAGAAGGGATTTAGTTTCTGACAACCATAGAACATGACAACTTTGCTCTCCCCTAATCAAGAGTATATCTCCAGAGTCGTGTGAGCACAAGGCAATTATTTTACTCAGTCAGTACGTGCATTCTTAGTCTCATCAGATTGTAGAGAAAAGGAAGAGACGGGCGTGTTCAATAAAAAGGTGTTATTTATTGATCAGTCTCTTTTCTCATACAAGAGAAATGGATCGATATTATTGTAATACTTATAGTTAAGTAAAGTGCATACATTAAAAGCAATAGTATAAAATAATACTGTAAAAACATTGATATGGTTTCTGAGCCATATGATGTTTAAAATGATTAAAATATATTTACATACACATATACATTTGACTAAACGTACTCAACTGGTGTTTCTAAATACGCCTACCCCGTGTACCTGACCTAAGTCTAATGCGTGGGCGGGAATAGAAAGTTACAGTTTAAGTTAAGTTTGTTTTTGCCAAGTGAATAACTAAAGAATTCTCTGTGAGGGGTTATTCAGTTCTGTACCTGGAAGTTAGGATGAATGAGGAATGGTATCTCTTTCTCTGCTCTCGATATTCCAGGCTGCCTGCGAGGGCTGCCCGAAAACGCCGGTGCTGGGTCTCTCGGCAGGAGATAGCAGCGCGTCTCTCAGCGCGTCAGGAAGGCGGGGCTGCTGCCAGCGGGGTCTGCTCTGCTTCTGGGCTTCGGCAAGTATGGCTGCTCCGTCTCGTCACCACGCGTGTGTTTGCATAGGGCAAGATCGGCAATATTTATACCTTAAAGGTGCCGAGATTGACGTAAGGATGGACATAGATACGTCAATAAAGATGTCATACGACTTGCTCGTTAGCACATTCTTTTACTGAAGTTCTCTGTGAAATCAAAACAATGGCCGCACGGATTTTCCAGGTTGTCATAGGTTTGATTTGTTATGAGAACGTCGTATGCCTTATCAGGGGCTGGAGGAATGTCGCTTGTCTAATTAGATCTCAAGCGTTATGACCTAATCAGATAACACGTTCCTGTGCCGTAGTGTGACTGCGTCAGATAACGGTATCTGCATCATGGGGGCTTTTCTTGCCTCATGGGCTGACTGTTAGTTAACTTAATAGTTAGTTTAACCAGAATAGGGTCAGGAATAGGGGGATCGATTCAGAACCTATAGGAATACATGACAAATGTTCTACGTTTAGAATTAGTTAGATGGGGCGACAGACGCACTGCTAGTTGGGGTTAGGCGGAAGCCATATGCAGGGGTGCAGGGTGGGGGGAGGGGTTTTGTTGTTGTATTGTTTTTGTTTTTGTTTTTTATGTTTAATATCCTGCTTACATCCTGCTATTGGGTGCCTTCCTGATGGGTAACTCACTTGGTGGGTGGACGGGTCCTAGGGGTGGTATCATTTGTACAGATCTCAATAATGTTTAGCTTTTTATTGCTGCGTACGGGTTCCGGTCATAGCTTTGTCCACTGATTCACTATATTACACTCTCCTGTCACTCGAAATTGCCCCACTTATATAATCCTGGTTTTCTGGGTGGCAGGCTTGTGAACAGTGCTGATTGAATTGGACCTATAAATGTTACATTTCATACGGCCGCGCGCCAGTAATCTCTCCTGATTCTACCTCTGCCCTGGGGGAATTCCGTTTCATTTGCCATATATGTATATATTCTTGCTGTTTATTCCCTGCTGTAAGGTACCTGCTATTGGTTTTTTCTTGTTTTTAATCAATAAAAAGATTTATACAAAAATAAAAATAAAGACAGTCCCTGCACTGAAAGGTAAAATATATAGTAGCAAAATGATTGCCACGAACTGGGGAAGCTATATGATGGGAAGGTCAATGTGTATGGATCCCACAGATGGTGTGCAATGGATTTTACTTACCATTTGCTGTTGAAAGAAACAGAACACGTAGTGTTAGATACCTTATGGTATCCATCCATTAAGCATTTGAGCAATCAGTTTAATTTACAATAGATAATGGTACTTTTATTTAGAACGCCTCATTTAGAAGTAAAGGAATCACTTGACGAGTCGACATGATCTACCATTCCAGACACTTCTGCATACAATGCAGGGTCAGCATATACCAGGCTCCGGCCACAACAAGCAATAATGCCAGAGAAGTCAATGAGCATGCCAGGGCTGTAAATAACAGATAATATTTTTCCCAGACTTAATGGTATAGCCAGGTAATACGCATTGACAAGCAAGATTTTCAGGGATCAGACCATCAAATAAATAAATGTGATGAGGGGTGGGCAACTGCACCAGCAGGAATACAGCAATGGAGGAGCTGGTTAGTGAGTGTTAAAAATAAGCAAGATGTGGAAGCAATGGATGAGATGGAGAAAGGGAGAACAACATGGAGAGCACAGGGATGGTGATTAGAGTTGGGAAGCATCACATTAGGGGGAAGCAAGAAAACGCTTACACTTCCATTGAGTGCTGGACAAAAAAAACAGTTTCCTGAATGTAAACAAAGGAAGAGCACAAGTACTCTATATAAAAGGGTGATAAAAAAGCTATGCTTCACTTGGGAGACAAATGCCAATGAATGAGAAGCAAAGAGAAGACCTAGATCCCTCCATGAGCACTGACATTGCCCACAATAGATCTTCAACAACACAAGCTAGAAGCTGTCTGTAGGTGAGACCTAAACAAAAGAATCAGATCCTAAGGAGAGCTGCTGCAACACAGTTTGGACAAAAATGGCACACAATATGTTACTAAAGACAGGTTTCTTCCTTCAACGGAAATTGTAATTAAAATATATGCAAAAAATATTTCTGGGGGCTGCAGCAGAATTTAAATTCAAAAGTCTGTCCATCGGAGAGACTATAGCCTGATAGTAAGTTCAATGGGAACTGTGTAGCCTCATTTTCTCTTACTTTATTTTATTGCCTCGTCAAGTTTCATCCATGTAGTTTTCTGGATGGACTCAAATTATTTTCAAAACTTCTTTCTTTTTTTGCATTATCTCTTTTGTTATTGAATACAGGTTGTAAGAAATTTTTTTACATGACACCAGGGTAATCAATAATGTCACATATACCTTTCATGTCTGGTCTATTTACCACAGAGTGCTAATTTAACTCTTGAAATACAGCTATGCACGAAGACTTGGCATCATCCTGTAAAAGTAGAAACAAGGTGAGATGTCACTGTGGAGAAACTGTGAGGATGGGAAACCTGAACCTAAATCCCACTTTGGTTCTTGACCAAGTTTTATGATCAGGGGCAAACATTATGGCCTTAATATAACTAGTTGTTCCTATCTACTGATGTTTGAAGTGCCTAGAAGTATTGCCTTTGTTGTCGCTTCTTGAATTATAGGTTTATTACCCGACACTACTGAGTATATGAAAAATGTACTTCATTTGTGCTTTTCTCAGAACCACATACTCAAGGTATTCCGACTTAACCGTTCTAAGTTTATGTGTGTATTCAATTGACACACAAATGATGAAAAAATAACGAACTATTTAGGTTTTTTTTTACACTTACTCTCTTGTGAATTTCACATGAAAGGTCTTGTGATGGCTTGACCCGTACATTTGCTCTTAATGTTTAGCCAGGCCCTGGCTCGACTCCCTGGGTTGGCAACCTCTAAAGCTCTGTAAGCCTTTGTACTACACCGAGTGTTGATTAAGAGATGCACGAGGTAGCATCTGCGGGGCAGACGATCCCGAGGGAACAAATCCACAAATAAATCTACTGAAAGATAAAAACAGCAAGATGGACAGAATGAATGCTTTGGAGCGAAACTGAAAAGATATCTGATATGGCCCAGCTGAGGCCTGTGACACCGGATAGCACTCATCCAGGGAGTATGGTGTCAGCCATAACTGGAGAATATTATAATGCGAGCAGAATGTGAGATGGGCAGACAACACATCTGTTCTCGTGTTGTGGTGTCAGCATGTAGGGGATTCCTTAACCAAAGCAAGCTGTGGCCTCCAGGAACCTGCTGAGTCCCAGGACACTTGTACATTTAATTTTAGTGGTAGTCCTGTCCCTCTTCGTCAGTGACGCTGGTACTCAGAAAGCGTGAACCTAGCAAGAGAGCAACTCAGCCCTGTGCTGGCCAGTTTTCTGCTAGTGACGATTCAAGATCATTATAGTTGGTGTGGAGGGAGTAGGGGAGATGGAAAGATGATGTGCTGCTTCGATGATGAGCTCGATAGCCGATGTAGCTGGGATGGTCCTTATTGCTTCTATATCGTAAAGTGCTTTGTAAGAGATGAGTCTTTAGCTTTCTTCTAAAAGATATGCATGAAGGGACAAGTGTTATCTGCAGAGGGAAGAACCAATAAGCTCCCATCAGGCATCAGCCTCACATGCCCCCATCCAGCTAATCCCATCTAGCTCACCTAATAAGAAAGTAAATGAGACAATCCACAGTCAGTCGCACAGTAGAAGTGCCCCACAAACCACCAAAGCATCAGGGTTATGATACTCACCACAAACCTAAACCTCCAGCTAACCAAATACAAGCTATATCCTTCCAGCCACAAAGAAAAAAACACAAAGAAAAATAGCCAATTTTTAGCCTTCTGGGCGGCAGAAGCATTCCACAAGGCTCTGAGTGTTATGATCATGTGGCCTGCTTCATGACCTACCAGATGAAAAGAGACTATTACCATATTTCCCACCCCCAAAGAGTTAATATGCTGTTAGTCTTGAGGTTGGCCCACAAGCCCCCCCACTATCAGGTTCCATATGTCCCACTGTGCCCCCACCCCTCCAACCAACTAGAGACAAGCTCAGTCCTATCTGCAAACTGTCTTCCCTGGAGTTCTTTGACATTTACAATGGAGGAATCTACAGTGAAGGCAACGATTGTAAGGGCAAGGTAAGTGCTAATGGCCAGATACTGTGTGTCTCACACTATGCAAAGCTGAACAACGCATGCATAACCTCATGTGCATCCTGCCACATCTTGCTGATCCATCTCCACCTTCCAGCACACTGACAAACACCACAATGGCTCACTTCACTTATGTGTAGCCATCCCAAATAACGTTATCAGTATCCCGCTCACCACATCACCCGGTGAACACTCAGATCACACACACTGTTTTCCATGCTGACCAATGTACTCTACATACACGAAGGTGGCGTGTTGCTAGAGTAAATAGGACCACAATTAACTGAGGACAACTGTAATGTCGCTTCCTGTTTTATTAAGGCAGTCGAAAATTTGGATGATTGTCATGTTAATCCAGGACTTTGAGGATGTGAGTGGTAGTGGGGGAGGACCAGGTATCCATAGCGCAATCCTTTCATAATTACAATTGGTGCATTGAGTTCTGTCCTTGTGTAATTCATGTGTGCATTGCAGCAGCAGCTTTGTTGGCCCTCATGATGAGAGGTAGTTTGAGTCCTGTGACAACAACTATAGCACAAAACATTTGTATTCAAGAGAAAACTGAAGCACCCCTGAATGTCATTTTGAGATGGTAATACAAGTATGAAACCAAAGGTGAAAAATATAATGGTAAGAATGGAGTTTTAGAAATCTGAAACATAATGTATTTTAAGGGGCTAAAATATTTAAAGGCAGTGACGTCTGCATAATTATAGCATCTCCTTTACACATCTGTTTACTCACTCTGCCAATCCTCTGTGTCACTTAACAGCTCCCAAATGTTAAAATAGTAAACATTTTGATAGCCAAACTTCGTGCATAGTTGTGGTTGGGTGTTCGCAGATGGACACCGAGGGGGTCATTAGGATGTCGGGCGGATTGCCTCCGCCAGGCAGGCGGTGGCCACCGCCAGCCTGGCGGAGGCAATCCGCCCGACATCCTTCCCTGAATTCCCCCCGCCATATTAGTATGGCGGGGGGAACACGGCGGAAGAAAACACCGCCCGCCACTTTTCCGCCCCGGTAGCCTTGTGGCCGGGGCAGAAAATGTTGAATATGGTGGCGGTGTCTATGAGACACCGCCAGCCATATTACAATGGCAAGAGTGCAATGCCTTTCCGTGGCGGCAATGCCACCACGGAAAGGCAGGTGGTCTTCACTCTGGGGGCCCCTATGGGCCCCCCAGAGTGAAGGTGAGAGGGGGGTGCACACAGGGGGGTACCTGTGGTACCCCCCTTTATTTTCATTTCCAAAGCGGCAGGCACCGCGCGGTGCCTGCCGCTTTGGAAATGAAAATGCTGTGATGTATTGTCAGCATTGTGGCGGGCGGTGCAGAGAGCACCGCCCGCCACAATGCTGAGAATACAGGATGTGCCCGCCACTGTGGCGGGCTCATCCTAATGTCACCCCCGGGATCCCCGTCCTTAAGGCGGACGGTCCCGTTTTCCGATAGGGTGCCCGCCCGCCATCCTAATGAGGCCCCTAGTGCCTGATTCACAAAGAGCCGCCGCACTTGTGGCGGAGGCTCCGCACTCGTGGCAGAATCTCTGTAATGAGAACCATGGAGATTCCGCCACGAGTGCAAAGACTCAGCCATGACTGCAAAGCTTTCGCCACGACTGCAGGGGCTCTTTGTGAACTGGGCCCACAGAAATAATTGGGTGCAAGTCCAGTGGCCAGCCCAGCTGCACAAGGCCAGACACTATGCACAGAGCAGTTTGGGTGTCAGTGTGGTTTGGGAACAGAGCCTGACCTTGAGGTCAAGCCCTGCAGTCAACACCCACTACTCTCAGCCAAAGGCTGTGTGCAGCACAGATTGGCTGCAGCAGAACGTTCAGTACAGAGACAGACTGTGAGTGCCTCATGCGCATGGCAAGGTCTTGCACAGCAAGCACTGGGAGCTCGCAATTTAGAATGTGATTAAAAAAACTACTCATTAACTGAAAAAAAATAAAGGTTATAGTGATGTTATAGTTAGGTGTTGAAATGAAGCAAGAACCAATGTTAAAAAAAAACCATTGAAATATGTTATAACTATAACATAATATTATATAACTAAACCTTATGACCCATTATGCATTAGTTATGACCCTACACATAAACGATTCAGAAAAGGGGGTGGTGATGGACAGAGCATCTGAGTTAAACAGAACACTCATACCCAGTCAAAAGATCAGGACTTGATCCATCACCGTTTTTTAGCTCACTGCACCATCCCAGTTCAGAACCTGGCTACATGCAAATTAGTCTGTCCCTGGCCCAGTGCATCATGGGAACAGGGCAAACCAAACTACAAAGCCAATTCTTTACTGGAAAGGAAACAAGCTTCCGGGGACCGGTTTCTGGCATTGCAGCCGTCTTCGGCCCGGCTTGCTTGAATCCTAGTGGTGCAGTGAGCAAGGGACTCACATCTGAGCATACCCTGCCACGCCTATAGTGGCCAAAACGATTCAGAAAAGGGGGTGGTGATGGACAGAGCATCTGAGTTAAACAGAACACTCATACCCAGTTAAAAGATCAGGGCTTGATCCATCACCGTTTTTTAGCTCACTGCACCATCCCAGTTCAGAACCTGGCTACATGAAATTAGTCTGTCCCTGGCCCAGTGCATCATGGGAACAGGGCAGACCAAACTACCAAGTCAATTCTTTACTGGAAAGGAAACAAGCTTCCGGGGACCGGTTTCTGGCATTGCAGCCATCTTCGGCCCAGCTTGCTTGAATCCTAATGGTGCAGTGAGCAAGGGACTCACATCTGAGCATACCCCGCCACTCCTATAGTGGCCAAAACGATTCAGAAAAGGGGGTGGTGATGGACAGAGCATCTGAGTTAAACAGAACACTCATACCCAGTCAAAAGATCAGGGCTTGATCCATCACCGTTTGTTAGCTCACTGCACCATCCCAGTTCAGAACCTGGCTACATGCAAATTAGGCTGTCCTTGGCCCAGTGCATCATGGGAACAGGGCAGACCAAACTACCAAGCCAATTCTTTACTGGAAAGGAAACAAGCTTCCGGGGACCGGTTTCTGGCATTGCAGCCGTCTTCGGCCCGGCTTGCTTGAATCCTAATGGTGCAGTGAGCAAGGGACTCACATCTGAGCATACCCTGCCACTCCTATAGTGGCCAAAACGATTCAGAAAATGGGGTGGTGATGGACAGAGCATCTGAGTTAAACAGAACACTCATACCCAGTCAAAAGATCAGGGCTTGATCCATCACCGTTTTTTAGCTCACTGCACCATCCCAGTTCAGAACCTGGCTACATGCAAATTAGTCTGTCCGTGGCCCAGTGCATCATGGGAACAGGGCAGACCAAACTACCAAGCCAATTCTTTACTGGAAAGGAAACAAGCTTCCGGGGACCGGTTTCTGGCATTGCAGCCGTCTTCGGCCCGGCTTGCTTGAATCCTAATGGTGCAGTGAGCAAGGGACTCACATCTGAGCATACCCTGCCACTCCTATAGTGGCCAAAACGATTCAGAAAAGGGGGTGGTGATGGACAGAGCATCTGAGTTAAACAGAACACTCATACCCAGTCAAAAGATCAGGGCTTGATCCATCGCCGTTTTTTAGCTCACTGCATCATCCCAGTTCAGAAGCTGGCTACATGCAAATTAGTCTGTCCCTGGCCCAGTGCATCATGGGAACAGGGCAGACCAAACTACCAAGCCAACAAGCTTCCGGGGACCAGTTTCTGGCATTGCAGCCGTCTTCGGCCCGGCTTGCTTGAATCCTATAGGAGTGGCAGGGTATGCTCAGACATGAGTCCCTTGCTCACTGCACCATCAGGATTCAAGCAAGCCGGGCCAAAGACGGCTGCAATGCCAGAAACCGGTCCCCGGAAGCTTGTTTCCTTTCCAGTAAAGAATTGGCTTGGTAGTTTGGTCTGCCCTGTTCCCATGATGCACTGGGCCAGGGACAGACTAATTTGCATGTAGCCAGGTTCTGAACTGGGATGGTGCAGTGAGCAAAAAAACGGTGATGGATCAAGCCCTGATCTTTTGACTGGGTATGAGTGTTCTGTTTAATTCAGATGCTCTGTCCATCACCACCCCCTTTTCTGAATCGTTTTGGCCACTATAGGAATGGCAGGGTATGCTCAGACATGAGTCCCTTGCTCACTGCACCATCAGGATTCAAGCAAGCCGGGCCGAAGACGGCTGCAATGCCAGAAACCGGTCCCCGGAAGCTTGTTTCCTTTCCAGTAAAGAATTGGCTTGGTAGTTTGGTCTGCCCTGTTCCCATGATGCACTGGGCCAGGGACAGACTACTTTGCATGTAGCCAGGTTTTGAACTGGGATAGTGCAGTGAGCTAAAAAACGGTGATGGATCAAGCCCTGATCTTTTGACTGGGTATAAGTGTTCTGTTTAATTCAGATGCTCTGTCCATCACCACCCCCTTTTCTGAATCGTTTTGGCCACTATAGGAGTGGCAGGGTATGCTCCGACATGAGTCCCTTGCTCACTGCACCATCAGGATTCAAGCAAGCCGGGCCGAAGACGGCTGCAATGCCAGAAACCGGTCCCCGGAAGCTTGTTTCCTTTCCAGTAAACAATTGGCTTGGTAGTTTGGTCTGCCCTGTTCCCATGATGCACTGGGCCAGGGACAGACTAATTTGCATGTAGCCAGGTTCTGAACTGGGATGGTGCAGTGAGCTAAAAAACGGTGATGGATCAAGCCCTGATCTTTTGACTGGGTATGAGTGTTCTGTTTAATTCAGATGCTCTGTCCATCACCACCCCCTTTTCTGAATCGTTTTGGCCACTATAGGAGTGGCAGGGTATGCTCAGACATGAGTCCCTTGCTCACTGCACCATCAGGATTCAAGCAAGCCGGGCCGCAGACGGCTGCAATGCCAGAAACCGGTCCCCGGAAGCTAGCTTTCCTTTCCAGTAAAGAATTGACTTGGTAGTTTGGTCTGCCCTGTTCCCATGATGCACTGGGCCAGGGACAGACTAATTTGCATGTAGCCAGGTTCTGAACTGGGATGGTACAGTGAGCTAAAAAACGGTGATGGATCAAGCCCTGATCTTTTGACTGGGTATGAGTGTTCTGTTTAATTCAGATGCTCTGTCCATCACCACCCCCTTTTCTGAATCGTTTTGGCCACTATAGGAATGGCAGAGTATGCTCAGACATGAGTCCCTTGCTCACTGCACCATCAGGATTCAAGCAAGCTGGGCCGAAGACGGATGCACTGCCAGAAACCGGTCCCCGTAAGCTTGTTTCCTTTCCAGTAAAGAATTGGCTTGGTAGTTTGGTCTGCCCTGTTCCCATGATGCACTGGGCCAGGGACAGACTAATTTGCATGTAGCCAGGTTCTGAACTGGGATGGTGCAGTGAGCTAAAAAACGGTGATGGATCAAGCCCTGATCATTTGACTTGGTATGAGTGTTCTGTTTAATTCAGATGCTCTGTCCATCACCACCCCCTTTTCTGAATCGTTTTGGCCGCTATAGGAGTGGCAGGGTATGCTCAGACATGAGTCCCTTGCTCACTGCACCATCAGGATTCAAGCAAGCCGGGCCGAAGACGGCTGCAATGCCAGAAGCCGGTCCCCGGAAGCTTGTTTCCTTTCCAGTAAAGAATTGGCTTGGTAGTTTGGTCTGCCCTGTTCCCATGATGCACTGGGCCAGGGGCAGACTAATTTGCATGTAGCCAGGTTCTGAACTGGGATGGTGCAGTGAGCTAAAAAACGGTGATGGATGAAGCCCTGATCTTTTGACTGGGTATGAGTGTTCTGTTTAATTCAGATGCTCTGTCAATCACCACCCCCTTTTCTGAATCGTTTTGGCCACTACAGGACTGGCAGGGTATGCTCAGACATGAGTCCCTTGCTCACTGCACCATCAGGATTCAAGCAAGCCGGGCCGAAGACGGCTGCAATGCCAGAAACCGGTCCCCGGAAGCTTGTTTCCTTTCCAGTAAAGAATTGGCTTGGTAGTTTGGTCTGCCCTGTTCCCATGATGCACTGGGCCAGGGGCAGACTAATTTGCATGTAGCCAGGTTCTGAACTGGGATGGTGCAGTGAGCTAAAAAACAGTGATGGATCAAGCCCTGATATTTTGACTGGGTATGAGTGTTCTGTTTAATTCAGATGCTCTGTCCATCACCACCCCCTTTTCTGAATCGTTTTGGCCACTATAGGAGTGGCAGGGTATGCTCAGACATGAGTCCCTTGCTCACTGCACCATCAGGATTCAAGCAAGCCGGGCCGAAGACGGCTGCAATGCCAGAAACTGGTCCCCGGAAGCTTGTTTCCTTTCCAGTAAAGAATTGGCTTGGTAGTTAGGTCTGCCCTGTTCCCATGATGCACTGGGCCGGGGACAGACTAATTTGCATGTAGCCAGCTTCTGAGCTGGGATGGTGCAGTGAGCTAAAAAACAGTGATGGATCAAGCCCTGATCTTTTGACTGGGTATGAGTGTTCTGTTTAATTCAGATGCTCTGTCCATCACCACCCCCTTTTCTGAATCGTTTTGGCCACTATAGGAGTGGCAGGGTATGCTCAGACATGAGTCCCTTCCTCACTGCACCATCAGGATTCAAGCAAGCCGGGCCGAAGACGGCTGCAATGCCAGAAACCGGTCCCCGGAAGCTTGTTTCCTTTCCAGTAAAGAATTGGCTTGGTAGTTTGGTCTGCCCTGTTCCCATGATGCACTGGGCCAGGGACAGACTAATTTGCATGTATCCAGGTTCTGAACTGGGATGGTGCAGTGAGCTAAAAAACGGTGATGGATCAAGCCCTGATCTTTTGACTGGGTATGAGTGTTCTGTTTATTCAGATGCTCTGTCCATCACCACCCCCTTTTCTGAATCGTTTTGGACACTAAAGGAGTGGCAGGGTATGCTCAGGCATGAGTCCCTTGCTCACTGCACCATCAGGATTCAAGCAAGCCGGGCCGAAGACGGCTGCAATGCCAGAAACCGGTCCCCGGAAGCTTGTTTCCTTTCCAGTAAAGAATTGGCTTGATAGTTTGGTCTGCCCTGTTCCCATGATGCACTGGGCCAGGGACAAACTAATTTGCATGTAGCCAGGTTCTGAACTGGGATGGTGCAGTGAGCTAAAAAACGGTGATGGATCAAGCCCTGATCTTTTGACTGGGTATGAGTGTTCTGTTTAATTCAGATGCTCTGTCCATCACCACCCCCTTTTCTGAATCGTTTTGGCCACTATAGGAGTGGCAGGGTGTGCTCAGACATGAGTCCCTTGCTCACTGCACCATCAGGATTCAAGCAAGCCGGGCCGAAGACGGCTGCAATGCCAGAAACCGGTCCCCGGAAGCTTGTTTCCTTTCCAGTAAAGAATTGGCTTGGTAGTTTGGTCTGCCCTGTTCCCATGATGCACTGGGCCAGGGACAGACTAATTTGCATGTAGCCAGGTTCTGAACTGGGATGGTGCAGTGAGCTAAAAAACGGTGATGGATCAAGCCCTGATCTTTTGACTGGGTATGAGTGTTCTGTTTAATTCAGATGCTCTGTCCATCACCACCCCCTTTTCTGAATCGTTTTGGCCACCATAGGAGTGGCAGGTTATGCTCAGACATGAGTCCCTTGCTCACTGCACCATCAGGATTCAAGCAAGCCGGGCCGAAGACGGATGCACTGCCAGAAACCGGTCCCCGTAAGCTTGTTTCCTTTCCAGTAAAGAATTGGCTTGGTAGTTTGGTCTGCCCTGTTCCCATGATGCACTGGGCCAGGGACAGACTAATTTGCATGTAGCCAGGTTCTGAACTGGGATGGTGCAGTGAGCTAAAAAACGGTGATGGATCAAGCCCTGATCATTTGACTTGGTATGAGTGTTCTGTTTAATTCAGATGCTCTGTCCATCACCACCCCCTTTTCTGAATCGTTTTGGCCGCTATAGGAGTGGCAGGGTATGCTCAGACATGAGTCCCTTGCTCACTGCACCATCAGGATTCAAGCAAGCCGGGCCGAAGACGGCTGCAATGCCAGAAGCCGGTCCCCGGAAGCTTGTTTCCTTTCCAGTAAAGAATTGGCTTGGTAGTTTGGTCTGCCCTGTTCCCATGATGCACTGGGCCAGGGGCAGACTAATTTGCATGTAGCCAGGTTCTGAACTGGGATGGTGCAGTGAGCTAAAAAACGGTGATGGATGAAGCCCTGATCTTTTGACTGGGTATGAGTGTTCTGTTTAATTCAGATGCTCTGTCAATCACCACCCCCTTTTCTGAATCGTTTTGGCCACTACAGGACTGGCAGGGTATGCTCAGACATGAGTCCCTTGCTCACTGCACCATCAGGATTCAAGCAAGCCGGGCCGAAGACGGCTGCAATGCCAGAAACCGGTCCCCGGAAGCTTGTTTCCTTTCCAGTAAAGAATTGGCTTGGTAGTTTGGTCTGCCCTGTTCCCATGATGCACTGGGCCAGGGGCAGACTAATTTGCATGTAGCCAGGTTCTGAACTGGGATGGTGCAGTGAGCTAAAAAACAGTGATGGATCAAGCCCTGATATTTTGACTGGGTATGAGTGTTCTGTTTAATTCAGATGCTCTGTCCATCACCACCCCCTTTTCTGAATCGTTTTGGCCACTATAGGAGTGGCAGGGTATGCTCAGACATGAGTCCCTTGCTCACTGCACCATCAGGATTCAAGCAAGCCGGGCCGAAGACGGCTGCAATGCCAGAAACTGGTCCCCGGAAGCTTGTTTCCTTTCCAGTAAAGAATTGGCTTGGTAGTTAGGTCTGCCCTGTTCCCATGATGCACTGGGCCGGGGACAGACTAATTTGCATGTAGCCAGCTTCTGAGCTGGGATGGTGCAGTGAGCTAAAAAACAGTGATGGATCAAGCCCTGATCTTTTGACTGGGTATGAGTGTTCTGTTTAATTCAGATGCTCTGTCCATCACCACCCCCTTTTCTGAATCGTTTTGGCCACTATAGGAGTGGCAGGGTATGCTCAGACATGAGTCCCTTCCTCACTGCACCATCAGGATTCAAGCAAGCCGGGCCGAAGACGGCTGCAATGCCAGAAACCGGTCCCCGGAAGCTTGTTTCCTTTCCAGTAAAGAATTGGCTTGGTAGTTTGGTCTGCCCTGTTCCCATGATGCACTGGGCCAGGGACAGACTAATTTGCATGTATCCAGGTTCTGAACTGGGATGGTGCAGTGAGCTAAAAAACGGTGATGGATCAAGCCCTGATCTTTTGACTGGGTATGAGTGTTCTGTTTATTCAGATGCTCTGTCCATCACCACCCCCTTTTCTGAATCGTTTTGGACACTAAAGGAGTGGCAGGGTATGCTCAGGCATGAGTCCCTTGCTCACTGCACCATCAGGATTCAAGCAAGCCGGGCCGAAGACGGCTGCAATGCCAGAAACCGGTCCCCGGAAGCTTGTTTCCTTTCCAGTAAAGAATTGGCTTGATAGTTTGGTCTGCCCTGTTCCCATGATGCACTGGGC
The DNA here is from genome assembly GCF_964261635.1 of Lissotriton helveticus. Taxonomy (NCBI): domain Eukaryota; kingdom Metazoa; phylum Chordata; class Amphibia; order Caudata; family Salamandridae; genus Lissotriton; species Lissotriton helveticus. The sequence goes on along the minus strand of NC_136065.1, from coordinate 1,254,283,922 downwards.
CAGGGACAAACTAATTTGCATGTAGCCAGGTTCTGAACTGGGATGGTGCAGTGAGCTAAAAAACGGTGATGGATCAAGCCCTGATCTTTTGACTGGGTATGAGTGTTCTGTTTAATTCAGATGCTCTGTCCATCACCACCCCCTTTTCTGAATCGTTTTGGCCACTATAGGAGTGGCAGGGTGTGCTCAGACATGAGTCCCTTGCTCACTGCACCATCAGGATTCAAGCAAGCCGGGCCGAAGACGGCTGCAATGCCAGAAACCGGTCCCCGGAAGCTTGTTTCCTTTCCAGTAAAGAATTGGCTTGGTAGTTTGGTCTGCCCTGTTCCCATGATGCACTGGGCCAGGGACAGACTAATTTGCATGTAGCCAGGTTCTGAACTGGGATGGTGCAGTGAGCTAAAAAACGGTGATGGATCAAGCCCTGATCTTTTGACTGGGTATGAGTGTTCTGTTTAATTCAGATGCTCTGTCCATCACCACCCCCTTTTCTGAATCGTTTTGGCCACCATAGGAGTGGCAGGTTATGCTCAGACATGAGTCCCTTGCTCACTGCACCATCAGGATTCAAGCAAGCCGGGCCGAAGACGGCTGCAATGCCAGAAACCGGTCCCCGGAAGCTTGTTTCCTTTCCAGTAAAGAATTGGCTTGGTAGTTTGGTCTGCCCTGTTCCCATGATGCACTGGACCACGGACAGACTAATTTGCATGTAGCCAGGTTCTGAACTGGGATGGTGCAGTGAGCTAAAAAACGGTGATGGATCAAGCCCTGATATTTTGACTGGGTATGAGTGTTCTGTTTAATTCAGATGCTCTGTCCATAACCACCCCCTTTTCTGAATCGTTTTGGCCACTATAGGAGTGGCAGGGTATGCTCAGACATGAGTCCCTTGCTCACTGCACCATCAGGATTCAAGCAAGCCGGGCCGAAGACGGCTGCAATGCCAGAAACCGGTCCCCGGAAGCTTGTTTCCTTTCCAGTAAAGAATTGGCTTGGTAGTTTGGTCTGCCCTGTTCCCATGATGCACTGGGTCAGGGACAGACTAATTTGCATGTAGCCAGGTTCTGAACTGGGATGGTGCAGTGAGCTAAAAAACGGTGATGGATCAAGCCCTGATCTTTTGACTGGGTATGAGTGTTCTGTTTAATTCAGATGCTCTGTCCATCACCACCCCCTTTTCTGAATCGTTTTGGCCACTATAGGAGTGGCAGGGTATGCTCAGACATGAGTCCCTTGCTCACTGCACCATCAGGATTCAAGCAAGCCGGGCCGAAGACGGCTGCAATGCCAGAAACCGGTCCCCGGAAGCTTGTTTCCTTTCCAGTAAAGAATTGGCTTGGTGGGGGCGTGGCTTGGACGCGAGGCGGAATGGCTGCTTGAACCCGCAGCTCCGCCGACCGGGCTCATAAATCCGAAATTAATCCGACTATCTGATGTGATACCCCAGACCTTTTCCCCTCCGAAGTGCTGCCCAGTGCGGGGAGGATTGCCGGTGGCGCAAAATTGATGTGGACAGAGAGACTGGCTCCACTTGGGGCCGACTGCTGACGTGCGGAGTGGCGGCCTGGCGGAACAACGGAAGCCGGGACCTCGCGTGAGCCCGGGCCAGGGCGGGAGCGGAGAGACACAAGAGGTTGCGGGCGCTGGCCGAGGGAGGTCGGACCGCGAGCGCCAGAACAGTGAGCCGGGCTGCCACAGCTATCGCAGGGCGTGCCTGCGTGCTGCCAAGGTACGGAGCTGAGACGCCGGGTGGGACCGTACCGGGGTGGAGGCACCCGCAATAACCGAGGGCCAGGGACCGGCTCTGACAGACTGCGAGGCGGCCGGCCTGGCGTGAACCACAGCGGGAGAGCCTAATCCAAAGCAGCCGTCTGGAAACGAAGCCCGGCATAGCGGCAGATAGAGCGGCCATTCATGGGGTTAGCGGAGACTCCATAGAACGAGAACTCCTGCAGAACTACTGTCCCACCTGCAGTGCCCTGGAGCTACGGCTCGCCCTGCAGGGGCGAGAAGCGGACGGAGACTGAGCCTCCACCCTGCCCATAGAAAGCACTGGGACGAGACGCAGTACTGGGACGCAGGACGCCATTTTGTGCTGCTGGAGCCCCGGGACGCTATTCCAATAACACAACCTTTCTGCAGGGAGGTGCGCAGGGGTGTGAACTGACCCCACAAAGCTGGATTGGCGCTCATTAACACTGAATGAACCTGCAGGGACATTGGTGAAGGGTCGAATTGGCACTAAACCTCTGACTGCAGTTCCCCCAGACGACGAGGGGTGCCTTGAAGGACCGCGTGTGTCTGAGCTGGCTACCTGCGTAGAAACTTCAGTTCCCCCTACCAAGGTCGACAGCTACAATGGGGAAACCTGACACGAGGCAGCCGAAGATCACATTCGATAAGACCAAACAGAAGGCGACCGGCCAGGAGCAGCAGGAGGAAGAGGCCGCGAGGAGTGATCAGGGGGGAGCGCAAACATCTGAAATCAAGTCCATGTTTCAGGAGCTGAAGACGAGTCTCCAAGGGATTGATCACAAGATGGACGACTTGGCTGCCCGCATGGACAGTCTGACAAGGCGGATGGACAAGCAGGACGGTAGGGTGGATGTGCTGGAAACGCGTGTGACCGAGACGGAGGAGGGTCACACCGCCATGGACAGGAAATTACGCGGCATGGATAAAGTCCTGACGCTGATCCAGCAAAAGAACGAGGATTTGGAGGCCCGCTCGAGACGCAACAACGTCCGCATCACGGGCGTGGCGGAAACGACCAATATCGTTAAAATGGAGCTATATATAGAAACTATGATGACGGAACTCTTCGGGACGGGCCTCTCCCAAATGTTCCTGGTCGAAAGGGCGCACAGGACACTGGGCCCCCAGCCTAAACCGGGCGCACCGCCAAGAGCAATCATAGCGCGTCTCCTGAACTATAGGGACCGAGACACTATTCTGCGCATGGCGAGAGACGTGCCGGAACTCCAGTATCAGGGCAATCGTATATCGATCTTCCCAGACTTCACCCTGCAGGTCCAGGCAGCAAGGAGAGAATTTGTCCCGGCCAAGAAGATCTTTCAGCAAATCGGAACCAAATACTCACTAATCTACCCTGCCAAACTGAGAGTGCAAGGCCCGGGAAAACCTTCCTTTTTTGTGGACGCAAAGGCAGCGTTGAAATATGCAAAGCAACTATCCCGGGACCAGAAAATTCAGTCACCACCCGGCGAATCAGAAGCGCAAACCTGACTGAGTGACATTGAATGACGGAGCCACAGCCTACGACTTGTCTGCGATGCCGACACTGAAATGGAAGCAGGAAGAGCGGACTACCGAATTGAGACACTGCTAATCCGCCCTGTACAGATAAGTGGACCTCTGTAATTGCTTATGGAAGAGGGGGGAGGTACATACGGGATCGCTGTTAGGCTGGCGCCCGGTCGCCCTGGCAAAAGTACAGGGTTAGTAGGCGTATGACCCACGATCCCCGAGGGATGATTCCCATTGGACTAGTACTGTTGAGAAGCCCTACAGATTGTTTGATGTCTGGATGGGAGGGGGGGGAGGGAACTGCACGACCTGATTGGGGGGTTGGAGCGGGAGGGGGTTGGGGGGGCGTGAAATTGTATTGCACTGTTGCATTTTGTTTTGTTGGAAGCGTGGAGACACACACAGCGACTACTAACACAGTTATATACGCTTGGCCCAGATGGTCGCTAGATGACCGGAGCTGCCAGACGACTGATCGCACCAGATCGTGCTCTGTCCAGCGGTGTGCGCAGCTGCAGGGCGTAAAATTGCCGATTTGTCTTCCCAGATATGGCCCACATTAAACTGCTAACCTGGAATGTGCGCGGATTGAATGACAGACGAAAGGTCAGGCTAGTCCAGGCCTTCTTGCTGCGGAAGGGTATAGACATATGTTTTCTGCAAGAGACCCACCTAACTGCAAATGCTACTGCGCTGCTCAGACATAGTAGGTGGGGAGAGACTACACACGCACACTACTCCAACTATTCTCGTGGGGTGGCGATCCTGATCAGGAGAGGCCTACACTGGACGACATCTGAGGTGGTGCTGGATGCTGAGGGGAGATACATACTACTGGTGGGGAGTCTATATGGCATGCGGATGATCTTGGTGAATGTGTATGGCCCTAATGTTGACGACCCTGAGTTCTATAGTGACCTTTGGTATAAAATACGGGCCCGTGGGCAGGCCGCGGTTCTGTGGGGAGGAGACTACAATGTGGTACTATCAGATACGTTAGACAGACAGGGAACGACCAGGGAACATCACCCCAAGGCGGCGGCAATGCTATGGGACATAATCTCCGAAGCTAAGCTAGTCGACTCATGGAGGGCACTGCACCCAGGGTCCCGAGAAGGCACATGCCTTACAATGCATAGGGCCGCGTGGTCTAGACTAGATTACTGGCTGTTATCAGGGGATGTCCACACACTAACGACTGACGTGACACACTATCCAAGATCACTCTCTGACCATGCGCCAGTCTGCCTTACACTATCCACCCCAGACCAGTACATCCAACCATTCAGCTGGAGATTCCCCTCCCGGGCGCTACGAGACCAGGTATTCAAGCAGGAATTGAGGGAAAAGCTGGAGGAATACTTTGAGCTAAATGAGAGCTCGGTTGACTCCCCAGGCACGCTCTGGGAGGCATGTAAAGTGGTGATGAGGGGATGCTGCATATCACTAAAAACAGGGGTACTACGGTCCATAAGAGGCACCTTACAAACGCTAGAAACAGAATTGTCAGCACTTGAGGCGCTACTCCAGAGGTCACCTACGGATAGGGTCAAGTCTGAGTTTCGCGCGAAGCTCACGCAATACCAGGAGGAGGCGGACAGGGAGGTGGCCTTTCTAGCGAAAGATGGGCAGGCCCGAAGATACGGGGAGGGAGATAGAGCAGGAAGGACACTGGCCAACATGCTTAGAACACCAAAGGGAGCGACCTATGTACTTGAACTAAGAGATGAGGGAGGGGACGTGGTGAGGGAACCCCAGGCCATCCTCCAGGTCATGACGGACTACTACCGCACACTTTACACGTCCAAGGTCACGCCGGACGACCAAACACTCACAGACTACCTTGACACTATCGCTCTGGCTTGGTTTAACAATGGGGCCAGACAATACATGGACCTACCGTTCTCGCAGGAGGACATACGGGCGATTATAGCGAGTATGCCGCCTGGTAAAGCGCCGGGACCAGACGGACTGACGTCAGAGTTCTACAAAGAGTATGCTGATATATTGGTACCTAGATTATATAAGGTCTTCGAGGAGGCGGTTGAAACGGAGATACTGCCGCAATCACTGCGTGAGGCGTTGATCATCACCTTACTCAAGCCTGGTAAAGACCCCACAGAGCCGGACTCCTACCGTCCCCTTTCGCTTATAAACGTAGACGCTAAGATCTACGCGAAACTGCTAGCGGACCGGCTAAAATATATGCTGCCGCAGATTGCTCTCTCGGATCAATCGGGATTCGTCCTAGAGAGATCCACATCTCATAACCTGAGAGTTTTGTTTGGGTTACTCCACTATCTGGACCCTAAGGTCAAGGCCGCTGCTGCACTGCTCGATGCGACTAAAGCATTCGACTCCCTCGAATTGAAATTCCTACACACCCTCTTTACCCGAATGGGATTTAGTCCACTGTTCGCCAAGCGGATAGGCATTCTCTATAACGGCCCGACTGCGAGGGTGAGAGTGAACGGACGAACTTCGGACGCTATCCAGATTACGAGGGGGACGAGGCAGGGATGCCCGCTCTCTCCCTTACTATTTGCTATAGCGACTGAACCTCTTGCGGCACGTATGCGGCAACACCATGCTCAGAGGAGCATAGGCTTCACTTCGCGAGGTCTGCTGATCTCCTTATACGCGGACGACGTTACAATTTATATGATAGATCCGGAGATGAATTTTGACCCACTGATGCGGGAGGTGCTTAGATATAGCGGCCTCACTGGGATCAATATCAACTGGTCGAAATCAACCATGTTACCACTAACGGACAACACGACCAAGTGCCATACTGAATTTCCGATTGACTGGGTCACGGGGGACGTCAAATACTTGGGTATTAGAATCAGCCGCACTATACAAGAAATCTGGCTGTCGAACTTTGGAGTGGCGATGGACTGGCTCGAGGGCAAAGTCAAAAAGTGGAAGACGCTCCCGCTCTCGCTGACGGGCCGCATCGCTATAGCAAAAATGGTGGTGGTCCCCAAATTTTTATATTTATTCATAAATATACCCCTGCCACTGACGATGGCATTTTTCTGCAGGCTTCGATCTGCCGTTATAGAACTGGTCTGGGCAGGTAGGCAACCTAGAGTGGCCTGGAACCTTCTTACTCTCCCGTTCCGCCAGGGGGGTCTGGCTGCGCCAGACTTGGAACTGTATGCGTATAGTGCACAAGCCCAGTATCTATATTACTGGCACCACCCGATCCCGTACCAACCGCACGTGGCCATAGAGACGGACGTGGCAACCCCCTGCCCCCTCAAAGTGGCGGTGTACAAAAAGTATAAACGATCCCACGAGGACATCGACACTGTGGAGGTGGTGCGCTGGGCGTGGGCGGGAATAGCCAAACGCGCGGGCGTTAAAGAGCTGTATGCACCGAGCATGCCACTAGACGGCAACCCCCTACTGGAACCGCTCACGGACGCGGCAGTAGTCCGAAGGGCGAGTGAAAGGGGTCTGAAGGTGGCGGGCGATCTATACCCAGATGACATTTTCATAGCGCTACAAGACATGACCGAATCCACGAACCCGACGGCATCGGAGCTCTTACTTTATTACCAACTGCGGGCTGCGTGCAAACGTAGATACCCGGTCTTCCCGGAGGCCCCGCCGACAGTAACGGCATTGGAAGCTGTCCTATCGAACGCCTCCTCGCACAAATTGATAACGAGAATCTACAAGGCTACGCAAAACACGACACCTGCCCTTCACACTGACTCTAGGATGGCCTGGGAGAGGGAGGCGGGTATCACCATATCAGAAAAACAATGGACTTTTTGTTGCACGCAACTAGAACACCTGTCGCCTAACTACAGACTGAGGCTCATACACTTTAATTTTTTGCACAGAACGTATCGCACACCCATACAACTGGTTCGGATGGGGCTGTCGGCTGATGCCTCTTGCTGGAGATGTGGTGAGAGGGAGGCTACATTCTACCACCTATCTTGGGACTGTGGCCAAATACACACGTACTGGGGGAACGTTTTTCGCACTATAGGTCAGATAGTGGGGATACCCGTGGACCTCGACCCCCTCGTAGGGCTACTGGGATTTGTGCTGCCTGTATCGGGCACATCAAGAAAGCTAGTGGCGCTCTTACTCCTACTTGCCAAGAGACAGATAGCACTCAAATGGAAACAGAAGTCCCCGCCTACGATCTCTGGTTGGATAAAATCAGCAATGTACTGCAGGGACCAGCTGTCGGCATATTGGGAATTGATGCCACTCCGCTCTAGGCCCGCTGATATCTGGCAACCAATGGTGGACTGGCTAGCATGTTCAGGAAATGATGAGAGCGACTGATGGTAAAGTTGGGGCACCAATGGAGGGGGGGACCAGGGGAAGGAGGAGCAGGCTCCGAGCATAGCTCCAGAGTCTGTGGGCAGCGGGATTTGGAGACAATTGATCGATATTGAGTATGCTAATTTGTGATGATCTCACACGTATGTTATTGTTAATTGTTGCATAAATGTAATGAGTCATTTATCTGCGAAAGTGTACACGATTTGATAGTTCGCTGTATCCAGTCGTAACATATGCTGCCTGCCTCCGGGTTGTTGGCTGAATAGCGGTGTACACTTTAAAGGCACAAATAAAGGTTTTTGAAAATTAAAAAAAAAAAAAAAAAAGAAAAAGAATTGGCTTGGTAGTTTGGTCTGCCCTGTTCCCATGATGCACTGGGCCAGGGACAGACTAATTTGCATGTAGCCAGGTTCTGAACTGGGATGGTGCAGTGAGCTAAAAAACGGTGATGGGTCAAGCCCTGATCTTTTGACTGGGTATGAGTGTTCTGTTTAATTCAGATGCTCTGTCCATCACCACCCCCTTTTCTGAATCGTTTTGGCCACTATAGGAGTGGCAGGGTATGCTCAGACATGAGTCCCTTGCTCACTGCACCATCAGGATTCAAGCAAGCCGGGCCGAAGACGGCTGCAATGCCAGAAACCGGTCCCCGGAAGCTTGTTTCCTTTCCAGTAAAGAATTGGCTTGGTAGTTTGGTCTGCCCTGTTCCCATGATGCACTGGGCCAGGGACAGACTAATTTGCATGTAGCCAGGTTCTGAACTGGGATGGTGCAGTGAGCTAAAAAACGGTGATGGATCAAGCCCTGATCTTTTGACTGGGTATGAGTGTTTTGTTTAATTCAGATGCTCTGTCCATCACCACCCCCTTTTCTGAATCGTTTTGGACACTAAAGGAGTGGCAGGGTATGCTCAGACATGAGTCCCTTGCTCACTGCACCATCAGGATTCAAGCAAGCCGGGCCGAAGACGGCTGCAATGCCAGAAACCGGTCCCCGGAAGCTTGTTTCCTTTCCAGTAAAGAATTGGGTTGGTAGTTTGGTCTGCCCTGTTCCCATGATGCACTGGGTCAGGGACAGACTAATTTGCATGTAGCCAGGTTCTGAACTGGGATGGTGCAGTGAGCTAAAAAACGGTGATGGATCAAGCTCTGATCTTTTGACTGGGTATGAGTGTTCTGTTTAATTCAGATGCTCTGTCCATCACCACCCCCTTTTCTGAATCGTTTTGGCCACCATAGGAGTGGCAGGTTATGCTCAGACATGAGTCCCTTGCTCACTGCACCATCAGGACTCAAGCAAGCCGGGCCAAAGACGGCTGCAATGCCAGAAACCGGTCCCCGGAAGCTTGTTTCCTTTCCAGTAAAGAATTGGCTTGGTAGTTTGGTCTGCACTGTTCCCATGATGCACTGGGCCAGGGACAGATTAATTTGCATGTAGCCAGGTTCTGAACTGGGATGGTGCAGTGAGCTAAAAAAACGGTGATGGATCAAACCCTGATCTTTTGACTTGGTATGAGTGTTCTGTTTAATTCAGATGTTCTGTCCATCACCACCCCCTTTTCTGAATCGTTTTGGCCACTACAGGAGTGGCAGGGTATGCTCAGACATGAGTCCCTTGCTCACTGCACCATCAGGATTCAAGCAAGCCGGGCCGAAGACGGCTGCAATGCCAGAAACCGGTCCCCGGAAGCTTGTTTCCTTTCCAGTAAAGAATTGGCTTGGTAGTTTGGTCTGCCCTGTTCCCATGATGCACTGGGCCAGGGGCAGACTAATTTGCATGTAGCCAGGTTCTGAACTGGGATGGTGCAGTGAGCTAAAAAACAGTGATGGATCAAGCCCTGATATTTTGACTGGGTATGAGTGTTCTGTTTAATTCAGATGCTCTGTCCATCACCACCCCCTTTTCTGAATCGTTTTGGCCACTATAGGAGTGGCAGGGTATGCTCAGACATGAGTCCCTTGCTCACTGCACCATCAGGATTCAAGCAAGCCGGGCCGAAGACGGCTGCAATGCCAGAAACCGGTACCCGGAAGCTTGTTTCCTTTCCAGTAAAGAATTGGCTTGGTAGTTTGGTCTGCCCTGTTCCCATGATGCACTGGGCCGGGGACAGACTAATTTGCATGTAGCCAGCTTCTGAACTGGATGGTGCAGTGAGCTAAAAAACTGTGATGGATCAAGCACTGATCTTTTGACTGGGTATGAGTGTTCTGTTTAATTCAGATGCTCTGTCCATCACCACCCCCTTTTCTGAATCGTTTTGGCCACTATAGGAGTGGCAGGGTATGCTCAGACATGAGTCCCTTGCTCACTGCACCATCAGGATTCAAGCAAGCCGGGCCGAAGACGGCTGCAATGCCAGAAACCGGTCCCCGGAAGCTTGTTTCCTTTCCAGTAAAGAATTGGCTTGATAGGTTTGGTCTGCCCTGTTCCCATGATGCACTGGGCCAGGGACAGACTAATTTGCATGTAGCCAGGTTCTGAACTGGGATGGTGCAGTGAGCTAAAAAACGGTGATGGATCAAGCCCTGATCTTTTGACTGGGTATGAGTGTTCTGTTTAATTCAGATGCTCTGTCCATCACCACCCCCTTTTCTGAATCGTTTTGGCCACTATAGGAGTGGCAGGGTGTGCTCAGACATGAGTCCCTTGCTCACTGCACCATCAGGATTCAAGCAAGCCGTGCCGAAGACGGCTGCAATGCCAGAAACCGGTCCCCGGAAGCTTGTTTCCTTTCCAGTAAAGAATTGGCTTGGTAGTTTGGTCTGCCCTGTTCCCATGATGCACTGGGCCAGGGACAGACTAATTTGCATGTAGCCAGGTTCTGAACTGGGATGGTGCAGTGAGCTAAAAAACGGTGATGGATCAAGCCCTGATCTTTTGACTGGGTATGAGTGTTCTGTTTAATTCAGATGCTCTGTCCATCACCACCCCCTTTTCTGAATCGTTTTGGCCACCATAGGAGCGGCAGGTTATGCTCAGACATGAGTCCCTTGCTCACTGCACCATCAGGATTCAAGCAAGCCGAGCCGAAGACGGCTGCAATGCCAGAAACCGGTCCCCGGAAGCTTGTTTCCTTTCCAGTAAAGAATTGGCTTGGTAGTTTGGTCTGCCCTGTTCCCATGATGCACTGGGTCAGGGACAGACTAATTTGCATGTAGCCAGGTTCTGAACTGGGATGGTGCAGTGAGCTAAAAAACGGTGATGGATCAAGCCCTGATCTTTTGACTGGGTATGAGTGTTCTGTTTAATTCAGATGCTCTGTCCATCACCACCCCCTTTTCTGAATCGTTTTGGCCACTATAGGAGTGGCAGGGTATGCTCAGACATGAGTCCCTTGCTCACTGCACCATCAGGATTCAAGCAAGCCGGGCCCAAGACGGCTGCAATGCCAGAAACCGGTCCCCGGAAGCTTGTTTCCTTTCCAGTAAAGAATTGGCTTGGTAGTTTGGTCTGCCCTGTTCCCATGATGCACTGGGCCAGGGACAGACTAATTTGCATGTAGCCAGGTTCTGAACTGGGATGGTGCAGTGAGCTAAAAAACTGTGATGGATCAAGCCCTGATCTTTTGACTGGGTATGAGTGTTCTGTTTAATTCAGATGCTCTGTCCATCACCACCCCGTTTTCTGAATCGTTTTGGCCACTATAGGAGTGGCAGGGTATGCTCAGACATGAGTCCCTTGCTCACTGCACCATCAGGACTCAAGCAAGCCGGGCCGAAGACGGCTGCAATGCCAGAAACCGGTCCCCGGAAGCTTGTTTCCTTTCCAGTAAAGAATTGGCTTGGTAGTTTGGTCTGCCCTGTTCCCATGATGCACTGGGCCAGGGACAGATTAATTTGCATGTAGCCAGGTTCTGAACTGGGATGGTGCAGTGAGCTAAAAAACAGTGATGGATCAAACCCTGATCTTTTGACTTGGTATGAGTGTTCTGTTTAATTCAGATGTTCTGTCCATCACCACCCCCTTTTCTGAATCGTTTTGGCCACTACAGGAGTGGCAGGGTATGCTCAGACATGAGTCCCTTGCTCACTGCACCATCAGGATTCAAGCAAGCCGGGCCAAAGACGGCTGCAATGCCTTAAACCGGTCCCCGGAAGCTTGTTTCCTTTCCAGTAAAGAATTGGCTTGGTAGTTTGGTCTGCCCTGTTCCCATGATGCACTGGGCCAGGGGCAGACTAATTTGCATGTAGCCAGGTTCTGAACTGGGATGGTGCAGTGAGCTAAAAAACAGTGATGGATCAAGCCCTGATATTTTGACTGGGTATGAGTGTTCTGTTTAATTCAGATGCTCTGTCCATCACCACCCCCTTTTCTGAATCGTTTTGGCCACTATAGGAGTGGCAGGGTATGCTCAGACATGAGTCCCTTGCTCACTGCACCATCAGGATTCAAGCAAGCCGGGCCGAAGACGGCTGCAATGCCAGAAACCGGTACCCGGAAGCTTGTTTCCTTTCCAGTAAAGAATTGGCTTGGTAGTTTGGTCTGCCCTGTTCCCATGATGCACTGGGCCGGGGACAGACTAATTTGCATGTAGCCAGCTTCTGAACTGGGATGGTGCAGTGAGCTAAAAAACTGTGATGGATCAAGCCCTGATCTTTTGACTGGGTATGAGTGTTCTGTTTAATTCAGATGCTCTGTCCATCACCACCCCCTTTTCTGAATCGTTTTGGCCACTATAGGAGTGGCAGGGTATGCTCAGACATGAGTCCCTTGCTCACTGCACCATCAGGATTCAAGCAAGCCGGGCCGAAGACGGCTGCAATGCCAGAAACCGTCCCCGGAAGCTTGTTTCCTTTCCAGTAAAGAATTGGCTTGATAGTTTGGTCTGCCCTGTTCCCATGATGCACTGGGCCAGGGACAGACTAATTTGCATGTAGCCAGGTTCTGAACTGGGATGGTGCAGTGAGCTCAAAAACGGTGATGGATCAAGCCCTGATCTTTTGACTGGGTATGAGTGTTCTGTTTAATTCAGATGCTCTGTCCATCACCACCCCCTTTTCTGAATCGTTTTGGCCACTATAGGAGTGGCAGGGTGTGCTCAGACATGAGTCCCTTGCTCACTGCACCATCAGGATTCAAGCAAGCCGTGCCGAAGACGGCTGCAATGCCAGAAACCGGTCCCCGGAAGCTTGTTTCCTTTCCAGTAAAGAATTGGCTTGGTAGTTTGGTCTGCCCTGTTCCCATGATGCACTGGGCCAGGGACAGACTAATTTGCATGTAGCCAGGTTCTGAACTGGGATGGTGCAGTGAGCTAAAAAACGGTGATGGATCAAGCCCTGATCTTTTGACTGGGTATGAGTGTTCTGTTTAATTCAGATGTTCTGTCCATCACCACCCCCTTTTCTGAATCGTTTTGGCCACCATAGGAGTGGCAGGTTATGCTCAGACATGAGTCCCTTGCTCACTGCACCATCTGGATTCAAGCAAGCCGGGCCGAAGACGGCTGCAATGCCAGAAACCGGTCCCCGGAAGCTTGTTTCCTTTCCAGTAAAGAATTGGCTTGGTAGTTTGGTCTGCCCTGTTCCCATGATGCACTGGACCACGGACAGACTAATTTGCATGTAGCCAGGTTCTGAACTGGGATGGTGCAGTGAGCTAAAAAACGGTGATGGATCAAGCCCTGATATTTTGACTGGGTATGAGTGTTCTGTTTAATTCAGATGCTCTGTCCATCACCACCCCCTTTTCTGAATCGTTTTGGCCACTATAGGAGTGGCAGGGCATGCTCAGACATGAGTCCCTTGCTCACTGCACCATCAGGATTCAAGCAAGCCGGGCCGAAGACGGCTGCAATGCCAGAAACCGGTCCCCGGAAGCTTGTTTCCTTTCCAGTAAAGAATTGGCTTGGTAGTTTGGTCTGCCCTGTTCCCATGATGCACTGGGTCAGGGACAGACTAATTTGCATGTAGCCAGGTTCTGAACTGGGATGGTGCAGTGAGCTAAAAAACGGTGATGGATCAAGCCCTGATCTTTTGACTGGGTATGAGTGTTCTGTTTAATTCAGATGCTCTGTCCATCACCACCCCCTTTTCTGAATCGTTTTGGCCACTATAGGAGTGGCAGGGTATGCTCAGACATGAGTCCCTTGCTCACTGCACCATCAGGATTCAAGCAAGCCGGGCCGAAGACGGCTGCAATGCCAGAAACCGGTCCCCGGAAGCTTGTTTCCTTTCCAGTAAAGAATTGGCTTGGTAGTTTGGTCTGCCCTGTTCCCATGATGCACTGGGCCAGGGACAGACTAATTTGCATGTAGCCAGGTTCTGAACTGGGATGGTGCAGTGAGCTAAAAAACGGTGATGGATCAAGCCCTGATCTTTTGACTGGGTATGAGTGTTCTGTTTAATTCAGATGCTCTGTCCATCACCACCCCCTTTTCTGAATCGTTTTGGCCACTATAGGAGTGGCAGGGTATGCTCAGACATGAGTCCCTTGCTCACTGCACCATCAGGATTCAAGCAAGCCGGGCCGAAGACGGCTGCAATGCCAGAAACCGGTCCCCGGAAGCTTGTTTCCTTTCCAGTAAAGAATTGGCTTGTTAGTTTGGTCTGCCCTGTTCCCATGATGCACTGGGCCAGGGACAGACTAATTTGCATGTAGCCAGGTTCTGAACTGGGATGGTGCAGTGAGCTAAAAAACGGTGATGGATCAAGCCCTGATCTTTTGACTGGGTATGAGTGTTCTGTTTAATTCAGATGCTCTGTCCATCACCACCCCCTTTTCTGAATCGTTTTGGACACTAAAGGAGTGGCAGGGTATGCTCAGACATGAGTCCCTTGCTCACAGCACCATCAGGATTCAAGCAAGCCGGGCCGAAGACGGCTGCAATGCCGGAAACCGGTCCCCGGAAGCTTGTTTCCTTTCCAGTAAAGAATTGGCTTGGTAGTTTGGTCTGCCCTGTTCCCATGATGCACTGGGCCAGGGACAGACTAATTTGCATGTAGCCAGGTTCTGAACTGGGATGGTGCAGTGAGCTAAAAAACGGTGATGGATCAAGCCCTGATCTTTTGAATGGGTATGAGTGTTCTGTTTAATTCAGATGCTCTGTTCATCACCACCCCCTTTTCTGAATCGTTTTGGCCACTATAGGAGTGGCAGGGTGTGCTCAGACATGAGGCCCTTGCTCACTGCACCATCAGGATTCAAGCAAGCCGGGCCGAAGACGGCTGCAATGCCAGAAACCGGTCCCCGGAAGCTTGTTTCCTTTCCAGTAAAGAATTGGGTTGGTAGTTTGGTCTGCCCTGTTCCCATGATGCACTGGGCCAGGGACAGACTAATTTGCATGTAGCCAGGTTCTGAACTGGGATGGTGCAGTGAGCTAAAAAACGGTGATGGATCAAGCTCTGATCTTTTGACTGGGTATGAGTGTTCTGTTTAATTCAGATGCTCTGTCCATCACCACCCCCTTTTCTGAATCGTTTTGGCCACCATAGGAGTGGCAGGTTATACTCAGACATGAGTCCCTTGCTCACTGCACCATCAGGATTCAAGCAAGCCGGGCCGAAGACGGCTGCAATGCCAGAAACCGGTCCCCGGAAGCTTGTTTCCTTTCCAGTAAAGAATTGGCTTGGTAGTTTGGTCTGCCCTGTTCCCATGATGCACTGGGCCACGGACAGACTAATTTCCATGTAGCCAGGTTCTGAACTGGGATGGTGCAGTGAGCTAAAAAACGGTGATGGATCAAGCCCTGATCTTTTGACTGGGTATGAGTGTTCTGTTTAATTCAGATGCTGTGTCCATCACCACCCCCTTTTCTGAATCGTTTTGGCCACTATAGGAGTGGCAGGGTATGCTCAGACATGAGTCCCTTGCTCACTGCACCATCAGGATTCAAGCAAGCCGGGCCGAAGACGGCTGCAATGCCAGAAACCGGTCCCCGGAAGCTTGTATCCTTTCCAGTAAAGAATTGGCTTGGTAGTTTGGTCTGCCCTGTTCCCATGATGCACTGGGCCAGGGACAGACTAATTTGCATGTAGCCAGGTTCTGAACTGGGATGGTGCAGTGAGCTAAAAAACGGTGATGGATCAAGCCCTGATCTTTTGACTGGGTATGAGTGTTCTGTTTAATTCAGATGCTCTGTCCATCACCACCCCGTTTTCTGAATCGTTTTGGCCACTATAGGAGTGGCAGGGTATGCTCAGACATGAGTCCCTTGCTCACTGCACCATCAGGACTCAAGCAAGCCGGGCCGAAGACGGCTGCAATGCCAGAAACCGTTCCCCGGAAGCTTGTTTCCTTTCCAGTAAAGAATTGGCTTGGTAGTTTGGTCTGCCCTGTTCCCATGATGCACTGGGCCAGGGACAGATTAATTTGCATGTAGCCAGGTTCTGAACTGGGATGGTGCAGTGAGCTAAAAAACGGTGATGGATCAAACCCTGATCTTTTGACTTGGTATGAGTGTTCTGTTTAATTCAGATGTTCTGTCCATCACCACCCCCTTTTCTGAATCGTTTTGGCCACTATAGGAGCGGCAGGGTATGCTCAGACATGAGTCCCTTGCTCACTGCACCATCAGGATTCAAGCAAGCCGGGCCGAAGACGGCTGCAATGCCAGAAACCGGTCCCCGGAAGCTTGTTTCCTTTCCAGTAAAGAATTTGCTTGGTAGTTTGGTCTGCCCTGTTCCCATGATGCACTGGGCCAGGGACAGACTAATTTGCATGTAGCCAGGTTCTGAACTGGGATGGTGCAGTGAGCTAAAACACGGTGATGGATCAAGCCCTGATCTTTTGACTGGGTATGAGTGTTCTGTTTAATTCAGATGCTCTGTCCATCACCACCCCCTTTTCTGAATCGTTTTAGCCACCATAGGAGTGGCAGGTTATGCTCAGACATGAGTCCCTTGCTCACTGCACCATCAGGATTCAAGCAAGCCGGGCCGAAGACGGCTGCAATGCCAGAAACCGGTCCCCGGAAGCTTGTTTCCTTTCCAGTAAAGAATTGGCTTGGTAGTTTGGCCTGCCCTGTTCCCATGATGCACTGGGCCACGGACAGACTACTTTGCATGTAGCCAGGTTCTGAACTGGGATGGTGCAGTGAGCTAAAAAACGGTGATGGATCAAGCCCTGATCTTTTGACTGGGTATGAGTGTTCTGTTTAATTCAGATGCTCTGTCCATCACCACCCCCTTTTCTGAATCGTTTTGGCCACTATAGGAGTGGCAGGGTATGCTCAGACATGAGTCCCTTGCTCACTGCACCATCAGGATTCAAGCAAGCCGGGCCGAAGACGGCTGCAATGCCAGAAACCGGCCCCCGGAAGCTTGTTTCCTTTCCAGTAAAGAATTGGCTTGGTAGTTTGGTCTGCCCTGTTCCCATGATGCACTGGGCCAGGGACAGACTAATTTGCATGTAGCCAGGTTCTGAACTGGGATGGTGCAGTGAGCTAAAAAACGGTGATGGATCAAGCCCTGATCTTTTGACTGGGTATGAGTGTTCTGTTTAATTCAGATGCTCTGTCCATCACCACCCCCTTTTCTGAATCGTTTTGGTCACTATAGGAGTGGCAGGGTATGCTCAGACATGAGTCCCTTGCTCACTGCACCATCAGGATTCAAGCAAGCCGGGCCGAAGGCGGCTGCAATGCCAGAAACCGGTCCCCGGAAGCTTGTTTCCTTTCCAGTAAAGAATTGGCTTGGTAGTTTGGTCTGCCCTGTTCCCATGATGCACTGGGCCAGGGACAGACTAATTTGCATGTAGCCACGTTCTGAACTGGGATGGTGCAGTGAGCTAAAAAACGGTGATGGATCAAGCCCTGATCTTTTGACTGGGTATGAGTGTTCTGTTTAATTCAGATGCTCTGTCCATCACCACCCCCTTTTCTGAATCGTTTTGGCCACCATAGGAGTGGCAGGTTATGCTCAGACATGAGTCCCTTGCTCACTGCACCATCAGGATTCAAGCAAGCCGGGCCGAAGACGGCTGCAATGCCAGAAACCGGTCCCCGGAAGCTTGTTTCCTTTCCAGTAAAGAATTGGCTTGGTAGTTTGGTCTGCCCTGTTCCCATGATGCACTGGGCCACAGACAGACTAATTTGCATGTAACCAGGTTCTGAACTGGGATGGTGCAGTGAGCTAAAAAACGGTGATGGATCAAGCCCTGATCTTTTGACTGGGTATGAGTGTTCTGTTTAATTCAGATGCTCTGTCCATCACCACCCCCTTTTCTGAATCGTTTTGGCCACTATATGAGTGGCAGGGTATGCTCAGACATGAGTCCCTTGCTCACTGCACCATCAGGATTCAAGCAAGCCGGGCCGAAGACGGCTGCAATGCCAGAAACCGGTCCCCGGAAGCTTGTTTCCTTTCCAGTAAAGAATTGGCTTGGTAGTTTGGTCTGCCCTGTTCCCATGATGCACTGGGCCAGGGACAGACTAATTTGCATGTAGCCAGGTTCTGAACTGGGATGGTGCAGTGAGCTAAAAAACGGTGATGGATCAAGCCCTGATCTTTTGACTTGGTATGAGTGTTCTGTTTAATTCAGATGCTCTGTCCATCACCACCCCCTTTTCTGAATCGTTTTGGCCACTATAGGAGTGGCAGGGTATGCTCAGACATGAGTCCCTTGCTCACTGCACCATCAGGATTCAAGCAAGCCGGGCCGAAGACGGCTAAAATGCCAGAAACCGGTCCCCGGAAGCTTGTTTCCTTTCCAGTAAAGAATTGGCTTGGTAGTTTGGTCTGCCCTGTTCCCATGATGCACTGGGCCAGGGACAGACTAATTTGCATGTAGCCAGGTTCTGAACTGGGATGGTGCAGTGAGCTAAAAAACGGTGATGGATCAAGCCCTGATCTTTTGACTGGGTATGAGTGTTCTGTTTAATTCAGATGCTCTGTCCATCACCACCCCCTTTTCTGAATCGTTTTGGCCACCATAGGAGTGGCAGGTTATGCTCAGACACGAGTCCCTTGCTCACTGCACCATCAGGATTCAAGCAAGCCGGGCCGAAGACGGCTGCAATGCCAGAAACCGGTCCCCGTAAGCTTGTTTTCTTTCCAGTAAAGAATTGGCTTGGTAGTTTGGTCTGCCCTGTTCCCATGATGCGCTGGGCCACGGACAGACTAATTTGCATGTTGCCAGGTTCTGAACTGGGATGGTGCAGTGAGCTAAAAAACGGTGATGGATCAAGCCCTGATCTTTTGACTGGGTATGAGTGTTCTGTTTAATTCAGATGCTCTGTCCATCACCACCCCCTTTTCTGAATCGTTTTGGCCACTATAGGAGTGGCAGGTATGCTCAGACATGAGTCCCTTGCTCACTGCACCATCAGGATTCAAGCAAGCCGGGCCGAAGACGGCTGCAATGCCAGAAACCGGTCCCCGGAAGCTTGTTTCCTTTCCAGTAAAGAATTGGCTTGGTAGTTTGGTCTGCCCTGTTCCCATGATGCACTGGGCCAGGGACAGACTAATTTGCATGTAGCCAGGTTCTGAACTGGGATGGTGCAGTGAGCTAAAAAACGGTGATGGATCAAGCCCTGATCTTTTGACTGGGTATGAGTGTTCTGTTTAATTCAGATGCTCTGTCCATCACCACCCCCTTTTCTGAATCGTTTTGGCCACTATAGGAGTGGCAGGTTATGCTCAGACACGAGTCCCTTGCTCACTGCACCATCAGGATTCAAGCAAGCCGGGCCGAAGACGGCTGCAATGCCAGAAACCGGTCCCCGGAAGCTTGTATCCTTTCCAGTAAAGAATTGGCTTGGTAGTTTGGTCTGCCCTGTTCCCATGATGCACTGGGCCAGGGACAGACTAATTTGCATGTAGCCAGGTTCTGAACTGGGATGGTGCAGTGAGCTAAAAAACGGTGATGGATCAAGCCCTGATCTTTTGACTGGGTATGAGTGTTCTGTTTAATTCAGATGCTCTGTCCATCACCACCCCCTTTTCTGAATCGTTTTGGCCACTATAGGAGTGGCAGGGTATGCTCAGACATGAGTCCCTTGCTCACTGCACCATCAGGATTCAAGCAAGCCAGGCCGAAGACGGCTGCAATGCCTGAAACCGGTCCCCGGAAGCTTGTTTCCTTTCCAGTAAAGAATTGGCTTGGTAGTTTGGTCTGCCCTGTTCCCATGATGCACTGGGCCAGGGACAGACTAATTTGCATGTAGCCAGGTTCTGAACTGGGATGGTGCCGTGAGCTAAAAAACGGTGATGGATCAAGCCCTGATCTTTTGACTTGGTATGAGTGTTCTGTTTAATTCAGATGCTCTGTCCATTACCACCCCCTTTTCTGAATCGTTTTGGCCACTATAGGACCGGCAGGGTATGCTCAGACATGAGTCCCTTGCTCACTGCACCATCAGGATTCAAGCAAGCCGGGCCGAAGACAGCTGCAATGCCAGAAACCGGTCCCCGGAAGCTTGTTTCCTTTCCAGTAAAGAATTGGCTTGGTAGTTTGGTCTGCCCTGTTCCCATGATGCACTGGGCCAGGGACAGACTAATTTGCATGTAGCCAGGTTCTGAACTGGGATGGTGCAGTGAGCTAAAAAACGGTGATGGATCAAGCCCTGATCTTTTGACTGGGTATGAGTGTTCTGTTTAATTCAGATGCTCTGTCCATCACCACCCCCTTTTCTGAATCGTTTTGGCCACTATAGGAGTGACAGGGTATGCTCAGACATGAGTCCCTTGCTCACTGCACCATCAGGATTCAAGCAAGCCGGGCCGAAGACGGCTGCAATGCCAGAAACCGGTCCCCGGAAGCTTGTATCCTTTCCAGTAAAGAATTGGCTTGGTAGTTTGGTCTGCCCTGTTCCCATGATGCACTGGGCCAGGGACAGACTAATTTGCATGTAGCCAGGTTCTGAACTGGGATGGTGCAGTGAGCTAAAAAACGGTGATGGATCAACCCCTGATCTTTTGACTTGGTATGAGTGTTCTGTTTAATTCAGATGCTCTGTCCATCACCACCCCCTTTTCTGAATCGTTTTGGCCACTATAGGAGCGGCAGGGTATGCTCAGACATGAGTCCCTTGCTCACTGCACCATCAGGATTCAAGCAAGCCGGGCCGAAGACGGCTGCAATGCCAGAAACCGGTCCCCGGAAGCTTGTTTCCTTTCCAGTAAAGAATTGGCTTGGTAGTTTGGTCTGCCCTGTTCCCATGATGCGCTGGGCCAGGGACAGACTAATTTGCATGTAGCCAGGTTCTGAACTGGGATGGTGCAGTGAGCTAAAAAACGGTGATGGATCAAGCCCTGATCTTTTGACTGGGTATGAGTGTTCTGTTTAATTCAGATGCTCTGTCCATCACCACCCCCTTTTCTGAATCCTACATATAAACATCATTTATTTATGGCATTACTCATTAGATTTAAAGTGCAATAATGTTCGCATTTCTAAAAAGTCCTGCGGTCCCCAAAATAATATGTGAGGTCTTAGGAATTGCGTAATGGGGGTACAAACTATAGTTAATTATCTTAACTAGTTCTCAAATATATGTGTTTTTGTTTTTTTAACATTACATAATTAAAATTAAATTATAAAAGAAGTATATGTATTAAATAAATATACATTTTTCAAATTAAAAGATACTATCAATATGTGTATTATGTAATAAAAATATAACCATGTGTAATAGTTATTAATTAAACAAATAAAAGCAAACAATTATAATTATTAAACCATTAAAATAAAATGCATTTTAGAAATCTGTTACTAAAACCCATATATGCCAAGACAAAAAAACAAGAAAAAATAATTTTGGAAAACAAAACATAAAAGATTAGAAAATGTAACTTTAAAAATAATATTTTTTTATTAAATGCATTCAAAACATACTATTGAAGGAAATACAACCGAGCTCCAACCTAAAGACATTTAAAAAAAATAAGAAACTGCTCAAATACAGTACTGTAAATACAATCCTAGTAGCACTGGGAACGATACTTACAGTTTCGAGTGGAAAGCATCAAATTCACTAGTCATTATTAGATTTAAGAGATGTCGGGGAAAATACATAGATGAGGCGGTTTAAGATACTATAAATATATAACTCCAATCTAACTAACATTGGGGAAAATACATAGATGAGAGTGGTCAGATTTACTATTTGAACTCTGGTTTAACAAACATTGAAGAAATTGCATGCATTTGTGGTGGGGTGGGGATTGCAGATTTACTATTCTAACACTCATTTAATAAACGCTGTAGAAAGTGCATACATTGAGGTGGGGAGTCAAAAGTACTATTCTAACACCTATCTTGCAAACAGTGGAGAAAGTGCATACTGTGGGGGTTGCATAGTTAATATTCTAACTCCAATCTAACAAATATTGCAGAAATATATACATTAACATAACATAACATATGTATTTGTAAAGCGCACGTTCACCTGTGGGGCTTTTTGGCGCTGAATAAGAGATGTTTATTGAGGGAGGGGTGAGATTTTCTAATTGAACTATCATCCAGTAATGTTGAGGAAAGGGGATAAAGTGAGGTTTCGAGGTGATAGATTTACTATTCTAACTCCAATCTAACAAACACTGGAGAAAGTGCATACATTGGTGAGTGTCAGATTTATTATTCTAGCTCCAATCTAACAACATTGAGGAAAGTGTAGATATTGGCGGGTGGAGCATTCAGATTCACTATTCTAACTCGAATACAACAAATAAACATTGGGGAAAGTGCATATATTGGAGGTCAGATTTATTATTCTAACTACAATTGAACAAATATTAGAAAAAGTGCAAGCATTGAGGTTAGATACACTCTTGTAACTCCAATATAACACTCATTGGGGAAAGGGCATATATGTGGGGGGTCACAGTACCTCCATTAAAATAATGTAATTCAACCTTTTTTTTTTTTAATTAAAACAATCATTAAATTAGGTTAATTGAGTTTTAAGTTTTACATGATATGTTGTCATTATATAAATTAAATACACCCATTCCAGAAAAAACAATCCAGATATCTTAAAACAGTAAACGTCAGACCCAACAATATGATCATTTTTGTTTAATACTCTACATCAGTGTTTCCCAAACTGTGGTCCGCGGACCCCCAGGGGTCCATGACACATTCCCAGGGGGTCCGCAGGAAACAGTTTTAAAAGCACAGAAACATTTCTTGTATAATTAGCAGCTTTCCAGCAACAATAAAAGTGTCAAGAGAATGCCAGTGATTAATGTACCTGCTGGAAAGCAAGGAGAGTTTTGTTCAGTGGCAGCTTTGATTTAACTAATGTAGCACAGAGGGTTAATGTGCCTACTGCAAAGAACGTGTAACATGCATCTTAAAAAGCAGCATTTTATGTGCCTAGGTTCGTGGTTACTGCTTTTGTCACAGAGTTTCTTTTGTTACCGTGCACTTCATAAGTGACAATCGTAATCTAGCAGAGGGACCTATAAACTGTCATCAAAGAGCTGCTTGCAAACTGCATGGTACCAGTTAGTAACTTATATTTGTCCCAGTTATTCATTATCCGGATGCTGCTAAAATGATATATTTGGGTGGAAATAAATTTTTAATGTTAAAGTCAATGCTAGCCACTGTGTTATGTTCTGAATCCTGAGTTTGTGCTTTTCCAGACCAAGCACTCTTTAAACATTTTATATACACTGATTTACTTATATGATTCAATGTCTATCTATATCTAATCTATATGTGTGTGATGTAAAGTACTCTGACATCCTACAATGGTATGAGAGATGCTATAAAACAAATGAAATGCATGTGACAGAGGGGCTATTACTTCAATATAAAATACTACGGGGCAGATGTACGATCTGTTTTTATATGCGCGAACGGGTTCGCGAACCCTTTGCGCATGCAAAAACCTATTGGGCCATGTACATAGCCTATTTTGCGAGCCGCAATTTGTTTGCGACTCTCTAAATAGGTTTTGCAACTTGCTATTTGGAAGGTGCATTCCCTTCCAAATAGCGAGTCTCAAAACCATGTACAAATGTTTTCCGTTCGCAAAATTATTTTTTAGGGCAGGCAGTGGTCCCAGGGACCTCTGCCTGCCCTTAGAAAATGAAACGAAAACGTTTCATTTTCTTTTTTTTTTAAATGCATGGTAAAGAGGCTGCATTTTTTTTTTTAAAACTGCTTTATTTAAAAGCAGTCCGAGACATGGTGGCCTGCAGAGCCCAGCAGGCCTCCATCGCTGGGGGGGGCTGGCATTCCCAATGGGCTCGCAAATTGCGAGAGGCTCATTAATATTGATGAACGTCGCAATTTGCGACCCTATTGGGAATCCCAAACAGTGTTAAACACACTGTTGTACATTTCATTTAGCGACTCGCAATTTGCCACTCGCAATGTGTCGCCAATTGCGAGGCGCTAAATGAAATGGTCGTACATCTGGCCCCCAAAATCCTTAAAACTTTGAGTATTTGTTTTGTGTGCACACGTGTGTATTTTTTCGAATTACTGTTTTAATGTTTTAATGTTTGAAATTTAACTTATACAAATTGCTTGGGGGTCCCCGGCTTCCAGTGGTGACTCAATGGGGGTCCTCGGGAGTCAAAAGTTTGGGAACCACTGCTCTACATCATAAAATCATTTTTTATAAAAAAAGTTTCCTTTTTAAACTTAACAAATTTAGATATTAAATTATTTTCAAAATAACTTTAAACCAAACCACAATCAAACTCATGAAACATAATTAAAAATACAATGGATTACTTGCCAATTAAAACATGAACACAATTAATACATTAATCAATTAGTCTTTTTTAAATATTTTAATAACAATACTACCCACCTAAACCCTCTATGAATGCCACACTCCTCATATATATGTAATACATAACCAAACTATAAAACATAGAAAAAAATAATTTAAACATTTTAGAAAATGAATGTTTATAGATTAATATAAATGAATATATAATTTTATAAAAACTACCCACCCAAGAAATCCAACAAACTGAACTAAAAATGTAATTCACACCTATCAATTTTAATTAAAAAATAAATAGATAAATAACAAAATATACATATATTTAAAATACCAATTAAATATATAAAATATTAAACACATTAAGAATTAAAATTTATATAGACATAATAAAACCTCTAGCCAACCAATCCCTCATTAAACCCAACAACACAACATAAAAATGTGATACAAATTTAAAACATTTATTAAACCTTGAACTAAATAAGTAACAATAATAATATAGAACATCAATAATTACTTGATATAAATGAATATATAATAAAATAAAACTACCTCCCAATACCCGATAAACCCGACAACCCCAAAAAAATATAGCAGCATACTTACCTGCAATACAGTCTTCAAAAAGACACTAAGCATAACAGAGTCTCCAGCTTGGCAGAGAGTAACTTCTAGGATAGCATATTGTTATCACCCTAGCATTCAAATAAATGTAATCCTAGATTCACATCCAACTTTGTTGAATATTGGGTTTGGGAAAATTCATGTAGGTCACCCTCTTCATCTATCTATTGAAGGATGTTCCCCTACTAGTTTACCATCCACCTTTTCCTGCCCTGCTGTTATGGCTGATCTATACCTATTAATGGTTCTGTATGATTTCTGGGCTGCTGCCATTGAGGCCTGAAAATTCAACACCCCCACTACATTTGCTGAAATTGAATCTTCACCCGTTTCATACACTAGCTACTCTATATGCCCTATGCTGTGCTATATGTCTTGAGTGTGCTCCTGGACCAGCAAGCCTTAATGTATCTTGAAGCTGGCTCCGAAAGTCCTGGCTCATCTGAAAAAGTCCTGAAAGATTCCAAGGGACCAGAAATAAACTACTTTGACTGACCAAGCTACGTGACTATCCACAGGAACTCCTCAAAATCTGCTGAAATGCCGGAAACAGAATTGTCAATTCATTGATAATTCTAGGAGAATCGGGAACAAAGGTTGACTCCTCCATAATAGTGTTCAGTGTTTAATTTGTAAAAAAAAAATAGTAACTGCCCAAGCCCTCGTCAGGGTGCCACTGTCACTTGCACAACCCATTGCCCCAGCCAGCGCTACCAATAACAGTACCAACACAACTATTAACCATCACACTCCTACAAGTGTGACAGTTCTGACTGTTTCAGGCCCTCAAAACTATAAGAATGGCTCGGGTGGCAGTTCTTACTCATTTTTAATGAGTATTGAATGAATAAGCATTTATTGTGTTCATCTTAACAGCGGATAAACAGCGCCACCATGTGGCAGATTTAATAAGTGCCGGTGTTGCCAATACAGTGCCGGTGCCCAGCACCGGAAACCACTGGCTCAATTTAAGCCTGCTGACTGTCCGCAAATCTGGGCCAGGCATCTGGAAATCAATACAAAGAGAGAAAAAGTATAATGAGTCCCCAGTTTACTGGAGAAATGCAACTGGAGCCAGAGCCTCCGCATCTGGTCTCCAGCTGAAAAACCTGTCCAACTGTGCCAGTTACGCAAAGAGTGATCTGTGCTGTACAAAGAACTCTATGCTGAAAGGACCCCAACTCTTGTATACCTCCTTGAAAACTCTAACATTTAAATTCTATTCACTGGTTTCGTAGAGCCTCCGTGAGCACCAATCTACCACCATGTTGGCCTACCCTGGAAAAAACCCTGCCCTCAATGAAATTCCCTATTCAAAGCATAATTCCCACCTGTGGTCTTAACCTGGTGATCCTTAGCTTATTGATATAGCTGACTGCTGTCAGATTGTTCATACGAAGACACATTGCACATTTTATTCAGTTTTTTGCCAAACTCTTAATTTTTAAGGAGCCTGCAAAAAACTCTAAACAATTTAAGTGCATTAATAACTCCTTCTCTGACCATCTCTCCCAGTTCAAAAAGTGTAACACCTTGGGGTCGATTCTGATCCTGTAAAATTACCGTCCGTACGATTCGCATCCGGAGCCATCTCCGTAGGACTCGTACACACACCGTACGACCCGACGAGTACGATCCGCACCGGGGTATCAGGACGCGATTCGTACGGTCCACGTCAGGTAAGGGCGAATCGTATGGAAAAGCGCACATTCACATACACACCGTACGGTGCGTACCCCCCATGATCACAGGGGTATGCACCGTACTCCTGCGATCATAGGGGGTATGCACCGTACACCCAGCGTACATGGGGTACCCACCGTACACCCAGCATACATGGAGTACGGTGCATACCCCATGTACTCTGGGTGTATGGTGCGTACCCCCCATGATCGCAGGGGTACGGTGCGTAGCCCTGCGATCATGGGGGTATGCACCGTACCCGGGGGGGGGGAGGGGGGCGTTCGTACCTGTTTCGGCACGAACACTGCTTTTACGGCTGTTTTCAGCTCCCGTAGAAAAAGGGTCGTACGGTGCGTACCCAACATGAATCGTACTTGCCGGGTCGGAAAAAGCAGCCGCGAACCGTACAGATGTCGCGAACAGTGGGTTCCGAAGGAGATGCGTACGGGGATTTGATTCGTACGGTCTCTGTACGATTCGTACGGAGTCCAGCTCCTGGTACGAATCGTACTTCGTTGTACGTACGGGGGACGTTGCAGGGTACGATTCGTACCAGATCGGACTCGACCCCCTTGTGTCCTAACACCACAGACTGGCATCTGAATCTAAAACTAGATGTGTGCACATAGAAAAGATGGCTCGTCCATTCTAAACCTCCATGTGACGTAGCTACCGTTCTATTTGTTTCTATGACTCTCTACATCTGAGAATAAGACAGGTCTCTCTGTAGATGTTTTATTTTCAAACTTTGCAAATCCCTGTAATAGAGTGGCCCTGGAAATCCCGCCAAGATTGAGAAAAGTAGGAGACCTACTTCCTGTGCTAGATGCCAAAATAAACCTAAAAATCCATCTACCTTGATGGTCTGATTTTTTCATGTTTGTAACAAACCCAAGCTCTTAGAGTAGGTCCCCTGCCGCTTGAACCTGTGCCACCAGATTCCCTTTTCCTGATCCATAAAGATTATATTGTCCATATAAGCCACCAATCAGTAGAGCTCTGGGTCGGAGAAATGCCACCATGGGTTTTAACAACTTCGTGAGGCATGAAGGAGCTGAGGAAAGACTAAAAGGTAGAAACCGAACCTGTACACCTGCCCCTGCCACATAAATTGGAGAACTTTCCTGTGACCCTGAAAAATGGGAACAGTCAGGTATACATCCTTTATGTCCAACCTCATGATCCAATCTCCCGGAAGCAAAGTATACCTTAGACAAACTACAGTTTCCATTTTGAAGTGTCCGTAGACCACAGACTGGTTGAGATCTCTCAGATATCTCACTTGTTCTTCTTTTGAACCATGAATACATTGCTGATAAAACTCTCCTGGTGCCTGTGACATACCTCCATGGCTCAGTTGCAGAGGAGATTTCTCGTTTCCATAGATATTAAATCCACCTTCCCTTGTGAGTATTGCATCGGAAACTAAATACTGCCTTGAAAAGAAGGAACACAGAAATATATTTGGAACTGCCTTACTTACAAATGTCTGCAACACCCTTGGGCCTTGGTTAATAAGTTGCTGTTCCTGTACAAAAATGGCTACCGTGAATTCTTACCTTGGTTCCCCTTTTCCTTGCTTATCCTCCATATGAGCCAATGGTCCTTCCTTCCCTCTCTGCAGGAAGAATAATGGCCTGGAGAAAACGAGCTGGCTTTTGCAGTGGGCTCTGAAGAAGTTTGATGGGCTGGCAAAATGACCCCTGAACCTGTTAGCCCTGGGGGAAACCCGAATACTTTCATCAGCGATGTATATGCTATTGCCAGTGAGGAAAAAGTCTGAACATGTTTATCAATGTTCTTAATATAGTCCTTTCCAAACAGAGACTCT
The DNA here is from genome assembly GCF_964261635.1 of Lissotriton helveticus. Taxonomy (NCBI): domain Eukaryota; kingdom Metazoa; phylum Chordata; class Amphibia; order Caudata; family Salamandridae; genus Lissotriton; species Lissotriton helveticus. The sequence continues at coordinate 1,254,255,579 of NC_136065.1, read as the reverse complement.
TGATCTGAACACCCAACTTCAGATTCTGCCATATTCCTCAAGTTGGGATCACATATACTTGCTAGCAAATTTGCTATGACGCGAGCACCCTCATTTCCCCATTTCCTATCATCTATATACAATTACTGCTAATCTCCAGCTCGCTTCCGCTCAAGCCAGCTTAAGGAGAAGCCACCGCTATATGGTAAGAGTACGCACCGCGCTTCACAATTTCACTTTATGGGTTCGCTCAGTAGGACCTCAATTAGCCAGTCCAACCTGCTGCAACAGGGCCTCTAAACTTCAAATGATCCACTTTAGCAGAATCTTTTAGAAGTGAGTCGCTTAGCTCTGCCAAAGCAGGGCCTATATTGTGCAAGGCATACAAGTCCGCTCAGCAGAGCCTCCACCATAAATGTGGCCAAAATAGATAATAAATTAAAATATAATCTACCTGGCCGTTTGGAGGCACTGCTTTCAGAAGCTAAAAAACAGGAAGTGGTAGGCTTCGACTTCCTTTCTATATCTACATATGGGAATAGGAAGTCTGCCATCTTGGAGGGTTTGGAAACTAGAATGTGTGGTATCTTATGACTTCGGAGTATTCTGTCAGCAGGAGTCAAGCTCTCTAACAATGACTGTTACCTCCTCGCCCTTCTTTCTCACCACAGTCATTGTGACAGATAGATGTGTGTAATATCTGTGTTTACACTGAAGGTTATCAGTTGGGATGCCAGCAGGTCCGTTCATCCTTTCATTCTTCTGAGATTGATGAAATAAGTGCTGTTCAGAGACCAAAAAATTATATCTTGTGCTACATATCTGTACTATCATTACTTGTTTCAATTATTCTAAGCCAACACTCAAAATCGTGTTATGATTTTAGGCAGTGTGTGTCTCTTTAAATGTGACTCGTATTGGGCGAATACAATCATCACTCAAGGTGATATAAAAATCACTGACGAAATAAATCTGTTCTACCCATGTTGTGCTCTGTATATTCTCCTCCACTTCTTTCCCCAGTTATTTTTCTCACTTCGTATTCTCTTTTTTATCATCTTTCCTCTTCCTCCTTCCCTGTGTCTTCTCCCAACCCCCCTTTGAATATATGATTGATTCTCCCTTCTCTCTCCATCCTTATCCTAACCATAGTCTTTCTTCTTCATTCCCCTTTATCCTCCAATTGATTTCCTACTTTTCATGCCTAACTTCACTCGTTTTCTTTTTCTTCTCTCTCGATTCTACCCTCTCTCTGTCATTTCACCATTTTCCTGTCTTTTCTTATCACGATTGCTGCTGTTCTCTTCCCTCTTTTGTTCTGTCTCTCTCCTGTTTCCCTTGCTTGTGGTTTTATTTCCAATCTCATTCTCTCCTCTTTACATGCTTCAAAGCGCTGTATTTGGCATAAGTTACAATTTCCCGTTACTGATTAATCTGCATGATCCCCCTAATTGGTAAATGACTGCAGTTTACCAAGTGAATGTTGACGTCCATATCAATTCTTTGATTTGCAGACAATACCACTCCGCTATAACCTGCCCTATGCCTTACTGACCGCAGCGTGGTTCCAGCTGACATCAAGCAAAATACTAAGTGGCTCATTGTACAAGCCCCCAAACTGTATCCTCAAATGTAAACACTAGTTAGAATCTATAAAACCTACAGGCTAAAAGGAAGTCACATTTGAAGTATGTATCTAATTTAAAGTAAAGCATGCACTAGAAGTTGTAAAGATTTGAAATGTATTTAGTGGAAAATCAGCTTCTGAACTAGAAAAGAAAACTACAAGTTTTTAACAAATTAACATGGCAGAAATTGAAATGATACATTGCTCCGCTTGTGCTGGTCACCATGCCATATCTCCCGGCTGTCATACGGATCTGTCAGCGGAAGACCATGGATGGCAGAGGTAGGGAAGGGGACATCACGCACCATGTTTGTATAGCTCTTTACTATGTAGGGCGCTAAAGCGTTTGTCCTTCTGATGACATTAAGTGAAATCATGTGACCTTTGACCTTGATTCCAAAATTGGAAATAATGAAATATCACATTTGACCATGATTTCACCATAAAATGTGACTTCACATGACATTTCTAAAATGTTGTAGCAAGGGTTTCTTCAATACAGGCACAATTTATGACCACTAAAGGTATTCATTTGATTTTTGTCAGAGGATAGCTAGATTTGAGCAATGATCAATCACTTCCTCTCCAAGTGATACTGACCAATAAATCCTTGCGGTAGTCAAATAGTGCCGTAGAAGTAGAAGGAAAATACAAGGAGAGAAAGTACCTTAGGGAAAGGAAAGCAAGGCAGGCCTATGCATGACTCTACTTGGAAACTGGTTAGCAGGGCCAGCAAGAGAATGCTATTGATGCACAAGTGGCAATACCGAATCTTGTTTCGACACAAAACAATGCATTGCTAAACAGTATAAATACCATACAGAAGTCTCTAAGGGCCAGATATACAAAAATTAGAAATTTTGATTTCGAAATTGTGATTACTGACAAAATCGCAATTCCAAATGTAAGAAACCTTACAACTTTTAATTAGTGGGTCACCTGCCTCATGAATATTAATGTGATAGGTTGCAGTTTCCTAACATCTGGAATTCTCTGGCATCAAATGGATAGTGGCCTGCTGGGGTCAGCAGACCACTTGTCACTAATTGCTTCTAAATAGAGCATTTTTTTTATGTAGCCTTGTTTTCCCTAAAGAAACACGGATACATTTCAAAAACAAAAAAAGAAACGTTGAAGTTTCTTTTTTTAAGAGTAGGCAGTAGTCTGTGGAACCACTGCCGGTTCTTAAAAAATGTTGTTTAACATTCTCAATAGGAAAGGCGACCCATGGGGGCCCCTGCCCATTTACAAATGGTTACCACTACCTTTCTGTAGTCGGTGAAAAACGTAATGTTTTTCGACCGTAATTTGGTTGCACAACTTAAATACATACCACTGTATTTGTATTTATTGTTAACTGTACAATTACAGTAAAAGCAGTCATCATATTTCAGCTAAAACAGTGAGTAAAAAAACATGTAAAACATTTTTTATACAGGAAGTTTGCCGCCCCTCCCCAGTTCCACCACAATCAGCATTCCCCACGGTGTGGATGCGGAGGTAGGGCCTTATAGCAATCCGAAAGCCCAAATTGTTCTATGGGGATGGATGACATTGTGCAACTGTGGCAGATGTCCATTGACCATGGGTCCGTATTCCATTTTGGCTCTGTCCTAGGGGGGTATGCTAGAAGTAAGGAGAAGCGTCAATGCAGTTACGAGGCCACCTCGCCGTCGTTCCTTGGGTTTGTAATACATTGCTCCAGAGTTTTGTATAGTTCATTTGCCTTATTTAAGGCGAGCCTGATGCTGTAGATCAATTTCTCCAGTCTAGCTATGGTCATTGTGCTAGACTTGAAAAAGCACATAGCTGACACTTCGCTACAGGATTTTATTCCATAGATGTTACAGGTTGGGCGCAGTAGTCTTCTTCGATCATCATTGAGATTCGGGCAGCAGCATAAGAGGTGCAGCCACGATTCCTTCTTATATGCGCAGTTTCCAGTAGTCTCATCTCCCCTTCGGGCCCATACCGGATTGAAGTTCGCAATTCCTAGAGTGATTAATCTCATGGACAGTATTTTACTTCGAGTTGATGGAGTGAGAGCGTCACTTAGGTAAACCTGGGCTTTGCCTACCATATAGGAGCTATTCAGCGGGTCTAGGTGTGGACTTGAATGGAGGGATTTACAATCGAGATCGAATGAAGTTTCGTCCACTTGTTTATTTATAGCTCTTTTCCAGGTGATCATTGGAATTTCCAGCCTCGATATGCTCTCTTCCACTATGTTCAATGCCTTGATTGCTTTGTGCAGGGCGATGTGCCAGAGCGTGCGTGGTTCTTCAAAGATGGATCTCAGTTGATGTTTTAATGAATTGGCTGGGGCCTTTAAAATCCTGAGATCAAGTTTTATAAAGTCCCCCTGGCACATCAAATCTGGCCTTGCCATGCCTAGTGCCAGCCTTAGCCTAGCATTCCTTGCTGACCTTGGAATTTGGAGCACCATTTTATAAGCTTTAGATTGTATTGAATTTAAGCTAGCGTGCTGTGACCCGGAGAAAGCAAGGTGGCCATAACTGACTCCTGGTAGAAGTTTCGCTTTTAGAACTTTCAGTATTGGGGCGGCAGTCGGGATCATCAGGTGATGGTTTATTTGCTTGAGTAGATATATCACCATGTTTGCCTTAGTACTCTGGTGTTCCAAGTGGGCCTTCGCATTTGCCCGTTCCGTCAGCCAGACCACCAGATAGTTGTATGACTCTGCAGTATAGATATGCAAGTTGCCCATTTACCATTGCCCTTTCTTCCTTTCTTTTTCTGGTGGTCGGTCCCGAAGATGACGAACTTGGTCTTTCCTTAGTTTACTGTCTGGTTATTGATTCTGTTGAAATGATTTAGTGCGGTTAGGGCTCTTTGTAGACCAACCTCTGTGTGGTCCATTTTGGCTGTATCATTCGCGTATTGAAACACCCTGCAACCTCCAGTTACCTAGTCTTGGTGCTACTAGGTAGGTTCCTTTTAGGGCATCCCCCAGATCCGCCGTGTATAGGTTAAACTAAACGCGTGCCAGCACACACCCTTGCTTCAGCCCGTTCTCTGTAATTATTATCGAGGACACTGTGCTGGTGCTGGTTTTGACTCTTACCCAGGTGTCCTCATAGAGTGATCTTATTGCCTTCAGTAGGTTTGGAGGAATTCCCCAGTTTTCAAACTTCCACAATAATCTTCTGCAAACAACTTTGTCGAATGCTGTGCTGTAATCCACAAAGCAACAGAAGAGTGTAAATCTAAATGTAAATGTAAATGTACAGGAATTTATATAGCGCAAATCACCAAGCGGTTTCTAAGCGCTTGCTTAGGGAACCCGTCCTGGTATTCCCCTGTGAGATAACCCCAGGGTATCCGCAAGGTGAAAGCCAGGCATCCCGCCGCGAGGGGCCGTTGTGGAGATTAAGCAAGCTATTGCCCAGAGTCGCAGAGTGTGAACCCGTGAATCGAGTAGGCACCGGAGCGAGAATTGTCGAGTCCATGGACATTTTAGGACTCAAGACCCCGCTGAGCCGGGAATTGAACCCTGGTCCCGGGCTGACCTCTGCTTCCAGGTCTGCCTCCTCTAACCAGTGAGCCACACTTCTCCAGTGGGGGGTGGTTCTTCCGGGTTGCCTGGGCAGATAGATGAGTCAGTGCAAGTACATTATCCATTGTTTATGGCTGTGACCTAAAGCCAGTTTGGTAAGGAGGCATAAGACTATTCTCCTCCACCCACTCCTCCTGGTCCTTTAGTAGCAGGCGGTCATAGGCCTTGGCCTCAAGGTCGAGTAGGGCAATAAGCCTATAATTTGATGGCTTTAGGCAGTCTCCTTTTTTAAAGATAGGGACCAAGATGGAGCCCCGCCAGGCATCAGGCGTTGTTGCTGTCTGGAAAGTGTAGTTGTATAGGGGAGTTAATATTGCAGGCCAGAAGTCGGGGCCTATTTGAAAACCGGTGCTGGAATCCCATTTGGCATATCACTGTGATTCTGTATTTGGAAGGAATGCCCTAATCATACCCTTTTCAAATACTGAATGGCAAAGCTAAATTGTGATTCGATAACAAGCTACTGAATCGCCGTTTGCCTTTGGCACAATTGTAAATTTCAAAATGTTTATGTAGGGTGCAGGACCGGGATACTTCAAGGCACTTTCAGTCTGTGTGAGTAGGTCCCAGGTCTGGTGTGCAGGGTTCAGGAAAGTTACAGACTTTCATTCCCTGTAACCAGTTCAGAGCAACCATTATGTGATGGAGTGCTTTGGGGTGATCCCATCACTACAAAAGGGCAAGACCAGTGGCATAACATACGCCCCCGCAGTGCGGGGTCTCCCAAGCTTCAGGGGGCCCCTTCAGCCCAGTACACTGACTGGGTCTGGGATCAAAGTTGTAGGTGGTGGGCCAAGGGGGAAGGGGTTCCATGTACTTTGTGAGGGGGGGAAACAACCATTACAACGCAACTTTTACAACGAACTACCATTACAACGCAAAAACTTTTACAACGCATACCATTACAACGCAGGATTTTACAACGCAAGTACCTTTACAACGCATACCATTACAACGTAAGTATTGGTAAGTATATAATTATTTGTAAAATATTATATGTTTGGGTTTTTGGGTAAAGGGGTATTTTTAGGGTTCAGGGTCAGTTTTCAGTTTTTGGGTAAAGGGGTATTTTTAGGGTTCAGGGTCAGTTTTCAGTTTTTGGGTAAAGGGGTATTTTTAGGGTTCAGGGTCAGTTTTCAGTTTTTGGGTAAAGGGGTATTTTTAGAGTTCAGGGTCAGTTTTCAGTTTTTGGGTAAAGGGGTATTTTTAGGGTTCAGGGTCAGTTTTTAGTTTTTGGGTAAAGGGGTATTTTTAGGGTTCAGGGTCAGTTTTTAGTTTTTGGGTAAAGGGGTATTTTTAGGGTTCAGGGTCAGTTTTCAGTTTTTGGGTAAAGGGGTATTTTTAGGGTTCAGGGTCAGTTTTCAGTTTTTGGGTAAAGGGGTATTTTTAGGGTTCAGGGTCAGTTTTCAGTTTTTGGGTAAAGGGGTATTTTTAGGGTTCAGGGTCAGTTTTCAGTTTTTGGGTAAAGGGGTATTTTTAGGGTTCAGGGTCAGTTTTCAGTTTTTGGGTAAAGGGGTATTTTTAGGGTTCAGGGACAGTTTTGGGTTTTTGGGGTACAGGGTTAATTTGTAAAAATAAAATAAAATAATATTTAAATTAAATTAATTAAATGTAATTAAATAAAAATTAATTATATTTTAATAATTTAAATTAATTTAAATTAAAAAATATATTTTTAGGGTTCAGGGTCAGTTTTGGGTTTTTGGGGTACAGGGTTAATTTGTAAAAATAAATTAAAATTATATTTAAATTAAATTAATTAAATAAAATTAAATACAATTTAATTATATTTTAATAATTTAAAATAATTTATATTAAAAAAAATATTATATACTTACCAATATTTACGTTGTAATGGTATGCGTTGTAAAGGTACTTGCGTTGTAAAATCTTGCGTTGTAATGGTATGCGTTGTAAAAGTTTTTGCGTTGTAAAAATTTCGTTGTAATGGTAGTCGTTGTAAAAGTATGCGTTGTAACGTCATACATCCGTGAGGGGGCACCCTCAAGTTTCGTTATGCCACTGGGCAAGACTTGTACTCACTTCTTAGGGCGATGCTTCTCTCTGAGGATCCCACCTCCACAGGTTACATGAGCATAACAAAGAGCCCCTGCTTACTAATTAGTACCTCTGCCTGGACCAAACCCAGCCAGTTCTTCTTCCTGTAAGTATGACTCCGGCCCCAACTTACTTAAACAAACAGTGATATAAGCCACCTCCTTATCTACTAAATTTTTCCAATTAATTCAAACATTTGCTATACTGGACTTAGGGCCTGGTTATAAGTGCGGCAGTCTTATGACCACCGCACTCGCAGTGGCACACCAGTGACGGCCCACCATCCACCAGATTATTGTGGTGGGCTGTCCGCTGCACCAGGGAACCGACATTCCCTGGCAGTGGCACGGTGGAGGGGCAATGGAATATGCTGAGCGGAATTTGCACAGTCCCTCCCAGCATATTATGAGTTTCCTCACTACCTGCCTTTTAATGGGCGTGAGTCTGCCATGAAAAGGCTGGCGGTGGAGAAAGAAAGGGGGCCCAACAGGGCCCCATGCCCCCTCCATGGGGATGCATTCAGGGGGGCACAACTGTCTGTTTGCACCCCCAGTTCCTGCACGGCATGGATGTCATTGTCCATGCCGTGCTGGAACATTTTGGCAAAAAGACAGCTGCCTGTATGAGAAAAACTCGTAATCAGGCGAGCGGTCTTTGCACGACTTATGTTCAGCCGTGCCAGTGGAGCGCCGGCGCAACTGCGCCAAAGTTGTAATCAGCCCCTTAGAAATCACATCCATGCCACAGATCTGTATCATGCCCATCTGTATAAGGATTGGCTTCTTTATGACAAGGGGGTTGATTAAAATGTTGCTGTGATAAAGTGCATGCATGTTTTTCTGTAGATTCCTAGCACTGCTGTGGGCTTTAGTGGCTTAGCATTGTTGAAAATAGAAACCTTCTCAGGGGTCTCACTGATACTTGGTCCTTTTAAACCAACAAAGAAGAAATTGGCACAGAAGCTGAAATATAAAAGTAACATCTTTAATAACCTCAAATGAGGGAGACTACGTCACACAGAAGCCTTAGCAACTGAATGAGGCAGTCTAAGGAGTACAGAAAACAGGGGCCTTATGTATGCTTAGTGTTACATAGTCTGCATAAGACCAAGGGGCAGTCCTGGCTCATGTAAGCATGCAAAATGCCTAATATGGGTATGCAAGATCTGCTTGCTCAACAAAGTGGAAGGAGAGTTACTTCTCCATACAGCAGCAAAAATAACCTGACAGTTATACTAGAGGAGCAGGTGCATTCTACTAGCTAGGCCTCTCTGAGCATGTGCAAGGCTCTGAAGAGGGAAACAGCACATGGCTACCTACAATTGCTGCCAAAATATAAAATGGCTTTCAGCTCATGCTAAAAAATCCCTGCAATCTTTAACAGCATCTCAAACTGTCCTTTTGTCTCTAAAGTTCTGTGGGCCATATTTGTGAGCTGAGCATTACCTAGGTACAGGGCTATTCAGTGCTTTCCTGTTTACCAACCATTTTCTTTTCCGCTTCTTTTTATCTGTAGAAGTCCATTCCAGAGCATCATAGGCACAAGCTTCGTCCCAGACCTGAGAGGAACCCAAAGCAGTAAGGGGTGAAGAGTTGCAGATTAGGAGCACTAAAGCAGGTAGACCTGTGGTGGTAAAACTAGCTCTGGCTGTCCACAAAGTTTCTGGCAAAAGTACAGTGTGATGGAAATGTAGCTGTGACTAAAAAAATATGGGATAAAAAATGCATGCCTGCCAGTTTCCCAACTGTTGTCTTAGGTGCTTCTGGGACTTGTAGTCATGTTTGCTCTAATGAGCCAGACCTAGCCTTGGTTACTGCTCAATATGAAGACACACAATCTGTAGCTCCAGATTTGTTATTTTCATTGCTTTTACTGTTTTTAGAGGCTTTTGAGTTGGTTCTTTTGCAGTTGTTATGGCAAGAGAAGGAGTCATGTCAATTCATAATGAGTTAGGCAGCACACTGTGGAGCACCCCGGGCTGCGCCGACATCCGGCAGGATCCTGTAGCCCACACTGCCCTTTGGACCCCATAATAAGTGGTGCACCTGTGGGGCATGAGCAGGGGCTGGACTGCGTCGTTGGGAGCCAATAGCCTTTACTGCTCGATCTTTTCCTGGCCCACTATAATGGTGGCCGGACCTGTGCTTTACCAGTTACCTGGCCATGGCTCTCGTCAGGTCACTCCGGAGCAGTTGGACGACCCAAGAGCCGTGATGCTGGCCAGAGGCGGAAGAGAAGTCAGGCTACGGGCTGGGTGTTTGGCTGCTGCAGAAGCAGGGTTCGGGCTCTGCCCCATATGCCAATGGTCCTACAGTGAGGCGGGCAGCCATGCTGCACTCTAGAATATCAAGAGCGGCTGCCGGAGCATAGAGAGACACCCTGAGGCCCCAATTGAGGAGCAGCAGCCTACTACTTGATGGCACGTACTGGGGCTGATGATGCCCCCTACATGGTGAATCCCCCCTGCCCATTTTGGACCTGAAACATTGTGCGGGACTGCCCTGGGGGTTTCACCTCCGGACTCCTCTTCCTCTTACATTGTCCACATTGCCCATGGTGACTGTGCAAGGAGGGCACCTGCTTGGGGACTGCCGCTGCTGCTGATATTATGGGAAGTGACATTGCCCCCACCGGGCGACTTCATTGTGTAGGGTGGGGAGCGATTGCCCCCTTCAGTGCCTAAGGAGCCTCAAAGCGTTCAAGATTGGTGGGCCCACTCGTTTGGAGGAGATTGGCTTTTGCGGCCTTATTTTGGGACCATCTACTGGGCTGGGTGACCGCAATCTATTGCCAGCTGTCGCTGAGCTACTGGACTGTCATCTGGTCAAAAGTTGATGCTCCAGAGAGCAATGGGGAGGCACTCGAAGTAAAAGCGGCAAGAAGAGGACAATGTGAGGGAGTCACGTTTGTCTGTGAAGGAGGGGTACCTACTGCCTCACTCTTCCCAGATGTCAGATTCAGCACCTTCTATCTCAATGAAGGCCTTCCTTCTGGCAATCAAGGATACCAGGGAGGCTTTGGAGCCACAGATAGACACTGTGATGGCTGACATCATTGGACTACTGAGGGATGACCAGTGCAAGATGACTGAGAGGATCAAACACGATGAAACAGCGCTGGCTGACCTGGAACAAGCGACTCGTGGCCTGCAGGAGCAATAATGAGGGCTGGAGGGGAGAGTCAGGACCAAGGGAGTAGCCAGAAAATTAACATACCCCACAGTTTGAACCAAAGCTCTTACAGCACCAAGCAAACAAAGAAAGTCTTCACAACCCTTCCCAGATAAGCTCTCTATCCATTCATACTTTCATCCTTCCATTGACCTGCTGATATCCAACATTTCATCTTTACATAATGTCATCCATTCATTCTTTCCTCCATCATTCAGTCATTCACAATTCCACCATCTACCTATCCATATCCAAATCTATCTATCCATACCTCACTCCGGGCTATTTAGCCACGCCCTTCCTCCAAGCGCGCAGCGGTTGCGCGCAGGGGGCGCCTTCGAGCGCGCCTAAGAAGCGCCGAAGAAAAGCCCGTCTGCGCCCGTCCGCGACAGGACGGGGCGAGGGGCGTTGGACTTTGACTCTGCCCAACGAGCTTCTACCGGTAAGGGCACACGGATAATTTCTTATTCTGCCCAAACGCTACTGTCCCTCAGACCATCTTTGTTATGTAGCACTAAAATTCCATGGCACCGTGTAGAGGGAGGCTTCTCTTGTCTGCAATGTCGGCGTCTCTCTGGAAACAGCATACCTCCTTCTGTCCCTAACATTCCCACACTAGGCCTTAGGAGCTTCTTTCTAAATGTGCGATCATTACCCAAACACCAACACCAGGTTTGGGATTTAATTCATTCTACGCAGCCAGATATCTGCTTTATTGTTGAAACATGGCTAAAACCTCATACAGTCACTGCCATAGCCATGGGGATCCCTTTTGGGTACAAAATCAAACATTTAGATCGAGAAATAAAAACTGGAGGTGGTCTTGCAATTATACATAAAGACTGCATAAAAGTCACCATTATTTTCTTTTTCTTTTTTTTTTCTTTTTCTTTTTTGTCCTCATAACCTCCAATTGGACCAGTGCCATATAGGAATCAACGGAGAATGACTGACTCAGTTGAGAACTGGTAGGGACACATATCTTGAAGGCCATCTATCCCACAGTCTTCCATCGAACTCCCAGGAGGCACTAAATCCTACTCTGCCATCCCACAGCAGATCACGGAGTAGTTTGGCAGCCATATAGGGGGCCGGACATAAACCGGATAACAGCTGTTCCAATGGTGCTAAAAACAAAGAGCACCTTAGGATATCAATCATTGGACTCGGGGGAAAAAAAAAACCCGAATATATCACTGAGACCACTTTATCAGATGCCAAAATGCCCTTTTTCTGCGATTTCCAGATCTAGCCAAATCAATGACTGATGTCCGCAGTACAGAGTCTTGCCAGTCTCTAAAGGTAGGAGGTGACGGGTCCTTCCACTTCCTGCAGATCTCTCTTCTTGCGAGCAGGATGGAATAAAAAACTAAACATTTAGGTAGATGTAGTACTCCTTCCAACACTCCAAAGATGATCAAGGACAGATCCATTTTGACAAGATTTCCTAAAGACTCAGTGAGGCAGTTACTGATATTCTGCCAAAAGGTTGTTAGTATCGGGCATTCCCAGAACATATGTGCATCTGTAGCAGCGACTTGACCACATTTAGCACAAGACACTGTCTGACCTCCTGTAAATTTAGAAAGCCTAGAGGGGGAGTAATATGCTCTATAAAGGGTAAAGACATGATTTCTGCGAAGCCATGATGGCTTAACGATGCTCCACAAAAGCTGGAAAGAAGATTTCCAAAGTGTTTGTAAGTTCACATCCCCCAGAACAGAACCCCATACTGACTCTGGTAAAACGAAGTCTCCATCTACCTCATCCATTATAGAGTTGTACCATCTAGATATTTCTTTCTTTTCTGGCCCTCTAGTTAGTAGATCGGAGATAAAGGGGCTATGACCACCCAGTTTGAACTTATTTCTATTAGCAGGGGACGTTTTATAGGCTGCTGTCCAACTATAAATCTGGATATATTTGAAGCGTGAAAGGTTAGGACCAATCTTGGCTTGCAAATATTCCCATGAGAATAAATCTCCCTCATAAAAAAGGTCCCCCCAAACCTCCATGCCCGCCTCCCTCAAAGGGACTGCCAGGGTGTCATCAAGCCAAACCGGGCTTTCGGGTAGATCCCACAATGGTGTTTTTTCACAAAAGTAATTTACTTTTATAGCTTTCATGATATCTGCCCATGTTCGAGCAAAGCCCTGTAGGATCTTCAGTTTAATTTTTTTTTAAAACGTAGGATTTCCAAACTTAAAAAGAAAACTAGAGTGATTGATATTTTCCCCCTCCATCATTGCTGCATACATCATTCCCACCCCCAAGGAGTCGGGCTTCTTTAACAACATCCTTGAATGTGATAATTGAAAGGCCCAAGCATACATTTTTAAATCTGGGGCCGCCAGCCCTCCCTTTTCACGTCGCCGTCTTATTTTTTTCCAGGCAATACGTGGGAGATGGTTGTGCCAAATAAAAGAAGAGACGTTTGATTGAAATTTAGCTAAAAAATTTTGATCAAAATATAAGGGAATTGTATTAAATAAGAAAGAGATCTTTGGAAGAATAGACATTTTAATAAGGTTAACCCTACCTATTAATGAGAGGGGGAGATGCAACCAAGAGTGAAGGAGCTTACGACAGTCTTTAAGCACTTTGGATAGATTAATTTGGACTATTTTATTTATGTCGTTTACAATTGTTAAGCCTAGGTAACGCATAGAGGTGCTGGGATGAAATTCTATAGGTGGATTCTCATCATTCCAGATAAGTATTTCGGTTTTAGTTGCGTTTATCTCATACCCCGACACTAGTCCAAAGGCGCTAGCCAGCTTCACTATGGCAGGGAGAGCCGTTACGGCCTCTGATGTCAAAATAAGTACATCGTCGGCATATAGAGCCACCTTCCTCATCCAACCTTGATACTGAAAAGGTTTAATGGCGGGCTCCTCCCTTAGACATTGCGCGAAAGGTTCGATGTAAAAATCAAAAAGTAAGGGGGAGAGTGGACAGCCCTGTCGGGTTCCCCTTGAGATAGAAAAAGAACTTGATAATTCTCCATTAACGATGAGAGATGCCGAGGGATTGCTGTACAAAAGACTAATCACCCTACGAAACCCACCCCCCGCACCAAACTTGGCCAGGGCCTCCGACAGGTAAACCCAATTCACCCTGTCGAAGGCCTTGGTTGCATCAAGCGTCATAGCCGCCAATGGGAGGTTATTAGATGTTGCTATATCTATGGCACCAATTAGATCAAAGGTCAGCTCATATAGTTGTCTTCCCTTTAAGAATTCCTTTTGATCTTGATGAAGGACTGATGGTGCGACATTGGCCAATCTTGATGATAAAACAGTGGCAAAGATTTTATAGTCCACATTCAAAATAGATATTGGCCTGTATGACCCACAATCTTCCATCGGTTTACCTGGTTTTAAAATAAGGGTAATAGAAGCAACATCCCAAGATGTTGGAGGAGCCATACCTTCTAAGAGAATTTGGTTAAACAACTTTGTTAGAAAAGGAGCAATCTCTGAGTCTAAGAATTTATATACCTCAGCCGGAAGGCCGTCAGGCCCCGATGCTTTCCCCTTCTTAGATTTCTTAATAGCTGATATCACCTCACTCTCAGTGATGGGGCTGTCCAGATATTGAGATTGTTCCAGAGTGAGGGAAGGTAAGGTGATTTTATCCAACCAGCTCTTAACAGACTCAACCGATATCACTTTGTCTTCTTTATAAATGGCCTGAAAGAATTCCCTAAATGCCTCCCTGATATCATCATCGGAAGAGAGATTAGTAGTACCTATTTTTATGGTTGCAATGTTATTCCGGACCTGGTCTACTTTGGTCTTCCAGGCCAGCAATTTACCTGCACCTTCACTATATTCAAAGTGGGCCAGCTTGCTGGCTTCCCACCTCTGTTGAATTCTCAAACTCAGAGTCGATGCCAGGGTCCCCTTCAGTATCGCCAGTTTGTTATGAAGGGTATCTAATATTGACCTTGAAGATCTATTACTTAGATCTATTTCCTGTTCGATAGCAGCCATATCTGATTCTATAGCAGATATTGTTTCGCTGTAGATCTTTTTCTGAAAGGCTATTTTAGTCACAATCAATCCTCTCAATGTTGCCTTATATGCATCCCAGATAGTTTTATCCGATGTTGTACCTTCATTCGATAGGAAGAAGTTACGTGTCTCAGTTTTTAAAAATGAAATGTCCTCCTCGTTGGTAAGTAAGGAACGATCAAAGGACCAAACCGTCGAGATTTTTTTACTGCGCAAATCCATCACCAATTTAACCGCAGAATGATCTGAAAGGTGTGACGGAAGATATTCTATTGCTCTAACTGAATCGACCAGTCTTTGGGTAATTAAAATGTAGTCTATCCTAGACTTATGGTGATACTTATAATTTCTATAGGAAACCCCCTGTTGGTGTCCTGATCTTTGTCGCCAGACGTCGACGAACCCTTGCTGTCTCATGGCTTCTACCAGAAAGGATCTGGTTTTAGACAAAACCCTGGAACGATTGTTAGGAGACTTATCCAGGATGGGGTCCAAAACAATATTAAAATCACCGGCTAAGATAATGGGTCCTGGTATTGATAATAACTTCAAAAAAATTGTTTCCAGTATCGTGGGGTCATCCTGATTTGGGCCATAATAGCCAACTATTGTAATTGGTACCCCCGCAATAAGGACTGTCGCAATAGCCCACCTGCCTGAAGAATCCACAACCTTTGATATTAATTTGGCTTTGGCTCCCTTTTTAAAAATGATTGCAACCCCTCTCGTATGGGATGTTTGTGTGGTAGTGACCATAAAATCAATCCATCTATTCTTTTTAATTATGTCTGACATTTCAGTATGCGTGAGATGGGTTTCCTGCAATACCATGACCTGCACTGCTGATTCTTTCAGATATTGTAGAATTCTATTTGCACGAGGCTTTGTGCGCAGGCCATTGATGTTCCAGGAAAGGAAGCTTATACTACTCATCCCTTACTTGATAGGACAATTCACTTAATATAACATAGAAAAGATACGTTTGTAAAACTATTAACTTTTTGTGCCCAACAGATATAGGTAAGATATGTAAGATATGTGAAATGTGTAAACCAAGAATAGCTATTCCAAAGATTTCCAAACCGGTTATTGAGGACATTTTATGTTTTTTCCACCCCTGTGCACTCACCCGCAGGTGAGAGCCCCCCCCCCCCGTGAAGAACCCTTGCATTATCTAACCGGAACATAGTCCCAGTAGATAGTGCCCCACCGGTTTATCCCCTACAGAAAAGTGCACCCGCTAACTATTCAGGTAAATAGACCTAAATGAACCTGATGAATAAGATGATTTTTTGTGTTACTTTTTTTCATAATCTTGCCCCTTTTTTTTCCCCCTTTTTTATTTAGTTTTTTTCGTTTCTTTTTTTAATTTTTTTATTTTTATCATAATCCCTTTCCCCTTTCTTTTATGTCCTATTTTTTCTGTTTATTTAATTAATTATTTTTTCTATTTCCTTTTAACACATGTAGCCACATGAGGAGATATGTACCACTGATTGTACTTATTCAAAATTAGGACTATGAGAAAAAATAAGCATCAAACATCAAACTTGTTGAGTCCATTTAGCGCTTGGGAGAGGGGGAGCTATCTATGATCAAAATTTCTTCCATCGAAGCCCATTTATATGTCAGTACTGGGTATTCGGAACTTTATTATACTTTAATACTTTGCCCTAAGAGACTGTTTTGCCCAGATCCATTAACAACTCATCTGCCGCTTGAACTGACCTAATGTTATACATCTTATTATTATGCATAACTTTTAGAGCAGCTGGGAACATCAGCTGGGCCGTTGCCCCCAATCTTCTGAAAGCATCCAGACGTTTGCCAAACTCCCACTGTTTTTCCAGCGTTATTCTGGAGAGATCAGATCTTATCAAGAAAGTAAAGCCTTTCCCTGCCAGAGACTGCATAAAAGTCACCATTATTGAACAACATATGCACCCACAGCTAGAAATAATGATTTTTAAATTCACTCTTACTAATCATATCACCTGGAAAGGTGCTTTGGTTTATCGACCTCCAGGACCTAACCCGAAATTTGCACTTACCCTCCAGGAAATTTTAGCCCCTCATATTAAATCCAAAGAAGATTTTCTTCTTTTGGGAGATTTTAACACACATGTAGATCAACCAACACTCTCCGAATCAACTGCCTTGATTACAGACCTTTCTAACCTAGGTCTTGAATTACAAAATCAAGGACCAACCCACAAAGGAGGACATATGTTAGATCTACTTTTTTGTAACAGTGCCAAAGCAATCTGTTCCCCGGTAAAAGAAATATCATGGACAGATCATTCCATGCTTGAATTTTTATTAGTAACTCCTCTAAGAATTGTAAAGAGTGCTTCCCTTCCTCCTACCTGGCGACGACAATGGCACAAAGTCACTGCCAACAAAATCCAGGAATCCTGGACAAATCCGGAAATTTTTGCAACAGACACAGCTGATACGGCCTTAGCTAAGCTCAATGTCTCTATTAAGCAAGCTATTGACATTGTAGCTCCTTTAAAAAAGCATAAACAGTATCCTGTGTCCAAACAGGATAGCTGGTATACCTACGAATTGAGAGTAGAAAAGCAAAACTGCAGGCGAGCTGAGAAGGCTTGGAGAAGTGGGAAGACCGAGAGTAGCAGAGCAGTTTTCTTAGATGCTCAATCAAAGTATTATAAAAACATAAAGCTAGCCAGGAAACAACATCTAACGCAACAGATAGCACAAGCAGGCAATTGCTCTAAGGAGCTTTTTAAT
This sequence comes from Lissotriton helveticus, assembly GCF_964261635.1. Lineage (NCBI taxonomy): Eukaryota > Metazoa > Chordata > Amphibia > Caudata > Salamandridae > Lissotriton > Lissotriton helveticus. The sequence continues at coordinate 1,254,238,398 of NC_136065.1, read as the reverse complement.
ATCCTGCAGAATTTTATTAAACCGACTGCTTGTGAGAGCTCAGAGGACTTCTCACAAGACCTATGTGATGAAGTTTTGACATATTTTGAGGATAAAATAAATAATATCTATGAAAAAATAGTAGCAGCTAACAGCGCTATAAATAACACCAACAATTGCCATCCTCAAACTCCGGCAATAAGCAATAAACCCTCTCTAACATCTTTTCCTCCGATTACCAACATAGAGCTCCTCTCCCTCTGCAGCCATATTAAATCAGGGTCGCCAAGTGACCTTATTCCCGCCAAGATGGTTGGCCCCATGATCTCTATCCTGGGACCCCCATATTGGATGTGATTAATATCTCCCTAACAAAAGGTCAGGTCCCAGCAGACTGGAAAAGGGCGGTGGTGAACCCGATTAGAAAAAAAGCATCTTCCCCATGTACAGACCTCTCCAACTTACGACCTATCTCCCTCCTACCCTACCTGGGCAAGGTTACGGAGAGGCACGTGAACACCTATCTTTCTCAACATCTTGAAGCGACGGAAGGCCTGGACCATTTACAATCTGGTTTCAGGCCAAACCACAGCACAGAATCAGCCCTTCAGACAGTGACCAATAACATCAAAATGGCACTGGATGATGGCAGCTCAATGATTCTGGTGCTGTTGGACCTTTCCGCCGCTTTTGATACGGTGTCTCACACGGTGCTTCTCAACCACCTAGGTGAGGTGGGTGTGGAGGGAGGGGCTCTGGCATGGATGAGGAGCTTCTTGACTGGTCGTTTCCAAGAAGTTAGGCTGGGCTCCCATAAATCCATTCTAAGGGAGCTCAATAAGGGAGTGCCACAAGGCTCGTGCCTAAGTCCTACACTCTTCAACGTGTATGTGGCCCCCTTAGCCAACCTGGCAAGATCTTTCGGGTTCACCCCGGTGTCGTATGCCGACGACACCCAACTCCTTTTTCCTTTCAAAATCCTTACACCTGCAATAAAAAGATCTTTTGCAGACGGCATGAGAGCCATTGCAGAATGGATGTCAACAAACTGTCTGCAGTGTAATGTGGGGAAGACGGAGGTCATGTGTTTTGGACAAGCGGCAACACACTGGGCATCCGACTGGTGGCCCTTAGAGCTTGGCCCTGTTCCCATCCCCAAGAGTACAGTTAGGAAGTTGGGAGTGCTTTTTTGATCAGCAACTTACCTTCAAGGGACATGTAAATCAAGTTGCTGGCACCTGCTTTCGGGCTATTGGAATGTTAAGACGAGTCTTCCCCTACATACCGGACCATCACAGAAAAACGCTTGTGCAGGCTCTGGTCATCAGCAGGGTGGATTACTGCAACGGTTTGCTCCTCGGAGCTAACGAGGAACAACTTAGTAAATTGCAGGTAATCCAAAATACTGCAGCAAGGATTGTCCTGAATGCTCCATCAAGGACTCCCTCCTGTCCCCTGCTGATGAGACTCCACTGGCTCCCAGTGAGGAAGCGAGTCCAGTTTAAAACTCTATGTACAATCCATAAGAGTATGATAGGGGAGGGCCCAAAATATATGACCGAAATCTTCCAGCCTTACATTCCCGGGCGCCCTCTGCGCTCCAGCCATCAGCAGCTTCTGCAAACACCCAGAGTAAAAAAGGCCAGACAAGGCGGCCGTGCATTAGCCTATGCCGGACCAGCACTCTGGAACTCTCTGCCCCCAGAACTAAGATCTCTCTCCAGCCACCTGACTTTTCGGAAAATCTTAAAAACTTACCTGTATCCTGGTAAATAATGCTTTTCTAGCTTACATCCCCACTCCCTCTGGGCACACATTCAGAATTAGTACACTCTAGTGTTGCAGCAATAGCGCGGAGATACCCCTTCGGGGGTCTAGTCTGGCGCTTTATAAGAATATAAAATAAATAAATAAATAAATAAATAAATAAATAAACCTATAAATCCATCCATCCATCCCTCCATCCTCTCTCCAGCCACCCTTTCACTCATCCATCCATCTTTTCAGTCATTCATCTATTTTTTCGCTCATCCCTCCATCCACCTTTTCACTCCAAACATCCATCCACCCACCCTTTTACTCCATCCATCCACCTCTCATTCACTCATCCCTTTCACTCAAACATCTATCCATTCACTCATCCAGTCACCCTTGTACCCTTTCTTCCACTGTCAGGGACTGTCCGGGACTATGTGGGGAACACAGTCAGGGACTTGGACAAGGACTGGGAACTGGGTAGAAGACGTACACAGAAAGGAGGAGTACAGTGCTGCCTAGGATCATACAGGGAGTCAGAGGAGAAAAAGGGATCCAAAGGGGAAGCCTGTACAAGTGAGCAAGATGGGTAAGACTCAGAAAGGAAGGGCACTCACAAGGCAATTTAGCATTCAGACTAACTACACCCAGGACGAACGTGCAAGACATATATATAATACAACATTAACAATAAAGGGGGTGTGGGGTAAAGCACTCACGAGCTCCACATGGTAAGACTGAAGCTCAGTAAGATTCTTACCCGCAATTGCTGTTACAGATACTGACTGCAAATACCCACATGTAGGATATGCATGCAAAGGCAGGGTCTGTGGAGCTTATACCTATAGTGATGTTATGAATGTAACTCAAAGACAAAACTCACAGTGAACAAGAAACACCACCTAGGTAGTCAGCTGAGCCCACGGATCCTGGCGATCAAACAGGAATGCGCAAGGCAGTAACAGCAAAGGGGTAGAACTAAACACAAGCCCAATAGACAAGGAGCTAGCAAGAAGGAGTGCTTGACAGGGCACACTTGGCAGAAAGCAGGTAACAAACATACAAGGTAACAGAAGTAAGACAGCAGAATAGAAAGGCAGCAAACTAGAACTGGAACCAAGGAAATGGGAAGCAAGGCAGGGACTGGAAACGGATATACAGAGGGGAGGCTACAAGGGTATACTAGAATAGTGCAGGTTAAGGAATCAAGAAAACAAAGTAGCATAGAAGGCAGTGCTGGGGCAGGAACAAGAAGTGAGCTAAGGCGTCAAAGCAGCACTGCAGACAGTGCTGGTTCAGGAACAGGGAACTACCAAAGCTTCAGGAGTCAAGGTAGCACTGCAGGCAGTGCTAGTTCATGAACAGGGAAATTACTAGAGCTCAGGAGTCAAGGTAGCACTGCAGGCAATACTGGTTCAAGGTAACAGGACATAGCTACAGCTCAGGAAACAAGGAGTCGAGCGAGCACTGCAAGCAGTGCAAATCAGGAACAATAAATAGCTAAGCCCGGGAACAAAGAATAACTATAGCTCAGGAACTCGGGAAACAAGGTAGCACTGCAGGCAGTGCTAATTCAGGTACAGGGACTAGCTATAGATCAGGAACTCAGGAAACAAGGTAGCACTGCAAGCAGTGCTAATTCAGGAGAAGGGAAACTGCTGCAGTTCAGGAACAAGGAATACTAAGGCTATGGGGTCAGGGTAGCACTGCAGGCAGTACTAATTCAACAGGGAAAACAGCAGCAGGTCAGGAACAAGGCATAATTAAAGCTCAGGAAACACTGGAAACAAGAATAGCAAAAGCTCAGGGAACTCTGGAAACAAGGATTGGTCTCACCGGTAAACAGCTACAATGACCAACCTTTGCCTGAAGGGAGCTGGGGCTTAAAAATGCTCACATTAATCACATGCAGCTGGTGTGAGCAGGCTAGCAGCAGCCAGCCACATGTGAGCTGAATTCCTCCACCCATCCTTGGCCTGCAGGGGTGGAGACAAAGCAGTGAGCAGGGAATTCTGGGTAATGGAGTTTCAGGCATGAGTAGGCTGGCTTTAAGTCTAAGCAGGCTGGCTTTCACAAAACCCGGCATGGATGTCAATTCCCAAATAGTGGCTGGAAGTCAAGATATGCATGCAGAGGAGTCCAGGAAGCATATTAGAACACTGGAGAGTCCCACAGTTCAGCCCCCTGGTGGTGGACACGAGAACACAGGGAGCGAATCGTGACATCCACTCATCCATCCATTTATCATTTTACTTATCCATCTTTTCACTTACTCATCCATGCTTTCACGCATCCATCCATCTATTCACCCTCTCTTTCACTCATGCATCAATTATTTCACTCCTCCATCCACTCTTTCATACATCCACCCTCCCTTTCACTCATCCATCCAGCCATCCATCCACCTTCCCTTTCACTCATCCATCCATTCACTCATCCATCCTTTCTTTCATCCATTCGTCTTTCTCTCATCCATCCAGCCTTTCTCTCATCATCCATCAATCCACTCTTTCACTCATCCATTCATCACCCTCCCCTTCACTCAGCCATTGATTCTATCAATCATCCACCCTTCCTTTCACTCATCCATCCTTTCTCTCATCCATCCATCCATTCATTCTCTCATAAACCCATTCACCCTTTCAATCTTCCGTCCATCAACCTTTTCATCCATCCATCCAGCCACCCTTTCATTCATCCATCCGTTCTTTCACTCATCCATCCATGCATCCTTTTATCCATCCATCCACCCTCCCTTTTACTCATCCATCCATTTCACTCATCCTTCCTTTTCCTCATCAACCATCCTTTCATTCGTCTATTCATCCCTCCTTTCACTCATCCATCCATCTACCTTCCCTTTCACCCAACAATCCTTAGAGCAATCTTTTAAATTATTCATCCATCTTCCCATCCATCCTTTTACACACATAGCAATCCATGCTTTCACTTACTCACCTTTGTCTGGCAAGTTACCGGCATAAGAGGCCTATCAATAACTTCACCCTTGCTGTAGCTACTAAAGGTGGGAGTTGACAATGCCCCAGCCTCCATCCTTTCACTCATCCATCCATCTAGCCATCTATTCACATCCTCTATTCATCCACCCTTTCACTCCACCTATCCACTCTTTCTCTTAGCCATCCATACTTTTAATCACTTATGTATCCATACTTTCAACATCCATCTGCCCATTCATTCATTCATTTATCCATCCATTCATCTTCTCTTTCTTTAATTTATCCAGCCATTCTTTCACATATCCATCCATCATCCATACATCCATTTACCCACCCAGCCATCCCCTCTCTCTTTCACTCATCCATCTATTTTTTCACTCACCCATCCTTACATCCATTTCTTCAATCATTTATATCCATCCATGTACCCATCTACCTTTTCAATCACTGATCCAGCCACCCTTTTACTTACACATCCATCCATCCATCCACTCACTAACTCACCCATCTACCCTTTTACTTTATTTATTAGCCTTCGTCTGCCAACTTTAGACAGAAGAGGCCCATCAATAACGCACCCCGCTGTAGCTGCTAAAATGGGGGTTCATGATGCCCCTGGTCTCGAAACTGGAATGCAGGGCTGAAGATGTTGAAAGCCGAGCACTCAGAAACAACATTAGACTCATTGGTGGCTTACCCGAACGTGTGGAGGGGAAGGATATGATCGCCTTTCTGAGATCCTAGCTTAAGACCTCCATGGCTCCTGATGGCCTCTTCCCTTTTTTCACACTGTAACAAGCGCACAGGGTCCTGGTGAATCCCATTTGCTGGGTTCCACCATCCTTCCTAACCCCCCTCATTTGGTTGTGCCCTGGGATTCCCTTTTAAGTTACCCACCAGGTCTTTTACACTGCGGGCGATATGTACTCATTGGTGGGATTTTGGAGGGTAGGGGCATCACCTTGGTTATCATCTATGCTCTCTATGTCGATCAGGCCCGATTGCTGGACATCCTGTCACACGTGCTCGCTCCACGTATGCCCGGCATGGTACTGATTGATGAGGACTTTAATGCAGTGGGGGATATCAGGCTTGATCGTTTGCATCCTCCTCTCCCTGTTGCGCCGGCTGGGCACTTGGTGAAAAAGCTTAGGGATTGGAAGGCTTACTAGGAGATAGTGGATACCTGGAAGGTTACCCACCCGCAGGCCTGTAATTATACCTTCTTTTCTGCTTTCCATGAGTTACATGTTCAGATCGATACCTTTCTCTGCACACCTGATGTACATGCAGCAGCAGTCAGTTCCAAGTACTTGGATAGAATGATCTCAGATCATAATCCTATTGTCCTTGCATGGTGAAACCACTGATGCCCATACCTACTTGGTCCCTCTGGGTTGAGAATCTAGAGACCAGGTATTTCACCACACTATTGGGGAAGGGGTCCTGAATTATTTAACGGGTAATGCGGGTGCAGCCGCATTAGCGCTAGTGGAGTGGGATGCCTTCAAGGCAGTAATTAGGAGGCAGTGTATTCCAACTTTCGTGGGGTTCCACCACGCACTGGTAGGTGAGATTAGCGCCCAGGAAAGTGTACTGAGGGAAGTAGAGAATACTAGGCCGAACAAAGAGAGGCATGGGTTACCTGGATGTAGCAAGGGCATGAGAGTGCCTGGTGGTGGTACTAAGAGCGGAGTGCCCAGTATTGTGAGGTCGGGATGCTTGGATGGGGAGACAGAGCCACTGAGGTGAACCTACAGGAGGGCATGCAGCTGTCAACAGTGGGTGGGTCACCTGAACACACATCTGGCAACACCTGTTGCCTCCCCAATGCCGCAAGTATGCATTCGACAGCGGCACACCTCTTCACTGACAGCATTGCGCTCGACAACCATACATTATGCCACTGAAGGACACCATGCTGGTTGGGTTGGGTGGAGTGATGAGAGAGGGAGGCTGCATAATAAGGGGTAGGGCAGGAAGTTGGGGGGTGTTTGTTGAGATGGCACTGGGGATGACTGGGAGCACTGCCTTGGAGATCCCCACGTCATGGGTGGAGTCACTCATGGGTGCAACACCCTTGGAGTGGGATTCATGCTTGTTTACTTGTGTTTCGGGGGATTAAGCCTGAGTGTTTTGACATTTGGTACTGGTCCTGTTCTGTGCCTATGATGTTGTGAAAATGACAGCAAAGTGTATTTACAAAAAATAGTGTCTGGCATGTTTCGAGCCTAACCAATAAAATGGCGGCATTCAGTGTGGAAGCTGAACTACACCCTGCGCCCTGAATGCAACAACTGTTCCCCATGTTGGCAAGTGACATTGTCATTTTAGCAAAATCATATTTGTTTAAGGGAATTAAACATTTCATTACAATGCCCCCCCTGAAGAAACCAATGGCAAACCCTCAAGTCCTGGAGAACTACTAAACAATTCTAACCTGCCGTATTCCAGCCTTATTCTGAAGTAATATGAAAGAAGGCAAATTCAGAAATATGTGGGAGATAAGCATATAGGACATGTGCTGCAATTTGCTTTCAAAGCCACAGGTCGAACCAAGACCACGTGTTCTAATAATTTAGAAAACGTCACAATCATTCTAAATGAAAGTATGAATGGAATTCTATGGAAAAAACAAAATGCATGGATTGGCTATTTGGTTCAGCCTTACAATAATCAACTCTTTCCTCTGTATCTTTAGTCAACAAGTGTGCATTGGGTCAGAGGTATCATCGATTCTCAGGGAAAAAAATCATAGTCCCACAAAGATCTGCTCCTTCATTTCTGCCTTTAAATATTTGTGTGCTTCATTGTAATACATGGTTAAATGCCACCAGGTCGAAGTCCAAATGTTAGCAGCAGACGACACAAACTTTTACATCAGACTCAACAACGAATCAATGTTCCAGTTAAACATCGCACAGTGCTCCGTCCACATACATCACTGAATGAAAGTAAAAGTGTATCTTTGAAAGAACGTTGTTAAGACTGGAATGTGAATGGTAATTGTAACCCCCATCTCCCTCCTCAAGGTCAAACACTTTCCCCATTATGGTCAGGTTTGGAATGGGAAGCTTAAAAATGACCCCTCTCTTCCAAAGTCCAAAACTTTCCTATTGTGACAGCAACAGTTATCTGAAGTACATAATGTTTTGCTTGTGAGTGGCACAAAAGTACTGAGAATTGGAAAGACTGAGTGTCTGATTACAAATGCGGTCGGGCTATTGCAGCGGTCAAGAGACCACCCAACAAGCAGGCACCGGTCTGACCTCCGCATTTCGATATGACTGCCGTGCTGTCAGTTGGAAAGTGCTCCATATCACGGTAGCTTGTGCTGTGGTCAAGAAAAAGGGCTGCGCTGCTGTGCTATGGACAGTGTGCCATGCACAATGTCCTGCATGTCACACTGTGCATGTAGGTGAGTGGGGGCACTATATGTGCCCCCAGGGCCACTTTACAGTGGCCCATGATGTTCGGGTGCCCTGTTTGGGGACTCTATATCACCTTCCGACAGCCTTTTAATGGTGGTCTTCCCGCCATGAAAAGGCTGTCAAAAAGAGATATCGGCACCACTGCCATTCAGGGATACGACTCTGACCGCTACCTCTCGGGATCTCGGATCCAGGTGGAGGCGGCGGTCTTCTCTACGACAGCTGTGTGTCCATCCGCAAGAATTGTAATCCAGCGGTTAGACTTCACGGCTGTCGGCGGTTGGACCGCCACCAATGGCCTATCGGTGGTGGTCAGACTACCATCGTAATCAGTCCCTGAGTTTTGATGGGTTCACTGACAGAATATCGACCCTCAAAATCTCCCCATACCAAAATATTGTGACCCAAATATCAAAATCAAAAATATCATCCTCCTCTACTGATAAAGGTAAGTACAAAAATATCGGCAAAAATAGTGATCTAATATCATTGTATTTAATAATCTTTTTTAAATATATATACATTAAAATAATAAATAATAAATATTAAATAGTAACATTCATTAAAAAAAAATAATTCGATTTAATATACATTTTAACAAATATAAACAATAAACCTAATTAAAAAAATTAAACACACGTATATATTTACATATATTTACTTAAAACAATTATAAAAAGAATCATTTTAATTTATATTATAATTTCCAATTTTTTTTAACTAATATTAAATACATATACATATAACAAAATTATATATATATACACACACATATATATATTTTATATATATATATATATATATATATATATATATATATATATATATATATATATATATATATATATATATATGTCAATAACATAAAATGATTACAAAACAAACCATTCTAATAACATTTAAAAAGTAAACAACTCAATAGTTAGCAGAAATATTTTACACATTAAAAATATCAATAATTATAAATATTATACTTTTAAATAACCAAAAACACAATATAATTCTAACAATATAAGATAAATTATAAAATATAAAGTGTAATACATATACTATTCACACTACAATGTATACAAAACTAAGCAAACTATTACAATAAATATATAAAAAATGTACTACTCCTACTTCATGAAACTCAAAAATAATAAAAGTGGGTAACATTTACAAATCTCCCTCCAGTGAATGCAACAGTAGTGAAAGTGTTGGATTGTGGATAGGTAAAATGACTATTCCCTCTCCAGCCAGTACAACAGTAGGGAAACTGTTGGAGTGCAGAGGGGTAGAATTTACTAATCCCACTCCAGTCACTACAACAGTAGGGAAAGTGTTGGCTAGCGGAGGGGAAAAATGTACTATTCCCACTCCAGTCAGTACAACAGTAGGGAAAGTGTTGGATAGCGGAGGGGTATAATTTACTATTCCTACTCCAGTCAGTACAACAATAGGTAAAGTGTTGGATTGCAGAGGGGTAAAATGTACTATTCCCAATCCAATGAGTGCAACAGCAGAGAAAGTGATGAATTGCAAAGGGGTAAAATGTACTATGCCCACTCCAATGAGTGCAACAGTAGGGAAAGTATTGAATAGCGGAGGGGTAAAATGTACTATTCCCACTTCAGCCAGCACAACAGCAGGGAAAGTGTTGCATTGCGGAGGGGTAAAATCTACTATTCCCACTCCAGTCAGAGCGACATTAAAATCAAACAAAATATCTTGAACAAAATAAAATTCTTTCCAAAACACAAGTAAATAAAGAAAAATATAAATATGTACCAAAAATATATTTAATATAAAAAAATGTAAAACGAAAAACATATTACAATATTGAATTAATATCACTAATAGCTACAAATATTGTGATAAATAAAATACAAAAATTATTATCAGACTAATATTTGTATTTAGAAATTATTTATTAACAAAACAATATGTATTACATAAATGTAATTTTGTTACTTCCCTCCAATAATCCCACAAAAGTCACAACTTGCACCTAAAGTTTAACTTTAAAAAGCAAATTATTTACACCATTAATATGAATATTTATCAACAAACTAATTATCGTTAATTAAATGTTAATTAATTATAATTAATTTACTTCCCACAATATACCCCCACAAAACACACAACACACATAAAATGTAACAGAAATGTATTTAATCCATTTTTTTTCCTTTATGTTTTTATCAAAATTGCAGCGGTTATACATTGTTAGATGGCATAAGCAAGTATCCGATTATGCATTTACATTCGGTACGGAGCAGTGAATGGCAGTGCATTTCGCTGTAGAATTAACTACAAGTCTCTCATCTTTCGCGTTTCACTCCACCTCCCCCTCAGTCATGCCCACACATATGTCTGAATTACAAAGTTCACTCACACCCGGTCCGGGATTCAAGAACACAACTCCCACCATTCTCTACGATCCTCTAGCAGTTTTTCATCTCTACGTCTCTAACGTCTCTACGGCTTCTTCCTGTAGGGTCCATTCGCGCACGTCCCAATACCATGCCTCAAAACCGGGGCACGCTTACCAATCCATCATATGGCGACCCTATTCTTTGCCAGCACCAAGAATAACTGGAACAACTTGTAAGCTATTGCGCATTTTTTGGGTTTCCTGATGTGTCTCAATAGGCGACTCCTCAACCTGAAAGCCTTCCTCTTTGCACGATCCCCACCATATGGGATCAGAACTGGCTCACTCTGGGACACCTCCTTGCTAAGTGTAGGAAATCAGGCCCTGCCTCTCCACACCGTGGGCAAGCATCCGAGTGGGCTGGGGAATGCCGTGAAGTTTCACTGGTTTCATGTAGGTGCGATGTAAAAAGTTGTAGTGTACCAGTTTAAAACGCGCATTACAGGATACTGTATGGGTAGTCACACTTATGGCTGTCCAAATATTGTCACCCACGGGCTCGGCTAAGTCAGCGTACCATATCGCCCTTGCTGAGGGGGAGGGGGGGCAGTTGAGTCCATCTGCATTGCTTTGTATAGGAGGGAAATCAGTCTATCCCCTGAGCCACCGGTGAGAATTATATCTAGGGTATGCGTTGTCTGCGGGATAGCGGGGTATGTGGGCCAGACCAGCGTAGTGTAGATAGTGGCCTTGACCCAGCTCAAAGTACCCACATGCCTGCTCATATGTAAAGAATGTTTCACCCGGGTAAAGGTCGGCTAACATTTCGCCGCCCCCCTCCCTTCACACCTGGAATGACATATGAGCCATCATTTCCCGCACTGTGGCAAGTATCCATATATGAAGTTCCCAATTGTACTGTGTCACAGGACCGTCACCACGTAAAGCTGCCAAATGCCTCACAGTATGATGAACTATGTAGGGCATGTCGGCCGTGACCCCCGTACCCTCCATAATGCCACTGGAAGTTGTTCTGAGTGGACACGTGCTGCCAGCAATCTTTTCTCCCAGTTGTACCCATCATATAGCCAACAGGTCGCATGCTGTTAGTGTGCTGCATAGTAATATAAGTCCAGCCTTAGTGCCTCTAGCCCCTCATCTTCATATCGTCAGATCAGGGTGCGCAAGCCCACCCTGCTGCGACGTCCCACCCACAGTGTAGTGTAGTTCCTATATTCCCAATAGGCTCTGCGCATTGGAATAATATATTCAGCAGTGTAGACGTAGGACTGAGGTCGACTTGGTCTCTACTGACTATATTAGACTTAAGTTTTTGCCAGCTAGCTCAGAGGTCACTAGAAACTTTCTCGAATAAACGAGGAGGAGTTTAACCTCCCTGGATAGACAAGAAGGGATTAGCTTCTGACAACCATATAACATGACAACTTTGCTCCCTCAGAACAAGAGTGTATCTCTAGAGTCGTGTGAAAACAATAGACAGCTATTTCACTCAGTCAAGTGTGCATACTTAGTTTCACCAGAGTGCAGAGAGAAGAGAGACGGGCGTTTTCAATAAAAGGTGTAATTTATTGAGCAGTCTTCTTCCTCATACAAGAGAAATGAATTGCCACAATTGCAATACTCATAGTAAAGTAAAGTGCGTACAGTAAAAGGAGGATTAAAAAATAATACTGTAAAAGCATTGATATGGTTTTTTAGCCATAAGATACTTTAAAATAGATAAAATATATACATACTTATATACATTGACTAACGTACTCAACTGGTGCTTCTAAATACGCCTACCCCAGTGTACCTGACCTAAGCCTAATACGTGGGAAGGAGTAAGTAAGTAGCAGTTTAAGTTAAGTTTTGTTTTGCCAAGAATCTGACTCAAGTATTCTCTTCTACGGTTTTAGTCAGCTCCGTACCTGGGTAATAGAAAGCAGGAGGTCTTGTATCTCTCTCTCAGGACTCGATATCCCAGTAACCCGCGAAGGTATCTGGAAACACCGGAGCTGGATTCCTCGGCAGGAGAAAAAGACAGCGTCTCTCTCAGTGCCTCAAAAGAGAAGGGGCAGCGTCCGGGGTCTCTCGCATCAGCTAGGCTCTCGGGCAAGTAGATAGCTGCTCTCCTCCAAAACCACCACCGCGCCTTTGCTTAAGGCAACGTTGGTATATTTATACCTGAAGGGTGCCGGGTTTGACGTAAGGTTGGACATAAGACGTCAATAAAGATGTCACTAAGAACTGGCCGTTCTTACAGTGCTTTACAGGAGTTCTAGGATGAAATCAAAACAAAAGCAAGGGGGATTTCCCAGGTTGCTGGAGGTTTGGATTGTTTAGAGAACTCGTTGTGCTTTCTAGGGGGCCGGGGAAGTAGCCTTGCTTAATGTGACAGCATGTGCTACGACTGAATATGGATATGATTATTATGCCGTTTTATGGATATTATTGATTATAACCGGAAAAGGGCATAAAATAGGAATATCGGTTTAGGCTCCTGGATAAAAACACAATACCCACTCCACGATCTAATGTCCATCATTACTAAAACTAAGCAATAGTAAACATTTATAGGTGCATGTGTATTCCAACCCACCCCAAAATAAATTTTTCTGCAATTGAAATGGTGCATGTGAAATACATGGAAATGATTGGTACTGTACGCTTTTCAAGCAGTGTAATCATTCAGTTAAAACGATGCATATATATGATTAGCTGAGCGATTCGCGAAATTTACACATGAAATGGCTCTTAATACAGAAAAAAAAAGGTCGAGACCATTCCATCACATATAACTACAGTCGCTTTAAAATGTGCTAGAGGCTGAGGTAATATATTGTCTCTAGAGTTCCTAAAAATAGAATCTCTATTCTTTAAGAATAGTTCTACTTTAAGCAGAGTACAAGTGCCAGAAAAAAGGTAAATATTTTGGAATCGAAGAAAAAATAATTTTGCTTTCAGTGGGAGAAAATAGTTCCAAATATTTTCAGTAGCTTTTGTTAATCAAAGCTGAAGGCCGAATTCAGAGTTCAGGGAACGCTGTGTGCTCGTTTGCTTAAAAGTTATTCTTTTTGTTCAGGGGAGAACATCATTTCAGACAGACTCGCAAAAAAGTGGTCTACCGCTTCAGGTGAAAGTTCAACCAAGTTGGAAAATGCCGCAACTGTGCAGTCGTGAAAATGATTGCTATCATCGATGTCAGGATCAGCAATGCTCACTGAAGGTCGTACCTGGGTGATGTTGCTCTCATCTTGTACTTCACTACCCCCTAATCGTAGTGGTGAAGTCTCAACGAATGCCGTCATCAGAATGGGTAGCCGCTGGGGACAACACGATGCATGAGTCGTTACAGGACTTAGCAAAGTATCTGTATCCAATGGTACTGCTGATGGTAGTGTAAGACAGACGTCCAACACGCATTCTTCTCCACATAGCATACATCGAAGCACAGGTAAGATGCAATTCTGCCAGATGGGTCTGAATGAAAGAAACCAGGTCATATTAAGATCTCTTAGCCGGGCTAATCCAAGGACTTTAGTTATGCGGTCCCGATAGCGTATAGCTAGGATCGTTTCTTCCATCGTTGCTGGAGTCTTGTCTGCGACTTGGCTTGCCATATCGGAGCAGAAGTATCAAAAATAAAATTCCTGCTACGAGACCCAATAGAAGTGGTAGGCCGCCAAAGACAGAATGGACAAAATTAGGAAAAATGCCCGGAACTGTTTTGAAGGGTGTTAACAGTCCCGAAAAAATTGTCTTAAATACATGTGGGATACCACTGGTATCAGACATATTTAGAATTTGGCTTAGCATTTCTGCGAAATGCACTGGGCAATTTGATGATAAAAGGGTATGTATCTCCGCCGTTGTCCTTGCAAATTGCAGATCATACGTTTCTTTTGATGACGTCAAGGGCACAGTTGTCTGTAAAAGAACAGACTTCATTCTGCTTAAAGTAACAATTCGAATAGAAGAGATATTCAAAAAAGGCCAAATGTTCGCCTCCGTGTCTGGAGTGCTGTTTGGATACAATACTTGCATACAGCAAGTGACCATGGAACTAACGCTCACAAGATAAGCTTTTCCTGGCACCACGCCACAACAGCTGTGGTCCACTATTAGAATATAACCCCTGTTAGAAAGCCGTCTAAAGAATGGCTCTATTTGTGTTGCAGGTGTGCCATGCTGGTGGCATGAAAGGTTATTTGAATTCCCCTCACAGGCCCCATGCAGGTTAATACCATGACACAGAAGTATACCGCTTAGTGATTGTTTACAATTGTTACCACTAAGAAATACATTCTGTTTCTTTTCACTATAACATGTGTGTGTGTAAGGCAATTTTCATGATGACTTAATGTATCCTTTACCCAACCTTTCATACTGGCCTGCTGGTATATACTCTTGACAGTATTTAAATTGGAAAGTTGTTATCGGAATTGTTATTATTCCGTGTATTATCTATTCAATGACAGGTCTTTCTGACATTGTCAACGGTAATCTCTCAAGTTTTTCAATGCTCAGAATTGTATACTCTGCTACTTTTTGTGCCAAACTGATTTGTGTATCAGTAAGGTTAAAGATAAAGAATAATGACGTTGTGTTGATTAAACGCCAGGGCACGTAGCCTGAACGCAGATTTTGAAACGTCCAGCCAAGCTGTACAATAGAACGTAATTTGGACTGACCGTGTTGTAACATTAGTAAGTCTTGCTCTATTATATCAATAGCAGATGATACAATACTGTCCAGTGAATATATTCTGGAGGACAGAGTCATTAACCCATTGTCCGCAACAGAAAGTGATTTTTCCAAATTAATACGGTCAATTTCCCGTATTTTTTCTGCTGTTTCAATTTGCGTTTCTTTCCAAGCTTCATTGTAAGCTGCGTATATACCGGCCGCTATGAAACGTTTTTGACGCTGTCGCGTGGTCCCATTATGAAATCACGCAAGTCAGCACCGTCTTTAAGTAAAGTCAAGTGTTGCTTAATTTCTGCCAGTGTGGATGTCTGTAACCATTCAAGGCAGAGTTTTCCTACACTGTATGTTGTAACTATCCCTGGATGTTGTCTCTGGGAGAATCTAGGGTCTGGCCTGTTCAATTTGAACCCCTGTATTTTGTTCAGGAATCTATCTTGACAGTTATTTGTGTCTGTGGGCCAGATCAACCATTTTTTCCAATCAGGATGCGTTCTATTTTGGTTAAAACTATGGGATACGTCTATCTCAACATCTGTAGTGCTATTACTGTCAGGTGTTGGCTTTGGAATAGACGGTTTGTTTAAGCCTTTAATTTTGGCTAGGCCAAGACAGGTTGTCTGTTGAATTGTGTCATTCAAGAATATAATTTGTTCTGGGATCATGCAGGCTCTAAATAATGCTTCTAGACCTTGGACCTGCCAATCTTTGGTACCCCAGATGGTTTTTGTTTCAATGTTGTTTTTCCAAAAATCAAAACCAAATGTATTCATTTTTTCATAAAATGTTTCTGAATAGATTAATTTAGTGTTTGTCAGCATTGTTTTTATCCCTGTCTTATTTAACAGTTTGAAATAAAACGTTTCTGCATTACTAATGTTAAACCCTGAGAAGTATGGGAATTTCTCATAAAATGTTTTTTGAACTGCCTTTTGGTGGAGTTGCACAATGTTCCCATTGATTATAATTAAAAACATTTCTAGGTTGAGCAGATTTATGCAAATAATGATGTGCAAAGTGGTTGTAGCAGTACATTTCTTCATAATTAGATGAACCCTGCAAGTAATCATGTTCTGTAAATTTTGCTGACATTACTAAATCTGACATCATATCATTAATACTTTCAAAGTCCCAATCATCAGAGAATGTGCTCGGTTTTACAAAGTCACTTAATGAAACCTTAAACTGGTGTGGATACTTCAAGAGCTCGACCGGGCCATAGATTTCGTAATCTGTTTTGTCCCAAGCTACCCCACAGGGTATCGGATTGGCTGTCACATTCACTGATGATAGTTCTCTTTTCTCGATGTGAGATGACTTGTGATGTCCTGACTTGCTGTGCCCATTGTACTGTATTTTCCCTCAATTAATTTTCCCAAACAAAGAGCCATGATGAGCCAGAGCAGGAGGAAAAGTACACCTAACACAATCCAAAATTCAATCCATGGAGAAATCAGATAGGTTTCTTCGAGTTGATGAAAGAGTTCTGTTACTTTGTCTTTAAAAGTTTTTGTTATTAGCTGTTCCTCAGGCTCGCTTGGATCCTCAGAAAAGTCATCGAAATTGATGAAGTAGCCTGATGCAGTTCTGTCAATTGTTGGAATCGCTTCTGGATTTTTATTTGCTTTTGGAATTTTCTTTGTTTCATTAGCATAGTCTGAGGCTACATCGTTGAAGACAGGTGTTTCTTGACGAACTGTTGCAATTTGGGTTTCAAGAGACACAAGTTCCATGGCATTGTTGCATAGTCCTTTTTTATTCACTGTAGCTTTATCAAATGTGATTAGTCTCTCAGTTTGAACCTCTTCTATTGTAGCAAGTTTCGGTGTTCTGCTACATCTTGGGAGTCCACTGGGCCTACTACTTATTATTGGCCACATGATTGTGGTTTTACCAGGTCGATGGATACAACTCGGCTCTCCTTTTTACCAGCAAGGGGAGATAGTACAACTGATCTTGTTCCACTGACAGCTAAGACAGGTACTGCTTTTCTGTAAGAAGGCCCAAATTCCTTCTTCACCGCGATCTTCTCCCTGACCAGATCCCCAATTTTTGGAATCCAGACAGGCCTTGCTGGGACAGGTGGTTTATCTTCAGTGGCTGTTGGCTGCTGTTTTAGCTTTACGTTGCTCAGGCCTTTTCTTGTTTCATTTAAGTCCTGTAAAATAGCCAAACGATCTTTGATATCAAAGCATTTTTCTTCTACCACTGAAGTCTGACTATCTAAGTCCGGAATATGCATTCTAGTCCCAAACAATAGTTCGTACGGGCTGAAACCTTTCAGAGAATTTCTTGGCAGATTATTAAGACTACGTTGGACACTTGTTAAATGTTGGACCCACCCATCACCAGAACCTAATACCCTCGCCGTTATAGATTGCTTTATGTCTCGGTTTTTTCTTTCCACAATCCCATTTCCCTCAGGATGGAAGGGACAAGAGTACCGCAATGCAATGCCCATGCTGGTCATGGCCTCCTTATAAGCTCGAGAGCTGAAAGCAGGACCCTGGTCAGAATGTAGCATGCCAATTGCGTATGTGCCGATATAGACTCGCAGATCTTTTATAACAGTTCCGGCGTCAGCCAAGCGCTGGGGCCACATCCAAATGAATCTCGTGCAGGAATCCACTGTGACCATGATATATTTATAGTTGCCATCCCTTTGTAAGGGTCCACAGTGGTCCAGGTAAACACAGGCTAATGGTTTATCTGAGATTAGAAGGGGCGTCTGTTCTGGTCGTTTCACTGTTGATACTTTCATTCTTTGGCATATTTCACATTCTAGAACATAGTTCCTAGTTTGTTTTCTCATGCGTGGCCACCAATATCTCTGTTTTAGTAATGATATTGTGGCAGAAACACCAGCGTGTGCAGAAGCGTGCCCTTCGTGTGCCGCTGTAATTAGTCCTAACCTGTGTTCCATGTTTGGAATTGCCCTATCCCCCACTCCAGGGATTCGAGCAAATGGAACATTATTCGCATCAGTTATGTATGAGTACTTTACTGGAAAGCCTTTCGGGAGTGATTTTATATCATCTTTTACTGTAGCACTGACAGCTTGCATTATATCGCTGTCTATTTTTGTTTTTGACCGGGTGATAGCAGCTACGGAAGCCGTTTGCACAGCTGCCTTCGCGGCTTCATCAGCCAATGAATTCCCCGCAACGTGAACGCCATCACGTTGATGACTCAGTGTATGTATCACGTGAGTCTTTTGTAGTTCTTTCTGTAAAAGAACTACTTGTTCCCAAAGCGTTTTATGCTTGATTGTGCCACCATTTGCATCTTTGAAACCATTTTGAACCCAGTTCTGCAAGTATTCATTATAAGACTGAACGCAGTAATATGAATCGCACACTATTAGTGTGGGGAATTCGCGATCGGTATTTTCAAGCGCCATCTTAAATGCTAGTAGTTCAGCTCGCTGAGCTGTACAATCTCCTAGAGATTGGGTTTTAGTGACCAATGGTCTAAATTTTCCTTCGTGCCAACGACCTTTAACAATCGCGCACGCAGCACTGTAAGCTTGTTTACCCCCAACTGCGGGTTGTGCTGATCCGTCTGTATATATTATACAGCCGTAGCGTTCTAGAGGCAGGATTTCGGTCGGCAGAGGACATTCATATTCGTATTGTAGAAATTCTTGTGTTTTCAAATTAGGATCAAATTCGTATACTACGTCTGTTACAGCAAGAGAATTAACCCATTGTATCCATCTCGGATGTAGTGCTTTAGCATTTGGAATGCTTGCTTTTGTTACCGGTTCTAGGGCTGGTATTGGTGTAACGATTATTATTCGTTTACCTTGTGCTAGGGCTCTTTCTTTTGCTACAGCAGTCTGAACCGCAGTTAGAATTTTTTCAGTAGAACTGAATTTTATTTCAGCTTGTGTGTACAAGTGTGATTTGTAAGCTATTGGTACCTTTTCTGCATCATTTTGTTCAAAATTCTTGTGCTGGCCTTTAGAGCAGCTCATGGTCAAGGTCCGATGTATTTGCAGAGACGATTCTCATTTTATATCCCCAATCGTGCTCTGCGATCGGCCAACCAATGCCAATTGATTGTTCCCAGATATAGATATGCACGCCTGGGAGGCCAATCTATCTCAGTTAAGGCAGCTCATGCTTGGAATGCCCTTCCTCTCCACCTTAGAGCTTCTCCAACCATCACTGTCTTTAAGAAAGATCTCAAGACCCATCTTTTTAATGCCCCGCTATAACAGACTTGATTCAGATTTGTTCACTCATGAGGTCACACTACTCACCGCGCCAGGATACCCTGTGGTAATAGAGCGCGCTATAAAAGTTTTAAAAAAAATAAAAAAATAAATCATTAGAGGTCAGGTACGTGAATCCGCATCTTTCTGGGATGACTCGGATTACAAGGTTGCGTGTGTTATCGCGAGTTTGCAATTTTGTTTTAGCTAACATGTCTGTTTGCAATGATCTAAAAATTTCTGTGTGTTTTTGAGTCCAATTGATTGGTTTAAAATCTGGTTTTATTAATTCATAGAGAGGTTTAACCCTCTCTGCATAATTTAGAATGTAAGTTCTTCCAAAATTCAGGAAACCTAGTATTGATTGTAAGTTCTTTAGCGTTTTTGGTGCTTGGAGTACTGCGCATTTCTCTAAGAAATTGTCCGCTAGGCTTTTGCCTTCACATGATAATTCATATCCTAAAAACAGGACAGTTAGATGGGCAATTCGTGACTTTTTAAAGTTGAATTTGTAACCCTCTGCTGCGAACCCAAGTATTATGGTGTTCACTCTTTTCAAGTGAGTATCCAAGTCATCATCTGTTAGATAGATGTCAACGACATATGATAATGCTTCATCATCATATATATGTAGTAACTCTGTTACTCTTGCTGAGAATAATCCTGGGCTATTCTTGAATCCCTGTGGGAGTCGACAGAAATTGTTACTGCGACCCCATTATTGAGAAAGCAGTCAAATACTTGCTTTCAGGTGCAATGTTTTGACAAAAGAATCCATTAGAGATGTCTAATGTTGTTTTGTATTTTTTGCGCACAATGTTATTCATTAGTGCTGCACTGTGTGAATTTTGTACTGCAAATGTCTTGCAACATGAGTTAAGGTGTCTGTAGTCCAAAACTAGACGATATGAATCGTCTGGCTTGGAGACAGGAAACAAAGGATTGTTCATTTGAGAGGTGCATGTTTCAATCACCCCTTGGTATTCAAGTTGATCTAAGATCTCCCTGACTTGCTTTTTAGCTTCTTGTTTTATTGGGTACTGCCTTTGTGCAGTTGGTTGACATTTTAACCGGATTTTGTGAGGAGGAGAGTCCTCATCCCATCCTACATGATTTTTGTATAATGCAGGAGCTTGGGCTACTGCCCATTTTCTTGCATATGTATATTTTCTATGAATTGGAATATGATTTGAGAAGGCAGGCATAATCATTTCTTCGCCATGAGGGCACTCCCTGACAAACTCTGGTGGCCAGTCTTTCTCAGCTAAAAGGATGTCATAGCCTTTGGAAAGGTTATCCCAAAATAGACCTCTTACTTTCCTAGTCTAATCTCCCTCTATACGTAATGTTATTTTGTATATTTTATGAGGTTTGCAAACTCTGGTATCTGCAGTTTCCACCTGAATGTATTCCTTCGTGTCCACTGTCTCCAGATGATTCATCAGGATCTTGCGAGCTATGGTCACTTCTGCTGCGCTGTCTAGCATTGTCTGGGCCCACTCTCCGTTTTTCAGTTGTGTCCTCAGTATCCTCAGCATGTTTAACTATTTTAATGCTGGCTACCTTCTTTCTTGGAAATTGTAATTTTTTACTTTGATGAGCAGGTTCCTTGTCTTTGGACTTGACGTGCTCTTCCCTGTGTTCTGACCGTCCTCTTCTTTCCGAGATCTGCGAGGGAGTCTGAAAAGATCGAGAGGGACGTGTATCAATGTCTTGATATCTATCAGGTTTTTTCAGATTATCCCTATTTTTAAGGTTGTATCTTTTCTCAGAGGGCTCCCTCTGGGGAGACTTGTGTCCTTGGTCCGTAGATCTTTCTCTCCGCCGAGGAGACCTTCCTCTGGACTGGAATTTTTTTTCTTTGGGAGTAGATTGTTTATTTCCATCCCAGCTCTTTTTTGCAGTGTTTATATTATTTTTAATAAATATATTTTCAGGATTTTCAATTAGTTGGGGTTTTACTGGTTTCCCACCCAAACTATCTCTACCTAGTTCTTCATAGGATTTTTCTATGATTCTGGCAAGTTCAATTGGTTGGTCTGCTATAACTGTTTCTTTCAATTTATGGCGGATCGCCACAGATGCTGCATCTCCTTTTATGTTGGCTAATAATATAGCCGAAACCTGCTTGAAGTCTTTCAGTAATTTCATACCCAGAGTTAGAGCAGGTTCTGGACCGTATTCATTTTGAATCTGTCTTAGCACATCTGGTATTACCGCCATGGACGGAACACCATGTGTTTTTGTGTAAATGGAAGCAAAGACTGTGCCCCAAGTGTCACAGTCCTCCACATGTGGTGCGATCCCCATAGGAAGACAGATAGTCAGAATTCTGTGTTTCTCAGTAGGGGTAGTATCCGGAAATACTGCCTCTATTTGAGTGATTTTTTGTGCTAACCAGAATGGAATTTGTTCCCGTTTTGCGGGTACTTTACCCAGACATGATTGTATGTTCTGTGGTGTAATTTTGTTTGTGTTCCTGTGATGAGGGGTCAGCTGTGGAACGTTAATAGCTGGTTAGACTGTTGAAGTCCGCATTACATATTGGACTAATTGTCTATGTATTTTAATCAGTTGTTTTAGCTGTGCTAAAAGTTCTGGTACTGACATTTTTTCGATGTCGGGATGTGGTGTGTAGCTGGCTAGAACCGGCCACGTTGCTCCTGGTCTACCTAGTGGACCGAGCCTGGTGATGTGATTATTATGTTTTAGGGCGCCTTTAAACCAGAGCAGGTGCTCTTGGTATTTTAATGGGATTTCAACCTCCTCGAAAGGAGTATATTCATCCGGAGGTTCCTCTATTTTGTAATAGGGGCAGTCGTGTGTGACAGCGTTTGCTGCTGGAAAGTTTATCCATGAATAGAATACCTCTGTCTGCCGATATTCATGGGCCTCAATTACGAATATGACTATTCCACCTCTTGGTGTTAGTCCATTTTCTATAAGTCTAAGAGTTATAGTTTTCCTTATGTTGACCGGAATGAGTATAACACTCGGGCCATTTTCTAGGAGACTTGTGTCATCCGCTAGGAGTCGAGCTGCTATTCTAGCTGCCTCCCTTTCTTCTTCATTTTCTGACATTTTTACTGACAGAAAGGTTTTTGTTGCAGATCAAGTTTCAAGGAAACAAAGATTAGGTGCACAATATTTTGGAACACTGTATCCTTCAACGTTGACTATACCAAAAACTATACATAGAAATCTCTTCCTACTAAGTTCCGGCGGATTTTAACCTTTTACCCACTCCAGACGTCTTTTGGAGTATTTACGGGAAAAAGGGTCTGTGTGAAAAAGCACGACTGAGTTACTCTAACGTCTTGCGTAAGATTTATCGCCTTACCACACGTTGGGCGCCATGTAGTGTAGTTCCTATATTCCCAATAGGCTCTGCGCATTGGAATAATATATTCAGCAGTGTAGACGTAGGACTGAGGTCGACTTGGTCTCTACTGACTATATTAGACTTAAGTTTTTGCCAGCTAGCTCAGAGGTCACTAGAAACTTTCTCGAATAAACGAGGAGGAGTTTAACCTCCCTGGATAGACAAGAAGGGATTAGCTTCTGACAACCATATAACATGACAACTTTGCTCCCTCAGAACAAGAGTGTATCTCTAGAGTCGTGTGAAAACAATAGACAGCTATTTCACTCAGTCAAGTGTGCATACTTAGTTTCACCTGAGTGCAGAGAGAAGAGAGACGGGCGTTTTCAATAAAAGGTGTAATTTATTGAGCAGTCTTCTTCCTCATACAAGAGAAATGAATTGCCACAATTGCAATACTCATAGTAAAGTAAAGTGCGTACAGTAAAAGGAGGATTAAGAAATAATACTGTAAAAGCATTGATATGGTTTCTTAGCCATAAGATACTTTAAAATAGATAAAATATATACATACTTATATACATTGACTAACGTACTCAACTGGTGCTTCTAAATACGCCTACCCCGGTGTACCTGACCTAAGCCTAATACGTGGGAAGGAGTAAGTAAGTAGCAGTTTAAGTTAAGTTTTGTTTTGCCAAGAATCTGACTCAAGAATTCTCTTCTACGGTTTTAGTCAGCTCCGTACCTGGGTAATAGAAAGCAGGAGGTCTTGTATCTCTCTCTCAGGACTCGATATCCCAGTAACCCGCAAAGGTATCTGGAAACACCAGAGCTGGATTTCTTGGCAGGAGAAAAAGACAGCGTCTCTCTCAGTGCGTCAAAAGAGGAGGGGCAGCGTCCGTGGGCTCTCGCATCAGCTGGGCTCTCGGGCAAGTAGATAGCTGCTCTGCTACAAAACCTCCACCGCGCCTTTGCTTAAGGCAACGTTGGTATATTTATACCTGAAAGGTGCCGGGTTTGACGTAAGGTTGGACATAAGACGTCAATAAAGATGTCACTAAGAACTGGCCATTCTTACAGTGCTTTACAGGAGTTCTAGGATGAAATCAAAACAAAAGCAAGGGGGGTTTCCCAGGTTGCTGGAGGTTTGGATTGTTTAGAGAACTCGTTGTGCTTTCTAGGGCGCCGGGGAAGTAGCCTTGCTTAATGTGACAGCATGTGCTACGACTGAATATGGATATGATTATTATGCCGTTGTATGGATATTATTGATTATAACTGGACAAGGGCATAAAATAGGAATATCGGTTTAGGCTCCTGGATAAAAACACAATAACAGCAATGACGCAATCACAGAGTTCAGTTGCTTGTAAACTCTAGCCCTAATTACGATGTCAGTCGGAATTGCCTCAGATCAACACCGTCTCGGTGTGGAAACCGACCGACCATAGCTGCAGCAGCCTAGGCAATGCCATGCAAGCTGACGCTATATAGAAAAGGGCATCATCCGCGTACAGAAATATCACATGCGGTGTCTCACCTATCCGTAAGACCCATTGCACAAGGTCTCTCTGAACCTAGACCTACATTGGTTCAAAAGCAAGGGCAAAGAGCAACTGTGAAATAAGGCACCCCTGATGTGTTCCCTGCTCCAACGACCACTCTCCCGATCGACTCGGACCCTCGCGCACGGATCAGTGTATGGTATTGTAACCCAGCGACCAAACTGTGGTCGGATTCCCACAGTCCTCAGTACTCTCAATAGGTATTACCAATCTACGGTGTTGAAGGCTTTTTCGAGGTCTATTGACACCAAGGACAGTATCTCGTCTCTGTGCTTCACCTTGAGCATAATATGCGTTAACTGTCTTTGGTTGATGCCAGTATTCTGACGGGGTATAAACCCGCACTGGTCCTCATGGATCGGGTAGGGCTTGTGCGGGGCCAGTCGTGCTGCTAACAGTTTACATTGTATTTTAATGCCTAAGTTTATCATATAAAGCGGGGATATGCGGCTGGGTCCAACCTGTCTCCCCCGGGTTTTATGAGCATGCATATCTCTCCCGCCCTCATAGTTGTGGGTAAGATTCCACACTCAAAAACCCTCTGTATACCTGTGGCTGGCCCTGTGCAACCATGGCCAAGTACCCTTGGTAAAATTCAGATGGAAATCCATCTACCTAGGGGCCTTGGCCCCAGGGAGTGTCTGCAGCGCAGCACAGATTTCCTCCAGTAATAACTGGGCTTCCAGTTCCTTCAATCCGAGCAGAGGGGAAGCAGCGTCAAAGACAAACTCTGCAGAAACTGTATGCAGCGGTCTGCTGTATACACTCTGTAGGTGCTGCTGGAACAACCTCAATATTGAAGCCCAGGTATGTACCGCTTCACCTACTGACATGAGCAACCTGGTTCTCAATGGCGGGGTCTGTTCCCTCCGATGAATCCAGGCCAAAAGGCACACGGGTTTGACCCCCTTTCTGTGTAGTCGTTGTTGATACTGGCGGAATGTGTACTTATCCAGCCTGTCCCATATGTTGCTGATGCATTTGCGATCAGCCTGCTCCTGGGCGACAGTGGACGCGTGCACCTGATCCTCCGCCTGGACCTCCGCTAAGGTTTCCTCCTCCACCCTGTGGTACCGTTGTAGTTGCCGGCATACCCTGCACATCAGTCCCATACAGACTCCCTTCAGTACCGCCCTAATCACCTCCCATTCCGTAGCTCTACTGGTTATCCCCTCCCAATTAATTGTCATGTAATCTGTCAGCGCCTGGGACAAGTCCTCTCTCCCCACCGGGACAATATCACTGCAACCAGTTGTGACCTGAAAGTGTACAATATAAGTTTTCATGTTGAGACTCCTTCTAGGGGTGAAAAGTTATAATTGCACATATGTGCATTTACAAAAATGATGTCCTTTAGGGACTATGTTACAAAAGGATGTATTTTATGCTAAATGTGATTTAATTGTATTCTGCAACACCCTCTTGGGGTGAATGATTATAAGTGTATAGTAGGGTAATTATAAATTTGATTAAATTGTGTTAAGCATGTTGAGAGCACATTGCACTCCCAGTCATGCTTGGATGCTTATGCTAATGCTTTATTTCAGTAATGAGACTGACTGCCACTTTTGAGCAAAGTTTGCAATCGTTATTGCCAGTATTCCGGCCTTTCAGTCATAGTTATATGTAGTGATTGCATGTATTCCTATAATGAAATTCTTGTTGAATTAATGAGGTGGACAGCCACTTGCTTTGGTGCCAGTATTAAGTGACCTCACTCCAAGTTATGTTCAACCCTTGGCATTTAGGGAAAAGATAATTTTTAAACATGAGTTGCGGTAATAGACTCCCCTCCTCTGGGAGGGGTAAGAACGAGTACGCAATGTCATCAAGACGTAATTCCATCAGCGTATGTATATTTGTAAATTGTTGCATAGTATTGAGTAGTATGTGTGTAATAAACGTACTTTTCCATTTTCAAAAGAAAAAGCACAGACTGGACAATCATTTATTGAGTGTTATCATTGTGTATCTATGAATGGTGATTACTAGCCCACACATCCTCCCTTGAGTTGGCCTTGCACTGCTCTGCAACACTATCCTATGAGAGTCAAGTGCCACAATGGGGTGTTTGGTTCCGAGTGGAGGACAAATGTGGATCCATTACTTGTGCAGGCCAGACAACTAATGACCCATTTTCCAACATATGCAATTAAAGAGAGTTGTGGGCAAAGATTATTAGCAGTGTCCCAGTCTTTGTTGTTCCATTTGTCTCCTGAAACGAAATCTTGTAAGCAGTTAGTGGACATGACCCAAACCACAGCCCCTGTGAACCAGATGAACAGACGGTCCCAGGTCCAGTGAGCAGAGTCCAGGAAGGTCCTAGACTTGTGGCCCTGTGTGCAGAGTGTTGGTATATACCATACCCCTGGCACTGTGAGCATGGTGAAGAATTATCCAAACACTTGGCCTTGTAAGGATGGTGCAGGTATATGGGCCAGACCCACAGCCTAATGGGCAAAGTGCTAGAGCCACTTTCCTGTAAGCATGGTGTCTGAATATCCAGACTCACGACCATGGGAGCTGAGCTCTGAAATATCCCAGGTCCTTGGCTCTCTGTGCAGGAGGCAGGAACCTACCAGACCTGTGAGCACGGTCCGATAATATCCAAACCCATGGCCTGGTGGCCATCCTGATGGCCAACTGAGCAGGGTTAAAGAATGTGCCAGATCCATGGCTCTCTTTGTACAGTGCAGGAATATCCCAGATCCATCACCGTGTGTCGGGTGCAGGAATATCCTAGTCCCATATCCTTGTCAGCAGAGTGCAGGAATGTTTCCAGCCCATTTGAGCAAAATTCAGGGACGGTCCTAGTTCCAGTCAGCAGGTTGTAGGCATTGTTACTGACCCCTGCCCCTCAATGCATTGCTTCATATTGGTTCCAGACCACCTACCCCAGAGCAGGATATTTGAATGGCAGTAAGCCCGGTGAACTGGCTGCAGCAATGGCTTAGGGACCTGTGAACGGAGTTAAGGCAATGTGCGGTGAGCAGTAGGCATGGAAGGCCATGTAGCCTGTGAACAAGACACAGGGATCTTTCCAACGACAGCCCCTATGTGGAGGGTAAAGGGATACATTGATCCTGTACCGAGTCTCTTTGAATGTGATGCTGCATGAGGGGGCTGGTTAAGTGCCTGCAGTGGGGCACAAAGAGCTCCAGTCCCCGGCAGGGTACAGCGCAGGGATGCCCCGGGCCAGCCCTAATCTCCGGCTCATCAGGCTCTGGCATTAGCTGCTTCAGCCTGTCTGCTCACATTGAATTCATCCTTTGCTGCGCAGCGCCCCTGGGATTAGCATTTCATCAGCGTGGATTACGCGTGACACCAAAACTCTCCTAGATACCCGCGCCTCAGAATCTGCTCTAAATGGGAAATAACACGAATCCCCGAGCGGGTGAGGAGCCCGAGGCGAGCGGGACGGAGCCGCGAGCGGGCGCCGGTGCCAGGGGAGCGCGGCTCTGCATCCGGGTTGCAGGCAGGTTGCGCAGGTGCGCGCGAGGCGGCTGAAGTGATGTCACATGGAGCCGCGGCTTACTGGGTTTTATTTAGCTCCTAATCCCCGTGCCGGCCGGGCCATGGGCCGTGTGAGTGACGCGCCGCGCCGGCGAGGGATAAGCCATCTGGCCCCCGGCTGCAGCCCCCGGTAGCTGCGTGCCCGGCCCGCGCCACGCACACACCGCGCTCACTCGACGCGGGCTTCCGGGCAGAGGCGCGCGCGCGGGAGGTGCTGCTCGGAGCCTCGGTTACAGGTGCTGCTGTTATTTGGAGCCTTCTAAAGTTTCGCGGGATGAATAATTCAACTGCTGGTTTGTAACACAAGATCCCCGCCGGCCTGTCCCTGGGGGGCTCAGGTACAACTGCGCCTCTTGAATATACACATATGTGTAATAGAAGACTTCTGAGGGAAGGCGTGTCCTCCACTTACCGAGGCTGAAGTCATCCTTTTTCCAATGCCGGTTCTAAGCAACCCTACAAATATCAGCCGCTCACAGAGCTGGGATGCTGCAGCCTGGTACGAGGGCAACTGGGAGGGAGACGGTGCTGGGGACTACCAGCGGCCACCAGGGAGGAGGAATTCGGTGACCTACGGTGGACCTGAAAGCTGGTACGAGCACCCCAGGCACAGGCCACGTGACCATATTTCACAGGGAGGCGCGGAGCTCAAGGGGGAACAGTACCCATACCAGGACTCGACTGCCAGCCAGGGTCACCCAGGCCACCAGGGACGTCAGGAGCGCCGGCTTGTGAGGAACAGCTCACTGTCAGACTTTGCATCTCATTACGACAGACAGGCAGCCATGTCCACGCGTGGCTCCATCCCACCCCACGACTACTACCATGACCCTGCCATGGCCCTACGTTCTTCGGAGGACCCCCGCTACTTCAGGGATCACATGGTGACGCGACCGGGACATGGCTACGCTGGTCCTGTTGGAAGGGCTTCTTGGGATCAGTCCCCAGGGAGGCTTCCTGGCCCTATTTATAGAGATTCAATGGGTAAGATGATCTCAGAGGGCCAGAGAATACAGGGTCATGACCCAGCGATGGGCAGGTACGACATGCAGAACCCACGCTATGCTTCGGAGGCAGCAGTTTTCAACAGCCGGCAAAACTACAGCAATGGCATTGACCCTGTAACTGGGCGCCAGGTAGCACCCACATGCCTGGTGGTAGACCCAGCCTCCAATACCATGATGGACGAGTCTTTAAGGAACGCCTCCATCCCAGTGAGTCGTGGCTACGGTCTGGGAGCGGACCCCATGAATTCCAAACAAATGTACAATGGGTATGATGGCACCCTGGCTACTCACAGCACCATGGATCCCTCACAGGTCTCCATTGGCCCATCAGGGGTTGACTTGAAGAGGACCTTGGACCTCGAGTACCTCTCTACACTGCGCTCTGAGGGTCTGTCAGAGGGTACCATTAGTGCACTGCTGCAGCAGGGTTTCGACTCTCCGAGTATGCTGGCCGCCATGGAGGACCATGACATCAAGGCCGTCTCTGCTAACCTGGGGCAGGCCCGTGTGCTCTCTCGCATCACCCAGAACTATAGAGCTGAGCTTCAACTCCAGCGGCAAAACAGGAAGGTCCATGCCCTACGGGGTCGTGCTCGCTCCAACAGTTTCAGTCATAGGGGAGAGCTGCTGCGAGGAGAATATGGCCTCCAGTCCTTTGGAGGGCAGGTGGCGGATGGGACAGGGATGCAGCAGAGCACTCTTGCTATCAGGGGGCCTGAGCTGAGCCGACGGCCATCTAGCGCACCTTCACAGCACCTTCTGGAAACAGCGGCCTACTCTGGGTTGGGCCAGCAAAGCAGCACCTTCCAGGGGAACCCCAACTACAGCACGTCAGTGCCGTTCTCTATGCAGACTCGTTCCGCATACACCACTCAAGGTGGGATTCCGATGAATGCTGTGCAGAATCAACTCAACACCAACCCGAAGACGGCCTACACGACCAGTTACACGGTGCCCATGGAATTGATGAAGCGAGAGCGCAATACCCCCATCTCTCCCATGCACAGTCCCCATGGCAGTCCTCAGCTGCTACGCAGGCAGATGGGCCCGGCAGAGCCCACTCTCTCCCTGGTGCCCACAGGCCCTGGCCTTCACCCATTGAACTCTCCATACCAGAAAGCATCACGACGCACTGGACCTCCAATCATCTTCTCCACCATGGTGTCTCCAGAGCCCAACAATTTTGGTAATATAGTCTTCTTTATTCTTCTGGTGATGGGTGGGGAACAGGGAGGTGGGCTAGTAATCAGCAGTAATGTAAGTTTAAGGAACGACCAGGAGCTGTGATGTTCAAGGTACACACAATAAAAGTGCACGAAGATGGGTGATGAAGCTGAATAAGAAGTGTAGGCTCTAGAAGAAAGATGTTCCTGCTGGATATTCATGGTATTGTAGATATGTAGGAGTCCCTGTGTCTGCGTGCGCAGCCTGTCCTGTGGTATAAGATTCAATGGAGCATTTCTGCTGCCCACTACTGAGGGGCATTGCCTTTGTGAACCCCAGGGTCCAAGCCTCAACTGGTGCAGTGGGACCTTGGCTGCTCCACCGCATTCATCGCTGCACTTTGCGGGTTTTGCCTAATGCCTTGCAAACACATTCAATCTTCCTCTACTGACGTTGGTAGTCCTGGCAGAAGAGTTTCCTGGTATGGAAATTGAATGTATTTTACTCCTCTTAAACCATCTCTGCTTCTATTTATATTTACTACCATAAACACAGCATTTTCTAACGTGCCCTCGGTTCTTTCTTAGATCCATTTTCTGTCTCCAGGCCTTGGCACAGATGACCCAGCTTTTAATCCTCTGCCAGTGATGAAATGACTGCCATTGGGCCACTGTAAGATCCACCTGTTTTAGAGTGAAACTAACAACAGAAGGAAAATAAAAAGTCTCGAATCTGGGGGAAGACTGTAGTGCTCAATTTATAAAACCAAAATTCAGGGACCCATGGTTTTTCTCTCTTCCACCTCATGCCTATTTCCTCTTTAACTCACTCTTCCAGGTTCTTTTACTCCCCTTGTTATAGAATACCTTGTCAGTTCACACTGCCATTCGCATGCACAGTGCACACATAGGTCTAATATTTTCAAAAAGGAAATGGAAATTAATTCTATTTCTCCAGCCGGGAGTTAGAATATTGCCTCTGTTATTTCTGCCCTCACCCATACCCCTCCACCTCATCCTTCACCGTCTTCTGGCCCATCATCGCCGCCAAGAACTTCTCAGCTGGAGGGTGGTGGCTGTTTGAAGCTCCTCCCCCTCACACTCTTCTCATCGTCTAAGACAAATGGGATGTGCTTACTCCAGTATTTTCTGGTGGCTGGCTGGATATCCATCCAACCATCCATCTATCCATCCATCAGCTCTTTTTTGAGCACTGGCTCCTGCAGAGCACTAGGACACAGATGGTTTAACCCACAGATAATGTTTCAGGATTTCAGAAGAGCAAAATGGCATCCTGCATCAGCCAGTGCCATGTTGCTCCTGATAATGGTCGGGGTGTAGGGGCTGTGGGTAGTGTTTGTCTTAGACAGTTGTTCGTTTGCTCCCTCCTTTCTCTGCCTTAGTGCCCCCAATCAGCAGCCTGGTTCTAACTCAAAGTCAGAAATCTGTACATGTAATTTTTCAACTTTAAAGATGGGCAGATTTGTTGCTTTTTGGAATTCACAATGTTATTCCCATGTAATGCATAGATACTAGTGACAGGCACATGTTTCAAGACACATTCCTAAAAACATTTCCAATTTTGCATATGAAAATATCCACTCATACTTTTTCTCAAGTTAGAAAAAAGAGCAATCAGACTGTTCGCTAACTTTCTTTTTTCTTCATCAGAAAATACTTTTTCCACTGGAGAAACCCCTTCCTCTATATCGCTTCCATTTTGGGAGGTGTTCCCTTTCCACCTTGGAAAAAAGTAAACCTCTGCCACTTTCCAAGGAGTGACATACTTAGTGATACATTTGGGAATACTCACACAATTTTAAGTTTGTAGCTGTTCATTCACTCGCAGGCCAGTTCTGCCCTGTATCGTTTACTTACCGCCTCAGGGAGTAGATGTATTCTCAAAAATACTTTGATAAAATCCTTTAATGAGTGGAAACTCATGTTTGCAAAATAGCAAAGTGATGTTGTAGTAAAAAAAAAGCCTGTTTGCACGAGTAAGTCAAACTTGGATCCTGTTTCTTAGCTCGTTTACATGTCTTAAACTTGGACCCTGTTTCTTAGCTGCTTTACATGTGTAAATCAAAATTAGACATTGTTTGTTAGCTTGTTATCCTGTGCAAGTTAAACCTGGGCTCTATGCCTTAGCTTATTGGCACTTGTACGTCAAACTTGGACCCTATGTATTAGCTTGTTTGCATGTGTAAGTCAAACGTGGACCCTGTTCCTTAGCTTGTTTGCATGTGTAAATTAAACTTGAACCCTGTTTCTTAGCTTATTTACATGTTTACGTAAAATTCGGACCCTGCTTGTTTACATGTGTAAGTCAACCTTGGACCCTCTTTCTTAGCTCCACGTTTCTAGACTGAGTGAAGGGGCACCCAGGATCATGGGATCCAGTCAAATACTAAACGTACTTATTTGTAGATATTTTGCAGTCTCTGCACACGAATTAATTGATGCAAGGTCTGACTTTTTATTCTGAAAGTTAAATGTTTTTTTCGCAGCTTTTTGTATTCTGCCTCAAACTAAGCCTCCTGCACTCGAAGCACGCGCCTCACACCCAACTGCACTAGAAATGCACGAGCTACATATACATACACATAAGAGACCCACCAAATGCAAACACCATGCACCTTCCTACTTACATAATGGTAAACGGAAATACACAAGTAGTACAAGAGATCACATCTAATAAAACGTGCGATGTACACAGAAAACACTTGCAAAACCTTCCTCTGCTACTGGGAAGCCTCCGGCTTTCTTTATTCACAACAGCAAGTGCAGGCACACGAGGTGAACACAAAGCACAGCTATCACTTCACACAAAACAACAGGACTCAGTGGCTAACACATACACAAAAAATCAGCTATGGTCAAAATTCCCACTACTTCATACACATTCAAATAGCAGAACTCTAGTCCAACACGTATTTTCAATGCAATAGGTCTCACATTGGCGAGAGTTCCTAACAACTAGAACCTCCATGTTCAAATAACACAAATATGGGCAGTCTACTCAGTGGAGTTTGCACCTTCATATAAAGTAACAGAGCAGTGGATTACTAACGTTCTAAGAACCTTCCTCAGACATCTAAAACAGCAACGAGCATCCCACCCAGTGGAGTACACACGCTCTATTCATAGCAAATTAAGTATGAGTACATCAAAATTAGCAGCAGGATACATTTATCTTTACCTCCTCCACCTGTGAAAATAGATGTGGCATGCAACCCAGTTACTGCAAATGTGCCCACCAATATTTGCTTACACAAAACACAGAAATTAGGCTGTCATTTTAACACACAAAACACAGTGCAAGTGCTGTTTCACAGCACCCATCCCAAGGTAACATGAATACTTTGGAAGCTAAAATTGAAACATCCAAAGCTAACATAAAAGTTTCTTTCAGCAATATTGTGAGATGCCTTTGCCGAACACATCCTATGGTTTGATAAAACTAAAGAAGTCATATTTGAGCCTAGAGGCAGGCCACAAGTTAGCTTATTTTTTCTTGCCGTTCTTTGTTTTACATTTGAGTTCTAAACATTAACATTTGAATTTGTATGAAGAAAGAGCAATCAAACCACATTATAGTACGTCTCCATTTCTTCTCCAACGCTATCATGGACTCCACTGGCTTACCCTACTGTTGTCCCAAAATGAATGAAAGGGGTCCATTTACCACCAAAGGAGTAGGGCACCAAATAGACCTCAGTCAAAAAGAAATCCCCTTTGGGCAATCTAGTTCATCAAAACACATATACATTCATACACATAATCATATCGCCAGAACATAACACCACCACCATCAAAGGCCAAGTGATGAAAAAATACAAGTGTTTTATTAGATATTAATAAAACATATAAACAAGTTAAAAACACTGTTTAGCAAATATTGCAAGTAAAATATAAAAAACACACAAAATAATACAGTAATGGGAGAACCTGCAAGAAAAATTGTTTCTAATCATCTAGGCAGGCCAATACAACAGACCAAATTCATTGTTATGACATTTGATTTTTGTGCAATAATTATAACAATAATAGCAAATGTCGTTCACAGTCTACAGTATGCCTGTTAATAGTAGGCGTTTACGCGTTTCGGTGGGTATTACTGCTTAAACACCACCTTCTTCAGGACAAAGGACGATATCTCCCATAGCACAATAAGAATGTACAACATCACAAAACAAAGACTTAAAAGAGAATAAAAACAATTTAAAAAAACAGTTCACCATTGATAGGCATACTTTAGAACAGTGTTTATCTCCTGGTTATACCTCAAACAAACCTTTCATTCAAACCACTTAGGCAATTTTAAGAATTACAACTTCGGGGCCAAATCCCTCGAGTTGTGCTTGTCAATCAAAACCCGTGAATATTAAAGCAACCATTCCCTTATCCATCATGCATCTAAGAATTGTACAAAGGTACCTGTTCAGAATCCAAGGTATCTGTACAGTATCAACTGCAGTCACGTGTAGAGGTGTCAATAAACCTCACTCTCAATTAGTCACCCCGATTGTATAGGTTGAATTCTCTGTAGGGAAACCAAGAGAACCCTTTTTATGTAAATACTCAATAGTGACACCCAACCAGAATACTATCAAATTCTAGAGCACCAGGAGAGACATTACCTCCAAACCATGTATTTCTCGCACCAAATGGTAGAAGGAGATAGGGCCGATATGTACCTCTGTAGGAAAATATGTAAATA
The DNA here is from genome assembly GCF_964261635.1 of Lissotriton helveticus. Lineage (NCBI taxonomy): Eukaryota > Metazoa > Chordata > Amphibia > Caudata > Salamandridae > Lissotriton > Lissotriton helveticus. Next base: position 1,254,203,701 of record NC_136065.1, on the reverse strand, counting down.
ATTGTTTTCAGTGCTTATTACTAGCATAAACAATGGAGGGCTAATATTTTCTAATTCTAATATAATAAGGTATATGCAGTAAATGCTGCTGCGCTGTGTTGCATGAAATGTAAGTACATTTGAGCCTTCTTGTCCTTCACACTGTTTTCCAGAAATATTGTAGAACAACATATTAATATATTGTGAATTTCACTCTACACCTTCCCATGAGCATAAGGTACTATGATAATGTGCAGTCGTCTTTAGGTTTCATAGCCAGCTCAGAGTCACACCGGTCAGATGCAGCGATGCACAAGCACAGTTTACTTGCAAAGAGCAGTAGGAGCACACTGGCACACTGTGTCTCTGGATCATTACAGCACTCTAGGCACTTCCATCAGACTAATAGATTATTTAGCCCAGGTCCAAACAGACATCATTGACCTAGGATGTTTATCAATGTTAAAATTAAGAGCAGAAAAAGCATGTTGCCATAAGATAAAAGGTACAGAGTCCACGCAATATTGCCCCACTAATCTCTCAAGGGAACTCAGTGCACCACGACTTTCAAACGTGAAGTAGAGCATGACACAAGAACAGGTCCTGCTGTCCCAAAACAAGAAACTGAGTGCCCGCTTCAGGGTTCCATCGAAGGTTTGGTACACCATGCTTACGTCCCAATCCATGCACAATGACGCAGCACAGTGCTGCATAAATGGTAACAGATTGTGCAGTCTCTTATTTAAAAATAACTATATGCTGATGTCATTGGCTGTACTCAAGCAAAAGTGCCATTTAATGCAACTCTATGCCTTGTTGCATGGCACAAAGGCTAGCCAATGGTGTCCTTCATTTCATTTGTACTAGAGGTCCAGTGCAGATGTCAGTGGGATGACAACTGCCCAAGGGTATGCTACTCTAAATGTTAATTTCTTAAAAACTACATGTCGGACCTGGGAATACCATGCAGTGTTCTAAGAAACACTACATTTCGCACTTGGGAATACCATGCAGTGTTCTGCTTGCCCATTGTGTGCCCCTACTTTTATATTGCACTGGAATGCACTTAAAGCCAGGTAACGCTACATTATAGTTCTGGCCTTTGTCTTAGAGTCTTAGGAGTGGTAGTGCTTTTGCATATTAAAGTTTATCAGTGTTTCTGTGTGCATATCTTTGCATCTTTTAGCGTTGTGTTAGTGCCCTTGCAAATAATTATTTGAAGGAAACCGTGATGGGAGGAGCACATAACAGGAAAAGGACAAATGCTCAATACGTCTGTTGACTTTGTACTTATCCAATCGTTATACTTTGTTTTACTATTGTATTGTTTATTACTCTTATTCTTAAATAAAAAAAAAAATTTAACAAAAAAAGATACCTGCTCAAACCTTACCTGATTTGAAGGGACCCAGTATTGTGTACCCAGTCTTACTTAAAAAAAAAAAAAACCTTCCCTGGTGTGACTCTCCAAAATGATTCCCTCAGTCCAATGCAGTTGAAGCATAGTAAGACCGATTGGACCCCCCAAGTGACAATCACTTTTAAATGAGTGAACAATACTGGTGGGGCCATCTAAAGAAAGGTGTCAGCACTTTGCATATTTTCTTTAAAAAGTTGATATATTTACTCTTCCTTTCGATACACTCTCCTTTTGACAATGTTGGACACACGTTGACAAGAAAAAGTTAAATACATTACCGTACCACAGCTGCTTTTCTGTTGGTGCCTAGAATCCCTAAAACAAATTCATAACATGGTTCAAGTGGGCTTTAAAAAGGTATCCCAGCTAGCAGGGAAAGATGGACTGATTAATGCTGAGAGCATTTTCTAGAAGTGATTGCTTTACTATCCCAGGCTATGAGGAAAGGCTAGAGTCGATGAGTGGATTTCATGTGACCCTATGCTCAGGGTGGAAGTTGAGGTGTAGAGTTTGCGGTCACTTGGTGGACTTTATGAATGTTATAGACTCACCTCCTCCTGCAGCATCCCTGGTTTTCAAGGAAGGTGCTGTGGCCGATGAGGGTGATATATTTACTCTACTGTGTGTGGTATATCTGGACACAAGCCGGCCCTTGCATACCCCAGTTGCGCAACAAACAATATGTCCCCCTTGTCCCCTGCTGAATGTGGTGAGGGGCCCCTGAGACTCCCATGGAAATGTGCACGTCTCAGGCTAAATGAGATGCCTCCTGAACAGTGGGTGTTCCCCTGGGCCACATAGACTTCTGCAGTCTGTGTTACGCACCTGCCATACCCACTCATTCACCTGTGGTGCCATTAAAATCCTTTTGTCTAAGGAACCAGTTCCACCACATCTTGATATCTTTTTTGGCTTCACTTTGTTAAAAACATGAACATGTAAAAATAGGCAGCACGCTAAAGACTTTCGACCTATACAGGCATGGTTTCACCAAGTAAATATATCACACTGCCTGTATTGTTTTCAAATGGTAGTGGTTTTGTTTGTCTAGCCCCCTCTAAAAACAAAGACAATATACATTTTAACAAAAAACGGATTTTTTTGTGTTTGTGTATTTCCAGCGAGCCTCAAAATGACTCCCGCTACCCGACTGCCAGTGAATGCTTTGTAGAGGAGCCTCTAGCTGAGGCTCACATATTAGTCTAGTGTCGGACTGGCCTATAGTGCAACCAGGCAGTGCCCAAAGGGCTGGTCAGCCAAGTCAGTGTGTGGGCCTGGTGTATGGCTTGCTGGGTCAGTTTTTACTGTTGATTTCTCTGATATTGAAGTTGTATTGTATTGTAATAGCATTTACATATCGCTTACTACCCCTGACGATGATACAAAATGCCTTTTTGGCGAGTAGCATTCTACTCCGGAACCCATAAAGGATTAGTGGGGAATTAGTATAGTGAAAATATGAGAGTAATTTGAGCAGTGAATAGCTTAGTCAGTGATTTGGATTGAGAAGGAAAGTGGAGGGATAGAAGAGGGATAAAGGTTGGCATTTACATAACGTTTGCTACCCTTGATGGGGTGTTGAAGTGCTTTTTCGGCGAGTAAAACACTACCCTGGAGCCCATACAGTGTTAGTGGTGAATTTGTATAGTTAAATATTAAAGTAATTTGAGTGGTGGATATGTTAGTCAGATATTTGGATTGAGAAGGATAGCGAAGGGGTAGAAGAGGTTAAATGTTTTGCATTTATATAGCACTTGCTACCCGTGATGAGGTATTATAGTGCTTTTTCGGCAAGTAGCATGCTTCTCTGGAAACCATAAAGGAGTAGTGATGAATTAGTATAGTGAATTATGAAATTAATTTGAGTGGTGGACATGTTAGTCTGATATTTGAATTGAAAATGATTGTGAAGGGATAGAAGGGAAGGATTTAGAGGGTTTTTTGTGTTTGTTTTGAAGCTCATAGCATTAGGTATAAATATTACCTGCAGCAAGCTCAAATCCATGCAGACTTCCATACATTGCAAAATACTTATACAACGTGTTTTTACGAGTTCAAAACTGCTCCATTTGCAAACATGGGCTGATTTATATGTATCTAATTCACTTACGGGGTGCACCTTTACCTTGGTGCCCTCGGCCTGTCTCAGTCTTGGTGGCTTCTCAGAAGATAGTCTAATGCCTTTACTTGGCTGAGAGAAAGTCTTAAACCAGCACATATATAGTTTTAGTAGAAAACACCACTACAATAATACAGATCTGTGCATATGTAGTTTAAGAAGAAACATTTATGCTATGCATCACCAGCAGACAGCACAGGTACAGTGTAGGCAGTAGCAGTGTATGCCTCACTATATGTTGCAAGTAACCAACCACTTCTACCAGTGCGCTGCTTCTATTTTATTTTTAGATTTTAAGGAAGCACAGTTCTGGAAAAAGCGTCTGCCTGGCGACCTTGGAGTTCAGTTCACCAAAATACCAGGGGTAGAAGCAGAAGTGACATCACATGCCTTTTAACCTTCACTTTCACTCACACACTCGTTTAAACATACACTCCCATTAAAACTCTCTGTATCTCATGTAAACACACTCTCTGCCACTTTTTCAACATTTATATTTTTATATTTTTTTTAGCCATGCTGCACAGCATGGAGGTTGCTGTACAGCAAGGCTAAAACCCATTGGCAAAACCAGTAGGTCCCAAAGGAGAGACTTATTGGCTTTACTAATACTAGTTTACACAAGCTTGCAAATGTGTTCAAAATGACAGCGCGATTGGCCGTGCTAATGTTTATTTACAGCTCTGTACCTTCTGGTCTCCTTATCTGCAGAGGGCCTGATCACGCACTGCTAATCCCCCTTGGGTGGCGGTGGGCGGTAATCTCCCGTTGACTGACAGGTTGAGGAGCGGGGCGGGGCCAATGGCTGCCCACTGCCCACCTTATCTCTTCATACTGCAGAAGGGAAGCCCTCGCCACGGTTTAACCACCAGAAAGATGGAAGGCAGGGGAGGGTAATCATCAGGTATTTTTTTTACCAATAATCCTCTTAAGGTACACTGAGCACATAGCAGAGTTAGAGACAGGTCTGATTAAATGAGGCTGATGTGATTGCCCCTCCGCCTTCCCTCGGCTTGCCACTGAGCCCCCCAGAGACTGTGGATTTAGATGGCGTTTCAATTAAGAAATGAGTCATAGTCATTGTTCACTTCAATACTATCCACTGGACTAACACACCTAAGTGCAATGATTCATGAAAGGATAACCCAGGGATTTGGACTGGAGTTATGATACTCAGCATACATGGATGTCAAGTACTTAATTCAAATTGACTTATTTCTTCCTCCTTGTTGGCAGAACTAAGCCGAATAAATCTTCACCTACTCCTGGCATTGTGAATGCATTTTAATTAATCATCAACAGCGACCGCTGCAGCAGGTAGCATATGCCCAAGAAAACTCACAGCTGTAAAGCCATACCTCCTAGAATCAGACGCAAGCACTGGTCCTCTGCCCATGGGTCAGCACTCTACTTGTTGGTATCGTTTTCCGCTGAGTCCACTGTTGTGTGTCTTCCTTGCAGAAGCCTGCTTTTTCAAAGTACTGAGGAAGTACACCCACAGCACTCGCACCCTTAGCAGAAAAGTCTGTTCTATCAGGAGGCCAACACAAACAACATCAGACGTCGCAACATCACTTGACTTGAACTCAACAGCTGACTTCACGAGCAATACACTCAGGGTCTGGAAGAACATCTTGCCACATGCCAAGAATGGCACTTACTCCTTCACTTTATAAAATAACTTAACACTGGTAATGTAGGAGTTACCAGTTTTAAATGAGTGGAGATTAAGATAATTGCATGAATAAAAATATGATCTAATCTATAAAAATGTAAGAAAATTGTTGTAGGAGTCACCAATTCTAGCTGAGTGGAGACCAGAAATAACTACATGAATAACAGCCTTACAATTTCATATCACAAAATAAAGAAACATATCTCTAATCACTTATATTTAATTTCTTCTTTGTATGCTATACTGAAGTCTGAAGACTATGGGTCTTCTTAGCCCCCATGCTCTCAACGCTGCTCTGACCACTTCTTCCGACTTCTTTACTAATCACTTCTTATCCTATTCTATTCATGGTAACACCCACCCTCTTGCCCCATCCACACTCTGCTGCCCTTCATCTATACCGTCTCGCCCTCTATCCACAGTCTCTCACTCTCTATCCACATTCTCTAACCTCCTGTTTTATACTCTCACTTATATCAACCATCTCTATAGCATATATGCAGGGTCACCGGAATTATATGGCAGGGGAGGAGCACATTTTGTGCCAGTTATACTCAATTATATGTCAAGGAAAGGCTCATTTGTGGCATAATGCAGCACATTTTGTGAGAGCATTATCTCATTGTGTTGTCATTTTTACACATATTAACACTATCTGGGCAAAGGTTTCATCTCATTAGTACCATTCTGACACCCAAAGCAACAGAGAGCAGAACAATTAATCTTAGCAAGGGCCTTCCAATGCGCATGCAACACATGATGCGCTTTTAGTAATTTTTGATCCTTTTGAGCTAGAAACCAAATGTTCTGTTAAAATTTGCAGTTTATGCAGCGGATTGTGGATTATGTGGCAAATGTTGTAAATTCATGATTATGTGGAAATGCTGCAGCAGCAAAATCACATAAATCCAGTGGCCCTGCATATTTGTGTTTTATTTGATGTATGTTAGTTGTTGCTTCTTATGTGTTTAATTGGAAGTTAGTATCTGTTGTTTCTTTGTATTTATTTACATTGTGAACCACATCATAGACAGCTATTCGGCATACATTGTTCTGTTGGGTGTTTAAGATGTGTTTTGTCTAATGTATTCTGTTGAAAGCCTGGGTGTACTTTTGACAGAGGTTTTTCCGTGCTGTGATCTACTTGGTAGCAGACAGTAGGCTAATTTTGGCTGTGCGGAATGTATGCAGTAATGTCTGGTGTGTTCTTTTGAGTATTGGAGTGTCCTGTGGGAGCTCTGCAGACAGTACACAATATTATGTTGCTTAGCTGAGATGGATGTCGTTAAGTTACAATGAGCACTGAAAACAATGTAATATCGTACCAGCACTCTGTGAGGCCTTTGGCACTTTCCTGGTCATGTGAAAGCGTGCTTTTTATGCATCTGAGGTTCACTTTTGTGTTTGTTGAATTGCAAAGGGATTTGTTACACCTAAGGCCTTAGTATCATTACTGTCTTGTTGCACGCTGTTATGTTTTTTGTTCACTTACATGCATCTGCATTGCCCAAATCTAAGCAGAGACACAGTGGAGTGTTGTGTGATCTTATGCAACGGCGGCTGCTCCTGGGAAGCAGCAGTGGGGCGAGAAGGGGGGAACAGGGGAAGGAGGAGGGGGTTGTTTAAAAAACAAATTCACTTCGGTGCTGGCCAGGGCCAGCCGCCGTCTCTCCTCCGTTCTCTCCATCTTCTTACTGGCCTCTGCAGTGCAATCAGAAAGAAGGAAGCACCCGGGCTCCCAGGCTACCCATAGCCACTCACAACGCTGCAATGCAGAGTTGTGATTGGTCTGAATGCCTTAGTTCGGTGCTCAACCAGGGAATAGGAGCCTGGTCATATTCTCTACAGGGCTGTAGGGCAGTCTGGGTGGAGAACAAGCAAAGCGCCCATGCCTTTTTGGCCGGCCCGAGACGACCGTTCAAACATTCATGTGCACAAACATAGTGCCCACCACTCCTCCCCCTGCTCTGGGAGCAGAGCAGATCCTCCCGCCCCACCAAGACGATGCAGCAGGAACAAATTAAATGATAATAACGTCCAGTTAACATAATTTTATTTTTCCTTTGTTTACACTGCGAAAAGCAGTGGGGCGACACTCCTCCGCCTTAGCGCCTTAGCAAAGGAGCTGCCTCTGTTCTTATGTCACCAAAAAAGCGCTTTGACGCCTCGTCAGGGGTAGTAAGTGCTATATAAATGCAATTACAATACAATACAATATAATCACAGCAGATCTATTTATCCATACATCGACATGATAAGAACCGTTGCAGCCTTTTAATGTGTTATACTCACTGTTGATGTACATTCATATTACATGAATGACGTAACATTTGGAACAGTAATCAGAATTAGTAGCACTTTTAAGGTCAGGTCATGGGGTGTCTGACCTTTACTTTAGCCCCTTTACTTAGATGGCATTTAGTTTTCTCCGCTTACGACATCAGCAACTTCACTGAGTTAAAACAATATAAATAAAAACACAATAATTAGGCATCCTTGAAAATTAGTTTCTATGATTAGAAGCATGGGGCTTGATAAAATAGATGTCTAAAAAGAAGTCTAGTATTTAAAAAAATATATATGTTTATTTGTTTTTTTTAGTTTTATTTGATTCCACATACAATTTAACAGGATGCAACCTCATAATCCGAACACTAATAAACCATATTGGAGGGAAATGCACAGTGTAAGAGCCCAGTGGAAGTCTGGTATTTATTTAACATTTAGTGCCTAATTCATATATTGGCAGAGAGGGTACTATGTCTCAACGGCGATGGAGTTCCCTCTCTGCCGATTTAGTGGTCTGCCCTCTAAATTTAATTGCGGACGGACCGTAAGTTTGGCCACGGCGGAGACTCTCCGACGGCCCTGGTGTGTAAGGGCCATCAGAGAAATCGCTGCATGTTCGCCCACCCAGTTTAGATGGGCGAACATGTGAACAGTGAAACTGTTCTAATGCTCCCCATGCAATGGGAGAAGCCTCCCATGGCGAGGAGAGTATTGCGTTTTTTCCTTTCAAAAAGAAAATCCAGTTTTGAGAAAAAAACAATACTGTTTGCTGCAGGGCTGTCTTTACTGCCAATGCCTTAATAAATGATGGTCTGCTTAGTGGTCATTTAGGAATTAACTGGACGGCCTCCACCATGGGGACAGAGTAATTTACTCCGTCCCCATGGCAGACCCATGGGCAATCTGCCAGGGTCTAAATCAGGCCCTTAGTTGATACTCAGTATGCTACTTTTTTCTTAGTCAGCATGAGAAGGTACTAAGGTACTAGCTGTAAGGGAAGAAGGGAAAAGGGAAAAGTGAAACTAAATCAATCTTGCATTATGTGATAAAAACCCACACAAAAATGTCCTCTTTTTTTGGCAGGAGATCCACCTCTCCCACGGTGAATGCCAAAGAGTGCATTCTTGCTAGTGGGGGATGAGTGGGGGTGAGAGAAGAGCCTCAGGGGGGTTGCCTGACAGAAATAAATAATTCAGCAGTTCTGAGATACTTTCCACAACTATTGGTTTAAAATATGATTGAGGATGGATTATTGTTGGTGTCAAAGAACTATTTCAATTTAGTAGGTTAATTAGGTACTGAATCAATGTTTTTTGTTTAAATATGAGAATAATGATATTTTCAAGAAAGTTAGATTTATGATTAGAGTTGCAATTCGGCAAGTTTGCGGCATAAAAAGTAGAACAAGTAAAATTCTATCTTGACACAATTACACATGAAGATAGGTAAAACCTGATTTCGTAAAGAAAAGTGGTGGCCTCAGAGTGCTCAGAGAGTGGGAACAGTAGTCAACCTAGAAAGAGTACGATACTGCCATGGGGATGATTTTCACTTTAGGTCAATAATAGTATCTTTAAAGCAATCAAAATAATGGCAAAGCCTTAGGTGTGAAGTTGTCCATAGCCCCGATTCCAAGGGACCAAGATGATAGGAATGCCTGTGGAGTAGGTACGAGCTTGGATAGGTAGTCCCTAAAAAATGGGAATATATGAATGCCACAATGAAAGGTGTGCCTTCAAAGAGTTCCTGAATCTTAGCAAGTTTTTTTCAAGTCTAAAGTTGTTCAGCAATGGGTTTCAGAGTGAGGTGCCCAGATGAAATACGGTGCTGCTGCCAGATATTTCACCTGAATTGTTGAGATGAAGCTGCAGTTTTTTTTCAGTATGCCTGAGGCTCCAGGATAGATGGTTGGTTTCTAAAAGTTAGTGTTGGTCGATAGTGTTACGGTAATTAACTGAAAAATAAATAAATTAAAACTAACTGTAATATACCTTTAATATATTAAATATGTTTAAATGAACAACATTTAACATTAAGGTTAGGGTTAGCCTTGATATTAAAATCATTGACTAAACTGAATGATGAACAATTGTGTAATAAAATATATGTATATGGTTAGTTTTAGGTTAAGATTTATGTTTAGATATTTTTTCAATGTAATTTATTGTAATTGGAAGTTAGGTTACAAATTAATTTATTAGAATATACAACTTGAATTAAATTAAATACGTTGAAATAATCATTGTGTTAGTGTGAGCTTTAGGATTTCAATATGTTTGTTATTATTAATATTATTTAAACTAATGAACAAGTGGGATCATCGATCTTCAGAGGTTCAATAAAATAATTTCTAATTTAAAAGTAATGCAGGATTAGATGTTGGGTTAGGGTGAGTAGGAGGTAACTCTTTATTTTAAGTAATTTAAAAAAGGAATTCTTCAATTTAGGTTCAGATAAGTTTTCATATTAATGACAATTGTGCAGTGTGATTAAATCAGAACTAAGATTATGCGCACGAGTAGCATTATTGTAAGGTTTAAGGTTAGGTACGAGAAAGTGAAGGAGTTGAGGTTAAATTAATTTCAATATTTTGTATATATTGGCATAATAAAGGTAGAATGAATTCAAGTTGGAGAAGTAAACGTAAGTGGATGTAAATTTAGTAGAAGTAAAGTCAGATGTTGTCTTCTACCAGACTTCTAAACTAAATGTGAGAAATAAAAATAAGAACAGCAATCAAAGTTCGTGACGTGATGCCAACCAATGCACCCTCTTAAAGGTGCAGATGCGCAGGCCTGAAAGTGGCAATTTAGAGCAGGAATTCACATCACAGGCCTCTCTCATGCTTCTAGAGGCTCCAACAGGCAGACAGGATAAGATGGGGCAGCTCTGATCAGGCTGTCTTTAAAACCCTAGCCAGACTGGTACCCTCAACATGTGAGGGTGAGACATGGAAGGTGTCTGCAGGTTACTGCCTTTCCCAATTGAATCATGGCTAGCTGATATCATACTGCCATTGCTTTAAATGGGCTGGTACTTTTTTATTTTGAGAGGGAGAGTACCGGCACTTCTCAAGAGAAATGCTATACTTTTAATTCGAGAGTGCCGCCTCTTCTCAGAAACAAGCAGGTACTCTGTTACAGAGTACCTGCACTTCTATTTTTCCATTTCAAGCACTGCATACTGATATCCTAGATCTTTCTTTTTCAGAGGTTGCAGCACCTTGTATAATTGCATTTAGCCATTCCAAATTGCCTGAGAGAGATGCAGGATGGGCGGTACTAGTGCAGATGTAAGATAAAAACATATAAAGGCAACAAAAGAGCCTTGTAATGGGATTCACTGTGGGGAGATCTACTGAAACCTTCAAGACCTCTTCGTTTTATGTTCAGAAAACGTGCTGAAAAGCGTTCAAACGTCATACCATGCCATGAGATGCTGAGGGTGCACTCTGAGTTGGTTTATATCATGTGGCTCTGCTCAAATATATCCATGGTGCGGCTGAATAATCAGGCTTTTGGGCCAGCATTATTTAGAGATTGATACTCATAAACCCAAGGAAAATGTGTGCCTCCTTTTTAATTATGGCTAGGTCAGTTTCACAGAACACAGATTCATTAAACGGTAAGTTTGAGTCCCATACTCCAGAAGAAGCTGCAAGTCCCTCTGTAGTGTCCCAGGACTACGTGGTTTAATAATACCTTAATTAATTTCTGCTTTAATTAAAGTGTAAAAAGACCGCTGCAGCTTTAGCTCTCTAGTAAAGCTGAGACATACCTGTTCACTGTGCATGGGATGACCCCCAAGCATAAGGCCTTGCCATCTTTTCTTGAGAAGTCTTCAGCTGTAGAATGTGTGGAAAGAGGTTTCTCAAATGTCTTTTATGTGGTGCAATGTCAGAGAAAGGAACTCCCAGTCTCTTCTTCTCCAGTGCATTGTTTGCATATTATGGGTTCTCCAGAGTTATAGTTTGGTGTTTGTTGAATAGTGTCCATTTTTACCCTGTGGAGACTTCTGTATTTGTTGAACGTTTGCCTGTGGTTGGAGGTTTAGCCCATGGTCCAGTTTGAACTTAGGACATATTTTCTGTAGAATCTGATTGTTTTTTTATTGCTCCAACTGAGTCTCACAGAAGGTGTGTAATTGTGACTTTCTGTCATCTGTGTTACTTTCCTGAGTTATATCCATTCTCTGAGGGGCTATTAGGTAAACATTGTTCACCCCGAAAACAGAACCCCGCATGCCATTACAATGCAGTTGTTACAGTGACTGCATTGTTACAATGCATGCCATTACTCCGCAACTCAGAACAACTCAGAACAACGTCTTGCTCTAGGGGTCAGAAGGTGTCGGATTTATAATCCAACACCTTCCCTACTAATGCACAGACTGGAGTTGGAAAAGTAAATTATACTATTCCAACATCCAGCTCCCCAGTGTACAGACTGGAGTTGGAATAGTAAATTATACTATTCCAACATCCTATGCCCCAATGACCCCCCCAGAGCAATTTGTTGTTCCGACTTGCAGAGTAATGGCATGCGTTGTTACAACGCAGTCGTTGTAATGACCACATTGTAATGGCAGCGTGAAAACAGTATGCGGGAAAGCGAGGCATATTCGGCTAATATAATGTCCCCACAGGCTTATTTATGCAGTCATCTTTAATCCTACCCTACGCAAGGCATTCCTCAGCACACAAAAGCCCTGATTAAGTTTACGAGTGGCCTGATAATCCGAAAGTGGCTGGTAACAGCAATTAGCGGCACAGTTGAAATTATGCATTTTTCCGAAGCGCTGCAGCTCCTTGGAGTCTCATCCAGGGGTTCCACCTGCTGCAAGCAGACAAAGTCTCCAGGTGAAATACTCCATGCCCCTGGAATTTCCAGGACCCCCATAAATGGCAACTCTGGACACTGAAATAAAATAAACTATTATGATCCACTCGTAATGATGGTCTTTGTGGTATAGCATGCAATTTATTCTGAGATTAGGCTATTCCTTCTCTACGAGGTATGCAATAGCATAGTGTGGTGGCAGGGGTTGCTGCGTATGTGTGTTTGTGTGTAGGCCACTATGACATCTGATTCATAGAATCATTTGGTGAGATTGTTCATTGAAATGTAATGCTGTGTTTTGTAGTGTATCCCTGTGCTTTCAGGCCACTCTCATTAACTTCGAGCCAGAATTTAGATATGCAGCACTGCACATGGTGACAGAGGGAAAACTACCCTTTTCACCTCTACCTCCAAGGTATGGGCAGGTTGTGTGCATTAATACTAGCTTACTGAACTAGATGGTCAGGATTTCTATAAATCTCTATCCTATTTTGCCTGTTGTGCTCCATGTATCATGCTTGGCTCCCGACTTTCTGTTAGTTTAATGCTTCCCCACTATAGGCAGTCGGGAGTGTGTTTTACTACATTCCTAGCAAGAGATTATTTATATTTCATTTTACTGACTTTTGTTATAGGGCATAATACTTGTCTTCCATAATAGAGGTGCTTTCGAGTGAGCTGTATCCTACTTTGATGACTTGTAGGACAAGAAACCCATCTTCATATAGCAGACATTTTACTCTTGGGCCATTTATTATCCAGCATGAGGACTGAGATTCTGCTAGCATCACTTCTGGGGCATTGGTTGATTTCTCTTGATAGCCACAGTGTAGAAGAGGTCACTTCAAGTTGAAGAGTCGAGGCTCTAGAAGGTTGAAAGCATCAGTGCTCGACTGACATGGTCAGATTTGAGCAAGGGGAGTAACTTGGCAGATTCCCAGGGCTGTCCTGGTTCCACACCATCGCAGCAGTGTGGTTTGCTCCTGGAGAGTTTTGTAACCTTCTTTCCCTGGATTGTTAGAGCAATAGTAAATGGGCAGCACATGGTGGATCACCACTGCAGGATATGAGGTAAATGAGAGACTATTGTCTACTGTTTGATGGGTTATATTTCCTAAGACCCCACAAAGGGTAAGATTTTAAGTTCCAGATTCCCTCCATAGGGGAAGCTGACATTCCTAAACATTCAAGCGAGTCTAGAAGAATAACATATGCGTAGAATAACTCAACACTGTCCTTGCCTTACTTATTTGTCTGCATTCTAGGAAAAGTCACAGACCCCTTGATTTACAGGGAGCTGCTCCAGTCCTGGAGCAAAACAGAAGACAATTCAGTCTAGAATCTAATATTAGTGAGATACAGGCCACAGGAGTTAGGAATAAGAGTGGTGACAGATTCTTGATTCCCTCGGTTATCTGCATGGCTATGATCATTGTTGCTTCATGGTAAGCAATAAACTCCCTGAAGCTGTCAAGATGGCCTAGACTGAGTCCCCTGCTGTCTCAGGACTTCTATTTTATTGTAATAATAAAAAAGTGATTATGACACGTATATATGTGAGTTTTTTTGTTTATGATAAGTCCGTTGACCCAGACAGCCTGCTGGAGACAAAAATGAATACATTTATGTAATGTAATTACGAGATTGTACCACCATGTAGCACCATCACGGGAATACTGCCACACATTTCCTCGGTACATGGACTTAGGTTTGGTAGCCTGCTCCTTTCAGGGGAAAAGCAAAAAAGTATGGCATGTTTGAAATAATCTCAGCTACTGGTGATTAGTTTCAGCCACATTCCTGGCCACTGTTTTACCCTGCCATGCCACTCCGGATAGGGAGCCCAAACTGCCAGACAAAGTCCCCTTTGGACAAGAATACTACCAACCCAGACTTGTTTCATTCTTATTGGGCTTCATTAGTTGAGGGAAGCTTGAGTCCTATTGCACAGTTAGTTATGGGATCAATGTCTGGGCATACCCATCAGACGCAGGATGTTGCACTGAGAAAAACTAAAAAGTGATAGGTGGAATGCTTGAATTAATACGGGCTTGGTAATCACTCTGAGCCACATTCCAGTCGACCATTTTTTGGCCACTCAAGACAGGGATCAACCATAGGCAAAACTGCTTAAGACCTGCTCCAAAAGGAACCGTAAATCAGGGCCCCTCTGAATGGGAACAAAAGGAAATCCAGACCTGGTTGCAGAATGTTGGGATTCATCAGTGACATGTAGCTTGAGGTTTGTAATGCGGTGTCCCCCTGAATATTTAGCTTATGTTACCATATCTGCATAAGAATGTTATTTTAGAAAGCGTTCTTCATACCTCATATGTTATAATGACATATTATTTGAAACAGAATGTTTTATGGTTGTGTGGGTTTTTGCCTTAATGAAGAGGGCATCCCTTCCTATATTGTTAGAACATTCAAGGAACGATAAACTTTGATGCACAGGGTTTAATCCATTAGCAACATTTTTCAAGAGGTCGTTTCTTGCTAAATCTGTGTTGGGTTCATTCCTGCTCCCAATGGTGGTGGGCAGTAGCCACTTTGCAAGGGTTTATGATGGCCCAAATTGTATCTCTTCTGGATCTGATGCCTGGCGATGAGAGTTAAAACTAGTACTAAAAGCAGAATTAACACTCAGGGGCAGATTTATGTTGGACTTGCGCCACATTTAGGCCGCCGTTGCGTTACTTCTGTGAGGCAGCAGCGGCGTAAACCCTGCGCCACGTTGTGACATACTTACATCGTGACGCATCTATGGAGATGCGTCACGGTGTAAGGCCCTGCGCCACATGAAACCTGTGTCAGGTTTCATGTGGGCGTTTCCACACAGGGGGGGCGTTCCGTCGTAGGAACCCACCTGAAAAGTGACTCAGTGAAATCTACAAGATTTTACTGAGTCACTTTACCAACGCTGATGCGTCAAAACCCTGAGCCTGCTTGAAGCTTGGCGCACCACGTTACAGATAGGGCAAGTTGGAAAAGGGCTGGAGTTGGGTACCGCACGCAACACAACTTCAGCACTGCGCCAACTTCACTCCCTAGATACGACACCCATCTGTTTATTCCTGCAGCATGGTGCGCCGCATTGTAAATGCGGCGCAAGGATAAACTTGCATGCCGCAGAGATGCGTCAGGCAACATAAATCTGCCCCTCAATGTTCAGTATGATTTAGTCATAGAGTTCCTCAGTGCTTTTGTCCCCTTATTAATATTTTGATTAAAACATGTCGCCCTCGGATTGACAAATCCTTTCTCTAGTCAAATTGACTTTTGGCTTCTTTGGCTGATCAGTATTGCTTGTTACTTGTGTACATATCAGGGAGTATTCATTCCAACTGCACAGTCACAAATTCTCCCCACATTATTTGTTATATACTGCACCCTTAAGAGAGGGGGCTCATTTGTCTTCTCATGGTTACGGTAGTAGTTTTATCATTAATAAAGAGTAGTATTATGGGGAGTATCACTGGCCCAATAGCTGTAAGCATATAGTGTTTCCTTAGCTCACACAGACTGAGCCCTCTGCATGTGAACTGCACAGGCAATTAGAGAGTTGGTCGCTTACAAATGTGCAATTCTTCATCGCCTTGATTAAAAAAAGAAAAAAAGTTACTTTTGTCTAAAATCTCATATCTAGTATCTCATATAAGACTGGTTGCTGGGGATGGAGAATAATATACCCTTCTGCAAGGGTTCAGTTTAGATACATTTGAGAGCCCCTGCCTCAGATCTGACATTACATGCCATTGGAAGACTCAAGAATGCTCTTCTGCTGCCTGAAAAATTGATAACATACACTCTCAATTAAGTCAGCTTTCTGTATGGGTACATACCTCTAATTGGGGTGATCTGATTTTCCAGGAGGAGTTATTGCCTGGGACATCAGGGTCTTTTTACTGAAGGTTTTATTAACTTTTCCAAGGCTATTTCCATTCTATACAGTATCCTGTGTCTTAATAAATCATCAAGGACACAGATTTTAGCCACTAAGACATATATGTAACATTTCGATTTCGATGTTTTTGAAAGACATTTTAGTTTTATTCAGACTAAAGAGCACACGATTGTGAAAGCTCCTTTTTTGAGTCCAAACCATGAAAGTTCCCAGGTGTCCTGAAGACGAGGCAACCATGGAGGACAGGGTAGGAACCATGCTTGCATACCCTCCTCTCCGGTAATCTAGTTTCAGTGTATTCTTACTGTTCCATAATACCTCAATCCGAGTTCAACAGCACAGGGGGCATGGAAAATCCAGGCTACTCTGAGTTTTCACGGGTCTCATGTGAACTAACGGGTCCCGGAATTATGGAACCCTTTCCGGATTGGTTTCAGATGTGTTTCCGCACAGATTCCCCCTGCTAAATCCATGGGTATAAACATAAGGGATGACACTGGGTGTCAGTATGTCCTCAGTGACTAAGAACTGGGGGCCATATTTATAACAAGCATTTGCAATGCAATAGGTCTCGCATTCATGTGAGTTTGAGCTATTGGCATTGTAAATGACAATGCCTTTTATTTATGTTTTGCGTTTTAAAACATAAATAAAAGGCATTGTTACTTACAATACTAATAGCTTAAACTCTCGCAAATGCAAGACCTATTGCATTGCAATCCAATAAAATCCAGTCAAAAGCAATATCCTAAACTTGGTACTAGATACAACAATCACTTTTATACAACTAGAAGATCCTTTAAGAAAGTTTTTTCTTTGGCTCTATTTTCGGAGAATATACCATGTCCATCTTTGAAATCAGCAACCCCTGCAGCAAACCAGCCCGTATACAGCGGGGTTGTCGCAAAAGGCTGCATGCATGCATTCCTTCCCAAGCCTAAACCAGCAGCATGGTCCCCAGTATGCCTCGTGCTTTGGCATGACATGCATGCTCACAAAGCAACATTTTTCGTTGCTTTAAATTTTTTTGGGGGGAAATAAAAATATATATAACAGCTGCAGATCCAAATTTGAAGGAATGCTTTGCTTTAACACAAAAAAATAAATGCTTTCCGAAACACTGTCTGTGTGAATGCCTTTTAGATCGAGCTTGTGTTAAAACCGAAGAGGAACAAACTGTGTATTAAATGCATGGGGCACTATTTTAGAAACGTTCAGAAGTGTCCAAATAAGTCTGCAAAACTGCCTGCAACCACAGAGGCAACATCAAAAGGAATTAAGAGAATGCAGGTTTTATTTTCTAATACATGCCTTTAGCCATAAGATTATTTACAACAAGGGGTGGTGATGGACAGAGTCTCTGAATTAAGCAGAGTACTCTCACCCAGTCAAAAGATCAGGGCTAGATCCAACACCGTTTTAGCCATAAGATGGCTTTCCCATACAAGACATGGCATGGTTTGTAGTGCCCCAATTCTCTTCCTGAATGTCGCACACACTTACTTCTCAAGGACGTCATGCCTCCCTTGCCGCTGCTCATCTTTCTGTTGTGCGCTTCCAAGCCCACGATCTGGTGGCATGTGCTGATGGCAAGAAAAGGTGCAGTCTCCCCCACCAAATAATAGAGCCCTACCTCATACGATTGGGATCTGGAACAATTAACTTTTGGTGAAGAAAGAAAGTAAGAAACAGAGGAAAGAGCAGACAGAACAACAAGAGCACATAAGCATTATGAATTAGTCATCAGCTAGGCTGGATAAAGAGACAGAACTCATCTGAGTAGAGGCAGAAACTAAAGTACCAGACATATAAAAGATAGAGCAGATAGGAAGAGGAGAGACAGCAGCCAAGCAAGGGACAAGTCATATAAAGGAAACCGCAATTATGAAGATGGAGAAAGCAGCCAAGCAGGTAAGAGAGACATCCAATGGACAGATAAACCACGCATGCAAACTCCTAGAATAGCCTTTGCCAGGCTATACTCAAAGGGACTGACGGATGCCGCTTCCCGCGAGACACTGCATTAAAACGTCCAGCGCTTGAAATGAAAACATATGCACTTCTTAAAGTAGTGTAAACAGAGAGACGTCTGATAGCACTGACCGGACAAAAGCTGCTTCAGCCACCAACTTTAGAAACCATGTTATAACAGTGGGCATTTCAGAAAGAACTAAAACGTAATGATGTTATTGCTAACAACCGCCTCGTATTTGGTATCCACAAATGTGACTGATGAGTTTCACCCAAACAACACTATGTGCAAAGCGGAATCCTGAGCTTCCACCTGCCACACGCTCTCGACCACTGTCTGTACAAACACAAGAGTGCCTTGGCTGAAACACGCCTTAAAAGTAAGCTTCAGATTTACTACAGGGAAAGCGTGAAACAAAGCAAATAGGAGCCAGGCATACCTGCACAAACGGCTCCTTGCCCGCCCCAGCACAGTAGATAATTTTAAGGTTGATGGGCATTGTCCGACTCCTCATGGCTGCAATGGAAGCATTGCTGTCTGCACTATGTTCCTGGTTGCCTGCAGACTTATGTTCACCGTGTGCGCGGTTTCCTCACTTTCTGAAAGCACTACTGTGTTTAACCAGGCCTGAGGCGCCACACGAAAAAAATCTAGATACCACGGTCTCAGCCATGATTAGGCAGCGGGCACCGCCTCCGTCTATAAAGTCTACGCACACAACATGGCGGCCGGTGGAGCGAGATACGAGGTTGCCCTAGAGGATCAGCGCCACCACACGCGGAGGCGGTCATGCCCGAGAGACCATGAGGGTGAGAGGGCTGCAACAAAACTGCAAGAACCAACCGAACTCAAATGGAAATCCGGACTATAGCCGCCTCAGGCACAGAACGCATCACGAAGTAACACGTAGCATGCAACTCTTACAAAAACCCATATGGTACCGCTATTCGAGGTGAACGCGCGGCCTCACCCTTTGTAGAATGGCATAAGGACTGTAACAGTGCCTCGCCTGTTTAAGGCGAGAAATGAGTACAGTCTTGACTCCCGTGATGTCCAGCCCATGACGCTTTAGCTCGGACTTAAGGTCGATGATGCGCAGCTCGGTGATCTTCTTACCCTCGGAGACAGCGGCCGCCATTTTGCAGCCACCGAAGAGCGCGAGTATGAAAAGCGGCGTCGCAATGCGCGTGCGCCTACTACGTAGCCAACCAGCTAGAAGCTGAGTAGAAGAAAAAAACCAAGCTGAGTGAGGAACGCCGGGCGCGAAACAGCGCGGTGAGAGTGCACGAGATGCAGTGCCGTGAGCATGCACATCGGCGCACGCTGAAGATTGCCGGAGAAGACACGCCGACCTCCGAGTCTGCCTGCTGTGAGGACACGCAAAGAGCCCGGTGAGTGTGGGGGTGTGTGAGAGGGAGGGGATGTGTGTGTGTGTGTGTGTGCGTGTGTGCCTGTGTGCGCGTCCACGGTCTCTAGGCACAAGCTGTTCACTGTGAAGCGCATTCACAGACCTGGGTCGGCTCGTGCTCAGGTCTGTATCGGCTCGCTCACAGCTCTGACTCCCTTGGCAGGGAGGAAGGCGGCTATAAGTCTCGTTGGCGGCAGCGCTTCGCGCTGCAACGCCAGCGAGACCTAAAAAATTCATGCAACGCAATGCAGCAAGCCACCTTGCTGCACTGCATGAAAGGGAAAGGTAGGATTGTGTCATATTTACCATTATACCACGCATTCCTGTCCTTTCCTAGTGCTGGTGTAATGTTGGATGCCTAGCGCCAATGCAGGCACCCTTCCATCATGTTGCAAGGGTGCATGCATTGCCGGCAAGATTGTTTTGGGACACCTTCCTGCACAAAAACAACCCTCAGAGGCATTTTCCTCTAAATGTGCTGCAGATTGCAGAACACCTAGAAAGAGGAAACAGCGAGGTGAAATAAGGATATTTCTCCTTGGTGCGCCTCTGGTGGGGAACCGTACAGTTCTGATGCATTCCCAGGTCTACCAATGTTGGTAAACCCAGGAATGTGTTAGAATCCATGGGTAGGTGTGTGTGAAAACCCACGCTCCACCCACAGCAGGGCTCCCGGCCCCAGAGTAACACAAGGCAGAGAGTTGTGCTGACTTGCGTTATTCTATATTTATCAAGCCACTCAGGGTCAACAAAGTAGCCTTGCATGGCTTGATAAATCTCATTTAGGTTTTGCGTAACCTTGCGTGGGTAAGGGTGACGCAAAACCTTGAACATAGGTATCTCACACCGATACATTGCCCTATCGGACATGGAATCGGGTACTAATGGAAGCTTACCCTATTGGTGCCTTTGCTATATTTGTTATGTCTAATCATGTGTGCTTGTGTGTATGGAACCTTACTCCACTGTTCTCCTTGATATACCTATTGTATGCGTCGGGGGATCTTTTTCTGGTCTGTGCTGCGAGAGGTGTTTTAAGTCTTGCCGCTGCCTATGCTGTGAGGGAAGGAAGCTTGCATTGCTGTTGGCCCAATTGTACCTGATCCGTGTCTTAGTGTAACTTGATACACCCTTTTTAATATGCAAAAACCACAACTGTTGGTGTAGCCGATGTCTCAATATACATTTTTGATCCATTACTCACTACTTGCTCATATCCCACATGTTTTATTGAAATCAGTCATTTATATTTATACTCAACAATCATTCAGTTCGCCGTTGGTGCTGGCCACAAGCTACAAGTCACTTCTGCAGTTAATATAGTGAGGTGTTATACAGTATTTATAAAACTAATTGGTGCACATATCCTGTATATTTTTGCTTAGGGTAGCAGTGGCATGCGTGGAGGGCAGGATTTCATTGTGCACATTTAGTTGATGGCAGAGGTCGAGCCCAGTTATTGTCTAGTTCCAGAAAAATATGCCAGTTTCATGAACCATAGCCTTAAATGGATTGGTTCCTCCTGTACATGTGCTAGATGCCCAACCTATAATGGCCGTCGTTCGGTGTAAGCAATCGGCTAGCACAGCGGTGGAGAGCATCATGGCCATGCGACAAAGGTTTTGGCTGGATGTTTGAAACAAATGTCTTAAACTCGTTGTACTGGGGCTCAGTGAGGAGGGTTAGATGCTCGCCAAAGAGGTTAGGGTTATGGTGTACTAGAGTGTGATTGCGACACTAAACTTGGTGGGTGTGGCTCTAGGTAGCCTCCCCGCTGATTTTACAGAGGGCTTGCCGGCCTACTTAGCCTGAGACCAAAGGAGACTCGAAATGTACCCTTTCCTTATAAACTGAAGACCTGTGGAGCCATCTTTCTTGTTCATGGCTGTTACCAAGCACCAATGTGATGCCTTGGCAGTGTGGCTCACGCAGTGGTTTCACTCCCATGGGACATCTCCCTTATTTTTGAGCATGATCCAGAATGAGGTGAACAGAGGACGCAACTGCCCAGTATTGATGCATTCGACCATTAGGAATATCAGCAATGTGATGATTTTGCGCTTAGATGCTGGTTGAAAACAGCAAGAAGAACAAATATAACACCAAACAATTAACTCCTTAGAAAAAATACACCCAACGTCATTTAAGGAAAACGTCATTTTCAGTGTAATTAGTTGCTTTAAAATGTTGCCACTCTTAGATTTTTCATATTTCTATGTATGATTATTTTTGCTGTTTTTGTAAAGTGCACATGCAGTCAGGAGGCAGTTCGGCCACTGATAAAACATGACGTGATCACATACCTGGTCGCCATATGTTTATTATATGTATATTTAATCAGTGTCAAACTGGGGGAAGAAAATAGGCCTGGGCACAAACATAAAAGTGGCCTACTACACTTTTGAACTGGGTAGTAAAATATCTGGCTTTATTCTGTTCCCGTTAAAACACTTCACATTTAAGTGACTGGACATTGATATGCGTTTACTTACTGCATTTCATTGTGTTACTATGCATTACCGCCCAGTGCTTCACATGGAACATAGAACTGCTGGTACTTCCTGTCCCAGAGTGCCTGTTTGCTATTGAGAATTGACTGCACTTCACTTTTCAAGTTAAAGAAGAGCCATTAATTATCTGCCTATTTGAAGCACATTTAGGCCACTGGTGGTGCCTACACGTCATCTACAAAGTGAAGAGAAGTGAGGTTGGTCGGTACACATTTATACATTTAGGCACCAGCAGTCTAAGTTCAGACTTGAAGTCTAGGTTTAGACCAAACGTCTAACTTTACTACTGTTCGGTATTCAGAAAGGTAAGTTACTAATAGTAACTTTACTACTGGTAAAGTTGCTAGTAGCAATTTACCTATGTGAATACCGAAAAGTAGTAAAGATAGACTTTTGGTCTAAATTAGACTTTAGATCTGAAGTTAGACTTCAGGTGTAAAGTTAGACATCAGGTCTAAAAAAAAACAAAAAAAAGGTCTAAAGTTAGATTTTTGGTCTGTACTTAGACTTCAGGTCTAAAGTTGGTCTTATTTTACCTTTGTGAATCAGGCTCATATTAGGCAAATACCTTGCACCAGAGCACTTCTTTTCACTGTGTGAGGTAATCAACAGACTCCCTTCCTACAACCACCCTCTCCTAGAACAGTGCTGCTAAGTGTTACACATCACCTGTTAAACAAATGCATTGTAGTGATTCCCCCACAACACCGCAAAGACCAGAGATCATTACAAAATATTTGACACTTGGCAGGGCGGAACAGCTGGGGATGAAGCTGAGCGACCCATGTTGTGTGTTTTCTGTACCATGCTGCTGCAAAGTGGGGCAGGTTCATTCCCTTAACTGGCTTCACTGGTTGCTAGTAGGGCTGGGTGGAATGTTTAATTCAGTCTGTGGAATTTGGCGATTCCGCTTTAATTTTGTAACATGGAGTTCCGGCCAAATTCCGCCAATTGCCTGTGGCTGAATCTTTTCCTTTGAGGCTCTAAAATGCGATTACCAGTGAAATTTGGTGTCCCCTAATGCCATTTGGTCACATGGACGGTGGCGATTCCGCTTTACTTTTGTAACATGGAGTTCCGGTCAAATTCCGCTAATCGCCCTGTCGCTGAATCTTTTCCCGTAAGGTCCTAAAATGTGAGTACCAGTGACATTTGGTGTCCCCTAATGCCATTTGGTAACATGGACAGTCAGAGCGCTGCTTTGGCAGATTTTCTACTTGGGTGGCCGGAAAATCAACTTGAATGACTTGCGCAGTGCACAGTGCAGTTCGGCCTTATTTTTCAGCCTTGCTCGCGCTACTGGCATGTTGCGCAGTGCGGCATGCATATTTTCCGCCCATTGGCACAACTCTGCAGTTTTTATGTAACTCCACGGAGGTTGCTGCTTGATTGATAAGAATTAATTATGCAGCTCTGCTGACTGAGGGTCAGTCCTCATTGGACTGTTTGTTGTTGCACTGGAAACTGTGCTGCCTAGTTTGGTCTTTCCTGCTCCTGGCTATTATATCTGTTCCCCTCGTCTGCAGCACTGCCAACTCCGCATCATCTGAGAGAGGATCTGAATCTCATGACGGAAGTAGTGCTGAGAGAGAAAATGGAGCAGTCCAATGAGAGTCCCAAAGAGCAACTGGCACTGGTGACCTCACCCCGTGTCACCACAAAATATTACAGTCCCTTAAATGCAAGACCATTCATTCCTTATATAATTGTTTACGCAGGCAACTGTATAGCGGTTTATCTGCCACAGCACCACTACCTAGTGTGAACTGCCTTACTGGCATTGCACGTACCATTGACACTGAGGTCTGGTTACTGTCAGAGCACTGTGTGTCACTGTGCAGCACCACACCCCTAAGTTACATTCCTTTGTGGTCAGTGCCAGTAGAGTGAGACAACAGCAGGTCCTCACAGAGACTGAACATTGGAATTGTTTAAGCCTATCGTTTTATAAATACCTGAGTTAGTCTTAGTTATAACTCTGCACTTCTTACTGCATGGGATGATTAATCATCCTTACTGTCTAGGGTCATTGATGCGCATACATCACTACAGGAGGCAATCTAGAGTTGCCACTGTCTGAGGTCAAATTGATGGATGTAGTATGTGGGGCCACTGATGCTCATTGTACCCTAAGACCATTGATGCTCAATTCAACCTCTGTCTGTTGATACCTGTTACAGCTTTGAGCCATTGATGCTCTATACCTTCCGAGGTCTTTGATGATCCTTTGTGTTTGGTGCCATTCATGCTTGATAGAGCTGGAAGTTTATTGGTGCCTCGGCCACTGGTGTCCATTATAGCTTGGGGGCCAATAATGTTTGTTAAAGCCTAGGGCCATTAATGCTCAGTACCGGAAGTAAGGATTAGTCAATATGTTTGCGCTAGTTTAGTGCTTTTTTTGCTGACCATGATTATTACTTTATTGGGCCTTTAATACATTACTACACTGAATAATTATTCCTCCTGACTGTCTAGAGTCACTAGTGCACATTACTTAAACCAGAGGCCATCCATACTTGTTACTGTCTAATAAAAATGGATGCATGTCCTGTGTGTGGCCATTAATCCTCATTAGAGCTAGTGGGCGTTGATGCTTAACACAGCCTGTGACTGTTGATGCTTGTTATAGCTCTGATCCATTGATATTCAATATTGCCCAGGGCCTGGGATGATCCCTAATATTTGTTGCCATCGATGTTTGATACAGCTAAGAGACATTGATGTTTGATGTAATCTAGGCTCATTTACCCTCGTTAAAACCTATGACCAGCAACGCACGACACAGCCTAGGAGCATCTTTGCCCATTACTGCCTGGAGTGACTGATGCTCATTACTGTTGGGGCAATTGATGTATGTATTGTGTTATGCCTTTTATGCGTGTACTGTGTGGCTTCCCCTAATACTCATTACTACGGTTAAATGTGTGTGTACTGTTTGTGTAATACTTATGCTACTTATTGGTTGGACATTACAGTGTGGGGTTGCCAATGCTCATTGCTGTCTGTGACCATTGTCGCATGCACTGTATGCTGCGATCAATGCCTGTACTTTGTGGGGCAACTAGTGCTCTTTCTCAGGGTAATTAAAGCTCATCATTAGAGCCATTGACGCTTGTACTGTATGGGACTATTGATGGCTGTATGTTAAAATGTAAAGGTTGACTATATCAACCTATAAAAACATTACATCAACTATATCACCTACTATCTACTACTACATCATCAAGGTAAACATATATAGGTAAGAAAAAGTGTAATAGTCTTAACCCCACATCTTTTGACCTCCATGAAATAGTGGTAGTCTGTATAGTGGTTGCAATATTTTTGTCATGCAGTATATCACATGCAATACTGTGCCCCAATTATGCTTCTTACTAGTTGATTCATGTACTGTGTGCGGCCATTCATGCTAATTATAGCCTGGAGCCACTGATGCTTTTATAGTCTGTCAATACCCATGTATGAGGCCATTGACAAACATCACTGGCTGAGTAATCTGATTACTTTGATGCCTGGGCCATTAGTGCATAGTGCTATCAGTGTGGACGGATACTTATTTCTTACTGGGAACATTAATGATTCATATTATCTGTCTATTCCAAATAATATTCTGTTCTGCCTACAACCATTTATGCAAATGCTGCCTAGGACCTTCCATGTACATACGTTTGGAGGTCATCGACTCATGTTCCGTAGGGAGCCTCTGATGCATACAACATGTGCAGCCACTAATGCATATAGTATGTGCTGTTCATCCACATTCTGGTAGCGACTAATAATGTATTTCATAAAACCATTATTGCTCGTATTGCCTCAAGGGGGATGTTATTCCTGTTGGGGGGATTTCACATTGAATTTGGACCCCATCATGTATTATCCAGGTAGATGCAGTTTTGGTAATGTGCTTATTTCAGCGCAGTATTGGTGCTATTTTATTAACTTTACCACAGTCACTGATATTACTTTTTGTGATGTCATTGAAGTCGAACTTCTAACGATGTCAATCTTTGTGATAACACCAATTATGCAAATTACTACTCACTGTAAAAAAATTTAAAAACTGAAAGCTTTAAGTCACAAAAACAGAAGGTGGGCTTGGACCTGGTATGAAACAACTTAGAAATTTCAGTGTATCCAGGTTTAGTGTGAGCAGTTACTATATTGTTTTCTCGCAATGACTTCTGGTACATTTACTTTTACACAGAATATTAGGCACCGCAACTGAAAGGATAAAGAGTCGAGATTTCTTCACTTAATTACATGTTTCTACTAGTGTGTCACCCGAGTGCTTAAAATGAGGCATGAAAATGTCAAGAAGAGGCAGACTTTTAGCATTAAAACAGTGCCCATAAGCATGCAGAAAATCTGACAGCTATCAACCGCTCTGCGTTATTCCCATACTCAATTTTACACCAAACATTAAACGGAGAGAGGGAGAGAAAGAGTAAACCTCCTGGCCATTGTTTGCTTGTGTCAGACTGATTCAGCCTAATTATGAGAGGGTATTAATGTAACTACTTCCCTGAGTCGAGTCCTAACTTGGTGCGATGATCACGAACTTCACCAAATGCATTCTGACTCTTTGTGTCGACCCAGCAAGCAATATAAAGCCTCTTTCGCTAATTCAGGGCAGCAGGTACAATGCAGCGCTGGTGCCTGGCTCATGTGGTGTTTTTGCTTTCCTCCATTGCAGGCATCCGCCCTCAAGTGATAAATGGCCCGATGCAACCACGGCCCCTGGTAGCGCTGCTAGATGGGCGGGATTGTACTGTGGAGATGCCCCTCCTGAAGGACCTGGCCACGGTGGCGTTTTGTGATGCGCAGTCGACACAAGAGATCCATGAGAAGGTTTGTATCGGCCTCAGATGGCACCTTTTTACTGCGGTGCATGTGTGACTAAAGAAGGAGCAACATACATGAAATAAGTTTGCCTGCAAGACATTAGGATTGTTACTTCCAGTCTCACACGTATGCCACATCATTGTCTCTTGTGGCATATGATCTATAGGTAGCTTTCACTCAATGCAACAATCTAGCAATTCTTTCTTATGTGTCCTGACAGCTGCTCTTTTGTGTTTTACCAGTTGGCAGTGGTGTTTTGTATAAGCCCATGGTGGCGTCTCTGTATGAGATCTTGTTGCTCTTTCTTATGTGTCCGGACAGCTGCTCTTTAGTGTTTTACCTGTTGGCAGTGGTGTTTTGTGTAAGACCGGGTAGTGTCTCTTTATGAGATCGTGTTGCTCCCCTTTGTTCGAGATCGACTGGTGGGCCTCTTGGGTAGGTTAAGGTCCTTTCTGCATGATATCCGTTGGCACATATTTTTCTAAAAGACCTGCCAAGTAGTTCTTTTTGTCTTTGACTTGTTGGCAGTACTTTTTGTATGTGTGATTACTTTCAATGTAATGTTGTAAAGGCAGTTTTCGTAGATGATGTGACAGGAGGTGTTTGTGTGTGGCCTCTGGGCAGCATTCGTTGCATGTAACCATCAGTAACTTTGCATGTGCTTTGTCAACATCTATTTTTGTATAAGAGCCGACAGAAGATCTTTATGTATGTAACTTCCCAGAAGCTACATTTGCTCTTGATTTGTTGGCATCTTTGTTTGTATGAGTTTGATCAGCAGCTCTAAATGTCCGCACACTCCACAGTGGCTGCTTCTGTATGCGAATTGTCAGCAGTTTAGACCTGAGAGCAGTTAGATCTTTTTCTTTGTGGCTTTAAGCACTTCTTTTTGCAAGCTGGTTTTCTAGCAGCTTGCATTGTTTGCCCTCTGTTGGAGCTTTCGCTAGTACGGATCTTCTGGCAGGTCTTTTCCTTCTTTGCAAACTACCTACAGCTCTGTTGTATGAAACCGTTTGCCTTTCTTTTTGTATGTGACTTGTTGGAGGGCCCCACCACTCCAAAAGCGACTCTCACCCTTCCAGCCTCCCAGGCAAACGGCCAATGCCCGATAGAGCCTTTCCAGCCCTGGGTAGACCTGTTTTTTACATGATATGTTAGCAGCTCTTTCTGTTTGTACACTACCAGCAGCTCACATTCCAAATGGATGTTCAGCAGCTCTCATCACATGTGAGCGTTTTTGTATGTCACTTCTCAACAGCTTAATTTGCTTTTGTCCTTTCAGCAGACCTTTGTGTATCAAACCTGCTGGCAGCCATATTTCTACTTTACTTGACAACATCTGTTTTTGCATATGACTTGACTGCAGCTCATTTTTAAATGAGATTTGGGTGAGAGACAAGTTAGCAGCGTATGCTATAAATGAAATTGCAGGTCGCCTTGAATGTCTCGCCTAGGCAGCGCTTGCACTGTCTGTGCGATACATACTGTATTCAGGATATGGGCTTTAAAAGCTCCGCCCATTTTCCAGGACTGCCTCTTTTACATGTGTTGTTAGTCAGAGCTTGTGAGCACTATTTATTTCTGTAACCCCTTTGCTGCCAAGTGTTTACCCCCCGCTGTGGGGAGGGGGGCCGCGCGCGGCGCCTCTGTGCTTGTGATGAGCTCAGCTCGTCATGAGGCACAGTGCAGCTGCACTCATGACTAGTGGAGCTCGTCACAACCACACCCGTTTTTCGAAAGTTCAGCACAGCAGGGTAATTATCCCCGCGTGCAACGTTCCAACGGCCGTGAGGAGCTCAGCTCGTCATGAGTGCAGCTGCACTGTGCCTCATGACGAGCTGAACTCGTCATGAGCATAGAAGAGGTTAAGCTGGAACACTCGAGACCAGTGCTCATGGTTTACAGAGCTCTGTTGTGAACAGGGCTGTAAATCTTGCTCTTATCTTGCCACATTGCTATGCATTCAAAGACCCGGTCTGTTTTGGCTGCAGCTGCCTCCTCCTCCCTCCTGCTTTTGAAATGCACGGCCTGGTGTCACGGTCTCTCTGCCTTCCTATGGCTGCTGCTGACACTGTCTCAGAGCTCAACAAGCATTTGCAAATCAATAGGTCTTGCATTTGCGAGAGCTTGAGCTAATCGCATTGTAAATGACAATGACTTTTATTTATGTGTTTTGAAAACCTGCAAAGGGTTCGTAAACACACACTTTGTACTTATACAGGCACAGGCATCAACCAGTTTTGTTAGCGCAAATGGTGCGATTAAAAAAAATCGGCCGTTTGCGCCCTCAAAAATTGCCTCTGCGATGCATCAACCTGTCAGCCTCTCGCAATTTAAGAAATCGCAAATTGTTGAGATTTCTCAAATTGCGATTGTATTTAAGGACTAGCAAATTGTGATTCCTTAGATGCAATGCATGATGGAATCGCAAATTACGATTTTGCTAATAGGGGGCGCAAATTAATATCAATTTGTTCTTGATGGTAATTTGCAAAAACCTTGAAAAATGCACTAAAGTGCATTTTTCAGAGTTGTAGGTTACACACACACACACACACACACACACACACACATGCCCTGGGGGCATGTGTGTGCGCAACATGCTTGCACAGATCAATTTCAGGGGTGCAACACGGTGTCCTTTTGACACCCTTGCACCCTTGAAATTGCATGCGCAATTTGCGAGTACCTATTGGTACTCCCAAATTGCACATGCAATCTCCCATTCATTCCTATGGGCCTGTAGGCCCATAGGAATGAATGGGAAGGCATTCCTTATTTGCGAGTCGCAATTTGCGAGTCGCAATTAAGGAATGTTTGGGAATCGCTAATTTTATAGCCATTCCTACATGCATAGGCTTTGGCAATTCCTTAATTGTGATTCCTTAATAATCGCAATTAAGGACTCGCAAAAGCCTACATTGATGCATGTACACGATGGTCCTTGCTTACGAGGAGCAAGGCTGGCAGTAACTGCGAGAGTCTGTGGCACTCTTGCTACGCCAGTGATTGAGACGCTGCACTCCACGCAGGTCCAGGGCCGTCACATTGCCAAACACTCCCAGACAATCCACCCACCCCACACACTGCACGGAGGAGGGGTGGGCTTCACATCCCCAAACTGATTGCTCCTTCTCACCATTACTCCAGCACAGAGCACTCAACGTGAGGAGATGCCTTTCTGACAAGTGAACAGCTCTGGCTGTTCCCAGACTTGGCAACATCTGCCTCTCAGCCAGCAGCCCTAACAGGAATGACTGCACCCCCTTCCATCTCCAGCCACCCAGAGGCCCTGGCCACTCACACAGCACTGACATGAGGGGGGGGTCATTGAAGCCGAGCTGGTGAACGGTGCCACTGCTGTATCCAGAAGCAATCTAAATGTGGAGGAAGTTTGCACAGATGCTGACAGTCTTAGCCAAGCATTTGGATAGCAATAGGTCTTGCGTTTGTGGGAGTTTGAGCTATTGGCATTGTAAATGACAATGCCTTTTATTCATTGTGTTTTGAAAATCTGCAAGCGATGTGTAAACACACACTATGGGTCACATTCATCAAGCATTTTACCGGTCACAAACGGGCCGATTTGCAGAATCAGCCTGTTTGCAACCGTAAAATGCTATTTGCGATGCATCAAGTCCAAAGACATTCGCAAAACAGGTAATCACAATTTGGCATTACCTATTTTGCGAATGCAGTTAGGGAATCGCAAATTGCGATTCCCTAATTGTGATGCATTATGCATTCGCAAATTGCGTTTTTGCAATTTGGAATCACAAATTACCATCAACTTCAAGTTGATGGTATGGTGCATACACATGCCCTTAGGGCATGTGTGTTTGCACAACATGTGCATACTTACCTTTGTTGGTGACGCATCTGGGAAGCCTTTTGGCTCCCTTGCACCCTTGAAATTGCATGCGCAATTTGCGATCACTTATTTGGTAATTGCAAATTGCAAATGCTGTCTCATTCTTTCCTATGGGCCTTCAGGCCCATTGACCACTCACAAATAATGTCTGCCAAACAGGATTCATTGAAGCAGGCTCACTTAGAGTCCATTAAGATATATCAAGCAAAGTTGAGCTCACCATAGTCAAGGACCAAAACACAGAATCAGACGTGTGATAGTCTTAAATATAACATCTTTTTATTTTTTATTTTGTTTATTTTTTGTTTAAATTTTAAATCACTGTTGTCATTCTTAGGTTTTAGAAAAATACATTAAAAAAGGGGGATATATAATACACACTTAGTAGGCCCATTGGAATGAATGGTAAGGCATTCCTTAATTGCGAATCGCAATTTGCGATTCGCAATTAAGGAATGTGTAGGAATCGCTAATATTTTAGCGAAAGCTACAAGCATAAGGAATTGTGATTCCTTAATAGCCATTCCTTAAGAATCGCTATTAAGGAATCGCTATTCCTTAGCTTGATGCATGTGGGCCTATGTACTTATAGTTCTTGCTTGCGAGAGCAAGGCTGGCAGTAAAAGAGGAGCAGTTACTGCCAGCCGTGTTTCTCATAAGCAACGACTATAAGTACAATGGGCATGTTTACGCACCACTTGCATGTGTTCAAAATACATAAATAAAAGGCGTTGTTATTTACAATGCCAATATCTCAATTTCTCATAAATGAGAGACCTCTCGCAATGCAAATGCTTGTTAAAGTAACCTGTGAGAAGCTGTTTTGGAATGTGACTTTTCAGCAGCTCTTGGTTGTATGCTTTCTGAAACCTCATGAAATGCAGCGCAGCAACCACATTTTCTGCACTGTGCTGCATTGTGTATGAGGGAGAGAGCAGAAATGTGCTATATCTAATAGGATATGGCACTGTTCTGCTTTCCCTAGCACTGGTGCACACCCACATACCTTTCTCCATAGTGCAAGGGTGTGTGCGTGATGTCTAGCATAGGTTTTGCATTGGGAGGGTACCCTTTCTATTTAAAAAACATTCTATCCCTAGATAAACTTTAAAACTTTCCAACTTTGGATCTATACTCCCCTGAACTAAAGTAATGCAAAGCGGCACTGCGCACAGCTTTGTAGCTCTGTAGGTCCGCACACTCCTCAGTGGCTGCTTCTGGATGAGAATTGACAGCAGTTTAGGCCTGATAGCAGCCAGATCTTTTTCTTTGTGGCTTTTAGCACTTCTTTTTGCATGCTGTTTTTCTAGCAGCTTACATTATTTGCCCTCTGTTGGAGCTCTCGCTATTTCTGATATGCAGGCAGAATTTTTACTTCTTTGCAACCTACCTTCAGCTCTTTTGTATGAAATCGTTTGTCTCTCTTTTTATATATGACCTCTTGGTAGGCCCAGGGCCCGACTGGGACCCCAAAGCAGCCCTGGTAGCTTTGTCGGACCGGCCCCCACATCCGGCAAGTGTCAAGCACTGCTTCTTAACAAAACCGGCCCCCAGCAGGGCTGCCTTTGTTACTGGAGGGCAATATTGCAGCATCGTTGCAAAATCGGCTCCCACTGCAGCCCTCACCAACACAAAGCATACATTGTAACAACACCACAGCAAAAATAGAACACAAGAACTCAACACAGCACACAAACAACACAAGACATTAACAGAACACATTAATGCACAATAACACAACCAACACAGTAGCAGCATATTATCAAACAATATACCAACACTACAACAGCAACACAAAGACAGAAAACATCAACACAACACCACCACCACAAAAATCCATCTTGTGCACTAACGGATTTCATGCATTTATATAGATATGTTTGTGGGCTCATGTATGATGACTTGTATGGATGTAACTTGTGTGATGAGATATGTGGATGCACTTATGTGATAAGGTTCATTAGTGGATCTAGTGACTCTTGTGTGATGGAACAGGTTTGCTGCTCTTGTGTGCAGAATTATGTTGGCGGCTATTGCAGCTATGAGATTACTTTGCAGCTTTTGAATGACAAGGCAGGTTGTTGGCTTTTGTATGGTGTGACGCCTTAGCATCTCTTCTGTGGTGAGGCTTTTGTATGATGGTGTTTGGTGTTGGATCTTGTCTGACAAGATATTTTTGAAATACACCTGAGAAAATAAGATGAGATGTTATAGTTTAAGACTAGTTTGCATGTCTTCACTGCAGGTCCTGAACGAGGCTGTGGGTGCAATGCTGTACCACACCATCACTCTAACCCGCGAGGATCTGGAAAAATTCAAAGCTCTCAGGGTGATTGTTCGGATTGGTAGTGGCTATGACAACATTGACATCAAAGCTGCAGGAGAGCTAGGTATGTTTGAAATATGCTACTCTCAACTTTTCAAGGCTTTCCGTTCACCAAATATTCCACACTCTCCTACTTCATTCCTAGCTCTTCTTTTAGATTCAGAATCCCTCCTCAGTATATCTTCTCGTATTCTTACCTCGCTCGTAGTTGAACTCACACAAACGTTCAATTTCTTATTTTACTGGATTTTCCTCTCACCCTCTTCCTCCTCCTGCTAAGTCTCTCACTCTTAGATCACACTGGGTCTCCTTCCTCTGTTCCTGCTTCCGCTGTGCCCCACTCACCCACAACTTCTTGCTCCACCTGATTTTACTCCTCCTTGTTCACCTTCCTGATCTTGATGGGTTTCATTGACCCCTCTTACTTTCTTGCAGCACCAGTTTTAGCAACCTTGCCTTTTGTTCTTATCAGATAAACCTCATCACCACCACATCTTTCTACCACTGTTTTCCTCGTGTTTCCTCATACGATTCAGGCACTCTGTATGGAACCTGTCTGCATGGACTGGCCTTGGAGAGCTGGCCTCTGAACTGTAGTCAGTAAAGAAATACAGAGTATCTTACTGCCATGTATCTAGGAAATTGGAGTGCCTCTGGTACTTGTTCCAGGGGTTCCCATGTACTCTCCTGGAACTACAGCTTGATTTGCAATCAATTCTGCCCTCCCACAATATTGTCTAATAATTGTTATTATGTTATGTTATTACTATTTATAACGCGCACAGACACTCGTGAGTGTCCCGGCGCGGAGCCACAGGTGAGATAGAAAGGAGGGGACCGAAAGGAAGAAGGACAAGAAAGCCAAGTTAGACAAACAAGTGGGTCTTCAGTTTCTGTTTAAACAGTGCTGTATCCTGAATGGAGTGTAGTTCAAGGGGAAGTGCGTTCCAGGCCGAGCTGGCCTTCACAGTAAAAGAGCTACCTCCAAGCCGCTGAAGCTTGTCTCGAGGAACTCAGGCCAAGCGAAGGGACTGAGAACGAAGCGCAGGTAGATAAAAAGAGAAGCGTCTCTGCAGGTATACAGGGCCAAGCTTATGGAGGGCACGGTGGGCCAAAACCAGAGCCGTAAACCTGACTCTGTACGCCACAGGGAGCCAGTGAAGAGAATGCAGGTGGTGCTGTACACTGATCCTAGATGAAATACCTAACAGCAGTCTAGCCGCTGTGTTCTGCACGACCTGGAGTCGCTTTAACAGGTAGGCCGGGATGCCAATGTAGAGTACATTCGCATAGTCCAAGCAAGATAATATCAAAGCATAGATGACCGTCTCTTTCTCTGCTTGCGGAAGAAGTTGGAAGAAAATCCTCAGGGTTTTAAAGAGGCCAAAGCAGCAGCCAGTCAGTTTATGAATATGTGTTGAAAAAGAGAGGGACTCATCAAACCAAACCCCCAGATTTTTGGCTGGCTGACCAGTGGAGGATGGCAGCAATGAGTCTGGAGGCCACAAAAGTTGGCGAAAGTTAGATGGAAAATTGCCAAAGAACAAAATCTCTGATTTTTGTTTGTTGCATTTCAGCTGGGCATCCGCCAGCAAGCTGAAAACTGCAGCGAGACACTGCTGAGCCGCTGTGACAGAAAGTGAGATCTTATCCCAGGTAAAAAGCAGCTGGGTGTCATCTGCGTAGGCCATAACCTTAGCCCCTAGCTCCTCTGCCAAATATATCAAAGGTGTGACATAGATATTGAAGAAGAGAGGGCTATGGACGGAACCCTGTGGAACCCCAGTCGTGACTGGTTGAGGAGGGGAGGAACACGGGGGAAGCCAAATCTGCTCAATACTGCCTTCCAGGAAGGACTTAAGCCATGCCCACACTGTGCAGGAGATGCCAATCCCCGCTAACCGAGCCAGGAGAAGGCCATGCGGCACAGTGTTGAACGCTGCGGAGAGATCTAACAGGACAAGAACTGCTCTTCCGCCAGCGTCCAGGCACTCCCGAATGTCTTCTGACACCTCTACTAGAACAGTTTCAGTACTATGAGTGGATCGAAATCCAGACTGAGCAGGATGTAATAATGCCTCACTCTCCACAAAGTCTGTTAATTAACCATTTTTTCACAAACTTTGGCGATGGCTGGGAGAAAAGAGATGGGGCGGTAGTTTACAGGGTTACTATGATCCATAGAGGGTGTTTTCAATAGGAGCAGAATTTTCGCCTGCTTCCAGGTCAACGGGACAGCAGCTGTCTGGAGGGATCTTTTAACAATTGCGTTCACCTCAACATAAACACTAGATGCTGCTGCCACCAGGACCCTAGCCGGACAAGGGTCCAACAGTGAGCCAGACTTGAGATTAGCGAGAAGTTTCAGAGTTTCCAAAGGCACAACTGGTCTAAAATCAGACAGCTTGCCGGAGGGGACAGCCAGGGGATCAATACAGGAGGCGGCTCTGGAGATTGTTCTGAGAGAAAAGGATGCCAGGATTGACTGAATTTTGTTCCTAAAGGCGCCAGCAAGAGTATTACACCAGGCTGATGAAGGAGCCATCACTCTTGATTGTGCAGATGGAGAGGTAAAGCTCTGAACAATGGAAAAAATCTCTTTGGAATTACTCCCAGCAGACTCAATGCGCACAGCATAGAATTGTCCTTTGGCAACTGCTATTGCTTCGTAGTATGTTTTTTGCATAGCTCTTAAGTTTAATTTGACCATGGGCAGTAGCTGCATCTATGCCAGGTCCTTTACAGAACCTTGCAATCATGCTTAAGGCCTTCGAGGGTGGCGTTAAACCAGGGCTTGGAAGGTGGATCTGTAATTGGCCTACAGGTCCGAGAAGAGGTCACAGATTCCACTGCCCGAGACACCCAATTCGAAAACCCTAGCAGGCTCTCCTCAAGATCTCCAGATAGGATGGGCCTAAGCTGATCAAGGGTCTGAGTGTAATCCTGGGGGTCAATTATACCAAAGGCTGCCCTTTGATAAAATTCTCCAGGAGAAGTGAGAGATGAAGTGGTCAGACCACGACACAGGGCTCAGGTCGTGTAGGGAAATAGTAAAATTAGTGCAAATTGGATCCAGTAAGTGACCAGCCTGATGTGTTGGTGCCTTAACATGCTGCGAAAGTTGTGCAAGATCTAAAGTATCCAGGAATTCAATAGCCTCCTTGGTTTCAGATTGATCCAAATGGATATTAAGGTCACCCAGAACCATATAATGGGAGAATCTAACAGCTCTTGTAGCAATGGCATCCCCACAGCTCTGAAGAAAAGAACCCGCCGGGCCCGGGGGTCTATAGATAAGGGAAACCCCCAAGGTATAGTGGGATGAGAAATGAATGTTAAAATCAAGAACCTCACAGCTATTCCAAGCCGTGGAGTCTCCCATGCGGAGATCCCAGATGTTCCTAAAGACCACAGCTACCCCGCCCCCTCTCCCTTCCGGGCGGTCTGCTCTAAAAATCTTATAGTACGCAGGAATGGCTAGGGAAACAATCGGGTCAGAAGAGACATCAAGCCAGGTTTCAGTCAGAAACAGCAAATCCAAGGCACGGTCTGTACGAAGTAAGGTCTCCTTCTCCTTAGTAGGGGGGTAGGCTTTGTTCACATTATTCCAATTTTGCCTGGTTCAGTAGTTCAGCTTGGGAAAACGCCAGATGGTCCTCAGAAGTGCAAAGGAGGAGCCAACATTATCTGATGATTTCTAAATCAAATTTTGTACATAAGCCAGTATCTAGCCCTGCCCACTATGTATTGTGTTGTATTTCATTGTATTATATTGTAATGTAGCATTTCTATAGTGCTTTCTCTATCCCTTGGCAGGACCTCAAAGCTCTTCTTGATATATTGGGCAAATCAGTGTGTTTTTGCCCAAACATTCTAATCACCCCGTCACAAAACTGGAGCCTGCAGGAGGCAAGTGCAATTGTAGTATTTTTATTCAATATCATGACGGGCACCGATGTCTATCTGGCTGACAAGACTGAAGCATCAGACAGGAGATGAAGAAGTGCAAAAATGAAAAGAACTATGCAACATACCTTCTTCATTTATGTAGCCAGAATCTGGAATGACATTCCCAAATGCATCAGGATCACCCCAACTTTGCTCCAAATAAGGGAACGAGCTAAAGGCTCTTATAAACGAGCTACCTCTCCAGCCACGTGTTGACTGTGTCTTCACCTTGGACTGTGTACAAGGTGTTGCTGCCTTCCAGCTAGGTTTGTTCAATATAAAGACCACATTTACACACATACATACATACATACATGCGTACATTGAGTGTCATGCACCAGGCAGGGACGCACCCTCCTCTACAAAGACAGCATGTATTTCAAATGGTCCAGCGTTGTAGAGTGGGAAATATAAGCCTGCATGTACAAGTGAGGAATACTGCAATACATTGGCTAATTCTTGTCAAACACAAGAGGCACCTTCTAAACAACAGTTGGCTAACCTAAACAGGTGGACATGGATCAACAACAATCATGCTGTCTGTAGTACAGTCAACAGGCTCACTTGGTCCCATATTGTGCCTTTGTCCACCTTCTGCTGACCTTGTATTGACTGAGCGTATACTTCAAATTTGGGAACTGTAAGCTCACTATGAACAAATGATCCGTCCTTGTTAAAAATGGAAAGCAATGTGGTTGATTGTGAGCTAAACTCTGCTCCTTCCTATGTGTGGTTCTTCCTAAAATAAGACATGCAGATAGAAGTTTGCTCTTTTGTTTTTCCTTTTTTTGGTGCCCTTGATCCGAAACGTGCAAGAAAACAATCTTAAGAGTTACATAGAATATGTTAACTTAGGCAATTTGCCTTTGGCCTGTATGAGGTTTTAGGAATTTTGACAACATTTATGAATGCATGGCATTGAGTCTGCAGCGGATGAATGCCTGGCTCTACCTCTTTAGGGCCAAGACACATTCAGTGCCCCGGATAGTTAGTGGTAATCTTCATTTCTCCGATTTTTCACTCACTTCAGATTTCGCTTATGAGAAGAGTCCACCTCTGATGAGGCAAATTTGTTTCCTGCTACCTAATTAAACCATTAAAGGAAAGAATACTTCCTAAGCATAATCCTATCTCCAGAAGGGTTAATAAAGATCCTCTTTTATAGTGCTCCCTGTGCAATTATCACAACTCAAAGAGATCCACAGCTGAAGCATTCAACTGGTAAATTGAGATTTCACAGATGGACATGAGAACATAGTGTCCGGGGATAACTCAGAAGAATCTCAGTGGCTTCAAGATCTCCCAAGTGCCTGGTTACGGTGCACACTTAATGTCACATCCACCAACCTTACCTTGACCCTCTTCTGAAGGAACTGCAAAACCAAAATAACATCATGGTCCCAAGGCCAGGTCACAGCTAAGAAACTAGACCTTGATCAATGGGCAGTTATTAAGCTCTAACCTCTTTTTACTCAACATCAAGGCCAACAGGTGCAGCTGGTAACCTGACTGAGCCAAGATAACAAAATGCTTGAGAGACTGCGGAGAACCATTTCTGGTCTGCAGATGTTAGACAAAGGAGCTGCCCCCACCTCATGTTCTGCCAAAAAGAAGCCATAACTATGGCCTCACTTTGATTTTCTCCCAAACCTCCTCCCCCTCTACCTACCTCTTAACCAATCAGACAAGAACTGGAATTAAGAGAAATGACAGAGGAGGACAGGTCAACAGAGACACATTTATGGGCCAGTCATCCAAGAGAGAATGAGAGTTGTCACTCTCTATCAAGTCAATCTCATGCTATTCACGTTCCAGTCTCTCGTCTCTCATGTGAACCTGCCTAGAAGCCAGAATGTAAGAATTGACCACAAGGGCCATTGGTCTCAAGCTATCAGACAAGCAGTTAAAAAGGAATTGCATCTGAATTTCGATTTTAGCTAGTAACAAAATATAGCCCTCACCCTCCTGGTGATTGTGTATAAAGATCAAAAATGTACCAAATATTGAGCAATGTACACAGAATATGTTCATTCTTTAAATACTTCGTCAAGGAGCGAAAAAGCAAAGGTTTAACCACTGCAGAGTCTCCGAAGCAGGTCAATATTGGTGTGGTGATAAGGGATGAATGATTAAAGTACAGGGTGTGACTGGAAAAGAAGCAGGAGGGGGTTCCAAGCTGTGATAAGGGTTACAGAAGGCTTCCAGCACAAAAGCTCTGGTAGTCCATTCACAGGGATTCTAGCCCACTGCAAGACAGCACATCAACTGGGAAATTAATGGAGCCCTTCAGCGATCCATGTGTTTGTTGCACTAGTATGTATTATATATCTTCTCAAGGGAGTGTTCCATGGCAGGAAGAGTTGACACGCTGTGGAGCAGCTTTAGATTAAATGTTCCCTCACTTGGAGCCGCTGATTAGAAAATCTTTAGGAGTTAAAAACGTTGTTGTACTCTATTTTATGGATCTTCTACACATTGGGATTTTACAGCCATTGGTAACTACAGCTTCCTTTGGACCACAAGCAATCACACACTCTGGGCAGTTTTAAGGTAGGTCTGCCTTAAGGGAATGTTGTATGTTAATGTGAAGTGTTACAAGTTAATAGCATGGAAATTCGTATGTATTTATGTAGAAGTAAAGAACTGCAGAATAACATTGGTGTAGGTTAAAAGGTCAGATGACAGTTGCACAGTAAAGCCAGACCTAAAACTCCACGTAGGTTAATGATTGCACTCTTCCCATCTGTGGTGCTCCCAGAGAAAAACGCTGTAAATGGCCTAGTTATCTAAGACACTTTAATAGCATCACAATGTCATGTGTGTGCCCCTGAAAGTTCAAGCTCAGGGAGCTGGATAAATAAAATAATCAGAGCTGTGTGGAGGGAAAGCACTTTTTTGTGGAAGCACAAAACTTCTATTTAGTCAAGACATGTATTCATGGCTCCCAACATGTGGGCAAAGCCAAAGCCCCTCACCTGGTTAGTCGCACATAATTGTCTGACGACAGCTGCGCTGTAAAGTCAGACCCTAAAAACTGAAAGTCCACCTGTTCAGTAAGAACTGATTATGTTGCTGATTAGCACCTGCAAGCACCTTTTGGATTTTGCTCTTTATGAGTGTTATTGAACTGGGGCGTCCTGCCTGGTGGATTAATACACCCTCTTTGGTAGATAAAGCTTGGATGTGCCATGGGGACCCTCTAGAATAGACCTGCACCTAAAGTACTTTATGGTCTTATAGAGGTAAGTATGCCTGCACGTGCCTCTCTGCCCCCATGGTCAGCTACTGGATTATACCTGATCATGTGACGCCTCTGGTATCGTAGATAAAGAAATCAATGTATTCCAGTATCGAAAAATGCAAAGATTATTGCAGAACTTTGGTATGCAGTGGTGAAGCGGATTTCAATGTTTTCTTTCATATCTCCGTAACAAAGTTGTGGTAACTGATATGAAACATTTGTAACTTAATGAAGAATATCAGACCATCATTGAAAATTGGCAGAGGACCCTTAGTGAATTACATTTGTTAAGATGCAGGGTGTGTTTTGCTAATGATAAACTGAACAGCCTCACAGAACAACCCAACTTTCAAAATGATGTAGTCAGCAATAATTGAATTAAGACTGGGCCATAAGAAAAGAGAATGGGTTCTGATGCTTGCTCTTATTGCACACTGGTCTGTGGCTATTGCAGCTCGCTGTTAGCCCACACTAGCTTGCAGCCAGTGTGCATTGAGCTAGCAGTGAGGCACCATCTCTCTTGGACTACTGAAGCTGACACTTAGCACCCATCAAGCCAAGACTGATACTACTAACGACTGCTGTCATTGTATGAACAAAATATCCCTCTGCACTTGCACAAGGAAGCTTCTTCTTTAAATCCACAGGAAGTAGGAGTTATTAGCTCGTGGGAGCCAGTATTTATTCTGGTTTGAGGGACAGTGGAATAAAGCCACTGTGGGAGCGCAGGTCGGATAAACAGGCGTGGAGGCTGAAGATAAGTGCGAATAGGTTGTTTATTAATGATTGGTTGAGGAACAAAGGTTCGTGAATCACTATTGGTTTCTTCCGGCTTTTCTTCTTTTCGAAGGAGGGCTGTTAGGGCTGTTGTTTCAGGCTCCTCTTCATCGGAGTCCACAGGATTTCCCCGGAGGCTCATAAAAGAGGTAAAAAGAAAGGGGCCGTCAGAACACTAATCCGACGAGCCTTCAAAGATTAAACCGTCACCACACCACAGTGTTTGTTTCTGGGTTGTTCTTGGGTCCAGTGATTTAGCAAAAAGTAAGGAGAGTTTAGCATGTATGGGTCCAGTAAATATACCAAAGAACATACAGACTGTGCAGGGACAAATGTGCAGGAACCAAAGTCAAGAGCATTGATCAGCACACCCTATTTGGATGCGTAATCGAGTAGTCAGCCCAACCAGAAACCTTTCCCCAGGCAGTCTTACAACAAGTATCGTTAAATGAGGGCAAATGTCTACAAGCAAGGACGTCACGCTATTGTGGCCAAGAACGATATGTCAGGATAACTGCGGTCAACAACTATAAAGCAAGCATGCAGTTCTTACCACCTCCCATGTGCCCACCACCTCCTGTGTTCCGCCCTCTGTCCTTTGTAACACCCCACTCACCGGCCCTGCCGTAACTCTCCAGAGTCACGGCTGCTCTCCAGCATCCTCCTGGGGACTCCACCAGTCCTCACACCACGGTTCATCCGATTCCTCTTCGGCCCCGTCCTCTTTCCGGGGCTCTGTCACTCTGGTCTGGTCCTGCTGAGTGTTCTCCGTTTCTTCCTCTGGCGTCCTCTCCTTCGATTCCACTCTCCAGTCTGGCCCGCCTTCTTCTTCACGACCTCCGTTTTTCATTGGCCCTTTGCGTGCACTTCCTGGGTCA
This sequence comes from Lissotriton helveticus, assembly GCF_964261635.1. Lineage (NCBI taxonomy): Eukaryota > Metazoa > Chordata > Amphibia > Caudata > Salamandridae > Lissotriton > Lissotriton helveticus. Next base: position 1,254,161,701 of record NC_136065.1, on the reverse strand, counting down.
TGACCAACCCCTTCCGGGTCTTGCCTGTCGGGTCTCTGCGGGGACACGGAAAGACGGCATGGAGTGTCATAGCCTAGATCGGGACTTTTAACGTCGGCCCGACCTACCCGATCCTGCGGGGTACAACGCGATTGGTCTGCCCACAGAGACACCTCGGTGAGTTCCTCCTCACATCCCCTTTCCCTTGCTGTCTTACTACTTGGGGTTGGCTCTTGAGGGAATCGAGAGAAAAAGTCGGCATTGCCATGGTCTTTGCCCTTCCTGTGCTTGGTGTGGAAGCGATAGGGTTGTAAGGATAGAAACCACCTGAGCACTCTCTCGTTGTGTCCCTTATTCCTAGCTAACCATTCCAAGGGAGCGTGCTCAGTATATAAGGAGAACTCTCTACCTTCTAGATAGTACCTTAAAGACTCTATAGCCCATTTGATGGCCAAGGCTTCCTTCTCTATGGTGGCGTAATTTTGTTCTCTCGGGAACAGCTTACGGCTAATATACAGGATAGGTTTTTCTCCCTGTGCCGTTTCTTGTGAAAGGACTGCCCCGATACCCAGGTCGGAGGCATCAGTTTGTAGGATAAAGGGAAGAGAATAGTTCGGACTAGTGAGAATCGAATCCGATGTTAGAGCCTTTTTGAGGGACTCAAAAGCTTGTATGACCTCTAAGGGGGGATGTTTGAGAATCTCTTCGGTCTTGCAATTTTTCTGCAACAGGTTGGCTAGAGGGGCTGCTTTGCTGTGAAAACTGAGGGATAAATCTTCGATAATACCCCAGCAATCCCAGGAAAGCTCTTAAGTCCTTCTTGGTTCGCGGTAAAGGGACTTGGGTGATCGCTGTGAGTTTGGAGGTCTGTGGCCTGATCACTCCCTCTCCTGACAGGTAACCTAAGTACCTGACAGTTTGGGCTGCAAGATGGCTCTTGGCAGGATTTATCCATAACCCGTACTGTCCTAAAGTCTTGATCACATTGGAGAGATGACTCAAGTGTTGCTCCCAAGTGTCGCTATAGATGACAATATCATCAATGTAAGCGCCAGCATACGGTTCGTGTGGTCGCAAGATCACATTCATGGCCCTCTGAAAAGTAGCTGGAGCTCCATGCAACCCAAAGGGTAAGACCTTGAACTGGTATAACCCATCGGGTGTAGAGAACGCTGTTTTTTCGCGATCTTCTTTACGAAGAGGAATCTGCCAATACCCCTTACACAAATCAAGCGTACTGATGTATTTGGCCTGTCCAATTTTTTCCACCATCTCATCAACTCGCGGTAGGGGGTATGTATCAAACTCTGATATCTTATTAACCCCCCTGAAGTCAATGCAGAAACGTACTGACCCATCAGGGAACTAGAACAATCGGAGAGTTCCATTCACTCATGGAAGGTTCAATAATATCCATTTGTAACATTTTCTGTATCTCCTCACGTATGGTCTGTCTACGTGCTTCGGGAATGCGATAAGGCCTTAACCGTATGCGTTTCCCAGGGGTCGTTCTTATTGCATGTTCTATAAAAGAAGTCCTGCCTGGTGTAGGGGAAAATGTTCCCTGTAACGGTTGTAATACCTGGGTTAGTTGTTCCCGTAAGGAGATAGGCAAATCAGGATCTATACTTTTATCAAAGGAAGTGGTCGCTATCCTTGCCATGTGCACGTCATTTGGAATGGGACCCTCCCATTTCTTTAAGAGATTGACATGATACACCTGAGATACATGTCGGATGGGATCCAACTCAATGCGGTATGTCACCGGAGTCACTTTGTCTATCACAATGTATGGTCCCTGCCATTGTCCCAACAACTTATGGTCAGAGGAGGACATCATCAGTAATACGGGGTCTCCTATTTGGAATGTTCTTTCCTTAGCCCCTTTGTCATACTGTCTCTTTTGGGCTGTTTGGGCCTCCTCCAAGTTGTTTCTAACAATTGTATGTATCTGACTCAAATGAGTTCGTAAGTTGGACACATATTCTGTGATGGGTTTGGTATTGTGTGGTTCTGTTTCCCACCGTTCTTGTGCCATCTCCAACAAAGACTGAGGTTTGTGACCATACAACAATTCAAAGGGAGAGTATACTGTGCTTTTCTGTTCTTTGCACCTAATGGCAAACAAGGCCAGTGGCAGCATATCTTCCCATCTCCTTGTTTCTAAAGCTAGGAGTTTCTTTAAGGTGGTTTTGATGGTAGCATTATATCTTTCGACTAATCCATCCGTCTGGGGATGATAAGCCGACGTGCGGATCTGTTTAATTCCTAACTGGGAACACACCTGCTTCATTAGTCGGGATACAAAAGGTGTTTCCTGGTCGGTTATAACCTCTTTGGGAAATCCTACTCTAGAAAAAACAGTAATCATGGCTTTGGCAATATTGGTGGTATCCGGCCTCCGTAGGGGTAGGGCTTCTGGAAAACGAGTGGCATAGTCCACGATAACAAGAACATATCTACATCCACTGCGTGAGGGCAACAAGGGTCCTATTATATCCATGCCTATTCTGCTAAAGGGCTCACCTATGATTGGGAGCGGTTGAAGGGGAGCTCTAGGTGGGTGGTATCTACTCTTACGTTGGCATATGGGACACTCCCGACAATATCGTTTTACTTGTTGATATATCCCTGGCCAATAGAAGAGTTCTAAGATGTGTTTTTCTGTCTTATCAGCTCCGAAATGTCCCCCAAGTAGGTGACTATGAGCCAGATATAACACCTTCTCCCTGAATGGACCAGGAATCAACAGTTGGGCCTTTTGTGTCGGACTCCCCTTTCTATATAACAAGTCATTCTTCTTAAAGAAATATGGACCTACATGATATGGATCCTCCTCATCCAGCGCTCGATTCCAGGCTTCCTGTAAGGTTGGATCCTCATGTTGAGCTGCATGGAAACTTCGGTCCGTTTCCCACGGGTTTTCGTCTAGAGTTATTGGCAATACAACAGGGTTTTTGTTTTTCTCCGCTCTTCTTTGTCGTTTGCTTTTCCGGATTTTTGACATCGGCCACTCTTTACCGTCCTCCTGGGCAAACGGGGCAGTAGACCACCACTCCTCCTCCTGGTGTGACTTATCATGTAGCAACTGTTCTAGTTTTGGGTAGTCGTTTCCCAAGATTGCTTGCTCGGGTAGTTGAGGTATTAACCCAACAGTCAGAGTGGTTCCCTCGTCTCTTGGATGTTGTATCCTTACTTGTGCAGTCGGGTAGGGTTTCTTGTCTCCATGTACACATCGTATGGTGACTGATCCATCAATAGGACCGATGTGAGAACCCAAGTCTTGGGGCCGTACCACACTATGCAGACATCCGGTATCAGCTAAGGCAGTTACCTGTTGACCATTTACTGAAACAGTGCAATGGTATGGGGGTTGTTTTCTATCAGAGGAAGTGCAATAATAGTTTCGGACTACCCCGATTTCCATGGGCTCCTCTTTCTCTTTTTGTGGGCAAAATCTTGCGATATGTCCCATTCCCCCACATTGATAACACTGAGGACCCATAGGAGCTCGAAACACGGGAGTCCCGGGTACGATGGTTAAAGGCTCGGGTTTCTTAGGTGGAGGTGGACGAGGAGGTCGATGAGATATGGGCCCGCTTGTTTTCCCTGAACAATCATCTCTACCTTTCTGTAAGTCTTGGGCCCTACTATAAGCACTGGCTATTTCCACAGCCGTTTCAAGAGTAAGATTAGCTTGTTGGCGAACCCATTTTTGTATAGGAGGATGAAGAGAAGTTAGGTACTGTTCTAGATATATTTTAGCCATGATGCCATCTTTGTCAGTGGTAGCTGGTTTTAACCATCGGTCTGCCATATCTTTCACTCGGAAATATAAAGTTCGGGGTGTCTCTTGGGGACCTTCTTTCATTTGACGAAATTTTTGTCTATAGGATTCGTCATCGATCCCTAACCGTTCCATGATACACTTCTTTATATCTGCATAGGTGATACCTCCTTGTACCGTGGCTGCTTGGTAGGCCGCTTGTAAGTCGCCCGATAATAGGGGTCCTAGGTACTGACCCCATTTGTCCACAGGCCAAGAAGCCGCAGCCGCCATTCTCTCGAAATTGTTGAAGAAGAAATCCGGGTCCTCTCCGCTTACATATCTTTGTAACACCACTTAGGGCAAAGTGGTAGGGCCTCTCTGTTGCCCTAAAACCTCTGTCAATTTACCCAGAGCCGCCTCCTGGGTTTGTCCTTGTCCGGCTAGGACTTGCTGTATTTTCCCTCGGTCCTCTTCTACCACAGTCAGGAACCGCTCCATCACCTTTCCCAGGTGTTCTTGATTTTCCCCCAATTTGGCAAGTGCGGCCTCCATTGCGCCTTTCGATCCCACTTCTGACACCACTTGTGGGAGCGCAGGTCAGATAAACAGGCGTGGAGGCTGAAGATAAGTGCGAATAGGTTGTTTATTAATGATTGGTTGAGGAACAAAGGTTTGTGAATCACTATTGGTTTCTTCCGGCTTTTCTTCTTTTCGAAGGAGGGCTGTTAGGGCTGTTGTTTCAGGCTCCTCTTCATCGGAGTCCACAGGATTTCCCCGGAGGCTCATAAAAGAGGTAAAAAGAAAGGGGCCGTCAGAACACTAATCCTACGAGCCTTCAAAGATTAAACCGTCACCACACCAGTGTTTGTTTCTGGGTTGTTCTTGGGTCCAGTGATTTAGCAAAATAAAGGAGAGTTTAGCATGTATGGGTCCAGTAAATATACCAAAGAACATACAGACTGTGCAGGGACAAATGTGCAGGAACCAAAGTCAAGAGCATTGATCAGCACACCCTATTTGGATGCGTAATCGAGTAGTCAGCCCAACCAGAAACCTTTCCCCAGGCAGTCTTACAACAAGTATCGCTAAATGAGGGCAAATGTCTACAAGCAAGGACCTCACGCTATTGTGGCCAAGAACGATATGCCAGGATAACTGCGGTCAACAACTATAAAGCAAGCATGCAGTTCTTACCACCTCCCACGTGCCCACCACCTCCTGTGTTCCGCCCTCTGTCCCTTGTAACACCCCACTCACTAGCCCTGCCGTAACTCTCCAGAGTCACGGCCGCTCTCCAGCATCCTCCGGGGGACTCCACCAGTCCTCACACCACGGTTCGTCCGATTCCTCTTCGGCGCCGTCCTCTTTCCGGGGCTCTGTCACGCTGGTCTGGTCCTGCTGAGTGTTCTCCGTTTCTTCCTCTGGCGTCCTCTCCTTCGATTCCACTCTCCAGTCTGGCCCGCCTTCTTCTTCACAACCTCCGTTTTTCATTGGCCCTTTGCGTGCACTTCCTGGGTCACGACCAACCCCTTACGGGTCTTGCCTGTCGGGTCTCTGCGGGGACACGGAAAGACGGCATGGAGTGTCATAGCCTAGATCGGGACTTTTAACGTCGGCCCGACCTACCCGATACTGCGATACCGATTGGTCTGCCCACGGAGACACCTCGGTGAGTTCCTCCTCACAGCCACCATCATCCGAAGACCAAACTGCCTTTCGGTTGTAAGATGCCAGCAAAACCAAACTGTGTGCATCCTTTAGAGGAATTCACAGGGCATGCAAGAGGGTAGGCCTCAGATGTCCAGTATGTAGCCTCCGCAGATATTTTAAGTGAGGTTGCTCCATTGATCGCCAACACCCAGCACAATACGGGATACTAATTGCGTAGCTATCATTGCTGAAGTCTGTGTACCTCAGGCCCCTCAGGCATCCAGGGAGTCCCTGAGCCATATGCCTATGGTATCTCTATAAAGGTGGCCAAAGAAAGGATATCCGAAATGCAAACTACTAATTTACCAAAATTTGTGTGTGCTTTGAAGGACACCTTTACATCACAGTTGGCCTCACAGCTACACAACAATTATGCAACATCTACATAACACAGAACTAACACTGTCAAGAACAATAGGGACTTCTGTTGGGGGCGGACAAAAATAATTTAATGAAGAAGGACCCTAAACCCCTCCCACCACAAGTAATACATGTTCAAAAGCTTTTGCCCCAAGCCTTAAATTAGCTATTATGAATTGTCATCTCCTTGTAGCATGATGGGCAGAGAACACCCTCAGCAGTGATAGAGGAACACTTTTGGCTCACCCTGGTCAGCATGGAAATGTCAGCAGAAGATAGAGAAATTCCAGTGGAGCCAAAGATTGTCTAGTGTTCGGGGGTTAAACTCAAAAGGTGGGCCAAGCGGGGCAGTCTAGAGCAGCAACAATTAACATTTGTTGTTCATTGAGACAACATCTATCAGAGATATTGGAGTCTGCCATCTGTGTGCACAACACTAACATGACGTTTTGCTCCCTTTAGGGCCAGTCTTTGGTGAACAACATACCAAATATTTGTTGATGTAGAGCAATGTTCTTCTTGGAAACTAATAGGAAGGTGATGCTGTTCACCATACATACCTTCACTAGAAGACATGAGAGAGCTGGGTAGGGCTGGAAGAGAAAGCAGTATCCAAAGGAATTGTGTAGAGATTAAGTAGTGGTCTGTATAGAGAACTCAAAAGACCTTACATGTCTTTGTGGGATTAGTAGATAATTGGCATACATCAAAAGGAGCAATGAAGGGTAACCAGGTGACTCCAGCAAGGAAACCGTTTGATCTTTCTATGGCCATTTGAAGACATATGGAGAACTGATGAGGCTTTAAACTAATTCCTGGGGAATCTGTAAAAAGATGCTTTGGAGCTCCATCTCATGTATCGGTTGTGTTGTCCATTGGAGAACAAAGAGTGCTTTTTGCAGTCTTCATCTCCATCTCAAAATGTTCAGAGTCAAAAGAACGCTATTTCCTGAGACATCATAGAGTTTGATATTTTGACGGTTAAGCTGTCATTTTACTTATTGTTATTTTAAAATATTTCATTTTACATTGCATACTTGCCTTTTTTAAATTATGAATCGAAATAGATTCTCTTGGCACGTTTGAGGCAGTTCACAAACTCTATGGGCCCAGATCATCAAGGTAGTCAATCCATCATTCAATAGCATTTTTAAATTACCGCTGCACGTGCATCCATAGATCTACTAGGGCCAAGCAGGATCCTGGTGAGCAGGTTATTCCTCCTACTTCACAACACAAACGAAGTGAAGGATTGGTGTATATAGGTTCTGCTTAAGCTAAAACACCAGATGGAGACTCTAAGTAGTTTACAATTTGATCTTACTTTGGTTGTGTGTCTACTTTGCTTTGTCAGTCACCCTGCTGCCTACATTAATTTGACCATCCAGGAGAACCTTTCAAGTCTTGTAGAAGGTGTCACAATTCTACTATTGTCATTAAGTGGAGTCTCCAGTACAAGTCCAAGTTCCAAGAATATGTCTCTTGGATAGGAATGTGTAGACTAAGGCAGCTTTCCTAATTATATGAGTAAATGTGTTTTGTCCCCTCTCCGTATTGGACTCAGTGATGCAGCTGCTTTCAGAGTTCATAGCCCTAGGTTAGGCCTTCCAGATCGGGCTCTTGGCTCTATTATCTCTGACCACGTACGGATTCATAGGCACCCAACACAGAATAGCCTGTCCTAGAGGGAGAGAAGATCTTTGAGAAACAGCTTACAGACACCTTAAGAAACATTCTTATATTGACAAGTCTTTATGGTAACTAGGAAGAAGAGTTCAGAACATAATACAAATCTGTGCCTTGAAGATTTAAGCTCTAAGTAGTGTCTTGTTGGTCACCCTTCATTCAACGTGCATTAGGGTTAAAGTGAACAGGTCTGACTATGTCAGGTACACACTGGAGTCTGCAGGAACACTTTACTACTGGTGAGACTATTCTCTGGTTGTGAAGAACCATTTTGAAGGGCTCCTTTGCACGCTCTTCTCATGAGGAATCAAAGCCTTACAGGATTGTGTATTGTTTTAAGGCATGCTGTGGCCGAGTGACTTTACCCTTGAGCTCCTCCCTCTATTATTTGTACCTTGACTAAGAAAACTATTTTCGGTTGAGCCGATCTGGACAGCGCAAGTTCAAAGTTAAACTTTTGAATTCCAAAACAACAGTGGAACAAGGTGCTTTAGAAAGGCAGCACAAGTTGCCCTATTGTGAAGGATCTATTGGGAACCTACCAAGAACTTGCAAGGGCTAAGAGCCCATGAATTGCTTACTATTGGTAGGCTTGATTGTCGGTCTCATTTGCTTGAACTTCCAGGGGCTTAAATCCCGCCCATTGCATGGCTTTATTGTCATGCTCATTTGCTTGCTGCTTATTTGAAGACATCCTTGTCCATCTTGTGTTTGTCCCTCCCCTGCAGTATAACCTCTTTACTATCCTCTTGACTGGCTGACTTGTGTTCTTCCACTTCTCACTTTTAGTAACCTACTTATTTTTGGGTTAAGCACTCTTTCACAGTCTTGTTTTCCAACTCCCTCCCTCTTGTTGTTCTGCCTCCCCCCAAAACAAATACCCTCCCCTATGTGCTCAGTTTGCTCTTTCTCTCTTGTGGCTGCTCACTGTGCCTCCTGTGTACCTCTTCCGCCACATCCCTCTCTACTCCGTTTAGCTGTCTCCCTCGTGTTCTTCTACCTCTTGCCCCCCTGCGTTGTTGTTTCCCTTGAGTGCTTCACTGCCACTATCGAGTTGCTTTCTACATCATGCCACATGCCCTCTTTATGTTGCTTTATCCAAACCTGCTCCCCCACTCGCTGCCCCATCTCCTCCCCACCCCTGCGATTCTTTTTTTATGTGCTAAATCTGTCACCACTGTGAATGATTGAGATACAGTGTGTGTTGCTTTGCCCAACTACTCAGGTCTCCATCCCACTTCCCAACCAAACACCTAGATTTCGTTCTCCCTGGACATGTGTCTCCCCTTGACAGGCTTTCCTACCATAAGTCATATTTTACTCATCCTTCCTGCTGCCCCCAGTACACTCACTATTGCATCCCATGCTTGCACATACCCCAGCGTTCACTGCCCTCTTTTTGTATCCATGTGCGAGAGCGCTTTCACTTTCTGCCCATTTTAACCCTTCTCCTTGCCATTTCAAAGTACTGGGTGTATCCCTGCTCTTCCAGCTCAGTGCAGTCTGTCTTTTGGCCACAACCAGTGCCTGATCCGCAGACTTGCTGGTTAATTCTTTCTTTGGGCTGTGGAGAGGCGTTCAAGAAAAACATGTCTGTGGTGCAATCAATCGTCTATGCCTACAGTCATTAACTAGATCTGCTGTTCTTTTCCAGTAGATTCTCAAGTTTGGACAGGCCCATGTCGCATGGAAGAAATGTAGTCGCATGGAAGAAATGTATGTTAGTCTCATTGCATTCAGGGCATCCGGCCTGTGTGTTTTTATAACTCTGTATTAATTCTCTCAGGTGCGATGTAAAGGTCCAAGATCCTTGATGTTCTTAAGTCCATCAACCTGTCTCTTTGCAGGCATTGCAGTTTGCAACATCCCCTCTGCAGCGGTGGAGGAGACGGCGGACTCCAGCACCTGCCACATCCTAAACCTCTACCGCCGGAACACCTGGCTCTACCAGGCCCTGCGGGAAGGCACCAGGGTGCAGAGCGTGGAGCACATCCGGGAGGTGGCATCGGGGGCAGCAAGGATCCGAGGGGAGACTCTGGGGCTCATTGGCTTTGGTAAGTTGGCTCATGGCCTGTAGGCATCTCATACCCAAGAGTGAATTCCTGTCATCAGGGCATGATTAGCAAATGTGGTGACCTCGCTCATAGAGTTTCCAGCCACAGCCTGGCATCCATCCACCATGAAAGGATCCACCAGAGACCGCACCTCTCGCAGAGACATCTAGAGACAGTTGCCTCTGTCACAGGGTCTACCTGAGACTGCCCATTACACAGCCAGAGACACCTAAAGACAGACACTCAGCATTACAGAGTATGCGAGGGCCAGTCCCCATCTGAGACTCCTCCATCCAGAAGCAAAGAACCTCCCATTACAGACAGCTGAACATATCAGCAAGGAATCCACCAGAATGTGCCTCTTTTCAACAAATGAAACCAGGTGCAGGCAGCAGCCATTGAAAGGCAGTCAGGGACTCTGTGATGGCAGGGGCATGTATCTGGGGGGATCTGTCTGTGAGTGGTGACAGTTCTTAGTGCAATGTGTGAGAAGGAACTATTTCTGGTAAACTCATTCAGAGACAGCTGTTGTTTCTGTACTCTGGTTGTGAGGCAGTTGACTGTCATTGATGAATTCTGGGAGAAAGAGGTAACTTTCAGAATCCATTTGGACTATGTGATGGCGCGTGCCTGTATCTCGGTGGTGCTGTTTTGAGAAAGGTAAGGTGGCTCCCGGGCTTGATGAGTCATCTCTGTCAGTTGTCCGCAGAGCAAGAAACTTCTGTCACCGTCAGATTTACAATGGAGATTGATCACAACAACATATAATCCCATAGCACCAGAGACAGCCTCCTCCCTCTCCCAAAAGCAACCAGATAGCCCTTTATTTGAAACCAGACCCCAGAGGCATGGGGCACGCAGCAGTGTCTTAACAAAGGTGCCATAGGCCCTAATGCGAGCAAACAAAATGGGTCTCGTCCCCTAGTTTAGTAGTAAATCAGCAGCTATGGTTGAAACATTGATCCCCGGTGCCTCTGCACGAGTTGCACTATTGCTAATTGGTATTAGTAGTCACTGGCGTTCAGCACTGAATATCGGTACATACTGTGTTCACCAGAAGCCAGTACTGGAACATCTGACACTACACCACACATGCTATCAACAAAGCCACCAGAGATTAGTGTTGTGAAATTACAGGGCAGCAAACACAAAGCATGCTGTATCTACTCTACCAGCAGTCTACGCAGAATTATAAAATAATCCACTCAGACAGCCACATGCAAAGAAAAGTCAGGCTTAGGCCTTTGCCCACCTTGCGCCATCATAAAGTTTGGGATGGGGCACCCCATGCATAGTAGAGATCAATCAATCAATCATTTGTAAAGCGCACTACATATCCGCGAGGGCCTCAAGGCGCTGGGCCGCTACTGATCGAACAGCCAGGTCTTGAGTATCTTCCTGAAGGTCAGCAGGTCTTGGGTCTGTCGTAGGCTCAGTGGGAGGGTGTTCCATGTCTTGGCGGCGAGGTGGGGGAAGGATCTCCCGCCGATGGTTGCTCTTAGGATGCGCGGGACGGTGGCGAGTGAGAGATCGGCCGAGCGTAGCTGGCGGTTTGGGATGTAGAAGGAGAGCCGTCTGGTGAGGTAGGCTGGGCCCGTCTTGTGGAGTGCTTTGTGTGCGTGGATGAGGAGATTGAAGGATATCCTCTTGTTTACAGGGAGCCAGTGCAGGTTTCTCAAGTGGGGGGTGATGTGGCTGTGACATGGTACGTCGAGGATCAGTCGTGCCGAGGTGTTTTGGATACGTTGTAGTCATTTGATGAGCTTGGTCGGGGCTCCCGCGTAGAGCCGTTTCTATAGTTGAGTCTGCTGCTGGCGAGGGCCTGGGTGACTATCTTTCTTGTATCTGTCGGGATCCATCTGTAGATCTTGCGGAGCATGCGGAGGGTGTTGAAGCAGGAGGAGGAGATGGCGTTTACTTGCTTGGTCATTGAGAACGTTGAGTCGAGGATGATTCCCAGGTTGCGTGCGTGATCGGTGGGTGTCGGGGCTGCTCCCAGTGCCGTCGGCCACCAGGAGTCGTCCCAGGCTGAAGGGTTGGAGCCGAAGATGAGGCCCTCCGTCTTATCCGAGTTCAGCTTCAGACGGCTGATCTTCATCCAGTCGGCGACGGCCTTCATTCCTTCGTGGAGGTTGGCTTTGGCGGTGATGGTGTCCTTGGTGAGGGAGTGGATCAGTTGAGTGTCATCGGCGTAGGAGATTATGTTGAGGTCGTGCTGTCGGGCGACATGTGCGAGCAGGGCCATGTAAATGTTGAACAGTGTGTGCTGAGGGAGGATCCCGGGGGCCACTAGCCCATTAGAGATGGCTAATGGCAAGGAGAGACGGGTCAGGGGAGCATTGAACAGGTTTACGCAACAGGGTGTGCAGCCAGGCTCAGTTTGGAGTAAGTGCTAAGTGCTGTCTCATCGGAGCACATAGATGCTATTGTTCTTTCACATTTTTGAGTTACAGTCAATGACACAAAATTCAATTTTCATAATAGATTATTTACTTGCAGCTTGTCTTCCTTGTATTTCATTTGTCTGAATCAAGGTACTGATTTTGATTTTTAGCACATTTTCTTCTGAGAATGCAATAGAAACATGATTATGGATTGGAAAGTAATGTTCACTGGACTAAGAAACATTTGACGTATAGCAGGTAAAATAAAACCCAAGTGTAAAGCATCACCCACAGTCATGTAAACTACTTGGGCACTATTTGTCGAGAAGCGTTATTTACACCAGCACTTACTGTTTCCAACCAAGAACAAGCATTTGCAAAGCAATGGGTCTTGCTTTACTGATAGTTTGAGGTATTGGTGTAGCAAATAATAATGCAACACCAATACCTCATACTTTAAGTATTGCAAATGCTTTCGTAGTGAGCCAGGAACCAGCATTGTATGTCTCAGTGCAGTACTGCAAGCTGCTCCTAGAGGTCCCTAGTGAGCAAGGCACTAACACTGCATGTCTAGGTGCAGTACTGCAAGCTGCTCCTCGAGGTCCCTAGTGAGCAAGGTACCAACCAGCACTGCATGTCTAAGTGCAGTACCGCAAGCTGCTCCTAGAGGTTCCTGGTGAGCAAGGCACCAGCACTGCATGTCTCTGTGCAGTACCGCAAGCTGCTCCTAGAGGTCCCTAGTGAGCAAGGCACCAGCACTGCATGTCTAGGTACAGTACCGGAAACTGCTCCTAGAGGTCCCTAGTGAGCAAGGCACTAGCACTGCATGTCTACAAAGTTGGAGTTTTTGGCATTATAAATGGCAATTTTTTTTACCTAGCAAACACAAGGAGATGATGAACGGAGGCCTGAAACTTTTCAGACACTCACCCCAGTGCAGATTTGGGTTGAATCCATCATAATTTTTTTTAGCTTACTTCGCTACTTCAGTTCAGACCCAGCTATATGCAAATCAGTCCTCACCCTGCGCCTCATGGGAACAGTCCAGCCCGAACTGCCAAGCACGGTCTTCCCTGAACTGGAAACAAGCATCCTAGGACCGGTTTCTTCGTAACACCCTTCATCAGCCAGACTAGCTTGAATCCAGTGGCAAAGTGAGCAAGGGACCCACGCCTGGGCATACCCTGCCAACTTAGGGCGAACAAAGCAAACACAAGGAGATGATGGACGAAGGCCTGAAACTTTTCAGACACTCACCCCCAGTCACAGATCTGGGTTGAATCCATCATCATTCTTTAGCCCACTTCGCCACCTCAGTTATGACCCAGCTATATGCAAATCAGTCTTGACCCTGTGCCTCAGGGGAACAGTCCAGCCCGAACTGCCAAGCCAGGTCTTCCCTGAACCGGAAACAAGCATCCTGGGACCGGTTTCTGGGTAACACCCTTCATCAGCCAGGCGAGCTTGAATCCAGTGGCAAAGTGAGCAAGGGACCCACATCTGAGCATACCCTGCCAACAATGTTTTCTACCTAGCCATGTTCCAGGCTGCAGTACCAATCCTCTTTGAGTCCCGGAGTAGCGTGCTACCCGCCGAAAAAGCGCTTTGACGCCTCGTATGGGGTAGTAAGCGCTATTTAAATGCAATTACAATACAATACAATACAATATGTGCCCAAAAGGGAACCTCTTTTGTTTACATATTGTACTGCACACTGCAGAAGATATGGAACATCCACCGGACCCATAATGCGTTGCATGTTAGACAGTACTACGAGTACATTCAAATAGCCATGTTCATATATACAATTAGTAGCTTTGCAATGTAATAAAATAATTATTACATTAATTTCGGATTAGGTTGTATGTAGCTGATGAAGGGGAAATTTATAGACAGTGTCATATAAATGTGAGATGTTCTAGTGAGTGAAGTAACCACTGCCAGCCTAGCTTAGGACCAAGTGTTTGGCCTGCCTGAAGCCATTTAGGAAACTAGTGCCTTGAGGCTGTGATTAAAACCTAGGAAGTAACAACAAATGTAACAGGGGGTGTTCTCATGGGAGGTTACAAGAAGAGACATTGCGGTACTAACAAGGGACTACTTAGCCTATTTGCCAATGAAAAGCCATCATTTACAAAGGACAGGAGCTAATTAAAAAGATGGGCGGAAAGTGGGCGGAGCTTTATGCCCATATACTGAATACAGCATGTCTTGAAGATACAGCGCAAGCGCTGCCTAGGCGAGACCTAAAAACTTATTACCAGGTAAACACTTAACATTTGTCACGGAAATACAAGACGTCTTTAAAGAAGTATTGAAGATTGTTACAGGAACCACTCACAAGTAAGAAGAGAAGCAGATGATTCACTAGTTCTGGTTATCTTTCTATAACTTTCCCAAGTGAGTCTTTTATGTTAACTTGTGGGCTGGCATTTATGAATCCTTGAAAAGTTAACTTGAGAAGAGGTGTGGTCTTGCGACAGTCGAAGTTACTTGGGAAACAGGAAACCTAGGTTTGAATCCCAGCTCCCCCATTTTCTGAAACTGCATGACCCTTGGCACATCACTTTATGGTCTTGTGCCTTCCTTCGCATGTCTGCCGATGTCTGGACAGTGGTGGTTGAGCTTAGTTCGCTATGTGCTCCATGGAAGTAAAAACCTTCATTCACCGTGAGATAATGCGAAGCTCCTGAATTACCGTGAGTGATGGACTCTGTCTCCTGCCAAGAATCTCCTAGCTCCTAAATCTGTGGCCATTGTCTGGTGATATGAACCTTCTTTTAGCGGCACTAGACTGGAATGGTAGGAGGGTTCTTTCACAGCTAAATGCATACATGGCTTCACCTCATGTGAGCCAGCCTTACAGGCACACCCTAAAGCCTGATGCAACGCAAAATAATGGGGTCTCGCAAAATATATTGAAGGTCCCCTGTTACTGCTCAACCATAAGCATGCTCCCCTCCCTGTTCAAACAAACTAATGCACAGTTTTAATGGAGTATTGGCCCAGACACGCTGCTGGTGTCTGGAGCCCTCAGTTTTTAAGGTAACTGGGCGAGTGGTCCAGGGCCCTTGGGATTGATGACAGTGAGTTTCTGGGCTCAGCTCAGTGGTGCGAGACCCCTGTATTTTGGCAGCGGTGTTTGGGTCTACTGCCAGTGTCCGAGGCTCTCGGTGTCAACAACAGTGTGGTCTGCCCTACTGTCAGCGGTTGGGGTGGGCACACATGAAATCAATACCTTGAGAAAACTTAAACCCTTCCTTCCTGCCAAAGACTTACAAACTGCAGTACAATCTATAGTCATCCCGCACATAGAATACGGTAGCACCGCCCTCTGCGGGCTCCCCCTAACTACAACGGCACCCCTAAGAGCGTCCCTTAACGCCGCAGCAAAACTCATCACTGGCTCAAAAAAACACTCGCATATTTCCCCTGACTTTAAATCCCTGAACTGGCTACCTTTTGAAGCCAGAATACATCTGAAAATCGCCTGCATGACACACAAGGCTGTACACATGAACTCACCCGCCTACCTCACTCAAAAGCTGACAATTTCGGGTGGCTCTAGAACTACTAGAAGCACAAACAATCTTCTGCTGAAGCCTCGAAGATTTCGGAAGGAAAAAACATATAAACGCTCCTTTTCAGGAATGGCACCCAGGATCTGGAACTCACTCCCACCTGAAACCAGGCTCATCTCCACCAACAAACTTTTTAAGAAAGAAGTAAAAGCGATCCTCATGGCTAAATACACATGATCTACTATTCCGTATTTCTCATGAATCTGCTCTGTAAGACCTGCCTGACCCCCCTGGTCTATTGTATTACTTGTATTATCGACTTACTTGATTGTATACGTTTACTCTTTGTATATTGTTATATTGTTGACGCACCTGTTTGACTTTGTATATTGTTATATTGTTGACGTACCTGTTTGACTTTGCACACTTTACCCACACCACCTCAACGATTCCTACTTTTCTACTACTGACGCACCTGTGGGACTATACATCCTGCACTCACCCACCTCAACTATGCCCACCTTTATGCTATCTCCAAAAATTTTAAACACGCTTAAGCAAGTATATGCTCCTTATTTTTGTACTTTATATTATTGACGCAACTGTTTGTCTATGCACCGTGTACCGACACTACCTCACCTGTGACCTACCTCATGTTCTTGACCTACCTATGTAACTAAGCACCTTGTACCTAACTACCTCAAATATTACTTTGTATTACTCTATCACCCCCGTGTCCTTGTAAAGCGCTCTGATATCTGCAAAGATCTTGTTCGCGCTATATAAAACTTTCAAAATAAAAATAAATAAACATGCCAGCATGGGTCTGGCCTGACGCCAGTGTCTCTTGTAATGATACTGTAGTTCTGGGCTGGTGACTGGGCCTGACCCATCAGTTTTCATGAACGAGGAGTGTTGCCCTGCTCATCTCGGTTAATGGTAGTGGGGCTCGAGGATGCTCTCAGTGTCCCAGACTCTTCAAGCCTGACTCTTCCGCCCTCAGTTTTAATGCCAGTGCGGTTCTGTTCTCCTGCCCGAGTTTGGGGCTCTATGTAGTAATACAATCAGGCTTTTGGTCTGCTGCCGACTTTGCAACCCTCATGTTCAATGACAACGGGGTTCTATCTGCTCTCAGTGCCTGAGACCCTCAGCTGAAATGACAGCGGGGCTTGCTTCTTCCTCGGAATACTCTTGTCCCATACATCTCTCCCGCCCAACAAAAGCTGCTGCAGCGTGTTATTGCATCGACTTTTGTAATTATCATATAGGAGGGCAGGGGACATCGATTTTGTTCCCAATTGGGTGCAATATTTACCAAAAGCCGGAAATGCATTAGAGTTTATTATTACCAGAAAATTCATCAAGCTGGGGCAGTTGCAGTATCCACTGTCTCCAGTCGTTTTTAGTCCACGCCTCCAGTTTTGTTAGAGATTTATGTTTGGGAAAAGATCTGGGGGTGTCGCAGTGTGGCATGACGGCAAAGAAGCCTGTGGGAAGACTTGAAGCAGGGTTGGTGGTGATGAGGGATGGGGGTGTTTGTGGCCCAACATTTTTAGCCCAGTTGCACAAAAAATACAGTAACAGCACTTCTGGTGCAGATTGGCCAAACAGAGACAGACCACAAACAGAGACCGTGGGGCGAGCTAAAGTCTTGGAAACATTAATAAACCATCCCAAGAGAGAAGCAGAACTTCTAAATCACCAGGATGTTTAAAGAGAGAGATTGTGTCCACAAAAGCAGCCCTCTGCACAACCCAAGAAGTGGAAAGCGAGACAGGTTCCACCTCAGGAGTCATGAAGAACACCTAATGTTATTAGAGAATGAGGCATGGGCGTGGGAGGTGGCTGGCGTGAGAGGCGGGTGGCTTGCTTGGGAGCCTGGCTTGGACGTGGAAGCCATGGCAGGACAGGGAGTCAGGCCAGTGGGAGACATGGCTGGGGCAGTGGAGGGATGGGGTGAATCACGAGGCATGTATGGAAAGGCCTGGGATGGGAATACATGGCTGCCATGAGGAGACATGTCCAGGAGGTGAGAAACCAGCCAATGGAAATATGGCTGGTTTATAACGTCGGGTGTATTCAGTAACCCTCACACCTGTCAGTCTTTGATAAACTCCAACAATAGTGCCTTCCTTGAACTGAAATCCCCAATAAAAAAATGCCACAACAATCTCTCATGCCTCTCTCATAATTTTAAATCCATTTCCGGTCTCCACATGCATATTCCTCAGGTTACATTTCGATGGCATGGACTTGACCGCAATTTTGGGGGCATATCAGAGAAAAGGAGGGATCTCAAAGCTGGTAAAGCAGACCTGGGGTTGGAGGCGGCTTATGTGATGTGGGAGGTAGTCTAGCAGAGCTGGGATGGGAACAAATGGTGACGGTTGGATGGGAAGGGGGCTCGGATGGGCATGCATCAGGTGAATGGGGACTATGGGGAGGCAGTGTTAATTTAGGCTGCATGGGATGAACATGGAAGCATGGCTGTGATAGTTTGTTTGGGATGTGGGTATGAATGGCATGAGGAGGCATGGAATGAATGGGGCAGCAGTAGTGAGTCGTAGGGCAGATGCAAGCTTTGATATATATTGAGAAAGCTATGGTCCTGATGTGAAATGATGGGGGAAAGAGGGTGCATTTAAAACCTGCCGATGTGTCCGCAGGTGTACAATACTAGCTGCAAAGTTGGTGTTTTCAAATTCAATAGATAGAAAGAAGAAATAATACATTTCTTAATGTAAGAAGGCACCCAAGTCAATTACCTCCAGATTATGCCAATATTAGCGATGGCAGAGTAATAGAAACAGAAAGAAAGACAAGTGTCACTAGTGTAATCAATGGTAAAGGGAGTCTTAGGTACCCTCACCCTCCTTGACCTTCTCGGACCTCCTTGCTCAGCTCCTCGTTCTCCCTCTTCCGGATCGGATTCTTCGGACACAGGGGCAAGATCTGTTTCGGAAGCCAATCTCACATTCATTCGCCTCCGTCTCTCGGGCCAATGATCCCCTGCACTTCTTGGCCTTCTGGTTCTCGTTTGCACACCCTGTTCGTCTCCACTGTCGACCTCTTCTGCGCTCAGATCGCCTTCTCCGCCACTTCCTCCCTCTGAGGCAGATTCCGTGTCACTTTCGTCTTGGCCGTTTCCTGCTTGATCAGGGGAGTCCCCAAGTTCTACAGGCACCCCCACAGCTTGACTTGCTCCCTCTGATGAATCCTCTTCTTCGTTATTATTTTCATATACGAGAGGAGCTGTCCTCTCCTTGGGTGCTGGGACTCGTCGGGTGTGAGAAGCATGGACCCAATTTGGCAATCCACCGCACTTCACAGCAGTAGTAGTGACTAGGATCACTTGGAAAGGTCCTCTCCAACGTACATCCAGGCAGCTCTTCCTGACGTGCTTCCGCACCAGGACCCAGTCACCAGGGCACAGGTCGTGACAAAGGTCGCTAGAAGCCGGAATTTCAGCAGCCTGCACCTGAAGAGACACAGAACGCATGACATCAGAAAGTCCTCTGCAATAGTCAAGAATTACATCATCTATGATATTCATCAAGGCAGTTGTAGGAATAGATGGCAGTCTCATAGCCCTCCCCATCAGAACTTCGTGAGGCGAGAGCCCTGTCCTTCTGTCTGGGGTACTACGCATGCTCATTAGTACCAATGGCAAGGCATCGGGCCACTTCAGGGACGTGGATGAGCACACTTTTGCCATTCGAGCTTTCAAAGTCCCATTGATTTGCTCCACTATGCCAGAAGCCTCTGGTCGATAGCTACAATGCAGTCTCTGGTCAATGTTCAGGGCAGAGCAAAGCATCTTCACAACTTCGCTATTAAAGTGTTTTCCTCTGTCCGATTCCAAAGAGGTCGGAACCCCGAATCGTGGCACTAGCTCCCTCAACAACAGTTTTGCTACTGTGAGTGTATCGCACCTACGAGTGGGATATGCCTCAACCCATCTAGAAAACACACACACAATCACCAAGATGTACCTGAAGCGATTGCACCTCGGCATCTCGATGAAATCTATCTGCATCCTATAGAAAGGTCCGCCAGACCTCCCAATGTGACTCAATGTAACAGGTGTTCTTTTCCCAACATTCAGCTGTTGACAGGTTACACATCTCTGACATACTGCTTCTGCGGCCTGTCTAAATTTTGGGTTGTACCACGTTTGCCTGAATACACGCACCATCGCATCCCTTCCCAAATGTACAGGACCATGTATCTGTCGTGCCATTGCACTCACCAACTCATTCGGTAACACAGCTCTTCCATCAGCTGAAACCCACATGTCCAAATCTCCCTTGACACAGCCAGCCGATTCCCACACCCTTTTTTCATAATCAGATGTCTGTCCTTGCATGTCTCTCAGCTCTTCCCATGTGTCTGCCACCTCAAGCATCATGCTTAGTTCGGTTCTTTCCCTTGGTCCCTCAATTGTTTGTTCCGTAAAGGAGTATCCCTGCTCTGCACAATAGCGTGCAACTTCATCAGCATAACGGTTCCCTTGTGTCACAAAATCCGTTCCCTTTGTGTGTGCTGTGCATTTTACCACAGCTATTTCTGCAGGTCTTTGCAAGGCCTCCAGCAATAACCTGATAAATTCACCATTTCTGATTGGGGAGCCCGATGTGTCATGTAACCCCTCAGGGACCACAACTGGCCAAAGTCATGAACCACCCAAATCCGTACTGGCTGTCCGTGAATATGGTGATCCTAATGCCGTTGGCTGCTAAACAGGCGCGTGTCAATGCAATTATCTCAGCCACCTGTGCAGAGTGTACTCCTTCCAGGCAGGCTGCTTCAATTATTCCAGAAATAGTGCAGACAGCAAAGGCTGCTCTCAACTGACCAGTATTGTCTCTTACACATGAGCCATCCACAAAATAAATTTCATCAGGGTCTGGTAATGGCACATCAACAATATCCGGTCTAGGTTTGGTGCATAGTTCAGTTACATCAAGACAATCATGGTCTTCCCAATCATCTTCTATATCATTCGGTAATGGTAACAAAGTAGCAGGATTCAAGACAGAGCACCTCCTGAGAGTCACATTCTCTGCAGCAAGTATAACCTGCTCGTAGCGTGTGAGCCTGTTGTTTGTCAAGTGCTGCGTCTTGGTCCTGGTCATCAACAATTCCACAGAATGAGGTACAAGCACTGTCAGTGGATATCCCATCACAATACTTTCACACCTTTCAATGCTGACACCTGTTGCAGCAACGGATTTGAGACATCCGGGCAACGCTGCGGCTACTGGATCTAAGGTAGCCGAGAAGTATGCAACTGGTCTACGGACTCCTCCATGATCTTGCACTAAGACTGCCAATGCACACCCCTCCCTCTCGCAGCAGAACAATGCAAATGATTTGGTGTAATCGGGCATTCCCAGAGCTGGAGCGCGATACAGGTCCTCTCTCAGCTCCAAAAAGGCCATCATACAATCTGTGTCCCATGGTACCGGATCACTCACGTCCTTGTGCGTCAGTTTCTGCAGTGGTTTCGCCTTCAGAGAAAAGTTAGCGATCCACTGTCGGCAGTAGCCAACCATGCCTAAGAACATCCTGACCTCTCTTTGAGTCGAGGGCACACTCATTCTCATGATAGTCTCAATCCTGTCAGGTGACACCTTTATCTTCCCCTTCTCTATTCTGTGACCCAGATACTGCACTTCTTGCAGGCAGTACTGTAGTTTACTGGGAGATACCTTGTGTCCATTCTTCCCCAGATGGTTCAACAAGGCAATGGTATCAATCCTGCAAGCATCTTGGTCGTCTATGTACTGCACAAGAACGGAGTTCTGCGGTAGTACTAGACTCTCAAGATTCCTTTTCAGCAATTGATTAAAGATCGATGGGCTCTCTGTATACCCTTGGGGGATACGACACCATGTTAAAACGCGACTCTCTATTTTAAATGCGAAAAGAAATTGGCTCTCCTCGTGCAATGGGATAGAAAAGAAAGCCTGACACAAATCAATCACAGAAAAACATTCAGCTTGGAACGGTATCTGAAACAGTATCACTGATGGATTCGGTACCACTGGACAGCATGGAACAACTATGTTGTTAATTTTTCGTAAGTCCTGCACAATCCTGAACTTCCCACTTGGTTTCTGCAATCCCATTATCGGAGAGTTACAGGGTCTTTCCATAACCTCCTTCAGAATTCCCTGTCTAACCATGGACTCAATCACAGGTTTTATACCTTCAAGTGTTTCTGGGGTCAGCTTGTACTGGGGAGTTCGAGGAAATTCAACATTCTGTCTCACCTGAATTCTGACTGGCTCTACCCCCTTAATCAGTCCAATCTCCTCTCCTGTGAAGTCCCAGACTGATGGGGAGACTGAGTCTCTCAAGTCCCAAGGGAGTTCCTCCACAGTTATAGCAGGGTACAACTCAATGCACGTATGCGTATTTGCAACCTTAAAATCAGCATCATCATTGTTTGTCTGTAATTCCACTCCCTTTGGGGTACAATAGATGGTGCAATTAAGTTTGCACAAAAGATCTCTTCCTAACAGGCACACAGGACTGGAATCACACACCACGAACTGGTGTCGGTCACTAAAACTTCCAATCTTAATAGGGACTGGCTCAGTCAGGGGGTTTGTCATTCTTCTGTTTGCAACTCCTACAACTTGGATGGTCTGTCCTGAAAGGGGTAAGTTGGGGACCACCGCAGACCGCACCGTGGAGCAAGAGGGACCAGTGTCAACCAGAAATGTGGTGGGATGACCATCTACATCTGCCTCTACAAAAGGTCCTCTCTGATCTACCTCCAGTACAGCTCGTAGAGTACAGCCCTCCTCCCCATCCACGTACCATCCTGTCACTGGATCAAATTGGTAACACTCGTCCCCTTCCACTATGAAAGGCATCTGCTTATATACCTTGCTTCCTGTTGAAATCTTCGGTGTCTGGGGAACTGGAGCCCTAGGGGCTGACGTCCCCCCTTTCGTCGTCTGGGATTTGGTCACTGTCACCTTCCTTACCGGAGGGGCTTGTACTTCCTCCTCCTCCTCTTCCTCCTGTACCTAAATGTCAGGGTTATGGAGACACTCGCGTCTCCAATGCCCCACCTCGTGACATTGATGGCATTTGGTCGTCTTTTTCAGGGCCTCTATATCTATCCTAGGTCTCGGACCTTCCTCTCCGTCCCTCTTCTGCCCCCCTGATCTCCTTCCCATGGTGCCATTGCCTGACTGACCCTGTCCTCCCGCTTGCATCTGTACTAACATCAGTTTGTCCTTAAGCTTCTTTGTCTTCGAGTCTATCTCGTCACTGCAATACCTCGCATACCTCAAAATCTCATCGAGGTGTTTATTTTGCCAACAGATCAGATGTTGCTGTATCATAAGGCAAATATCAGGCCTTAATCCTAGGACAAATTTGGATACGAACTGTCCCATATCCTTTGGGTCCATCACATCTAACCCACTGTACTGCTTAAAGATCAGCAATAACCTCTCGTAGTATTCATGCACTGTCTCTTTTGGTTCCTGTCTAGTCCGATCTATTTTCACCCAGTCTATGTCCTGTGGTGGTACCTTAGTCTTCAGCCACGTGATCGCCTGCTCATACTTTGCCATCACCCTGGGTGACGGCCCATTCGTGGCAGAATCTCGTTCTGGCTCCGCGGTGGGCCATTCAACACTAACCTTGCACGCTATCCACAAGTCACTTGGGACCACAATGTCAAACAGTGTGTTCAAATCAATCCACAGCACCTTTGAGATTTTAACAAACCTCTCCACATGTTTGTACCATTCCACTGGACTTTCTCTCAACTTTGGGAATGTGTTCGTAAAGGCAGCCAGATCTCCCCTACTCCAGGGTACGTGTACATAGCCTCCATGAGCCACCTCCCGCAAGGGGTATGCCTCTGCATGCATCAACCCTCCTCCCGGAGATTCTCCAGAGCGCTCCTTCTAACACTCTTTCTTTTTGACCACCTTTCCTCCCATTTCTCCAGAGGTGACCACGTTCGTATTCCCACAATCAGCTCCCTGATGTGAGTTTTCAATCCGATCACCCTCTTTTCTTCTAGATCTTGATCTGAATACTGTAACCGGTGGCCACTCTGCAAAGCTTTTGTTTTTGTCAAATCTACGCTGTATTTATTTGCCAATTCCGAGAGTTTCTCATGAGCAGCCCTAGCCCTCCGTGTAACATCCTTTGCTACAAACAGTAGCTCATCTGGTTCGTATAGTTCAATTCTCTCTAGTGGCAATGTACCTTCCACTATTTCCTCCACTTCTGTTTTCAGCCTCAGCACATCTATTCTTCTTGCCTTTATCGCAGCCCTCAATGTACCTTGGCTAGTAGTTCCATTAGAGCCTCTCCCGCCACTGTCCTGAATTCCTCGTCTGTTTTCCTCAGGTGTGTTAGGGGGAACCCTTCTGTTCTCCCAGCCTTCTCGAACCCACTCCTGTCTACTTTTGCTAGAGGTGTGATGGGACGCCCCCCTATTCCCCACCCCTTCTCGTTCCCACTCCTGCCTGCTTTCACTAGGCGCACAGTGGGACACCATCCTATCTTCCTGGTTGGCAGACCCAAAGACATTCCTGGATCTATCACTCTGAGTGTCCACAACCGTTTCCCACGTTCTCAAGTCTGGCCTTAATTCTCTCATCGACCTCGGCCTTGGTCCCCTCAGATCCATCGGTCCCCTCCACCCCATCTGTCCTTCCGAGGAGTCTGCCGATGCCACCAAAGGAGTACTGCTGTCTACTGGCGTTGGCAACTGCCTCCACCCTTCTTCTGTCCCGTTACTCCTGTCTTCACTGGTGCATCTCTCACTCCCCCTTTGCAACGAATTCTCGACTTGTTTCTGCTCTGGGTTGTACACTGATACTATGGGACCTATGGTAACAGGTACCGTAAGCGCATCTGGCAATTTCTGTGAGTGGACACCCTCTTCCACCCGAACCTTCTGTACTGTAAATCGCCCCACTACTCTCGTCTCTGGGGAAGGGGGAGGTGCTTTTTCTCCCTTCACTGGACAAAACATGTCCCCTGAGGTGCTCAAATCACTCACCATTTTGACCCCACCATCTCCGTCAGACGCTTCCCCGCACTTGGCTGACATTGGCGTGCCCCCCAACTCGGGATTGTATGGAGGTGGTCTCTCTGCCAGCATCCTCTCTATCAGGCCATCATCTGTCTCGCTGTCCTCATCCTCGTCTTCTGTATTTCGCCTCTGTGCATCTAGTAACGGGTACAATCTATCCCCTTCTATAGTCTGTACCCTCCATCTCTTCTCCATGGCATCCCATCTCGCATCTTGGACCGCCTTAACTGATCGTTTCACCCTTTCTTGTCGCCTATCTCTGCCCCTATCATGGGCTGCCCTGATCCATGCATTTAGCGCTTCAAATTGTGTTGGTCTGGGCAAAGGTCGCAACGCAGCCATAATCGCTTTCAGCTGATACAACACTTCTAGCCTAAACGTCCCGTATTTAGGGAAGGTCAATTCTTCATTTCCATCTGTCATCTTACACCAGGTATCAAGCCACAATATGGTATGTAACCCAACATTTGTAGCCATGTAATGAGCTGGAGTATCCTCGGGTGGAGCCTCCTCCCCACCCCGAGGTTCTATCTTGTTTTCGCCTTTGAAACATTTCCGCAACACCTTAAAACATTTCATGATGAAAACCCAAAACGTTTCCTTGTTCCACAGCGCTTGTTTACTTCCTGATGACAATCCACCAATCTCAGCGCGGCTTCTCACTAACCGCCCTATCTCAGCGCGGCTCCACACCAACCGACCAATCTCAGCGCGGCTCTTTCTGACGTCACTCGCCACCGTTTCGCAGCAGTTCCCCTCCTCTCTCCGTACTTCTCCCGGTCTCGCATGCGTCCCAATCATACACTGAAAATGATTACTTCCGACCAAGCAACCACTTCCCTGACTGTACGGCCACAGTCTAACTGTAATTGTCACCAGAACTGGCAAATGTCTGTCCGAGAACGACCGGACATCGCCTCACTGATAGGTTACAAACTCACGGCAACTTCCGACCAGCGTCTGTTACCCACGCACTCACACATTCGTTCCCCCTATCTCGGTCCTGCGGGCGATTAATGGTACCTCATAACCCCCTTAACAAAGTCGACAATTACTATGGGTGTTCGATACACCCGGACCACTTGGACTCTCCCTGAACCCAAGATTTTTACTGGTTGCGCTCGCTCACAACCTGTTCCTCTTTCACACTACAGGCATTCAACTCCGCAAGACAATACAACACACATTACAACATAACACCGCAATCTAGCAACGCATGACCCTTTTCATACTCACTCTCCTTCGACCTGCTGCTTTCTGCCGCACTGTCACTCTCCGTCAGTTTTCGTGGAACGCCGTCCTCCATCCGCGATTCTCTGGACACTCATCCTTGGTTCTATGGGCCTCGGGGAAATCTCAACCTACTTCTGGATTACCCTCACTCTAGAAGGTAAACCATCCTACTCTCCTCTGCTACCAACTGGAAAGGCGGGATTTTATCTCTAGAGTCTGCTTGTCATTCTCCAGAATCCCGTCACAGGTCGACTAGACCTTTTTACCTGCCATAGAGTGAATTAGGCAATCTGTCATAAGAGAATAAACAATTTAGAAATCCCAATTGCTTCCCCCAAGAACCACCTACCAAACTAAGTTTGAAAGATTTATTACATAACCAAAAATAACTGCAGGTACAAACACCTCAGCAAGAGGTTCAAAAGGTAAACCGGCACTAATACAAACATAATCCTACGGAAAAGTCTCAGGCGACTGATGAACAATACCAGGATCAGTTCCAGGACCATCAGACTGAACAGAATAGCTATAACCTGGGTTCTGGTACTCATCGGAATAAAGGACATAAATCCAGGTTAATCTGTCCCTACACTACTCTAAGTGATATCCCTACTCAACAACAGCCCAACCTAACCAAAGGTGTCAGCAGTGGTGACTTCAATGAAGTTCACTCACTTCTCTCCAAGACTAGAGAATCCTCAGTCATAGCTAAGCTATTTACCAAGACCAACCACTCTCTCTGACTCCTCAGCCCATCTGCTCTGCCTCCCCCCTCGGGGTGCTGTCCCTAATACGAAACCCCAAAATGTGAATGACACGCCTTCAGGTACGCCCTCTCCAAGGTGTCGATTACATGAAGTTTTCCACTTTGGCCTTCTTCCATCCTTGTCCGTTAAATGTCCATGGGTCTCAGACTCTCTGTCGCTTCCAGTTGTATCTTCAAATTCCTGGTTTACTCCTCCATGTCTCAGTCTAATATTTCTAGCTCTCGCACACAATGGGCCCTTCTACTCTACAATCTACTGGATGATGCACCTGCAAAAGAATATACGCAAATAGGCTCACAGTCTAATAATGTTGCAACATTTTCTAAAGCCTCTTTCATAAGCATTTATACCGTTTATATGCAAAGCAAACATTTTCATACAGGCCTGCGCCATTTCCATGAACTAGGCCTAGGCTAGTTTTTAGGCCTTACGTTTAAATGAGCAATTCTCTGGGTTCACTAGGCCTCCAACCTTAACGACAAATGCATTTTTTCACAATGTTCGACTAATTATTGAGTACATAAAGCATGATTACATTTCAATTAGTCCATATGAAGGCACATTAGCAAATCAATTAAACATTCTTATTAATAGTGAAAGATTTCATTTCAAAGCATCTCTCTTATTGCCGCAAATATGAATTTGCACCTTGTAACGTTGGCTCTGCACCTTCTCTGATACCAATTTACATTAGTACTTTGTCATACATTGCATCTAAACATGATTAAAAAAGTCCTCTATATATACGGGTGCTGACTACTTGTACATATGCTGCACCCCTACAAATTTCACTGTAAATGGCGCTCTCTCAGATAAAGGGGTTCTTTCTTCCAAAAAAGGCTTTAGTAAGAAGAGTTCTGCAATCTGCCACAGGGATTCTGTAAGGACAACAGCAATTGCCAGGTATTCGGGCAAATCCTTCCCTCTACCCTAGCAAAAAATAGCATTTTCCTCAAAGTCGTGATTTGGAGAGCATTGATCCCATGGTGTTTGTCTGTCATCTATCTGCAGGTCGAGCTGGACAGGCGGTGGGAGTTCGAGCCAAGGCTTTTGGATTCAACGTGATCTTTTATGACCCTTACCTACCAGATGGCATTGAGCGGTCTTTGGGAGTGCAGCGAGTGTACACACTGCAGGACCTTCTCTACCAGAGTGACTGTGTGTCTCTGCATTGTAATCTCAATGAACACAACCATCACCTCATCAACGACTTCACCATCAAGCAAGTGAGTATCCCCTGTAGGCTCCGCCACACCTTATCTCTTGCCAGATACAGTAGTCATTCTGCATGAACATAGTATCTGTCCTCAGCTATCACTGCATGCCAGCATAGCTCTCAGACCTCATCACATCCACAAATGACCACCACATTTACTCTCACCTGTGTCCTTATTACCTCCATTCCCACAAATGGCCTCATCAGCTACACTCCCATCAATGACATTCTCCCTTCCAGCAGTGTACTCATCACTTTCACTTCCGTCAGAGATGTCATCCCCTCCACTCCCATAAACGCTCTCCAGTGACATTATCACCTCTACTCCTACCAGTAATCTCATCACCTTCACTACATTAATAACCACTTCACATTCACTCCCATCAACTACCTCATGTAGGAAGCCGTCTCTATATGTAGTATATCAAATGAGATATACTGTGCAAAAAGTCTGGGTATTCCTTTATGAGTGGACTGGGGCTTGCCCTAGCAATCCCAATGTGCTCTTTTAGGGGCTAGTGTGGTCGAGCAGATTTAGGCTTATCAAACAGGAGTGTTAGGCATCGGCAAATACACACACAAATGCACACGACTCAATAAGGAGATGCACTCCGATTAATAAAAATAACATGTATCTTTATATACACGACTCAATAAGGAGATGCACTCTGATTAATAAAAATAACATGTATCTTTATATACACGACTCAATAAGGAGATGCACTCTGATTAATAAAAAAAACATGAATCTTTATATACAAATCTTTGGAATGCTTTTGTTTTTAACTTAACTTAAACACAAAAAAGTTCCAAAGACGTACAGATGTGCCACGCTATTAACAATCAAAATAGCGTGAGGCCCCTTTGAGGCAATAAGAGGCCCCATATTTGTGCTAAAAATAGTCAAGATTCCGGTGGGTCCATCCTATGTAAGGCACCCGTGCAATTTGCGCAGAGGGGAGAGGTTTTCCCAGGACTAAGAGTCTGAACCAACATGAGGGGAGATTTCCCACATTAGAGTCTGCTGCGGATCGCTTGGTTCTACGATTGAGATCCTCACCAAGCCTTGAAAAGAGGAAGAAAAATAAATAAATATATATATACTACAGGGGACCAATTAAGAGGCCTGCTTGGTGCCAATGATAAATATTGATAAAAGATTTGATGTCTTGTAGAAGGTTGATTGAATCTGTTGGAAATCACTGAAATGCGTTGACGCATCCATGAGGCTGTATTTGTGGAACTTGCCTGTACACTAGAATTTTGTATCGGTTGTGTGCCTGTACAGATTATTGGTACAAACTAGCAGATAACATAGTGTATTGTCTTGTGCGTTCTCTTTTTCTTATTTGTGGTGTGTATTTTTAATTATGGTGAATCAGTCTAATAATGTTTTAAGGAATATTTTCTTTATTTTTCCTATGAATTGTATTTTACACATATGAATAATAAGATTATATTGGATATATTTTTATCTTTTGCAACAATATATTTATGTTAAATATCTGATACAGTCAGCTATTCTGTGGCACTATATTTGATTGTGACGGTTGTCCATGTGAGTTGTGATTGAGTCTGAGAATGTAAGTTAATTGGCATTTTGGTGAATGTGACCTGTGGTGAGGTTGGACGCCAAAGGGAATACTTTTTGATGTTACTTTTTAAAAATAATTACATTAAATTAATTCTATACATCGTTTTTTGGATTTTTATTACACAATAAGTAAGTATAAACATTGTACTTTAGGTGGGATTTCTTTTAAATAAGGTGGGATTTAAAAAAAATGTACTTGAATGACACGTAAGCAGAGTTTGGCACCACCGGGTAGAAGATCCCCCTATGGGAAAGTATAGGGAGCATTTAAAAAACGTTGTAATCTCCTACCCCTTAGGCATCCTACACCCCTCCTTCATCCTCCTAAACCTCTCATTTTTCCTCCCTAAAATCCTTTCATTTAGTAGTAAGAGTGCCCCATTCTCCAGCCACTCTCCCTGTCCCTCCCACATTTACTGTTAAGTAGTAAACCTACATGTATGAGGATCTTCCCATAGAAATGAGAGGAGAAATGGAGATGGAGATTTAAAGTCACAGTTTTGTGAATAGCATTTTGTGGCGGGTAAGTAGTACTGCTGTCAAACTGCATTATGTACTACAAAATACAGTTTGTAAAGCAGACCCACAGTTTACAGCTGATATTGAAAGGCAGCAGATGATGTATAGCACATCAAAATGTTTATTGGCACTATTAGCATGGGCAGTAGGTGAGTGCACAAGTTCCTTACAGAAAAGGGAGCAGTCAAAATTTCAGCGGGCTGCGGAACAATAAGCAGTTGGATTTCAATTGTAAGTAGAGAGGGGCTGCTTTTCAGGCTTTTCAGAGGAATGGGGGCCAAGGCTGAGAAGGACCAGCCACCTTTCATCTTTCTGCAGGCACACACTCAGCAGACATCAAGGAACAGGCATGCCAGTGAAACCCTTCAGAAATTCTAGTGAAGAGTACAAAAAGTACAATTAATGAACAACACAAAGTACTTTAAACTTTGCATTGCATTAGATTGTTAACCAGTGCAGGACCATATGCTGCGGGCAGCGGGAAGGTGGAACAACTCCCATTCACCACAAGGCCTCCAGGAAGCAGTGTCCTGAATAAACCAAAGTCTCGTAATAACATAATGAGGAAGCCCCAGATACAAGGATCTCCCTTAGCACAGATGTGAATTAATGATTGCGGCGACCATAAAGGTATTGGCCGAAGGTAATGGGCCATTACTTAGTCCACTCAATCGACCGCTGCAGTGTGGGTATGGTAATAAATCATTCCCCAGGCTAATTTTTCCATTTCCGCTGCTAGGCGACGCCCAAAGCATGATCTGCTGCAGCCAGTGCACGGCCTGTACACTGACTCAGAGACCACTCCTTTCATTATAACACCCTGATGCATGGTAATACTTGACATACCTGTTCTGCCCATGCAACATGACTCATTAAACCTCTCATCAACCACAACATAGAGGCCCTCATCACAGCTGTACTGTGGCAAGTCCACCCATACCTCCTCGTTCAATGGGATACTTGAGCTTTACCATTGCTCGTGGGAACTTCTGAACGTTTCCTGGTTTGTTTGTTGCTCTGTTTTCTAAACAATCTTCAACTCCCACTGCACTAGACTCCTGTGTCTGGCAAGATGTGAGTAACCCACTCCACCCCATACTCTACCACAGTATATCTTGGGGCAGATTTACCGACAAAATAGTGTAACACAGCAACCAAAGTTTCTGCGTTGTTCTACGGGTAGAGGACCTCACAGCACCATATCTACTGAGATATGCTGCTCTCGTCCCCAGCACTGGCACACAAACAGCCTGCCTAGCTCCACATGCAGACTTTTGTACTTTTTTGCAAAGTTGTTTGTCTGTGATGTCTAGCATAAGTTTTATACTGTAAGGATACCTTCCCAGTATAAGATCCTATGCTTGTCCAATTTGTTTTAAACATTTCACACATTGGGAATGAGCTATACAGTGCAATACAAATGCACAGTTTGAAATGTTAGGAGAGATTAAAACATTTCTCCAACTTTTCGTCTGCGTCAAGGAGGTGTTATTATTTTTTTTTAAATATTCTTTTTACTAACCAAGAAAAACAAATGCTTCAGAAACATTACAGTATACATAGAGGGAGTTTGGCATATATAGATAGGAAATATTACCACAATTCAACCCTACCATTAGCCCTCCCGCTCCACCCGTCGAGCTTAGTTCACAATCAATCAACAGTAATCTTGAACATACCTGCAGCCCATTACGAAACTGGGGACTGCCCGGTTCTGTAACCCACCCAGGCCCCCCATATCTTCTCCCATTTGCGTGGGCATCCCCTTTTCTGATATACTGCCTGCTCAGCCCGCTGGCACCAATCAAAATCATTTTCCCAGGATTCCACTGTTGAAACTACACTGGAGCCCTATGCACGGACGATGTTGCGTTTTGTCACCACCCCCGCCAGGGCGAACCATGTCATTGCCCCTTTGGGCCATACTATTTCTCCTGTCACCCCCAGGATATGCCATCGCACTTCGAGTGGAATCTGGTCCTTTACTACCAATGTCATCACTCTGGCCATGCCCACTCAGAAAGCCTGAATCTTGGGGCAGGCTCAGAATATGTGGAAGAAAGTTCCTGTTTCACCACAGCCCCTGTTACACTGTACCGAGGTTCAATGGCCCATACGGTACTGTACGGTCCTTGAGGCGTAAGACCGATGCAGGATGCGCAGTTGGATCAACCTAAATCTTGCTCGTTCCGCTATCTCTCTGGGGCTCTGCAGGGCCTCTCGCCAGTCATCTTCCTCGAGGAGACGCACATCTGATTCCCATGCCGCCCGCAAGGATCCCAGACAGTCAGGTGTATTGTTAATTAGCTTTTTGCAAGTGAGGGACACTGCCTTATCAATCATCGGGTCAAGGAGGAGTCTGTCTTCAAGTGGTGTATACTCCGGTATGGAAGCCCCTTCCTTCAGGTGCCAGTGAAGTGCGTGTCGCAACTGTAAGTATCGGAAGTGTTCTGTCATACCCTTTTGAAACTCTGTCTGAAGACCGTCAAATGTTATCATTTTCCCTTTTATCCAAACATCCCCTAGGACATCAATGCTTATGCTACTCCACCCCTGGAAACCCTTCAAGAAAGTCGCCCTCCCAAGGAGATGTTATTTTTTATGCAGTCTGGTCTGACAATCTTTGTAGACTTGGACAATATTGTAAACATGACTTTGCATCAAAAATTATGGATGGTAGCACTGGAATGCCCATGTACTACCATGGAAAACGAGTTTGATATAATGTAGTGGAAATGAGCACAAAGTTCTATTTCTGCTACAAAAAGCGCAACTTTTAAGTTAAAAAAAGCTTTAGGCTGTCAAATAAGTTCTCAGGACTTCGCTCCGTGTTGCATGATTATGCATGACGTTGCAGTGGTGTAAAGCTGTGATACATTTGCCCCCTTGTCTGTTAATCTCTAATATGCTATTCTGCCAAAAGTGTTACAGGATATGCACACGGGCATCATTATACTGCTAGTGACTGTTATTTCTCGCTATTGTCTTTCCACTTGCTTGTTCTTGCACATGGTTTGGAAGATGTACAAACTCCAGTTCTTGTGTGATGCACCTTTATGTTTCATCATACTCTTCCCTCATTGATGTTACAGCTTGTTGTGTGAGAATCCTCCCTATCACCTTCTGTAGTCATCCTTCTGTTGTCCATGGTCCATGCCACAGGCTGGAGAGCAACCAGCGTGTCCCTTTTGTTGCCCTCACATGACAGTTGTAAAACAAATTATTAATATGGTACTACAAAAAAAAAGGTATGAAAATGGGAGCAAATAATCCAGGTATAGCCAGCCAGGGACTTAGAAACACCCTGACTGTTTTACCATACAGCACTAATGGCTAAGAATTGTAAGTAAGGCCCCCAAAGCAGTCTGTTAAAAGGGAAAGTGGCTAACAGAAGGCCCCCAGCAAAACCGGAACCTCACACAAGCTGTCAGTCAGCAGTAGGCTTGCAGGGTAAAATAAAATTACTTTTAGTGTTGTCCTTATCTGCAGTGTGGTGTGATTCTGAAATGTTTTAGGGTTGTGCTGAAGAAAACCAATCACAGTTGAGTGTTGTACTTGGCGCTTGTCGTCCTTGGCGCAGTGAAAGGCTATGGTGCTCTGAGAGTGAGATTGACTGGTGCAGTTCTTAGGTGGGCACAGACAGGCAGTAATTAGTGTATTAACTTTATCTTAATGTGATACCATGTCAATGCACTGGGCATTCCTTGTGTGGGACTTAAGGTGATCTAAAGTCAGCAACAACTCACACTGCAGCATTTGTCAGTCATCTGTCGAGAGACATAAAAGCCTGTTCACAGTGCAGTCCATCTTAGCCCAAAGAATTCGTAAACATTATAATACATTTTATAGCTGCTGACACATTCCAGAGTTTGGTGATCTATCATGGTAGTTCAGTCAGACATTAGCCACACCAAGAACAGACCATTTTAGAATTTTTAAAATTGCCCGATGGGGCGGCATGCTCAATGTCAATCAGCATGGCCACCTGAAGCGGAGCTCTGTGATGCTTCGGGTCTCACCGGTGAGAGACACTTTATGGGTCCTGGGGTCTTCACTGAGACTGCCTGACACCAGTCCCAGGGTTGGAATCCTAGTGGAGATTCGTTTATGGCGGCGGGCGAGTCACTAAACTAAATGGGCCGTGTCTGCTCTGCCCCTCAGAGGCCTGGCATTGACAGGGGCTGCTGGTGAACCTGGGGTCTGTCCGTGTTTTCACTATTGTGTCAGTGTGGCAGCTGCCCAAGATGACACGTGGAAGAGGGTTGCTACGGACTTCGGCGGTGGACATGACACCTCCCTCTCCCTGGTGAGGTGGAGGAGGAAATTAACGGACTTAAGACTGGCCCCACTGAGACAACATAGCAGCTGGGGCCAGCAGCGAAAGGGATGCCGGCCTTCAGCAAATATGTTGCATAACGTTTGGCCGCTTGGATCAGGTATGTGACTACAGGCAATTGAGAGACAATATACTGCTTGCAGTGCCTTGGGCCAACTCCATGAATACTGTTTGTCTCATGGCTGCGGTGGCATGTCTTTTGATGATCAAAGACAGGCCTAAAGACAGGATTTCTAGTGACACTAAATGATGTCACTGTTCACCTGATGTTAATAGGCCCATATGGGTTACATCCTTTGCTGCTAAATGTATATCCTTTGCACGCTGGGAGATCACTTTAGAGGCCCTGTGCTGTGCCAGTATGGGAAAGGCTGACCCAAAGCAGACCAAACTGCTTATCAACACCAAAAGGACCTCCAGGGCAAGGCAATAAGAACCATAGATTTAATACTCATGCCCTCCTTCCTCTTAGACAGCACCTGCAGGTGGCAACCTGGGGCAGCTTCTGCTCAAGATGAATAG
Source organism: Lissotriton helveticus (assembly GCF_964261635.1). Lineage (NCBI taxonomy): Eukaryota > Metazoa > Chordata > Amphibia > Caudata > Salamandridae > Lissotriton > Lissotriton helveticus. The sequence continues at coordinate 1,254,126,975 of NC_136065.1, read as the reverse complement.
CAAGGTGGTTGCCATAGATGACAAGCTTGATAATATTTCCATCCGGATGGATCAGCTGAAGGACAGCATGGACAAGCAAGCCACTTAGATATGGCACACTTCAGGGTGTCTGATCTTAAAGATTGGATTATCACATAGGATAAAGGCTTACTTATCTGGAGAAGCGAGTTTAGATGGCATTGGAGAAAAACGAGAAGTGTCAGAATCTACTGCATTAAACATTTCGTCCATTTTGTTGAGACATTGCTTACAGATCCCCTCAATAGGGAAACTGCCTTTGATTTTCTCATGGTTGAGAGGGCTCACTGCATCCTGGGACCCAGACCGCCACCAGGGGTGAGTCGCCGACCCATTATAGCTTATCTACTAAACTATAGAGAGGTGATATGTTACGCAAAGCCAGAGAAAATATTGACCTAAAATATTAAGGAAGATCACCTTTTTACCAGAGCACCCAGCAGACTAGGCGTTCTTTTCTCTCAGTTAAGAGGTTGTTAATGGGAAACCAAGATCAATATGCAGTGCTCTATCCGGCCAGAACAAAAATGGCTCTGAACGGATCGATAAGAATCTTTGCAGATCCTGCCAAGGTGACACAACACGTCAAATAACACCACGCTGATAAGTGAGACTGCATGGGAAAGAGTAGAAACCTTGGTTTCATTATCCACAGCTGATAGGCTTATCTGCCGCAGGCAGACGCCCCTGTGGCTGCTGGCCCCAGATGGCAAGTTGTCTCAGTGGGGCCTGTCTTCACTCTGATAAGTTGCTCCCCCACCTCGCCAGGGAGAGAGGGGATATAGATGAAATGTCCCCTGCCCTGACATTAACATATCCCCACTCATTAGGGAGATCCTTCTGCTCAGGGGGGTGTCCCGATGGGGGGGGGGGGGGGGCAGGGCACTCTTTGGAATCAAACATCATAGAGATCAAGATCCTGTGGTCAGAGAGAATTATGGGGTCTTGTATACTAAACTACAGGAGCAGGTAGGCAGGCACTTTACCTTGTCACTCTCCTTTACTGGCAGAGTAGCACTTATTAAATTGCTAGTCCTGCCTCAGTGGCTGCATCTCTTCTGCAATATTCCGGCTCCATTGCCGGCAGCGCATCTTGGGCAGTTCAGATCTGTACTTGTGTGCCCGATTTGGGCAGGTAAGCAACCTTGAGTGGACTAAAGAGACACTAACACTGATATATGAAAAGGGGGTTGTCAGTACCTGATATTGCCTTTATTACTTGGTTGCTCAGGTGCAACACATAATTTATTGGCGCGTGAACATCACAGGAATGCCCCACATACAGGTGGAGAAGAGATCTCAGCCTCAGTCCCATTAGCCACTAGACTGTTAGGTCAGCACACCAGACCCACGGGTCACTTGAACGCGGTAGACTGCACTATATGGTTATGGCATGGAATGGTGAACAGATATGGTCTTGAAACAGTCTGCTCCCCCTGGATTCCTATTAAATGCAATCCTTTGATTCAGGTTACATTCGAACTGAAGGCTGTGGCCATATTAGAGAAGCTTGGAATCCTGCACCTGGTTCAGTTGTACTGCTTTTAAAACCATGTAAGACTTCCAAAACAGTGGTGAAATATCTAGCCTGGACCTATTACTATATTTCAGGCTACTCCATATTTTCAATACAGACCCAGTCTGGTACCCCAGTGATCCTGAGCCGCTAAACATCCCGGGCCTCATTTATGAAAAGTGACGCATCGCTGCGTCAAAACAGCGATGCGTCACTTTTCATCGTGCCCTCCTTGCGACACCAATTATGCGTCATATTTACAATATGATGCATCATTGCGCAAGGAGTTACAGATATGTTAGTATTTCTGACGTATCTGCATGGCGCAAAAGTGACGCATTGCTGGAGTGTGTCACAAAAGTGACGCAACTCCAGCAATGTGTCCTTTCACATGGGGCAAGCCTCATGTGAAAGGGCCTGCGCCAGTCTTACGCCTACTGTGAGGCAGGCGTAAGAAATTGACGCATTTGCATCCTAGAAGTGGCGCGGTGAAATCTTATAGATTTCACTGCGTCACTTCTATGACCTTTTCTTGCGTCAGAACGCCCTCCTGCATACATTATACCTGGTGCAGGTATAATGTAGCGCAGGGGTTTAAAAAGTAATTTCAAAAAGGGGGTGGTGATGGACAGAGCATCTGAGTTAATCAGAACACTCCTACCCAGTCAACAGATCAGGGCTTGATCCATCACCGTTTTTTAGCTCACTGCACCATCCCAGTTCAGAACCTGGCTATATGCAAATTAGTCTGTCCCTGGCCCAGGGCATCATGGGAACAGGGCAGACCAAACTACCAAGCCAATTCTTCACTGGAAAGGAAACAAGCTTCCGGGGACCGGTTTCTGGCATTACAGCCGTCTTCCGCCCGGCTTGCTTGAATCCTGATGGTGCAATGAGCAAGGGACTCATGTCTGAGCATACCCTTCCACACTCATGGTGGCCAAAATAATTTCAAAAAGGGGGTGGTGATGGACAGAGTATCTGAGTTAATCAGAACACTCCTACCCAGTCAACAGATCAGGGCTTGATCCATCACCGTTTTTTTAGCTCACTGCACCATCCCAGTTCAGAACCTGGCTATATGCAAATTAGTCTGTCCCTGGCCCAGGGCATCATGGGAACAGGGCAGACCAAACTACCAAGCCAATTCTTCACTGGAAAGGAAACAAGCTTCCGGGGACCGGTTTCTGGCATTACAGCCGTCTTCGGCCCGGCTTGCTTGAATCCTGATGGTGCAATGAGCAAGGGACTCATGTCTGAGCATACAATTCCACACTCATGGTGGCCAAAATAATTTCAAAAAGGGGGTGGTGATGGACAGAGTATCTGAGTTAATCAGAACACTCCTACCCAGTCAACAGATCAGGGCTTGATCCATCACCGTTTTTTTAGCTCACTGCACCATCCCAGTTCAGAACCTGGCTATATGCAAATTAGTCTGTCCCTGGCCCAGGGCATCATGGGAACAGGGCAGACCAAACTACCAAGCCAATTCTTCACTGGAAAGGAAACAAGCTTCCGGGGACCGGTTTCTGGCATTACAGCCGTCTTCGGCCCGGCTTGCTTGAATCCTGATGGTGCAATGAGCAAGGGACTCATGTCTGAGCATACCCTTCCACACTCATGGTGGCCAAAATATTTTCAAAAAGGGGGTGGTGATGGACAGAGTATCTGAGTTAATCAGAACACTCCTACCCAGTCAACAGATCAGGGCTTGATCCATCACTGTTTTTTAGCTCACTGCACCATCCCAGTTCAGAACCTGGCTATATGCAAATTAGTTTGTCCCTGGCCCAGGGCATCATGGGAACAGGGCAGACCAAACTACCAAGCCAATTCTTCACTGGAAAGGAAACAAGCTTCCGGGGACCGGTTTCTGGCATTACAGCCGTCTTCGGCCCGGCTTGCTTGAATCCTGATGGTGCAATGAGCAAGGGACTCATGTCTGAGCATACCCTTCCACACTCATGGTGGCCAAAATAATTTCAAAAAGGGGGTGGTGATGGACAGAGTATCTGAGTTAATCAGAACACTCCTACCCAGTCAACAGATCAGGGCTTGATCCATCACCGTTTTTTAGCTCACTGCACCATCCCAGTTCAGAACCTGGCTATATGCAAATTAGTCTGTCCCTGGCCCAGGGCATCATGGGAACAGGGCAGACCAAACTACCAAGCCAATTCTTCACTGGAAAGGAAACAAGCTTCCGGGGACCGGTTTCTGGGCATTACAGCCGTCTTTAAAAAGTGACGCATCTACCTAGATGCGTCACTTTGTAAATTTGGTGCAACAAGACACATTTTTTACACTGCTGGTGCGTCACAAAAAGTGACGCACCAGCGGCGTAAAAGTGACGCACGGCCTCATAAATGAGGCTCCCTGTTCCGAATTATGCAAGCAAGGGGGTGTAGGTGGGTTTTTCTGATATACGGAGATTATAGCAAGGTGATCAATACCGTAGACTATGGGAATTTGGGATTAGTGAGAATACCACAGAGGAGAAGTGTGTTTTTTGCTCCACGCAGACCAAAAGCCTAACATTGAACACTAAGCTCAGGTTATTGCACTTCCAGGTCCTTTGCCAGATGTATTACACACTTGCTGCTCTTACGAGATTAGGGCTCAAAGGGGACAATAAGTGCTCTATATGTGGGGGAAGTAGAGCTGACTTGATACACTTGGCTTGGCATGGCCCCAACTTTACGAACTACTGGACTCAAATATTTGTGGAGCTGAAAAAACAATCAGCCTGCCGCATGCTGTGTTTCCGTGCCTACTCCTTCTGGCTGGGTCACATGCCTGCAACAAAACAAATCCATGCAGCTATTGCGTTCCTTATTGCAAAAAGGAGGGTTGCTTTGCTGTGGAACTTTAAATGTGCACTTACGATTAAAGGTTGGCTTACCGACCTCACATTTTGTAATGACAAAATGGACACATCTGTGTCACTATTGCGGTCCACCTCCCACCCTAAAGATATCTGGAAGCCGTTGCGGCAAGACTTGCCACAAGGAGCGAGCGGAGGTAACTGGGGAGGTGTCGCAAGATATCGCCAATGTATGATGCTCGCTGCTTGGTGATATGAGGGTTCTAAGGTGCGGTATGTGCTACCAACTGCATCATCCTGCCACCATGGAGAGAAGGTTGTTGTCCCTGTGAAAGGAGTAAATGACGGTATCAAAAAGATGCATTTGATGACCTGTCGTGCTATCTGATCGATTTATGTTTGTAAAAATGCAATTTTTTGTCTCTCTCAGATTTTCTTGCTTATTCGTTTATTTTCAGTTCTCTTATGTTGTTTAACTTACGTTAACTCTATAAAAAATCAAATCAAGTTCACATAGTCGTCATTTTCATGGAGTTCATAGACAAATACCTTTTGTAGAAAAACAGTGTCACACAAATTCACCATGGCAGAGGCAGCATTTGTGAATGTATTGTTTGAGTCCTTTGGCATGGACACTTAAGCAAGTATTTACTCCTATTTTAGAAATAATTGTCATGTACAATAATATTTGTATTTTCTCTTTAAAAAGCCCTTCTAGCAGTAGTGCTGCAAACAGTATAGTAGTAGTATGGGTTCTGTCATTGGCAGCGGTGGCTGGGACAGTGGGTGGAGCACGGTGCACAAATTAAGCATGGTGGGCCCTGTGTTGGCAAAGGGTCCTCTAGTTTGGCTTGGGCTTGTTTATGGAGCGAATGAACAATGAAGTGCTGTGGCAGATCCGCTACCCTAGTGTCACAAGAGCCTTCCTTGTCGTTTACTTTCATGAAAAGGAGGTGCTAAGAAATTTGAATCTGGGAGGTTTGGCAAAGAAGGTTAGATGGACTTGTGTGAATTAGGTCAACCATTGTGCACAGAGTATGCGGGCCTTATGGGAAATTAAAAATATAGTAGGGAGTTGAGCAGTGCTACGTTGCGGGATCGGAGGAGACAAGAATTTTGATTTTAATCTGTTCAGTGTTTAATTGCTGCAAGCAATCCAAGGTTTTCTTTTGGAGGTGGGGGATACAGAGAAAAAGATCTGTGTGTCATTATTAAGGAATTAAAAAGAGAATGCACAAAATAATATGGTTCACGGTGCACAACGAGAATAGGAGAGTCATAGGGACCTGTTGTTGGCAAATGGTAGGGAGGGAATTAGGGCAGTGATAAACATCAAGAGGCGGTGAAACAGCAGTTTGAAAGGTACTCCATTTTAACTCTGTGCCAACAATGCCTTAAGTAGGTGGCAAGGATGGTGTGATGTCCACTGTTCCAAAAGCTAGAGAGAGGTTAAGGAGGATGAGATGTGAGGTGGTGGTGGACACAGATGCTTGTGCGATCACCATCTCGGTTTAACAGAATTGGCCAAAAACAGATTGAAGTTGATTTGGTAAGTTATGATGATAGGCAATTAGTGAGGTGGATGAGCATTAATCGCCCAAGTGTTTTTAGAAGAATGAGCGTTGAGCTAATGTCAAGTAGCTATTTGGATATGATGCGCACCTGAGACTGTTTTCTACACCGTACTTTGGTTGGATGTCTTTCATTTATTGGAGCATGCAACTTGGGGCTTTAAATGAAGCTGGCAGACAAAACCAGACCACACGTTATCTTCTGGTGAGGAAATATTATCAGGTGTGCTTGCAAAAGAAGTGGTAAAGAGCTACAAATATTCTTGTGATGCACGAATAATCAGAGATTTCTACCGAACAATCAGTTTTTTTAAATCACCATCTGAAAACATATTATTTTGAAAAGAATGGAGAAAAAGAGGGTGCATATTCCAAAGTGGTGGTTTTAAACCTAAGATAATATCATTTGGCACTGCTAAACAATGTAAAGAATTTCCCTTTGATATATATATTAGTAAGGTTAACACTTGAAGAAATGTTGGTCTCATGTAGTTTTTGAAATAGTAAAGTAGTAATGTCACATTGTATATATACTCAAATTATATAATTATTCTATTTGACCACTGAATATATTTCTTTTGGATTTCTTTTCTTAGTGGAGTAGTGTGGCTCACTGGTTAGAGGCGGCAGGCCCGAGAGCAGAAGTCAGCCTGGGACCAGGGTTCAATTCCCGACGTGGCAGGGTCGTGGATCTTGGTCAGCGGACTTGATAATTCTCGCTTCGGTGCTTACTCTAATCAGGGGTTCCACTCGGCAACTCTGGGCATTAGCTTGCCTAATCTCCACAACGGCCCCACCAATTCCGGGGATGCCTGGGTCCACCTTGGGGACTCCCAGCAAGGGATCATCCCACAGGGAAAGCCAGGACGGGTTCCCCAGAGTTATACAGCGCCGGGACGCCCCGTTGCTGGGGCAGCTGTGCGCTTTACAAGTATACTACATTTACATTTACATTTTGAAAAAATCAATAAAATACTTGAAAAACTGAGAGGGCGCTCCACCTATTCTAGATCTTAAAGTGTTGTGTTGTTTTAGGTTTTGTTATGTCATGTTAACAGCATTTGTGTGGGCCCTCCTGCAATTAGTATAATATAGTAACACTTTCCTGTTCTGGTGCCCTTTTCTTAAAGGTTCTGGTATTTTCATCAAACTATTGTGCATGCCCGTCAACTTGTGATTCGTTGTATATAGTTAGTAGAGCTTTGTTAAATGACTTCTTATGTAATGGTTCATTATGGTTTACGTGAAAGTAAAATGAGTCAAATCCTGCTAGGATCGTTTACTGTGCTATGTGTATGGATGTGTATTCCAAAGAACGTTCCCTTTTTTGACAAGATTGGGTATTGCGTTGTTCATGGCCTGCCCTGCACAGATTGTTTTCTCTGCCTCATTGTTAGGAGGTAAATTAAGGTCATGTAATGTTATGCACATGATATTGTGGTAATTTTTGTTTATGAATTGTTCTGAGATGTATCTGAACCTCAAAAACTGAAGTGATGATGTTTAATCCATCTCACTGTATTGCATTCCCGTGTAAAGAGACTAAGGTCCAGATTATGGACCGCCGAACCCATGGTGAAGGTGTGGTTGCGGTCGGGAACCGCCGCACCAGCGGTCAGACCGCCATATTACGACTACAGCCGTCGGCCCATTTTGGAACTGCTTCAACTGCAGGGATCCATGATACCTGGCAGTCTTGGGGCAGTCTATGAAAGCAATGTGCTTGGCGGTGCCTGCCCCTGTAGTGCCCCCTGTTGCCCCTGTGAACAGGGATGCATGCGGGGGTATATGTTGTGTGTCCCCCCCTGTCTGCAAGCACCCCTTTTCCTGTACGGCATGGACTGCACAGTCCATACCAGGCAGGAATGGCCTCAAGCACTTCCATTGCAGTGCATTTTTAATATGCCCTGTGATGGGACTGCCGCGCTGCCCGCCCGCCAGACAACGAGGAAACTCGTAATCTGGCTTTGGCACTCATGGAGCGCGACGCTGGCCCCCTCCAGGACTTCCAAAGTCATAATAAGGCCCTAACTGAATGGCCCCTCAACAATGGAACTAACCCATCGCACTGTATCGCATTCCTGTGTCGAGAGGGAATGCAATGCAATGAGATGGATTAGATTCCACTGCACAGGGATTGGTTCTCGAACAGTTCGGTGCTTTGATAAATACGTTTAAACAGTTCAGGGTAGTCTCCAATAAACACATGAGGTTCCCACAATAAATGAGTCCCACAGGACAATTGTTTTATTAATGTGCTCATGGAGATATCAGTGGGTCTGCCTAGCATGTTATGTTTCAAAAAGGTAAACAATAAGTGCAGTTTGAAAGATATTGGGGCTCACAAGCAGAAGGAGATAGTGGGAGTAAAACCATGGTCAGATAAGTAGACTTTCCTTCACATCTCTTTGTTTTCTAACTTCTTAGACGGCTGTACTACGGGATTCAAAGAGGACTGCTTCTCAGGATGCTGAGCTCATGCCCTGACATGCATCTAGTCTAAGATGACATGGACTAGGCTGCCCATGTAAGGGTCACCCTAGGATGCATAAATGGCTTCAAAAGAGGCGCCTCTGTGCTCTTGGCCCAACAAGAGCATGGGTTTGCATTTGAACGTCATCAAGACACATGGAAGGATACAGTGCACGGCACCTGACAATCTTGCTTTAAGATGTCAGGATCTACTGTTGCTGGAGAGAGTGAATGAGTCTGAGTGGGGGCAGCTTGTCTGTGGAGGAGAGGGGTATTGATGGGGTCTTAGTAAAAGAAGCTCAGAGCTTTATGAAATGTGAGTGACTGAATGAGTGAATCAGCGAGTGACAGTATGAGTTTTGTGTGTCTGTGGAGAGTGAGTGGGTGGGGGGACAGCAAATCAAGTGTAGTGTCTAGAGAGGTCTGTGCTGTTTCAATATATTCAAATACTGAAAGCACAAGTCATAAACAAGACCTTTAACAACCTAATAGAGCAGATACATAGTTTTTGTTCTGCTAATACCCATCAGAAGTCGAGCTATTGTACTGGAAAATAGCCCAAAAGTAACGCAAAGTAGAGGTACGTGCTACTTCACATTACTTTTCATTAAGAGGACATACCAAGGGTGGTACATGGTCGTTCCCATGCAACCACCCATGGATGTTGATGCAAATCACTTTCTACTAACTTTAGTAGACGGGGATTTGCTTAAAAAAATGCTCCTCCTAGAGGTAGACATAACTTTGGAAACTTTATTTGCTCCAAACGTTTCCATTGATGAATGTCTGTTGTACTATTCAGCACACATATAAAATTAGAAAAGTATTAAACTATGCCTGAGCATAATATTTTGTACTGGAAGGGTACTCGTCCAGTACAAAACCTATGGTAGACATAATACACGCACACTTGTGCTTTAGTGCATAGCTCAAGGTACCCAAAAGTGCTCCTGTATAGGGGAAGGGAGAAACCGTACCCTTTCTAATAGATATGTGTATAATTTTAAAGGTTTACTGTTATTTAAAATCCATTTTAATGAGGTATCTTAATTGAAATGTCCATAATTTCGCAATTATTTTTGTAATGATTTTAAATAATCAATCAATAAAATACTACTACTAATAGATATGATGGCGGTCTGCTCTCTCTTTTTGACACAGAGCAGCACAGCAGGTTTGGTTGCTGCACTGCGTTGTGTTACATGTTTGTGAATTTGCCTCCTGTGTGGTAGGAACCGGGCGTCAATTAAGTTACATGACCTAAGTTGCTCAGGCAACAAGGGAGAGATGAATAGTTGTGTGCACCTCCATTCCATTATTTTTGTGAAGTAAAAACAGGGAAACTTTTAGCTGGAAAAATGCTCTTTGTAATGTAATGTTAGATATAACGTCTCTGAACATTGTCTCTGTTTTCTGGAACTAACCTTTGGAAAACATAATGCAGTCCAACTTAGAATGTGGAAAGCAACCTCATAACAACCTATTAACATCAGTCCTGTACTGGAGAGAAACATTACTACATATTTTAAGTGGATATTTAAAACAAAGGTACTAAAATGTAAACCTAAGTATTTGTGCAAAAGATATGCCCCTTGGGTCGGCCCTCCTTTCCGAAGGGGTAGGGATATGGCTGGAGCATGGGCCTTAGAGGAGGCCACCCATAGGGAGCAGAGCCCAGACTGGGCAGGGGATGAGAAGGATAAGTGTAAGGAAGTACTGGTCAGTGGTGTGGGACTCTGTGTCCACCCCAGCTGTGCGCTTAACTTGAGGAACTAGGCCTTGGGGATGGAGGGTAGTCTACGGAAGGTGCTTGGCAAGGAACCCTCTTTTCTCCTGGGATTCATCAGAGGAGACCCACCCTCAGGGAAGGTGAGGTGTGGGGATTGGGTACACCTGGGAATGTCCGTCGCAGAGGCATAGTATACTTACTGGGTTTGTTGCCAGAGGGGAGCAGGCTGGAAGCCAGTGACAATCAGGATCCAGGGGGTACTGGCAGGGTTCCGCAATGGCCCTAAGGGTTGAACCAGAATTAAACAATCAAATGCAGAGCAGGAGTCTGTTGCCCCGCAGAAGCTAGTGGACTATTGTCTGGGTCACCTAGCAAGGAAGGGGGGGCGGGTTACCCACGATACCATTCCAGTCACGGTCTGGAAGTGAATGCTTTACCGGAATGAAATGAATAGTTACACTGGAAGACTGGGAGCAGATGCTTGCCCGGAAAGGAAAAGGTATGGTTACGCTGGAAGTAAAAAGTTACAGTGCTGAGCTGGAAGCAAACGCTTGCCTGAATGAGAAGGGGTAATTTACACCAGAAGTGAAAGGTCATCAGGCTGTGCTGGAAGCAGTCATTTTCCTGGTAGGATAAAGGGTGGTTCCATGGGAAGTGAAAGGTCACCCGGTTGAGCTGGAAGCTCTTTTGCTCGAAAGGAAAGGTATGGTTACACCGGAAGTGAAGGGTGGCACTTGGTGGAAGTCATTACATTTTTTCCAATGCAATTTTTGTGGTTTTGGCGCATTCTTTACTAGTAGCGTCTGCTTTAGAAACCTCTACTGACTAATTCCAAATACTGACAGCGGTGTGTGCCATTTGTGCTGCAGGCATGCAGCTTAGTGATGAGATGCCACTCAAGATAGAACGTGACCTCCAGGAAACAAAAGTGCTGAAAAACAGATTCTTACAATAAACAGTTCATAGACGTTGAGGCGAGGTACTTGCAGAAATATTTTAAAAAATCATAAAATTGCTAGCCCAATCACTTATAAATAATATTCTCTAGACGGGAACTAAAATGTGTCTCTTGTGTCAAGGAAATAGTTGTCCTTCTTCATACAGTGTAATAGGCATTGTTATCCGTCGATTTATATCAGGCAGAATAATATCACGGCGGGGCCTTAAACAATATGTATCACAATTTGTTTGGCTCTTAAACACACCCAGTCCCTCTAGGCTGTGTTAGATGTCTGGACAGTTAGGATGACTGTCCATCTCGCGGCAGTGTGTGGGGCAAGCCCCTGAATTTTATATTCACAGTTTTTACACATTGATAGCAGATTATATTGGGCACACAGTGGGCGGTATGTATCCATTTACAAGTCATATTTAACATATATTTACTGCACAATATTTTCAGTGAGAATTATGGACTAAAAGCATGCGTATACATTAATTGTAAAAGGGATTTCCCCAGGGGTGTATCATTGGGGCACCAGGTGCAGTGGCACAGGGATCCTGGGGGTGAGGGTCCCTCTACAATTGAATTATGGCTGCCCTACAGCTCGCGTGGTGCCTCTCTTTCACCCGCCATCCTAGAACGGTTGCCCACGGTGTCCTAAAGGTGCTCTCTTCCTTCCCTATAGATGAGGCAAGGAGCGTTCCTAGTGAATACTGCCTGCGGGGGGCTTGTGGATGAAAAAGCCCTGGCTCAAGCCTTGAAGGAGGGCAGGATCCGAGGGGCGGCCCTTGATGTCCATGAATCAGAGCCTTTCAGGTAAGCTGTGTGGAGGAGAGAGGACCAGGAGGGAAGGGAACATGCAATTTGCCTGCATCCATTTAATTGTCAATTCATTTGGTCGTGAGTATTTCCGTGTGGACCATAATTTCACCGTAAACCATTTAATTGTTAGCAATTCTAAGTAAGTAATACAGTGAGAAAATGCATAAGTAAAACCTTATGGATAGTATTTTATAGGGTCACGTTAAGGGTAAGGGTTTATGGGTAAAGGTTTAAAAGTAAGGATTTATGTGTAATAGTAAGGGCCTAGAGATCAGGTTAAGCTGTTAAATGGTGTAAGGTGGTAAGTGCAAGTAGGTATTGGTGTAAAGTAAAGAGGTTCATGGGAAGGGGTTAAGAGTAAGGGTAATGGAGTTAGTGTAAGAGATGTAAGGTATTGGATTACTAGAAGAGGTTAGGATATGGGGGTTAAGAGGTAAAGGATTTGGGGGAAGGGAACTTCCACCTGGAGAACAACGACGACCGCAACACCACCACCGTGCTGGAAAACCTCGCAAACCTGGGACTCAAGCAACTGGTGACCACCCCCACCCACCTCGCCGGACACACACTCGACGCCGTCTTCTCATCAAGCAAAGACATCGCCTTCAGCCACGCCACAGGACTCCACTGGACGGACCACAGCTGCGTCCACTTCACCTTCAGAAGAACGACGACCCACCACCACCAGCAACAGGTTGCCCGAAGAAGCTGGAACAAAATCACAGCCGACCAGCTCGCCGCCTCCCTGAGGCAGCACCCTCCCGCCAGCTCAGCGAACCCCAGCCAGGCCGCCGACAACCTCACGAAGGGGATCAGCAACTGCGCGGACGAACTCGCCCCTTTGAGGACCCCGCCCAGCAGACCCGGCAGCAAGAAAGCCCCATGGTTCACCGACGAACTCAAGAGCTCCAAGAAGAACTGCCGAGCCCTCGAGAAAGTCTGGAAAAGGGAACCAACACCGGACAACATGACCACCCTCAAGCTTGCCACCCGGAAGCACCACCAACTGATCCGCGCCACCAAGAAAACTGCATTCAAGGACAGACTGGACAACAACGCACACAACTGCAAGGAACTCTTCAACATCGTGAAAGAGCTCTCCAACCCCAACGCAGGAAACAACGACATCACCCCATCGCAAGACCTCTGCAACTCCCTCGCCTCCTACTTCCACAACAAGATCGCGGACATACACAACAGCTTCAGCAGTCAACCATCGCACACAACGACCGCAGCAACGCCACCCACCACCACCCTCCGCGCCTGGACTCCGATCAGCACCGATGACACCGTCCGCATGATGAACTCCATCCACTCCGGATCGCCGACCGACCCCTGCCCTCACCACGTCTTCAACAAGCCCGACACTGTCATCGCACCCCACCTGCGGGACATCATCAACACCTCCTTCGACACCGCCACCTTCCCGGAGAGCTGGAAGCACGCCGAACTCATCGCTCTACTAAAGAAACCAACAGCGGACCCCACCGAACTCAAGAACTACCGCCCCATCTCGCTCCTCCCGTTTCCAGCCAAAGTCATCGAGAAGACCGTCAACAAACAGCTGGCCGCCTTCCTCGAGACGAATGGATCCCTCGACCCGTCACAGTCTGGCTTCCGAGCCAACCACAGCACCGAGACCGCCCTGATCGCAGCCACCGATGACATCCGAGCCCTGATGGACAACGGAGAAACAGCGGCCCTCATCCTCCTAGACCTCTCCGCTGCATGTTATGTTATGTTATGTTAAGCATTTTGTAAAGCGCAAACAGCTGACACTGCATTCGACACTGTCTGCCACCGCACCCTAGTGCAACGCCTCAGCAACGTCGGAATTCAAGAGAAGGCACTGGAATGGATCGTCTCCTTCCTCGACGGAAGAACACAGAGAGTCCGTCTACCACCGTACAAGTCAGAGGCCACCGAAGTCATCTGCGGCGTCCCTCAAGGATCCTCGCTGAGCCCCACCCTCTTCAACGTCTACATGAGCCCCCTCACGCCCATCGCACGCCAACACAACCTGAACATCATCTCCTACGCCGATGACACCCAGCTGATCCTCTCACTGACCAACGACCCCGCCGCTTCCAGAGCCAACCTTCACGAAGGGATGAAAGCTGTAGCCGAATGGATGACGACCAGCCGCTTGAAACTCAACTCAGACAAGACGGAAGTCCTCATCCTGGGCTCCTCGCCCTGCGCCTGGGACGACTCCTGGTGGCCCCCCGCCCTGGGCTCCGCACCCACACCGACAGACCATGCACGCAACCTGGGCTTCATCCTGGACTCCTCCCTCTCCATGACCAGACAAGTCAACGCCGTCTCCTCGTCATGCTTCAACATCCTGCGCATGCTACGAAAGATCTTCCGGTGGATCCCCACCGAGACCAGGAAGACGGTCACCCAGGCCCTCGTCACCAGCCGACTGGACTACGGCAACGCCCTCTACGCCGGAACCACCGCCAAGCTCCAGAAGAGACTCCAGCGGATCCAGAACGCCTCAGCCAGACTCATCCTCGACATCCCCCGACGCAGCCACATCTCTGGACATCTGAGAGACCTGCACTGGCTCCCCGTCAACAAGAGAATCACCTTCCGTCTCCTCACCCACGCACACAAAGCCCTACACGACCAAGGCCCGAGCTACCTCAACAACCGCATCAACTTCTACGCTCCCAAACGCCACCTCCGATCAGCCAGTCACGCCCTCGCCGCCGTCCCCCGCATCCGAAGATCGACAACAGGAGGAAGGTCCTTCTCCCACCTGGCCGCCAAGACCTGGAACTCCCTCCCGACCGACCTGCGCCTGACCCAAGACCACCTTTCCTTCAGGAAGAAGCTCAAGACCTGGCTTTTCGAGCAGTAGCAGCACCCCCCCCCAAGCGCCTTGAGACCCTCTGGTTAAGTAGTGCGCTATATAAATGTCCATGATTGATTGATTGATAAGAGGGTAACTGAAGGTAAGGAAGCAAGGGTTTAGAGTGTAAAGTTAAGGGAGTAAGAGGATAAGACTTTAAAGGTAAGATGATAAGGGGGGTTGGGTAAGGAACATGGGTAAATGGCTATGGGTGTAAAGGTAAGGCAGTAATGTTTAGGTTCCGGGGTTAAAGGCAATGGGTGGGAGTTAAGGGGGAGAAGTAAGAGGTTAAGGGTGTAAAGGTAAGGGTTTATGGCTAACCAGTTAGGGGTAAGAGAGTTAAGTGTTTTCAAGGGTTAATTATTTATTACAATGGGGAAGGTGAAAGTCACAAATTAATAATGAGATGATGAAATGGTTAAAAAAGGGATTACCTGCAGACTGACAAGGAAACATTAAACAATGGTAAAGCTGCAGTGAGCCAAAGGGTGAGCAGTCTAGGAATAGGGGAGATGCGTGAAGCGTGGTGGGAGACTGTAAGAGCTGGGAAGAAGATTGAAAGACCGCATTGAATGGGGTTTCTAAAGGAGGACGTCTCTTAATGTTGACCTTAGTGGCGCTTCGATTGCAGTTTTTACTGCAGTCGCTTCTGTAGCGTTTATTGCAACTCTTGTAGTGCTCTTGATGCAACTTCCATAGAAACTTGCAAACGCAGCTCCTTTGCATCAGTTACTGCTTGCAGTTGGAAGAAACATTTTGTTAGTGCATAATACAGCTCTTAGTGCAGCTCTCAATATTTTGTGCAACTCATAAAACATCTCTTATTTCTGCACAATGCGCATATTACAACATTTCTTAGAACATTTCTTAAAACAAGTCTTAGCGCAATTCGCAATGCAGCTCATAATGCAACTCCTGGTTTACCCCCTACTAATCAGTTGATTTGGCCTGTAGCATAGGTCTAAGTGCAGTTTTGGAACAATTCTTGGTGCCGCTCACAGTCCCGCACTCCATGTAATGTTTAATCAAGCTCTTAATTAACCCTGGGCGAAGTACTACGCTACGCTCACGTAGTCGGCGAAGTTTGTGCTACTTCACACTACGCGAATTGCACGTAGCACAGTGCAAACACGCGTAGCTTAGCGGTAATTTTTTGCTTGCTTGCGGTTCTCAACATCAAGTTGGCGACCGCGAGCGAGCAAAATGACATGCCAGCGAGACTTTTTCCTCGTTCGCGATCAGCAACATCAAGTTGCCGATCGCGAGCGTGGAAAATAAACCTCCCGGCGAGATTCTCAATGCGGGGAGGTCAGATTTCTTATTGCGAGTGGTCACGTATGTTCGCGAACGCTTGCGATTAGAAACTACCAGTCCGCGTTGAGAAGGCTGCCGCTCGAGTAGAAATCTACTAGAGTGGCAGAAAACGACCATTTGCACTGTGCAAGATGCGGTTTGCACTGATTGCAATTGTGGACAAGCATCCGGGACTGTGCAATCAGTGCGAACATCATTTTGCACAGGGCAGTACGCAGTTCGCGTAGCTATACATAGCTCACGTAGTGCGAAGTGCACTTTGCGTAGCTACGCGTAGCGCTACTATGCGAACTACGCCCAGGGTTACTCTTAATGCCACAGTCAATCATCGTAGTGCATTTTCTAATGGTGTTCCTGTTACAGCTTCCAGTGCTGGTCTTGGTTCAGCTCCTGCAAAGCTCTAAGTGCATCTTTTAATGTAGTGCTCAGTACTGCTATTCTGTACCTCTTATGTTAGCTCTCCACAGAGCTCGTAACAGCTCTTTCTGCTCCTGTTGGTGCTGCTCCCACCGTAATAACACTCATAAACAGGGGCCTAAATGAACAGTTGAAGGGCCTGAATCCACATTTGTCGGATTGAAGCTGCTACTCATCACACCCAATAAAATCTGATACCATGGAGTTAGGAATTTATCAGATTAGATAAATAGCACATATTATGAACTTTTGGGAAATAATGTGGGTTTTAGTGGTTACTGCACCAAAATCCCTGTCTCGGTAACGACAGTACTGGTTTTCTTTGTTAAATTCTTTGGGGCAGATTTACAAACAACTGACGCATCTGCAGAGATCCGCCAGTTTCCTTGCGTCAGCGCTGAATGTCCATGCGCCACTATGGATGTGCTGTATTTACAGGACAGTACTCCATGGCGCGAGGATTAACAGATGCGTCAGAAATTCTAACGCATCTGTTTCCGCAAAAGTGACGCATTACTGGAGTTGCTCATGACAGTGATGCAACTCCAGCAATGCAACACAACAGATGGGCGAGTCCCATTCAAAAAGCCCCGCGTCATTCCTTACGCCTGGTCTGAGTAGGCGTAGGGATTTGGATGCAGTGAAGGCGTAGAGTGACGCAGTGTAATCTTGTAGATTTCACTGCATCAGTTCTACATGTCATTTTGCGTGGGAACGCCCACCCAGCATACATTATACCTGACGCAGGTATAATGTGACGCAGGGCTTTACAACATGACGCATCTCACTAGATGTGTCCTGTTGTAAATTGTCCACATTTTTTATGCTGCCGCTGAATCACAAAAGTGATGCAACGGTGGCGCAAGAGTGTCGCAAGGGCCTTGTAAATCTGTCCCTTAAATTGCAGCAAGTTTGACAGGCCAAAATGTAATGAACTGTGAGGTATTTAATCCATCTGGTGATTACCAAGGTCGGTAAATACCATGTAACTTGGAATTCTGACTCCTGCGCGTATTGGTGTTTTTCGCCGGGGTCAGAAAACTCTGACAAACTCACAATCAGGACCAAAGAATAATATCTGTTGAATAGGCTGAGGTTTATTTTATAAACCATAACTCTTTGTAGATGGCAGGTTTCAGCCAGCATGATAACCCCTGATAATAAAGGGGCATATTATCAAGAATGGCGTTAAAATTATAATGGGCTTGATAATATACCCTTGGGAATTCCTATAGAAGCACATGTTCACTAAAACATGGGCTTCTATGGGAATTCACTAGGGCATATTATCAAGCCCATTATCGCCGCTTTTGCGGCAGTTTCCTGCCGCTAAAGTGGCGATAATTTTAACGCCGTTTCTTGATAATATGCCCCACAATTTATACACAGGGGGATAAAGTATGGCATATCCATGGAACACTGTATGAGGGGTTGTAAAAGCGAACTAACTCAGAACCTCTCAAATCTTCCCTAATGACCCAAGAAACGTTGGCATTATATGGATAGTATGGTCAATGCATGTTTTATTGTAGGAACTCGACTGCTGATGAGCAGAGTTGTATTAATTTAGATCTCGTTTGTATCTTTAGTTTCACCCAAGGACCGCTGAAAGATGCACCTAATTTGATCTGCACTCCGCACACTGCATGGTACAGCGAGCAGGCATCCCTGGAGATGAGGGAGGCAGCAGCAACCGAGATCCGAAGAGCACTAGCAGGTAGGACACAAAATGTACTTTCAACTTCCCACCAGCAGAGAGCGCTAAAGATACCAGCATACAGCCTCAGCCTGGAACCACCAGAGAGCAAGGGCGCCGGCATAATGTCCGTGCATATTGCTTGTTTTGTCGAATCTGGTCGCCACCTCTGCTCTTTTCTTGTTCCATGCCTCTGTTTCTTTTTCCGCAAGATGCTCATCCACCCCCTCCTCTTCGTGCTATCTTTGATGCCAGTTTTAAAGTTGTATTTCTGCTTGTTGTTGCGGCAGAAGCTTCGTTTCACTGTATCACAACAGGTTGTTATTGAAAGATCAATATACAGGACCACGAGTCTTGTGCTAAAACGAAAGGATAAAACACCATTTCTGTTTGTTACTTTTCTGTCTCCAGACTGAATTGTGTTTTTGCACAGAGACTGCCAGAGTAAGGCCTTCTCCCTGTACTTGTACAGAGGGGGCAGTTACACATTTGCTTGGCTGATATGACTCTGAGCCCCCACCCACCCCCGTTCCATTTAGCTTTAACTAGCCCCTACGCTTCCTTGGTGTTCAACCAGGATCCGGCCCGAATACCGTCACACTCTCTTCCTTCTAGAGAGGAGGCAGTCGTCATGCTGCATTTTCTGGATTCAGCTTGAATTCACTGATTTAAAATCGCTGAAAAGTATATAAGGATAACCATCCAGGGCTGATTATCCATTCTGTAAACACTTGGCTATCCAAACATGTTAGAGGGTAGGTGTACTGAAGTTTTGCACAGGCCCACATGTGGTGCAACATACTGCAAACCATAGCGCCTACGTACTATACTTTATAAAACCTGTGAGTGAAGCTCAAAATTGCATTGCAGTGTGCCCCCGTGCAAGCGTGAGTAAGTCGATCGCTAGGTTTCTACTCTCCCCAGCTTCCACTAGTATCCCTAGCCGACTAGGCATGTAATAACATTAAACCCATAGCACTTACATATGCCTGGGCACCCCACATTCCCATAACCTATGGTCACGTGCCGTCTACACCCGCAACTCCAAGGCCTCCCCATCAGTAAAAATAGATTTTACTTTTCCACTACTTATTATTTCATCAGACTTGAATGAGTTGGTAGATAACATATTTTACCCCATGACTGGCCCCGGGTTTGTTATGTGGATCTTGCTAGCCACTGTTTAGTCAATGCGTTAGTGACTTGTGCACAAGTCTCACCCTCTAGATTGGAGACTTGGGCCTCATTCTATACGTTGTAAGTTACTTCTCCCTAGGTCTCACTCTCTGGATTACAGACAGGTCTTGCTAGACGCCACGTCAGTCGCCTCTGCCCAAGCCACTCTCAGGATTCTAGGCATCTTTTGCACATGGCCCTTTATAAGTTACTTGCACAACGTCTCACTCTCTGAAGCTTAGACATGGCTTTTCTGAGCACTACTTGGATCAGTTCAGACCCAGTTCTCACTGCACACTGCATTGTTCTCCTGGATCTAAGGCTCACTCTGTGCTTGTCAGACGGTGGTCTCGTGGGCTGCATCTGCACTCGTGGCTACAACTCACCCTCTGGATTTCGGCCATGGGTTTCATAAAGATCTTTGCTTGTAACTAACACCGCTCTCTGGTTTGCAGGTCGCATCCCTGAAAACCTCAGGAACTGTGTGAACAAGGAATTCCTGATGAGTACGGCTCAGTGGGCTCATGTGGACCAGCAAGCAATGCACCAGGAGATCAACAGCATCGCCTACAGGTAGGAAAGAGACAAGCAACCACAAACCATGTGTCAGTGTTCTGTACAACACCATCCTCTAGACCCCACTCTGCAGACAATTGGAGGGGGCATCTCCGTCCTTTACAGTGCTTATCTTGAGCCGGTGGGGGCCACTGGCACCCATTTTTGAGGGCTGACACTTATTTTTCTGCATCAGATATTAACCAAGAACAAGAGAGGGAAAGAGACACAACGAGGAAACAGGGAGGAAAAGAAAGTCGGAAAATCCTCTGACACATAGAAATAAGGAATGGAGTGCCTCCCTCCTAAAGCCCTACACTGAGCTGACAGATGAAGGCGGGTACTCCCTCTTCCCTCACTTTTACTGTGCACACACAAGACGAGAAGTGCACAACCCCCGCCTCACCACTCTCCACTGTGTATGCGTAAGTCATGGGAGCTTCTCCCTCCTCTCATGCCACCCCTTCTATGCACAAAGTGATGGAGGTGAGCACCCTTTCTCTCACCATTCATTCCCTATAGTTAGCACGTAGCATCACACACCTTACATCCTACCATCCTCAAACACACAAAGGTGATAAAGCAGCTCGCACCTCCTATCTCACCCTAAGTCTGTATAAACAGGCTGAGTAGTGGCATGGGGCACTTTTGATAATGTATCGCCCTTTCTTGATAATATGGCCCGTAGTCTTTTGTAGGATTTCATAGCTAGAGTCTGCAGACTTTCACTTTCGCTGAACTTAAATACAGAAATTGGTTAAGTCTATTCATCTGGGGCGGTATTACATACTATACCCCGGGCCCACAACATGCGTCCACAACCGCTTTCTGCGCCCCCAGGGCACTTTGGTATTACAGAAGGAGCTGCATATGCTTTTGCAGCCTCTTCTGTAATACAGATAGTGACGGTGCACATATAGCACTGGTGCTAACTTAATGGAGTGTTTCCTCATTTGTATGGGGTACTGGCCCCATGCAAATGAGGAAACTCTTTGTCGCTGCACCTGCTCCGTATCATGAACATGAGAGCAGAGGCCATCAGGAGGCACACTGACTGTGTGCCACAAAGAGGTGGTGAAAAGTCAGAGCCTCCCCTGCCCAACGTGCCCACTGGCAGGGTGGAAAGAACGTCAGATGGACCCATAAATATCCAGCTACGGGCAAGTGCAGTCCCTCACTGCACCATCCTGCTGGAGGATCTCTGCCCCCCTCCCCCCTTTAAAGTGGAGGCTGGGTGCCACCTGCAGTGTGAAAGACTAGACTGCTGCTTCAAAAATCTGCCCCACCTTTTACTAATGTGCTGCCCTCATGGCAGCTGCGAGTTTACAGCTGCTCTCAAGGCAGCGCCTTATATGTAAGAGGATGCATCCTCCGTGCCACCATGGCAGAAAGGTCCTGTTACTTCAAACATGCGGGCTGGGAGCCTTTACAGATGCCACACCTGCAGTGTATCTTGCATGCTAGTGAATGAACAAGTGAGTAAATTAAGTTAGATCATCACTCGAGGCTGAAAAACAGCATAGATCTGAGTAAAATACTTCTGGGTGACCTCAAGTAGATGGATGCCTAATAGCCAGTGCTTAATTTGACCCGGGGCTTGCAAGCGGGGCCCACTGGCACTTATACACTTATTTTTTCAAAATCAGACTGATCCGGAGAAAGGCCTGAAAGGGGAAAGAAATGAGGGAAAGACGGAAAACTGGTGACTTAGGGAGACAGCGGTGATGAAAGAGAACATGTAATAGTGAGAGGCTGAGAGTGTGTGGTGGTGGATGCAAGAGGCAGGAGGTGGAATGAAGACTATAATGCCTTGGTATCCGGTGCCCTAACACTTGGTAGCATAGGTTGCACATTTTTTAGCAGAATGTTAGGCCCAGGCACTTAGGGGCTTATTCACAAGAGCCATGTGTCACTTTTGCACCACGTAAACTGGTACATGCTGGGCTCTAATTTCGATTTATGAAGCCATGCAAAGCCACCCTGTGTGGCTTTGAGTAGCCTCATAAATAATGAGCAAGGCAATGCAGCGCAAATTGCTGCATTGTCTTACTCTGCGCCTGAGAGGCATTCCATGGGCATTGCAGTGGGGTTTCCCATGCAACACCCATGAAATTTGACGCTGCCCCAGATTTCCAAAGTGAAATAAACCTGGGGAAGCACCAATCTGTACACCTCTCGAGGTGAGGCGTAACAAAGACAAATATGTTTATTTCACCCCGTTTTTTCCTCTTTCCACGTGTACTGCCTTCTGCAGCACACTTAGAAAGAGAAAAACACCTTTTAACATTGGGTGTCTAAGTTGACGCTGCGCTGCCGAAACGGTGCCAGCGCAGGGAGGAAGCACAGCAATGCACCATATTGCTTAACTATAGTGCATTCCCGGCTTTTCACTTTGGTGCAGGGCAGTGCTCCAAGGTGTCTTGCTGCACTGCCCTATGCCAAAATCCCATAAATTATTAGGCCCTTATTCTTTTACAAATCAAGCACTGCTAACAGTGCCATTTCCTGAATGCTGGCGAGATGAGGGTTAGGCGGATGAGATTCATTGATGAGGAGCTGGGGAAAAGGACTGGGAATAAGGGGCAGATTTGAGGAGGAATGAGGTTGTGGTTGTCAGAATACCTAAGCACTTATTAGATTGGCATTTACGCGTATTGAAGTAAGGATCAGCGCTGTAATAGTCATTCAGAAATGTTGCAGCCAAATTGCAACTACAGGTGTTGTAACATAAGTGCTAAATGTCTATAAATAAGTATGGCTGGTGAAGTGCCCTAGCAGCATATTTATCAATATGTCACGCAACGCAGAGAGTTACCTTTCTGCGCTGCATGACAGGAAAAGGGCAGGAATGTGCAGTATTTAACGTAATATGGTTCATTCTTGCCTTTTCTCAGTGCTGGTTCACAATGTGCTGCCTAGTGCCAATGCAGACTCCCTTGCACCATGGTGCAAGGGTGCCTGCATTGTAAGCAGGATTGCTTTCGTGCAGGAAGGGACACCTTAGGCATTTTTCTCTTTCTACATGTGCTGCACAATATAGCACCATAGATAGAGAATACTTTATACTTTTTATATATACATATATACAGATATTTCTCCTAGTTACACCTCACATGGGAATATGTAGCGTTCTGAATCATTCCCAGGTCTACCAGGGTTAGTAAGCCTCATCTATCGAAATCCATAGGTGGATGTGTGGGAGCAACCACGCTCCACCCATGGAACACCTTCCCAGGGCGGCAGAGTAACCCAACGCATCGATTTGCGCTGCATTGCGTTACACTGAATTTATCAAGCCACTCAGGGCCACGCAAGGTGGTCTTGTGTGGCTTGATAAATCCTACTTACCTTTTGCGTCACCCTGCGCCCCCTTGCATGGCGCAAGGGTGACGCAAAACATACATAAATATGCTGCTTCGTGTATATAACTAATGGGACCAGAGACAGGCTCGGATTGACATAGGCAACAGACAGATGTGCAGCAGAGCAAGAGCACAAGACAAGGATGAAGGCGTGTGGCAGCTAGTGAGAGGCTGGAATGAGGTGTGCTACAGACTGAGGCATTTGAAGCTCAGTGAAGGCTTCAAAGGAGAAGTAACAGACACTGAGGCAATGGATCCCAATGAAGACATCAAATTACAAGTATCATGGGCTGAGGCCTTGGAATGAAGTCTGCTGCAGACAGAGGGAGGTGACTCCCACGAATGGCATCAAGTGAAGAGTACTACAGCATGAGAGGAGTATCAGAAATTGTGGGAGGTGACACTGTCCAAGGGCATCAAAAGAAGGGTACCACAAATGGAGACACGTGAATCCAAGCGAGATCTAGAAACAAAGGGTGTCACAGAACGAAGGACATGAATACACCAAATGCATAGAAAAGGTTGACCAGAAACTCTATGCATTATTATGTTTCAAGGACAGTGCCCAGCCACATAATAAGTCATTGTTTGTCTCCTGGTCCTTCTTGTGGGCTACCATGGTCTGTACTGTATTATTGTAATGTTTCCCTTCCATTTCCGGTTGCTCGCAGGCCTATGACTGTTTCAAGACTCCGTGTGGAAAACCATTAGTCGTCCTTGTGCCGGTGTAAGATTCATCACAATGTTTGTGTGCTGTGTCATTCACTGCCTCACAGCCCTGTTTGTGGTGTGATGATAGCATCTTAGCTCTTTTCCATTTATTAATGAGTCACCAAATTGTTGTTTATTCATTGATTTATTTAGCATGCAGTCATTTGATTGTTCCCTTATGCTTTTCATGATTTGTTTCTATCTTTTGTACTTTAATTGCATGCTGTGTGCAGTTGACTAATTGCATCCTTTGTTTGGCTCATTCATTGCATCCTGTGTGCGGTTCATTACTTGCATCCTGAGATGGGGTTTATTATTTGCATCCTGTGTGCGGCTCATTAATTGCATTCTTTGTTCTGCTCATTCATTGCATCCTGTGTTTGGCTCATCAATTGCATACTTTTTGTGGCTCATTCATTGCGTCCTGTGTTTGGCTCAGTCATTGCATCCTGTGTGCGGCTCTTTCATTGCATCCTGTGTGCGGCTCTTCCATAGTGCCCACACCGTCATTCGCCCCCGCCTGTTCACACACCACACAATCCCAACCCAAATGATACTCTGGACACGTGGTTATGGGAAAGAGAACTGTCGCAGGTTTATTTTCATACAGCACGTATGTATGACGATTAGGTGGGTCATCTTACGGGCGATCCAAAGCAGGCAGCCCCTCGCTGTCCCGCATGCCTAAAGAGCCGTATTGCACGGTGAGTTGATGCTCTAACGGTGCAGCACATTGCCATCCTCGTTATACTCCGGCCCCCCCCTGTCAGGGCGGAGCGGTGTGGCACACCCCCGGTCAGTTCAGGCCCCCCGACCGCCCGAAGGACTAACGGGGCGCCGTCGCGGTTTCCAGGAGCCTCCTTCGGCTCCTGGTCCTTGGCTCTGACACCCTTACTGTGCCATGCAGAGGTACCCTTACTGTACCCTTCTGCCGCAGAGGTACCCTTACTGTACCCGTCTGCCTCCAGATCGCCCTGTAATCCGCCACAGCTCTGGGGGAGGCCCCCGTTGATGCCAGAGCCCCCCACCAATTCAGCTACTTACAACCTGCTGCTGTCAGTGCCTCTTGTATATCCAGGAGGAACATATCCATCCCTAAAGCGGACAAGTGCACCCCATCCTTATCAAAGTACCCTTCTGTCTTTTCCTGTATAAGTGCATGTCTAATGAAACCCAGGCCTCTCCTCCCCATGAACTTCTGCATGGACCTGTTAACTCTCCTGCGAGAATGCTCTATCGCAGCTGGAGATCTAGCTCCCCTCCATTCTCTGCGGGGGGTAATTTCTGACCACAGAAGCTCCGCAGCTCCCAACCTGCTGCTCACTGCCCCGAAGTCCCTCTGCATGACCTGGATCAAGGCTCGCCGCCCGAGTGTGACTAGATCGTTCCCTCCCAGGTGTATGATGAGGACATTTGGGGGGCCCACCCCTTAGTGCAAGTTGGTGCTCTAGCTTGGGCCTCAAGTTGCCCCATTTCATTCCCGGAAGGCCCAGCCATACAATCTGTGTTTGTGCGAAAACCCGGGTCCACTTCTTGAGTGCTGCCCAGCGTTCCAATCTAGTAACATACGAATGTCCCATCACCCACACGCAACAATCAGCTGTAAAGAGAGCAAAATACTTAAATAGGGGAGTAAGACGCCGTACTGTCAGCACACGTAGTTTAATAGATCACACTACACACTGTTTACTGGAAAATGTATGAACACTCCGTTAAATGTTAAATGTTAAATACTACAAATATAACATTCACTGCAAACTCTTGGCTGTAGTATATGCCGCACAACGGCAGGGAAGGGAGCAACCGGTAATAATCACAGAACGCGCATAACACAATACCACAAAATTCACACCCTTCGCTGCTGCTATACCTAAGGGCGAATGTAACGCTGGAAACAGGTGGATGACCAGCGCCCTACTCTCTTGACCCCCTCGGCCCCCATCCCTGCCTTAAATGCTGCCGTGGCCGCCCCAATCCTAAAGGAGTGACTTGAAGATTTCAGGCCAGATCCCGAGAGTCTGGCTTTGGCCAGGGCTGCCCCCATAATGCGTTCCAGCTGGAACCTGGTTAGAGGCGACCCATCAGCATGCTTGAGGAAGTGCCCAGCTAAGAGTGGCCTGATTGTCAAATATTGCCTGACCGTGGCAACCGGGCAGTATCTAGGATCCCCCATCGCATGAATCACTATTGTTGAGCCCTTACCGGCCTGGTCCGTTTTGGATTTGCGGATGTGTAGAACCAGGCTGTCTCTAGCACAGACATCCAGCATATCCAACGCTGCCCCAGATCTATCTGTTTTGGCTTTGGCTACTAGCTCGCTCACCCTGAAGGCGCCAAAGAACGCCAGGCAGAAGGCTGTCGAGAAGAGCTGAGCTTCGAATGGGGAGCTGGTGACTGCTGGCAGGGCATCTATCATACGCTGTAGCGCAGGGAATTCAATCGCAGCTCTCTTGTCAGTTGGCCTTGCCTCTTCACGCGCCCACCCCCTGAGTGCTGCCCTCACCCTGAAGGAACAGGTGGGGTCGTTCTCCCCGTTCAGTCTGGTGTCGTGCTTCACCGCTGCCAAGTGGCCATACACCCACGAATGTGTCTTGCCAGTCTCCCTGGCCCATACCACAAAAGTCTCAACCTGCTCCTGAAGTCCGACCGCTGTTGCTCCTAAGGACACTATCACTGCTCTGAAAGCAGCTAGCTGCGCCGCATATCTTCTCTGGGTGGCCTGTGCCAGGGATCGTTGGCCCATCTTCTTCAATCATTCCCCCACCGAAGTAGTCTCCACAGTGGTGCCGGGAATGGTGTCATCGCCGCCCTCGCCCGCGGCCAGGTCTCTCGGAAACGGAGCCACTGAAAGCGAGAGAGAGCGTCAGCTGCCACATTCTTTACACCTTCAATATGTCTCGCCCTAAACTCAGTGTTATTCTGCAGGCCCGCCAACAACAGCGCTTGGGCCGCGGGCAGGCAGGACAAAGAGGCCTGGCCGAGGGCGCGCTGGAGTTAAATAGGGGAGGGGTACGCCCCCCAACAGGTGAGCCCGCCCCCTTCAGCCAGCGTCCGGTGACCGCGGGGAGGGCCAGGAGCCAGAATCAACTTACTCGGCCCACCCTCTCCTGTACAGGGGCGCTGCGACTAGTGGCACTAAAGCGCTGCTTTGTCCATGCTCCCCTGCGGGTCACGCAGTCAGCGGCATTGTATCCTGTGTGCGGCTCATTAATTGCATCCTGTGTGCTGCTCATTGGATGCATCTCGCATGCATCTCATTGACTGCACCGAGTTCACTATTCATTCATTGCCTCCTATGTCATTTCATTAAATCCATCCTTTGAGTTAATTTTTGCCAGCTGTGTGCTGATGATTGTTTTTCTCTTGCCTGCTCTTCATTGATTGCCCTCTGTGCGGTGTTTGTTAATGGCAGTTTGCGACTTTCTGCACTGTGTTGTGTGAAAGGGAAAGAACATAAATGCTTCATATCAACTAAGATATGGCACACTTCTGGTCTCCCCCAGAGCTGGTGCCCTGTGTGCTGCCTGGCGCCAACGCAGGCACTCTTCATCAAGGTGCAAGGCCGCCTGCATTACAGGCAGATTTGTTTTTGTGTCGGAGAGGATTCCTTCCTGCACAAAAAAAAATTCCTCTTTCCATGTCTATGCTGCAGAATAAACATATTTCACCTTGTTACGCCTCTATCCGGTAGGTGCTCCATGTTGGTGCAAACCTAGGTTTGTAAATTTGGGTTTACATCAAAATACAAGGGTAGATGCATAGGAACGGCCATGCTCCACACATGTAACGCCTACCCGACGCAAAGTAACATAAGGCAGTGCTGTGCACTGCGTTACTTTGTATTTACTAAACCATGCAAGGACATGCAAAGTAGCTTTGTGTGGCTTAGTGTACACTAACATGGATTTGCACAACCTACTCATAGTTAGTTGTGCTGATTTTATAGAAGACTTGGATTCTTCATTTGATTTCCTTAATTCATAGTCACAGGTAATAACAAAATGACGAGTGCAGCAAATGAGAATAGCCTCCAAGGGGATTTGTGGAAAACTCAACTCGAAATAGCTTTGAGATGTAAAACAGTAAATTTTATAGCACAATTTCCCGGTATTAAAAGCAGCTCGAAGGAGAGTTCACAAACTAATGGGACACTTTTTTTTTAATACGAACATTTTATTTAATTGTAAGTGAGGAACATTAACAATGCATACGAAATAGTATTCCCAGCGTAAGCAGCATATCTAACCATTTCCACACGTTTACACACGTGGCAGTATTTCCCCATTATTCCTCCCACCCCATCTTCCAGGTGTGAGTGGTTAATTAGCTGATTATGTCAGTTCCAGTCTGAAATGTGTCAGCCAATGTCCACAGATCTTATTACGCTTATTCAGACATACTCTGCTCTGATACACCCCTTTCCCTAAATATGCATATCTGCCCATGCCCGTGTCAATCAGAGATCGACGGGTATTGCTGCTCAGCCAATAGCGAACAATGTTTCTTCTCGCAAGCAGGCATCCTAATCCTACAATTTTACCTGCCTAACCTTTCTTCCCAATGTTGCAATTTTCAATAATAATTTAATGGGGCAACTCAGTGCTTGTGTAAGAGTCGCTTCTATTGTTTGCCAGCATCTGCTGATGTGTGTACATGACCATATCATATGCAGGAAGTCACAATTAGCTCCTTAAATCTACTGCAATATGTTGTCTGAGTTTCCTTTTCCACTTGACTTACTGGTGCATAATAATGTCTACGCAGTATTTTAAATTGGATTATTGTAGTCGGTCAGTCGGACCTCCTTCTCCATAATGCCCACATCTTTCTCTCATTTAGTATTGAGAGATCGGACAAACATTTTAATATTTGCCATATTCCCAATGTGCATTATGTATATATATAGCCGCTAAAATATATATTTTTTAAAGTAGAGCACCCAGTAAAAAAAGAAAAACAACATGATGGATTTCCAGGTTCCATATACCAAATAACAGGCAAAGTCAGTTTTCAAATTTCCAATGAAATAGACTCGAGTATAATTTTTTGCATGCTCTAGTGGCAGATATTGCCGTTTTCTATATACCATGTGACATGTGCTCTCCATGCCACTGGAATCAAGCTATCCTGGCTGAAGACGGCTGATAGCCAGAAACCGGTCCTAGGATGCTTGATTCCGGTCCAGGGAAGACATGGCTTGGCAGTTCGGTCTGGACTGTTCCCATGAGGCACAGGGTAAAGACTGATTTGCATATGGCCATGTCTGAACTGGGGTGGCGTGGTGAGCAAAATAACGATGGATTAAATCCAGATCTGTGACTGGGGGTGAATGTTTTGCCATTGTGCAACATTCCGTCCATCAATTGGTTTTTTTGTCACCCCGAGTGGGAAGGGTATGCTCAGACGTGAGTCCTGTGCTCTCCATGCCACTGGAATCAAGCTATCCTGGCTGATGACGGCTGATAGCCAGAAACCGGTCCTAGGATGCTTGATTTCGGTCCAGGGAAGACATGGCTTGGCAGTTCGGTATAGACTGTTCCCATGAGGCACAGGGTCAAGATTGATTTGCATATGGCCATGTCTGAACAGGGGTGGTGTGGTGAGCAAAATAACGATGGATTCAAACCAGATCTGTCACTGGGAGTGAATGTTTTGCCATTGTGCAACATTCCGTCCATCAATTGTTGTTTTTGCTTTTGTCACCCCGAGTGGGACGGGTATGCTCAGATGTGACTCCCGTGCTCTCCATGCCACTGGATTCAAGCTATCCTGGCTGAAGCCGGCTGATAGCCAGAAACCGGTCCTAGGATGCTTGATTCCGGTCCAGGGAAGACATGGCTTAGCAGTTCGGTCTGGACTGTTCCCATGAGGCACAGGGTCAAGACTGATTTGCATATGGCCATGTCTGAACTGGGGTGGTGTGGTGAGCAAAATAACGATGGATTAAACCCAGATCTGTGACTGGGGGTGAATGTTTTGCCATTGTGCAACATTCCGTCCATCAATTGTTGTTTTTGCTTTTGTCACCCCGATTGGGACGGGTATGCTCAAACGTGAGTCCCGTGCTCTCCATGCCACTGGAATCAAGCTATCCTGGCTGAAGACGGCTGATAGCCAGAAACCGTTCCTATGATGCTTTATTCCGGTCCAGGGAAGACATGGCTTGGCAGTTCGGTCTGGACTGTTCCCATGAGGCACAGGGTCAAGACTGATTTGCATATGGCCATGTCTGAACTGGGGTGTTGTGGTGAGCGAAATAACGATGGATTAAACCCAGATCTGTGACTGGGGGTGAATGTTTTGCCATTGTGCAACATTCCGTCCATCAATTGTTGTTTTTGTTTCCTCGTTTACACCTGCACAGAAAATAGATATTTCAAGTTTCCACATGTCCCTGGGTTTCCTCCAGAGTCCTTAATGTTCTAGTTGGGCTGTATAAGAGGGTCCAGTTTTTAGGTATTTTTGGGCACCTTATCTTTGCATAAGAGTGGGAGGGGTACTGAGAAACAACGATGATTGGATCAGCATGCTTGGATTGCCTCTGACTTCAAGGCAGCAAATAGGAGCCCTGGGCGTTAATGTTTCACCTAAAGAAAAACTGGTGCTCCTGTCAGAAACTGACATTTGCAGCCACCAGGCCTCCATTTCAGCATCAAGGTACCATAGAGCTCTGGGGCGTGGCTTATCCGGCTGCAAGATGGCCGCACTCTGAGTGGGCTCTGCCGGCCAAGCCGATAATCGGGACATCCACAGTGCTGTCTCCCAGCACCACGCTTTATTACCTCACCTCACTCTGGGGCGTCGATTGCTGCCTTCCCGGGCCCCCGTCGAAGCCTCCACATCCGCTGCTGGGACCTGGCGTGGCGTCTGGACCTTCCTGCTGACGTCCGGCTGGCGCCCGGTCCCGGCCTTGGCAGCGCTGCTGCCCTGCGGCCTCGCCTGAGTGGATCTCTGAGGGCCAGAATATGGCACCGGAGCTGCCTTGCTGTCCTGCTCCCCCGGACCCGGTGAGTCGCGTTGCTGTGTGGGCGCCTCACGGCAGATTAGGGGGTGCGCGTGGTACCGCCGGGCCCAGATCTACGTTCCGCGCGGGCGCCATTTCCCCATTCCTTGCACCCGCCGCCTCGGCCTGCTCGCTCTGGGCTCTGCGACGTGGGCAGCGTGCCTCCCGCGACTCCCCGCGGCTCCGAGCCCCCGTGGGCGCAGACTCCCGGTTGTTCCTGTTGATTGTTGAACAATGAGGCTGGGGAGTGCATTGCTGCCTCCCGCCTGTGCGCCACTACGCTCCTGCACCTTAGGCCTCTGTCGCGGCCTGGGACCTCCATCTACGGCCCCATATGGACTTCGTTGACTGCGCCAGCGAGCCTGTCCTTCACTGGATTCTACCCTGAATGGGCGGCCCCCGCCAGGCCTGGTTCCCGCGGCAGGCCGACCTAGTGGGCGCCCAGAACACCTACTCTGCCCACCCTCTGAACTCTCTTGCCTACATGACTGCCCCATGGGCCAACAGTAGCTGCTGACCTGCCGGGATTGGAGCCTCCTCTTGCTGGCTGTCTCCCACCTCCTCCCCCAGGGAGCACACCTGAGGTTCGGGAACCCGGCGCAGTGCTTGTCTCCTGCGGCCCGGCGCTCATTTACTGGTGCATTGGTGCTGCCTCTCCCCCCCGGGTCTCCTACCTCCGACTTTGCCTGGTATCCTTCCTAGAGGCCTTGCTGAAGCCCGCTACTGCCGCACCAGCTCAAGCCCACCCTGCAAATCCGGGCATTCTGGCCTCACCTCACCGGGCTCTTCTGCTTGTCTTGAACTGTGATCGGACGCCACCTCCCCTAGTCAGCTCGGCAGGCCGCCTGGCTCCTCACCCTCTCCGGTCTGCCCTTTGTGCCTGACGACTGCCGCCTCCTTTGGCACTCATCCTTTGCCACAGCCTCTCTTGCCAGCCACTACCTCCTCGCACGCCGCTCCCACGCCCCCAGATTCCTGGCGGCGCGGTCTGCGTGTCTGTGAAGTACACAGGTGCCCAACTAAGGGGCAGACGGACCCTAAGCAGCCAAAGCTGGCATTTGATCAACGCAAGTCAACGCGACAGGAAGGAGCGGTCATGGACACTGCCGAGCCCACTACTCAGCCTGAGACTGGCCCAACCCGTGAGGATGACCTTAAGACCATTATGCTGGATGTGAAAACCACGGTCACTGGCATCGCTGCCCAGCTCAACCAGCTCTCCGCCCGCCTGGACACGGTCAAGGCTCGGGTGGACTCCTACGACACACGGCTAACCCATGTTGAGGCGAGGGTATCCGATGCAGAGGATACTGCAACTCTGGATCGCCACACACTCCTACAGATGGATAAGGTCCTGGAACTCATTAAAAATAAGAATGAGGATTTCGAGGCACACTCCGCAGGAGCAACCTCCTTATCACGGGGGTGCCTGAACCTTCCAACATAGCCAGAATGGAGGACTTTGTCGAGTAGATGATTTGCGACTCATTCGGAGAGGTTCTTTCCCCGGTATTCATCGTCGAGCATGCCCATCGCTCTCTGGGGCCTCGGCTGGCACCTGGCCTCCCTGCTCAACCTATCATTGACAAACTACTGCGTGTCAGGCACAGCTTGCAGGTTCACGGAACCTAAGGCAGCACTGCCTATGCCAAAAACTGGAAAAATCACAGCGCTCCACCCCTTCCAGCTCCCAAATGGTTGCTGACGGCGATCTGAGTGACAATGACTGATGGTAGCCCTCGATCATGGACTCCGATTTCATGCGCCTGTTGGCACAATCTAGCCTTTCCTGGCACTCGTTCCCGTTGTTAATCCATCACTCCAGCATCGGCCAGCATTCGCCGTCCTCTAGTTCTTCAGCTCATGGGTCTGGTGTAATCTCTCTAGTTGCTGAGACATTTATTGCTCCTAACTCCTTAACCCTACATTCCTCACTCTTTTTTATGCAGCAACGATAATCTCCTGCTCTGTATCTGTTACTTGTGTTTATGATGGGCCCCGGGGCACATGATGCTCTTTTGGTCTCCTACTTCGTCTTCCACAGTCCACTCTCACCCACGGCTTGACCACCCTGTCCTAGCTGCATGGGTGTTCGCTGAGCCGAGCCACGTATCTGCTGGATAATTCTCTTCAACTTTCACTTGGTTTTTCCCC
Organism: Lissotriton helveticus; assembly: GCF_964261635.1. Classification (NCBI taxonomy): domain Eukaryota; kingdom Metazoa; phylum Chordata; class Amphibia; order Caudata; family Salamandridae; genus Lissotriton; species Lissotriton helveticus. The sequence goes on along the minus strand of NC_136065.1, from coordinate 1,254,093,832 downwards.
TTCCCTGTTGGGGGGTCCCCGGGTGGGTGGGGATGGTCTCTCAACCTGATTGGGGGGTTGGTGTGGGTGGTGGGGATTCCTGGGTTATGTTGCCTCTCCTCTTAGGCCTGTTGCTGGTTCTGTTTTATCACCTTACTTGTACTCTGTTGTTTGCTACACTGCCTTTCGCACTGCACATCTTGTCTCAAGTATTTCTGGCTTCCACTCCACTTTTGTTTTCATCCGGCACTCACCTTTCTGACATAGCTTTGTGACTGCCACTGCGCTCTGGGCTTGGAATGTCCGCGGTCTCAATGACCACCGGAAGGCCCGCCTGGTACATGCACACCTCATTCGCCATAAGATTGCCATATGTTTCCTTCAGGAAACTCACTTACTTCCCGTTACTGCCTCCAGGCTTCATTCTAGGCATTGGGACGAGATTCATTCCTCATTCTATACCTGCTACTCCCGCGGGGTGTCTATCCTTTTACGCAGAGGACTCCCTTGGCACCCCAGTAAAGTCATTGCGAACCTGAGGGGCGCTTCGTCATCCTGCTTGACACCCTCTTGGCTCAGACCCTGATTTTCGCAGCGATTTATGGCCCTAACTCTGACGATCCCGACTTCCTTGCGCAGGTATGCTGACACATCTCCTCCCTGGGTCCTGCTGCTTTGCTTTGGGGGGGTGATTTCAATATTACGCCTTCAGCCACTCTAGATCGCTCTGGGCCCCGCGCTCTACACCCGTGCTCAACTTCCTTCTTGTGTTCTATCCTACCAGACAATTCCCTGTTGGATGCGTGACGCGCCACACTCTCCCGGAAACACGCGAGGGCACCTGCGTTACGAGCTCTTCAGGCTGCTGGTCCCGTCTGGACCTCTGGATCACCACTCAGGACGCTTTCGCATGGGTCACTTCAGTCGCGCATAAGGTGTGCACTCTCCAAGCATGCTCCCGTTAGCCTCAGTTTTCTCCCCCCGCGTACCCCTAAGCGCATGTTTGCCTGATGCCTGCACCCCAACACGCTTTGCAACTCGGTGTTTTGTGCCGAGATTAAAACTGCAATGGAGAACTATTTTGAACTTAACGCTGGCTCCATGGACTCCCATTCTACACTCTGGGAGGACTTTAAGGTGGTGGTTCAGGGCGAATGTATCTCCAAGCAGTCTGGTGTTCTACGTTCTATTCGCGGTGCCCTTGAGCGCCTCGAAGGAGAAATTAAGGCCCCCGATTCTTTGCACTCTCTCAGCCCCAATCCTCACACCCTCGCGCAGCTCTGAGGCAAACTTTCCGAATTCGAACAGGAAGCCGACAGAGAACTCTCCTTTTTCGGTAGAGGAGCGAAGGCACTCCGCTATGGCGACGGTGACTGCCCGGGTAAGACTTTAGCCAATCTCCTGCGATGGCCTCACGCCGCCTCCTACATCACAGCGCTCCAGGACGGGGGTCCAGAACGCACTACCTCTTCCACTGAGGTGATCTCACAGGTCACTGCCTTTTTTACACAACGCGGGGATCACCCCTTCTCACGACATCCTGGACCAGTACTTTGATGAGCCTTTCTCTAAGGAAGAGATTCTGGCAGCCATTAATAGTCTGCTCGGAGACAAGGCGCCTGGCTCCGACGCTCTGCCAGCGTCCTTCTAGAAAGCTCATAAATATTTTTTTATAGAGCTGAAACATGTCGACCTGACCTAAGGATAATTCAGTCACTTAAAGATAGTCCTAGAGAATTATCGATCTTATTTTTAACCATACCCTGGGCTACTGAGAATAAAGTTTGGTACAGTGAGTCCCCCAGAGGTATTTTTAAACATCACCACTCTCACAACTTCATCACACACAAAAAAACAGCTCCACTGTAATCAGGTGTCGCAGCACAGTCGGGTGGCATTTGGCTGCCCGACTGGGAACCTAATGATGAAGCATGACACCAGCGACGTGTGTACCGTCATCACTGAGCTTACCTCCTCGTCTGTATAGCCCGATCCATTGACCTGCCTACTAGGCTTGGTGAAGCACTGTACTGACGCCTCCCGTCGGCTCACAGCTATGCTGCTCGTTCTCGCGCGTCGCAGAGTTGCCAGTGTGTGCAGAAACAATTCCCAACAGGTATTGGGGTCGGAGGCCCGCACCCAAGGTTAGTGCTTGGCTCGAAGATGCTGTGCGTTGCCAGACGCTCCTGTCAGAATTTTGGGAGCTAACGCCGGCTACTGGCCGGCCACATGATATCTGGGGCCCTCTTGTCTCATACCTCCTCCGTCAGAATGCCCCTCCTTCTGCTACCTCTCCCGCTCTCCCTGCCGGCACTCCGCCCGTGGCGGCCGCTGGTGCTGGTCCGTAGAGATCTACCTCACTCTCCCTGGATTCTGCTGATTCCTCGTACCCCTCTCGCCGGCACCATGCCCCGCGTGATGCCCCTCTCTGCCCTTTCCTGCTTCATACCCTGCCACACCTCCTTACACTCAATGGTGTGCAGCTGCTGTACCACTGCCTTTACGATGTATGTAACTGATGTGGTTTTTCTTTTTCCTCTTGTTATTTGCGGAAACACTGCTTGTATACCTTGTAACCTGATGTGCAAGAATTTCAATAAAGGTTTTGGGGAAAAAAAGGTACCATAAAGCTCCCAAATGCAGTGGTTTTATTATACTTTGGCCAGGTTCGTCGAAATATTTATTTCGCCTCTAATAAAATTCTACTAAATTCCTTTTATATTTTACTTCTCTATATAACCCAATGTGTATTATGAAATACTGCTTCTCAGTTAACAGTGTTAAACGGAATTAGTTATAGGGTTTTCTCTTAAATACACCGTATTACAATTATTATTTTGGCTCAAATTAAAATATTTGTTCTTATTTCATAATAATATAGAGCTTGGCAATTGACCTAATTAATAAAAAAATCTTCTAGAATCATATTTGCAAAGAAGAGAAGAGTGTTAAGAGTACAACGGACCTAACAGAAGTTTTGAGCCACTGTCTGTGCCGTGCAGCATACAATGCACCTTCCCTGTGTCTTACTGTGACAGTAACAGTGACCACAACCACACATCATGACTTTGGTTGACTTTCACTGTAACAAATCACACATCAACTACAAGACTTCACGTCTTTCATCACTTCTAACTTAGGAACATTGATGCTCAGACCTAAAGAGATATTCTTCTGACTATCAATGCCTAAAACAACTCATTTACTATAATTTGGTATATTTACACCTGTCAATGCCCTTGCTTGACTAGGTAAGAACTGTCCCATACTGAAGATTTATTGCATGAGACCTATTGCTTGCAAGGAGGGGTAAACCCATATCTGAAAGAGACACGTTAGTGATAGATTCCTTACCTTAGAATATCCACAGGCGTCAGACTGGAAACCCGGAAATTTTTTGCGTAGCAGTACCCTTGCGCGTCGGTAGGCGTCGTCTGCGGCTCCGCGTCCGTCGTCGGCGTCGTGGGCGCCGTGATGACGTCGTCGGAGTACTTAGATGCCGCCTCCGCGTGCTGACATCAGTTCTTCTTTTTTCCGCGCCAGCAGCGCAGATCCGGAAAAAGTGGTACCTTAGTCACTTTTTGACTAACTCTTTTTTGATCTTTTGATCATCCTTTTTCGAGTCTTCGACTCCGATCGGTGCCGGTAGGGATGCCATGTTTCAAGCCCTGTGAGGATTGCGACCGACTGATGTCGGTTACCGACCCTTACCGTCGGTGTCTCCACTGCTCCGGCGTCGATCATGACGACAAGACCTGCTCCGACTGTCGGGCCCTGACTTCGAAAGCTAGGCGGGAGCGGTCCCGCAAGCGACTCGAACTCCGGCAGTCGGTCCCGCGCAGAGAACGGTCCCGGTCCGGACGGAGGTCGAGGGACCGGACGCGGGAGAGGAGCCATCGGAGCTCCGGGAGTCGACATCACTCCTCCGGGTCGAAGTCGTCAGGTAAGCACAAGAAGTCGAAGAGACGTCATCGCTCTTCCGACTCCCCCCGGGGGTTCTGGTGACACCGCCCACGACTCCCCCCGGGGGTTCTGGTGACACCACCCACGCGGCTCCGTCGGAGTCGCCGGCGCCGCGTCCGGCTTCATACCCTCCGGTCCCTGGGCCTAACGCGACGCCGGAGGAGATCGAGCGGTTCCTCCTGGCCATGAGGTCCCTCTCTCCTCCGACGGGCTCCGCGGCGCCTTCGGGCCCAGCGGACCCGTCTGGGGGGACTAGCGGGTCGGGGGCTTCGGTCCCGACGCCTTCGGGTGCTTCGGCTCCGACGCCGCTGGCGCCTTTGGGCCCGGCGCCGCAGTGTTCCACTTGATCCGGTTCCGGATCCGGGTCGCCGCCGGTGGACTTAACGACCTCCCCGGCGCCGACCTCCCCAGGTGTCACCCCCGGCGCCGCCCTCGGGCGGCGCCGTCCCCAATGCCTCCCTCGCCGTTGGGGTAGAGGTCTGATAAAGTGGCCAGTCCCAGGCCAGCTGCGCGTTTTACCATCCCGGCCATGTGCAGTGAGGGTAAAGCCGGGTGGTATGCGACAGACATGGCACTGGTGGAGGGCAAGCTAGAGCCTGAATATTTTCTAAGACCGTCCCCGGCCCAGCGCAGGGTCTCCACTGTGTCAATCTCTCCGCGCAGTTGTTTTGCAGGGGCAAAGATAGCGGTCTGGAGAGGTAAGGGGGCCGCTAGGTCAGCTTCCACCGCCACGTGGGGCTGAAATGGCGTCGGATGCAGCCAGAAGTGAAGGAAGCTGGCCTGGGCACTGAGGGCGTATAATTTGAAGTCCAAAGCACCCATCCCGCTGCACGCGTGGGGGAGCGTGAGAATATCATGGTATACAACGTTTACAACGCAACTTTTACAACGCACTACCATTACAACGAAACTTTTACAACGCAACATCCATTACAACGCATACATTTACAACGCAGTCATTACAACGCATGACACTACAACGCACACCACTACAACGCATACCATTACAACGCAGTCATTACAACGCATACCATTACAATGCAAAACTTACCATCCAACACTTACCCTACTGTTGCACCCCCTGGAGTTAGAATAGTAATTTTAACCCCTACACTATCCAAAACTTTCCCTACTGTTGCACCCCCTGGAGTTAGAATAGTAATTTTAACCCCTACACTATCCAACACTTACCTTATATGCAATGTAATGTAATGCGTTGTAATGGTATGCGTTGTAAATCTAGTATGCGTTGTAGTGGAATGCGTTGTAAAGGTATTTTTTAGGAATTCGTTGTAATGGTATGCATTGTAATGGTGTGCGTTGTAATGGATGTCGCGGTGTTAAAAATGCGTTGTAAAGGTATGCGTTGTAAAAGTGTGCGTTGTAACGTCATACATCCGAATATCATATGCAATTCTAGGCTGACGCCCAGTCCAGACGAGTGAGATAATGAGGGAGCGGAGTTTGCGGAAGAAGTGAGCCATAAGAGGAATAGGAATATTCAGGAACAGATATAAAAATTTCGGAGCACTACCATCTTAGCGATGGCAATGTGCCCACCAAGCATAGAGGTAAACGCCGCCAAAGGGGTATCTTGGTCTCCAGCCAGTCTACCGCCCGGCCGAAGTTCGCCTTCCAGAGTTCATCCACACTCCTACTGAGCCAAACGCCCAGATATCTGGTGGGCCCTGATGCCCACACAAAAGGATAGTGAAGGGGACAGTGGCATCCGTCAAAGGAAAGAGAAGAGACTTACTCCAATTGACCAGAATGCCGGACAAACCCCCAAACAACACGACCTCCCGGACCATGGGACCGAGATTCTCCTGAGGGTGGCGGACATAAAGTGTGACATTGTCCGCGTACATGGAGACAACCAGGGCTTGGGCCGCAAAGCCTAGACCTCTCTGAGTGTAATGCTGGCGGCGAGGGGCTCCATAGCCACAGCATGGGCGAAAGTGGGAATCCCTGCCTCTTACCCCTTGAAACAGGAATGGGCTCCGATATCTGGTCATTGATCCGAAGACGAGCAACCAGGAGGGGGTAGAGGAGATGGACTTTGCGCAGAAAAGCCGGGCTGAAGCCAAGGTGAGGAAGAAGGTAAAAAAGGAAGGGCCACTCAAGAGTATCAAAGGCCTTGGTGGCGTCTAAAAGAGCAGCCACGGCCGGAAGAGCGGGGTTAATCTGGTGGAGTACCGAAAATATCGTGCCGAGGTTATGTGACGATTCACGCCCGGGAAGGAAACCAGAATGGTCTGGGCGAGCAATCATGGGCATGAAGGGCAAAAGGCGGGAAGCCAAAAGCTTAGCGAAAATCTTGTTATCGGTGTTGATAAGTGATAAGGGGCGGTATGAGTCCAGAAGTTCAGGGGACTTGTCCGGCTTCAAGGGCAGAGTTAGCAGGGCCTCGCGAAGTGATGGGGGGGAAATGGCCCGACTCGAAGGAGTCATTTTACATAGCGGCGAAGTGCGGGATGAGGATGGGCGCAAAGGTTTTATAGATTCCATGAACCGGCCCCATCCTTTTCTGACCCTGAGTACCAGGAGATGGGTGATGAGGAGTATTGGGAGGGGTCTGAGGACCCTCTGACACGTGAATGTCAGTCCCAGGAGGACTGGACAGGTGAACTTGGGGTTGCCAGTGGTCTGGACACTTCGCCCGACACTGGCTTTGTCTCACCTCCTACCGTGGCTACGGAGGAGGGGGCAACCTACAGTGTGGTGTTGACGAGGGCAGCCAAGGCCTTGGGCCTTGAACTCCCCGTCGCGGCCGTGAGGACTAACCTCCTCACTGAGGTCCTTAAGCCGCAGTCATGCTCAGCTGAGCCTCTGCTGCCGTTTAATGAGTCCTTGACCGACGTTCTTTTGGGCACTTGGTCCAAGCCCGCTACAGGTTCGCCTGTAGATAGGAACGTGGCCAGACGCCACCGCCTGGCTCCGGGTGACCCATGTTTCCTGTCCACCCACCCCACCCCCGAGAGCCTGGTCATCCAGGCCTCCAACTCCCAGAACGCATTCCCGTCGGCTCCGCCGGACAGGGAATCCAAGAGGTATGAGCAGTACGGTAAAAAGATCTTCTCATCCCTTAGTCTGGGACTGCGGTCTTAAAACACCGCATGCCTCTTGGGCCGCTACACCCACTCTCTGTGGGATACGGTTGCGGAAGTGCTGCCAGAGTGTCCGTTGGCGGTACGGGCCAAACTCGGCCAAGCCCTTGTGGAGGGCCGGGATGCAGCCAGATATTCTATCCGGTGTGGGCTGGATACCACCGACTCACTAGGTAGAGCGATGGCAACGACGGTGGCGGTCAGACGTCACGCCTGGTTGAGGTCCGCCAACTTTTCGGCCGATGTCCAAAACACACTGATGGACATGCCGTTTGATGGGCGTCGCCTTTTTGGCGACAAGGCAGACCATGCGCTTGAGCGCTTTAAGGACTCCAGGGCTACCGCCAAGTCCTTGGGCCTCTCGACCTCGCGCCAGCAATCAGCTGCCTTTCACTCCTTTCGTGGCCACGGAAGGGGTGTACCCACACGTGCTGACAGCCACGTTCCGCAGGGTAATACCCAGCGCGGTGGCGGCCGTGGAAACCGCCGGGGAGGCGGTCGGGGACAACGGCGAGGTCAGTCCACACCTTCCCCCGCGGCATCCGCCTCCAAACCCTCCTAGTCCGTGCTTTCAGGCCCATGTGACGCCAGTGGGGAGCAGGGTTCGCCATCACCTCCTCCACTGGCGCACTGTCACGTCAGACAGGTGGGTGCTGCAAATCGTCCGAAGGGGCTACTCCCTCCCCTTCGAGGTGACTCCTCCAGCCATGCCACCGCAGTACCACCGAGCATCGGGGGATCATTTGCGGCTTCTGCAGGAGGAAGTTACGGCCCTTTTGGCCAAGGGGGCCATCAAGCGCGTTCCTGGGCCAGACGTAGGGTGTGGTTGTTACTCCCACTACTTTCTGGTACCCAAGAAGGGCAAAGGGGGCCTACGCCCTATCTTGGACCTAAGGAACGTCAACGGCTTCCTCCGGAAGGAGAAGTTCAAAATGCTGACACTGGCTCAGGTCTTAGCTGCCCTGGACCCAGGAGACTGGATGGTAGCGTTGGACTTGCAGGACGCTTATTTCCACATCCCCGTCCTGCCGGCCCACCGGCGCTACCTGCGGTTCACGGTTGGCCACGAGCACTTTCAGTACACCGTGCTCCCTTTCGGCCTTACCAGCGCCCCACGGGTGTTCACAAAGGTGATGGCGGTGGTCGCAGCTCATCTGCGCAGGTTAGGGGTTTCAGTCTTCCCCTACCTCGACGACTGGTTGTTGAAGGCAGGCTCGCCCCAAACAGTTGTCAGCCACCTCCAGACAACGGCAGACCTCCTGCATCAGCTGGGGTTCTCCCTCAATGTGCCGAAGTCACACCTGTGCCCCTCTCAGAAGCTCCTCTTCATCGGAGCGGTTCTGGACTCAGTGCAGTTTCGGGTTTATCCTCCCGAACAGCGGGTCCGGGATATTCAGGCTCTGATTCCACTATTTCAGCCTTTATCCCAGGTCTCGGTCAGGTTGACGCTGCGGCTTCTGGGGCTGATGGCCTCCTGCATCCTACTGGTGCATCACGCCAGGTGGCGGATGCGGGCTCTGCAGTGGGACCTGAAGTTTCAGTGGGCCCAGCATCAGGGCAACCTGTCCGACCACGTCCTGATCTCGGAGGGCACTGCGAGACAGCTGCAGTGGTGGCTCACGGACCGCGATTGGGTCAGCGGCAGTTCCCTATCCCTTCCCCAACCACAGCACGTAGTTGTGACGGACGCGTCCCTCCAGGGCTGGGGAGACCACATGGGAGGGGCGGAGATCAGAGGCCTCTGGTCTCCGGCGGAGGCCCGGCTCCACATCAACCTTTTGGAGTTGCGGGCGATTCGTCTAGCATTGAAAGCATTCTTCCCCTCTGTCCTGGGGAGTGTAGTGCAGGTGTTCACGGACAACACCACCGCCATGTGATACTGCAACAAACAGGGCGGGGTGGGGTAGTGGACCCTTTGCCAGGAGGCTCTGCGCCTCTGGCAGTGGCTGGAACGCCAGGGCGTGACCCTGGTGGCTCAACACCTGGCAGGTTCTCTGAACGCCAGGGCGGACGAGCTCAGCCGTCGGTGCATGATGGATCACGAATGGCGTCTGAACTCGGACGTGGCGCAAGGCCTCTTTCAGCGATGGGGAGAGCCTTGGTTAGATCTATTCGCCACCGAAGAGAACGCGCAATGTCATCAGTTCTGCGCGTTGGAATTTCCAAGGCGGCACTCGCTCGGAGACGCTTTTCGTCGCGAGTGGAGTTGCGGTCTATTGTACGCCTTTCCGCCTATACCACTTCTGCCCAGAGTGCTGAAGAAGATCAAGCGCGACCGGGCCCAAGTCATCCTTGTGGCTCCGGACTGGGCACGAAGGTACTGGTATCCAGAGCTACTCAGTATGTCAGTCCATCCCCCGGTTCGTCTGCCTCTTCAGGAGGACCTTCTGTAGCAGCAGCAGGGGACGGTCCTCCACCCAAACCTGTCCAGTCTCCACCTCCATGCTTGGAGATTGAGCGGCGACAGTTGAGGCCATTTGACTTGCCTCCTGAAGTCTGTAACGTCATTCTGGCAGCCAGGCGTCCCTCCACAAAGTCGGTATACGCCTGCAGGTGGAACAGATTTGTGGCATGGTGCACAGCAAAGGCTGTGGATCCTCTTGCTGCCCCTCTCTCAGAGGTTCTTCTCTTCCTTCTTTCTCTTGCCCAGCAGGGCTCTGCTCTGAGCACTATCAAGGGCTACCTTTCTTCCCTTTCAGCCTTTCTAAGGCTGCCTGATCAACCTTCCTTGTTCAAGTCCCCTATTGTAAATTGTTTTCTTAAAGGCATCACACACACGTTTCCTCCTGTTCCGTTTGTGATGCCTCAGTGGGACTTGAACCTTATTCTTACATTTCTGATGTGCGCTCCCTTTGAGCCACTTCACAACTGTCCTCTCCACCTTCTAACTCTGAAGGCTGCTTTCCTGGTTGCCATCACCTCTGCCAGGAGAGTGAGTGAGCTCCAGGCCCTTTCTTGTACTCCTCCTTTCCTTTCTGTCCATCCGGACAAGGTTGTGTTGCGTACTAAACCATCTTCCCTGCCCAAGGTTGTCACGGCCTTCCACATCGGGCAGTCCATCAACTTGCCAACCTTCTTTCCGCCTCCGCACCCCTCTAAAGAGGAAGAGCGGCTCCACTGTCTGGACCCAAAACGTGCGCTCTCATTCTACTTGGATCGCAGACGCCAGTTCCGGGTGGATAACCAACTCTTTGTTGGTTACGTGGGCGCTAAGAAGGGGAAAGCGGTGCACAAGAGGACCATCTCCCAGTGGATCATCTTGTGTATCCAGGCATGTTACTCCTTGGCTAAAAAGGAGCCCCCTGTTGGATTGCGGGCTCATTCCACCCGAGCCACGGCGACTACAACTGCCCAGGGCCGGGGAGTGCCCTTACAAGACATCTGTCAGGCAGCTACGTGGGCATCACTGCACACGTTTGCGAGACACTACTGCCTGGACAGCCAAGTCCGGAGGGATGGCTTCTTCGGCCGTTCTGTCCTCCAGGACTTTCTGGTGTGATTATTGGTTCGCAGACCCACCACCGGGGTTGGTATTGCTGGGGTATCTATTCTAAGGAAAGGAATCTATCACTAACGTGTCTCTTTCAGATGCACAAGTTACTACTTGTGTAACGATATATCTGTAAGAGACATGTCTCCCACACCTGTCCCCTGTAAAGAAGCCAAAAACCTGGGCATTTGGATGGACCACACTTTATCCTACGAAGGCCACATCCGTCGCCTCGTAGGAAAATGCTTTGTGGTCCTGAAAACATTAAATCGCACCCTAGATCTACTTCCGTTGGAGGCCAGACGCACTATGACCCAGGCGCTGGTGACCTCCCGGATGGACTTCGGGAATGTCTTGTTCCTGGGTGCTACAGAACACGGTTTAAAGCGCCTGCAGGTCCTCCAAAATACAGCTGCTCGTATCGTACTACGACTTCCCAGAAGAGCAGCATCTAAACCAGCTTTAGCTGCGCTACACTGGTTATCGGTCAAGAAGAGAGTGATGTTCAAAGCCCTCTTAATGTGCCACAGGATACTCCAACTCAAAGCCCCTCCCTATCTCTTTGACCTAGCACTCAGGTACCAGCCTACCAGAGCCCTCCGATCAGAGGGGATGGGGCTGTTGACGATTCCCCGCGTAAAAAGAGCAAAATTAGATGGTCGCTCTTTTAGATATATAGTAGCCAAAAACTGGAATGCTCTCCCCACATCCCTAAGACTGGAAGAATCGGAAACAAAATTTAGAACAATGCTAAAAACACATTTATATAAACTGTAAGCAGGGGCTTGGAGGGGGGAATGTGGGAAGGCTGTATGTCTCTGATAACCTGCTTTCTTCAGCGCGGGGACCCGCCGGGATGGCGTCGCCAGGCGCTTTATAAACTACCTTATTATTATTATTAGTTAGTGATAGATTCCTTACCGACCCACCCATCCTCCCCCGTTCTGCGAACCGATATCTAGGGTTAGGGTTATCCCCTTTCAGGGCCCTAGTTTCAATGGCACCAGTGTTGGTTTTTAACATGGCTCAGCGCTTCTGGCACGAAAAGCTGCGTCTAAGAACTGACGTCAGCACGCAGAGGCGGCGTCTAAGTACTTCGACGACGTCATCACGGCGCCCACGACGCCGACGACGGACGCAGAGCCGCAGATGACGCCTACCGACGCGCAAGGGTACTGCTACGCAAAAAATTTCCGGATCCAGTCTGACGCCTGGGGATATTCTAAGGTAAGGAATCTATCACTAACTAATGTCTCTTACAGATATATCGTTACACAAGTAGTAACTTGTGCGACGAACTAATTAATACACAAGGACTGCATGCATTGTTTCTTGTTACTTAATTTTGAATTAAATGATGCATTCTATGAGAAAATATGGCAAATAAAAATACTACATTGTTTTTTAATTCGGAAGAGGACCACCAGTAAAACAGAGAGCATCTTAACGTATCGAAATAAAAACATGTCAAATTGTCTAGATCACAAAGTGTTGTTGTTTTTTTACCTTATACCTATCATTCAGTGTTTATCGCTACCTAGAGGTTCATATCTTATGTGGCAACTTCAGTCAGCTGCAACATTTTAGCAAACAGAACATTACATTGTGGGAGTTTTGTTTTAACCATTATATTAACCCTGGGCAAAACACTACGCTTTGTTCGCGTAGTGTGAAGTTTGCGCTACTACGCGAACTGCACGTAGCACAGTGCAAACACACGTAGCATAGCGTAGTGCAGCGGTCATTTTTTGCTTGCTTGCGGTCCTCAACGTCAAGTTGGTGACCGCGAGCAAGCAAAATGACATCCCGGCAAGACTTTTTCCCCGTTCGCGATCAGCAACATCAAGTTGCCGATCGTGAGCGTGGAAAATAAACCTCCCGACGAGATTCTCAACGCGGCAAGGTCAGGTTTCTCATTGCGACTGGTCGCGTATGCTCGCGAAGAGAAACTACCAGTCCGCGTTGAGAAAGCTGCAGCTCGTGTAAAAATCTACTCGAGCGGCAGTAAAAGACAGCTCGCACTGTGCAAGATACCGTTTTCAATGATTCCACAGTGCGGACAAGCATCCGGCACTGTGCAATCCTCACGAACAGGGTACTACGCAGTTCACGTAGTGCTACGCGTAGCTTGCGAAGTGCACTTCGCGTAGATACGAGTAGCACTACTTCACGAACTACGCCCAGGGTTACATTATATCCGAGCTTGAAAAATTATGCCCACCACAACCCATAACTGGCTGAAAATGTCACAACAGATGTGAAGCTAATCAGTGTGTTCCAACTTGCATCCGTTACATTGCATCTCACATTGTGCATCACTTTGAGCACTCGCTGCATATCAATCTGTATAATCACAGCACAGTGTAACAAAACTGTATGTCATCCAGTGCTTCTGTGAGACGCATCACCATAGGCCCCTATGAGACTCATCACTAATGCTTTCTTAGTGGACATCACATACTAACACCTGACGCAGATCACCATGCATTGATGCCAGTTTGTCTGCATGAACTGGTACCTGCAGGTCTGTTGGGCTTCATTAAAAATGGTGCCTATCGTTGTACGTTGGTTTCTATGCATGGTTGATGGTTCATACAAGACTGTAGAAAAATGACCATGTCACCTGGGGATTAGGATTCCTTCAACGGCAAAACGAAGTTTAAAACAGACTTAACAGCTGAGATGCTCACGCACTTGTGTTCCATCTTAACTCTAAAATCAATATATGTATATTTATCAGTCTACGCCTCTCAGGTCATCCACAGTAAATTGGCTAATTAAACCCAAAATTAATCTGCCCAAAAAGTTGGAGGAAATGTAAGCATTTAGGGAATCCTCCCCCACTATGGCACACACCTCTCAATAACATCTGTTCGGTAACAAGCAAATGTAAGGAAATTAAGAAAAAGTCTAAAATCCTACCACTTGGCCAGAACATAGAAGATTAAGACAAGTGGCCTAGAAATTGTTTACTACGAACAGAGTGAATAAATTGACAAATCATCACCAGGTTAAGGTCAATGATCTTTGATTCCCCCAGAAGCAGAGGCTTTCTGTGTTTCCCTGCCATTCATTAGCTTAAGATTATGATTGTTCTATCTAGTGTGCATCATGGGAAGGCATACTGAGGGTCAATGACTGCCATCCATAAGGATTGGACCCATACGCTTCTTTAGGGAATGGAATGAAAGGTCTTCTGAGATTGAATTTCTCTGTTCAGCTCCAGCCATGATCTTTACCTCTGGTCACCCTTATGTGCCTTCCTGGACCAGTACATGCACTTGAACTTGAAAACAACAAAACATCCTTTCCAGCTCGCTTTTGATGACACCACCCTTGTTCTTCGGGCTTGATACAATCCATATGGTCTCCTGCCTGATGTGGCTTCCAGCTTGACAACTGCCATAAAAGCAGGAAAGGACGAGGAGCTGGGATAATATAGGGTGGCAAACACATGTACAGACATGCATGCATGCCCATAGGAAAGGAAGGAACTTGTAAACGTGTGTAACTTGATTTCCAAATGTTTTACTTCCATGTCCATTACCATGTAAATTGAATACATTACCAGATAACCTAACAGTGATGTGAGATGTAGGTTAGGACTCCCTTACTAGTCAAACGTCTTAACACATTCTCCACTGGCGAAGGACAGGAAGAGTCTTATCTCCTTACTATCCCACAGATTAAAACTACCCCCGTAGAAAGACTGAAGTGCTATCTGGAATTAACACTTGTGCTTTTCTCTTTGCCTGCAGGTACCCTCCTGGTGTGGTAGGTGTCACACCAGGTACGTTTCCTACTGCTATGGAGGGAATGGCCCCTGGAGGAACTTCCGTCCCCCACAATCTACCAACCACCGGTCGACAATCTCAGGCTCCATCACCCAATCACCCCTCCAAACATAGTGACCACCGAGAGCACTCACATGAGAAGTGATCGGTGAGACACCTTTTGCTCCAAAAATGGTGAATCACGAGTCACCATAAAGCTATATGAGCTGGAAAAGGACTGCCTTAAAGGGCAGGAGGACCCACTAATATTCCAGGGTTCAGAATTCAAGAGAAAGTAGAGCGGGAAGAGACTGATCAGTGACATCGACATGAAAGCTGTTTTCCAAGCAGTGGCATCATTAAGACAGCAGAGATATTAATCAGGGGGAGCAGGTTGGACGCCACCTGAAGTAGTCTGATAGTGAGTGTAGAGCTAGATGGACCTTATGTGCTGCTGCAATGGAAGCAAAGATATATATAATTGCTAAACGACTCCAGGTTTTGTCTTCCCTTGTGAAAGGGTACTCCAGAGATGCTTGAGAAGTCACAAGCTCCAGCAATTCGAATGTGCAAGTACGGTGGGGTTCTCGTTCTCAGCACCCCCTAAGATCAAGTATGTGCACACACTACACCGTGCCCTCTCATCCCATCTTCTCGATGGCTGATCATTGGATGATTTCAAGTTACTTCAACAAACCATTGCAAGAAAACGTTCTGAACATTTTGTACCTCAAACTCTTAAACCAGTTTGCCTAGTCGTATAATCTGCCCCATAGTGCTAGAACAGTGCAAATATGCCAGTCATTTGATTCCTCACGGGTGACTCAGCTGTCCATAACTTCAAGCCTCAGTCTTTCAAATGATTATCTTGCCACTGAGCTTACAAGCAGATCAAATAGCCCCTTGTGAGCTTCAAAGGTGAGAGCTGAAGCAACAGCTCACATCACTACTCACAAAGCTCCAAACAAAGAACTCAATCACAGAGATGAAGTTGCTTCTTTAAGTAACTTTAAACTTCTATATGCAGAAGGAGCCACTAATCGAACAACCCCACAAAGGTGCCTAACTGTCCACAAAGACGTTTCTATATCCCTAACTCACAAAGTAACAACGCCAACTTGTAGGATGTAAGCCAGAGTGTTTGGGCTGAAGGGTGGGCTCAGATCATTAACAAATTGGTTTCCACACCATAAAATCGTAGTGGAACTGCTCCTTTCCCTTACATTTACAGTCCACATCAAAAATATTGTGAGTAGTCCAAAGGCACTATTCACCATTCTGACCTTCAGGTGCACAAACAGTATATCTTCCACACACATCTCCCCTCGCTACCCCTTGAGTTTCAAACAGCAGATCGATGATTGATGAATATGAAGCTCTTCTCACCCTCAACAAAGGCGCGGAACTGAATGCATCATCCGAAGAGGAGCATGAGGATCAAGACACTTCTTAGATCTTTGGGTCTCTATCACCACAGCTCTTATTTAATTGAGTTACCATCATCACCACCCCCATCACTAGCCCTCTCTCTTCTAGTAAATGACTGAACGTAAGGCATCGGATTGGGCACAGCAATCCGTCCAGTGAACTGAAAAACGAACTTTGCCACCAACCCTCAGTCCTACAAACAGTGGAGACCACACTTGGGTTTCAGCGTTGTAGGTATCAATAAGTATCCAGAAATTAAGAAAGTACCAACCCCTGTTCATAAATCCTTGCATCATATCCAGTGAAAATAACATTGAGCGAAAGGAACAGACCCCTTTATTACAGTCTAGGTTCCTACACAAACTAAATTATCGATGAAGGAACAAATGGACCACTTTGTTGACCTCTGAGCTCTCATTCAAGAAAAACATCATGAAGCAGAAAACACACAAAGTCACTCACTCTGGGCCCCACACAATGAATGCCCACTAAGGGAAGCTTTAACTGCTCTTTTACTTTCTTAGGCTTCAAACATGCAGGCTTTCACTAAGATGCACCAAGTGGCAACAACCCTACCTGAATCGCAAGAAATTGCAAGCGCTCAGTAGGGTTTCTAAATGTTCTGTCCTAAACAAAGTAATCTTTTCTCTTTGCATGGAAAGCAACAAACAAGAAAACTGATAGCCGGTGACTGTGAATTCTCAGTCAAAATGGAGGACTTCTGATTCATGATCTATTCATAACGTGAAAGGCTTGGGAATGTTGTACTCATATTTTGTGGAACCTGGAATTATTGTAACATGTGCATACCTTGCAAAGTCACAACCATGCAACCTGTGAATGGGCTGTGAATCCCTTTGGAGAGGGCTGAGGGCATTGTACTGAGGAGACCTGGTAACACAGGTCCCTGCGGAATTGAAGAGTGTAAAATGAGGAACTCTGTATGGGGGGCTCAGATGGGAGGCGGTTTATGGAAACTTAAAAGAGCCAGATTTGAAGAATCATAGAGTTGTGATACAGGATTTTGTAGCAAGCTTGAGCACACCCATTTTGAGATGTATGATGCCACTGTTTCCACTTTAAATGTCCTGCATCGCACAGGCATGACGCCAGGGGTCACTTCTAAATACTTACAAACCGTGCTGAGCTGGTAGGCTTTCAGGCCCAGACAGTGTGGTGGTGATGGTGTCATTGTGGTCTTAGCTAAGGTCCTGGCATAAAAGGCATATTCTGCAGTGGGAGACCAAATGAAATATTGGATGGTAAGCAGACGAGGCAGGTAAGGTCCACAGTCTGGTAAAGGGACCTGGTCTTAATAGTGTGGTACATGTTCTCGATTTGTCGCTTCTGAATACATTAGATGATGGCTCCTGTTGCTTAAAATCAAAGAGATTCTTCAGCTGACATTAAATATGAGTTTAGAGGACGCACACCCACAGCTTGATAGAAACATTGAATAGTATGGGGGCAGGTTATATGTCTGGAAAATTCTTTTTAAAAAAAGGCAAGGGATGGAGAAGCATATTCAGAGATCCCTAGTTGGGCATGCTATTTCAGATTTGGTAGGAAATGAGAAACCAAACAGTGCAGCCAAGTCAAATCGTTTACTGCTTTCACTATGCCTGCCTTTTGGAAACCAGAAAGGCAACTGACATCTCAGAAGTTTGAGAAAAACCAAAAATACTGCTAAGGGCGTACAAAGTACAATAGGACAATAGATCTGCATTAAATGCAGCACCCACTTGGCTTGACAAATGGGTTGTCTACTGCAGGTTTTAACGTTCGGTGTCTCTTTCTAGGATAGGAGAAAGGTGTCACTCAGCTAAAGAATACAGAGCTAACATTTGATTGGTTCATAGGTTCAAGGTATGCGCTTTTTGAGCAGATAAAATATGGAATGAGAGGTACTGAAAATGGAGTTGAGCAGGCCTAGGCACAATGACTATAAGTTGGAATGGGAAGAATTGAAAATGGTTGTTCACTAAGGCCAGAATTGGTAGGCGCTAACAGACAGTTACGTTCAGAGGGGCATGGATGCAGACAGCCGGATTGTAAGAGACGAAGGAACTAAAGCCAGAATAGAAAACATCTAAACTGGAAGACCAGGCCATAATTAGAGGGGTCAGGATTGAAGCAGGCTGGGAACCACAGGATCCAGGCGCCCTAAGACCACATCAACGGGAAACATAGTAGTTGCAAAGTTCTAGTCAGTCAGGGGAATCTATAAAACTTATTTCAAGGCATTGATAAACAAAAATCTAGAGATTATTACTACTCTTGAGCTGGAAGCCATGTATTTCCAGAACTCATATTGGATCCTCACCATGCCTTGCGGGATTCACGGAAGTAGTCTTCATCAAAGCTGAAGTTTGACAGTCAGACACCAGAGGTTTGTCTGGTACCTCAGTGTGCCTGATTCCAGACCTTCGCTGAACTCTGCACTCCTGATTCTCTGGCTTCAGCCGCTTCATGATGGCATAGCTCCCTGGCTCTGTCCCATGCCGTTTCATACGTGTTGGTTATCGGTCGAAGAGCGTGTGCCTCATGCAATGATGATTCAGGTTATAAATGTATTGATTGGAGAGGCTCAGGGTGAGCAAACAGTAAGTACTCTCTTCAAATGTTTAATTACCAAAACATTTCAAGTCTATGGCATCCCACCTATGTGTGGTTTATGGATTCAAGGTAAGGGGCTGATCTTTGAAAACAGAAAGGTTTAGTCGCGGAGCTTGGTAGGATCTGTTCCAGTGCAATGTATAGCTCTGCCCATAGGCGAGAGACAAAGGAAAGTATGTCAAGTCAGCCACCAGACTAGGATTCTGTGCCTCCCGATTTCACCAATTTTCAACTCTGGGAGCAAATGACCCCATTCCCTAATTTTATAAAACAACTCACCACTTTGTTTTCAATGTGTGAGCTTCCCTCCACTATACGTAGTTTCTTTGCCATCTGTTTCTCCTCTCCCAGGTGAACTGCAGTCAGGATCTGGAGGCAGGGCCAGCTTTAGGGCAGTGCAACCGGTGCCACCACACCAGGTGCCAAGCTCGGGGGCTGCATTATAAAATATTTTAGAAGTAAAAGGCACCAGCTGTATACTTCTTTATTTCACCAGCAATTTTCAGGTGATAATAAAAGTTTTTAAGAAAACACTGGTGAATTATGTACCAGCTGGAGAAATCCGAGTTATGTTTAGTCACTATAAAGCATAGACAGAGCACAGCACAAATAAGTATACGGCTGACTTCCCACAGTCAGTAAAAATATTGAATACAAAAAAGAACACATAAACACGCAAGCGATCTTCACCACAGTTCACCACAATTGTTAAGTTGTTTACAACATTGGAAGAGCCAGAGCCGACACGTGTTTTGTCGCTATTCGCGACTTTTTCAAGGCTCCTGATGCAAGTAGAATTTGGCTTGAGAATCACTTTTATTCAAGCAATAGAAATCACATGAGGTCTGGATAACGATTGTCAGTTGTAGACTGGTACTGGAAAACCCCATATATAGACATCAGTTTTCTCAGTAGTTCGATTTGTGTAGTATCCCAAGACAGGATCGGGGATACGGTGGGAAGTCAGACATATACTTATTTGTGCTGTGCTCTGTCTATGCTTTATACTGTATATTTATATATATGGAGGATTCTGTGTATATTGTGTAGTACTGTGGGTGGCACGGTACAAAGACATAGAGCACGCTTTAAAAGAGACAGTTACTACTTACCTCATATGCAAACATAACGGAGGTGCTGGCTAATGTAGTTAACCACTGCCATCATATGTCTGTCTATTATGTTTAGTCACATTTTTAACTCCTAAAGTAGCATAGGGGAATTATGTACCTGCTGCAAAGCTTAACATGTACCATGCAGGTCACAGATTTGTATTTTAGGTAGGTAGCCCATCGAGTTACTGCTTTTGTAACAGAGGTCATTTTCATGCTTGCAGTTCATAGCTTACAATTCTTCCAATATAGCACAGTTATCTATGAACCGGTATCAAGGTGCTGCTTGCAAACTGCAAACACTTTTATTTTTCAATCGTTTCTTATTCTAAGGTGGCTAAAAAGGGTTCCTTTGGATAGTATCGCACTCTAATTAGTGAAGACACCACCAGCCACTGCGTTACACCCTGACTAGGTCTGTTTCTCCAGATCAACCACTCTTAACACATATTGCCTCCGAGTATGGATGTTATGTAACTTCTGCACATTGAAGCCCTCATTGTTTTATGTTACTTTTGCTGTACATTGATTTGCACATCCTTGAGTCATTGTCCCTGTATAATATGTGTTTGTGATGTATTGCTCACTGACACTACTTTGGGATGAGTAGCAGTATTAAGTAAATCAAATAAATGGGAGGCGCTATGAAGAGATGAGGGGTGCCATTGAAGGGTGGTAGTTAGGGATGCGTAGAGAAGACGGTCATAGGGGTTCTTCCAACTAAGATTGTTGAACCGGGCACCACCAGCCCTAAAGCCAACTCTGGCTGGATGCACAAAGTGGCAGCTGGCCAATCGGCAAGCTCCATGCCATCCATATGCTGTTGATCACGATGGCTGGCCATTGTCCACCCCAGCACCAGACTTCACTCATATAGCCTATGTAAATGAGGCTGTGAGCGATTGCAGCTGGGCTCCAGGTTAACGTGCAGTACACGTGTTCGCCCATTCCTTAGCCGTGCTCGGAGAGCACCAGAAATGGTAGAGTTTGACAAGCTACTCTGCCAAGCTGCCACTTTCTGTTCTCTCTGTAGTATTTCATTCCCGGTTCGGTGCCTTTTCACCCGTTCTCTGTGAAAGAAAGCATGAACAGTGGGATGTGAGGCCCTATATTTTGGTGTGCTGCAGAGAGTCTGAAAATGGGCACATACGCAGCACGGTTATGCAGTCATTCAGTATCAGAAGCAATCTCGTCCCCTAAACAAAGAGCAGCATGTTCAGCTCAGATCAATCCCCAGAAGGCATTGACCTAACACATTTTCAGTGCACTAGTTTCTGAATCTGGGCAGCTACACACTTTTCAACGACCTTCTGCAGGCGTGTGAACTTTGTGATAGTCATGAAAATCCAGCATAGGAATGGAGTTCACTCCTTTAAAAATATTTGCAATGTGTTGTGTTAAATGCAACGAGTTTGAAGAATATTTGATTTGTGTTGGGCTTCATATGTTGCAAGTTTGGGAATATGATGGTCTGATTATATGGAACGTGTAAGAATGTAATGGAGGTACTGGTATAGAAACCTTGAGACTGGAGGTGGTTACAGTGTGCATATTTTGTGGCTGTGCTGGGCTCACTCTCCTGAAAGCATAGGAATGCGATAGTCAAATTGAGTATGAAGCTTGATATTGTGACAGGTACACTGTGCAGCCTTTTATAAATAGGGTGGGGTCACTGTGTGGAGTTTGGCAATATGAATTACTCGTAGCCTTGAAAGCCGAGGGTTCTTGGGAAATGCATTCCCGCCACCTTCTGCTGCATTGACAAGGTCTAGGATGAAACTCAGTGAGGAAATTCTGATCAACTCCAGGTCTGAACCCACAAACAAGCATTTCTCAGGCACCAGTAACACTGCTTTTGGAAACATTTGTTTTCATTTTCTTCAATGTCTACTTTGTGTTATTTATTTGAACCCTGTCCCTACTCCTCCGTGTTCCATTTTTGCTGTTTTAATGTCTGGTGTGAAAAACATACTTTTTGTATCATTATATTTCTGTTGATAGCTTCATATAGCCTTTAGCTTGGGGCCACCTTTGGTTGCCATACATGCCGCAACCTGTCCTCAATCCAAAGATGTATGTTTAGGTCCTCTGTGTTCAAAGTGAAATGTGTTAAATGCAAGTTTTAATTAAAAAATAAAACACATTCATAATTTGTATGTGACCTCCTGTCTTTTTGTTCTGTCTGGATGTGGGCACTGGGCGGTGGAGGAGGGGTCTTGTCTCGGTAGCAAGTGCAGATATGATATTGGCTTTGCAATGGTGCTGCTTATGATGAGCAATGCCAGGACTCCGTGTCCTGTATGCAGTGCAGGGGTCGTGTCCTATGGACATTGCAGGTGCACAATCCAGACGGAAATGTATCATAAATGCGCAGTATCTCATGTAAGCAACAGCCCAATTTTAATATTAAACATGGACAAAGAAATGGAATTTGGGAATGACAATGACCTAAAAGTCCCCATGTCTCTTACACGTGGCAGGTGTGAGTCTCTGCTCTGAGTGACGATGCACATGACGCTTGCGTTTTCTTGGAGGTCTTCCATGCTGGGTTTGGCTTCGAAGCAAGCATAAAAAGGTGAGTTGAAACAGGGACCATGTACACCCTGAGTTGTCTTCCATGAATGCTTCAAATCCAATAAATGTCCAAACTGTGCTTCTGTCTTTGAGGCTTGATGTCTCTAGTAGTTGGCATAAGTCAGCTTTAATCTGAGCCTCTAAAGACACTACAAATCTCCACTGCCAGTGGCAATCCGAGGTTATCACATACTGGTGTTACCATACATTGCAGAGCAAATGGCTTGTTTTGCGCTGCAAAGATACCTGAAAGCAACACAAAGCATTACATGGGTGGCACATAGGCGTTCCCATGCTACCATCCATGGTTTTTGGCGCAAAACCCTATCTATTAACAATAGTAGAGGTAGTTTTTCCCCTAAAAACTAACACCACTTTAAGAGAAGGCGTTAAAAATTGTAGAAATGCTTTTATTTCTTCTAACTTTTTCCACTTAGCATGTGTGCTGCTTTGTACAACACACATCCGAAGTGGGAAAAGTTTTAAAGTTATTCTAAACTTGGGCGCAGATTTATGAAACTTACATGTAGCACAGCGCAGCACACAGCGCAGCAAGCCACCTTGCTGTGCTGTATGAAAGGGAAAGGGCAGGAATGAGCCATATTTGACCTTATGCAGTGCATTCCTGTCCTTTCCTTGCCATGGCACCTTTTTGGCTGCCTAGCACCAACGCAGACACCCTTGCGGCTGGAAAACCCACACACCACCTACGGAATACCTCCCAGGGGCAGAGCAACACAAAGCAGCGATTTGTACTGTGGTACTCCAGATTTATCAAGCCATGCAGGGCCATGCAAGGTGGCCTTGCGTGGCTTGATAGATCTTACTTTAGTGTTGCAGCGCCCTTGCACGCCCCCTTGCAAGAGCATTGCGACACATTGATAAATATGTCCTAAAGTATTTTGTACTGGAAGGTTTTCTTCCAGTACAAAACCTCTGCCGAACTGACGCAGACACATTTGCACTGTGGTGCAAAGATGTGGACGTGTTGCATGGCTGCCTGATTTTGCGCCAGAGTTAAGGAGAGAGCAGGATAGTGCCATATCTTGTAGATATAGCGCTTTCCTGCTCTCTCCTTGCCACGGAATGCAGCGCAGCAACTTTGGTTGCTGGGCTGCATTGAGTGACACTTTTGATAATATAGGCCTTAGATCTCCGTGGACATCAGGATGGCTTGTACATAGCCAATCCTTTGTCCTCGACATGTGCTCAGGGATCGGCCTACTTTCCATGTCTGCATGTTAGTTACATGTATTCTTCACATTTTCAAGGATCTGCCTCGAGGAACCAATTGCAGCCGTGTATAGAATCTTGATGAATTGCTTCTGGATGTACAGGACCAGTTAGTGACCTTCTTGATGAAGTACTATTGCGAGCTTGTAGCTCATTAACTCCATCATTCAATCTTGTCATTATTCGTAATATTTATTAAGACAATTGACTAATGTAGTTGGGGGCTTATGGCAAGCGGTCCTTGCTACTTATATGGATCCATGATGTGTGTGTTCGAAAAAATACATATCTGCTCTCTCATGAGAATGAAATGGCACCCGTTTCTGTTCCCAAATGCTGATGATTGAAACATTTATTTCTGCACAGAATTTAGAGGGAAGAGTTTAGGATTGGGGCTGGTAGGAATGTATTCCATAAACACTGAGAAAAAAGATTAATAATGGGGCCATTAATTGTGAGGGCATAGCAAACTATTTTTCCAATAAAATAGAGAAAATATACTCTGCTTTTGGCCTGCACCCCACCTTAGAAGACCTTTAGGTGCCTTGACATTCTCCCACCCCAGCGCTGAAGTACACTTAGGTAACTTTACCTGCATCACTAAACAGCAGGTGGGGAAACTATGACTGAAATGAAATCTGGTTCCCCACCAGATACCTGCCCCATTTTATCTTTTCTCACTTACTTTTTTGAGTTTTATATAGCGCGAACTAGACCCGAGGCATCAGGTATCAGAGCGCTTTACATGAGCACAAGTTTAGTTACAGATAGACACTTTCATTTTTTTTCTGTTAGGCCTGGGGAGATTAAGTGATTTGCCCAGAATGAGCGTCGTTGCCGAGCATGGTCGGACTGGCCATAGCGGGCACCGAGCAATACCCCGGTGCGCCGCATGGGTGGGGGGCGCTTTTGAACCCCTGGGGGCCGTTTTTGTTACAGGGCCCTTTTTGCAGCATAGCTGCAAAATCGGCCCTGTAACAGAATCGGCCGAAAACCTGCCCTGACAAAGAGCTCGGTGGCACCTCCAACCCCCCCTGAGTGGGGAGGGGGGCCGGCTGAGCATTTTGCCAGGGCCGGTTGTGGTTCCCAGTCCGGCCCTGTTGCCGAGACTCAAACCCAGTTCCCCAGCTTCGAGGTCGACCGCTCTAGCCGTAAGGCTACATCGTCTCCTACTTTGTACTTTGAGTGTATATCTGACCCAAAGCTTTCATTCATCTTTAAAGACAGCGGTATACTTGGTTTTGTGGAAGAAAGCCCTAATCCTCCTGTTAGCAAAGTAAGCAGGAATTGATGTGCCTACGCTATTGAATTACCGTCCCATCTCACTGCTGCAATTTATGGCTAAAGTCCTTGAGAGATGGTCAGTCTCCAATTGTCAATTTTTTTGAGGATAATGACTTACCGGACCCCTCTCAGACAGGCTTCAAAGCAAAATGTAGCACTGAGAGCACTTTCTTGCCATCCTGGGCAACGTCAGACTGGAGGTAGATCAGGGCATGGCAATGGCCCTGATTTTTCTAGATCTCTCTGCAGCATTCATTATGGTCCCTCATAGTCTGCTTGTTGAGAGACTAAAGGGCCTATGTTCAAGGAAGTGGTGGAGTGAGTCGTTAGCCGTCATGGCTTAACGCCTCACTCCGCCACTTCAGAAACGCAAGGCTGCACCATATTTACAATAATATGGTGCAGCCTTGCATTTCCCTCTGCACTGGCGCTACACTTTGCAGTGTGGCGCCAACGCAGGCACCCTTGCACCGTAGTGCAAGGGTGTCTGCATGCTTAATGCAGCATACATGGAAATAACAAAATGACATTTTTTTAAAGATTGCTTATGTGCAGTAAGGGGGACCTTCCTGTACATATACAATCCAAGGCATTTTGCTTTTTCCAGGTGTGCTGCACAAGGTAGCACACATGGAAAAAGCAAAAACGAGGAGAAATTACGCATTTCTCCTCGTTTTGCTAACTTAAAACCAGGTTTTCCCTGGTCTTAATTTAGGTGCTGCCTCCTATTTACGCTGCCCTAGTAAATAGAGGGCAGCATCAAAATCAATGGGTGTTGCGGTGGAACGCCCACCACAACACCCACTGCTCACCCCTTTCACGCTAAGCATTGCGTGAAAGGGGGCCTTATTTACAAGGCAGCGCTAAGCCACGTTAAGTTGCTTAATGCTGTCTTGTAAAAAGGCAATGCCCCTATCGCCACCACAACGTCGTAAAAAGTGACATTGTGGTGGCTATACAGGCTTGTACATATGCCCCTAAATGAGATAGGGCTCCACTCCGCTACTCTTCAATGATTTGAATCCTTCTTGTGTAATAGATCCCAATCTGTCCAGTTGGACACATTTAGATGATCCCCTTTTGGTTCAAAATGCGGCATACCCCAGGGCTCTTCCCTGAGCCCTACAATTTTCAATGTATACATCACAGCTCTTGCCACATTTGTTAAAAACTGAGGGGCTCATTTACAAGAAAGTGCCACAATGCAGCACCGCAAGCCCTTTGGCTGTGCCACGCTGCAGCACTTTCAAAACACAGGCATATGTCATATTTACAACAGTATGACGCATCCTTGTGTGTTGCCATGCGCTGGTGCACAGTCGGCTGCCATGTGCCACTGAGGCACCCTTGCGCCATGGTGCAACTGTGTTGCGAGAAGATTGTTTCTGTGCAGTAAGGGGTAACTTCCTGCACAAAAACAATAACAACAAAAAATAAAAAGAGGTGATTTCCTCTTCCTATGTGTGCTGCAGAATGCAGCACCCCTAAAAAGAGGATAAAACAAGGAGAAATGTAAACACCCTGATCATTAAAATAAGAATATCGATGGCACAGAATATTGAGGCCAGATGATCAAATTCAAAATATCGACAGGTAGGTAAATATAGATTTTCTATACCTTACTCCATATATATATATATCTTCAAGGCATGTAGATGCGGGTTAGGAATAATAAATCTATACTTCCTTATGTGTGCTTTTCTTTTGATAGTCTGTTCTGGATATTCTTGCACCTCAATATTCTGGGGTCGATATTTAGTAGTACATCCAAACACACCATTAATAAAAAACAAGCACTAAAAAGCGTTGTGTTATTTTAAAACCTTCCATAATGTACCTTTTTCCCTACAAGTATTTGGGAAAGAATGCACCTACAGCGCATAGCTTCAATGTTTGGTTAAAGCTGAGGGTCATGACGCCCTCAAAATATACACCTGGTACTGGCCTGAATTTACCCACTAACCTCGTGTGGACCTGATCTCCAGGTTCACCCTAGAGAAACACCACCTACTACCCTCAGACCACTTTCTACAACAGACCTTTGACCTTGTGTTAGCTTGTACAGAATTCTAGTGCAGAGGTTTACAAACACATAGGGGCATATACTGAAGGAGCTATCCCCGAGTTATCGGCATTTTATCACAGCCAAAGTGGCGATAAAACTATTGCCCCATTCACAAGCTGGTGATAACAGCCCATATCACCAGTTTACCTGCGATAGCAGCCGCAAAAAACATCGCCACAGATGACCCCGGCAACTATCGCTAATAAGTTGCAGAGTAGGCGTTCCAGTGCCAAAAGCCATGACAACACCACTCCGCAACATTCTCAACGACCAGCCGGATCGGCGATAAGATCACAAAACATGCGATAAGGCGCATTAGCAGCAGGAAAGTAACACCTGCTCTGACCTGGTGTAAAGTCGGACGACAGCCTGCACCAGAAAAGGGAGCCCAGCCCACAGCCACACATGAAGAACAACATATGCCATGGAGCCACTGATCATGCAGCTCGGAGCCCCAACTGGGCGACAACACCCACCGCCACCACCACCAGGCAAAGACACGCCACATCAACTTCACAAAATCATGTACCAAAGAATCTGCTTGATGTTGCACAATCACAACAGGCAATATGCATGTGTTGTCACAAAAATGAACATCACACATTCAACTTTGAATTACCAAACGAAAATGTATTCAAATGAGCGCAGAAGAACATTAATGAAGACACATGGCGGCTCTCCTTGGGACAATCTAGGTCGCAGCCTGCAAGACAAAATACCAGATGAGAAGGTGTGTCATACGCTCATCAAAGGACAGAGAGAGAGCCAAGGAGAGAGAAAGACACAGAGAGAGAAAAAGCGTGAGAGAGAGAGGAAGACGGAAAGAGAGGGAGGGAGAGAGAAATTCGGAAAGAGAGGGAGAGAGAGGAATCAGAAAGGGAGGGAGAGAGAAAGACAGAAAGAGAGGGAGGGAGAGAGGAAGACGGAAAGAGGGAGGGAGAGGAAGATGGAAAGAGAGGAAGATGGAAAGAGAGGAAGATGGAAAGAGAGTGAGGGAGAGAGGAAGACAGAAAGAGAGAGGGAGAGAGGAAGACGGAAGGAGAGGGGGAGAGAGACATAGAGAAAAGAAGAGAGGGAGAGGGAGTGCCGACACTGCGCACCCAGGACTCACTGTTCACCTGCTGCCACCGGTGTGTCTCCAACCCAGTGCCGGTATGTAGTGCAGTTCACCAGGTCCCTCATCTGAGTCCAGAAACATGAATGGCAAAGTACATACAATTGCACACGCCATCATCGCCTGTCCGCCCCTGTACACCCAAGCAGCAGCACCCCAGCCCCTCCCTCCACCCAGCGGTGCATGCCCGCCCCTGCGCACCCAGGCAGCTGCACCCCAGCCCCTCCCTCCGCCCAGCGGTGCATGCCCGCCCCTGCACACCCAGGCAGCTGTACCCCAGCCCCTCCCACCACACAGCGGTGCATGCCCGCCCCTGCACACCCAGGCCTCACTTCTCACCTTCCGCCACCGGAGTGTCGCAACGAGGGCCCACCACGCGCCAGTGCAAGCCCCAAGCCCAGGACCCGCAAACATGGCACCCTCCACACCATGCAGCCCTGCTCAGCATGCCACCAGGTCTCACATTTGATTCTGGGCCTTGATTTTGCTATGGCAGAGGACATACCAGTGCACACGGCATCATCGCAGGCTGCACACCCGCTCAGCCCTTGAGGTGCCACTAACTCTGACCGGCGAGGCAATGCTTGGGCGGTAGGAATGCACTGCCTGCTGGCTCAGGCCTAGACTGCGGTCTAGCAGGGCTCACAACGATCGTCACCAGTCCGGACCGCCAGGACAGGGCATCATCCCAGGCTGCACACCCGTTCAGCACATAAGGTGCCCCTACCACAGTGCACTGAAAGTCACCATCCCATGGCGGTGTGCCTGTGCCAGCCGCAGTGTATCCAGTGCCACCAAGTCTGTGCCCCGCAAGTCATGGTCCCTCTATGATTGAGTATCGTGGTGCGGACGACAGCATGTCACCTCCGGCCCTGGGGGATGTGATGTTGCAGGGCCCTAGGCCCTCATGCCTATATTAACACCACACGGATGCAGCCAGATAGAGAGTGGAAATAGCGTCTAGCACGAATGCCCGGCCCTTTTTATTGGCAGGGTCACATGTCCTGTGACACGTATGCTGGATGGGTGTGGTGTCGGTGTAAACCAGCCATGAGGGAGTGGCTGTGGCATGCTGACAACTAGACCTGTGATCTGCAGATTACCACCGGGAAGATCTGGCACATGTAGCGTTGTCGTTCACCCCTGTGAGCATACACGGACTGGGCTGGCCTGGCGTACGCTAGTCCAGCATAAGGGTGTGAACAATGACCCCGGGGCTCTGGGCATGGTTCCGTACTGGGCTGGACAAGGAAGTAACTAATGCGTGTGTCCCTGTTGTTGTGTTGGCGCCACCCGGACCGCATTCGGCAACGTGCTACCCTGTGACCCAAGTCCAATGACATGAGCAACATGGACGTAAGGGGGAATCACTGAGCCTACATTCATCCATACATTAACACTTGAAAGTTCATAGACATGACAAATCTGTGTGATTATGAATGTTTAATGCACATTCAGTGGAGTGTTGCAGCTGGAGCAGTACACGGCCATACTAATCCCACTTTACAATGTTGGCCCGTTGAGGGCCAGCCAGAGTCCTTGAGGGAATGACAAATCCAAAGGAAGAGGAAGAGTTCAGTCAGCAGTCTGATTGCTGTGTCATTGGCGATCAAACAGAATATGGCAGTTCATGTTGAGGGCCAAGGTGAGTGTTGCAGAGTGTATCGGGGGACAGTGGAAGGTTATGATGCAGAGTGCAGAACCAATTAGAACAGGCCCTATGGGGGAAATGCATGCTACTGCGTCCTTCTTACCACGATGGCAGATCCATCCGCATCTTCATCCTCTGCTGTTTCATGTGCCTCACGTGTGGGTGGTGGTGTTCTGTCTCCAGCACTGTGTGGCAGTGATACCTCAGGGGCCGGAGGTGGAATGTCTGCCGCACTGTGTGGCACTGACACTTCAGGGGGCAGAGATGTGGATGTAGTGGTAGCAGCAGCATGTATTAGCGCCAGGCCTTGTGGCAGCAATGCCATGAGGATGGTCCTGAGGTCACTGAGAAACCAAGCTACCTCTCGCTGGTGTGCAGCTGTGGCAGCCGCTCTTTCTGCCTGCGTCCAACTCCATGGTCTCCATTGACCTCCGCATGTGTTCCAACACCTGTTTGACATTGCTAGTGCCACTCTGACTGGACAGTTGTTCTAGTCTCTGAGTCAGGGCTCCAGCGATGTTAGCCATGGTCCGTTGGAGAGCATGAAGCGGACTGTGGCTGTCCGTTAGGGACCGTGAGTGGTCCCTGATGGGACTGAGACACCACTTATGGCATCTAGTTTGGCTGCCATGCGGTCGAAGCCCACCCGCACCTGTTCAGCCAGATTCTCCTGGCACCCCAACACATGGCTTTGGAAGGCCATGTGTTCTTCATGGGGGTCCTGGGAGGCAGCCGTGGTGGGGCTGAGGAGGCTCTCCACGAGCTGTTGGAGGGCGTTGGAGTCAAAGCTGTGGTGGTCCTCCCCATCAGAGAAGAGAGGTTCGGGCTGCTCTGCAGGAAGTGTTGATTCTCCCTCTGCAATGTGAAGGGGAGATGGAGTTTGACAATGTGTTCACATGTATGTTGCCGCATTGTACATGTTTTCATTCAGACTGCATGACTATGTACATTGTGACTGTTTGGGAGGAGCTGCCTATTTGATGAGGTACAGTGGAGATTTCAAAAATATAACGGATGTGTGTTTGTACTTGTACATTATCAACTCACATTTCCCTGCAATGCCAAATGTGATTTGCCAATTTCTACATACAAGCAGCACCAGTTGTGTCCTGTGTTCTGTTGTGGACGTGTTGCGGTTTGTACCACATTGTTGTCAATGTTGATGTACTCTGCATGTTATGTGTGTGTGTGCTGCATTTCGGGGAAGTCACCTCTGCAGCTCCTATTTTGCTGCCCTTTATCCCTTTCATGCGGTGTGCCTTTGACTTCTGTGCTTCTACAGTGCTGAGATGTTGCATACTTGGGTACGTTTGTCTCTTAGTGGGATTTGGGGGTCTAGGGCATGGTTTGTTCGCAGATGTGCTCTACTTCATTGTGCATGTGATCCATTGTGTCCATCTCCCCCGTCCCCCCAGTACCTGGTCGTTACCCTGGTGCTGTTGTGTCCGGATCCCCCAACTCCTGCCACCGGCTCCCCACTGATGACTGTGGACACTATTTGCCACCATCTCGTCCATGTCCTCCTGTGGAGCACGACTCCCCCCTCCAGTCTGCATTGCTGCCTTCCGGTTGTTGTTTCAGCTTAGTTTTGCGCTTGATATCATGCCAGCGCCCCTTGACCTCTTCCATTGTCCTCTTCAGCACTCCGACTGCATTCACCTTTGTCCACAATGGACTGCCATAGTCCATTTTTTGTTGCCAATGACACAGTGGAGGTGACAAACAGTTGTTGATGGTGTTCTACCACCTCTGTTATCAGGATCCTGTTTATCTGCGGACTGAACCGCTTCTTCCTACTCTTCTTCTCCTTGCCCTTCCCTGTTCCCTGATCCGATGTCCCTGGCTGGTCCTCCAGGGGGTTTGTGGGGTTCTGGTTGTCCTCCCTACTTGCTCCAGCAACATCCATTGTGCTTCACTGTTGTTTGGTATTTGTTTGGGTGTTTTTTTTCTTCTTTTATGGTGATTTTTCCCACCTGACGTGTGTTAATTGCAGGCCTGTCGCTGGTTTTCGGTGAATTTTGTATCGCGATTGGCCTCATCACAAATTTTTTTGCATTAGTGTTGACGTTATCGCTGACATTTGATGCTTTGTCGTGGGCCTATCGCATGCTACCTCCGTGTTATGAATACTTAGTTAACACAGCGTTATTTTCCCGCGATGGACTGCGATATGAAGAGTTGCGTTAAGCTAATTTTGCGGTAATTATCAAATGTTCTTGAGAATATCCCCCATAGTACCACGAGAAACCACAAGTGTCTAGGTATGTTTAGATATAAATGTCGGTATATTAAAAAACAACTGTGCTAGAGGGAGATATGCAAGTGTTTTTGGGGCTCGCAGAAGAGAGGACTGTTCTACGAGTAATGTGGCTGGGTGTATTCTGCTCTGAAACTCGGTCCGGCACTGTCCGACAGCAGTTTAAGGAAATGATAAATGTAGCATCAGCTAAAAACGACAATTTCCAGCACTTTACCACGCATTTTAAACTTTTTAAAGTGTTTGTATTGCCATGTTCAATGTGTGGCAGTGTGTGTCCAAAAGAGTAGGCCCCTGCATGCATAACCATTCCTTTGGAGTTCAGAAGATTAAAAAGAAGTGCAACTGAATGTCTGGAAACATTGGATCCTGTGACTGATATTTGGATGCACCATGGACACACAGAATCAATACAGAAGATGTAGTGACAGAATAGGCGCACAAACTGTCCTATTTAAAAATGTGGCCTAACACAGTCAGAGGTGTAATCCAAAATGATGGGGCTGCCCTGCAGAATGTATTGAGGGACCCCCGAGTCTCCAATATCTCACAAATATGAATCTGTACTGGGCTAAATTGAAGCCCCCTGAAGGGGTACATCACCACCCCTTTTGTACCGCTTTGGCCGCCATAAGTGTGGCAGGGTATGCTCAGACGTGAGTCCCTTGCTCACTTTGCCACTGGATTCAAGCAAGCCGGGCTGAAGACGGCTGTAATGCCAGAAACCGGTCCTCGGAAGCTTGTTGCTGGTCCAGGGAAGGCATGGCTTGGCAGTTCGGGCTGGACTGTTCCCATGAGGCACAGGGTCAGACTGATTTGCATATAGCCATGTCTGAACTGGGGTGGCAGAGTGGGCTAAAGAACGGTGATGGATCAAACCCAGATCTTTTGACTGGGTGTGAGTGTTTGATTGGTTCAGATGCTCCGTCCATCACCACCCCCTTTTGTACCGCTTTGGCCGCCATAAGTGTGGCAGGGTATGCTCAGACGTGAGTCCCTTGCTCACTTTGCCACTGGATTCAAGCAAGCCGGGCTGAAGACGGCTGTAATGCCAGAAAACGGTCCTCGGAAGCTTGTTTCCGGTCCAGGGAAGGCATGGCTTGGCAGTTCGGGCTGGACTGTTCCCATGAGGCACAGGGTCAGACTGATTTGCATATAGCCATGTCTGAACTGGGGTGGCAGAGTGGGCTAAAGAACGGTGATGGATCAAACCCAGATCTTTTGACTGGGTGTGAGTGTTTGATTGGTTCAGATGCTCCGTCCATCACCACCCCCTTTTGTACCGCTTTGGCCGCCATAAGTGTGGCAGGGTATGCTCAGACGTGAGTCCTTTGCTCACTTTGCCATTGGATTCAAGCAAGCCGGGCTGAAGACGGCTGTAATGCCAGAAACCGGTCCTTGGAAGCTTGTTTCCGGTCCAGGGAAGGCATGGCTTGGCAGTTCGGGCTGGACTGTTCCCATGAGGCACAGGGTCAGACTGATTTGCATATAGCCATGTCTGAACTGGGGTGGCAGAGTGGGCTAAAGAACGGTGATGGATCAAACCCAGATCTTTTGACTGGGTGTGAGTGTTTGATTGGTTCAGATGCTCCGTCCATCACCACCCCCTTTTTTACCGCTTTGGCCGCCATAAGTGTGGCAGGGTATGCTCAGACGTGAGTCCCTTGCTCACTTTGCCACTGGATTCAAGCAAGCCGAGCTGAAGACGGCTGTAATGCCAGAAACCGGTCCTCGGAAGCTTGTTTCCGGTCCAGGGAAGGCATGGCTTGGCAGTTCGGGCTGGACTGTTCCCTTAAGGCACAGGGTCAGACTGATTTGCATATAGCCATGTCTGAACTGGGGTGGCAGAGTGGGCTAAAGAACGGTGATGGATCAAACCCATATCTTTTGACTGGGTGTGAGTGTTTGATTGGTTCAGATGCTCCGTCCATCACCACCCCCTTTTGTACCCCTGAACGGCTGGGGGCACCCCTGTGCTGCAGTCAATCAATCAGTGTTTGTTAAGCGCAACTACTCACCCGTGAGGGTTTCAAGGCACTGAGAGGGGGTGGGTTGCAGGCCCTTTTGGGTGCTGAGGTTCAGTTGAAGAGCCAGGTCTTGAGATCCTTCCTGAATTGGGTCAGCGACGGGGAGAGCCTGAGGAGGAGAGTCAGGAAGTTACAGGTTTTGGCGGCGAGGTAGGAGAAGTATCTTCCTCCGGTCCTGGTCTTGCAGATCGAGGTGAGGGGGCAAAAGCCAGTTCAACAGAGATGTCTGGTGGTTATATGGAATGTGAGGCGGAGGTTCAGGTATGCTGGTCCTGTGTCGTGGAGGGCCTTGTAGGCATGTGTGAGGAGCTTGAAAGTGACTCTTGTCGACTGGGATCCAGTGGAGTTCTCGCAGGTGTTCAGAGATGTGGCTGCGGCATGGGATGTTGCGTACCAGTCTGCCTGCGGCATTCTGAACATTCTGGAGTTTACTGAGAAGTTTCTGGGTGACGTCAGCGTAGAGTGCTTTGCCATTGTTGAGTCTGCTACTGATGAGTGCCTGGGTGACCGTCTTTCTGGCCTCAGTGGGGATCCATCTGAAGCTCTTTCGAAGCAGGCGAAGAGTGTGGAAGCATGATGAGGAGACGGTGTTGATCTGGTGGTTCATCGTGAGCAATGAGTCCAGTATTATGCTGAGGTTTTGTGTGTGGTCTGTGGGGGGGGGGGTTCCTAACGCAGCAGGCCACCCAAGTGGAGGTGTTGGGCCCCAGGATGAGGGCTTCGGTCTTGTCCGAGTTGAGCTTGAGGCAGTTGTCTCTCATCCAGGTGGTTACAGCCTTCATCTCGTCATGGAAGTTTTTTCTGATGATTCAGGGCTTGTTGGTGAGGATCTGCTGGCTGTCGTCAGTGTAGGAGATGATGTTGAGTCCGTGGTTTGAACCATGGCTGCGAGCAGGGCCATGTAGACTTTGAAGAGGGTTGTGCTCAGGGAGTAGCCCTGGGAGATGCTGCAGCTGATCTCTTGTAATTTCTGAGAGGAACTCGCTGTGTTCCACAGGTGAGGAAGGAAGGGATTCAGTCCAGTGCTTTGTCACGGATGTTGACATTGTAGGGTCTCGTGCTTAGGGTGCGGTGAGAGACAGTATCAAAGACGGCTGACACGTCCAGGAGGATGAGGGCTGCTATTTCTCCCCCGTCTAGGAGGAGCGGATGTCATCAGTGGCATCGAGGAGGGAGATCTCAATGCTGTGGTTGCTTCGGAAGCAGGATTGAGAGAAGTCCAGGACGTATTTGGCTTCCATGAACTCAGAGAGTTGGGCATTGATTGCCTTCTTGATGACCTTGGCTGGGATGGGGAGCAGGGAGATGGGTCTGAAATTCTTGAGGTCTGTCGGGTCAGCAGACGGTTTCTTTAGCATGGGTTCAGGAGCCTGCGTTACACCTCTGAACTAAAGAAAGTTAGCAGTAACAATATTGAGTCACACAAGATTGCAGTTAAGGTTTTTACAAATGTCTATGCCTCCTACTTCATCCAATGTGGGAGAAAGAGTGAGAAAGGGTGTCCAGGTACAGCACCCCATGGTGAAATCATGTGCATAGCAGGTGATGAACCAAGAAGTCTCTTTGAGACTAGCCCTGATTATTGTGGACTGAGTAATGGGTAGGATGATGGTGCCATGTATGCTATGCACAGCCATGGGTGCCAGGTTCACCAAATTATTGGTGGGGCCCAGGTCATATGAGCAGTTCCATGGAGACGAGATGCCGAGCGTGTCCTGAAGCATGCCCTTACTCGAGAGGTAAGACATACAATGAAAAAAAGACTCACCCTGACTCGAGAAAAATAAACAAACAAATCATTTATCCATTTTATGTACCGCTAGGCAATAGTAAAGGGCACCCAAGCTGGCCATAACAAGTCTCAGAAAAATAGGCAGGGAAAATGAGTATAGGCAAAGTGCATCAATGTCACTTCATCATAAGAAGGACAGCCGCAGCCTTATCAAACCCTACTGTCCAATCATAATTGAGGTAAAAACTTAGCAATGTGTGTTACATATGCAAGTAAAATATTTGTGTTGCAGTGTATATTTTCATATACAGATCACATGCATGGATCTCAGAGGTTTAATATCAAGTTGTGCTTTTATTGGTGCACTGTAACGGTCTCCTTACGTTTTGAGCACTTATATTTTTTTTTTACTAGAGATTATCCTAAATGGAAATGTGAAAAGAATAGTATTTGTTCTACTATTGTAAGTAACATGTATGTACGGAGCAGCTGACCTTATCAATGATTCAAAATTACATCTTAAAATAAGGGTTTGATGCATGTAAAAAGGGCAGCTTTTCAACTAATAAAATCAAACTGTCTGAGAAATGAGATGGCTTTGAATTACAGGCTGATATGCCTTTGATGCCACATCTCAGTCCCTTTGCAGATCACTCATTCACACCTTGGTTTTCTGAAAGCAGGCACCTGACAACACTCAAGCCTCACATAAGCCAGTGGTGGCTGGTGACATTTGAAAGTGGTGGGGTGTAAAAGTTGGGGATGAGTGTTGGGCCTGCAGGTGTGTGAAGCGAGCCAGCCTGACCATCATAAGGGTGGTTCCAGGGGTTCTCCCCTGGGAAAATTAAAAAAAAAAAAAGAGTTGGCAAATGGTGCATTTTAAAGAAAATTTGAGAAAACTAGAAGGTTTATAAAGCAATTGTGAAAGAGTAGAATTGAAATATTTAAACACATGAAAAAATGTTATATATCTTACTGAATTAAAATTGTTTAACATTTACTGTAGTTTGCAAATTGGACAGTGGGAAAAGCAAGGTTTTTAATGATATTGCCTGCACGCAGGCTTGCTTCTGCACTGCATCTGGTTGGTAAAGCTGAAATTCTTCATACCATTTTGATTATTTTATAACAAGCATGGCTATTGCAAAATTAAAATGTAAATTATGTTTTGATCACAATTAGATAACATATTGCTCTTAACTATGCAACTCGTACATATATATTACATGGTGGGGGCCTCCGTTCTCTTTATAAGAGACTAAAAGTGGCATTGTGGTGGCAATAGGGGCTTTGCCTTAATTACAATGCAGCGTTAAGCCACTTAACCTGGCTTAATGCTGCCTTGTAAATAACGCATTCTTTCACGCTGTACTTAGCGTGAAAGGGGAGGGCAATGGGTGTTGCAGTGGGCTATTTATAAGAGTGGTGTAAATAGGAGGCAGTGCCAAAATTAAGACCAGGGAAAACCTGGTCTTAAACAGGTGAAACAAGGACAAATGCTTTATTTCTCCTTGTTTTTGCTGTTTCCATGAGTGCTGCCTTGTGCAGCTCACATAGAAACATCAAATTGCCTATAATTGTTTATGTGCAGGAAGGTGGACCTTCCTGCACGTAAACAATCACACACAAAAAATTATGCTTTGCAACTTCTATGTGTGCTGCATTAAGCAACACACATGGAAGTTTCCAAACGCCATGGATGACAAGGGAGTCCTTCCTGCACATAAACAATAATTTTCCCCCTATGCACACACCCTTGCACTAAGGTGCAAGGTTGCCTGCGTTGGTGCTAGGCATCTGAACTCAGCACCAGCGCTAGGGGAAATGCAGGGGTGCTCCGCATTCTTGTAAATACGGCACATCCCTGTATTTTCAGAATGGAGAAGTGTGGTATTATCAATGTTTTCTTAACACCACGCCTTTCCATTCTGTTGTAAATATGCCCCTTTGTTCTATAACACTTCACTACATAAAGTAGCAGAGTCAGTGCCACTGCACATACACTGTCACACTAACAGTGGCAGCTGCTATTACCTACCAAGGCACTGCCGGGGCTGGGAGGGGGGTGGGAGGGCGCCGACCAAGAAGGCTATGCACCACTCATAATAGAAGTTATACAAAAGGGGCATAGCGTTTGGCCCAAGCCAATGTATGACCTGTGTCACGATTGGTACGCAGAGAGCAGGGGGTGGGGTTTAGTCTCTTGAGACTAGGATAGTCTTAAATATTTAAGCACATTGTCAGCTGAGTAGGCGTCCTTGCCGTAATATGTGGCATTTTGTTAAATATAATAGTGCAAGTGCTTCAAGGCTGCCTTGAAGTCATGGGCTGCATTTGATCCTCGAAACAGACGCCTATCTTGCTACCATTACCACTTCAAAAGGAAAATGTGAACATCCACAAAACACAGAAGGCTGAACTAAAATGCAATGGACATTCGACGAAACATTGACTGAAGGGGGCTCACAAATAGGCCAATGGTTGAAAAGGCTGACCCAAAGCCCAATCTCTGTGTATATTCACACCAATAGGTCTTTGGCTTACCAAGAGCAAAAATGCCCTACTTCTAATTGTATCCAAGACATCTATAACTGTTTCCTGAGAACTCTGGAACGAGCTCTGTAATGTAGTTTGTTATTCCACTTTCACTCAATGTCCATTTCACAAGTAATGCTTTATTGACAGTTAATTAAAACCATTCAATAAAAAATCACAACTGTAATTAAAAAAACAAAGATAGTAATCCCACCTCAATTTCACAATTAAAAGATACACAAGTATTTCTTTTACTATGTTTGTCTCCCTTACAAATGTTTAACATTTCTTGTGCAAGCATACTGTGGAGCATGATTTCTGATGTAGCAATTTCAACCCACTTCTGTGTATTTTTCTTTAATTTACAACGGGGCCATTACCTCCAGTAAGCCCCTCACAGTTGGATTGCTGAGAGGTGGTCGGAGGCCTCGTCCCTTTTCTCACCAGTCTGCAGAAGCATTTGGAGCAGGTCTGCCTTCTTGCTGGTCCTGTACCTTGTGGTTGAAACCACAGTATCCGCATTTCCCTGGGGGCCGACTGGCGGGGCCCGCGCTTGTGCTGGTCTGGGGCGCAGTTGCACTGCCTCCACAGTCTCTTCTTTGACGCGAACAGGTTTTTGCACTGGATTAGCTGGGCTACTGCGAACTCGGGCAGCCTCCATCTCCTCTGCTCAGCTGTCTGACGGTATGCAGCATTTAGAACGCAAGCATTACCACGGAATACCTTTACAACGCGGGCGTAACAACGAAAGTTGTTACCACGCATTGCACTGGGGGGCGCTCAAGGATAGTAAATGATTTAATTTACTATCCCAACACCTTCCCTACTATCCACGGGGACTGGTGTTGGAATAGTAAATTAAATTAATCAATTTTGCGCCCCCCAGCGCAATGCGTGGTAACAACTTTCGTTGTTACGAACGCGTTGTAAAGGTACGCGTTGTCAATGTATGCGTTCTAACGTCATGCATCCCTGTCTGACAGCTCTTGGGAGCGCGCCAAGACCAGGACTTCATCAAGGGACATGCCTAGTTGGCGAAGTATCTGACGTCTCAGTGTGACGGACAATCCGGTGGATCGATGTTTGTGCACATGTGGGTGAGCCTCTTAAGCCTTGCGTAAAACAGGTCTACAGTTTCTACCTCAGTTTGCTGGGCTTGACGCAGTTTGAACCGCTCAAAGTCTGAGTTCATTTTGGGGGTCGAAAGTCCTGTTGAGGGCATTGACCACTGCGTCGTAGTCGTGATCCGCCTTCGGGTCTGGTAATGTCTCAAATAGCTCGTAGAGGTCGTCACCCCCAAAATTCATCAGCAGGGAGCACTTCACTGCTCCATCCCTCTCTCTGGTCCCCCTGAGTAATGTTTGAGGCGACCTAGCCAGAGCTTCCCCCTGGGCGCGGCTGTGGCAGGGTCAGCGAGCTGGCTGAAGGGGGTTATGGGCTTTACTGACGCATGAGAAAATTATGCTGGTTGCGCCTGCGCAGGCAGTTATTGCGGCAGTGGGTCTCACATGGTGCGCCGATTATTTCTCTGTATGCCAAGGGTATAGCGCTGCGGAAGGTGGGCGAGGTGCTGTTGAGGCACTGCTAATCTCGCAGCGTGTGACTGACCTTCTCTTGGGCCTGTGCTAGGCCTTCCCTGCTCCTCGAGGACGTCCTGGGTGTGATCGCCTCCACGTGCCACTGTGAGCCTTGTTAGGCAGGGCTAACCTGCTGCAGGATCCTGTGGGCCGGTAGCAGGCTTGCTTGGGCTTGCTGCTGGACGCAGGTGGCTGAACTCATCTTCCAGGCCTAAGTGGGAGGCACACCATCACTGGGCCTCGTGTCGTGCTCACCGGTGCAGCGCTGCCTCTTACGGTACCCCTGCAGGGCTTTCATTCACTAGGCCTCAAAGCAGGCCAACGATGCGGGTGATGAGGAGCTGGGCGGGAGGCCACGCCTCTGCTGTGCCGTTCACGGGCTCCGGAGACAGGAGTCGACCACCAGCATCAACAGGGACCGCCGGTGTTCCTGATCCACTGCAGGTCACCGCAGTGGCCAAGGACGAGATCAGCACACGCGCCTTGCTGCCACAGCGGGATTCAGACAATGTGCAGAGCTGAGGCGGGCGCCGGCTCAAACTGCCGGGGTGTCCCCGATATTGGTTAGCGTTGTGAGCGGCAAACTCACGGCTTCACGGACCGGTGAGTAAGGCTGGCGGAGGGAGGGCAAAGGTCTGTGTCTCCCTCGTTGCCACTGTGACAGGCCACGCCAGTGACGAAGCAGGCTTGTGCGGAGGGGCTGGATACAGATGCACGCAGGACACTGAGGGGCATATTATCAAGGGCCATATCTCCGCTTTTTAGCTTTAAAAGCCCAAAAAAAGTGGAGATAATATTATCACCCTATTAACAAGGCGGCGCTAACATGCATTAGCGTATGTTAGCAGCCGTTTTCCCCATGCCTCGCCTTGCATCGCTAATGAGATGCAAAGTAGGCGTTCCTTTACAAAACAACATGCAAAAGATCGCTAACTGTACTTCGCGGTATTAACAAGCCGGCCCAGGACACCCATAGCGATATTAAAAGCCGCGCTAACCGCGGTTATCGCCGGAAGCTAACGTCTGCTAAATTTCAGGCTTAGCTATATGTATAAAGGGAGGTGGATCATCAGGCTAAGTCCACCATGGCCTATCAACAAGCAATTCCCTATTGCTGCAGTGTTATCGCTGGATTTCCAGCGATATACCCGCATTTCACCGCTATCACTGGATTAATTATCTCCTCGGAGGTTAGCGTTGTTAATAACGCGCTAACCGGGCGATAACATCCAGCGATAGCCGGCGATGAATGGAAACACGATATGCGCGCTTTGCGATATTCATCGCCATCTGTTGATAATATGCCCCTTGGTATTTTATCGGCCAAAAGATCATGTGCAACCATGGCCCGTCACAGGGGTCTGGGGTGATACCAATTATGGGAGAGGCCGGGTGGCTCTCTACAGAATGTATTGCAAGTTCCAGGCTCATGTTACCGGAATTTACTGACGACTATGAGCGTCGGAACACGGAGGCTTCCCAACTATGCCTGAATCTTGGCATTTTGAGCCGGCTGTGAGATCGTACAGTTTATAGTTATTTCTTTTATGAATCGTTTGGTGTGGAGTTATAAAGATGGAAAAGGGGAGTCAATGGCCTTACTTACTGACTACAAAACAGCCAACATACTTAGACATGTACAAATGTTAGACATGTTTTTGCTTGTCTTTGTTCTTTCTGTCACCAATATGAAACGCAGCCTGCTTCCCCACAAAGCGTCACATGTGTAAATGTCACTGTACTGTTTTGTATAATAATGCTGGCAGATTGTATTATGCATACATTGTGAAAAACTAATAAAGGCGATTAAAAAAAAACCAGAACCTCTTGCTTGACCAGGAGAAATTATCATTCTCTTTCTTCAGTTCACCGTACTGATGCAGATACTATCTGAAGCCAGAAAGGGGGCTCCTCTCCAATGGTCAGGTCACAAGGTGTTCTTCACACCTGCTACATGTCAGAAACAATTTCAGAATCCACATCCACAACTTAAATCCTTGGATATTCGATATGGGATACTCCATCCGTCACAAATCTTCATTAATCAACACAAAAACGAAGCCATGGAACTAGGAGCTTCAGCAATCCTTGAGGATCTAGTTTAATATGACTCTCATGTTCATCAACTTTTTTTTTCCATAACAGTTAAACGTTTATGGTTACGTTTATTATCCTATATTGATACTAAACATATCAATATTTTAAATTACAGATAAAACTCTTTTTGTAGAACCCTCGTGTACCTCCCCCGACTATAT
This sequence comes from Lissotriton helveticus, assembly GCF_964261635.1. Lineage (NCBI taxonomy): Eukaryota > Metazoa > Chordata > Amphibia > Caudata > Salamandridae > Lissotriton > Lissotriton helveticus. The sequence continues at coordinate 1,254,052,057 of NC_136065.1, read as the reverse complement.
CCCCTCTCCATCATCCTAATTGTACCCCTACAGATTTCCACTGGTAATTCTGGCTCTCATCTTTTAATGTTTTTCTTTTTCTTTTTATATACCATTGCCTCATGCATTTACTGTTGTTCATCACAATACTTGAGTTTACATTTCCAAAACATTTTGCACTGGGTTAGCATCACAAAAGTGACGCTAACCAGCACAACATGTTTTTTAGGAATTTTCGTCCAGCGCAAAACATGTTTTGCACTGGAAAGTACCCTAAAAGTAGCGCAAAGCAGCGCAAAACCCCGCTTTGTGTTACTTAGCTTCAAGAGGGTGTTACATGGGTGGTACATGGGCGTTCCCATGCAACCACCCATGCCTTTTACCACAAAACCGTATCTACAAAGAATTGTAGACAGGGTTTAGCGCCCAAAGTTAACGCAACCTCAAAGGTGGTGCTAACGGGAGAGATATTTTTTTTTTCCTTTCTTTTCTGACTTTGCATGCGTGCTGTACAGCGCAGCACACACACAAAGTGAGAAAAGCTTTTAAACTTGTCCAGGCATAGTATTTTTTACAGGAAAAACCTGTCCTAGACTCACGCACACCCCCTAGTGCAATGGCACTAAGGTGTATGCGTGAAGCTCGGCAGCCTGAATCAGTGCCGGCACTAGGCAGAGTGGAGGAGTCATATCTTTGTAGATATGGTGCTCTCCTGCTCCCTCCCTGTCACACAATGCAGCGCAACTTCTTTGGGTGCTGCGCTGTGCTGCGTTACGTGACTTTTGGAAAATCTGCCCAATGGTTTGTTAGACCACATATAATGTTGTCTCCTGGACCTTACTTCTACTTGTTTTAATATCTAATATCACTTATTTTCACACCAAGGTCAGTCTCACCTGTCTCCCTCAGGCGCTCCGCTGTGCCTCTACCCCCCCCCCCCCCCCCCATTAGGATACCCAAGTTCTTTTTTAGCTCAATAGATAAAACCATGTCCAAATTCCCATGGCAGGATAAACGCCCCCGAATTTCTCCCTTGAAATTAAAACTCCCCAAATCCTTGGATGGAGTTAATTTAATAGACTTTTCAAGTTACCATAAGGCTTTTGACATTTAGCAACTGCAACCCTACACATCAACATTGACCGATGTCCCTCACAAGCTGTGCTTTCCCCTGGAAAAAACTATCTCTTCTTTTTCCCATGAACACATTATTTTTATGTACAATCACCCAAAATGTTTGCTACTTAGCATGCACATGCTATATTTAAACCATATTTTACCTTGCACCTCACCCCTATTAATCACTTATTGTGCTGGATGAACATAAGGTATACTTCTTATCTCAGAATATTATCATTTAGACTCCCTCCTCTCCTTTTCTAATCTTCCCATCAACATACAATATTCGCCCTCGCTTGCGACTCCAGCACCAAGTAGTTTCCATTTTGGTTCAAGATGCCTTCAGTCAGCTTATATCCCCTGTTACCCCACATCCTACCTCAGCTCCTCACCCAATTGCAACTTCCACTCACCCTAAATCAGCATGCATATATAAACTTCTAAGAACTTCCAGTCCAACTAGGGTCAAAACATCTATTGAGACACTGGGAATAGAATTTCGGAGTGGTTCGGACTACCTTATTATGGGATAGACCTTGGGGTAAGATACACTCCACTACACGGACAGTAAGTCTTACTCTTACTCAGACAATAAGATTTCTTTTATAACAGCCCTCTTTACAGTCCGTTTGTCTTTTGAAATTTAACTCATACCACAGGACACTTGCTGGTGATGCCACACACAACAGGGTTCTCAGTTTCACATGTTTTTTTTTTATGCCCAACTCTGTCTACTTTCTGGGCCTTGATATGGTCTCGCATTGGAGCCATCGCCCAGATTTCCATAACTCTTTCATATGAGTTATTGTTTTTAGGTGGCTTGCACTAAATATGGAGTACACACAAATTGCTTGGGAAACTGGTAGATCTCTTGCTCTCTATAGCAGTTTCTGTTATTACTTCCGATTGGAAATCTTCAGATAGCATTACTCTTCTAAGGTGGTGGAATTCAGTATGTTACCATCATAGACTTGACAATTACAAACGTGATTCGAGGAAAATCTCCTTTAAGCGTCATCAGCTACGGATGCCACTCAGTAATTATTTGTCATGTACTGCAAAAGAAATTTACTTTTCCCCTCCTTCTTAACTATATATTGTATTACATGGAATATGTTTATTTTTATCTTATATATGCTGTAACTCTGTTTTTTGCCCTCTACTCATCTCTAAGGCTATAACGTGATTTATCACCTTCAACTTCTCCCCTTTCTTTTTCTCCTCTGTCTGTCTTCCTACCTCTTCTCTCCTCTCTACTCAAAATTCATGGTTTGACACTGCATTGCCATCTATGCTCAATTGTTTTCTTTTTTTCATGTGCATACATAAATACTATGTTAAGTACTTCTTCCAGGTCACAACGGCACATCTTGACTTTATACAACAATGCATTTTAATGTTTTTGGTACTTGGCTCAATGAAATGTATTTTTAAAAAAAAAGGATTTTGAATATCAATTCAGGGGACCACATTTTCAAACTGATGGTGTGCGAGAAGGGGCAGAGGGGGTTAGAACCTGCAGCAGAGAAGTTCTCTTTGAGCTTGCTGGAGGATCTTTTAAATTAGGTCATTCTGAGAAGAGAAGGATTCTCTCCCTTCGAATTTTGAAGTAGCTCGAGTTCACTCCTCGGCCCTGCTCCTTGCCAAAAAATGTGAGGCTGGCCATGTACAATGTTGGTGTTTGTTTCAGCATTTTCCCATTAAGAAAAGTCTAGGTGAAGGCCTGGGAAGGAGGCAAGGGGGAGGGGGAACAGCACGAGCCCCACTGCTACATATTGTCTGTGTTCCCAGGCTTGAATTTCAAGACAGCAAGGAGGCCTCAATAAGTTCTGTTATTACTTAGAAGATGAACTGGAAAGGGGGCTTTCAGGCTTTGTGTTTCAATGAGACCAAAGCTAATAATGTTTTGGAAAAGATCCCAAAGTCGTCGCATAATAATCTTTCCCTTTTCATCTGTCATTACCATCCACTGCATAGTCTGAAGTTCAGGACATTGGCTTCGTTTTCCTTTAAAGGCCAGTATCTGCTTGTATTGTACAGGTCCCATGAATGTTAAATTGGGGCATGGAGAGGAGCCGAGCCGGCGATCAAGATGGCCGCTTGAAGATCGGCTCCGGCCGGCCCCGCTCCAACGGCTCACCATCCTGACACTGATCCTGTCCCAGTCCCGCAATTCGGGTGGGGGAACTTAGAGGGGGCCATGGGGACTGCTCCGATCTTTCTGCGTGCCCCGGTGACCGCGCTGCGCCGCCCGCAAGTTTGCGGCCTGCGGCGGCTGGGAGCCGGGGCCTCGATTGTCAGCGCCCCTCCGGCCACAGTTAAACAACATCGGCCACCGGGACGGCCCTGTGCCGGCCCGGTCGGTGGTTGTGGGGGTCGCTGGCGCTTTGCCTCATGTGTCTCGCTCGCTGCTCGCCACCAAGTAAGTGGAGGTCCTTAGACCACGTCCTGGCTGAGGCTGTTCCCTGCATTTGGCCCGGAGGTCCACGCTGTTTGAGGTCATCGGACTGCACCTCTGCTGCCGGGGCAGGGGCTTGGAGCTCGACTGTGGCCTGGCCAGGGGGTCCTGGGCGAGACGCTTCTGCTGCGGCGGCCCAACCGGAGTCTTCGGTGGAGTGGGTGAGAGACGGTTGGTCTCCCCCTGTGAGCTGTGGGCCTTGGAGGTGGGCCGGACACGTGTGGTGCTTTCCCTGGTGCCCCAGAGGACTCCTGAGAAGACGAGGGGCCCCTGCGATTGAGGTGGGGCCCCGTTGGTGAGTGACTTCCATTCTGGGCTGCCCCGTATCACTGGAGGGCCCTCGGCTTGGTGGCGGTGGAAGAGAGGGGCGGATTGGACTGCAGTTTGGTCCTGTGAGGATTTTTGCCTCGATGGTCTCGGCTGCGGAGCGACTGGGTCTGGTCGCTGTATTGGGACTGCTCTGAGTGGGGAGAGGAGGCCCCGCACTTACCTGCTGGCTACTCTCTGTGGTTGGTTCCTGATCGCGACGGCTATTACCTAGACTGTGACAAGATGGCGACGAAGACGGATTCAGAGAAGCAGATTCCTAAGGCCGCCAGGGGTCACAGGCAGGTGCAGTCCAATAAACTGGACAGATATACACTGCCCAGGGGGTCACCTCAGGAGTCTAAGAAGGGCCCGGGCGGCAGTCCCGGCGATCATTCCGCAGTAGAGGAACCAACTTTAAAGGATCTTATGACGGCCATCACTGGGGTCAGGACGTCTCTGAGACAGAAGATGGAGACCCTTGATACCAAGGTGGACACGGTATCGATAGAAATGGGGCTGATCAAGGCGGACCTGTCAAAGGCGAATGAGAAAGTCAAATCGCTGGAGGTTAAGACGACAAGCCTGATCGCCGATGTGAACCAGCTGCAGCAGGAGGTGCGTGACCTTAGGTCCTCGAGGGAGAGCACGGATCGGCGGCTGGATGAATACGAAGGGCGGGCCCGACCGAACAATGTCCGTATCCTGGGAGTCCTGGAGAAGGCGAAGGGACAGGCTACGGATCTTTTTGTGGAGAACCTTATCCTTAATCATCTTAAACCAAAGGGCCTCAGTAAGTTTTTTACAGTAGAACGAGCCCATAGAGTGCCGGGTGGGAGGCCCGGTTCGGGGCAAATCCTAGACCGATCATTGCCCATGTCCTCAATTTTCGTGACCAAGATGCTATCCTGCAGGCGGCTCGTGCGGCGTATCCCCTGGAATTCGAGAATGCGGCGCTCCTCTTCTTTCCGGACTTTACCCAGGCGGTGCAGAAACAAAGGCAGAGGTTTGTCTCGATCAAAAAGAAACTGAGAGACAAAGGTATGAGGTACGCCATGATGTTTCCTGCCCGTCTTTGAGTGGAACTTGAGGGGAAGGCCTGGTTCTTTGACAATCCTGATGTGGCGGCCGACTGGTTGGATAGTGTCCAGCGCCCTGGCCAGCAGTCCCGGGATCAAGGGGAGGCTGAGGAACAATGACTTGGTTTAGCGTGGGTTCAGCAGGGGGCTGTGCATAGTTGCTACGGGGTACGCATTGGTGGGTAGCTGGTGATTGGATTTCCTGCAGAATTGTGTTCATGATGTTGCCGAGGAATTTTGAAATGCAGGTACATTCACAAAGAGAGTCGTGGGGGGGAGGGTGGACGGGTCAAGTCGTAGGCCCTCCTCTGTGTTCTACTTTTAGATTTTGGTAGCTTAGTTGGGGGTGACAGGCACACTGCTAGTTGGGGATGATTGTACGTTGTATGCAGGGGTGCAGGGATGGGGGTGGGGGGGTGTTCAGGGTTTATTTTTGTATTGTCGTATGTCGTTTTATTTCACACAGGGTGCCATCAATCTATTTTGTTCTTTTTTGGAATGGTGATGTCCTCCGTTAGAGGGGTGGTCGGGATTTCCGCCTTGAGTTGGAATGTGAATAAGCTGGGGGATAAGATCAAGAGGGGTATGGTTGGCCAGCTGATTCAGAGAGACTCCCCAGATGTGGTGTTATTGCAGGAGACTCACCTAATGGGAAAGCGGTGCATGGCACTCCACAGAGGGGGATATAAACTGGTAGCACATGCTGGTTTTACGACTGGGTCGAGAGGGGTTGGGATTTTGATTAGGAACTCCTTCCCGCTGGCCATACAGGCCACATGGACCGATAATAGGGGTAGATATGCTGGCATTTCGGGGCTGTGGGAGGAGAGAACTGTAACCTTTTTGTCTGTTTATGTTCCTCTGGCCCTTCAGACTGACACATTTCATGATCTGTGTAAGATTTTTTTGACGTTGCCTATTGGGTTGTTGATTGTTGGTGGCGATTTCAATGCAGTTATGGACGGGAAGGTTGATATGTGCCCGGCTCGGGAGTTGTTGCCGTCCCGGAGGTGGTTGGCTGATTTTGTGGAAACTGTTGGTCTGGTTGATGGCTGGAGGCTTAAAAACCCCGGTGACTCTCAATACACTCATGTTTCGGCTGCACATGAATCCCTTTCTAGGATAGGCTATGTATTGATCCCAGCGGCGCAGGCTGCGTTGCTTCGGGAGGTGCGGCACTTGGCTAGGGGGGCTTCGGATCACTCACCTATTTGGATTAGTTTTGACCTTGGCGGGCGTGATGTGGCCAGGGTCGCACCTATTAGTGCTTGGCGGTTCCGAGACCCAGCGGCTAGGAAGGAGATCGTGCGTGTGGCTGATAGATATTTTCAAGAGAATGTCGACTCAGTGGACTCCAAATGTTCCCTATGGGAAGCCTATAAAACTGTCCTTAGAGGGGAACTGCTATCGTTTATTTCCGGCAAGAAGAGGGAGGGGCGCGCTGAGATCGACAGGGTGGAATCGGAGCTGCTTGCGCTGGAACGGGAGGTGTCACTTGTCTCCACCCCGGAGGGATTGCATCGGTTGCGCCTCCTTAAGGATGAGTATCGGATCCTGGCCCCAGAAAATGCGAAGACGCAATTGGCAGATACCCAGAGTAGGGTGTACGAACACGGGGATAAGGCTGGGAAGCTGATTGCCTGGTTGGAGAAAGGGGATTGGGCGTCGCGGTTGGTACCGGTGCTGCAGCCCGTTGGTTCAAATAAAATAACAAACCCTCAGGAAATTGTGGATGCATTTGCTGGCTACTACAAGAAGGTGTATGCGGCCGAATGTAAATACTCGGAGGCCGAGAATGCGGACTTGATTAGAGACATTCCGATGCCCAATCTTTCGGATGAGGACAGGGAATTCCTGGACTCTCCAGTTACAAACGACTAAGTGGCGCAGGTGATTAGAGGGGTTCGCTCAGGCAAGGCTTCTGGCCCTAATGGGATCCCCGTTGATCTCTACAAAGTGAACGCGAATAAGTTGGCTCCTTTCGTCAGAGCTATGTTCATGGAGAGTAGGGAGAGGGGTCAGCTTCCGTACGATCAGCGTGTTGCAAATATCATAGTTTTTCATAAGGAGGGTAAGCCGAAGACCGAATGTTCTTCATACCGGCCGACCTCCTTATTAAATGCAGAGCCCAAAATCTTGGCAAAATTGCTGGCGACCCGACTGGTTAAGGTCATTACGACATTGATTCACCCGGATCAGTCAGGTTTTATGCCCCGTCGGAATACGGCTCTTAATCTGCACAGGTTGCATGGGGTTCTGGGAGGGGCATCACATATACACAAGCCGACAATTGTGTTATCCCTGGATGCCACTATGGCATTTGACAGAGTGGAATGGCCCATTTTTTTGCCGTTTTTGGCACGATGGGCATTGGCCCTTTGTTTTTTTTCTTGGGTCCGCCTTTTATACTCCGATCCACTGGCCCAAGTAGTTGTTAATAATCATAGATCGGCTGATTTTGCGTTGGGGAGGGGCACCAGACAGGGATGTCCTATTTCCCCGCTGTTATTTGCTTTGGCACTCGAGCCGCTTGCGGCCGACGGTGCTTGCTGTTCAGGTTTGGCAGGAGGCTACCCGCTCCCTTAAATGGGATGGGAAGATCACTCTGGCTACGCCTCTCTGGAACGCTGAATGCTTGGGAAGTTTATGGAAGTCCAAAGGTTTTGATAAATGGGACCACATAGGGATTTCTCGAGTAGGAGATCTCTGGGGCAAAGATGGAATTCTCCCGTTTTAAACTTTGCAGGAACGGTATCAACTGCAAGGGAGTGAGAGGCTTCACTACCTCTAGATTAGACATGCGTTGCTGGCCGGTATTCCCCATGGGGGGTGACGCTCCCAGAGGCTTCCCTGCTGGAGGTTCGAGTGTTGGACGGTCATTTTCCAACAAAGACGATCTCCTTGATTTATAAAAAGCTAGTTAACCACACCGAGGATCCCCTAGTGGTCCTTAGGGACCAATGGACAGCTGATGGTCTGATCCTTGATGATGAAGACTGGAGGGAGGCTGTGGCCTCTCCTAGGGTCATTGCAATCCAAATGAGACTCCGGTTGGTTCAATTAAAGATCCTCCATCGTTGCTATGTTACCGGCCCACGACTGGTGCAAATGGGTTTGGCTGCGAGCGACGATTGCAGGAGAGGATGTAGCGAGGCTGGAACGTTTTTCCATACGCTATGGGACTGTGCTCTCATTCGGGGGTATTGGTCCGCAGTTCATGTCAAGGTACGTGAGGTGTGGGGAGTGAACTTTGAGTTGGAGGCGCGGCGCTGTCTCCTGAATGTCTGGGATCCAACAGACCTTACGTCCCACGGAAAGATGTGGGCCACGTTGGCATGCGGTATTGCTAAACGTAATATCGCTCAATTGTGGGGGGCGATTCAGCCGCCTACTATTGGGAAATGGATGGAAGACCTGGACTGGTGTATGTTTAGAGAGCGGGCGGTATATGTGGCCAGACCCAAGAAGTGGGGTAACATTTGGGGGCCCTGGAATGTGTATAGGGGGGATATTTGCGCTCCACCTGCCGGTCCGGTATTGTCGGAGGATCCCTGAACCCGTATGCTGTTATTTTTGTTGTATTTCTTTGATTAGGAGGACGTACCTTTTATGTAATGCTTGTTAAGATGCAACCCAGTGTTTTATTGTATGTGTTTATGATTTCATTGTGTATGCATTAATAAAAAGAATAAAAAAAAAAAATTGGGGCATGGAGGACTCATGGGCAAGAACCACCTTCCCCTGCAGGCCTTTTATCACATTCTGGCTTGGTCTTTTGCAGTATAGACAAGGGAAGATACTGCACCCCTGCACAGAAGGGAGCAGCACTGAAAAAAACTTGTAAAATAAGCGTTAAAGGTAATGGCGTGTTTTCAGATGCTCGCTTAATGGATGTTAGTTACTTGAAGAGCACTGGGATACGTGATTACGTTACAAGAAACACATTCACCAGAGGGCAAAGAAGCAGGAGGGCAAGGAAGCAAGGCTTGTGTGGTGGCGGGGATATAGATGGGTGTAAGACGCCCTACTCTGCTGTACTCCTACCATCCTCGTGTGCACCGTTATTCCTCAAGGGCTTGGATGCCTGCAAATAATGAAGTATGAACTTCACGAAAAATGGAGCAGTAGGATTGCCAACATTAGAGTTAATTCAGACTAGATGGCACTAATGTCATATTATGGACCTATGGTGTTTGATGCTAGGAAAGACTGGTTTTAGTTAACAAACTCATGCACGATTACCTGAGCTGGAAGATTCTGTTTGACCACAGATACCTGCTTTAGGTGCCGCTTGGTCATTGCATGTGTGTGTCTGGGGTGGGGGTTGCTCTTTTTGGCAGATATTTCTCCCAGCCCCCGTTGCTAACAGGGAATAAGGCCAGATCAGTCCTCTTCCAATAAGAAGCCTATTTCGTAGGACCATTTTCCCACTTAAGTTTCAGCTCTTGAAATGCAGTAGGTGTATTCACCAAGTGGTTGACAGCCATAAGGACAAGGGTGGGGGATAGGGCCAGAATCCTCTGCGGTTTCACTAAAGAGGCCTTTCTACCACTTATCAGAGGTATGTCTGTCTCAACTCACAAACAAAACATTAGGAAAATGCTTCACGCAACAATACAGATTCAGAAAAGCATGAACAAGCTGACCCAGTTATAAAATATACTAATCTGTAAAAAAATAGAAGAGCATCTTTATAAGCCCCGTTCAAGACCAGTGATAACAGTGCTCAAAAGAAATGTATATATATTTTTAAAACCTCTAGCTCACTCTGAAAAAAAATTCTTGAAAATTCAAATACAATGGAGGAAAACCAGGAATAAGCAACCGAGAAGAAAGGAGAATGTACCACCGAAGGAAGATGAGCACACCTAGAAAGAAAACATACCATATGATTACAGAGTACAAAGCATTTCCTACAAATATGATTAAAATCAAACAATGTAAATGGACAGGAATGTACATGAAAACAGTGCGGATTCTCCTTTGATGGACGGTTGTGTAGAGGATTTGGATTTTGTTACTAGGCTAAGCTAATATAAAGGACATTTTTTGTTGAGTGCGATTAAACTGCAAAGGATGCCTGCACTATTCTGACGTACCACTTAGATAGCTCCCGTTTGTCAACATGTGTGATAGCTTTATATCACATTTCATTATCAGTGACACATTTGCCTACATATCAACTGAGTGTCAAAGATCACGATGCAGCTGTTTTAACAAGTAATCTGAAGTTTGACCAGGACAAGTTAGCAGGTTAAAATCTAGAATCCGACAACTGAAAGCAAAAATGAACATCCAAATAAGGCAGACAAATAAATGAGACACACTTAGCTAGCGTGCATCAGCACACAAACGCAGAAGCTTCGTATTTTCAAAGGAGTCAGTTCATGCAGCATTGACTGGAAAAGCAACTAATCAATGTATGAGATTTATTTTGAAAAGGGTAAATCAGATTGTAGGTACACAATTAAAGAGGTCTCACATAAAACAAGTGACACAACCTGTTTCTGGTATTACAGATAATATTGATTTCAACATCCTCTTTTCTGGTCAATCTTGGCACCCTGGAAACAAATAATTAATAATGGAAGAAAAAAGCTGTAAGAAAGATAACTTTTAATGACGTATTGGAGACAGAGAGAAGTGGAAAATCATGGCCATATTGTGTCCTCTTATGCCTGAATTGTTCTTGATATTCTCTTATATCAACTGATATATGGCTTGTATTACTTTTATTGTATCCTTTACTTATTGGTTTCTGCCTGTATCGCTCTTCCATCTGACTGTATGCCTCTTTCTCAAACTAATAAAATATTTTGAACAAAAAAAAATTTCTTTGGACTTTCCTGATGATGGAAAACCGGCCTCTATTTAATTGCACATTAAACAAGGTGTGCTTGTTTGAAGCAGATGCAGAACAATAACTCTGTATCCATACAGTGGCAGATTAAGGTAGAGATGGGAAGCTGACTGGCCACTTTGAACTCTGCTTTTAGGACTTGTTCTGAAGTTATTAGACATTTATGAATCAGCAACGTATCATGCAACTATTTTGGGAAACCCAAAACGTGCATACATTAGTGTGCTAAAGATATTCAACCGAAGAAAAAGTAAGATTTAAATGGGATATTAATTCCTGGGCCACATATTTCCACAATGGTTAAATACGGTTGGAGCACTCGGACTGGACTTTACACCCGTGAATTGTAGGTTGAGAAAACGTCCAACTATAAACGTCCTTAGTCCCATTAAATAGAGTCCATTTGGGTTACATGAGGGAGGATATGAGACAGACAATCTCGTACTTTCTTGCATGTACTTGGACATTTGATGGTGTTACTATAAGGATCGTTACCACTGGAGAGCACAGCCCAGTAAACCATATAAAATCAAGATGTCCAGGAGCCTTTTTCTTTCTCGTGGTCCAGCCAGAAGAATTAGTCAAATTAATATATGCCCTATACAATAGTCTTAAAAAAAGGGGGTACACTGTGGCATGGGTAGCTGCCTTATTTAAAAGCAATCCCAATTGATTCTGTGACATGGAAAGAAGAGATCAATAAAGTACACAACAGCACAAAAATAGGCAGAGATAGGTCGTGAATTGAATTTCCTTGAGAATTAGGGACGCTAATATACCAAAAGGAAACATAAAACGGATGTAGGTTAGATGGAAGTCTGCTGCACGAGAGTTGGGTGGCTTCCCATTAACTGGTACACAGCAGTTGTTTGAAAACTGTATTGATACTAATACAATATTGTCATGTCCTTTAGGCTAGTCCTGTCATGTGTACCCCTTTTTACATACATTGTCCAATCTACAAGACAATAACGGTTCTGAAACAGGTGACCCTTTACCTTGTTGTAGTGTCCTGGTTCTAGGCTGTTAAAGCAGAGGCAGGAGGACACACGTGTACTGTTAGTGGTCAGTACTTGACTTGGCCACGCCTGGAGCTCCAGGCTTTTTATTAACTTCCCTTACATTTCCAACGCTCACGTTGGACTCAACCAAACCCCTCCACGCTGGAGGGGCGAACAGGACAACAGTGGGAGGGGGCGTGTGCTGCAGTGGTACGCCCCACTGCCAGCAACACTACATTCCTCCTTTACCTGGGAATAAAACAAAACTGGAACAACAACAGCACACAATTCGCTTCCTAGTCATTGGGTGTGCTGTAACAAACATACAGTACTTTCTTTTATAGTCTCTGTGGAACCTGTCGCCGGCAGAGTCCTTGGAGACGCCATGAGACCCACCCCATGCAAAACACAACAACAGAACAGTCTTACTGTATTCTCGGCGGGGTCACCAAAGTGGTCTTCTCAACGCCAGCACTGTGCCACGAAATCCCGATACCTCTGGGATGGTCTGGGGCACGGACGTAGACTGTACTTTGCTTGGCTGCGCCCCTCCGCTATGGTCTGGGATGGTTCTTCAGAGTCTCTGATTTCGCTGGTGCTGGGGTCTTCTGCGGGTCCATTGGGTTCTCGATCGCTCTGGGTGGCGTTGCCGGACTGGCTTGTCGGGGTTTCTGTTCCAGCTGGTTCGGACGGTCTGCATTGGGGGGCTGGGCGCCAGTCGTCCAGTCCTTGATCATCACCCCCTTCGGGCACTTTTTTAAAGAAAGAAATGTTTCTTGTCACGACCTCTCCATTTCTTGTGGCGGTGATCATTGTCCCCTTCGTCTCGGTCACTCTCCAGGGGTTAAGTTCAAATGGTAGACGGAATTTTCCCCCGGGGTGGCAGTCTTTAACTAGGACTGTGTCCCCGACTTGAATGGGGCTTTCCGCCGCTCTCCGTCTCTGGGACGCGTCCTGGTTGTTCCTGGTGCGCTGTTCCATGGACTGGTTTCTGGGGGCTGGCGTTAGCTCCCACATGGGATGGTGCGGGATATTGTCCAGAATTGCTCGGTTGAAGGAGAGTCGGCTTGGAGAGACTCCAGTGGTGCAATGGGGGGTTAACCGATATTCTCGAAGAAATTGGTATAGGGCTAGTTCTAGACTGTGGCCGTCGGCTATTGCAATTTGGATTGTTTTGTTCAGAGTTCTCATAAGTCTCTCGACCTCCCCATTGGCTTGGGGCCATCTTGGTGTTATCCGTTTGTGTCTGATGCCGTGGCTCTGCAGGTATTCCGTGAACTCGCTGCCATTGAATGGGGGTCCATTGTCTGTGCGGATTTCTTTCATGAGTCCATGGGTGGCAATGATTTTCTCAAACTTCGGGATTACTTCCGACGCCGCCGTGGATGCCACGATTTCCACCTCAGGATAGCGCGAGAAATCATCTACCACAACGAGCATGTACCTGCCACCGGGGAGGCTGCCGAAATCTGCGCTCGCTCGCACCCATGGGGAAGTAGGACCTTCTTCTGTGATTATGGGTGCTGGCGGGTTGGGTAGGCTTGTCGCCAGGCACACTGGGCATCTCTGGACCACTTCTTCGATGGTTTTTGTCGAGCCCTGGGAACCACAGTTTGCTTCGAAGTCTGTTTTTAGATTTCACAATCCCTTGGTGTGATCCGTGCGCCAGCAGGGCGGCTTGTTGGGCAAGGCTGTTGGGCAGCACAAGGCGAGGGCCCCTCAGGAGACATCCTTCGGCTGAAATGGACAGTTCGTGTCTGACTAGGTACAGGGCTCTCAGGACGGTCTGGGCATCCGGGGTGCGAAATGACGCTGGGCTTTGGAGCGCCTTCCAATCGCCAGATTCTACGGCTTGGATCGCCATCTGGAGGCAGTCGTCTTCCTTGGTGGCTCTCGCTACTTCCTCCAGGGACATTGGCCGTGGTCTTGACCGTTCAACGATTAGCCGGACGTACTCTTCCGTGGCAGCTGCCTCGGCTGCTTCTGCATCGGTGACCGGACGGGCGTGCCTCGATAGATAGTCTGCCGGATTTCGGGTGCCGGGTCGATATTCTACCGTAAACTGGAACTCTTGCAGTTGCAGCACCCACTTTTCGATTCTTGGGGGTGGGCGAGAGGATGAGCCTTGGAAGAGTGGGATGAGGGGCTTATGATCGGTGACCACTGAGAAGGGGTGCCCGTAGAGGTAGATGTGGAAATGGCGGCATCCCCACAGAATGGCGATGGCCTCTCTCTCGATCTGCGAGTATCTTTGCTCAGTAGGTGTTAGGGTGCGGCTGGCGTACGCAACTGGGGCCTACTCTCCGCACGCTTGCTGTTGAGACAGAACCGCTCCGAGGCCAGTTGGGCTGGCGTCGACCACTAGTTGTGATTCGTGTTGCAGGTTGAAATAGGCCAGGGTTGTGTCTGCGGATAGAGCTGCTTTGGTCTTTGCAAACGACTCTTGTTGTTCCGGGCCCCATGTCCAAGAGGCAGTTGATTTCGTGAGGTCACGGAGGGGGCCTGTCAAATCCGACAGATCCTTGATGAAACGCCCGCAGTAAGTTACCATGCCCAGGAAGCTGCGGACGGCTGTCACAGACGTGGGGGCCGGCGCGTCGTGGATGTCCTTGACCTTTTCTGGATCTGGGCCCACTCCTTGATCGGAGAACTTGTACCCAAAGAAGCTGATGTCTTTGCGTAGGAATTCACATTTGTCCTTGTGAAGGGTCAGTCCTCTCTCCTGTAACCGGGTGAATACTGCCTGGAGGCGTTGGATGTGTTCTTCCAAGGTCGGGGCATGGACCAGGATATCATCGCTTACGTTGAGCACTCCATTGAGGCCTTGCAGTACATTGTGGATGATGTTCTGGAAGACTTCGGCTGCACTTGATATGCCAAAGTTGAGCCTGGTGTATCTCCAGAGGCCAACGTGGGTGGAAAAAGTCGTGATAGAGCGGGAGTCTGGGTGAAGAGGGACCTGATGGTATCCTGACCTTAAGTCCATCTTGGAGAACCACTTGGATCCTGCGAGCTCCCCAATGATGTCGTCGATGGTCGGCGTTAGGTGACGCTCTCTTTTGATGGCTAAATTGGGAAGGCGCATGTCTACACAGATCCTTACTGCATCGGGTTGCTTTGGCTTCTTGGCGACCACAATGGGGGAAACCCATGGTGTGGGCCCGGTCACTCGTTCGATGATGCCGGCCTGTTCGAGCATCCTCAGCTCGGGTTCCACTTTCGGTCTGAGGTGAAACGCGATGCGTCTGTGCCGGAGGGCCACTGGGGCTACTGACAGGTCGATGTGGAGTCGGACAGGAGGCCCTCTTAGACATCCGATGCCTTCGAAAAGTGAGGAATGGTCTGATACCAGGTGATCCAGACCGTGGGCTTGCACTGTTAGGGCAAAGTGAATCAGCCCGAGCTCTCGCGCTGTCTTGCAGCCAAGGAGGAATCCTGATCCTTCCTGGGATACGTAAATCTTCGTCTGCAGTTGCATCGAGTCGTGGGACACAGTAGTGCGAAATACGCCGCACAGGCGCAGCGGACGACGAGTCCCATAGGCGAAGACTTGCACTCTAGTAGGGTGGAGTGTGGGAGCGTCCTCTAGATCTTGGTATACGCTGGCGGCCATGAGATTTATCGTTGCGCCTGTGTCGATGAGGGCAGTGACGGATTGGCCATGCACTTGGACAGTGCACATTGGTTCCGTAGATGACGTGGCTGCCAAGGTGTTGAGCATGCGTACAATGTGGATGGTTGCGGCGTCTTCTTCATCGTCGTCCATGTCGCTGCTGGCGGATGTGTTCGGTAGCGGAGCCATCTGCCGCACTCTCCTGGGTGGGCCACTCGGCTTCTTCCTTTGCGACGATAAGCAAACACTCGCATAGTGGTTGGCTTTGCTGCAGGCGCTGCAGATCTTGCCTTGGGCGGGGCACGCGCCTTTGTGGGGAGTGGCACCTCCGCACCACATGCATGCTTGGTCGTGGGCGGGCTGGGCTGGCTTAGGTCGCCCTTTGCGGGGTGGTCTCGTCCGGTTATCTGGAGTTTGCGACCTGATGGTGCAGACGGGTTCCGTTTTGATCGTGACAGCTGGGCCAGGCTCCATGTGGGCGGCACGGGCTTTGGAAAGTTCTTTGGACCGCCCCAGGGCTAGGATGTCGCGCATAGACATGGCGTCCGTTTCTAGCACTCTTTCTCGTAACTTCAGGGAGGCGCACCCTTGTATGAACTGGGCGCGGATTTCGTCTTCTGCATCCGGGAGGGTGCACGTGCCGGCTAACTTCTTGAGTCGAGCGTAGAATACATCTACGGACTCCTCTGGGAGCTGGCAGGCTTGGCGGAGCAGAAAGCGTTCGTAATCTGCGCTGGCAAACGGCTCAAAATACTTTGTGATGGCATCCCTCAGGGTGGCGTACGTGTGGGGCGGGTCTCCTTCCGTGACGTCCTTGAAGATGTCGTGGATCGCTTCCCCTCCTAGGTGCAGGAGCATGGCGCGACGTCGCCCCACCGCAATATCCGTCGCGATGAAGTAGGTTTCGAGACGCTCCACCCATTTCTTCCACCGGGCAGCTTGTGAGGGGGGTGTCCCCGTGACGGCAAAAGGTTCCAGAGGCGGCACGGTGGCCATGATAGCCGAAGCAATGCAGAGTGAGTGACGGGAGGGGTTGTAGGCGGCTGTGCAGGCTCACGTAGACACCAGAGATGGATCCTGGAGGCGTGGGGGGCTCGTAGGCCTCGCTCCGCGAGATGCGTGAGGTTTGGCAGGGTTGGCACGCACGCGAGATGCGTGAGGGATGGTAGGGAGGCCGCTCGCGCGCCAGAAGCGAGGTGCCAGGCACCCACAGCGCATGCGCGGGATAGCCGTGGAGCCGGCCGGGGCCGAACAGAGTGGCGCAGCCAGGGGCTGGAGGCAGCGGGAAGCAGCGGGGGCTCTTCGGGGTACCTGAAAGCCTCGCACAGGTCCGTGAGGCCGCTGAGGAAACGCAGGGCGGCCAAGGCGGCAGGCAGGAGACTTCTCTGGGCACCGGTGAGTGGCGCGAGGCGCTGCAGGGAGCAGGCAGGTCGACGGTGGCACTGAGGCGGGCCACAGCGGGCCGACTGCGCTCGGGAGTGTCGGCCGGCGTGCAGCGTGCAGACGTGCACGGCGCTGGACAGCGGAGCCACACGAGTGGCGGCGGTGCTGCAGGGCACGCGATGGGGTGGATCGTAGACCACCTCGTCGCCAGTGTAGTGTCCTAGTTCTAGGCCTGTTAAAGCAGAGGCAGGAGGACACACGTGTACTGTTAGTGGTCAGTACTTGACTTGGCCACGCCTGGAGCTCCAGGCTTTTTATTAACTTCCCTTACGTTTCCAACGCTCACGTTGGACTCAACCAAACCCCTCCACGCTGGAGGGGCGAACAGGACAACAGTGGGAGGGGGCGTGTGCTGCAGTGGTACGCCCCACTGCCAGCAACACTACACTTGTGACTTACTCCTGTCTCTTCGACACCATCTCTTAGTATTCTATCCTAATCCCTGTACCTGACGTACATAAACATGTCCTTAGGCATGGCATAATTACTCTGTGTAAGGGTCACCTCTTTTTTCATCCTTGGCCAACAGCCCGCTGTGCATGCTCGCATTTGTTTGGAAAAACACATATGATTGTTTTCAAAACATTTATGATTGTTTTCAAAACACATAAATTCTAGAAGAAACCCTGGAGTGACCACTCCAGTATATAAGAGTCTTATTCCCCCCCCTCCCCCTCCCCCCTGCAAACTAGAGGAGAATTTATTTCAAGCTTACACAGGGTCCTGCATGCTGAATATTCGACACGCAGCGGTCTGACCTCCCTTGCGGGGGGGCCTTTTTCGAAGCAGAGAAGGGATCCTTCATTCTCAACCATCAGGTGAGGGGGTTGGTTCTTCCCTAGGGAATTCTTCGCTACAGACACGCTTATACATGCTACACATATAGATCTAGGCTAGGTACATTTAGGCAAATTACTTAGGTTGCACATTTTAGGAACATGCAAGTGCTTCTGTTTTTATCTGAACTGCTTATGTTCATCTTATTAGCACTATGGTATGAATGTATCTACTATTTACTATATTGGTACTTTCAATCTCGTTTGTATGCTTCTGTCTCCTGATTGTCGCAGCAAATATGTTTTACACAAGACTGACGCTGGTACAATAAATACTTATTGAAATGTCCTAATCGCCATCCTGTGGATTTTCTGAGAATAAGTGAGCACAAGTGACTGAGCGAAAAGTACTGTACTGTTTTTCAGATCCCTGAGGAATCAGGGTTGTCATGTTCAGTGGTTGCCAGAGACTTCCTACATCGCTGTAAGATACAGGGGGTGGTAGTGGCACTGTAGAGCTAGCTGGTCTAATAGCTGACAGATCCTGTGGGAGTGTCCGTAAGCGGTCGGGACACCAAGCCCTCAGTTTTGGTCATCCAAAATGCGCAGGTCCTGGAGACTCCTAGGAACTACACCACAATACTGTTTTCAGCTTGTGCCTATCTTTAAACAAGCATGGGCAAAGCCAATAAGTCTGTCCTTTGGCAAGCTATTGCAATAGTTAATTATTTTATTTATTGAAAATATGCACCACCACAATAAACAGAAGCATAAAAAAACAAAAAACAATACGTAGGCACCTAAACATAGCGGTCCTACAACAGCATTACAAATGTAAGAAATAATCACATATAATTTGAATAGCACAGCATGGGTGCATCCAAGAAAGCAGGGGAACTTAGAATACAACTAGAAACCTTCTTTAGTTTGAATGAAATACAGGAAATATGATTTATTAGAACACTGAAATGTTGGAAACTCCATTGAAAACAATGGAGTGCTCCAGGCATCTAATGGCCAGTAAAAGCCCAGAGCTCCAACATTCTAATGTTTGTTCACAGCTGGTGCTGTTGCTGTGAACAAAAGGCCTCAAGATGCCAAGGGAATTTCAAACCCCTCGGGCTCTGTGAGGCCTTTGTTTTACAAATTAGAACATTCTGCCCTCTAGGGGAGGAATGTTTAATAGCCTTAGAGCCCTCCATAGCGGGCTCTACCGGCTATTAAAGAATGGCATTTAATGGCCTGTAGAGCCCGCTTCGGAGGGCTCTAAGGCCATATTGGTTTTAAAAGGCTTTGAATTACTGAAACCTGAAGCAAAGTTTAAACACATAAAGACAACTTAAAAATGAAAAACGATAAACAGTGGAAAGAAAAAAACAGATTGGCCCACATGAAGTGGCATTTTTTTTTTTGCAGTACAATTATTACACTTACAATTGATGCATGAGGAATTATCAGTCATCAGTTATACATACATAGGATAAAAGGAGACCATCAAAACATATAAACGATAAGTCAATTGACCTTAAAAAAGGCAATATTCAGCATGTAAAGTTATATATACAAACATTTACATACATGCTAAGCAGAAACCGGTTGCCCTTTAGGAGAGGGCGGCAGATCCTCCTTCTTAAGAGAAAAAAGAAGAAAAGAGAGAAAAAAGTAATCAGGCAGTCAGAGAAGGTCTATTCTCGACCCTGCCTTACTTCCATCTATAAATCGGTGCCCAGATACGCCTGCCAAGCATTCTCCCTCTTCGACCTTTTCTCTCATAGATCCCCTTTTGTAAAGTAAAGATGGTGAGAAGCCTAGCCAGACATTGCTAGAATGTGGGAGCCAATTTATCAAGCCAGGCAGAAGCAATGCAGATTTTCAACACTGCCATACCAAGGAAGAGGAAATATTGGGATGGATCTTGCGTGATCCCAATGAGCATCAATTGAGGCATTAACCATTCATTTATATTCAAAGTTTGATCCAGGTATTTTTCAATTGCTTTTGCTAGAATTTCAAGCCGTGGGCAGGTTGAGAACATATGGACTATGTCCCCATCAGAGCTTTTACAACGGGGGCAGTTAATTCCTTCCTGTCCCCCCCACTGCGCTAAATTTACCAGGGTATAATACAGTGAAGATATCGTTTTGTATTGCTGGGCTTGCAGCCCTGCTGAGCACAAGATGGTCTGTCCTAAGCCTAGTGACTTAAGGAATTCCTCTGAGTCTGCACTAAGCTTGTCCACCCACTGTTTCCCATGCTTCTCTCAGTCATCCTGCTTCAGTAGAGTGAGTTCTGCATATATTCTCCTAATAGTGCAGTTCTCGTCATCTCTTACAGCCTCGATTGTTTTGACTTCCCAGAAGCCACTCGGTCCACCTTTTTTACTTCCTAGAAAACTACGTACCTGCAGATATTTAAAAAAACTTCTTTTGTCAATTCAGAATTTCGCCTGGAGGCCTCCAAATGATCGAATTCCTTCAGGCCCATGAGACCGCCTACCTTCCGAAGTCCACACCCCTCCCAATCTTACATTATACTATCTGAAAAAATTCCAGGAAACATAGGGTTTCTGTACATCTGAATATAAAAATGAACTCTACCTAGGCAGGTTTTCTTCTTGAACGCTGCCCAGATCTTAATCGCAGCCACCAGTGTTTTAAATCTTGTTTTTTTGTAATAGCTTGGTTCACTAAATTTCAACAAACAGCTCCACATATCCTCCCCTAGCAGTAACTCATATACATCAGGAGAGCCGGTCTTAGTCCATGGATCTTCAACAGTCCCACCTACTAGCCCCCACATGTATTGAAAGGCAGCCCAGTATTACATACTAAGGTTGGGAACTGCCCAGCCTCCCCTCTCCTTGTTTTCCCCTGTGCCCAGATAAACCTATTGAACCATTGATTTTCAATTTCTAATGGATATCCCTACAGAGATAGAGCACTTTGGGTAGAAAGACCAATTTAACCACATTACACCGTCCGACCACAGATAGATGGAGGTTATGTATTCTGTCAAAGTCTTTTTTGGCCTTTTGGATTACTGGGGTGATATTTCTTTCTACCAGTTGACCTAAGTCAGGTGAGATGATAATGCCTAAATATGTTGCAGAGCGGGTCACCCGGGGGTCATCCAGTTCAACCATTCTATTCATAACTATTTGAGTTTTCTGACGATTGAGCGTGTATCCAGAGATCGAGCCGAAGGCTTGGGCTTCTTCCTCGATTGCGGCTAGAGCGGAATGGGAGTCGGGGGTGACCACAGCAATGTCCTCTGCATGGCCAGAATTTTAGTTTTAAGCCTGTGATATCTGATTGACATGATTAAGTTATTAGCCTCCAACTTCTGAATAAGAAGGATCAGTGTATAGGGCAAAAAGCAGGGGCGAACAGGGACAGCCCTGCTTAGTGCCCCGTGTGACTGATAGAGGTGCAGTATACCCCCCATTCAGTCTCAGCCGAGCAGTCGGTGCTTTGAACAGAGCCAGTATTGCACTGATGTAGCGGTTCCCGATACCATACCACTTCATGACCATCCACAGATAGTCCCAGGAGACCCTATCAAATGCTTTCTCAGCATCCAAGAGTATCAACGCCACAAGTATGATCTGTCGTTCCCCTTCCTGATATAAACCCGTGCTGACGTAGGTGAACCACTTTCCCAATGATGTGATTTAAGCAGGTCACCAAGGCCTTAGACAGTATTTTAGCATCACTGTTCATTAACGTGATAGGTCTGTAAGAGCCCGGCTCTCTAGGTGTTTTACCCTTTTTTAGAATTATTATATCTGCCGCGGCCCAGGAATCAGGAACAGAGCTCCCTTGCTGAGCTTGATAGACAGTCGGCCAGGTCGGGTCCTATTATATCCAGGACGGTTTTGTAGAATTCTAGAGGGATCTGGTCCGGCCCTGCTGCCTTGCCTGAGGGAAGACTACTAGGTGCGCCGTAGGTCTCCTCCGCCGTCAGTAGCGTCTCAAGTGACTCCAGATCTTCAGGAATTATGTGCTGGATGGGGTTATCACTTAAATACTCTACGACCAAGCTCTCCTCCCCTCGTTGTTCCTCACAATACAGATTTTGATAGTATTGCCGAAATTCTTCCCGGATCTCCGTCGAACCCCTAATTAAATTCCCGTTAGAATCTGAAATTTTGAGGATCTCCCCTGCCGTGCTCTTTTGTCTCAGCTGTGCTGCCACGACATGGCCCACCCACTTGCTGAACTCATAACAATGCTCCCTCCTACCAAGGAATCTTTCAGCTGCCCTGGCAGCAGTAATATCCCCTAACTCTGCCTTGGTTGAAGTCAGCTTGAGCAGTAAGTTATCCGGCAGTATGCCCAGTGCCAAGGCGGGTGCCAGCTCCTCTCTACCTCCATTAACGACATATATGGTGTTCTCTCTTGTTGCACCTCGCTCTTTTGCCGGTGCAGACTACAACTAAGAGTCTCCCCTCTGACCCCAGTTTTAAATGAGTCCCAAACCACTCTAGAGCTTGTGCTCTTCCTGTTGAAAGAATGGATCAAGGAGTTCTAGGCTATCATGTGTGCTACATACTCCTGATCTTTTAAAAGCCTTCTTTCAAATGTCCAACCCCGCTCTGATCTTCCAGCATCTGTTAGAGTAACTGTTGACGTTAAGGGATTATGATCCGAGATGATCCAGGGATGTTTCTCAATTTTACACATAGAAATTAACTGATGGGAGACAAAAAAGTAATCTAGTCAGACAACTGACCTGTGGGGGGCAGAGAAGAACGTGCTACCCAGATCGGCTGGCTTTAAATGTGGCCACATATCCGCTAATCCATTATTTTGTACTAAATTAGTAAAAGCCTTAAAAACCTTTCTCTTTCGTCCGATATATTTATCACCCGCTTCCCCCAAAGTACTCCCAAGCCATTAATATTAAAATTACCACACAGTATTATGGGGGTGGGCCATAATGCAAGCTCAGTGTCCAACAATTCTAAGAGCTCGGGATCCTCTGCGGTCAAGCCATAAACTGAGCATATAGTGAAAGTGGCTTCATGAAGCATACATTCAACCAATACCCTCCGGCCCCACCTATCTGATTGGCTTCTCTTGAAGCATATATCCCCCCGCCGAGAGAGAATGGTGACCCCTCTTGTTCTTATACCCTGCTTAGTATTGGTAATACGTTTATACCCCAGCTGTTCCATTATAGCCCCTCTCGTACCCTCTATGTGGGTCTCCAGGAGACATACAATATTAGCCCGGAGAGTTTTCACAACTGCTACCTAGCTCTTTGCCTCTTGTCCTGGTCTTTTAAGCCACAAATATTCATTGAATTAATTTAACTCGGACTCAGACAGCTCATCATGAAACCCACCTACTATGTTGGCCACAAGCTGACCCCCATCTTCTCCGCAAGCCCCCATATCTCCTTCAACCACACCACCGAACTCCACTGGACCGACCATCGCTGCATCCACTTCAACTTCCGGAAAACCACCACGTACCACCGCACCCAACAGATGCCTCACCGCTGCTGGAGCAAAGTCACTGTAGACCAGTAAACCACCACCCTCACCCAGAGCCCACCAGCCAACCCCACCAACACCAACAACGCCACCCGCAACCTCCGACAGTGGATCGACGACTGCGTCAACACCCTCACCCCATTCAAGAAACCCTCCTACAGTCACACCAGCAAGAAAGCCAGCTGGTTCACTGATGACCTCCAGGCCTCCAAGCAAACCTGCCGAAAGCTAGAGAAGAACTGGCTCTGTGAACGAACAGCGGACAGCTACGCAGCCCACAAGAACGCCACCCGCAGACACCATCACCTCATCAGATCCGCCAAAAGGGACTCCTTTAAAGACCCCCTAGACAACAACGCACACAACAGCAACAAGCTCTTCCACATCGTGAAGGAACTCTCCAACCCCAGCTCCAACACCAACGATATCCCACCTTCGCAAGACCTGTGCGACTCGCTGGCCACCTTCTTACGTCGCAGATCGCAGACATCCACGACAGCTTCAACACCACGACCGTCCCGACAACCACTGAGACCTCCGCCCCCACGACCACCATCCACACCAACCGCCTGCTCTCCTGGACTAACTTCAATGGCGACGACACCATCAAGATCATGAACACCATTCACTCCGGATCTCCGTCAGACCCATGCCCACACCACATCTTCAACAAAGCCAGCACCGCCATCGCACCCCATCTCCAGAAAACCATCAACATTAAGTATGGGCGAAATCTGCGAAATCTCGGTCCGCGAAATCATGCGAAAGCGAATTCGCAATCCGCATAATTCGCAAATTCGTGCGAATTTTTTTTTTTTTTGCGTGTTCGCTGGGCTTTTTGCGTGCTCGCAGGCCGCTTGCATGGCGAAGTTACCCATGCGGTCGTGTATGGGCACAGCACCCTCTGGTTCATCATAGCACCCTCTGGTTCACCACTGCCACCCTCTGGTTCACCCCTGCCACCCTCTGGTTCACCCCGGCCACCCTCAGGTTCAGCACTCACTACTGCCACCGTCTGGTTCATCACAGCACCCTCTGGTTCATCCCTGCTGCCACCCTCTGGTTCAGCACTCACCACTGCCACCCTCTGGTTCATCACAGCACCCTCTGGTTCACCACTGCCACCCTTTGGATCATCACTGTCCCCCTCTGGTTCATCACTGCCACCCTCTGGTTCATCATATCACCCTCTGGTTCACCCCTGCCACCCTCTGGTTCACCCCTGCCACCCTCCGGTTCAGCACTCACTACTGCCACCGTCTGGTTCATCACAGCACCCTCTGGTTCACCCCTGCTGCCACCCTCTGGTTCATCACAGCACCCTCTGGTTCACCACTGCCACCCTCTGGTTCACCACTGCCACCCTCTGGTTCACCCCTGCAACCCTCAGGTTCAGCACTCACTACTGCCACCGTCTGGTTCATCACAGCACCTCTGGTTCACCCCTTGTTGCCCACCTCTGGTTCATCACATCACCCTCTGGTTCACCAGTGCCAGCCTCTGGTTCACCCCTGCCACCCTCAGGTTCAGCACTCACTACTGCCACCCTCAGGATCATCACTGCCACCCTCTGGTTCATCACTGCCACCCTCTAGTTCACCACTGCCACCCTCTGGTTCACCCCTGCCACCCTCAGATTCAGCACTCACTACTGCCACCGTCTGGTTCATCACAGCACCCTCTGGTTCACCCCTGCTGCCACCCTCGGGTTCATCACATCACCCTCTGGTTCACCCCTGCCACCCTCAGGTTCAGCACTCACTACTGCCACCCTCAGGATCATCACTGCCACCCTCTGGTTCATCACTGACACCCTCTAGTTCACCACTGCCACCATCTGGTTCACCACTGCCACCCTCTGGTTCATCTCAGCACCCTGTGGTTCACCACTGCCACCCTCTGGTTCACCCCTGCCACCCTCAGGTTCAGCACTCACTACTGCCACCGTCTGGTTCATCACAGCACCCTCTGGTTCACCCCTGCTGCGACCCTCTGGTTCAGCACTCACCACTGCCACCCTCTGGTTCATCACAGCACCCTCTGGTTCACCACTGCCACCCTCTGGATCATCACTGTCCCCCTCTGGTTCATCACTGCCACCCTCTGGTTCACCAGTGCCACCCTCTGGTTCACCACTACCACCCTCTTGTTCACCACTGTAGATTATGGGGGGAAAGCACACCTGCCCAGCCTCAACTGAGATGAATTAATTTGGGGCTGGTTAATGTGTCACTGAATTTGTGCCTCAAGACTGGCACCTGCTTCCTTAGCTGTAAGTGCTTCCTGTTGCAGTTATTTTTTTTACAGGAGCATTGTGCCATACTTGTAACTATTCTCTTACCCTGCTTTGAGGGTCAGAGCAGGGTCAGAGAATAGTTGCAAGTAGGCAACTGAACTCTGGGGGGGGGGCCTCAGGAAGCACTACAGGGAATGGTTACAAATTAGCTTGAACTTTTGCACCTGCTAAGTGCTTTCAGTTTTTCAAAATTAGTTTTTCTGCCACTTCGCGAGATTCGTGGGGCGCGAATTTGTGCGAAATCGAACTTGCAATCCGCAAATTCGTGCGAATTTGCTGATTTCTTTTTTTTTTGCGTGTACACTCGGTTTTTTGCTTTTCCGCGTACCGCTTGCAGCGCACCGACCCCGAGGTTGCCCATGCGGTCGTGAATAGGCGCGGCCATCTTGTTTGCGTGACGTGTTTCCGTTTCCGGGCGCTGGTTGCATGCTCGCGTCGTATGCGGCGCGCGATTACGTGTTCGTGGGCGTTTTTGCGTGCTCGCTGGGGAAATATCACGCGAACTTACCCACACGGTCCTCTATGGGCGCGGCCATCTTGTTTTTCATTCACTGCTATGGTTTTGGGCATGCTACCTTTCTTTCCATCCTACATCTTTGTAATCCTATGTTTTTCTGGAATTTTTTTTGTTTTTTTTTGCTTATTATCTCTCTCTTCAATTTCCTACATCTATTTTGTGTTTTTTTAAACTTTTTGTTACTTTATTACCTACTTTATTTCTTTCGCTCTCTCTTATTTTTTTCACACCTATTCTTCTTTCCTTCTTCTTGTGCCCAGGACCATGGCTAAGGGAGGCGACAAGGGCAAGGGGAAGGGCCCAGGACCCTGTACCCGGCTCCCTTGCGGGCGTTTGAGGGGGGAGGAAGTCCAGGCCAGGGAGATCTTCTCTGCGGTGGAGGTGGCCGCCTTGATGGTTTCTGTCCAAGTCCACCTCCCTAAGACCGTGGCAGCAGGTGGGCGGATTGCTTCCGGTTACGGCCTCCGGGAGCGTCGCCAGCTCTGGGAGAAGGTGTGCCGGCGCATGTATAAGGAGTCTGGGGTCCGGCGCCCCTACCAGCAAGTGACGCAGCGGTGGAGTGACATCTTGGACCGGGAGCATGACATGCTCGACCTGCTCGGTGTGGAGATCCCTGGCCTTGGTAAGTAGCTATTTAATAACTACTTTTTTTCCTTCTGCTCTGTTATATTGCTAATCTAGTTTTTTCCTGAAGAGTACGAATGCTGCTGATTCGATTACATTGCAGGTAAATTAATGTTTAAATAGCTTCTGTCATTCCAGGTGCTCGCCTGGTTATTGGCGTTGCTACTAAGCTTACTTGTTTGCAACTTTTTAGTCATTTGAGAGCATTACTGCGTAATGCTAGAGACAGTAGACTCAAGTCAGTCCTTCTTTGTACTCCTGCTGCTGCCACTTTGAAGAGATAGTGGTGGATTGATACGTTGAGTATATAATTTATTACTTGTTATAGGACATTTGTTAGTGGTCTGCAATCATGATGACGGACTGTGTCTGTCACGCGACGTCTCATGCTGCTGAGTGATGGCAGTCGTAGTAGAACCTTTTTGTTGTTGATGTAGTTAGGGAATTACATAACTTTCCTATTGGACGGTCTGCGAATCCTGCAATACTGTACTACTATCCTCCTAGTTGACCAGATCAGATGCAATTGATGTTAATTTGTTTCCCCGACATAATTTTAGATTGAGTACAAAGAAATCAAATATTTCCCCAAAAACAATCATCCATGTTGTGTTTCTTTATTTCATGATCACCAGGACATCCCAGGGGCAAGGCGCCAGCGGCGACAGAGACTCCGGTGGCAGAAGTTGGAGAGGGTCAGTCCCTTGCAGGCTCTTCTGCTGGCCCCAGAAAGTTGTTCTATTATATTAATACTTATACTTCCCTAACTTTTACAGCTCCTATTCATTACAAACTGGTTCCTAATAATTCCATGTTTTACAAAATAGTCTTTGATCTTCTTCTAATGTAGACTACTTTCTACATTCTTATCCTGCCTCTACCATCACTCTCTGTGCTACTAATATTTACAATTATGAGTCGGTCTGTGTAAGTAGCTAAGCTTGCCCATTCGGAAAACGGTGTAAAACAAAACTCTGATACAGCAATAGCTCTAGGCACTTAGCGCAATCTTCTGGGTTGCCCTTGCTGTCTATTCCAGTCTTCTTAATGTACGTGCTTTGACAATTTCCAACAACAAAATGTCATTGTTTACACCAAGTAAAAGGTAGCAGTTGCATTTTTGATTTGAGAGGAGCACATCCCATACCGCTAGTGTTTCAGGAACTATTCTGCACACAAAGAAGTATGGACAAGATAAATAGGACATTGTTGATGATAGGTGCAGTTCGACTTTCGACATACCTCAGTCCGAACAAAAGTTGAACCCCCAATCCCCTGGCCGGCTATCTAGAATGTCTGACCAATGATTTTTCGACCCAGAAGAACAGAAGAAGACTACCTCTGAGTCCCGGCCTATCTGAGTCACTGAAACATGACTGCCAAGTGCAGTAGTTCAAACCTTTCCGCTCACTCACTCGTAAACAAAAACCACACAGTGTTTGTTAGTTTTAAAGTTTTATTTTCAATTAAGAAATGAAAACATTATTTCTTTATTTTTAATAGCGTAGTATTCTGATGGATGAAGATGACGTTAAAGTTTAAACAACATTCCCATGAATGAAATTAGTATGACTCAAACTTATTATTAGTTAACAGACACATGAAATTATTAGAATAACTGTGCGGGAGCCCCCACCTACTTTAAAGTACTTAAAGTACTGCTGGTGATGACTCAGTAGTAGTTGGTGAATCGTCTGACAGAAGGGCAATGGAATCTTCTTTCTGTAATGAGAAAAATGGTGCACGTTAAGCAAGCATTCATCAGTTGTCATAAGAAGAAGTGTAGCATTTAATGGAATAAGCAAATAAACGGTTAACACCGTCCCAAAAACCATTTTTTTTTTAATCCCAGTAATAAAAAATGTGTTATGTAACATTTTCTTCCATTACGAGACAAAATAGGGGGTTGTGTATGGCATCTGAAAATATGACATGTTTTTCCTAGACGTCACAACATCTGATGCGGCACAGATGACCACCAGTGCTGGGGCCAGCAGTGCGGAAGGGTCCACTCTGGATGCGGCGGCGCCAACAGGAGGAGCTGGGGGGGAAGACTCAGCGGCGGCGGCGGACGGTGGTAAGTTATTATACTCCTTACTTATTGAATTTTTTTTGAGTAGGCTCGCAAAGGAGTGTATGATGTACTGTACAGTAGTACACAGTACACTAGTATAAGTACACTGTACTGTCAAGAACATTTACTAATTTAGAACTACTTTTTGGGCTATCACGGAGAAGACAGTCAACCTTGACTTTTAATAGCATAGCGGCGGTACATCTCTGGTAACCAATGGCCCCCTCTATTTCACTTCAACTCAGCTGGCAAATTGTTATTGTGAAGCCAACTCATATCAGATGTAGTTTAGGGATGTGAAGAACGAAAAGTTAAAGAAGGGTGAAACGAAGGACGAGCGAGTCTTAATATTTATGACTGTAAAGAATGGTTTTGTTGAATGCAATTCAACATAAGAAAGAAGACGGCGGTTTCGAAAATATAATGAAAAGGGTGTTAGTTGGTTGTTGACAAAAAGAAATTTTGGTACATTTGACACATTAAGAAGAATCATAGACGTACTTTGGAAGCCCAGTCTCAGGGAATTACACTGGCTCCCCGTGCGCCAAAGAAGTCATTTCAAGATACTGAGTATCGTCCATAAACTGCTTACAGGAATCGGTCCTTCCTACATAGCAAAGAAACTCATCTGGTATAATCCTTCCAGAGTTTTGAGATCCAGTTCCAAACGTCTCCTGGTCCAGCCTAGGGCCAGGACCACTAGAAACGGCTGCCGGGCGTTCTCTTACATTGCCCCCCTGCTCTGGAACAAATTGCCCCTCCATCTGTCATCCTTATCCAACCACCTGGCTTTTCGGAGAGGTTTGAAAACATGGCTTTTTCCTAATTAACCAGCGTCACTCTTTTAATACATGGTTGTTGTCTCTTTCTGCCTAGCGCCTTGAGACCTTTTTGGTGAATCGTGCGCTATATAAGAACCTATGACTATGACTCCTCGTCGATAGCAGAGGTGTATGATGTAGTAGAGCAGACGCTGAGTGGATGAAGTATGGCCAGTGGCAGTGCCACCCCTATAGAAAAGTAAGACATTCCTATCCCCACCTTCATGTACTGCTTAAAGTACTGCGAGTCTGCATCATCATGGCCTGTGTCTTTCTTGGGTGAAAGCTGAGTGAGCTGCCATTATGGCGGCTACCACAAGTTCACTTACCAGTAAATTCTTTTGCAAAACAAGAGAAAAAAAGTACAAAAGGCCTTTTTTCAGTACTCTCTGACTATGTATGTAGTAGTGAGTCCACCTATAGTGCTGCTAGTGTAATTCCTGAAACTCACAGTGTCACAGGCTTACAAAGACGGCGGGAAGATACATGCCAAAATGTTATACTGCGTTTGCTACTTGCTGGTGTTACTGAGTGTCAACCTTCCGTTTAATTATTTTGACTTTATGTTAAAGACTATTGGCCACAGTATTTTTCTTTCTTTCTTCATAGATGCTACTCCCAAAAAGCTCACCCGTAAGGAGATGGCTGTCCGGGCCAGGGCCCGTAAGCTGGAGGCTATTTGTGCCGAGTATCGGCGGTTGTGGGCTCGGGAGCATGAGGAGACATCAACATCTACATCCTCCTCCACTGCCTCCGGGTCCACCAGCCAGAAGCCTCCAGCCAAACGGAGCCGTGGCCCGACAGCCTCCCGCCTCCCGCCGCCGCCGCACAGCAGCAACATCATCAGCGGCCCCCCAGATCCTGGATCGTTCGTGTGCGCCGACTACGCAAAAGAGTGGACTACCTGGAGCGGTTGGCCAAAAAAACATCAGCGCCAGCTCCGGGACCTCCGCAAAGAGCAGCGGGACATGAAGCAACAGCTTGCCAAACTACGCCACCGGAGGAAGTGACTGTCCCTTGCCCCTTTTTTAAAGACTGTTGGGGGGGGGGTGGGAATTAGGTGTTTGGGAAAGGGGACTTTTGGACTTTTGGACATTGGTTGGGGTTAGGTAGGTGGGTGAGTTGGGTTAATTTATTTCATTTTTTGACTACCTCAATATATTTCTTAATAATTATTTTTCATACCAAAACATAGTATACGCGTTCATATTGTTTTGTGTGGGGGTGGGCGGTGGTTACTGGACGTCTGGTTTCTTCCAACTTACCAGCATGAATGAAACATCTAGTCCTGAAATGTACCAAAGTGCCAGTAACCGAGTTAGTGAATTCAGTATCCCTACTAGTACTTTACTAGTAGTACTGGCAATCTCTGCTCTCCTCCCAGTCCTAGCCCATTATTCTACCTCTCCAAAATGCTTATCTTACCTGTGATTCGTGTTTGAGAATCGGGGTCGCCCCAGGGCTGGCTGCATTGCAAATGGTGATTAAGGTTGGTTGTTGACTTGAATCCTCGACGGATGCAATATCATTGTTGTGCTGGTAGCAGTAGTGGTACACACTTGCAGTATCACCATATGAAAAAAAGAGGAAATTAAACATTGAGTGTCCTGAGCGTAGCATTAGAAACAGTACAATAGATAGTAGGGTACAGAACAGTGCCCTAAATTGTAGCCTAAGCAGTGCCAACGTAAGGTAAGCATTAAGCATTAGATTGTTCACGTCGTGTAGGAGGAGGATGTTCTTATCAATCCATGATGGCACACATGAACTTCTGGTTGCTTTGACCTTATCCTCCCCAGCAAGTGTGTGGAATTTATTGTTGTTGTCAGTCACACCTCAATGAAATACCACACAGCCCGTGGGTAGAGGGTTAGGGTTTGAAAATTGGATGGGAATGGGGGTTTTTGGGAAAGTTTGGTAGAGAGGAAAAAAAACACAGCATGGACAGTCAAACAACAAATAAAGAGAAACAAATCTTTGGATTTGAAGATATTGATAAATCTTTAAAGGGACATGAAGGAAGTGCACTACTGCATGCCAGAAGTTGTTTAATAAATGGATGGTTAGCTTACTGAAAAGTAGTACTACTACTTACTGCAACTTACTAGTAACTACGAAGGAACAAGTTGACAGTACAGGGCTGCAGTCATTTCACAATTTCACTTGCCTCTCTGCCCTCAGAGAATAAACATTTAGAACATTAAAGTAGTGTTAAACATAGCAAAGACGTATCAAATAGCTGGAGGGATGAATTTGAAGCAGAGATCAAACAAACGCACAGAGTCACACTCGTAGAAGTAAGTTCAAGTTCACAAGAATATCATTTAAAAGATAAGGAGAATTTTGGATACTGCTACTGTTTTTTGTAGTTGTCCCGTTGAATTTGTGAAGTTGATGCATCCAGCCAATCCTCTTATTCGCGGTACTCCTTCATTCCATCGGATGCTCCGTCGATCAATCTTGGTGACCAGACACACTGACTGTCCACTGCCTGCCTGATGCGGATTTGCAGATCGCTAATTGTAAGCCTGAGTAGTACATCGATGGCACAGGGTAAAAGCCTGCCTGTAATTGATGATGGAAAAACACAACAGTAAGTGTTAAAGACACCTCGGAGAAAAAAATATATAAGGCACGCTGTGTAGTGCAAAAATTATACTGTCACTTTCAGAGATGACAATCCCCAAAATCTAGAACACCCCACATTACCCTCCCAAAAACGTGCAGAATACTGCTGCTACCTCGCAGAGGCCTAATTTCAAATCGTGCCAAAACGCACACAGAAAGTATGCCCAAAACCCCCCTTTCCCACCATGGATTTTCTTCAAACCACTTGCAATCAAAATTAGACATTCCAACAGGTGTTCCAAGACCCCACCCAGTCGTAAAAATCTAGAACCCCCGCCCAAACACATGCAATACCATACTGCTAACCCTAACGAGCCCTAAGTTAAGAATAGTGGCAAACGCTTTCTTTAACTAAGCCAAATCCCCCCTTTCCCACCATGGATTTTCTTGAAACCACTTGCAACCAAAATTACACATTCCCACGAGTGCTCTAAGACCCCAGAACCCAGTTGCAAAAATCTAGAACACCCTCAAACACATGCAATACTGCTGCTAACCCTAACATGCCCTAAGTTAAAAAAAAAGTGCCAAAACGCTTTTCAGCATGGACTTTCTCCAAACCACTTTTATCCGGTATTAGACCTTCCCAGCAATGCCCCGCAAAAAAGCAGAACACCCCCAAACAGGCAAAAAGCAAAAATGGAAAATCTCATACTTAGAATATTTTCGGCCTTCTTTCAATTCTGTCCAAACGCGCTGTGCAGCTAGGCCATAACACTCGTTTTCCACCATCGATTTCCTGAAAAACAAATGCAATAAAAATTAGACTGTGCCAGCAGTGCTCCCAGACCCCAAAACCCACCCCAAACACCAGGAATCCCCCAAACAGCATCCCAAAGAAAAGCAAGTGAGCAAATACGCAAAATCTTTTTCACCTCCGATTTGCTCCAAAACACTTTTATCCGGTATTAGACATTCCCAGCAATCCCCCCCAGACCCGTCAACCCAGGCGGAAACAAGTAGAAGACCCCCAAACAGCCAAAAAGCAAAAATACAAAAATGGGGACTTAGAAATTTTCAGGCAAATTTCCAAAATCACTCCGCGCGCGCTCTGCAGCTAGGCCCTAACTCCCCTTTGCCACCATGGATTTGCTTCAAACCTCTTGCAATCAAAAGTATCCATACCCAGCATTGCTCCAAGACCCCAAAACCCACCCACAAACACCAGGAACCGCCCCAGAAAACGCTAAATGCCTGAAAATGCAAAAACTTTTTCACCTCCGATTTTCTCCAAAACACTTTTATCCGGTATTAGACATTCCCAACAATGCCCCCAGACCCGTCAACCCAGGCGGATACAAGTAGAAGACCCCCAAACAGCCAAAATGCAAAACCTTAAAAAGTGAGACTTAGCAAATTTCGGGCCAACCTGGAATTCAGTCCAAATGCGCTGTGCAGCTAGGCCCTAACTCCCCTTTTCCACCATGGATTTCCTGAAAACCAAATGCAATCAACATTAGACTGTGCCAGCAGTGCTCCCAGACCCCCCCGACCCAGCATCGCAAATCTAGAACACCCCCAAAGAAACCCCCAAAAACCTGCAATACTGGTATATTCAAAACATGGCAAATTGCGCTGTTCACAAAAAACAAACAGCAATTGGTTTCAACAGAGACAGACAGCCATTGCTGTCCACTGCATGCCATCTTCTCATTATTCATTACCTGTTCTACTTTTTGTCCGCATCTTCTTCGGAAAGTGAGGGCCCACAGGGCAGCCTCTCCTGTAAATTTCAGAAGTAGGTCTGTCAACAATCAGCAAGCATGTAGTAAGTCAGTTATTTCAGTCCCACTTGAGGGGACTCGTCTACGAAGACAAAGTTTGTTTTTTCGCCAGAATCCATCCATCGGCCTTGAGGGAAATGGATAGGGGGAGTCTGGAGGAGGAGGATAGAGGAGCATGATTGAGTTGTGAACTTGTGAACATCTGAATGCAGACTGCGGCACCTTCAAATCAATAAGGAAAATAAGATGAAGACAGTGCTGATGATGGACTTGTTGTGATTAGGTGATTAGAGTTTTTTGTTGTGGTAAAAGTAGCAAAACATAGAAAGACACACAGGAATAAAAGTGAATAAGTACGAAAAAAAGGAAGTAATTTTCAGGCCTCGGTGTCAGGGAAGTAGAGCTCGTCCTCCAAGTATACGAATTGAGACGGGAGTAGGTCTGGTGACCGAGAAGAACTTCCGTTGGCGTCACCTAAGTCGGTGTCCTCTTCTACCTGCGTGCATTCACGTATTTTGTAATCGGGTGGTATGAAGTGCTGATTCATCTTGATTATTGTTAACCTCTCCACATTTTTGGGCAAAAGGCGGGTCCTTTTTGAAGTAACAATGGCACCAGCAGCACTGGAAACACGTTCAGAAGACACGCTTGCGAGTGGGCAAGACAAATAATTTAGAGCCAGGTTGGTGATCAGTTGCCATACAGAGCTTTTTGTATACCAATATTCCAATGGGTTCTGATTATGACAGACCTCTGTTGGGTCATCCAGATAGGCCTGCACCACCGACTCAAGGTTCTCCAGGGTTGATCCACTTTGCGTACCATCTGCGACCTTTTCATCAGTGGACCGAGCTAACCCTTGCTGAGATAGCCAATCCCCTTCCGACAATATTTTTGGGCGGCCTGGTGCAGGTGAGGAGGATGATGATACGTTGCTGGTGTCGTTAATGGCTGTGAGGGAAAGTGACTCCCTTCGGCCACGGATTGAGAAGTGGAACTTGACGCCGGATGGCCTGCTGATTCAGTTGTACTTGTGCTGCCTCCTTGAAGGTTCTGCCGCTCTCTTTCGAACCGAGTGGCTGACGCAGCTAGCCAATGTTTGTACTTTGAAACATCTGCTTCATCAAAAGGAATGAATGCTTTGCTAGCCACTGCCTTTTTGTACCGTGGATCAAGAATAGTGGCACAAATGTAATGTTGTTCTGTATGTATCTTTTTAAGCCTCTCATTGTCAAGTAGGTGCCTTAATAACTCCTCCGCCAAATCATATGCTTCTCGCTTTTCACCATCATCTCGGAACGTTGAAATCACCTCCTTCAGTTGGTGCTCTAGCATGCGCAACAATGGGATAGCTTTGCTCAAAGAACAGTCCTCACTGCTGACTGCACGCGTGAAGAGCTCAAAAGGACGAAGCATGTCTGTCAGGCTTGCAATTAGCTTCCATTCCTCCAACTCTAGCCCCATGTCTTTATGATTAGAACCCAGTTTAAAGACATACTCATGTATTACCTCCCACTGCTCAGACAGACGCTCAAGCATGTAAAAGGTTGAGTTCCAACGTGTTGCCACCTCCTGGATTAGTCCTTTGACTGGCAGTTTACGTTCATATTGAAGGCTCCTCAGCTGCTTCCGGGCCTTAAAAGAATGGCTGAAATGTGTGCAGAGTCTTCGGCAGGTGATCAGTAATTTGGCGACTAGTGCTTCTGTTTTCAAGAAGGCTTGCACCACGATGTTAATACTGTGTGCCAAACACGGCACTCTGAAATAGCCACCTAGCTCCATGGCCTTAACTATATTACTGCCATTATCCGTGGAAACATAACCAACTGTGCGATTTCTTGGATGCAGCCATTCATTGACCTTCCTGTCGATCTCCTCCAAAAGGTTAGGTGAAGTGTGAGATTTCCCCATGACAAACATGCCTACTGTTGCATGTTTGCGAGTAGCTTTAAAAACTTCCTCTGTGTCAACATCTTTGTGTTTTAACTGTTTTTCGACCCCTGCAAAAGAGACCCAGTGTGCAGTGATGCACATGCAATCAAGGGCTTGGCAACTGGTCCACATGTCTGTTGTCATGTGGATAGTGTGAACAGCACTCTTCAGAATAGCTGCGCCAATCACCTCCAGCACATCTTGATGTAGTGCTGGAACAGCAACCCTTGCAAAACAGGACTGGCTAGGAACCTTCCATTTAGGGCAGACTGTTGCCACCAATTCACGAAAACCTATCCCTTCCACGAAAGAGAAAGGAGAAGGTCCAGCGCTAGCATTTTAGCCAGCTTTGCGTTATACAGACGCACCGTTGGGTGGTTGCGTTCAAATGGCGCATCCGACCAAAACATGCTGCTAATGGTGGGCTGGACCGTTTTACGTGATGATGATGATGATGATGCAGACTTCACACCAGTTAGGCTCATTGATTTTGTTTTTTTGCATTGGTGTCTGTCCCGGACTCTTAGTGTGCCTCATACATGTTGCAGGGGTAGAGGGTGTGGGCGCTACCACTGCAGTGCTGCTGCCAGGGGTACTGGGTGTACCAGAAAAAATGTCTGTCGCTTCTTCACTTCCCACCTGCACGATCAGCCTCTCGTCATCATCAGATGCAATATCAAGGGATACATTTGGATTTGTTTTTGTTTTGGCTTCTTCGATGTCACTTAGGTGCTTATACCACTGGATAGGGTGGTGTTGTTTGAGATGACCTCTCTGGCCTCTGGTACCATAGTTGGTACCAAGCTTACCCCGACTAACTGATACTTTACAAATCGAACAAACTACCATGTTTTCCGCCTTTTTGCTAACAGTAAAGAAGTCCCAAACTGGGGACTGGAGATTTCTGCTGGTGGTGGAGGTGCTACTTTGACTTTCAATGCCAGATGAAGTGGAGGATGGGCGTGGCTGAATTTGTTTCCGTTGTTCACTTACAGCACCACTACTTGAGGTAATGGAGGTCGAGATGGATGGAGGTCCCTGCCGGCCCTTCTGATGAGAAAATATGGAAGCTGTAGGTCGTGTTGGTGTTGTAGTTAACTGCGTTGGTGGTGGTACCAGTGCCACGCCGCCCACATCCCGCTCAGCAGCCATTCGGGCTAGGGTTAAAATGTTTGTCTGCTGCATGCCTGCTGTGGCTGGAGTGACGTCAGTGATGACTGGGTCGTCATCAGACTGTACATCAGCAGCATAAGACACTACTTCTTGTTCGTCGTCATCACCCATAAGTCGAAGCCTTGCGGGAACCTTCCTTTTAGGCTTAGCTACCTTTGTCGGCTCATGGCGTGCCTCACTGTCAGACTGCATTGATGGGTTCCAATCACGATCAAGGTCATCAGAATGAAGGGGGCTTGAAGAAGAACTTGTAGTAGTAGTAGTAGTAGTAGTAGTAGTAGCAGCCCTCCTTGACCTTTTTCTTGCTGGGGATCTGGGAGACAATGGATCATCCTCAGGAGGAGTGGCTTCCTCGGATGATACCTCCACTTGAATATCAATTTTCTGATGTCCCCTACTTCTGGAGGAACAAGCGTTGTAGGCAGTTGTGCCGCTCCATGAACCTCTAGTTGCACCCCTCCATGCACCTCTACTTGCGCCTCTCCTTGTGCATGTACTTGCGCCTCTCCTTGCCCATGTACTTGCGCCTCTCCTTGCCCATGTACTTGCGCCTTTCCTTGCCCATGTACTTGCGCCTCTCCTTGCCCATGTACTTGCGCTTGTACTAGTTGCACTTGTGGTTGTCGTTGCGGCTGTGATTGTTGAACACTCGCCAGCTGAGTTACACCCGGCGTTGATTGGATGGTACTTTCTTGTGATGAGCCAACATCACTGGTCGATGGTGATTGAGAAAGTAAAGTGGCTGCCTCAGCAGCACTCATGGTCTTGGACCTAACCTGGCGTGGTGGCACTGACCCCAATGAGGCGGAGGTGCTGCTTCCAGCTTGGTCCCCGGTGGACACCGCTGCTGCTGCAGGCGTAGGTTTTTTTTCCCAAAAAAGGTGTCGGTGGGCACACCAGTCTCCTTGGTAGGTGGTGCCACTTGCTTCTTCTGCTCCTTCTTACTGGCAGTGGCACTGGCAACTTTCTTCGCTGAGGCGCTACGGCCACCTTTCTTTGGGCCCATCTTCTTCAGATGTCAGAACAGCAGGCCGCAGTTGCACGAGTAGCCGAGTTGTCTTGTCTGTGGCCACACGTGACGTCGCGTGACGTTGTGCTGCACACACCGCTGCAGGACTTCTTCCTGGCACTGGTGGTTCTCTTGTGCACCTAAAAGCAATGGAAGACAGAGGAACATCAGTTATACACCCCAAAAAGTCGAAAAACACATAAAAATCACCACAATCCCATGCCATCCATGCCCTCAATGATGTTTAAATTCAAGACAACCCACAGAAAGACTAGGCCCATGCACCACTGAGTACCCCTGGGCATAATGGTTGAAAGCAAGGCAAACTGGGTGCAGGCCTGAGCACACTGCCTGCATTCAAAATGGCCCCTTGACCCCCAGCACATGCCCAGGGCCTGCCTGTACCAGCCCTCAAAATGGCCCCCACCCACATGGCCAGTCCCCAACAACACCCCCAAAAATCGAAAAACACAAAAAAATCACCACAATCCCATGCCATCCATGCCCTCAATGATGTTTAAATTCAAGACACCCCACAGAAAGACTAGGCCCATGCACCACTGAGTACCCCTGGGCATAATGGTTGAAAGCAAGGCAAACTGGGTGCAGGCCTGAGCACACTGCCTGCATTCAAAATGGCCCCTTGACCCCCAGCACATGGCCAGGGCCTGCCTGTACCAGCCCTCAAGATGGCCCCCACCCACATGGCCAGTCCCCAACAACACCCCCAAAAATCGAAAAACACATAAAAATCACCACAATCCCATGCCATCCATGCCCTCAATGATGTTTAAATTCAAGACACCCCACAGAAAGACTAGGTCCATGCACCACTCACTACCCATGGGCCTACTGGCTAGTGAGGCTTTACAGGCACCCCAAAATAAAAAATAAAAAACATATAACAGTGAGCTAAAATTCCATGACATAAATTAGAATTAAGTTAAAAACAAATCAGAGAAACAGTTGTATCATGCACCCATGACTAACCCTGGGCCTACTGGATACTGTGGCTAGCTACCCACCACAATATATATTTTGTTAAAGTCGTGAAAAAAGTTTTACAGCTGGAGTTGCCTCAACTGCAATGCCCCAAACAAACAACACCAACTTACTTGTAAAATCTCAAGTCCAAAAGTGATCCAAACTCCAAAGTCCAAAAAGTCCTCAAATACAAAAATCCACCAGCAGCAAGAAAAAGTAATCCTTCCAGCTCCACAGCCAAATGAAAAGTGACCAGCACATGGACAAAGCACTGGGAGGAGCCTGCTGGACAGGAACAGGAAGTTGGAGACTCTGGGGCACTTCTTTCCTCCCACCCCACCCCAAAAAATGGACTCCTGCACCAAAAAGTGCAGCCAAATGTCAATCTGAAGAGTTATTCTGATCAAAATCATCATTTTCACAAGGTTTATGCTTCCTGCGGTGGATTTCTTGTGCAGAATTGCAATTTTTGCAATTTCGCGAACGTGAGCTGTTCAAACCTCCCGCGGGAAGTCAGCTGCGCGCCGTCGCGGGCATTTATGACGTACTCGCGTTGTCAAACTCTCGCCGTGCAAGATAGCAAGCCGCGATTACGTAATTGCAGTCGAAAAACTCTTGCGCGATCACGCAGCAAGATCGAAAATGGCGCAGCACGCGCAAAACCGGGAGAAAAACAACTTGGCAGGCTCAGAGTCAACGCCGCGCGCGCGATATTGTATTTTTCAAGCGCGACCAAACAAAATTATTCGTAGCTTGCGAGTTTGCAAATTATTGGTTAATTTCGCGCGATTCAAGGATCGCAAAATCGTCAATAATTCGCAAATTCGCCCACGAAACAGATTTTACGCCCACGCTTAATCAACATTTCCTTCGAGACAGCAAGCCGAGATCAACGCCTTACTCAAGAAACCCAAGGACCTCAAGAACTTCCAGCCCATCTCCATGCTCCCGTTCCCGGCGAAGGTCATTGAGAAGATCATCAACAAACAACTGACCCGCTACCTCAAGGAAAACAGCACCCTGGACCAGTCTCAGTCCGGGTTCCGCAGTAACCACAGCCACAGCAACCACAGCAGCGAAAGTGCCTTCATCGCCACCACCGATGACATCAGGAGCCTGCTAGACAACGGAGAAACCGCGAACCTCATCCTCCTGGACCTGTCAGCCGCCTTCGAGATGGTCTGCCACCGCACACTACGAACACGCCTCCACGACGCCGGGATCCAAGAGAAGGCCCTGGACTGGACCACCTCCTTCCTCTCCGGCAGAACACAGAGCGTCCGCCTTCCCCCCTTCAGCTCCAAAGCCACCGAGATAATCTGCGGCGTACCCCAGGGCTCATCCCTCTGCCCAACGCTGTTTAACATCTACATGGCAACTCTTGCCTGCGTCGCCCAACAGCACGACCTCAACATCACCTCTTACGCCGATGACACACAGCTGATCCTCTCCCTCACCAAGGACCCCCACACCGCCAAAACAAACCTCCACGAAGGAATGAAGGCCATCCCCGAATGGATGAGGACCAGCCGACTGAAGCTGAACTCGGACAAGACGGAGGTCCTCATTTCTTGGATCCACCCCTTTGTCCTGGGACGACTCCTGGTGGCCGACCGCACTGGGAACAGCTCCAACACCCACCGACCACGCATGCAACCTAGGGGTTATCCTCAACTCCACCCTCTCCATGACCAAGCAGGTCAACGCCGTATCCTCCTCCTGCTACAACACCCTCTGCATGCTCTGCAAGATCTACAAGTGGATCCCAACCGAAACAAGAAGAACGGTCACCCAGGCCCTCGTCAGCAGCAGGTTGGACTACGGAAACGCCCTCTACCCAGGAGCCTCGACCAAACTCCTGAAACGGCTTCAACGCATCCAGAACGCGTCTGCTCACCTAATCCTTGACATACCTCGCTGCAGCCACATCACACCCCACCTGAGAGACCTGCACTGGCTCCCCGTCAACAAGAGGATAACCTTTAACCTCCTCACCCACCCACACAAGGCACGCCACAACACCGGACCAGTGTACCTCAACAGACGACTCAGCTTCTACACCCCCACCCGCCAGCTCCGCTCCGCCGACCTCGCGAAAGTCCCCTGCATCCGAAGAGCGCAATTTCTTTGCAGCAAATAAATTTATAAGTTAACAGTCAACTCTGATTTTTCAAGCTCAGCACCTCGTGACTCAATGACCCCTTTCCTCTGCCACACCTGACCTCCCAATTTATGGATCACCAGAGTAAATTGCCAGTGCCAGTGCTTTTCTGCATATATAAACCGGCATGTTTTTCTTTTTGCAGAATCTGCAAATGAAAAAGGGCAGGTTACAGCACTTGTCTGCAGCACAAGTTTTAGGCAGAACCCAGTGACACACGTATGGACAGACGTTCCTGCAGGATATCTATGTTTGTGTTTCTAGCGCAAATTGGCCCACTGTGGGACCCCTGGCTGTAGCAACTCCATTCTTATAGTAACTTTAGATGTAAATCACACAGTTGAATGATTATCAGACAGGCCTTGTGTGTGAACACTCACAGTTATTTTAAATTTGCACATTCATCTCAAAGGGGCAGACTGTGCCATGTTACATGTGACGATAGAGAAAACAAACAGTATCCCAAAAGGTATTATTCTGGAGACGATTAAACATGTATGCTAAAAGCATTACTAGTACAGAAATAAGGAGACTTGAATCAAATTAAGTGTTGGTTGTTTTTCATCATATAATTTTACAAGAGGAAAGGAGAAAACATTTTTTTTACAGTTATAGCAGCACTGTACGAAAAGATTCAATAACAATCCGATTGTACTTGGTGCTCAGGTATGTGCAAGTGACATAGGTGGCGACGCAAGTGACAATAGTGGACAGCGTGAACAGCGCGGAGTGAGTAGTTGTGCAAAATATATACAGTGAGTAGGGTCATGTGGCTCAAGGGTAATTTCTTAATTTCTATTACGATAGTGACTGATTTAGATAATTAGCAATTCAGATGAGCCATTGTAGAAACTGCGCCATGTATTGCGCTGTGTTGTCGACGACGTTTTGATCCTCGTCAATTGGGATCGTCTTCAGGACGGGGTTGTGTTGTTTGGAGGGTGCTGGTAGTTTCGCTGGTGAGTGGAACAATCAAGGGAGTGGTCAAATCGGACGGGTTCCAATGGGATCTGGCTGTAGGAGCAAGAACGCCACTGGTGATTAGAAAACCGTAGTGGGACGTCTGCGGCTTCTGGATACGTGGCGTCTGAAGGACGGGGGTAGTCAGCCTGAATAAATCAGTGGTGAGTCTGCACAGGATTCAATCGGCGGCCGTGTTGAGTTCGGCGGATTACTGAGACCGGGGCTCGTTCCATGTGACAGCTTCCATCTGCACTGCTTCCACGCCAACACAAGGTAACATCAAATGAATACTACTCTCTTCAGGCAAGCTGCTTGGAGAACCTCCAGGCTCCATGGCTCATGGCGATGGATGGAGTTAAAATGAGATTGACTTTTTCCAAAAACAAGGGGTAGTTTCACATTGAAAAATTGTTTATTTTATTTGTGTTTTGGTCGTATAAAAAATACCACTATCACTTTCGAAAACACATTTTTCGCACACACTTTGTGCCCCTTTCACGTAATTTACACTAGCGCACCCACAGTTATCTTCTGGCAGCCTGGCCACTTCTTCGTTTGGCAAAGGGATGAATTAGCACTGTTTCTGTTTGAAGTAACTTGTAG
Organism: Lissotriton helveticus; assembly: GCF_964261635.1. Lineage (NCBI taxonomy): Eukaryota > Metazoa > Chordata > Amphibia > Caudata > Salamandridae > Lissotriton > Lissotriton helveticus. The sequence goes on along the minus strand of NC_136065.1, from coordinate 1,254,009,417 downwards.
CTGCTTAACTTGGGAATTTCTCAGGAGGCTGGAAGGGAGAGGGTTGGTTTGCTGTTGCCTTGAACATTCATCACCACCTTTTCTCACAGTTTACCCGATTTGAAGCTTGGAATGGTTAGAGGAGACTAGAATGTTTTGTTAATGTCCATATGGAGTAATGCTAAACAAAACCGAACATTGCAGGGTGATAAACAACTTAGAGGAACTTGTTAAGCAGGAAATTAAATAGGAACAGCAATTGCAAAAAGAGTTCAACTGCAACTTTTGTCTATGAAGCATTAGTGTGGCTCACCTAAAAATCATAGATTGTATAAATATTATACTTAATATCACAAAGAATCACGTCTTGTTCTCTGTGGTAGGGCCAGGCTGCTGCTGGATTTAGGGTGCAGCGGTTGCGAGACATTACGTTATGATCGGATATTGCGACTGCGAGCCTGTGTTCCTGCAAGTGCATTGTAATTGTAATTGTAATTGTATATTTATAGAGCACACGGCTACTCCATGGAGTGTCCCGGTGCTAACAACCACTGAAAACAGGCAAAAAAGAACACATGGCTCCAGGATTATTGCTACTTATCAAAATAGCCATGTCTTTAACTTCCTCCTGAACTCGCCTGGGTCAGTTGTCTGTCTAAGGGCAATGGGGAGACCGTCCCATAAGCGGGGTGCTAACACTTGAAAAGAACAGCCGCCCCTGCAAGAATGAGAACACCTAGGAATGGTCATCAGATACTGCATTGAGGACCTCAATGTCATTGCAATGATTGTTGCTTCTGTTTTGGAGGGTCAGGCCTGGTTGCAGCGAGGGAGAAGGGGTGGGGTAGTCAGGTGTGAATAAGTGACATTCCAGAATAACCATCATCACAAAGGAACAGCAGGGCATTAACTTCAGAGTTTACCCGGGTCCACCTGCTGCAGCACTGGACTCCAGACATGAGCTCTGTCCTTCGCATGGCTCTCTACCCACTGCTGAGCAACTGCAGGGGTTCTGCAAGTCAGATCCTGACAGACTGTGTTTACAGGAGCTAATGGGGCCTTGATGGGCTTCCTGTGAGCTAGGGATGTGGAGGTGAGGTGCCATGGGTGTGTGGTGCTCAGTTTTCCACCTCTCTGGGTGGATGTGTGGTGTTTTCAGACTTACACCCCTGTGGGTGACAGGCACCTCCTCAGGATCTTGCTGTGCCACAGCTTGGCCCATCTGTGCTTCGATAGCATGTGGTTAGTGACTGACCCTCAGCCACAGGTGCACAGAACAGGGTAAAGACTGTCTTGTAGTGCATCCTTATGGCGATGCACATGGCTCATTTCCTGACCTTTCAACCTGTAGATTTTAGTCTAACCCTTGTTATGGCATGTTCAGCAATACTAGTTCTGGGAGTGGGTCGGTGGAGCCATTAGAGAAAGTGGGTGGAGTCAGTGGAGTGAGTGGGTGGAGCCAGGGTTGTTTGGTCGTGCTCTCCATAAAAAATGTGAGCACCTGTACTTAATATTTTACAAATGAAGCACTGACGCACCACCATAGAATCAGCCGGTCCAAAAGGTGGGTGTTTATCAACATGCCGGCATTTTCAGCTTTCTCGGGGCGAGAACTCTGCAGAGACTGTTACAGCATATCAGTTGGCAGCCATCTTGCCCATAAACCAGACATTTCTATGGCGTGGCACTTAAGTGAACTTTTAAGTAATGTGCACATGTGATCCAGAAAAATGCTGTACCTAATAATGCAAGAGAGCCAACAGCTGAAGTGGGCTGAAGCATTGTCTCATGCTCTATTACTGAGGTGATGGAAGGAAAATCTGAAATAAAATTAATCAGACCATTGGGCGGAAAGGGCTAAGCAATAGATCTATATGGATCTTTGGTGCATACACACACATATATATTTATTTATTTACATCCAACCCGACTGCACGGGAAGAGAAGCACACACTTGGGGAACTGCTACCAAATTGGTTTATTCCACAATCTTTCAGCTAGGCCACACCGACAAAGGGATGGCCCATGACAGTAGAAACTATAGAAAGATTGCAATCTTTGATCGTTCTATGAACATATTTTATGCAATACTTAATAAAATGTTTCAAGATAGGTTGAAAAACAAAAACATATTACTTCTTTTGCAAACTATGTTACAAAAGTCTCAACAATCAATAGTTGGTTGGTATTACAACTCAAAACAATTATTGGCTAAACCGATGGGTTTGGTATTGGCCTCCAGACTTTTCAGTTTGTCAATTCTTATTTTGTTATGGTTTTTGCAAAACCTTATTAGTGGTTACGTTGCCAGGCCTTTGGTAAAGGTAGTAGGTCTGGCTTACAACGGGAGGTGACTTAAAGACTCTAGATATGCAGTTATTCATCCATACACTCATTCTCCATACATACATTCATCCATGCACTCATGCAACCCTTTCTTGCATTTACCCACTCACCTATACCACACATAGAATCACACCAATCAATGAAGAGGCAGTGTCAGGTATAAACAAAACCGACTAGTTTTCCTGCTAGATTGCGACTTCTTCCATAGTTGTGTGACTGCTAGTCTGTGAGGGATATTAGAGTGATGTTGGCACCGTGAGACCGCTAAGCTGTGAGGAGCATGTGAGTGCTGTTGTTAATGAGACTGCTAGTCTGTGTAGGGTATGTGAGGGCGCTTCCAGCATTCAATGAATGTTAGTCTTTGACAGGTGTAAGAGTGCTGTTTGTACTGTGATGACTAATCTGTGAGAGGTATGAATGTTGTTGATAGTACTTTACTGCTGGTTTGTTAGGGGTATAAGTCCAGTCAGCAGCCTAAGACTACTATTCTTGGGTGCAAGAAAGGCTTCAGACGGAGTGAGATTGCTAGACTTTGAGGAGTCTGAAAGACTCCTACTTTGCAAGGGTTGTGAGAATGTCCATCAGAAAAGTTAGTTTGCTTGCTTATGAGGGAAGATTGCGGTTAGTATTGAGTCCACTATCTTGAGGGGCGTAAAAGTGCTGTTTGCAGTGTAACTGTTAATCTGTGAAGGTTGCGAGAACTGTAGTTAGAGTAATAGTCTCACACTATTTATAGTTCACACACTAGCATCACATACTAGCATCCCACACTAACGGGCAGCCATCTTGGAATGGTAGGACCCTTAATATATCACTGTTTTACCATTCCAAGAGTGGAACCATGTTTAGAAGCATTATGCAGGCCACCATCGATCAGTACAACAGTGAAACACTACACACTTTGGGGGATATTCTTAAGAACGTGTGATAATTACCGCAAAATTAGCTTAATGCAACTCTTCACATCGCAGTCTATCGCGGGATAATAATGCTGTGTTAACTTAGTATTCACAACACAGCGGTACCATACGATAGCCCCACAATAACGCAGCAAATGTCTGCGATAAAGTCAAAGCGATGCTGCAAAAATGCAAAACACGAACGCTAAAAAAGTTACGATGAGGCCAATCGTAATACAAAAATCAGCAAAAACAAGTGACAGGCCGGCAATTCACACACGTCAGGAGGGAAAAATCACCATAAAAGTAGAAAAAAACACATACAAACAGAAGCCAAACAACAGTGGAGCACAATGGAGGTTACGGGAGCAAGTACAGAGGACAACAGGAACCCCACAAGCCCCCCCGGAGGACTGGGACCTCGGGGTCAGGGAAGGGCAAGAAGAAGAAGAGTAGGAAGAAGCGCTTCAGTCCGAAGTAAAACAGGATCCTGATAACGGAGGTGGTAGAACACCATAAACAACTGTTCGTCACCTGCGCTGTGTCATTGGCAACAAAAAATTTAATATGGCAGTCCATCGTGGACAAGGTGAATGTAGTTGGAGTGCTGAAGAGGACAGTGGAAGAGGTCAAGAGGTGCTGAAATGATGTCATGCGCAAAACCAAGCAGAAACTCACCAACAACAGGAAGGCAGCAATGCAGACTGGAAGTGGGAGCCCTGCGCCACAGGAGGAGCTGCTTGAGATGGAGGAAATGGTGTCAACAGTCATCAGTGGGGAGACAGTGGCAGGAGTTGGGGGACCGGACACTGCTCAACATGACCGGACACAACAGCACCAGGGTGAGTAAGGCCAGGGACTGGGGGGGACAGGAGGAGATAGGCACATAGGCACACATGCGCAATTAAGTAGGGCATATCTGCAGACCGCCAACTCCCACCAAGAGACCAATGTACCCAAGTATGCAACTTCACAGCACTGTATAAGCACATAAGTCAAAGGCACACCACATGTAAGGGGGAAGGGGCCACAAAATCAGAGCTGCAGGGTCAACTCCCCCAAAATGCAGCACAAACACTTCCCATGCAGAGCACATCAACAATGACAACGATGTGGTACAAACCGCAACACGTCGACAACAGAAAACAGGACACAACTGGTGCCGCATGTGTGTAGAAACTGTCTAATCAAATTTGGCATTGCAGGGAAATGTGAGTTGATAATGTACAAGTACTAACACACATCTGTGATGTTGTTGAAATGTCCACTGTCCTGCCTCAAATTGGCAGCTCCCCCTAAACAGTCATAATGTACATTGGCATGCAGTCTGAATGTAAACATATACAATGCGTCAACATACATGTGAACACAATGTTAAACTGCATCTCACCTTCACATTGCGGAGGGAAATCCAACACCTCCTGCAGAGAAGCCCGAACCTTTCTTCTCTGATGACGAGGAGGACCACCATAACTTCGACTCCGACACCCTCCAATAGCTCGTAGAGAGCCTCCGCACCCCACCTCCAGGAGCATGGCAGCCCAGCTGCCACAAGGAGACCCCACCCCCTGCACAGACCACGCAGCAGGCAGCACCCACCACCACGGCTGCCTCCCAGGTCCCCCACAAAGAGCACATGCCTTCCAACGCTGTGTGTTGGGGTGCCAGAAGAATCTGGCTGAACAGGTGCAGGTGGGGTTCGACTGCATGGCAGCCAAACTAGATGCCATACGTGGGTGTCTAAGTCCCATCATGGACTACTCACAATCCCTAACGGACACCCACAGTCCGCTCCATTATATCCGACGGACCATGGCTGACATTGCTGGAGCCCTGACTCAGAGACTAGAACAACTGTCCAGTCAGAATGGCTCTAGAGATGTCACAAAGGAGTTGGGACACATGCGGAGGTTAATGGAGGCCATGGAGCGGACGCTGGCAGAAAGAGCGGCTGCAACCGCTGCATACCAGCGAGAGGTAGCTGGGTTCCTCAATGACCTCAGGACCATCCTCATGGCATTGCTGCCACAAGGCCTGGCGCTGATGCATGCTACTGCTACCACTACATCCACCTCCCCGCCCCCTGAAGTGTCAGTGCCAAACAGTGCGGCAGACATTCCACCTCCGGCCACTGATGTGTCACTGCCACACAGTGCTGGAGACAGAACACCACCACCCACACGTGAGAGACATGAAACAGCAGGGGAAGAAGATGCGGTTGAGTCTGCCATTGTGGTGTGGAGTGCAAAGAAACGATGGATTTGGGCCCAGATCTTTTGACTGGGGGAGTGTGTGACATTGATTCACATTCAGTCCATCACTTGTTGTTTTTGCAATTGCCGCCCTGGGTGCGCTGGGGATGCCCAGACGTGGGTCCCAGGCACTCCACACCACTTGGAGTCAAGCTAGCCAGGCTGAAGAGAGGTGTTGCCTCGAAACCGGTCCGGTCCTCGGATGCTTGATTCCGTTCTGGGAAGGACATGGCTTTTGTAGTTCGGACTGGACTGTTCCCATGGGGCAACAGGGTCAGAGCTGATTTGCATATCGCCATTGTCTAACCCAGGGTGGTGTGGAGTGCAAAGAAACGATGGATTTGGGCCCAGATCTTTTGACTGGGGGAGTGTGTGACATTGATCCACATTCAGTCCATCACTTGTTGTTTTTGCAATTGCCGCCCTGGGTGCGCTGGGGATGCCCAGACGTGGGTCCCAGGCACTCCACACCACTTGGAGTCAAGCTAGCCGGGCTGAAGAGAGGTGTTGCCTCGAAACCGGTCCGGTCCTCGGATGCTTGATTCCGTTCTGGGAAGGACATGGCTTTTGTAGTTCGGACTGGACTGTTCCCATGGGGCAACAGGGTCAGAGCTGATTTGCATATCGCCATTGTCTAACCCAGGGTGGTGTGGAGTGCAAAGAAACGATGGATTTGGGCCCAGATCTTTTGACTGGGGGAGTGTGTGACATTGATCCACATTCAGTCCATCACTTGTTGTTTTTGCAATTGCCGCCCTGGGTGCGCTGGGGATGCCCAGACGTGGGTCCCAGGCACTCCACACCACTTGGAGTCAAGCTAGCCGGGCTGAAGAGAGGTGTTGCCTCGAAACCGGTCCGGTCCTCGGATGCTTGATTCCGTTCTGGGAAGGACATGGCTTTTGTAGTTCGGACTGGACTGTTCCCATGGGGCAACAGGGTCAGAGCTGATTTGCATATCGCCATTGTCTAACCCAGGGTGGTGTGGAGTGCAAAGAAACGATGGATTTGGGCCCAGATCTTTTGACTGGGGGAGTGTGTGACATTGATCCACATTCAGTCCATCACTTGTTGTTTTTGCAATTGCCGCCCTGGGTGCGCTGGGGATGCCCAGACGTGGGTCCCAGGCACTCCACACCACTTGGAGTCAAGCTAGCCGGGCTGAAGAGAGGTGTTGCCTCGAAACCGGTCCGGTCCTCGGATGCTTGATTCCGTTCTGGGAAGGACATGGCTTTTGTAGTTCGGACTGGACTGTTCCCATGGGGCAACAGGGTCGGGTCAGAGCTGATTTGCATATCGCCATTGTCTAACCCAGGGTGGTGTGGAGTGCAAAGAAACGATGGATTTGGGCCCAGATCTTTTGACTGGGGGAGTGTGTGACATTGATCCACATTCAGTCCATCACTTGTTGTTTTTGCAATTGCCGCCCTGGGTGCGCTGGGGATGCCCAGACGTGGGTCCCAGGCACTCCACACCACTTGGAGTCAAGCTAGCCGGGCTGAAGAGAGGTGTTGCCTCGAAACCGGTCCGGTCCTCGGATGCTTGATTCCGTTCTGGGAAGGACATGGCTTTTGTAGTTCGGACTGGACTGTTCCCATGGGGCAACAGGGTCAGAGCTGATTTGCATATCGCCATTGTCTAACCCAGGGTGGTGTGGAGTGCAAAGAAACGATGGATTTGGGCCCAGATCTTTTGACTGGGGGAGTGTGTGACATTGATCCACATTCAGTCCATCACTTGTTGTTTTTGCAATTGTGGTAAGAAGGACGCAGTAGCATTGATCTCTGCCATAGGGCCTGTTTCTGCTTGGTTCGGCCCTCTGCATCATCACCTTCCACTGTCCCCCAATACACTCTGCGACCGTCACCTTGGACCTCGACATGGACTGCCATATTCTGTTTGATAGCCAATGACACAGCAATCAGACTGCGGACTGAACTCTTCCTCATCTTTGGACTTGCAATTCCCTGAAGGACTCTGGCTGCCCTCCACAGGCCAACATTGTAAAGTGGGGTTTGCATGGCCCTGTACTGCTCCAGCTGCAACACTCCACTGAATGTGCATTAAACATACATAATCACACAGATGGGTCATGTCTATGATCTTTCAAGTGTGGAAGTATAGATGAGTGTAGGGTCATAGATTCCCCCTTACGTCCATGTTGCTCATGACTTTGGACTTGGGTCACAGGGTGAAACATTGCCGATTACGGTCCGGGAGGCACCGACACAACAGAGACACATGCATTAGTACTTCCTTGTCCAGCCCAGTACGGAACCACGCCCAGAGCCCCGGGGTCATTGTTCAGACCCTTACGCTGGACTGGCATACGCAAGGCCAGCCCACTCTGCTTACGCTCACATGGGGAGGACAACAACGCCACATGTCCCAGGTCTACCCTGTATTGTTCTGCAGATCTCAGGTCTAGTTGTCAGCATGCCACAGCCACTCCCTCCCGGCTGGTTTAAACCCACACCCATCCAGCACACGCGTTACAGGACATGTGACCCTGCCATTAAAAAGGTACAGGTGCACGTGCTCAATGCCATTTCCACTGTCTCTCTGGGTGTATCCGTGTGGTTCTCAATTATGCATGAGAGCCTAGAGCATTGCAACATCACATTCCCCAGGGCCGGAGGTGACATGATGGCGTCCGCACCACGATACTCAATCATAGAGGGTCCATGACTTTTGGGGCACAGACTTGGTGGCACCGGATACACTGCGTCCAGCACAGGCACACCGCCACGGGACGGTGACTTTCTGTGCACTGAGGTAGGGACACCTTAAGTGCTGAGCGGGTGTGCAGCTTGCAATGATGCCCCATCCTGGTGGCCTGGACTGGTGTCGTTTGTTGCAAGCCCTGCTGGACCGTAGTGTAGGCCTGAGCCACCGGGCAGTGCTGGCCTACGCCACGTGGCGTTGCCTCGCGGGTCACAGGGTTAGTGGCACCTCAAGGGTTGAGCAGGTGTGCAGCCTGCGATGATGCCGTGTGCACTAATATGTCCTCTGCCGTAGCGAAAGCAATACCCAGAATCAAGTGTGAGACCTTGTGGACCCGCGGAGCGGGCTGCATGATGTGGAGGGTGCGATGTTCGCGGGCCCCGGGCTTAGGGCTTTTACCAGCATGTGGTGGGCCCTCTTGGAGATACACCTGTTGTGGCAGGTGAGCAGTGAGACCTGGGTGCACAGGGGCGGGCATGCACCACTGGGCGGCGGGAGGGGCTGGGGTGCAGCAGTCTGGGTGCGCAGGGACGGACAGGCGATGATTGCACGTGCAATTGTATGTACTCTGCCATTCATGTATCTGGACTCTGTTTCAGAAGAGGGATCTGTTTCAGATGAAGGACCTGGTGAACTGCAGTGCATACCGGCACATGGTTGGAGACACACCGGTGCCAGCAGGTGAGCAGTGAGGCCTGGGTGCGCAGTGTCGGCACTCTCTCTCCCTATCCCTCTTTTCTTTTCACTGGATCTCTGTCTCCCCCTCTTTCCATCTTTCTCTCTCCCCCTCTCTTTCGTCTTTCTCTCTCTCCCTCTATTTTCATCTTTCTCTCGCTCCCTCTCTCCCTCTCTTTCCGTCTTTCTCTCTCTCTCCCTCTCTTTCCATCTCTCTCTCTCTCCCTCTCCTTCCATCTCTCTCTCTCTCTTTCTCTCTCTCTTTCTCTCTCTCTCTCTTTCGCTTGCTCTCTGTCCTTTGATGTGCGCATGACACACCTTCTTATCTGGAATTTTGTCTTGCAGGCAGTGACCTACAGATTGTCCTGAGGAGACCCGCCATGAGTCTTCAAAGTTTTTGTTTTGAGTTTTTTTTTAATAAAATGTTTTGTTTGGTAATTCAAAGGTGAATGTGTGATGCTCATTTTGGTGATGACACATGCATGATGCCTGTTGTGATTGTGCAACATCAGGCGAATTATTTTGTACATGATTTTTTGAAGTTGATGTTACATGTCTTTGCCCGGGGGAGGAGGGCCCGGGGGGGGGGGGTCCTGGGGGTGGTGGCAGTGGGTATTGTGGCCCTTTAGGGGCTCCCAGCCTCCCAGCTGCATGGTCAGTGGCTCCATGGCATCTGTTGCCTTTCAGGTGTGGCTCTGGCCTGGGCTCCCTTTTCTGGTGCAGGCTGCCGTCCAACTTTACACCAGGTCAGAGCAGGTGTTAATTTCCTGCTGCTAACGCGCCTTGTCATCTGTTTTGTGATCTTATCGCAGATCTGGCTGGTCATTGAGAATGTTGTGACGTGGTTTTGTCGCGGCTTTTTTCACGGGAAAACCTACTCTCTATCTCGGTAGCGATAGTTGCCGGGGTCATCGGTGGCGATGTTTTTTACGGCTGCTATCGTAGGTGTACTGGAGATATGGGCTGTTAGCACCAGCTTGTGAATGGGGAGATACATTTATCGCAACTTTGGATGCGATAAAGTGCCAATAATTCTGCGATAGATCCTTGAGAATATGCCCCTTTATCTTTCAAAAATGGCTGATCAGTGCAATGTTTACCACGGTATTCCTAGTTCCTAAGAATGATATTTGGCATAGTGCATCATTGTTTTTTCACTCCAAGATGGCCAATAGGCTGCTTTTTAAACATGGCAGCTACTTGAGAAATAGAAAACAATAATATACTGTGTACAGTGCCCTTATAAGATGGATGCCTGCGTCTACGTTTAATTCAATTTTTAATTGCAAGTATATGTCTATCAAAATTAGGTGGCGGCATGCTTTTTTGTTTCTACCTTTAATTTACCTTCCGTAATGTTGTGTAGTTCCCACTAAACCCTAGGATCTGTACGTTTGTTGGACAACACACTTTGGGTGAGGTGCCTATACTGATTCCGGGCACCACCACAGGATATGCTGGCCTAGAGACCAGCTAGCTCACAGTGTCACCAGAAGCCTCCCTAACCCAAACAGGGAGTGAATGGTTTATGGTAACCACTGAACATGACAACCCTGACCCTTCAGGGATCGTAGTAACAGATCAGAAAGTCTTGCTCATTCACTCGTGCTCTTTGGTTCATAGCAAAATATACAGAGAATACACAGTGAGACATTTTCAATATACTTATTGAACCAACATTATTCTTATAGAAAATACCTGTCCTGCGATAATCAGTATACAGAAGCAATCGAGTGATTACAAGCACCAAAAGAGTAAAAAGTAGATACAGTTTTACCATGGTTCTAAAACAGCGTATCTATGCAGACATGTAAAACAAGGTAGTAATCAGGTGTACTCCTACTATGGAAACCCTACTCTGTGTGTGTTTAGAGTGTATGTAGGTGTGAAGCCAAGAAGCCCCCCGAGGGACAATCCATTTCCTGGCAGGAGAGAATGTATTACCATGTCCTGGTCATGAACTAGACACCCCTTACGGGGATGTCAGACAGCTGTGTGGTAACGTCTCCGCATGCAGTGACCCTCAGTGTCAGCTGAAGTGCCTCCTCTGCCAATCCTCTAGAATGCTTATTATTTATAATAAAATGTATCCTTGCGATGTACGTATAGATTAGCAATGTTATGGATATGTAGATAGCACTGTCACCCAGAGGATGAAGATAGAACAACATTTGTACCGTGTGCAGAGAGGCTTTGTACTTGGTGTTCGAGGCATTGTGATGATGTTATGTAAAGTCAGATGTGTAAACAGAAGTAGTTTCAGAGAAACAAATCCAACATTGCCATACATGCGAATATGCGCAAAAGGTCAAAGCAGTAATGTTATTGTGCAAAAAGAGGACAATGTAAGAAAATATGCAGCTCCGTAACATGGGTATAACCTGGGCACATAATACCCACTCCTCATACTAAGGGTCGATATAAAAGCGATCTAAAAAGGTAGCATGCCATTATGAAATTCTAACAAAAAAAACACTAAACCCACTTTTAAAATCATCTAAAAGCACGCTTCCCTTTAAAATGTTTATAAAAAGTCAATACACTGTTTAAAACTCCAAGCAAAGACTCAGAAAGCCTTGAAATCATTTTGTTTAAAAACAGGCCAAATAGTTCCCACCACACAGAAAAGCCAATTATTTAAGTGTCCTGCGTAGCAGACGAAACATTGCTGTTGCTGGCAGGTTTATGGAGCAAAGGTGATTCGATCCAGTTCCCACGGCAGCCGCCGAGGGAGGGACTGCACCCTGTAAGTATTCTGCAGAGCCTATATCCTTTTCACTAAGAACCAAGGCCTCCAAGGGTGGCTCGAAGAATGCATTCACCAGCAATAGAATACGATGGGGACAACAATAACCATGGGCCTTTAAGGGGTCCATCAGTACTTCAGTGACCAATGGAACTACCAATTGTGATCCGAGACAGAAATCACGCATTCATGGCTGCACAGCAGGCAGCGGAATACAGGTTGTAAGCAGTGAAGCCAAACAGGCCTGAATGACAAGAACCAGTACTCATTCAGTTCTCGAAGCCGAGGTGTGCCAAAGCAGTGTATCATGCTCTCATGGCATCGCAGCACAGCCAGTTCTGTCTCCATTCTGTGATGAACTGGGATGTCCATTGAGGAGCAGAAAAATTAAAATCAGAATTCCCGCCACAAGTAGCAGGATAAGCGGGAGACCTCCAAAAGCACTTCCCAGCACAGAGTGTATGAAAGATGGTATAGCTCCGAAAATCATCTGAAAGCTGCTAACCAGTCCAGAGCCAATACATTTAAAAAAAAGTGTGCTGTTCCCTTCATATCAGACATATTAAACATACAGTAGACCAGCTCCCCAGAATGCAGCGGTAAGTTAGTATGAAGTAGCATATGTTTCTCGAACGAGGGCCTTGCAAACTAGGGCTGATGTTATGGCTGCATCTTTTTGAAAAGCAAAACACACAAGATGATGGACGGAATGTTGCACAATGGCAAAACATTCACACCCAGTCACAGATCTGGGTTTAATCCATTGTTATTTTGCAACACCAAGCCACCCCAGTTCAGACATGGCCATATGCAAATCAGTTTTGACCCTGTGCCTCATGGGAACAGTCCAGCCCGAACTGCCAAGCCATGTCTTCCCTGGACCAGAATCAAGCATCCTAGGACCGGTTTCTGGCTATCAGCCGTCTTCAGCCAGGATATCTTGACTCCAGTGGCTTAGTGAGCACGGGACCCACGTCTGGGCATACCCTTCCCACATAGGGTTAACAGCAAAACAAACAAGATGAAGGACGAAAAGTTGCACAGTGGCAAAACATTCACCCCGAGTCACAGATCTGGTTTAATCCATCGTTATTTTGCAACACCAAGCCACCCCAGTTCAGACATGGCTATATGCAAATCAGTCTTGACCCTGTGCCTCATGGGAACAGTCCAGCCTGAACTGCCAAGCCATATCTTCCCTGGACCGGAATCAAGCATCCTAGGACCGGTTTCTGGCTATAGGCCATCTTCAGCCAGGATAGCTTGACTCCAGTGGCTTAGTGAGCAACCTTTTGAAAAAGCATGGGTTTGTTTGCTCAGAGAAGCAAAGGGTACGTTGGAATCATTTATCAAAGGCCATAATGTTGCCTCCCTAAACGTGCAGGGAGGTGGAAACAGTACTTGTTTGCAACAAGTATTTATGGAATTAACTGTTACAAGATAAGCGATGCCTGGTTCCATTCCGCAGCAACCTTGATTATTCAGCATCAAATAGCTCCCATTAGAGAGTAGCTTGAAAACCGAATGAATCACAGCAGTCAAAGAACCCTTCAGATAACAGGACAAGTTCGCAACTGAAGCATTGCATGCCCCAGGAAGTGAAATGTCCTTGCATATTAAGGACCCACTCAAAGCATCCTCACATTCGGAACCACTAAAGAAAACTCCTGTGTCCTCATTCCTGCTTCTAAACCTGAAAGGCAATCCCAGTAAACAGATTAGTGCTAATGATATAACGTCACAGCACATGGCCAAAACGTAATGTTTGCAGAGCCCAGATTAATAATACAATGAACCATAGTTGTGATTGTCCATGTTGTGAAAAAGACATGTCCTGCTGTATTACGTCAATTGCAGAAGATACTATGTTGCCCAGTGAATGTATCCTGTATGTTAATGTGGTCATACCGTTGCAAATCACAGCCAAAGCCTTATCTAAATGAAGCCTATCAATCTCACACAGTCTCTCTGCAGCTTCTTGTTGAGGAACCTTCCACAGCTCGTTGTATACTGCATACAAGAAGCGCCTTTGACGTGGGTTCCGGGAACCTAACAAGAAATCCCTGATATCCATGTGACCAAAAAGAATGGACAAGTGTTGCTTCACCCGAGAAAGTATTGAGGGTTTTAGCCATTCAAGGGCACAACTTCCCAACACTATATGAAGTCACCAACCCCAAGTGTTTTGATTGTACATATCGCTGGTCATGCCTATTTATTTTAAACTCCCAGACATTGTTCAGGAATCTAGACTGACACCCATTAGTGTCCACAGGCCAAACCAACCATCCCTTCCAATTGGGGTCTGATGAATTGCAGCCCGGTGGCAGAGGGCTTGCGCGCATCTGCTGGAGCGCTGCTATTTTATTTTAAATCCTTGGTCTCACCCTGCTGATTACGAGCAATTTTATCTGCACTTTTGGCTTTATCCGTCCTGCTGACTTCGAGCAGTGACAACGTTTTAAAACTTCCCTGACTGGCACTGCTGATTGCTAGCAGCCACACTCACCTTGGCAGCCTGCCTGAAGCCAGCAACCCGCCGTGGGCTGACCGCTTAACGGTGCTCCCCGGCGGCTGCGGGCGCCATCTTGGGTTGGGTTGGTCGGCCTGCTCCACCCTAGCCACACCCCCCTAGTCATACTCCTATTTAGGATCCTCCTTCCCTCCTTACCAGCGATAGCTTGCAGCCCGATGGCAGAGGGCTTGCGCGCATCTGCTGGAGCGCTGCTATTTTATTTTAAATCCTTGGTCTCACCCTGCTGATTACGAGCAATTTTATCTGCACTTTTGGCTTTATCCGTCCTGCTGACTTCGAGCAGTGACAACGTTTTAAAACTTCCCTGACTGGCACTGCTGATTGCTAGCAGCCACACTCACCTTGGCAGCCTGCCTGAAGCCAGCAACCCGCCGTGGGCTGACCGCTTAACGGTGCTCCCCGGCGGCTGCGGGCGCCATCTTGGGTTGGGTTGGTCGGCCTGCTCCACCCTAGCCACACCCCTCTAGTCATACTCCTATTTAGGATCCTCCTTCCCTCCTTACCAGCGATAGCTTGCAGCCCGGTGGCAGAGGGCTTGCGCGCATCTGCTGGAGCGCTGCTATTTTATTTTAAATCCTTGGTCTCACCCTGCTGATTACGAGCAATTTTATCTGCACTTTTGGCTTTATCCGTCCTGCTGACTTCGAGCAGTGACAACGTTTTAAAACTTCCCTGACTGGCACTGCTGATTGCTAGCAGCCACACTCACCTTGGCAGCCTGCCTGAAGCCAGCAACCCGCCGTGGGCTGACCGCTTAACGGTGCTCCCCGGCGGCTGCGGGCGCCATCTTTGGTTGGGTTGGTCGGCCTGCTCCACCCTAGCCACACCCCCCTAGTCATTTTCCCTATTTAAACAGCCATTATGCGTCAGTGCAGCGGACGAGCGCAGCGGGCGCGTCGTAGGCGCGCCGGAGTCACGCCAGAGTTAAGCCCGTCTGCGCCCGTCCGCGGCTGGCCGGGGCCCGGGACCGGTCACTATGCCCATTCATCCACCATGTATTCTCCGGCGACCATTTACTCCCTCTGGCACTCATGTCCCCCTCCACCTACAGTGCTAGAGCGCATTGCCTCGCTTGGCTTACGTAATTCTTCTGCTGCACTTTCACGGCCTAGTGCGTTATTTCTACAGTCGTCTGACGCCCCTCCATCCCCTATCCGTCTGTCACTTAGGCACAATCTCATTTCCCCTCGTACCCCCGGTAGCCCCCAGCCTACCACCACAGCGATCCTCCTCAACACTAGGTCTGCGGTTGGGCACCAACTTGAGTTATTCCATCTGCTTGACTCCCGCCAGCCTGACCTGTTATTCCTTACGGAAACATGGTTTAGGGACGATTCCCTCCCGAGACTTTTGTCCATGCTGCCCTCCACTTATTCGGCCATCAGAATGGATCGCCCTGGGGGAAAGACTGGGGGAGGTGTTGCTCTGATTACCCGTACGGACTTCCATTTCCAGACACTACCTTCCCTTCCTATCCCCGCTGTGGACTGCCTAGTAGTCCGTTCCACCTCTTTCGGGGTTCCTCTGACTTGTGTACTCATCTACCGTCCGCCTCAGCCTACCCCCGATTTTCTAACCTCTATTGAGGATCTTTTGGCCACCCTAGTAGTGAATAATTCTGCAATCCTGGTGCTTGGGGATTTGAACTACTGGCCGAATGACCCAGCTGAAGATCTAAGATCCAAGGAGTTCACGGCCCTGCTCACCAGCCTTAACTTTCTTTCCCAGCTTAGTATGCTTACCCATATCAAAGGCCATCAACTCGACCAAATCTGGACCCTTAATATCCCTATCAACCCTCCCACCATCTCGCCTTGCTCCTGGTCAGACCACTCCCTTATTTCCTTTGCAGTAGACCTCGGACGGCCGCCCAAACCCCCCCTGCCCAAAAACATCTGGGCCAGAAAGTGGGATAAGGCTGACCTCCCCGCGGTCTGCTCTTCCCTCGCAGCTTCTAGCCCCGAGCTTAGTGGCTTATCCCTTCCTATTCAGCTCACAGCCATTAACAACTGGCTGTTAAAAGCGTGCAACACCACTGTCCCCCTCAAGAGAGTGATCATTAAACGCGCCCACGCGGCCAACAGATGGTTCACCCCCTCCCTTAGAGATAAAAAGCTAGCGGCACGCAGAGCCGAACGAGCGTGGCGGCGCACCTACTGCCCCCTTCTCAAAGCAAGCTACTGCTCGGTACTCAACGAATATAAAAGGGATATACTAAAAGCAAAAGCTGAGTATTTCTCTGGTAGAATCCTGGCAGCGGAAAATCAATCTAAGGAAATATTCGCCACAGTTCATGAGCTCGCTGCTTCCGACAGAGTGACCTCTAAAATCCCCCCATCCCAAACACTCTGTAACTCCCTTAACTCCTTCTTTATTGAGAAGGTAGCCCTCATCAAGGCCAACATTCCTTCTTCACTTCCGGTACCGTCTGCTGTTCACCCCTCCCCCTCCGTTTCACCCTTCACCCAGTTTCCCCCTTTGACACGAGAAACCCTCCTCCCCTTACTGGCCCGGGTAAAATCGGGTTCCCCCCAGGACATTGGCCCGGCATTTGCCCTGAAAGAGTTTTTTTCTAAGTGCTATTCCCCTCCACTTACTCTAATCAATCACTCCCTTAAAACTGGCACTGTCCCTCACGCCCACAAATCGGCAGTCATCATTCCGATTTTGAAAAAGGCAGGCACTGATCCTTCCCTGCCTGCTAACTACCGTCCCATCTCCCTTCTCCCTTACCTGGCGAAGGTCTCAGAGGCCCATGTCACCAGGACTCTGAGCTCCTTTGTGGAATCCACGGGCCGCCTTTCTTCTCGTCAGGCGGGCTTTCGCCCGCTGCACTCTACCGAGAAGGTAGTTGTATCGGTGATGGACAAATTGAGGGAGGGCATTGACACCTGCCTCCCCCAGGCCCTGGTCCTGTTAGACCTGTCCGCCGCGTTCGACACGGTGGACCATGACATTCTGTTGACTAGTGTCGAGGCGGCGGGCATTGGGGGCATGGCCCTTGCCTGGCTCCGATCCTTTTTAACGGATAGGGAGCAGGCCGTCCATCTGGCCGACTTTGCTGCCCCACCTCGGAGAGTGACTTGCGGCGTCCCCCAGGGTTCCTCCTTGTCTCCCTTGTTATTCAATTTATACATTTCACCCCTCATTTTTTCTTTACAGCAGATGGAGGTCTCGGTGTTCAATTACGCCGACGACCTCCAACTTATCTTTAATCTCTCCTGTTCCCCCACCTCTGCCCTGAATTTCCAGAGGATCATGCTTTTCATCCAAGGGTGGATGAACTGCAACCACCTCAAACTAAACCCCGACAAGACCGAACTGGTCTTGACGGGGGGTGGTTGCAGTCCTTGGTCCTCTTCCTTTTGGCCCCATTCCCTTGGCCCCCCTCCCCTTCCAGTTCCCAAGGTTAAAACCCTGGGCATCTTCATTAACCCCCTGCTCACTCTTCACACGCAGATCAACTCAGTGGTGTCTGCCTGTTTTTTTTTCCCTCTGCACCATCCGTAAGGTTTCCCGATTCTTCTCTGCCGCCGCACTCAAGCTCATTCTCATGGCCATGGTGCTATCGCGCCTTGACTATGGGAATGTGATCTACAATGGCGCCCCGGCCTACCTGATCCGCCGGCTCCAACTGATACAAAATCAGGCGGGCCGCCTGATTTATGGTCTTCCTAAATCCAACCATGCGACCCCTCTGTTGCAGTCTCTGCATTGGTTACCGGTGAGGGAGAGGGCCCTCTTCAAGTTGGGCTGCATCACGTATCAGGCTAGGTCCGGGACTGCCCCCGCCTTCCTCTGTGAAGCCATTTCATCTTACCTCCCGACTAGAGAGCTCCGCTCCGCTCACCACGCTCTCTTGTCAGTCCCCCGATTCAGGAAGCAGAAGTCCGGGGGGGCCAGATTTGCGGTGCTAGCTCCATCCTTCTGGAATTCGCTTCCTCTTGCACTTAGGACTTCATCCTCCTATTTGGAATTCCGCAAACTACTCAAGACCTTCCTATTTTCTAGATCTTCAGCAGCTTAGCTTCCATCCTCGCCTCCACTGATTCACCGCTGTCTAGCGCCATGAAACCGTCCCGGTATAAGTGCGCTTAATAAATATTTTAAAATTCAAATTAAATTCAAATTCAAGAACAATTGCAGATCTGGCATCTAGTGTATCCTCACTGTATTGTGTGAAATGCTGTCAGTTCTCAAAAAGTGAGAGGGCCGTAATATGAGGTGTGTTTAAATCCTTCATCTTGGCTATTCCAAGACAGGAAGTCTGTTGCACTATTTATTTCAGTTAAATTATTTGATGTGGTACTATGCATGCTCTAAACATGACCTCAGTTCTCTGAACCTGCCAGTCTTTTGTCCCCCAGACCAGTGGCGTCACTAGGATTGGTGTCACCAAGTGCGTAACTCATGGTGTCACCCCCTCACGAGTTACCCCATGGACCTCCTCCCAGTCTGCCAGTGTGAGAGAGTTTGGAGCTTTATTGCTCTCATAAATCAGAAGGCGGGCTCCCGTGCTGAGCACCTTTCAATAAACGGCTGATGGAAGGGACGCTCCCGCATAATTATTAATAGCTTTTTATAACCCAGCCTGCTTTGTACGATTCCTGCGCCCACCATGGGGCCCCTGATCTTTGAGCTGCTCCGCGGAGAGGTAATCAAGTAGACAGCTCAGAAAAATAAATGCCGAAAACTTGCAGAGCTTGGATGCGCTTGCAACAGAAAGCTTCTCCTGACATTTCAGTGCAAGCTTTACAGCCGGCTACAGTTTCTGGCCTAATTTGTCGGCATTTAACTCCCATAAACTTTGGTGGAATACAGTACTTCCATGTGTCTGAAGTCACTACACTTTGCTCTCTTTCTGTATGGTGACCTTGCCTGTGTCTTGAGATTGCTATATGCTCGAAACCCATTCTCAAACTACATAATATATTTACATGCCACGATCAAAGCCCTTGTATGATCGCGCATTTATTACATTTTGTGTTATTGCATTGCATGCCGCCTACACAATGTCACATAAATACAAGGGACCCCTAAAGAGAAAAGTGACGCATTTGGGTAACATTACAAAGATTGACAGGTACTGTTACAGCGGTGCCATTTTTCACTTCATGTGTACCCCAGAGCGGTAAAAATATATATTTTTGCGCTCATGGCAATACAAATATATGCTGGTTCTTACTAGAAAGGGTTTAGAGGTGGATTGGTGGAGGAAAATATTTGGTGAAGAACGTATCTTTTAGTGGTCCCTCTGATGAGGTTCTAATATAAGAAGCTGTAGCATTAGACAATAGTTAGGTCGGCGGGGGAGAAAAGTACGTATACACGAGTGCTCAGTTTCTCCAGATAAATCAGAAACATCTGAAGAAAGATGTGGATCGAACTTTCGGTACGAAATAAAAATGGCAAATTTCAAGTACTGTAATTAAAAACATTTGACTTGTGCAACTTAACAAATTATGCAGTATGCGGTTATACGAGACAGTGGCAATGGAACTAAGTGTATTCTTTTTTACAAATCTATTCTCACCGGTGACACCTCTCTCTGTCTCTGTTCCCAGCAAAGGGCCGCCTCTGCGCAGGCCCGCGCCACCCGGAATCCCGCGAGGCCTTCAGTCACCAGGAATGGCGCTGCCGCTGCCTTTGTGTTAATTGCTGGGCCCGTTCCGCCGGCTGAATGCTAATAGCACCGGGAGAGAAGGGATGGGTGTGCAGAGCGCCAGCCCAGGGACAGCTTTATTATGCGATATCATGACATGCAGTTTCAAGTTGTGCCCTTTCTTTCAGCTGCCAGAGAGAGAGTGCAGGGGTTGCGAAGCGTTTAACTTGTGCTGTCCTCACGCAGTCGCACTGAATACAGGGACTCCGGAAATCCCAGAATGCAATGGGCCAAGGACGAAGAGCTGCAATAGCATTCTGTGCTGTTTCTCGAGGCCAGTTCTATCAATAGCGAGGGAGTGAAAGACTGCTTTTAAAGTTTGGCCTTTGGGGACATTGTTTGGTAAAAATTAAGATGTGGGCCTTTGGCAGAGAACGCCTTAGTAATATTTTGCATTTTGGTGTCACCCCATGTGATGGTGTCACCCGGTGCGGTCCGCCCCAGACGGATTTTGTGTCTATGGTGCCTTTCCAAAGGTCTGTACAGGTAGCTGGGAAAAGAAAGGAAGCAGAGTATATCAGCTTGGTGTTTGTTAACATATTTTTCTTTGCAGGTGTCAGTGTTAGCCTATAGTAGTAAGAGGCTGGGTCTGACGTGTCAAAACCAGAAAAATAAGCAAATTGTAATGCAAATGTTTTTGAACTACCTTTTGGTGGTGTTGAGCAGTGTTCCCATTGAGTGTACGTATAAACAGCACATGGGATGTTAGCTTTGTGTAAACAATGGTGACCATAATGTTGATAACAGAACACATCACCATAATTAGATGTACTATCAAACAATTCATCAGAAGAAAATGCAGCGGGTTGTTCTAAATCTGCAAGCAAATTGTACACTGTTTCAATGTCACAATCATCAAAGAAAGTACTTGAGTTGATGATATCATTTAAATAAATTTTAAACAAATATGGTATTTGTAAAGGTTCAGTAGGACAATACACCTCATATGACACCCTGTCCCACACTATTCCTCTGGAACTGGAACTGCTCTAATGTTCACAAGGGACAGGTCCCTTTGTCCACAGTGCGATGATGCATGTGGTTTCAATACCAAGTTCACAAGTTGTACTGCAGAGTGTTCTGGGAGATAGTGTCCATTCAGAAGCAGGAAAAAGATAGCCACCAATCCAATCCAGAGGACCAGGAAAAGGTATCCAATTGTAATACAGAGATGTAACAAAGGAGTAACAAAGTATGTCTTTTTCAGCCAAAGATAGGGAACACGCACTTGTAGCTTGAAAGGAATAGGTGGCAGTGATGGCATGCCAGTCTCAGGTTCAGTTGAATCAGATGACAAGTCATCATCGTCCACTAAGTAGCCTGATGCCATTCGGTCTATTTTTGGCACCTCAGCTGATTTTGTAGAACTGGGAGTTGACTCACTTTGTGGCAAATTCATGTCGATGTCATCAAATTTTCGAATTGAAATGTGTGATGCTGTACTGGTGGACTGTACAGTTGTGATTGTTTCAACAGGAAAAATAAATACTTTGTTATTGTTTACTGTTTCACATTGGAGAGGGCAATCCTCTTTAGTTATTAAACCTTTCATACGAACCTCCTGAACGGTACCGAGAGTAGTGCGGCAGCTACCCAGGAGCCCACATGGCCTACTATTGAGAATCGGCCACATAATGTGGTCTGATCAGATCAATTAAGACAAACCTTTTGTCTCGCCGGCCATCAATGGGTGGAAGAAGTACAGTTTTGGTACCTTCGACAGCCAAGACAGGTACAAGCACTCTGTAAGATGGCCCAAATTCTTTCTTGATATTAATAGATCTCCGTGCACACTTGATGCTTTATCGAAAGTTGAGAAATTCTTAGCGCGTTTCCTTGTCACACCATGCCAGTGGTGTCTTGAATAATGATTTCAACATGTGATAAACCATCACTGTAAGGCGCGCTGGTTATACATGAAACCTACTGGTTTCTACACCATCTTTTGAATTATTAAATAAATCAATTCACTTCATTCTTGTATCCATCTTAAGAATATATTTATTCCTTTACAGGGGTTTCTTCAAAATCAGAGGTAATTCATTTCATTCATGAATATTTTTTCTTATTTTGTGTTATTCCATACATTATTTCCTTGCTGCCCAATGCATTTCGGAATAAACCTTCATCAGGGGCCTAAAAAATGAAAGCATACAGGACCTTAGTATTCAGTTTCCGAACTTACAAGGTAATTATAATTTATCATTACATATAGTGGATTTATGTACAAATGCTGATACTCTTAAACATGCATAGTGAACAATCTGAAGAAGTTTCACAGGTAAATCATATCATCAGTGATAAAAACATAACTCAAACTTAAAAAAAGCATCTACTCATAAAGTGCACATGGCATCAGATAGGTTCCGTTTAGTAATTAGCGCCCATAATGTATAAGTAGCGGATGGCGGTGCTCATGGACTTACCCGGGAAAATAATGCGCGGCGTTCTCGTGGTTCCAAACACGGAAATGTTCGAGTGAATCAGAGAGCCAATGAGGTTCTTTGATATAGGCAGGTGACGAAGTCACGTGATCTCGTGAGCAGGAACTCACGATCGATAATGTTCATTGGCACCAATTAATAGGTGTGGATATATCTGGCGTTCAAGTCTAATCACAAGATTGTCAAGACGTGACCATTTCACACCCTATCGCATAGCCCGTTTTACTCACTACCCGGTCCCTAGAAATGACCGCGAGTTGTTAAAAACTTAAGACTGCAGTCTTGACAATCTTGTGATTAGACTCGAGAACGCCAGATATATCCACACCTATTAATTGGTGCCAATGAACATTATCGATCGTGAGTTCCTGCTCACGAGATCACGTGACTTCGTCACCTGCCTATATCAAAGAACCTCATTGGCTCTCTGATTCACTCGAACATTTCCGTGTTTGGAACCACGAGAACGCCGCGCATTATTTTCCCGGGTAAGTCCGTGAGCACCGCCATCCGCTACTTATACATTATGGGCGCTAATTACTAAACGGAACCTATCTGATGCCATGTGCACTTTATGAGTAGATGCTTTTTTTAAGTTTGAGTTATGTTTTTATCACTGATGATATGATTTACCTGTGAAACTTCTTCAGATTGTTCACTATGCATGTTTAAGAGTATCAGCATTTGTACATAAATCCACTATATGTAATGATAAATTATAATTACCTTGTAAGTTCGGAAACTGAATACTAAGGTCCTGTATGCTTTAATTTTTTAGGCCCCTGATGAAGGTTTATTCCGAAATGCATTGGGCAGCAAGGAAATAATGTATGGAATAACACAAAATAAGAAAAAATATTCATGAATGAAATGAATTACCTCTGATTTTGAAGAAACCCCTGTAAAGGAATAAATATATTCTTAAGATGGATACAAGAATGAAGTGAATTGATTTATTTAATAATTCAAAAGATGGTGTAGAAACCATTAGGTTTCATGTATAACCAGCGCGCCTTACAGTGATGGTTTATCACATGTTGAAATCATTATTCAAGACACCACTGGCATGGTGTGACAAGGAAACGCGCTAAGAATTTCTCAACTTTCGATAAAGCATCAAGTGTGCACGGAGATCTATTAATATCATTATTGAACTTTTGCCTCCAGCATCCCCCAGTGCACCTACAAAGTTTGAAAAAATGCAATTAGATGAGATTGCCCAGATGACCTCTAAACAAGCAGAACTCTTAGCCTTTACTCCAGAGGCAGCAGAGGAAATATATGGACTCATACAGGAGACCAGAGCCTTCAGTCCGAACGTGTCAACTACAGCATAACTCATCAGACAATTTGAATTCCTCAGCAAAAAGGAAATTAATCAAAGACTACATGCTACCACTCTGATTCACTATCACAAGAACAAGAGGATACCCAGAGGGCTAAGAATCGCTCTAAAACCAATGTTGTGTAAAAATAGCAAACAATTTGTTGATAAATGGTATCAAATTCTTAACAAATGCTCGCTTGATTTAATTTTGCTTATTATACAAGAATTATCCAAAGTGCTTAAAGAAATTGAAACAGATCTCAACAACATGAAAAAAGAACTTGATAAATTTCCGGATCTAAAAACCACCCTTGAAGATGTGAATAAGAAATTAGATAAATATGCTAAGGAAGTAAATGACAGAAAAGTGAGAAAGTACAAAAGAGATACTATTGATTACAAGTATGACGAAGTATATACCTGGGCAGAAATATATAATCAAAGAAAATGGCAACAACCTAAAACTAAACCTACAACTAATTCTTCACAAGAAAGTTTAGTCTCTGAATCAGATATTTCTCAAACAAGACAACCTATGGATAAAACTCAGCAACCCAGTACATCCACTAAAAAACAGTCTTTTTTAGACACCAGCCCAGCAGCCAACGCCCCCCCTGGAGGCGCAACAGGAGAGGGAGAAGAATCTCCAGAAGAAATAGCCAAACGCACAAGGAGCCAGAAAGTTCAAAAAACGACTTAGTGATCAATATATCATCTAAAGAGTTGACACCGGCGCAGATGGCTGTGCTTAATAAAGGAACTTCATTTGTACCAACTTACAAAACAAATTTGGCTGAAACAGAGATAGCACTATTTAAATTTTTCAGGACACTCAGACTGAAATTTTTTTTCAAAGATGCCACTTCTACTCCAGGAACCTCTACCAAAACATTTAAACCCAAGAGTACTTTTTGTGCACCATACTCTCACAAAACGATAGAAATATGTGAAAGACTCATTCTAACAGACATTCAGAAAATTAATTTTAATAAAACTACCAAAAGCAATTTGTCTAAAGCTGAATTAAGTACCATCATATGTTTATCGAGAGACACTGATCTGACCTTCCAAAGAGCGGATAAAGGGGGAGCCCTTGTTATAATGGACACGGATTTTTATCAAGATAATGTCAACCGACACGTGAATGACACTAATACATATATCTCACTGGATATTGATCCAACTGAAGAGTATCAAAAAACCCTTAAACTGATTTTGGAGCATGCATTAGAAATGAAATGGATTGATGAAAGAACACAAACATTTTTGGATACTAAATACCCTCGGAGACCCAAAATATATATGCTACCAAAAATTCATAAAGACTTGAAGAAACCACCAGTTCCGCTTGTGGGTCCATATCAGACAGTATAGGTATAGGTAAATATCTAGATTGTTTTTTACAACCTATCGTACAAAGAGGACATACTTACATTAAAGACACAACTGCATTCCTGAATCTGCTGAGAAGCATTGAATTAGAACCTGATTCTGAGTATTGGCTATGTACAATAGATGTAGTATCATTATATACATCCATACCGCACAATGAAGGCCTAGAAGCCTTCGAATGGAACTTGTTACAAGACCAAGAATGTGAAGCTAATAAGATTTTCTTAACTGAGCTAATGCATTTCGCATTATATCACAGTTACTTTGAATGGAACAACAAGTTTTTTAATCAGTGTAATGGAACCTCGATGGGCTTTGGGGGGGCACCCTCATACGCTAATATGTATATGTCTAAATTTGAACATGACCACATCCTGAACAACACCAACTGGACAGATCATCTCATAATATTCAAAAGATTCATTGACGATCTGTTTGTGATCTGGAAAGGAGAGAAAGAAAAACTGCTAATTAACATCATGGAACTCAATCAAGTGAATCCCAGAATACAATTCACACACAGCATACATAAAGAAACCATATCCTTTTTAGATGTACGAATAACCATCTTGAATCAAGATATACACACTGAAGTGTATAAAAAAAGCACAGACCGCAACTCCAGCTTATTGTTCCAGAGCTTCCATCCAGAAACATTGAAAAAACATTTGCCTACATCGCAATTCATAAGACAAAAAAAAATCACTTCCGATCAACAGATTCTAGAAAAAACAATCAAAGATCAACAACAACAATATCTTGATCGTGGATATCCCAGAGACATCTTAGAGCAGTCAATCAACAAAGTAGCAACTCTTTCTAGAGAGAGTTTATTAACATCAAAATCCAAGACAACTGAACAAAAGACAGTATGTGTCTTAAAATTTTCAACCGCAGCTACGAAAATCAAAAAAATCGTCAACCAACACTGGGCACTGATTAAAGATGAACCGGATCTAACTAATCTTTATACTGATCGACTGACCTTTGCCTTTAAAAGATCAAGAAATTTAAAAGAAATGCTAACATCTACTAAATCTACTAAAACCCCACATAAAGGAATGTCTAAATGTTTTAATTGCATACATTGCAATAACATAATACCCGGTAATACATTTATGCATCCAACTAAAGGTAACAAAATCAATTTGCAATACACAGGTAATTGTGACACTAAAAATGTGATATATGCAATCAAATGCCCCTGCGGTAAGACATATGTCGGACAAACTGAAAGGAAAATCAAAACTAGAATTTCAGAACATAAAAGTAATATCAGGACAAAGCAGACAAAATCAGCTGTAGCCCAACATTGGCTAGAACACAATCATCAAATTGCACAGTTGAAATTTACCATACTGGAGATACTCCCACAACAACATGACACAGACCCACTGAAACAACGTCTACAGGCGGAATTTTATTGGATCAAAAAATTGAATTCCCTACAACCCACAGGGATTAATGACAGAATAGAATATTCATGTTTTCTGTAAATTACGCACTTCATTGGACATTATGAGAGACTCCATGCTTCTCTATGAGTAAGATTGAAATCAGAGATATAGTATACTGTTTATATTGGGATTCGTATGTTCATTATGTTTATTATACAGGTTTATATGTGAACCATAATTTTGTCATTATTTACACACAAATTAATCGATATTCATATTTTCTCCTCTTTCTTCTAAGTTGTTATTATCAGACTTTCTTTATGTCTGTAGCGCGTATTATTTTCCAAAGATTTGTTGATCGCATCGCGTACCACGTGACTAGCTAACACCCTATCACATAGCGCATCTCAATCGCTACCCAGTCTGTCTACCCGAGTGACGGTACCACGTGACCATTTCACACCCTATCGCATAGCCCGTTTTACTCACTACCCGGTCCCTAGAAATGACCGCGAGTTGTTAAAAACTTAAGACTGCAGTCTTGACAATCTTGTGATTAGACTCGAGAACGCCAGATATATCCACACCTATTAATTAGTGCCAATGAACATTATCGATCGTGAGTTCCTGCTCACGAGATCACGTGACTTCGTCACCTGCCTATATCAAAGAACCTCATTGGCTCTCTGATTCACTCGAACATTTCCGTGTTTGGAACCACGAGAACGCCGCGCATTATTTTCCCGGGTAAGTCAATGAGCACCGCCATCCGCTACTTATACATTATGGGCGCTAATTACTAAACGGAACCTATCTGATGCCATGTGCACTTTATGAGTAGATGCTTTTTTTAAGTTTGAGTTATGTTTTTATCACTGATGATATGATTTACCTGTGAAACTTCTTCAGATTGTTCACTATGCATGTTTAAGAGTATCAGCATTTGTACATAAATCCACTATATGTAATGATAAATTATAATTACCTTGTAAGTTCGGAAACTGAATACTAAGGTCCTGTATGCTTTCATTTTTTAGGCCCCTGATGAAGGTTTATTCCGAAATGCATTGGGCAGCAAGGAAATAATGTATGGAATAACACAAAATAAGAAAAAATATTCATGAATGAAATGAATTACCTCTGATTTTGAAGAAACCCCTGTAAAGGAATAAATATATTCTTAAGATGGATACAAGGATGAAGTGAATTGATTTATTTAATAATTCAAAAGATGGTGTAGAAACCAGTAGGTTTCATGTATAACCAGCGCGCCTTACAGTGATGGTTTATCACATGTTGAAACCAAATTCTTTCTTGGCCAGATTTTTTTCCTAGACCAGATCCCCAATCTTTGGGACCCAGCCAGGTCTTGCCGGAACAACCTTCACTTCCCAAGTGGCAGTGCGTGTTACTTGGCCATTGCTTTGTGCGCCCCGGAATTGATCGAGTATCTGTAAAACAGCCAAATGTTCATTTATGTCAAATGGTGTATCCACTGGCTCTGCGCTGACATTATCGAGTTCTGGTACCTACATTCTTTCTCCAAACAGGATTTGGTATGGAGTACGACCACCCAGGGACGTTCTTGGCATGTTATTGAGTGCCCTGTGGACCCCATATAGGTGATGGACCCAACTGTGACCTGGACCTAATACCCTTGCTGTTCAGGATTGCTTTATGTCCCAGTTTTTCCTCTCAACTACAAAATTTCCCTCAGGAGAATGGGGGGAGGACTACCGCAAGGTCACACCCAAACTTCCCATGGCTTCTTTGTAAGCCTGGGAGCTAAACGCCGGACCCTGGTTGGAATGTAGTGTGCCAATTGCATATATCCCAATAAAGACTCTCAAATCCTTAATAACAGTTCAAGCCGACCGCTTTGGCCATACCAACTGGAATCTAGAGCATGAATCTACTGCATGCAAGATGTACTTGTAAGCCACATTAGATTTTAAGGGGCCACAGTGATCCAAGTAGACAACTGCCAGAGGCTTGTCTGTGAAGGGCGTGCTATTGTGGAACCATTCATCTGCTGGCAGGTATCACATTTGAGGACAAAGCCCTTCATCTGTTTTGTAAGAGCAGGCCACCCATAGCGCTTCCTCAATAATGAAATTGCAGCAGTAACCCTTGTGTGAGCTGAACCCAGAGCCTTGTGTGCAGCTAGTATTAACCCCAATCTGCGATCAGTGTGTGGTATAACTCTATCCTCCACTCCAGGAAACTGAGCATACTGAATGTTTTATGCATTTAATTTGTAGGCGCACTTGAGTGGAAAGCCTTTCAGCAGGTATGTGTTGTTGCGAGCAGCATTGACATCCACCATGATGTCTTTGTCTAATCTTGTACTAGAATGAATGATTGCAGCAACGGCAGCAGTGCGAACTGTTGCCTTAGCGGCTTCATCAGCCATAGAATTCCCTGCAATGTGAAGGCCAACACGTTGATGACTCAATGTATGGATAACATGAGCCCGTGACAAGCATTCATTCAGCTTTGCCACCAGTTCCCAAACAATCTTTTGCTTCATTGTGCAACACTTGAAGTCTAAAAATACATTCTGGCCCCAATAGGAAAGGTATTAATTATATGACTAGACACAGTAAAGTGAATCACACACTATAAGTGTGGGGATTCTATGGTCTGTAATTTGTAGTGCCAGTATCAGGGCTTTGAGTTCTACCAGCTGCGCTGTACAGTCCTCTAAAGACTGTGTGTTTCTCAGGGAGGAACTTTCCCATCATGCATACACCCCCTTACGATGGTGCATGCTGTGGAATATTAGTGTCTGTCCCTATGGCAGGCTGAGCAGACCCACTGATGTAGATGATGTAACAATATCGTTCTAGAGGCATTATTTTATTCGGCAGAGGATATTGTTCATACTGCAAAAATGCTTGTATTTGTAATGTAGAATCAAATCTATAATCTACATCTGGTGCAGTGAAAGAGTTAGCCTATTGAATCCATCATGGATGTAATGGTTTGGCATTTGGAATGCTTGCTTTGGTAACGGCCACTATGGCCGGTACTGGGGTAACCACAATTATGCGTTTCCCGGTGCTAGTGCTCTCTCTCTCACTATAACAGTCTGTACTGGTGTAAGATTTTTTTCAGTGGATGCAAAATGCATTTTGGCATTTATGTACAAATGTGATTTGTATGCAATAGGTACTGTATCACCGTCATTGAACGTGATGCATGTATACCCAGTTGGTCCAGCAACTACGCGGATCACGTTGTGTCTACACATGTGTGTAAATGTTTGAAAGCTATCCTGTCAGCTTGTACAGAATGTAACATGTTTGTATTTTCCTGTATCCAATGGTTGATTGAAAAATCAGGTCTAATTAAATCGTAGAACGGGTATACTCGTTCGGCGTAAACCAAAATGTACGTCCTGCCGAAATTAAAAAATCCTAAAATCGATTGTAGTCTTTTCAGAGTCGATGGAGGTTGGACTAATGAGTATTTTTCTAGAAACCTGCCTCCAGGCTTTTGCCTTCATTTGACAACTTGTATCCCAGAAACAGGACATTGAGATGGGCAATTTTTTATTTTTTTAAATTACATTTGAAGCTTGGGTGAGCAAACCCTGGAATTATATGGTCTACTCTGTCCAAGTGTTCCATTAATTCGTTTGTCAGATAAATATCATCTACATAGCATAATGCCTCCTCATCGCATTTTGAAGTAACTCGGTCACTCTGGCTGAAAACATCCCAGGGCTATTCTTATATCGTTGAGGCAAACAGCAAAATTGCCTCTGTGAGCCTAGCAATGAAAATGCTGTCAAATATCTGTTTTTAGGTGCAATATTTTGGCTGTAAAATCCTTTTGAGATATCAAGTGTTGTTTTGTATTTCGTCCACACAATATTATTCATTAGTCTGGCACTGTGTGCATTTTGTACTGCGAATGTGCAACTAGAGGTGTTCAAATGTCTGTATTCTAATATTAGATGCTATGAATTACCTTGTTTCTTCACAGGAAACAAAAGATTATTCATTCAAGAGGTGCAATTTTCTAGTACACCTTGGTATTCAAGTTGTTCTAGTTTTCCCAACTTGTTGATTAGCCTCATGGTTTGTTGGGTATTGTCTTTGGGGTTAAGGAACTGATTTTAATGGGATCTTGTGATGAGGTGACTCATCATCCCACCAAACATGATTCCAGTATAGTGCAGGAGGTAACGCCCAACCCTTGGCATAAGAATGTTTAATAGATTCTGGAATTTGGTCAGAGAAAGCAGGGAAAATTACCATTTCCTTGTTTGGGCATTCCATTACGAAATCTGGAGGCCAGTCAAGTTTTCCCGAAAGAGAGCCTTGATGTTCCTGGGTATGCTCCCCTATAATTTGAGTGTTATTTCATATAAATGATAGGGAACACTTACCCTAGTATCGGGTGTTTCCACTGTAATATGATCCCTCAGCGCTACTGCCGCCAGGTAATCCATCAGGTTCCGGTGAGCTATCGTAAATTCTGCCCCACTGTCCAGCATTGTCACTACCCATTCCACATTCAGAAGCAGAGTCCTCAGCAGCCTGGTCATGCCTTATTTTTATCCCAGTTGGTCTATTATGTTTTAATTGAGGTTTAGTATTCTTTTATTTGTCTTCTTTTTTAATGATGTAGTCTGATAAGCGCTGTGAATCCTTTTTCAGTTTCACTTGCTCTTCCGATCTGTGCTCTGACCATTTACCTCTCTCCGAATGTGTAGCGGATTACTCCTGAAAGGAACAAGAGGAACATGTATCAGAAATCTGATACCTGTCAGGGTATCTAATATCACGGTTCGTAAAAATTATATTTCTTTTCAGTGGTCTCCTGTTGAGGAGACCCACCCCTTAATTGTGTTTTGTTTTTATTTTTTGTTCATTGTCCCATTTCTTCTTAGAAGAATAGGGAGCTTGCTTAGAGTTATCCTTTTTCAGAATTACTCTTAATTTGTAGTTTCCCAGGTCTGGCTCACACAATATTCTCTACCTAGTGTAGCATAGGTTTCGTCAATAATTTTAGGCAATTTAGGCTCCTGCTGTGCAGGAGTGAACTCTCTCAGGTGTTGGTGTATTGCTGTCACGATCGGGATCCGAAGGAACTACGATTCCCGGCACGCCCTGGGCCGAAAACTACCGTTCCCGTGATCCTTCGCGTTACACGCGATCACACGAGAACGCATTTAAGACAGCCGGCGACTGATGGCGGTGTCGGGAATTCTTCCAGAGTGATTATCGCGGCGTTGTGGAGTATTTGGAGTGTCTGGTGCGGTAAGGGTGCCTGGCACCACAGCGCTATGCAGCGGGATCGCTGAGTACTTTGTTTGGTGTTCGTTTCTGTTTGACTCGGTAACGGCTGTTACCGTGATTCGGTTTTGTGACCATTTGTGACTTTGGAATTGGCCCGGTTGGTATTGTCGGCCAACGGAGATTACCCTGAAGGGGTTTTGGGTGTGCAGGGCGCACATAAACTGTGGTGATCATTTACCCTCCCAAGCTTTGGATTATACCCTTGAACCCATCTAAGAGGCATTATTTGGGCTAGTAATTGAACTGAATTACCAAGGGTCTTCGCATGTTTCTTTTTTATTGAAATGGATAATACAAAAGGTGGCAGTGTGTAATTCATTGTGTATAGGTGCTAACTGTTGTATTTACCTCTTCCACTTAACAGGGGTATACTAGAGGTGTATGGTTACACTCTTCCCCTGTGATGCACTGTTAGAGGTATACTTAGGTAGGTTCTTCTCTATGTGTTGTATGTATAGAGAGACGCTGAAAGGTGTGAATAATTGTTATAGTACTGTTATTCGCTTTTGTATTGTTGTAGTTACACCGCAACAATTCCTACGCTACCAGAAGTCTCTACACATCTAGAAGAGTTATATTTTCCTTTACAGGTATAACACTTATAAGGTAGGTGCATATCTACTGTCAGTTCCGATTAATGCAAACATAGTCTTATGTGTGTGCTCTGTTTATGTCTTACAGATCTCCCTCCCTGCTGTCCCCTTCCTTTCCTTCCCTGATTCTTGCATCTTTTTTCCCCTCGCTTGATCCTCTCAATGCTCTGTGCCATTACGGCTATTCAGGCGTTGACTCGATCTAGAGGTGGGCATACTATTCCACAAACCGATCCTGAGGACGTTAGCATAACAGAATTCCCGACCTACAAATAAAAGTCCTCCTGGTCGGGAGTAGGCAAGTATGGCCACATTGGAAGATGTGATAGAGGCTCTGGGTAGCTTACAGTTAGAAGTCTCCGCATCTCGGTTGGAGACTGCGGACCTGAGGGCCCGTGTGGATGGCATTCAGCGCAATCCATTTGATGCGGGGGATGCTCCTCCGCCGCAGCCGGTGGTACTAGAGGTGCCTGTGTCTATTCCATTAGCGTCACCAGAACGATTTCATGGGGAATCAGACAAGGTTCAGGTGTTCCTCACTCAGGTAGCTCTACATTTTTCCTGTAAACCTAAAGCATTCCCTACCAATCAGGCTAAGGTGGCCTTTCTGATCTCATATTTAGCGGGCAACGCTGCACAATGGGCTGTCCCGTTGGTTCATCGTAATAATCCTTTATTGCATGATTGGGAAGCCTTCCAAACTGAATTTCTTAGAGTATTTGATAGAAGGGCTGATTCCTACACAGCAGATAGGGAATTGTTGGGATTACGGCAGGGTAAAGGCGACCTAGTTGTATATTTGAACGCCTTTAGGCGTTTAGTGGCAGAAACCACCTGGCCCGAGAACAAACAGGCCTCATTGTTTCATCAAGGGTTGAATGACGTACTTAAGGATGTCATAGCACAAATAGATCCTCAACCCACTACTTGTGAAGGTTTGATTAACTTAGCCCTAAGGTTAGATCATCGATTGGGCGAGAGGAAAGGTGAAAACCGTAGGAAACCAGTGGTTGAGACACATGTTACCAAGGAAGGGAATCAGGCCTCCTCTTCTGAACCTATGGAGATAGGAGCGGTGAGAACAGCTTTGTCACCGGCGGAGAGAGAATCTAGGAGAAAACAATGCCTTTGTTTATATTGTGGCAAAAAGGGTCATTATGTGAGAGAGTGCCCATCAAAGCCAAAAGCCAACCGATTTCGAGGTAACCGAGTGGCTTCCGCTGATACAGAAAAGGTGACGGAAAACTGATTGACTCTGGGAAAAAGGAAGGGTTTTCTTGGAGTCCTATGTATGTCCCTTCATTATGTGGCAAATTGAATAGGGTAACAAATCATCTGTTTGTGTCCATTGTGTTGTTGCTGGCCGGTGAATCTGTAGTCACATCTACCATGGTGGATTCAGGGGCAACGGGTATGTTCATTGATATACAGGAAGCCCAACGTATGGGTTTAACACTAGTGCAGAAAGAGAAGCCTGAGGAAGTGTATACGGTGGATGGGAGGAAGCTCAGTATGGGTCCCATTAGCTATGACACAGAAGAAATCGAGGTGTTACTGGGGGACACACACTCGGAGTTTCTTGCATTTGGTGTTATCAGGGCTCCTCAATATGGTATAATCTTTTGCTTACCGTGGCTGGAAAAACACAACCCGAGTATAAATTGGGACACCAGAACTGTTTCTATGGGTTCAGAGTATTGCTTGAATCATTGTCATAAGGGAACTATAAAACCCGCTCAGGCCTTGTCTGGTGGGTCTTGCATAGCCACGGCAGCAGAAAAATGTGTTCAACTCCCTACGGTGTATCAGTCCTTTGGCAAGGTGTTTAATGAGGCACAGGCTGAGGAACTCCCCCCCCCCATAGGCAGTATGACTGCCAGATCGATCTGGTCCCGGGAGCTGCAGTACCTTGTGGGCGGATTTATGCTCTCACGGAGCCTGAGAACTTACACCTTCATGAGTACTTGGACAAACTATTGGGGCTGGGTTTCATACGTCCATCTAAATCTCCAGCAGCCTCGCCACTTTTCTTCATCCTGAAAGCTAATGGCAAGCTACGCGCATGTGTGGACTTTAGGGCATTAAATGCCATCACTGTGAAAAATAGGTATCCTCTACCCTTGATCAGTGTTTTGTTGGAACAAGTAAAAAAAGCTACGGTGTTCACAAAACTTGATCTGAAAGGGGCCTATCATTTGGTTCGCATGCGTAGCGGGGATGAATGGAAGACCGCATTCAAGACTCGCTATGGGCTATTCGAGTACAGGGTGATGCCCTTCGGACTCTGTAACGCCCCAGCGGCCTTTCAATTCTTTCTTAATGACGTTTTTCCTGAAATCTTGGACCGGTATGTGATCGTCTACATAGACGATATCCTGGTCTACTCGGACTCGGAGGATCTGCACCGTCAGCATGTGGCAAACATGCTCACCATTTTGCAGGCAAACAATCTTT
Organism: Lissotriton helveticus; assembly: GCF_964261635.1. NCBI lineage: Eukaryota > Metazoa > Chordata > Amphibia > Caudata > Salamandridae > Lissotriton > Lissotriton helveticus. The sequence continues at coordinate 1,253,974,685 of NC_136065.1, read as the reverse complement.
ACTGCAAACTCAGTAAATGTGACTTTCATGTTCGTAATGTGGAATTTCTGGGGGTAATGCTGAGTCCTGATGGCCAAGAGATGGCGGAAAGGAAGGTTGCGGCTGTTCGGAATTGGCCTATTCCATGTAATGTCCGTGATGTACAATGTTTCATCGGATTTGCCAATTTTTATAGGCGTTTCATCAAACAATTCTCTCGGTTGGTGGCGCCTATCACTCAGCTGTTAAGGAAAGCAAGCGTGTTTGTATGGTCTGATGACGCGCAAGCTGCTTTCACTGCTCTTAAGGATGCTTTTGTGTCAGCCCCGGTATTGGCCCATCCGGATCCTGATAGACCTTATGTTGTGGAGGCGGATGCTTCGGATGTGGCGATTGGGGCAATCCTGTCTCAACGCCATGGGGATACGAGTCAGCTACATCCGGTGGCGTATATGTCGCGTAAGCTGAATCCTTCCGAGAGAAACTATCACATTGCCGAGAAAGAGCTTCTGGCCATTCGGGACTCCTTTCAGGAATGGCGGCATTTCCTCATGGGAGCTCGTCATGTGGTGACGGTCTACTCCGACCATCGGAATTTACAGTTTATGTCTGCCGCTCGTCATCTCACGCCTAGACAGCTCAGGTGGATGATGTTTTTCTCTGGCTTTAATTTTGTCATCACGTTCCGCCCAGGTGCGGACAATCGGAAGGCGGACGCTCTAACACGCCAGTCGACGGTCACCCAGTGTGGGGAGAGGGACAAGGCTAGTATTGTAGAGCCGGACAGAGTGGTATGTGCTATGCAGCCTGATACGTTCCTGAGGGAAGTCAAGAAGGGTGTTGACTCCTTCGTTTGGAGGACATGGCTTGGTAGACACCCGGAATGGAAGTTGCATGGGGGCCTGCCACTGTTCAATAACAGGTTGTTGGTGCCTACACTGGCTTTGAGGAAACGTGTCTACGTTTGGTGCCATGCGTCACCGTGTGCGGGTCACCTGGGGTATGCCAAGACCCTGGAGCGTGTGCTACGACAGTTCTGGTGGCCTTCTGTGAGACCTGATGTGGGGCGATGGGTGTCCGCCTGTCGCAATGTGCAAGCAAGAAATCCGACCACTCACGGCCGCAGGGCTTGCTGCAGCCTCTCCCTACTCCCTCGATCCCTTGGGATCGGATATCGGTGGACTTCATTGTGGGTCTTCCTGCTGACAGGGGATGTACGGCAATAATGGTGGTGGTTGACTACCTGTCTAAGATGGGGCATTTTTTGGCCTGCAAGCAGGTGCCTTCGGCGGGTTAATTGGCTATTCTACTCATGGTCAACGTGGTTCGCTTACATGGATTGCGGAGTGTAATAGTCTCAGACCGAGGCTCACAGTTCACCGCCCAGTTTTGGAAGAAATGGTGTTCTTCATTACATATTGACACTGCCCTTTCCACGAGTTTTCACCCGCAAACAGACGGCCAAACTGAGCGGTTGAATCAAACTCTTAAGCAGTATTTGAGGTGTTATGTGGATAACAGTAAGGAGAACTGGGTGGACTACTTGTGGTTGGCTGAAGTGGCTTACAACAATGCCACTCACAGTTCTACCAAGAATACACCTTTCTACTGTTTGTATGGCAGACACCCCCGGTTTCTTCCCTTTGCTCACCCGAAAGCTGAGTCTCTCCTTCCGGAGGTGGCTCAAAGAGTGGAACACATCAAAGAAACGTTGTCTAAAGCACAGGATCAGTTGCAGGCGGTGAAACTTAGGTACAAGGCTGCTGCTGATAAGCATCAGAGACAAGGTCCGTTGTACTGCAAGGGTGACGAGGTGTGGTTATCCACGAGGAATCTACGCTTCAGGAAAAACAGTGTTTTCAACCCTCGGTACATTGGGCCTTATACTGTGTTGAAACGCGTGAACCTGGTTGTGGTGAAGTTGAAGCTCCCTTCCCATTTACGCATTCATCCGGTGTTTCACGTCTCATTGTTGAAACCTTCACGCTCAAAGGGCCAGCAACGTCCACCTCCTCTGTTGGTACAGGGAGAACTGTAGTATGAGGTGAGACGAATATTGGATTCCAAGCATCGGAGGAGTAAATTGTGGTATCTGGTGTCATGGAAGGGGTATGGGCCCGAAGAAAACTCGTGGGAACCTGCTCTGGGAATTCATGCCCCGGTTTTGGTCTCTGCCTTCCATAGGAGATGCCCCTCTAAACCTGGTCCATGATCTCCTCTGTTGAAAGGGGGATGTACTGTCACGATCGCGATCCGAAGGACTACGATCCCCGGCACGCCCTGGGCCGTAAACTACCGTTCCGTGATCCTTCGCGTTACACGCGATCACACGAGAACGCATTTAAGACAGCCGGCGGCTGATGGCGGTGTCGGGAATTCTTCCAGAGTGATTATCGAGGCGTTGTGGAGTATTTGGAGTGTCTGGTGCGGTAAGGGTGCCTGGCACCACAGCGCTATGCAGCGGGATCGCTGAGTACTTTGTTTGGTGTTCGTTTCTGTTTGACTCGGTAACGGCTGTTACCGTGATTAGGTTTTGTGACCATTTGTGACTTTGGAATTGGCCCGGTTGGTATTGTCGGCCAACGGAGATTACCCTGAAGGGGTTTTGGGTGTGCAGGGCGCACATAAACTGTGGTGATCATTTACCCTCCCATGCTTTGGATTATACCCTTGAACCCATCTAAGAGGCATTATTTGGGCTAGTAATTGAACTGAATTACCAAGGGTCTTCGCATGTTTCTTTTTCATTGAAATGGATAATACAAAAGGCGGCAGTGTGTTATTCATTGTGTATAGGTGCTAACTGTTGTATTTACCTCTTCCACTTAACAGGGGTATACTAGAGGTGTATGGTTACACTCTTCCCCTGTGATGCACTGTTAGAGGTATACTTAGGTAGGTTCTTCTCTATGTGTTGTATGTATAGAAAGACGCTGAGAGGTGTGAATAATTGTTATAGTACTGTTACTTGCTTTTGTATTGTTGTAGTTACACCGCAACAATTCCTACGCTACCAGAAGTCTCTACACATCTAGAAGAGTTATATTTTCCTTTACAGGTATAACACTTATAAGGTAGTTGCATATCTACTGTCAGTTCCGATTAATGCAAACATAGTCTTATGTGTGTGCTCTGTTTATGTCTTACAGATCTCCCTCCCTGCTGTCCCCTTCCTTTCCTTCCCTGATTCTTGCATCTTTTTTCCCCTCCCTTGATCCTCTCAATGCTCTGTGCCATTACGGCTATTCAGGCGTTGACTCGATCTAGAGGTGGGCATACTATTCCACAAACCGATCCTGAGGACGTTAGCATAACAATTGCTAATGCTGCTGCCTCCCCCTTTATGTTACTTAAGATAATGGCTGATACTGCAGGAAAATAGCCCATCAGTTTCATCCCCAAGTCCAGGGCAGGTGCTGGCCCGTACTCATTCTATACCTGTTTCAGTACTTCAGGCAAGTCGGCCAGTGAAGGAGTACCATGAGTTTTGGTGTAACCAGCAGCAAAGACTGTACCCCCAGTGACACATTCTTCCACGGGGGGGAGCCATCCCCATTGGTAAGCAAATAGTCAGTATTCTGTGTTTCTTCTGTGGGCTGTATTGGGAACAAACACTTCAAGCTGGCCTGATTTTTTGTGCAATCCAGGACATAATTTGCTCCCGACTGGTGGGAATCTTTCCCATAACGGCATTCAGTGGTTGTGGGCTGATGCCCGTGTATGGTTTCTGTAAATCTTTGGTAGATCTTCGTATAGTGTGTTTAATTTTGCGGCATCTAAATTAGCAAAGTTAGGATGCGGTGTATAAGCAGCTAAGATTGGCCATGTCGCTCCTTCTTTACTGAGCCGACCAATTCTCACGTTTTCTATAGTGTGGGGGAGGGTGCCTTTAAACCAATTTATATGCTCTTGGTAAGATAATGGAATTTCTATGTACACATATGGAATGGATTCATCTGGTGTTTTGTCTTCAATGTATGTGTAAAACAATTGTGTGCAGGCATTTGCAGCCGGTAATTTAACACAGGAACAGAATACCTCTGTTCTGAATGCTTTGTGTACCTCAACCAGGAAGGTAACATCTCCACCCATTGCTAGGATACCATATTGTTGTAATTGTATTGTAACAGCATGTCTGCAGTTTTCTGTAATGTTAAGAGCTCCTATTTCTTCTCCAATGATTTCTGACATTTATTTTTAAAGAAGGAAGTTAATAGATGAATTTAGGGAGATAGGGTATGCACAATGTGGAAAGTGTTTATCCTACAAGCTTGAATAACCTACAGCCATTACATAGGGTATATACCTACTCAGCTGAGGTGGATTTCCATACCCACGTTGGGCACCAGGTCATGTACTCCCACTAATCCGTAGGATCTGCACGTTTGTTGGGCAACAAACTTTGGGTGAGGTGCCTAGACTTATCCCGGGCACCCCCACCGGATATGTTGGTCTAGGGACAAGTTAGCTCACAGTGTCACCATAAGCCCCCTAACCAAAACAGGGAGCGACCACTGAACATGACAACCCTGACTACTCAGGATCTTGGTAAAAGATCAGAATCTCTCGCTCAGTCACTCATGCTCTTTGGTTCTGAGAATAATATGCAGATAATACACAGTGGGATGTTTTCAATACATTTCTTGAACTAACTTCTTGTATAAAATAAATGTGCTTTGATAATCGGAAGCAGATGAAAGTGATTACAATCAACAAAATAGTAAATAGTTCTACCATGGTGCTAAAACTGTGTATATATGCAGGCATATAAAACAAGGTAGTAAATCAGGCATACTCCTACTATGCAAACCCTACTCCATGTGTGTCTTGAGTGCATGTAGGTGTGAAGCCAACAAGCCCCCGAGGGATGATCCAACACCATTACCTGGCAGGAGAGAATGTAGGACTCCGTCTTGGTCATGAACTGGACACCCCACACAGAGATGTCGGACCTCTGTGTGGGGAAGTCTCAGCATGCAGAGACCCTCTGTGTCAGCTGAAGTGCCTTCTCTGCCAATCCTCTGAGATGCTTATTATTTATAATAAAGAACATCCTTATGATGTACGTATAGATTAGCAATGTTATGGATATGCAGATAGCCCTGTTGCACTGTGGATGAAGATAGAATGACATTGAACCTTGTGCGTAGAGGCCTTGTACTTGCTGTTTGAGGCATTGTGATAAAGCAATACCCAGCCAGATGTGTAAACAGAAGTAGCTTCAGAGAAACAAATCCAACATAGTAATGCACGCGAATATGTGCTAACCGTCACAGCAGTAATGTTATTGTGCAAAAAGAGAACAATGTAAGAAAATGTGCATCTTCGCTACATGGGCCTAACCCGGGCACATAACAGTAAGCCTGTTGAGTTTGTGTGTCGATTTTATTGCAGATAAGCAGCGGGTGAATGCAAAAATTGAGTCAGTGGGTAGTTAATTAAATGTAGGAGCGCAAGGATGAATGAGAGTGTATGCACGTAGCAGCATTGAGTGCCTCAATTCATCAGTGACTTGAAATGCACTTTCAATTGTAAGCCAGACCTACTCACTTTGTCAATGCTTGTTCACATACAGTAAGTTTAAAGTCCAGATATGAACAGGTAGCAGCCAAAACAACCAGGCACATGCAAAAAGAAATTCCCAATTACAGGAATGGTGCTCAGGTGTTCCAGTACACAAATTACATTTGTGTTAGCAAGGGGAAACAGATATTACCATGCACCATTTACCACGCATTGCCTTTACAAAGCAATGCATTTATCTTGGATGCCTCAATCAATCAATCAATCAGGGGCATTATAAACCCTCTACTCACCCGTGAGGGTCTGAAGGTGCTGTTGGTCCACTCATCTGTTAGCCGAAGAGCCAGGTATTGAGAGTCTTCCTGTAGGTGTTCATGGAGGGGGCGCGTCTGATGTCTGCTCGTAGCTTGATGTGAGAGAAGGATGTTCCGCCTGCTCTGGCTCTGTGGATGCGCGGGGTTGCGGCCAGTGCGAGGTTAGCAGGTCACAGGTTTCTTTTAGGTACGTGGAAGTTGATTCTGTCATTGAGGTATTTGGGTCTGTTGTGTAGGCATTTGTAGGCGTGAGTGAGGATTTTGAAGGTGATTATTTTCTCCACGGGGAGCCAATGGAGTCTTCGTAAGTGTTTGCTGATGTGTTCGTACTGTGGAATGCTGAGGACAAGTCTTTTCCTTTACCATGCATGCCTTTACAACGCAAGGTAAGTGTACTTAAGGTAAGTATGCATGCATATATGTATACATGTGTGTGTGTGTGTGTATGTATGTATATATATATATATATATATATATATATATATATTTATTCACCAAATCGTTCTCAAGAAGTGCACGCTTTGCACGGTAGGTGCAGGACAACAGGGACGAACGTCTCCCTGTATTTAAATTAGTCACCAAGAAAGAACTTAATGTCCGCACACGCTCAATGTATGATTTAAGGATTTATTAGCACAGAGACTTCATGTAGCCCCCTTCACCTACGCGTTTCGACCGCAGGTCTTGATCACAGTGTTGCCACTAGTCCATCGTCTATTTTCAGTTTTTATACCTTCCCATCCAGCAGCAATTAATGATGCATTGTGGGGGAGGTAGTTTCAAATACCATGTAGAAACAGAATCGTTTGTATCATTTAAGCTTTGTAACATTTAAGGCTTATATTAGTCACTCTAGTAAGATTCATATTGGTATTTCATATTTTGAAGTCTTTGTAATATGGTTAAATAATAAGAAAATTCCTATGTAGCCCATGTAGGGCATTAACCAAAATGCAAAAAACATACATTCTATTAAATAAAAGAATGTATGCTATTAGTGTTGCAATATGCAGTATGGGCTAAGTGCCATAACGACTTCTCAAGAATGATCTGACCAATTTGTCATTGTCTGTTCGTAATGGGCTAAGTGCCCTGCGGAATTAAAGAGGAGTGACAGCGAAAACCTGGGATTCATGTTAATTCAATTTTTACTTGTCTTAGTCCATTTTCTTCGGTTTTTTTCCTCCTTCTTATTTTAATCACAGTTCCCTCAAAAAGATAGTTCACAGGTGGACATACATCTCTTCGTCCATATTCAATCCTCTAGGCGTTTTAGTTTGGAATCTTATAATTAAACGTGACTCCAATCTCTGTAGTTGTAGTTTTCTGTTTCCCCCTCTCTCACTAGGAGGAACTGCCGCCATTCCGCTGTATCTTATATCTTTCCAGGTTTTTCCTTTATGTTGTGACATATGCTTGGCTATCGCATAAGACATATCTCCATTTTGGATCGCTCTAATTTGTTCCAGGATTCTTTTGTGCAGTGGACAGGTCGTCATTCCAATGTAATTCTTGCCACAAGCACATGTTACAATATATACCACATGAGTCGTCTTACATGTGATAGTTTGTTCTATATTGAATGTTTTTCCCTGAGGATCTTTCAGTGATTTCATGGATTCACCTACAGTACAGGCTTTACATTGAAAACATTTCTTGAATCCTTTCTGTCTTAATGTGAGCCAATCATTTGTCTTTTTCATCTCAAAAAAACTAAAACAGCAATTGAAAACGCAACAACAGACAGAAATTGCAAACCTAACTATGAGCGAATCTGACACAGATTGGAGTGAAAATGAAGATCAAGACAACACAGGAATAAGGACTCCTTTTTTAGAGGAAGTCAAGTTGGTATATCTAGACCAAAAACAAACGAGAGGAAGAGGACGAGGAAGAGGGAGAGGAAGAAGCCAGGGACAACAGAGAACCAGGGCAAGAGGAAGAGGCCAACAAAGCCAGAAGAAAAATGAAGAAAAACCAGAAGAGGCTCCGGAAAAAACAAAGGGATACAATCTGCGAAACAGAGTGACAAACTAAAAAGAAACAAAGGAGAATCAGTTCCCTACTTAATAATCAACCTATCCAAACATGTTTTGACTAGGGCTGAAGAAAACCTCCTTAATAAAGGCCTGACTTTTTGCCCTGAAAAACATTTCGATCCAGTAGAAACAAAAATAGATCTTTACAAATATACACGAAAACTAAAATTGGCAAAATTCTTCAAAAAACAAGGAAAATCAAATTGCACAAAATGAACTAAATGTAGACACGAATGATACACGGATGACAATTGCTGAAATTCCAGCCATGCGTACCGCATTCGAACTGGTAAATGAGACTGAAAATATGGATATAACGGACAGTCAAGTATTACAAAATATGGGACAAACCATTGATCAACATCAAAAAACGAAATTCAAGAAGCAATCAAGATTTTGTCCAATGCTTCATCCAGGCAACAAAATAGACACGTTCTTCGAATTGGTAAATGCAGACCTTGAGAAAATGAAAAAAAAATGCACATAAGGACAAAAAAGAAAACATGTCTGTAGCAGAACGTAAAGCGTTACAATCTTTAATGGAAAATGACTCACTTGAAATCAAACCTGCTGACAAAGGAGGGAATATAGTCTTAATGGACAAATTAGACTATATACAAGAAGCCACGCGTCAACTTGGTGAAACCTCAAACTATGAAAAACTTAAGAAGAATCCAATCAATGAATTGATTGTGGAACTGAACACCAAATTAACTAAATGGGAAAATCAAGGACTACTAACGAATCAAGAAGTACAATTCTTGACTATCGAAGATCCTGTCATGCCCACGGTGTACTTTCTGGCGAAAGTGCATAAAACCCTAAAGAAACCCCCGGGCAGGCCCATTATAGCAAGTTGTGGCTCCTTATATGAGAATCTTTCCATCTACATTGATTACTTTCTGGCACCAATTGTCCCCACCTTAACATCATACATAAAGGACACAGGAGACTTTTTACGAAATGTGATGAACATCGCATGGGTTGATGGTTACAAACTTGCAACTATTGATGTGGTATCTTTGTATACTTCAATAACACATAATATGGGCCTAACAGCCATGGACTTCTTCTTGAAACAGAAACCCTTAGAAGAATTACAACATTGGCGAATGATCAAGGAAATGACAGAATTATGTCTTAACAACAACGTTTTCCTTTTCAACAAAACATACTATGCCCAGCGATGCGGAACCGCCATGGGAGTTGCATTCTCACCGAGCTACGCCAACCTAGCAATGGGGTGGTGGGAGAGAACAATAGCTTGGAGGGAAGAGAATGATCATTACACCTCGAAAATTATAATTTGGTTGCGTTTCATCGACGACCTGTTCCTTATCTGGAATGGAACAGACACTGAATTCAATGAATACCTGGAAGAGCTAAATAACAATGAGATGGGGCTGAGATTCACATCAGCAATCAGCGACAAAGAAATTGTTTTTCTGGACACTAAGGTCTATCTATGTTGAAAATGGACAATTAGAAACTACAGTCCATCGCAAGAGTACTGCAACCAATAGTATCTTACACGGTGAAAGCTTTCACCCTACAAACCTAAAGAGGAGTATTCCCTACGGTGAATTCATCCGCATGAAAAGAAATTGCTCAAATACAAAAGAGATGAACCAGAAATACAGAGAAACCACCAACAGATTCTTGCAACGAGGATACAGATACAATGATGTTAAAAAATGTGAACTTAAGGCAAGAGACCTAAGTAGAACACAAACATTGATCAACAAAAAGAAACCGAATGAAACGCCATCAAAACTAGAACCGATCCGGATGATTATCACATACAGTAAAGAAAGTCAAAAAGTGAGGACAATATTAAATAAATATTGGAACATAATTCAAAAAGATCCTGATATTGGAGAACAACTAGGCAACCACCCTCTTGTAACATTCAGAAAGCCACCCTCACTACAAGATAAACTAGTGAGAAGCCATTTTGAGATGAAAAAGACAAATGATTGGCTCACATTAAGACAGAAAGGATTCAAGAAATGTTTTCAATGTAAAGCCTGTACTGTAGGTGAATCCATGAAATCACTGAAAGATCCTCAGGGAAAAACATTCAATATAGAACAAACTATCACATGTAAGACGACTCATGTGGTATATATTCTAACATGTGCTTGTGGCAAGAATTACATTGGAATGACGACCTGTCCACTGCACAAAAGAATCCTGGAACACATTAGAGCGATCCAAAATGGAGATATGTCTTATGCGATAGCCAAGCATATGTCACAACATAAAGGAAAAACCTGGAAAGATATAAGATACAGCGGAATGGCGGCAGTTCCTCCTAGTGAGAGAGGGGGAAACAGAAAACTACAACTACAGAGATTGGAGTCACGTTTAATTATAAGATTCCAAACTAAAACGCCTAGAGGATTGAATATGGACGAAGAGATGTATGTCCACCTGTGAACTATCTTTTTGAGGAAACTGTGATTAAAATAAGAAGGAGAAAAAAAAGAGGAAAAAAACCGAAGAAAATGGACTAAGACAAGTAAAAATTGAATTAACATGAATCCCAGGTTTTCGCTGTCACTCCTCTTTAATTCCGCAGGGCACTTAGCCCATTACGAACAGACAATGACAAATTGGTCAGATCATTCTTGAGAAGTTGTTATGGCACTTAGCCCATACTGCATATTGCAACACTAATAGCATAAATTCTTTTATTTAATAGAATGTATGTTTTTTGCATTTTGGTTAATGCCCTACATGGGCAACATAGGAATTTTCTTATTATTTAACCATATTACAAAGACTTCAAAATATGAAATACCAATATGAATGTTACTAGTGACTAATATAAGCCTTAAATGTTACAAAGCTTAAATTATACAAACGATTCTGTTTCCACATGGTATTTGAAACTACCTCCCCCACAATGCATCATTAATTGCTGCTGGGTGAGAAGGTATAAAAACTGAAAATAGACGATGGACTAGTGGCAACACTGTGATCAAGACCTGCGGTCGAAACGCGTAGGTGAAGGGGGCTACATGAAGTCTCTGTGCTCTTAAATCATACATTAAGCGTGTGCGGACATTAAGTTCTTTCTTGGTGACTAATATATATATATATATATATATATTACCTACTGGCGGTCGCCAGTAGGTAGTTATAGTTAGGATCGTTTTTCATAGGAAATCCGCAACATTCTATTGGGAATAACTTTGGCGCCAAATGAGGGATCTGCCTGTAATTTTCCTTAACTTTGCCTCGCTGCGCTTCGCTCCTTCCCTTAAAGTTTCGGGGGGGATCCGTCAAGCGGGGGCCGAGATAAAAGGGGGGTCCCAAAACGTGTTTTCCCCATGTTAATTTCCATAGGGCGGTTGGACTCACTTTTAGCCCGAACGGCTGAATGGATTTCCACCAAACTTGGCAAAATTGTAGGGACTGGTACCCCAATGTGCCTTTACTATGTCTCAAGATATATGCTCCAGTGGTTTGTATGAAAATTTACTTTGAAAAAATATATATTGGGCTACATTGGGCTATATATATGTTAGAGCCCAAATGTAGCCCAATGTAGCCCAAAGATGGCCACCAGAGACAAAAAAAAACAAATGTAGCCCAAATATCAGCCAGATGTAGCCCAACTATAGCCCAATGACAGAATGTCCCAGAGTGTTCTCAAGAACAACTAGAACGCTAACAGTCTTACTTATGACAAAAGTATGGCACACCTGAAGTCATCTTGATTGGAATAAAGTGGTAACACTTAATACATTTAATTTGAAAAGGAACAAAATGAGGGGTTTCATTTTGCCATAGAAATTTTATATATATTTTTCACTGAAAAAACCATAGGTTTCACACCAGTTATAGTTAGGAATTAGCATTTAAAAAACCTATTAAATTCACTGAAAAAAACATAGGTTTCACACCTGTTATAGTTAGGTGGAAATTTTACTCGCATAAAACCATTGAAATTCCCACGTTATAGTTAGTTGGACTCACTATAACTTGCGCGTGCAATGCACTGCTGATGACGTCACATATTACATCACTCATGACATGGTCAGTGACATCACTCATGACATCACTGATGACATCTCAAATAACATCACTGATGACATCATCCAGTCAATGTGTATCTTTCTGAAAAATAAATATTTTTTAAATATGTATATCTAAAGGTTGATGGAAGAATAAATGGGTAAATAAATGTCTAAATGGATGTTTTTTTTGTGTAAAATTGATTGGTTAACTGACTTATTAAATGTATCTTAATGAATACATATATTAGCGAGTAATGTTTAAATATTTAAATATCTGTATCTGTGTCTCACTTTGTGTATAAGTGGCTGCATGGGTTGGTGAGTAGCTACATGAGTGTGTATATGGGTTATTAGTTGTTTTTTTGAGTATCAGTATCAGTATGGTTTGGTGGGGGATATTACTTAGAACACAGATGCATGAATGAGTGACTCACTATTTGTATGTATTTTGAAGACAGCATGTGTGCAAGACTGTATGGGTGGATGATTGTGTGTATGGGTGGGTTAGTGAATATGTGTTTTTATAATTGATTGTTTAAGAGAGTAAATATGTTTCCGTTTCTGTAGAAGTATGTGTAGTGGTGTGTATATAGCAGTATAATCAAGTACATGTTTTTTTGATAGTTTATTTGCATGTGTGAATTTGTGTGTGAGTAACTATATGGATGAGTATTAGTGTGTAACAGGATGTATAGGTGTATGAGTACATATGATGAGTAAGTACATGCATGAGTGACTATATAGAACTGTTGGTGAATGAGTGGATGTGTATGTAGATGTTGGAATTACCTAATAAGTTGTTGTAATTGGTATTGGTTTCTCCTTTTTTAAGAAAATGTTAGTTTCTATTTTTGAATGTGTGTGTCAAAGGTTATTTTATGCTGATAGGAGGTCTGCCACTTTGTCACAAGGATGTTGTCATCAGTGATGTCATCAGTGATATCATGAGTGATGTCACTGACCATGTCATGAGTGATGTAATATGTGACGTCATCAGCAGTGCATTGCACGCGCAAGTTATAGTGAGTCCAACTAACTATAACGTGGGAATTTCAATGGTTTTATGCGAGTAAAATTTCCACCTAACTATGGGGCTCATTAGGATGGCGGACGGAAGAGCTACCGCGGCCCTGGAGTAGGCGGAAAAAGCCCTTTCCGTGTCCGCCAGCCGCGGATACTCCGTCCGCCATATCAGGATAGGAAAACGTGTCAAGTTTCCGTCCGCGACGGAAAAGGACGCACCGCCGCCGAACTACACACGACCACGTGGCGGACGGAACACTCCCGGAGGCCCCGCCGTACGTACTGACGTCTAAGACCGTCCCCCAAATCAAGATGGCGGAAACTCCACATAAAACCGCAGCGGAAAAACAACCTGACTGAACACGGCGGAATCCACACAGCGAACATAGGTGACATAGCAGAGATACCCACCGCAAGGTGACCACCACCATGGACCCAGCGCTACACGCTTTCGCGATGCTCTTCGCGATCCACCACGTCCTAGTCATGGCCCACTATGGACGACGACGCAGGTAAGGCACAAACCATTGGCTGTCTGGAGGGGAATACCAGCAAGGGACGTGACGTAGGGAGGGGGAGTGTAATGTTACCGAAACCACTGATGAGAAGCATATACGAATACACATTTGTAGTACGCAAGCAGGAATGACAACGACAGACCACGAGACTTGATAGACTACCTTTATTGTACAAAATAGGGGAATAATCACAGTGTATGCGTGAGCATGGGCAAAGTGGGCACCAGAGCAGCGACATCATAGGCAGGTAACGAGAGGGCAGAATGCAGTATCAGAGCACCAACAGGGCATTGTAGAGTACAGAGCAGGTACATCATAGGCAGGTAACGAGAGGGCAGAATGCAGTATCAGAGCACCAACAGGGCATTGTAGAGTACAGAGCAGGTACATCATAGGCAGGTAACGAGAGGGCAGTATGCAGTATCAGAGCATCAACAGGGCATTGTAGAGTACAGAGCAGGTACATCATAGGCTGCACAAGTACGTGTCCCTACCAACCCGTCACAGGAACCACAAGAGTGCCACGCAGTTCTCAATGGACACACCATGTGAAATAACATTTGAGTGAAGTGTTCAGCACCTCACATCACAGAATCAGGGGGACTCCGTGAACTACCTGCCTCGGACACACTGGCAGCACCAGCAACAGGAGTGTGAGACACAGCCACAGCCCGAGTGACACACACATGGGCCACGGACCCAGACACACTGGCAGCACCAGCAACAGGAGTGTGAGACACAGCCACAGCCCGAGTGACACACACATGGGCCACGGACCCAGACACACTGGCAGCACCAGCAACAGGAGTGTGAGACACAGCCACAGCCCGAGTGACACACACATGGGCCACGGACCCAGACACACTGGCAGCACCAGCAACAGGAGTGTGAGACACAGCCACAGCCCGAGTGACACACACATGGGCCACGGACCCAGACACACTGGCAGCACCAGCAACAGGAGTGTGAGACACAGCCACAGATGTAGTCACTGACACGTGAGCCACTGACCCAGACAGACTGCCAGCACCAGAAACAGGAGTGTGAAACACAGCCACAGATCTTCTAACTGACACGTGAGCCATAGACCCAGATACACTGCCAGGACCTGCAACAGGAGAGGGCACAACTGACACTGTGCCACCATCTGATACATGAGAATCAACTGCACCAGCGCCACTGGGACAACTGAAATGATGAGCCACAGGGCTGTATGGGCCAGGAGGCAGGGTGGGCCTGGGAGCTGGGGATAGCTGACCTAGAGCCAAATCGGGGTTGGCAGGTGTCAATGGTGTGTGTCTGCGTTTCTTAGGGATGTGTGAGTGCACCCTGGACAGGACAGGACTGGCAAGTGGTGGGGACTCCAAAGAATCACCACCCACCATAGGTGGAGCATCTGCCGCCGGGGATCTGGTTTCTGGGGACGTGCTGGAGCCTGCTTGTCGTTTGCTCTGTGCCTGCCGCCTGGACTCGGAATCATGTGTAATGGGGGATGCAACAACAGGGGACACCCTCCTCTGCTTCTGACTGGCCTGGATGGGAGTGGAGGTATGGGGGGACTCCGCCGCGGAGACATCTGTTTGGCGTTCAGTAGAAAACATCAGCCTCAGTGCAGCCAGGGGTGAAGTATGCCTGTCCTTGATTGCGCCATTGTCCATGCTAGATGCCTTGTCCGTAGGATGTGCCTTATCCTTAGGTGGAGTGTTGTCTCTGGATGTAGCCTGTGCCCTGGTCGCCGCCCTGTTCCTGCCAGCAGACTTGTCGTCTGTGGTGCACCTGTCTCCAGTAGACACCTGCTCTCTGTGTGTGTCCCTGCCCTTGGGAGATGGACCTTGCTCTGCTGTGGGCCTGCCCTTGGGAGTCTCCCTGCTCCTAGGAGGTGCCTTTGTCTTGTCACTGTCCTTGGGAGTGTCCCTTTCCTCTGCTGTGGGCCTGCCGTTGGGAGTCTCCCTGCTCCTAGGAGGTGCCTTTGTCTTGTCACTGTCCTTGGGAGTGTCCCTTTCCTCTGCTGTGGGCCTGCCCTTGGGAGTCTCCCTGCTCCTAGGAGGTGCCTTTGTCTTGTCACTGTCCTTGGGAGTGTCCCTTTCCTCTGCTGTGGGCCTGCCCTTGGGAGTCTCCCTGCTCCTAGGAGGTGCCTTTGTCTTGTCACTGTCCTTGGGAGTGTCCCTTTCCTCTGCTGTGGGCCTGCCCTTGGGAGTCTCCCTGCTCTTAGTAGGTGCCTTTGTCTTGTCACTGTCCTTGGGAGTGTCCCTATCCTCTGCTGTGGGCCTGCCCTTGGGAGTCTCCCTGCTCCTAGGAGGTGCCTTTGTCTTGTCACTGTCCTTGGGAGTGTCCCTATCCTCAGCTGTGGGCCTGCCCTTGGGAGTCTCCCTGCTCCTAGGAGGTGCCTTTGTCTTGTCACTGTCCTTGGGAGTGTCCCTTTCCTCTGCTGTGGGCCTGCCCTTGGGAGTCTCCCTGCTCCTAGGAGGTGCCTTTGTCTTGTCACTGTCCTTGGGAGTGTCCCTTTCCTCTGCTGTGGGCCTGCCCTTGGGAGTCTCCCTGCTCTTAGTAGGTGCCTTTGTCTTGTCACTGTCCTTGGGAGTGTCCCTTTCCTCTGCTGTGGGCCTGCCCTTGGGAGTCTCCCTGCTCTTAGTAGGTGCCTTTGTCTTCTGACTGGCCTTGTCCAAGGTACAGTCCATGGACATGTGAGTATCCCTTGCCTTGGGAGTACCTTTTGTGTTGAATGCCTGTGTAGCTCCTGAAGGCATGTCCCCCAACAACACTTGTGGATCCTGTGTGTGTACTCCAGTGTATCTGACGTCGTCTACGTGAACAGATTTAGCTGATCTAGGGGATGGGGTCTGTGCCCTGCGTGCCCTGACGTGCTGTCTGACGCTGCTTCTAGTGCAATAACCTGTATTTGAGTCCTGCTCAGAATAATCACTACCCCCTGAGACATCCAGTGGTGTAGATGGGGAAACAGAAGTAGCACCCTGTTCATGCGACTGTACTATTGCAGACGACACACTGCTTGCCAATGACTGCACTGTCCTGTGTAGACCTGCAAGATCGCCATGCATCCCTTCCATGAAAGCCACCACCTGGCCCAACTTCCTATCATGGTCCTGGAAAGCATTTGTCATATTGGTCTGCCCCACACACAGCTGTCGCAGCAGATCAACGGCCTCAGCACACAGTGCATTTTGGCTCACTGTGGCAGGGGCAGCGGTGCCTGCACCGAACGCCACTCTGCTCCCCCTACTCCTCCGGCCACGAACAGTACATGGTGCAGTTTGTAGAAGTGTGGGCCCTGTCTGCTGTCTTCCGACAGAAGGTGAAGAGTGCCCACTCCCAGTCTGTGACAACAGTGCAGGCTCACCAAGAGTGTCCGACGAGGAGGACGATGGTGTCTCCACATGCGAGTCCTCAGGGACGGTCCTGTCCCCCTCTCCGGCGCTGGCCTCCTCTGTGTCAGTCTGCGTGTGTGCGAAGTCTGAGCCGGACTCATTTCCTCGACTACTCTCCGCCGTCTGTGGCTGAGTGTCCTCTGTCATACCTGAAATGCACATAAAAGATGTGTGAGTCATGGGCAGACTGACGTACAGAAGGAACAGGATTGCCAAATTACATAGCTGACAAAGATTTTGTAGCCCTCATCCTGCACATGGCCCACCTCTACCAGTCATCCTCACATTTCCTGCCATGGGGCCATGGACCACTAGGGGATGTGCCTCAACACTCAACTACTAAGCAAGTGGCGTGTCAACATGGCGGACCTGGATGTCAAATGAGAACCACCCAATGGGACCAAAATGGCATCACAGACATACATACGCAACACGGAACTCAATAGTGTGTCTGTGCACCAATACATGCATAGCACTCACAGGTTTCCTACACAGACAGTTTGCTCACCGCTAGTTTGCTGTTGATCGGCACTCAGACGTTCGGCCAGTTCAGGATGCGTCACTGCAATGATACGGTGCATGAGAGGGGTCATGGAGCGTCGGGCCAGACGGGGCGTCCTTGGAATCAGGCCCAGTGTTACTTCCGCTACATTCTTGCTTAGCCTGGAAATGTCGTCCCAGCATTTGTGGCAGTGTGTATGTCGTCTGTTGCACACCCCCAATGCCCGTACTTCCCGTGCTATGCTCCTCCACAGGTCCTTCCGAAGGTGCAGCTTGACCTACCATGATGGGAGACAAAAGGGTTTAAGTCAGTGGACAGGTGGCCTGTCACACACATAGGGGCAAGACGTAACTGTCAGCAGCCATGCACAATCAGGAACATATGTCTAGCCCACACTACACAGCTAAGATAGGAATAGGCCACATCATTTGGCCCCCTCACGCACACCAACATGTCCCACACTGCACTTACCACCCGTCCTGGTGCGCCGTAGAGGCGTCCATAGTTGCGGAGTACACCGTCCACGAGGACATCAAGCTCCGCGGCGGTGAAGGGTCGAGACCGGATCTCTTTGCCTCCCGACATGGCAAGATCACGGAGTATGGCACTAGTGCAGCAGTCGGTGGTCAGCTCAGCAGCAGCAGCAGCAGGTCGAGGTGATGGTCACAGGCAGCAGTCGGTGGTCAGCTCAGCAGCAGCAGCAGGTCGAGGTGATGGTCACAGGCAGCAGTCGGTGGTCAGCTCAGCAGCAGCAGCAGGTCGAGGTGAACAGGCAGCACTGGTCCCCAGGGTAGGAAGTGTCATTTTGGTCAACACACATATATAGGGCCCTCAGCACGTGTCAGTGGCATACGTCGCCAGCAATTGGTCAGCCCTGGAAGCGTGATCGTGAGATGGGCCAATTACTGGCCCTGTTGTTGCGGTGCACAGCTTCCGCTACTTGCGATTGGCCATATGCGGCCAGCGGCCCTCTTCCCATTGGCTGCATGTGCGGGGACCGTCACGGGCACACATCGGCAACGCACGTGCAAGCCTCAGGCACGGATGCTTCAGTTGCAACAATGTTCCATCACTGGCGCCACCATGGCGGTGCACGTACTCAGCGGGGGAGGTGCAGGCCTATACACCCTGTAGATGTACGCAATGGACATGCCAGGTCATGACCCCCCTTACAGTCACTTTGCATCGTCCACCGTACACCGGCCGGAGCGGCCGGGCCTAGGACGGCCGTGGCCGGCCATGAACACAACCGCCGTGGCCGGCCATGAACACAACCGCCGTGCCCGGCCATGCGGTTGTGTTCATGGCCGGGCACGGCGGTTGTGTTCATGGCCGGGCACGGCGGTTGTGTTCATGGCCGGGCACGGCGGTTGTGTTCATGGCCGGGCACGGCGGTTGTGTTCATGGCCGGGCACGGCGGTTGTGTTCATGGCCGGGCACGGCCGTCCTAGGCCCGGCCGCTACGGCCGGTGTACGGTGGATGATGCAAGGTGACTGTAAGGGGGGTCATGACCTGGCATGTCCATTGCGTACATCTACAGGGTGTATAGGCCTGCACCTCCCCCGCTGAGTACGTGCACCGCCATGGTGGCGCCAGTGATGGAACATTGTTGCAACTGAAGCAACCGTGCCTGAGGCTTGCACGTGCGGTTGCCGATGTGTGCCCGTGACGGTCCCCGCACATGCAGCCAATGGGAAGAGGGACGCTGGCCGCGTATGGCCTTTGGGAAGTAGCGGAAGTTGAGCACCGCCATGGCGGCGCCAATTATGTTATCTTGTCAGACGCTGCACCGTGATGTGTTGTGTGCAGTTGCGTCATGAGGGATGTGAGCGTGATAGGGAAAGGTCATATGTCATACAATGTAGCATGTGTGTCCATGCAATGCCCATCGGTCGGCACACAATGGGCAACAGATGTGCATTTGTACGTGTTGACGTCGGGTGTGACCCTACATACGTTCTTACATCTTCACAACTACACAGTACATCACGGCTGTGTGCCCAAATTATGCATCTGTTGTCTGTGTCTTGTTCTGGCGAGGTGACTACAGTGGTGGTGGTACACATGCATTCCGTGTATGAGTTTTGTACGTTGTGTCACCATGCATGTAATTACCGTATGTACATCATTCTTGGTGTTGGCATGTGTGCTTGATGACATGGCGTGTGTATAATTATCGTTTGTGTGCATGCAGTTGCATGTGTGTCTGTGATGTGGCTACTAAACATTAGGGTGCAGACTGAAGTATTGTCAGTAAGGTTCACATGTGATGGAGTTGTACACGTATGCGTCGTTTGCAAGTTGACCTAAGTTACATCTCTCTCCCACACAGGAGGGCTCCAAATGTGCATCGGCCATACACTGTGCTGGAGGATATGGTTGACGAGGAGGTGATTCGGAAATTCCGGCTGGATCGACGTCGGTTGCTGGAGCTTGTGGCTCAATTGTCTCCTCATCTGCAGCCACGTAGGACGTATCCTGGGTCGATTACACCCACTGCAAAGGTCATGGCGGTACTCCATTTCTTTGCTACTGGCACATTTCAGTACACAGTTGGACATGCCGGGGGGATGTCACAGGCCATGTTCAGCACGGTTCTTCGGGATGTCTTAACAGCTATGATGCTGTACAAGGATGACTACATACATTTCCCACGTCCGGAAGAGTTGCCAGCTGTCAAAGCTGATTTCTATGCCCTGGGCCACATACCTCACGTTGTGGGCTCAATTGATGGCACACACATCGCAATCATTCCACCACGGGCACGGGAACAAGTGTTCAGGAATCGCAAACACTTCCATTCGCTGAACGTGCAGGTGGTGTGCCTGGCAAACAACATCATCTCACATGTGTGTGCAAGATTTCCTGGATCTGCACATGACGCCCACATCATGCGGAGCAGCAATGTCCCACGACTCATGGCTAATCTGCGACCCGGTCAAGCGTGGCTTGTAGGTGAGTGTGCAGTGGGGACTCTTGTGATCTCTGTGTTGCATGGGGTACCCACCATATCTTGTTGTGATGTTTGTCTCTGTCATCCCCCTACATAGGCGACTCGGCTTACCCAAACCGGCCCTGGCTCCTCAGTCCCCTACGTAATCCGAGAACAGCGGGTGAAATGCGGTACAATGATGCACATGGAAGGACACGGAGAGTCATCGAACGTACCTTTGGACTGCTAAAGTCTCCGTTTCGGTGCCTCGATAAGACCGGAGGGGCCCTGCCTTACTCACCAGGAAAAGTATGCAGGATCGTGATTGCCTGCTGCATGCTCCACAACCTGGCAGTACGCAATGACATTGAACTGCTGTTGGACCCTGAAGACGAAGGAGTTCCTCGGCCTCCCATCCCACCCATGTCGACTGATGAGGATAGTGGTGAGGAGGAAGGTGTGGACCAGAGGCGCCAGCTCATAGATCGCTACTTCCCTTGAATGTGAGTTACTACCTCTAGTGGCGGTTGACAATGCCTCATGTATGTTTGCTGGTGTTGTGTGGATGTGGGGTTAATCAGCTGGGTGGTCTTGTTTGTGATGGTTGCTAATGTGTGTCTTCATTTCTTTGGACATACAAGTCTCCATGATGTGTGTGCTCTCATCCCATGCTTTTGTGATGGTTGTCGTTTGTGTAATGTTGCTGTGCATTGTGTTGTGATGTGTGTGAATCTGTTTCCTGACGTGTGTTTGCTGTCTCTGATTTTCTCTAGGTCACTCCCGCAGCGCCATGATCATGTACGACTGTCATCCCTGAACCTGTTTACGTCTGTTTCTGAAGGCAATCATGTGAATAAACATGGAGGCAAAACATCATTGTGTGAGTAAGTGCTATTTATTTACAGGTTGTGCTTCTGTGCTGGTGAATATTTACAAGTAAGTGGGGTGGAGGGAGTTGGAGTTGAAGGTAATGGCAGATGAAATGTCCGTGCTGACACCACATTGGGGGGTGTCAGGGTAGTCCAGCAGACCAGTGGGAATGATTGTCTGTGGGACAAGATACTTAGCTGGGTGAATGTCTGGCACAGGCGGTGACATTGTCATGGTCGTCCCCTCTTGGAGCGTGTGGATGGCGCTCCAACACTGCTCTCAGCCACTTCCTGCCTCGGCCGGCCCCTCCGTCTCTGAGGTGGTACAGAGTCAGCTGGGAGGGCAGGTTGTTGAAGGGCCACATCCGTCGCCAGGGGCACAGGTGGTGGTGGCGGCGGTGGAGGCGGAGGTGACGGTGGCGGTGGAGGCGGCGGTGGAGGCGGAGGTGACGGTGGCGGTGGCGCTACGACACTTGGTGGAGGGGGGGGGGGGTTGTTCCGGGCAACCCATTCCCTCCACATCGTTGCCTGCTGGCCCATGATCTGCAACATCTGGCCAAGGATGCCACAGATTTCGCGCTGGATGTTGTTGTTGTCCACCGAGTCCTGGTGTGCACGATCTGCGTTTGCCTGGGACCGGTCGTATGACGCCTGGCACCTGGCAAGGGCTTGTAGGGACTGTGCCACTGGCTGGGGTAGCTGTCCTTCCTCTGCACGGCGGTGTGTGGCTCGCCTGATTGGCTGATGTCCCGTTGCCTGTGTCTGTGGCCCACTCACCCTGCTTGTGTGTGGGGCCGATGGACCAGCGTTGTGCGCTGGGTCATGCTGGGTGGCACCGGCAGGAGTCGTGGTGCTGGTGGTGCTGGTGGTACTGGTGGTACTGGTGGTGGTGGGGACTGTGCAGATCACAGAGACAGGTGTCGCTGGAGTGACACTTGCGACGTTGGTCGGTCCCGGGAGTCCCTGTGAGCCGGATGGCCCTGGCTGCGTGCTTGGTCCCGCTCCATCCTCCGCACCGGAGCTGCCTGTGTCCTCGTCACCAGAGAGTCCTGTAGGTGTGGGAGGCGAGGCTGGCGGCCGGGTACTGGTTTCCCCAGTCAGTTGACGATCACCTGAGGGACAAGATAGAGCTGGTCAGTGATGTGGACATTACATGGTTATGTAGATTTTTAGACATTTCTGTTTCCTGTCGCACACACCCCACCCTCCACCGACACCACCACCACCAGCACCCTCCCCGTGTGCATGGGGGCCTGTTGGGAGTAGTAGTTTGGGCCTCTCACACACCCAACCCTCCACCACCACCACCACCACCACCACCCTCCCCGTGTGCATGGGGGCCTGTTGGGAGTTGTAGTTTGGGCCTCTCACACACCCCGCCCTCCACCACCACCACCACCAGCACCCTCCCCGTGTGCATGGGGGCCTGTTGGGAGTTGTAGTTTGGGCCTCTCACACACCCCGCCCTCCACCACCACCACCACCGGCACCCTCCCCGTGTGCATGGGGGCCTGTTGGGAGTTGTAGTTTGGGCCTCTCACACACCCCGCCCTCCACCACCACCACCACCACCACCAGCACCCTCCCCGTGTGCATGGGGTCCTGTTGGGAGTTGTAGTTTGGGCCTCTCACACACCCTGCCCTCCACCACCACCACCACCAGCACCCTCCCCGTGTGCATGGGGGCCTGTTGGGAGTTGTAGTTTGGGCCTCTCACACACCCCGCCCTCCACCACCACCACCACCAGCACCCTCCCCGTGTGCATGGGGGCCTGTTGGGAGTTGTAGTTTGGGCCTCTCACACACCCCGCCCTCCACCACCACCACCACCAGCACCCTCCCCGTGTGCATGGAGGCCTGTTGGGAGTTGTAGTTTGGGCCTCTCACACACCCCGCCCTCCACCACCACCAGCACCCTCCCCGTGTGCATGGGGGCCTGTTGGGAGTTGTAGTTTGGGCCTCTCACACACCCCGCCCACCACCACCACCACCAGCACCCTCCCCGTGTGCATGGGGGCCTGTTGGGAGTTGTAGTTTGGGCCTCTCACACACCCCGCCCTCCACCACCACCACCACCACCAGCACCCTCCCCGTGTGCATGGGGGCCTGTTGGGAGTTGTAGTTTGGGCCTCTCACACACCCCGCCCTCCACCACCACCACCACCGGCACCCTCCCCGTGTGCATGGGGGCCTGTTGGGAGTTGTAGTTTGGGCCTCTCACACACCCCGCCCTCCACCACCACCACCACCAGCACCCTCCCCGTGTGCATGGGGGCCTGTTGGGAGTTGTAGTTTGGGCCTCTCACACACCCCGCCCTCCACCACCACCACCACCAGCACCCTCCCCGTGTGCATGGGGGCCTGTTGGGAGTTGTAGTTTGGGCCTCTCACACACCCCACCCTCCACCACCACCACCACCACCACCCTCCCCGTGAGCATGGGGGCCTGTTGGGAGTTGTAGTTTGGGCCTCTCACACACCCCACCCTCCACCACCACCACCACCAGCACCCTCCCCGTGAGCATGGGGGCCTGTTGGGAGCCATGGACATGTTAGTGAGTTGGTGTCCAACGTGCATGGGTTGGGGCATAGGAGATGTTTCTTCTCAGTTGTGTGAGCCTGACCATGTCGTGCTGATCGTGGTGCTTGGTTTGTACTCACCAGTCTCTTCTCCTTCGTCAAGTCCGACTAGGCTCTCTGGGTGTAGTATCACCAGCACCTTCTCCTCCCAATCGGTGTAGGGTATGGGCTCCGGGGGTGTGCCACCGCCAGTATGATTGGCTCGGGCAAAGTTTTTAGCTCGGATGCCCTTGACCCTGGTCTTCAGGTCATGCCACCGCCTCTGGATGTCATGCTTCGTCCTCGGCACAGTCCCCGAGGCATTCACCCGAGTGACGATCCTGTCCCACATGTGGTTCTTTTGCGCCACGGACGTCTGCTGGACTTGGGCCCCGAAGATGTGGGGCTCAACACGGAGTATTTCATCTACCATTACCCTCAACTCTGTCTCCGTGAATTTGTTTTTTTTTTTGGGTGCCATGGTGTGTGGTGCTCAGTGTGTGAGTTGAGTGAGTTGGGGGGTGCAGGTGTGTGGTGTGTGATGTGTAGGATTTGTGTGGTGGGTGTTTGTGTGGTGGGTGTGGTAGGGTGGTGGTTGTGTGTCTTCTATGTGAGTTTGCAGTATCTCGATTTTGGCCTCTTGCTAGCAGCAATGCTGTGATGCAAAGGATTGTGGTAGCGTGTGTGTGTCATTTTATAGTCGTGTCTCAATGGTTGTTGGCAGTCAGGTGGTAGGTGGGCGTGTTGACTAGTGTGCATTATTGGATAATTGGGACGTGTCATGGCGGCTTGTGCTTGATGTTGGGGGGGGGGGGGCGTTGTCAATGTTGGTATGTTTGCTTTGGACTAGCGGTAGGCTTCCTGACATTTGTTTGCCGCTAGGGATGTTGTGCGTGTTGGCCTTCCGCAGTGATGCTGTGGTTATCGTAGCATTCTTTCCGCCGCGGACGTGGATGGCTGTGAGTTCCGTGGTCCGGGCGGATTAATCCTAATTGCGGCCACGGAGTATTCACAGGTATGGCGGTACATGTGTTATTTTCCGCGGTCATTTCCGTCCGCGGCAGTGGTTGTTCATTGGACTCCGTCCGCCGCGGACGGAGTTGGATGTGTTCCGTCCACCGCGGACGGTGTTGGTTATGATCCGTCCGCCGCGGTCGGAGTTTCGTGACATGATTATCCTAATCCCAAACGCGGAATCTCCGCGGCGCGGCCGGGAGTAAAATTTCCCCCACCATGGCGGACAGTGGCCATTTCCGTCCGCCATCCTAATCGACCCCTATAACTGGTGTGAAACCTATGTTTTTTTCAGTCAATATATATATATATATATATATCAATATACATATATAGGTGTGTGTATGCATATAGGATATATATAAACTAGGGTTTAGGGGTGGCAAGGTTATAGGGTAGTAAGGGTGTTTTCAGGGTTTAGGGTTGGGTAGGAAGATAGGGATGTAAGGGTATTGTGAGGGTTTAGTAGCTGCAACTCTCATGCACCCAAACTAGGAGGACTAACATTGCCAAGTCTACTCTAAGCGGATGACATAGTCCTAATCAGCCATACAAAAATAGGGCTCCAACACCTTGTGGATGCTACACAGAGATATTCGGATGCAAACCAATTGACGATAAATCTGGAGAAAACTCAGACAATGTCAATCAAAAAGAAAAGGAAAAACCCCTACACCTGGTTTGGGAACCATATGCGTATTGAGGATAGGACAATGTATAAATACCTAGGAGTCTTTAGAAAACAAGGGACCCCTATAATTACAGCTAGCTATAACATAGGGAAATATACTAATATAAGGAAATTATAGCTAGAAAACTATAGCACTACAACTTTAGATAAGAATACCTCTCATATGTGTAAAATATATAAACTTCTTCAACGGGCACCCTATAACAACAATATATACACTTGGAGAAGGTAAGATAATATATTAGATGATTTATTTTTATGTATACAGATGTCTCTGTAGACATCTGCAGCACTGCCTGAATCAACGCCTCTTCTATCATCTGGAATTGTATATATTTATGCTGACTGTCAAAATGTATTTCATGGAATGATCAATGCGAATTATATATGCATTCTTTAATTATATAATGAGAAATGAAATATAAACTTTATACATAAAAATAAATCATCTAATATATTATCTTACCTTCTCCAAGTGTATATATTGTTGTTATAGGGTGCCCGTTGAAGAAGTTTATATATTTTACACATATGAGAGGTATTCTTATCTAAAGTTGTAGTGATATCGTTTTCTAGCTATAATTTCCTTATATAAATACCTAGGAGTCAAAATTGACAATGGAGGCCAGTTTACTATTCAGAAAGCTAGTATTAGAGGTAAAGGCATTGCTATAGCAATTTCTTTAAAAGCACTAAACAGTAAACTTACCAGCCCATCTCTCCTGCCCCTGTCACAAGTAATACGAGCCAAACTCCTGCCAACTATTACTTATGGGAGTGAAGTACAGAGAGGCAGAGATGCAGTGATTTTGGACAATACAGTTATAGCTGCATATAGGATTATTTTTAGCCTGCCCAAACATACCTCCCTGGCTCAAATTAGCCTTGAGTTTGGTGGCCAGACACAGCTTCTGGCAAGACAGGGGGCATACATAACCACTTGGGACAAAGTCTGGAAAGCCAAAAAGGGAACCGTAAACGATTATTTATGGTTGGAACTAGAGCGAAACCCAGCCTCACCATCCTCTAAGTATCTGAAAAACAGCCTGGCGAATCTCGGCTTTCAACAGCTCTGGAATACCCCTACCAACTATACAACGGTTAGAAAATTAGTAAAGAAAACAATTAATCATCTTTCATGGACTGAAGACAAGGCGTCTCTTGCCAAAAGGTCACATGGATGGATGACCCTAAACTCATACTCCGCACAAGCACAACAGAGTTTTCTTGACTTGGGATACTCAAAAACTACGAAGTTGAACTTTTTAAAACATAGATTATGCCTGTTACCCTGTATCTGCCGTTTTCCAAACTGGCTTATGGATAAGGCGGGATACCCAACGACCCGCAGTTGAACTGTAGTTTTGTGAAATTTATGAAGGTGGTGGAAAAGAAAATGTCAAAACTTGACCCTTCATTGATAACAGATAACATTAAAATACGAGTTATATCTCATTTTAACAATGATCGTCTAAAAATTAGTCAATTTTATGATTTTAAAATGGAAAAACTGAAACAGAATATACCACTTTATATATGCTGATGTAATTTTATGCTTGTAGTGAGAAATGTTTTTCGTGTAGACGTAATTTTAATGGTTGTATTGCAATGGTTTTAATTAACTATGCAAATAAAAATTACTTACTTATTTACTTACTTACAAGCCTCAATGGTGGACTATTTTCAAGGTGATCTAAGAAAATTATCTGCTATAATTTTTAGAACAGTCACAGTTTTGATTGTTGTCCCTGAGGATTAGTAACATTTAAATACTCACTGTGAAGACTGGTACATTTGAATTTACAATGTTTATCAGGATGGGCCAGAAAGATGTACGAGGAGTATTTCCTTCATGTCGATGAAGGGATATTTAGCATAAATCAAACAATCATTACATGAATGCAAATTGATAAGGCAGCAAAGTGCCTATATATATATATGGTTCAGACTACCAGCTCTTCTCCTCACGGGGTCGGTGCGAGTCCCGGGCGTCCGGACCCGGTATCAGACGTCAGGAAATCCCACCAGCGGTTCCGTGGTGGAAAAGAAGACTCGCACACCAGGGTTAGTTTTTGTAAAGGTGTTTTGCAAAAACTAACCCTGGTGTGCGTGTCTTCTTTTCCACCCCGGAACCGCTGGTGGTATTTCCTGATATATATATGGCGGACTGGTGCTGGGCTAGCACTCAATAAAAAGACTATTTGCACTTTCTTTGGGTCTCGCTGCTCTTGTTTGGATCGACGGCGACTGCTGTTGCTGCGCATTTCGATTTACGAGCACCACATACCTTATATATATATATATATATATATATATATATCACAGCTCTGTGGTGCTTACTGGGGGTACCTGGTGGGCTAGTTGACTCCCAGGACTCAAGGGGAATTAATCCCCAATTTACAACGCGCCAGGGGGCGCATTTGCACAGTGTTTCAAGGAGGGGGCGATGCCTGACATACCAATTGTGCAAACACATTCCCTGGCACATTGTAAATTGGGGGATCAAGTCCCCTTCAATCCTGAAGGTCCCTGGGGGCCAACTAGCCCACCAGGTACCTCCAGTAAGCGCCAAAGAACTGCGTTGCAGAGAGGTGTAAAAAGGGGCGGTGCCTCTGAACACCTCTCTGCAATGCAGCTCTGTGGCACTTACTGGAGATACCTGCTGGGCTAGTAGGACCCCAGGGACCTTCAGGGTTTAAGGGGGCCTTATCTCCCAACTTAAAATGAGCCACATGAAGCGTTTGCACAGTGGTAAAGGCAGGGGGTGGGGCTTGATGAGACCAGTGTGCAAACACGCTCTGAGGTGTGTTTTAAGTTGGGAGATTAAGTCCCCTTGTATTCTGAGGGTCCCTGGGGGCAACTTTCCCACCAGGTACCTTCAGTAAGCACAACAGATTTGCGTTGCAGAGAGGTGAAAAAATGGGCGTGGCCTTGGACCACCTCTCTACAACGCAGCTCTGTGGTGCGAACTGTAGTTACCTGGTGGGCTAGTTGGGCAGTACTCTAATCTTCCAGTCAGTACCCATGTACTCTTGGAATGGCCCAGACACTAACACATGCACTGCTACAATCCCCTAAGCACTTCCCATGCAGACCTCTAACCACCTACACACTACTGATTCACTCCTCCAGTTACCCATGTAGTATCCATGCACTCCAGAAATCCTGCTGTCACTACCCATGCACTCCTCCAATCACCCAGCCAGCACTATGTACTTATCCAATCACTCCGCCAAAATCCAAGCAGTTATAAAATTACCATGCACTGTCCTTGCAGCACTCTAATCATCCAGTCACTACCCATGTACTCATGCAATGACCCAGTCACTAACACATGCACTGCTGCAATCCATTTAGGACTACCTATGCAGTCTAGTAATCTCCCTGGTACTACCTATGCCATCATACAATCACCCAGCTAGTCCTATGTCCTTATCCAATCACTCTGCCGAAACCCAAGCACTTATAAATTCACCATGCACTTTCCTTGCAGTACTCTAATCATCCAGTCACTACCCAAGTAGTCATGCAATGATCCAGGCACTAACACATGCACTGTTACAATCCCTGTGTACTGCCCATGCAGTCCTCAAACCACCTACACACTTCTCATTCACTCCTTCACTTCCCCCTGGTAGTACCTATGCAGTCCCGAAATCACACTGTCACTCCCTGTGCACTCTGTCACCCAGCCACTACCATGTACTAATCCAAACACTGATCCAATACCCAAGCCCTTATAAATTCACCACACATTCTCCTTGCAATACTCTAATTATCCCTTCAGTACCCATGTACTAATGCAATTACCCAGTCGCTAACACATGCACTGTCGCAATACCTTGAAGACTACCTATGCAGTCCAGTAATCTCCCTGGTACTATCTATGCAGTCCTTCAATCACCCAGCCAATCCTATGTGCTTATCTAATCACTGCGCCAAAACCCAAGCACTTATAAAATCACCATGTACTCTCCTTGTAGCACTCTAATCATCCAGTCACTACTCATGTATTCATGCAATGACCAAGGCATTAACTCATGGCAAATGCAGAGGCGATCATGCTAATCACAGGGGTACCTCAACGCATAGTGTTCCCTAGTGTATGTAGATGTTTTCACTGTATTCTAAGTGTCTTTTAGCATAGCACTGGCTCTAGGGCTGGTTAGTCAGTCAGTTACCACCAGTACCCATCAGCAAAAAGTTGGGGGCACAGGAGGTTCTGTTCCTCTGTTGGTTCTTTCTGCGCATTTCTTCTTCCTGCACTTTTCTTCGTCTTTCTGGACTTCTGTTGCCTCTTTCTGCAATGTTCTTGCTTCTTTCTCTGCTTTTCTTCCTCCACATGTCCTACCTTTGTAGGCATAGCTAGAAATTAGCATTTAAAAAGCCTTAGAAATTCACTGTAAAAAAACATAGGTTTCAGGGATGTTATAGTTAGAAATTTTAATTTAAAAACCTTTGAAATTCACTGAAAAAACTATAGGTTTCAGGGACGTTATAGTTAGAAATTAGCATTTAAAAAAACCTTAGAAATTCACTGGGGAAAAAAAAAAGGTTTCAGGGACGTTATAGTTAGTTGGAGATTTCACTCGTACAAAACCATAGAAATTTGGACGTTATAGTTAGTAGACCTAACTATAACTCGCGCCTCCGCAATGCACTGCTGATGAAGTTACATATTACATCACTCATGACATGCCCATTGACACAGTGGATGACATCATCCACGTGATCATCTGACATACCTCCTCATACCCTAATAAACCTTTCATACACCCACTCTAAAATACAGACCACCAATATCAAAACCATAGACAGACCAATAGCAGTTAGTACATACCTGTTCAGTGATTCATACATCTGCACACACATCCTCCCACTAACCCATACAGTCACTCATACACACAGTCATTCATCTATACAGCCACTGATATATCTTCTCATACACCCATATAGACACTCACACACTGCCACTCACCCAAAGAGTTACTCATACACCTGGTCAGTCATGCAAAGAAACTATCATACACCTATTTTCTTGCTTATACAGTCATACACACACCACTGTACTTATTTATACAGATACTAACACATACTTACTCTCTTAAACAATCACTCATAAAAACACACACTCATCCATACAGATACTCTTGCAATCACTCACTCTCACATATAGTCATTTATATACTCCAACACTCACATATACTGCTTTAAAACATATGTAGTTACTCACACATGCACCACTGAGACATCCATTCACTCACCAACACACCCATACACACTCACCCACCCATACAGCTGTTTCCGTATGCACTCTTGAACCTATACTCCCAGTAAAACAACCACTCACATATCGCACAGAGTCACACACACCCCACCCACCCATGACATTACAAAGACACTCAGGCACCCATACAGATACTCAGACAACCAAAAGATAACCCACATAGACTCGCATGTAGCTACTCACCAAGCCATGCACCCGCTGACACACCAACTAACAGACTAATAAAGACATTCACAGTTTAGTCTCTAACCCATACATTCAGTAAGACACAGTTAATCACTGACTTATACAGTCAGTCCCACACCTACTAAATCATCTATTCAGACACTAATATGCCCACTCATACTTTAATACACCTTGGCGCGTATATATATATATATTCACTGAAAAAACCATAGGTTTTACAGACGTTATAGTTAGGAATTAGCATTTAAAAAACCTTAGAAATTCACTGAGAAAAAACATAGGTTTCAGGGACGTTATAGTTAGTTGGACATTTGACTCATATAAAACCATAGGAATTCACCAGTTATAGTTAGTTGAGCTAACTATAACTCGTGCGCCCGCAATGCACTGCTGATGACGTCACATATTACATCACTCATGACATGGTGAGTGACATCACTGATGACATCATCCAGTGAATGTGTGTTTCTGTAAAGTTTTTTTTTTTTTACTCTTTTTATTGAAAACGGAAAAAGACATTACAGAAAGGAAAATAAAGCTCAGGTGTGCACATTACATTTCCAACACATGAGGTACTATGGCAGAGTACAGATTCAAATACACCAACATTTAATGCAGGGAGTTTGGAGAGTCCTGTGTCTCTGGCACCAGTAACGGCGTAGGTGGTTCACAAATGTCTCCTCTATGACTATTCAATGTGTTCCAAATCTTACCCCACTTCTTTGGGCAGCCCCTGGCCAGATAAACAGCTCTTTCTCTAATCATGTACCAGTCGAGGTCTTCCCCCCATTTGGTGACTCGTGGCGGTTGACTGGCTCCCCAGAGCTGAGCTATGTTTCGTTTAGCCACCATATACGCCAACGTCACACTGTTTCTGGTATGCATTTCAATCTGTAGGCTCCCACACATTCAACAAGCACCTCTGGGCCTTCGGTCGTAGCTCTACCCCCAAGGCACCCCAGCTCATCATGGATCTTTGTCCAATACAACTGTATCTCAACACAATGCCAGAGAGTATGCCTTAGAGTGCCAGCTTCCCCGCACTTTCTCCTGTACTCTCCGCTTACAGCTTGTCCCATACGTACCAAACGGGGCCCAGTTATATAGGATCTATGAAGTATTTTCAGTTGCACCAGTCGAAGCCGCATCTGTATGGCAACCACCTTTTGGGAGGAGACCGCCTCCGCCCAATCCTCATCATCTAGTTCTAGCCCATCCGCACTCCATTGAGCTCTAAGCCGCACCAGTGGGTTTTCCATGTTATTGATCAGTTTCCTGTATATCAAGGAAATGGTTTTTTGGGGAATAAATCCGTCCAGTACTCGGTCCTCCAGGGGCGATGTCTCCGGGAGCACCGTACCTAGGGATGTGATTGAGTAGGGCATGCCTCACTTGTCGATATCGATAATATTCGTTATCATGTAAACTATATTGTTGTTTGAGGGACTCAAAGGTGTGTAACATATCTTTCCCCCATACATCTTTTATTTGAGCAATTCCAATTAGATCCCACCTGTCGAACCCCTTCGATCTCCACAGACTACCCAGCTTCTCAGAGTTTAGGAGGGGAGAGGCTAGCGTCAATTTGCCTTCCCACACCAGACCTTTATTAGCTGCGTGTCACACCTGGATCGCATGCGCAGTTGGGCCAGTCAATGGAAACCTCCCGGGCCAGGAATACAGAGCTCTCTCTATCACCCCCCCGGGGGCCTGACCCCGGTCCATAGCATAGCCTGGATATACAGGAAGTCCATAAACAATGTGGTTCACCGCAGCCAGCTGCGAGGCATAATAGCACTTTCGCAGATCTGGAATCCCGATCCCGCCGTTATACGATGCGAGAGTCAATTTACCAAACGCTATTCGAGCCCTACAGTCCCACAGAAGCTGTCTCTGAAGAGTCTCTATCTCCGGGAAATACGCCGCCGGGACTGGGTCCATCGAATTCTGTAAGACATACATAAACCAAGGCAAGGCCATCATCTTGAATAGCATAACTCTCCCAAGCATGGAGAGCGGAAGAGTTTTCCAGCGCTCCACATCCTTCTTACACCTATTCAATGGGAAAGCCAGGTTATTAGCATACCGTAACTGCGGATTGAGCGTGATAAATATACCTAAGTATTTGAATCCAACGGTCTCAATATGAATAGGGCACGTCTGCGGAACCACCGGGGGGCCGCCCGCCAGAACAATTAGCACCAACTTCGTCCAGTTTATTGCCAGTCCAGAGTACCTGCCGAAAACAGCAAGCACGTCCAGAAAATTGCTAAAGGAGTCTCTAGGGTTAGTGAGATATAGTAAGACATTATCTGCATAAAGCGAGATCTTGTCTTTCCAGTCAGATGATCATCGTAAGCCCCGAATCGATCTGTCCCATCTAACCCAGGCTGCCAGGGGCTCCATCGCGAGTGGAAAAAGCAGAGGGGACATCGGACATCCCTGTCTTGTGCCTCTACCCAAAGAGAAGTCAACAGACTTGCAATTATTGACCACCACTCTAGCTAGGGGCTTAGCAGACAGCAAGCAAACCCAATGGATGAACTCTTTACCAAAGCCCAGTTTTGCCAACACCGCAAACAGATAATGCCACTCCACTCTATCGAAGGCCATCGTGGCGTCTAAAGATACCAACACTGCCGGCTGATGGATCTTCGAGGCGCCGCCAAGGACGCCATGTAGCCTACGCAAATTCAACGCTGTGTTGCGACGAGGCATAAAACCGGACTGATCCGGGTGAATAAGGGACGAGAACACCTTGACGAGCCTAGTGGACAGGATTTTCGCTAGGATTTTAGGTTCTGCGTTAAGAAGCGATATGGGTCTATAAGATGGGCAGTGGCTGAGGTTTACCAGTCTTATGGATGACCACAATATTGGCCACTCGTTGGTCATACGGGAGCTCACCCTTCTCCATGCTTGCCAAAAACATGGCTTTGACATGTGGGGCGAGTCTACCAGCATTCAATTTATATAACTCTATTGGTATCCCATTCGGGCCTGTCGTTTTGCCGGACTTTATCTTTCTGATCGCTTGTGCAACTACGTCGTAAAAAAACACAGAGTCGAGAAAGCTCCTGTCTTCCTCTGACAAACTCGGTATTACGATATCCCTTATCATCTCACTATTGTCAGCCTCTGTAAATCCATTACCGGTCGTATAAACTTTCTTATAGTATTGCGAAAACTTGTCCGCCACCGCCTGAGGATCTGTGATCTTACATTACTCCAGCCCTTCCGATTCGGGTACCAGTCTGGATGCCCTCTCTCCATGTTCAAGCCATGCAATCAGCTTACCAGCTTCATCACCAAGCTCATAGATACGACTCTGGACGGCATTGTTATAGGCCACTGCTCTATCTCTCACGAGACCTTTATATTCCTCCTGCCGGAGTTTTAGCAAATGGAGCTCCTCAGGGGTGGGCGACTCAGCCACCCTTCTCTCCAAAAGAATGACCTCGGTCTCTTTATGGGCCACCTCCGCTTGCCTTTTCTTCTTCTTGCCTGTCACTAGGGACAAGACCTCGCCTCTCGCCACCGTTTTGTATGCTTCCCAGAGAGATTGCGCAGAGTCAACAGACCACACATTTTCCTGGAAATAACGGTTCGACATCTGCCGCACCTCTTTCTTAATGGCAGGGTCTTTCAACTGCCAAGCACTAATGGGAGCTATCCTCCCCACTTCTGGAAGGTCTAAGGCCAGCCGCACCCATAGTGGAGAGTGGTCAGAAATGCCCCTACCAAGAAACTTCACCTCTTGGATCATATTCGCCAGCGCCGAAGGTAACAACATATAATCTATCCTAGATAAACTACCATGAGCTGCAGATACATGGGTATAGTGTGTCAATGTTGGGTTACGCAATCGCCAACTATCAATCAGTCCCAGCATGTCCAGAAACTCTGGGAGCCACCTCTGTGTTGGTCTAAGCACACGCGGGGGGGCAACGGTACATCTCTCCATCTAAAACCGCATTAAAGACTCCACCCAGGATAAGCCTCCCGAGGGGCAACGTGAGGAAAACCGTCGCCAAGTCCCGAAAGGTCTCTGGGTGGAGGCCCGGCGGCACATAGATAGACAAAAAGGTAACCGTTCTACCCCCAACCAGCCCCGAGACTCCCGCATACCTGCCCCTTTGATCCACCCAAGAGGCTTGCACCAACAGAGGGAAGGAGTTTTTAATCAGTACACCGACTCCCCGGGAGCCGGTGGTGAACCAGGCATGTACCACCAACTTGTACCCCCCTTTATGGAGGGCCATGCATCTATTACCAACCAAGTGCGTCTCTTGCAGTAATACCACATCCAGATAGTGTCGTCTGATAAGTTGACTGACCATGCTCCTCTTGATCTTGTCACCCAAACCATTCACATTCCAGCTCAGAACTCTCATCCCTGAGTCTCTACTACTCTGCCACATTCAACCCACACGTAATATGTCTCGCTACATTGAAGGCACCTGAGGCGAAAGGGAAGGGAAAAAGAAAACAAAAAGAAAAACAACAGCACCTATCGCACAACAACAAACACAACCATACTCCCCTGTCCCCATCCTGCACCCCTGCTCGCGTCCTTCGCCAACCCCCAACTCGCAGTGTGCCTGTCACCCCATATCTAACTAACCGACTATCTAAAGGTACATCTAAGGAGGAGTTCGTCACTCCACATCCCCGCATCCCCCTCCACCCCCCCAAGGATAATGTTACACCTATATGAACTCAACATCTCAAAAAGGCAATCCTGTGGAAACATCATGCACTTGACCCCCCCACCCAACAATGTCCGGCCCCACAGACAATAGAGTTACTCATCATTCCTGTTCTTGCGAGCCGTCTTCGTCGTCGCCGCTCCGTCTCTGAGGCTCTCCCCGGGAAGGAAGACTCTCCACCCTGTCTGAGGCAATTTTCGGATTGTCAAAGAACCAGACCTTCCCCCTCAGCCTCAATATTTATTTATTTATTTATTTCAATTTATATAGCGCGTTATCACCCGGGGGTCTCTAAGCGCTTGTACCAGACAAAACGGACAACTCCATAGAACAGGCAACTCCACTACAACTCTCCCCAAGCCTCTCGGAACAATATTGTTTTTAGCATCCGTCGAAATGGCAGCAACTTTGATTCCTTCCGTAGATCTGAAGGAAGTTTATTCCATGCTGCCGGAAGTAGAGTAGAGAATGCTCGACCACCCTGGGTCGATAAGCGATACCAAGGGGTTGTCAGGAGCGTGGCCTCAGACGACCTCAATGCCCTACCTGGGATGTAACTCGATAGTCTGTTTTTAATGTAGTTCGGTGCATTGCCGTAAATGGCCTTATGGGAAATACAAAGGCTTTTGAACAATGCCCTCTGCCTAACAGGAAGCCAATACAGCTGGCGCAGAAGAGGAGATGCATGCGCCCTCCTAGGTTTCCTATAGATCAGTCTTGCTGCATCGTTCATCACTGTTTGAAGCCGTGAAAGTTGTTGCTGGGGTAAGCCCAGATACAACGCGTTGCCATAATCCAGTCGCCCCAGAATCATGGCTGTCACTGCGCTCCTTAAAGTAGAAAAGGACAGTAGATTGGAAATTCTACGCAGTTGCCTGAGAAGGCCTATGCATGTACCCACCACAGTAGACACCTGCTTTCTCATGGACAAATTTCCATCAATGAGGATACCCAGGCTTTTCACCACGGTTGCTGGAACTGGCGTCCTGCCCAACTCCCCGGGCCAAAATCCATCATGCCAGGGGCTGCCAGCGATGGTAATTGGCAGCACCTCTGTTTTATCAGGATTGATCTTCAGGGAGTTGGCAGTCATCCAGTTTACCGTGTATCTCAGGATGTTATGCAGTCGTGCTCCAGGAGTATCCTCTATTTGATTAATGATCTGTGTGTCATCAGCATAGTTATATATCTGACACTCCATCTTGTTAAGTGCTGAAATCAGAGGCTGGAGGTAGATATTAAAATATGCAACTTAGCAGGATACATCATGACGTATTTGAGTCCTTTATCACAAAGCCGCTTCTTGACTCCAAGGAAACTTTGCCGCTGCCTCTGAACCGCCTACGTAAAGTCTGGAAAAAAGTTGAGGGTGGAATTTTTGTATTTCAGAGGGCCCCCCCCCCGACCTAGAGGCCTGCAGGATAGCGTCTCTATCTATCAAGTTGAGCACTCTCGCGATCATCGGTCGAGGTGGAGCCCCCGGTCGCGGATGAACTCCCGGGATTCCTTGTGCCTGCTCCACCGTGAAGACGTTCCCCAGTCTTTTCGGTTGTAGGTGTTTAAGTGTTAAGATCTTCCACAAAGAGGTCAGGGGCCAGACCCTCAGCTTTCTCCGGGGCACCAATAATGCGCACGTTGTTTCTCCGGGCCCTTCCTTCGTATTCATCGAGCTTGCGACTTGCCATATCGCTAGATGTCTGAAGGTTCCGGACCTCCCGCTGCAGCATCGCCACATCATCTGTCAAACTCGCCGTTTTGATATCCAATGACTTTACCTTTTCACTTGTTTTGGCGAGGTCAGCCCGGATCAAATTAACCTCAATGGTTACAGCGTCCAACTTTTGGTCTAGTGACTCCATCTTTTGTCCAAGGGAGGTTTTTACCCCATGACGATTGACAATGTGCATGAGTGAGGTCTTGAGGCGGAAAGTCAGGACCTGGTGCGTGTGTTTAGGCAAGTGTATATTGTGATTTTAAACCTGCAGTTGTGTGAATATTTTGTGGCACTCACTTTGCCCTTTTAACAAAAGACCTTCGTTATCATTTTGTATTTTATAATTTGCGCAACAATTGTTTGTACTATCGGGCACTGACCCGCGGTCTTGCATTTGCTTTGCCTTACCCGCTAACCCCCTTCGCAGCCGATCGGCGCTGCCTGGGGTCCTGACCACCATCCGCCATCTTAGGTGAGGATCAGGGCGAACAGACTAGTGCTCGGCCCCTCCCGCCCTCGACGGCATAAAAATCCCAGAAACGCTACCGGCACACGATTGACAGTGTGCATGAGTGAGGTCTTGAGGCGGAAAGCCGGGACCTGGTGCGTGTGTTTAGGCAAGTGTATATTGTGATTTTAAACCTGCACTTGTGTGAATATTTTGTGGCCCTCACTTTGCCCTTTTAACAAAAGACCTTCGTTATCATTTTGTATATTATAATTTGCGCAACAATTGATTGTACTATCGGGCACTGACCCGCGGTCTTGCATTTGCTTTGCCTTACCCGCTAACCCCCTTCGCAGCCGATTGGCGCTGCCTGGGGTCCTGACCACCATCCGCCATCTTAGGTGAGTATCAGGGCGAGCAGACTAGTGCTCGGCCCCTCCCGCCCTCGACGGCATAAAAATCCCAGAAACGCTACTGGCACACAATTGACAGTGTGCATGAGTGAGGTCTTGAGGCGGAAAGCCGGGACCTGGTGCGTGTGTTTAGGCAAGTGTATATTGTGATTCTAAACCTGCACTTGTGTGAATATTTTGTGGCACTCACTTTGCCCTTTTAACAAAAGACCCTCGTTATCATTTTGTATTTTATAATTTGCGCAACAATTGTTTGTACAATCGGGCACTGACCCGCGGTCTTGCATTTGCTTTGCCTTACCCGCTAACCCCCTTCGCAGCCGATTGGCGCTGCCTGGGGTCCTGACCACCATCCGCCATCTTAGGTGAGGATCAGGGCGAGCAGACTAGTGCTCGGCCCCTCCCGCCCTCGACGGCATAAAATGGTCCCCTCACCTAGGAAGCGCAGCGGGCGCGCCGGCGGCGAGCCCGTCTGCGCCCATCCGCGACAGGCCGGGACCAGGGGCCACAACCCCTGTTTCTCCAACTATTGATAACGCTGGTATGTCCGCACTGGTATATTCTAGAGGGGAACTTCTTAATCTTAATACAACCACATCACTGGGTCATTCCCAATGTGCTAAAGTAGGACCCTTAAACACCATGGGCCCCTTTGGCTGCCTGAATTGTAGATGGGATGGTAATTTCATAGAGCGTCCAACATTCGAAAAAGCCCCTACTCTCGATTTTTCTTGCATTTATGTTAATGCAAGGTCCCTTCCTAAACATTCTATAGAAATATGGGACATGTTACAGGAGATTAAACCAGATTTTGCTTTCCTCACAGAGACTTGGCTTGGTGAGCATAGTACCCCTGACATTGCAGCAGCACTCCCTATGGGTATAAAATTGTAAACTTGAATCGATCAAATAAGAGGGGAGGTGGGGTGGCTATGATATTTAAAGACACTTTTATCTGTCACCAAGAAGCAGCCACTCAAGTGGGTAAACATGAAGTCCTGATCTTTTCTATTTCTATAAATACTCAGGTGATGTTGGGTGGCGCAATTATTTATAACCCTCTGTGGAGCACGACAGATTTTAGTACCCAACTCCTTGAACAAATTCTCCCTGTCTGTCTCAAACATAAAAATATTCTAGTCCTAGGAGACTTCAATGTCCACTACGATTTGCATGATAATCCATTAACTAAACATCTGGCAGCTGATATGGAAATCATGCAACTTACACAGAAAATTGTACAATCCACACACAGAGCTGGACATATGTTGGACCTTCTCTTTACTAATATAGCAAACATTACTATTACAGATATAAAACCTCTGACCTGGACTGATCATCATAGGATTGAATTTAATTTCACCCTGTCCACAAAGAATACAAGACCAACTGTCCAGTCTACAACTAAAATAAGATGTTGGAAAAAAATTTCGGTGGATAAATTCCAAAAATACTTTCATCATAATACTATTTTAGGAACCTCTAGTGAGCACGAAATCCATCAACTACTAGATAATATTGGGAACGCGTTGGATCACTGTTCAACGTTCCGCGTAAAACATCGACCCAGACGAAAAATGTCAGAGAAATGGTATGGTCCAGATCTAAAGGTTGCTAAAAGAAAATGTACCACATTGGAACATAAATGGAGATTAAGCAAAATTCTTGAGGACAGACTTGCTTATAAAAATGAGCTGAAAATGTACAACGCAGCTATAAGGAAAGCAAAAAAAGATTACTTTTCGCAAAGAATACTAGATAATAGAAACTCCTCTAAGGAGCTTTTTAAAATAGTAAAAGAACTCTGTACCCCCCCCCCCTAGCCTCACTTCAAATCTGACTCCCTCACAGGAGAACTGCACTAAAATAAGCAATTTTTTCAGTGAAAAAAATCGATAAAATCTATGCTTCATTCTTAAACAACAATCAGGAACAAGCAGAGTATCACGCAGACTCTACTTTGCTGGCTAGTTGCTCCACTTTTGGCCCTTTTTCTGAAGAAGAAGTTAGCAAGATAATGCTAGAAATTAAATCAGGATCCCCATTGGACGTATGTCCACATCACATTTTTTCTCAACTCACGCCCGTAATTTGTCCAGCAGTAACGCAAGCTCTCAATCTGTCTCTGGATCGAGCCGAATTTCCAAAAGTCTGGAAAAATGCAGTAGTAATACCACTATTAAAAAAGCCGGGCGGATATAAATAACCCGGCTAACTATCGCCCCATCTCACAGCTGCCATACCTATCAAAGGTCTTAGAAAAATGTGTAAATAAACAGCTGTTAAATTTTTTGGAAACCAATAATCTGCTGGATGTTTCTCAAACGGGCTTTAGATCCAACAATAGTACTGAGACAACGCTCCTAGCTGTGATGGACGATATTAGAACACAGATTGATCAAGGAAAACGGTTGCCCTGATATTACTAGACTTATCAGCGGCGTTTGACACCGTATCCCACAATCTTTTAATAAAAATGCTGGCCGCTAAAGGAATACAAGACAAAGCCTTGAATTGGCTGGAATCTTTTCTATCGGACAGATCTCAATCTGTCTGCTTAGGTAATTTTACCTCCACCCCACGGAAGATCAAATATGGGGTGCCACATTGGGCAGCATTAAGCCCGACGTTATTTAATGTCTACGTATCCTCTCTTGCGTCTATTGGCAAAATCTGGGGTATCAATATTTGCTCATACGCAGATGATACGCAACTGATGGTAACCCTCAATGGCGAAGAGGACGCCAAAAACAGGCTGCGTAACTGTCTTTCAGAGCTATCTAATTGGATGCACAGCCATTATTTGAAATTAAACGCCGACAAATCAGAAATCCTCCTGTTCGGCGGATCCCAACACCTGGTGGCCTAACACTCTGGGCATTCCACCTAATCCAACCCTGACTGCTAGAAATTTGGGAGTTCATATTGACAGCACTTTGTCTATGAAACATCATGTCACCACAATATGCGGCAAGGGCTTTGCAATATTAAAAATGCTAAAACATGTTTTTCCATGGATCCCTATCGAATGCAGACAGATATTAGTCCAGTCATTACTGATAAGTAGGCTGGACTATGGGAACTCGCTGTTTGTTGGTATGGCAGATTATTTATTTACGAAACTACAACTTGTCCAGAATGCGGCAGCAAAAGCAGTCTGTAACAAGAAAAAATATGATTCTGCCAGGAATTGCTTGAGAACTTTACATTGGCTACCCATGAGGCAAAGAGCATCTTTTAAAATGCTATGTATCGCTCATAAAACTCTGCATAAAACTGGTCCTTATATCTTGCAAAGTAGAATCAAGTTTTATGCACCGGCTCGGAACCTGCGTTCACAATTTACAGCTAAAGCAGTCACTACACGAGTAAAAAGAGCCAGAATGGGTGGGCGCGCTTTTTCGCATTTAGCCGCCAACATTTGGAATGATCTGCCAATAGATCTAAGGCTCACGGAGTGTTATCTTACTTTTAGAAAAAAACTAAAAACTGCGTTGTTCCCTAAAATAGAATAAACATTAGCCTCTGGTAATTGCTCATAGCATATTGTTCAATCTTAGCGCCGTGATATCCTGCAA
This sequence comes from Lissotriton helveticus, assembly GCF_964261635.1. Taxonomy (NCBI): domain Eukaryota; kingdom Metazoa; phylum Chordata; class Amphibia; order Caudata; family Salamandridae; genus Lissotriton; species Lissotriton helveticus. The sequence continues at coordinate 1,253,932,975 of NC_136065.1, read as the reverse complement.
GGATGAATGTTGCGCTTTAGAAGCACTAATAACAACAACAGCAATAACAATATAGCAGCCATCACGTCCTGTAGTGTAGGCTCCGATGTAGGGCCCGAGGCCTCTCCACTTTCGTCCTGCAGTTTCCCAGACCCGGTAGGCGAGCCTCTGGGCTGCGTGTACCGCTCTAACTTGTTGGTTTGGACATACCAGGACCCTCTGGTGGATTTGGACTGCTGTTTCTCCAGCTCCGGCTTAGTCGCCATTTCAGTTGTGGGCGTAGGACAAGCCACTCGTTGTCACAAGTTCTCGCAGCAATATCAAAGGACAGTGCTCAATGCTTGCAGGGCGCGCTTGGTCTCTCTCAGAGCATATCAGTATCCCTTGCCGCCGGCGTTGCCCACTAAGAATCTGGGGGGGGGCTGTCCGGAACCACCACAGGACGTCTGCGCAATCCGCGGTGATTCACTCCACCATCCGGCCGGATCTTTGGCCTCCAGGATGTGTCACTACTTCTTTAGCCCACCGCCAAACCCCGATGACTCTCTGCCGCGTAGAGTCCCCAAGACGCCTCATCCTGGTCTCTGCCGCTCCAGGACTCATGCCACTACGCCACATACGAGCCCCCTGGCCAGCAAACAATACCAGGGGTGGCACTCTCTACCGCTCTCAGCGGCTGCGCAGTAGGGCGGGAGCACCTGGACCTTGGCTCCACTCACCAGCCCCAGGGTCACGAGCCACCATCAGCACCCCACTTCCTTGGGCAGTGTCTGCGGGCTAATCTGCAGCTCAGCTGCTGCTGTCCTCGACCCTTGGCAGCTTGGGCAGAAAGTGCAGTCTCTCCTGCAGGCGACATATGCAGGGGGGGGGGGCTCCCCAGCATTCAGGGCAGGCGAGGTCAAAGTTTGATGTGGGGCTGGACCGGCGACTTGCGGTTACCGGGCCCGCTGTTATGGTACTCGCGCCGGGGTCGGGAACCAACTCGAGACCCAGGCTTCTGGGTGGGTAGGCCTCTGATTTGCCGGCGGTGTATCCCCGGCCCCCAGCTATAGATCGGGACGCGGAGACCAGCGCCCTGCACCGCTTCTCTTCCGGCACGGGATTCTGCCGTCTGGCAGCAGGATCATGTCCAGGATGTCTCCGGGGGCGGCGGGGGTCTCGGGAGCCCTAAGCTCACGCGGCCATATTAGCCTCGCACGAAGCTCCTCCTGTTTCTGTAAAGTTTAAATATTTTTTAAATATATCTATGCCTTGGTGTGTTGAAGAATGAGTGGATTTACAAGTGCCTGAATGGATTATTTAGTAGGTGCGTGACTGACTGTATAAGTGAGTGATTGAACGTGTCTTACTGAAGCATGGGTTAGTGACTAAACTGTGTGAAAGTCTGTATTAGTCTCTTGGTTGGTATGTAAGCGGCTGCATGGGTTGGTGAGTAGCTACATGAGTGTCTATATAGGTTATTGATTTGTTATCTGAGTATCTGTATGGATGCCTGAGTGTCTGTGTGGGTGGGTGGGGTTGTGTGTGACTCTGTGCATAGATGTCTGAGTGGGTGATTCACTATTTGTATGTATTGAAAAGTGCATCTGTAAAGGGCTGTATGGGTGAGTTAGTGTGTGTAAGGGTGTGTTGTTGAATGAATGTCTCAGTGGAATATGTGTAAGTAACTACATATGTTTTAAGGCAGTATATGTCAGTGTTGGAGTATATAAATAAGTATACAGGAGAGTAAGCTATTTGAATAGTTGGTGTATAAATCACTGTCTGCTTGTATCAGTGATTGTATAAGACACTAAGTATGTCTTAGTATCTGCATAAATAAGTGACGTGGTGTGTGTATAAATAACTCAGTTGGTGTATATAACTGTGTAAATGAGTATGTAATTTATTCATTGTATGACTGTCTAGGTGTGTGAGTAACTCTATGGATGAGTGGTAGAGTGTGACTGTATGTATAGGTGTATCAGTACATATTATAGTACTGTATTGATGAGTAACTATTTGTATAAGACACTGGATGTGTGTTCAGAGCTAGGAAATAGTCAGTGTTATGTAGTATCTGGCATTGCTGTGTGTATGGTTTCAAAAATAGTCTGTATTTTAGAGTGGGTGTATCAAAGTTTATATTAGAGCATCAGTATGTGCAACAGATTATCAGTTGGATGATGTCATCAGTGATGTCATTTGAGATGTCATCAGTGATGTCATCAGTGATCTCACTGACCATGTCATGAGTGATGTAATATGAGATGTCATCAGCAGTGCATAGCGGGCGCGCAAGTTATAGTTAGCTCAACTAAATATAACTGGCGAATTTCTATCGTTTTATATGAGTCAAACATCCAACTAACTATAACATCCCTGAAACCTATGGTTTTTTTCAGTGAATTTCTAAGGTTTATAAATGCTAATTCCTAACTATAACGTCTGTAAAACCTATGGTTTTTTCAGTGGATTTCAAAGGTTTTTTAAATGTTAATTTCATATTTTAATATTTATAAAACCTAAAAAAAATCCTAATTGTTTTTTTATATTTTGCAACTCTTTTATCCTTTTTGTTAACTTTAAAAATGATGTAATGTTTTATATCTTCCCCCAAAAATATGTATATCTTTTTTTTTTAGAAAACTACAGTCCCGTACCGGTAGTCTACCAAGCTCGATCAGCACGTGAATCCTATCCACCACATTCAAATGATGAGCATTTCGTATCTGACGGCTTTGTGGCACCGCGTCCCGCGTAACAAGATATACATATGAGGTCGCGCCAGCTGCTACTTTGGTATGCGACGGGTATGCACTACCAAGCCGTGCGTTACGTCATGTAAGTATAGGGTCGCGGCCGCTGCGCGTTGCGTATGCGACGAATGCACACTGCCACGCCCTGTGTTACATCATAGATGTACGTGTCACACCGCATATGCCATTTACTCATTTTTGTGTCTCAAAACTATATCTAAATAACTTTAAAGTGTATATGTTTACAAGCGATAATCAAAAATATTGTAAGCATTTATATACTTCTAACTGTAATAAACATATTATAGTAAATATATTTTCTCAAAATCACATCAGGTGTGGTCTCCTTACGCGCTGGATGCGCGATTGCCATGTGACCATGAAAAAAAGCATTTCATTAGTTCATAACATTTCCCATTGTAACAGTTGGAAAAACGCCACCCATTTTAGTCAATCTCTGTACTGCATTTGATGAGACACACCTCTTCTGCTTAGAGAGCTTTTTTTCTAAACTTTTTGCTATGTACACATATCTTACACTACACAACATGCAACCATCATCTTCATAAATATTCATACTTTGTAAAGTAGCCTTCCACCTGTGATAGCCATACACCCAAAAGTTACATAACCGAAGTTTTCTCCACTACCAGAGGTAACATGGTTGTATACGCTGTCCACAGCACATTGTAATGTGGTACGGCCCAGGGGCAGTATCATGCATAGATAATGAACACAATGACACAGATAGATAGTGAAGGTGGGTACGGGCACGTGCGCTCCACACCTTTTTATTACCAGCGTTACATATACAGTGACGTCTGTGCTGGATGCGTGTGGGGTGAGTGTAAAGCAGCCCTCAGGAAACGGTGGCTGCTAGCATCAACTACAACAGTAATCATTGGATCACACCCACAGAAATTCAATATTAAAAGAATCGATAATTTGTGCTGCAGTAAGGTAGGGACAGTAGTTAAATAATACAGAAAAAAATCTGTCGTAAAAGAACCGCAACTTGTGGTATACTGAGACACAATCAATAGGTCAGAAATAATACACAAAAACATTATATCATAAACGCTCCATCAGTTCTAGTGCACTCACATAGCCACATCAAAAGCATTCAGCATGTGCACAGCCAGCGATGATGCGTGCTGTGGGCGGGCTGTACTAGGAGAAATATCTGTTGCCATCAACACTGCATCATCTGCAATTGCAACTCGATCTGAATTGTGAACACTGCTGTCTGCAGTGTAGGCCAGACAGAACGGTCAGCAAAGGCCCACAGCCAAGTGGCATTGACTTGAGCTCCACAGTTTGCAATACGCGAAGTAACAAAAAAAGCATGTGCGGAGCCTGCAATGATGCGTATAAGTGGTGCAGACAGAGCAACCTGGAGCAATGTCTTTTCCTACATGACTGCGTCATCTACAATACCGACTCAATCTCAAATGTGAAACCTGCTGTCTGCAGTGTAGGCCAGAGACAGCGTTCAGCAAGGGCCCACAGCCACCTGGCATTGACTTGAGCTGCCCAGTTTGTCATACACAAAGCAAAAACAAAGTGTGTGCGAAGCCTGCAATGATGCGTATGCGTGGTGAGGACAGAGCGCCCTGGAGCAATGTCTTTTCCTACAGGACTGCGTCATGTACAATACAGACTCAATCTCAAATGTGAACACTGCTGTCTGCAGTGTTGGCCAGAGACAGGGCCCACAGCCACGTGGCATTGACTTGAGCTCTACAGTTTTCAATCCGCGAAGCCACAAAGACCGTGCGCGGAGCCTACAATGATGCGTATGAGTGGTGCAGACAGAGCGCATTAGAGCAATGGCTTTTCCTACAGAACGGAGTCATCTACAATACTGACTCGATCTGAATTGTGAACACTGCTATCTGCAGTGTTAATTGAAGGCAGTACTCGCATACAACCATGAATACTTTCTCTCACTGCCTCTTCACAACATACAACAACATAAATTACAGAAAACTCTGCAATAAATAAATCAAAACAATTCGAATTTCAATTTCATCTGTCCACAGTCTACACTATTCACTGTTACTTTTGACTTGTAAGATAAATTTGGTCACTTTACTAAACCTATAACTCATCTAAAAAAAGTTCTTCAAGCAAGTATACTAAAACAATATTGTGTATATTTCAATAGACGTTGTAGTTACTGGACTACTGGGTTCTGTGATTAAACAATCACCACTCGATCTAAATTGTGAACCCTGCTAACGCCTCAAAGCCACGTACCGTTCGATTCGAAAGCACAGACTTGGTTGCACCTGATCGGAGGGGGTACACAGAAATCAACACAGACTTTAACTTCTGACATCCTCAATCATAGAATCAAGACGCCGTTTCACTGTTCGGACCTGCTGTACCGCGGTGTACTCCAGCGACTACAGTCAACAAAGCTCAATAATCCTGTACAGCAGTTAGCTACAGAATCACAGAGTATGATGCACCTCAATTGAGGGAGTTCTATCAAAACGAAGCTGCAGATAATATCTGACATTGTCCATTGTGGAATCAAGACACCGTTCCACTGTTGGGACCTAGAGTTGGTTGCACCTGAACGAAGGGGGTAAACAGAAATCAACACAGACTTTAACTTCTGACATCCTCAATCATAGAATCAAGACCCTGTTTCACTGTTCGGACCTGCTGTACCACAGTGTACTCCACCAACTGGTGTCAACCAAGCACAATAATCATGTGCAGCAGTTGGCTACGCAAGCACAGAGTCTGAATCACCTCAACGAAAGGAGTTCTCTGAAAACCAAGCAGAAGGTAATATCTGACATCTTCCATTGTGGGATCAAGACACCGTTCCACTGTTGGGACCTAGAGTAGGTTGCACCTGGTCAAAGAGAGTACCCTCATCTACACTCTCAGATGCATTTCTAACATTGTCCATTGTGGGATCAAGATACTGTTCCACTGTTGGGACCTAGAGTTGGTTGCACCTGATTGACGGGTGTACACAGAAATCATCACAGACTTTAACTTCTGACATCCTCAATCATAGAATCAAGACGCCGTTTCACTGTTCGGACCTGCTGTACCGCGGTGTAGTCCAGCAACTACAGTCAACAAAGCCCAATAATCCTGTACAGCAGTTAGCTACAGAATCACAGAGTGTGATGCACCTCAATGGAGGGAGTTCTATCAAAACGAAGCTGCAGATAATATCGGACATTGTCCATTGTGGGATCAAGACACCGTTCCACTGTTGGGACCTAGAGTTGGTTGCACCTGATCGGAGGGGGTAAACAGAAACCAACACCGACTTTAACTTCCGACATCCTCAATCATAGAATCAAGACCCTGTTTCACTGTTCTGACCTGCTGTACTGCGGTGTACTGCACCGACGGGTGTCAAACAAGCACAATAATCATGTGCAACAGTTAGCCACGCAAGCACAGAGTCTGATGCACCTCAATGGAGAGAGTTCTGTGAAAACCAAGCAACATGTAATATCGGACATCTTCCATTGTGGGATGAAGACAACGTTCCACTGTTGGGCTCTAGAGTTGGTTGCACCTGGTCGAAGGGAGTACCTTCACCTCCACTCTCAGATACAGTTCTAGCATCGTCCACTATAGTATCAAAAGACTGTTCCACTGCTGATACCTGTTGGACTACTTTGTTAGTAGTATACAGAGCAGTCCACGCTGCTGGGCCTCAGGTTGGGTGCTTTTGTGCATGTGTCGCGGTAGTCCGCGTTAATTTCAGGAGCCTTCCGAGCTCGCAGACCTCGGCCCAGGAACTTCCGCCGGCACATGGTGGGCCCTCTTTCACATACGGCGGTGTCGAAAGGTGAACTGTGGGGCATACATGCGTCGCAGCGGCCATGACGGTTTCTGGATACCAGCATGCTGAGAGCATCATTCACCAAGCCACCTTTGCTCATGGCGTCAACCTCGTGGCGGTGTAAGCTGCACAGACCTGGCAAACACGTTCGCCATTCTGGAACACACACAGAAACATGCCACTTCTTCATACCCCTACGCTACCCTTGTGTACGCCGAGCCAGCCCACTACGCTAAAGATTTGGGGGTGGGAGAGGTACGTATGCGGTACCTTTCCGTAATCTTCCCTACTGACTGTACTATCATGGTTGCGTCCACTGTCTACTTCACTCAATAGACCATCAGTGTATGTTGACATGTACATGTCTGTGCTCTGCGTACTCAAGTCTGTCCGGCACATCCCCTCAACACTTTGCATTGTATACTTTTATAATCGAGAATCACTTGCCACCTTTGCACATACTTTGCTCCCATCTCTCCCTGCATTCTGCATTGTGTGGCAGAGGTGCCATGCCATGTTTGCCTTGTGTACATGGCTAGGCAGGGTTCCCACAGTACGTAGTGTTGTTGTGTCTGCTAAGTGTACATGTTGTTTGTCATGTTGTATGTGATTATAAGGTGCCGTGTTTATTCACGAGCAGTGGTTACTCCCATTTACATATCGCTGTCTTAAAGACCATACAGACGTTTTTCTCACAGGTGAAAAGTGCAACCACAATGGGAGACATTCATTACTATCCAAGAATGTCCAACTACATGGCGCTTCTAAGCTTACAGCTCCCAATCTTGTGTGCTTTTTTAAAAGCACACCAACTCCAACAATCAGACAAACATTCACACAGCTTTCTAACAGCAGTTATCGGCTTCTCAATAACATGCACTCCAACGGAAAGTGAGCTGGCATACCACATGTCCTTACTGTTTCAAACTGAGTAACTTCCTGTGGCAATGTCTATTCCCACCCACACAAACTAACTCCCAAAATTCAATTTGGCCTTCAATCCCTACTTTGAAAACAGATTTCATTAAACAGACCAAACTGAAAGCGCTTTTGTTCACAACAGAAGTCTCCCTTACTTCTGCAAAAGAAATTTATCGACTGCAGATACCACAAACTTCAAGTAAAATACACTCCCTTTTAAATACGAACCTCCAATTACACTGTGAATTGTTACACAATTTTCAACACATCTCACGCTCAAGGTCTGGCACACTTTTTGAACACATTCTCCTATGGCCTTCTAACAGGCTTTCAAACATTTTTTTTTTAATACCAGACTTCATTCATTCGATCATTTCTGGAATAACAGGAACAGTGCCCATAATTCTCGCTCTCTTTACGGCCATCCTACTACTAATTCTGCTTGTAAAAAATGGCTAAGGTCTCTGTGGTAACAACTATGTCCGACAGAATACGCCTCTACACCAAGCTACATCAATACTGTAAGAAATGGAAAAACTTTTCGGCTACCTGCCTCCATCTATTATCGGAGCCAGCTACAACATAACATTTATTTACACATATGCAATCTACGTACAACCATCTTTTGATTGCAAAACTTGCCCCTTCGACTGGCGAATGGATCTATGCTTTGCCAACATCCCAACAAGCGTTCCCGATATCCAGCAGGTAATGCAGTATCTTGAAAACCATGAATGTGATTGTTCTGGCAGTGGAGCAATGGCGAATGCAATGCAAAAAGGTATTGTGGCGTATCGCCGCTCCAACATTCGAGGACATTACTGTCCCTTTGTGGATATGAACTGGATCGCTTCGCTTTTCTCAGACGATGTCAATAGCCTCTTGGAACATTACTCAGCTCAAGTAGCTGAAGAACTTCTGGACTGCAATCTCCAAGACTTGTAAGAAACTCACGTTATTCTTGGATGGATTTTTTCCATCTTTTTTTACTTTTTCCTTAAAGTTTTTTAAAATACTCTTCAATTCTACTACTTTGATATAACTTTCTAAGTATACTTAGACATTTGAACTCGGTCTTCATTATTGCCCCTAACCTCTCCACTCTAACCATACCAGTTTCTAGCTCCTCTGACAAGCCTAAGAGACAAGGTCCCTCAGAGTGTCTAAATTGCCTCCAGGCTGGAACGTACCAAAGGTGAGTACAGGGGGGGGGGGGTTTGGCGGGGGGGGGAGATACCAAGATTATAACACATCTTCCTTACAACAGTATCAAATTATAACACGTCATTTCCTGCAGAACATATACACAAAAGGAAACAGTTCCTTCATCACAAAGTCCTTTATGGTTCTTTTGCCATGTGGAATGTAAACATTGTTAGTTCCCTTGTGAGAGGTTATATTATCAGACTGAACGGAACATTTTGCTAACCTATCCATGCTCCATTTCTTGCCGTCTGCCATGGTGACAATGTTTTTTCCAACCTCTGTTATACTTTCGGGATTATAGAATTTGCTGTAACTGCTAGACTTTGTCAGGGGTCTTTTTACCAACACTTGTTGACCAACATTCCACTTGGGTTTAGTTCTCCATCTTAGATCATAGTCATTTTTTTGTATTTTCCTTGGTTGTATTGGATCTTCTCTTGCATAGCATGCTTGTCCCACTCAAAGGCACTATCATCAAATAACCAATTGGGTGTAAGTTTGGATCCTGTTTTCCCCCTCTTAGCAGACAGAACGCAGAGTAACCTGTAACACTGTTGGGTGTGATAGCATGTGACCAAATCATGTCTTTAATGGCTTGAATGATGGGTCTGTGGGAAGCTACTGCTAGTTGTAATGTGTCTTTTATCATCCTGTTGCAACGTTCCACCAAACCGTTGGCTCGGGGACAGTATAATGGTGTGGAATGTGCTTTATAGCTAAACTCTCTAAAAACTCCTTCATCTGTTCTGAGACGAACTGGACACCATTGTCCGTTATGAGGGATACCTTCGTTAGAAAACGTGTCTGACAAAAAGCATTTGATGGTTTTGGTATTAACAGAGTTCACAAACTTAATTTTAATCCACTTTGAAAAATAGTCCACCAATACCAAAATGTATCTTTCTTGCAGACCAGACACTTGTAAAGGTCCAATGATATCCATACCTAATTTTTCCCATGCTTTGAGAGGAATGTGAACAGGGGCTAATGGTGTTCTTCTGATGTTTTTTGTTTTATCACTCAACCCACAAGCATGGCAGCCCTTGACCAATTCTTCAACATACGAATCCATGCCGGGAAACCAATATCCAGCACGTAGTTTACTTTTAGTTAGACTCCTCCCTAAATGCCCTTCATGGACTAAATCACATAAGAACCTAGCATGGATAGCTTGTTTCTAACATTCCAATTTTTTTTTTACTATTTACAATTGTCCGGCCAACCATTATTGATGTTTCCTCTTACCAGTTTAAGTGTAGTATCCTCCTCATAGGAAGACTTCCACTCAGATTCCAAAATGGCCAGAATGGAAACTTGTAGCACCTCAAAATCAGCTTTCTTTTCTCCCAAATGCGCCTCCATGGGGTGACAGGAAAGACAGTCAGCGATAAGATTCTTTTCACATGGGATGTATTCAATGGAATAATTGAAATTTTGCAATGAAACAAACCATTTGCTTATCCTGGGAGTAGTTTTTTCTATATTTTTAGATGCAAACAATGATATCAGGGGTTTATGATCTGTTTTAAGTTTGAAAGGTATGCCCCATAGAAAATACTTGAAATGATTAGTGGCCCAGAAGCATGATAGAGCCTCTTTCTCAATGGTAGAGTAGTCAATTTCAGCCTCTTTTAGTGTTGAGGCAAAAGCTATTATCTTTTCCTTGCCATTATGAATTTGCGATAAGGTGGCACCCAGACCTCTTTTGCTTGCGTCTGTGGTGAGTGCTGTCAAAATTACCTATGCATGGTGCTGTTGCAATAGCTCTTTTAATATCACAGAATGCTTGATCATGTTCCGGTAACCATTAGTACTTGACATCTTTTTTCAAAATGTCTCTAATGGGTTGGACTAAATCAGAAAAGTTTTTTATGAATTTGGACATGTACTGAGCTAACCCCAGGAAAGATTTTATTTCATCTTTGTTGAGAGGAATGGGAGCTTTGACCACAGCCTCTATTAAATCCACTTTGGGTCTGATACCTTCAGCTGATAAAGTATAACCTAAAAAATCTACTGACCCCATACCAAACTTGCATTTAACCCTTTTTATGGTAAGACCTGCCTCTGAGTTTCTCACAAACTTTTCTGTGGTTGGCATCATGCTCAGACTCATTGGATCCATATATGAGAATGTGGTCTTGGAAACATAAGGATTTTTCAACATCCGCAAGAATATGTTGCATAATTCTCTGGAACGCTGAAGCAGCCGATGCCAACCCGAAAGGTAACCTTAAGAACTTGTAGGTACCGAAAGGTGTGGTGTAAGCAGTAAGGGTTTTGGAGTCTGCATTCAGCGGCACTTGGTAGTAGGCTGATGTGAGATCTAATAGTGAAAAATTTGGCTCGATTAATTATGGACAGCATTTCATTAATTTTTGGGAGAGGAAACCTATCTACCCAAATGCTGGCATTCAAACTTCTAAGGTCTACACACATGCATATATCAGCACTATTCTTTTTGGAGGTGATAACAATGGGGGCGACCCATTCTGAATCCTCAATTTCCTGTATGATACCTTGCTCCACCAATTTGTCTAATTCTTTTTACAAAGGATCTCTTCGCAATACAGGAACAGAGCGTGTCTTGTGTACAATGGGGATGGCATTTTTTTAAAAGATTTATCTTATGCTCATACTTTTTCAAAACCCCTATCCGATCAGTAAAAACTTCTGGGTATTCTTCACCCTGTCAAAGATCTATCTACTAGTAAGACTTGTTCTTTATTGTTGGAATAAAGAGTGATGCCTAAATCCTTTTGGTGTCTCCATCCTAGTAGATTGCTTCCTCTTTCCGTGACATAGATTTTCCCCAAAAGTGTCTCTGTCCTTGAACGAAATATGCATTCTTACTATGCCTTTAAGTGGTATTGGTTCTTTATTGTATCCCCCCGGGTGTATATCTGGTTCAAGTACATACTCATTGGGGCTGAATAGACTGAAGAACATTTCTCCATCCACCAAAGTGTAAGGTGAATAAGAATCAGCAAAAACATTTATTTTGTTTCCATCCAAGAGAATTTCACATTTAGGGTAATTGACATTTTCCTTAACCTCTTCCTCATCCTTGATTTGAAATATAAATCTATTCTCACATGCACTGGCTTCCTGTTCCTCTTGAATGAGATGTACTTCAGATTTACCACTTTTAGAATTATAGCATTTAGACAAATGACCCACTTTGTTGCATATCCTACAAGTTACCTTTATAGCTGGACACCTGGGAAAATTAGCAAGATGGTTAGGGTTCCCACATCGGAAGCACTTCAACATCTCTTTCGAGATTTTGGGTTTCTTAGTCATGTTAGCTTTGGTGACCTTAAGAACACTATCCACAATTTTAACTTCACTTACATTATTTTCCTCATAATTTGTACCTTTACCACCTTTCATCTCTTTGACACAGAAAGCAGTATGCTCAATGCCTTTAGCTATGCTTATTGCTTCATCTAAATCAGGATTCAATGTTAAAAGCCTTTCTTGTACTTTATGATCGTTGGTGCACCTAACCAGTTGATCCCTTATGAGGGAATCTGTAAGTGCACCAAACTCACATGTTGCTGAAAGACCTCTTAATGCTGCTATATATGTGGTTACTTTTTCATTTTTCCCTTGAATTCTCTTTAAAAACTTATGTCTTTCTAACACCACATTAATTTTATCCTTGAAATGAGCACTCAATTTACGTAACGTTATGGTAAAAACATCATTATCCTCTCCACCACCTTCTTCCTCACCCACTGCTAAATCCTCATATACTTTTCTTGCTCGAGTACCCAAATTATGAAGTAAAATATGCTGTTTTCTGACAGCAGAAAATGTCTCTCCACCTATAGCAATCAAATATGAGTGTAACATTTTAATCCATCGGTCCCAAGGTATGTCTGGTTCCCCTTCTTCATTCAAAAATGGAGGGGGTTGACTTATGTTGATCCCTGACATGGTGGGAAAAAGCCACCAGAAAGTTTAAACAGAAAGGCAGCGAAAGATACTTATGAATGGGTGAGAAGACAGAGCAGTGTGAAAAAGGAAGAGAAAGTAGGGGAGGAAAAACAATAAAAGTGGGTGAGGCAGGATGGCTGAAGAAAAATAAGAAGATGTGGAGGAAACGGTGAAGAAGGAAAAAAGAAGGAGAGGAAGAAATTAAACGAACCACAAAAATATTGCCCAAAAATGAGGAAGAGTGCTGCATAGAAAATGGAGAAAAACAATTGAGGAGGGTACTGTTGAGTGAAAATAACGCAGTTGGTAAAATATCACCAGAAGTAATATTAAAACCAAGTTCCAGCACAGCGCAATGAAGAGAAAGAACAACTTCTCCACTAGACTCCCATGAGAGGAAAAGTGGTATAAAGAGTCACACTTCCAGAGGAATAATCACGGTGTCACTGTCTGTGCGTGATAGTCAATTACCAATAAAAGAAGAAAGTTGCTTTCAAGCCCTTAAAAGCTAGAAGAAGAACACTTTGCCAGAAAAGGGCAGAGGACTTACTCAGCGATGATACCAAACAAGCTTATATGCCAGGAACCTTGCTGTTGGAGGGACACTTCCGAGTGACTGAGCTCTCCTCAGGCGCCGTTCTAGCAGGCATAAAGCGAGCGCTAATATCTGAAGAGGAACCGCTCTGAGCAAAATGTCAACAGACGCGGAAAACAGCCACCGGAAAACAGACACTGCCCTCAGTTACATGCGCGTTGAGCTCAAATGTACGACATGAGCATGAAACGCTGCTCCACACCACATGCGCATTGGAGATGAGGAGATGCGCCGCCCACGTAGATTACCCAGAGGACAGTGTCTCACAGACGCACTGCGAGATACTACTTCAGGAAACAGAGCCGCGTCATCAGAGGAAGGAGAAAGGCTGACACGCAGGCGCTGGGGTAAGCCACAATCAGTAAGGCTTAGAGGCGCAACAGAGTACCTCACGATGGAAGAGTTCCCTCGACGTGAAGAAATTACGATGCCAGAGTAAAGTTTGGAGCCAAACGGATTTGACCTTCAGGATAATGTTAATGCACCGCTTATAATTTCCAGAATGAATTACCGTTGGAGGAAGCAAATGAAGGCCAAGAGAGTAACAAATAAATTGAATGTCAGAGGAGGCGAAGAATATGGGGGAGAAACTGGTGCCGTCCCCCACACAGCTGAAGACCCTCGTCGCCAAATTGTTAAGAAATCAAGCCAGTCCAGGTAAGTTGAAAGCTGCTTTATTCATACCAGTTTCTAGCTCCTCTGACAAGCCTAAGAGACAAGGTCCCTCAGAGTGTCAACGTTCTAAATTGTCTCCAGGCTGGAACGTACCAAAGGTGAGTACAAGGGGGGGGGGGAGAGGGGGAAGATACCAAGATCATAACACATCTTCCTTACAACAGTATCAAATTAGAACAATGGCCTAAGCAAATACGCTATTTACTTGCTAAACTAGCCTAACCCGGACACCCATTTAGAAACCACATCTATTCTTTGTGCACACGTCTCTCTACCTGCCTGTTATCCACAAAGCCCTTTCACACAAATTTACTCACACTCAGCCTCTGCTCACAACCTGGCGATAAAAAGGAAAAAAGATGACTTTGTTTAGGAACTGGTTAGCACTGTGTGGTAATTGTATCCTATCTTTATTTTCATTATACAATTTAGTCATTCATGTCTAATAGCTATTGTTTATGTCACATAGAACTGGAACATGTAATGTAGAATTCACTGATGCAGGAGCTTTGGTTTGAATACAGCAGAAGTGGTTGGCGTTTGTCTCAGCTCGATGTCTTAGCTCTCTTCACAAGGATGTTTTTTTGAAACAGCTGAAGACAATGTATGGTTTGACTAGAAAGGTACCGAATGTGCTTCTCAGAAGCACAATGTTTGTATTCATCCTCAAAGTTCCAATGTAAGTAGAACTAGTACCAATTCTGACACGCACCACATTGAATCTACTGTACAACAGATTGCTGACTGTTCTACTGCTGATCATTTTGTGTTACAAAAAAGCAGTACCAAAAGTTTGATGATTACATTTTGCAATTTCTTTTTTTTCTTTCTTTTCTTAAAGGATAAATGTGTTAACCGTATCCTACCTTTATTTTCCTTATAGAATTTAGAGTCATTCAAGTCTAATAGGTATTGTTTATGTCACATGGCACTGTAACATGTAATATGGAATTCACTGATGCAGGAGCTTATGTTTGAATACAGCAGAAGCGGTTCAAGTTTGCATCAGCTGGATGCCCTAGCTCTTCCACCAGTGGGTCCAATTATGGCACTTAAATAAAGACACTTTTTATATAATGTTCAAGCTCCATCCCTTTATTACACACAGCCACTTTCTTAGGCACACCTCATTTCACCATTTGTCTTCTGTAGCATTGAAACATTCTGCATTATATTCTTCACAATTATTTCTCTATTCCTGCTTGCTAAAGCACTGCGTTCGAGTCTTCAGACCGGTAGGGATGAGTAGTTAGCTTCCCACTCCCTGTATAGTATAAGCGCATACTAACACTACTTACACAGGTATGCTACAGCGCCCAGTATCCTACAGCGCCCACAGCACATCACTTTACAGCAATCAGCTCACAACTTAGACTCACAGTTTAATCCCCCCCCCCCCCCCCCGAGTCTTCAGACCGGTACCAGTGAGTAGTTTGCTTTCCACTCCCACTATACTCTAAACGCATACGAACACCACCTGCACAGCTATGCTACAGCGGCCACTATGCTCCAGCACCCACAGCACATCAGTTTACAGCACTCAGCTGACAGTTTAGGCGCACGGTTTCATCCCAGAGTGTCCCGGCACCTCACCTCAGGACCATCTCACTCTGGGCAAAACAGCACTTTCACACCAGTAAGGGTAAAGACTTTGCTTCACACCCTATCCACCCTACAGAGCTCACAGCACTCCTACCCTCCTCTTTCCCACTTTTTTCGCCCTATTTTCCCCTTACTCGCTTCAATGGAATCACAAAATGGCAGCCAACACTTCCAAGTTGCAACCGCTCGCACCGCTTGCAGCCAATAAGAAGCAAGCTTATGCTCGTAACATCTCAACCAATCAGATGGCAGAATTCCCAAATATCGATATCTGTAAATCTCGATATTTCTCAAAACCTACTGAACAGATTTACACCAAGTAAACAAAAGCGTGCTTTCTAGACCCAGACCCTTCTCCCTGCCAAATTTGGGGTAATTCCGTTCACCCCTTCAACCTGTAGCCTTGTCTAAAGTTTCCTATGGAAATTAACATGGAGAAAACACATTTTGGGACCCCCCCCCTTTTATCTCGGTCCCCCCTTTACCAATCACCCCCACACTTTCAACATAGGAGCTGATATGAACAGAGAATTAGTTTTAAGAATTTCATGAAGATTCATCAAACGATGCCAAAGTTATAAGCACAACAAAAAATGCTCTTCCTAAAGAAACTTGGTCCCAACTATAACTACCTATTGGTGTCCACCAGTAGGTAATTAATATATTATTTTTATATATCTATATATATATCCATCTATATATCTATATATATATTTATATATATTCCAACACAGAGTTGTCCCCAAAGGAGAGCCCACAGCAGGAAGGTAAGTTCTTAGCGTTTATTGATGCGAACTGCAGCCTCTTAGTCAAAACGAAACACCTCTATATTTGAGTCTTGAATGCCGACGCGTTTCGTGCGCCTCGCGCACTTCTTCAAAGGCAGACTCAGGAAGGGCGTCACCATGCAAGCCCCCAGCGCTGAAATCACCTGGATTACTCGCCGCAGAGGGCGGGGCAAACCTGTTGCCTTCTGGTCTTGGTGGTTCTTGTAGCGCTGGGCAATCTTTATTACAGTGAATTTGCATGCGCGCAGCCTTTTAAATGTTCCACATTAAAACCACAGTGGGCTGGTGAAATGTCCTGTACATGAGGGGTTGCACGATATAACTTGCATCACACAGCTCCCTGCTCCTAAATGCCGACGTCGATTGGCGCCGGCAAAGACCGTGTTCCCACGGCGGGGCTTCATCCGCGGCTGGACTGGCCGCAACAAATTCAAACACAGAGTTGTCCCCAAAGGAGAGCCCACAGCAGGAAGGTAAGTTCTTAGCGTTTATTGATGCAAGCTGCAGCCTCGTAGTCAAAACGAAACACCTCTATATTTGAGTCTTGAAAGCTGACTCGTTTCGTGCGCCTCGCGTACTTCTTCAAAGACAGACTCAGGAAGGGCGTCACCATGCAAGCCCCCAGCGCTGAAATCACCTGGATTACTCGCCCCAGTGGGCGGGGCAAACCTGCTGCCTTCTGGTCTTGGTGGTTCTTGAGGCGCTGGGCAATCTTTATTCCAGTGAATTTGCATGCGTGTAGCCTTTTAAACGTTCCACATTTAATCCCTTGCTCACTTGGCCACTGGATTCAAGATAGCCTGGCTGATGAGGATTATGAATCCGAAACCGGTCCCAGGATGCTTGTTTCCGGTCCAGGGAAGACATGGCTTGGCAGTTCGGGCTGGACTGTTCCCATGAGGCACAGGGTCAGACTGATTTGCATATGGCCATGTCTGAACTGAGGTGACTGAGTGAGCTAAAGAATGGTGATGGATTAAACCCAGATCATTTGACTGGGGGTGAGTGTTTGATTTGCTCAAACGCTCCGTCCATCATCCCCTTTTGTATCGCTTTGTTCGCCCTAAGTGTGGCAGGGTATGCTCAGACGCGAGTCCCTTGCTCACTTAGCCACTGGATTCAAGATAGCCTGGCTGATGAGGATTATGAATCCGAAACCGTCCCCAGGATGCTTATTTCCGGT
The DNA here is from genome assembly GCF_964261635.1 of Lissotriton helveticus. Taxonomy (NCBI): domain Eukaryota; kingdom Metazoa; phylum Chordata; class Amphibia; order Caudata; family Salamandridae; genus Lissotriton; species Lissotriton helveticus. The sequence continues at coordinate 1,253,915,523 of NC_136065.1, read as the reverse complement.
CCAGGGAAGACATGGCTTGGCAGTTCGGGCTGGACTGTTCCCATGAGGCACAGGGTCAGACTGATTTGCATATGGCCATGTCTGAACTGAGGTGGCTGAGTGAGCTAAAGAATGGTGATGGATTAAACCCAGATCATTTGACTGGGGGTGAGTGTTTGATTTGCTCAAACGCTCCGTCCATCATCCCCTTTTGTATCGCTGTGTGAGAAAATACCCATTCCTGAAAGTAGGGGAGGAGAATCTGAGCATGATGTACCCACTCGAGAATTTGCGGTCTGTCTGCTGAGGTCTGCAATCTGATCATTTACTCTTGGAAGCTGTTCCGCTAGGAGATACATTTTGTGGTGTATACCCCATTTCCAAATGGCTTGTGCTAGGTGTGACAGTGGTACTGTATATAGTACATTGCGGTCCTTGTCTGTGCGGACTAGGACTGCTTTGCATATGAGGCGAGTTTGAAAAGCTCTGAGTGCTAGAAACACTGATAGTAGCTCTAGGTGATTTATATGGAAACTCTTGTACTTTAGACTTCATAACCCTTGGATTGTGTGATTCTGTAGGTGATCGCTCCAACCAGTGAGCGATGTGTGCAGTTAGCACGGTCTGTGGAACAAGGTAAACAGAGGGCTGCACTTTAGATACATTTTGTGGATTCCACCACTGCAAAGAGCGATGGGTGTGGCCGTCAACCAACACTAGATCGGTCAACTGACCCTGGGACTGGTTCCACTGATTTGCTAAGCATTCTTGAGGGGATGCATGTGAAGTCTTGTGTGGGGAACAATTACAATGCAAGACGCCATCATCTCTAGCAATTGCATGAATACTCTTGCTGGTAGTGATTGGTTGGGTTGAAATGGATTGAGAAGGGACTAAATGCTGTGTATTGGGAGATGGCAAAGCTTTTTGAGCATTTATTGTGGTTTCCAGATAGGCTTGTGAGTTGGAAGGCTGTAGGTGAGACTTCAAAACGAAATCCTAGTTGGCGAAGTAAGTGAATAGTTGCTTGAGAGGGTTGGGGACACATTTGGTAAGTGCTGGCTTTGATTAGTCGTCCAGGTATGGAAAGACGTGGATGTTCGGTCTTCTCAGATGGGCTGCGACTACTGGCGACTCCAAACTGTAGTACTTTGAGTTGGTAACGGTGACCCACTATCATGAATCTGAGGTTTTTTCGATGAGGGGGATGAATTGGAATGTGGAAATATGCGTCCTTTAAGTCTTGAGAAGACAAAGTAGACATGTCATAGAAGTGAAAAAACTTGTTGAAGTGTCACCATGTGGAAACTTTCTGACAGTATGTAGTGGTTTAGCTCTCTGAGGTCCAGAATAGGTCTCAAGGAGCATGACACTTGCTATTGTAACAATAAAGGCTCTATGGCACCTTTCAGCAAAAGAGACACAACTTCCTGTTTGAGTAGGTGTAAATGTGCTGGTGATATTTTGTGAGAGCGTGGAAGAATGTTTGGAGGATTGTTGGTAAGCTCCAGGCAATAACTATACTGGATAATTCCTAACACCCTGTCTGTGGTGATAGATTGCCAAATGGTGAGAAATTGTAGAAGACGTACCCCGACAGGTGTTAAATGATTGGGGGAAGTGGAGGCAAGTCACGGCTTGTTAAGGGAGGGGGAATTACGTGGCGTGGAACTTTTGCTCCTACCTTTGCCGCTGTTCACTCTGTACCCTCCTCCAAAGAAACCTCTTGAGGAGGAAGATTGATTGTTGCCTTTGTAAGAGCCTGTAGTATTATCTGAGGAAATTGTTTTTGACCCTCCACGATAGAAAGAAGGACGAAAGGAGCCATGATTAGAATGGGACTGCTAATCTCCCATGGACTTTGCTACTTCTGTATCTTTTTTCATCTTTTCTAATGATATATCTACTTTGGGCCTGAAGAGATGCTACTTGTCGAAAGGAGTATTTAAAATGGACTGTTGGACTTCAGGTTTGAAACCAGAAATCCTTAACCATGCATTCCTCCTTAATAATACACTAGTGTTGAGCTCTCTAGCTGCGGTGGCCGCAGCATCTAAAGCACATCAAATTGATTAATTAGAGATGAGCTTCCCTTCCTGCACTAAATCTTGAGCTTTTGCTTTGTGCTCATCTGTAAGATATTGGAGCAGTTGCTTCATTTCGTCGAAGTGTGCCCCATCGTACCTGGCTAGTAAGGCTTGGGTGTTAGCAATACACCAATGATTTGCTGCTTGAGTGGCTACTCTTTTACCAGAGGCGCCTAACAGTTTTGACTCGTTGTCTGGAGGGTGAACGTCCCCAGTAGTTTGTGAATTTGCCTGTTTACGGGCATTAGAAACAAACAAAGAGTCTAGTGGTAACTGCCCTTTAATAAAAGCTGGATCTGAGGGAGCAGGCTTATATTTTTTTATCTATTCTTGGTGTGAGAATAAGAGGGCACACGCGGTCTTTAAAAATATCATCGCCATGTCTCATCATTCCTTTGAGCATAGGTAGAGTGTGGCTAGCCCTTTGTGTGTTACTGAGTGTTTCAAATAAGAAATCTTCCTCCTGAGATTCCTTGTGTAACTGTACTCCATGATATTCTGCTGCTCTAGCTAGTTATCCCACACTATCGTCAGGAGGGGAAGGCTTTGCAGTTTAAAGATCTGGGTTGTTCTCTGTGAGCGAGTGTGTTGTAATCCTTCCAAGGATCTATTGGTAAAATGTTGTCCCACCCCCCCTCCCCAGCCGTCTCAGTCATCATCATCATCATCAGATAGTGGTGGTGGAGAGTTAGTTGGTGTAATGAGTAAATGCTCCAATGGTGGAGATGGTAGTGCAGGGGAACTTGGTGAAGGAGGAGGAGGAGACGAGTTAGCACCTACATTCTTCATCTTCAAAGGAATATGTTAAAGTGTGTCCTCTGATTCAGGCTTGCGTTTCTGAGGCAGTTTAGAAAGGAAATGTCCTGTATGAGGAAATACTTTAAGTACCTTTTGTTTTGGGTCCGTTTTTGGTGGTGGGACGTCGAAAATCTGATCATGTGGCTTCGGAACAACATTTTTCCGTTTCGGCGCGGAGGACTTCGGTGCCGGGATGGGGAGCCTTTTCGGCGCAGAAGATTTCGGTTCCAAGGCAGTCTTTGATTTCGGTGTCATTGATTTTGGGTCCGAAGTGGTTTTTGGCTGCGAGCCTGAAGGTTTCGGCACAGTGCCTGACTTTGGCCGACTCGATCCAGAGCCGGAAGGCTTAGTGAAGTGTTTTGGTGACGAGCCGGAAGGCGGGGCATCAGAAACATCTTCCCGGTGAAGACCGTGGCCCGAAGGCAAGGGTGGAATTGTAGCCTTTTGTTGGGGCTCATTTGGATTTTGGGGCAAGGGGTGTTCGGTTCTCACAGGAAGTTGAACTTGTGGCAAGTCTTCTTCCATCTCGGAGTTGGATTCTGGAATAGACACAAGTTCTTTTTGTTCTTACTCAGTCCCTTGTGCATCAAATTCATGCTCGGATCCCTCACCAAAGATGTCCAGTGTGTAGTTCGACGTTTTTTTTTTGAGACGTCAAGCCAGACAATCACCGAGCGTTTTCTTCAATCGGAAAGATTTACACGTGTCGCAGTCTTGTTCGTTGTGCTCTAGAGGCCAGCACAAGTTGCACACTTCAGATACTTTGCGTGGCACAGAGGACAGAATTTGAATAGAGTCCGTTCCATGGACTGCAAAGTGGACCGATGCGGTTAGGCTGGACGGACTTCCCGTGGTGTCAGATCGAAATAGAGGTTTACCTCCAAAAATACGATCCGCGGAGAGGTGGTAACGCGTCAAAAACAATACCGACGCGGGTAGAGAGGATTGCGCACCGAGGAGAACCCGAAGGACGGTTTTGAACTGGAGCACAGCAATACACGTTCAAAACCGATGGCAGAAAAAACAATGGAGTCGATGACCATGCGCACTATCACCGAAAGGAAAAGTCACCTTACCTTGTGACTGGAAAGACTTCTTTGAAGAAAAACAACTTGCAAACATCCGGACTCAACACTAGATAACAGGATTATGCAAAGCATGGGATCTACAGCTCACATGCCTCGAACACACACACATATATATATATATATATATATATACACACATATACATATACACATATATGCATATATATACATATATACATACATACATACATATATCTAAGGCCAATGTTACTTACCCAGTAAGTATCTGTTTGTGGCATGTAGTGCTGTAGATTCACATGTGAGGCATAAAATCGCAATCTAGTGTTGGTCTCGGAAATGTGCAAGTTGTTTTTCTTGGAAGAAGTTCTTCGAGTCACGAGTTATAGGACTACTCCTCTTGCTTGCATTGTGCATGGTCATAAACTCCATTGTTAGATGGTGTTCCATTTGGCACGTGATGGAGTGAAAGGATAGCGTATGTTATAGAGATGACCATGTAGTGAATGTATGATATATGTATATAAATGTAAGGCGCACAAGTCACAGGGAAAACGGTATGAACATGTGAATCTACAGCATTTCATGCCACAAACAGATGCTTACTGGGTAAGAAACATTCACCGTTTGATGGCATGTGTGGCTATAGATACACATGCTTAGCATAGACCAAAAAGCAGTTCTCCCTGTAAGCGGTGGTTAACTAGTGCTTGGTGCATTTGTTTGAAATAAGTTACGTAATACCGCTTGACCAACATTTGCTTGTTGTCATAACATCTATACAATGATATTGTATAAATGTATGTGTAGTAGTCCATGTAGCTGATTCACATATGTCAGCTATGGAATTATTGCCTACAAATGCCACAGAAGCCCCTTTGCGTGTGGAATGGGCTCTTTGTGGAAAAGGTAGTGTTCTTTTTGCTTTAGCATAACATGTTTGGATACATTTCTCTATCCAACATGCAATACCTGATTCGGAAGTTGCTTAACTGTTATGTGGTTTTGAAAATGACAAACATTTGTGTTTTACGAAAAGATTGTGTTCTATCTATATAGAACTTTAATGCTCTTTTGACATCTAACATATGTGTCACTCTTTCAGCTACTGATTCTGGTTGAGGGAAGAATACAGGTATCTATGGATTGTGCCATGTGAAAATGCATATTACTTTAGGGAGGAACTTAGGTTTAGTTCTTAAACCACTTTGTCTCTGTACTTGAAAGAATGGTACTTCTAAAGTTGATACTCACATTTCTTCTACTCTTCTAAGTGAGGTAACGGAAATTAGAAAAGCAAGTTTGCATGATAGAAACTGCAATTGGCATGTATGTAATGGTTCAAATGGTGGGCCTATTAACCTTGCAAGTACCATATTTAAATTCCACATTGGCATAGGTGGTGGTAACAAGTTACTTACCTTCGGTAATGATATATCTGTAAGAAACATAGGTTAGTTATAGATTCCTTACCATAAAATTACCCCCCATGCATCAGATTGGATCTGGAAAGTTTTTTCATCAGCAGTACCCCTGCGCGTTGGAAGGTGGCACAGGTCGAATCCGCGTTCGGCGTCGTGGTCACCAGGATGACCTCGCAGTAGGTACTTAGACGCCACCCTCGCGCGCTGACGTCAGTTCTGTCCAGGACTTTCCATGCCAGAAGCGCAGAGCCATGCAAGACACTAACCACTGGTGCACAAAACTAGGGACCTAAAAGGAAATCCTTCACCCTAGAAGTCAGTTTGCACAATGGGGAAGATGGGTTGGGCGGTAAGGAATCTATAACCAACCTAGGTTTCTTACAGATATAGTGTTCCCGAAGGTAAGTAGCTTGTTCATTTGAAACAGTTAGTTATAGATTCCTTACCTTATAATAGATACCCTATCGATACCATCAGCGGAGGTGGGTCCGCAAATTAAGTTCACACTAGAAAGTCCTGGAGAACAGAACAGCCAAAGAAGCCGCCTCTCCGGACTTGGCTGTCCAGGCAGTAGTGTTTGGTGACGTGTTCATCGATGCCTGACCAATTTCATTTAGGGGGACCCCTCGTCCCAAAGCAGTAGTAGCTTCCGTCGCCCTGGTGGGATGGCCACGCAGCCCCAATGGAGGCTCCTTCTTTGCCAAAGAATAGCATACTTTGATGCACAGAACGACTCACTGGTCAGTATGTGCACGGCTCGACCTTTCTTAGCGCCCACGTAACCAACAAAGAGCTGATCGTCCATCGGGAATTGTTTGAGCCGATCTAAGTAAAAGGAAAGCACACGTTTTGGATCCAGACGGCGGAGCCTCTCTTCCTCTTTCGAAGGATGCAGAGGCGGAAAGAAGGTGAGCAAAGTGATGGTTTGCCCAATGTGGAAAGAAGTTACCACCTTGGGAAGAAAGGAAGGTCTAGTTCTAAGGACGACCTTCTCCGGATGGACAGCCAGAAAGGGAGACTTGGAAGGAACAGCTTGTAGCTCACTCATCCTGCGTGCGGAGGTGATGGCCACCAGAAGGAAAATGCTACTTACCAGTATGCATCTGTTCTTGGCATGTAGAGCTGCGGAGTGGCACACTGTGCATAGATCGCCACCTAGTGTTGGACCCGGATGTTTGCAGTTTGTTGTTGTCCTGAAAAGTTCTTTGGAAGTCACGAGATAGGCGACTCCTCCTTTGGACCACATTGTGCATGGGCATCGGCTACATCCCCAGATTGTTTTTCGCCATAGGGAAATGATGGAGCTTTGCAAGAAAAGGAAGGATGTCCATACAGTTTGTATCTAATTAAGATAATACTGGAACAGACAAGGGTAGCCGGGGAGGCGGGTGGGCGTGTGCAACTCTGCAGCTCTACGTGCAAAGAACAGATGCATACTGGTAAGTAGCATTTACGTTTGAGGCATGAGAGCTGCAGATTGCACACTGTGCATACATTGTATAGCAGTACCCAATCCTAGCGGCGACCACCCCTATCTGTTGCAGTAGTTTGGAATAAGGTTTTGAGAACAGCCTGGCCACACTAGCTTGTTGTTTGGTTTGCACATCTACACAATAGTGTTTTGTGAATGTGTGCGGTGTAGACCATGTAGCTGCTTTGCAGATGTCATCTAGTATAGCAATGCTCTTTTGACATCTAGGGTATGAAGAGCTCTTTCTGCTACGGTCTGTGGCTGCGAGAAGAAAACGGGCAGTTCCACAGACTGAGATGGAAGGGAGAAATGACTTAGGGCAAGAATTTTGGATTAGTACGCAGAACTACCTTATTGTGATGCATTTGCAAGAAGGGTTCTTGAATGGTTAGTGCTTGTAATTCACTAACTCTCCGCAGAGAAGTAATAGCTACTAGGAATGCAACCTTCCACGTTAACAATTGTAGTTCACATTTGTGTAATGGTTCGAAGGGAGGTCCCATTAACCGTGTGAGAACAACATTTAAATTCCACACAGGTTAAGGTGCTACCCTAGGGGGAATTATTCTTTTAAGGCCTTCCATAAAGGCTTTAATGGCAGGCACTCTGAACAGAGATAGATGTTGTCTGTTTTGCAGATATGCTGCTATTGCAGCGAGATGTAGTCTAATAGAGGTATAGGCTAAGTTACATCTTTGGAGATGCAGTAAGTATCCTATCATGTGTTGAATAGACATCTAGAAGATCAATATTGTTGTGACAATATATTACAAATCGTTTCCACTTGGCTGCATAACATGCCCTAGTGGTTGGACGTCTAGCTTCTTTAATGACATTCATGCAGTGTGGAGGAAGGCTCAGATATCCAAATTCTAGGATTTCAGGAGCCAGATCGCAAGGTTGTCTGATCTCTCCACAGTTCTGTGTTAAGAGGTGTGGTGACCGGTGCAATTTTTGGTGTGGTACTACCGACAGTTGTAGCAGTGTGGTGTACCACAGCTGTCTGGCCCAAATTGGAGCAACTAGAATGAGGGTGAGAGAATGCTGCTGTAGTTTGCATACTACTAGTGGCATGAGTGGTAGAGGTGGAAAAGCATTCGCAAATCTGTTTGATCAGTTCATCCATATCGCATTGCCTTTGCATAGTGGGTGTGGATATCTGGCGGCAAAGCTTGTGCATTTGGCGTTTTCGTGGGTGGCAAATAGGCCTATGTGAGGTTGTCCCCACATCTGAAAGAATGGCTGAAGAACTTGTATATTAAGTTCCCACTCGTGGGTCTGTTGTGTGTGAAGACTTAACAGATCCGCTATGGTATTCTATACTCCTGGAACATGCTGGGCTAGAAGGAATATGTTTTGAGGAATAGCCCACCGCCATTTGTCTTGTGCTAGTTGGGAGAGCTGCAGGGAGTGTGTGCATCCCTGTTTAAGTATGTAATACATGGCTGTCATGTTGTCTGTGCGGACCAACACAGCCTTATTTGATACTTGCTTTTGGAAAGCTTTAGGTGCTAGGAATATTGCTAGTAACTCCAGATGATTGATGTGGCGTAACATGTTGCGGTGTCCACCTGCCTTGCGTGGTGTGTTGCAGCAGGTGGGCTTCCCAGACGGAGAGCGATGCGTCCACAGTCAAGATTATCTGAGGAACTGGCTCTAGGAACGGTCTTCCCTTGGAAAGATTTTTGGTGTTCCAACACTACAGAGCGAAGAGTCCGACGGTCTACCAACACTAAGTCTGTTAATTGACCTTGAGCCTTGTTCCATTGACGTGATAAGCATTCTTGTAGCGGACGCATTTGAAGTCTTGCATGGGGCACTATGAAAATGCAAGAGGCCATCATCCCTATGAGTTGCATGAACACTCGTGCTGGAAGGAAGTGTTGTAGCTGAAACTTTGTTAGAAGAGTTTGCATACTGGCTATCCTTGCTGGAGTAGGATAAGCTAGCGCTGTTGAGGTGTTTATTGTGGCACCGAGGTATTGTTGTACCTTGGATGGTTGTAGATGGGACTTGGCGTGGTTTATTGTGAACCCCAATTTGTGGAGCAGCTGTATCGTGGCATGAGTGTGTTCCACGCATTGATTGTATGAGCTGGTTTATGAGCCAGTCGTCGAGGTACGGGAAGACATGGATGTGTTGTCTTCGTAGATGCGCTGCCACTACTGCTAAGCACTTGGTGAATACTCTTGGTGCTGTTGTGACTCCGAAGGGGAGTACTTTGAATTGATAATGTTGCCTGTCTATCACAAATCTGAGATCATCCTGTGAGCCTTGTGAATGGGAATGTGGAAGTATGTGTCCTAGAGATCTAAAGTAGCAAGGAAGACTTTTTTTGACAAGAGCGGAAGGACTTGTTGGAGTGTGACCATGTGAAAATGGTCTGACTGTATGTATATGTTTAGTGGTCTGAGGTCTAGAATAGGCCTTAGAGAGCCGTCCTTTTTTGGGATTAGAAAATATAGAGAGTAAACCCCTTTGTTTTGTTGGTGCAGAGGAACTGGTTCAATTGCACTTTTTTGTAGCAGAGATACTACTTCTTGCTTTAACAGTGATCGATGTTCTTGTGACATTGGACGCTGTTTGGGTGGTATGTTTGGGAGGGTAGATGTTAGTTTTAGACAGTAACCGGACTGAATAATTTGTCGCACCCACCTGTCTGACGTGATGTTGATCCAGGCAGGAAGGAATTGTTGCAGTCTTCCCCCCACAGGAGTGGAATGTTGGGGGGGGGGAAGGGGAGGAAAGTCATTGGGTAAGGGTAGAGGCAGAGCGGGAGTTGTTGATTTTGCCTCTGCCGTTGTTATTACCCCTGTAACTCCCTCTCTGGTAGCCCTTAGAGAATGTGGATTGGCTAGTGGTCTTGTAAGAAGTGGAGGGACTTTCTGAGGAGTAGCCTCTAGTGTTGCCCCTGTATGATGAGCGACGAAAAGAACGTCCGGGAACTTGCTGCTGCAAGGCTCCCATAGATTTTGCTGTATCAGTGTCTTTTTTCATTTTTTCTAAAGACACGTCAACATTTGGGCCAAATAAATGTGTCTCATCAAATGGCTGGTTAAGGATGGAGTTTTGTACTTCATGTTTAAAACCTGAAATACGTAGCAAAGCATGTCTGCGTAGTAGGGTGCTGGTGTTGATTGCCCTTGAGGCGGTATCTGCAGCATCTAGGGCACAACAAATGGAACTATTAGTAATATTTTTACCTTCCTGTATAAGTTTGTTGGCCCTATTTTTGTATTTGTCTGGTAGGTGTTGCTTTATGGACTCTAGTTCATCATAATGTGCTCTGTCATATCTGGCTAGCAACGCTCGGGTATTGGCAATGCGCCAGATAGTAGCTGCCTGGGACGCTGTTCTTTTGCCGGAGGCGTCAAGTAGCTTTAATTCTTTGTCTGGTGGTGAGGCCTCACCTGATGTCTGAGAATTAGCACATTTACGTGCATTAGACACTACTAAAGAGTCTAATGGTGCTGGACCTTTAATATAGACTGGGTCTGTGGCGGTAGCTTTATATTTTTTCTCAATGCGAGGATTAAGGACCCTAGCCCTGACAGGATCCTGAAAAACTTCTGTTGCGTGCTTGATGACACCCTTAAGCATTGTCAAAATAGCAGTAGACCTTTGTGTGTTATCAAAAGTGTCTAGTAGGAAATCTTCCTCCACCGAGTCAGTGTTTAAGTCCACCCCATGATATTGGGCAGCTCTTTGGACTAGTAGGTTAAAATCTATAGTGTCCTTTGGTGGGGAAGGTCTAGAAGGGTATATATCGTCTTGTGGGACATAAGGCACATCAGAGGTGTTGTAATCCTCCCATGGATTAGGTGACTGAGGGGGGACTATTGGTCCCTGCTGGTTCATGTGCACCCCCACCTGTGTCATCAGAGTCTATGTCTGCATCATCGTCTGGATTAGGGGATGGTGTAGGTGGAGGAGGAGATGTAGGAGGAGGAACAATAGGGGGAGTTGGTGGAGAAGAGGCCCTTAATAGAGAGGTTGCAATGTCTCTTCTTTGGAGGAGGAGAAGGAGGTGCTGTCGCTTCAAGTGGTCTCTTCTTGGAGCTGAGAGTCAAGTGACCAGTCTTAGGATCCTTTACAAGAGTTTTTTGCTTAGGATCAGGTGTAAGAAGTTCCTCTGAATAGGGCAAATCCTTCGGTGTCGAGGATTTTGGCTCCATAGGTTTTTTCGGCACCGAGTCGGTAGCTGGTTTTGGGTCTTTTGGTTTAGAAGTGTGACCTTTTGAAATGTCTTTTAGAATTCTGCGAAGGGCTATTGATTCATTCATTTTGTCTTCCCCAGCCCTGAAGAGTCACGGGTTCACCCCGGATTGACGAAACACGTGTCGGCTGGTTCTTGTACTAATTGGTTCCCTTATGGTTAAGAGGAACCCTGACTAAGTCATTAAAAAACACACCGAAAGAAGACTTGTGTGCGATCTTATCCATTCTCTTAATACTACTATTAATATAATCATCAAACACAGGTTGTGTGCGCTTGACTCTGCATTAACCTTTTGAAATGTCCTTTACCGGAACCTGTTTCTTCGGTTCCGAGTGTTTTTTCGGTTCCGAAACGAGTTCTTGAGCTTTAGGCGTTTTTTTTAGTCAGCTCCGAGTGCGGTTTCGGCATCGATGAGTCGCTGCCAGTCTTCGGCGCCGTGTGCTTAGGTGTCAGAGCAACGGTCGGCGTGGTTGCGGAAGATGGCTTTTTCTTGGTGTCGGTATAGGATCGGCACCGGGGATAGGCTGGCTTGAGCCCGAGCTGCCTGAAGGCTTAGTAGGCTTCTTTGCCGGGCCCGAAGGCGGGGCGCGGGAAGCAGTCTCTCGGTGTGCACCCAGGCCCGAAGGTGAGGGTGTGCCTGAAGCCTTTTTGGAGGGTGTCGAGGAAGGGTTGGGGGCGACTATCTTACTTATGACCCGTTGAGCTGGAGTGACATCCTCGACGTCGGAGTCTTCGGCGTCTGAGGAGCTGGTACTCTCTTCGGCATGCTGGTGTTCTGGCACGTCGACATCCTCGGATGGAAGAGGACGAGCGAGCCATAGTTGTTCGAGCTTGTCGGTCCTGGATAGTCTTCTTGGAGCGGAAAGAGACACAGGCGGAACATCCTTTGGCCTCGTGCTCCGGTGAGAGGCAAAGGTTGCACACTTCATGTAGGTCGGTGTGGGGAAACTTTGACCCACATTGAGGACACTTTTTGAATGGCGTCCTTTCCATGAGCCAGGAAGTAAGTCCTAAGTAGGCCCGAAGGCCTTCGTCGACGACCGGAATCGAAGACTTCGAAGTGGTGAAGAACCGCATTGATGTGGAGCGCGATCGAAACTGGGTGAGGATTGCGCGCCGAAGGAAATTCGGTTCCAAACCGGAGCGCAGGAAACACATCCGAGCCTGATGGCTGAAAAAAAACTATCTGGGGATGGAGCCGATGCCCATGCGCAATGTGGTCCAAAGGAGGAGTCACCTATCTTGTGACTTCCAAAGAACTTTTCAGGACAACAACAAACTGCAAACATCCGGGCCCAACACTAGGTGGCGATCTACGCACAGTGTGCAATCTGCAGCTCATATGCCTCGAACAGGCAGTTTTCAAAGTGAGAAGTCTTAGAGGACAGTTATGTAGCGGCTCAAAGGGAGTGCACATAAGATATGTAAGAACAAAGTCCAAGACCCACTGGGGTATTACGAAGGAAAAAGATGAGTAATGCCCTTAAGGAATCCATTTACATGCCCTTAAGGAATCTAATTACAACAGGGGACTTGAAAAGAGAAGGCTAATCAGGAAGCCTAAGGAAGTCTGAAATGGCCGAGAGGTAGCTCTTTAGAGTGCCCAGAGCAGAGCCCTGCTGGGCCAAAGAAAGGAGGAACAAGAGAACCTCAGAAAGAGGAGCGGAAATGGGATCCACAGCCTTTGCTGCACACCATGCCACAAATTTGTTCCATCTGCAGGACTAGTGGAGGGACGCCTGGCTGCCAAGATAACATCTGAGACTTCAAGAGGCAGGTCAAACAACATCAACTGCCGCCCAATCTCCACACAGGGTGGAGGCTGGACAGGTTTGGGTTGAGGACCGTCCTCTGCTGCTGCAACAGAAGATCCTCCCGAAGAGGCAGTCGGATCGGAGGATCTATGGCCATGTTGAGCAGCTCGGGATACTACTCCTCATGCCCAATCCGGAGCCACAAGAATGACATGGGCCCGGTCACGCTTGATCTTCTTCAGCACTCTAGGCAGAAGTGGTATAGGCGGAAAGGCGTATAGAAGACCGCAATTCCACTCGCGACGAAAAGCGTCGCCTAGCGAGTGCCGCCTTGGAAATTCCAGTGCGCAGAACTGCTGACATTGCGAGTTCTCTTTGGAGGCGAATAGATCTAACCAAGGCTCTTCCCACTGCTGAAAGAGACCTTGCACCACCTCCGAATGAAGACTCCATTCGTGATCCATCATGCACCTGCGGCTGAGTTTGTCTGCCCTGGCATTCAGGGAACCTGCCAGATGTTGAACCACCAGGGATATGCTTTGATGTTCCAGCCATGTCCAGAGGCAGAGGGCCTCCTGACATAGGGTCCACGACCCCACCCTGCTCTGTTTGTTGCAGTACCACATGGCAGTGGTGTTGTCCGTGAACACCTGCACTTCTCTTCCCCGGACAGAGGGAAGGAATGCTGGAGTGCAAGACGCATTGGGCGAAGCTCCAGAGGTTGATATGGAGCCCGGACTCAGCCGGATACCAGTGGCCTCAGATCTCTGCCTCTCCATCTGGCCGCGCCATCCCAGAAGTGATGCATCAGTCACCACTGTTAACTCTGGTTGAGAAAGGGAGAGGGATCTGCCGTCGACCCAATCCTGGTTCGTTAGCCACCACTGCAATTGGTGTGCAGTGCCAGCTGAGATCTGGACGCATCGGACAGGTTCCCCTAATGTTTGACCCACCGGAACTTCAGGTCCGACTGCTGAGGCGGCATATGCCATCTGGCATGGTCCACCAGCAGGATGCAGGAGGCAATCAGACCCAGTATTCGGAGGGTCATCCTGACCAAAATCTAGGTTTGAAGATGAAAGATCTGAATCATAACCCGAATACCTCGCTCTTCGAGAGGATAGACCCGAAGCTGCGTCATGTCCAGAACCGCTCTGATGAAGATGAGCTTCTGAGAGGGAATCAGGTGCGTCTTCCGCACGTTGATGGAAAACCCCAGCAAATGCAGGAGGTCGGCTATAGTCTGGAGGTGGGAGACGATAGCCTGGGGCGAGCCTGCCTTCAACAGCTAGTCGTCGAGATAGGGAAAGACTGGAACCCCTGATCTGCGCAGATGAGCTGTGACAACCGCCATCACTTTCGTGAACACCCGCAGGGGTGCTGGTAAAGGCAAAGGGGATCACGGTAAACTGAAAATGCTCGTGGCCTACCGTGAACCGCAGATAGCGCTGGTGGGCCGGCAGGAAGGGGATGTGAAAGTAAGCGTCCGGCAAGTCCAAAGCCACCATCCAGTCTCGAGGGTAGACAGGACCTGAGCGAGCGTCAACATTTTGAACTTCTCCTTCCGGAAGAAGCGGTTGACATTCCTGAGATCCAAGATAGAACCCAGGCCTTTGTCCTTCTTGGGCACCAGAAAGTAGTGGGAATAGCAACCACGACCTACTTCTGGGACAGGAACGCGCTCAATGGCTCCCATGGCCAAGAGTGCCGAAACTTCCTGTTGGAGAAGGGCCAGATGATCCACCGACATGCAATGGTACGGAGGTGGCATGGATGGAGGTGCAGTCTCGAAGGGGAGGGTGAAGCCCCTTCGGACCATCTGCAAAACCCGCCTGTCCCATGTGATGGTGTGCCAGTGAGAGAGGCAAGGGTGAATCCTGCTGCCCACTGGCGTTTGGTGACCCTGAAAGGTCGGACTAGGAGCGTTTGGAGGCTACTGCAGAGGGACTGTGGTGGACTGGCCTGCCTGCTGGCCCCAGAACCCCGGTGGTGGTTCCCACGTCCCCGGTTGCGCTGGGGCTGAACAGCTTGCTCCGGCCTGTGGGAATTGGAGGGAACATGGTGGGGCACCACTTCTGTAGCCACGAAAGGGGCAAAAAGCAGACTGCGCAGGGTGGGTGGTGGAGAGGCCCAAGGACATGGCCGTAGCTTGAGAGTCCTTAAAGCTTTCTAGCGCATTGTCGCTGAATAGGCAACTGCCATTAAAGGGCATGTCCATAAGAGTGGATTCAACATCCCCCGAAAAACCAGTCGACCTCAACCAGGCGTAGAATCGAAGGGCTACAGGCGTGGAAATCGTCCTACCTAGTGAGTCTACGGTATCCAGCCCTCAGCAGATGGTAAACTTCGCTGAGTCTCTCCCCTCGACAACTGCACAGGAGAGCACGGTCCAGGCCTCCTCCGGGCACTGGGGCAGAACCTGCGCTACAGAGTGGGTGTAAAGGTCCAACAGACATGCAGTGTTTATCCTGCACAGGGTTTTAAGGTAGCAGGAGAGTGGCGCTTGTGCAGGTAACCTTGTCGGATGTGGACAAAAAGAGAACAAAAGCATGTGGTGCTGCCAGGTCAGAGGTAGACCCAAAACCCCTGAATAAGAGAAGAGCTAATAGCCCTTCACTAAACCAACATTAACACAATCCTAGGCACACGTATAGAATCAAAAGTTAATACAATTGAGTAAAGTGATGTGGTCAACACCGGTAGTTTTCTTAAGGGATGTTTATGCGAAGATGTTCATGAGAAAAACAACGCCAGTCGACACGTGTTTCGTCAACAGGTCAATGCCTGTGACTCTTCAGGGCTTTAGAGCGCGCAGTGCGAGTATTCAAGGATCGGTGATAATTCCAACCCGGTTAGCGGGTTCATCAAAAGCAGAGTATGGCCGTCTGGTAATGAGGAAAATGGAACGGGCGGGTACGTCCGCGTGCAGTGGGGCCTTGTGGTTCAGGGTCCACGTCGTTGCTCGTCTCTCACCAAAGGAGTCTGTCGGAGCAGTGTTTACCGATCACAGTCCCAAGCTGGAGGAAGAAAACATTTTCTTCCCAAGTGTAAGAAACTGGCTCTATATATACTGCACTAAAGTGAGGTACAGTGTGTATAGAGTCCACGGGTCTCCAGAGGTAGGCAGAGGTTAAAGTTAGATAGAACCGTACTCTCTAAAGTGGTAGCTTGGTCAAGCAGTAAGGCAGTATCAGAGGACAGTGTTAAGCATGTGATGTACACACTCACTCAGCAAATTAATTCAGACACTCAAGCACTCAACTCTAGGCCAATTGTTTTTGTGTAAAAAATATACTGTTTATTTTTAGAAGCAAGCAAGCTTGGTACAGGTAAGCATTAAATACTTTTCAGTAATAAGTAACTGGATATAGAACTGTTTGAAACTGCAATTGGAATTGTACTTTGATTTACAGGGGAGCAGGAGAATGCAACACTTAGCAAATACAGTAAATTGTAATGAATAGGCTTTTTCAATAAATTGATGGTAAGTTACTTTTTGGATTACTTTTTCTAACACAGTGCCGGATCCTAGATTCAGCACTGGGACATTCCCTGAACAGTTGAGTAAATGCGTTTTAGTTAGATATACGATTTTTAAAGAATATTCTTGTATTTCAAAAGTTGACAAACTTTTTCACATAGAACCACCAATGTTATCCTATGAAAGGAAATTCAATTCACAGGTAAGTTACTTTTACGTTACTTTTCCTACTCAGTGCTGGATACCTAGATTCAGCACTGGGACCTTCCCTGTACACAGTTTAAGAGAATTTGTTTTGGTTATTTGTGCGATTTTTAAAGAATATTCTTAGTTTTCAAAAGTCGACAAACTTTTTGGGAGAAAAAGTGTCAATGCTATCCTATGAGGAAAAACAGGTTATCTGTTTCGAGGAAAGTACTCAGTCTTTGGAGTTAGGGTTCTGGGGTTTGACTCAGGGGTCTCGGATGGTCAGTGATGCACTGGTTTTGCACACTCAGTGGCACTAGGGCGGCCGGGTGCAGTGTTGAGGCCCAATGTTATCCTATGGAGGATGGGGGGCTCCGGTTGGTGGCTGCTGGCAAGCAGGCCACGGGATTGTGGGAGCCAAGCTCCTAGGGTTTAGCTCAGGGCAAGTTGGGGACCAAAGTAGCACCAAAGGTGCCCCCTTAGCGGCACTAGAGCGGCCGGGTGCTGTTTTGAGGTTGGATGCCTGTTGATTTCAATGGAGATTCTCCGGGACAAAGAAACACTGCAGGCTCGGGGACAGGGATCTTCCTAGAGCGACCACCAGTTTGAGGGGTAATTTGGGATGTTGAGGGTTGGTTAGGCACCACTGGGTTGGGCACACAAGGCCGTGGGGCGTCGGGTGCAGGGGTGCCTTTGGAAATCGGATATTCTTACCCACTCCAGTCGCAGTAGGGGGGGTCCTCTTGATTGAGGCTGCAGGCGTCGTCTGGAGGCTTGAGGCAGGTTATGGGTCGCCGGATCTCTGGTCAGGATCGCCGGGGGGACCTCCTCGTGGTATTTTTCCACTCTAGATCGGGCAGAGTTCGGCGGGTGCAGAGTGGGCTGGATTAGCGGTTCCTGGCTGGCACCAGAAGCTACAGTTTAAACACATCTGGTGTTCACGGAAAAACAGTCTTGAAAGTGAAGGTCGGCAGGTCCTCTGGGGGTTGTGAGGTTGCTGGCTGCTGGACATGCCAGGGTTTCCCAGGGGCATGTTCGAGGGGCATCGTCCTCTTGTTAGCTCTCCACAGCTTCTCGTCCTTCTGTTCTTCTTTTCTTGTAGTTGCTGGATCTGAGGAAGGAAGGTTCAGGGTGCCCCCTAAATACTAAATTTAGGGGCGTTACAGGTAGGTAAAGGGCAGGGATCTTTGGGCCATTCCCTGGGGTGGGTACACCCCTATTCTGCCACTCTCCAGTGGGAGGGGGCAGGAGCTGGTCCCTGGTTGGCTGGGTCCACCCATCCCCAAGATAGCGGGGACTTGAGGTTGTGCTTCGCCTCGCCTCCCCCACCTTATTGGTGGAGTTGGCAGAGGTGGGCACACCTCTCTTCCTCACTTGTTTTTCCTGTCGGTTCTCCCGCCCAAAGTGGGGGGGGGGGTAGAACTAGTGGGGACCAGTTGCTGAAAGCAGCAAATGGTCTGGAGAGGCTCACAAAGGCAGCATGCCTTTGAAGCCTCTCCTTCGTGAACCCTGCCCATCCTGGGGAAGGACGCTTGGCACCTCGTAGCAGGATGTGCATTGTTTCAGGCCCCCGAGAGCAGCAAACTCTTGACCCAGGAGTCCAGAAACATGTCTGGTGGTAGCAGCCTAGACAGCCACTCAGTTCACTAGGGGCTGGTCGATTTTCAGGGGGCATCTCTAAGATGCCCTCTGTGGTGCATTTTTCATTAAATCCCACACTGGCATCAGTGTGGGTTTAATGTGCTAAGAAGTTTGATTTTCCCAGTCTTTAGCGTAGCCATTATGGTGCTGTGGAGTTCGTAATGACAAAATCCCAGCACCATATACTCTTAATGGCAGCACTGCACTTACAGTGCCCAGGAATGGATCTGGGTACTGAAGGGGTACAGGGCCAATGCACCTGTACCCTCATCACTGGCATAGGGCACCCAGCTAGAGGGGTGACTGATGTATGCCAGGGCAGTGATTTGTGGGCATGGCGCATAGGGATATGTGCCATGTCGACTCTTCACTTTGTTCTGCACCAAGACATGCAGACTGCAAAGGCAGTGCGTGAGAGTCAGGGTCTCTAAAGGTGGCACAATAAGTGCTGCAGCCCCTAGAGGCCTTCTCTGGTCACAATGCCCTGGGTACCTATGGTACCATTTACCAGGGGCTGACATGTGGACAGAGATGACAGTTGGGTTTAGGCTTCAATGCAGTTTTAGGGAAGGAACATAGGCCCTGGGTACCTCATTAGAAGGAGCCCAGGGCACACTCAGTCAAAGAACATCAGTAATTCAGCAAAAAGTGGGGGAATACCATGCAAGAAAGAGGGCACTTTCTCACACCAAGGTGGTCCAGCTTTTTGGATTCCCCATTGGGTGGTGCGTTAGGGAATGCACCTTTGGACGTGGAGGCTTGGACCACCAAGCGCTCAGGGGTGGGGTGTTGGGAGAGGAAAGTTGGGTCGCCCGGGGCCGGGCAGTGGAGTCATCCCGTCCACAGGAGCCCATGTGTTGGGCCTGGACCAGGAGCCCAAAAGGACATCCACGAGGGCTTCATTAAACGGCAGAAGGGGCTCTGAAGAGCTCGCTGCCGGTAGAAGCACCTCTGTCAGGAGGTTAGTCCGGACTGCCACCGTAGGGAACTCGAGGTGGAGACCCTCAGATGCCCTACGCAACACCACTGCGTATGACGCTCCCTCCTCTGTAGCCACAGTAGGAAGAGACAACATGCCAAGGTCTGGGGAGGTATCCAGACCACTGGCTTCCCCCAGTTCCTCTTTCCAGTCCGGGTCATAACCTAACTGGTCGGTTAAAGTGTCCCTAGACCCCTCCCAGTCCTCCTCACCCTCCGCCATGGTAGAACAGGGGCACAAAAGTACCCATCGGCACCGGATCAGACATTGATTCGTCCGTTGTAATAGGGTCTATAAAAGCCTGTCCCTGAACTAGTTTGTTGGAGTTCCACCATTGCAGAGATTGGCAAACTGGACGGCTGATCAACACTAGATTGTCCAAATGACCCTCCGCTTGAGACCATTTTTGTGCCAGGCATTGATGTAGAGGACGCATATTTAGTCTGGCATGAGGTACTATGGGTATGCATGTGGCCATAGTTCCGAGGAGACTAATAACAGTTCTCACAGATATTTGTTTCTGAGACTGAAATAGTGGCACCAGATTTTTGAAAGTCTGAATTCTGGCGGCATTTGGGTAAGCTATTCTGTTTGACAATTTTGGATTGCTCCCAAGTATGGTTGTATTTATAGTGGTTGTGGGTGTGATTTGACTGCATTTACTGTGAAAACTAGTTTGTGCAGTAAATTCATTGTCTGAGTGTGTTGCAGACGTGTGATTTGTGTTGCTTTTGATAAGCCAATTGTCTAGATATGGAAATACGTGTATATTTTGTATCCTTAAATGGGCTGCTAATACTGCCAGGAATTTGGTAAATACTTTGGGGGTTTTGGTGATCCCAAACTGTAGCACTTTGTACTGAAAGTGGTGTCCGTTGAAGGCAGATCTGAGATACTGCCATGAAGTCTCCTTTTTGGAGAGGTGGGATTATATTCTGAAGAGAAACCATATGAAAATGATCTAATAGGATATAGCCTTTTAGAAGTCCGAGATCTAATATGGGTCCTAAAGTTCTGTCTTTTTTGGGAATTATAAAGTAAAGGGCGTAAACCCCCTTTCCCTGTTGTAGTATTGCCCCTTTTTAGGTCTCGCACCTGCGACGATCGCGAAGCGATGTCGCTGCGAGCCCTATTGTCGCAGGTTCTGCTTACAACGAGCTAAGGGAGTCCAGCTGGGCACGCGCACCCTGCCGTAATCAGATCAGGTCGCACACACACACACACACACACACACACACACACACACACACACACACACACAGACACTCGTGCACACATCCCCCCACCAGTCATCGGGCTCTTTTTACACACGCACGCATACATACACACGCATACACACACGCGCACAGACACACACAGACACACTCTCATACACACGCGCGCACACATACCCCCCCCTCACACTCCACTCACCGGGTTCTTTTTGCGTGTCCCTCTCTCCCTCGGCAGCCAGCGGGTCATTCTCGGCAACAGGCGGGGCTCTCCACGAGCACGGGAGCCCCGCTAGCTGACACGCAAATCTTCCGGATGGCTTCACAGGCACAGGAGCGCAGGGTAGGCTCCCGTCTGCTTCCTGTATTTTTGCAGCCCCGCCCCCGTCCCAACACAGGTTGCCTGGCTTCCTGTTCAAGCCGGGCTGCTGCGGTGAGTATTTTTCAATACCTAACTTGTTGTTTATGCGATCTCATGGGCCCCGGCGATATGGTGATTTGTGTTTAGAGACTTCAAGTTCTATGCGGGGCACTCTGTGAGCGTGCATACTAACTTTAAGTACTGCCTGGAAGTGATGGTTAATATGAAATTTGGTTTGGTTTTTGTTTTATCTTGTATACCACTCACACTTTTGTCTCCTGACTACAGTAAAAGGGGCAGACTGTAATCCGGATCGGCGCGAGTATGTTAAGCTTGTGTTCTTGGGCATCTCTTTAGGAACAATTTGTCTCTCCTAACAGACCTTGTTTTACGGCCTCTGTCAGGTTCTGTAACTCATGTTCTGAAGGAGGTAGCCTCTAAGGGATGCACTTTTAGCTTCGAGACGCTCATCTTCTTTATTAGAACAGTGGAAATGAGAACCGTGAAGCTCTGGCAAAGCGAGGCATATCTGCAAGTCCTCATACCCTTAATCTCCATCCACCTTTCAAGAAACTTAGCCGTGGACATGGCAAGATTCAGGCATTGCCCTTTAAGGATCTATACACAGAGACATTCTCTAATTTGCATGTCGTTACCATCAGCAGCCAACAAACTTGTGTATTGGCACTGGGCACTCGAGAGAGCAGGGAATCCTTCCAGAAGCACCTCTTGGGTGAGGCAGATGGGGAGGAAGAAAGGGGACTTCCATTGCTCTCTTATTGCCAAAGCCCGAACATAGCTGTTTTTCACGGTTCAGAGCAGGCTTGTGGCCTATGGGAAGGCAGGATAGAGTACCTCTGCCGTGGAAGTTGTAACCTCTGTCTGTGTACTATATGAAAAGCATAAACAGCTATGATTCTCACTCTCAGTGCTATGACTACTGTGTAGTACAAGTGAAGGAAGAAACAAAGTAACTCAAATAACAGCAATCCTAAAACCATGCTGTCCAGCAATCTTTCACTTAGTCACCCACCTGCACGTCACTGAGGGTGGAGCTCCCCCATCCCTGCCCTGAAGGCCCGTGAAGTAGGACAGACGCACGCACTCTACTAATAAGGGCTTTTTATATGTTAAGGCTCCGAAGCGTTTCTTAATTGACAAGGATTTAGTTTTAACAAAACTAAGTCATACTCGTTTTATTAGCCCCGGGGAGTTACCGTGACCGTTAGGGAGAGTCCAACCTTCATTGCTACCTCTGAGCTCAGCAGTTTGTTGTGCTGCGTCACCTAGCTACATGACACTTCCACTGACCCCCCACAGACCCTTCCTCGTTGTCAGTCTCCCCCAATTGTCGCTCTCCTTAACACCCACCCCCCATAAATCAGTTTCCTTCACTTGCTAACATTGTTGTCCGACCCTATTTCCGCTCAGTTTCTCTCGTTGTGCACAGGGTCGCACAGATCGTCCGCTCGTTGTAAAGTGCGGTTGATCCCTTTCCTTTGCTTATTGCTATTTTTAGGTAATAAACTTGTACTAATGAGGTAAAAAGTTTTGCTTAGACCGTGGTAATCAGTGTAAAACCGACAAAGTAAGGAAATTATACTGTTACAAAATGTAGCGCTTTACACAGCGTGATTTGCCTTTTTTTTCTCACAATTTTGTCATCTCTGCTGCGTAATATTCCCTTCCCCTATTAGTAATTCCAGACAAATTTAACCCACCTCCCCCCTTGCTGGTGCACAGCAGACCCTGGGGCCTTGTGAGCCCACAGTTAGAAGAGCCGACAAGTTGCTTTCTCAGTCACTTCGTCATGCTGCCGTCAGTCATCCTTTTAACGTTTGTTCTGTCATTGTTTTGTAACCTTGTGGTGTTGCCGGGCTGATGCGTACAGGTTGTCTCATTCTAATCCTTATCAGTACCACACACTCCCACCCCACGGCTTTCGTTCTTCAGTCTTGTCCTCCTTTTGGTGTTTGACTGCACAACCTGTACTTTAATTTTGTTATTTGACAGCTATAGTTGTTTTATTTGTGCCTCTCCTCTTTTGGCTGCTCTAAAGCGAGCAGAGCTGCTGATGGTTTCCTTTGCCCCCACATATAGAAAGCTGTGGTCTTGGAATGCTACTGGCCTGGTGTGCCAGCCAGCAATGCAATAGGTCTCGCATTTGCAAGAGTTTAAACTATTGGCATAGTAAATGGCAATGCCTTTTATTTATGTTTTAAAAATCAACACATAAATAAAGGCAGTCATTTACAATGCCAATAGCTCAAACTCTCGTAAATGCGAGACCTATTGCATTGCAAATGCTTGTTTAATAGAGCTTACATTTCTTCTTTTAACAGGTTTTGATGTTGTGCACACATTTTGTGAAAACGAGATGGTATGTTTGGAGGAGCTGAAGTTTGCTCCAGACAATAAACATGCTGAATAACATCCAACACCCACTGATCTGATGTTTACCCATTGTGGAAAGAACTGTTGTAGTCTTCCCCCGACAGGTGTAATGTGATCGGGGGAATGGTGGTTGAGTCACTGTTTGGTTGTAGGAGAGGAAGTGTTTGTTAAAACCCCCTTTACCTCAACTCATGTTATTCCTCCTGTAGGATCCTCTATAATATCCTCTTTGGGGACCTGTTTGAGTTTTGTTAAAAGGGGTGGATGTGTCTGTGGAGGTTGTTTTAGACCCTGCGCGATATGTTGAGGGAAGAAAAATGACCCTTTGAGACTGTGTTTGTAGTACTCCCATTGACTTTGCAGCCTCATGGTGTTTTTTTCTTTTTTTCTAGTGAAGTGTCCACTTGTGGTCCAAAAAGGTGTTCACCATCAAAAGGAAGACTTCATATATTTTGTTGCATTTCAGGTTTAAAACCAGGTACCCTTAGCCATGCATGTCTTCTTAGCATAAAGGTGGTATTTATTACCTTAGCTACTGTATCAGCTGCATCAAGAGCACACCTTATGTTTGTATTTGATACAAGTTGACTCTCTGATGTAATTTGATATGCTTTTTTGTTTTGTTCTGGGAGATGTTGTAAAATGTCTTCCATCTCGTCCCAGTGTGACCGGTCATATCTTGATAACAGACCTATAGAGTTGGCAATTCTCCAGTGATTAGAAGATTGTGCTGCAACCGTTTTCCCTGCTGCATCTATACGTTTGCTCTCTATCTGGTGGCGGAGCATCACCAGTTGCTTGGGAGTTTACTCTTTAACGTGCTGTTGCAACTACAAAGGAATCCGGCGTAAGCAGAGTCCTAATGTAGGTAGGGTTTGCTGGAGGTGGGTTATATTTTTTTGTCCACTCTTGGAGTAATAATTCTAGATTTTAAGAACTCTTTAAAAATATCAGTAGTTTGTCTAAGCATAACCTTTAACATTGGTAGATATTGGGTTGATTTGTGTGTGGAGGAAAGGGTTTCAAATAAA
Source organism: Lissotriton helveticus (assembly GCF_964261635.1). Classification (NCBI taxonomy): domain Eukaryota; kingdom Metazoa; phylum Chordata; class Amphibia; order Caudata; family Salamandridae; genus Lissotriton; species Lissotriton helveticus. The sequence goes on along the minus strand of NC_136065.1, from coordinate 1,253,891,461 downwards.
AAGTCATCCTCTATTTCCTCAGTATGCAAAACTACCTTATGAAAATTTGCTGCTCTATTTAGAAGGTCATAATATGTACTGAAATCATCTGGTGGAGAGGGTTTAGAGTGATAAAGGTTTGGATCAGTGTCATCAAGCAGATCTGTGTCAAATGTATCTCAATCACATTGTGGGGTAGTGTGTGTTGATCATCATCATCACCCCCATCCCCTGTAAAAGAGTGTATTGACCCTTCTGACTGTATATCCTCATGGTCTGGAGACTGTTGAGGTAAAAGTGTATGTTGTATTGGAGGAGGAGTAACTAAGTGGACAGATGGCTTTATCCTCCTATTTTCTTTTTCTTTGCAGAAATTACATGTTCTTGAGGAGGCCTAGTAAGTATTCTTCTTGTATCCAGATGAATTACTTTGTTTTTGTTATGTGTTCAATTGCTGTTGCAACTGGTTGAATCTCCTCAGAAGAATGAACAACTGTACGATTTCTAGACTATTTTGTCGCCTGGGTGACGAGTATTTTGTATCAGAGGGTTTAGATTCAGAGCTAGAGTCCAAACTTTTTTTTGGATCCAAAGGTTTCGGTACCGAAGATGTGGATGCGTCTGCTTTGGATGTTTTCGGCTGCGAAGACTTTCAATTCGGAGGTGGACTGTTTCAGATCGATAGTCTTTGACTGTCTTTTCGGAGCCGAGCCAAGGCCAGGCTTTCCGTGATCAGTTGTTAAGTGTGAACCATGCCTCGAAGGCAGTGGAGGCCCAACAGTAAACTTTTGTACCTTGAGTAACTTTTTGAGGCGGTTTACTCACAGTTTGTTGTACAGGTGTAAGGGTTTCTCCATCGAAGTCAGAGTTTTTGTATTGACAGAAAGAACCCTCATCTGCAGCCGACGGATGTGCCTCCATTTCTGTTTCCGGTTCCTCTGGACCAAAAGTGTCCGGTGTATCATCGATGCTGCGTCAAGACATTTGCATTCTTCTTGCTAATTTGGTTCCAAAGAGTCTTCTTTGACCTCAAAGATTTACAGGCCTTACAGTTCTATTCTTTATGATCCGGTGAGAGGCAAGGAATTACACACTTTGTGTAAATCGGTATGAGGGAATTTTGAATGACAGGAAGGGCAGAATTTAATAGGTGTCCGTTCGATACCCTTTAGTAGTTTCTGTCTAAGAAAAATCAAAGAGAATTTCTACCCCAAAGTGCGAAGGCCGGAATGGCATTGAATCTCTTAGCCAATTTTAGATGTACAATTTAATGAATCTCGATCTATAACAATACTAAAGGTGATAGAAAATGACCCTCTGGACGTGTCGACCGGAGCAGAGGAACACACTACCGAATCAAATGGTGAAAAATAACAATCTGACAATGGAGTTGATGACCATGCACAAAGCAAGCAAGGGGAGGAGTCACTAACTTGTGACTCGAAAAATGTAATCCAAGAAAAACAACTTGCACACCTCTGAGCCCAACACTAGATGGTGGACTTATGCTAAGCATGTGTATGTACAGCCACACATACCATCAAACATACATACATACATATACACAATCATATATATATACACAAATATATATATATATATATATTGTATGCTGTAAGAAATGCAAGGCATGCAAATTCAGTAGAGACTGCAAATCTCTCATCATACCTGGTACAACCAGAGAATTTACCATCAAAAATAAATTATCCTGCAACACCCCATATAGTGTATATGTGCTAATCTGCCCATGTAACAAGTGGTATGTGGGCAGTACCAAACATGAGGCCAAGAAGAGGGTGTTGGAACATTTGCGAGCAATACGGAATCATACCAAACAATACCCAGTCGCTAGACATTTTTTTGACGCTCATATGCAGGATGAAACCAAATTACGTATGGTAGTAATTGATTGTGTGGATCTAGGGGTACGAGGTGGCAATCATGAACTCTCTATGAGGAAACTCGAGTCCAGATACATTATTGACTTTCAGTGCTTAGCCCCTGCGGGACTGAATACTAGTGAGGAACTGGCCGTGCATTTATACGAAGAATGATATAAATATCTGAATTAAGTGAATTGAAAATTATGCTGTCTGTATTTTAACATTTTTATTTCTATTTTATTTCACCTATTTACACACAATCCTTCTTTTTCACAGATGTTATGAGGTATTGCTGGATACTATGAATTGTTTGGAATCTGAACATTATCTCGTTGGGGACCTTCTCTTGATATATGAGACATATGCCCACTTGGGCGAGGACTTCCTTTGAACTGACATTGCAAGCCCACAGGGGCGATATGTGGTGTAATTTATACAACCTATGCGCTTATTTGCGATCCGCCGATGGTGGCGATTGTAATTGCACTCTCATGCCCACTTGGGCACAGCTCTAAGGATTACATGTATTCAATGAGAATTATGTTGTTACTCTGTCTCCCAGCAACAGATATCCAATCAGAGGGGAGTATACGTGCTTGTGCGTTGTAACATCCAATGAGCGTTAAGATTACGGACTAGTGACAAACATGTGATCGCTATTCGGCGCAATATGCATAAGATGAATATTACATATGATTTAATAATGCAAATTACTTCCAAATGCATTTAAATAATCGTGCTGGCAGTTATATGATTTATCAAGTGTTTTATATAACTAATTTGATGGGGAATATCACACTAAGTAATCATTCGGCTCTAGTTGACAATCTTTGAATTATTATTTCAACACTGGCACGTGTAACCCCAACACTGTATATTGCTTTGTTCATGTTATAAGAGATCTAGTAACTCGTTATTAACATAGTACAATATGGCGTCCTTGCAAAGATTTCTGTGAATAACTGTTTTTCACTGGGTGTGTTCACAGCACTTTAAAAATGGCTGTCATTGTTTGGTTCGGCGAGCGTGAGCAAGCCTTATCGGCGAAACGCGTCGCACTTTTTCACTTTGCCATTAAATTTTGCAACGAACTCCGTGTGTCCTGGTGTACTTCGCTACTTTGGAGGTATTTGGTTTGGATTTGCAGGCCTGTCGGTGGCCTAACCAGGACCGCGCCACGACAGCCCAAAGTGCACAGACCGGCACTGGAGGATATATATTGTAGAGTGCTCAGAGATTATCAAGTGGGCAGGCCTATTCAGTGTTTAGGACTATTGATAAGGATCCTCTGGAAGAAACAATGACTCCTCTAATTAGGCATCAAAGGGTAACCAGAGTAAAAAGAACTACAGTGCCATAACATCTCAAAGTGCCATATAAGTGGCAATAACTTTACCAACACCGTTAGCTTATGTAGCTCTCTCCCACCCCCGCTAAGAAAAAAAGTGAATGAAATGGATGGCTGCATAAAAATTACTTGAGCAACTGTGTTGGCAAGAAATAACCATTTCACTTGCTAAAAGAGAGCGGTGGCAGACTGCCCTGGCTCATGGTTCCCCAGTTGGAGAGATAACATTAGCATGTTGTGTCTTGGGTTCCTGTGAAGGCCCTGGCCCATGCTAACACAATCAACTCCTGCGCAGACTGCACTGTGCCACAATCAATTGGTTAGTCTAACTCTGAAGTTGTACATCAATGATTGTCACATTGCAAACTGTTTTGTTAAGCTTCCCCACTCTGAGCGTAATTCAGTGCGGAGCTATGTTCTCAGAAACTGCACAATCACAGGGAAGCATTGATGAGCAATATTTGTCACTTTTTATGAATTTTAGCAAATTACTAGGTTGGTTTTGATTTTTTTCCTCCAAAGACTCCATGTGCAAGAGACTAACAGCATTAAATAAAAATCTTGAAATTAAGAAAAAACTGATTTAATACACTTGCAAGCTACCTCTGAAGCATCACGTAAATGATTTATGATTCGGCAATCAAACTGGCAAATATTCTAATAAATACCATAGTAAGGAGAGTGCTACTTACCCAGTATGCATCTGTTCTTGACATATAGAGTTGTAGAGTCACATGCTGTGCATAGACAGCCATCTAGTGTTGGGTCTGGATGTTTGCACTTTGTTTTTCTTCAAAGAAGTCTTTCCAGTTATGGGGTAGGCGACTCCTCCTTTTGGTGACAGTGCGCATGGGCATCGACTCCATTTTAGGATTGTTTTCCCGCAGAGGGTGATAATGGAGTCAGTAAGTAGTAAAAGGTGGGGTCCATGAAAGAATGTATCTAAGTAAGATGTTACTGCAACAGATACAGGTACCGGGGAAGGCGGGTGGGTGCATAGAACTCTACATCTCTATATGCCAAGAACAGATGTATACTGGGTAAGTAGAATTTTCGGTTCGAGGCGTTAGAGCTGTAGATCATATGCTGTGCATAGACTACAGAGCAGTTATCTCCCAAAGAGGTGGCTAACCTGCAGCTGTTGCAGTAGTCCGAAATAGTGTACGTAAAAATGCTTGACCCACTCTAGCTTGCTGTCTTGCTAACACATCTACACAATAGTGTTTTGTGAATGTGTGAGATGTAGACCATGTTTCAGCTTTGCATAGATCATCTATGGGTATATTTCCTAAGAAAGTCGTAGAAGCCCCCATCCTGCATGTAGAATGTGCTCTAGGGGGAACTGTTAACGTTAGTCTTGCTTTAGCATAGCATATTTGAATGCACTTAACTATCCACCTTGCAATACCTGATTTTGATATTGGAATGTCTTTATGTTGTTGAGCAAAAGCAAAAAAGTTGCATGGTCTATCTAAAAGGTTTTGTTCTTTAAATGTAATATAGTAATGCTCCTCTGACATCTAAGGTGTGAAAAGCATGTTCTGCCACAGAATCTGGTTGAGGGAAGAACCCAGGCAACTCCGATTGGTTGATATGAAAGGCAGAAATGCCTTTATGTAAACATTTAGGGTTAGTCCTAAGAACCACCTTGTTTTCATGTATTTGTAAAAATGGTTCTTCAATGGTTAGTGCCTAAAGCTCACCCACTCTTCTTAGAGATGTGATAGCTATGAGGAACGCTACCTACCAAGTGAGAAATTGCAATTCGCATCTGTGCAATGGCTCAAAAGGCAGGCCCATGAGTCTTGTAAGAACGGTGTTGAGATTCCACACTGGAGCAGATGGAAGTCTGGGGGAAATTACTCGTTTGAGCCCTTCCATGAAAACTTTATTAGCAGGCACTCCAAAAAGAAACAAATGTCTGTTCTGCAGATATGTAGCTATGGCAGCAAGGAGTAAGCGTTGGATGTATACGCTAAATTGGAATGCTGTAGGTGTAATAGATAGCAAATATTTTTTGGATTGAAGTGTTGAGCAGATTGATTTTGTTATTACAGTAAATCACAAACTGCTTCCATTTTAATTCATAGCATGCCCTTGTGGTAGGGTGTCTAGCCTCTTTGGAGATATTCATGCAATTTGGGGGAAGATTGAGGTAGCCAAAATCTAAGATTTCAGGTGCCAGATCGCAAGGTTGAGATGACTGGGATCTGGATGCCTTATCCCTCCATGGTTCTGAATTAGGAGATTGGGAATGAGATGGAGTTTTTGGTGGGGAACTACTCCCAACTCCAATAGGGTTGTGAACAAGGGTTGACAGGCCCATGTGGAAGAAACTAGGATTAGTGTCAGGGACTGCTGTCTGAGCTTCCGAACCACTAATGGAACGAGTGGCGGAAAAGCGGAAGCAAATATCCCTGACCAGTTCATCCATTGTACATTGCCTTTGGACAATGGGTGTGGATACCTGCCCATTTTGCGATTAAGTGGGTGGCGAACAGTTCTATCTCTGGGAAGCTCCACAATTGAAAGAACGGGAGGAGAACCGGAGGGTGGAGTTCCAATTCTTGGATCTGTTGTCGTTGATGACTGCGCAGATCTGCAATGTGGTAGTTTACTCCTGGAAGGTGTTCTGAAAGGAGATATATTTTGTGAGGTATGGCCCATCTCCAGATGCTCTGGGCTAACTATGACAGCTGGAGAGAGCGTGTCTTTGGAGATGAGCTCCCCAACCAGTGAGCGAAGGGTCTGCTGTTAGCACTATCTGTGGAACCAGGTCAACGAATGGCCTCTCCTTGGAAAGGTTTTTTGTATTCCATCACTGCAGAGAGCGATGGGTGCGGCCATCTACCAACACTAGATCTGATAACTGACAGTGAACCTGGTTCCACTGACGTGCTAAGCATTCCTGCAGGGGACGCATTTGGAGTGTTGCGTAAGGAATGCCATCATTCCTATCAATTGCATGAACACGCGAGCTGGTAGCAAGTGTTGCGACTGAAACTGAGAGATTAGAGTCTGAATTTTGCGGATTCTGACCGGATTGGGACACGCTAGAGCTTTTTGAGTGTCTATTGTAGCTCCTAGATACAGTTGTGTATTGGATGGTTGGAGATGAGCCTTGGTGAGGTTTACAGTGAACCCAAGGTAGTGAAGCAATTGGACTGTTTTTTTATGAGTTTTTGTGAGCCAGTCGTCTACGTAATGGAAGACGTGAATGTGCTGACTACTTAGATGAGCCGGGACTACTGCCAGGCATTTGGTGAAAACCCTGGGTGCGGTGCGGTCGTTACTCCAAATGGTAGGACCTTGAATTGATAATGTGGACAGTCTACCACAAACCTGAGGTATTTTCGGTGAGCAGGGCTTACTGAAATTCCAATGGGAATATGGAAATAGGCGTCCAGAGTGGACAGAAAGTCGCCTTGCTGAAGTAGTGGGAGCACTTGGAGTGTGACCATGTGAAAATGGTCCGACTGAATGTATAGATTTAGTTCTCTGAGGTCTAGTATGGGTCTGAGAGAGCCCTCCTTTTTGGGGATTATAAAGTACAGGGAGTGTACCCCGGTCCCCTGGTATTGTAATGGGACTGGTTCTATAGCGATTTCTCCAAGAGAGAGAACCTCTTGTTTTAGAAGGGTAAGATGTTCTGGTGACATTGCATGGGATCTTGGAAGAATGTCTGGGGGAGTGTTTGTAAGCTCCAGGCAGTAACCATATTGGATAATTTGTATTACCCATTTGTCTGAGGTGATTGAATTTCAGGCAGGTAGAAATTGAGTGACACATCCCCGACAGGAGTGGAATGATCGGGGGTAACGGAAGTCACTGTTTGTTTGCGGGGAAAGTACATGTGGAGTTGCCTCTGCCTCTTCCCTTACCATGGTTTCCTCTGAAACCACCCTAAAATAACCTCTTGAAGAGGGAGATTGGCGGTTGCCCTTGTAAGAGGAGGCAGAGTTTTCGGTTGATACATTTTTGGAACCACCCAGGCAACTGCAAAGCCCCGATGGACTTTGTGACCTCCGTGTCTTTTCTTCTTCTCCAGCGAGGTATCAACCGTTGGGCCAAAGAAATGTTCTTTGTCGAATGGTTGGTTGAGGATGGAGGTTTGCACCTCAGGCTTGAATCCTGAAATTCTCAACCAAACATGTTTGTGTAGGAGTACACTGGTGTTTACTGCATGAGCTGCTGTTGTCTGTGTCTAGTGCACACCTGATTGAGGTATTAGTGATGAGTTTACCTTCTTGGATAAGGTCATTATCCTTATTTTTGTGTTTGTCAGGTAAAAATTGTATGAGTTTTTCTAACTCATCGTAATGAGCCCTATCATAGCGGGCCAACAGAGCTTTAGCGTTTGCAATGCGCCAGTGATTAGCCGCTTGTGAAGCCAGTCTTTTGCCCGAGGCATCAATAAGCTAAGACTCCTTATAAGGAGGAGTAGCGTCACCTGTGGTTTGTGAGTTAGCTCTTGTGAGCGTTGGAAACCACAAGAGAGTCTAAAGGCAGCTGACCTCTGATGTAAACAGGGTCGGTGGGTGAAGGTTTATATATTTTTTCCACTCTAGGTGTAATTATTCTTGCCCAACAGGATCTTTAAATATCTAGTCTGTGTATTTCAACATACCTTTTTAGCATTGGTATGGTAGGAGTGGCTCTCTGGGAGGAACTAAGTGTCTCAAAGAGGAAATCCTCTGCTAAAGGTTCTTTATGCAACTCTGTTAAGGAGCTCAATGTACCCAATGTTATGGTCAGGTGGGGAGGGTCTGGAGAGATACAAATTAGGGTCATTATCTGGGCTTGGGTCAGTGTAATGGTGTAATAAGTAAATTGAGATCAGAGGGGGAAGGAGGATGAATACAAGGGGGGAGAAGGCCCACACTTTTGCCTTTGAGAGGAATGTGGTAGACCGCCTAGAGGACCAGCCAGAGGACTTTATTCCTTTTTTTGGAAGAGTGGCATGGATATTTACTGTATCAGGATTGATCACAAGTTTTTTCTGCTACGGATCCGAAGGCGGGGAATCGGGCCGAGGCTCTTTAGACAGTTTGTCTTAATCTTCAGTTGCTTGTTTCGGCGTCAAAGGTTTCAGCTCCAAGCCTTTCGGTGTCGAAGGTAGAATCTTCGGCAATGGTGGAATTGTGACGAACACATGTTGAAATTTGGGTTTTGGTGGCTAACGTGTTGGTTCGGCACCGGAGTGGAGCCGGCTCGAGACGGAAGGCTTTCCTTTATGTTTCGGAGCCGGGCCCGGGGCATCGGAAACCTTTTGTCGGTGCCGACCTTGGCCCAAAAGCAGAGGAGGGAATGAAGCCTTCGTCTTTGGTTTTTGAGGGGCCAAAGGGGTATCTTTACTCACGGTATGATGAGCCGGAGTAACTTGTTCCTTTTCTTCCATGTCGGAGTCGCCTTCAGACACAGAGAAATGTTCTTCCTCTTCGGCTCCTTGAGCTTGATGTTCTGTGTCGGAATCTTTGCCGAAGATGTCTGGTACCGAGCGGCTCTGGTGTTGCATTTCGTGGCGTCGAGCCCGACGGTCACAAAGTGTCTTCTTTGATAGAAACGATAGACACGCGTTGCATTCTTTCTCGTCATGTTACGGGGACAGGCAGAGGTTGCACACTTCGTGCAAGTCGGTGCGTGGAAATTTAGCACGTCACCCGGGACAGAACTTCAGAAATCCGTTCCATCGACTGCTAGTGCGGTCGGCGTGGGTAGGCCTGACCCGCCACGACTTTTCTAATCAAAGGTTGTTTTTTTAGGCGAGACGATACGCGACGAATGGAGAACCGAGATCGATAACAATACTGTCAAGGGAAGTGGATTGTGCTTCGGAGGGGAAGAGAAATGGCGCCGAGCCGGAGCACATCAATACACATCCAAACCCGATGGCGTAAAAAAACAAAAACAATCTAACAATGGCTCGATGCCCGTTCGCACTATCGCCAAAAGGAGGAGTCACCTACCCTGTGACTGGAAAGACTTCTTCGAAGAAAAACAAAGTGCAAACATCCGGACCATATATTTTAACTAAACAAAAAAAAGTCTGGAGGGAGGACAAAGAGTGTGGGCACAAATCGACATTCAGGAGTGCTCAATCCTTTATTCTCCTGCATAATGTGAAGGGACATATTGTAAATCTGGAATCCACCACTACATTCCGACACCAAAAATATATATTTGATACATGTCTATGATGTAACAGTGAGGGAAAGCAGGATTAGTATACTAGAAAAGTAAATTACCCATCAACTATCCCCGTTGTAAGTTGAAATGGTGTGCAAAATAGAAGACTTTAGGACCACCGGCTGGAGATGAAGGTAAACTTGGGAGCCACAATGCAAAAAACATGATTTTCTTTGCAGTTACTCCACATTTACACTGGGGGTACCTCAATGCTCTGTTAAAAACAATACTTGCTGTAAGGAGTTATATTCAGGAGATTAGCCAACATGTTTTTTTTTCTTAAAATCCCTGACACACCTGCAGGAGATTATCCAACATTGTGGGGTTTGAAAAGAAAATCCCCTACAGGAGAATGCATTACTTGATAAGCTAAAGGAATAAACCCCAATACAACACTGAAAATCAAAAATGGTGAAAATCATGGTGCTAAAAACCTAATTCCTAGCGTTGATGAATTGGCTGTGTGGCGCTGCTTTCACTGCATGAAAGCAGGGCCAGGATTGGATAGAAGGATAAGTTACTTAGCTGTAATCCTAGTTCTCTTCCAGGGGTATCTTCATCAAAGTCATAAGCTCTGAATATTTCCGCCCATGTGCAGGGACCCCGAAAATAATAAAAAAATTATATATGAAAAACACATATATATATATATATATGCACAAAAAAGAAGGAGAGAACTCTGGGTAGGTCTCAGTTTAGGTGGAAAGCAGCTCCTGTTAGAGCACTCTCAACACCAGCGACACTCTAGATCTGCTCACCTCAAATGTCTGTTTTTCTATCAAAGTTTTTAAGCATAGGATTAGACAGTGCTATCCATGCCGAGATAGAAAATGACAAAGTCTTTCGCCATTTAAACAGCAAAGTCTTTAAGCATAGGACTAGTACAGTGCAGTCCTTGCCGAGCTGTCAAATAACAAAAGCCATTTATCACTCCAGGCACAATATTACAGCTTTGAATTGGTAAAATACCAACTCAAGCCAACCTGAAATGAATAAAAGCAACCCCTGACACAGTGTTTCGCTCTAATTAGAGCTCTTCAGAGAGGTATAGCTTTGTCCAGACACAAGGGAGAACCCAGTATTAAGTCAAAACAAAACCCTTTCAGGCATAGAGTGACGCATAAATTATGCAAAAAAGAAGGAGAGAACTCTGGGTAGGTCTCAGTTTAGGTGGAAAGTAGCTCCTGTTAGAGCACTCTCAACACCAGCGACACTCTAGATCTGCTCACCTCAAATGTCTGTTTTTCTATCAAAGTTTTTAAGCATAGGATATATATATACACACACATATATACACACACATATACACACACACGCATACATATATACATACACATATACACATATATTGTGGAAATAGAGAACAGCTTGAATCAATGGCAAACAGATGGACTATTGGATAAAGATGAACGGACATATCTATTCAAGAAAAAACCAAGCATTCCCACAATCTATTTCCTGCCTTAAGTGCACAAAACTTTAATCAATCCCCCGGGCAGGCCTTTTGTTTCCTCTTGTGACTCTGCTTATGAAAACATCTCTTCGTACATTTATCACTATCTAGCACCCATGGTCAAAAACTTATCATCCTATATACAAGACACATCAGACTTCCTAAGGGTACTCTCGAACATCACTTGTCCAACCTACTTACTAGTAACTATTGATGTAGTCTCCTTATATACGTCCATTAAACATTCCATTGGCTTGAATGCATGTGCCTATTTTCTCAGACAACGTAACATCGAATGCATAGAACACTCAGCCATGTTACTAACTATGATCAGAATGTGCCTGGAGAATAACATCATCTTATTCAAACACAAATTATTCCACCAACTTTGCGGATATGCCATGGGAATGTCATTTTCTCCCAACTATGCAAATTTAACGATGGAATGGTGGGAGAAGAAAATTGCATGGGCATCGGAACACAATGGAGCAATGGACAAAATTATATTGTGGACCAGGTACATTGATGATTTGTTTTTAATTTGGAATGGCAGTAAATCAGACTTCAAACAATACTTTGACTCCCTCAACCAAAATGATATTGGCCTCTCTTTCACATATAACATCAATCGCAATCATATAGACTTCCTAGATATCAAAATGTACATACAAGATAATCAATTACAAACAACTTTATTCCGGAAAAAAACAGCTACTAACAGCATTCTACATGCTGAGAGCTTCCACCCACAACCATTAATCCGTAGTATTCCATACGGAGAATTCATAAGAATGAAGAGGAATTGCTCACAAGATAAAAATGCTGAAGTAGAAATTAAAAACAGTGCAAGCAGATTGCGAAAATGAGGATACCATGAAAGAGAACTCAATAAAAGCAAGAAGGTGGACAAGTTAACTAGAACTGAAATTCTGATAAAAAAACCTGTACCGCCAAAAGAAGAAGTGACTGCACAACAACCACCAAGACTTATTGTAACTTACAGTAAAGAATCTCAGAAAATTCGGAAAACTGTACAAAGATACTGGCCACTTCTAGAACAAGATCAAGACCTCAAGAAGATCATAGGTCCTGGACCACAAATAACGTTCCGTAAAGCCCCATCCATCAAAGATACTCTGATCAGAAGCCATTTTAACCCGCAAAGCTCAAAAACCAACTGGCTATCTAATCAACAACTGGGGTTCAGAAAATGCAATGGATGCAAAGCATGTAAAATTGGTACCAACAAACAAATCATCAGGAATCCTGAGGGTAGAATGATTACCATAAACAAAAAGATTACATGCACAACCAAACTAGTAGTTTATGCCATTCAATGTGATTGTACAATGCTGTACATAGGTAGTACCACTTGCATGCTTAAAAAGAGAATCCTTGAGCACATTCGTGCTGTAAAAAATCAGGACCTCACATACACCACTGCTAAACATCTTCTGGCCTGTCAAAATGGCAACTGGCTTAATATGAGCTTCTATCTCAAAAACACAGGGGGGAGGTAGAGCCAATCGTTGGATTTGTGCTCCAATGATATGCAAATAAACAAAAGAAATCCAACTTGTGCTGGGGAGGTTGAGTGATCAAATGGATAATGAAGCACTCATTGTTTGTGAAAATACCCCTCACACACCAACAGGCCCCTTGGTGTCATGCTTCATCATCGGGGTCTTCGCACCCCTCTATCGGGATGCAGCGTGCTGCGACCAACGGCTACGCGGGAGCACTACAGGTGTTGGCTATGTGTGGTGTACAGTGTGTGGGTTATGTTTATAAGTGAGTAGGGTGTGCGGTGAAAGTTAAAAAGTACCTGGCGCTAGAGTGAAAAAGAAAAAAAAAAAAGAATTTTTTTTTTAATTCTGTGCTCTGGCTGGTACTGTTAAAAGAAAGTGCAGGGCGAGGTCAGACCTGTTATATTGATGAACAGGACCTCTAGTGTGCTTTTTGTGTCGACATGTTTCGGAGACAAGCTCCTTCTTCAGGACAGGGGCACAAACTCCCTTCCCTACTCACGTCTTCTTTTACATAAAAAGTGTATTTACATAAAAAGTGAAAATTTTAATCGGCTAAGTGTGCCTACAGCGGTCTGCTAGAGGCACAATGACCTGTAGAAAGACAAAAAGACAAAAATATGTCACCTAATGGTTACCCATGTAGCGGGTAGTTCATGCAGGTGCAGTCACCTGGAACCTCACCATTTTGCTTATATTAAGCTTTGAAACATAAACGACTCACAACACAAACATAAAACACATAGGATACTAGGTTTTTACTGTAAGTTTTTTCATACTTCTGAAGCTTGATTTGTTGGCTTCATGAGCAAATGGGACGTCGGGGTGTTGCATCAATGGCTATCTGCAGTGAAGAATGAGGCTTTTACAATTCATTCTGTTACACTTACTTATTTAGATGGTTTCAGGTTCTCGTGGCCTAATGGTGTTTCATCGCTATTGATACTCACAGAATCAGGACGCTCTGGTCACCGTCTTACCCCGCACGCTGCTCCGCTGATGTGGAGACAGGTAGCGGTGATCGTTCATTTATAGCCCATTTCGTTAATTAGGCGGAAGGAAAGAGCGTCCCATGTATGGGTATTCCGCTCTGTGGCCATACAGGGCGTCTGTATGTAACAGGCGAGGTAGCATAGGATCAGTGTCTGCGAGTGCCGCTGGTCGTTTGTGAGCATGCGCTACCACTTTCCACTGATCTAAAGTACATGCTTACTCCGAAGCTGTCTATGCTTCGCGCATGCGCAGCTCGTATGCGCACGCCAAGCTCCGTGGCTACAATGCGCGTGTGAGGTCTGCAGAGTCCCGATCTAATCACGGCCTGGACGGAGAGACTAGTGTGACGTACTATTGGCATTATACTGATTGATAGAATCCTAGTTTCTGGGGTCGAAAAAGCAATGCCCTAATAAGCAGACTACCATTGATGTTTCTAGTGTGCGTGCTATGATTAGGATTATGGTGGCATGGTTGTGGTCCAAGGCTGGACGATCGGTTAGATTAGTATATACCTATACAATGGACCATATGTATGATTTCAGAGTCTCAGATACTTGGAAAAACGTGGTCCTATTATATCTAACCCACCGAACATCATTGTTTAGAGTAGACAGTCATTATTCAGTGGTCTCTTATACCGACAATTGACTCCATGGGACGTCATCGTTAAGCCCATGCAGACGGGTGCCCAGACGGAACACCCAACGTTGTTCCTTTTGAAAGAGGCCCACATCAGAGGGTAACTGTTCAATGATGGTCCATTTTAGATCGTTTACGCAATGCTGGGAGGTCAGGAAATGACCCCTGTTCGGATATTCACGTGATTTGAGTTTCTCTTTCAAATCTTCCGCCTGTTTTTTAAATTGGCACAAATCTGTACAATTACGCCTTAGGCGTAAAAACTGTCCATATGGCAAGTTTTCACGCAGATGTCGGGGGTGAAAACTGTCGTACCTCAATAAACGGCTCAACATGGCAACAAAGGAGGTTCACAAATTGTAATTCAAGAAATGTGATCTATCTTATAAAATGCCCATGTAATCTGGAATATGTGGGCATGACCACACGAGCCATGAAAAAGCGAATGAATGAACATAAGAGTAATGTGCGTTGTAAAAAAAGTACTACTAAAATGGCTGCTCATTTCCTGACCTCCCAGCATTGCGTAAACGATCTAAAATGGACCATCATTGAACAGTTACCCTCTGATGTGGGCCTCTTTCAAAAGGAACAATGTTGGGTGTTCCGTCTGGGCACCCATCTGCATGGGCTTAACGATGACGTCCCATGGAGTCAATTGTCGGTATAAGAGACCACTGAATAATGACTGTCCACTCTAAACAATGATGTTCGGTGGGTTAGATATAATAGGACCACGTTTTTCCAAGTATCTGAGACTCTGAAATCATACATATGGTCCATTGTATAGGTATATACTAATCTAACCGATCGTCCAGCCTTGGACCACAACCATGCCACCATAATCCTAATCATAGCACGCACACTAGAAACATCAATGGTAGTCTGCTTATTAGGGCATTGCTTTTTCGACCCCAGAAACTAGGATTCTATCAATCAGTATAATGCCAATAGTACGTCACACTAGTCTCTCCGTCCAGGCCGTGATTAGATCGGGACTCTGCAGACCTCACACGCGCACTGTAGCCACGGAGCTTGGCGTGCGCATACGAGCTGCGCATGCGCGAAGCATAGACAGCTTCGGAGTAAGCATGTACTTTAGATCAGTGGAAAGTGGTAGCGCATGCTCACAAACGACCAGCGGCACTCGCAGACACTGATCCTATGCTACCTCGCCTGTTACATACAGACGCCCTGTATGGCCACAGAGCGGAATACCCATACATGGGACGCTCTTTCCTTCCGCCTAATTAACGAAATGGGCTATAAATAAACGATCACCGCTACCTGTCTCCACATCAGCGGAGCAGCGTGCGGGGTAAGACGGTGACCAGAGCGTCCTGATTCTGTGAGTATCAATAGCGATGAAACACCATTAGGCCACGAGAACCTGAAACCATCTAAATAAGTAAGTGTAACAGAATGAATTGTAAAAGCCTCATTCTTCACTGCAGATAGCCATTGATGCAACACCCCGACGTCCCATTTGCTCATGAAGCCAACAAATCAAGCTTCAGAAGTATGAAAAAACTTACAGTAAAAACCTAGTATCCTATGTGTTTTATGTTGTTTGTGTTGTGAGTCGTTTATGTTTCAAAGCTTAATATAAGCAAAATGGTGAGGTTCCAGGTGACTGCACCTGCATGAACTACCCGCTACATGGGTAACCATTAGGTGACATATTTTTGTCTTTTTGTCTTTCTACAGGTCATTGTGCCTCTAGCAGACCGCTGTAGGCACACTTAGCCGATTAAAATTTTCACTTTTTATGTAAATACACTTTTTATGTAAAAGAAGACGTGAGTAGGGAAGGGAGTTTGTGCCCCTGTCCTGAAGAAGGAGCTTGTCTCCGAAACATGTCGACACAAAAAGCACACTAGAGGTCCTGTTCATCAATATAACAGGTCTGACCTCGCCCTGCACTTTCTTTTAACAGTACCAGCCAGAGCACAGAATAAAAAAATGTTTTCTTTTTCACTCTAGCGCCAGGTACTTTTTAACTTTCACCGCACACCCTACTCACTTATAAACATAACCCACACACTGTACACCACACATAGCCAACACCTGTAGTGCTCCCGCGTAGCCGTTGGTCGCAGCACGCCGCATCCCGATAGAGGGGTGCGAAGACCCCGATGATGAAGCATGACACCAAGGGGCCTGTTGGTGTGTGAGGGGTATTTTCACAAACAATGAGTGCTTCATTATCCATTTGATCACTCAACCTCCCCAGCACAAGTTGGATTTCTTTTGTTTATTTTAATATGAGCTTCTTCGCAATAGATGCCATTGAACCAAATGAGAGAATGGGAGACGATAAGAAAAAACTGCGACAACTGGAATCGAAATACATTATCCGAATGAGAACCAAACAGCCAAGAGGAATGAATTTCGATGAAGAAATGCATGTCCATTTGGAATGAACATTAATGGAAGACTTTGAAATATCTATAAACACTAGTGAATTGGTTTGGGACACCAGCCTTTCTGAGATGGATTGCCTTAAAGCTTTTTTGAAAATCTGTTTTGAAGGGTTTTCCCTAAACCCCCCCTCCCCCCTCCCATTCCTTCCCCCAAACCCCCTTTTTTCCCCTCCCCCTCCCCCCAACCCCCCTCCTTTCCCCCCGCCCCCCCATTCCCCTCCCTTCTTCCTTAGACCTTTTTTGGAAAACTTTGAATAGTTCACTTAATTAACAAAATAGGTGTATTCGAACAGATTGGTATTGCTGCTTATTCATATACAATAACTTTTTGAACTTTTGATCCCCTGGGCACTCTATACCATCTCTGATAACAATTGATACATTGGTTTAAAAGGGTACTATACCCTTCACAAAGCTATTTTTCCTTGTCTAGTCCCTCTCCACTATGTTTTTTTTTAAATTATCTAAATAATTTCTTTTCAAATTAAAGAGGGCTTTTTGAAAATTCTCATTGACATAATTTAGGAAATGTTAATCAATTCTTATATATTGTTTGCAAATAGAAAACAATATATAATGTGTTATGATTGCTCAAGGATACAAAAATATGTAAGAAAATTTGAAAACAAACTGTATAAATATGTGAGAAGGGTTAACACGCACTAAAAAGTAATTGAATTTCTAAAAAAATTTTGCACTGTGGAAATACTGTGTCAAAATGTTTAAACTACATGTCCCAGAATTCATGGGTATGTTAACAGGAAATGGAATGCAATAAAACAGTAGCTGAAAGTAATACCACCAACCGTGACCAAGGCCGCAAGGCTGAAACGCGTCGGTGTGCAGACTGGGCTCTGTGAAATAAAACTTTGAAACTTACAAGCTCCTGAGTGTGGCGTATCCTTGTGTAAAAAAAAAAAGAAAAAAAGAGAAAAAAAAAGAAATACATATATATATATATATATATATATATATATATATATATATATATATATATATACACACACATACATACACAAACAATTTTTCTCATACCAATTCAGCTCTCATTTAGGAGGCTAAACAATGCAATAAAACAAGCTGCTTTTGCAAACGTACATAATATATGTATAAAAACACATGAGGGCAAGAAGCACTTTAACTCGGTTTTTAATGAGCGAACTGCAAAAGAAAAACAGGCAATGTTAGCCTACAGACTGCATTGTAAACCAACATAGAAAATGAAAGCTATCTTCCTTAAAAACTGGCACCGTGCCTTAAAGGCAACCATAACCCCTAGCTTCCCATCATGCCACAGGGGTGACAGGTCAGTTCTTTGCGTAACCCTGACTATCAGGGCACCAAGATAATATTTAACAATTAAATCATCTCATTTGCCTGGGGAGGTGGGTGGGTTGCTTATGACTTTGATGAGGATATCCCTGGAAGAGAACTAGGATTACGGGTAATTAACTTATCCTTCTCTTCCAGGGGAACCTCATCAATAGTCATAAGCACTGAATAGAATAGCAAGCCCATCAACCACCTGCAGGCAAATGAGACAAAGTGAACCAATTAACAACAACCGAAAAAATCAGCTGTTGAACAGATTCCTCAAGGAGGCTTGACCCACTTGAGGGTCCTCTCTAGTATCTGAGTCAAGACAGTAATGCCTTGTAAATGTATGCACAGATCTCCAAGTGGCTGCTTTACAGATCTCAGAGAGCGGTACATTATTGAGAAAAGCAGTCGTAGCTGCTTTTCCTCTCGTGGAATGAGCTTTGGGAGCGGACACAAGAGGCTTCTGTGCTAACTGGTAAGCCAATTTGATACATGAGACTATCCATCTGGAGATGGACCGCTTTGATGCTGGAAAACCTGTTCGGACCATACAATAATTAATAAATAGGTGATCAGACTTTCTCAATGGCTTCGACCTGTCAAGATAAAACTTCAAAACCCTTTTAAGGTCTAACGAATGTAGAGCCCTCTCAGCTGGAGTGGAGGAATTGGGGAAAAAGGTCAGAAGGGAAATGGTTTGATTTACATGAAAATCGGACACCAAGGAGGGATGTGTTCTGAGGACTACCCTATTGAGATTGAAGACCAAGTAGGGTTCTTTTGAACAGAGGGCCTGTATCTCACTCACCCTACGAGCAGAGGTATTAGCCACTAAGAAAGCTACCTTCCACGTAAGGTGTTGCAAGGTTGCTTTGTGGATAGGCTCAAAGGGTGGACCCATCAATTTTGACATTACCAAGTTCAGCCCCCAAGGAGGTGAAGGCGGTCAGACTGGAGGGTAGAACTTCTTAAGACCCTGTAGGAAATCCTTCACCACTTGTAACTGAAAGAATGAGGGTTGAGAAGGAGAACGCCTGTACACCGTAATGGCAGCCAGGTGCACCTTAATGGGCGAGAATTTTAAACCTGCTCTGGCTAGGTGAAGCAGATATGGCAAGACTACTTCCTCCTGCCCCTTGGTGGGACTACAATTATTTTGCACACACCATATGTAAAAATGCTTCCATTTACAAATTTACAAGCATAAGAGTGTCTTGTTGAAGGTCTCCTTGCCTCTTTCAATATGGTCATGCAGTCGAGGTAGACCTAGATTTCCGTACTGGAGGACCTCAGGAGCCATGCTGCCAAGTTCAGTGATGGAAGGTTGGGGTGATGAATCCTCCCGTTCATCTTGGACAGTAGGTCCGGTCTGCACGGCAGCCTCTTGCGTGGACTCACCGACATATGTAGAAGGTCCGGGTACCACCACTGCCTCTGCCAGTACGGAGCAATCAGTATCATCGTGGTGTCCGAGTGGGATAGCTTGGTCACCACCTTAGTGATGAGGCATGGGTGGAAAGGCGTACACAAATGCCCCTGACCAGCTGATCAAAAGGGCATTCCTCTGCGATCCTGGTCGGTAGTACCTTGAGGCGAAGTCTCTGCATTTCGTGTTTGTTGTCCGCGAACAGATCTATGCTTAGACGGCCTCAAACCTGGAAGATATAGGTCGACCACTTTGTCATTGAGAGCCCAGTCCTGCTGTTCCGTGAAGTGGCGACTGAGGGCATCCGCTTGAGAATTCTGCTCTCCGGCAGGTGAACTGCTGTGATGGATAGATTCATCGCCAGTAGCCAGTGCCAAAGGGACTGCACCTCCAAGGATAGAGTCCTCCAGCGAGTTCCCCGCTTGTTCAGGTAGTACATTGTGGTGGTATTGTCCGTCTGTACTAGGATGGCACTCGCCTTGAGAGCAAGATGAACAGCCCTTCGCTCCAGCATGTTTATATGGTACAACTGCTCTTTTGAGGACCATAGGCCTTGCGTCTGGAGAGACCCCATGTGGGCTCCCCATCCTTGTAGGGATGAGTCTGTGATCAGAGTCGGAGAGGGGGAGTTTGATGGAACGGAACTCCTACTTTCAGGTTGTCCTTCATCCACCACGGAATGGATGCTCTGGCTGCGCGTGACAGACAGATTCTGTCTTCCCAGCGAGAAGACCACTGATCCCATTTGTCCTCCAGATCCAGCTGTGGAGGACGCATTTTCAATCTGGCATTGGGAACCAGAAAAATGCAGGATGCCATTGATCCTAGCAGGGAGGCGATCTGATGCACCGAAGACAGGTTGCTCTTTAAAATCTGTCTGCCTTTCTGGATGATGAATAACTCTCTCCTCCAAAGGAAACGCTTTTCCTCGCTCGGAGTCTATCAATGCCCCTAGGTAGTGTATTCTTTGTTTGGGCTGCTGTGTTGACTTCTCGAAGATCACAGGGAGGCCCAGTTTTTGACAAAGACTGGAAATGATTCCTCACGCTCTGGGGAGAAGGGCCTTTCAGCAACCAATCGTCCAGGTAAGGGTAGACGAAGATGCCTTTGCGTAGCAGAGCAGCTGCCACCCCCACCATGCACTTTGTGAACACTCGGGGAGCCGACTTCAGCCCGAAGGGCAGGACTTTGAATTGATAGTGGGACAATCCGTCTACGAACCGCAGGTATTGCCGGTGATGCAGACTTATCGGTACATGAAAATAGGCATCTTGCAGATCCAGTGAACACATCCAATCCCCTTTGCGGAGGTGAGGATATATTTGGCGGAGAGCCAACATGCAAATATTATCTTGTTTGATGGACTGGAGTGCTCGCAGATCCAGAATGGGTCTGTACTCAGATTATTGACCTCTTTTCTTTACCAGGAAATGTCTGAAGTAAACTCCTCAACCTCTTTGGTATCGTGGAACGTTCTCTGTGGCCGATTTTTGGAGGATGCCCACTTTCCTCTGCAGCATGTTGACCTGGTAGCTTGATGACGGTACCAGAGGGCTCGAGGGAGGGCGACATAGAAAACGTAGAGAGTACCCATTCCGCAGCGTAGATAACACCCATTGGTCCTTCATGATAGCCCGCCACTCTTGCAGATGATTTGCAACACTTCCTCCTACTGGAGTGGTAAACGGTGATGGAGGAAGCGGGCACTCAATGTTTGCCTGGAGCTTTAGCAGAGGTAGAGGTCTTACGATTGGCTTGTCTTCCTCTGTTGGACCGACGGCCTTGATACTGTGACTTCTGCTGGCCTTGTTGGTTTTGGTTCTTCTGCCAATGAGGGGTTTGAACTCTCTGCTGGAAGGAACAGCGATCAGTATTGCGGTAACAGCGACAAAACTTTTTTCTTTTCGAGCCCCACCGCTTTCAGGGTATCTAGCTCGGTCTTCATCCGTGCCATCTCTACATCGGTGTGCGAGCCGAACGACGATGAACCAGAAAATGGAAGGTTGAGAATCCGGGCCTGTGCTTCTGGCTTCAGTGCTGTAAGGCGAAGCCAGGAAGATCTTCTGGCACAAATTCCGTGGGCGTAGGAGTGGGCTGAAAGTGTAGCTCCATGCGCCGCAGCACTAATCACTTGGTTCGCTACCAAGCTGCCCTCCTGTAAAACCTCCACGAAGTCCTTACTGTCTTCCTTGGGCAGTTTTTCTGTAAAAACGTTGGAGAGATCCCAAGGCTCTATCGTAGCGCCCCACAAGAGCTGATGCATTGGAGACTTTAAGCATGGATGCAGAAGTGCTGCATACTTTTCTACCCCATGAATCTTGTGTCTTGCTCTCCTTGTATGGTGGTACTGTAGACGAGGAGGCCACTGAGTGGGCCTTTCTAGCCGCAGCAACAATCACAGAGTCCAGTGGTGGATCGGACTTCAGGAAGGAGGGATCCCCTTCGGTGGACTGTACTGCTTTAGAATTCTTGTTGGCGCAGTGTTGAGTGGCTGGCGTAAGGAGATGTCCATGACCGGTTTAAGTAGCCCCGGTACCAATGGAAGTAATGATCGAGAAGACGTTTTCTGGTTCAAGGTTTCAAAAATAACTGAAGAGGAACTCTGCTGAATTGGCATAGGAATATTCAGCTTGTTAAACCTGGAAATCACATCCTGGAATGTGCTCACGTCGTCCACAGGAGAGCATCTCGACAGTGGACTGTCGGTAAGAGTGGGCGAGTAGTCCCTTTTTGAGGAGTATGTTGAGGAGGTGGAAGGCGTTGGAGATCGGCGCCGCCTCCTTCTGCTGTGTGATCTTGATCTCCTCCGGGAAGGCTGTGCAGGAGCGAGTACGAGGTCTACCTCTTGGAGGAGAAAGATCTGCATCTTGCGCTAGGCGAACCAGAGGGGACCTGTGATCAGGACTCGGACCCCGCATAACGTCCTGCGTGGGCTCAGCCCAATGGTGTAGTGGTCGCATCCATCTGGGATTGATGTGAACGGATGGAGTCTTCTCCCTAACAGGAGAACGTTGTGTGGAGGGAGACTTCTGCCCTCCCTGATGAGTCTCCACCAATTGACGTCCAGAGGGAGAGCCCTGGCTACTTGAGAACGAAATAATCACCTCTGGGGAACCAGACCTGGCGATGGAATGGTGGACGCCTGCTCTCGACGTCAATGAGGGAGACGGAGAGAAGCTTACAGGGACCGATACTGACTGAGACCTCTGCCTCCACGTCGTCCGGGACGGAGATCTTTGTCTCGACGTTGACCGTGTCGTTCTCGGCGGAGACCTGCGCCTCGACAGAGACCTGTGCCTCGTCATCTATCTCCTTCGCTTCGACGGAGGACTCTGCCTCGACATCGAGTGGCCACCGACGGAGACTCCTGTCTCAACATCGAACGCATCTTTTTCGGCGGAGACTCCTGCCTCGACGTCTATCTTCTCTTCTTCAACGGAGGGCTCAGCCTCGATGTCGAACGCCTTTCCTTTCACAGAGGACTCTGCCTCGACATCGAGTGGCGCACCGACAGAGACTCCTGTCAACATCGAACGCATCTTTTTCGACGGAGACTCCTGCCTCGACGTCCATCTTCTCTTCTTCAACGGAGCGCTCAGCCTCGACGTCGAACGCCTTTCCTACAACGGAGGACTTTGTCGTGACATCAGCTGTGAAACCGAAGGAGGCACCTGCCTGGATGTAGAACGTCTTGCTGACGCCGACGGAAGCTTCTGTCTCGACGTCGAGTGAACATCCGACGACCTGTGCTTTGGTGTCGATCTGCGTTGAAACGCCAATGGGGACTTGGGTCTCGGCGTCGAAGATGGAGACTTACGTCTTGATGTCGACGATTGCTGTCTCAACATCGGTCGTCGCTGAAATGTCGACGGCGGAGGATCTTGTCTCGAAGCCGGAGGCTTCTCTAACGCCAAAGGAGACTTAGCCCTCGAAGTTGAAGGATGAAGCTTCTGCGCCAAGGTTCTCGACAACTACTCCGCCACCAGTACCGGTACCTTCGACATTGAGCCCGACTCCAAAGGGGAACATATCTGGACCTTGCTCCTAGACGCCGAACGCGTTCTCTTCTTTCTCCTTACAGGAGACCTATCTCTTTCTGAGAGGCCAGTAAAGACAGATTCTCTCCCTGTCTTTGATGGTTCTTCTAGATAGTTTCCTGCAGTGTTGACAGGAGGCAGCAAAGTGAGACTCAGGGAGGCAGAGAATGCACACTTCATGTGTGTCTGACTTGGCCTTCTTTTTGCCACAGTCTGGGCAAGAGTCAAACAAAGAAGGCATTTTTGACAGAAAACAATTATTTCTGTCACAAAAAAACGGTTTAAACCATACTCTGATATCAAAAGACCTCAAGTGAAGGTACAAAACTCACAAAAACAAGGTATTTTTGACAGAAAAGTCAAAAAAGAGAGAGCTGTGAATCCAGGGTCCTGACGAAGGAGCCGGAAAAAACAACTGACTTAACTGTCACCCCCGAGGCATGATGGGAAGCTAGGGGTAATGGCTGCCTTAAAGGCACATTGCAAGTTTTTATGGAAGATTGCTTTCATTTTCTATGTTGGTTTAAAATGCAGCCTGTAGGCTAACCATGCCAGCTTTTCTTTTGCAGTTTACTCATGAGGTTTACTAATTAAAAACAGAGTTCAAGTGCTTCTTGCCCTCATGAGTTTTTATACATATATTATGTATGTTTGCAAAAGCAGTTTATGTGTTTTATTACATTATTTATTAGTTATTTATTTTAGTGTTTGATAGAAAGCGAACTTGATCCGTTAGGGTATCAGAGCGCTTTACAGAGTCAAAGAGTCGTACAAGAGGCATGGTATCACAAGGGTATACTGTAAATTAGGGAGGGGGGTACTGAGTACAAGAGGGAACGGAGTATACAAAAATAGTCAATATTACAGTTGCTGAGGACAGGCCCCCGGTTTCTTGGTGGGGCGAGGTCGAAGGAGGGAGGCAATAGTCTCTGTGGTAGTTGTGGGACGGCGTTTAGCCGAGGAATTTACCCATGAGGAAGGATTTAGCCTCCTTTTTGAAGCGTGCAAGAGTGGGGATTCTTCGGATGGCGGGTGGGAAGGAGTTCCATATTCTTGGTACAGCCCCAGCAAAGGCCTGATTATAGGTTTTGTTCTCTCGAAACCGTGCAGGCTGGAGTAGGAGGGCACTGGCAGATCGTGAGTTTTTGATTCCTCCGGATATCACAAGTTTCTGTGTAAGATACGCAGGGGAGTTTGAGTGTAGGGACTTGTGCGTGATGCATGCCAGCTTAAGTTGCATTCTGGCCTCGAGAGGAAGCCAGTTCAGCGCTTTCAGATGAGGAGAGATGTGATCAAATATCCTTGTGCCGGTAAGTAGTCTGGCGGCTGTATTGAGGCAGGCTTTTAAGGGTGCTAGGGAAATCTTGGGTAAACCAGAGAGGGTGAAACAGCCATATTCCAGTCTAGAAATGACTAGTGCTTGGACTGCAAGTTTTAGGTCTAGAGTGTCAAGGAAGGGTTTCAGTTTCCATAGGTAGGTCAGATGGAATCTGGCAGATTTGGCCATTGAGTTGATGTGGTCTCGCATGTTTAAGTTGTAATCCAAGGATATTCCCAGAGATTTGGCCAAGTCCACAATGGTCAGGGGACAGTTTAAGGCAGTGATGACTTTAATCCATGTCTGGATCTCAGAGTTGGGTTTAGGCGAGGAAATTAGAAGGAACTCTGTTTTCTTTGCATTGAGTTTGAGTTGGTTGGAGGAAAGCCATTGGACGGTCAGCTTCAGGGCCTCATCCAGGGAGAGAATCTCCTCAAGAGATGAGATTTTTATGTAGATCTGAGTGTCGTCGGCGTACATATGGGAGGAGATATTTGCGGTGCGAAGGACTTCGGCAAGGGGTTCTAGATAAAGGTTGAAAAGGGTGGGGGACAACGTTGATCCTTGAGGGACTCCAACCGTTACCAAGGAGGGAGCGGACAGGGTACCGTTGATTAGGAATCTCTGAGATCGGTTTTGGAGGAAGGATCTAAACCAGTCAAGGACAGGGCCATCTAATCCCATCCTAAGTTTGAGGCGTTCAAGTAGCATCCCATGGTTGACCGTGTCTAAGGCTGAGGATAGATCTAGGAGAATTAGGAGACCGGTTTTGCCTTGGTCAAGGGCTTGTAGGGTATCATCGACGATGCGGAGCATGGTGGTTTCAGTGCTGTGTCCAGGTTGGAATCCAGATTGTCAAACATCGAGTAGGTGGAAGTTGTTGATGTGGTGACTTAGCTGCAGATGCACACACTTCGCCAGCACTTTAGCTAAGAGAGGAATGTTGGAAATAGATCTGAAATTGTCTGGAAGGCTGGATCCAACGACGGCTTTTTCAGAATGGGGAGGACTTGGCCTGCTTTCAGAGAGTCAGGGATTGATCCCTGCCGGAGAGAGGCGTTAATTATCGCAGTCCAGCTAGGAATAATGGTTTGGGTGGCAGCCGCAAGACAGTTTGAAAGGAGCGGGTTGTTGAAATGGTTGGTCGGGTTTAATGTGGAAAGGATTTTGGCGTCTTCGTCGTACAGTGAGAAGTCGGTACAGTGTGCTTGATTCTTAGGTGAGGACTGTAGAGGCAGCAGGGGAGGGGGAAGGGGGGCAGGTCCGGGGGCGGTAGAGAGTGAGGCAGAACTAAGTTTGTTACCAAAGGGTTTTGAATTTGTTTGCAAACAACTAGGAGAATACCTCGGATGAGATTAGATACTTGGGGGTTCTTTCGATGTTTTGGCCAATTTGTACGATTGGCGTTTGACCAGCTCAAAGAGTTTGCGGGATCTGTTCTGGGCATTCCCTAGTTCCGCTCTGAAGAATTCTTTTTTTGAGTTGAGGATGTTCTTGTTGTATGTATTTTTGGCCTGGCGGAAAAGTTTTAGGTGAGCGGCCGAGGGGTGCTGTCTCCAGATTCTTTCTGGCTTGTCGGAGGGATCTCCTCTCATTGTGGAGGGATCCAGTGAACCATGGGTTTCTATCTTTGACTGGAGTTCTTTTTAGTTTAAGAGGGGCTAGGTCATCCAGAATGTTCAACATAGTTGCAGAGTAGTGATCATTGAAGTCAGATTTGAGGCAGACCTCAAGTTCCTTGTGGTCCAGGTTCTTGGTGTCTCTGACCCAGCGTTTAGGAAGCACCAGTTGTGGTGTCCTTATCTTGTGGGTGCCAGGAAGAAGGAAGGCAATGGCGTGGTAGTCAGACCAGTCACAGGGGTCTATAGAGATAAGCTAGACAGTTGCCTCCTTAGAGATCCAGTCAAGAGTGGCCCCTTTTGAATGGGTTGGGAGTGAACAAGCTTGGGTCAGGGCTTGATCGGCCAGGAGGTCTTAAATGGCGTTGACATGAGGATCCTTGGGATCGTTCCAGTGCAGGTTGAAATCGCAGAGAAAAGTGTCTTTGGCGTTGGAGGAACTCTTTGCTGTGAGAATTTCCATGAGGTGGTCAGTGAAGGAATCGTTCATGCCTGGGGGGTGGTAAAATGTGCAGGTTGCACAGTTGGGAGGTGTTAATGCAAATTGAGAGGGCTAGGTATTCGCAGGAAATCGGTAGTATCCTCCAGAAGCTTCGTGACAAGAAGGTTAGAGCGATAGATGCAGGCATTGCCACCACCTTTCTTGCTATGTTGTCTGTCTAGCCTAACAATGTTATAGTTGGAGGGACTAAGAGGTCCAGGCATGGGGATGAGGAATCATTAAGCCATGATTCTGTTAGAATAGCTAAGTCAGAGTTATTGTTCAGGTTGAGAGCAGCGACATCGGCGGCATGCTTTACTGCAGATTGGCAGTTAATTAGGAGACCAGTCGGGAGGGGGTGTCCGGAGTCGGGGCAGACAGGTGTACAGGCGCTAGATTGCTTCTGATCACCCTTCTGTTACAGAGGGGAGCTGTTCTGCAGGGGTTGATGGTGACCTTGCGGATGGGATGTTCTGCACTCACGTCTGATAAAACAAGGAGTGACTGGGGCTGCATTATGGTCCTGGAGAATGTTGAGGATTTCCTTTTCAGTGAGGTCTAGCGGATTTGGTGTGGCGAGGTAAGGGTTGTAGGAGAGGGCGAGGGTTTCCTCCTCCGATAGGTGGTAGGGTGCTTACGAGGGCGAAGGTGCCTCAAGGATGTCGGTAGTGGGTGTTTGGGGAGCTCTGAGATAGGAGGGGAAGTGGGATTCAGCTGGGGCTTGAGGCCAACGAAGGAGAGTTCAGCGAGGTGAAGGAGGTTTGTTAGATCCAGGATGGAGAAGTGGATGCTTTGAATTATTTTGGTGGCTCTGGAGTGCAGAGTATCGATATCCATGTAAGGGGCGCGGTAGAGGTGCTGGGAGGGTTGGGATGGACTGAATAAGGGGTCATAGGGGGGTGGATTGTGTGTTAGCGGGGCTAGCTTGACCTGCATCAACAAAAGTTATTGGAGGCGTAACGGTCTCAGAGTCTGAGTGGGCAGCTTGAAGGGAGGACACCAAGGTTGATAGCGTTAGGGAGGCTGGTAGGAGGGCTGAGGGGGTTAGGGTGTGCTGTGTTGGAAACTATGGATACCGTTGGGGGAGATAGAAGGGAGGAGACCAAAGGTCTCGGGGTGGTAGTGTTAGCAAGGTCGTTCGATGAGCTGGGGGGTTAGGAGGAATTGTGTTGGAGACCCTTAGAGAGGCGGCTTGTGGGAAGGTAGTCATGCTAGGCAGGAGTGTCGGAGGATCGTCAGGACGGGTGTTGGTCGCCTTACCAGTGTCATGCACATGTTTTCGGAGGATGGTAAAAAGATCCGCAAATTTATTAAGGTTTTTGGTTGAGGCTTGGACTAATACAATGCCGCTTTTGTAGAGGGTGATGGTGAGGTCAGCTCGCAGGGTTGCTGAGGGCGCTATTGTGAGCTTAGTGCCGTAAGGAAAGTTCCTGGTTGAGCGTACATTGAGGAGGAGCGAAAAGGTATTGCTCCAAGAGTGGATTCTTCTGGAGTAGAAAACGAGGTCGTTGATGACAGTGCCGTTGTCGGTAATGAAATGCAGGTCAGAGATCAGCGACTCGGGATGATTTTTCAGGGTGAGGTGTTTGAAGGCTTTTGTAGCGGTTTTGGAGAGTTTAGGGAGGTAAACCAGGATGTATGAATTTACCCCAGAGGCGATCAGGCCAGGACTGCCCATGTTGGCTAGGGATGGGAACACTCGGAGAGACCTGGGTGAGAAAACACCATAAGTCCTTATGACCGCGGTCATTAAGATGGTGAACTTTTTAGGAGATAAGAAATTTGTCGGGTTGTAAGTGAGAGTTCCCAAGAGACAACAGGTCTTTTGTAGATTGTTACAACCAGTCGGTGCCACTTCAAGATGGCCGCCACATGAGCGAGTAGCCCCTAGATTGTAGTGCTGGTGCATTCCTTTTTCTGTTGCTACTGTCTGAACAAGCCTGGCTGGGGTACAGCGTAGGGCCCTTATTTGTTTTTAAAGTACAGTCCTCTTTCTGTGGACATTATCAGGAGCTGCCATTTTAGAGGGTAGAAGGTCCGAAGACAGTGTGAGGGGGTAGTTTTGAGTACAAGATGGCGGGGGGTAATAAAGCAGTTGTGCCATAGATCAACAACGGCAAGAAACTCAATATCAGACCTCACCTGTGTCTAGGCACCACTCAGTCGCCGCCGATGCACACCGCTCACTTTGTACCTGCCAGAAGCTATGGGGGGCTTCACATTCATTGGTGCTCCCCAAGGAGGAAAAGCCTTACTGTGGCAGGCGCAACGCCTCGCAGCACTCCGAACCGCTTTGCTGCCTTGCGCACGATCGCCGTGAGGACATCAGAATGGGGGCAAGGCAGCAAACAACTCCCCAGGGCACCGGCTCCGCATCGCTTCGCAGCCTCTTGATCACACTGCTGCATGAAGCGCGATCGCTGTGAGTGCCATATAGTGGGGAGGAGGCAGTCAGCAGCTCACCGGGGCTTCGGCTCATGTTGCCAAGTTGCAATGTGCGTGTCCAAATGGGGGCGAGGTAGAAAACGGCTCCCCAGGGCTCCGGCTCTCAGGCACATCACTTCGCAGCCACTTGATCACACTGGTGCTTGAAGGGCGATCGCCGTAAGAGCAGCATAATGGGGACAAGGCAGTCAGCAGCTCCCAGGGGCTTCCGCTCGTGTTGTGAGAGCCGGCAAGTTTATTTATTTTTATTTATTTGCTTCTATAGCGCAGGACCCGACCTCCGAAGAGGTATCTCCGCGCTTAGCTCGCTGTAGATATCAGAGTAGATACATTGCTATAAGTACATGCAAATAGGAGTCTAAGCCTCCCCAAAGAGGTATGTTTTTAGTGCCTTCCTGAAGGAGAGAAGATTAGTGTTATGTCGCATGTCAACAGGGAGTTTGTTCCAGAGAGAAGGCCCTACATAAGAGTGCTCGGCCACCCTGCCTAGCCTTCTTAATGAATGGAATTTTTAATAGAAGTTGACTATTGGAGCGCAGAAGGCGTTCCGAATTGTGAATTTGAAATTTCTGAGTCAGATAGTGAGGGCCTAATCCAAAAAAGACTCTTGTGTATAATACAGCAAATTTTAAATTTGATTCGCTGGCGTACAGGCAGCCAGTGAAGCTCTTCCAAGAGGGGCCTTGATGGTGTTCTCGAAGGGACATTGAGAACCAGTCTGGCCGCGGTGTTTTGGGCTACTTGGTGTCGGTTGAGTACATGTTCATTCGCCGAGATAAGAAGGCCATTACAGTAGTCCAACCGACTAATTACAAGAACCTGGACTAAGGTCTTTCTGTAAACGTCTGAGAAGAAGGGAAAAACCCTTCTTAGGAGACCAATTGTACGAAAACAGGATCCAGTCACCAGATTCACATGTTCTTTTAAAACCAGATTCTGGTCCAGTCAGACTCCCAAATTCTTAACTGATTGTTTTGGGCAAGGAATAGGTCCTAACTCCAGAGGCCACCAGTCTGGTGACCATAGGAGATTTGCTTTCCCAAATAACATGACTTCTGTCTTGCCCACATTACACTGGAGGCAGTTGGAGGCCATCCAGTGGGATACCGCTCTCATGCCCTCAGCAAAAGAGTTCCTAATTTTTGGGGTAAGAATCTGGAAAGGGAACAAGAGCTGGGTGTAGTCGGCGTACGACACCGGGGTAAACCCAAATGGTCTCACAATGTCAGCAAGGGGGGCCACATACACATTAAATAGTTGCAGAAAGAGTGAACGAGAGTCGGCCTGGATGTGCTCCGCCGGGGCGCTGGATCCTCTGCAGGTCACCAGTTCAGGGGCTCGTGGTGAAGGACACCGCCTCGCCGCTCCTCTGAGCTAAAGGCAGCAGCACTGCGATCAGGAAAAATGGATGAGCGTCCGTCGGCGGAGAGAAGGACTCGCCTGAGGGAAGGCGCAATTTCAGCAGATCTTGGCAAGAACCGGCTCGGGGGTCCAAGTGATTAGTGGCCTGAAGCGGGGTAGAGGGGGAGGGTGGGCCAGATTAACCGAAGCCAGCGGGTCCGGGCGAGCATCCACGATCGGTCTCCCAGCAGCCCAGCCTTCGCTCTCTGCCAGCTGGATCCAGGGAGCACTCGACTGGGGGACCCTTTCTGTGGCGGCGAGGTATCAGACGGACATAGCAAACGACCAGCTCATCGGAATAATGACCGACGACCAAGCCAAGGTATGAGGGGTCCGCAGGTGCTAGTCTGTGCAGTGTTGCGGGAGCCAAGTTAGCCCTAAGTGATTGTATGAATATATGTTTTCGTATATATTTTTTTATTATTTCCGGGGTCCCCGCACATGTGCGGGAATATTCAGTGCTTATGATCATTGATGAGGATCCCCTGGAAGAGAACAGGCTCTACCAGAGCTCCTAAGAGCACAGGAGGTCAGTGTGTTCTCAAAGCTAGAGAAATGTAAAACGCGCATGTCCGGCTGGCTGTCCCAACATGGCCGTCCAAAAACGCATGCACTTTTTTATAGCGCATAGCCCTCTGCTGCTGCTACTCGGCAGCGCTGGCTCCATCACTTCCTGACACTTCTTTCAGGACTGGTTGTTGAAAAGTAAAATGGTAAAAAATTTTACTTTATTACAGTTTAATTTTTCTGGAGCTTGTGAGACGACACTTCTCTGTTCAAATGGGGGAGCTGCACCTGTGTAGATGTATTTCTGCCTCATATTGAGAATATCATGACAAAAGGCTGTTAAACACAAGCTTAAGACGCCAGGCACCTGGTAACTTTTTGGAACATTCTAGTCAGCCCTGGAACTTTTTTTTTTTCACCTTGAACTTGCACTGGATAGCTTTCCTTTTACGTTGTTCTACTACCAACTTGCAATTTAAAACACACCTGCCACTGAATTAATAACTTGCAGCTATAACTTCTTTTGTGGTTACATTTTCTAAGGCTTATATGAGAAAATAAAAGTTGTCAATGAGAAATCCCAGATGAGACAATTGTTATTTCATAAATGGCAGAGTTATCATCAGTACAACATTAAACAAATTGTACTCTGCAAGAGGTATTCGTTCCTTAAAGATTTCATTTTATTATACTGGGCACAACAGGGAGTAAAATATTAATAAAATAAACCTGTTCATACTTGTAACTTTCAGCTAGTCTGTGCAAACAAAACAAAAAACAAACAAAAAAAAACAATCAACCACAAACCCTTGCTCCGGGCACTCAAACGAGGAACATTACATGAACCTCGGGAACCGTGTCAGAAAAATTAAAAAAGTGACAGATTTCCAAGCTCGCAATAAAATGTACGTGAATCTCCCAGGAACAAAGAGCGTGTGCTTTTTGAAGTGCCCAAAAATATGAATTTGGTTCTCTTTTTCTCAATAATTGTAAGATGCTGGTATACTTTGTTTTCATATTACACAACTTTTTACACAGCCACATGCGTTATATTTATGGACAGATTTACAATGGAAAAGGAAAAGAAAACCTCTGTCTCAATAATAAAATTAGCTTTTTACAAACTGTTGGCCAGTTCGCGCGCTGTTCCCTGGATGGACATGGGTTGAGCATCCCACAGTGTCCTGGTCAGGAGAGTCCTTGGTATGATCTTTCTACGGCGCTGGGCTCCCACAAGGCCCTGCCTGTGAACGATCCCCATTCAGCTTTGCACGGCCATTCCCTCACAGATTCAATTCACTCATCATCGTCATCCTCATCTTCCTCCCCGTCCGACAGTGACGTGCAAGGGCGGATCTGTCTATAGCGGTCCAGCCACTTCTCCACCATTTGTGTAACCAGGGGGTGATTGCGTCGACGAGAGCTTTTCTGCATGGATACCAGGACGCCTCCTTCTGTGACGCAACAGTCTAACCACTCGCGTAGCAGCTTCTCTTGCTGTTCTTCACTGCCGATCTATCAAGTAGAAAAAAAAACACAGAACTTGAGTAAAAGGCACAGCCTCAAAGATGGGACAGGCGAGAGGGCATGAAATTCAATGCACTATCTCAGAATCAAAAAAAAGGTTACAACAGCTGAACAGCACAGTCAATGAGGTAATGCCAACCATATCCTGCTATGAGTATTGCATTAAAATAACATACCATCAACAGTGAAACATTAATTCTGAAACAGTTATAACTGCAGCTTCAGGATATTTCTAAATGCCCCAGTCTGATCTTTAGACGGACCAACAATTAAAATCCAGGCCCTACATGACCTGAGTTCATTCATGTATTGCCCTCCCTTTTGCCATTTGTCACTAGTTAATATTTTCTTGTACATCTAATTCCATCCAAAGCTTACACTGTCCAAACAAGAGCTCATTTTCCTACAAGAAGCAAGAATTCATTCATTCCAAGGTGCACCTCTGCCTGGCACAGAATCATTAACTAACTTGTGCAAAGGGCACTGCTTTTACTCCACCGCGTGGTATCTTGGAGAATTAACTGTTTTCAGGCATAGTTCTGCTGTTCAAAGCAAAGCATTCTGACGTAGCATATGTGCTTGTATTTAAAAGCACATGCATTTCACAGAGCGTTATTCTTCTAGGTGATATTTCTACTAGGAATGTCTAGTCCCATGTTAGAAAACTTGCTTCAGCTTTCACACAACATGAAAGTCTCTTCAGTACGAAGGATGTTGGGACATCAGACAAAGCTTGTTTAGTTTGTCAGAAGATATACTTTGAATAAATATCGCCGGCTTGATTGCCTCAGGGCTTCTTTTAATGGGTCTTTAGTAAGTTACAGAAAGCTGAAGTGGTCCCACTGCTTAACGACCAAGCATGCATATATCTAAATTACTGACCTGTAACAATGCTCCTCCATCACAGCCATCTTCCATAGTGAAGTGCAGAATAATCTTGTGCACTAGGTATTAAACTCCTCTTAACCAACCTTCAAAATATTATATATATATTTTTTAAACTTCCGCTTCTGTAGGCTCAAGATTTCCCTTCATCCCTTTTAGAAGGAAAATGGTTAGAAGTATAAAAGGGTACTGAACCTTTGATCAATGTTATATTATGCATAGTGCATAGGACATGTTCACCTAAATGTTCCTTGGAACACAACCATTACTGAGACCAAAACAAGCTCACTGAGATGGTGTTAAAAGAGTGGTGGCACAAATAAAGAGTCTCATTTAAAGACCTATGGGACTTTCGCCATGCAGAATGGGTAATTAAGGGCAAATTTGAAACTTTGCTAGAAATGCTTTTACTATTATGACAGGTGCACCGCAATGAAACCTGACAACGGATGGACTGGTACACGCCCATTTAATGCCTCCAAAGCTGCAATCTGTTTATGAAAATCTTTAAATTAACGTCCCAGCACCACTTTTCTCCATACTAGTACAGAATTCTGCATTTTTTTATCCTCAGGGTCGCCTAAAGAGTAGTCTCTGGCACTTAAAACCTGCCTGACGTATCAATGTTAGCTGGTAGTTCTGCAGTAGTTGATCCACCCAAAAAGTGTTGCCAGCTGAAGGTGCACCATCTGTAGGGTTGCCCCCTTTTCAAAAGAAGAATAACTAACGTTTGTTGTAGCTTTAAGAATGTGCAAAGGCCTAGACAGGATACTAAATAGGACTATAAATACAAATCAAATGTATTCATTTGTACCATGACTTATATCTACATTTACTTTATCAGTGGGGGTCGTTAATAAAAGCTCTAGAAAACATTTAAAATTATTTGCCATTTATATTTGCTGTAACTACAGATAAGGGCTAAAAATACCAGCTTTGTGATTTTGCACATTTTTGTACCACCGGACAAAGCAGGTAGAAAACCCTAACCATCAGAAAAAAAGCAATTTCCCCACCTCTAAGTGAAGGCGGTGCCGGGGGGGGGGGCGCAAATGGTGGGTAAAAGGGCCTTTAGATATTTACCTAAAGGGCCATTTGGCCCCAAGGTCCATTAAAAAAAGCATATTCTTGAAACTGAAAACATTAATATCTGAAAGTCACCAAAACATTTTTTACAGGCCAATGAAGCATAATGTTTCAAATAGAAATTGTGTTCCAAAAAAAGGCTGAAGAGATCAAGCAAGGGGCGAAGGGGGCAAAGGGTCAAGTCAAATTAATAATAAGACTTAAACAGCACCGATAGGCTGCAAAGACCAGCCCAGTGGGGAGAGGAATGCAAGGCAGGCGATGAGACTCACTACTGCTACTCCATGGGGTGCGGTGATCGGTTGGGTCCACTATTGCCAGATTTTGAGACCTGTCCCAAGCTCACAGGTGTACAAGCACTAGCCCAATGCAGACCAGTATCAACCCGAAACCCAACCAAAATTGTAACACTCAAATTGGCATAAAATCCTTCAGTATGCTTGTTAGGCATATTTCCAAATTCTATCACTACATGTACAATGGAAGGCGGTTAAATGTGCTCATGCACCTAAATAATCATATCCAAATCTATTAACTACTGATTTTGAAGATTAGTCTACACTGTGATCTTTTAACTGCCACTTCGGTGACCACAAATCCAAACCTGGAATTGATGAATGCACTTTACAAGAGCAGATTATAACCCACGAAGTTCAAATGTGAGAATGTTAAATCTTTCAACAATGGCTCCTAAAACAATACATTTAACTGATCTTGCACAAACAACATTACAGACCTGTTCAAATTTAAAGAAACCATTCTACAGTTAAATCTATTCCAGCATGACCTATTTGGCAAGCTGCACAGGTGACTACAGTAAGACAAGAGGCCCACTGCCTTCAGTTAAAATGTACAAATGCCAGAAAGGAGATAGTCACTCTGACCAGTTCCCTGCCCTCCACGCTAAAGTCCTTCACTATGATAGTTCCCTGCCCTCCACGCTAAAGTCCTTCACTATGATAGTTCCCTGCCCTCCACGCTAAAGTCCTTCACTATGATCACTTACTTATTCACTTACAGGTATGCAGGACATATGTCATTGCCTTAGTGTTGCAGTGATGATTAGACTAACGCTCCCAGTTTTAGCTAGAAGCAAATTGGTTTGTTTAGGGGTAAAAATAAAAGTAAGGCTATTGGAGTGGCAAGGGAAGACCACTTTCCTAATCTTTCAGCGATGCCCTTCCTCCAGCATCTATACATTAAGGCTCACTCAATTCTGCTGACATTGACATCATTCCTTTTGTCCTATCCCACTCAATCCCCCTTATTAGAACCGTCCCACTCATTGCACCACCCACCATTTCTGCCACAGGCAACATACGCACCATTCTTGACCGTGGGCAGACTTCTGCCCTCTTCCTCCTTGACCTCTCCTCCGCTTTAGACACAGCCTCCCACCACACACTCAAAGCCAGGCTAGACACAGTGGGAATACAAGGACCAGCAATCAAAAGGATAGCTTCCTTCCTCTCTGGAAGAACACGAGTCAGGCTCATGCCATTCACATCAGAATCCAAGGAACTCATCTGCGTAGTCCGACAGAGGTCATTACTCAGGCCCACACTTGTCAACATGTACATGACTCCTCTGGCTAACATTAGATCCCACAGAATAAACATTATCTATGCTGATGACAAACATCTAATTTTTTTGCTTTCAGATGACACTTTCACCACCAAGACAAACTTCAAACACAGCATGACCAGCGTGGCTAATTAGATGAAAGTGCGGATCTTCTTGAGCTCACCTAGGTACTCTGGTGGCCCGCCGAATTCGGACCCACACCCATACCCACCCCAACCAACAACCTTAGTCCTAATCCTAGACACCAACCTCACCATGAAGTCCTCTGCATGTTATGTAAAATCTTCAAGGGGCTCCCACAGGACACCACAAGTATGATCAAGCAGGCTCTAATCACATGCGGACAGAACTACGGCAACGCAATCCACGACAGCATCCCAACTCATCTTCACAGACTACGAACCATCCAAAACACTGCCATAAGATTTGTCCTCGACCTCTCATGCCTATTCCACACCACTAGTCAGAGTCTAATGTCTCCCCACCCAAAAGCACTGCCAGTTCAAACTTCTCAATCACCAGCTTCACTTCCACCAACCCACCAGACAACTTTGCTCCGTATCACTCACACGTGCACAGACCTACTCACTGGTTACCCTCGTGGGTGGTCAGCAGTGCTCTACAAATCCAGCTACCATTACATTTACACTGGTATGTGCAATCTCAGCTACTTTACACCCATCCCTGACCCAGGGCTTTAAGTGTGACAGATCCTAAATGAGACTTGGAAAATTGTTCCTAATTCTCAATAACTGTAAAATACCCTAATGTAATCAATCTCAGCAAAGCAGTCCCTATTTACAATTCACATATTTCACTTCAAACTTCATAACCTAAGAGTATCTACTTTTTTCAGATGTTTCTGTAATTTTATTTTCAGGCAACATAAGACCTTTGTATGGGTCATACTGCGAACTAAGTCACTTCAGGTGTCTGAGGGAGTTCAGGGTGTGGGTGGATGTTTAGAATGGGGCATGAATGAGAGCCTGGAGGCTGAAAGTGGGTTATTATGTGTAGAGGTGATGTACACCCAATTCTTGCCCTCTTTGCAGAGCACATAATGTGATGTTAACCTTTATGCAAATAGTAAATAAAAGCAGAGCCTATGCAGCCAGTGGCTGGGTCTCAGCTATGTTCTTATGCTGCATGGGCAGGATTATGGAATGGGACCCTCACATTTTACTTCCCCCACAGCTTTCTAAAATCCTCCATTTGTGTATCAGGCCAACTCTTTCTTCTTCAGCGCCAGATTTCCATTCTGTCCTTTTATTATATATTCCCTTTCATCAGACCAGGATATGAGGGAAACCAAGGCGGAAAAGGAAGCTATTGCATATAGGGCCCAAGTTTCACAGGTCCATGTGTGATGTGATGCTTCAGGCCAGGTGTTTTTGAGTTCTGGGATTTGTAGTCCTGTTTCTAAAATGATAGCAAGTCCCAGAATTCAAAGAAAACCCAGGACTGAAGCAGCACATCACACATGGGCCTGGGAAACTTAAAAAGCTACGATTCTTGAGCTGGATCTAGGCTCGGGATCAGTGAATTATGCTGCAGTTGTTCTGGAGTAATTTGCAGACAAGGAGTTACTCAGCAGCATCCACAACTTGTCGGCTTTCCTTTCAGATCAGCAATCTAAAGAGTTTCAAAGGGGAGGGGGGGGCTTCTTATTTTCAATTCCAGCTGAGCCTAATTTAAAGGGACATCAGCCCTCCTTTTATTGTACTAGGATTCGTGCCGAAAGGTATCTGGAGCCCAACACCTACATGCTAATGCAATGGAGGGAAACAAAGGCACTCAGCTTATCACTCCACAAGCCCTCAAGAGAAACTATGAATTGGAGGCAGGTTTTAAACTTTGTTCAGACCCTGTATAAAAGAGCTATGAATGCATTTTAATCCAGTTGGCAGAATGCAGCCAGAGTTCTTACCACTAGTTTGTCTGGAAAAAGGTGGTATAAGGCGGCTGGACTGATCAGGCCTGAAGCTCACTCACACACCATACTGATGTTACTGTGACTAGAAACATCGTTTTGAAGGTCAAAGGGTGCATTGGCTCAAAAGTGGTACACATTAGGAAAGCAAGAATCAAATGCAAGTACCACTGAGGTTTCACAAACTGCTTTGGCAGAAACAAATGTTGCCATGTTGCCAACCTTTTTTTTAAATGTGTTTATTTTCCAAGTATGAGCATATCCACAGATCATATACAACAATGATAATACTCCACAGTGTTGGAGGGGAACCAGGTACAGTATCGTAGCTTAATGTACATGATACATCATGTAACACATCAAAACAACAATCTAACCTTGTGTGTGTGCGTGGTTTACTCTACTCCGGCTGCTGTCCTCCCCCTGTAGTCTCTGGATCTCTCTTTGCGTCCCATTTGAAGAGCAATGTGACTGTGTCTCCGTCCATCCAAACAGCCCACATCCTGTCCTCCCTCATTACCCCAAGTGTGCCTCTCCCTATATCTGCAGGTATTAAGTGATTCAGCTTGGAAATCAGGGTTCCAGTCATGTCTACCAATCTACCCTAGGTCCCTCTACCTCACAGAAGGTGATCAGCTGAGTTGTACCTCTAGTTTCTCTATGAAGGCATCCCAATTAAGTTAACGAGTCTTCACCTGTCCTCTAGTGCGCAGCCTCCTGTGGACTGCCAGTTCAGCTGCGGCCCATTTGCTGAGGTCAGCCTAACACCTATGTGGGAACGGTGTCGCAGATTTCCACGCTATAGTAATGTAGCATTTGATAAAAGTAATGCAAGATTCTTAAACCACAT
Organism: Lissotriton helveticus; assembly: GCF_964261635.1. Lineage (NCBI taxonomy): Eukaryota > Metazoa > Chordata > Amphibia > Caudata > Salamandridae > Lissotriton > Lissotriton helveticus. Next base: position 1,253,852,612 of record NC_136065.1, on the reverse strand, counting down.
TAGGCCTCTCGTTTTTCTGGCAATACTCCTTATGCGAAGGAGACACTGCAACGGGTCTAGGGGAAAACAGCTGCCAATTAACTCCATCACCGTATGTGCAACCTGCTGCCAGAAGGGAAACAGTACTGCACAAAACCATTCCATATGCAAGAAGTCTGCCTCATCCTCACCACATCTAGGCCACCTATTAACTGCACCAGTGTACGTTTGCTTGATCCTCCGTGGCGTCAGGTATGCATGATGTAAGAAATAGAACTGTATCTGGCAAAAACATGCATTTCGAGTCACTTGCTGAACAGACTGCAGACAGCAAGCCCACACCTTATCTGGAATATCAACATGTAGTGAGTTCTTCAACCAATCCCCCCAACTCCCCGTCAATGTTGTATCTAATGGGACCCAAAGTCCTCCTTATCACACCTGTGAGATAGGGCAGAGAAGGACAGGAACTGTTCCTTTCCCAGCCCATATTCCTCTGTCATCTCCCCAAATGTACATATACCCTTGTAGATCATCACCTCAGCCCATCTTCTAATCATGACCTCCTCCCAGTCTCGGGTCCTCTATGTACCAATCAACTCTCTGTATTGGTGCCCCATCTTCTCTCTAGTCCATTTTTGTCATTTCACCACTGTGTGATTATGTCAAGGACAGCTTCCTTGGCCTTTCTCACCTGGCTCAACACTACTTTCCTCACAACTTGGCGTAAAACGCATGTGAAAGTCTGTGTTATGCTTGTTTTATGTTCTTTCAGTTAGAGGTACCACTGATCTGTGACCAAGAAGAAGGGCGAGTCAGTAAACCACCCTTTCAGGGTACCTATAATTTCTGTGACAGTAAATTTTCACATAGGTCCTGAAGAAAGCTATCCGACACCTCCTGGGCAATAATACGGTGCTGAAACTTGTCGACCGTCTGACCTACACTAGAACAGCACAGTGCTTTAGAACATTAACATTTCTATAGAAGCACCAACTCGTTTTTAACCTTGCTACCACTCCTTCTGAATAAAGAGTGTTCGTGAAGAAAAGAAAATCAATTTTAACTCACTCTTACCTATCCTCACTTCGCTTTTTTACCTTATTTCTGGTCACTACTGTAAGAACCAGTGATCCTACCTCCAGGTGGAGAAAAGCATTTCAGAATAAAACCCAATGATGATGCCTTCACGTTTCTAGAGGCGGAGAATCAAGATATACCGCCCTCGTTGATATACGTGCTTGAGTGTTTTAATGCATGTTACCACACCAGACCCTGGAATTACAGGCACAAGTGATCCATTCCCCTTTGATTACATACCAGTGTCCCAACCACCTCTGTCAGTCTGGTGGCCAAAATTGTACCTTGTAATTCAGGTTAAGCAGTGATAGGAGGAGTAAGAAAGTTACGTTCAGGGGGTCGGGCCGCATTTAGGAAGCACGACTATTACTGCCTCACTCATGGAGGGCAGAAGATGACCCCGGGCCAGTCCCTAATTGTATACTTTCAGCAATTTAGGCGCTTGTGAAGCCTGGTAGTAGGCATAGAACTCCAGCAGAAACCAATCAGTGCCTAGTAGCTTTCTGATTGCTATATGTGCTATCACGCCATTGACTTCTACAGTAAGCAGACTATCTAGGTCTTGCCTCTACAGGGGTTCAATTGTGAGAATCCAGGCAGTAATACTTGGTAAACGTGTGCAGCGAGGCCCAAGTAGCTGCCTGACAGATGTCATGTAAGGGAACTCCCCGTCCCAGAGCAGTAGTGGCTGCCGCTGCACTGGTAGAATGGGTGCGGAGCCCCACTGGAAGCTCCTTTTTAGCCAAAGAATAACACGCCTTAATGCACAGAATGACCCACCGATAGATGGTCCACTTGTGCACAGCTCGACCTTTCTTGGCACCCACGTAGCCAACAAAGAGCTGGACATCCAACTGGAAATGTTGTGTGCGGTTGAGGTAGAATAAGTGCACGTTTTGGGTCCAGACGGTGGAGCCTCTCTTCCTCTTTGAGAGCTGCGGAGGCTGAAAGAAGGTGGGCAAAGTGATGGTCTGCCCGATGTGAAAGGCAGTGACAACCTTTGTCAGAAAAGATGGACGAGTCCTCAGAACAACTTTGTCCGGATGGACAGAGAGAAAGAGAGGTTTAGAAGAAAGAGCCTGGAGCTCACTCACTCTTCTGGCAGAGGTGATAGCCACCTGGAAAGCTGCCTTTAAAGTAAGAAGACTAAGAGGACAGTTGTGAAGTGGCTCAAAGGGTGCACACATCAGATGTGTCAGGGCCAGGTTCAAGTCCAGCTGAGGCATTATGAAAAGAACAGGAGGGTAAAGATGAGTAATGCCTTTTAAGAATCTATTTACAACAGGAGACCAGAAAAGGGAAGGCTGATCTGGAAGCCGTAAAAAAGCTGAAATGGCCGAGAGATAGCCCTGGATAGTGCCCAGAGCAGAGCCCTGCTGGGTTAAAGAAAGGAGAAATAGAAGGACCTCTTGAAAGAGGGGCAGAAAGGGGATCCACAGCCTTTGCTGGGCACCATGCCACAAATTTATTCCACCTGCAGGCATATACAGTCTTAGTGGAGGGACACCTGGCTGCCAAGATTACATCACAAACTTCAGTAGGCAGGTCAAAAGACGTCAACAGCCGCCGCTCAATCTCCACACAAGGAGGTGGAGGCTGGACAGGTTCGGGTGGAGGACCGTCCCTTGCTGCTGCGACAGAAGATCCTCCTGAAGGGGCAGCCGGATCGGGAGATCGATAGCCATGCTGAGTAGCTCGGGATACCAGACTCTTCGGGCCCAGTCCAGAGCCACAAGAATTCCAATACAACACGGGGGCCCCTGAAAACAGATGAAGGTGGAGACGCAGGGGAATGAAGCAATAAATAAACACGGGAATGTCTCCACCCCAAATAATTAAAAACGGTGCTAATGAAGTCATCGGAAATACAATCTCCCTCCCTGAGGACAAACAATCAAAAGGCAATATTTATAAGGAGTAAATCCATAAATAGATTCTTTCATCAATTTTCATATGTACAGTACAATTGACACCAGATAAGACATAACAGCAAAAATACATTTCCCCACAACGTTCATTCAGATTCACACTCAAACATACAGCATATATTCCACATTCACACAATAACATTCGTCCTGATCCTAGTAGGTCCAGTCAATCAAGCAAAAATAAACAGATAGATAAAGGCAGCAAACCACATAATGCATTAACAGTCACAAAATATCATTATTAAGCAAAAATCAATAGTTTCCCAAATTCATAGCAAATTGGAGAGATAATTAAATAATACCCAAGTTATCAGTCAGTGTCCAAAAATGACAGAATAGAAACATGGCTATATACAGACTAAATAAGTATTGAAAAACATAAATATGTGGTAAACTACGCAGAGTTCTTTCAATTGTGGAGTCGATGCCGACGTACGTTTCAGTCACCGAATGAGTGAGCGGGTAGGTTCACGGAGGTAGTCAAAAGGATGAGGGGTGAGAGTACCAATCAGGAACTTCAAGCGAGTCCTTCAAATCGGCTGACCCGTCGATGCGATATCAGGGATGAAAGATTTCGGCCGAATGCAGCGTTCATACACCAATGAGAGGAACAGCGGTCAGAGCCACAAGAATGACTTCGGCCCGGTCGCACTTGATCTTCAGCACTCTGGATAGAAGTGGTACAGGAGGAAAGGCATATAGTAGACGGCAGCTCCACTCGTGGTGAAAAGAGTCGCCTAGCGAGTGCTGCCTTGGAAATTCCAACGCGCAGAACTGATGACATTGTGCGTTCGCTTTGGTGGCGAATAGATCTAACCAATGCTCTCCCCACTGCTGAAAGAGACCTTGTGCCACGTCAGAGTTCAGACGTCATTCGTGATCCATCATGTACCAGCGGCTGAGTTTGTCTGCCCTGGCCTTCAGAGTACCTGCCAGGTGTTGACCCACCAGGAAAATGCCCTGATGTTCCAGCCATGTCTAGAGGCGCAGAGCCTCCTGACTGAGGGTCCACAATCCAACAGCGCCCTGTTTGTTGCAGTTCCACATGGCGGTGGTGTCTGAACACCTACACTACTCTCCCCTTGACAGAGGGATGGAATGCCTTCAGTGCAGGCGGGACCGCCCGAAGCTCCAGAAAGTTGATATGGAGCCGGGACTCCGCTGGAGACGAGAGTCCTCTGATCTCTGCCTCTCCCAGGTGGCCGCCCCATCCCAGAAGGTACGCGTCCGTCACAACTGTGTCTTCCAGTTGGGGAAGGGAAAGGGATCTGCCACTGACCCAATCGCGATTCGTGAGCCACCACTGCAATTGGCATGCAGTGCCCTCCGAGATCTGGACGTAATCGGACAGGTTGCCTTGATGCTGTGCCCACTGGAACTTCAGTTCCCACTGCAGAGCCCGCATATGCCATCTGGCATGATCCACTAGCAGGATGCCATCAGGCCCAGTAGCCGGAGGGTCATCCTGACCGAAACCGGGGATAGAGGCTGAAAGATCAGAATCATAGCCTGAATATCCCGGACTCGCTGCGATAAACCCGAAACTGCGCCGAGTCCAGAACCGCTCCGATGAAGAGGAGCTTCTGAGAGGGAATCAGGTGTGACTTCGGCTCATTGATAGAAAACCCCAGCAAATGCAAGCGTTTGGCCGTAGTCTGGAGGTGGGAAACGACAGCCTGGGCCGAGCCAGCCCTCAACAGCCAGTCATTGAGATAGGGGAAGACTGGAACCCCTGATCTGCGCAGATGAGCTGCAACCACCTCCATCACTTTCACGAACACCCGAGGGGCGCTGGTAAGGCCGAAGGGGAGGACGGTTAACTGAAAGTGCTTGTGGCAAACTGTGAACCACAGGTAACGGCGGTGGGCCGGCAGGACGGGGAAATATGCCTTCTGCAAGTCCAACGCTACCGTTCAGTCTCCAGGGTCGAGGGCAGACAAGTCCTGAGCTAGCGTCAACATCTTGAACTTCTCCTTCCGGAGGAAGCTGTTGACATTCTCGAGGTCCAAGATAGGACGAAGGCCCTTGTCCTTTTTGGGGACCAGAAAGTCGTAGGAATAATAACCACAACCTACTTCTGGCCCAGGAACGCGCTTGATGGCCCCCTTGGCCAGGAGGACCGTGACTTCCTGTTGAAGAAGCGCAAGATGGTCCCCCGACGTGCAGTAGTACTGAGGTGGCATGGCTGGTGGGGTAGTCTCGAAGGGGAGGGAGTAGCCTCTTCGGACAACTTGCAGCACCCACTTGTCCGATGTGATGTTAAGCCAGTGGGGGAGAGGATGGTGAATTCTGCCACCCACTGGCGTTTGATGGTCCTGAAAGTTCCCATGTCCGCGCTGAGGTTGTTGCTGCGCAGGCCTGTGGCTCTGGAACAAACGTGTTGGGGCACCCTTTTTGTGGCCACGAAAGGAGCGAAAAGCAGAAGGCGGAGGAGGCAAAGTGGCCGACAGGCCCAAGGACTTGGCCCTAACCCCGGAGTCCTGCTCCAACACACTATCTGCCTTATTGCCATAGAGGCGAATGCCATCAAAGGGCATGTCCATCAGAGTGTTCTGGACATCCCCAGATAAGCCAGTTGTCCTCAGCCAGGCATGGCGCCGAAGCGCCACCATCGTGGAAATCGCCCTGCCCAGAGAGTCGGCGGTATCAAGCCCACAACGGATGGTGTACTTAGCTGGGTCTCTCCCAGCAGCAATAGCTTGGGAGAGTACTGTCTGGGCCTCCTCTGGACAGTTGGGCAGCACCTGCGCAACCGTGTCCCACACAGAGAGGGAATAACGGCCCAAGAGGCATGCGGTGTTCACCGAGCGCAGCCCTAAGCTGGTAGATGAAAACAGCTTCTTGCCAAGCTGCTCCAGCTTCTTGGATTCCCTATGCGGAGGGGCGGAAGGGAACGCGCTCTTGGAAGCAGAGGCTTGGACAACCAAGCTCTCAGGAAGGGGGTGTTGGGAGAGAAAGAGGGAGTCACCCGGAGCTGTGCGATGGCATCGGGCCACGTTCTTGTCCACAGGAGCCCCTGTGTTGGGACTGGACCAGGAGCCCAAAAGAACGTCAGAAAGTGCCTCACTGAAGGGCAGCAGTGGCTCCGCAGAGGTAGACGCCAGCTGAAGCAATTCTGTCAGGAGGTTAATCCTGACGGCCACTGTAGGGAATTTGAGGTGGAGGGCCTCGGCCACCCTACGCACCACCACTGCGTAACTTGCTCCCTCCACCGAAGCCACGGAAGGAGAAAACTGCATGCCAAGGTCAGATGAGGTGTCAAGACAACTAGCATCCCCCAAATTCTCTGCTAGTCAGGATCATAACCACACTGTTGTGTGAGAGGGTCCTCAGACCCCTCCCAGTCCTGTCCTTCCTCCGAAGTCTGTGAAACAGGCTGAAAATAAGGAGGTCGGACATAGGGGTAAAAAGGCCCCGTCGGAATCTGCATCGATCGGCGCCGTTCCGGGTCAATAGTGTTGTGTGGCTAACCATATCGAACGCCGCAGACAGATCTAAAGAATCAGGGTGCTCGACTCTGTTATCGGCCTTCCTCCTGAGATCGTCGAGTACAGATAGCATTACTAGCTCCGTACGATGGTGAGCTCTGGACCCAGCCTGGCGAGGTTGGAGTAACTAGTGTTCCTCCAGGAACGCTGAGGTTGTCTTCAGGACATGCTGCTCCAGAACCTTCGCCAGGGAAGGGAGCTGGGAGATAGGTCTATAATTTTTAAGCTCGGTCTTATCCGCTCCCGGTTTCTTTAGTAGAGGGGTAACTCTAGCCTCCTTCAAGTTGGAGGGGACTTGACCAGTCGCCAGGGAGTTATTCAAGAGGGTGAAGATCTGACAGTCCAGGGCCGGAAGGGCCAACTGGAAGATCTTGGCACGGGTCGGCCGGGGAGCCTGATTTGGTTCTGTTTATCAGGGCCGCCAGAGATTCTGGGTCTAGTGAAGGGAAACTAGTGAGGAGCTGGCCAGAGGGGAGCAGGGGTGTAGACCACTCCACAGAGCTCAAGGTGATGGGGGTTTTATCAATCTCCAGGAGAATTTCTGTTACTTTCTGAAGAAAGTCTGTAGTGCATTACAGTCGGAGAATGCTGCTGCAGATTTTACGTCAGACCTTTTGATGAGTTCATTTAGGATCTAGAAAGTTTCCTTTTGTTTGGAGCATCTATTATACTTGCCTCATAGTACACGGCTTTCCTGGTAGTAATGGATTTTTTGTGGGAAGTTAGTATAGCTTTGTAGGTAGTTACCTCCGTGGGGTCATAGGCTTTCCGCCACAGTCTCTCGGCTTTGCGAAGGCTCTGTTTACTTTCCCTCAGTGCCTCATTGAGCCAGGGGGCCAACTTACTTTTAAGTCTCGTTCTTTTTCTACGTTACGGTGCTAATTGATCGATAGCTGATTGTAGAGTATTACTAAGGGTTTGGCTTTCTATGTCAATGTTGCCCTCCTCAAATTTGGATGCGGGTAGCCTCTGTAGTGTATCCACTAGATTGTCTGCCTGAATTTTGTGCCAGCTCGGTACTCTCCTCCACTCAGGTGGGTGTTGTGCAGGAGAACTATCAAACGGGACCCAGGAGGAGATTAGTGAATGGTCAGACCAGGCACATGGTTGAATAGTTATTAGCCTGTCAAGATGGTTAGATTACCAGACTAAATCTAGGGTATGCCCTTTGATGTGGGAGGGGCGATTCACCAATTGATGAAGCCCCAGATTCGACATTACCGGGTCAACCTGCTTTGCCTGCAGCTCCCGTGGTTCCTTCTCCCAATGGAAATTAAAATCTCCAACCACTATAAGTCTTTGGTATCGTGTACGGAGGTCAGACATGGTCTCAGCAAAATGGTCATTGAAACCAGGGGTTGCATCTGGGGGGCGGTAAACTGTCAGGAGGAGGAGGAGGATAAGGAGGAGGCTAGAGGATTTGGAGGTTATTTCAACTACCAGGATATCTGTGTTATCCATACTTTCTGCTATTATCTTGGTGGCCCTTAGCCTGGTGTTAAAGAGAATCGCCACTCCCCCTCCTCTTCTGTTATCTTGCCTATTGTGCCAGAAGGCATCAAAATTCCCAGGTAGTGCAGCGATAATGTAGGAGGCCGATGCATCCCCCATCCAGGTTTCTGTAAGTGCCAGTATCTATATATCCCCTCCTCGAGGAGCACAAAGATCTCTAAATGGTGTTTCTGTAGAGATCTTGTGTTCAAAACAGCTAGTTTTAAACCAGGGGGTTTTCCTGGCGTGATCATGGATTGAGGGGTTAGCCCGGGGATGGGGTCGGTGTCTGTCCTGGTATGTCTCAAGAGGTTTTCCGAACTCAGTTTGGCAGTAACATAAGAGTTCAGCCCATAGTTACCTGTGCCAAGGGACAACAGTTTCCTTGCAGAGTATTGTTTAGTCGGACCAGGGGTTCTGGCCCCTGGCCCCGGCCAGACAGGCTTGCCAAAGGGGCGCCTCCGCTCCAGCGTCCCAGTTAAGCTGCCCCCTTTCGCCCACCAACCAACCAGCTCTGCTGAGCAGCAGCTGAAACTTCCTCCCAGCACTAGACCGCGTTGAAGAATGCATAAGTGCTCTAACATGGATTCGCGGCAAATCAGAAGAGCAGGTGAGCTCAAACAAAACACTCCCCGTAATTTCCCCCGCCCAGTGCAATCAGGAATGAGAGTTGCTACTTTCTTTTTGTTAAAAAAAAAAAAAAAAAGACTTAAGTACGTAAAAGGCAACTATATTCACATTAAAAAAAAAAAGAACGGTAGTAAAATCAAACGAATTAGTATCTTTAAAACCAATTTTACATCAGTGCAAAGCGATTTTAGCAGCAATTATAGCAGCAATGGGCAAGGCGCCGTTTCAAAAGCAATACAGTTGTAACATATCATGAGGACCGCCCGAGTACCATGGCGTGTCTCTCCTGTCCGCTGCGCGTCCGCTCCAGCGTCCCAGTTAAGCTGCCCCCTTCCGGCCACCAACCAATCAGCTCTGCTGAGCAACAGCTGAAACTTCCTCCCAGCATTAGACCGCGTTGAAGAATGCGTAAGTGCTCTAACGTGGATTCGCGGCAAATCACGAGAGCAGGTGAGCCCAAACAAAACACTCCCCGTAATTTCCCCATCCCAGTGCAATCAGGAATGAGAGTGGCTGCTTTCTTTTTGTTTAAAAAAAAAAAAAAAGACTTTAGTACGTAAAAGGCAACTATAGCGATGACTCTTCTTCGACTTCTTTTTGGAATGCTTCGACTTACCTGAACCAGAGTGCGAAGTCTATGATCCAGACGGACGATGGGGACTGCTCAGCGACGGGTCCCTCAACCTCCCTTCGGACTGGGACCAGGACCTTGAGCAGCGCGGAGCAGACTGCTGGACTTCTACCAGCTTTCAGGACCGTTCCCACAAAGTCTTTGGTGCCATAGCCCAGCAGTCGGGGCACGACTTGGGAGTCGTGGTCACGCCCCAGGCAGTAGAGACACACGCGGTGTGTGTCTGTCACCGACATCATGTGGTGACAGTCATCGCAGTTCTTGAAGCCAGGCATCCCTACAACACCAGGAGTTGATCAACTCAAAAGAATTGAGACAAAAAGGCCTCGAAAAACTCAGTCTAAAAGTGACTTGGGGTACTTGCTCTTCCCGCTCTGCGCTTGCTGGCGCGGAAAAAGAAAGAACTGACGTCAGCGCGAGTGGCCGCGTCCAAGTAGTTCTAGCGACATCATCTCGGCGACAACGGCGCACGCAGAGCCACACAACGACCCCTACCGACGCGCAGGGGTACTGCTGACAAAAACTTTACAGATCCAGTCCGACGCCTGTGGGTAATTCCAAGGTAAGGAATCTATCACTACGTGTTTTTCAGATAAGGCTATTTTGATGGTAAGCAGAGCCTTGCTGGGCAAGGGTCAAAATAAAGAGAAGGACTAGAGAGAGGGAAGCCAAAGGAGGATCAATAGACCTTTCTGCACAATATTTTCTAACAATTTTGCCACCAGCAGGAGTAGATGGTCGAGGGCCGCCCGCCTGCAAAAATAACATTGCAAACTTCGGGAGGTAGGTTGAATGCCATTACCTTCCACAGTTCAATCTCCAAGCAAGAAGGCGTAGGGGTGACAGGTCTGGGTGTAGGACCCTCCCCTGCTGCTGTGAAAGTAGATTCTCCCAAAGGGCCAGCATGATTGGAGAATCGATGCTCAGTAGGAAAAGCTCAGGATACCAGACTCTCCGTGCCCAGTCCAGAGCCACAAGAATGACTTGGGCCTGGCCGTCCTCAGCTTCTGGAGCACTCTGAACAGGAGTGGTTTTGGCAGAAAGGCATACAGGAGGCCCGAGTCCACTTGCAATGAAAAGCGTCGCAGAGTGAGTGCCACCTTGGAATCTCCAGCGCGCAAAACTGTTGACATTGCGCGTTATCGGCAAAGGCAAATATTAACCAAGGCTCTCCCTACTTATGAAAGACCTTGCACCATTTTCAGATGGAGACGCCATTTGTGATTCGCTAGGCATCGACAGCTCAGTTCGTCCCTCCTGGCCTTCAGGGAACATGACAGGTGTTGAACCACCAGGGATATGTCCTGCGGTTCCTGCTATGTTCAGTGAAGCAGAGCCTCTTGACAAAAGGCCCACGAACCCACCCGGTCCTGTTTGTTGCAGTACCACATTGCAGTGGTGTTTACTGTTAACGTCTGAACCAGCTTTCCCTTGATGGAAGGAAGAAAAGCTTTAAATGCCAAGCAAATGGCTCGGAGCTCCAGCAAGTTGATGTGGAGTCCAGATTCCGCTGGAGTCCAGAGTCCTCTTATCTCCACATCTCCTAGATGGCAGCCCCATCCGAAGAGTGATGCATTTGTCAGTACTGTGTGATTTGGTTGGGGAAGGGAGAGGGGTCTGCCTCAGACCCAAACACAGGTGGTCAGCCACCACTGCAGGTCCTGTGCAGTTCTCGCCTAGATCTGGCCCATGTCAAAGATTGCCCTGATGCTGCGCCCAGTGTAACTTCAGGTCTCACTGCAGAGCCCACATATGCCATCTGACATGTGGCACTAGCAGGATGCAGGAGGCCAGGAGGCCCAGCAGCATCAGAGTCAGTCTCATTGAAATCCAGGATAGTGGCTGAAACATTGGTATCCTGGTTTGTATATCTTGGACTCGCCACTCGGAAGGATGGGCCCAAAACTTTTGTAACCTTTGTATCTTTCCTCTGAAAATATCAGTGTACTATCATGGTTATATTATTTTTCTCGCCCACTGATATGCTTTGCCAGCCCTGACTAGGATTAGGACACATTTTAAATTAGGTCTTCATATACTTCGGATCATTAAAGACCATGCTGATTATGTAATCCTATTTATGTGCCCTGATGAAGGAATTCTCAATTGCCATTGATCCGAAACGTGCGTCGGCGCTTCTCTTGCACGCCTGATAAAATGTTGTTTTGTTCGAGTTTGAATGTTTGCACTGCTTGGGAATGAGTCAGTGGTTGATTGAATGAATGAGTGAATTGTGCATGATTTTTTAGTGTTTTTTGTGTCCCTTGGCTGATGTTCTGCTTCTTTATGTATGTTAACCAGACAAAATGAAATTTTATATATAAGATGACTAAATGAATTTTGGATTGTGATTTACTTGTTAAATGTGATATATCTTTATGCGAATAAAAATAAAAATGTGAAAAATATTCAGCTGTTCTGTGGGCGGTTTGACTTATATTTGGAACCTTCGTGTCCTTTTTGGGTCTCGCTGGCAATGCATCCGCAAGCGGATGCATGTGTCCAGCTGGAGACGTATAGCGATCAGTCTGGGGGGAAGGAGGACAAGAGGGTGTACGAGCTTGGATTTGTGTGCGCGAACGCGCACGTCGCGTCCCGCGCCGTACACATGCGCGCGCAGACACACTCGCTCACACACCCCCCTCCCCCACAGTCACACACACGCACTCCAAGACACATACACACACACACACACACACACACACACACACACACACGCACACACACACACACACACACACACAGCCCGCCACACACACACAGCCCGCCCCCCGCACGCGCGCGCACACATGCTCCCCCCGCAGCTCAGCAACCCACTCACCTGCTTCCTTCGTGCGGCGGCTCTCAGCTGCAGGGCCCGGCAGCAGGACTCTTCTTCCCTCCTTTGGCACCGGGGCGCAGGGTAGGCTCCTGCCTGCTCCGGTGCTCCAACTCGCGACTCTTCCGTGGGAGGCGGGGTAGGCTCCCGCCCTCCTACTTCCTGTTTCCGGTTGTCGCGCCGGCCTGCCTGACTTCCTGGTCGCAGGCCGGCAGAGTAACGAGGATGTTTGATTTGCGGTATTTATTTATTTAGTTATTTATGCATTTTTATATAGCGCGGACTTTACCCGAAGGCGGTATTTATTTATTTATGTATTTATACATTTTTATATAGCGCGGACTTTACCCGAAAACGGTATTTATTTATTTATGTATTTATGCATTTTTATATAGCGCGGACTTTACCCGAAGGCGTCAGAGCGCTTCACATTAGGAACAGAAATGAAACATAATGAGAAACATTACAAAAGAACAGGTTGCAAAAACATACGTTACTTACATAAGGTAATAGTGACAATTGTGAGCAAACAAAATACATGAGGTAGTAAAAACTATAAGCAACCAAAAATACATGAGGTAGTAAAGGTAATAGTGACAATCGTGAGCAAACAAAATACTTGAGTAAAAATTGTGAGCAACCAAAATACATGAGGTAGTCAAAAGTGCACAAGAGGAAATGAAAGTGACAAGTGTGCAGTTATAAGAGAAAACAGAGTATAATTAGAGGTATAGTCCTGCAATAAGTGCTAGACACTCAGGCTCAGGAACAAGCGTTACATGGGCAAGGTGGCACTTGTGCAAGTATCAAAGGCAAAGACATGTGAGAGGTAGCAGACATGTGAGAGGTAGCAGCCGTGTGTTGCAAGGGCAGAGTGGTGTGTGCATGTTACAAAAGGGCACCGAACACCAGTACATGGAAAATACTGCAAAAAGGCAGACCCTCCAATCACAGGCATACACTGGGAAGGCACTTCCATGTTCATGGAAAGTAGAAATTATCAGTAGTGGGAAGTCTTCCTCACAAATAGCAAGAGGACGTGAATTACTTTTGGAGGTGTCTCTGGAGGAGGAGGAGAACTTTGAGGTCCCTTTTGAAGGCCTGGGAGGAGGCGGTGGTCCGGAGCTTTTTTTTGTCCTCTCGCGGTTTGTAAATACAAAACATATTGCATTACAAATGCTATAGGTATCACATTTGCGAAAGTTATAACTATTGGCATTGTAAATGACGAAGCTATTAATTTAGCTATTTAAAAAAAAAGAAACAAATAAAAACTTTGCCATTTACAATACCAATAGCTCAAACTTTCCTAATGCGAGACCTATTGCATTGCAAATGCTTGTTATAATTGGGGACTCCCCTTTTCATGTTATTTGGTACTTACTTTGCCCTGGTGGGTTGTTCCCCTTCCCTTTTTCCTGTTTAGGTTTCAGGGTCCCTCTTCTGTTTTTTCCCCTATATCTAAGGTCACTACACTTAAAACCAATACGTCACCTGTAAGGCAGGCCTTACAATCCTGAAGGCAGGGTGCTCGGTTCGAAGTGTGAAGGTGTCCTTGCATGAGCAAGACACCCCTATAGCCTACGGAGTCCATTCTCCTGTGTAAGTGAGACAGCCATATAACAGAGGAGCACCGCGTCATTACGTGATGACCATCTCGAAACTGGCAGTAACGTACCCCATCATGTTTGGTATCAAACATTTTGGAATCATACCCCCACACCATAGATGGCGTGGGAGCTATGATTCCATGCACTGTAAAGCTCCCCCGGGAGGCCCTCAGTGCTCCCGGTACCAGTCTTCTAGACCCGGACAGCACAACAAGGCTGCTGCCGACAAGAGACACGATTCTGCCCTCCTGCTGCTGAGCCAAGCTCAAGCTGGGGAGGGCAGAACAAAGGGTGTCCTGTCACAGGGAGGTGTGACCACCTCCCAGACAGGGTTTAGTGTACTGGGGCCGGTGGGAGCACTTGCTAGCGGCACTCAGTCTGCTTGAAAGGCACACTTGGTGCCATCCTTGCATAGTCCAGTTCAAACCAGCTCAGGGAGCCGTTGGCTCCGGCTCTAGCGCGAAGCTGGACCAAGGACATGGGAGTATCCTCCCCACTGGGAGGGAGCCCTGTATCGATCCAACCCTTTCCATAGGGTACTCAAGGACTTACCAGAGGGTGGGTCCCTAGATTCGTCGTGGGACAAGATTCATTTCAAGACGCCACTTCAACGATCTGGGCACTCTGGACTTCGCTCTGGGCATCAAAGCTGCAAAGAGGAAGACTTCTGCTGCTCCTGATCTTGTTGCCCTGCTGGTCAGCTGCAACATCCATGCCTGAGCACCATACAGGAACCTGCCAAGGCCTGTGGGCATCCAAGACACCTGAAGGAATCTCCCTTGATAGGAAGGAGTCACTTCTCTGCATCTGCAGGCACCGCAACGAAGCGGACTGGTCTGCTGATCCTTGGCTCCCACATACTCCGAAAGGCTCAGCAACACAGGGGGTGGTTCTTCACATCCCTCAAGGCCTGCCCATTCCTCTCACCAAGTTTGAGGCAAGTATCCCTCGTCAGGAAAAGTATTGTGTGCATTGAGTATATCTCCGGCTAGGAGATATCTGTATGCGTTAGTGTCTTATAATAAATACGTATTTTTATAAATACACTGTGTAGATCTTTTTCACTTAATCTATACATATAGGATTATGTTCTGGTAAAACCAGTTGCTTTACACTCCTTCTGGACTAAGCCTGAAGGCTGTTCTCCACAGCTACATCTTAGAGAGATTTCGAAGGTTGTCTAAGATCACTAAAATCACCATAAGGGTTGTCTAGAATGGTGCAAGGTGCCCACTTACAAAAGTGTACACCATATACCAAGCCAGCTTCTCACATGAACAATGCAACCTTCCGGTTCGAAAGGGTATTGCTCGAGCAAATGTCTTCCAGATCCAGTCAGACGATTAGGTTAGGAATCTGCGGTTAGATGTCTCTATCAGATAGATACTTACAGGGCAACATAATCCTTTCGATGTATGTGTGGCTCTAGATACACATGCTCTGCAAGGACTGTGAAGCAGTCCCTCCTAAAAAGCAATGGCTAGCCTGTGGGTGTTGCAGTAGTTTGAAAAAGAGTACGTAGCACTGCCTGAACTACATTAGCTTGTTGGCATGCAAAAACATCCATGCAGTATTGTTTGGCAAATGTGTGTGGGAGTAGACCATGTAGCTGTTTTACAAATGTCAGTTCTGGTAATATTTCCTAACAAGGCTCCCTTTTTTAAGAGTGGAATGTGCTCTGGGAGTAACAGGTAAAGGTATTTTGACTTTAATTGAGCAAGTTTGAATTTAGTTAACTATCCATCTACCTATGCTTGATTTGGATATATGATTGCCTTTATGAGATGGAGAAAAGGCTACAAATAGTACATTTGTTTACCTTAAAAATGTCGTTCTATTTATGTACAACATGAGCGCTCTTCACATCTAGGGTACGAAGAGCCTTTTCTGCTACTGGGAGCTCAATGGACTGATTGAGGTGAAATTGAGGGACCGCTTCAGGTAGAAACGTAGTACAAGCACAAAGAACCAGCTTGTCTTTAAGTATTTGAATGCATGGTTCCCGTAAGGTTAAAGACTGGAACTCACTAACACGCTTGAGTGAAGGAAGGGCAACAAAGAATGCCACTTTCCATGAAAGAAATTGAATATGGCATGAGTGAAGATAATCAAAAAGGGGATTCATGAGCCTGCTTAGAACAATGTTAGGGTAAAGAGGGTGCTGGTGGAACCCTAGAAGGAATTACTCTTTTTAGAACTTCCATAAAAGCTTTAATGACTGGTATTTTGAACAATGTGAAATGCAGTCTATTTTGGAGATAGGAAGATATGGCAGCCTGGTATAATCTAATGGAAGTATAGGCTAAATTAGCTTTTTACAGGGGGTCGTGGCTTGGACACCATCCGGCATGGACGCGTGAGCTGAGACCTCCGTGTCGGCCTCGACAGTTATCCTGATACATAAGCCTCCTGGCGGTGTTTGTGGCTCGGAAGGGGGCACCCCCAGGGCGGAGGAGTGCCCGCGCGATCATAGAGCGACATCAGGAGGTCCCGGGGGCTAGTCGCGCGCCGATTCCTGCTGTCCCCCCCTGGTCCCGGATTTCAATCAAGACTCAATAAATGTACAACCTGCAGTTATTTGTAGCAAATTCAATCTTAGGCAAAATCAATTTGCCCCATAGGAGATGTGATACTTTCAACTAGCAATATTCAATGCATTAAACCCAACACATACATTTTCAAAAAACAAAATTGTTATATATCACAAATTTATTTACATACTAAAAGAAATTTTTAGAGATCCAGAACAATTATAAATGACAATGAATAAGTGATAGATTCAAAAAGGGGGTGCTCAAGTGAAATGAAACGAGACAGTTGAAAGAATAAATGCAAAATAGATGGATACAATCAAAAAACAAACAACAAAATTCAAGAAAGCCTACCCATACATTATTATATACACAATTTACAATTGAAAAATAGTGGGTGTAGGCTGGGATGGGGGGGGTAGTCGTCGACGTTTCGACCCTAACGCAATACGGGCGATTTCTAGGCCCCTGCTACGGGTCTTCTTCAGGACAAAGGATAAGGGGCAGATAGGACTGGATCGATGACCATGGACGGTTAATAACGGACGTCCGGCCAAGGTTGGAGACCTAAACAAATTAGGAGAGACGTCTGGCCAATGTTGGAAACCAATAATCAATGCTTCATATGTTCCCAAATACTAGGGTATATACTTCTGATGCCTTCAGAGATAGTCCCCGCTTGGAGAATGAGACGTCTGGACAAGGGTATTAATCCCCTACAGATGAACGTGGGAAGTTGACCAAAATTAATTTCGTCAATGCTGGCAACCCTCAGCTTTTCACTGAATAGGAAAGTTGTCTTGCGAATCCAATTCAGGGCAGGGGAAGTGCTACTCTTAGTCGTAGTGCAGGCCCGCCTAACATCCACGTTTGGCAAAAATGAGCCGCGTCTCAGCCGGGTTGGCAATTCAGGATACAAACTTCCGGGTTTGTTTGCCAACCCGGCTGAGACGCGGCTCATTTTTGCCAAACGTGGATGTTAGGCGGGCCTGCACTACGACTAAGAGTAGCACTTCCCCTGCCCTGAATTGGATTCGCAAGACAACTTTCCTATTCAGTGAAAAGCTGAGGGTTGCCAGCATTGACGAAATTAATTTTGGTCAACTTCCCACGTTCATCTGTAGGGGATTAATACCCTTGTCCAGACGTCTCATTCTCCAAGCGGGGACTATCTCTGAAGGCATCAGAAGTATATACCCTAGTATTTGGGAACATATGAAGCATTGATTATTGGTTTCCAACATTGGCCAGACGTCTCTCCTAATTTGTTTAGGTCTCCAACCTTGGCCGGACGTCCGTTATTAACCGTCCATGGTCATCGATCCAGTCCTATCTGCCCCTTATCCTTTGTCCTGAAGAAGACCCGTAGCAGAGGCCTAGAAATCGCCCGTATTGCGTTAGGGTCGAAACGTCGACGACTACCCCCCCCATCCCAGCCTACACCCACTATTTTTCAATTGTAAATGGTGTATATAATAATGTATGGGTAGGCTTTCTTGAATTTTGTTGTTTGTTTTTTGATTGTATCAATCTATTTTGCATTTATTCTTTCAACTGTCTCGTTTCATTTCACTTGAGCACCCCCTTTTTGAATCTATCACTTATTCATTGTCATTTATAATTGTTCTGGATCTCTAAAAATTTCTTTTAGTATGTAAATAAATTTGTGATATATAACAATTTTGTTTTTTGAAAATGTATGTGTTGGGTTTAATGCATTGAATATTGCTAGTTGAAAGTATCACATCTCCTATGGGGCAAATTGATTTTGCCTAAGATTGAATTTGCTACAAATAACTGCAGGTTGTACATTTATTGAGTCTTGATTGAAATCCGGGACCATTTTCGATATACAAATTGCTACCCAGGTCCTGTGACTAATTGGGTTAACCCCATTGATTCAATGGTCCCCCCCTGGTGGCGTGCGGCCATTTTGACTGCAGCCTGTGAAGGGCCTCGCATCCCCGGCCTTGCGTACTCAGAGGGCCGTTGGAGGAGTGCGCCCTCCCGGCGGCTGTGGAGCCTACGGCCGCGGTGGGGCACAGGAGCTGGCCGAGTGGTGATTGACCCCGCCGCTGGCAACGGACTATGTGACACGACCGGCGCTGGTCTGGGAGGCACCCGGACAGCCCGGAAACATTGACGGAGCACAGCGGAGCATTGGGGAGGCGTGGCGCTCGGAGCGAAGCGGCCATCACCATCAATGGCGCCGACCGCCCCAGGTGGGAACAGTGGTGACGTCGCATTGTGGATCCTGCCGTAGCCCCGGCGCTCAGGTGAAAGAGTGGACATCAGGGGGCACTGGGACCTCCTTGGGCGCGGCAGGCGGCGGAGTGCGGCCCAACCAGCGCGGACCGGCTGTGAGCTGGAGGGACCCGGCAGTGCGGCCACAGAGGGGTATTGTCGGAGAGGGCACTGCGAGGACCCTGTCTTGAATGTAGACCCCCCCTGTGCCCTCGCCCCCCTGCGCCTTGGAGAGGCTGGTGGGCTTTGCCCATGCCGAGGTGCGGAGGAGTGAAGAGAGGGACCCTCCCTTCCTCCCCCCACAGTGTGTTGCTGGCGGGCGGGCCGGCGCCTAGGGAGGTCGGAGATGGGAGGGCTTACCGGAGCGCATGAGGAGAGCGCACAACCACCTTGCAGGTGATGTGGCGGTGACTGCTCCCCACCTTCCACATTTAGGTCTCCTTCTCGGGGCCTGACCTAATCTGGGGTCAGCTGGCCCTGCTTGGTGGTGGGTGGGGGGGCCCCACTGGAGAAGGCCCTGGCGAGACTGGCATAACGGACCGAATGGATGCAGTGGCGCTTGAGAATGGCCCGCTCTGGATGGGTGGAGAGTGATCGCCTTGTCCAGGGGTTCGGCGCTACTGAGGAGCATCGGCGCCTGATGGATCTGATGACGGTGACTGGAGTCGACTCCCCAGATAGCGATAGCTGATGCTCTCGGCTCTCATTCTGCACGCGAGGACTTAAGGCACGCAGCACTTGTAGCCTGGGCTGGAAACCAGCCCTCAGGACTGGACCATGGGAAAACCGCGACGGACGACTGGAGCGGTGCAATCTGACCACGTTGAGGACTCCCTCGAGACCCAGGAGTTGGGCTCGTCTGGAAACCAGTCTGCTGGGCTACAGCAACAACAAATGGAGCAGATCCTCAAAGCTATATCGGACACGAAAGAGGCGCTACGCCAGGATATAGCACAGGTATCCACGAGCCTCGGATTATTGCGGGCAGATCATGGGAAGCTGGCTGACCGCGTCAAAAGCACCGAACTGGTACTGGAAACGCTGGAGCCGGCCCAAAAGGCGACAGATGCGTTGATGAGTGACTTATTACGCAGAGTACAGCTGCTGGAGAAGAGGGCCGAAAACGCAGAAGGGTGCAACAGGCGCAATAACATACGGGTAGAGGGACTGCCCGAAAAAGTTGAAGGGGACAATATGGTTGCGTATCTGGAAACATGGCTGCGTGAGGGGGTCGCCCCCGAGGGATTGTCGCAATTCTACACGCTTGAAAGGGCCCATCGTGTGCCGGCTCGCCCGCCGGCTCTGGGTCGCCCTCCCCGGCCAGTGGTGGCACGTCTACTGCACTCTAAAGACCGAGACATTACATTGCAGAATGCCCGAACATCTGGCCCATACCGGGTGGACAACGCCTCGGTCTCCCTCTACCCGGATTACTCCCAGGAAGTACAACGGAACTGCTTCTCGTTTTTGACAGTTAAGAGGGCTCTTCGGGAGGAGGGTATACAACATGCCCTGTTGTTTCCGCACGATTGAAGGTGATGGTGGATGGGACTGCGACTTTCTTCGACACGCCAGAGGAAGTGTGGCACTGGCTTGAAAAGTATTGAGTGGGAACGGATGGTGTTGGTCGATGGGAGAAGACGGCCGAGACTCCTTCGAGACCTCGTAGGGGTCGCCGCATCAGGAAACATGTGAGGAAAGAACAGTTGCCATTGACTTCTCAGACGGAACTGGAAAGGCAGGCGGCCTTGCAGGCGGTGTCTGTCATATCGGGAGCTGCAGCTACGGCTTCGTTGGCAGACTCGGGGTCTCAGCATGGCTCAGAGGAGGTGGTGTTGGAGGGTTCTGAGGAGGACTCTGGCAATTTACCTAAGGTTACCCCGGGAACTGCTGATGGCCTGTTGGACAAGTGACTTTGGTTGACTTCAGCCTGTATACAGTAAGGGGGTATATGCCTGGCGTTGTCCTCTGCTGTTGGGGGGAGTGGATATGGCCCTACTGGAGGCTTGACTTTTGGCTGTGGTGGGGGGGTGGGATGCAGGGGGGGGGGGGGGGAGGAGATCCTAGGGTGGGGGGCTCACCTGGGGCGGGACACCGCTGGGAGGAGGGAAATCTGTATAAGAGGCTCGACCAACACGCAGAGCTAGTGAGATCGCAGTCCGGCTCGGTGTGGTGTAGAGTCACCCCTCTGCCTCGCACTTACTGTGAGACTCTGGTAGCTACCAGGGTATTTCCTTTGAAGGGATCCAGTTTGGATGGGTAACTATGGTTTAGCGCCTGTTCTGGGGAAGGGTGGGTGGGGGGTTTGTTGGGGATGTTCTACTGGTTGGGGGGTATGTCAGTGTGCCCACTAGGCGGTTTTGGATTGTGCTCTGTTGTATGCTTCCTTATGGCGACCCGACTTGAGCTACGATGTATCACCTGGAATGTGAGGGGATTGAACTCCATGAGGAAACGTTATAAAGTGCATGCATATTTAGTCCGCAGGGGGATCCAGGTGGCCTTTTTACAGGAAACGCATATTGATCAGGCGGAGGGGCGGGCGCTGCAGAAAAGATGGAGGGGACAATTGTTTCATACCACCTATTCTGCGTTTGCCAGGGGGACCTTAATTTGGGTGCGATCAGGGGTTCCCTTCCAACCCATTAACACGATAGTAGACTCAGATGGGAGGTTTGTGGCAGTCCTGGGTCGCCTGGACGGCAGAGATGTAACGTTTTGCAGTATATACGCCCCAAACTCGGAACAAGCGGCATTCTTTTCGCGGCTTTCTGGGAGGTTGGCACCGTACCTAGCGGGCTCAGTGTATATAGGA
Organism: Lissotriton helveticus; assembly: GCF_964261635.1. Taxonomy (NCBI): domain Eukaryota; kingdom Metazoa; phylum Chordata; class Amphibia; order Caudata; family Salamandridae; genus Lissotriton; species Lissotriton helveticus. The sequence continues at coordinate 1,253,831,367 of NC_136065.1, read as the reverse complement.
GAAGATTTTAACTCCATCGCCGATGTGGAGTTGCACTGTTCTCATCCTCCGTTGGTTCAATCAGCGGTACATAGAATGGCTAAGGCGAGGAGGGACTGGCAAGAAGCATGGAGCCTGGTAGATGCTTGGCGGGTGCATCACCCCACAGAGAGGGACTATTCGTTGTACTCAGTCCCGCATGACTTACACGTGCGACTTGATGGCTTCTTGTGCACCCCGGGGGCCCAGGAACTCATGTATCATAGTGAGTATCTGGCGAGGACACTTTCGGACCACAACCCTGGTCTGATAACAATACTTTGGTCACGACCGCGGCAGGTGATTCTGACTTGGCGCTTGAACCCAACGACTCTAGAGGATCCGGTGTTTAATGCAGAGGTCAGGGAAGGCATTGAACAATATTTTTTGGAAAACTCAGGGACGGCGACGAGTAGAGCGCATGAGTGAGACTCCTTCAAAGTGGTGGTGAGGGGGGTTTGCATTTCAGACGTCACGGGAACGCGCAAGACGCTAGTGCATGACATAGATCGGGAGGAGGCTCATCTGCGGCAAGCAGAAAGAGACAGTCACTCGGACGGGGGTAGTCAAGAGGAGGTGATGGCTGCGCGTGAAAGAATGGCCTATCAGGTTGAGCAGCTTCGCTGCTAGGATTATAAAGAATACATGGTGAGCGCACACGCCGAAAGGGACACAGTGGGATCGTTACTGGCCTGGTTGGCCAACCCGGCTCTCTGGGGGCCTAGTTTATTCGCAGAAGGAGGTCAATGACCAATTTCTGGAATACTATTCGCTGCTCTATCAGTGTAGGATGAGAGAACTGCCTGAGGGGTTGGATGATTTTTTGGCTACAGCACAGTTGCCGCACCTGGACCCAGAACAGGCCACCAATCTAGGTGGCGCCATCTCGCTGGGCGAGATCAGAGCAGCGGTTAAAGGTATGGCCAAGAGGAAGACGCCGGGGACCCACAGCTTCCCGGTGGAGTTTTATTCATCGTATATAGACCTTTTGGCACCGCAATTTCAGTCCGTATACGGAGAGGTGTGGGAACTAGGCAGATTGCCACTAACCACAAGAGAGGTGATTATAGTACCATTGCAGAAGAAAAGTGGAGTCCCTACTTCCAGATCGGTGTACCGACCGCTATCGATGCTCACAGTTGACTACAAAGTTCTGAGTAAGATTTTAGCTACGCGACTATTGGACCACATGAGCAACCTGGTGCACCTGGACCAATTGGGCTTCATCCCCACCAGGAATACTGCAACGTGCATACGGAGGTTGATATGTATTATGGGGGAAAGAAGCGAAGGTTTGTCTGGAGCCGCGGTTTTATCGGTGGACATCGAGAAAGCATTCGATAGCGTGGAGTGCCCGTACTTATTCCGTGTGCTGAAGGAATTTGGTTTGGGAGATAACTTCATACGCTGGACCAAACTGCTATACAGCTCTGCCACGGCTAGGGTTCGTACTGGGCGCACTATATCAGCGGCGTACTGAGTGGAGAGAGGGACCCAACAGGGTTGTTCTTTGTCGCCGCTGCTGTTTGCGCTCGCAATCGAGCCTCTGGCAGCACATGTTCGACAGGGACAGTTGTATGAGGGGGTCATGCTACGCGGAGAGGTTCATTATATCTCCCTATACGCGGACGACCTTTTATTGTATCTGGCAGGTGATTCCTTGCGAAGGGCCAGAGCCTTTCTTCGGAAGTTTGGTCACATGTCGGGCCTGCGGGTGAACTGGAATAAGACCTGTCTGTTTCCTTTGACCCCAGATAGTCGGGAACCCCTGGCACTGGAAGATCTGCGGTGGGAGCCTAAGTGCTTGCCGTATTTGGGCGTCCGCGGCATATTCCATGCTCACTCCGACCTCTTGGAAGGGAATGTGGGCAGTGCGGTGAGGGGGCTCAAAGGAAGCATGGGGTTTTGGCGAACCCTTCCCCTTTCAGTGGCTGGGAGGGTAGCGCTCCTAAAGATGGTGGCACTCCCACGGTTTCTCTACTTCTTTCCCACTTTGCCAGTATGGATCCCTGTAGCTATTTTTAAGATGCTGCGGGCCCTGGTGACGGGGTGTATCTGGGGATCAGGCAGACGGTGTGTTGCCTTGACTACTCTGATGCGACCGAGGGACGAAGGGGGATTGGCGGCCCCAGATTTTGAGTGGTACTATTTAGCGGCGCAGATGCAGTGGCTTACGCAAGCCGTAGAGCGTGAGTTTACAGGCCCGGACGGACCGCAAGGGAGAGTTATTCCCCGTCACGTGCTGTCCTTCATACTGCTTCGGCAGAAAATTAGGATAGATCAGCTCACGCTTGAGGAGCACACGCCTATGCTGGACTTCGCGGTCAGAAACGGGCGGGTTTTGCTGCCCCGTAAATTCCCTTGGGCATGTGCACTGCCCTCCCACATGGAAGAGATTGGTCGGCGTTGGCTGCCTGGGAGGAACGCGGGGTCCACACGGTTGGGGACCTGTTGAGGGACGGTGTCCTATTATCGTTCCAAGACTTGCAGAGTGTCCACGACTTACCAAGGGGGAATTATTTATTACATGCCGCGCTCGTGACGGGAATTCAGAAGCAGTGGGGGAGGGGCTGTCGGAGCCCCCGACTTCGCTGGGCTGTCAGTACATTACAATGGCGGCGAGAACATTCAAAGTGATTACTTGAATTTGAATGTCTTCGGGGGACGGTGCTCAAATGGTTTTCGTCTTTCTTAGCCGGCCGCCGGCAGACGGTCTGGACACCACCTGGCTCCGCCGTGATGCCGCCATTGGGAGTCGGGGTCCCTCAGGGCTCTATTTTGAGCCCGACCCTTTTTAACATCTTTATGACCCCACTGGCGGCGGTGGCGGAGTCATTTGGTGCCCGGATCGTGTCGTATGCCGACGACACCCAGCTCCTCTTCTCTTGCGAGAGGGGGGCTGACTTTGACGGGGAGAGTATCCGGAATTGCCTTGGGGCGGTGTTCACATGGTTCCAACTGAACAGCCTCAAGTGCAATTCCGATAAATCGGAGGTACTCTTCTTCGGGTGCGATATAGAGCCCAGCTGGCAGGCCTGGTGGCCCGTCGACATGTTCCCACCGTCCGGCTCCTCCCCTATGGCTAAAAACTGGGGGGTTAAGATGGACAAGGGGTTGTCGATGAAAGCCCAGATTCTTGGGGTGACCGGCACCTGCTTTGGCCTATTAAAAATGCTGCGGAGGTTTCTGCCTCTTCTGTCAGAGGAGCATAGGAGGCTGACTGTGCAGGCTCTGGTAGGCTCCAGGTTGGATTATGCCAACATTCTTTACCTGGGCCTACCAGAGTACCTGCTACAGCGGCTCCAAGTCGCGCAGAATGCGGCGGCTAGGGCCATTTTTGGTCTAAATAGACGCAGCAGCGTCTCTGGGCTACTGCGGGCGCTACACTGGCTACCCATCCGCAAACGGATTGCCTTTAAGGCTATGACCTTGGCCTATAAGGCGCTCCATGCGGTGGGGGCGAAGTATCTCCAAAAGAGACTGGCCTTTTACCATCCGGCTCGGTCGTTGAGGTCTGAATCTCTACTTTTGGCGGCGGTCCCTCGTGTTAAGAGGGCCCGCCTGGGTGGCCGTTCCTTCAGTTTGTTGGCCCCACAGATGTGGAATTCGTTGCCGCTCCCACTTCGGGGGGCTACCACTCTTCTTGAGTTTAGGAAAGGGCTCAAAACCTGGTTGTTCTCCCAGTAGGCCTCCAGGTTGTTCCTTTTTTTATTGTCGCTGTGCTGTTCATTTCTTTTATACTGTGTTATGTTACTCTGCATTACTTCCCCTTACCTAAAGCGCCGGGACACTCTTTTTGAGTAACCGTTGCGCTATACAAAACCACAAATAACATAACATAACATAACTTGTCTTTATAGACGGCTGTCCACAGAGAGGCTTTCACCCCTAAATAGGCTAAAGAGTAAATGGGAAGAGGACCTAGGCAGGCCCATTCCTAAGACAACCTGGCCGCAACTGTTGAGGAGGACCTGGAAGGGCACACGCAACGCCAGGTTTCAACTGGTTAAATTTTTTACTCTACACAAGGCCTATTTAACCCCGGTTAAGATTCAACAGTATTTTGGGGAACTCAAGCGTTGTGCCCTAGGTGCAACACGGAAGGGGCAGATTTTAGCCACATGTTTTGGTCTTGTGTGGGTTTAGGATCTTATTGGACGGACGTAGTGACATGTTTGAACCAGGCAACGGGGCGGGAGGTGGAGATGGGTACCTACCTTTTGCTTTGGTTTCCACATACTCCCAATACTAAAATTACTAGCAAGTTTTATGATTTAGGGTTGATAATGGCAAAGAGGGAGCTCACCATGCACTGGAAAGCGAGAGCGGGACCTAACTCACAGAGATGGAGGGCGAGTTTCTTGAGTTGGACGGGCAGTGAAGGGACACTTCGTCTGCAACTAGCTAGGCGCACATCTAATGACAAGGCGCTAGAGGCGGCAAGGGCATGGGGTGCTTTAGTGGCAGAACTTTAACCACCGATACACAGATGAGGGGGATGCGGGTAGCGCTGGACCTGATCAACGAATAGAGACAAGGGCAGAGAGCACAGGGGGACATAACGGGGATGAGGACAATTGGGTATATAAGGGGAAGGGATCGCTCACACACTCTAGGTTAAGGAATATTTGGGGGTCGAGACAAGGGCCCAGGCACGCATGAGTAGCTGTACGAACCCTGCTGTTTTCCAGGATTGCAGATGATGTGATTTTCTAATGGTTTATGTTCGATCCTTTATCACAAGGGAATCACGCAATTGGATGTAGAGGGGTGGTCGAGGGCACACTGACTAGGGGAAGAGGGGGAGGCAGGCGGGAAAGTTGATGGTAGAATGTTGAGATTTGGTTTCTCCTGTACTGTAAAATGATTTATTGTCAAATTGTGTACTGATTTGAAAGGAGAGTCTCAATAAAAATTATGTTTAAAAATAATAAATTAGCCTTTTTCAGATGAAGCAGGTAGCAGATATTGCCTTGCACCGTGTCTTTAATAGGATCAATTTGTTTAAGTTGGCAATAGTAAACATTTAGTAGTGGGCTTGCGTGCTTGCTTGAGGATATCCATACATTCTTGTGGTAGGTTAAGATAGCCAGATTCTAAGACCTCACAAGCCAAATAGCTCTATTTAGAGTATTGGGGTCGGGTTTGTGATCGGTCCTTGATTTTGAGTAAGAAGGTCCAGGCTGTTGGGGAGCTTGCGATTTGGAACTACTGAAAGATCTAGTAGTGTTGTGATCCAGTTCTGATGTGCCCAAGTTGGAGCTACAAAGATCATGGTGAGAGATGTTTGTTTGAATCTCTGAACCAGAAATGAAATGAGAGGTGGAACAGAGTAGGAACATATACCTGACCAACTCATCCATAGTGTGTTGCTTTTGAATAGTAGGTGTGGGAACCTGGAGGAGACGTTTGGGCATTTTGTGCTTTCGGCTGTGGCGAAAGGTCTGTTTGAGGAAATCCCCACTTTTTTAATGTAAGGATGGAGGACTTGGGGGTGGTGTCAAACTTGAGGGCCTGCAAAATCGTTGTGCACTTCAACAGATATTCCACCAAGAGATTAATGTGGTGGCGAAGAGCCCAGTTACATAATGTTTGAGATAGTTCTGAGAGCTGATAAGACCATGTCCCACCCTGTTTCTGTAAATAATACATGGCTGGCATATTATCCATCTGGACTAGAACAGCCTTGTGAAATAGGTGAGGAAGGAAAGTTTTCAGGGTTAGGAAGTACACCTAAAGCTCCAAGTAGATGATTTTTATGGATCGATGTTAGGCATCCCAAAGACCTTGTACTGCGAGGTCCTGTAGAAGGGCACCCCAACCAGACTCCGATGCATCTGTGGTGAGACTGAGATGAGGAAAAGGGTCCATAAAAGGCCATCCCTGTAGCAGGTTGTTAGTGTTCCACCACTGCAGAGGACAGTGAATGTAGCAGTCTATCAACACTAGATCGAGGTTACCCTGTGATTGAGACCATTGGTGAGTTAGATATTGCTGAAGGGGACGCATGTGTGAGCTTACGTGGGGCCTTCGGCAATACAAGAGGCCATCATTCCTAGCAGATTTATCACAGTCTGAACTGTGAGAGATGAGTTAGTTTGGAAATGTGGGCAAGTTATTTTAAAAGTTCTGAACTCTAGCTGGATATGCTAATCCTGACTGTCTGATGAGTATTGCTCCTAGGTGTGGTTGAATTTGGAGAGGTTGAAGTTGAGACTTAAGAACATTTTATTGTAAGCCCCCATGTAGGAAGCTGGGTTTCTGTTGCAGTAACTCCCCCACTTTTTACCAGATTACTGATGCACTTTGACTTGATGTCCCCTGGGTCCCTGCCAATCAGGTTCCCAGGGCCTGTGATCTTTCCCAAACTGTACGTTGTACCCCCAATTGACACCTCTCTGGCAGCATGTCAGTCCCTTGTAAAAGGTGCCATGGATATGGTACCAAGGGCACTGTGGCCAGGGAAGGACTCTAAAGGTTGCAGCACTTATTTGCCACCCTTGGAGGCCCTGTACCTACACACACCTACACCCCCTCCACCCCACCCCATGCAGGTTGCATGTTTTGGTGCATAACAAAGTGAAGCGCCGACATGGCACACAGAAATTGGATGCTGTGATTGTAGTTGTATGTTTCTGCTTTTTACTTGTTGAAATGGACAAACTATGAATTCCAATTTGTAATTGAATAAATATCACAATATGTGTGAATCTTACAATTGTGTAATGTAATAATTCATGAGTATGAGATGAATTGCATTCATAGCTGTGCTGACAGGCATCCAGTAAAGTGTCACTGGTACAGGATAAACATCCCTGTGTGCCATGCCTACAACCCACTGCCCTGGTATAGGTCGGCCACCCCTCTAGCTGGGTGCCCTATACCAGTGGCGAGGGTACAGGTCCATGAGCCCTGTACCCCTACAGTGTCTAGACCAATTCTTAGACATTGTAAGTGCAGTAATGTCATTAAGAGTATATGGTGCTGGGAGTTTGTCACTACGAACTCTACAGCACCATAATGGCTTTACTGAAAACTGGGAAGTTTGGTATCAAACTTCTCAGCACATTAATCCCACACTGAAGACAGTGTGGGATTTAAAGAAAAATGCATTCAGAGGGCATTTTAGAGATGCCCCCTGAAAACCGGTCAGCCTCTGGTGGGTTCCCTGACTGGTACACACCAGCCTGCCACCACAAGACATTTTTCTGGTCCCCTGCGGTACCTGAGCCCAGAAACAAAGCCTTTCTTGGGAGGAGGTTGTCACACCTCCCAGGCAAGGAAGAGCCATCTGTGGCAGGGGATCTTTAAAGGCATTGCCGCCTTTGTAATGCAACCCCCAAATCTCCTGCCCCATTCCTGTCTCCCCTCCTTTTCGGCGGGAAGACAGGCGGGAAAAATTACCAGAGACCAGACGGTGTGCCCACCGCTGCCAACCCCACCCCTCAGGTGGGGGAGGTGAAGCCCACTCTTCAGTGCCTGCCATCTTGAGGATTAGGGATTGTGCCCACTCCCCCAGGTAGGGTGAGCACACCAATGGTGCAGTCACCCTAAGGTAAGTAGCCCATTGGCTACTGACCTAGAGACCCCTAGAACGAGCCCTAAATACAGTATTTAGGAGGCAGCCATGAACCAAGAAGCCAAATTCTTGCATCCTTCGAAGGAGGACAAAAGATGCCTAGCAGAGGACAATGCAGAGAACAACTGACTTGGCCTTAGCCCTACTTGCCCGTCTGCAGTTTCCAGACATCCTGTGCCAAAAGTCACCCTCTCCTGCAGTCAGCGACCTCCAGAACCCTGGGAGGACTAACTGCCTTCAAGAAAGACCTGATCTCCTGTGAACAGCAGCTCTGTTCAAAAGAAACCTCCAAGAAAGACTCCGAGCCTGCTGAGGACAAAGAACCCGATGCCTGGAACCACTACTGCACCCGGCGCCTACAACCCGAGTTAGAGTGACCCACCAGTCCCAGGGAGGTCCCCCAGCCCTCCAGAGTGAGTCCACCATGAGTTGACCCCTCCAGGACTCCCGGACGTCACCTGCAGCCTCTGCAAGGAGACCCCCCCCCCCCCCCCCCCCCCCAATCGAGAGTGGCCCAGTAAGGTGAAATCCGACCTCAAAAGACACTCCTGCTTCCAGCCGCCCTGGAGAAGAGGATCGGAGGTGCAGCTACATTCCTGACCCCTCCCACTTACATGCCCAGCTGTTGGTTCCTCCCAGAAGTCTTCCTGGATCAAGCCTGCAGCCAAAACCCAAAACAGGCAACTCCCATTCAAACAGGGCACCAAATGCCAAAAAAGCAGCCTGTACCCAGCCGCCCCTGTGCTGCTGCTGGTGTACTTTGGGTGCCAACTCGTATCCCCCCTTTGCCCTGAGCCTAACACAAGGGGCTTTGCTCCCACAACCCTGTAGCCTGCTTGTGAGCAGCCACCAACCGGAGGCCCCCTATATTCCATTGGAGAACATTGGGCCTCAGCACTCTGCACCCAGTCACCCTAGTGCCGCCAAGGTTATTTCAAGAGTGCATCCTTTTTTTTTTTTTTTTTTTAAACGTCCGTTTATTAGTTTTCAAGTTACCAAAACAATAAAGTTACATCATACATCCTAATACAGTATTTTCTTGGGTTCATTTTTACATTGAGTACATTACAAACAGCTATGTCCACATGACAACATCTGCATATCATCACTGCGATTACATCGAAGCCACATGATTGTAGGGTTAACGGTCCATAAGCATCACACACTTTTTTTTTTCGCCATTGGATGGTCTAGTTAGCGCGACATTTCGTACATCCTCCACTGTATTCTAGAAATATAATATAGCACAACTGCATATCCAGTCCCCCATGCCATAGAGTATCCACTTCCTGACCGTTTGCAAGCCTCCTTCACATTTCGGACTCCACTAATCCATACCCAGTGCCCTCTGCTATGCATTATACCACGCATTGTGGGGCTTCTTCCCTTGTGTGAGATATCAAATAACACATCAATGGGGCCCATATATCATTGGGTCGTGATGGCACGGGCAACAGTTCCGCGTATGTAGCAAGCTTCTCCTGGCAATTTATCAGGTCATCTAACCATGTCTTAAACTTGGGCACCCTACCCCTGCCCCACCTGCAGGCCACCCTCCTTTTGGCCATTAGTAGCACCGTGGCGACAAACTTACGATGTTCTACTCTTAAGGGCTTAACATATTGAAGTAAGGCCAGCAAAGGATTCAGTGCCATTGGGGTATTCACCATCATCTGCAGTGCACGGAACACTTGGGCCCAGTATTCTTTGATACTCGGGCATTCCCATGCCAAGTGAAGAAAATCAGCCCCCTCAGCGTGGCATCTATCACATCGATCATCTGCCCTAAGCTTATACCTGCACATTCTAGCTGGGGTGTAGTATAGTCTGTGCAAAAACTTATAGTGTATGATCCGTAGTCTACTGCTCGCTGATACTCGCTCGGTCTGTAAACAGCAGCTCTCCCATTGATCATCTGTCAATGCAGTCCCCAGATCCTCTCCCCATCGCTTACAAGATTGTGTGTCTGAAAACTCCCTCTGTGTGTGTACTGGTGTATGTATTTGGGATACTAGTTTTTTGGGTGTGACTTTTCCCAGTATGAGCTGAAGAGGTGCCAGCACTTGTGGCTCCTCCAGGAAATCCTGAGTAAGTGATCGTACACCCTGCCGTAGCCTGGTGTACAAGAAGACATCGAGAGGCAAGTGTTGTTTCCCCAGAAACATATGATCAACAGTGCGAAATGTATTCTCATTATACATATCCCCCCAGGTAATCGTGTTGGTCTTGCGCTTAAAGGCATGAAATATTTCCTCCTGTAGCAGAGGCATGCTAGGGTGGTAGGTCAAGGGTAATACAGGTGAATATAACATGGAGACCTCTAATATACTCAAAGTATGCAAGCAATGATGCTTGTTCAGTCGTGCACTGTTCACGTGGTGTGATTACACACTTCAAATTAATCAGATTAAACAGAAATTATCTCTGGAAATCATATGTTTATCATGAATAATCATTCAAATTCAAGTGCATTAATTTACTAATCAATCACATTATAGATTTCATCAAATGAAAAACATAGTAAATTCATAACAATATCAATTGTCAATCATTGATGCATAGTAAATTATACAACAACTAGACATTTGTTATAGGCAGCATTTTTCTAACATGCCCAATGCATTTCGGAACCTTGCTGGTTCCTTCCTCAGGGTCTAATCTGTAAGATCAAAATGTACAATGTTTTATGTTAGTGCCCATGTTTCTCAGACAGCTGATATGTATATAATTCAAAGACGTTGTGTTGGGGGTGTAGGACATACCTTAGATCAGTGTAGTGAACTGGATGTAGGTGTCTGCAATAATCAAAACACACCAAACAATAACTGGTGTCATCAGCTTAACTAAAACATGCTAACTAAAATGTAAAGCCAAAAGGTGAAAGGAGCTTACCGCTAAAACCACGCACTGAATCAAAGTGTAACTGAGGGCCTTGTTCAAGGTATTAAGCTTATCTCAAATGGTGGGGTGCCTACAAGAGATATAAAAGAACGACCGTAAGTAAACTAAAAAAAAACCACTATGACTACCGGAAATCAGCGCAATGTCCTGCTGCCGCTTTTTTTACTGTGTACTGTGCTTCAAACCGGCGTGTACATGCCGCATGTAAACAATGATACTTGAAAGTGTGATCCTGCTGCGTTTCTCTTTCACGACTCGAAGGGCATTAACGAAATAAACGAAGGACTCAAAGAAGTGTGACTGCCGGTTGCCAATCCTACGGGCCGCCATCTTACTATTTCGAGTTCTACAGGATCCCCATGCTAGTGGTGGGCTAATGTCAAAAATATTCATAAAAACTTGCAGATAGTCTAATCACAATCAATAATTATAATTGCCCGGATTTATAACGGGCGCGAAACCCAGTAAGGGAAATAACGTGCAACAAATACTGAAATAATTACTGTCGATAAAGGCCTACGTTCACCTTGCTGAAATAGTGTGACGTGTTGTTGATTTTCGTATCCCTCTAACGATAAAGATATGTTTGTATAAAGGTGTGAAATATGAAATATAAAAAAACAATGGTGAATTATGGTATTAAAGTGCATGTTGATGTCATGTTGGTGAGTACTGTTATCTCTTATGTTTGGAACTTTAAAAAAAATATCAGTGACATCTCTCAATATAGTTAAAGCTCCTCATGACATTCTCTTTAAGATAGAAGTGCTTGATATTCGGTATACAGATTATGCAAAATGGTATCCTAACAAGAAAATACTGGTGTCTCAGTTGGTAATACAGCAATTCACTGCGGAATTTTAAGGCTATGCTGATACTACAAATAACATGACAGATCAAACCTATCATTAAGCCCCCTAGGGTTCATGGTATTTAGCATTTTAATCCAATACGCCTCACGTTGCAAGAGTTTTCTTTGGTTATCAATGCCTGGTTTTAGTGGAACCTTTTCTATGATAAAAAATCGTAATTGGGAGATAGTATGTTTTTCTTCCTTCCAGTGAGTGGCTAATGGTGATGTCATGGTTTGTGTACGAATCCTACTTTTATGTTCTGTGATCCTAATTTTGAGTTTACGTTTTGTTTTACCAACATACATTTTGCCACACGGACATTTGATCCCATATACAAGATTCTGTGCATTACAGTCACTGGTATGTTTTAATTTGATTAGAGATCCTGTCATTGGATGTGTAAGTGTATTTGCCAGGTATTGTATCAACAGGGAGGAACACAGGGTTAGGACAATTATTTAAAGGGGTCCAATGTATGTGTCCTAGAAAGACTATCAACAAAAAGAAATACAGAGTTCCCCGGTTGCAGTCAGCTAAAGGACTGTCATTGGTCTCTCTCTTGTCGGGTCAAACAGTAAAAAGGTGAGTGTAGTGAACCCTCTCTTGGAATTTTTGGGGTACCTCACACAAGTCGCCGGTTGGACTACACTTGTAATCCCACCCGGTGATCGTTCAGCGTCATCATCGGTACCCTGCCCCTGCGCCAGGCTGGCAGTGCAATGCCTGTCGGGCAACAATACTTGTTGCTCTTTGGCGGGGATCTTCTATTCCTTCGCCAAAGGGTGTGTGGATGTAAGGGGACCATGCAAGGAGGTAATATGTGAGTGTGCAAAAGTGAGCGTGGGTGAAATAAAAGGAGTCAGTGGAGTCCAAAAATTGGGATTTTAATGATATGGCTCACTGCTCTATTAAAAATACAAGGGGTATAGAGGCAGAACTATCAAGGTAGTAAGCCTCATTCAACCCTTGGTGAGTGGATGGTCAACATGTTTCTTGCTTATAGAGCAATTCGTCAGGACCAAGGGGTGCTCATATGATTTGCAAGGGCTCCCCCGTGATCAGGGGGCCCAGTATATCCAAGGGTTAGTTACCCATACACTGACTCCATCTAGTGTTCTTTTCTGAAACTTCACAAAGACATGTTTGAAGTCTGTTTTTCTCCCCACAAATGTTGTCTCAATTTCCACTAGCTATCGCGCATGCTGATAGCACAGTAATAGCCCTTGATTTTCACAGGTTTTTTACTGCATGACAAACTTCCAACCAATTTTGTTGGATACCACTAAGCATGCGATCTTCCATGAGCAAACCAAAGGCATGCTCACCCACTGTATATTATGACAGTCACAAAACGCGAATGTTTCCACGTTTGTCCATGATGTCTCTCTGGTCTCTCCTTAACAGTACACTTCTCTCTTCTCTCTCCCATTTAGTCCTGGGAAGGGTCCTGAGGAAAGGACTGCCATACGACACCTACCAGGTCGTATACTGGGCCCCCTGATCACGGGGGAGCCCTTGCAAATCATATGAGCACCCCTTGGTCCTGACGAATTGCTCTATAAGCAAGAAACATGTTGACCATCCACTCACCAAGGGTTGAATGAGGCTTACTACCTTGATAGTTCTGCCTCTATACCCCTTGTATTTTTAATAGAGCAGTGAGCCATATCATTAAAATCCCAATTTTTGGACTCCACTGACTCCTTTTATTTCACCCACGCTCACTTTTGCACACTCACATATTACCTCCTTGCATGGTCCCCTTACATCCACACACCCTTTGGCGAAGGAATAGAAGATCCCCGCCAAAGAGCAACAAGTATTGTTGCCCGACAGGCATTGCACTGCCAGCCTGGCGCAGGGGCAGGGTACCGATGATGACGCTGAACGATCACCGGGTGGGATTACAAGTGTAGTCCAACCGGCGACTTGTGTGAGGTACCCCAAAAATTCCAAGAGAGGGTTCACTACACTCACCTTTTTATTTGCCAGGTATAACATTATTGCAATGTGTGCAATTATGACATTTCACTGTTCCTTTGAACTCTATGTCTATAGGTCGTCCTGTGGTGTGTTTCAATAATTGCCGCAAATTCTTTCCTCTGGTATAGGCATGGATAGGAAGATCCTTGTATATGTTGTTGAAATCAGGTTCATTGGACAACAGTTCCCATCCTGTGTTGATGATTCGCTTTATGGCATTGGATTGAGTGGTAAATCGAGATACAAATACCATTTGGTTCGTTGTAGGCTTGTGTTTAGGTTTCATCAATCTTGGCGATTGATCGTTGCAACTCTGGTCATGCTGGCTTCCAATATTATAGGGGGATACCCTCTTTCATTATATTTCTGTAGATGTTCAATCATTTTGTTTTCACAGGTTTGGGGCTCAGAACAGATTCTTTTGATGCGTATAAGTTGCGAAAATGGCAGATTATTGATTAGGCTTCTCGGATGAAAACTGGTGTATTCCAATGCATTATTGCGATCGGTGGGTTTGGTGTACAGTTCTGTGCGCAATCTGTTGACAATTTTAATTATTTTTACATCCAGAAATTCCATTGTCTTGTCATCAATCTTATGGGTAAATTGTATTCTTGGATCCACCATATTCAATTGTTGTATCATGATCAAGAGCCTCTCTCGTGTCCTTCCAAATCAGAAATATATCGTCGATGAATCGACAATATAAACTGATATTCGTACACCGAAACCTAATTTGTTAATCTTTAATCTCGTTGCCCAGTGACGGATTGTCTTGTGCGGCACATTAAGCCAGTCCTGGCTTTTTAGGTCCATCAGTCCCGATGACCTACCTTTTTAGGTGGATGTGTACACCAGGGCCGGACTAGGAACCAAAACCGGCCCTGGCAAAGTGCTCGGCCGGCCCCCCGGGCGGGAGGGGGGCGAGCGCTTTGCCAGGGCCGCTTTTCAGCCGATTTTGTTACAGGGCCGATTTTGCAGCTATGCTGCAAAAACGGCTCTGCAACAAAAACGGCCCCAGGGCCCAAAACCGGCCCCCACCCTTGCGACCGACCGGGGGATTGCCTGGTGCCCACAACGGCCAGTCCGGGCCTGGTGTACACGTGCGCAAAAGATTTGTCCTTGACGGTGAAGTGACCCAGCAGCTTGCTTGGGCTGACCCTTAGCCATGCTGTATGCTGTGGGAGAGAAGGCAAAAGGCAAAAGTAAATTCCTGGATGAAGACAGCTGACTGACAGAGGCTGTATATGCATGAATGAATTTATGAATGTTTTGGGAAGTATGAGGTTGGTAGAGAAATAAAGCCGGCTCTAGGCTAAACTTACAAAGGGGGCAGGTGCGTGGACATGTCAGGCCTCCTTGGCGCACCGTAGAATACAGGGAATGTTTCGAGAGCACCCTTTCAAAGCGTGGGGCGCACATTAGCACATTCATTTGAATACTGTGTCTTAAAAGCACCATTTGACCTGCTTTTCTCACAATTATCTGTGGGGGGAGGGGGGGTGGTGGTGTGAAGAACTCCCAAACTCTCCTTAAAAAAAACTGTCTCCCCTCCTTCCTTTCGCTGCTGGAACTCAGACAAGTGTTCCACCTCAGCCTCATCACTTGTCACTAACCGCTGGTGAGCAGGAGTAACAGAAATGCACCATCAACGGGGCAGTAGCACAGATCCGGCAATGAAATTAATAACACTGTCCAGTCTTAAAATGTATAAAATTGTATAAATATGAAAAGTGAGCAAGGCCTATCACCCTCCCGTCCCACCTGTAATTCTTTCCAGTTTATATTCAGAATCAGCACCCCCTCCCTCTGTCACACACCCTCCCTGCTGACCGGGCCCAGTTGCCTGCCATTCCAGTCCTGGCCTGCAGCAATATATCACTCCCTCTGTAATTCCAATTCACTGCGTTGGGGGCGAGGGTGCAGTTAGTGATAGCGAGGATGGTGGTTGAGGCTTGCGCACCGTCACGTGGCTGCAATAAGTAAAAAAAATGTAATCTTGATGATTGTCACGGTCACAATCACCTGTCATTATTAATGCGCATGACAATTGGCGGTCATCAGCCCCACCCTAAGGGTGAAGACACAGACTGCGCAGATGCGAAGGCGGGGACATCTGCACGGAGCACATCACCATTTCCGCTGAGGGGGCCCCTGCAGCCCACCCCACCCCCGTTTAATTTATGAAGTCTACTAGAGCGAGTGGCAGCCAACGTATCTTAACATAAGTTATGTAACCTATGTAGTAATGAATTTCCTATCAAATATTCTGAGACGGTCACAGATGTCTGTGTAGTGCTTACTGGCTCCACGCTGAGGGGGCCCCTGGAGCGCGGGGGCTGCGGGGGCCTGTATTACATCCCTGGTCTGGTCTCTCTCTCGGGAGGAAATGGTAGAGACGTAGCTCGTGATGTCATCCCTATTGTGGAATCTGGGAACACATTGCGGTCTTGATAATTATAATACTGATAGTACTGGTGCAGAGGTAAAGGTATTTTGTAAATTAGAAAAATTAGGAAAATTAGATATTTTACCCTTGTCCAGTATAGTTTAAATTTGCAGTTAGTGACTGCTTGGTTGCCATCGCAACATTTGGTAGTAAGTTGGAGGCATCTCGTGGGAGTGATATCACGGTCTTAGTTATTTTGACAGTGTAGAGATAACATCACTGTCGCGGTTATTGGAGCTTTTAGTGAGTGAAGAGAGTGATTTATCATTGGCCGAGTATCCGAAGGAGCTGTTGGTTATGGTACTTTTCGCAACCATTGATTGGCTTGTTGTCTCAACATAAATTGGCATTTGGTCTTACTATATGCTATGCCATGGGATGTTGTCGTTCAGCCCTGTTACGTTTGTCTTGAGGCAATGCACCAAGCGTTGCTCTTTTTCGAAGAGGATCCGTTCTGCATTTTGATTTTTTATGGGTAATGTCTCAAGGACTATCCAGTTCAATTCTTCGACTGTATGGTTGAAATCGATGTAATGATTGCTCATCTTGGTGGTTGCTCTTTGGCATTTTACAATGCTCCTGTGCTTGCAGATTCATTGTTTGAGCTTGCGGCAGGTCATTCCAATATATTTCAGACCGCAGGGGAAGGTAAAAGTATTGATCACATGCGTGGAGTTACAGTTGGTATGGTGTCGTATTGTCCATGTTAGCTCTGCAGTGAGATGTAGAAATGTTTTCACTGTGGTCAATTTGCATACTGAACATGAACCACAGGGGTAGTGTCCAGTAATGGGGGTCATGTTCCAAGATGTGGTAACGGTCTCTTTCTTTGCCTTTGGTGTAGGTCTCGTGTGCACGAGGATGTCTTTGGAATTTCTAGTTATACTGTTGGCGACCTAGGTTTTGGCCACATTAGGGAGCCTGATGTGAGAATTCTCCAGTTTTTATTGACAATTTTCTTTACCACGTTGGTAGCTGTACTATACGTCATGACGCAGGTATTTATTTTTAGGGTGACTGATCAAGCATGCTTATAACAAGGTATTCTCTCAGCGCCAAGATACCCATAGGGTGGTAGCACGCTATAGAAATGTGTTTCAGAGGTTTCTTTCGGCATGGTGGCTAGTAGGCTTTCCCTGGGTTGATTTCTTGCTCATTTTTGGCATTTTACCTCACATTGCTGGAATAGTTTGGTCACAGGATGACCACAGTTTCCCTGAAAAAGTGATTTCCATTGGGAACACAGCATTGGATACTTCATGTTGATCTTGTAAATGTAATTTCAATGCAATGTGAAGATTGTAACATGATCCTTACACGCGACATGAGCAATGTTGAAGATTAATTGCTTTTTTTGTTATTTTTCTTGCGTCCAGAAATTATGTTAAATTGTAATAAAACGGAATGACAAATTACTCAAAAAAGGTTTACTTTAATTGCTGCACCTCAGGGACATGAGTAGTGAATCTTGAAGTAGGTGACAAAGTTAGTACACATGATTTTGTAGGTCTTGGAACTCAAGCCATACTTCTAGCTCTTGCCATCAGCTTCATTCGAGGCCTGGTGTCGGTGCTCAGAGGTGCCAGATTCGAAGATTCCTGGGCTGGGGTGAATGGGGTCGTTGAGGAGGGGAGGCAAGTTTGGGAGGGGGCTGTGGATTCAATGTCCTCCTGTTCTTGGATGCTGAGAGGGTCTGGAGCACCATAGAGGTCAGGCTAATTCTTGAATGCCTGCCACTCTACTGTGATGTGCAGCCAGCATCTGTGCTGTGGAGTCTTTCTGCACTAAAAGGCCAGGCGGAAGGGGCACTCTGTGTTCTTGTGGCGATAGATCACTAACATTTTGGAGGTCAGCAGGGATATTTGGCTTGGCATTGAGGACATTTTCTGAAAAACATCCGTTCAGTCACCCTCAACGCCTCTTCATAAAGCTAAAGCTTGTAGCCCAAAGTCAGGGACTCAGTCCTCCGTGATGGCTACCGAAAAGCATTAAGGTATACAAAATGGAAATACTATAGATAGCGAAGAATTGTTTCTCTGCTACGGGGATGGCAGTCTTCACAAGGTGTGCCTCGAGCAGTTAATGCATGGAGCTGAGGAGCCACGTCAGTATGTGTTCGAAGAACAAGTTACTTAACTTCGGTAATGCATTCTCTGGTAATGACAATATCTAGCTTCATATTCCTTACCTTAGAATTTACCATGAGTTAGGTTGGATCCAGAGATTTTTGTTTTGCATGAGCAGTACCCCTTGCGCGTGCCATTAGGTGTCTCCATTCGTCTCCGGGAGGCAATGTCGGTTATGACGTCGCGGTCACCTATATAGGCGTCACTCAGGTGCGCGGACGTACTTTTCACTTTTCCTCACTAGAAGCATGGAGTCATGAAGTGACTGACGTAAGAGTGTGCAAAAACTAGTGCCCTGAAAAAGGGGGCAACCGTAGCCCTAACCAATAAATCATCAGAGCATGGAGGCATGCGTGAGTCTGTAAGGAATCTGCAGCTTGATCTGGTCTCTACCAGATAATGCGTTACCGTAACTTGTTCATCTGATAGAGGTTTCTAGCTTCAGATTCCTTACCTTGTAATAGATACCCAAGCCATACCCTCCTGGCAGTGGGCTGCGGACAATTTCATCACACTAGAAAGTCCTGCAGGACCGAGCAAGCAAAATGCCTGCCCCTGTGGACCCGACTGTCCAGGCAGAAGTGCTTGGCAAACGTGTGCAGAGACGTTACCTGGCAGATGTTCGAGACTGGGACACCCCGAGCCAACGATTTGGTCGCAGCATATCCTCTGGCGGAATGGGCTCTTAATCCCTCAGGGGGCTACTTCTTAGCCAAAGGACAGCAGATCTTTATGCAAAGAACTACCCAGCGAGAAGTAGTGCTTTTTCAAACTCATGTTGGCAAGATAGACCGACGATGCTCTTTATGGGTCCAGGCGATTGAGATGCTCCTCCTACTCAGAGCGATGCAAGGAAGCGAAAAAGGTGGGCAGCATTATAGACTCACCCAGATGGAATGGGGTCACCACCTTTGGAAGAAATGAAGCACGGGTGCAAAGCACCACTTTATCTACGAAAGTCATCATGTAGGAGGGCTTACCTTAAAACGCTTGCAATTCACTCAAACTCCAAGCAGATGTTCTTCCCACCAGAAAAGCTGTCTTGATGTTAAGCAGCCGGAGAGGACACTTGTGCAAAGGCTCGAAAGGAGCACATAAGAAAAGTGAAGACCAAATTAAGGTCTCACTGTGGCATGACAAAGGGTGTGGGTGGAAACAAGTGACCCAGCTCTTTCAAGAACCTATTTACGATTGGAGATTTCAACAGTGAAGGTTGGCCTGGCAGCAGCAAAAAAAGCAGATAGAGCAGAAAGATAACTCTTGACAGTAGAAAGAAGTAGAAAGAGAAGCAGAAAAGCGGGTCAATTGACCTTTCTGTGCAATATGATACAAACTTTTGCCAACAGCAGGCGTATACCGTCTTAGTGGCAGGCCGCCTGTCTTTCAAAATAACGTTGCATACTTCGGTAGGAAGGTCAAAAGCCACCAACTGCCACGGCTCAATTGCCAAGCATGGAGGCAGAAAGTTGACTGGTTCCGGTGGAGAACCCTCCCCTGTTGCTGCAGCAGAATATCCTCCCGAAGGGGCATCCTGATCTGAGGATCAATGCTCATTCTCAGAAGCTCTGGATATCAGACTCTCCCTGCCCAGCCCGGAGCCACAAGAATGACTTTGGCCCGGTTGTTCTTGATCTTCTTCAGAACTCTGGGCCGAAGGGGTATGGGCGGAAAGGCATACAACATGCCTGAGCTCCACTTATAACGAAAAGCATAGCTGAGCGATAGCAGCCTCAGAAACTCAAGCACGCAAAACTGCTGACATTGACTGTTCTCTTCAGAGGCAAACATGTCTAACCAAGGTTCTCCCCTCTGCAGAAAGAGACCTTGCGCCACCTCTGACTGGAGACGTAATTTGTGATCTGCTAGGCATCACCGGCGGAGTTCGTCTGCCCTGGCGTTCAGAGAACCTACCAGGTGTTGAACCACCAAGGTTATGCCCTGCTGTTCAAGCCATGTCCTGCTTGTTGCGGGCCACATGGCAGTGGTGTTGTCCTTGAACATCTGCACTGACTATCCCCTTGACAGAGGGAAGAAATGCTTTCAAAGCCAACCTGTCGTTCAAAGCTCCAACAAATTGATGCAGAGTCTCGACTCCAGTGTCCCCTGATCTCCACCTCTCCCAGATGGCCGTCCTGACCCAGGAGGGACGCATCTGTCACCACTGTGTGATCTGGTTGGGGAAGGAGGAAGGGCCTGCCCTCGACCCAATCACAGTTTTCCAACCACAAATGCAGATCTCACAGTTCCTTATGCGATCTGGATCATGTTGGTGAGATTTACCCGATGCTGCACCCACTGGAACAGGTCCCACTGCAGAGCCCGCATACGCCACCTGGCATGCTTTACCAACAGGATGAAGAAGACTTAGCTCCTTCAGAGTCAGTCCAACCAAAATCCAGGATAGAGACTGAATCATCTGTATCATATACTGAATATCCTGAACTTGCGGCGCAGGAGGATAAGCCTAAAACTAAACTGTGTCCAGAACAGTTCTGATGAAACGGAGCATCTGAGAAGGAGTCGGGTATGACTTTGGAACGTTTATATAGAAGTTCGCTGTAGTCTGAAGGTGGGAGACGGCAGCCTGGGGTGAAGACGCCTTCAACAGCCAGTCGTCGAGTTCCGGGAAGACAAACCTCAAACCTGTGCAGATAAGCTGCGACCACCGCCATCACCTTAGTGAACTCCCAAGGGACGCTTGTAAGGCCAAAAGGGAGCTAAGTAAATTGAAAGTGCTCATGACCTACCTTGAACTGCAGGTAACGCCTGTGACCAGGCAGAATGGGGATGTGAAAATATGCATCCTGCAAGTCTACGCTACCATCCAGTCTTCCTGGTCTAGGGCAGACAAGACCTGAGCTAAGGTAAGCATCTTGAACTTTTTCTTGACGAAGGTATTGACGGTCCAAAGATCTAAAATAGGCCGCAACTCTTTGTTGTTCTTCAGAATCAGAAAGTAGCAGAAATAATAGCCACTGACTACTTCTGAAACTGGGACCCTCTCTGTAGCCCCTTTGGCAAGAAGAGCTGTAATTTCCTCTTGGAGTAACTTTAAATGATGCCCCACCAGCCTTTTATGAATTGGTGGAATAGGAGGAGAATAGAAAAGGAAAGTCAGAAAGTAGCCCTCCTGAATGATCTGCAAGACCCACTAGTCTGCTGTTATGGACCTCCAATGGGGAAGATGATGATGGATTCTCCCTTCCACTGGAGTGGCATGGTCTTGCAGAGTCAGACTAGGAGTGCTTGGGCACTGCGGCTGCCGAGGGCAGGGCCACTGACTACTTCTGGCTTCCATTCCTGGGACGGAATGAGCCACGTCCACGCACAACTTGGGAAGTTTGTGCCATGAGATAGTAGAAAGGCCCGAGGATATGACTGTAGCACTATAGACCTTGAACCACTCTAGGGAAGAGTCCAAACAGATGGGATCCATCAAAGGGCATGTCCATCAAATTAGCCCGGACATCACCCGAAAAGCCACACGTTCTAATTCAGGCGCAGCGCCATCAAGGCCACCATCAAAGAAAATCGCTCTGCCCAGCGAATCAGTCATGTCAAGCCAACATCGGATGGTGAATTTTGCTGAATCTCTTGTGAACTTAACTGCCTGGGCGAGCACAGCCAGGGCCTCCTCCTGGACTTGTGGCAGCCCTTGCACAACCGTCTCCCACAGGGAATATGAGAAACGGCCCAATAAACATGCAGTATTAACTGATTGCAATGCCAGGCTGGAGGAAGAAAACATCTTCCCAAGTGATTCCTCTTGGATTCCCTGTCTGGAGGCGCGCCCTGGGAAGCTGAAGCCTGCACCACCAAGCTTTCATGGGAGGGATGTGGGGTGTTGGCAGAGGAACATTGGGTCACCCAGAGCCAGGTGATGGCGTGCCACGGTCCTATTCAGAGTAGCCCCTGTGCTGGGCTTGGACCATGTGCCTAGGTGTACATCGGTCAGTGCTTCATTAAAATAGGGTTTAGAGGTGGAAGCCCCAGGTTGCAGTAATTCGGTCAGGAGATTAGTCCTGCCCTGCACAGAGGGCAACTTCAGTCCAAGGACCTCAGCTGCCCTTCTTACCATCATGGCATAAGCTGCCCCCTCCTCTGTAGCCACAGTTGGTGGAGAAAGCATGCCAGTATCTGGGGATGTGTCAGTCCACTTGCTTCCCCCAAGTTCCTCATACCAGTTCAACTGCTCTGCAGACACATCCTGGTGCTCAGAAGGGTCCATAGACTTCCTCCCAGTCCTCTCCTGTGCCTGAAACGTCATGAAAATGCACAGGTGACAAAGAACCCTTGGGTTCTAAAGGCACCGGAATCTGTGTCAAGCAACGCCAATCTGAATCAGTGTCAGAGATGAGGATGAGGAGGAACCGCCGGAGGACACTTGCAGCTCCGTAGACACCAACTTCGGGTCAGATGCCGGAGAAGGTCGCATAGGCACGAACAGCGCTCTCCTGGAATCAGATCCCGGAGGCTT
The DNA here is from genome assembly GCF_964261635.1 of Lissotriton helveticus. Lineage (NCBI taxonomy): Eukaryota > Metazoa > Chordata > Amphibia > Caudata > Salamandridae > Lissotriton > Lissotriton helveticus. The sequence continues at coordinate 1,253,808,980 of NC_136065.1, read as the reverse complement.
CACCAGTTCCGGAGCAGACCGCATCTAATCTGATGGGGCCCCTTCTGACCCAGCGGGCCCGAACGTTCCCCAGAAGGGTCAGCCCGCTCAAATACACAGTGCATGGCCTCGTAGAACTCTAATTTGAGCAGAGATTGCTACAGCTCCCAAAAAAGGAGGGAGGCACAAAGTTGGTGCTGGCCTCCGGCTCCGCAGGACCATGCCAGAGCTTGGACTTCTTGTTCCTCTACCCTGAGTGTCCTGAGGACTTTGAGAGAGAGAAAGAGGGCTTGGGGCTCTGGGAGCGGTCTAGCGTCTTCTTCTTCATTCGGAACTGAGATATCCGCAGAGTCTCGTTGGTTAGTGTTGACTGACGGGCCGTAAGGAGCTTCAAAGCCGCTGTGACAAGTGGCACATGGTTTAAATCCTCGAAGACATCCATCAACATGATGAAAAATCTTTTCGAAGTAGACAAAAATTTAAAAAAAGCCTGTCAAAGGGACAGCAGGGGTAGCTATTCCCGGATCTGCACTTAACTGTCACAGAAAGAAAAGAACTGATATCTGCGCGCCTGGGTGGCAACTATATAGGTGACCACAACGTCATAACCGATGCAGACGTCATGCGGAGCTGAACAGAGCCACCGGACAGCGCCTTCAAGGAGTACTGCTCACAGAAAACATTCCGGATCCAACCGGACGCCTGGGAAATTCGAAGGTAAGGAATATTTAGCCAAAGTCTTTATCAGATACAGATGGCGGAGCTCAGTGCCAAGCGCATTGCCAATTACGGGAAGAATTGCCGGGTATCTCGTGACTCAGACTTCTTAAAACTAAAACAAATTGCAACACCCAAGCCCAACACTAGATGGCAGGAGTATGCAATGCATGTGCTTCGACAGCCACACGTTACGATACACGGTGTTTAAATGCTCAGCCTTTGTGCACACAAAATTATTTTCTATGCAGCTGACATTAACAGTTTTATGCAAGATAAATAAGCCAGCTTTCCAATAATTATAAGTGAGCACCAACAATACAACTGCTACCATTATGCCACATCTAGAACACCTGACGCCTACACATAATCTACCAGGCAGACAATAATTAGGAATTTAGAAAGCTTCTATATAAAATAAAGTATTTAGGGTTCTTCATAACTAGTTCTTATAAATCTTTTGCTTGCAACAAGTTAGAACTATCCAGGCAAGGGCTGGTTATCAGTATCAAGATGAATTTCCAATCTAGAATGTTCTCGTTGCTTTAGAGTTATCAAGAGCAACCCAATATACATCTGCTCTCATTTTGGAGGCTTCTCTGACCGAATGTTTTTTCAAAAGGTCCAAAACACAAGGCCTACCTGCGCCTGACACTTAAAGTGTAGGTTAACCATTCAAACATATACATTTTTGACTGGTCATTCTTCTCAGAAGAAAAACAATTGGTACTCTAGAACTGGAGAGCAAAACACTTCTAGATGAGTAGCTGGTACTGAGCTGTATCGTCAAGAGATAGTGTATGGTTCTGAGACGCACATTACCAGAGATCACCCCTGTTGTACTATAGATCTCAGAGTGGATGATATAGTATAGCAGTCTACCAAGACAGCAGACTGAGCTCACAAGAAGCAAGAGGTTCAAAAGGCTTATATATGAAGCGGATGAGTTTGAGGATGGAATTCAGTTTAGCCACTGCCTGTGACAAAATGTGGCGGAGGTACAGTGTAAGAGCAGTGTTATGCTAGGAGAACAATAGACAGAACATAAACTGGCTTCTCTTAGCATCAAACAAGTTCTACATCAGGAAACAAAACTCAGAAAGGCATTTGGAGAAAGATTTAATATACCTCACAGAGCATCCAAGGTGAGTTCCTTGTTCAGTGCCGAATAGCAACATTTCAGTTTTTATTTTTAGCTGCAATGCCAGAAACCGGTCCTGGAAAGCTTGTTTCCGGTCCAGGGAAGGCATGGCTTGGCAGTTCGGGCTGGACTGTTCCCATGAGGCACAGTGTCAGACTGATTTGCATATGGCCATGTCTGAACTGGGGTGGCATCGTGGGGTAAAGAATGGTGATGGATTAAACCCAGATCAGTTGACTGGGGGGGGAGTGCTTGTATTGTCAACGCTCCGTCCATCATTTCCTTTGGTTTTGCTTTGTTCGCCATAAGTTGGCAGGGTATGCTCAGACTGGAGTCCCTTGCTCACTTTGCCACTGGATTCAAGCAAGCCCGGCTGAAGACGGCTGCAATGCCAGAAACCGGTCCTGGGAAGCTTGTTTCCTGTCCAGGGAAGGCAAGGCTTGGCAGTTCGGGCTGGACTGTTCCCATGAGGCACAGGGTCAGACTGATTTGCATATGGCCATGTCTGAACTGGGCTGGCATCGTGGGCTAAAGAATGGTGATGGATTAAACCCAGATCAGTTGACTGGGGGTGAGTGCTTGTATTGTCAACGCTCCGTCCATCATTTCCTTTGGTTTTGCTTTGATTCACATACTCTACAAACTCCTGCCATCTTGTGTTGGGATCCAAGTTGTGCGAAGTGTTTTTCGTCAAAGAAGCCTTTCGAGTCACGAGGTAGAAGGACTCCTCTGTCACAAGGTAGCGTGACTACTCCCCTCGTGATACGGTGCATGGGCATCGACTCCTTTGTTAGACTGTTTTCCAAAGGCGTATAAGAAAGTAGTGTAAGTAAAGTGTCAGTGTAAAGATGTGCATACTAAGACAATTGTGTAAAGTGTAACTGCAACTGCCACAAGCGCCCGGGCACGAGGGAGGGCACATATGAATCTACAGCACTAAATGCCACAAACAGATGCTTACAGGGTAACAATCCATTTCATGATAGACACTGAAGTGGGCATGAGTGTAAAGGCTCAAAAGGAGAACCCATGAGCCTACCAAGCACAATGTTTGGGTGCCAGGAAGGTGCTGGAGGCACACGAGGTGGAATGACTCATTTGAATCCTTCCATAAATGATTTAACACCCAGAATTCTGAAAAGTGATTGACGCTGTCTATTTTGGAGATGAGCAGCTATTGAGGCAAGACATATTTAAATGGAGCTGCATGCAAAATTAGACTTTTGCAAATTAAGTAATTAGCAAATAATGTCCTGTACAGTGGCTTTAATAGTATTAATGTGTTTAGGCTGGCAACAACAAAGAAGACTTCTATTTTGAAGCGTAACAGGCTCTACTTGTGGGTTTAAGAATATCAAAATATTCTGATGGTAAGTTTAAATAATCAAACTCTAATACCTCAGGAGCCAAATCACTACGTTGAACATTTTGGGGTCTGGGTGCCTGATTTATCCTCGATTCTGAGTGAGCATTACAGCTAGAGCGGTCGACCTCACAGCTGGGGAACGGGTTTCGAGTCTCAGCAGGGACGCTCCACATCCTGTGAATCTGGGCAGATCACCTAATCTCCCTGTGCTCAACAAAAATAGCTGTCTTTCTAACGCAACTGGTGCTAATGTAAAGTGTTCAATACCTTCGGGTCAAGTTTGAGCTATATAAAACTAGCCCACCAGCCCCCCCGCCCCCCCCCCCCAAAAAAAAGGGCCGGCTTGTTGGGGAGACTGTTGTGTGGGACTACTGAGAGATACAGGAGCATTGTGAACCAAGGCTGCTGTGCCCAAGTGGAAGCTACTAGTATCATGGTGAGAGATGTTTGCCTGAGCTGCCGAACCAGAACTGGAATGAGAGCTGGAAAAGTGTGGCTTTAAATACACATGCTCTGCATAGACTGTAAAGCAGCCCCTCCTAATAAGTGGTGGCTGGCATGTGGGAGTTGCAGTAGTTTGAAATAGCACTGACTGACCTACTTTGGATTGTTGGAGTGCTAACACATCTTCACAGTAGGGTTTAGCAAATGTATGTGGTGTACACCATGTAGTTTTTTTTTATTTATTTTTTTACAAATTTCAGTTACAGGGCTGTTTTCAAAAAAAGCCATTGCTGCTCTCTTCTTAAGAGTAGAGTGTGATCTGGGAGTTACAGGTAAAGGCCTTGGGTATAAAGTAGTAAGTCTGAATACAATTTACTATCCATCTGGATACAGGATTACCTTTATGAGGTGGGGAAAAAGCTACAAACGGTTGTTTTGTTTTCCTGAAAGTTTCAGTTCTATCTATACAGAACATGAGTGTGCAACATCCAACGTGTGAAGAGCTCTTTCCGCTAAAGAATCGAGGTTGGGGGAAAAACAGGTAGTTCAATGGATTGATTGAGAAGAAATTGAGAAACTACCTTTGGTATGAATTTTGGATTAGTCCGAACTACAATTTTTTTTTATGTATTCGAAGAAATGGTTCTTCTGAGGTTAATGTCTGGAGCTCACTAGCATGCCTGAGTGAGGTAATGGCAACTAGAAATACCACTTTCCATGATAGACATTGAAGTGGGCATGAGTGTTAAGGCTCAAAAGGAGGACCCATGAGCCTACCAAGCACAATGTTTGTGTGCCAGGAGGGTGCTGGAGGCACCCTAGGTGGAATGACTCATTTGAATCCTTCCATAAATGCTTTAATACCCAGAATTCTGAAAAGCGATAGACACTGTATTTTGGACATAAGCAGGTATTGAGGCAAGACATTTAAATGGAGCTGTATGCAAAATTGGACTTTTGCAAATGAAGTAAACAGCGAATAATGTCCTGCACAGTGGCTTTAATAGGATTAATGTGTTTAGGTTGGCAACAACAAATAAAACTTCTATTTTGCAGCATAACAGGCTCTAGATGTGGGTCTGCATGCCTGTTTAAGAATATCCAAGTATTATGATGGTAGGTTTAAATAATCAAACTCTAATACCTCAGGAGCCAAATCGCTACATTGATCATTTTGAGGTCTGGGTGCCTGATTTATCCTTGATTCTCAGTGAGCATTACAGCTAGAGCGGTCAACCTCACAGCTGGTGAACTGTGTTTGAGTCTCAGCAGGGACGCTCCACATCCTGTGATTCTGGGCAGATCACCTAATCTCCCCGTGCCTAACAAAAATGACTGCGTCTAACACAACTGGTGCTAATGTAAAGCGGTCGATACCTTCGGGTCAAGTTTGCACTATATAAAACTCCCTCCCCCCCAAAAAAACCCCAAAGAGGGCTGGCTTGTTGGGGAGACTGTCGTATGGGACTACTGAGATACAGGAGCATTGTGAACCAGGGCTGATGTGCCCAAGTGGGAGCTACTAGTATCATGGTGAGAGAGGTTTGCCTGAGCCGCCGAACCAGAAATGGAATGAGAGGTGGAAAAGTGTAGGCAAATATCCCTGACCAACTCATCCATAGTGTGCTGTCCTTGGATAGTGGGTGTTGGAACCTGGATGCAAAGTTTGGGCATTTTGCGTTTTCTTTTGTTGCAAACAGGTTTCTGCGAGTAGCCCTCCACTTTTGAAAGTAGGGAGGTAGGACTTGTGGGTTGAATTCCCATTCATGAGTTTGTTGGTGCATCCTGCTGAGCAGGTCCGCAAGATGGTTGTCCGTCCCCGGCAGATTTTCTGCTAACAAATTAATGTTATGGTGAAGAGCTCAGTTCCATATGGTCTGAGAGAGATGAGACTACTTGCAAGACAGCGTCCTCCCCCTGTTTTTTGTAGTTAGTACATCATATTGTTCATCTGGTCTAGGACAACCTTGTGAGATAGATGCGGTACAAAAGGGGGTGGTGATGGACGGAGCATCTGAACCAATCAAACACTCACACACAGTCAACAGATCTGGGTTTAATCCATCACTGTTCTTTAGCCCGCTGTCACCCCAGTTCAGACATGGCCATATGCAAATCAGTCTGACCCTGTGCCTCATAGGAACAGTCCAGCCCGAACTGCCAAGCCATGCCTTCCCTGGACCGTAAACAAGCTTCCTAGGACTGGTTTCTGGCATTACAGCAGTCTTCAGCCATGCTTGCTGAGTGTTTGATTGGTTCAGATGCTCCGTCTATCACCACCCCCTTTTGTACCGCTTTGTGAGATAGATGGGCAAGGAACACTTTCAGTGCAAGGAATACTGCATGAAGTTCCAAGTAGTTGATGTGTAAAGACTGATGTTTGACATTGTATTGTGTGGGTTTTGAGATGTGCACCCAATCTCCGAAGCTTCTGTAGCTAGTAGGATTTGAGGAACAGGGTCCAGAAAAGGCTGCCCTTTCAATAAATTGTTGGGGTTCCACCATTGCAGAGAATGGTGAGTTTGGCAGTCTATCAGCACTAGATCCTGGATGTGACCCTGTGACTGAGACCACTGATGGGAAAGATTGCTGTTGTGGGTGCATGTTTAGTCTTGCGTTGGGAACTATGGCAATGCAAGATGCCCTGATACCTAGAAGATGTACAACAGTCCGAATTGTGAGTGTACTGTTTGTCTGAAATTAAGGTAGAAGTGCCTAAAAAAAATTGTATTCGAGTAAGATTGGGGTAGGCTAATCTTAACTGTGTGTTGAGGATTGCTTCTAAGTATGGTTGATTTTCGAGAGGTTGCAGGTTAGACTTGGGGACACTGAAGGTGAACCCCAAACTGTAGCAGGTCTATTGGTATTTGTATGCATTGTTGACACTGTAGATGGGTGTTGGCTTTGATTAGCCAATCGTCCAAATACGGGAATACATGAATATTTTGTTGACTTGGGGGGTGCTGCTACTACTGCTAAACACTTTGTAAAAACCCTTAGTGTGGTAGTGACACCAAAGGGGAGAACCTTGAATAGGCAGTGTTTTTCTGCTATGACAAACCTGAGGTATTTGCAATGAGCCTGATGAATGGGTATAGGGAAGTAAGCGTCTTTTAGGCCCAAAGTTGGCCATCAAGTCGCCTATCTGTGCAAGTGGCATGATATCTTGTAGAGCGACCATGTGAAAGTGTTCTGATAGGATGTAGTAGTTGAGTGGTCTGAGATCTAGGATCTGTCTCAGTGACCTGTCCTGCTTTGGTATTAGAAAAGTACAGGGAAAATAAACCCCTGTGCCTTGTTGAAAAGGGACCAGTTCTATAGCCCCTTTGAGAAGATGGGCTTGGACGTTGAAGTACCTCTACCTTTATTATTCTTGCCTCTAAATGAGCCTCTGTAATATCCTTTAGTGTAAGTGGATTGCCCCTGCTTTTGCTGGGAAGTAGAGGCCCTTGTAGCCTGACTGTCAATAAGAACCACGAGGTGTATGAGTTTTAAGTACTCCCACTGCTTTTGTGGAGTCATTGTCTTTTCTCATTTTGTCTAAAGTGGAGTCCACTTGAGGGCAAAATAAATGCATGCTTCTCATCAAAAGGTACGTTCAAAACTGCCTGTTGAACCTCTGGTTTAAAACATGAGACCCTGAGATAGGCATGTCTTCTGAGCAAAATACTGGTGTTGATGCCTCTGGTAGCTGTGTCTGCTGGATCTAAGGCACATCTGATTAATTGGTGATCGCCTGCCCTTTGCTATTTGTTGACCTCTTTTTTTGTGTTCTTCTGGAATATAATATAGCAGTTCTTATATCCCAGTGGGCCCTATCGTAATGGGCTAGTAGGGCTCGAGAGTTAGCAAAACACCAATGATTGGCTGTTTCAGCTGCAGCCTGTCTCCCAGCAGCATCAATGCATTTGCGGTCTCTCTCAGGAGTTGGGAATATCTCCACTTGCCTATTTGCCGGTTTACAAGCTGTGGCAGCCACAAAGGAGTCTGGCGGGACCTGGCTACATATAAAAAGTGGGTCAGAGGTAGCCGCTTTGTATTTTGTACCAACCAGTGTGGTTTTAAAGCAGGTACATACAGGTTCTTTCAATATATCATCTGCGTGCCTTGACATGCCTGGAAGCATGGACAGAAACTTTGTTTTGTAGTTTTTATGCGGTTCACAGAACTATATTATCCCCATTCTTAAAAAGACTTGTTTTAAGAGGGTGAGACCAGCTCTTATCTTTTTACAACTCCTCCCTCATGACATCGCTTTGTACACGCTTAATTTCGTACGGGTTGCTGTTCGGCTTAGGTCAAGCTGTAACTAATCTTAGCATCGGGACTCACAAATTTCTACCCTGTAATTAGACTTCCCTGGTTGTACTGTATCACAAATTTGTATTCTGGTGAAGTTTTATTGATGTTTGTATGACTTATGGTTTTATTTGTAAAACCGGATAAAGTTTTTGATGATACAGCAACTCAAGCATAGACAGGTTCTTTAAATATATCATCCATGTGCCTTGACGTGCCTGGAAGCATGGGCAGAAACTGGGTGTCTTTATGTGGGGATGACAAAGTGTCAAATAGGAAGTCTTGTTCTAGAGATTCCCTATGGAGCTGGACTCCATTAAAGGTAGTTGCTCTGGCAACTACTGGTTAAGCACTAGCATCTTCTGGTGGTAAAGGGCTAGCTGGGTAAAGATCTGGTTCGTTATGGGGTCTGTATCCTAAACATCCCAATGATCTGGTTCCCCTAAATCCCTGTTGGGGAACCTGCAGGTGTATGGTCTAGAAGGTCCTCATGTGGAGAAGGAGGATGATGAGATGATGGTTGTGGAGGAGGATGCGTAGGGCTTGTAGCCTGGTCTTTTGACTTCTTTTCAGGAGGTACCGGAATGGTCAAGTCCACCCCAAATGTTAATTGCCTTTTAGGAGGAGGTGAGGCTATCATTCACCCTCTGCCTTCTTGAATGTGGATCCTCCTCTGTTTAATGCCCATCTTTCAAGAATTAGCGCAACCAAAGACAAAGAAATTCAAAAATGCTTCGAGTGTTTAAGTTCGGTCAATTTCTAAATCAAGGCTTTAGATGATTTCTTTTTCGGCACCAAAGGAGATGAGTCGGTTGCCAGGTCGGTTCTGAAGGCTTAGTTGAGACTTGAAAAATGGTCTTGTTCCGATTAGGTCTTGTCTGAAGCAGAAGGCTTATGTTTAACACCAGTTTTTAGAGCTGGTCCAGATGGTGGGGCATCCTAAGTCTCTTTTTGAATCCGACCATGGCTTGAAGGCAGTGGTGGTTTGGTGACCTCTAGAAGAGTAAGGGGCACGTATTTAGACTTCTTTGGGTGGAGCAGGGTTGGAGGCAGTAGCACTCACAATCTGCCCAAGAGGCAGTGTGTACTTTAGCTCTTCCTTCAAATTGGAGCCTGGGATCTCCTCGAAGGATATCCTCCTCTTCACTCTGGCTCTTCCTGGGTGTGCTCCTCACTGATGATATCCAGAGTATCGTCCGCGCTGCGTTTAGACATTTCCAGTCAACATGCACTTCAATCACAAAGTGTCTTTTTGGATTGGAAAGATTTGCACACATCGCAGTTGGTTACAAACCTAGCTTAGGTCAGTGTGTGGATATGTAGAGTGACACTGTGGGCAGACCTAAAAAGGTGTTCATTCTTTTAGGAACACATCTTCCATACCGATGGTGCACGTGGAAAGGTAGGCCAGAGTTGGGCAGCACCCCAACATGGATGTCCAACCCAACGAAGATTATTGAACAGCAACAGTTTTGAAAAGCGCAATTGAAATTTACTATGCTGTCGAAGACAGGACAGGACAGAAGACTCAAACGGAGTTGAACACAGAGGAGATGCGCATAATTGCGAACCAGAAGGCAGAGAGAAAACAATCTAATAAAGGAGTCGATGCCCATGCGCAGTGTCACAGAGAGGACGAGTCACTCTATCTCATGACTCGAAAGACTTCTTTGAAGAAAAACAAGTTGCACAACTCTGAACCCAACACTGCAAGGCAGGACTATGCAGAGCATGCGTCTACAGCCACACCGGATATCGAACTTAACTGTATGTCTCTTAGAGGCAAGGGGATGGGCAGGATGGCAGAGATTAACAAATAAGGGTGAATCTGATTTGGCTTGAATATATGGGCTCTGTAAATAAATTTGCCAAATTGGTCTATCTGATCACTGAACACCTGTGTAAGGTGAGACAAAAGACGAAACATAGGGTATATAACTTTTGTAGAGGTCGGGTTCCTCAGCTGACATAGCGGAATTAAATGCAGGATGCCCACTTTCATGGACCACAAAATGTATAACCATATTGGACCCAACTATAGGAATTAAATATCGAAGCGCAAAAATTACTGCCTTTCGTATGATTCCCCAGAGTGTCCCCGAAAGCAAATTCTGAGAAGTCCTTAACTCGATAAGATCAGTAGTCTTGATTGAAATAAGAGGCAGTCTATAAGCAGATTAGCAGTGTACTCTAACAGGGGACTGGAATGACAGACACTTTGCAAGTGATCCTAGTGTTCAGGTAGATAACACTCAACAACTCACACCTGTACTGTGAAGAATTGAACAGTTTCAATGCATGTTAACAGATAGACTTCTACAACCATTAGTCTGTCCTTGTGGTGTAATGAAGGAACTGCTACGTAGTGTACTGGAAGTCAATATTTTAATCTGGGAACAAGGCTTTGTTCATGAACTGAACTCTTAATGGATGGTACAATAAAGGATTTTGGAAAGTTCATTGTAAACTTCAGATCAGATTTCAAAATGACTGAAGGACAACAGTAAAACAAGGTCAAGTACGGAGGTAGCACTCTTTTAGGACAGTGGTCTATGCAAGACTCGTAATAAACCTTTTAAAACTGTTAAGACTTGCACCGAGGTAGTTCGGTTAATTCTCAGAGGGTTATGGTCAGACCAAGATGTACCACCCAGCATTTGTAATGCTAGTCTTATGACAAATGGAAAATACTGCCCATGGCCTTAGTGCAAAAGCCATGAAGCTGTGGCTCCTACAATACCAATGAACACCACCATGATGTTGAACTGATTCAGGCCAGTGATTCAGAACAGACAGAAGCTGGATTAACAGCCTTTCCATGGTTTAGGACTGAGACTTGTTTATGGCCAATAAACAGACTCCTTAAGTCATCAGACTAAGTACAGCCTAGGACTATTCCCAAACAAAAGAAAAAAATTGCAATGAATGCAACTCTTGAATTACTCAGAAAAACTGACACTGCTCTGGGTACCTCTTGATTTAATGTTGTTTTGTTCCCTACTCTATTACAGATTGAACTTCATTCCTACACAAAGCATTCTTGATCCTGCCATAAAAGCTACAAACATGGCAAATGCTAGGCCACATTCACTATGATTGGATAGACTAGTGCTAGAAAAGTAAGTTGCAGTTCACTGTGACTATCATAAATAAAGAAAACACCAGTCAGTCCACAGAGGTTTGTGGAAAAGAGAACCTGCTAAGGATGTAAGCTTGTGAGTGGCAAGGGAGAGTAGTAATGATCCTGTTTTACATATAAATGCATGTGCTGTGGAAACTGCTCAATTAGCAGTTTTGCGGAGCAGTTTGTAGTCCTGCTAAATGATTATATGACACTCAATGGTTGGAAAATGAAAGAACAACTACTTGTAGAAACATACAATGTACATACAAATTAATTTTTATGTGATCCTCCCTCAATGCAAATATGGGGACATTTAAGAACTAGCCTCCTGGAGATTGAAAAGATGCAGGAGTTAACCCTATGAGAGAAAGAGAATGAACCGACAAGAGCACGAGAACAGACAGCAGAATAAGAAACATCAACCACGTCTGTGCAGTACAGAACAGTACAGTAAGGGGACAATAGGAGGATAAATACAGGTAGGAAAAAAGCACCTAAAACAACAATCTACATAAAAATTAGAGAATGATTTTGGGGGGAATAAAGGACGCAGTCACCAGAACATGAATCTTGTTACTCCCAAGAGGACAGCAACAAGAAGAGTCATCCGGCAGTTTAAAAAAAGTAGCCACCGGTGACAAGTATACTCACCTCCTGAGCTGAGAGGAAGTGTATGTGCAGAAGTTTCCTCTCACTGTCTACCAATGGTAAGAAAGTAATCGTCACATCATCATCTGTGTTCAAATTAGCACCAGCACCTCGATTGTCAAAGCCGTCGTTCTCCATGGCAACGAGAGCAGAGAAATGCCCCCGAGTGTAGCCCAAGGCGATGGGACTCTTCCAACAAAAACTCTGTTCCCACAACAAAGGCAGGTAGACTCCTGGAGGAGGGGACACAAACAGAATGTCAGACCCAGCCTCCTCACAATCTCTTTTCAGCAAACAGGTGAAGCTTAACTGTTGCATAAAACACCCTCAACCTGTGCCACCTCTCCTGAAACAGACAATGAACCTATGCAATTGCAATCTAAAATCTTCGCAATGCACCCAATCTAGATTCTCCTTCGAGCAGCCTCCAACTACATCTGTTTAACCTCTTCCAAAAGCTCCCATCTCTGTGCTATTAATGTAAACTGTTGCCAAAATACCATGCACCCATGTCAGCCCAACCTCTTCCCAAGACCCTCACCCCTTTTGCATGTGCCATGAGGTTAGTCAGTTCCAAACACAGCATATGAATCCTACCAGTCTATCCATTCTCCACAGCAACCTATGCCATCTCAATGAGATCTCATACAAAGCACCATCCAAACTGTTTCAATTGAACCTCTTTCAAAACTCCCCTGAACCTATGCATAGTCTACCAAATGTCTGCCTTTTCACTTTTAGTCTAACCAACAGTAAAGTACCTTTGCTACAATCCTCACTCTCTCAAGAATCCTCTACTTGTGCCATCGATGTTCCTTATTCTAATGTCTCCTGCACCTTTAGTCTAAAGGCTTTCCAAAGTATGTATTCAGCCTTGCTGCTCTCCTAAACACTCTGCTTTTGCTTTCACTTCCATTTAGTATTCTAGTATACCCCAAATTCAAGGAGAGAGCAATGCACTTTACTATTTAAAGAAAGGCTAATACACCATACATATGTAAGTCACAGCAATTAACACATACTTGAAACTAGAACCTGGAACATGAGATTTGTGCAGCCTGTCAAACACTTGCGTGGGTCCAGCAAAGCTCAGTTGGGATATTGTTTCACACACAGCCACACTCAAACACTAGCCCATCAGTCGCAATGTAAAATACCTTTTCAAATAGATTGATAGCCTGACAAGTTATTTGGCAAAGCCATTCAGAGTTTTGGAGTAATAGAGTTAAACGATACTATGGGCTACGGAAAACAAACCTTTAGGTTTCGTTTGATTGCGAAGACCAATGAACCTGTGCAGACCTGAGAGAGTGGATTAACAAACCACACAAATGTAGCAGAAATTGGGGCATCCACATTAGGGTTTCAGTCAAAGGTATGGTCCACAGTCTGAGGTTACAGATTTTGTTTAAAATAAGCAAATGGACCCAGCAGTTAGAAAAAGCATATACTCACCTGGTATTGATCCAAGTCCAGATGAGCGAGTTACTTACCTTCGGTAACAAAGTATCTGGTAGAGACATAGTCTAGACGCAGATTCCTTAACTTAGAATATCCCCAGGCGTCAGACTGGATCCAGAAAACTTTCCCCAGCAGAACCTCTGCGCGCCAGGGGGTGGTGCAGCCTGGCTCTGCCCCGACGTCTTCCATGAACAGGACGTCAGCGGAGCCATATATGCCCCTCCAGGCGCTCTGACGTCAGTTTTCGTCTGAGAAACTTTTCCGCGCCAGAACGCAGAGCCTTCACCAAAAGATAAAACTGTGAGAATATGGAAACAGTGTGCAAAAATGATGAAGCGAGAAGAAATTGGCAGGCGAGACAGAGCAGTGCTCTGAAAAGCCATCCAGCAGAAGCGAAGGCTCAATCAACGTGAAAGGGAGACAAGGATGTGGAAAAAACAGTCTGGCACAGGATAAAATGTCCCAATCCAGAAAGTGAAACCGTGAAGGGGAACAAGTCCGGGACACACGATTAAGTAGAGTACACCACAAGACGTCACCAGAAAGAGACGTTGCAACCCCAACCAAAAGACCCATAAAAGTACAGAGCCAATGGATCTGAAGGAAAAAGTTGGAGGGGTGACAAACACCACAAGGCAATGTAGAACACATGAGCTATTAACATACCGCCTAATGTAGAGAATGGGCAGGATGGAGCAGAGAAACAGAACGAAGCAGTCTGTGTTGAAGTGAGAGAATATCACTTTGTAAAATAGCAAGCCAACCTAAGGGAGGCGAGGATAGAAAGCCCCAACCTGAAAAGGTCCTTGCATAATGGGGAGGACGAGCGAGCATTAAGGAATCTGCGGCTAGACTATGTCTCTACCAGATACATCAAGCTCTAAAGAGAGCGAAAAGCAATGGGAGGCAAAGGCACTAGAAGCAGTCAATAAAAGCACGTAAACCCCTTTGTGTATAACGGCTTGAGAGAAGGAAAGCACAGAGCCAGAATACCCATGGCGAAAAGTTCATAATTTAAAAAAGGGAATGATCCAACCCAGGGTTTGAAGGCTCCACAAGATCCGAGGTGGCGACCAAGCAAAACAGTGGAAAAAACCCTGTGTAACCCATACCGGCAAAGGCACGTGGGGCAGCAGTGGCAAGTGGCTGACCCTTACCCAGCAAATGCCAGCATGGAGAAGAACTAAGAGGGGGGCAGCCTGCTTACCTGCCTGCTGGACTCAGGCATGCACAACTATGGATGATACACAATTGTTTGTAGAAATGTATTTTAACACAAGCAAAAGATACATTTTTGAAACTTTTTACTCAAAAAAGTTTTTCTAGAAGTTCCCAAAGCATCAACATTCTGATACTTAATTTAAACAGTAAGTAAATAGTTGTTGGGTCACGGGACTCCTGACTACTGGCATTTGTGAGGAAGGTTGTAGAACGCACGGACTGGAATATCCCAATTATATGTTTGGACATTACACTAAGCTTCACCTACGAAGCAAACAATTTCATTGCTCCCGTTTTGTATTACCAGAGCGTGAAACTTGAACTTACGTGGATGTCGCCCCTGACGAAGGGACAAATCAGTCCCGAAATGCATTGGGCTTAAGAGTACAAAAGACGAAGCTGTAATAACTGTTTATGTTTATTGACTTTCACTATTTACTTACTGTGTAAATTAGGTATCAGAATGCTGAGACTTTGTGAACTTCAAGAAAAACTTTTTGGAGTAAAAGAAGTTTCAAAAATTTATCAAAACTTTGAGATTGTACTTTTGATTATTGTGTTAAAATAGATTTCTACATGCAATTGTATATCATCCATAGTTGTGCATGCCTGAGTCCAGCAGGCAGGTTAGCAGGCTAGCCCCCCCTTTAGTTTAAGCCAGGTGTGATTAGGTACACAACATCAGGCATTGCACACTGATTGAACTCTTTTTTGACTATAAAGAGACTAATTGGAAGAATATAGGTGTGCGTAGAACACCCTTCATTTTGAGCATGGAGAAGAAACCATATACTAGATATGCCGGGGTAAAAAGGAAGGTTACGACTTCGCAAGTGGAGATGAACGGAGGCTTTGAGAGATCTGCCGGATGCAGCGTGTCGCTTGCAGCAAAGCTTCGCGAGACAGCAACTGGTATGACAAGGACATTGAACACCGGCCCAATATGTACTACAGCATAAAGGAACCCTGTTGAAACCGGTACCAGCAAGATACAAGTGACAGCATTGGCAGGATGCCAATCCACAGCCACATTATGCCGGTAGTACTAAGGCAGAAGATATGCCAGGACTTAGGCGGTTTGTTACAACATGTGAAGGGCCGAAGACGTGCAGATGAACGTCAACAGAAAAGAGGGAAGACCGGAAGGTACTTAAGCATACCGGAAGGTATCTAAGCATACCTTGTGGACACTGGAGCTACACGGAGCAAGCAGAGACCTCCTGTAGGGTAGCGTGAGCAGCTCAAAGGCGCACAACAGCAAGAAGGCAACTGCCCAAAAAGGGCACTAGCAAGCCGGATACCACATATGAGCTGGTGGTACAAGCAGAGCGCGTCAATAACCATGGATAGCGCATGAAGGAAAGAACCTGCACGGATCTGCCTGGTAAGAACACAGAGCAGGTTGAAATAATGTTAAGATTACTTGCAGACATGTGGAAACTGGGTAGGACAATGTCCAGGACAGGAAGGAACCCATGCCCCTTGTCCAAGAGGAACAGTCCCCTGCAAGACAAAGTGGGTGAAGGAACCTGTTACGACAGTAGAAAAGGGGAGGACAAATGTAAAGTTCCCGGTCCCCAAGAAGCAAACATTCCTAGGAAAACATGCCCCTTTGAGAGTGCACAGCAGGAACTCAAGTAAAGCGTGGAAACCCCCGTACGGAAACAGCAGGGAATATGGAAACCGCTGTAGTGGTAGTAATAAGTGGTCAGAAGGAAGTCATGACCACGCATAGCAGAGAACGTCTGCTGATCCGCTGCCTTGAAGGACAAACCCTGAAGAGGTCAGACATCTGAGTTGCACCAATAAGAACGATAACAAGTAATAGGGTATCAGTTGTGAATAACTGCAAACACAAGGTATCCCGCAAGGTGTGCGAGAGACACTTTACGGAATGTAACCTATGCCAGGGTCCGATGCACCGCAGACGGACAAAACCAGACATGCATTAAGCAATACCATACAAGGATCACTGTAGGAATAAACAAGTGGTTCCCAGCAGGTTGTCCACGAGGAGACTCCACAGGAGCATACCAAGGCAAAGGCAGAACCTAATGAGGGGGCGTGGCTTGGACGCCGATCGGGATGGCGGCGTGAGCTCGTAGCTCCGCGCAGGATCCCGCTAATTCTCCTGTTTTCGGAACCCTGGGCGGCCCGGAGACGACTCTCCTGCCCTCTGAAGTGTGAGGGGACAGCTGGGTGCACTTGATGAACTGCTGGGGGACTGCCGCCCCCGAGGAGACCGTGCTGAAGCAGCGGCTGAGGTGTTGCCGAGGGTGCGAAGAAAATGGCGGCGGGGAGGTCGGAAGGCCCCGAACTTCAGCCCTGAGCCGAGTTGTCGCCGACTGGCGAGGGATCCTGGCGAGAGATCCGGCAAGCCGCTGACTGGGGCGCTAGGGTCGGCGGGACTGTGATCTGAGGCCGTGGTGCGCTGCCTTGGCTCGTCCGGAGCTTGGGGACCCTAGCTGGATACCGTCTTGGGACTTCTCCTCTTCCCCTCAGGCTCCCGTGGGGGCGGCCGAGTGGAGTGGGCGTCGCAGGCCGTGGCTCTTGTGCCTGTGAGTGTCGGTGGAGACATTGCACTGCCGGCGACCGGTGCTGCCCACGGGCGCTGACGGTAACCGAGCTCCTGGACTTGTGACGCAGCACCCTGGAATGGCGTCGACGAGTGGGTCGATGGCCGCGGGATGCACTGAGGGGGACTCGGCACCTTCCACCCAGCTGGGCGAGAGTCCCTCCTCGGAGCTCGATCGGGACCAACGGCTGAACCAGTGACTAGATGCCATACTTGATGCGATCGCCTCGACTAAGGACGTGTTGCACCAAGACATCGCCCAAGTGGCCGTGGGCCTGGGGCTGCTGCGCGCAGATCACGCGAAGCTAGCGGACAAAGTTAAGGACCATGACCAACTATTGCTGGACCTGAAACCGTCGGTGGTGGCCGCGGAACATAAGATCACTGATATGTTGGCCCGGTTGGACGCGTTGGAACGGAGGGCGGAGGATGCAGAAGGCCGCAATAGGCGGAACAACGTGCAGGTCGTCGGCCTTCCGGAACGGATTGAGGGGGAGGATGCAGTGGCCTATATGGAGAACTGGTTCCGCACTGTGGTGGCGCCGGAGGGGCTCACTCCTTTCTTTACGCTAGAGAGGGCCCACCGGGTACCTGCCCGCCCACCGGGGCTTGGTCGCCCCCCCCGCCCGATGGTGGTGAGACTCCTCCACTACAAAGACCGGGATCTTCTCATTCAGCGGGCCAGGATGTCGGGCCCCTATGACGTGGAGAATAGTAGGGTTACGATCTTCCCGGACTACACCCAAATGGTCCAGAAAAACCGGGCGTCGTTCCTGGCAGTGAAAAAGGAGCTCAGGGAGGAAAGCATTCAGTACTCCTTGCTCTACCCAGCTAAGTTGCGGATCATGTTGGATGGGTCTACGCACTTTTTTCAGACTCCGGACGAGGTTTGGCAATGGCTGGAGTTGTACAGGGCGGGTACGGACAGATCGCATAAAAGCAGGCGAGATGAGCCCAAGCAGCCCCGGGTGAGACAATCGCAACGCATCCGATCCCGCAACAGGCACCAACGGGAGAGGCGGGAGGCCCAAATGGCGGCGGAAAAGAGGGATGCTCTCGCAGCGACGGCGGCCATTACAGGGTCGCAACAGAACAGTGAACGTGCGGACACTGACTCGGGAGGAGAAGGCGGCAGGTCGGGAGAGGAACTTTCAGAAGCGGACAGTTCGAAGGGGCCGGAGGTGACCCCACAGACCTCGGATGGTATCTTTTGCGGCTGACATTGGGTTGGATTGAGCTAGATCGGGACTTCATGGTGGGGTGGTATCCTGTTGATAGGGGGCCGGGACGCCGGGAGGGGGGGATCTGTGCTTCAAGAGGGATGGAGGCGCGGGGCGTGGGCTCCGCTCGCTGAGGTCGGCGGTGACTCACCCCCCTTGGGCCCTTAAGGCCGCCTGTGGTGGAGACCACAGGGTTATGAGTGTGAGAAGTTGTTTCAAGGTTTGGATGGGGGCGGACATTGGGTTCGTGTGCTCTGTCCTGGGGAGCGGGGTTTGGGAAGTTTTTCTGTTTTGGGTGTGTTTGGGGGGGGGCAACTGCACTGGGGGGGTTATGAACATTCGTTATTTGATTTGGACTGTACGAAGTTGGAATGGGGACATTACCTAATCTGAAATGCCTAACGTAGAATGTCCGGGGGCTGCGAACTATGGTGAAGCGTCATAAGGTCCATGCATATCTTGTACGCAGGGGGGTTCAGATTGCTATGCTTCAGGAGACTCATCTCACTAAGAAGGAATGTACTGCCTTGCAGAAAAGATGGCGGGGCCAGGTATTTGGCACCACCTACTCAGCGTATGCCAGGGGGGTGCTGATCTGGGTGAGGGCGGGGATACCCTTTCAATTGCTGAATCAAGTAGTGGATCCGGATGGCCGGTTTGTGGCGGTGGAGGGGAGGTTATATGGCCGGGATGTGGTTTTCTGCTGTGTGTATGCGCCAAACACTGATCAAGCTCGATATCTTGATAGCCTCTCAGGGGCGTTAGCCTCCTTCCTGGCGGGCCCGATAGTGCTAGGGGGGGACTTTAACTCGATTACTGATGTGGCTCTGGATAGGTCCCATCCCCCTCTGGTGGACTCCCCGGTGCGCAGGCTGACCGCGCACAGGAAGGACTGGCAGGATAGGTGGGGGCTGCTGGATGTCTGGAGGGAGCGGCACAGGGAGACCAGGGATTACTCCTTTTACTCTGCGCTTCATGACCTGCATGTCAGGATTGACTCGGTGCTCTGTGGTGGATCCCTAGCTCCGTTGGTCTCCCATGCGGAGTACTTAGCTAGGACTATCTCAGATCATAATCCCCTATTGGTGCACATTCAGTGGCAGAGGGAGCGCTCAGTTATACCAACGTGGCAGCTTCGGCCGGAGACACTTGAGGATCCTGTCTTCCAAGACGTGGTTCGGCAAGGCATTGATAGCTATTTCGGAATGAATGCGGGCACGGCCACGAGTAGGTCCATTGAATGGGATGCAATGAAAGTGGTGGCGAGGGGAGTGTGTCTGGGCAGGTTCTCGAATGCTCGCACGGCTGTGTTGAATGACCTCGTGACAGCGGAAGATAGGTTGAGGGACCTGGAGCGCCGCAGGCCGGCTAGACCGGACTTACAAGCCCAGCTATTAGAAGCGAAGGAGGTGGTTGCCACTGAGACGGAACGTTTGCGATGCTATGACTATAAGCAGTATATCGTCAGGGCGCATGCGGAAAGGGACAAGGTGGGTACCCTCTTGGCCAGACTGGCCAACCCGGAACTTAGGGGCTCCCCGATCCTCGGCATTCGCACTGAGCAGGGGGAGATGGTGTACAACCAGGCAGCGATATTGGAGTGCTTTAGGGGGTACTATGAGGAACTGTACCAGAGTCAGCTGGAGGTGGGGGTCCAGGACATTGTGGAATACTTGGGGGAGAGGCAGCTTCCGGTCCTTGCTGAGGAGGACTCGAAGGAACTGGGCGGCCCGGTAACGCTCACGGAAATACGGGCGGCCATAAAGCATATGGCCCGCAACAAAACGCCCGGGGTGGACGGATTACCGATTGAATTTTATCAGCTGTATGCGGATATTTTGACACCCAGATTGCTGACGGTGTATGCTGAAGCATTCGAGGCTGGATCCATGCGGGAGGCCTTGATTGTGCCGCTCCTGAAGCCAGGCCGGGACGCAGCGGACGTGCGGTCTTACCGCCCGCTGTCCATGCTGACGGTGGATTATAAGATTCTGAGCCGGATACTGGCCACCAGGCTGGCCCCGTATATGACGGGCCTGGTACATAGGGACCAGGCCGGGTTCATACCCACGAGGAGCACGGCGCTGAATGTTCGCCGACTGGTGGGGATAATGGACGCCATCTTGGACGGGGAGGGTGCCCCTGCGGTCCTATCTGTAGACATCGAGAAGGCCTTTGATAGTTTGGAATGGCCGTTCCTGGACGGAGTTTTGGAGAGGTTTGGTATGGGCGAGGGGTTCCGCAGGTGGACAAGGGTCTTGTATGCATCGGCGACGGCGAGAGTACGTTTGGGCGGCCTGGTGTCTGCGGCGTACCCGGTGGGCAGGGGCACGCGGCAGGGGTGCTCTCTGTCTCCCCTGTTGTTTGCTCTGGCAATGGAACCTTTAGCGATCCATGCGAGGTCGGGTGTCGTGTACTTGGGGATAGCCAGGGGCGAGCAGTGGCATTATATATCGCTTTATGCGGATGACTTGCTCCTGTACCTGGCTGACACCTCCCGGGCGTTGGCCGGTGCTATGGAGCTGCTGTCGGAGTTCGGCCGGCTGTCGGGCCTTAAGGTCAATTGGGCGAAGACTTGTGTGTTCCCGCTGCGAGCGGGTTCACCTGCTCCTGACGGAGACTTGGACGTGGTGTGGGAACCATCTTGTTTCACCTATCTGGGTGTTCGCATTTACCACGCTACCGCGGACCTATTGGAGGGCAACATTGGTCGTTGTGTCCGGGCACTGCGGGGCAGCTTGTCTTTCTGGTCGACCCTCCCGCTGACGGTTCTAGGCAGGATTGCCCTTCTGAAGATGGTGGCACTCCCCCGCTTTCTCTATTATTTCCGGACGCTGCCCATATGGATTCCCCAAGGGGTCTTCAGAGACCTGA
Source organism: Lissotriton helveticus (assembly GCF_964261635.1). Taxonomy (NCBI): domain Eukaryota; kingdom Metazoa; phylum Chordata; class Amphibia; order Caudata; family Salamandridae; genus Lissotriton; species Lissotriton helveticus. Next base: position 1,253,787,911 of record NC_136065.1, on the reverse strand, counting down.
GGTCGATGATTATTGGCTTTCTGTGGGGGCATGGCCGCCGTAGAGTGGCCCTGACCACGCTCCTCCGCCCGAAGATGGAAGGGGGTATGGCTGTGCCTGACTTTGAGCTGTATTACCTAGCGGCACAGCTGCAGGTTCTAACACAGAACGTGGCTAGGGTGTTCAGGGGTCCGGAGGAGGACCGGGATCGGGGGATGCAACGCCATGTGTTGTCCTATATTATCATGCAGCAGAGGCTTGAGTTGCGGGCCCTCACCGTGGAGGAAAGGACGCTCCGTTTGTGTTGGCAGAGGTGCCTTCGGAGAGCGAGGGCTTCGCGGCCTTATGCACCGGAGATTCCGATCAGCATGTTGACGGCCTTGCCGCACGGGGGTGATTGGTCCCCGTTGCTGGCTTGGGAAGAGATGGGATTGCAGGTGGTGGGCGACCTGTACATAGATGGGGCGTTGGCACCGTTTGAGGTGCTCCGGGACCAGTTTGGGCTGCCTGACGGGGGGTTCCTCCTACACGCGGCAGTGGTGGCTGCCGTACAGAAGCACTGGAAAGGGGGGCTCGTAGAACCAACGACGACTATGGCGTGCCAATATGTGGTGATGGCAGCTGGTACGGTTAAGGCTGTGACGTGCCTCCATAATAGGATGCTGCATGAGGGTCTGGAGCCGCTCCTGGGGCTCAAGTCTAAATGGGAGGAGAGTGTGGGCCGCCCCATACCGGATACGGCGTGGGGACACATCCTGCGGCGTACGTGGAAGGGCACGAGAAATGCGCGCTTTCAACAAGTGCATTTCTATGTGCTTCATAGGGCCTATTTAACCCCGGAGAAATTACAGCGGTACTTCCGGGTGCCGGATGCCCGATGCCCACGGTGTTCGTCTTTGGGTGCGGACATGGATCATTTGTTTTGGGGGTGCCCGCAATTGGGGACCTACTGGGCTGAGGTAGGGGAACTCCTGAATGAAGTATCTGCCAGGGAGGTGGACTTTGATATGGCGGCGTGCCTGTTGCTCTGGTTCCCGCACACCAAACGCACCAAGGTGACGAGCAAATTTATTGACCTGGGTCTGATACTGGCGCAGAGGGAGATATCGTGGCACTGGAAGTCCAGGGGGGGGCCCTCGCTGCGTAGGTGGAGGAATGAATTGCTGCGGTGGTCTGCTTGCGAGAGAGTGCTCCGGATGAAACAGGCTGTTAAGTTGGGGAATGAGAGGGTTCTGGACGCGGCGCGTGCATGGGAGCAGGTGGTGCAGGCCTTGCGTGACTCTATGGTGGATGACGGGGATGGAGAGAACTGAGCCGGTGGACACCACGGGGCGCACACAGAAGAGCTAATTTCCGCGCTGTGGTAGATCCATCCAACTCGACAGGGCGAGGGGTACTCCTAGCAGTTGCCAGGGGGGGGGGGGCCTTGGGGGGGACTGGTTTATGGGACTTGGGGTGGGACGGAAGCCATTAGGGGGTGGCTAGCCTGGGTGCCTAGGCTCTATTAGGGAGGTTGCGTGCTGTGGCAGTGGGGGAGGGCTGGGGGAGCGGCCAGGCGAGTTGGGGCGGGGGCGCTTAGGGGGAGCCCCGAAGCGCGGGATGTTACTGCATTAGTTTTGGGATGGCCGACGGAGATTTTGTTGTGGGGGGGGGGGTAAAAAGCAGATACGTACGATGGCTTTTCGACCATGGTCCCTGTGGGACTTGCACTGTGATTTTCTCCTATTGCTTGGATCAACATGCCGCCCGGCCTCCGGGATGCGGGCTGAATGGCTGTGTACAGTTTGGATTTATTATTGGACAGTGGGGTGACGCGGGGGCACGGGTTGATTGTTTGTATCCTGTGGTTTCTAACTCTGCAATAAAAATATGTTTAAAAAAAAAAAAAAAAAAAAAAGAAGGCAGAACCTAATGCCAGCAAAAACACCACACAGGGTAAGGCTATTCCCCGATAGAGTTATCCTCTTGGGCTAAGCACACAATCAGAGGACTGAAGTGAAAAAAATAAATAAGTAAATAAAAATCAGAACAAGAGAAACAGCCGAATGGCTGTACTGAACGAACATAAAAATGGCTAACCAGCCATGAGCAGTAACCGGCACCATAACAAAACAGTGCATCAGGGTGGGTGCCGTAAAAGGAGGCATAGAATATGGCACCAAGATTTACTGCAGGCTGGGCAAGACACAGAAGACCACTGAATCTGCGTGGTGGTCAAAGAGATTCACACCATTGAACTACAGATCTGAGGGCATCCCGAATATGATCTGGGAAGCGACTGTAGGGCAGCCAAGCATGGTGACGTAAAGCCACAGCGCGAGCAAGGACCCCTCGCAGAGTCAGATGTATCAAGGGAAGAGAGAACCGAGCCATGCTTCTGCCATGCAGCAGAAGGCGAAGCAATTCTGTTTGTGGCCCTTCCGGAATAGAAGGGAGAAGATTAGCAACTGAGTCCCAAAGAGCTGAGGATGCGCGCGCAAATACACAGGCCGTATTTAAAGCCCGGACACCTGAGCTGGCAGAGGTGAAAAGCCGGCGACCACAATCATCCAGCCACCGAGACTCCCTGGTGGGAGATAACAATGGCAATGTGGGTGAAGACTGTACATTTAAAAGCAGCCTGAACAACTAGGCTTGAGCTGTTGGGTGAAGAGACAGGGAAAGAGGATCACCTGGAGCAGGGCGATGCCTACGAGCAATAGCCCGATCAACAGGGTCACCCTAAGAGGGTTTTGACAATGCGCCACGCAGAACGTCAAGTAGAGATTCCTCAAAGGGCAGCAAAGGTTCTACTTTGATTGGCTCCTAATGGAGCAGATCCAATAAAGGATCCGAAAGTAGAGGCACCATTGGAGGCTGAAAGCAGAGTAGAGCAGCCGACCCTCTACATAGCGCGGGCAAAGGCAGCACTAGATTCAGTCGCCATCCGTGTAGTTGGCAACAGTGTAGGAGACGGTTGAAGGCAAAGCCTGCCACAAGGCATGAGGTGTGGAGGAGCGGGAGACTGACCCGAAGGCCAGGCAACACAGGGTACTTGCACTCTGGCTCCTTGATCTGGGGAGTCAGCATCAGGTTGCAAATGAGGAGGCATAAATGGTATTATCTGGGGAGTCCAGGGAAGCATCAGGTTGCAAATGAGAGGCGTAAATGGTATTACCGGCATCGACGGACGCCGCGCAGAGACTCATCGGCGCCCGAAGAGTCGGGAGGAGTAACCATCAAAGGAATAGGAATCAACGCCAGATGGGAGTCGCCTGGACGTCGATGACCTCCACAGAGGACTCGACCGGGACGCCGACGGACGTCTATCCCACTGCCAACTTCCTGGGTGGAGCACTAGGTGCCGGACCTGGCATTGAGAGTGGTGTAGTACCCGGCGGCGACGCCTCAGATGTCGGCACAGGAAGCCGCACAGGGCTATGCGCTGACTGACGGGAAGGGCTGTGGTCTAGGACCTGGCTTAATGGTGTTGCGCCGGCTCTAGAATCGGAGTCTATGCACACAGCCGGTGCCAGGGAAACGTCCGCAGTTAAAGACCCGGCATGAGTGCATGCTACCTCTGTGGGATCCGAAGGCGCACTAGGGAGAGAGGGCGACTCAAAACAAGCCTTGAGTGCCTTAGAATAAGCCTCCATTTGGGCATGCGTTGCCCAACACCCGGAAAGGGTGTATACAGAGGATGAGGTTGCCGTATGCTCTTACCCGGCATAGTGCGAGAAGAATGGGCGGCAGCGGCACGGACATTGGAAGAAGATCTCCGTAAGCGACGCCTGTGTTTACGCTTACCTGTTGTCGCACGGCGGTCGCAGGAGCGACCTCAGGAACGAGCCCGATCCCGAGAGGGAGAGCGGTGACGGGAGGGAGCCGGACTGGACATCCGTGGGGCCAGAAATTTCATGCGACGCTCCCTCAAGGACTTTGGTTTTATCCTCCGACAGGCGTCACAGACCTTGGAGTCGTGGTGCACGCCGAGGCACCACATACAGATGAGGTGCGGGTCAGTGACAGACATCTGACGCGCACAGGCTTCGCAAGCCTTCAAGTCGGAAGGCATTGCACACTGTTCCCACGACACCGAGGGTGTCGAGAAGGCCCAAAAACCGGGCCAGGGAACTGTTGGTTTTCCAGGATCCGCGCTCAGACACGAAAAAGAAGAAAACTGACGTCAGCGCACCAGGAGGAGCATATATGGCTCCGCTTCCGTCATGTCCGTGGACGACGTCAAGGCAGACCCCAGCGGCGTCGCCCTCCGGCGCGCAGAGGTGCTGCGCCTGGGGATATTCTAAGTTAAGGAATCTGCGGCTAGACTTCGCTATCAAATTATAAGTCCACTAATATCAACTCAGTAGCATATGCTTTCAGCATGAGACTCCAGTTGAGGATAAGCTGTGGTATGGATTTTCATAAACTATGTGGTCAAAATTCTGATCGCCAAAAATAACCTGCCTTCTGATCTCATTCCACTAGGTGCGTTTGAAAGTAGCCATTGGATCATATGGCCATGTGACAGGGGTGGGGGGGGGACCACTCTTCTCTCCCTCCCGCCCCACCCAGGTGACACATGACACTTCAAGATCACCTGCTGGGTGCTGTCTCTGGAATGAGGAAAATCAGAAATGAAATGCTGTAATACACATTTAGCAAGACTACCCCATAACTGCAACAGTACATTATAGCAAAGAATGAAGATGGAAGAGAGATTTAACATGGCAAAGATCAGATCAGAGTAAATACTGTAGCTAAACCCATAAATGAAATCACTTCCCAAAGCTTTTTCAACCAGTGTTTTCAGCCATCTCACTGCCAAAACATCTCAATCTATATATTCTTTATGCGATTTTAAAAATAAAATCATAAAAGACAAATACAGATTAAAATAGAGCACGAAAATCAGCATAGGTTAAAAAATTATTAATCCCCAAAAAGAGAACGTAAAGAATGGGTCAGAATACGAAAGCCTGGCATTGTACATAAAGGTGAAATGAAATTTGGTAAACCTATCAAGATTGTTAAAGTCAATCGCAATAGTGTTGTCACCCAGGATAGTAAAGTATGGAATGTCAGGCGTGTTACCAAATGTGTTAATGGTACTTCTTAGTTTCTCCTTAGGGGAGAAATGTGTTGCAATGTGATTCTATTTTTTCATTTTCTTTCCCTTTAAATTCCTGTGTACTTTTAATCCTGGCACCTGCCACTCAGTTAGTTATAATTCCAATTAGAATTGGAATCTCTTGTGGTTCTCGTTGGTCACTCTGCTCTGAGACCTGGATTGAGCAGCACTGTGCTCTCTTAAACTAAAGTCCTGTTTTCCTTATTTTGGATTTTGCGATTCATTTTATTTGGACTTTTACAAAAAGGTGTAGGGAAAAGTTATGGAAGCCCATTAAAAAAGCTTAAAACAACCAGAAACTTAAACATTGTTTGGCAGGAATGGAAATGAACGCTGAAATGGCTGCAATGGAATCTTACTGGCAAAAGAAAGACAAAACGGCAACAAGTGTTCTTATTAGGGATCCGCGTTCTCATTTGCACACGAGGCAATGAGGTGGTCTTACCATTCGAAGAACACCAACTTCAAGAGCAGCAAATAAAGGTGCTCAGGTGTCTGGACATGAAGGTGGAGGCCCTGGAAATTGGAGTGCAGAACTGGCTACCACCCCACCTTGAACCCAACAACTGGGATTGGAGGTACATTCGGAAAGGCTGCTGGAGCCGACGAGACGCAAGACCTCTGTAGAGCACACCCTCATTGGCCAGTCAACTTAAGAAAGAAATTCCTCAGAGGGCTCCCTGCAACGAAAACTGAAGGAACTGTGTGCATTCTTGTGGTTTGCAGAAAGGTCTACCAGAGGGAGAAGATGGTCTGAGCCATTTCCAGATGAAGATGTCACTCCTGGTCAGCAAGATCATACCGACACAGGCTATCAGATCCGCAGTTCCAGAAGTCAGTGAAAGGGTTGGGATCATTCAGAATTTATGCACTTGTGCCAAGGCCCAGAACCTTAACTCCCACAGACGATTACTTACCTGTGAACCGTTAACCTGTTTTCCCTCCATAGGATAACATTGACACTTTTTCTCCAAAAAGTTTAAGTGTTGAGTTTTGAAATCTAAAAATATTATTTAAAAATCATACAAATAACCAAAACGTGTTTACTTACCTGTTTGCAGGAAATGTCCCAGTGCTGAATCTAGGTATCCAGCACAGAGTTAGAAAAGTCACGTGAAAAGTAACTTACCTGCAATTTACTGAAAAAGCCTATTCATTTCAATGTACTGCTCCAAAAAGTGTCTAAGTGTGGAGTTTTGAAATCTAAGAATATTCTTTAAAAATTATGTGAATAACCAAAATGTAATTACTTACCTGTTTCCATGAAATGTCCCAGTGCTGAATCTAGGTATCCAGCACATAGTTAGAAAAATAACATAAAAAGTAACTTACCTGTAATTTACTGAAAAGGCCTAATAATTTCAATGTACTGCATTTGCCAAGAGTTGCAACTTACTGCATCCCCTGTAAATCAAACAAAGTACAATTTCTATTGCATTTTCAAATAGTTCTATAGCCAGTAACTTATCACTGAAAAGTATTTAATGCTTACCTGTGCCAGGCTTGCTTGGTTCTAAAAATAAAACAGTATATATTTTTATACAAATGCGCCATTTAGAGGCGTACGGAGTTCTAAAATATGACACGCACCCCCCCAACTGTGTTTGCCGTGTCAAACTTCTTAAACCATATGTGGCACATATGGCAGGGTTTGATTAAGAACTACACTGGGTAGACCTATGTGTACGAACTGCAAAGGTCCACCTTAGTGCAAACATGATTATGGTTCTCGGTCTTAGGTTATATTTGTCCGTATTCTCAAACCTCTGTAAATATTTTAACTCGTGTTTTTATTAAATGAGTGCTTTTATTCGATTTTAATGGTGTATGAGGACACTTGCGTTACAATTGTCACATCTTTGTAGAAGCAGGAGAATCCCGTTCCTGGAAGGTTACTTTGATACATGGAATATATAAATGCAAGTGCTTACCCTTTTTATGTTTTCTATTGTTGTGATGTTCAATTATGCACTTTTATGGCCCTAGAGGCCGAAATCAAGTTATTATTTAATTGAAAACAAAGATCATATTCTTCAAGTCAACAGTTCAAGACAAACCAACAACCGGCTGGACGAATTCACAACCCAAATACATTTGCAGACATAAGATAATTTATTTCTGACAGCAAGTGTATTTTAAAAACCCACACCAGTAAAACTCTAACCTGGTACAAAAGAGAGAGTTCCTGAATACCTTCAGGAATTACTTCAAAACCACCAACACAGTCTCTGTCATTACCCAACTGAATGATGGAAACACTGCTCACTGGTGTCCTACAGCCAGCAGCTCCCCTGAAATGCATCCAAGACATCAACATTCTAACAGAGGGGCTGAAAAGAATGGCTTAAGCCTATAGTGCAGAGCCTGCAATGGTTGCCCAGAATGCTTGAATCAACCTGGACACCCACATATTTACCTGTAAAATCAAATACAACCAACACTATCGTACCAGGCAGAAAAACGTACCATTTCTGAAGGTCACCACACAAAATCATTATATAAAAACATTTCAAGTCAAGAAAAAGAAAAGAAAATGTGGCCCATTGTGGGACTATTTCCAATCTCCAGAACCCTGTGCTCACATTCAATCAATTATGTCTCAATCTTAGAATAACTTAAGACATGCAAATCTGAGGATATCCACTGGTTTAAAATACTTTAACATAACTATTCCATTGCAGATCATCGTACTTTCATCTCACTTTTTGTATTGTTTTGTTTATGGTAAAGGAAAACAAATATTTTATAAAAGGAAAAAGGAAAAAAAAAAGACGGACCATAAGATAAGCCTTGTATAGCTACGTATCCAAGGTATGTAGTCACAAACCACCCCAGGTTATTCCATCACTTCAGAAAGAAGTAGGAAAAACCTTTAAAAGATCGCCCCGTGTTCAACAAGTAAGCAAATACCTTATACTGCTGTGATCAAGTATGGAGATACATTTCCAGTCCATCCCACCCACAGCTGAGTTGTGTGCACATTTTATTTGATCACTCCCTACCACCTTTACTACCTGAAAACACTTTTGCTTCCTAGCAAAATGTGTATGTGTATACACAATTATTAATACAGGACTTCTGCTCAACCAAGTACCTTTATGGGCATCAGTTTGGTGGTCTGTTAAATTTGAAAACATTTAGGATCAGAGTAGGCCCCAGTGTTAAGTGTATGAAAATGGACGTTTATATTAATGGGAGACTGGCTGAAGACATGGCACCAACATTCTTACAACTATACAGCAAAAACGTCTCAAAGGGTTGCAAGCCTTACCTTGGAAGCGGGTGTACCCCAGTGTCTCACCACGAAAACTCTTATAATATTTCACTCCATAAACTATAATTGGCCTTCGCAGGATGTGTGCAAGGACAAAGATATGTGTCTGCTCCAGACTTGCCCCAGGCTGTTGGGAGACAAGAACATTAAAATAAATAGTCAGAAAAGCATTTCATGCTAGCTAGATAATAAAATGGACATTGGTGAAGCCAGGAACATACACTCACACAGTAAATTAAATGAAAATGCTACCTGCCCTGTAAGCATCCGTTTGTAGGGTGCAGTGCTGTAGATTAACAGATTTAACATATCCCGCAATCTAGTGTTGGGCTCGGACGTTTGAGAATAAGTCTCAGGGGGTCACTAGATGGGCTGTTACTTTCTCTTCTTGTACATTGCGCATGAGCGTAGACTCGATTGTCTATTTATTGTTTTTCACACAGCAGGTGAGCGTTTGTATGGAGAGCGAAAGAAAAGTAAAGTGCATAAAACACAAATATGCAGTGGAAACTAGCAAACAAAAGAGCAGGACAGAGCCACGTTTGCATGAAGTAGGGTGGCTGCATGTGAATTACAACTACACGCTACTCAGATGCTTTGGATGGTGCAGTTGTACAAATAATATCATCATCATCTTGCCTACAATGGTTAGTTGATGGGCAAGGATTTTCATACATAACCAGTTACTTACCTTTGGAAACCATCTTTCTGGTGGATACTCTTATCTACTCGCAGATTCCTCCCCTTGTGAATATTCCACAAGCTCCAGACTGGATCCTCAAACTTTAGAGCAGTGCTCCTGAGATGCAAATAAGCACCACCCATGTGTGCGGAGAAGAGATATTCATGCCCAGAAGTTCAATGTACCACTCTCGGAACTCAGTCTCATCCGCTGCCAGTTGACTTGGGTTGAGTCATTCCAGATCTTCAGAACTTGGGGCATGGGAAGCAGTGGCAGTAATGAGTACCAAGCACCACTCTAGACAGAAGGCGTCTGATAGAGAGCCGCTTTGGTAACTCCAGGGTGCATAAGTGTTGACAATGCATGTTCGCCAGGGGCAAAAAAAGATCGAGCTAGGGGTCACTCCATTGCTGGAAGACGTCCGGTGCCAACTTCAGGTACAACTGCCATTCTCACTTGGTTAAGAGTTGGTCCATACCATTTCAACAATCTGTTAGACAATTTACGTTGAGAGAAAGCACTTGGCTCTGCTCTCCTTAAACCGTTCTAGGGCAGGTTCCACTTTTTTTGCCAAAAAGCAGACAGCTGTCAAACAGCATGTCAATTAAGGATTGCTTGGACGTCCCCGAAGAAGATGATACACATCTTCCAGACATGAAATCTAAGAGCCACACTACTGCTCATCGCTCTCCGACACGGTCAGTCGTGTCCAAGTTACAGTCTATAGCATATTCCACACAGCATCGCAATCATCTGGAATAGCATGTGTAAAGAATGCTCGAAGGTCATCCAGAACTGCAGATAAAACCCATGCCACTATATCCCAAAAGATAATCAGCAGCTGCCTACAAAGCAGCTGGCATTTACTGACCTCAGAGCAAGGTTCAAGGAGGAAAAGGAAAATACTGCTAACCAGTATGCATCTGTCCTTGGCATGTAGAGCTGCAGATTCTCACACTTAGCATTAGATCGCCATCTGATGTTGGGCTCGGATGCTTGCACATTGTTGTCCTGGAAGAAGTCTTTGTAGTCACGAGACAGGCGACTCATCCCTTGGACGATAGTGCGCATGGGCAAAAACTCCATCATTACATTGGTTTTCGCCATGATGGGAAATGATGGAGGGAGTAGAAGGAAAAGGAGGACCATGTGTGTACATCTAAGTAAGATTGAACTGGAACAGATACAGGTACCGGGGAAAAGGGTGGGCGTGTGAGAATCTGCAGCTCTACATGCCAAGGACAGATGCATACTGCTAAGTAGCATTTTCTGTTCGAGGCATATGAGCTGCAGATCTCACACTTAGCATAGACTTTACAGTAGTATCTCCCCTAGCGGTGGTCACCTGTATTGGTTGCAGTAGTTTGAAAGAGTTAAGAACAGCTTGGCCCACAGAAGCTTACTGCTTGGCTTGCACGTCACCACAATAGTGTTTAGTGATGGTGTGTGTTGTAGACCATGTTGCTTCTTTACAGATGTCTTCCAGGGGAATGTTTCCTTAAGAATGCCATAGAGGCCCCTAGTTTGCGTGTGGAGTGCGCTCTAGGGGGAATTGTTAATCAGCGTTTCGCTTTTTGTTAGCATATTTGGATACATTTAACGATCCACCTAGCAATCCCAGCTTTAGATATGGGATTTCCTTTTTGCGGTGGGGAGAAAGCTACAAACAATTGTTTTGCGAAAGGATTTGATTCTGTCAAAGTAATAAAGTAGGGCTCTTTTAATATCTAAGGTGTCTAGGGCTCTCTCTGCTACAGAGTCTGGGTTTGGAAAAAACACTGGTAACTCCACTGATTGGTTAAGATGAAAAGGAGAGATGACTTTAGGAAGGAATTTTGGGTTTGTCCTGAGGACTACTTTGTTACGATGCAATTGTAAGAATGGTTCCTGTATGGTTAAAGCCTGGATCTCACTTACCCTTCTAAGAGAGGTAATACCAACAAGGAAAGCTACTTTCCATGTGAGGAACTGTAGTTCACATTTGTGCAAATGTTCAAATGGGGGTCCCCGTGAGCCTGGTAAGAATTATATTTAGGTTCCAGGAGAGGGTGGTAACCTAGGAGGAATGATTATTTTCTTTTTTAGGTCCTCCATAAAGACTTTAATTGCAGGGACTCTAAACAGTAACAAGTGCTGTCTGTTTTTTAAGTAAGCAGCAAGTGCTGCTAGATGTAGACGTATAGATGAATATGCTAAATTACATCTCTGCGAGTGCAGTAGGTAGAAAATGATATTCTGGATGGAGGCATCCAGTGGATCAATATAGTTATTAGTGCAGTAAATGGCAAATCTTTTCCATTTTGAAGCATAGCAAGCTCTAGTAGTAGGTCGTCTGGCTTCTTTAATGATGTTCATACAGTCCGGTGGTAGGTGAAGGTAACCGAACTCGAGGACTTCAGGAGCCAGATATCCAGATCCAGGTCAGCTGAATCTGGCGGTCTGATCTGTCCATGGTTCTGCGTTAGCAGGCATGGGGAGAGGCACAGTTTCTGATGTGGAACCAGTGAGAGTTTCCACAGTGTTGTGAACCATGGTTGGCGTGCCCATGTGGGAGCTACTAAGATTAGTTTGAGAGACTGTTGTCGGAGCTTGTGTACCACTAGTGGAATTAGTGGGAGTGGCGGAAATGCGTACGCAAATCTGCCTGACCAGTTCATCCATATCGTATGGTCCTTGGACAACAAGTGTGGAAACCTGGCAGCGAAGGTTGGGCATTTTGCGTTGTTGTGTGTGTGAACTTGGGGATGTAGTTCCCATTCGTGTATCTGTTGTGTCTGTCAACTTAACAGATCCGTAATCTGATTGTGAACTCCTGGAAGGTGTCCTGTGAGCGAGGAGTCTGTTGTAAGTATTATCTGTGGAACAGGTTCGAGGAACGGCCGCCCTCTGGACAAGTTTGTTGTGTTCCACCACTGCAGAGAGCGATGTGTGCGCCTGTCCACTAACCCCAGATCTGTAAGTTGTGCTTGAGACTGATTCCACTGATGTGCTAGACATTCCTGTAATGGAAGCATTTGAAGTCTTGCATATGGTACAATAAAAATGCAAGATGCCCTCATGCCTATGAGCTGCATGAACACTTAGGCTTGGAGAGTATGTTGGGCTCGAAATTTGGTGACGAGGACTTGTATGCTTTCTATCCTGGCTGGACTGGGATATGCTAGAGCTGGGGAGGTGTTTATTGTAGCCCCTAGATATTGGTGTATATGAGAGGGCTGGAGATGCAACTTGGTGTAGTTGATTGTGAACCCCAAGTTGTGCAATGTCTGAATGGTTTGGGGAGTGTGTTGAACACACTGGTTGAATGTCTTGGCTTTTATTAGCCAGTCGCCTAGATATGGGAAGACATGGATCGGTTGTCTTCTGAGGTATGCTGCTACTACTGCAAGGCATTTTGTGAACACTCTGGGTGCAGTGGTGACTTCGAATGGAAGGACTTTGAAGTGATAGTGTTGTCCGTCCACTACAAACCTTAGATACTTTCTGTGAGAGGGATGTATGGGAATGTGGAAGTAGGCGTCCTTGAAATCTAGTGTGGAAAGGAAGTCGCCTTGTTGCAGCAGCGGGAGCACTTGTTGGAGAGTGATGTTGTAAGGGAACAGGCTCTATTGCGTGTTTTGTGGCCATTGGATGCTGCTTGGGTGGTATGTGTGGGGGGGGGTAGCTGTAAGTTCTAGGCAGTAACCATACTGGATAATTTGCCTCACCCACTTGTCTGTTGTGATGGAATTCCAGACAAGTAGGAACTGTGATATTCTCCCACCGACTGGAGTAGGATGGCCTGGGGGGAGCCGAGGGAAGTTACTGTTTTGTGGCAGAGGAGGTACGAGTGTTATTACCTCAACCTCTTCCTTTATTGTTATTTCCTCTATATCCGCCTCTAAAATATCCTCAATTGGGGGATGTTTGTGTAGTGGCTTTAGAGGAAGATGAGGTGTCTGCTCCCATGTTTTTGGAGGCCCCTCTATAGAATGATGTGACGAAAGGAGCCACGTGTTTGTGGAGACTGTAAAGCTCCCTTGGACTTAGCAGTCGTAGTATCTTTTTTCATTTTTTCAAGTGCAGTGTCCACAGCTAGACCAAAAAGTTGTTGTTGGTTGAAGGGCTGGTTGAGGATGGTAGTCTGGACTTCCTGCATAAAACCTGAGATAAGCAGCCAGGCTCGCTACCTAAGGAGCACACTGGTATTAGTGGATTTAGAGGCAGTGTCTGCCGCGTCAAGTGCACATTTTATTGACGCGTTTTAAATTAGTTTGCCCTCTTGGATAAGATCATTTGCTTGGGTTTTATATTGATCTGGCGAATGTTGTAGTAGGGTTTCTAACTGATCGTAGTGAGCCCTATCATATCGTGCGAGCAGTGCCTGCGTGTTGGCTTTGCACCAGTGGCTGCTTGCACAGCTACTCTTTTGCCAGAAGCGTCTAACAATTTGGATTCTTTATCAGGGGGTGGCGCCTCCCCGGAAGTTTGGGAGTTGGCACGCTTTCTAGCGTTGGAAGCTACTAGAGAATCCAAAGGCAGCTGTCCCTTAATGTAAGGAGGATCTTCAGGGGCAGGTCTATACTTTTTTTCCATTCTAGGGTTAAGAATCCTGGCACGTATGGGTTCTTTAAACACTTCGGGGGCATGTTTAATGACTCCCTTTATCATTGGCAATATTTGCACTATCTTTTGGGACTGCTCAAATGTATCCAACAGGAAGTCTTTTCTGCTGCATCCGAGTGCATTGTGATGCCATGATAGATGGCAGCCCTATTAATTAACTGCCCAAAACCAATATTATCGTCTGGGGGAGATGGTTTTGAGGGGTATGTGTGTGAGCTTGGGACGTCTGGTATATCTGTTGGGACAGGGTATTCCCAATCATCCGGATCAGTTGGATACATGAATGGGTCATTTGGGTCCCCCCTCACCCCTAGGTCATCCTCATCATCCTCATCTGGGGATGTATGAGGTGGAGAAGTTTCAGGCTGAGGTGTTGTGTTAGGTTTAGGAAGAGGAAGTGGGTTAGAAGGAAGTATAGGAGAAGAAGGATGCATAGGTGATGTGGCAGAGTCCTTCACAGGCACTGGAGAAGCAGGTGCTGTGTAACTTCCTCTTGTTACATGGCAGAGCTGTGGCATGCTCTGTTTTTGGATTAATATAAATCTTTTTCTGTTTAGAATCGACAGGATCAGGGTGAAAAAGTTCCTCTTCCTCAGGAACCGCTTTCGGCGCCGATTTTTTCGGTTCAGAGCGGGGCTGGTGTTGACTTTTATTGTCTTTGGCCTTAGGAGGCGTGGTAAAGTCCTTAGGCTTAGCTTTTGGTTCCGATGCTCTTGGTTTCGGAGCCGAAGCGGGATCTTTAAACTTTTGGAAACGTTTGAAGCTGGGTTATCCAAAGGCCTCGAGGTTTTCGGGCCGACTTGTCTTTGGAGGTGGTAGGCGTCGGAGCCGAGAGTTCTTTTGGTTTCGGTGCAGAAGGTGCCGGTGGGATTAGCACATGCGGTTTGCTCTATCCCGATCTACCGAAAGGCTTTTCTTTTTTCTTCGGAGCCAGGCCTGGAGGCGGGTCTTCTGAAGAGTGTTTTCGGTCGTGACTGGGGCCAGCAGGTGAAGTCTTGACCATTGCCTTAGGTTTTAGTGGGGTTGGGGCAGTAGTACTCACTCGTTGCCCAGGAGTGATGGGGTCATCTGAGTCATGTGCCTCCGACACAATTTTGAGATCTTCGGAATCTTCTTCTGGGACATCTGTGCCTTCGAAGATATCCACTGGTTCCGGAGCTGATCTCTGCAAGATGTGTCGTCGAGCTCTTCGATCTTGAATGGTCTTCTTCGATCAAAAGGATGCGCAGGCTGGACAGATGGACTCGTCGTGTTCAGGTGATAGGCACAGGTTGCAGACCTTATGATGGTCACTGTGCAGGAATTTTGCTCCACACTGGGGGAATTTCTTGAATGGCGTCCTTTCCATGAGCTGTAGGCCACACGGCGTGGATAGGCCCAACGGCCGCATCGACGACCGGAATTGAGCCGATTAAAGTTTTTTGTTGAAGATAAAGATGTTCGAAGTCAATCTGAAGAGTTTTGGAAGTTTTCCACGTCGAAATGGTTTGAAATAGAGATTTCGAACCAGAGCGCAAAAGTTGCATCCGAACTCAATGATGGAAAAGGAAAATGCTACTTACCAGTATGCATCTGTTCTTGGCATGTAGAGCTGCAGAGTTGTACACTATGCATAGGTCGCCAGCTGGTGATGGGTCTGGATGTTTGCAGTTTGTTGTTGTCCTGAAAAGTTCTTTGGAACTCACGAGTTAGGTGACTCCTCCTTAGGACCACATTGCTCATGGGCATCGGCTCCATCCCCAGATTGTTTTTCGCCATTAGGGATACGATGAAGCTTTGCATGTACAGTAAGGATACCCGTGTAATTTGTATCTAATTAAGATAATACTGGAAGACCAGGGTAGCCGGGGAGGTGGGTGGGCGTATACAACTCTGCAGCTCTACATGCCAAGAACAGATGCATACTGGTAAGTAGCATTTTCCGTTAGAGGCATATGAGCTGCAGATTGTACACTATTAATAGATTATATAGCAGTACCCACTCTTAGCGGCGACCACCCCTATCTGTTGCAGTAGTTTGGAATAATGTTTTGAGAACAGCCTGGCCCACATTAGCATGTTATTTTGTTTGCACATCTACACAATAGTGTTTTGTGAATGTGTGCGGTGTAGCCCATGTGGCTGCTCTTCAGATGTCGTCTAGGGGAATGTTCCCTAAAAATGCCATTGAAGCCCCTATCTTTCTGGTAGAGTGGGCTTTAGGAGGAATAGATAGCGTAAGTTTAGCTTTGTGGTAACAAATCTGTATGCATTTGACAATCCAGCTAGCTATTCCAGATTTTGAAATGGGATTGCCCTTGTGTGGTGGTGAGAAAGACACAAAAAGTTGTTTTGACTAACGAAAGGGTGGTGTTCTTTCTATGACATCTAAAGTGTGAAGAGCTCTTTCTGCTACGGACTGTGGTTGCGAGAAGAAAACTGGCAGTTCCACAGATTGATTGAGATGGAATGGAGAAATGACTTTAGGCAGGAATTTTGGATTGGTACGCAGAACAACCTTATTTTAATGCATTTGCAAAAAGGGTTCTTGAATGGTTAGTGCTTGTAGTTCACTAACTCTGCGCAGGGAGGTAATAGCTACTAGGAACGCAACCTTCCAGGTTAAAAATTGTAATTCACATTTGTGCAGGGGTTCGAAGGGAGGCCCCAGTAGCCGTGTGAGAACGACGTTTAAATTCCATACAGTTGAAGGTGGTACTCTGGGAGGAATTATTTTTTTAAGGCTTCCATAAAGGCTTTAATGGCAGGCACTCTGAACAGAGATAGATGTTGTCTGTTTTGCAGATATGCTGCTATTGCAGCAAGATGTAGTCTAATAGACGTAAAGGCTAAGTTACATCTTTGAAGATGCAGTAAGTAACCTATGATGTGTTGAATAGCCACATCTAAGGGAATAATGTTGTTGTTATGACAATAGATTACAAATCGTTTCCACTTGGCTGCATAACATGCCCTAGTGGTAGGAAGTCTAGCTTCTTTAATGACATTCATGAAGTCTGGAGGAAGGTTCAGATATCCAAATTCTAGGACTTCAGGAGCCAGATCGCAAGGTTGAGCTTAGCTGGGTCCGGGTGTCTGATCTCTCCACGGTTCTGTGTTTAGAGGTGTGGAGACAGGTACAGTTTTTGGTGTGGTACCACAGACAGTTGTAGCAGTGTGGTGTACCACGGTTGTCTGGCCCACTTTGGAGCAACTAGGATGAGGGTCAGAGAATGCTGCTGTAGTTTGCGTACTACTAGTGGGATGAGTGGTAGAGGTGGAAAAGCGTACGCAAATCTGTTTGTCCAATTCATCCATATCGCATTGCCTTTGGACAGTGGGTGTGGATATCTGACGGCGAAGCTTGGGCATTTTGCGTTTGTGGGTGCAAAGAGGTCTATCTGAAGTTGTCCCCACATCTGAAAGAATGACTGAAGAACTTGCGTATGAAATTCCCACTCGTGGGTCTGTTGCGTTTGACGACTTAACAGATCTGCTATAGTATTTTGTACTCCTGGGACATGTTGGGCTAGAAGGAATATGTTCTGAAGTATGGCCCACCTCCATATTTCTTGTGCTAGTTGAGATAGTTGCAGGGAGTGCGTGCCTCCTTGCTTCTGTATGTAATACATTGCTGTCATGTTGTCCATGCGGACTAACACAGCTTTGTTTGCTACTTGCTTCTGGAAAGTTTTTAGTGCCAGGAATACTGCTAGTAACTCCAGATGATTGATGTGGAGTAACTTTTATTGCGGTGTCCACCTGCCTTGCATGGTGTGTTGCCGTAGGTGGCCTCCCAAGCCGGAGAGCGATGCGTCAGCAGTCAGGATTATTTGGGGAACTGGCTCTAGGAACGGTCGTCCCTTGGAAAGGTTCTTGGTGTTCCACCAATGCAGAGAGCGATGAGTTCGACCGCCTACCAATAGTAGGTCTGTTAAGTGACCTTGAGCCTGGTTCCATTGACGTGATAAGCACTCTTGTAGCGGACACATTTGAAGTCTTGCATGGGGCACTATGAAGATGCAAGAGGCCATCATGCCTATGAGTTGCATGAACATTCGTGCTGGGATGGAGTGTTGTAGCTGAAACTTTGCTAGGAGAGTTTGCATGCTGGCTATACTTGCTGGGGTGGGATAAGCTAGCGCTGTTGAGGTGTTTATTGTGGCACCTAGGTACTTTGGATGGCTGTAGATGAGACTTGGTGTGGTTTATTGTGAACCCCAAGTCGTGGAGCAGGTGGATGGTGGTATGAGGGTGTTTTACGCATTGATTGTGTGAGCTGGCTTTTATGAGCCAGTCGTCGAGGTACGGGAAGACATGGATGGGCTGTCTTCATAGATGCGCTGCCACCACTGACAAGCACTTGGTGAAGACCCTTGGTGCTGTTGTGACTCCGAATGGGAGTACTATGAACTGGTAGTGCTGCCCGTCTATTACAAACCTGAGATACTTCCGGTGAGCTTTGTGAATGGGAATGTGGAAGTATGCGTCCTTGAGGTCTAGAGTAGCCAGGAAGTAGTTTTGTGACAAGAGAAAGGACTTGCTGGAGTGTGACCATGTGAAAATGGCCTGACTGTATATATATGTTTAGCGGTCTGAGGTCTAGAATAGGCCTTAGAGAGCCGTCCTTCTTTGGGATTAGAAAATATAGAGAGTAAACCTCCTTGTTTTACTGGTGCAGAGGAACTAGTTCTATTGCACTTTTTTCTAGCAGAGATACTACTTCTTGCTTTAACAGTGACAGATGTTCTTGTGACATTGGACGCTGTTTGGGTGGTATGTTTGGGGGGTAGATGTTAATTCTAGACAGTAACCTGAGTGAATAATTTGTTGCACCCACCTGTCTGATGTGATGTTGATCCATGCAGGCAGGAACTGTTGGAGTCTTTCCCCCACAGGAGTGGAATGTTGGGGGGGGGCGGGGGGGGGGGGGAGGCAGAGCGGGAGGTGTTTTTGACTCTGCCCTTGTTGTGGTTACCCTTGTAACCCCCTCTCTGGTAGCCCTTGGTGAATGTGGATTGACCAGGGGTCTTGTAGGAAGAGGTGGGACTTTCTGAAGAGTAGCCTCTTGTGTTGCCTCTGTACAATGAGCGATGAAAAGAACGCCTGGGAGCTTGCTGCTGCAAGGCTCCCATCGATTTTGCAGTGTCAGTGTCTTTCTTCATTTTTTCCAAAGACACGTCAACATTTGGACCAAATAAATGTGTTTCATCAAATGGCTGATTTAGTATAGAGTTTTGCACCTCAGGTTTAAAACCTGAAAAACGTGGCTAGGCATATCTGTGTAGTAAAGTGCTGGTATTGATTGCCCTTGAGGCAGTATCTGCAGCGTCTAGGGCACAACGGATGGAAGTATTAGTGATATTTTTACCTTCCTGTATAAGTTCATTAGCCCTGTTTTTGTATTTGTCTGATAGGTGCTGCATAGGGGACTCCAGTGTGTCTTAATGTGCCCTGTCATATCTTGCCAGCAAGGCTTGAGTGCAATGCACCAGATGTTAGCTGCTTGTGCCGCAGTTCTCTTGCCAGAAGCGTCAAGGAGTTTAGATTCTTTGTCTGGTGGTGAGGCTTCAACTGTTTGGGAATTAGCACGTTTACGCGCATTGGATACCACTAAAGAATCTAATTGTGCCGGGCCCTTAATATAAGCTGGGTCTGCAGGGGCAGCTTTATATTTTTTCTCAATGCGGGGATTGGGGACCCTAGCTCTAACGGGGTCTTTAAAGACCTCTGTTGCGTGCTTGATGACGCCCTTAAGCATTGGTAAGATGGCCGTAGACCTATGTGTGTTGTCAAAAGTGTCTAATAGGAAGTCTTCCTCCACTGCATCAGTGTGTAAGTCCACCCCATGATATTGTGCAGCTCTCTGGACTAGCAGGTTAAAACCTATGGTGTCCTCTGGTGGGGAAGGTCTGGAAGGATAGACATCATCCTGTGGATCATAAGGCACATCAGGGGTGTTGTAATCATCCCATGGATTAGGTGACTGAGGGGGACTATTAGTGTGTGGTGGGTAATGTGCACCCCCCACCTTCATAATCAGAGTCTGTGTGTACATCATCGTCTGGGTTAGGAGATGGTGTAGGTGAATGCTGTGGTGGAGGAGGTGTATGAGTAGGAACAGTATGGGGAGGTGGAGGAGAAGGGACCCTTAATGGAGAGGTTGCAATGTCTCTTCTTTGCAGGAGGAGGAGGTGCTGGCGCCTCAAGTGGTCTCTTCTTGGAGCTGAGAGTCAATTGTCCAGTTTTGAAATCCTTTACAAGGGTTTTTTGTTGTGAATCCGGTGTAAAAAGCTCTTATGAGCCTGATAAATCCTTTGGCGCCGAAACTTTCGGCTCCGTAGGTTTTTTAGGCATCGAGTCGGCAGTTGGCTTAGGAGTGTGCCCTTTCGAAGTGTCTTTTAGGGGAACCTGTTTTTTCGGTTCCGAGGGTTTTTTCGGCTCCGATGCGTGTGAGTCTGGATCTTTGGTTGATTTTTTACTCGCCTCCGAGTGCGGCTTCGGTGTCGACGAACCGCTGCCAGTCTTCGGCGCCATATGCTTGGGTGTCGAAGCAACGGTCGAGGTGGAAGAGGAAGATGGCTTTTTCTTCGGTGTCGGTACTGGGTCAGCACTGGAAGTAGGCTGGCTCGAGCCCGAGCCGCCTGAAGCCTTTATGGTCTTCTTTGCCGGGCCCGAAGGCGGGGCGTTAGAAGCAGTCTCTCGGAGTGTGACCGTAGCTTTTTTAGATGGTGTCGAGGGTGGGGTCGACGGTCTTACTTACAACCCGTTGGGCTGGCGTGACATCGACATCTGAGTCTTCGGCATCTGATGATCCGATACTCTCTTCGGCGTGCTGGTGTTCTGGCACGTTGACGCCCTCCTTGAAGATGTCATCGGGAATCGGAGCTGACGAGCGAACCATAGTTCTTCGAGCTAGTCGGTCCCAGATCGTCTTCTTGGAGCAGAATGAAGCACACGCCGAACAGTCTTTGGCCTCGTGCTCCGGTGAAAGGCACAGGTTGCACACCTCATGTAGGTCGGTGTGAGGAAACTTCAACCCACATTGAGGACACTTCTTGAATGGCGTCCTTTCCATGAGCCAGAAAGTGAGGCCTAGGTAAGCCCGAAGGCCTTCGTTGATGACCGGAATCGAAGACTCCAAAGTTTGTTGAGAATCGCGTGGTAGATCGCGATCGAGACAATACCGAACTGGGTAAGGATTGCGCGCCGAAGGAAATTTGGTTCCAAACCGGAGCGCATGAGATACATCCGAGGCCGATGGTGGAAAAAAACAATCTGGGATGGAGCCGATGCCCATGCGCAATGTGTCCTAAGGAGGAGTCACCTATCTCGTGACTTCCAGATAACTTTTCAGGACAACAACAAACTGCAAACATCCAGGCCCAACACTAGGTGGCGATCTATGCATAGTGTACAATCTGCAGCTCATATGCCTCAAACAAACAATCGAAGGATGGAGTTGATGCCCATGCGCACTATCGTCCAAGGGAGAAGTCACCTATCTTGTGACTACAAAGACTTCTTCCAAGACAACAACAACAATGTGCAAGCATCCGAGCCCAACACCAGATGGCGATCTAATGCAAAGTGTGAGATCTGCAGCTCATATGCCTCGAATACTCAGATTCACAAATGCCGCTTTTAGATTCAAAATCAGGTGGAGTAGAAGGAAAAGCTTTGAGGTTTACGTTTTCATATGGATGCCTTACCACC
The DNA here is from genome assembly GCF_964261635.1 of Lissotriton helveticus. Taxonomy (NCBI): domain Eukaryota; kingdom Metazoa; phylum Chordata; class Amphibia; order Caudata; family Salamandridae; genus Lissotriton; species Lissotriton helveticus. The sequence continues at coordinate 1,253,766,566 of NC_136065.1, read as the reverse complement.
AAACTCTTGCAATGGATGCTGGGTCACATCTTGCAGAATAATGGCGATGAGATGCCAATTAACAGGCTGGCCTGAACATGGTTTCGACCAGGTGCCCAAAACAGTATCTGTAAGGGCTTCATTAAATGAGAACAGGGGCTCTGTAGGGACCTGATCTGGTTGAAGTACACCAGTCAACACGTTAGTCTTCACCTCCTATTAGGGAGCTCTAAGTGTAGAACTTCAGCTGCCCTTTACACAAAAACTGTAAAGGGGGAGCACTCCATTGTGGCAGGACCAGGGGTAGATAGAATGCCATTATCTTGAGGAGTATCTAGGCCATTGGCATCTTGAAGTTCCTCATACCAGTGTTTCTCGATATACTGGGGAAAATAGTAGTCTCAGTCATCGTAACGGTCATTGTCCAAATCAATGACAAAAAATAATGTGTAGGTGGCCAAGATGGCGGCGAGATAGGACGTAGATTCCTATCCCTCCGGCGCAGCCACACTTTAGCCTTGCTATTTCACCCCAGTTGGAGCCCATCTGCGAGCCCCCACAGGCGGAGTGCCCCTGGCTGAGCCCCAGGCACCAGCGGCTCGCGGCTTTCTGGCTGGTACCTACGTTTAGGAGGCTTTCCGGCCGCTGTATGGTGGCAGCCTAGCGGGCCCGGGCTGGTCCGTGATCCCGGAGGGTTCGGGTGGTGACGAACAGGAAAGCCGGGCATAGGGGGACAGCGGAGACGCGCTGCATCAGGGCGCTTTCCTCTACGAGTGCCCGGAGTCTTGAAGGAGAGGCTCTGCCGGGTGGTCGCGGAGCTAGATCCGGCGCCATTTTGGGCTCCTTCGTTGCTGTCTGGCCTGGCAGCTGGCGGGACCTGCGGACTGCTGACGATAGGGCCTGGCGAGAAGCGGGCTTGCTTGCGCTAGACGCCTCCGCCCTGTTATGCGAGATGAGCATTGGAGAGCTACGGACCGTGGTGGAGCCCTACGGTTGCGGCCGGAACTTTCGGCGGCACCTCGACACAGTGAAGTGAGGAGCGGTGGGCCTGGTACGCGTGGTGTGGCCTAGTGAGGCTACTTTCGGTCCGCAGATCGGCGGACGGCGGATATGGGCGATTAGAGCTGCTCCCTCCCCGTGTGAGATACAGAGACTACTACAGACAATGGATTCCTATGGAAGGATCTCAAGTTACTGGTAAGTACGGTTAGGATTACTTTTCAGGGTCAGTGCTGGGCTAAAAGATAAAGCACTGGGTCATCTCCTGATAACAGGTGAGTAAATCGGAGTTTGTTGTTCAGCTGATTTTAGATTAATATTTTAAAGTTTCAAAACTCCACACTTAAAAGAATTTCCAAGTGAAACCAGTCAATGTTAGTCAATGGAAGAAAGGAATATGCTACTTACCAGTATGCATCTTTTCTTGGCATGTAGAGCTGCAGAGTTGTACACTTAGCAATAGATCGCCACCTGGTGTTGGGCTCGGATGATTGCAGGTTGTTGTCTTCTTGGAAGAAGTCTTTGTAGTCACGAGATCGGGGACTCCTCCCTTGGACAATACTGCCCATGGTCATCGACTCCATCCTCAGATTGTTTTTCGCCATAATGGGAGATGATGGAGTTAGTAGAAGTAAAGAGAAAGGATGCCCATGCGTGTGCATCTAAGTAAGATGAGTACTGGAACAAATACAAGTCCCGGGGAGGCGGGAGGGCGTGTACAACTCTGCAGCTCTACATGCCAAGAACAGATGCATACTGGTAAGTAGCATATTCCGTTCGAGGCATATGAGCTGCAGATTGTACACTTAGCAACGATTGTGCAGCAGTGTCTCCCCTAGCGGTGGTCGCTTGTATCCGTTGCAGCATACTGAAATAGTGTTTTAAGGACAGCTTGGCCTACTGCAGCTTGCTGCTTGGCTTGCACATCAACACATTAGTGTTTAGTGAAGGTGTGTATGGTAGACCATGTTGCTGCCTTACATATGTCCTCTAGTGGTATGTTTCCTAAGAAAGCCATAGAGGCTCCTAGTTTGCGAGTGGAGTGCGCTCTAGGAGGAACCGTTAGTGTACGTTTAGCTTTTTGATAGCATATTTGAAAACACTTTACAATCCATCTGGCAATTCCTCCTTTAGAGATGGGATTGCCCTTGTGTGGGGAAGAGAAAGATACAAATAGTTGTTTTGTCTTCCTGAAGGATTTAGTCCTGTCTGTGCAGTATAAAAGAGCTCTTCTAACATCTAAGGTGTGTAAAGCCCTTTCCGTAACAGAGTCTGGTTTTTGAAAAAACAATGGTAACTCTACTGATTGGTTAAGATGAAAAGGAGTAATCACTTTTGGCAGGAATTTTGGATAGGGTCTAAGAACCACTTTGTTAGGGTTTATCTGAAAAAATGGTTCTTCTATTGTGAATGCTTGTATTTCACTAACTCTTCTGAGAGAGGTGATGGCAACAAGGAAGGCAGTCTTCCATGTTAGGAATTGCAGTTCACACTTGTGTAAAGGCTCAAAAGGGGGACCCATGAGTCTTGTAAGGACCACGTTTAGGTTCCATACTGGTGCAGGTGGTAACCTAGGTGGGATTATTCGTTTTAATCCTTCCATAAATGCTTTTATTGCAGGTACTCTAAAGAGAGATAGATGCGGTCTATTTTTTAAATAGGCTGCAATTTCTGTTAGGTGCAGTCGTATGGAAGAATACGCCAAGTTGGACCTTTGTAGGTGTAGAAGGTAGCAAATAATATTTTGGATGGAAACATCCAATGGATCAATGTGATTGTTGTTACAGTATATTGCAAATCTTTTCCACTAAGCAGCATAACATGCTCTAGTGGTGGGTCTTCTAGCTTCTTTAATTCTATTCATACAGTCTGGTGGTAAGTTTAAGTAGCCAAACTCTAAGACCTCAGGAGCCAGATCGCCAAATTCAGTTGGCTTGGTTCTGGGTGCCTTATTTCTCCATGGTTCTGTGTTAACAGGGATGGCGTGAGCCGTAATTTCTGATGTGGAACCAGTGAGCGATCTAGTAGCGTGGTGAACCACGGCTGACGTGCCCATGTGGGGGCCACTAGTATTCGTTTGAGAGACTGTTGTTGAGCTTGCGTACTACTAGTGGAATGAGTGGGAGAGGCGGAAAAGCGTACGCATATCTGCCTGACCTGTTCATCCATATTGCATTCCCCTCTGACCGTGGGTGTGGAAACCTGGCGGCAAAGGTTGGGCATTTTGCGTTTGTGGGTGGCAAACAGATCTATTTCTGGCTGCCCCCACCTTTGGAAAAATGGTTGGAGAACCTGTGGGTGCAACTCCCATTTGCGAATCTGTTGTGACTGACGACTCAACAGATCTGCTATCAGATTGTGAATTCCTGGAAGGTGTTCTACCGTCAGGTGTATGTTTTGAGGGATGGCCCATCTCCAAATGTTCTGTGCAAGCTGGGACAGTTGCAGAGAGGGTGTCCCCCCCTGTTTTTGTATATAATACATAACGGTCATATTGTCCGTCTGGATTGGAACTGCTTTGTTTTGTACTTGAAAAGTCTTGAGTGCTAGGAAAATCGCTAGCAACTCTAAATGATTGATGTGGAACAGTTTTTGTTGGCTGTTCCATTGGCCTTGAGTGGTATAGTGCAGGAGATGGGCTCCGCATCCTGTGAGGGATGCATCTGTTGTGGGCACTATTTGTGGAACAGGGTCTAGGAAGGCCGTCCCTTTGTCAAGTTTTTGGTGTTCCACCATTGCAGAGAGCGATATGTACGGCTGTCCAGCAACACCAGGTCTGTGAGCTGACCTTGAGCCTGATTCCACTGTTGTGCTAGACATTCTTGTAGTGGGCGCATTTGCAGTCGTGCGTGAGGAACTATGAAGATGCAAGACGCCATCATGCCTATTAGTTTCATGAACACTCTGGCTTGAAGAGAGTGCTGGCATTGAAAAAGGGAGACTAAGCTCTGAATGCCTTGAATCCTGGCTTGACGGGAATACGCTAGAGCTGCCGATATGTCTATGGTGAACGTGCGAAGGCTCTAGGTGAAATGAAATGAAAAATTGCACTTATATAGCGCGTAACTACCCGGAGGCCTCGCAGCGCTGTAGACTGAATTTTTTGTGGCGGGAACCGGGTAGATCAACACGTTTTTGCATACAAGTGCGTTTTTAAAACCTTTCTGAAGGACATTCGATTTTTGTTCTCTCGAAGGGCGAGGGGGAGGGAATTCCAAAGTTTGGCCGCGACGTGAGGGAAGGAGCGGTCGCCCCAGCGGGCCTTGTTAATTTTAGTTGTGGTTGCAAGCTGAAGAGAGCTAGAGCGTAAAGCTCTAGACGGTGCGTAAGGCGCAACCACAGGGTAAAGAATTGCCGGGCCAGTGCGATGGAATGAATTGTGCACAATGCACATGGCCTTAAACTGTACTCTGGCTGCCACTGGGAGCCAGTGAAGCTCTTTCAGAGCTTTCTTAGCTGACTGCCAGCGGGGGATGTTGTACAATAGACGAGCAGCACAGTTTTGTGTAACTTGAAGCCTGTGGATGACTGCTACCGGGGCTCCTATGTAAAGAGCGTTCCCATAATCCAGGCGAGAGAGAATCAGGGCCTGGACCATGACTCTCCTAGCCTGAAATGGGAGCAGAGGGAGCACCTTACGGAGCATTTTCATCAGCCCAATGCAGGTGGAAGCAGTTTTAATAGCTTGGGCTGAGAAATCAAGCGCCTTTTCTAACCAAATTCCCAGGCTCTTAATCTGAGATTGGGGGGGGGGGGGGGCAAGCCAAGACATGTGGGCCAGATGGATGCTAGGGCAGATGGAGAGGGGTTGCCCAACAGCATAATATCTGTTTTCTCCCCGTTAAGCTTAAGACAGGAAGATTGCATCCATCTGGCGACCGCCTCTAGACAGGGACCTAAGGTGGAAGACGACCCCTCGGAGTGGTCAAGAGAGACCACCAGTTGGGTGTCGTCTGCGTAGGTAACAATACGCACACCAAAGGGATGGACTACCCCTTCTAGAGGTTCCATGTAGGCATTCAAAGGGTGGGGCTCAGGGAAGAGCCCTGAGGCACCCCACAATTAAGTGAATGCTTAGGGGAAACTGTCATGCCCTCAAACACCTGAAAGAATCTATCATCCAGGAAGGAGGTAAGCCATTCCAGGGCCGCACCCGACACGCCCAAACCACTCAAACGTTGTAATAATATGGCATGGTTGACCGTGTCGAATGCGGCGCTGAGATCCAGTAGTATGATGGCGACCTTTCCTCCCTGGTCCAGCACGGCTCTGGCCTCTTCCGTCACCGCCACAAGAGCAGTTTCAGTTCCGTGCTGAGGACGGAACCCTGTCTGAGAGGCACGAAGCAGACTGTTGTCTTCTAAATAGTCCACTAGGATGTTATTGACGTGCCTCTCGAGCAGTTTACTCATCCAAGGAAGTAAGGATATAGGGCGATAGTTGGCCAAGTTGCTCTGGTCCAGTGTAGGCTTTTTCAATAAAGCTCTAACCATCGCACACTTCCAAGGAGGAGGAACGGTTCTGGAGGTGATGGAAGCGTTAAGGACATCCAGAATAACCGGACGAATGATGTTAATGACCTTAATAAGAGTCTGAGGGGGTGCTTGATCGTTGGGGGATCCTGATGTGATCTTAGGGATCAACCTATCTAATGTAGAGAGGTCGAGGAGTGGAAATGTGTTAAGCAGACAAGGATGGTTAGCAACAGTAGGGGAGATGGGTTCTGTAACATTGCTATCGATGGTAAATAAAGAGTAAATGGCCTGAATTTTCTGAGAGAAGAAAGTGGCTAGATCGTTACAGCGGGTCTGTGCACCGTCTGGTGATGGACGCTCGGAGGGGGGAGAGATTAAAGACTTTGCTATTTTAAAAATTTCCTTAGGGGCGTTAGCGGCCAAATTGATTTTTGACTCATAGAAATGAGATTGTGTAACTTTTATTTCATTTTTATAGAGCTTTATGGCAGCTCTGTATTCAGCTTTCCTCTGTTGTGAGCGGTTCTGCCTCCAAGCTCTCTCCAATTTGCGACAGGTTAGCTTCATAGTTCTAAGATCGGGTGTGTACCATGGAGCAACTTTGGATCTTATTATTGATTTCAAGGGAATCATAGGGAGGACTTGGTCGAGAGTACAACAGATCCAATTATCAAAATTAGTCGTGGCAGTATTGGGATTAGTGGACCTCTGGGGTGGGTGTTTAATGAGGGCCCTTTCCCAGTCAGGGAGCGAAAGTGAGGACCATTTCCTTCCTTTGTGTTTATTGAGATTGTGAGGGGTGGAGAGAGGACTTATGGACCAAGAAAAAGGTATTAAAAGATGGTCAGTCCAAGGTAGTAAAATAGGGGTCTCAACCTTTAAATTATCTAGATTACTATAAATGTGGTCCAAAAGGTGTCCCTTGTTATGTGTTGCAAGAAAGCCCTTTTGACATAAATCAATGGCCTGAAGATTAGATCGGAGGCTGTTGGCTGGTGTGTCACAAGGATCGTCCAGATGTATATTAAAATCGCCCAACAGAGTAAAATTTGCCGAGGTAAGTAAGACATTGGCGACAATATCTGTCAAATTAGAAACAAAGTTGCTAAGGGCGCCAGGAGGTCGATAGGCTAACATGCCAGAAAAAGTGGTGGTGGGAGAAAATTCTAAAATAAAATATAGGATCTCACAACCTGGTATAGTGGAAGGGGTGATGCGGCATTTATACTTGTCTCTATAAACAATAGCCAGACCACCACCTCTACCTGACTGACGATCTAATCGTTTGAGAGTATAGCCCTGGGGAATCGCCCACACAATAGTCGGATCACTTCCTAACTGAAGCCAGGTCTCTGTCAAAAAGAGAACCTCTGGATTAAGCTCTTCTATCAACATAGAGAGCTCAGTATGGTGTTTAGATAGGGAACGACAGTTAAGGAGAAACATTCTCCATTTGTGTGAGGAATGGGGGTTTTCAATATAAACGGGAGATGTACTCCAGGCACATGATTTACAGTAGGACCTTGTGTTAATAGGAAGAATCGAGGTGCGACTTGGTGTAGTTTATTGTAAACCCTAAGTCGTGTAATGTTTGTATTGTTTGTTTTGTGTGTTGTACACACTGGTTGAACGATCTTGCTTTTATGAGCCAGTCGTCGAGGTACGGGAAGACATGTATTTGTTGTCTTCTGAGATGTGCTGCTACTACTGCTAAGCACTTTGTAAACAGTCGTGATGCTGTTGTGACCCCGAATGGAAGGACTTTTAACTGATAGTGTTGTCCTTGTATGACAAATCTTAGATACTTCCTGTGCGCAGGATGTATAGGAACATGAAAATAGGCGTCCTTTAGGTCTTGTGTTGTAAGAAAGTCTCCCTGTTGTAGTAATGGGAGTACTTGTTGTAAAGTGATCCGATTGTATGTAGTGATTTAGGGGCCTGAGGTCGAGAATCGTCTTAATGTCCCGTCCTTTTTGGGTATTAGGAAGTACAGGGAGTAGACTCCTGTTCCTTGTTCCTGTAAGGAGACTACTTGAATAGCATATTTTTGTGGAAGTGCTAGAACTTCCTGTTGAAGCAGGGTTATGTGTTCTGTGGACATCGGACGCTGCCTGGGCGGTATGTTTGGGGGGGATTGCTGCGAGTTCTAGGCAGTAACCATGTTGGATAATTTGTCTTACCCACTTGTCTGTTGTGATGGAATTCCAGACAGGTAGGAACTGTGATAGTCTGCTCCCCACAGGAGTGGAATGCTGTAGGGGAGGCAGAGAGAAGTCACTGTTTGAGAGTGGAAGAGGAGCGGTTGTTGTTATTACCTCTACCTCTTCCCTTATTGTTGTTGCCTCTGTACCCTCCTCTAAAGTAGCCTTTATTAGAGGGGGTTTGTGTATGTGTTTTAAAAGATGTTGTGTTATCTGCTCCGGTCTGCTTGGAGCCTCCTCTATAAGAGGAGCGACGAAAAGAACTTCTAGTCTGGGTGGATTGTAATGCCCCCATAGACTTAGCAGTGTCTGTGTCCTTCTTCATCTTCTCTAGTGTGTTATCTACTTCCGGCCCGAACAACTGGTTCTGATTGAAGGGCTGGTTTAGGATGGTAGTTTGTACTTCTGGTTTGAAACCTGAAATGCGTAACCATGCATGACGTCTGAGGATAACACTAGTGTTAACTGCTCTGGGTGCTGTGTCAGCTACATCTAGTGCGCATTTAATTGAGGCATTGGATATTAATTTGCCTTCTTGTAAAAGCTCTGCTGCCTGATCTTTGTATTGATCTGTTAGGTGTTCCATTAATTTTTCTAGTTGGTCGTAGTGAGCCCTGTTGTAGCGTGAGAGTAAGGCTTGTGTGTTTGCTATGCGCCATATGTTTGTTGCTTGCGCAGCAATCCGTTTCCCTGACGCATCAATAATCTTTGATTCTTTGTCAGGCGGGGGTGTGTCACCAAAAGTCTGGGAATTGGCTCTTTTATGTGCATTTAACACTACCAAAGAGTCTAATGGCAGATGGCCCTTAATGTAGACTGGATCAGCTGGTCTATACTTTTTCTCTATTCTGGTATTTAGTACCCTACACCTTACTGGATCTTTAAAAATCTCTGGAGCATGTTTAATGACCCCTTGGATCATAGGTAGTATTTGAGTAGACCTTTGTGACTGCTCAAAAGTGTCTAATAAGAAATCCTCCTCAATGGCATCAGAGTGCATTGGAACTCTGTGGTAAAGTGCAGCTCTGTTTAATAGATGATTGAACCCAATACTATCCTCTGGAGGAGAAGGTTTTGTTGGGTTCAGGATCAGGGATGTCTGATGCATTATTTGGTGGAAAATTATATGCATCATCCTCTTTGGGATATTCTGGGTTGACATCTTCATCCTCATCTAAAGGGTATCTATGTGGCTCTGGTACATCATCCCCCCCACCTAAGTCATACTCTTCGTCAGTGTGGTGTGATGATGCAGGAGATTGAGCAGGAGAAGTTATAGGCTCAATATAAGGAGTGATAGGAGAGGAAGAAAGTGAAGGAGAGGAAGGGTGCATTGGAGAAGTTGCACAATCATTTTTGGCAGGAACCACAGTTGGAAGTGGTGTGTCTGCTGGTCTTTTCTTATGAGAAATTGCTTCCACATGTCCAGTTTTTGGACTTTTTTCTGTTTAGGATCTGGTCTAAACAGATCTTCCTCTTCTATAATCTTCCTCGGCGTCGATTTCTTCGGTGCCGATAGTGGTAGTTTACTGTCTTTTGCCTTAGGAGGAGTGATTGAGTCCTGTGGCAATTTCTTCGGTGCCGAAGGTGGTTTAGGCTTGTCTGTGTCAGGCCTTGGAGTTTTTGGTACCTCTATTGAAGATTTTGGTGTGGAGACAGGTTTTGTTGGGCTTGCAGCGCCGGAATCTAACTTCCTTTCTTTATTTTTGGAACCGGATGGTTTCGGAGTCGAAGCTTTCGGGTCCGTTACAGTTCTTGGTTTCGGCACCGATGCCTGTTTAGGTTTGGGTGCCTTAGAGTCTTTGGGCGCCGAAGGGCGTGTTAGCTTCGGTGCCGAAGAGTCCTTCGGTGTCGAAGGATGTTTTGGTGCCAACGGAGGCGGTGGAATTGGCACATGTGGTTTTTTCGGTGCCAAGGCACCGGAAGGCGTAGTCTTTTTCCTCGGAGCTGAGCCCGAAGGCGGGGCGTCGGAGGGTAAATTTCGGTCTCGACTGGGCCCCATGGGCGGAGTGCTGACCGTTGCCTTTGGTTTGGGCAATGTCTGTTGTGCAAGGGCAGAGGTACTCACGGGTTGTCGAGATGGAATCGAATCGTTCGAGTCCTCTGCTCCCGATATGATCTGGAGATCAGGCTAGTCTTCCTCGGCGACGAGTGGAGCCTCGTCCTCGGAGATATCTTCGAGTGGGTTCTCGTCCTCGGAGAAGTCTTCTTCGACGATCTCCTCCTCAAAGATGGCCTCCGGTGCTGGTGCTGATCTCATCTCGTGTCGACGGGCCCTCCGATCCCGAATGGTCTTCTTCGATCGGAAGGAGGCACAGGCTGTGCAGGTCAACTCGTTGTGTTCCGGCTATAGACAGAGGTTACAAACCTCGTAATGGACGCTATGAGGGAATTTTGCTCGACATACCGGGCATCTCTTGAATGGAGTTCTGTCCATGAGGCGTAGGACGTACGGCGCCGATAGGCCCAACGGCCCGCATCGACGCACCGGGATGTAGCTGGTGATTTCGAAAAGTTTATTAGATGTCAAAAATTGTTTGTCTAAAGTTTCACACTTCGAAAATGCCGAAAAGAGTCTTTTCCAGCCAGAGCGGAAAACTTTCATCCGAACCCAGTGGCGGAAAAAAACAATCTGAGGATGGAGTCGATGACCATGCGCAGTATTGTCCAAGGGAGGAGTCACCTATCTTGTGACTACAAAGACTTCTTCCAAGAAGACAACAACCTGCAATCATCCGTGCCCAACACCAGGTGGCGATCTATTGCTAAGTGTACAATCTGAAGCTCATATGCCTCGAACAGTGAGTTATCGGCTTTTAGGTAAGTACTCGACTGGCAGATTTAAGGTTCTGGGCATAGACTCAGGGGTCTCCCAGGGTCAGGTATGTACATTTGGTACACCCTCAGCGGCACAGGGGCAGCCGGGTGCAGAGGTAGTTAGGCCCAATGTTATCCAATGAGAGGCAGGGGGCCTTCAGTTGGCGGCTGGTGGCAAGCGGGCCACGCGACTGTGGGAGCTGGGCTCCTTGTCACTTGCTTCCTTATATTCCTGCAAGGCCAAGTAATAGTCCTTTTTGTGCTTTTCACTATAGTCCGTCCTCCAAAGCCGCTCAAGGCGCCTACAATTGGCGTGACCTATACTCACTTCTATATGAAACTAACAGAAAGATGCTGCCTTTACCACAAACATGTACGCCATTTATTACATATCATCACAAAATGAAAATTAAATGACCTGATCAATTTAAAAGATTTTTCAACAAAGACCTATAGCAATGACTGCTGTGTGAAGACAGACTTGGGGTTATGAACCTAGGTCATTGGTATCACCTGAGCCGATGATGCCATGTGACCGGATTACCTACATGCAGGCTCATGCAACAATTTTAGACAAGTGGTGTTAGTGCAGTATCCAAACTCACCTGACTAGCCAGGGACAGTATGAAAGCCCAATCTTCCTGCCACTGTTCCTCCCGTAATGAAAAATGTAAACCAAAACTTTGAGAGTACCACGACTCCCACTCCTTCCAACGTGTGTAGAACCTGCAACAGAAACAAAGTAAACTTGGACTGCCAGCTAGGAAAAGCAACTTACAAAACAGCTGCAGGATAGAGCGTTTTTAGATCACATTTCTCAAATCCCCAGGAAGTGAATGATACCACTTGAAGACCATTTGTAAGAAGCAAAGGAAAACTAAATGCAGGATAATTAATATAAGCGTGCATAACATTAGCAAAATACCTAATTGAAGCGGTGTAACAACAAATAAAACCTATCAAGCACCAGGACAATGGTTGTCCAGGTTTCCACACACTTATTTTAGGTGGTGAATGACAAAAACAGCCAGCAGTGCAGACACTGTAAGAATCAGAAAGGGGAGGCGTGGCTTGAGGCGTCAAGATGGCGGTCGCACTCAGAGTGCTCCGGACCCCCTCCATCATCCGCCTTGCATCAGCCGCCTACAGCTGCCACCAGGTCCCTGCTTCGACCTGCACCGACTCCTCATTCACCCTGCCATGCTCCGATTCACCCCGGAGACTGCCCGGTGCATCCGCTGCCTCCATTGAGCCTCTCCCCCTTGGAGGCCCTGCTCGCTTAAAATGGCAGCCACCTTGCGGTCCCATCCCGGGACCTGCGGTCCCCTCCCGCTCGGCCCACGCCCTACCTGGTCTGCTGCTGCTGAATCACCTGGCGGTGGCGGGCTGGTTTGGGGATCGGCGGGCTCGTCCCCGGGGCCTGGGACTGTTGTGGAGGCCCCCCGGGATCGGCGGGTCCGGTGTGCGGCGGGGATGGTCCCTGCAGGCGACGGAGGCGTCCCACGAGGCGAAGAGGTATGCTGATCCCCCCCCCGGGGTGGTGGCAACTGTGCAAGGCTGTGGGGCTGGCTCCCGGGACTGGCCGTGATAGACGCAGTCCCCGGCTGAGGCGCTGCTGCAGGACCGGGCTCCGCTGGCCGCCTGTGACACAGCTTTGCTTTTGGAGTTGCCGGAGGCCACGGTGAGTGCAGGCTGCCCCGCTGCCGGGCGCCGGGTGGGGGGGGTCTCTGTCGGCCCTGCGGGCCACGGATGCACTGGGAGCCTGCCCCTCCCCGCGAGGACACTGCGAGACCGAAATTGGCCCTGAACCCTGCTGTGACTGCCGAGGCTGCGCTTGTGTGTTCCCCGGGGTGCCCGAGCTATGATGCCCTGAGAAGCGGGCTGCCCCAGGGGACAAGGGAGCCGGTGTCCTGATCAGTGGCGGGCTACGCCGGGAGGCTGCACTACCTTCGTGCTTGGAGAAGACTTTCGCGCCCTCCGCCATTTTGAGACCGTGGAGCGGAGGAGCGAGGAGCTGCCTGCCAAGTGGGCTGTGAGGCCAGTTTGCATCTCCCAGAGGGCAGGCGTGGAGCTGTCCTGACCTCTGTCCGGCAACAGGTGTTCCTCTGTACAAGCCCTTTGGGATGGATCTTTGATGCTGCACCAGTGAGTGCGGCTCCTGTTTCTTCGCGGTGGGAGGGAGGGGGGGGGGGGGGGGGGGAGAAAATCGGCCACCGCGTCGGGTGGCGGGCTGAGCCGCTGTCAATCCCCCCCCCCCACCTCCCCCCTGGTTGCAGGTGCAACGCTGCTGATGCGGTCCAGAGAGCGCTCGTGGGGATAATAACCTGGTCCACCCCATGCTGCGGTGAAGGGCCGAAGATGCCGAAAACAGGGCACGGAGAAATAACCTGCGCCTCCTGGGCTTTACGGAGGGAGTGGTGAAGGGGCACACCGATACCTTCATTGAGGCCTGGGTCCGTTCCTGGATGCCCAAAGAGAAACTATCCCCCTGGTTCGCGGTGGAGCGGGCCCTCCGCTCTCTTGCTCCCAAGCCCCCTCCCGGTGCTCCTGCTCGTCCCATCATTCTTCGAATCTTCAACTTCTGAGACAGGGATGCAATTCTGGGTGCGGCCAGAGAATTGCGACCGGTACACTTCCAAAATTGCAGAATAATGGTCTTGCCGGACTACTCCATGGAGGTGCAGACCCAGCGTCGGTCCTACGACGAGGTCAAGTAAAAACTCAGGGCTATGGGACTCCGCTATGGCCTCCTCTTCCCCACGCGTCTTAAGGTGATCTTTCAGGACAAGACATTCTTCTTCGACACCCCCCCCAGGCAGCATGGACCTGGCTTACGGAAGAGCATCCCCTCCTGTCTGGCGCGGCCTCCCTCCCCCCACCCGGGGATCATCAATGCAGCTGCCGCAAGAGGTGCCCAAGGCCCAGAGGCGCTGGCCTGGGTCTCGAAGGCGGGGCAACCGCCGGGGTGGGGGAGGAGGGAGGGCACATGTTAATCTACAGCACTACATGGCAAGAACAGATGCTTACAGGGTAAGTAACAATCAAGTCGAGGCACGTGTGCTGTAGATACACATGCTGTGTATAGACTGTGAAGCAGTCCCACTCCATAGAAGTGGTTAATCAGTGGGGGTTGCAGTTGTTTGAAAAAGAGTTTAGTACCACTTGGCCAACATTGGCTTGTTGATGTGCAAATACATCCAAACAAGGTTTTGTGAATGTGTGTGTGGAGTGGACTATGTTGCTGCTTTGCAAATATCAGCAGAGGAGCAAGACCTCTGACCTCTGGTCAGTGAGCTGCCCTCTCCCCCAGTAGCTCCACCGTTGTTTTTTTGCTTCCAGTGTCCTCCTGGTTAGATTATCTTCCTTCTTGTGCAATCCATCACTGTAATGGTAATTGTGTTTGTAATTGTCATCCTTACCGTTAAATTGTTTGTTGCCGTTTTTTTCCTTCTGGTCTAATTGTCATGCCTCTGTTAAATTGTTTTGAATACTGTTTTCTGCTTCACACGTTCTCCGGCTGCTGCAATTAGTAAGATCCCAAATAAAGCCCGGGGGCTGGACAAAATCCCGGATGATCTGAACTTGGCAAGACCATTGTTTGGAGTCCATATTACACTTTATTTTTTAATGTCATTTTGTTAGGAGCACCGATTCCCCCAACTTGGGGGGTGACAGAGATTATACCAATATATAAGAAAGGAGGTTTTCTGACTCCAACTTTTATTCTGGAAACCTGTGGTTTTGGGAGGTGGCGGGCTCTATGTTGCATTTATTGACTTGTGCTCTGCATTCGACCTGACCTACACTGGCAGCTTCTGGCATAAATAACCAATGAGCTCTTTTAACTATTTTAACGAAGCTCCATGAACATACCTATGCCCAAGTCTGTTGTGGCCAACTGGTTGAGCTGACCGAGCCATTCCCTGTAAACTGAGGGGTAAGACAGGGTTATGTTCTTGCCCCTACTTCATTTACTCTCTGTCAATGACCTGATCACACGTTTGAACCATTGTGATGTCCCGCAATTGGCAGGCTTTGGGGTTCATGCCTTAATAAAGCCGAAGACACATTTCTACGGTCTACATCACCAATGGGGCTTCAAAAAATCTTTGACTGTTTTGAGAACTTTTGCAGTGAAAGGGGCTTGAAAATAAAACAGCAAAAACCAAATGCATAGTTCTAAAAACCCTGCCACTCTACGAGGTCTAATCCTAAGCTAAAAAGGACCCCCCGGCATGTATGCATACCTTTGAATACCTAGGACTGACTCACAGAGCAGCTAGACTAGCAGCGCCATATCGAATCGAAAGTTGTAAAGGTGTAGACTTAACCTAGACCAAATCACGTGGGTGTTGGTCAAATTGCAAAAAAGCTCCAACTTTGCCCAATCTCGCCAGGAACTCAAATATACAAACTGCAGGCCCTAGGAACAGTTTTTTATGGGGTGGAGCTTTGGGATATGACTAAACTGGTGATAGCGCAAAAAACAATTCCTCCAACATGCATCCCTTTGCTTCCTCTAAGGCTAGATATGGAACTCTGGCACATTTTCAGACAGGGCTGGAGTGAGACCAGTTTTTTATTGGAGTCATATCTGGGCTACTTCTGAGCTCCGCTCCTATTGTGAAGAGTTAAAGGAAGTCTTAAGCAACAGCTGGTGAGGTTAGGCGCAGGAGGGGGCGATATTCACAGAGATCAATGGGCCCCCGGTCTGGGAGGAGGATCTCTGCAGGGGACAGCAGGCTTAATCCCCTGACATCATTGATGACATGTATGTCAGAGTAAGTCATCAGTGTTTGTGGGGTGACTTGCAGGCCCGCTGTGGATTCTAGAGACAGGGGAGGGGAAATTGATGGATCCGCGCAGAGGTGGAGAACAAGGCCATTGCAATAGCCAGTTGCTGACCCTCTTGTAGCTCCTGCTGAGAGGGTGCTCTCGAGGGGATGGGTAGGCCTTTAGTTCTTCGATGTCAGCAACCCCACCACAGTCGGTTCGTTGACACTGCTCCCGGTTCATGTTAGGAGGTGCCTGGTTCTGCGTGGTGTTCAATCTAGTCCCAGGCTCGTCATGCAGTACACTGCTTGTGTGCTGATGACGAGCTGAGCTCGTCATGAACAATGGAAATAATGGATCTGCAGCACAGAGGATGAATTGCTGCAGCATTCATGTGGTTAAAGATGACAACTTGCTAGGCTCTACCTCTAGTGGACCCACCCTTCAGGCCACCTGTAGGATACCATCTCTATCTTTGTAATGGAGGAGTCTGGTTACAACTGGATGAGGCAATATACCCGGTTTTGGATGGGGTGCAGGAATGCAAATATGGCGAAATATGAAGACAAATCTGGGCCTGGGGTGAAGGACAGTATCCAATTCTCTAAGAAGGTAATCATTGAGTCAGAGTCTTCAGATCCTTCCGAGCGCCCCACCACTCTGACGTTCAGGGAGGCCTCTGGATCACTTCCCTTGGGCTTCCAGCTGGGGTGGGACGTCCAACAGTTTGCGCTCCATATCCGATACACTGAAGAGTATTTTCCGTTTATCATCACAAAGTAGGAAAAGTTCCACACGTAGCTCCTTGATTTTTGTCTCGACCAACGTCCTGGAGTTTCGGTCACTTGTAAAATGGTATCCAGCTGGTCTCGAGCCTCCGTAGACTTCGTAGGGAGCAAGTGGCTGTGATCTGTTCCGTCTGTGGACTTTGGTCTGGAGGCTCACTTTACCTGTCCCCAACACTCATCATTAGCTGGGGGTCCACAAGTGTCAGAAGAAAGGAAAGGAAAATGCATGTCTGTCGAGTTCCGTAGGTGCCTCACTCCATGCTGTTGGGATGCTGTAGCCTATGGGAGGGAGCCTCAGCGGGGAATGGTGTCAAGTGCATGTACTCCTTATGGTGCTGTACTGTTGCGCCTGGGGTATACCTTCTCTGGGAAAACTGCAGGGTCAGCCGGATTGTGAGCCACTGGTCTGCCTTATATCTGCCAGGAGCCTCCTCCTGGGTGTTTGTTGTGACATAAGACCCAGTGTCACGCGGCACCACCAGCAGGGTAATGCTAGTATGGTTCGGTTAGCCTTGCGGCTCGCTGTTTATGCTTTGTAGCTATGGGCCCCCCACACACATCTGGTGGCAGTTGCTGTGGATTGGTAGTGTTTTGTGTTCTCGTGCTGTAGGTTTTGGCCCCAGTAGCCGATACAGTGGGAGGGTAAGGTATAAGCAACCAATCATTCTTTCTGTAGGCCGTGAGGCCTGGCATTCCTACAGGCCATCCCCCTCGGCACCCCAGGCTGTTTGGGCCATGGGTAGGACTATGCCCTACCGGGTTGTTCACCCTCTTCGTGTATTTTTATCTGGGCATGGTGAGATGTGGGCCGCTGGATCACAGGCTCGGGGGGGAGGGGTGGATGGGGGCAGGAGGATCTGCCCATTGCCCCTTCCTAGTTCCATGGTGGTGCGGTCCCCTTATGTGCCTTGCACAGGATGGGCCAGATGTTGCCACTCTGTGCCCCTCACAATTCAGTTACGGGCAGCTGCAGGAGGGGCGAAAGGGGGATCTGAGCGGTCCGGGGGGTTGGGGGTGTCGCAGGAGTGTTCGTAGCGCAACCTCCTGCGCTGCTCCTCAGACCCAATTCGAGGGCCCCCCTCTAACTGCAAGTCTTTGGTTCTTTCCTGGTGTGGATTGCGGTCGGGCCTCAGGCACTGGGGATTACAGACGTCTGCCATCAATGACTCCTTTCAGCCCATCCGTCGGCGATGCAGGCTCCAAGGGCACCATGCTGGTGGGGCATTGAGGAAGGCCAGCGAAGGCGCTCTAAAGACAGATTCTGCGCTGCCTCTTCGTGTAAGGCGGCAGCGGCTGCCAGGGTATATTATGCATGTCATCCCTAGATGGCTGTTGTGAGGGGGTGCCAAGTTAGCAGGATTAATGCAGATTCTGTTGCCCTCTGATGCAGCGCTTCTCTAAGTGCGTTCCACCATCTTGAGAGGCCATACCCGCAGCAGTTATGATGTGCATTTTCATCCTTGCAGCTTTGGTAATACAGATCCACACATTCCAGCAGGCAAGAATGTTCATTTATACAACTTTCATAACTGGGAGCAGTTGTGAACAATGTCTGATGTGGCACTCAGACGTGCTTTGCATTAGTGCACTGTCACATGTATAACTGAAGACTCATTCACCAAGTTTCAGCAGTTGTAAATGTTCCAGCATATACAACCATACCAAGACCATCTGTGGATGCTCTAGCGCAGGTCATTTAACCTTTTGACTTATGTGGATCCCTACCTAATCATTACTGGAACCCAGGGGCCCCCAGTGAACCATTATTGGTATCTGCTGAACCCCCAGAGTCCATACCGGCAGCCAGTCCCCGGCCTAAACATTTCTGATAATTTGAACTGTAAAACAATACGCAAAAAAGACAAAAACAAGCATTCATCAAACTAGTACACAAATGATAAATTATTGTATTTAATTTATGTAGGAAAGTAGGATCTGCTTCTTATGGTTACCCCCACGTTTTGCTTGATGTTGCACATTTTTTGACTAGTCCGACTGGGATCCTGCTAATCAGGACCCCAGTCTATCTGCTTTCTCCTTTAAATTGGCATGTATGTACTTTGGTACACTCCAGATTGGATACTGGGATACCCTTATAAGTCCCTAGTATATGGTATCCGGGGCAAAGGTACCCCAGAGGCCTCACATGGGCTGAAGCATTTATTATGCCACCAATGAGAGGCCATGCAAAATGGAACTACAGGTCTGCTACTGCAAACTGTGTAAGCTGGCGCTTGCACCACTTATTTTAGATATAGGTGCACTATTGGTCACTACACTTAAAACTGCTAATTCGCCCCTATAGCAAGCCTTATGAAACCTGAAGGCAGGGTGCTGCATGAGCAGAGCCTCTCTGCAGCCTTCGGAGACCATTCTCCCGGATTGTCTGTGACTCAGCCGGACATATAGGTAGAGGTGCATTATAACCTCGCAGTAAATGCCATCTCAAAAACATGCTGCATAGATGCATATCGTATTTGGTATCAAACACCTTGGAATCATAACTCCACACCGGTAACCAGTGTGGGAGGTATTTTTCCACCCTTCTGAAGAGAGCTTCGTGGTCTAACCGGTGCCGGCCTTCTCGACCCAGACAGAACAAAATGGATGCTGCCGACCAGAGACACATTTCTGGCCTCCTGCTGCTGAGCCAAGCTCGAGCAGAGGAAGGCAGCACGATAGGCATCCTGACACAGGGAGGTGTGACCACCTCCCAGACAGGATTTAGTGTATTGGCGCTGGGTGGGTGCACGGAGTGCGCTGGAAAGTCTGTACCTGGGGCACATTTGGTGTCCCTTGGCCGAGTCCAGCTCATACCAGTTTTCGGAGCCATTGGCTCCTGGTCTAGCGCAAAACTGGACAAAGGACATGGGAGTAACCTCCCCTCTGTCCTGCCCCTCCCCTAGGAGGGTCCCCATAATCTGTCCAAACCTCTCCAGTGGGTAGAAAAGGGCTTACCTGGCTGTAAGACTTTAGATTTTACGTGGTTAAGATTCTACAAGAAGAAACCACTGACTGTCTGGTCACTCTGGACTTTGCTGGACTTCGATTGGGCCCAACTTAGTCTCCCTTTCCGTCCAAAGTCGTCTCTGCCCTTGCTCCATCCAGGCTCCCTGCAGGACCTGTGGTGCACTAAGGACAACTGAATAATCTCCCTTGAGGTGAAGGAGTCACTCCCCTGCATTTGCCGACACCTCAAAGCAACTGACCAGTCTGCTGCTCCTGCGGAGTCCAAAGATTTCAGCAACACAGGAGGGGCGTTACGAAGGTCCTGGAGGTTGATCTGCCCTCTCAGCAAGTTGGAGGCCAGTATCCCTCTTGGGGACTGCATAACCTGAACCCCTGTGCACCGCGTTCATTTGCAGTTGCAAAGGCTTGTTGGAGATTTCCCAAGCTTGTGCATTGGACTCCG
This sequence comes from Lissotriton helveticus, assembly GCF_964261635.1. Classification (NCBI taxonomy): domain Eukaryota; kingdom Metazoa; phylum Chordata; class Amphibia; order Caudata; family Salamandridae; genus Lissotriton; species Lissotriton helveticus. Next base: position 1,253,747,122 of record NC_136065.1, on the reverse strand, counting down.
TGTACTCCTGACCCTGAACAGTATTTGCACCGAAGAACACCAGCCTCCTTGCCAGAGGTCCCCTCGCAACTCCTGGTCATTCGGCCAGTGGGTTCTCCAGAGGGTCATCTTGATTTCTGTTGGGTAGTCAGGGCACATCTGGAGCAACCAGGAAAGCCCATTTCTTGGTGACCTTACTGGTCCATACCGTAACCTGCTTGACCGTCCTGCCTGCGTGGGTTGTTTTAGACAAGGTTTGTTGGTGCTCCAGCCAGACACCGACCCCTCAGCACTCAAAATCCTTAGTGGGACAACTCGCATCTGGCTCCTGGTCATCGATGTCTCCTTGACCCCGTTGCTGCAGAGTCAAGCATCCAGTCTACGCACCTGAAGCACCAGACATCGGTGGGCATTCGTCTACCAAGCCCCTGGTCACTCTGAAGTCACCCAGACTCTGTCCCTCCTTAAGGTTCCTCCCTTCCAGAATCCAGGCTTGGATTCTACCGGACCCTTTTCACCTTCACAGCAGTAGGACTTCTTCACAGCCCTCCACTGAGAACGACAGTGGTTTCCGACACCACTCCAGTACTGGTACTACAGTATCCATGGGTGAGGTGGCTCTCCAACCTTAAGTTCCAAAGGGTTTGCTCGAAGTCCTCCTAGAAAGGTCCTTAAACTGTAAAACTGCATCCGCGACTTCCCCATAGAATTGTACGGAGCCCGCGGTCGTGTTAGCACACTGCACCCGCCCACCGTGGGGGCCCTGATCCTCACCTTGGGTGATTCCTTGGGGTCCCAGCGATTCTACGTGCTCCAGACCTTGTCATGACCCAAGTAGTGGTTGTTATACCACTATTTTATTATTTGGTTTGGTCTCCCCCTGGAGCCCACTGTGTATTGGGCTACTTACAACGGTTCTATTGATCTCGTATTGTGTGCTTTGTATTCTATCCTCGTGTAGAGGATAGTAGAGAGTGTTATATTATTAAATACATATTTTTATATAACTACTGTGTGGTTCTCCTTTCATTTGATTAATTCAGGAGGTGATATTCTGGTAAAACAAGCTGCTTTACATTCCTTCAAGCTACCACTAGGATAGCTTTCTAAAGGTTATCTTTGGCCTCATACATCATAAGGGACGTTTGGACTGGTGCAAGGTGACCACTTTAATTAGTGGACATCATATACCAGGCCAACTTCTCAATTCACATGCCTATTTTTTTTTTTAACTACATTTTAACTTGAAGGTTCACTTTTCTAAATTAAATTGAGGCCACTCATTGTCCATACTAGGTTTTGTGTGATGCATTTGTGCTGTCCCCATAAATCTACCTAAGAATACCAACTTAATTTTTAGCCTCCAATTTCAAAGTCCTTAACATTTAAAGGGCATCTTACATTTTCCAATTTTACTTCTTTATTTATATACATGTTATCTGTTAATATTTCATTTTCTAAGCAGTTGTGCCCCCCCCCCACCCCCAAGTAGGCTTCGCAGACTCTCCGGGTCCCCTGGACACAGGTTAAGAAACACTCCTGTAGCTGATATAACCAGATTTACAGTAAGATGGCATTTATACTGCCCACTTACCAGTGGGGGCATATGCATATTATTCACTTGCACCCAGACTTCGGACAGGCCGATGTTCGCAGAACTACATTTGCTTGTGTGTATCTAACCATACTCACCAGTGCGAGCAGTCGTGTAGGCTGTCATGGAGTGCTTTCCTCAGGACAGAGTCCTTGTCGTAAATGCCCCACGTAGCCTGTAAAACTGAATCGAGCAGGCAGTCTCCTGCTGTCCGATTCCAAAGTGCATAAAGTCTGCTGTCCAAGCGTGTACCCAGCTCCAGGGACCAGTTGATGATTGGAGACTCCTCCTCCAACTCTAGAAATGGAAGGACATACAAACAACAATTACTTCATAGCTCTAACTCTGCACCATGACCACCACCCGTAATCTCAAAAAGGCTAGTCCAAGGCTACAGTGACAGTAGAGCTGCCACTTCAGTAACTTATCCACACTGGCTCATCATTTATACATTAGTTCAGGGTCAAAGTGGGAGACTCCATCCATTAAACAATACATTGCCCACAGCCTATCCCACCCCTCTACATGTTCACATGACCAAAGAATGCAGCCGCATCAGCCAAATAGATGTTATACACTGATCTTGCTTCCCAGGACATCAGACGTCATTCCCCTTCATGAAAGCTCTAAAGACACTCCTCTTTAATGACAGCCTTCACTGTACTTTGCATCAGATTACTTCACTTAACTTCACCAACCCGGATGTTTTCATTATTCTACCTAGCACAGCACTCGTGAGCTGTATTTATATTGCATGCATTATTTAATAATACATAAAAAAGACATGCAGCGCTTGTTGGAGAGAGGACACGGTCTTGGATGCTGCTTTCTAGCGAGGCTCCATGTCCCAGGGGGCCAGAGGACACACCCGCACCTGAGCCGCGCAGCCACAGCCTATTTAGTGCCTCGCCGCTACCGCTTTACGGGGCGCACGCCAAGGGCAGGCCCGTTTGAGCCCGGAAGAGGCCGGCCGGCCACCCGCTCTAACTTCGCATACTTTAGCGGCCCGGCAGGTCTGTCTGTTTAACATTCACCCTTTTTAGTCTCCCGGGGTTACTAACTTTATTGGCTTTTTTGTTTAATGTCTCCAGTTTGAGATGAATATCCGCGAAGGAAGGACTAGGCTTGCACCTACGGGGGATGGGGGAGTATTGCAGGATCTTTGGACCAATTTTTAATCAGGGCCAGCTCCGTCCTTGCACCCGAGATAGCTTTGACTGAGCGCCGACTATCCCTTGATGTCCTACAATCCAAACGATCATCATTGGGTGGTTTGTTTTCGGCACGTACGCCTGAACGCTGTGTGGCCACAGGCGCTGACTCTGGGGGCTTATCAGAGGGTGTTAGTCAGCGATCACATGCCTCTTTGGACCCATCGGCGATTGGGGAGGTTCCAAATATTGCCCCTACTGATGATCCGGCGAGTGAGGGTGTTTCTGCTGGTGCCAAAACAAGTGCAGCTACTAGGTTTGTGCCTAAACCCAAAGCCCAATCCAAGGAACCTACAGTCACCAGGCTGGAGACATCTACTAAGAGGAAGAGAGGTGGGGGGCCACAAAGGCGAAAAACCGCAAAAATGCAGAAGACCATTAAGAATGGCACGACACTGACTATGACACCTCCTTTAATCGCTGATCCTGAGCCTATGACACCTAGTAATGGCACTGCGAATGTGGATCTGCTGGGTGCCTCTTCGGAACCTTTTTGGCTCTATGTGTGAAAATGGGAGACATAATCCAGTCAGCTCTTTCACCTATTTTTGATAGGTTAGGTCGCTTGAAGAAAGACTGACAAACTTTGAATTGCAGGTTGTGCCTAATGTCCATACTATTGAAGCTTCTTTGATAACTATTGGTCCTGCAATTGAAACTCCATTGGATGTATTGTGCCAACCTGTACCTCCTAAATCTCCCCCGCCGACCACTTCATTACCCAATCCTAGGCTTCCAACTGGAAGCAGAACTGACAGTGGGTTTAACTTCTGTTGCGGGGTCGGTTGCTTCTGGCAGACAGGTTGTTGATGAGGGGAATATTTCTAGTGAATTTGCCCAGTTAATCCTGTGCACCCCAAGGGAGATGGGCAATAGACCCCGGAGTAGTTTAGTAGGTGACACCACACAAGATCGCTCTATTCGTGGCATAGGTACTCAATCAACGCTGGCCAATGGACAGTCTGGTCGTAATCCCAGTCCTATGTATAATGGTTTGGCTCACAGCTCTGTGGAAGATGGTCCTAGGGTATTGCATCTTCCACCAGCCGCAGCCCCTTTGGTAATGGTTTTGAAAAATGTACCGACCTTGATAAACGGACAGATGGACTCAACGGACCAGCTAAAGGCCAAGACTATGCATTGCCTCACTTCACAATTGAAGCTAGCCGGGGTTGGGGGGTGGGACTTCTGCAACCAATTAATAATGGCAAGACGGGCACTGTGGGTTGGACACTCTGAAAGGGGGGGGGGGGTAGGGTTGATTGTATAATTGCCAATTTTAACAAAGAGCAAGTTGTTCAATTTTTACTGGAGCACCTAGGGAGTAGGAGGCAAGGGTGTCATTGTGGGGAAATCTCCCTTTTACCTCTAGGGTTCAGGTCATACTTCTCTGTCAGGGGGAGGAGGTCGGGTTGTTTCTTACAGACCCTTAGGGAGATTTGCTGACCTTGAATTAGCTAATAGATTTGCCCCTTTGTCAGGCCTAGATGCTGCGTGTGATTGGCTGCCTCCAGTAGTCGCCTTAGCATCTAAGGGAGTTATTAGTCAACCCGTTTTTATTCTGCCTGAGATAAATACACAGCTAGTGGAGACTACAGGGACTGCTAGTACCCCCACATCTGAAGTTAGTAACATTGGTAATGTGGATTGTATTCCTGTTCCACGACTCACTGGGCTGGGTAGAGCCGAACGACCGGGCGATTATACACATAAATGTAGTATTTTGAGTTGGAATATTGCGGGCTTAAGATTGAAAAGAGATGATCCCAATTGGCTATCCTTTATAAAAACTTATAATATAATTGCCCTCCAGGACAGAGGAAAACTTTGGGCTGGACGGCTTTAGTTCTTATTTTGTACCTGCATGTCCAGCTTTGGCGGGCAGAGCAAAGGGTGGCTTTTTGTTTCTCCTCTCTTTAGAACGAAGGTGCTCTGTAAAAAGGCTTGAGATTGACTCCCCACATGGTCTGATATTGGAGCTTAGTAAGCACAACCACCCAAAGCTTCTATTAGTGAATATCTACAATTCGGGGGGAGTGTGAGTATGTAAATCAACATTTAAGTACCCTGAATCACTTTTTTATGGACTACAAGTGTAAGCAATCCACTTTTTCTTATCACGTTTTATTAATGGGCGATTTTAATACTCATTATGTGATTCACATTGTTTAATTGACGATCCACGTGGCTTTAATTATGCCACGGCTCTGCATTTTGAGCACACTAGGTGGGGCGAGAGCCTTGACGATCCACGTGGCTTTAATTATGCCACGGCTCTGCATTTTGAGCACACTAGGTGGGGCGAGAGCCTTGAGTCTCTTAACTGATGCCGATCTTTTCGAAGCTAGTTTTGTTAATCCTCAGGATCAGTGTCCCACATTTAAAACCAAGGCTAGAAATTCTATTATAGATTATATTTGTATGTCCCCTACGTTATTGAACAAGGTCAATTTTTATAACGCTCAGGAATCACCTTTGAGTGATCATAATCCGATTATTTTAATCTTGCACACTACTTGTGGCATTTTGGGCAAGGGAGGCAGGAACCGGGCCCAGAATAAGGTGCTACCCTGTGATCAGGGGAGGAGGCTTAGATGGGCCAATATAACCCCAGATACATTCATTCCTCAAGGGCCTGTGGGAGAAATGCTTGGATGGCATTACTATCTGTACTGACCCCCTAAGCACTAAGGATGCGGTACTTAAGAGCATTTGAAGGCATCTGTAGTCAGATAGGCCATGACCTAACCACAAAAACCAAACAGACCCAAATGTGGCCCGAAGTGGTTTGAAGAGAACTGCTCACATCTCATTATCCCTTGCCCTGAAAAAACAACCCCGGGATAGGGATTTGATAGCCAAGTGGAGGAAGGAGTACAAGCTAGTCCTTCACAGGCGGAAACACGAGATTAAGGAAGAGGCATGGAACTCTTTATTGTCTGCAGAGGTGTTAAGGGATAGCTCCAGGTTCTGGGCCATCATTAGCACCCCATTTATTTTTTTGGGAGGGGGGGGGGGAAGATATCGTAGATTGTAACAGTACAGAAGCCCAGTGGCTTTCTCATTTTGGAGGAGAACTATGAGCCCAGGGGGGCTGTGGACTGTACTCCAAGGTTCTCTGTACATCAGGCCAGTACCCCGATTGAGTTTAATGAGGGGGGAAAATTGAGAAAGCTATAAGACATACTGCTAGTAACAAAGCGCCGGGCCCGGACGGCGTTCCCGCAGATCTCTATAAAAGTAACCCTCAATTCTGGGCTAAAATCCTTGCTAATGTCTTTAGTGCCGTGGGCTCAGCAGGCTTTCCGGCCTTCCTGGTCCAAATCTATCATTATTCCTATTTTTAAAAAGGGGCAGCGAGGGGACCCCCGGTGTTACAGGCCGATATCCCTCATTGACTCCTCAATGAAAATTTTAGGAATGGTAATTTTAACTAAAATCACAGACTGGGTAAATGAGAGGGGGATTTTGTCCAATATGCAATATGGTTTTAGATGTGGGAGTAGTACTATGGATCAGTGTTTAAATTTGCATGTGTTACTAGGCAAATACACTTTGGCCAAGGAGGGTTGTCTAACAATGGCTTTTATGGATTTATCCAGTGCGTTTGACCTGGTTAATAGGTCGAAGCTCTAGAATATTTTATTGGAAAAGGGGCTTGATCCCCGTTTAGTTTATTTTTTATCAAACCTTCACCAAGACCTCACAGCATCTATTAGCATATCCCAAGCTGGCGATTGCACCAGATCTTTTAACTCGGGCAGGGGCGTACGGCAGGTATGTATTTTGGCACCCCTGCTTTTTACCCTTTATATGAATGATCTAGACAAATCGCTTGTAGAGGCTGCGTTGGATATTCCGCGAGTGGGAGAGTATCCAATCCCTGTTCTCCTCTATGCGGACGACGCGGTTCTTTTAACCCGCACTGCAGTAGGTCTACAGCGGCTTTCAGATGCTTTCAGGGTGTTTATACACTCATTGGATTGGATTGTGAATAATGGAAAGTCACATACCATGACAGTAGGTCATAGACCTAGAAAGACATTTTATTGTAATGGTGTGGAGATTTCCTCGGGGTCTTCCTTCACTTATTTGGGAGTCCTTTTTGATGACAGGTCTTCCTGGGTTCAACAACAAAAAGTCAAAAAGAACGCAGTTATACAAGCTTCCTCATCCCTTTTACGGTTTGCAAGGCGTCTGGGAGCCAGACCGATAGAGGCTATCCTAAAGGTTTACAAGGCCAAGTGTTTGGCTATTGCGGCCTATGGAACCTCTATATGGGGCTTTAAATACCAGGTTGGCATACAGATAGCTGAAAACAAATGTTTAAGGAGTCTTGTCTGTCCCACAGTACACTCCATCGTATGCTATACATCAGGAGTTAGGACTAGGTTATGTCACCGACATTTTGAGTACAGCCCCTTTGCTTTGCTGGCTCAAAACTTGGCTGAATCCCGAATCAACCCTGAATCATATGATTCTACGATGCTGTATTGCACTGAATAAGTCTGTAAAAGTCAAATGGTTGGCGTACGTTAAAACTATGTTATCAAAGTTAGGACGGCCAGAGCTTTATGAGGAACCTGATAAGATTCGGAAGGAGGACATGTTGTGGGTAAAACTGAATTTTAAGAACTTCCTGTCGCTGGGGCGTGAAGAACAGGAGCTATGTAAACCCTTAGTTAGGGCCCATTACTTGTTAAATACATTATTAACATTGAACCTTATTTGTAAATTGTTAACAAGCTGTATCATCGTTGGCTCGTAATTAGGCTCCGTTTTAATTTGATTCATCTAACATTGGGGGGTTATCAGGAATGGTGTAATCCTGATGATGCCGAACCTTGCCAATGTAACAATTTCTTGCCCCAGGACACATTACATTTTAGGATTTTTGTGACTTTTTTCCAATATTCGCATGAGATTTTTGTTACCTATCCTGAAAGGAAGGGGTTTTTCCCAGGTTAGACCAGAGCTAGTGTTTCTACAATCTTTGTGTAACCCTGGTGATATTTTTAACATCGCATCTTTTTTGGTAGCAGCAGTGAGGATCAAGAATCAGAGAAAACTGAGGATGAGTTCATCTTAAGTTATCGCTTGAGGTCTACTGCTATTTTTAGGTTAAGGGGTCTGATTAGGTGATCGTATTTTAGAATCAATTGAAATCTCGTCTATGTATTTTAACTTATGTATAAAGATCTGTAATATTGCTTATGTCCGTTTTGTCTGTACTTGTATGATTTTAAGTAATCGAATAAAGTGGATTGACTGCAAGTGTCCTCTTTACTGCTCTAAAGGTTACAGTTTTTTAGCTAAAAGACAAAAACTCAGGATATTTTGTAAATAGAGCCATAGGTCAGTCAAAGCTGGATACCCAGCTGGAAGAAAAGCTTAGGTTAAACTTCTGATCAGCCCAGCTGCTGAAGAAAAATTAGCTCAGTGCATCAAGAGAACACAACTATAACAAGTACATCAAAACTTGAAAAAACAGTAAGATTAACCTATTTTGGTAAGGTTTTTAAGCAAACTGAAAATTTTACTAGAGGCTGCAAGATATCCTTGCAGCCTCTAGTAAGACCCAGTAATGAGCCTGCAGCGAGGCTCATTACTGGGTCAAAAAAACACTCTCATATTTCCCCTGACTTGAAATCCCTGAACTGGCTGCCTTTTGAAGCCAGAATACATCTGAAAATCGCCTGCATGACTCACAAGGCGGTACACCTGAACTCTCCCGGCTACCTCACTCAGAAGTTGACAATCTCTGGCGGCGCTAGAAACACGAGAGGCACAAACAATCTTCTGCTGAAACCACGTAGATTCCGGAAGGAAAAAACATATAAACGCTCCTTCTCAGGAATGGCACCCAGAATCTGGAAATCACTCCCCCCCCGAAACTAGGCTCATCTCTTCCACTACACTCTTTAAGAAAGAAGTAAAAGCCATCCTTATGGCAAAATACACCTGAACTGTTACTTAGGTCTCCTTAAGAATAGGCACCGATCTGTATTACTTGTTTGACCCTGTTGCATATTTTTAATACTTGTATGATTGATTTACTGATTTACATGATTGGTTTTGCCCTCACTTATTTGTACTGTATGCTCCTCTGATTTATTTGTTTTGAATATGTTCCCTCATGTACCCTTTCTGTGTAAAGTGCTCCGATATCTGCAAAGATCTTGTCCGCGCTATATAAAACTTTCAAAATAAATAAATAAATAAATAAATAAATCCTGTGGAGAGGATGAGAAGATCTCTACTGGCCACCATGTCAGTTGTTTAACCATACAGGAAGCAACTACTCTTGAATCCACATGTACATTGCAACACTTCAGTCTAGAAGAAATATGATGAGGCAAGCAAAGACAATCCAGTTTGCCTGTTACTCTTGCTTTGTGGCGACTACAAATGTTTATTTAGAGAGATTTGAGAAGAGTGGATATGTTGCCAAAATGCCATTCACCTAAATTAGCCTTTACATTATTATTTTCTTTAATGTGTGTTTGGAAACATTATAAAAATAATTGTTAACAAAGCTTGCCTGTTTTGCCCATTTATATGTTTTGGGGATTGGGTAAGAGGATGGACAGTGACTATCTGGAACCATACACACTGTATAAACTTTGTGACTGGCTGTCGTAAACATGCCAAACCCATCACCTACCTTTCTGTACATCCCGATCCAATACATCGTCAAATAGTTTTTCCTGGACTGCTGGTGGTAAATCTTCAATATCTGCAAACGAATTAGACCTCACTTAGAGAACACCAACATTTATGAGACGGTACAAGCTAACAGAAAATAGGGCACTGAGAAGAGAATATTTAATGGGAAGAAGGGATCCCAGAATCCTGAACCAGAGGGACCATCAAATGTGTACACCTCCAGTGCATTTCGACAAAGGAACTGAAAACTTGAACTACAGAGTACTAAAATCACAAATCTCCTTATTAACACTGAAATCTGGATTAAATATAATGAGCTAACTTAACAAATTTCACACACTTTCCCCTCAACTCCCAAATGTAAAAAATCCTCTTACCAGCTGCTGCCTGGAGTCTACTTTTTTGATGCACAATCCCATTCTTCTATCTCAATGCTTAGCATTCTTGTATTTTGACAAGGTACCAGGCACGTATCCCTTCCATCCAACATCCTTTAGTGACCCACTTCCTCCCCTACCTAGATTCAACTAATGCCCTTTACCCCACCTCCATACTGCAATTCACCTCAAACTACTTTCTCTGATCCACTGTCCTCGTTCGGTACACCCCCTTCTCATAATTTGGCTAATGGCACAGTTTTCAAACCCTATCAGCCTAATCATCTCATCCTGGGCCAGACTTGGTTTCTTTCCAACTTCTGGGCAAATCTTCTTTCTACACTCTTTGCTCTCTCTCCACGTCCATGCATGTGTTTCCTAATCCTCTGCTCCCAGTTCTCTTACTCCACCGTCCCCAATACTTATTCTATGCCCTACCACTGCTGACTGTGCAAGTTCTATTAAGGACAGCTTGCAAAAAAAAAAAAAAAAAAAAAAGCACTCAGTTGAGGTCTGAATTCTGGTCACCTCTCAAGTTCCCTGCCTTTGGCCAGAACAGTGGATTGAAAAGCACACCAATGTGCCATGGTGCAGTGTTTTGTTCATATGCACAGCAAATAGACAACAAGTTAGGCCCAGAAAGAGCAACTGGAATTTTTGATTGCTCTTTTCTTTTACGTTCTTTTTCAACATGTTTTCCTCTTATCTACGCCAAGCCACAATAAGCCCTATTCTTTTGAAAGGCATTGGCAACTCTTAAATCGAGTTTAAATCTCACCACTGTCATAGGGTTAATTTTTTTAATTCAACAGTGCATTTCATTGCAGCCCATTTGGCACTTTAAGAAAGAAAGCCCTCCAGCCAAATTTCTTTCTTTAGAGCAGGAAAGTGTTAAAAAAAAAAACTAGCAATGGCCAATATGCTTGGAGTTATCTACCACTTGTTAGGTGGTCACTGTTTATTTTTACTGTTTGTGACTGCTACGCCTTTCATAATTGGTATATAAAGGAAATGACAGCATTGAAAAGTCTGGACTTTCAGTTACTATTAATACATGGGCCACTAGCAAATCATTTCTCAGTAGATCTCCAGACGCTCTTTAGCAAGTGAAAAAACAAAACAGTAGTTTTAGTTCACAATAATATCACATTATGAAGGTCATTCTCTTCCTTCTTTACCTGCATTGAAGTCCCATGCTGAAAAAATATCCTCGTAATACAAGCATGGTAAAATGTTGTCATATAGGAGAATGGTGGCTTGACTGGATAAGCATCAGATTCTCATCTTCTGGGGAATCCATTTAGTAATTGTTCCAAGATCATTTTATTCTGCCTTACCCAACCCAGTCTACTCTTAGTGCTTTTCTTTCTCTTACCTCAATAATTCTCCAGGACGTGGAAATACTAACAACGCCTAAAACCAAAAGTAAGGTCGTGTAAAGAAAAATAAATAAAACAAGTTGCAATATTTAAATCCAACACTAAGTAGCAGGTAAGTGCACAACATGCTGCAATAATGAGGTTCCTACTCGCTAAACAGTGGAGAATACTGACAACTATTAAAGGACATGGCTCCAGCAAGTCAACAAATACGGTTATTTCACTCACCGTTTGTTAAAAAACACAGCAAAGATCCCACTTGTAACAAGTTCTGGACAAACTCAAAACTCGAAAAGCTTCCTTCAGAACTACCACCAAATGGAGCATGTTCCTCAAAATCACCATCAGTTCAGTTTCAACTCACCTGCTGGTAACGTGAACGTAACCAGATCAGTCAGAAAATAGCAGGCAAAATCCCCTTTGCGTTGATGCAGGGATGCAGCAATCTCCCGCCGAATCTGCTCTGTGACTTCTGGACATACCATAGCAGGGATACATTTTGCTGCATGCTGTGAAACCTGCAAAAAAGGAAGGTTGATGAGAACTTCCTGCTGTGGGAGCCTGTTTTGGGTAAGGTCTCTCTGCTATGACTGCACCTGTGTATTACTCACCCATAGATGAGAAACAACAATGTAATTCTGTCAGGACTGGAGGCTCAGATTATTAATTTGCCTTTCAAGTTTACTGCTCAGCAGCGCAACATGACTAAACATACTTCAAGCATAAAGCGGCTACATATCCCACAAGTCTTAAAACTTGTGACAAACAATGGACAAAAACATTGCTCTATGTTCTTCATAGAAATCCACAAAGAAAAAGATTTTCCGGCACAGCTCAGCAACCTGATCAGTTATTTTCCTTTGCTGATTACGAATATCTTGTGTGTTTAAGGATAAACAGTGTTGACAGAATATGTTACATGATGTTGACTAATGTGCGAATAAACAGGCTAATTTCTGGCGCTTTTACTGTAGTGTTAGTGCTGCATGCAGGCACTGCCTACAGTTGATAGACCTATCTCTGCTCTTCTCACCCGTGCTGCCGCAGGTTCAGTGCAGTGCAACGTAATTAATCTTTCCCAGGGATAAGGAAGGAATGTGCTCCACTTCAGACACCTGCCCTGCGGCGAAAAAAGAGAAAAGTGGGAGCAGTGCAGTCTGGAACGGACATGGTGGAAAGCGGAGCGCAGTGACTGGCAGGTGATCCTAAAGGGGGCTGCACCATGTCCTGTGTGCTGCTCTCCACATCCGCAGGGGAGGTAAACACTGCAGATACCATCATGCCCCAATGGCCCAACAATCTTCGCATGCTCCTGTGGCAGTGGCTCTTAACAGCTTTTGTTAAGAACAAATCCTTGCCCATGGAGACAGTGTTAAGGGCATATGTTGAGCAAACAAGCACTAGTAACTGCATACATTGCACCGTACCATTTAGTCACACTTGTGCAACAAACATTGGTACATTAAAATAACAGCCCTACAGCAGGTAAAAGCGCGGCTGTAGTGCAGCAGGGATAAAAGAAAAATACAATAAAAAAAACACTATTACGCGTTCAACGCTGGCAACGCCACAGCACTTTTGCTTTTTACTTCCACTTTCAACCATGCTGCTGTACAAAATGGCTACAAAAATAAATCCAAACTGTTTTTGCTTATGACAGAGCTATTTGGCTCTGTCAATGTTTTTTGTGGCGGGATAGGAAGGGCAAGCAATATGGAAGGGGCAGGAGAGTTCGAGAGGGCAAGCAACGTGGCAGGAAGAGGAAAGAAGCAACGTGGCAGTGCTGCAGCTATAAGAAAACAAGTTACTTACCTGTAACTTTGGTTCCCCAGTATAGGTAACTTTCATAGATTCCCATGCTTTGTATCATTCCCCGTCGTCGGAATGGGAGTCTCGGTAACCAAAAATAACATAGCAGTAGGTACAAAAGAGAAAGGAAAGGCCTAATCCTCATTCCCTTTTGTGGCATATATCCACCTCTTTTTGTAAAAGAGACCAAGCTAACCAGAAGAGCCTCACCCCTTAGAACCCACCTGAAGGAACCTCAGAGCCTCAGATTTTCTCAGCCGTTGTAGATTAGTAACCATATCTGCTGGAGGCTGAGCTTTCCTTGGGGAGGCGGGAGCATGGGAATCTATGAAAGTTACCAATACGGGAACCAAAGTTACAGGTAAGTAAACATACATTGCAAAAGCCATCAGTATTCCAAAGATACAAAATGTGCAAACAAGGAAGGAGGGATAGAAAAGGAAAGCTCACCAATCAGTGGAAGAGGTTCCTCAGTACTGCTTGGCCCACAGCCGTGTCATCTTGCATCAAGGAGTCCAACCAGTAATGTCTTGTAAAGGTGTGCACGCTGCTCCATTTTGCAGCCCTGCAAATGTCTGATGTGCACTCCCGCAAAGAGCGCCGATGAAGAAGCCACATATCTTGTGGAATGTGCTTTAATTCTGCTGGTTTGCGGCTTCCCCGCTGTTGAGTGGCACTAGAGATCCATCTTGCAATACTTTGTTTTGAAAGAGGGAGGCCCTTGCGAGGACCCCCAAAAGCAATGAAAAGTTGCGAGGATTTACGGAATTCCTTGGTGCGATCCAAATAAAATTTCAAGCACCTTTGCACGTCCAAAGAATGCAGTGACCTTTACGCCGGTGTGGAAGGGTGAGGAAAGAAAGATTTAAGAATCACCGGCTCATTTATATGAAAATCCGAAGGGACTTTAGGTATGAACCTTGGATTAGTCCGTAAGATTACTGTATTCCTCTTGAATTGGAGAAACGGCTCCTGAATTGTGAGAGCTTGTAACTCTCCAATGCGTCTCGCGGAAGTGAGGGCAAGAAGGAGAGCTAACTTCCATGAAAGGTATTTCATATCCGTGCGATGAATAGGCTCAAAAGGGGTCTTCATGAATTGTGTGAGAACCAAGTTCAGTTGCCAAGTAGGAGGCGGAGGCCTCACTGGAGGATAAACTCGAAACAATCCCTTGAGAAATTGTTTAATTATCCTTGAAGACCAGAGAGAAGGTCCAGATTGTGAACGTCTGTATCTAGAAATTGCCGCTAAATTAACCTTTATTGAAGAATGTGCCAGTCCAGTTTTAGCTAAGGAAAAGAGATAAGGCAGAAGTTGATCGGGTTGAGACGTGAAGGGATCAACACCTTCTGCCCAGCACCAAAAGCAAAATCTTTTCCATTTCAAACGGTATGTTTTATTTGTAGAAGGAGCTCTAGCCTGGGAGAGAACCTGTCTTATTTCATTGGAGATGGGAAGATTCATGAATTCTCGCTGCTCAGGAGCCATGCGGTCAGGTGCAATGAAGCTGGATCCGGATGCCAAATCGGCCCCATCCCCCCGACATTGTGAGAAGGTCCAGAAGAACTTGCAAGGGAAGAGGAGGGGCCAGCGACAACAGATGGAGTTCCATGAACCAGAACTGTCTCGGCCAGGCGGGAGCTATCAAGATCATCTTGCAAGGCTCCACCTTGATCTTCCTGATAAGCCTCAGTATCATTGGAATGGGGGGAAAGGCGTAAACAAATGTCCCTGACCAGGCTATCGAAAGCGCATTCCCCAATGATCCTCGATGGTGAAGCCTGCTTGCATAAGACCAGCATTTTTTGTTGGTCGGAGTGGCAAATACATCTATGGAGAGCTTTCCCCACTGTTGAAAAACCTTGTTCAGAACAACCTGGTTCAGCTCCCACTCGTGACTGACTGAGGACAGTCTGCTTAGTCTTTCAGCATGTTCGTTTAAGACTCCAGGCAGATGTTCCGCTTGCAGCGAAATGTTGTGAAGGATAGCCCATTCCCAGATTTCCTGAGCCTCTTGAGACAACGGGAGAGACCTTATTCCTCCCTCCTTGTTGATGTAATGCATGGCCGGGGTGTTGTCCGTGCGGATGAGAACCTTTGAACCCTCCAGGCGAGGGAGAAATGCTTGAAGAGCCAGCTTGATCGTTCTGAGTTCTAGTAGATTGGTCTCCTCAGCACAGTCTTCTTCATATCAATGTCCACTGACATGAAGGTCCTGCAGTACTGCCCCCCAGCCGTCCAATGACGCATCCGTCGTCACCACCTGAGGAGATGGATCGCTTACGAAGGATCGACCTTGGGATAAGTTTTCCTGCTTCGTCCACCATAAGGCAGCTGTTTTCATCGTTGAGGTGATGGTCACCTTGTCGTCGAATGAACCGTGAATTTGCTGCCATTGAATGTCGAGCTGCTCCTGGAGAGAACGCATCCTCAATCTGCAGTGAGGAATCAGAGGAATGCATGAGGAGACCACTCCCAGAAGGGATTTGTAACGGCGTACTGAAAGATACCTTCTTTTTCTGAAGGCCAGCGCCATCGACTGCAGTTTTTCTTGCCTTTCTAAAGTCGGGAAGAGATCCAAGTCTAAGATGGATCCCAGGAAGCGTGCAGTCCTGGACGGAACCAGAGATGACTTCTCCTTGTTGAGAGTAAGGCCCAGATTCATAAAAAGGTTTGTACATGCCTCGACTGCTTCCCTCGCAGCCTCCCTGGACGGGGCCTTCAGCAACCAGTCGTCCAGGTAAGGGAAGACCTGAAAAGGATTCCTCCGCAGAAACACCGCCACCGGTGCCAGCAACTTGGTGAAGATTCTTGGAGCTGAGCGAAGACCAAAGGGTAAAACCCTGAATTGAAAGTGGCTCTTGGCTACTGTAAACAGTAGAAACCTTCTGTGTGCTGGGTGAATCGGTATGTGAAAATACGCATCTTCGAGATTGAGCGTGGTCATGAAATCCCCTGGATTGATAAGACGAAGTATGTCTTTAAGTGAAACCATCCGAAAGGATAGGGAAATGAGATAGGTGTTGAGCTCCCTGAGACCTAAAATGGGGCGCCATTTCTCTAGCGTCTTCCTCACCAGGAAGAACTTGGAATAAAAACCTTCCCCTCTTTGGGAGGAGGGGAAAGGCTCTATAGCACCTTTGAGGAGCATCTGATAAACTTCGAGCCGCAGATGTTTTGATTGGATGGCGGCCCGGGGGATTGGATGTTGGAATGTGTGTGAATTCCAAAGTATGGCCCTTTCGAATGATGTTTAGCACCCAACGGTCTGATGTTATGCTGGACCAATTATGAAGGTATTGAGATACCCTGCCCCCTACCGATTGTCTTGTAGAGGAGGGCCCAGTAGGAAGAGCAAGGATGCCGCTATTGCTTCTTGGGTGTATCCCGTCCTTGGCGATTTTGTCTTCCTCTATTGTTCGGACGAGAGAAATTTGAGGACTGGCTTTGTCTTTGTTGGTAAGGTTGACGGTATTGTTGAGAGCCTGATCCATACGATGAGTACCATTGCTGTTGGTAGGATCCTTTGTAGGAGGTACTCTTACCTCTGGCCTCTTTGAAAGGAGCTTTTCGGTACTGAAGCGTACCCAGAGACCTCGCCGTCTCGGTATCCTTCTTGATATCCTGGAGAGTGTCTATATGTTTCCCGAACAACGCCTTTTCATCAAATGGCAAATCCAAGATTTTATTCTGGATTTCAGGCCTGAACCAAGTCGCCCTGAGCCATCCCTGGCGACGAAGAACTGCAGCACCAGCCAATGATCGAAAGGCAGTTGTGGTGATATCCATGGCACAATCAATCTCCATTGATGTTGCCGCTCCCTCTTGCAAAATTTTCTTTGCTTCGCCTTTTGCCTCTTGAGATAGTTGATCCAGATAGGGCGCAAAGTCGCACCATAGTTGGCGGTCATACCTGCCTAATATTGCTAAGGCATTCGCTGCCCGCACCAGAAGACTGGCCATAGATGAGAAACATTTACCAGCGTTCTCCAATCTCCTGCCTTCCTTATCTGGAGGTGTTGTTAAAGGAGTTGATGGGTTGCTTGATTTCCTCTGTGCCACTTGAGAAAGTGTCCGGTTTTGGGTGTCCTGTCAAAGACGCCGGACCATCCTCAGGTGCTTCATATTTCTTTTCAAGGCGCGGTAGCACAGGGACCACTGTCGCTGGGTTTTTCATAGCCTTCAGGTCTTCCTCCCAAACATGTTGAACAATGGGGACAGACCTAGTAGCCTTCCTATATGGCTCCTTAAAGTCATACAAAAAACACTTGGTGTTAACAGAAGGCATTGCTAGTTTGAATCTGCCACAGGCTCTTTCCATTAACTTATAGAACCCTCCGATATCAGCCGGAGGGGAGTCCACCGGATCCAGACATGGTGAAGCCGGGTCTGGGATAACGTACTCGTCCCATTCTATGTCTTGATTTGGTCTGCTGTCAAAGTTTTGATCCTCATCCTAGGAATCATCTTGAGCGTCCAATGGTTTTGAAGGTACCTGTGGAATCGGTGTTTGCGGCTGAGATATCACCTGAGCCGGCAACTCTGGAGAAACCAGTATAGGTGTCGTAGGAACCGGCAGGGATTGTGTAGACAGAACAGGCATAGGCTGTGAACACCTGGATTTGTAATCCTGCAGCATGTTGTGTAAATCCTGCAAGAGCGAAGAAGGCACAGACACCATCTGTTCACCGAATACTCCTGAGGCTGAGCAGAATGTTGGTACCCACATTCCTGCAAGTATTCCCCTTCAGAATCAGTGTCTTGACATTTTACCAGAAGCTCAGAAGGACTGTGTGCATATCCATATGAGCTCTGATCTTCCTCATCCGAGTCATCCTCATCCAACAGCAGAGCTGGGGGCAAAGGGGTAACCCTCCTCGGGGACGTCATCAGGTGTAATGCGTTGCATGTCTACGACAATATAGTCGTCGATCCCGTCGAGGATGGAGTTGTTCCTGGCAATGCTGCCGTCATCAGCGTCGTCGCGGAATAGCCTTTGTCGACGAGCGAACAACCGTCGACGAGATGGGTGTCGACGACACAGTCGATGACAGTCGACGCACCTGCTGCCGTCGTCATTGTTGTCAAAGCACTCGCCAACGAGACAGTCGTCGCCACCGCCGTCGACGAAATCTTCGTAGTCGCTGCCGATGTCGCCACCGACATCCTCGTCGACGTTGCTGACACTGTCATCGACGACCCTGTCGAAGCAGACGATCCGGTCGGCGCCGATCGTACCGTCGACGAGCCCGTCGACAGTACCACTTTAAATTTAGGCTTCAACGCCTTCGTCGACGAAGACTTTAGCTGCGTCGTCGACTTGGAACTCCTGTCAGACTTTTCAGAGGACTGAGAAGATGGCTTCTTGAAGGCTGGAACCGTCTTTGGTACAGAAGATGGTGTAGATGGTCCCTCCCTCTCCTTTACACCGTGGTGAGGAGATTCGACCGGACCTAGGCTCTCAGACTCTCTGGGGGTCTTTATGAGGCCTTAGCAGGATGTTCCACTGAAGGCGAAGGGGAACCCCTACCCCTTTTGACTGACCTTCTTGAAGATGTAGCTGACTAAGAGTCCTCACTTTCACTGGAAACGGTGTCCTTTCTAGACTTCCACTTCTGGAGCCAGGTAAGAAGTCTACTCTCATGGTCCCGGAGGGTTTTGGTGGAAAAGGTGCGGCAGATCTTGCAGTCCGCAGCCTTATGGTCAGGATAGAGGCAATAAATACAATCTTTATGCCTATCCTCCACAAACAATCTTTTCTTGCCATAGGTGGAGCATGGCTTGAAAAGGGCATTCTCTTTATCAGACATCCTGGAAGAGACGGCCAACAATTTTGAAGAAAAAATCCTGAAGAAACACTGAAAAAGAGTTGAAATTGAGCAGAGCTCAAAGGAGACTCCCTAAGCACAATGTGCGGTAGACAATCTGAAGCCCTGAGGTTAACTAGTAGTGTATGGTGAATGTGAAAGTACAAAAAAGTATAAGAGAGTGCTACAGCATAAATGTACAAGGTGTTTACCTATACTGTAGTACCTCCGAAGCACTTCAATGTAACACATCCATATAAATATGTTAAAAGTCTATACTTCAATTTGCACTGCTACTGAAACTGCCTGGGTGAATTTGTATGTGTTAGGAGCGAATTTACAACCCCCTTGTACCTCTTTAACATCTTTTCCGTCACTTTTGTGATGCAGTGGTGTTGCGAAAGATGTACCATAGTACCTGATATTTACAATGTGATGCATATGGAAGGTGCATCATATTCTAAAGCCCTGCGCCAGAAAGAGACTTTCCTGCGCAGAGAGGGGGGAGGGAGTGCAAGTGTTCTAGCATAGGACCACCTCCTAAAAGTGACTGAGTGAAATCTATAATATTTAATTCAGTCACTTTTAGTGCTATGCTACATCAAAACCCTGCTCCTGCTTGAAACAGGTGTAAGGATTGACACAGCTTTGTGAGCATAGAACCCCAAGAGCATTGCTGGAGCTGCGTTGCACTTGAACGCAAGTCAAGCAATCCACCTTCACAACACAAATACATCACATTACTGTGCCGTTTTTGCTCCACAATACACTACATTGTAAATACAGTGCATCCATTGTGCTGATATCACAGTGCACAATAACTGCCATATCTCTGGGAATGTACCACTTATTGTACATCTCCTGAATACTGTTTCAATGTAGAGAATGGATTACTACACACTGATCAATGAGTCACTACAAAACAATAAGAGGAATGACAGAGTGTTTGCTGGAAGTGTAAGGATAGAGACTGGGGAATTCAAAATATAAAAGGTAAATTTGCAGGTGTATAGAACAGTACATGCATAGTAAATAGGAGTTTGAAGCAGTCCATATACTAAGGCCTACTTTGCTCCATAATTACTTGGATACTGACTGCATGATTACAGTTCTGCAAAGAGTGCATGACTGAATTTATAAGAGGTTCAGTTTTACCACAGTACATATATAAGGAAATACTGCTGAATGGCTCACTACAATATTGAAACAGTAGAGTGAGAGTGATTGTGAAAGTCTAATGATACAGACTGGACACTTGAATGTATAAAAAACAAATGTACACCTACATAGAAGAGTGCAAGCATACTCTATACAGGTTTAAAGCAGTACATGGCCTAAGGCCTACTTTGCACCATGATTACTTGAGTACTGACTGCATAATTACAGTTCTGCAATGAGAGTGTCTGTCTGAATTTGGAAGAGCTTCATTTTTAGCACAGTGCATACATAAGGGCATTCTGCTGAATATTTCACTACAATACTGAATCAACAATCACAAAGAGTTTGCTAGAAGTGTAAGAACAGACTGGATAATAAAAGCTATAAAAGACAAGTTTGCCCGTGCATAGAAGAGTGCATGCATAGTGTATAGGACTTTGAAGCAGTCCATGCCCTAAGGCCCACTTTGCACCATGACTACTTGGGTACTGGCTGAATTATTACAATTCTGCACGGAGAGTGTTTTGCAAAATGTACAGCAGCTTCCCTTTTAGAACAGTGTATACAGAAACACATACTGCTGAATGGCTCACTGCAATACTAAAATAGCAGTACCAAAATGTTTGATGTAAAGGTAAATATACAGACTAGGCAATTGAAAGTTTAAAAGCCAAGTCTACAGGTGCATTGAAAAGGGCATTTATTATATAATAACCTTCCAGCACACCTTTCCGAGGGTAGGATTACGATCCACAAATGCTACCATTTTTTAAATTAAGAACCATAAAAATAATAAATATTAAACTTTTTTTCTTCTAATGATAACGATATTTTTTTTATACGTCTTCTATTTAGATGCTTTTAATCATGAAAATGCAAAGAACACAGTTTACCGAGTAACACTTTTTAAACTCTCCAACATATGTAGATAATAATACCTTATACGTGTTACTATCAAAATCAAAACCTTTACAGCTTCACAGTTTGAAACTTTTCCGAACACGTGCAGGCGAAACAGTTAAAACGTGAGCACGTGTAAACTGCAAAACGTGCCATCTACATAGGCGGAGCCAAATCTTCCTTCAATTGACTACTAAACAACAAAAAACTATATAAACCACACATACTATGCAATTAGTTTCGTTTTCCCGAGTTATATTTGAATCGCCAATCTCTGTTGCAGGTTCCGTTTTCCAGCATCTGATTCTCTTTTTGCGTCAACAAACATATTCCGGAGTTGTAAGTTGTTTCAAGATGGCATAGGCATAGTACTTCGTTATAAATTGTGACTATGTGTCAATATTTAAACATTTTTATGTAGAAAAAAATGTTATTGCATGTTTTTCCCTTTTTCTCTGTAACGTCAGCAGCATGTTCTTAGAAACAGATATATTATAAATATTACTCCTTTTCTGGCTCCTTTTACCTTATATATAGTGACTTTATATTATAATATTGACACTGTACTCCATTCGAGAGGTGTTGCTAACCCGTCGACGCAAACCCTAAACATTTACAATCAAGGTGACAATGATACACTTGTTATTATGTTTTCCCCTAGAGATCACATACTGTTAATATGTATATTATAACATTAACAGTCTTAGTGATCCTAGCGGAATTCACAATCAGTCGTCACAAACAGTAATGATAAGTAAGCAACATTACCGGCTTGCGGCTTTCTGTCTATTTTCCCCTTGTGATCATATGCTGTGAGAATATATACATATTATTCTCACCGTCATGATCTCAGAGGAGTTTATGACCCGTCGCCACGAAGATCTAATTTCTTCACCTCCCGGAGAAAAGAAGTTCAGTAAATAATTACCGCTCTAAACTATTTCATTATGGATGTTCTGTTAAATACATAACTTTCTTTTCCTTTTCTTTTTACTGTAACAATGGTATCAATCGTTATATTATAATAGATTGTCCTATTGCTACAGAAGAGGAATGGGAGATTTTCAGCGCCATCTGTAATATAATTATCAAATATTTATAAAAAAACTTGATCAGATATTTTTATATATATTAAAATATAGCTATCATGCATACTTTGTTACTTTAAATATTTAATAAACCCTACATTTCTGAATGTTAGTTTCTAATTTCTATTCTTATTTGAGATTCCTAGTCACCTTCTCCCTAAAGAATATATGAAATGAAATGAAAGCGGGATTTATATAGCGCATGGCTGCCCGGGAGCGTCCCAGCGCTGAGATTGCATATACAACTGAGGTTGGGGGGGGGGGACGGGGGGAGACAGAGGGAGAAGGGACAGATTTATTGTGGAAAAAAGTGAGTCTTGAGTAGCTTCCGGAATTTCATGTGGTTAGGTTCAGCACGTAACTGGGTTGGCAGGGCGTTCCACAGAGTTGCAGCTGTAACCGAGAAGCGGCGCCCTCCAGTGCGGGCTTTCTTTACTCTGTGGACGGTGGCCAGGTTACTTTGAGAGGAACGAAGGGACCTGTTGGGTTTGTATGGGTAGAGCATGGTCTTCAGCATCGGAGGCCCTAGGTTTTGCATGGCTCTATGGGTGGTGCATAGGGCCTTGAATTTGACCCTTTCTCGGATCGTCAACCAATGAAGTGCCTTTAGGGCTGGTTTGGCTGATGCTCTTCGAGGGGTTCCTGTCAGAATCCTTGCAGCGGCATTTTGTGTTCTCTGAAGAACATTAATGGTGGCTTCTGGGGCCGCCAGGAAGAGGGCGTTGCTGTAGTCCAATCTAGATAATATTAGACCTTGACTAAGCATTTTTTGTGATTGTGCGGGGAGTAGTGGGAGAATCTTCCTGGCTGAACGAAGTAAGCCCACACAGGTACCAGCTGTTTTTTTTGCCTGTGTTTTCAGAAATAGATCTAGTTCCAGCCAGAAGCCTAAACTCTTGAGTTCAGTCTTGGGTTGAGGAAGGGGACCTAAGCATGATGGCCACATGGCGGAGGGAAGAGGTGATATTTGATGTCCCAGCAGCATAAGCTCGGTTTTGGAGCCATTAAGTTTCAGCCTTGAGTTGGACATCCAGTCATGGATTCCTTCAAGACAGTCATGGAGATTTTTTAGCTTTTCACCTTCAAGGGAAAAGGACACAACCATTTGGGTGTCATCAGCGTATGTGACGGCTTTTATCCCAAAGGGAGTGACCACATCCTCCAGGGGGGCCATGTATGTGTTAAATAGTGTAGGGCTCAATGAAGAGCCCTGGGGAACCCCACACTGGAGGGGGAAAAGGTCTGATCGCATATTCCCTTCACAGACCTGGAAGGTTCTGTCTTTCAGGAAGGATGAGAGCCAACAGAGCGCCTTGTTCCTCACTCCTAGGTTGAGTAGTCGCTGGATCAGGATCTTATGGTCCACCGTGTCAAATGCAGCGCTTAGATCCAGGAGGATCAGTAGCACCGATCCCCCTGAATCCAAGATGCATCTGGCTTCCTCGACTACTTTCAGGAGAGCGGTCTCGGTCCCCTGCCCTGGACGAAAACCTGTTTGCGAGGGGCGAAGGAGATTGTTGGTTTCAAGGAAAGCCGATTGTTACTGGTTGACCAACTTCTCTGCGATCTTACTCATGCCTGGTAAAAGAGAAATTGGGCGAAGGTTGGAAAGGTCTGAAGGATCCTGCCCTGTTTTTTTTTGTAGAGCTTTGACTATTGCATGTTTCCAATTAGGGGGGACCACTCCTTGGCTAAGAGAAGCATTAATAAGATTTGTTGCCAGGTATGAGATGGTTGGTCCGACTTGTTTGAGGATACGAATGGGGGCTGGGTCACTGGGTGAACCACTTTTCATGCCTGATTGGACAGTTGGTGAAAACTGTCTAGAGTCGGGCCGGTTATGGAGGGTACCAATTCGAAGGGGATTTTATTATCAGGTTTGGGTGGGAGGGTTTGTAGGATGTTTGTAATTTTATTCTGAAAGAAGGCTGCTATTTGATTGCATCTAGCGACTGTAGGTTGCTGAGTAGAAGGAGGATTAGGAATTTTGAGTAGCTCTTTGACTATTTTATAAGTCTCCCTGGATGAATTAGATGCAGTTTTAATTTTTTCTTCGAAGAAGGAAACTTGGGCTGTTTTTCGGGCTAATTTGTAAGTCCTCATTGCTTTTTTGTATTCATCTTTGATGAGGGGGTCCCAGTTTTTCCTCCATTTCCGCTCTTGGGTTTTACAAATTTTTCTTAGGTTCCTTAGTTCTTGGGAATACCATGGGGATTTGAAGGTCATGCTTTTTTTCTTTAGATTTCTCTTGGGAGCGACTACATCAAGAGTGGAGGTGAGCCATCTGGTGAGGTTTTCGTCTGCTTTTACGGGGTCAGGGTCTGCGGGAGGGGCAGAGCGTATCAATTCCTGGGTCCAACACTCAGATGAGAGTTTGGACCAGATTCTGTCCTGTTCTCTGGTGGACGAGGTTTGGGGAGTGTTAAGAGTAGTTTGCCAAGTGAATGGAATGAGGGAGTGATCAGACCATGGCAGCGGGAGTGAAGGTAGTATTTCTATTCTTGACAGGTTGGTGAATAGGGGATCTAGAAGGTGACCCTTGGTATGAGTTGCCTCTGAATTTAAAAGGTGTAGGTCAAATGCCTTAAGTTCAGAGATGAGGTCCCCTGCGGTTTTGTCTGAACTGTCCTCGAAATGGAGATTTAAGTCTCCAAGCAGGATGAAATTAGAGGTTGAGGTACAGGAGGAGATCGTGGAGTCTAGTAGTGAACCGACAAAGTTTCCTAGATTGCCGGGTGGTCGGTATAAGAGGGTACCCGAGAGGGATTTGTAAGGGGTTATTTGGAGGGAAAAGTGGACGCTTTCGCAGTCTTCGATCCCTCCCTCTTGTAGCCTGCATATGAAGGTGTTTCGATAAACAATCGCCAGACCACCTCCTTTTCCCTTCAGTCTGTTTTGGTGTTGTATAAGGTAACCATGGGGTAGCATGTTAACAATGTCAGCCTCGGAATGAGGTGTCAACCAAGTTTCCGTAAGGAAGAGTATGTCCAGTTTAACGTCTTGGATAAGTAATTTAATTTCTAGAGAATGTTTGGAAGCGGATCTGCAGTTAAGCAGAGCAAGGCTAACAAGGTTAGGTGAGTGGCAAATGGTTTTTCGTGGGGATTGACCCTGCGGCGAGGGTGATGGGGTAGAGGTAGGAGCAGCCGTATCGAATTGTAGGAGGTAGTCACGTGAATGACTAATTCGGTGGCTACGGGAATTGGGCATAGTGGGTGGCCCTGTGCCCGGCCTGGACGGGCCCAGACGGGCTTGCCTCCGGCACGCCATCGGCGCGCCCGCTGCGCGGACGAGAAGAGGACTTCATTTTATAGCAGTTGGGCCCAAATCGCCCAGCCACTAGAGCGCTGTCCAGGCCCCGTTCAAAGATGGCGCCCGTGGATTCTGCGCCTCGAGGGGTGTTTCAAAGACAGACCGGGAATTGCAAAAACAACAAGTGATGGACTGAATGTGGATCAATGTCACACACTCCCCCAGTCAAAAGATCTGGGCCCAAATCCATCGTTTTTTTGCACTCCACACCACCCTGGGTTAGACAATGGCGATATGCAAATCAGCTCTGACCCTGTTGCCCCATGGGAACAGTCCAGTCCGAACTACAAAAGCCATGTCCTTCCCAGAACGGAATCAAGCATCCGAGGACCGGACCGGTTTCGAGGTAACACCTCTCTTCAGCCCGGCTAGCTTGACTCCAAGTGTAGTTCGGACTGGACTGTTCCCATGGGGCAACAGGGTCAGAGCTGATTTGCATATCGCCATTGTCTAACCCAGGGTGGTGTGGAGTGCAAAAAAACGATGGATTTGGGCCCAGATCTTTTGACTGGGGGAGTGTGTGACATTGATCCACATTCAGTCCATCACTTGTTGTTTTTGCAATTGCCGCCCTGGGTGCGCTGGGGATGCCCAGACGTGGGTCCCAGGCACTCCACACCACTTGGAGTCAAGCTAGCCGGGCTGAAGAGAGGTGTTACCTCGAAACCGGTCCGGTCCTCGGATGCTTGATTCCGTTCTGGGAAGGACATGGCTTTTGTAGTTCGGACTGGACTGTTCCCATGGGGCAACAGGGTCAGAGCTGATTTGCATATCGCCATTGTCTAACCCAGGGTGGTGTGGAGTGCAAAAAAACGATGGATTTGGGCCCAGATCTTTTGACTGGGGGAGTGTGTGACATTGATCCACATTCAGTCCATCACTTGTTGTTTTTGCAATTGCCGCCCTGGGTGCGCTGGGGATGCCCAGACGTGGGTCCCAGGCACTCCACACCACTTGGAGTCAAGCTAGCCGGGCTGAAGAGAGGTGTTACCTCGAAACCGGTCCGGTCCTCGGATGCTTGATTCCGTTCTGGGAAGGACATGGCTTTTGTAGTTCGGACTGGACTGTTCCCATGGGGCAACAGGGTCAGAGCTGATTTGCATATCGCCATTGTCTAACCCAGGGTGGTGTGGAGTGCAAAAAAACGATGGATTTGGGCCCAGATCTTTTGACTGGGGGAGTGTGTGACATTGATCCACATTCAGTCCATCACTTGTTGTTTTTGCAATTGCCGCCCTGGGTGCGCTGGGGATGCCCAGACGTGGGTCCCAGGCACTCCACACCACTTGGAGTCAAGCTAGCCGGGCTGAAGAGAGGTGTTACCTCGAAACCGGTCCGGTCCTCGGATGCTTGATTCCGTTCTGGGAAGGACATGGCTTTTGTAGTTCGGACTGGACTGTTCCCATGGGGCAACGGGGTCAGAGCTGATTTGCATATCGCCATTGTCTAACCCAGGGTGGTGTGGAGTGCAAAAAACGATGGATTTGGGCCCAGATCTTTTGACTGGGGGAGTGTGTGACATTGATCCACATTCAGTCCATCACTTGTTGTTTTTGCAATTGCCGCCCTGGGTGCGCTGGGGATGCCCAGACGTGGGTCCCAGGCACTCCACACCACTTGGAGTCAAGCTAGCCGGGCTGAAGAGAGGTGTTACCTCGAAACCGGTCCGGTCCTCGGATGCTTGATTCCGTTCTGGGAAGGACATGGCTTTTGTAGTTCGGACTGGACTGTTCCCATGGGGCAACAGGGTCAGAGCTGATTTGCATATCGCCATTGTCTAACCCAGGGTGGTGTGGAGTGCAAAAAAACGATGGATTTGGGCCCAGATCTTTTGACTGGGGGAGTGTGTGACATTGATCCACATTCAGTCCATCACTTGTTGTTTTTGCAGTCAAAGACAGACCGGGAGCACTGAGAACAGCTTCAAGTCATGCAATTGTTCTGCATGAGGAAGCGGCTCGCTACGGTCGTTAGGGTCAATTTACACAAAGTTAGGCAATTTTTACAACAACACGGTAAAAAAGCAGCAGTGCCAATATTTTAAAAAGCGCGAGCGCGAATAAAATGCGGTGCTTAACAGGGAGAGTACCAATTGATTTGCTATTGGGGATCTAGCCTCCCGGCTTTCCGCCTCAGGAGAAGTGCAATCACTAAATGGGGAGAGACAGTGAGAGGCTCTTTTGTAGCGGTTGGGCACAAATCGCCCAGCCACTAGAGCGCTGTCCAGGCCCCGTTCAAAGATGGCGCCCGTGGATTCTGCGCCTGTACTAAATATGATAAGAGTAACATTCTATATATTCTTTGGTGAGTATGTGATTTACTAGCGGAACAGTCTGCAACTTGTAAACACTACGACAGCATGTTTCTGAATTGTACAGAATACAAATTTTTAAAATAATAATGCCTGCATTTCTATGTAATATGAAACAATTTAGATTTTACTGTTTTACTTGTTCTCTTGATCCGAGATAATGTAGTGCGGGAGTGTTTGTTGTAGCACTTCTATTCTACTTTATCTAAAAGTAACTGATGCCCTCTTTCATCAACAAGAAGGTGGGGCAACACTTTTACAAACTGTAGCACAAAAATGAACTATATAGCCACGCTTAACTGATATTTTATGAAATTCCATTTTTAATTGTCACCCCTTTCATATATACTGCAACAGTTTCTGAAGAAAGTTTATTTGTATTTGCTTAATAAAAACTGTTTCACACCTAGACTGAATTTTTTGCTGCGCAACCACACCCCCCCATCATGAAAGTAAACACCACATTATAAGTAAATAGTAGCACTAAGAAGTATGTCACCTACAAACTTGATAAAAGAAAACGGCGCAAAACACTAATTTTTCCGCCGTGATTTATACACCACACGGCAATCATATAAATGGCCCTTGAAACATATATAAAAAATTGTTTACCTCATAATTCCTCTCCACCACCTTATGGGCACTGTACACAGTTAATAGTTTTCCTAACCTACCCTCTACTACTTTCTTTCCCCATACTCCTTTGGAAAATGCATCACAATATCACTGACAACAGTGAACCGTTTCCCACCCAATAAGGAGCAAACTTGTGTTCGGAACACTTTAGCTAATAAAATGTCCATGTTCTCCAAAGACGAGCAAGGAATGACTGCTAAGCCTTCTACTTTTAATACTTTACAGCCAATAACCATTAAACTTCGTAGAGTCCCACTTGGAGCACGTTACCCTAATAATCCCCGAACAGGAAGGAATCCTTAATAAAAAAAACTTTTCCACAAACTTCTTCTACGACTAACGGTTCCTATGAAAAAAATAAATATAAATCTCCAGCACAGTAAGTATTTCAATTACCAACATATTGTGGTGAACTTCTAACCTCTCTACTCACGCAAGTGGATCCATGAACTGTTACTATGGTAACAGGCAGAAAGGTAGCGGCTGTACAAAAAAACATGATATTTCCCTTGGATCCTCTACAAGAGAGAAACAAAACCAAAATACCACATTTGCAACACCTTTGCACAGTTTTTTGTTTTTTTAATAAAAAGAGGCCCCGGAGGTGGGGGAGGGGATCGAGGAGAAAGCGATCCCCGGAACTCCGGGGGGCCATGAGTCCCCCCGCATACATATAGTTAAACATCCAGGGGGTAGCGATCCCCGCGCAGGGGAGACCCTCTAGGCCCCCCATTATGAAAAACAAATAGTCCCAGAGATTTGACCCCAACCCCCCCCCCCCAGAGGGATAATTAAAGCGGGCTTCACGTTTTTTTTCTCTTTTTCACCCAAAACGCGTACCCTGCATTTTTTTTAATAAAAAAAATATATATCCCGCGTGACGTCATATACGGCGCCCCGTACACGTACTCCACGTAAGATTGTAATTATTCAAAAACATATTTATGTATTTAATGTACGTATTAAGAGAAAACATAATCTGGGATAATCATAAAAATAGTTTTTTAAACTGCAAAAGTGTATATTACTTTTAAAAACAATTACGGAAATATCGCACGTACATCGTAAGAGTAAAGATAGTTTGAACACTTATACATTTTATAAAACAATATAGCACTGCACACTAAAGAAGAAAAGTCAACACAATTATTGAACCCTCTCCCAACATTAAAAAGCCCCTGGGGGAGGTGGTAAATTAATAGAGACTGAATACATTAGTGCAGCCTACTGTGCTTACGCTACCAGAAAAACACAACAACAGTACAAAACCTAGATTTCCATTGTAGTGATTTCTTAGTTGCAGGTCTAGTTGTCAGATCGACACACACTCTTTCATGGCTGGTATACACCCACACCACACCGATCCAGCACATCCGTCACTACACACGTGACCCTATGAATAAAAAAGATGGGGCGCACGTGTTCTCCGCCATTTTAGAGTTGTTCCCAAAGCACCGAACAAGGGGCCCACTACCACATGTGTGGCCTCTTTGGTCACTGAGTTAGTGGTGCCCGAAGCACTGAGAGGGTGAAGAACCTGCGATTATGATGATGGGAGCACAAATATATCGTTAGCCTTAGAGATATCAAGACTCGGCACCCTATATGAGACTTCTTTGTGGGAGATCGGAACTACCTCATGAAGAAGGTGTCTTTTCCACTAAAAGGTGAGGAGTGAGACTTGAGTATGCATCGCAAGGAGTCAAAGGGTTGTAGCGGACTACATACAAAAATGCGCCTTTGTATTTTAGACGAACGCACTGCTACATAATGTATTAATTTACATGTTTAATTTTTCCCCCCCAAAAGCAGTAATGTTTTTATAAATCGTTGAAATGTCCAGAATATATTCACAATACAAACAGTTCGTAGAAATCTGACAATTAAACGTCTATAAAAGCGCGCTATTATCTAACTCCAAATTAATATAGCAAGAATTACCAATCATAACATCTTTCTTTTAAGATCTTTTAGATGTACAGCTTCAGGATGGATTATGTAACACGGACAATGGCAATAGCACAAGGTGAGCAAACAAGCTTGTTTCTGAAACAACGACAAGTTATCTGTCAAACGAGAGAATACATAGTATGCAGCAGGCGCAAAAAAAAACATTGGGCTAACGGGCCTTCAGCAAGGATGACATAGCTTTCTAGGCCCACACACACTCGCACCTGAGTACGTGACAGGTCTTTTAAAGACATTTTGCTTGTTAATGAGGCTTTGATAATCCCCCCCCCCCCCGCTTACAGCCCCGCAGCTCCACTCTTCTTTTTGCTTGAACTAAAGCACCCACCCCAAATTTTTTCTAGCTCCCCTGCCCCTGTTATTTTTGACTGGTTGCGCCTCTGGCTTCACGTACCCCTCCCCTGTCGTGTGAGTCTCTCACGTTTTAATATCCTTTTTTCCCTTTCTCACTCTCTCACATCATTTCTCTTTCTTTTTTTAAAGATTTGGACACGGCTATCTCCACTCTGATGTATACAACCTTATCTGAATTAAAATGATTAACTCTTGATTAAAGTGAAGGCTTCTTCCACACGTAGAGCACCCTGTTTCAATCACGCCAATGGCACTAGTTGACAAACAATTTTGTTTACGAAACAACAAATTATCCGTGAAAGGAGTGAGTGGGTAGTGTGCACCAGCTTCACTGTCTAAAAGGTTAAATTAGCTCTGAGCAGTGACAACACATAGGTTACAACAGTCTGACAAACAGATCTACAAGCTTATTACGCCACTTTTGTGTCACTTTTAACATAGGAAAAAGTGACGCAAGGAGTTTTTAAATCTACGTCTGACTTTTCAAGAAAAAAATCCCAACTCCAGACTCTGCGAGACAGTTTTAATGTTGTTTTCGCTCTCTCTCACTCTGTGACATCATTTCTCTTTCTCTTTTAAAGTTATAGACACTGCTGTCTGCTTTGACGTCTAGAACAGTTGAACTCAAGCTGTGAACTCAGAAAATGCTGTCTGCTTTCACATGTAAAAGCAAAGAAGTCTTCAAGTTTTGAATTCCACTGGCCGCAGTGTACATACAACGGTAAGCACAGAGGCCTAGATATACAATGCCTTCATTACAATGCATTAGAAATAAGTCGCCTTATTTACAATCCCGTTGTGCAACTTTTGTGTCAGTGACGCAGTAGGCACTTCCATATAGACACCACTTGAACGCGGCACTATAACAGAAGTAAAATGTACCAGGCGGGGTGACGATCCACAATAAAAATAATAATATTTAAAATGTGTAAGTACTATAGTAAGATGTTCAACACTAGAATTGAAAAGTAATGAGTTATATTTTCTCTGGATACACTAAAACATGGTAAAGAAATCAAACTAATACGAAACAATGTGTACCACATTTACAAACATCTTGCGACATTTCCCCAAGCAATGCCTACCCCCCTACAAAATTAAGTGTGTAGGCCTCAATGACGCCCCTCAAACCACGGAAATAATAACCCCACAAAAGACTGCTATATTGTATGAGACGGGCTGCGTGGCACTCCGCCTGGTGCCCTGGAGTCCACCATGCCCAGACCCGGTTTCTGCAGTGTCCTGGAGGAAAACAGCCATTACAACGCCTGATTGTCACCACGAAGCCATTAGCACACATATAGCATTACCACACATGCTTTTACAACTAGTATGCATTTACCACGCATGATAAACGCATAATCTTAATAATGTCTTTGTGTTGACGAACACGCATTTTAATGCTTACGTCCTTCAAATTAGTTTCTAGGTATACGTGTAACCAAGTCTGATAAGATCGGAGGCCAAGGACTAACACCGTGGTGTCTGTGTGGCAGGAAATCTCATTTATCACAGAGAAAATAGGCAGAGGGTAAAATGAAAGTAACAGGTGTAATAAAAATAATGTAGGAAAAGTACTAAAATGGCGCTGGACGGAGTATGTAATCAACGTTTGGCGCCTCGACACTACATTTCAAATAAATATAGATACAATATGTTTATTAATATATTACAAAAGTATAGCAGCCGATGACACGGCCCATGAAAAGAAAGCAGCAAATTTAATACCTGAAATGAGGAGAGATTTGCTTGGCGAACTTGAAAAAAAAAGAAAAAAAGTGGGCTTGGAAACGATGCTGCGCATGCGTAGAGTACAACTGGTGCACACAAAAAAACGGAAAGTTTTACATACTATCATAGAAATATAGCTTTTTTTGACCAGTAAAGTTAGTTCTTAAAAAGAACTTTTTTTTTTTACCCCAATGCCCCCACAATCGCAGACGGCTCCCCGCGTCCTTCGTGAGCCCGCATTGCTTTATCAGAGACATCACCTTATATGCTGCTCTCTCTTTTGAAAAACAATCTGCTTTCTTGAAAGAGAGAACAGATTAACTTGCTCTTTTTCAAATAGTAAAGCGGTTTCCGGTGGTAAAGTGAAAGCGGCGACGGTACTGCCCTACCATACCAAACAGCAGTGTCCCGGAAGTACGCACCACGAGACATTGCAAGAACCGACCCTGGGAGATGGTGGACCCCAGGGCCACCAAGGGTTCCAGGAGGGGGGCAGCACGACCCCCTCCCAACATTAAAAAACCCCGGGGAGTGCAGGTACCCGGGGCTGGAAGGTCATTTTACATATTACTGCCCCAGGAAGGTGGCGGTCCCCGCGACGTGTACGGGGAGAGAGCTAAAAACACACTTTAAAAAAATATATATAAAAAAAAAAAAAGCCTCGTCTGGGTGACGGTCCCCGAGACTGAGGGGAAGAGGATCGTAACCTCCCCGCATACTTCAAAATAAAACCACAGAGGGGTGGCGTTCCCCGGTGCTCGGGGCACCTTACAAACCCCCATTATGAAAAAAATTGCCCCCAAAATTTCCCCCCCCAGGACCTATGAATAAAAAAGGACTTCAATTTTTTATTTCCCTTTTCCACCGCGTACGTACACCATACGCGTACCCCCGATTTTTTATTTTTAAAAAAAATTGAGCCTAAAGATCCATGTACGAACCCCTGAGCAAGCCTAGAGGGTCAGGATGTTTCTACCCTGCCCCCTTTCCTTATTTCTCAACTTTGTTTTACTGTTTTCTTGAGTCGCTTCTAGCGACGAACAAGATGGCTGCCAACACTTCCTGGTTTGGAGTGTTCACGCACAGTTGACAGCCAATCAGCATGCAGCTCGTGCTCGTAATTGAACGGATTTCCGTCATGTGCTGTACTCCGTCTCTAGATATCGCTATGAATTTACTCGTAATTTTCTAAGGAACTACTGAACGGATTTACACCATTTAACAAAAAGCACAATCTGCGAACCGAACTCTACCCCTCTGCCAAATTTGGGGTAATTCCGTTCAGCCGTCCGGGCTGTAGCCCTGGCTAAAAGGTCCCTATGGACCCCCCTTTTTTCTCGGCCCCCACTTGACGAATCACCCCCAAACTTTCAGGGATGGAGCGGAACCGAGCAGGCCATTTTCTTTGAGAAATTCGCGAAGATTCGTCCACCGACGCCAAAGTTATTCCAAATAGAAGGTTGTGGATTTCCTATGGAAAGTAGGATATATATAGATATATATATATACATGTATACACACAAACAAATTTCAAGAGAGCCCTGTCTTGACTGAGATAGATAGATAGATAGATAGATAGATAGATAGGTGACTACCCAATTTTGCTGAAAACCTACAAAAATACATGGGCAGTTCATTTTAGCTCGAACATTGGTTAACGCATGCAACCATGACCCACTAATTGCAAATGTAATACCCAAATAGCAGAATGTATTAACATTAGCTACTGGGGTATTGTCAATGTAGAAAGATCTACAGTTTGTCTTGGCACCACATATCATGGTACAAAATGTTAGTTTTATTAACCACCAATTTCCTTGCAGAGATAAATTCCCCAAATGCATTCAATAATCTCTGTAAGCCAACCGGGTCCTAGATATCAAAACTGCACCATCCACATATAATAGCATTGGTATAGGACTGCCGGCGACTCATGGTGCATCTACTTGAACCGCCTGAAAGTCCTTGTCCACCTCGTTGATAAACAAGGAAAACAATAGGGGGGGCACAGATGCAACCCTGCCGAATTCCTCTTTTCACATTGAGGTGCACTCACTATGGGGACAGAAACAAACCCTCCTTGATAAGGTCTCAGAAGCCTGGCCAAGAAACAGATAACAGATCTAGGGGCAACAAGGGCAAGCAGAGTTGGCCAGAAGATGGAATGATCTACTGAGTCAAATGCACTAGTTCGATCTGCAAAGCACAGACACAATGTACCCATTAGCAGATGCAAGTCCACACATTGCTCGAAAGTCCAAACTGTGCAGGTGAAAGGACGAATATTCAGATGTCTATTCCTCTAATCTCTTTAGCAATACCTTGCTCATCACTTCCAGAGGCATTTCTGAGCGATATTGGGCAATAGTTTTTCAGTTCAGATTTACTGCCCTTTTTTGTAAATAGGTATAATAATGGAGGTACACCATGATGAGGGAATCATATTGATTGCGGCTGCAATATACACCCTGGTAAGAATGGGGCTCCATAAGTCTACGACTGCTTTAAAAAT
Organism: Lissotriton helveticus; assembly: GCF_964261635.1. Lineage (NCBI taxonomy): Eukaryota > Metazoa > Chordata > Amphibia > Caudata > Salamandridae > Lissotriton > Lissotriton helveticus. The sequence goes on along the minus strand of NC_136065.1, from coordinate 1,253,712,330 downwards.
GTCCACAGGACCCCAATCAGGGCCTGGTGACATGGGTAAAACGGACTAGTAAATGGATAGGGATAACTTCATCATTGAGACAGTAGGAAAATCGCCTAAATTCCTAGAAATTATATCATGCAGTAAGGTGGGTGGGGGGAGGGGGGAATCAATTCCAGCCCACTTAATACATACCCCATTTGGTCTAGAAGGGATAGTATGGTTAATACTAAATGGAACTTCGCACTTTCTCCCCCAGAAAATAAACGTCATTATGTTAATGTAATGGTGGCTTAATACCGACTGAGAGGCACTGGGGGTACCACACATGCTAAATATCAGTCAAAAAGCGGGGGCGACCATGTCAAAAAGGAAACCCAGTTAACCAATGTCAAAAAGGGGCACTTTGCTACACCTACCACAACTAAAACTTTTCTACCCTCAACCACATACCACACATGGAACAAGGTGAAATTGGAGGAACTAGTCAATAGCGTACCTCCAATGAAGATCTGCTTACCATTAATTCTGTACACTCTTTGGGTGGCTTGAGAGAGCTTTTGATCTCCTAATTTCTCTGAAGGTAATTAAGCATAACAAAAGGAGACACACCCCTTGGATGAATGTTTAATTATAACAGAACAAACAAAATGCCAAGCCTCAACGCAAATGGCTCAAAACATACAACCCTGAAAACAAGATAAGCCAACACGGACACCTCAGTATATCAAAAAAGCAAAAAAGTCATACTATTCTAACCAAATTCAAAAACAAAATGTACCAATAAAGAATGTTATCAAATTCTCACGGAATTCCGTAAGCCAAAATGCACCAATCCTATTTCTCAACATTTTAATGACAAACTGGCTAACCGTTACAAGTCTAACGCAAATATGTTGGATCCCTAATAAAAAAAGAAAACGCTAACCCAAAACAAACGCAGCAACTACACTCCTTTAAAGAACTCTCTCAAAACTGAATATCTGGATACTGTATATCTGGATACTGTCAAAGCAAGTAAGCCAGCGGCTACCCCTCTGCCCCTTTCCCACCTCAAATCTTCAAAAACATCCTACAACTACAGCAGCCATCCTAGAAAGAACACTCGTCAGTAACTCCTTAATGACAGGAGTGTTCTCGGAAGACCTAAAAGAGGTATCTATATGCCCCCTCTTTAAATAACCTAAACTGGACAATCAAGATCCAGACAACTACAGATCTAAAGCAAACATACCATGCCTTAGGCAAATTTATAGAAAGAACAAGATTTGCCCAGATATCACTTTATTACAGACAAATTTAAAATGTTCAGACGTCCAGAAAGAGGCACTGAATCTTGCCCAATATCTAGGTAGGATGATCTTAAAAACACAGTGGGCCAGAATGAAGTTGCTGCGCTTCTTCTCTTGAACCTTTCAGCTGCCTTTGACACAGTGGATCATCTTAAACTCATCCAAAATCTTGAGGAAGCAAGAATAGATGACAGTTCTCATTTAGATCACATCCTACCTACACAACAGATCAAATATATTACATACCGCCCAATTCTCTTCTAAACCATACAAGATTAAGCAGGAGTCCCCTTCAAAGCTCAATCATCTCACCCATGCTTTTCAACACCTATATTACATCACTACCAGATATGATCAAGGGTTCTGACATCACCTGCAATAACTACGCAGATGACATGCAGATACTCCTGAAACTGGAAAGCCCTAAAGGACAATAAAACACCAAAACTCTTTGGCTTGCCTCGCCTCCAGGCTATCGAGAAATGGATGACATGGAGCCACCTCCAAAAACGGTGTACACGCCTGCGGCGACTAAAAAACCTATAAGCCTCTCAGCACCTAGTCAGACAATCTAGGACCACCTCCAAAAATATCTGAGGAGGTAAAAAACCTTGAAATTACCATGAATGTCAAACTGTCAAAGAATCCACAAGTGGATAAGGTAGCTAAATCAAGCTTTCTCACAATGAAAACACTGCAACACATCTTCCCGCACCCAGGATTCCCACACAAGCTTCACGCTACCATCTCTTGTCCCATCAAAATTGGACTAATGGTCTGAATCACGGCTCAACTTCGTCGACTAAAAGAAGAATACAAAGAATCCAGAAGACTGCCCCTAAAAACTACTCCTACACATAAAGCCACAAGCATACATCTCTCCTGCCTTTAGGGTGCAACACTGAATACCAGCTGCCAGAAGACCCTACTTAAACTGCTTTGTTGCGCACACCAACAAATGAATCACAGAGGTTCACTTTTCATCGGGAAGAAAATCAACAAATACATACAAAAAAGGAACCTACGCTCAAGAATGGCTCCCTGCCTCATAATTCCTACATGCAAGAAAAACAAGCATTTGCAATGTAATAGGGTCTCGCATTTGCAAGAGATTAAGCTAATGGCATTGTAAATGACAATGCCTTTTATTTAGGTTTTAAAAACCAACACATAAAAGCCATAGTCATTTACAATGCCATTAGCTCGAACTTTCGTAAATGTGAGACCTATTGCATTGCAAATGCTTGTTTTTGGATGCAGACAGCTACAGAAAGGAGTGGGACTCAGAAAGTGCATGTGCGTACAGCTTACCAAGCAAAATCAAAAGTAAACAAGCAGGAGAGAGGGATTGACCTAACCGCCACAGCTGCCGACTTCGGACCTAGGGAATCTGGTTTAATTCTCGGCGTAGGTGGTGCCTTTAACAATAAAATGTAAAATACATGACTACAGTTGCAGGAATGTCCATCTATAAAAAAATATGCAGCTGCGCCGTGGGGAGGACCAGGAGGAACTGTGAACACGGAGGGGGAGTGGCAAGCTTAGCACAAAGCCTATAAAAGTTTAAATAACTAAAAAATAACCAAACAAATCCTGTGAAGAACGAGCAGACAGGAAGAACTGGTTAATGATTCTGCCAAGAACCTTCTGCTGAAAGAAAAGGTAACAGGAGCAGAGGCAGGTCAACAAAAAGAAAAGAGAACAAGCATTTGCAATGCAATAGGTCTCGCAGCATTAAAGTTTGAGTTACTGGCATTGTAAATGACACTGCTTTGCATTAATTTTTTTTAATTTGCAATTGGTATATAAACATTGTTTGTGAGTGGTTAGCTGTTGCTTATGCTAAGCTAAGTTGGCAGTAATATAGAGTGCTAGTCTTGCTATAAGCATGCTGATTTAAAGCGCTCTGATACCTGCGGGTAAAGTTTGCACACAATAGGTGCACTCTGATGAGGGTAGCTCGGTAAACTAGATTTCCTACAAGTTGCCTGAGCAACCAGCAGGTAACAGGCTGAGATCCAGGGTTGGCGGGCTAAAGCCCTCATGTGCATCACAGCATACATTGGCTGTGACGGCCTACGGATTGATTCGGTATTCTTGCCGTTTTGGCTGAGGATTTTTGCAACGTATTTTAATGTGTTTTCGCCTGACATAATGAGCATGAACGAATGTGAATGAAGCCACATATGCTAATCTTACTTTGTCATTAAAATATATGTTTACATCATTGATCTCATCATCAACATTCCCCTGTAGGGCCACAAAATGCTGACATTTTTGCCACATAGCACATCTGTTCCCGCCTCTCAAGAGATCCGATGACAAACCTTTTCTAATGCCTTTAACACACTACAATATGTTTTTGGATTCAGCAGATGCAAGTTCAAAACAGAACCATCGACATATCAAAGAAACCTATGGTGTATATATGCACCTGTACTGCCAACCCCATGGGCTTCTTTGCACCTGGTGGGAACCACTCTCCCGAGCTAATAGGATATCAGGGAGAAGAATGCCGCTGCGGCCGCCATATTGGGGAATGAGCTGCCCAGTGTACATATAGCCTCTGATAATGCAGGCATGCACTCGAACACACTTCCTGTCACGTTCAACCAATTCACAACTGCAGTCATGCCAGCTAAATATTTGCACTAAGCATATAGCACTTAAATATGTATGGTATGTGCAGTTGATGTATAGCAGGGTATGCCCATACCCCTATAATCTACGTTATGCTCGTCCTCTCCCCATGGAATTACAGCACGCATTGCCAGATGCCTCCTCCCATCCTCTTCTGCCAGGGGCTCGTTTCCATTTAACCTTGAAAAAAAGATCATGTCCAGCGCCCAACAAGACACACAAACGCACACTGACACACATGGTGCAGTCACCTCACACATAGTGCACAACCACATACGAATAAACACACAGGTACAGACAGCTGAGTAAATGGACTCCGAAATTTATGGAGGGCAAGAAGTGGCTTCACTAAACAGCTCACATAAAGAAGGTGTAAGGAGGCATCATTGGAAAGGGCGTGCCGGGCAAAGTAAGGCGCACAGGGGTAGTTTTTAGGAGGCTATGAATTAGAGGGGGCGAATCATAAGTGGGGTTGGGGGCGAATCATAAGTGGGGTTGGGGGCGGTCAGCAGGGGGCTTAATGTTATTTGGTGGTACGAAGTAGATTTATAGAAGAAAAGACAGCCACACGTTTTCGTGAATGGGAATACGCAAAGCATTTCCAATGCTAATTGGTCTGGCGTTTGTGGGAGTTGGACGTAGTGGCGTTATATTAAAAATGTATTTTACGCACGTGTTCTATATTGTACGCACGTGTTCTATATTGGAGTGAACATACGGGACCGCAAAGTTTCTTACATGAAGCCGGCACAAAGTAAATAAAACACAAACGCATCATTACAATCCACAGGCCGAGACAAACCAAAACAAGTACCAGAATGCACGGGGGGGAAAACAGATTAAGTTACTGAATGCGGACATTAAACAAAAGGGGTTACAGAGGAGGCTCTGCGTTTCAAGCTAATATTAATACAACAAAAACAATGAAATGGAAACAGCATAGGACGTCAGCGCTTCGCCGTGAAATGGATCCAAAAACAAAAAACAAAAAAAAAAAAAAGAACAAAACAGCAACAGGAAGGAGGGGGCCGCTCAGCGAAGCTTTTATCAGCACCGCGCGCCTCTCTGCAGACTCCCCTGCATTCCAGAGAGGCGCGCGACGCGATCCTGTCTGCCCTGCGATGCCGTGGAGACAAGACCTGGCCGCGCGCACAACGTTATCCTATGGAAAAACGCTGCGCGCGGCCAGGTCTTGTATCCCTTAGTCGGTCTCAGACTGCTGAGACGACGACTATAGTTCTCGCGTGCGAGAACGCGCTTTCAGCGCGTTCGTCGTAGGCGAGACCTAAAAAGGGCACCCTTGGAGGAAAGCATGTTGTGCCTGCTATAGCAGAAAATCATTTAAGAAAATAGTGCTCACAGACTTTAGATAAAACAGACCGTGTAACAACACAAGTAAAAAGTCCAGTCCAACTACAACAAGGTGGTACTAAGGAGGGACTACTAAGCCTATTCGTGAATAAAACGCAACCATCAGGAAAGGACAGTAAAAGGAGCCAATTGAAAAGAAGAGCAGAAAAAGGGCGGAGCTTCAAGTCCATACCAGGATGCCCGTGGGTGATAGTGCGCTTTATAAGTCTGTTTAACATTAACATGAATACAGTATACCTTGCAGAGCATGCGCTACGCAAGCTCGGCCTAAAAACCATGGTTGGAACTGCTTTCTCTGTTCAAGAGCTAAACTATGGAACTTCCTGGCCAAAAACGTAGGACCCGCAGACACCCATCTCCACTTCAAAAGATTAGTCAAAAGCGGGCTCTGCTCCGCATGACGACCATACTCACAACTCAAGAATGTACCACAATAGTATACGTTCATGTCCTTTAGGCTAGTTCGGTCATGAATGCCCCCTTTTACATACATTGTCCCATCCACACGACAATAACGGTTCTGAACAGGTGACATTTTACCTGGTAGTTTGCCCCCGTCTCTTCGACACCAGGCTTAGAATTTTATCATAACCTATGTCTTTGACGTACATAAACATATCCTCAGGCACTGCATAATTATTCTGTATAAGGGTCACCACTTTTTTCATCCTTGGCCAACAGGCCTGCTGTGCATGATCGCATTGTTGCAGAAAAACATTTAAGATTGTTTTCAAAACATCAATTCTAGAAGAAACCCTGGAGTGACCACTCTAATATACAAGACCATTATTCCCCACTGAAAATGAGAGGAGAATTCCTTCACGCTGACTCTGGGTCCTGCATGCTGAATCTTCGACACGCAGTGTTCTGACATCCCTTGCAGGGTGTCATCCTCAGAGCAGAGATGGGGTCCTTCATTCTCTACCATCAGGTGAGGGGGTTCGTTCTTCCGTAGGGGATTCTCAACAGCACGCCACGTGGAATCCTAAGTAGCCACTGATCTCCTCTTGCTAGTATACGGGAGTTCAGATGGAAAGACTAATAATGGTTCAAGACTCGCCTGCGCAAAACCGAGTACAAATTACACCAGTTGAAATTGATCATCCAAATACAACTGAAAGGCAAATTGCATTTCGGCCTAATAATGGCATCTACATCAATGTGCCTGCACAAGAGACACCTACCAGTTCTACAGAGCTACCAAAGATAGATCGAATTGCATCTGGCTACTTCATCGAATTGATGATTTTTCTTCAAATCCAAGTGAACCTGATCAAATGCCACCCATTTCCAAAAGAAAGATTTCGATAATTCGGTCTCTGGCTGAAAAAAAGACTTACTTTGTGTACCCTTGGTTGAATCTTTGGTTTGCATTAGGGATCCTGTTCCTAATAATTGAGTTTGGTATAGTAACTGTCTATTTCCTCCTACTGAATGGACATTCCCTCCCACACCAGTCTGCAGTACAATCTGTGAACTTGGTCCCGAAACCACATTAGTCATCACACCGTGAACAGAGAGACCTATCCCTAGTGAATATTACATCAGTTCCAGTACCCGAAGGTATAGTTCGGGACAGGGTGTCATAAAATATATTTGGTCCTACTGAAGATTTGAAAATTCTCATGTATTTAAAATTTCATTGAGCGAAGTGGAACCATCTTGACGGTAGCGCGAAATCGCCGCCAAGAAGACTCTCAAAGTGGAATGTGAAAGTCCTGATTGAGCCAGTTGCAGAAAGAACGGGAATAGCTGATCTGGAGTGGAATGAAGAGGATGAATATTGGCATCAGCGCAGCAATGACAAAACCTCTTCCACTTGAGCTTGTAGGTTTTGACTGTAGACAAAGCTCTTGCCTGAATGAGAATGTCCCTGCATGCTGGTGAAATATTTAAATGGGCAAATTCAAGGTGCTCAGGTTCCAGGCCAATAATTTCAGAGAGGAGGGGTTCGGATGACATATCTGACCCTCGTCGATCGTGAGGAGATCCACTCGAGGATGCAGAAGGATGGGCTCGCACTGGTAGAGGAGAAGCAGCTCCGAGAACCACGCTTGTCGAGGCCATCTGGGAGCGATCAGGAGGATGTGGCAAGGTTGTCTCCGCATCTTCCATAGCACGCGAGGAACCAGTGGAATCGGAGGAAAAGCGTAGGCGAATAGATCGCACCAGTTCATCAAAAGGGCATTCCTGCACGATCCGGGGTGGGGATGCCAACTTGCGTAAGATGGGCATTTTCGGTTCTCCGGAGTGGCAAAGAGATCCAAGGATTGATGACCCCACCATCGAAAGACTAGCGCGAGTGTTGGTTGGTGTAACTGCCACTCGTGGGTCGAAGACGTGGATCTGCTGAGGGAATCCGCTAGGATGTTGGAGACTCCTGGCAGATGTACGGCAGTCAGGGTGACGTGGTGACTGATTACCCAATCCCAGATCGACTGTCAGACGAGACAAGAGAGGAGATTTGGTTCCGCCCTGTTTGTTGACATAGTGCATACTGGTTGTGTTGTCCGTTTGGATGAGTACTGACTCACCCTTGATCAAAGGATGAAACGACTTGAGTACTAGAAAGATGGCCATCAATTCTAGCCAGTTGATGTGCCAAGAGCGCTGAGGCAGAGTCCATTTGCCATTGATCGACAGACCTTGAAGGTGTGCACCCCACCCTTCTAAGGATGCGTCCGTTGTCAGCGTGAGTTCCGGAGCGGTGGCAAGGAAGGTAACCCCTGCTGCGATGTTGGACTGTTGCGCTCACCACTGGAGAGCCGTCTTCATGCGAGCGGTGACACTGATCAGGTCGTTGAAGGATCCCGTGACTTGACGCCATTGCCCATCCAGTTCTTGCTGAATAGGGCGAGTTTTCAATCTGCAATTCGGGATCAGAGAAATGCATGATGATGCCATCCCCAGAAAGGACTTCAAGATCCGGACTGAAACGGACTGTCTTGCGCAAATACGAGCCACGAGGCGGAGTATCTTCAGTTGACGCTCGTGAGACACGACCGCTTTGGCTACGGATGTGTCCAGGGTAGCACCTAGAAAGTTTCTGCAGAGAGCTGGGACAAACTGGGACTTCTTGGCACTGATGGAGAGGCCGAGGGAGCGGAAGACCTCCCGACAGCGTTGTGTCCCGAACCAACTGGCTGCGATATTGAGATTTGAGAAGGCAATCGTCCAGGTATGGAAGAATTTGGACGCCATGGAGCCGCAGGTAGGCTATCACAGGAGTTAACACTTTCATGAAGACACGAGGGGCGGGACGGAGCGGAGGCCAAAAGGCAGCACTCGGAACTGGAAGTCTCTCTGTCCCACCCGGAAGCGCAAGTACTTTCGATGACGTGCAAGAATTGGCACATGAAAGTAAGCGTCCTGGAGGTCGATGGTTGTCACGTAGTCATCTTTGGAGAGAAGACGCAAAATGTCCATGAGCGTGAGCATACGAAAGGATTGGGATTTGAGATAGTTGTTCAGCGCTCGTAAATACAGAATCAGACGCCAGTCTCCTGAGTTCTTGAGGATAAGGAAAAAACGGGAATAGAACCCCCTTCCTCTTTGAGACTGTGGAACCACTTCGATGGCGCCCTTTGAAATCATAATACGAATTTGTTGGAACAACTCCTTGAGGTGGGGTGGAGGTGGGCCGGATGGAGGAGTGGGAGGAGGAATTTGACGAACTCCAGAGCATGGCCCTTCGCTACAATGTCCAGAACCCAACGGTCTGAGGTGATGGAGGACCACTGAGAAGAGAACAGGGAGATTCGACCTCCAACTTTTGGGGGGAAAGGCAAGTCATTTTCGTTTGGAGGTAGATCCTTTATAGGCAGACTTTCCTCGATAGGATTTGGAGGACTGCTGAAGGGAGGACTGCTGTTGCTGGGAAGAGTAGCGCCGATTACCCTGGTTGTAGGAGCGGTATGTTTATTAGATCCTCCACGAAAATTGGAGTTGGGGCCGCGTCCACGTGCACCACGAAAAGGTTGTTTTCGGAACTGTAAGGTCCCTAAGGAGCGAGCAGTGTCGGTGTCCTTCTTGATGGCTTGAAGAGCCTCATCAACATGTACTCCAAAGAGTGACTCTCCATCATACGGCATATCAAGGATCTTTGCCTGCACCTCTTGACGAAAAGAGGTGGAGCGGAGCCATCCCTGTCGCCGCAACACGGCTGCCCCTGCAAGCTGACTGAAACCAGTCGATGCGATGTCTACTGAGCAGTCTATGATCTCCTCAGCTGCTCTCTCTCCGTCTTGCAGAATTTTCAAGGCTTCAGCCCTTGAGGGCTCCGGGATGAGGGCTACATGGGCAGCCATGTCAGACCACTTCTGATGGTCGTATCGCCCTAGAATAGCTAAAGCATTCGCTGCTCTCACCATGGTAGAGGCCATTGCTGAAAATTTCCGCCCAATAGCGTCCAGGCGACGACCCTCCCTATCTGGAGGAGCTGTAACAGGTGATGCTGGGTTCCTTGAGCGACGCTGAGCAGCTTGAGTGACCACCGAATCTGGCTTCGGCTGCAAAATCAGGCACGCGGGGGAACCAATGGGTGCCTTGCATTTCTTTTCTAGGCGAGGCATTTGAGCAGGGATGGTATTTGGTGTCTGCATTAGTTTCAACCGTTCGTTCCATATGAAAATCGATAATGGGGACTGTATGGACCGGTTTAAATGGTTGATTTTTAAAATCATAAAGAAAACAGTCCTCTTCTCTTTGGACTCTTGGCAGTTTAAAGCGTTGGACCACCCTGTCCATTAACTGATGGAAGCTGGCAATGTCCACTGGCGGGTAATCCCCAGGTGTCACTGGAGGAGGGGACGGCGTCTGAATTTGGTAGTTGTCCCAATCGGCCATGGTGTCGTCGTCGTTGTCATCATCCTGGACTTCGCTCTCTTCACGACCAGGGCGAACGTCATCATCGGCATACAGAGTAGTGTGTATCTGGACTGACGTCTGGACTTGCGGGGACAGTGCTGATGGTGGTGGTGATGGTAGCAGATCCACAGGTGGAGGTACTGTAGGCACAGGTGCTGCCGGTACTGGCGAACCCTGATGTGATGGGGGAAATCGCCTGTTATAATCCTCCAGCAAATGTTGTATGTTGGAGAGGAGAGACAGAGGCAGTGTCGCCGTTGGAACCTGCATTGATTGTTCTTCGTCTTGAAAATAATTCCTCACCATAGTTTTGGCACTTAATCACTAATTCCGAGGGACTGCGTGCCGCCCGAAAAGGCCCACCGTCATCCTCTTCCGAACCAGAGTACTCTTCAGAGCCAGTGGCAAACAATGGCGAAGGTGGCTGCTTGTCATCTGGAATAGACAACTGGTCTACCTGAACCTGGCGACGTTGGTGTGGTGGGCTGACGTTGGAAAGACTAGATCCAGACGGTGGAAGTGGCACCAGTGGCAACGATGCAAAAGAAGAGGTAGTCACCGTCGACGAAGTCGTCGACGACTCAGCTGATGACGACGGCATAGGCGTCGACGAAGATGTAATGATAATCCCGCCGTCGACGGTGCCACCGTCAACGGCGCTGTAGTCGACTGGCCTGACGTCGACGAGGCCCTAGTCGTCGACGATGAAGTTGCCGTCGACGAAGTCGTCGTCGACGATGAAGTTGCCGTCGATGAAGATGCTGCCGTCGACGAAGCACTTGTCGACGGGACCGACGACGAAGATTTAACAGCTCTCGTCAATGAAGATTTCGTCGACGACGAGAGAGCTTTCTTTTTCGTCAACGAGAGGATCGGTATCGTCGACGACACAGGTCTAGAGCTCATAGATACCTTCGTCGACATAGATGACGTCGACGTAACCGTCGTCGACGAGCCAGCAGCAGATGTCACAATCGCCGAGCCGGAGACGGCAGATCTCGTCGTCGGGACGATAGTCGACGCTCCCGTCGACGATTTAACATGTTTTTGGTGGAAACTTGACTGGAAGAAGCAGAAGACGCCTGAGAGTCATATCTCTTGGGCGTAGCAGGAGTAGGTGAAGACACCGCAGGAGCCACAGAAAGGGAGAGTTTTTTCTTTAGAAATGAAGGCAATTCCTGCACACTGCTACGCTTACTGGCTGCTTTTGAAGTGAGTTATCCTTGTCTTTAAGTCTCTACAACCAGAGGAGGAGACGACCTTCCCTGACTTTAAGGGTCTTAGTGGAAAAGGTCCTGCAAAACTTACATTTGCTCACCTCATGTTCCGGGTAAAGACAATATATACACTTGCTGTGGGGATCTTCAGAGTATAAACGCAGCTTCCCACAAGAAGAGCAGGGTCTAAATAAAGACTTCTTACTAGAAGACACGGTAAACACTGGAAATCCAGAACAAAGTTGAGAAAAACTGCGCAGAGCTCAGGGAGACTCCCTTCATACGACGTGCGGTAGAAAATCAGAGGGACTGAGCTCTGAGGAGAAGGTTCTGGAGGGGTGCTTGCGCCCGATTGGCTGCTAATAAAAAATTTTAATGTCAGGTTGACCAGCCAATAAATGATTTTTTGGTACAACCCTGGACATTTTTAAATTCACGTAACTTTTTTCACACTTTACCCTCACAAGAACCTGCTCCGCAGTCTCCTGGCGTCGCAGCACACCGGGGAGGTATTCGATCTCTCCCGGTGGACCCGATGATGAAGCATGTCACCACTAGGGTGAGTGAGGGTTTCTTGAAAAAATCTTGTATTTTTTCGTGAAATTGGTCTGTGTATCTGACCACTTACAACTGGCCTCGAATCTTACGTGCTACAACGCTTCTCTGAGGGACACTCTTCTTATGTAGGAATTATGTCTTGGTATTTCTATGCATTTCTACTGTGTATTTCTATGCATTTCTACTGTGTATTTTTATGTTATGTTTTTACATACTTATGTTATTAGCATCTTATTGCTATGATATTTACCGTGGGACTCCCACTTCGACGACGGGGAATATTCAAGCATGTGAATCTATGAAAGACACCCCAATACTGGAGAACGCTTCTTCTATGCCATCTATAATGAACTGTGGAAAGTCACCCAACAGGAAGCTGCTGAGAGATTACGTGAGATTGATAGAATTAATCTAGAGAAGGCCTTGGCTGTGGTAGACAATGGAATGACCACACTTTCTTCACATATTTATTCACTGGGCAACATTGGGTCCCCAGCAATTGACATAATGGAAGCTTTCTCTATTCTACAACATGGGTAATTTCAATTGCGCTTCATTATGCTTTTAAGCTGGACGCTCAAATCATTGCGTTCGGCCCCGTGCCATGGCGGTACATTAACGGCACCAATCTGTTTTCGGCTTATAATCTGACCGACAGACAAAGGACAATGGCACGCAGAGATGCGAAGTACACCATGCTGCTCATTGAAAAATTAGAGAAGTTACCTTTTATAGTAGCAGAGTCCCCATCTATGGAATGGTTAATTCATGGCTATATCACACAGCCAATCACAACATTCCAGTTCCAATACTGCCTTAGATACAACTAGGTAGGCAGGTATGAAGCATTTGGTGAAGGAAACATACAGGAAACAATGGAGTTGCCATACAAATATTGGTGTAGAAATAAGTACACTGGAGTTTTTTTAAGTGGTACAGACTGTGAGAAGGCTTTAAGTGGGTCTTTAGTGTGCAGGGTGGTCTCGCTTCACAGAGCGTGTAATGCTTCAATAGCAAATTTATCTAGCAACTTGAAAGGCTCCACAGCTGCCGTGGATTTATCGGGTTTTTGAGTTACTCGCGAATGGGCCACCACTGTGGCCTTCATTAAATGTTTCCAGTAGAAGGTTTGATCCTCTGAGCACCCTGAAAGTCATGTTGTTTCAACAAAATGTGGCCTTAACTTCAGCCCGGAAGACTTTTGATCTCCAGGTTGCAAGGTCTTCGGCATAGATACAGATCCTGGTTCATACGAACTTCCCGGTCCATTTCGGAGAAATGGTTCATCGTATCTTTAACATGCCCGATACGGGGGGGGGAATCATATACTTAAGTGTATTAGATCAGGTCTGTTAACCATCTTTAAGACCATCTTGGGAAATCCCAGCTTTCATACTCTCTGTACTTGGAAGCGTTTTTGGAGGGCTTCCTCTGGTCCTGCTATCAGTAGTGGGCATCCGGATTTTAATCCTATAGATGCGCAATGGACACCTCAATCACTCAAGACATGGAGAGAACACTGTTGGAACGGCGTTGTTGTGAACATATTGTGTTTCACCTGGATATGCCTTGGCTTTGAGAGCAGAGTTAGCATTGGTTCCTGTCTTTTAGGCCAGTCTGGCTAGACTGTGTCCTGCCTGTGTTCCGCTGCCTCTTCTGCAGATTTGGATGCGTGTTGGTCCCGTGTTTAGAGGACATTTTGCAAGCTTTTAGGGAAAATGGCTTTTATTTTATGGACACTTCAAAGGCTTTAGTGCCTTCAGTATTTTAATTATAAATGATTTTATGCTTTTAATGGCCTTAGCTTTATTATTGTCTAGCTGACCCTGTTGACCTTTTGATGAGGTTTGGGTGTCATGTCCTTTATGCTAGTCCTGTCATGTATGCCCCCTTTAACATACATTGTCCCATTCAGACAATAACTATTCTGAACAGGTGACCTTTTACCTAGTAGTTTGCCCAGTCTCTTCGAAGCCAGCCTCTTAGTATTTTATCATAATATCTGTACCCGATGTACATAATAAACATGTCATCAGGCACTACATAATTATTCTGTATAAGGGTCACCCCTTTTTTCATCCCTGTCCAACAGGCCAGCTGTACATGATCGCATCGTTTAGAAAAACATGTATGATGGTTTTCAAAACATTTATGATTCTAGAAGAAACCCTGGAGTGACCACTCTGGTATATAAGACCCTAATTCCCTACTGCAAATGAGAGGAGAATCCTTTCCACGCTGACATGGGGTCCTGTATACTGAATCTTTGACATGCAGCAATCTGAAATCCCTTGCGGGGTGTCATCCTCGGGGTGCTTCATTCTCCACTATCAGGTGAGGGGGTTGGGTCTTCCCTAGGGGATTCTTGGTAATATACATATATATCTATAAACATATACATATTACACCTACATAGCTAGGCTAGGTACATTTAGGCAAATTATGTAGGGTGCACATTATAGGAGTATGCAATTGCTACTTTCTTATCTGAACTCTATATGTATCTACTGTTTACTGTATTAGTACTTGATTTCTTTTGTATGCTTCTGTTTCCTGATTGTTGCAGCAAATATGTTTTACACAAGACTGACAATGGACCAATAAATACTTATTGAAGCATCCCAACAGCTGTACAGTGTATTTCTGAGAATGATTAAGCACGAGGGACTGAGCGAAAAGTACTGTACTGTTTTCCGCGATCCCAGAGTAATCGGGGTGGTCATGTTCAGTGGTTGCCAGAAACTGCCTACACCACTATAGGATACAGGGGGTGGTAGTGGCACTGTAGAGCTAGTTGTTCTAAAGAAGGACGTATCCTGTGGGGTTGTCGTGAATCAGTTTGGACACCAAGCCCTCAGTTTAGGTCATCCAAAACGTGCAGGTCCTGGGGATTCCTAGGAAGCTCACAACAGTACTAAGACATGACAAACAATACTATTCACAATATGGAAAAGAGCTGTTGTCCTACAAGTACACATCTTTGTAATCTGAACTATGCCTCCTGTTAGAAGCCAATACATTTATATTAATGAAAACTATGCATTACACCACAGCATACGTGCATGTCAAGACCATGCAGATCAGATCATGTCAAAATTGCTGCTTCTGTGTATATAGGTGTGTGCGTACATATAGAGGGTTATGCCTGCTACTAATAAGTACAATAAGTACAATGTGTTTATCTAGGGATACAAGATAATTACAGTTATTTGAAACAGTTTAAATATGCCACATAAAAATGGACGGCAAAACATGTAATATTGCAGCTTCTCTGTGAATATAGGTTTTATAAGCACTATATAATTGCATTTACAATTACAATGCTGGGGCTGTATTAATGAAATTGTGATGGGAAAATAGCAAAGATGGAGAATCTTGTTTTAATGTGCACTAAGAAGTTCCCTTAGGTGGTCATAAACATGGCCAGAATCAAACACATAAGCGTCCATCAAATCTAGACTTAAGTGTTTGGCACATGGGAACCTAGGTGCTTGGGCCCTGTAACAATATATGGCATAATAGGTCCTACAATAGAAACTGATCCAGAAGCAGAGGAGGGGCAGAAAAGAAAATATATAAAATTTTAAGCCAGAAGGCAATGAACACTTTAAGCAACATTTTCACCCAGGGAGGTCTTGTGTGGGGAAGCCCTAGCCACAGACTACTTCCTGAAACAACATCCAGGCCACAGATCATGCCTAGAGAGCCTGAGAGGGGAAGGCACCATCAGTCACTATCAGTCAATAATTCAGTTGATTACATTTTGGAAAGTCAAAGAAGCCAATTTTAGGCACTTGATGAGATTGCCAGGAGAAAACAAAGAGGAAAAACTCCCCTTTGCCTTTTTTCATGCTTTTACAGCATTAGTGAATTGAAATCCTTTTAATATTATTGGGCCCTTTTGTGTCTCTTTGAGAACTACAGAGCGCAAGATCAGAAGCAGCATGAAAGTCTCATCTGTTATAATGCCACGTGCTGTGCTATAACCTTTAATACCACAGTGGCAAATTTCACTTTAGGGCAGGGCCCAAGTATCTGCTGAGCTTAGATCAGGAGAAAAGCTTCAGAGATAGAGACTTCTGTACATTGGGATGCTTGTATGCCTCTGCTGCAAGAACCAGAAGGTTTAGGCACCTTCATATAATAAAAAAACTGTTCCGACAGTACAGAGCACCAGTTGAAGAAAAAAGAAACAGTTGCTATTTACTGGTATCTTAGTTGCAGAAATCTCTTGGAAGATTCAGCAGGATTGCAGAAGAAAAAGGATAGATGTAAATCAAACAAATGGAAGACAACAAATACGTCAGTAATATAAAAAGGGACCACCATGTAGGTGAAGTGTACTTGCCCCCCAGCACACCTAGATAGTGAACAAGGATCCAAGCAGGAGCAGTGAAAAGAAAGGCTTGTCCAAAGAAGGGCAATAGAATGAACGCCGGAACTGTGCAGCTGCGAAAAACTTGAATTTACTTCAAGTAGAAGAAAACAGGAATGGAATCGACAGGTAATTGCACGAAGACCATTTTCAGCACTCTTTCTCAGCTACTAAAAAGTTATATGCTGCCAAGAGAGCCACCTCCTTAACTTGGGGGTCTGAACATCCTATAAATGTAGAGAGAAGAGATGGAGGTACCATTAACATTATTTCAAAGACCAGAGTCAAGCCAATCGGCAGCTCTTTTATGCAGGGGTATTTAGCAGGGCTAAATGGTTCATATTCTTTGGGAACTTGCTTCAATGTACCATATGTGAAATTCCTAAGCACATTTTTCAGGGACAGAGGGTGCATCGTGTAGTGCCACTTTTTTTTTTTTAATCCGCACTAAATTGTGGTGATTTTTAAATCATTGCTCAATTTTGAAGACTCCTGCTTCAGAATTGTATACATAATACCATAGGGTGACAGTGGTCTTTTGGCCATCCTGAAATAGAAAGGCAATTGCAGCATCCAAATCAAGAGGGATCGCGTTTGCAAGAAAACTCCGACTCAAATTAGAGAATAATGCAAGAGACATAAGCCAAATTCTGGGAAAGAGAATGACCCTGGATGTTCCCCATGACCTGACCAATTTATATTATAAATGAATTAAGGTGTTGTTGATGTTCCTGTTAACAGCAACATGTGTTTATCATCAGAGTACTGATCTGCATTTCTTACCTCTGTTAGTAGTATGGCCAACATATCTTGTCTTTGGAAGCGTATCGACAGATGA
The DNA here is from genome assembly GCF_964261635.1 of Lissotriton helveticus. NCBI lineage: Eukaryota > Metazoa > Chordata > Amphibia > Caudata > Salamandridae > Lissotriton > Lissotriton helveticus. The sequence continues at coordinate 1,253,695,194 of NC_136065.1, read as the reverse complement.
ACTAGAGTGTAGCCCACATCAAATGCAGAAGGTCGATTTAGTAGGCGGACCTCATCTGCCGAAAGTTGGCGTGCAATGTCCCCACCGGCAGATTTGAATGCCTCAATGGCAGCTAAATCCCCCTCAACAACTCCTGAAACAGAAACATACAATGAAGGTAGGGCTTTAAACTAGAAGGTTTTTAGATTTAATAGAATGACAACATAACTTGGCTGGTATACATACACAGAATGACAGGAGACCACATGGTAATGAGAACAGTATAAGTATAATTCAATAAATCAGTACTGAAAAGATGCACGCATGTTACTAACGAAGTAGTAAGGCAGCCTTCCACCAAAAAGGCAAGATCAAAGAGTTACCTACCATCAGTAAAAATATTTCTGGGCCACAGTCTGTCTTCCTACATCTTATGCATATTCTCCAAGTCTCATACTGGGCTAGAAAACTTTCTCCAGGAGCAACATTCTAGAGCTGTCAGGTGCCGCCACATGTTATCAGCAATAGCCGAACCCGTTCCAGAAGCAATGCCATAATGGTATATATAGCGCTGACCGACATCCTGTTGTCTATTCCTAGAATGTTTTCTGCATTACATTGAGGTGTTCCAGAGAGGAAGCAAGTGAGCAGGAGTAACAGAAATAATCAAAGCATTAGATTCATTTGAATACCACTGGATCTTACTGATCACTACATTATCTCAACACGAAAGAAAAAGCCGGTTAGGAATCTGTGGTAAGATCCAATATCCACCAGAACTATTTTTTACTGAAGACAAGGAACTTTTTCTTCTGATGGATACGTCTGCCTACATATTCCTCACCTTGTGAATAAATTCTAAAGCAATACCAACCAAGAGATGTGACTGAGTAATGTGAGTTAACCAAACAATTCATGCAACACCACCCTGGCAAAGTATTCCTTCAAGGCTGAGCCTTGAGGAAACAATTCTTCATAAACATATGCAAGGAAGACAAAGGGCCACCCAGAAAATGTAAACCAACTGGAAGCTCTTGGTGAGAGCAGTAGAATCCACCAAGTTCCTTAGAGAGTAGGCACAAATGCCAGCCGGAGTCTTTTTTCTTCGCTACAGCATAACAGATCCTTACACAAAACTGTGCATTTGATTACTACTTCTACTTTGGCTTTATTGGCTCCGAGTTTTTTCCTGAAGCTAAAAATCTACTTTATCCTGCCTTAGGTGGACAATATAAGATAAGATACAGCTTGCCTAGAGTCCAGTCTGAGCAATCTCCTATTCTGCAGCAGGGTGAAAGGACAAAAGAATGATGCAAGAGTGATGGACTACCCAAAGTGGAAGTCAGACACATCTTTCATCAAGAATGAAAGGCAGATGTGAAATAGTAGTTTCACTTCGTAAAATACAGTGAAATGTGGTTGTCTAGAAAGGAATGATTCAACAGCCTCCATAGACCAAATTAATCGTTAACAGGAATACAGTCTTTAAATCAGTAAAATTAACAGACATGTGCAAAGGTTCAAAAGGGGAGATCATATGAGATTAATACCAGATTCACATCTCACTGCAGAACCATAAATGACATTTGAGTAAATAAAAGAGCAAACCTATCAGAAATCATACCACGAGGGGTCACTTACTCAGCGAAGACTGATCCATAAAACACATGAATATGGACACATGAAAGCTAAAGACAAAACCTGCTGTCCAAGGGATAGCGCAGAACATCTGTAAAACGAAAATAGAAAAAGTCAAACCTTCAGACTGACAAAAAGAAACTAGCTTTGACCAGTGGCAAGCAGAAACAGATTTTGTAGTGTGTGTCCTGAATCACATCAGCAATATCAATAACAAGGAGAAGGTCTCTATATGGCACTGCTCAATTTCTAGGAGTGTAAAGAGAAATTAAGGTTACAGTCCATTAGAATCCAATGATCTGTGGCTGATAACACTTCAGGAACCTTAGGAAACTGGGTGCTTTAAAGATTCACCAACTGTACTAATGAGTGTACTGGACCTCTTATGAACTTTTTAAGCTTCATTTCCCTAATGTGTGACCTCATCATGGTCAGTGTAAACAGACCTTACAACAAAGCTCATGGTGCAATGGTCGTTGTTAGACCTGGCACCTTGGCGTGGGTCTCCCTTCCATTTTTGCTGTTGCCTCATGTGTTTTTGCTGGTGTTAGATACTTTGGGCATTGTGCCACTGCTGTCCAGTGCAAGTGCTCCCCATTGGAAATTAATGTATGGATTAGTGATTCCATGATTGGCTGATTTGGTTTAGTGGTCACACCCTAGTACAGTGCACTGAGTGTGCCAGGGCTTGTGAACCAAATGTTGCTAGTGGGCTTGCAGCACTGGTTGTGCCACCCACAGAAGAAGCCTGTAAAAGTGGGTCTCGGGTCTGCCATTGCAGAGCCTGTGTGCAGTCTGGTACTGCCATGTTGACTGGGCAAGTGCACTCACTTGCCAATCCCTTCACTTTTCTTCATATCAGACACCCCTATGGTAGGCCCAAGTGCAGGGTGCATTGTAAGTATAAGGTAGGACAAGCCCTGATGTGTGTGGCATGTCCTAATAGAGAATTTCAGCCATTTTCGTTTTTCACTATTGCAAGGCTACCTATTCCCCATAGGCCAGAATGGGTAGTTTGATTATTACATATTAAACTCCTGACTCAGGGAACTAGGTAGAAATGTGAGTTTAGTGTGCCTTAGTAAAGTTAGTTTTAACATTCAGTGTTTGAAAATACCACTTTTAGAAAGTAGGTATTTTGTTGCCCAACTATCCAAGCCTGTCTCTGCTAGGTTGTGTATTCCTTGTCTGGAGTTTGAGTGACAGGGGCTGGGGGATTCCAGGAGGTAGGGTGAGTCAGCACAGGCTGAATAGAGAGATCTGCATCTAGATGGGTGGGAGGAGCACCTGGGACCTGAATAGGGCTGTGCCTTCCCTCCTCAATGCTGGCTCCACCTCCTGTGGTGCATCAGATGTCTCTGCCCTGCACAGGAAAGAAGAGTCATGTCAACAGAGTGCTCCAGGACTGACCAGAACTGGTTTGGACTAGGCAAAGGCCTCTCTGCCTTCAGAGAACAAAGAAAAACGGTGTATAAAAGAGGGGACCCAAACCCCAGAACTTATGATCACTTTGGACAACAATAAGAAACCTTTGCGATTAGCTAGGAGGAAAACATGGCGGCCGGCTAGCAGCGGGTCGCGGGTGCAGAGCGTAGTGGTGGAGTTTACTAACTCAAGCCTCCAGTATTATTACGGGTGAGGTGTCGCCCCTCTCTCCTTACCTCGGTTCCCAGCGGTGTGTTGTGGACGCAGGAGTGGGTCCCCCGACGGGCTTGTTTGCGGCACGGTGGACCGTTTGGTGCGGAGATCCGGGGCTCGGCTGCCGAGTCTCGGCGTGGAGGTCGGGCTGCGGCGAGCGAGACCGCGGGTCATTGAGAGGTTTGCAGCGGTGAGCGCCAGGACAAAGTACCGGTTCCTAAATCTGCAGGGGACTTTGGAGGGACGGTCCCGGGGCTCAGTAGTGGAGCCTAGGTGTTGTATGGCGGCCAGGGAGGTGAAAGGACTCCGGAGCGTGGGAGCTGAGATCGTGGAGGAGGAGTCTGCAACAGCGGTAGCTCCAGGTAGTGCTGAGCTGGGTTGTTGGGGGAGAGCAGCGCACGAATTAGGTAGAGGACGGAGAGCTGCTGCAAGAGTTGGATACAGAGGCGTGGCGGGATGTGGAAGAGGAGCAGACATTGTTCTAGGGGGGAGTAGCAATGCTGCTCAGATATCAGAGGGCTCAACTGGTTTGAACTCTCAGGCTGAGGTTGCATATACAGGTGCCATTGGCTACACATTGAGAAGTGCAGGGAAGGGAGTGGGAGACAAGATAAAAGCAAAACATAGTGATTCCCTTAAGCCCAATGACAGGAGCCTACAAGACACTAACTTAAAAAACGCACACAAAAAAGGAATTGTTCTAAAAAACTCAATAAAACAGGAAAACAGAATATTTTGGAATCCAAACTTAAGATAACCCCCTCTCTCAACTCATTTTTTTAAAACAATCCCCAAGACTCTAATACTAAAGCCTAACTCTGGGCAGACATCAGGACTCGCACAATCAGAGGACGAAAGTAGTGGGTTTGTCCCAGGCGCTGAAGGTTTAATGGACTGGTCATCTCACCTTAGTCCTAATCGTTATCAACCTCTTATGCCAGAAATGGAGGGGCAGGGACTAGGGGAGTCTGAAAATGAGTTGGTGGCATCTAGAGACCAGTTGATACCTAATATGGCCCAATTAAATGGGTCTGGAGAGGCCACGGATGAAGTCGGGGGGGCTAATATCGATGTCCTTGAGCAAAACTTTTTAGAAGATAAGGAAGAAGAGCTGGCTAACTCGGACCAGTCAGTAATCGCATTATTAAAAAAATTAGATATGGACATGCACGAAGGGTTTGAGATTTCAAAAACTAATCAAGAAAGTATTCAAGCTTCATGCAGTTTATTAGAAGCCAAATTTAATGCATTAAGCTCTCGCACAGAAGAGTTAGAAGTCGAGGCAAAGAAGCTCCGAGACTGTTTTACAGAAAATCGCAGGGAAATAGAAGAAACTAAGTTTAGAGAGAGCGCACAAGAAGACAGAGTGGAGAGGCTTGACAACATGCAAAGGCGAAATAATTTAAAAAATCTGAAACTAACTGAAGGCAAGGAGGGCTCAGATATAAAGAAATATGTGGCACATCTTTTTAAAAGTGAATTGGAATTGGATGAGGATGAAGGCGCGATTCTAGCGGATATCCAGAGAGTTCACCGAGATCCCTTCAGGTTGAATCCGAATCGCACCAAACCGAGAAAGATCTTAGTCAACATTTTGACATATAATCTTAAAGAGAAAATTCTATCAGTAGCCCTGGAAAAAATAAAGTATTTTAGTTGACGGGATGAGAATCGAAGTAAGGTCTGATCTGTCACCTGCCACCGCAAATAGACAGTGGGAATTAGGTAAGCGGATCGAGCCTTTAAGGGCTTTGGGTGCAACGGTCCAACTTAAGTTTCCAGCATTCTTGAAAGTTATGTGGCGAAATAAGATGCACTCTTTACGGGTGGTTGAATATGTCGATGCATTTATAGAACAATGCCAGGAGATGGTGCAAAAGGAAGCTTTGAAATAATGTAGGAGAGTATGGTCTGCTATCCTATGGTCACCCTAATTTTTGCTTTTTGCTTCACTGGTTTTCGACTTAATGTGGCTGTGGGCCTGCTAATCAGACCCCCAGCCTGCTGTTCTCTCTCGAAATGCACAGATATGTACTATAGGTACATAACCAATTTGGTACTGGACACCTTGTCAGCCCCTATCCAGTGCACACTAGGTGCCATGGGCATAGGTGCATCCAAGGCCTACCAGGGGCTGCAGCATATCTTTTGCCACCCCTGGCTGGTACTTAATCGACACAACTGGTACTCACCCCTTGCTTAGATGTAGTATACCTATGTCTAAACCTATATCTGGACACATCTATACCTATCAGTCACTCCTATGGCAGGCCTTTACAGTCCTGGAGGCAGAGTGCTTGGTGTTTTGTGAGATGGTGCTCTAGCATGAGCTGAGCCTGACTGCAGTGTTGGGACCAATTCCTTAATGCTGTTCCAGTGATACTGCCATACCATATACTCTTAAGTGCATTATAATCCTTACGGTTATTGCAACTCTGGTTTGGCTTTATCAAAACATGTCGTGTTTGGTGCCATACACATTGGAATACTATTCCCTTGCCAGTCCTGGTGATGGGGATAGCACATCAGATTATCCTGACTGAAACTTATGAAACGAAACTCTGGACCCTTCGACATCCCACTCCTCGTGGAGGCCTGAAGAATCTCCCTTGTGGTCAAGGAGTGACCACCCTGTGCAAACAGGCACCATCCAGCACCTCGACGTTTGCTTTGTTGCAGTTCTCGCCGGAACTCGAGTGACAGAGATCGACAAGACCCAGCGTGCCTGCCTTCTAACAGCCCGATCCACAGTCCCTGCAGAGCTGAGACCCGTGGAGGCGACCTGAAGCGTGGGAGCGGCCATCTTGGAGAAACAACGAAGCGCTGACCGTGCAGCATCCGAGGCCCCCTCGAAGCTGTGCATTGGAGTCTGAGAAGCTCCAGCCCCGAGCAGCTTGTGCACCGAAGCTCACCCCTCCACAGTCGACGAATGCTGCGTGGGGACCTTTTGCATCTTTCTGCTCGACGCGTTGGTCCGGTCGCTTGTCTGTTGGCTAGTGGCCTCAATACCGACGAAACCTTGAATTTACACAGCTAGTCTGGTTGTTCCAGACTGGCAGCAGCTCCCCTGAAAAGGAGCACCCGCTCAGACCTTGCTGGTCAGAGTGTTAAGCCATCTTCGATTCCTGCGTGGGTTGCATTTGCCAAGGCCTGTTGACTCCGATCTTGAAGCCGACACCGCCGACAGCGAGAGCCTTCGTGGGACAGCTCGTGATTCACTCCAGGACATCCTCGGTGCCCCAGAGACCACGTGGCAGCGGAGAGAAGCTACACGACATCGACCTGATTGCGCCAGACATTGCCTGGTTCCTTCCTGGTCACTGGCTAGTGACCCAGACTCTGTCCCCTCTGCTTTCAGGTACTCTACAACTTCGATCCACCCTTGGATCGCACCGGACACTTCTCTTCTGGACGCCTGCAGCATCTTCATCTCCAGGCACCCTAGATCTTCGTGACTAAACGCGACACCTGTGCACCCGCTTCCTGTGGGTGAGGTAACTCTTGAATGCCGGTGCTCCTGCAGTGTTTTACACCTCTAGTGTCTAAGTCTAAAGTTTTGTCCTTCTAGGCCAGTCGGAAGACTCTTAAAACTGTAACTCGATAACTTTTACGCACCATTGACTTTGCATTGGTGCATGCTTGTGCTTTCGGCACTGCACCCGAATTCCGGGGGCTACTCCCGCCCTAACTGCTGTTAGTGCATCGAAGTCCAAGCGATTCCCAAGGCCCTAGGCCTTACCCCAGGCCTTAGCCCAGATCGATTAGTGATTGTTATACCACTTTATTGATATATGGTTTGAGTGGCCACCGGCCTCATCCAAAACGTGCAACTTGTCTATGTTTAACTGTGCTTTTATTTAAACGCTTGTGCTTCATTGCTCAAAGAGTAGTGGGGATTATTCTAAAGAATAAATACATATATTTTGATAATATATAACTTGTGTGGTGTCCTTTCATTTGATATTACAGGATTCTATATGGTAAAACAGCTCGCTTTACTCGCCCTTTGAAGTTAAGCCTTTCAGGCTGCTTAGTCCATTCTACCCCAGGATAGCTTGTCTATAAGGTTGACTTACAACCATCAATATAAGGGATTGTTTGGACTGATATAAGGTGCCCCCAGATCTGGAGACATCATACATCAGGCCAACTTCTCACCAATAATATAAGGGGGAAACGTAAGAAGTTGGCTAAAAAAATAAAAAAACATTTTTTAAAAAGTGTTAAGCTTAGACTGAACCCTGAATACACTATTAATTATTGCGATTGATTACATTTATACTACACCACCACGGCAGGCACCCTAATGGCCGTGGCCAATGGGGAAGTCGGTTGGGTTTTCCAGGGGAGGGTGGGGAGAGGGAGAGTGCAGTAGGGGGCTGGGTAGGAGGGGGTGGGGGAGGGGGTGGTGTAGGGTCAGGGCAAGGGAGAAAATACGAAAAAAATTCCGCAGAAGCCTTTTTTTCCACAATGATTTATTGTTTTGATTCTGATGAGTGTGGCTAATATAATGGATTTGAAATTTCTGTTGTGGAATGTCAATGGCTTACGTGTGAAAATCGTGGAGACGAGCTATATATATATATTTATTTTTTTCGGAGTTTTATATAGCGCGAACTAGAACCGAACCGAATCAGTTATCAGAGCGCTTTACATAGCACCAGTTACGTTACATGAGGACACACTTTCATTTTTTAGGCACGGGGAGATTAAGTGATTTGCCCAGAATCACAGGGGGTTTTTGGCGTCGTTACCGAGACTCGAACCCAGATCCCCAGGTCCGAGGTCGAGCGCCTTAGCCGTTAGGCCAACCCCTTTCACCTTTTGACTTTGATGTACTTACAGGCTGTGATAGGAGACAATTCAATGACAAATACTGCTTTACTCACTTACGTTCTGTTTATCTTCATTAGTCCAAGTCTCAGTCCTTAAATTCTGTCTCCTGAACCAATCAATTAATCAATCAATCATAGCATTTGTAAAGCGCACTACATACCTGTTAGGGTCTCAAGGCGCTGGGGGGGGGAGGGGGGAGGGGGGGGGGGGGGGGAGGATGGGTACTACTACTGTTCGAAGAGCCAGGTCTTGAGGAGTCACCTGAAGGTTAGAAGGTCTTCGATCTGCCGTAGGCGGATGGGGAGGGTGTTCCACGTCTAAATATTTAGAAGATTCAAAAGCCCATATTATTATTTTGCAGGAAACGCATTTAACTGCAAATGAGTGCAAGGAAACTATGTTGGCCCAAAAGTGGGTTGCTTATTCATTTTATACACCTCAAACCATAGTCACAAAAGGTGTGGCAGTTATGGTTAGGCAAGGTCTAAAAATTTGTGTTGAATTTTTAACGGCAGATCCAAAAGGTAGATGGTTAATGTTGAAAATGAAAGTGGCAGGAGAATCATTAATCTTAATCGGCCATTATGGTCCAAATTTGGATGATGATGGACCCTTAGATATCATGGCTCGGGAAGCACTAGGTCTCACGGGGAAAATAATTATGGCAGGAGACTTTAATACAGTACTGGATTATAATTTAGATCGGTCAGTAAAAGCGCGTGGGTTGAGGAATCCTGAAATGTCTACCAGAATTAGGTTGCTAATGACTCAGTTTGGGTTGTGCGATATCTGGAGGGTAAAGTGGGGCCAACAGCTAGGGTACACATATTACAATAAAAAGTATAGGCATAGATCCCGAATTGATTACTTTTCTCTTGGACTCTAGATTAAAGGATTTTGTAATGGAGGTGGGGCATGTAGGCGTCCATATTTCGGATCACTCGGCTATCACACTGAGTTTAAAGTTGAAAATGAGTTGGGCGGATTCAACCTGGAGGCTAGATCGGACAGTTCTCCTAGACCAAGAATGCTTAAAGGTAGTTAGAGGTTTTTCTAGAAAAGAACATTGGCACAGCAAAGATTGAGATGGTCTGGAAAACTTGTAAGGCCTTTTTGAGAGGTAGACTGGGAGCCCTGGGAGCTAAGAAGCGTCAAAAGTATTTTAGTAAAATCTCAGAGTTGGAAGAGAAGATTCGCCTGTGTGAGGCTAAGATTATTAATACTGGGGATTCTACTATAGAGGAGCGGGCCACACAAGATCTGGAAGAGTTGAAATCGGACCTAATGGCAGTTCTCACCCATAGAATTATAGAAAAGTGGGAAGCTAGTCAGTTGGCGCATTTCAGCTATGGCGAGGGTTGCGGTAAACTTCTAGCTTGGAAGGCGAAGAAAGATCAGGTCCGTAACTTCATTAAGGAAGTTATGCCAGCAGAGACGAACAATATTATAACAGAAAGTAAAGGAATAGCGGATGCTTTTTTTTACTATTATTCAAAAGTCTATAGGGAAGATCTAAATCCGGAACCTTTAGCAATGAGGGGATGGATACAGCTGATGGATCCACTTCCAACTGTTTCTCCCTTTGTTGTCGAAACATGGTCTAAGAAACTAGGTCTATATGCGGACGATATAATTATTTATACCCCTAGTTTACAGAAATCAATGCAATGTTTGCTAGAAACAACTAAAGAGTTCGGTCTTGTCTCAGGCTATGAGATAAATGAAAATAAAACTGAGATAATGTCATGGAATTTGGATACACGAGGGGTGAACTGCAAGGCTGAGATGAGATATCTAGGGGTGAGGATCACACAAACTTGAAGATCTAACAAAAATAAACTTTTTAAAGATAAGAGAAATAGGAGTTATGCTGCGAGGATGGGCACACTTATCACTTAACCTGTATGGCTGTACGAATATGGTAAAAATGATGATCCTGCCAGAATTGACATTTATGTTTGAAACTATTCCCTTAGCATTCAAAAAAGACTGGTTTAAAAGGCTGCAGAGCGAGATTTGTTCATTTATATGGGCTTCGAAGTGGTCCCGTCTGTCTTGGAAGAAGACGACGGTTGGTTAAAGGGGGTTTGGCGGCCTCGGATTTTCAGTTATATTTTTGGGCTTTTCAGTTAAAGAACTTGAGAATGCTGAGGAACATTCCGAATGCTTCAGCTATTGGTAGACTATTAACGGCAATGCTTAAATCTTGTAAATATAACGAGTCTGGGTTTTTGTGTACATTTTTGACCCAAGGTTCTTCAAGAAAGTAAGGCTCAAGACACTGCATGATGCTGCGGAGTTGTGGTACAGGAGAAGGAGAGTACTGAAGATTCCCTATTATGGCTACGGGAAGGTCCAGGGTCACCCCTTTGATCTAGGGACGCATTGGCTATTCCTCTGAGACTTTTGGGTTTGGAGCGATGGGGCGACTTATTTTCGGATGGGAAGTTGATTGATTGGGGGCAAGGACAGGCCATTTGGGGCAGGGGCTTCTCAAAATTTAAGTATCTGCAAATACACAGTTGGGCGAGCAAAGTGGAAAACACGGTTGGACTCCGGAATGACCTAGAAGAAAAACTCTTTTCAGCACAATCATACAAGAAGGAAGTGTCCTTATGGTATTGGTCGATTCTTGAGACGGAGGACGGCGTGTTTTCACTTCCTGATGTACTATGGGGCGACTGCTTGCCGAACATCGCAACGGAAACTCAATGGCAAGTAACTATGGCTATGCTTTACAAAATAGTCAAACCTGCAAATTTAAGGCGAAATCACTAGTTTTCAATTCACAGGGCGTACTGGTCCCCTCGTAGACTTTCCAAATTTAAAGCTGGTGGGCTGGTGGAATGCACGAAGTGCAGGTGCCTAAACGGAGATGATCTGCATATGCTCGTGGATTGTCCGAATATCAGGGAATTCTGGGAGGCCGTAAGTAAATGCCTAACACAAGCAGCAGATCAGAGGATAGAGGTAAGCCCTGAATTAATTATAACAGGAAGACATAATTTGCAGAGCAAAGAAATGGATGATAAAGTTAAATTGTTTTTTATGTGATTCTCCTGGCCCGAAGGGAGCTATGTAAATTATGGATGTCTCCCTTATCCCCCACGATCCTAGAATGCTCACGAGCCATGAGATATACGTCTAAAATGGATACCTTGGATCAGATTAAGAAAAAACTTAATTATTGGCTACCATTTTTGACACATTTTGGGTGAGGGTGGGAAATTTTAGTAGCAAGGGAGCAAAATTTTGGTATGGAGAAGGTAACTTAAAAAAAAAACAACAATCCAATGATTAAGGTCTTGGCCTATCTCACCGGTGGTGAATCGAAATGGCAGCTGCGCTTTAAGAACTGGACTCTTAGATTTGGGTCGGTCTGTATAAGAGTTTCTTTTTCTGAAATAGCGTTGCTTATGCCGTTGTCGGTAAACCTGGTATATGAGATAAAAGCCCATGGGTGGCATCGTTTGTTCGTAAAATGGGTGGCGAAAAGGCTAATGAGGATTTAGAAAAAAAAAGGGGGAAAAAAAGAAGAAACCACCTTTGCCGAGTAGTGGAACCAGAGACACAGAGGAGAGACTATCCCTAAGCTGAAGTGCTGCTTGGGGGATTGGCCTGCAGTGGTTGCCTGACTGCTAAAGAAAGAAGAGAGGAACTTTTGTGTGGACTTTCATCAACTTGTAAGGATCTCCAAGGGTGTGAGAAAAGGGCTTGCCTCCTGCTGAAGGCTCAGGGAGAACATACTTCACCCACCAGCTCCCCAAGAGTGCTTTGGAAGTGCCTGCAGTTGTGCTGCACTTTCTGAGGAACTGCATGTCGCGAGGAGCTGGAAGCGCGACTCAGGAGCACGAAGCGTGATGCCGAACTGCCGCTGTTGCTTCACAACACGAGAGCGCCTCGCATCGCCGGAGAAGAGGATCGACGTAGCCGCAGACGCCGCCGAATCACCAGGAAGCCTGTCGCAGCCCACAAGAACTCCTGAGTCATCGCAGGGCCACCGAAGCGCCTCGCCGGAGAAGAGGATCGACGTCACAGCAGACGCCGACGCATCACCTTCCCTGCAACACTTCCGTTGGATTGCGTTACGCATCTTAAGGTACATTGACTCAAAGTGTTGCATTTTACATCCAAGAGAGAACTAAGCTAATTGTAACATTTTAAGTACAGTATTGTGGATTTTTGTTGTTTGTGGTCTTGTGTTAAATCCATATAAAAGATACTTATTTTTAATATACAACGTGTGTGGTGTCCATCTGTAGTGTTGTCACTTGGTTACTATGTGTTCACAAATGCTTTACACACTGCCTCTGAGATAAGCCTGTCTGCTCGTGCCAAGCTGCCAAGGGGGTGAGCAGGGGTTATTTTAGGAGTGTAACCCCTTACACGGACTAGACGCAAGGGTCCCTATTTGTCACAGGTAACTACCTATGCCAACTAGAGACCCCCAAATCTAACAGTCGTTTTGTATCCAATGCAAACAATGATATAGAACATATTTCATTGGGCCTCCTGTCTAAATTTAAATTCGCATTTGAGCCATTTGCAGCAGACAGACTGATTTGATTGCGCCAGCTCGGGCTAGATTATTTGAGCATTTTGAAAACAATACATAAAGCATGTAATTCACATACTAATATATCCCATAAAATAAGTAATATGAAATAGATTTTATATTTAATGAAATATGTTTGGATGCATTGCTTACATTGAATACAAAACTAGCATAGTCCCATGAGCTTTGTAGTAAAGTTTGTTTACACGGACCATGACGAGGTCAGACATTACGCTCTGTAAACACAATATCTAAAGGGTGCCTCACTATCTGTGAGCTAGGCTGTAGGACAGCCGAAACGTGACAGATGGTTTCAAGTAGCATGCAAATATCTTGAAATAAAACCAATTATTTGCAGTTCTTCATCAAGCGTCTGCTCCTTTGTTGTATTAAGGAAATGAGTGGAGCTATTTCATGCAGAATTTGCTGTTTCCGCAACGCTGACATGCCCACTGGTTAGCATCATGACGCAAGCTAGCAAGTGGGGGGGGGGGGTTGTGGGGTTCGAATTTGATCACAGATTCTGTATTTTATGTGAAGATTATAGCCTCAAATTCTAATTTTCCCTTTTGCATGGTCTTTACGTCCAAAGGCTGATTATTCGCCTCTCTCCACTAGAGCCCACATCTATGTTTGGTTGTGCCTTCTGTATGTTTTTCTACGAATTACCACAGCTTGCCTCTGTGTTTAGTTACTCTATCATCAATTTCTATGTAGAACTAGTCTCGTTCTTTCAGTAGCAGTTCATTCGCAGACGGTCTTTTCATTCATCTTGTCTCCTGTTCAGATCAAAGTGCATTCAAATGCTCATCCCAGCTGCACATCCCGAATCAGTTTCTATGTTTTGGGTACGATATGGCCTATGCCTCCGGTTCTGCTTTTGTGGGTGCAGACGTGTGCAAGGGAGAGCAAGGCATGACGCAGGTGTCTTTTGGGTTGGTGGAAGTGCAGGCAGATCCAATCTTGTGCAGTGGCTTGCATGCGTGTGAGGAGTTTCAATTGGCTGTGTTGGTGTATTAGCGGCTAGTGAAGTTCTGAGGTGTAGGCTAATGAGTGTGGTGATCGAGGTCAATGATGAGTCTAGCTACAACATTCTGTATGTTCTAAAGGCGGTGTTTGGAGATTCCAGCATAGTGTGTGTTGCCATACTCTAGTGTACTTGTGATGAGGGTTTGAGTAACTGCGCGTTTGGTGTCTCTGGGAATCCATTTGAAGATGTTCTGAACAGCTGAGTATGTGGAAGCAGCAGCAGCCGACTTTGCATACCTGGTCTTCAGGTCACTAGCAGTGCAGGCTGGATAATCATAGGAGATTGTGTTTTCATGCTGCTTTTGCGATTTTTAAGAGCAGCACTTCTAAGGTCCCTTTGTTCGACAGGGCAAGAGCCCCGACTCAAAGATCTAGGTGTGTGCCATAAACCACAGTCTAAAAGAAGGAGTATGATCTTCTAGGATGGAGAGGAAAGGAGGGACAAGAATATTTTGACATATGATGGAGCATTCAGCAATCAGTGATACAATCCTTAATAAAGTACAGCAAATACATGTAATTTGGGCCAGGAACACCAATTTCATTCTACGGCTCTAGAGAGAAGCCTCACATAGCAGCTCACCAATCTAACTAACGCAATAGTTAAAACAACCACTCCAGACATAATTCCAAAAGGCACTGTAGCAACACTATGTAGCATATCTACCACCATAATCACTTTACGCAATTAACAATTTCCTTTACAAGCTATATGTATGACAAATGTACATACTTACATGAACAAGAACGTCAAGATATGAATTTGACAGAAGGTGTCAAATTTATTTACTTTTTACATAGCCTTTCAATCTTCTTGGAGCAGCAATCCTCATTACCATGCCAGGATCATTCTCCTCCACGTTTTTCCTGCCATTCGAAATGTACTTTTGCTTGCTCATGTTTCCGTGTTTCCCTTCATGACAAACCATCATTTTGCTTTTATTCTCTACAGTTCCATCAATATTTCATACAATTCCATCCCACCTTAACCACATGAATGGCATTAGAGAACGTGAACAATCCTTAGCGAACATACCACAAAAACGTCACAGCGGACCAATTTCCACATTCACACTAGTCACATATTTAATGTTAACAAGCCATTTCTTTGTACTTCTCTTATTATGCCTAACTCTCCAATTTTTCCTTTATATACCTTGCCACTTAAAGTCAACAAAGCTTTGGGCTTTCCAATCCTTAACAATTAAACACTGCCTTGTGCACCACTGACGTGTCCAATCACATCACTTGATTAACAAACTCAACATGTGCTTTCCAATTAACGACTGCCATTTGAATGCTATCTCTGACAATCCTAATAACCCTTTTAACAAGACCATTGGCTCTCTGGTTGTATACAGCAGTCTTCTTGTTTAAAACATTCTGGTCCTTTAAAATAATCTTCTAAAACATAGGTATTTTGTACCCCAATCTCCAACAGCTGCAGTTCCTGCCTGCAATCTTCCGATGGATCTGCCACTTCAAAACTTCTCAATCAGCCCCCTTCACCTCTAACATCCAGTGGGGGGTTATTATGTAGAATATTGCCACACTACATTCCCTTTTGGAATTATCTTGAGGTAGCTGGAATGTTAGGATTTAACTGTGGGGGGGGTTGCTGGGTGAAAGGTCTGCTGTGTAAGAGTAGGGATCTACAGAATAAACTGTTCCTTCCCAAATTACATGCACCGACTGTACTACCTCGAAGACTAACAATGGCGACGAGGATCATATCTTAATGCGAAGGATTACGATAATGTACATCATGGCTCAGCAACAGCTGTGCATTTTTATGAAACTAAATACACCAATGTCCTACCACAACTCTTATAAGATAGTGTAGGCTGTCAAGAAGAATAGTTTGCTACGTAAGGACGTTATCACCCCCAGGAGTTCAATACAACAAAGACTAAGACACTGTCAGCCAAAGGTTAATATATACTGCTGCTTGCAGCCTGCACGCCCCAGCACTTCTTTTTGTGTTTTGGAAAGAAAAAGAAAAGATGCTGTAATAAAAGAGGAAGACAGGAAAACAGAGACAAAGCAAAGATGACAATCTACAAGAGTGAGAGAAATTGGCAGGAGCATAAGAGGGTAGGTATGAAGGAAGAGCATTGGGAAAGTTTTGTTTAAGGTCTGCAGGATGCGCAAATCTAAGAGTATACTGCAAGTGGAGACTAAAATCTGGAATGGATACACAATTAGCTGAAATGGGTGCAAACACGCTCAATGAACAAGGGGATCATTCCTGCTCAGTCAGTTTAAACTGTGGTATTACAAGCGAATAAAAAAAATAAAACTTTCAGCACACTAAAAATAAAGTTAAGTCATGAACAGCATGAAGCTAATTTTCAATTTTAAAAAGCTAGGGGAGGGGGGGGAGCACCTATCTAGAAGGCATCACTTTATTCATGTGATGAATCGTAGATTAATATTATTTATGCTGTCTAGCATACAACATTCTATGAACTAGGAAATAAGCCAAGCACCATTTTTTTTTCTCAAGAGAACATGGTGAAGACTTGTGCAAGAGGAGAGATGGAGCAGTTGTCTGAACGCAACACAGGAATCCAAGGAGCGGCCCTGGAGTGGATCATCTCATTCCTCGCCGGAAGAGCCCAGAGAGTCCACCTCCCCCAGTTCCGTTCCGCGGCCACCGAAGTCATCTGCGGCGTCCCGCAACGATACTCACTCAGCCCCACCCTCTTCAACATCTACATGAGCCCCCTCGCAGCCATCGCCCGCCAACACAACCTCAACATCATCTCCTACGCAGACAACACCCAGCTGATCCTCTCCCTCACCAATGACCCCGCCACCGCCCAAGCCAACCTCCGGAAGGAATGATACACGTCGCGGAATGGATGAAGATCAGCCGTCTGAAACTGAACTCAGACAAGACGGAAGTCCTCATCCTCGGACCATCCCCCTCCTCCTGGGACGACTCCTGGTGGCCCCCCGCCCTGGGCAGCACACCCAAACCAACGGACCACGCACGCAACCTGGACTCCTCCCTCACGATGTCCAAGCAAGTGAACGCAGTCTCATCATCCTGCTTCAACACCCTGCGCATGCTCCGAAAGATCTTCCGATGGATCCCCACCGAAACCAGGAAGACGGTCACCCAGGCCCTCGTCACCAGCCGTCTGGACTACGGGAACACCCTCTACGCTGGAACCACAGCCAAACTCCAGAAAAGACTCCAGCGCATCCAGAACGCCTCAACATGACTCATCCTGGACATCCCGCGCCGCAGCCACATCTCTGCCCACCTGAAATACCTGCACTGGCTCCCCGTCAACAAGAGGATCACGTTCAGACTCCTCACCCACACACACAAGACTCACCACGACATGGGCCCGAAGTACCTCAACAGCCGCCTCACCATCTACACACCCACCCGCCAGCCTCGCCCTCGCCTCCGTCCCTAGAATTCGGAAATCCACCGGAGGAAGATCCTTCTCCTACCTGGCAGCCAAGACATGGAACTCCCTCCCCACTCACCTACGGCTGACCCAGGATCACCTCGCCTTCCGGAAACAACTCAAGACCTGGCTGTTCGAGCAGTAGCGACCCCCATCAGCGCCTTGAGACCCTTACGGGTGAGTAGCGCGCTATACAAAGTTTTATGATTGATTGATTGAACATCCTATGAAGTGGGGCGTGGTTTGGCCACGCAGGAAGATGGCTGCCTGAGGATAGAGCTCCGCTGTGGGACGGACCCCTGATGGGCTCTCCACCTATCTGCGCAACCGGATCCTCCTTTTCGTGCTCCACTGCCGCCGGAGACCATGCAGTCCGCTTTGGTGGTTTTCCTTGGCGGAAAGGGGCAGTACCTCCTGGTTCCCGGCATGACGATGAGATAGCAGTCTTCACCTGAAACGGGACTCGCGTGTCACCAAAGCCGCGCCTTCCACTACTCCAGGGCCGCGCCTCTCACTATCGCAGGCCGCGCCTCCTCACGCAACGAGGCAGCGCTTCTGTGGTAATGTTAGCAGCTTCGCCTACCATTGTGCGCATTATTAATACACAGCGCCTCCTCCTGTTAAAATAGGGAGAGGTTTCTCTTCAGCGTTATCGGCGGAGTCCTTTTGAGAAATGTGTTGAAATAGGGACATTAACTGCCTTAATGACGCATGAACGTTTTCTACAAAGGAACCTTACATTTTTCTTTATTTTTGCTCCTTGGTTTCTTCGAACTGTGCCTTGCTAACCTAATTCTGTTGCCTTACATGACATTTTGTGCAGGAAGAGATAACTTTATCATACTTACCATCTATCTCTCACATGTGATACCTCAGGCTGTCCTCTCATGGTGACACTGCAAGACGTATAGTTTTGGAAGTGTGTTCATATTCTCTTCAGAGTCAGTATTTTCTGTACTATTACTATATGCTCGTATTTTATTATAACAAATAGTTTCTTACCTGTCGGTGTAGTTTTGCAGCTTGAAGATCTTTCTGGATTCACTATGCTGTGCATATTCCGCAATCTGGTGGTTGGGTCCGGAATCGTAGTCTTTTTTTTCTCTCTTTTGGGCGCCATCTTCGGATTCTTTTTTTCTGTCTCTTTTTCCTGTGTTTGTAGTGAATCCATGGCTATGTTTGTTAATCCTTTTTTCAACATAATTCTTTCACATATCTTGTAAGCTTCAACTTGCTTTCTTTTCTATGTGTTTCCACCTTCTTCTCCAGCCTCATCTTTCTGGCGGAGGCGGGTGGGTTCGCTAGTGAATCCAGAAAGATCTTCAAGCTGCAAAACTACACAGACTTCGTTTTTCAGCGTGAATCTTTCTGGATTCACTATGCTGTGCATAGATTTTGTAGCGGTTTTGTTACTTTTGTGGCGGCTGGGTGGAAGATGAGCGTTGGTTGTTGAATATATATGTTGAAGCACTCTTTGTCCTACTTGTGCTTCCTTGTTCGTCTGGACATCCACGCAGTAGTGCTTAGTGAACGTGTGCACCGAAGCCCATGTTGCCGCCAGGCATATGTCCTGAATTGGTGTGTTGGCTAGAAAGGCAATTGTTGCTCCTTTCTTTCTGGTTGAGTGGGCCTGTGCCCCTCCTGTTAGCTCCTGGCCCGCTTGCTTGTGGCAGAATTGTATCGTTTGTGCAATCCATCGAGCTATGGTGTTCTTAGTCACTGGTCTACTACCCATGTAACTGTTTGCGAAGGATACGAAGAACTGTTTTGTCTTCCTGAGTCCCTTCGTCCTTTCAATGTAGTGCATCACTGCCCTTCTTGCGTCTAGAGTGTGGAGCGCCCTCTCAGCGCTTGTTGTGGCGTTCTGGAAGAAGCTAGGAATCTGAATACTCTGATTCATGTGAACCTAGACACCACCTTTGGCATGAAGTGCGGGTCTGTTCTCATCACGACCCTGTCACTGTGTATCTGGATGTAGGGTTCCTGCAGTGTTAGTGCCTGTAGTTCGCTCACCCTGCGTAGCGAGGTGATTGCTACCAGAAAGGCCGCTTTCATTGTCAGCATTTGCAGTGATGCTTTGTGGATGGGTTCAAAAGGTGCTTTCGTGAGCTCTGTCAGTACCACATTTAGGTTCCAAGCCGGCGGCGGCATTCTTTGTGGTGGCGCTATTCTTTTAGCCCCTTCCAGGAATCTTTTTACTACTTGAGATGTAAAGAAGCTTCTCCCTGTTTCTCCTCTTGTGTATGCCACAATCGCTGCCAGGTGTACCCTCAGCGAGGATGAGCTTAGTTTAGCTTTTATTAGGTGCGTGAGGTATCTTAGCACCGTTGATTCCCTGGTCAGCTTTCTATGGAGTTTTTCTTGCAACACCATTGAGTGAATCTTTTCCATTTTCCCCCATAGCACTTGCGTGTGCTGGGCCTTCTTGCCTCTCGCAGCACCCGCAGGGTGCTCTCTGGTAGTTTTAGATGTGAGAACTCTAAGTCCTCAGGAGCCAAGCTGAGAGGTTGAGGCTCTCAGGCTCTGGGTGTAGAACTTCTCCTTTTTCCATGGAGAGTAGGTCTCTTCTTTTTGAGAACTTGTGGGGTGGGCCCTGCGCCATCTCCATTATCTGCGAGTACCAGGTCTGCCTGGTCCACTGTGGTGCCACCAGGATGAGCGTCATGTTGCTCGTACTGCATTTGTTGAGAACCCTGGGGATCAATGGTATCGGGGAAAAGCGTAGGCAAATGTTTTTGACCAGCTTATCCATAGGGCATTCCCCTGGGATAGTGCCTCTGGTTGTCTGGATGCAAAGTATTGGCATTTTGCATTCTGGCGTGTTGCAAACCGGTCTATTGTCGGAGTGCCCCACCTCCTGAATAGTCTCTGTTTCCTGTATGTTGAGTTCCCACTTGTGGGATGCTGAAGTCTGCCTGCTGAGCCAATCCGCTTCTACATGGTCCTTCCCTGGCAGGTGTATGGCTAGCAGGTCTATTTTGAATGGTATTGCCCATCTCCAGATTTCCTGTGCCAAGCTTGACAGAGGGAATGATTGAGTTCCCCCCTGTTTGTTGATGTAAAACATCGTTGTGGTGTTGTCGGTTTGTATCAGCACCTTCTGGTTGTACAGGTGCTTCTGAAAAGCCTTGAGGGCAAGCAACACTGTTTTCAGTTCCAGGTAATTGATGTGTCTGACCGCATCCGCTGGGTTCCACAGACCCCTCACTCTGAGCCTGTTCATGTGTGCGCCCCATCCCTTCTGGGATGCGTCTGTGGTGATGGTCACTGTTGGGTCCGGCGGCGTTAAGAGGCTTACCTATTGTTATCCTCTCTTTGGTCCACCACTTCATTTCTTCCTGCACCTTGTGCGTTATAACCACTAGATCCTCCCAACTTCCTGTAGCTTGTGACCATTGCTGTTGCAACCACTCTTGGAGTGGTCTCATCTGTAGGCGTACATTGGGGACCAGGTGTATGCATGACGCCATCATTCCCAAGATCTTGCTCACTGTCAGAGCTCTCCCCTTCTGGTAGTGACGTTTCTCCCTGAGTAGGCTGAGTGTCCTCTTTTCGCTGGGCAACACCCTGCATTGGACGGTGTTTTGAGCTCCCAGGAAGATCTTCACTTGCTCCGGTTCCATCGAGCATTTTCCCCAGTGTATGGAGAATCCCAGGCTTGTTAGCGTTCTTGTGACCTGCTCTGCATGACCCTTGCATGTCCTGTAAGAGCTTGCCTTTATGAGCCAATCGTCGAGGTAGGGGTACATGTGTATCCCCTCTCATCGCAGATGTGCGGCCACTGCTGCGAGGCATTTGGTGAATACCCTTGGTGCGGATTTTAGACCGAATGCCAGGGTTGTGAATTGGTGGTGATCCTTGTTTACTGTGAATCTTAGCAAGTGCTTGTGCTGCCTGTTCATGGGGATGTGCAGGTACGCATCCTTGAGGTCTATGGTGGACAAGAAGTCCCCGGCCTTTATCTGTGGGATGACCTCCTGTAGGGACGTCATCTTGAATTTTTGAGTCTTTACATATTTGTTTAGGAACCGTAGATCCAGGATAGGTCTTAGGCTTTCGTCCACTTTTGGCACCAGGAAGTAGCTTGAGTACACTACCCTGTTCCGTTCTTTGAATGGGATCGGTTCGATGGCCTCTTTGAGGAGGAGTTCTTGAGCTTCCTCTTGGAGCAATTGCAGCTCTCTTCCAGAGTGCTCTCTTTTCTTTAGCTTTCTGTTTGGTGGTCTCTTTTCCAACTCTATGCAGTATCCGAACTGTATGATGTTGAGTCTCCACTTGTCTGTGGTTATTTTTCTCCACTCCTGGAGAACAAATCTCAGCCTGCCTCCTACTGGTGTTACATGGTCTTTTGTGTCTTGTCCGTGTAGCCCTCTCCTCTTTGTTTTCCCGTGCTCCTCCCCCGGAGGGTTCGAGTGGGTGAGCACCTTTTTCCGTGTGAAGTCACTTAGAGGGGGGCTGTTCACCGCCTCTCCTTCTCTGGCACCGTCCGTTTCCTCTTGCTCGAAAGGACTGGCCCCTGTTCTGATAGTTCCAGTTTTGCTTCTGCTGGCCCTGGTGACCTTGGTTGTCACTCTGTTGACCCTAGTGGAACGCCTGGTGTGATTGTCCTTGCTGGATTCCACCCCTTCCGTTCGGCCTCCGTGTAGGGGTGCCTCTTCTCATCCCCCTGAATTGCAGGGCACCCATGGACCTTGCCGTCTCGTTGCCTTTCTTCAGTTGGGTGAGTTTCTCATCAACTGGGGCTCCGAACAGTGTTTCCCCATTGAAGGGTGTGTTCAGGATGTTGTTCTGAACCTCAGTTTTGAAGCCTGAGATCCTGAGCCAGGCTTGCCTTCTCTCTGTGATGCCTTTAGCCATCAGTCTGCTGGATGTTTCAGCCCCATCCAAAGCTGTCTTCAGGCACGAGTAGCAATGCTTTTTCCCTCTTCCACAAGGTGTGATGCCCTCTCACGGTATTGCTCCGGGAAGTGCTTGAGCAAATGGCTGATCTCATCCTAGTGCTGGTATTGATGCCTGTTCAGGAGGGCGTTGGAGTTAGCCACCCGCCAGTGCATTAAGGCGTTCCTCTCAATTTTTCTGCCAGTCAGGTCCATCCTCCTGCTATCCTGGTCAGGTGGTGGCCCAGATGTTGTTGGGACGTTGGCCCTTCTGGACATTGCAGTGATTATTGAATCTGCTGTGACGGACCCCTTGATGTAAGCAGGGTCCTGGGAGGAGAATTTGTATTTCTTCTCCGTCCTCGGCGTGACTGATCTGCATGTAGCCGGGTCTTTGAATGCTTCTTTCCCCTGGTCAGTGATACTTTTCAGCATGGGCAAGAACTGGCTTCTTGTCTGCGTGGGGAGCAATGTTTCCAGCAGGAAGTCTGCTTTAGGCTTTTCCTCTTCCAGCTTAACCCCATAAGCTGCTGCTGCCTTCCTGACGACCTCATTGTATGCCCCAATGTCATCCGGCGGCGAAGGCCTCGAGGGGTATGTCTCCACTGCCTCCTCTGGGTTTTCGGCCTCGATGTCCTGCCATTCCTGGTCTTGGGCCGTCGAGGATCCTGAGCCGTAGCTTGACAGTTGCTCCCCATATTCCCCCTCTGCGTAATAGAGGTCCTCTTCCTCTTCGTGTTCCGAGGGCTCCAGAGTTTGTCGGCTCTTCGGCGTCAAACTCCTCGTGCTCCTGCACCTCAGAGACGGCCGACGCTGGCTTCGAGGGGATCTTGTAACTTTTCATCTTTTCATCGAAGTCTTTCTTCCTCTGAAGGATGTTCTCCATCTCGGCCTCGAGCCTTCTTTTCTTCCTCTCCAACTGTGCGGCCTGCTCGTCGTCGAGCGTTTCGTCTGCTCTCTTCGACGGCGTCATCAACGTCGAAGCTTTTTTCGGCTCCTTTTCCTTCAAAGTCGAAGACCCTTTTTCGGGGGCTTGCTTCGACGACCTTGGCTTCTCACCGGTCTTCGGCGCCCAGGAGTCGTTCTCAAAGAATCTGCTGGGCTCTTTTTCGGTGGATGCAGCTTCGGTCGTCGAAGTTTTCGGCGCCGGTGCTCCCTTCGAGGCTCTTGACTCTGACTTTCGAGAGTCTGCCTCAGGCTTTCGAGGCCCTGTCGAGGTTTTCGGGGTCGTAGACTCTCCTACCTTGGTCAGACGTTTTCTTATCGGTCTCTGCGACCATGAAGTCATCTGGACCTTCGGCGATATTGTCCTCGTTGACGGTGGAGAGGCCCAGTTCGTAAAGCATGGGGGCCTGGCCTCTGCCCTGCATTGTGTAGTGAGCTATCTTCTGCTTCTCTCAAACCCGGAGTGTCTTCGGCTTGAAGACGGAGCAGGCGTTGCAGTCTTTGCTCTCATGGTCGATTGGCAGGCAGAGGTTGCAGACCGGGTGCTGGTCCTTCTGCGCGAACTTGTGGTGGCAGTTTCTGCATAATTTAAAGGGTGTCTTGTACATCCCTGCGCTCAGGGGGGACCCTGTGTGCGCATTCCCCAAACGACGTCGAAGATCTCGAAGTTCTTCCCTTTATTCGTCGTCTCCTCTCTGATGGTCTTCTTCTCCCAAACGTCTCAGGATTTTCCCGTCGAAGAGTTGTTGTATTGTCTCCTTTTCTCCTCCAAAACCTCTGGAGCTTCACGCGACGATCCAGACCCAACGGCGGAAAAAAGAATCTGAAGATGGCGCCCAAGGATGGGAGCTTCCGCCGGAAGCATGCCGACGTCACCGAAGGTACACCAAATGGTGGGGCGTCGACGCCCACCTGGGCTACGAAAAAAAAAAAAGAGAAAAAAAAAAAAGAGACTATGATTCCGGACCCAACCACCAGATTGCGGAATATGCACAGCATAGTGAATCCAGAAAGATTCACGCTGCAAAACTGATTTTATTCTGCAATTCTGTTACGCATTCCTGAGTGGAATGTGCTTCTGTCCTCTCGTGTGATGCCTTCTCATTTTCTGAAGGGGCACTTCCTCAGCTCATGTATGCCTTCGTAATTTAGACACTGTCTTCATATACCTACCAGACTTTTGCAGCTCTGATCATTTTCATGATAGTGCTTTGCTTATGGTGTTTTAGCGCGAAATGTTCTCTATTCCTGTATTGCACCTGTTTTGTATAATAAGATCAGCTATTTCTGTGACAACAGTACGGTGCTTTTTCATTTTGCTGAATTACCAGTATACAACCTCTATAGGACATTAATTTGTTCATATGTTCCATTATTATTAGCCTGAAATTTGCTTTTCTTCCTTTACTTTGTCATTTGATGCACCATTGTTTTCATCATTGCTTCATATCGCAATATTCCATCAATTCGTTTTTGTAGAGCACCTGTGCAACCGTGTGTCACAATGTCTAACAGGAATGGCAGCAGAACGCCTTTTCACTGAAGTGGTAAAACAAACTCCTAATTTGCCAGTGAAAAGTAACGTATCCTCATCGCCTCCTCCATCCCAAGCTGTACCACCTCAGAGTGACAAGACATTATCTGATACTATGCTACGAATCTTGCAGGAACTTTCTGGGGTTGATCGCCGATTTGAGGGGCTAGATATCACCATGACATCACTGGCTGCAGAAACTATGTCAATTAGAGCAGAGCTCACTACTTTTCATACAAGGATTGACAACATTGATTCTAGAATACTGGATATGGAGAGCCGACTGGATACAGTTCAGAGTTCAGATCAAGACCTCCTTTTTTTGCATAGCAAAATCATTGATTTGGAAGACCGCAGCCGTAGAGACAATGTCAGTTTTTGGGGATTTCCAGAAAACATAGAAAAACAGGACATGAAGTTATTTCTCTATGATACTCTTTCCCCTCTGACTGGTATCTCCTTTGATCCTCCTCTTGAGATTCAACGTGCTCACAGAATTGGTCCTCCACGTTCAGATGCTCCTGCGCGGCCAAGACCAATTATTGATTGTTTTCTTCGACATGAACAAACTCGACAAATTTTGTCCATGGCTCGCTCACGTGGCTCCTTTCTTTTTCAAGGTCATACTATTCATATAGCTGCAGACTTTTCGAAAGAGACGAACGAGCGACGGAAGGCATTTCTCATCATGCGGCCTCAATTGCGTCAAATGGACATCAAATATGGATTGTTTGAGCCTGCACGTTTTTGTATCACCAGAAATGGAGAATCTAAAGAATTTTACGACCCTGCACTTCTACAACAATTTTTGTATGACATCAAATCCAATGACATGGAAACCCAATCTTCTCATTGTGATCAGCCTCCATCATTTACTTCTCCATCTCCAAATTTCCCAATACCACACTCAAACACCTTTAGTGATTCCAGACAACGTGGTAGAGATTTCACTTGTCTGAATCCATCTCAGAATGATAAGGCTTCAGCTCTGCACTCCATCTCCTCCCTTACTAATGCACCACAGAGAGACAAATCTAGATCACCTCTCAAAAAGCCCTCAGATGCTGACTGAATACTCTTTTCCGGTTCACTTGTATATTTCTGTGATTTCTTGTTCTACCTTCTAATTGCCACTATAGATACTGATTGATATCATTTTTCCTGTTCAATTGCCCATTTTGATGCTTTATTGCATTATATAATGTAGTTACTTCTGCTTCATATCTCATATTGCAATATCTATTAATGCTACTGTGTAATCTCACGTTCGCACTGTTTTCCGCTTTTGAAGCGCATTTATCCCTCCTATTGTATTGCTTATTGCATGTTCAGGTTATAGTAATCACCTCTTGCATGTCTTTTCCTCATTGTTAAGCCCCTCCCTCTGGAGATATTAGTATCGCTTAATCTGACACTGTATATTTAGTTTCCTAGTTAACCAAATATTGCAGTAAGTATTATTGTTGTATTTGTTTCAAAGTAAGCTTTGCCGTCTCCTTTTTATCTCTGTTCCAATGTTCTATTATATATGTTTTCCTCCCCTCCCCTTCTATCTCTGGTCTATATTTTTCTTCTTCCTTTCTATATTACATTCTGCCACTTGTTCTCTCTTCTTGTATTTTATCTTCTATGCTTCTCTAACTTTATTTTTCACAATCTTTATGTTATGTATATGTCTTTCTTTCTTCTCAACACCTTTTGTCTTCATTTATTGCAATTCTTTCTTAATCTCTTACCATAGTTACATCATATTGTAGATGTCAATATTCTTATTTCATGGCTTTGTATTACACAGTAATATTTTATGGTTTCTTATGGTTATGATAATGTTATTTTACTTTATTGCGATTTTTATATATTCCATATTATCCTTTATTCATTTGATCCACATTTTTATCTCCTCGGATGGGGTTCCGTCCCACGGCGTTGCTTAAGTGCGCCCAGACCCGCGGTTAACAGTCTTGGTTCCTTCTTTATTTTCCTATTTTGTTTTTCTCCACTTCTTATACCTGGTCTATTTATTCTTTCTTTATTTTTTCTATTTCAGATATTTACTCTGCTTTTCTAAAACTCTTCACATCCTCTTATTTTCTTTTTCCTTCGTTTTACTTCTATCTCTTTTTTATTAGTTTCTCGGACTTTTACACACTTTTGTTCTCCAGAGTACCATCTTTATCCTTTTTTTCTCTGTATACTTATTTCCTCTCTTTTTCTCTATCCTATTCTTAAATTCTTCTATTACGTCTCCTATTTATCCTCTATCAGTGATTTCCTGGAATGTTCATGGTCTCACCCATTATATTAAAAGGAAAAAAGTCCTTTCATATTTGTACTCTAAACATGTGGACATTGCTTTACTACAGGAAACACATTTGGATGATATGGAGTCTAGTAAACTCAGCAGAGATTGGGTCGAAAAGGTTATTCATAGTAGTATTTCTAAATCTGATCCCACCAACCCTAATCCTGTTCGTAAATGTGGTGTAGCCATCCTTATCCGGAAGTAACTTCCCTTCACAATTTCCAAGACATGGTCTGATCCAGAGGGTCGATATGTCTTTGTTAAATTGAAAATTGGAAACTCTTATTTGTCTCGGATCTATATACGCTCCACTTGGTGCCAAAAAACAATTTTTCCTTAGAATGAATCGTCTTCTCACAGAAATCAATGCCTCTCAATTTCTCATTGGAGGGGATTGGAATTTGGCTCCAGATCCTGTCCTCGACAAAACAGGCTGCCTTGATAATGTTAACGCTTCAGATAGAGCCATTTTACATGATGTTCTCGCCGACAATGGTCTCGTTGACCATTGGAGGCTTCGTCATCCACAAGACAAAGAGTACACATTCTTTTCTTCTACCCATGGCACATTTTCCCGTCAAGACTATTTCCTTCTTTCACAAAAGGCAGTTCAGTTGGTTACAGAGTCGAGAATCCTGGATGCAGCCATATCCGATCACTCTCCTGTTCTTTTATCCCTCGATTTAGGTCTCTCTAGGCCAGGAAGCAAACCATGGAGATTGAGCATAAACAAATATAAGACACCTGCAGGTAAACTGATTTTACAATCTCACCTCCAGACATTACGAGCAGGGGGAAAAAGCTGGTCGGTTACTAGCTGCACAACTGCGTCAGAGGGAGGCCGCTATGGCGATTCCAGCTATTAAATCCAGTCGTGACGACATACTTACTAGACCACAAGAAATTGTTGAAGAATTTGCTTCCTTTTATAGATCTCTTTATTCTCCAAGTACTCATATAGATAAACCTAAAATGTTCCATTTTTTAGATGCGATACATCTTCCACGACTTTCGGATGACGGTAGAGCTTTACTTGATGGTATTATTACAAAAGATGAGATTTCTTCAGCTATAACTGCCTTACCATACCATAAAGCTCCAGGAGAAGATGGTTTTCCTCCTGAATTTTATAAATGGACTGGTCAGAACATGATCGATACCTTACATGCCGCGTTTCAAGAACCTGTTGAGGGATCCTCTTTCGGATCTTTCTAACAAAGCAATTATAGCTGTCTTACCAAAACCTGGTAAAGATCCCTTGTTGTGTGGCAGTTGTCGGCCTATATCTCTTGAGTTCTGATAATAAAATACTAGCTAGTATTCTTGCATCCCGTCTTCGTAAAGTTTTACCTTCCTTATTTCATAATTCACAAGTAGGTTTCGTTCCAGGTCGTTCATCTCGGAACCATCTCCGCACTTTATCTTATGCCTTGTGGTCAGCTAAACATCTTGCAGACGATGCATTACTTCTTTCCCTTGATGCTGAAAAAGCATTTGATCGCATTGAATGGGAATACCTTTTTACAGTCATGCAAAGGTTCGGCTTGGGCGATCAATTTATAGATAAAGTACGTCTGCTCTATGATAGTCCACTAGCTCAAGTTAATTGTGGTGGTTTCTTATCTACCCCTTTTCCTATTCGACGAGGCACTCGTCAAGGTTGCCCGCTTTCCCCTCTTCTTTTACTCTTAGCGATGGAGCCTCTGGCTGCGTTAATCAGACCCCCCCAGGATATAGCGGCATGGATTAGCAAATTTAGCGGCACAAATTTGGAAATTTAGCGGCACAATTAGGGAAATTTAGCGGCATTTTTGCTGCACTTTATTTTCCTCATAATCATTCATTTTCAGCCTCAAATCCTAGAGGGTCTGTACAGTGCATTACACAAGCGGGGGGGAGGGAGGGAGGCAGTGCCTAGGACTGGAATACCAGCGTGTCATCCCCTGTGAGGGTGCTCTAACAATGTCGCCTTGTGGTACCCGCCAGTGACGCCACCCACAGCATTGTTCAGACGGCGTGTGCTGCCTACCATAGAATTTGTATTCAAACCCCTAACCTCCAAATATATATTTCTGTAGCACCAGACTCCCCAAGCTTTTTTTTTTGGGGGGGTGGGGGGGGGATTGGGGGCGGGTTGGGGTTCAAAAGTGCCTCCTAGGTACTTCTCGGCGTGTCCTTGCATATACAGTGCCATGATCTGTGCTACTGGTCTGCAGACTGTCTTCATATGTGCATCGCATTGAACAGTGCTGTTTGTAGGCAGCTTGTCTGCAATTGTGCTGTGCCACGGGCTGTACTATTGGTCTGCTGCGTGTCCTCGTATGTGCAGTGCCATGGAGTAAGCTATTTGCCTGCTGCCTGCCCTGTTCTATGCAGTGCCTGGGGCTGTGCTGTTGGTCTGCAGCCTGCCCTCGTATGTGCAGTGCCAGTGGGCTATCGGTTTTCAACCCGCCCTTGTTTGTGCAGTGCCATTTATCTGGTCCCCAAAGGTGAGTTTGTCGTCGACTAGGACCCCCAGATTTTTAGCTTTCCTAATTGGTTTAAGGAGTATGCCTAATTCTTCTGGCCACCAATCTGGGGTCCAGAAATTGGCATGATTTCCAAAAACGTGGACCTCAGTTTTGCCGGAGTTTAACTTCAGGCAGTTCAGGGTCATCCACATCTTGATTGATTTCATACAGTCATGCAACCTTTTCCCCTTTCTCTGACTCTTGCCCGGTCGCAAAGACACCACAATTTGCATATCATCTACATAAGATGTGAGCTGAATTCCGAACGATCTAATCAGTTCCGCCAGGGGCGACACAAACTTTAAAAAATGTGGGACTAAGGGAAGAACCCTGTGGTACTCCACACAGTAAGGAAAAGGTTTTGAGTGGAGTTTGTCCAAATCCACAGTTTGAATTATTTCCGTCAGGAAAGATTTCAGTAGCTTCCAAGCTTTGCCCTGAACCCTGCTGGCCGACAAACGGTCCATCAGGACTTCATTGTGGACAGTATCGAAGGTCGCAGAGACGTCCAACATGATTAATGATGAGTTTACTCACTGGTCTAGGGCTTCTCTTATTATTTCCATGGATTTTATAAGGGCAGACTATGTAATGTGTCCTTCCCTAAATACATACTGAGTGGGATCTAAAACGTTATTTGCCTGGAGGAACGCACTGAGCTGAGTATTCATATTTCTTTCTACCAGTTTCGCCGGCAGGGGAAGGCGAGAGATTGGCTGGTAAGATGACAGAAGGTTTGCCATAGTATGGGTATCGAGGTGGCTGACTACTGCCAGGGGTAAGCTCGCCTTCAACAGCCAGTCGTCAAGGTAGTTGGAAGACTAGCAACCAGGCCTCCAACGGTGTGCTGCTACCACCCTCATCACTTTCATCAACACCAGAGGAGCACTGGAGAGACCATAGGGGAACACATGAAACTGAAAATGATCCAGTCTCACCATAAACTGCAGGAAGCACTGACAGTTCGGCAGGATGGGTATATGAAAAAAGACGTCCTGGAGGCCCAACACCACCATCCAATCTCCAGGGTCAAGGGCAAATAAGAGCTAGACCAGGGTGAGCATTTTGAATTTCTCTTTCCGAAGAAAGTCATTGAGAAGGCACAGGTCTAAAATTAGGACGACTGTCTCAGTCCTCCTTGGGCACCAGAAAATAACATAACCACATCCCACTTCTGGCAGTGGCACTCTTTCTACAGCCCCTCTGGCAAAGGGGCTTGTACTTCCTGCTGCAAAATGGAAAGATGGGCCTCAGTCAGTCGCTGGGAGAATGGTGGGAGGTGTAGAGGAGATAAAGAGCAAGGCATATCCCTTGCTAATGATCCGCAGAACCCACCTGACCGATGTGACCGCTTGCCAACAAAAAGAATTGTTGGGAACTGACTGCCACTGGGTGGCTGTGCAAGTCTAAGAGCAGGCTAAAGGGATTTTGTAGGTGGGGCAGTAGGGAGACAATGGACTGTGGGAGCAGAGGGCACAATGGCCTCGACTAAAACTGTTGGATTCCCTTCTGAGGCTCATCAGGCTGGCGGTATTGAGGAGCTTTACCGAATCCTCAAAAGGAGCAGTAAGGTTGGTGTGGTTGGTGAGGTGGGCAGATAGGCCCAGAGAGCGTGCAATATCTCTGCTCTCCTTAACTGCTCATTAGGAAGGACTGGACATTGCCAGAGAACCCGGACGATCGCAGACAAGCATTGCAGCGAACAGCGGTGGTGTCCAAGCGACAATGAAACATGAATTTGGCCGCAACTGTCCTGGACAGCCTGAGCAAGGACAGACTGGAGATTTTCAGTGACACCAGAGAGGACTTGATCCACCAAGTCCTTAAGAGCATAGAAATAGCCTTGCAGGAGGCAGCTGGCATTTACTGATTGGAAAGTCAGGCTGGAGGAAGAAAACACCTCTTCCTAAATGTCTCCACCTATTTAAATTCCTTGGGGGAGGGAGTGGCGGGATTTGGGGGTGAAACTTTCTGGAGAAGGGTGTTAAAAGAGGAATGCAAAGTCACCCAAAGCAGGGCAATGGAATCTTGCAATTTGACTGTTGACTGGAGGGCCGAAGCAGTGCTCGACCAAGCTCCCAATAAGGTATGTGTTAGTGCCTTATTAAATGGCAAAAGGGGCTCAGAAGAGATCTGCCCCGGCTTGAGTACTTCTATCAGTACCATAGTGTTGATTTCAAAGGTGGGGAGCTTGAGGTCAAGGACTTCTGCCATCTCACATTTGACCATGGCATTGGAAGCAGATCCCTCTGTGACTGGTCCAGAGAGTGAGGGAAGGCCATATCAGGGCAGGTATTGAAACCACTAGCCTCCTGTAAGTCATTTACCGATTGTCCTCTTGGCAGAGCGGAGCAAACTCATCAACTGCATCATAATAGGGTGCGTTTTCTCCCTTGTGGAGGTGGCAGATCAAATTGACAGAGTGGTACCTAAAGTGGTATCAGACGCAGCTTCAGTAGAGGTCAGACCAACACAGACTCAGAGTAGGACAGGACTATGGATAACTCCTCATACAGCATCAATGGATTCAGTAATGACATCAAGGTGCCAGGGACCGGCCAAGACTGTGGCACAGGAGTGAGGTTGAAATCCAACCCGGAGAGTAGAGACTGGCTAAGAGGATCAAATTGGTAGCAAGAGCGAATCCACAGGTGGAACTTCAGATGGAGGGCCTCTCGGCTTCTTGGTGGAACTTCAGATGGGGGAACTCGGCAGGGATCCAAAGGGCCGGAGCTTGGTTGCGCTGAACTCTTTGATCTGTTGTGGAGTGGCAGACAGCTCAGAAAACACGGGCTCGTTAAATATAGGGGATAGTATGCGTTTATATATAGGTTGTGTTTTATCAACAGCCGTTTAATTACTTACTCGCATTCCCTTGCACCTTTATTTTTACTCTTAAGGTCTCGAGGCGGTGTTTTTAATTGAGAATTGTCTCTACTGATTTATGAACAGTTCGACAATCTGAAGGTATGAACATTACAATTTAATGAGAACATGGTTTTTGATTTGTCTACTTCTAAAATATGGCTTAATAATCGGAGTTTTTGTAATGACACACACATTATGTAATATGTGACATTCCCATTACAGGTTATACACCCTGTTGAATGTGTTCTTTACCGTATTTATCAGATCTTGGTGTGACGGCTGTTTAGGATCGTAATCGATTCTTAAATTACATTTGCCACTGAAAAACTATTAATGACAATCAAACGTTACAAATGTCACGTATGACTTCGAAATGTCCTATGTACTTTAGCTTTTGAAATGTACCATTACATCGGGAGTTACATGTGTAGTTTGCTTCCATCTTACTGTGTTGGTAGAGTTTTGGTTTACCAACTGTCCTGTGTTGTTTTTAGAAATATGTTCAGAAGATTCATTTATGTAACTTTCTTACTCTGACAGTGACAATGTGGTAATTATTTATCCTGATTGGGACTTCATTCTTTCAGATATTTGATGATCTGTGAAGCGTCTGTATAACAACAAAGCTGTCTGATTGATTGACTTTGTGGTTTGGTCCACTATCCTGTGGCAATTATTTATCCCACTCACCATGGTAAAATCCTTTTGTGTTTATTATTACTGACGTTATGATGTACATTCTCTCCAAGTTTGGTTGTGAGAGTACTAACTTATTATTTAAATTTACTTTTATAGAAGAATTAGTGTACCCCTGGGTTTCACTCTCTTGTCCTGATGAAGACCCCAGTGTAAGGTGCTAACTACGCCTACAGTTGTAGTCTTGGGGTCGAAACGTCGACGGCTACTTTCTTCTACATAAGTTGACGCCACCCCTATTTTGGATATTGAGTACCAGCGTCATATACATGATAATTAAAATTCTTTGGAAATTAGTTATTTCATTGTTTGGCTCAGGGATCTGAAGCCAATTTACTTTTGTATGTCAAATTTGAAATAATTTGTGGTTGCACTAACTATTTATCTTTGCACAACCCTTTTTTCTTTTCACTACATCACGCCACCCTTTTTCCTACCCTTCCTAGGGCACTATGATGAATATGTTGTTATTGTGGTCTCCGAATGTACAGTGGAGTCAGCTCATTGTTATTAACTAGCAGTGCACTTTGACAAAATCATGTGCCTAATGGTATTGTGAATAAATTTGATAAATGTTTAACGGTTCACTGGGACCCTCCTTTTTGTAAATCAGAAAACTCTGATGGCAGTACCAGTTGCAGGATAAGCACCAAAGTTGGGCCACTCTGCGAGTAGGACAGACAGCCATGGTGCCACTCTGCACCTGCTCAAATGAATACGAGTGGAGGACAGACTGTCCTGCTTAGATTTCTTGTGTTTCTTTTTGGGCTTACTTGACAATATGGAATGCGATGAAGACCCACCTTTGGGGAGGGACCGAATCTTGGACTTGGACCGTGACTTAGAGAGGTCTGGCAGGAGTCGTCTTGTGCTTGGCGATGTAAAGTTTCGCCTCACGGTCCCGGATGGCCTTCGGGGTCATCGATGCGCAGCCACTGCAGGCTTTGGAGTCATGACTCCACCCAGACACCACAGGCACACTGGATTAGGATCTGTTACAGACATTTATTTGTAACAGTCTCTGCAGGGCTTAAAACCGGTCCTTTTTGTGAGCGACATCCCTTGCACACGAAAGAAAGAAATTGGGTGATTATCGAAGTAAACGAGTGACAGCATACGAGAGCTCAAGATTTGCGTCTGGTGGTTAGGAAAGAAAGAAAAAGACGTCAGGTGGCATCAATATAGACTCCACACGTCATTACTGGAGTAGAACGGGATTGGTTATGAGCAGTAGCAGACGTATAGCCGAATAGTTTACAGATCCAGTCTGACATTGTCAGTATTACCCGACAATGATTTCTATAGCAGAAAATATCTTCCAATTCCTCTCCACTACTGCATGCAGCAAAACTTATCTTAGTTAACCATAATGCACCAGCAGGGGAAGGGGAAGAGAATAATAACAGACTGCCTCAGATGCTTGATGCATTACATTGTTAGTTCTTGATGCTCTATTCTCACTACTCACTTTAAGGATTGTGACTGAAACCAGTATGCATCTATAACCAAACAACAAATATATTTAATTCAATTAATTGGAATCTACAAATTACAGCACTCTAATCTTTCAAATATTGTCAATATCTAATACTCCCTCACTATTACTGTTTACCTGTTCTGCTCTGAACATTAGCTTTTCTCCTTTGTGGAACTCATAAATTGCAATTGATAATGTTCTGATATTGAGATCATATTTACACCAATCCCAAACTCAGCATTGGAATGCCCTAGTGTAATTATATGGTGTATCCTGGAGAGTTTTTCCAGGGAGAATGTTCTTATTAAAGTAGACATACAGATATTCACCAGTTATAGTTACAGTTCTCTAAAGTAACTAACTCACCCCCGCCATGCACAGATTTCTCATCATTAATTTCATTACAAATGTTGAAGTGATAATATTAATGATATCATAGAGGTCATAAGTGATGTAATATGTGGGGTAATTACCAGTGCGTGGCTACGGCGCGAATTATAGCTACCTAAGGGCGTGAGTTATAGTTAATTGCGGTAACTAACTATAACCGGTTGAATTTCTATGTTTTTGTTGGTACAATCAAGATCTTTGCCATGACTGGCCGGCCAGTATAACCCGCTGAACATGCATTTGTCAGATTTAAAAAAGAAGTTTCCACCACTGACATAAACGTGCCAAAAGGGTGTCCTATGGACACCCTTTTATAACAAATACATACACAAAAAAAGGTAGCAAAAGGGCTCAACCTCAGGAGATTATTGCTACCACTGACCTCAGGAACAGAACCGAGCCAGAGATACAGTCTGGAGACAAACATAATGACCGTTCACCCCGCAATTCAGAACATACGATCCAAGGTGACTCCGAGGAATCCCTTTAATCACCATCCTCACATGCACTCAGTCAGTATAGGTCTAGCATTCATGATATAAATAGCAAATACTTTGAATGTTGTATGTCCACATTTAATCGAAGAAATAGATTGGTCACTATGAGCAGTAAAAATTTATAAATTTCCAAAAAGTTAAGTGATGCCACCTCCTCAGTAATCGCAGTCGGGACGCTGTGCTACTGGTCTCGTTAACTGGATACCATTAATACAGTGCCTTCAGCTGCTGGCTGGGATTTAGAACAGTAACATGCTATAAGTGGCTCTTCTTCAGACAGCAACGTTAAAAAAAAAAAAAGTATCAAAATCTTCCACCACAAAAATAAACAGAGACTACTGTGAACAAGTAGTTTCTCACTTCTTTCTTCATACAGTGCATCTTACAAAGATGATCTAAAATCACAGGACTGGAGGACACATCACTGATCACTCTGAGGGAGAAGATCCAACTCTGAAGCGATTGGCACTCTGTTATAGCACAACTTTCAGTCTGGTGAATAGTATCAGTTAGGCAGCATGCCCAGTGAGGCCCAGTAGCATCACCTAAAGACATAAATTGGGCTTTTTAATCAAATGAATTTGCAATGATCAATATATTTACCCTGTATAGGCAGCCAAGACAGAAGTCGAACTTGGTAGGGTTCTGGCCCCACTGTAGTAAATTCTATGCCATCTTAACACCCTAAGATTAAATCAGGTTTTCCAAAGACTGACATTCTGAGCTCTACTTCAACAGAGATCCTGGAAGACTGAATGTTTGCACCCCTGGTTTCTCGTACTCCTAACATGCTCTTTACTTCCCCGTGAGCATGAAACCACGACGCTCAGGCCTGCAGCTTTCTCCTCTGAAGGTGGCGGAATCCTGCATGCCCCAAATAGGTTCCTCCATTGTGGTCAGCTGGTGCCATCCTTCCCCAATCCCTTTCTCAGCAATGCGTGCTCCACTGCCAGATGAACACCACACCCTGAGCTTTAAGTGGGCCTTCATGGCTGCACCATGCGAAAATGACTGCACCCTAAATGGACAGGCCCTGAGGCCAGGAGATGGGCACTGATGCCTGAAGATGGGCACTCCCTGCTATTGTCTGAGAAGACTGATGCCAATGAGACAGCCTAGGTTGAAGGGGCGGTACCTCCTTGTCCTAAAACTAACACCTGGGTGGATGAGAGACGCAACACCAAAGCTGAAAATAAGCAGGGTGAGATGATGTTATAATCTACATGCACATAACCATTTGTGGTGCAACCGCTACTCGCACCCCAAATGACTGGAGACTGACCCCCCAAACAGCAGGGATATTTGGGGTTGGTAGTTTAATTTTGGCCCTGCTTCTGAGCAATTACCGGCTCTCAAACCTCTACATAACAGTGAGTAAGAAATGCAGGGAGAAGATGGTGGAACTACCAGGAGTCGAATGGATGTGAAAATCTCAGCAAACATGCTGTTTCTCACTTGGGACAGGAAACATTCAGATTGAATGAAAACGCTAGGGTGAAAACAGTGAGGTAAGTCCTTTAACGTATGGGGGATGCTGCTAACTACAAGGGAAGCAGAGAGTCTCAGAGATGCTGGGGGCGTAGGCTGCACAACTTGCTGCATTCACTTTAGTTTGTCATAACAAACGCAGCTTGAGAGCTTCACTCTCCATGTCTTAAGGTAAAATAGTCATATACCATCCAGCGCTTCTCACACTCATCTGAGTTACATGGTGTTGCACTGACACCACAGTCTCCCCTACAGATACTACTCTTTCACCAGTCGAGCAGAGCTCTTAGATGGGTTCGCCCAGCTGCTACCAGGTGGGAGGCAACAAAAAGCACTCCCTTTCACTAGAGTTAATTTGGTGCCACTCCAGACCACTTCAGAAACACCACTCATTCTATCAAGGTAGATAATCCTGGCCAAGGACCAAATAAACAAGCATTGGCATTGCCAATAGGTCTCGCTTGTGGGACCTTATAAGTATTTCGTTTTGCAGCACAATATCCGATTATGCAACAAGGATATTGTGCTGCAAAACTAAATACTTATAAGGTCCCACAAGCGAGACCTATTGGCAATGCCAATGCTTGTTTTCCTTCTGGTAAATGAATCGGTAAAAATTATCCAATACTCAACAGCACGAGCAGAATCAATGCTAAAAGCGTGCTTCAAGACACAGAGTGGCCAGAGTAGCCCAACGCTTCTGACATGCTGACTGGCTGCAGAGTGCACGCCCACTTCCTGCCTGCACGTTATCTTCCGCGAGGGAATGCCATTTCAACGGTTTATTAGGAAGTGGAAGCAAGCTGGATAGAACATGGATTTTCTAACGCAAGTAAGAAAATAAATATATGCAGACTTTGCCAGTCCCCACAAAAACGCAATTAAAAGCGGACACGAGAGAGCAACAACAACAAAAATATTAGCAATGTAGGAACATGTAGGAACTTGCTAATATGGTCATTGTTGATATTTGCTTGCGACTGTCATTTTAACACAACGTTTCTTGTCAATGGGATTTTTTGGTGGAAGAAGGCCTATTGTACACACATTTCCTGGAATAATCGAAACACCGCTCTGGGCCATGCAGAACTGACAGTAAATGTGTTGCGGTTTCAATTCGGCCAAAGACAACTTAGTTTGTCACGAATCGGGGACTGAGAGGAGTGGTGGGGGAAAACCAACACCTACATGAAAATGCAGAGCGGGAAACTGAAAGTACGGCCGGCCTGTGGCCGGCCATGATTCAATTAGGGGAGATTCAATTAGGGGAGGAGAAGCCGCAGAGCGCACGCTGGGCGAAGCCCTTTGATGTGCTGTGCGGCAAATGGAGGGAGGCTGATGCGCGTTCATGTTTGAACACGTGGTTCACATGAACTTCTTGAAAACGCCAGCAAAAAGCTGGTGGTTTCATGAAGATTTTCGCTACTTGAATTCTCGCTCCGCTCGATGCGCATGCGCGCATCGATAGGTCGCGAGACCTAAAAAGATTATCCTAAACAGGGTAAGCTAGACAGGTTTGTAAAAAGCAGTACATCTGACGCACAAACACTGGAACACCCAGTTCCCAACCCCCATAGGCTCAACTCAGGCCCCTGTGGAAATAGATTGGTTCTTCAAAATCCACAGCAGTTATTCTTCAGATAATACAGGCCTCAAGTACCTTAATCACAACAAAGGCCTGGATTTGACATTTCTCTCCTCCACCAAGACCATAGGAATGTGGTGGACAACTAACTAGTACTTCTATTGCAGGGGTAATCTTGAGTTATAGACATGAATACAGTAGCAAGCCCATCCCTATAAAGGTGAAGAAAAAGACAGGGGAAAAAAACAGAACTACACAAAAATATTGTGTAAAGGACCTTTCCCAACGTGGGCATATGCTCTAGAATCTGAAACTAGACAATGTATGTAAAGAGATGTTCGGCTCGCTTGCAAAAGACGTCACAGCACAGGAGCACATACAGTTCAGAACCCATTTGTGATTCCCTTCGAATGCCATGCTGAGCGTTCACTCCTGCATTTTTCACATGAAGATGACAGATTGCTATGATGTGCAGCCTCCTGGCAATCGGCCATCTCCATAGTGTCTACACCTTAGGAGACAAAACTCTGGCTAGTATCCCACCTTGCTTGTTGAGATAATGCATCATGGTTGTGTTTTCGATCTGTACAAACAAGATCTTGCTTTGATGCATGGCAGAAAATATTTAGGAACAGGATACACTGCTCTCAATCCCGGCAGGCTATTGTGATAGGACTTCCCTTTCTCTGACCATGTTGCATGCATGTGCTTGCAGACAACCCATGTATGCTCAGCAGCCAATCATGGAAGGACTGTCACAATGATCTGGAGTGGAACATTTTGATGGAACAGAAGTCCTTTCAGAAGATTGGTCAGCAGATACCATCAGGGAAGAGATTCGATGGTAACCTGGGAGAGAGTTAGTCTATCCTCATCGCTACCCAAGTACTGGCACAATTGATCTTCTAGGAACTTTTGCAATGGCTTCAACTATAATTGGGCACTGGGTAGTAGAAATATGCAAGACAACACTTATCTCAGAAAAGATGACATTTGAAGGGCCGCTGGACGTTTCATCTTTACAAGTTTATGACACTTTAGACAGATAGAAAACAACCACTCCTCTGTAGGATACACTCTTGCTGCTTAGCGTCTAGAACTGACCCAAAGTAGCAGATGGACAGGACAAAGTTGATTTCAGTGGTTCACTGAAGGAGACCAAAGTGCTGCAGAATAGAAATAGTTACAATAAAGTTTTGCCGAGCCTCCTCGCAAGGGCTGCTTTTACAAGCCAGTCACCCAAGTGGGGATACGAAGAAAAAAAAAGATCTTCATGTTCCCCGAGGTGGTCAGCAACTATGCCCATGCACTTTGAAAATATTCTAGGAGCCAACTAAAGACTGCAATGAAGGATTCTAATTGGACAGTGCATATTTCCCACTCAGGAACTTGTGAAGTTTCTGCACAAAGGAGATGTGTAAATAAGCATCTTGGAGGTCTATTGCACACATCCAAAGCCCCCGGTCAGAGTTGATTGTAGATTTAATTAACAGCCAACGTTCAAATCTTCTTTACATTTTACTCATTGGGCTAAGAGTGCTGACCTCCAGCTGAAATACATAAATGGTATTAAGAAGATTTGTTTGGAGGAATGAATAGACGCGATGGTTAAGACCTCAAGAAATAGCCATGCTGACCAATATTCAGGCCCCATCTGTCTTGTTAAATTTTTCTGTTCTTTCAGATAATTGCTAATGCTTTCACCTAGGAGTGGGGAATGAAAATGGGTATATCCGAGTCACTACACTATGAGTTTATGGTGGTGCCTCTCCATTTTACAGACTTATGAGACTGGTAGGGTTGCTTCTGGTGTTACTGGAGCTGTTGGTACTGCTGGGGTCATTGATGGGTTGAAATCTCTGCTACAAATAAAGCACAGTACTTTTTTTTTATTCTACAACTCACCACCTTAAAGATTTCCAGTTCTGCCTTCATGCGATACATTACGTCCTCCGCATTGGACCAAACAAAGTGGTAGTAGAGAAAGATAAGCTTAAAGTTTGGTGTAGGGCTCCAGGTTTTAAACCGGTATGGCACAGCCAGGACAAACAGTATAAAGCTAGCCCATGACAGTATTAATGAGCAATCAGGTCAGCACAATCTGCAGCAGCACTAATTAACTTATTAGAGATCACCATCCTCTCTTTCAGAAATCTTGGAAACCCTTTGTCAGAAGGATCAGGTGAATCACCAGAGTAAGTAACTATCACTTTTTTCGGTCTGGTTACAGACGTCTCACAAACCGTTTGTCCAAGTGGTTTTACTTGTTTGCTCTCGTTCTCATGAGAAAAATGCAGAAAGGTGAGGTAGGGTGATAATTCCTCACAGTTGAAAAGATAACAGGATCTGGAAGCGCATCTGCAAGTAGGAACAATGAGTGTCATTCCAATGCTTTGTATTTTTTTCTAGAAAATGTACAAGAGTAGATCTGCAAAGAGTGAAGTAAAGAATAGCTGTAATGCTGGCTCCTGCATACTGGGACTAACGTGAGAAACGATCTTGTAGAGGAAAGATGGTGAAGAGGAAAAAAAAGACAGCCGTTTTAGTTCAGATGCGGTGTACTACAAATTAACACAAACACATGAAAATGGTCCACAAGCAGAGACAGAAATATGAATGCATACTGTGTTTTATGCTAATATGTGTCCAAGGAAAACGATTCACACATTATTCGCCTGCCCGGCTTCTAACAAACCCAGGAACAAATGGATTAAACCTATGTGTCTGAACATGAATAATAGATCATGCCTAGAAGCGGGCAGAATATTGAAAACTGACATTACAAAAAATTATTTTTAGTGTCAGCAAATTTTTATTTAATGTGAACCTTATAAGAGCAAAAGCTGGGCTAAAACGCTAAGGCATAACAAATTAAGAATAGGTGTTCATAAAACTAATGGTTTTAGTAAAGTATGCACTTATGTATAACTAGCAGCCCGTCCCGACCTTGTCCGGGAGCAATCAGGCTTCAGGGCCCCCGCCCGCCCCGGCCCCCGCCCGCCCCGACATTGTCTGTGGGTCCCCCGGAGTAGCAGCCCGTACCGACCTTGGCTTCAGGGCCCCCGCATGCCCCGACATGGTCCGTGGCTCCCCCAGAGCCTTACCTCATCCGCCGCACTCCTGAGTTCACTGGTCCGACGCTCCTCGCCGCTCCTCCCCGCCTGTCCGCCGCTCCGCTCCTCTCCGCTCCTCCCAGCCTGTCCGCCGCTCCTCCTCGCGCTCCTGGACGCCGCTCCTCCCCGCGCTCCTGATGTCAGCACGCACGTCGCGGCCGGCGCTACTTCCATGGGACTATTTTTTCTCTCGTAAATCTTTTAAATAACTTATATTTTTTTAATTTATATAGCCTATGTCCATCTGCACACCCTGACAATTACAACGATGTATCGGGTGTGTGGATTGGCGCTGTGGTTCCCGAGTTTACCCGCCTCAAATGTTCAAAGTTTTTCCTTTATAATAGTAGTATAGATATAGATGGTGCTATAAGGCAACTCCGGTATCTATTGAGTGCTAAAAAGTATTTGTATTATGCTGTCTAAACGGGAACATTACTGGAAGATATATACAATGGAATAGGAGTTCATATTTTATATTGATTTGAACACACAATACAAATGAATTTTAAAGTATTTCATGTCTAGTTGTAACTTATTTATACATTTTACTGTAATTTTAGCGGTTAGGTAATTATATTTACCGTCTTAACGACAGCCCATACCTTGATGATGTGTTACCAAAAGCAGTGGAAGTTGTACCAATTGTATTTAAACAAATTGTATGTGTAAATTTATGATGCATCTTTTATG
Source organism: Lissotriton helveticus (assembly GCF_964261635.1). Lineage (NCBI taxonomy): Eukaryota > Metazoa > Chordata > Amphibia > Caudata > Salamandridae > Lissotriton > Lissotriton helveticus. Next base: position 1,253,653,119 of record NC_136065.1, on the reverse strand, counting down.
GTTTTATGTGAACCGAAATAAAGAATTTGATTGACATCCGTTTTACATTTGATTGTTGAAATAGATATATATTAAGGTTTGTGGTTGCCCTGAGCAACAGCTAATTAAACAGATTATAAATCAGTGAGACACTAGTTGGGAGAAATCGAAAGCAAACTGCACGTGTATTGGCAAACTGAGGTGGTTGAAGGATGAAATGCGATCTATAAACACTGCAGAGATCTTGAACAATGTGCAGAGCTTGAACACAGAGGAGAGCTGGACCCAAGATCAAAACTACTAGAACTTTCTAGGAGCGTAAAATCTTCCTCTCGGTGTAGGCGATTCCGGAGGACACTATACAGCAATGACCAGACATGCTCTAGGAGGAGGAGGAAGAAGAGGTAGCACAGGGTGTGGTAAAATAGGAGCTACCAGAGCCACAGGAGAACCAGGCATCAAGCAATAGAGCTGGATATGCCAGACACCCCGGAGAGGGTGCACTGGGAGCAGGAACCAAAGCCCAGGTTACTCCACGTGAAACTGGTTGGGATGGCAAGTATGCTCTTGAACAGTCTGAATCGGTACTCTTATATTGCGAACACAATCTGCAGAAAGTTGTGAAGACCTGCTTTAAATTGGATATCTGTGTCGAGCCGGTTTACCGGCTTGTTTTCTTGTCAAGGTCTTTCCTTGGATCTCCCATTTGAGTCATCTCTGGAAAAAGCAGAAGGAGTTGTGGTAGAGGGAATGTGAAAGTGTGATCTTTAAAAACAAAAAGGTGCATTCCCTTGTATACACTCCACAAACTGTATGCATTTGCAGAATCAGAAAACAATTATAAATTCATACATTGACAATAAAATAGTTTTAAGGTTTGAGTACCTATCCATTAAGGTGTTCCTACAAAAAAAAATAAGTGGCATGACTGAAAGTGCATGGTCTCCTCTAGCTGTACAAATAACCTCTTTGACGATGACCCATTCAATTAGGGCCTGCAATGGGCACACAAAGTCTGACATTCCACCTGCCTATACTTTCAATCAGTCGGGGAGGAGGGCACGCCTCGACTATATTTTTGTAGAGTGCAGGGCCTGGAATAGAATAATAGACTTTAGGGTCACACAGAGGGGAGAGTGACCATAACCCGTTAATTTTAGATTTTAAAATTCCTGGTGTCGCCAAGGAAAATGAATTATTGCAACCTGCCATACCTAATATGTCTACTCTGACAAGTAATAGACGCAGGGTAAGATGGGATTAGCTGACCAAAAACCCAAATGGGTTAGCTAAACTGTATACTCAGGTAATCCCAATATTTGAGGATGTAGCTGCTCTGATTGACCAGCACTCAGTAAACTATTCACACGAAAAGCTGTGAGGGCTTCATAACGTATTAATAACCACCCTTATCGAAATTTTAAATCCCTTAGGCCCAAGTTCTGGCGGGGTTCTAAGGAAACCATCCTGGTATAATAAGGCCTGTAGAGAGGCGAAAAGTCAGCTGTTAGTAGCACTCAAGCAGAATAATAACAGGGACCTTGTTAAAGCCAGGAGGCAAGTTTATCGGAACCTCATATCCCATGCTAAAATCGAGTGGGAGAACGAGAGATGGGCAAGTCTAACGTCGGCCCTTGCTGTCAAAGATGCACGCAAGTTCTGGCAAATTGTGAGCACTGGCTCACTTGAGCCAGAACAGGCTGTAGCTCCCAATATTGCTGCAGAGGTTTGGGAAGAGCACTTCGCTGGACTCTATAAGAAGGACTTGTCGTGCACTATTCTCCCCTTACCAAATGTAGCAATAACCCTAGACTCTGATTCTGCGGAGCTCAGGTTTACTTTACCTGAGGTCCGAAGGGCAATAGTTAAGCTCCCAGCGGGTAAAGCCCCAGGGCTGGATAAGGTACCGGGGGACCTTTATAAGCAGGATCCAGAGATTTGGGCCTCCTATCTTTTAATAATTTTTAATGCCGTTCTTGGGGGGGATGGTTCCCCCCAATACTTGGCTGGGAGCCGAGTTGGTCCCCATCTTTAAAAAGGGGTCACCTCTACTCCCAGCCAACTATAGGCCTATCAGCCTGATCGACGTATCTCAGAAAATATTTACTAGACTGATTCTGGTTCGTATTTTAGATTGGGTTGATGACTCTAAAATTCTAAGTGATTACCAAGCAGGTTTTAGAAGGAATGTATCAACTATTGACCAGGTTTTCAGTTTAAATATGCTCTTCTGGAAAACGGTTAAAGTTCAGGGCGGTTCTCTTTATACCGTTTTAGTTGACCTCCGTGCGGCCTTCGATTTAGTCCCACGGGGGAAACTTGGGCATCAGGCAGTGTTCTCATTCTTACCGAATATTAAAATCTGATTTATCATCAACAATTGTTTTTGCGGTCACGAAATTTCTGGCCGCTATGTGGAACATCAGAAGAAAATATTTGATAATCTGAGATTAAATTTAACTATGCAGCTGTTGAGGTGACAGGGGGTGCGTTGATTTGAGGTGATTCGGGCTGATTGGCACCCATTTTAAAATAATGTTTTTACAAAAGCTAAAAATTGAATTGTGTGGTTTCTGTAGCCCTGAATTTTTAATTTACTGTAATGTCTTATGATGAATTTTATTGTCTGTACTTTTGACATTTTTCCTTGTCGAAATAAAGAAAGAAAGTGCAGTGAAAATAGATGGAATCAAGATTGATCCACTATTTGAAAAATGCTTAATCTATTGTGGAGAGACATTTCTCAGAGTTTGAATTCTCAGGGTATTTGGAACACAACAGGAGTCCTTTCAGAGGTGCAAATAAACCAAGTGGAAGAAGTTATGACCGAATAAAGTCAGTGTGAAGAATGATAACTGGATTGTTACAGAATTAGAAGCATACACGCTGGATTAAAAGCAGCAGTCTACTGTATTGTGATGGAATGTTTCTCAACGTAGAACTATGTATGTGTGAATCAGTTTACAGTAATGCAATAGTAATGTGCATACATCACAAATATTATACAGCACATGCAGTGTGAATAAGTGATGCAAAGTACGTTTAAAATTCATGTAAATGAATCACTAACTGTGTGCCCATCAGATGTGCATGACGAATGCTAGCAATTGAATATAGAGACTGAAGGCAGATCATTGAACTGGTCTGCAGCAATATGAACACCACGCCAGGACTGGACTGTTAGCTGGTATCCTATATAAATACTGAAGAAATCAGGAGAGCTACTGCAACATGTTCATGTAGCTGTAGTTCGACTAGGCATGTCACTTTCAATGAATGTGTCCACATTCTGGTATTGCACTGGTTTTATTTATTCTGAAGTCAGAAATTGATGCAGGTTCATATCACAGTTAAAGGCAATATGCAAGATATAGATTGAACTAGGGTGACCAGACGTCCCGGATTTGCCCGGACAGTCTCCGTTTTTCACCGGCTGTCTGGGCCGATTTCGGTAATTTTGGCTCATGTCTAGGTTTTTAGAGGGGGTCGACTGAAAACATTCAGAGGCTTTTTTTGGGTGTTATAAAGTTGTGCTAGTGAGCAGCTGTTACAAGTAAGCAATTTAATTAGTATGTATAATGTTGGTTGTAGAAATTCGCCCGATACCCACCCTTTTGTATGCTGATGATTCAGTTATTATAGCAAGGACTTTAAACCAACTCCAACTACAAATCAGCAAATACGCAGCATTTATGGACTCTCTTGGTCTCAAAATTAACATTAAGAAAACCTTCACAATGCATATTGGTCCCAGGATTAAAAAACCCAAACCAATAATGGTCGATAATAATAAACTGGAAAAAACTCCGGTCTACCCTTACTTGGGTATCCAAGTGGATGACGCTATGAATTGGCGAAAGGCAATTGAGGCCAGGAATCTCCATTTCCGTCGTGCAACTTCAGCACTAACCTCTTTTTCGAGGAAACTGGGGAAACCAGCTCCACCTGAACTCTTGGCTATATACTATGCAAAATGCCACAGTGTGGCCACTTATGGAGCTGGAATCTGGGGCCATGGACGCATCGACCAATTACAGGTCACTGAAAACGCCTTTATAAAGTACATCTTAGCCCTCCCTCAAAGTTCCCCGATATTAGCCTCACATCAAGAACTTGGCATGGAATACATCATTGACACCATTCGATGCCAGCCCATTCTACTGTGGCATCGAATATGGTGTAAACCCGAACGCCATCTGACTCGCTCCCTCATTACTGACTGTTTAGCCCTGAGAAACTGGCGAAAAATCCCGTGGCTAACTTACATATGTAACTTTTTCAAAGACCTAGATCGTGAGTCCTACTTTGATGAACCGCCCTCAGTGGAAGACATTTCTAGGCAACAGTTAAAGCTACTGTGTATGGCCCATTTGAGGGATCTTCGGAACCAGGCAGAGATCATCAAACCACAAAATGAAAAAATTTGTGCTCTACAGTCTGGAAAATGCCTACAGCCCTACCTGACGTATTTCTTATCTAATCACGAAAAGTTTTTACTTACAAGACTACGCTTTAACATTTTCTTCCGTCTGGTTTCATTTCCGGATATGCACGACTGGTCGCGTAACCTGATGAACTGTCCCTGCGACGGAATCTCCCCACAATCCACGATCCACGTTGTCCTTTTTTGTAAATATTATAAACTACCAAGGAAAACGTGGATTATTCCCATTCTCCGAACCAGTGGACTTAGACAATCCTATCCAGCATTTCACTATTTGCAATCCCTAAAATCGCTACATGAAGCCAAACATATAGTGACTTTCCTTAAAGCGGTCTTAACAATACGTCGTAGTGTCTCTAGCTAAACCGGAACTGTCTAGTACTTGTAAAATCACTTCTCTATTTCTTGAAAATGTATTTTTTATTGCGATGTAACCTTTTTTCTTACTTATGTGCTTAAAACTTTTAAACATGTACTTTTTATGATTATTCATATCAATAATCGAATAAAAGTTGATGAAACGGTTGTAGAAATTACATTTTATTTATTTTCTTAATGCCTGTGATCATATGTTGATGAGAACTGTCATTCAGTTGATGAAAAATGGTAGTCCTATTTTCCCAAAATGTCCCAGTTGTTGGCTCTCAAGATCTGGTCACCCTAGATTGAACACAAGTAGGTAGAATATGAAGACCTGCGGAACCCTCATCTAAGCGGGTGAGGAGAGGGAAGATCTGGGCCATACCAGGGCTCTATCCGAAAAGCCAATCTAATGTAAAGCTTACAAACATTCCTGCTTACACCAACTGAAAAGCCCCGCCCCCCGACCTAACTGGCACAGATGACAAATTAACCGTTTTAAACACATCACACTGCTAACTCTCGAATGATTATAGCTCACATGCAAGAAGTGCTGTATTATAGAACAGTATTTCGTAAACTTTAGAAGTACATTACAAAACATCTGCACACAGTGCGGACCTACACATCATAAGCGTGCACATGCTTCACAAATACACATAGCGGTGACCTGCAGATGCTTGCGGCATACTGCTGACTCGGCAATGATTCACGTCTCTATTAATAGAACTGCCCAGTGTTTGGAGAGAATGAAAAGGACAGGAAGGACTGCTTTCGTTCAACGTAAACAGCTCGTCTTGCACTTGTAAATGCGACCAAGGGGCTGCAAACACATGGGATGCGTGGGGTCTTGGGCGAATTCTCTCGGATGGTTGTTTTCTTCATTAGGGAGGGTGTAGAGGCGGTAAGGTCTATAGTAAGAAGAGGAAAACATGCACGAGCCGTACAAAAACAAGCGCACACTGGTACAGTCGACCTCGACCTCAAACTCGAGGGCATACTGCGCTCAGATTACGAGGAGCAGCACTGAGGGCACACGCATGATCCCGGTCTGTCGCCTCTGTCCCACATTACTAAACCCCGCAGATTAGCGCTGCAGAGATCATTTACAAGCCCTGCCTACAATACAGCATCAAATGCGCAGGCTCCTCACTGAACCCTCACGAATCAACATCAGGCCAGAGCACTTAAGGGGCGCGCGGCGTTTGTTCCCAGGCAGGGCTGCCATAAGCAGAAGTGCTAACCTTTAGTGAAACAGCAGATAGAAAAGTAATCAAGGAATACAACTATCCGGGCTCAGGCAGCTCACGCCACAAACGCAGCTGCATTAGACGTGTGCGTTTCAAGAGTCACCCTTGCTGCTCTCAAATATCTGACTTAAAACACACACACGTGCGCACAAACATACAAACGCGCGCGGGCACACAAAAGTACTATAATACGAGACCGTCTGACCAGGCTCAAAATCAGAGTCCACGTGACGCAACACTTGGAACAACATTTAAAACGAGGTCTCTCTCGGCTAGTCTACAGGGAGGCACCGAATAAACACTTGGTCATGCACAATTATTTCTAAAAGCAGAGAAAAGAGGGAAGCGCCGACAGTCTCATTCACTGACGCCCTAATCGTCATACTAGTAAAAGCAGGAACAGCTAGGTATGCTGCCAGACACTTTCAGAGCGTCTTCTAGAACTCCCTAGGATTCTGTCAATAGTTTAGAATGGAAACCATTAAAAAAAAACTAGCAAATAGGTTTACTTAAGCATGTCGACTCGTAGAGCATTCGGATGCCAACTAATACCACTATATGAAGCTATAGTATGAACTCGAACAATTATTTAACTGGAGGAGCATCAGCTCCGATATGGAGGCTTGCATTGGGTTTTAGGGGCAAATAGCAATATCAAAAAGTTCTGCATTTCCTCTCGAAGGGGAACAAAACACCCGGCACTAAAAGATAATAAAAAGGATTATACAGGTAAGGGATATCCAACACACGGCCATGAGGGAGAAACCAGTGGCACATTTTCAGGATAACACCGGAGTGACTCAGTTTCATCTGGATTCACTAAATAAAAGTATATTTTATGTCACTAATTCGAAAGTCTAACATGAATCCAGCCCTTCTATACCCATACACAGGACACCCATAACCGCGATGAATAGGTCACAAATGAAATAATGTGCACCTTTTTTACAATCTGGCTTTAGTAGGAGTTTGAGGGGGTCAAAAGACCCAAAGGAGCAGTATTGTTGACTATTTCCGTGCCAGCCTCTTCTTGCTACAAAAGCCATCCACTCTGACATGCAAGATAATTGCGTTTTTCACTTAACACATTTATTGGTGGTGAAGAAAACATGACTCCCTTGTGCAGTCAAGAAACCCATAGAACTCTATAAAGTTTGTCAAAGGAATGGAGTACGAAACACTGCAATCTGCGCCATCACATAGATACGGTCTGTGCAACAGTGAAGGATGCAAGGTGTGATAGAATGACTTTACATTAAGGGGTTGCATTGATAAAACTTACAGTACAAGTACTCATTTGACAAATACATTCCTGTTTTTTAAAGTCTCACCAACCACTGGTGCTCAAGCTAGATTACAAATAGGCAATATCTACACTTTCCACCCTGGAATGAGCCACGAGCACTTACCCATACAAGCGTTCAGAAAGAGCCAGTCAGTCTTCCTCATTCGGTTCTTTATCTGTTTCAGTTTTTTGAAGTCCACCTGGAGCTCCTCTTTACCGCAAACAGCCCCCGCCAGTTCAATCCTCTGGAAATCCATTTTCATTTCAGCCTCACGCTTTGATGTGGGAGGAGAACGCCTCTGACCATTGCCCCCACTACAGCTTCCCCTCCAACGGGCACGGTCTTGCTCATTAATAATGGAGGATGCCTCTTCGCTCTCAGCCAGTTCAATGGCTTCAATGTTGTTTGGCCTCGGATGGTCGCATACCACACACGTCTTGGCCTTTACCCAGTTCTCATAGGTACAAGCAGAGCACGTCCAGCGCTGGGGTCTTGTGTTCAGCTTATTCCTATCATTGTATTCCACACAAGGGTCAACTGAGAAGGGAGCTTGCCGGGAACCAGAGCCTGATGACTGGGGAGACTCGGTGGGGCTGCGGGTGCGCCGCTGGCACAGACACTGTGTACATCTGATAGCCCGTGGCCAGTTCAGATAAGTGCACATGTGGCAGGACCACTTAGTGCTGCTATCAACCCCATAGGCCTTCACACGAGGCCTTGCACTGGAGTCCGGGCATATGAGTGGACTCCCGCCACCACCTTCGATGCTGCCAGCATCCCAATCCCTGCCAATATCGCTGCAGCCCCCTTTGAAGGGCTCCTCAGTAATGATGGCTGGGCTGGGCTTCTGTGCTCGACACATGGTACACTTGATTGCAGACGGCCAATTTTCAAACGTACAATACTCACAGGCCCATTTGGGTCCACTCTCTGTCATCGTGAACCCCTCGAGGTGGGAAAATTGGCAGACAGGAAGCTGAAGGTAGAAGAGACCGATGTTAGTGAAAAGAACAGTAGCATTTATAAAAATAATTAAGTAATGAACTTAAAACACCTGCGTGTAGGGGGCGGTTTCAGACAGACAACATGGAATAATCTGCCACTAACCCACATCTTATTCCACTCCCCTCAAGCTTTTTCGTCAACCTGTAATTTTGATGGCCTGTGGTTTGTTGCGACTGAATTTCTGCCCTTAAAAGCTTGCTGTTTCTTAGAACTAAGGACCCCTGGTGTACACGATCTTTAGATAGAAATAAAAATAATAAATAGCTGACCAGAGTTGCTACATATATCGGCAGAACAATCTGACAAATAGATACCCACTTGGGAAATTATGCTCTTCGGACAACCTCACATTTTAGAAATGCAGAGCTTTCCCAGCAAGGCACTAGTAGCACTCAAAGTGAGTCCCACCTGAAGTTATACCCCCGCCCCCCTCCCTCCATGGAAGCCCTCTTCAGATCCTGCTTCACTGACAACCAGGCTCAGAAGGATTCACTATTAAACTAATTAACCTCAATTCCGTCGTCATAGGGGCAGTTGACATTTCAATTGAAAACATAAAAAAAATACTACAAAGGAACAAGAAAAACATGCGTTTTTCAGTCCAATTAAACAATTACCGTCTTCATTCAAACTTCACATTTGGGACCATCCACCATTAATTTTTGTATACTAATGCTGCAATATAATAAACATAAAAAAACTGAACTTTCAATAATCAAGTAATTGATTTTAATGTTAGTTTTCCTTTAACAGGCAAAGGATACAGATGTATTTGCTGGTAATCAAATATGGATAATAAGTATTAACCTCCCCCCAAAAAATGAACACAAAAATAGTGAAATAAGCAGGTACCATGGGCATCCTTTCGAACAACTTCCATCAAGGTTTAAAACTCTGGAATATTGGCCTCCATTCCACCCCATCTCTGTCACACAAAAAAGATATCTGATCCAAACCAGCCAGACCGACGCTGAATTGTTCGACAAGTCTATAAAGGTGCCGCATTTTTAAATACAATAAATGTCTCTACAGTAGGTATCGGCTTCAGGTGGCACCACATACAAAGAAGGATTCTCACATGAGAAAGCAATAGGTCAGACAGGAAATTGCCCTAATCCGCATCCTGAAATCCTTAACACTACCATGCCTCAATTCAATCTAATGAGGCTCTCAATCCTAATCACAATTAAAGGTCCAATTAAAAAAAAAGTAATTCTTTTTCCCAAATGAAAGCCAATTCAATAAATACGTTAAGTTTCTCACCAACCTGCTTTATTAATAAGGCCCAACAGATAGACAGGGCATGAAATAATGAACATTCCTGTAATATCCAAAGACATTGGTTAACTTCCTTGAAATCACTGGGTGATTGGGCAGATTAATAGAAAGAAAAGAGCCCTTTTACAACCCCTAACCAAAATATCAGGCGGGTCAATTCTAAGGAACAGCAAATACATCATAGTGCAGCTCTGCAAATTGGCTGCACTGCCAAGCTGGAGAAGCGCACATGGTAAATAAGACAGGGAGGTGGCTGGTTTCTGAGCAACAGGGCAAATGTGGGCAAATGTGGAGCAAATTAGAGCTAAGAGCTTAGACAGCCAATCAGTCAGTCACAATTTCAGCTACAACATGTTCAGGGGATATAGAGTAGGACTTAGTTAAATGAGCAGTCAGGAGAGTAGTTCTGACCTTTTCAGAATCTGCCTTGGAGGGCCTTTCTATTAATGTGTTTGTGTGTTAGGCACATGTTCTTGAAGATGAATTGGAAGCAATATTAGTGAATTCAACATCCAGGAAAATGAGTCTCTGGGTTTCCTTCCAGCTACAAGTCTAACCCCAATATTCTAGAAAAAACTAGCAATGGTATTAATGGATATCACCACCACACTTTGGGGGGTACCCACTCCACCAGGGTTTTAGATTTGAGCCACAATATGCCTCTTCGGTATTGTACAACTGTCCAAAACACAGCATGGATACTTCTTATAGTAATTACTTCACTTTGTAAATGTGGTGGTTAATTAAGCTTCCCAAACAAAACACTGAAAACTCACCACTTGAAATGTGTGCTAAAAGTTACATATTTTTCTTGGATTTTCATCATTAGATTATGAAAAAAGAAACAGTACGACACCACAGCCAAAGCAATTTCGCTCTGAACTTGGAATTTCTACAGGGCACTGAATGCTGCAAATGAAATGATATAGTGTATATGGTTAGGATAGCCAGTATCCCACATTCAAAAGTGATACAAAGAATGTTTTGGTATTTGTTAGAAAGAAGGTCTCTAGTGGCAGTGGTTTGGCCTGTCCAAGTAGGGACCCTCACTTTAGTCAAGGTAAGTAAGTTACACCCTAAGGACAAGCTGTGGTCACCCCCTTGGTAGCTTTGCAAGAGCAGTTAAGCACACACGCAGTCAGACACACACAAGCACACACCCACCCCCCACACCACCCCATCCCCCCCCCAGACACTGAGTTGATGCATGGTTTTCTTCTTTTAGTACCAGAACTCGCTTTCAAGTGCCCAGAACTGGACTTGGCACCACTTGGCAGAACAGGGCTCAGCAGAGAAGCCCTGGTGCTGGCAGATGAAGTATTTGATGGCCCAACACTTCCAACAGGAGGCAGGCTAAACCCAAACCCTTGGGGAAACTTGAAAAGCAGGATGTAGAAAGCAAAGTCCAGTCCTTTCACTCCCAGGACAGAAGCAGCAAGCCAGCACAGCAAAGTAAAACAGAAAAGTGTCAATCTCTCCTGACAACACCACGCTTTTTCCAGGAGAATGTCCTCAATCCAGAAGTAATCAGATTACAGGTTAACAGAAGTCCAGTAACTATACCCATTACAGCCTTTGAAGTAGGCAAACTTCAAAGAAAAATCTTTGTAGTGCCCAAGACCTTGCCCTTCCGTGCACTGGCCCAGACACACTACAGAGGGGTGGATTTCTTTGTGTGGGGAAAAGGCATAGCCTTATCCAGGCATCAGTGTCAACTCCTACCATCACTCTAGCTTAGGAAGACCCATCAGTCTGGCGATGGTCATCAGGATATGCAGGGCACCCCTCAGCTCCCTTTGTGCAACTGTCTAGAGAGAATGCACAAGAGCCCAACTGTCACCCTGACCCAGACATGTATTCAGAGACAGGAAGAGGCACATAATGGTTAAAGTAAGAAAAGACTCTAAAAGTGGCAGTTTCAAACCTGCAATTTAAAAACCTCTTTTATTAAACGATGTATTTTAAAATTGTAATTCCAGAGACACCAAACTCCAATTCTCTATCTGCTCCCAATTGGAAGATATACTTGTTAGATGTTACAAGGCAGCTCCACTGCCAACCTTTGGGAAAAATATGTATTGCTTTAGTGAAAAACAAATTTAACAGTTTTTCACTAGCAGTACATGTAAAATACTTAAGTATATATCCTACCTTTTAAACACACTGCACCCTGCCCATGGGATTGCCTAGCCTTATAGACAGAATGGTCCCAGAATGGGAAAAAGGAAAAAGATTCAGGAAAAAAAATCATATAAATATAAAAAAGTCAAGATGATGAATCAAAAAACAGTACGATGTTTTTATTCACAAGGTACCGACAAACCTATAACTGGTTTATGCGCTACAATTATCAATTTTTTCAATACATTTGTGCCCACATGCGCAACGCGAAAGGAAAGGGGGTGGGAGTGCTGTCAGGGGGTTTCAGTGAGAAGTGAAAGAAAGTTTTCTTTTTTGGGACAAACAAATTCAATTTTTTATGTTTGTTAAACAATATTTCAGGTGGTTCCCCACAGTGAGGCCACACAACAGCTCGTGAATCCAAACAATTATCCAAAACCAGTCTTCTATTGTAGCTGTGTTAATCTTGCTTGAGGGTAGAAGCTGGCACAAAAGAGACTGGTAGTCTACGTTTCGACCCTATGATGGGTAGGGAAAGTTGCCCTTACAAGGCGGGTCTTCATCAGGACAGAAGGTTGGAGTGGGCAGCCTTCCTCCAGGACCCCATTGTCGGGTGTCCCCGGAACCACGTGTAACTTGCAATTCCAATCGTCTGTAACCTTGTTTCTTGGGTCTGCTCGGATTTATTGGAATCGGGCGGTAAACACCTCGATGCTATGCTCGGCAGATAAATCTGGAAATCAAGGGGGAATTCGTAAGGTAAGTCGGAGTTACTCCTGACAGCGTTCAGAACGCGAACAAATGCAGTCAGTCTGATAAGTGAATTCCAGTAGCTTCTCCTATATTAATCACTTGCAAGAAGGTTTTGTACTCGTGCACCGATATACTGCACAAGCACCTTGTTCATTCACAGCACATGGAGCACCATGCTGCAAGTTATATTGTCTATAAAGTGATGTTAACCATTGTAAAATAACACCCTATTTTTAATGGTTCAAACCTTCTTTATTAGTATTTTCAAGAGAGGAAAAACAAAATGGTACAGAGCATAGCAGTTCTCTTCGTGAATTTCGCGTTTATAACCTTAACAATAACATCCCAAACAAAATTGAAATATCCCCCAACCCATCCCCTCCCTCCCAGTACTCATGTGATACAGAGTTGGTCGTAAAACTAACTGTGGTGATGGTGTACCTAAGGTCTTCCTCTGCTGTGTAGGGATAGTAACATCAGTCAGGCGTAACAAGCATAGGTATTTAGCGCAGGCGAGTTCCCTGAACTCAGTCAAGAGAAGACTTCGGTATGGGCACCAGAGGTCCTGGTAGGATTCGCTCCGCACGGATATGGGGAGCATAATCTTTTTCATCCCTAGGATATACCACAGGCAATGTAGCCACCCCTGAAGTGTCCTGTCCCCTTGTGTGTAAGGATGTTCTGGAGTGCCGCTCCAAGGGCTAGCCTTATCTGCCGACCCCTGCAGGATTGAAGTGGAAAGGTAAGGACGTTTGGGAGTCCTAAAACCATGTATCAGGGAATCTTGATAACTGTGTTTAGGTGTGTGTCAATATCATCAAGGATTACACCACAATAGGGTGTAATCTTATGGCAGTCCCATAACAAATGGAGCAATGTTCCAGGGAGCCAAAGCCTCACCAGCATCAGCGCTGCACATTTGGATAACCTTAAGGAGATGCACTGGTGTAAGGTACAAGTACGTAGCTATCTTAGTAGCTGTATCGACACTAGCTACAAAGCAGGGTGTATGGCGTGCCCTACAGAACACCCCCCCCCATTCTCTCTATGACAGTTGTCTTCCCAACTCTAGTTTCTATCTCCTCTGTCCTGCTGTTTTAGCTGGTGTAGAATACCATATAATTCAGTGATTAGGCCTTTGTCTAAAGTTTTGGCCACTAACCATTTCTCAAAGGGTGTAATTGATCTTTGAAACCCCTGGACAGATGTAGCAACCAGTGGTGAACCTGGAAGTAGGGCATCCTCTTTGTTTAGGGCAAGGCATAGCCGGAGCCGAGTGAAGGAAATCAGGCAATCCCCATCAAACATGTGTACCGCAGCACAGCATCCTGCCTTCTGCACACAGGATGAACGTTGCACGGTCCATGCCTGGTATAAAGTCAGCATTTCCCACAATCGGTGTTAATGGGGCAGAGAAAGAGGATAAGCTCTTGCTGAGTCCCACTCCGTCCATACTTCCATAGTAGCACTCGTAACAGGGGAGCAGTAAAGACACAGAGGTGGATGTAACTTCTTCAGAAAGGGGACACTTTGTAAAGACGGACCCGCTACTGCACGATCTAAGAAGAATCAATGTTCCACTTCACTCAATACCAAAGTTGCGATGCCTAAAAATTGGAAGCAGGCGGTAGTCCTCCCTCTTCAGAAAAAAACGAATCTTAGTTGGGACAGGCTGGACAATCTCCGTCCTATTTCACTCCTCCCCTACTTGGCTAAAGTGGCAGAAAAGGTGGTAAATCTTCAGCTTATCGCATTTATTGAGCAAGCCAACCTGCTCCATCCTACTCAGTTTGGTTTCCGGTCACACCATTCCACTGAGTCTGCGTTGCTTATGGCCACAGAGACCATCAGGCAAGGGGTAGATGAGGGACATACGATGGCCCTCATTCCACGGCATTTGGGATAATGCTTTTGTACGAGATCCTTTTCTAGGCCTTCAGCATGGTGTTCGAAACGGTCTTTATTAGAGCAATTTCGTTGAATGCGCAAGAATTGCCCGTAGGGCAAGTTGTCCCGGAGAGACTTGGGATGACAGCTGTTATAATCTAGTAGAGAGTTTCGTGACATTGGTTTGCGGTATAATTCCGAAGCCAACCCAGTAGGTTCATTTTGTGTGTTTTGTTTTGCTGTTTACACAGAGCGGGGCTCCGTTGTACCTGAGCTAGTGCCGGGTGAGGTGGGGCAACATTCTCCTTAATAACGGGTGAGTGTTTTACACGAGTGGTAAATTGTGCTCTCCTGTGACTATTGATAAGAACAAGATAAGTGTTAAATATAATGGATAAACCTGCATTTATTGCGAGACATTTGATAGTTTCTTAGCCTCGCCAGAGATACTTGCTAACAGGCGTGTTCTCTTTTTCCTTTTATGTGTGTGCTGTTTTGTGAAATCCAACGGTCCTCTCATCAGGAGAATCGAAGGTGATATTTAATTTATTTGAGTTTCCTTATTTTTCATGCACTAATTAAGCAGTAGCATTGTAGGTCCTGACGAAGCAGTAAGTGACCCCGGGGCACATGTAAAACTGCAGAAACATGTCGACCATGACCATGTAAACTGTCTAGGTAGTTATTTGCTGACACTACCTTATGCACTGTTTTTAGATAGTGGGAGCAGAAGGTCTCTATTAAATTCATTTTCCTTCTTCTACCCCTTTTTAAACCACCACTTTTTGAAAAATTCTTTATTTTCTACACTAATTAGCACTGCTTACTAGTTACATCCTGACTCCTACCTGCTATGTAACATCCATTGGGTAATTGACCTTCACTAGGCCAACGCTGTGCCAAATCGTACATTGGGTTTCCCCCTGGTGTACTACTGGTGGTATTCCCAAATGATGTAGGGCGGTACAGAATGGAACTCTGATGGGAACACTATAAACAACTTGAAGGTGCCCCATGAACGATTTTGCCATCAGCACACGCATTCATCCAACCCTCACCCAAAAGGTTTTTTTTACTTTATGCTACTCGTTAGTTGGTTTCAAGTAGTCTTGAGGGACGTAGCATTTTGGTCGTTAAACTTCCCTCTGACCCCCCTAGTTAATATTGTGATTAAAAAAAACACACAAAAAAATGGGAGCCGGAAAGCCATTTGGTCCAGCATATTTCAAGGGTTGTTGGCGAGAAATGGCTGAAATTACTTACTCTATATGGATGGGTTAGTCTAGAGTATCTGCCTGGTCGGATGTTAATCGATGTGTGTGCCTCTGAAGGTACAATTCCGGTCCCAATGGGTCCAGCGCATGTCCCGTGTAGGGCGATCTATAAAAGTCGCGATAGGTGGATGCCATGGGTCCATCTCCTATTATCGCGGAGCCGTCTGCAGCCTGTAGGAAGTGCAACCCCGTTTGAGAGTCAGTGTTCCGTCAACATATTAGCCAAACGCCCACACCTGTCTTTCCCTACATAAAAGGAATGTCTCAGCCGTATGGCAGCGTATTCAGCTTTGTCCAAGACAAGCCCCGCCAGTTGTGCGCGGGCTGTACCAGTTGACACCATATCCCCGTGGCACCTGTGAGTTTGTGTATGTGCTCGAATTCCTGAAACTGGATCTCACGTAGCTGCCCACCATGTTATATTGGTAAATAAAAAATATCCAACGTGTCAGTACGCAAACATGTACGTGCGTTCACTACTCTGTTAGCCACCCCGCCCCACTGACAAAGCGAATAGGTCTCCCGTTACACTCTCTCTCATACTCTCTCATCCCACTCTCTCATCCCACTATCTTGCTCTCATACATCAATCCATCATTTTTCATATTAGTTCACTTGAGATCTTTCTGCACTTTCTTGGCCAGAACATTTTTTTTAAACTCAAACCTCGAACACACACTCTCCTCTTCCGTTGTTTTCCGCATACAAAAAAGCAGCCTCTTTATGCTCTAAAACCTTCTCTCCCCTTCTTTCTTTCCTTCTCACATACTGTTTCGGCTACTTCGTATTGAGTACATTCACAACTTCATGCACAAACTACAAATCGCTCTCAATCTTCCTATCTATTCTACATAGCTACCACACACACACACTATCTGTTCACCATGCAACATAATTCTGACACAAAAACGCTACACACCACACAATTCCACTCCACAACTAAACAATTCCAATTCAAACCACATAATTCCACAACAAACAACATAGATCCACTCAAGTGCAAACAAAAGTTTAAAAAAATTGTAATTTACAACGACAATAGCTCTAACTTTCACATATGCAAGACCCATTGCTTTGCAAATGCTAGTTAAAATTGTAAGCAAACCTATTAAAACCCATTCTCCTCTTAGCCTTTCATTGAAAAGGTAGATGCGTGCTTCTCTGAAAAGTGTCACATGACAAGTACTGGACACTGGCATTTTAACTCACCAGGCAGAGTACAAATATTCTATCATGCATCTTACAAATGGCATGTTTTCCTTACTTTAGCAAACAGTGTGTGCAGTAAAGCAGTGTGATACTGGATGCCCGTCAAACTGGAGACATAAATTAGAAAATTCACAGCTGTTAAACAACAAACTTAGCCTTGAAGCTGCAGAATTGATTTAATACAAAGTTGAGGTGTTAGCAGTATACAGAATGAGATGTCATATGTAGCATCATGAAAAGATCACGAGCGGTGTGGGACGTAATGATTGCCAACCGTTCTGCAAATGCCAGATGTTAGTAAACCTCAAAATGTTCTGTTCTTGTTATTCCAATAGAATAGTCGTTGTGTATCTTATTCAAATATCTACATTGCAAAAGTGAATGCTTTTTTTGTTTTTTTAAATGGAGGTTATTTGCATTTTGAAGTGTAGTGTTTCTGGTGTTCTGTGGAGATTTAAATTGTAGAGTAACAGGTTCCATATAATTGTTAAAACAGCCTCATAACAACTCTGGGAGTCTCACGGATCTAGCAATAACCAGGTTGCTATTTCCAACCCCCAGGGTGTCAAAGTCTGAGTTTTGAAATGTGTTACCATACTGAGAGTAGTAACAGTGCAGGTAATGCACATACTGCTACAAGCGGTTTGTGACACTTGCTCAGGCTGCATCACCGTCTCCAGGAAGCCCGCGAGGGATAGGGTAGTGCAGTATCAATCCTGGTGCAACAGATGGGATGTACAGCTACTCTCACCAGCCACCAAGGCCCCTCATATCAAGCAGCTTTGTTTCTGGTATGCAGCGGCAAGCTGTGCAGGGTCTCGCCAACAACGCACTACACACAGTGCACAGGTGTAAATAAGAACAACATGGCCAACAGTAGAACCACTTCAGTCTCCCACGGAACTCAACCAACTTGCTGTAGATTTTCCCGCTACATGTTGCCATTCTAACCTCACCTTGAGAGTTTCCCCTTACAAGTCAACACATTACACTTCAACTTGGCTAACACGGTCGGCAAAGTAAAACTGCTATACAAACCAACCGGAATATTGTAGTTTAGATGTGCATGCTGTTGCATCATTACTTTTGAACACAGTGGTCATGATAGTTGAAGAAACCCACCAAGAGCCAATAAGAGCACAAGTACTGTTTCAGTGGAAGTATGCAACTTCAGATGAATCAAATGTTGCATAAAGCAAGAGCAACATGTAGACTGAGCCAAAGCCGCTGTTTCAGTAATGCTTCTCAAAGCTCTTACTCTGTTCAAACATACATTGTCTAGTAACAGCTGTAAAAGCAGACCTATAAAGCTTCCAACAATGAAAGCAACAAAATGAGAATTTGAGAAAAATAAGGCGAGAGCAAACAAAGCATACACTGCATTTCTTCAATAACGGTCTGAAATGAAATTTTCTAACCTGTAAAAGCTTAGGCAGTAGCAAGAACAAATAGGACAGATAATCAGACATAAATAAAAGATAAGATATCATTTCCAGGATTGAGTGGTAATTTCACAAAAGCTCATTCACAATTTTAGAATAGCACACGTTTTTGTTTGTCTGCTTGCCGGTGACTTTGACAATCATAATTCTTTACTGGCGTAAATTCCAAGGAAGGCCAAGAGTAGGTAATCCCCCATGGGGCAAAGATGCAAGCCCAACCTCTAGCGGCTTGCAACGATTACAGCAACAGTAAACCACTATATGGAGTCATTGCATGCACTGGTTACAAGCAGACAAATGCCTGTTGGGCACACCAGGGAGCGACAGAGGAGCAGCACATGTTGTTCACTGGTTAAAGATAGCCACATAAATGCCCACTAGGTCTACCTTGGTATAGACACAGAAGCAGCACATCACATGCACTGGTTATTATAGGCAGCCAGAATAAATGGCAAATACAGTCACAAGGAGCGGTAAAGAAGCAGCACATGGTATACACTGACTGCAGTGAGCAAGATGGGAAATGTATTTACCTTTCATAATGATATTTCTAAAAGATAAATAGAATTTCCACAGATTCCTTACCACATACAGCATGTCTCGAGGACTCATAACCATCTGGAATTGAGCCCCACGCAGAAGATGGTGACCATGCTTTCCATGGCCGGTGTACGCAGGTAGACAATGCACATATACTGCACATAGTGTGCAGCTAGACCACGAACACAGCTACCAATAGGGGTGGGGGGGAAAGAAAGAAAAGAAAAGAAAAGAAAGAAAAGAAAGAAAAGAAAGAAAAGAAAGAAAAGAAAGAAAAGAAAAGAAAGAAAAGAAAGAAAAGAAAAGAAAGAAAAAAGAAAGAAAGAAAAAAGAAAGAAAGAGAAAGAGACGGGGCCTATTAATGTATTTTTAAATCTTGACCTACTAGATGTTGGGAAACTGGGGGAAGGATTTGGAGGGGAAACTGCAGTGGGCATGTAATTGGTTGTACTTGGTGTTGTCAATAACATTAGAAGTGGTGTTAAGTGCTGTTTTTCTCATTTCCTCCAAAATGTTTATGATGGACCAAAAAAACTTTATGTAGCAAAAAAGCCTCTTCCCTGGTCTATCTAATTTACAAATTGGTAGTAACTCTAATCAATGTATTACTCACAGCAATTGAAACTTATCATACATGTAGGTTTTCTTTTTTATATTTGTGTATTTATCAAAAATATTTTATACGATTTTTTGTTTGCAGACATCTTCAAAATTCAGTTTTTTAAGCATCACAGTTGCGACAAGGCCACGATAAGCATCTGAGACTCTTATAAAAGATCAAACCAAAAAGAAGAAATAACCAAATTCAAAACTAGTGGACTTATGCTGTTTGGTCAAAAAGTGAAATTGATCACAACGTTCTTGGTGCATTCATGAATATGATTTTCTCTCAGATGTCTTTTTAATATGTATCTATTTGTGTGGTATGGTAGTTGGCATGCATGAGTAGAACGATAGTAGTGAATGTAAGTGTGATGAGTCTAGTTTTGGGGGTCATTGTAAATATATTTTTCAATTTGTCAAAAGTGAAAAAACGTTTGGGACGCTTGTTGTTTGAATAACATTGATTTCACTTTATGTTATAACTGTGATGCTTAAAAAACTGAATTTTGAAGTTGTCTGCAAACAAAATACTATAAAAGATTTTTGATAAATACACAAATAAAAAAAAGAAAACCTACATGTATGATAAATTGATAATAGTAATAAATTGATTACAGTTACTACCAATTTGTAAATTTGATAGGCCAGGAAAGAGGCTTTTTTGCTACATATTGTTCCTTTCCCCCTCCTCTTGGGCCTCAAAGTATTAGGGGGACACCTTTGTACCTTATGCCAAAAAGAACTTTAACAAACACCAGTAGTGCTGATGGTAGCTATAACCTGCCCAACTGGGCAAGTTTGGGTCCCGCATAGGGAGATGTAAAGTCATGATATGTGACAAATATATTGGGATGGCATGATTACGGACCCTGAACTTCTACACTAAACAATGCTGATGCTTTAAGATATCCACTGCTGTTGGTCATATGTTAATAAAGAATTTTTTTTTAAGTCTGGAAAATAGCCACTCCAGCATCATCTCTCCAGCACCAGAGGTAGTGCCACGAGGCCCCAGAAGCATCACTATCGCTAGGGCGATAACACCAAGTTCTAGTCTCTGTGACTATCCCACCAAAAGAGAGGAGATTCAATTGTTTCCCAGGCCTTTGCACTAATAAGGCTATAGTTTCGTAAGGGGGAGGCTACTGTTGACAGGTGTGAAAGCATTTATAGTTGTCACTATCACTGAACACCATTTGTTTATGACACTTCCAGATATTTATATCCATCAGATACCAGCAAGTTTCCAATCTCTTATTTACACATTAACTGAAGTAGAAGAAAAGAAGCAAAAAAGTGTCCTGCGTCAATAACTTTTAGAAATAACTTCATTTTTAAAAGAGATCTTGCTACAACCATGCAAATAAGCATTTGCCGCTTGTAGTTGTGGTGAGAGCAGCAAGGCGTCCTGTGTCCTTTGAAAGTCATCCCCGGACCTGCTGGGTGTATCGTCTGAGGCGCTGAATAGAGAGTGGGACTGCGAGTCCCCAGGAGTGCTTGCGGCGTCCTGAGGAGCTGCACCTGGAGACTCTTCCCGCCACATCCCGCCTCCTGGGTGCCACGCCCTCTCCAATACCCACAAGAGCAAGCTTCGCGACGCGTATCGCGGGACGCGCGCGGGCGCAAGGCGAAGACCAGGCCAAGAGCGGGCCCGTTTTAGCCGGTTCGAGCCCAGGAGAGACCGGACCGGGCCACCCATCTGAGCCCTATTAAGCGGGATAAACTACTCGGATTAAGCTGTCCTGCTGGTCTCCCTGTAATTCAGGAATCCTCTACTATGACCACGAGGGAGGGGGGCGTGGCTAGGCGCGCAATGGTGACAGCCGCACCCGGGTAGAGCTCCGAGCCGAGCTCCCCTTCCCCGGGCCAATTCTCCGACATTTCACATGGAGACGCCTGCAATCGTAGGCGGACCTGCGGATGACAGTTCTGGACACTCTGGCCGAGTTTCAGATTGGCGGACCGGAGCTGTGACACCGGCCTTTCCTGGGCCCTTCTGGCGGGGCTTGCTGCCGACTGGACGGCGAGGGCAGTTACGAGAGGCCGCGGACCGGGCCTACCAACCAGGCCCAGACACGCAACCCGCGACTCGGCCCTGGCAGCTCCCTCGTCCGTCGAGGCGACGACCGGAGGACGGCCTGGACGCCCTGGCCCCTGATTCCCCCCCTCAACACCGGAAGGATTGGGAGACCATGTACAGGGGACTGAGCAGACGCGGCTGCCGTGCCGGGACCACTGAGCTGGCGGCGGCGCGGAACGGGAGCGCTGCTGTGGCGCTATCTGCTCCCACGTCTGTGGGCGACGGCATCCCAGGGACCTGAGACCACCTGACCAGCGGGAACAACGACCGCGGCGGACCGCAACTTGGACCTGCCGTCTGGGCTGCACAACGAAACACACGACTTGCCCCACACGGTCCCTGCTAGTGACGGGACGGGGGCCAAGGGACCGTCTAGGCGCGTCGGCCATTCAAGGAGGTACGACTGGCACTTGCGAGCCAGGAGGCCGAGGCGAATGGGCGCCACACACCGAACACCGCGGTAGGGCTGCGACCTTCCCCCCTGCTGAGACGCCGACCTCCTGGCAGATGTGGCGAAATGGAGAGAGATGGTAGTTCATAGCGCTGCGACCCTGTCATCACCTGAAGCTCATCGCGGGGCGGATTCTAAATGAGATGGCGGCGGCAATGCCAAGACGCTGAGGCATCACACCCCCCCCTGGACCCCTCGTGGCGGACAGACCTGCGGGGAGTAGCAGCTGCTGACACCTGCTGCCCCAGGTGTGGATTTGAACCCGTGAAAACCGCGGAGGACGCGACGCACCAGTTACAGACCAACAGTGGTGAGACAGTGACGAGAGCATCAGAAGAGACACTGCGACACGGATGCCCATGCCTGCATATTCACACCTTCCCAACATTTCCTGGACACGCGCAGCAACCGAGACCTGGTTACCCTGAACCCTCCGAAGCCCGCGCAGTGTAGGCTGTCACACCCTGCCTACCCGGAGCTGAGCTGAGACCCTTCCACCTATGTCATAGCCGGGAGGAACGGTCACCTACTGACTCCACAGACCTCTGAGATCGTGGTCTGCAATTGGCTGAGGCAAGCCAACACACAGGCTCACCGCCCGCACGGAGGGCACGCAAGGGGCCAACTAAACTGCCGCACAACGCCGCGTGTGGCAGACACAATACTGCGAGCCACGGACGCTACCGGCATTGAGTGAAGACCGCCACCTTGTCCCCCATACGCAACTGGCTGCGTTGCCTGCCACATGTCCGGAGGGGTGAGAACCCGCACTGGGACTGGAGGGGCCCTGCCGAAGGGAAAAACCGACAAGTCCTCGAAAAAGATGGCTACTGATCCGGTCACTGTGCGGTTGGACAGCGTGTTGGCCGCCATGGAACGAATAGAGCAGTCGCTCCAACTGACCAGAACTTCTCTAGAAACCAAAATAGACAGTGTTGCCATAGACCTCACCCACCTGCGTGAAGATCACAGGAAGCTGGCTGATAAAACCAAGACGCTAGAGGGAACAGTTGAGGAACTTGGCCCCATAGTCTCTCAAACGGATAGACAAGTTCAGGATCTACTGGCCAGAGTGGAGTTCCTAGAAGACGGCGCTGAGGATGCGGAAGGGAGAGCGAGACGCAATAACATCAGACTCGGAGTCCCGGAGAAATGGGAAGGCAACCGACCGACGCAACGAGTGGAGGACTGGCTGAGAGACCTACTACCGGAAGGCACGCTGTCGCCATATTTTGTGGTAGAGAGAGCGCATCGTGTGCCCACGAGACCTCGCACCACCGGCTCCAACCAGAGACCGCTCCTCTTCAAAGTCCTGAACTATCGGGACAGAGACACTATACTGAGGGAAACAAGACGGCTGGGGGAAATCCGCATTGACAATGCTGCTGTGATGTTTTTCCCAGATTACACCATTCAGGTGCAACGCCAAAGACACGATTTCTTAGAAGTGAAACGACGACTGCGTGAGGCTGGCCTGAAGTACTCCCTACTCTTTCCTGCAAAACTGAGAGTGGTGGCGCAGGACAAGACCTACTTCTTCAATGCTCCTGCGGAAGTAAGTGACTGGCTGGACAGCGGGACGGATACAGCCCCCAGGCATGCACAATATCCTGAGGCGAGACCGTGGGCCGCGACGCCGACGCCGCAACAGAAACCGCGGGAACGGCCACCCGGAGGAGGCAACGCGTCACTCCCCACCGACGGACCAAATGATCCAAGAGCAACAAGACGCGCTCCGGAGAGTTTCCCAGTTAAGCGCCTCACCGACCTCGGACAAAGCTCAAGCCACCAGCCCACAGATGATTCCGAGCGATGACGAAGCTATTTATGGGATCCCAGATTCCCAACTCTCTGTGGAGCTGCCAGACGTCACGCCGCAAACGGCTGATATGCCACATTGAAGCGCTACATGCATGACCATTGGATGCTGCCGGGGCGGCGGGGACAGGTCCAGAGCCCGGACAATAACTGTGATGCTGCGGCTGGACACCAATGCTGGAGATGTCCCTCGCCGCCCCGGTGACAGAGGGAGTGGCCTTCACGCAGTGAGTACTCAGCCTGAGGTATAGACGCTGTGCGGCAGATGAACTGGTGGAAACATACTGTATGGCTCCCCCCCCCCCTCTCTCCGCCCCATGTCATCTGCCCCTGTCACCCGGACACATTCCCGCTCCAGACACTTGGGGAGTGACCCCTGCTTCTCTCCCTTGCACGAACAGGTCCCACGCAGGTCCACAGCATTTGAGCAGGCGCTGCCTGCCTAATCACTGTCTCTGCCTACGTGGTATATGTAACATATGGCCCGGGGAAGGGCCTCTAAACATCTTCCCTTAATTGGTTTTGGAGAACTGCTGGAACTGCACCTAGCTCTAGTTTTCCCCCTAGACTTAAACACTGTTCTTTGCCTCCTAGGCGCGTTTGGACGGCGACATGTTACGTTGCCGACCTTTTGGTATTACTTACTGTTTAGCAATGTTAGCTCACCCTGCTCCGATTCCCACCCTTGCCTTCAGAGAGATGCCTATGCCCTTTATAAGTGTGCTATTGTCTGTGTCAGGGGTGAGTGGGGTGGGGGATTGGGGACCCGGGGGAGGCGTTCGCCTGGGAGGCGACTGGTAGGGGGGGTAGGTGCTCTTTACCATGACGATGGATATGACTGAGATTAGGATATGCACGTGGAATGTGAGAGGCATGCACACACCGTCGAGGCGGTATCAAATTTATTCTTACATACGACGACATAAGTTTCAAGTAGTGCTGTTACAGGAAACACACCTAAACAAAGCTGAGGTACACGCACTGCGCAGACGGTGGCGCGGACAGCTCTACGCCACAGAGTACTCCTCCTATGCTCGAGGAGCGCTCATTTGGGTACAACCGGGCACTCCCTGGGCGGTCATAGACACGTAGATAGATTCGGAGGGTCGCTATGCGATGGTACGAGGTAGACTTGATGGCCGCCCTGTGGTACTTACTTCCCTATACTCCCCGAACACTGAGCAGGGTGGGTTCCTTGAATCCCTCTCCACGGCATTGGCGCCTTGGCATGGGCTCCCATGGATCCTTGGGGGCGACTACAACTGTGTCTTGGATGTGAACTTGGACAGGTCTGCTGCACCCCCGGCCGCTGCTCAGGCACATGTCACCACGAAAGCACTCCTCAAATGGGCCCGACAATGGGACCTACATGACGCGTGGAGAACACGCAACCCCACGACGCGCATATATTCCTACTGGTCGGGCGCACACGCTTTACACGTACGCTTGGACAGATACATGGTTTCCTCTGACCTCCTCCCATTGATTCAGGACACACAATATATGGGCCGCACCCACTCAGATCATAATCCTCACACACTAGCCATCACTTGGGAAGATCCACATCCTCCCATACCCACCTGGCGCATGCAACCGGACCTACTACTAGACGCGACCTTCCGCGACTCCCTACTTACACAGATGGCTCAATACTTTGATCTTAACACTGGCACAGCGTCATCTTCCCAAACTGAATGGGATGCATTCAAAGTAGTGATCCGGGGACTCTGCCTGGGGACACAGGGGCACATGCGACGCACACTTGAGCGAGACCTGACACAGCTAGAAACTGAATTACTGGATTTTGAACGCGCCACGGGAGGAGTGGCGACAGCCCGACTGACTGAAGCCAAGGCGAAACATGGCCGCCTACTAGACCAGTTGCGGCACATCAATTTCGCAGCGCACTCCGCCCGGGTCCATGGACAGGGTGATAGACCAGGCAAACTATTGGCCTGGCTGATTGCGCGAGAGGACCGCTCGACTCCCATAACGGCCATACAGGCAGGAGACGGCGGATTGCTCTACTCCCAGCGCCAAATTCACGAGGCGTTCACGGGTCACTATACGGGACTTTATCACTCCCGCTTACACGTCCCGTTCGATGCCATTGCTGAATACCTGTCGGACATACATCTGCCTGTCCTGACAGCGGCGCAACAGGATGACCTTGGAGCACCATTGGATTATGAGGAACTCCGCGATACCATCTTTAACCTGTCAAATGGCATATCTCCGGGCCGGACGGCTTACCGGCCGAATTCTATAAGGCCGCCTCGGACATCTTGATCCCACACCTGGCAAGGATGTACTCTGCGGCTATAGATGACTTTGCCTTACCTCCGACACTCAATGAGGCGACCCTTGTATCGCTACTCAAACCTGGCAGGGATGGCACACAGTTGGGATCCTACCGCCCTCTAGCACTCCTTAACACTGATTACAAAATCCTCACCTCCACATTGGCTCGCCGACTAGCCCCTTTGGTTCCTGCACTGATACACCAGGACCAGAACGGGTTCGTACCGGCACGACACACATCCCACAACATCCGTCGCCTGTTCCGCTTGCAGGAATACGCCACGAGACAGTGGCCACGAGCTGGGTGTCTGGTACTGGACCTGGAAAAGGCGTTCGACTCAGTGGAATGGCCCTACCTGAGAGCGGTCATGGAAAAATTTGAGCTGGGGGTCGACTACCAGACCATGGTCGGGCTATTGTACCGCAGACCCACGGTCCAAGTTCGTACAGGAACGTTGTTATCCGACCCTATTAATGTACGGAGAGGCACCAGGCAGGGCTGCCCTTTGTCTCCTTTACTGTTCTCCCTAGCAATGGAACCCCTGGCTGCGAAACTTCGGTCGCAGGGCATAGACTGGGGTATACCTATGGCGGATGGCCTCCATGTGGTGTCCTTGTATGCCGATGACCTTCCTTGTACGTTAATGACCTGAGTACTGTCCCGGCGTCCCTACCTGTTATCTTTGATGCCTTCGAGGAAATGTCGGGGTTGAGGGTGAACTGGGCAAAATCCGGGGTGTACTCCTTCAACCCGAATGTTCCGGAATGCGACATACGTATAGGGGGTGAGAGACTGCAATGGTGCCCTACCACGTTCAGATACCTTGGGATACACATTTACAGAGACCCTACAGATGTTTTGGAGGGAAACCAGCTAAGAGCAATTGCATCCATCCGGGCACAGGTTGGGTTCTGGAAGACACTGCCTCTGAATGTTCCGAGCCGCATCGCCCTAGCGAAAATGGTGGTCCTACCAAGACTGCTGTACTACTTTGCGAATATACCAACTTATGTCCCTGCCCGGGTGTTCCGAGATCTCGAAACCCTGTTGCGTGACCTGATTTGGAATAAGGGTCGGCCACGGGTTGCCTTGACTAAACTATACATGCCCATTGCAGAGGGCGGCTTAGCTGTTCCCAACATGGAACTTTACTACTTAGCAGCGCAAATGCAATGGGTGTCGGGATGGCTCGGTGGTAAGAAACTGGGAGACACGGCCACGGATACCACAGTTTGGTCACTATTACAAATACACGTATTGTTTCATCCATTGACACGGACTCCCCGGCCATCACAACTGCTGCTTGCGGTAGCGCACAGGTGCTTTCTCCGTTGTTTACGCCTGACCCGAGCGACGATACCTTACGCGCCGATACTGCCGTTACTGGGTACCCCAACGACGGCAGGGACTCTGACCGCTACGCAGTTGGGTACCTGGACCACCGCGGAAGTGGATTCGCTGGGAGACCTCTACTCTGACGGCGTTCTCCTACCCTTTGCGGATCTTGCGAGGGACACGTCCCTCCCTGCCGGGCAGTTTCTACTACACACCTCCCTCATTCACACGATCACTACTGCTTGGGGAGACGTGTCTGACGAACCACCGACGCACCTCTTTCTGCAATATCTTCATGTCATGAGCAACGGCACACATATAATACATTGGTTAGCGCAGGCACTTCTTTTCCACACACACCCGACGACTACACAGCTGAGAGAGAAGTGGGCGACAGACAGGGGGAAGGACTGGACAGACAAGGAGTGGGCTGTATTACTGGCTGGCCCGGTGAACATCCCCCGCAACCCACGCTTCAAAATCATACAGCTTTACATACTACACTGCGCATATCTCACCCCGGACAAGATTAATAAGTATTTTTCGGTCACAGACACTGCTTGCGGACGTTGCTCCCAACTAGGCGCGGACCTCCTTCACGTGCTCTGGCTCTGTCCTGCCCTCCAACAGTATTGGGATGGGGTGATCACGATGCTCCGGCATTGCACAAAGGAACAGGTACCAAGCACATGGGAGGCTTGCATACTGGGATTGTATAAGCGTACACGTCTCAACAAAGTACAGACCAGGTATTGGGATCTTGGACTAATCACGGCCAAGAGACTGCTGACCAAGCGGTGGAAGGCTGCCACACCCCCACACATCCGACACTGGAGCCTGTCGCTGACGAATTGGGCGCGGGCAGAGAGCTCTGTCCTGCGACGTGAGGAGACGGCAGGGCTCAGAAAATTTCCTATTGCACAACACTGGGATGACATCCTACAGTCCTTTCTACAGAAATGCATAGACCAAGGGATCACGTAAAGACCTGTATACTGCACCCCCCTCCGCACCAAATACCGGAACCTGTGAGTCCCACACAATGCACCGTCTGTCTCCCACATGACCACTGTGCTCTACTCCCAATACGTCACATATCTGGCTATTTCCAACAGGCGATTGTCTGGGGCCCCCCAGGCAGGCGCCGGCACGCGCAACGCTGCGACATAGACCCGAATCCTGTGAGATCGAACCGGACTGACGCACCTACGGACCCCCCCCTGTACCCTTGACGCACGTAGGGCCTGACCTCCTCCGCCCTCTCCCTCCCTCCCTCCGGGTTTCCCGCCTGCTCACCTCGTAGGGCACGACTGACACACTAACTCCACGCCCCCTCCTCCTGACAATATGGCTATCTCTGCCCCTATCCGCCCCTACCTGCCTTTTATGTATTTTATGCTACAGTTTTATAGTTCATTAAGGATCTAGTTCTATTCCCTTTTAAGACCATGCCCATACCGATACGACTCTACATTTCACACTTTATATAACCTTTGGCCGACGCAACTAGGGCCATAGACGCATTATCTATGTGTCGCGAACAATGGCGGGCACTTTTGTCAGGGTGGGTGAACACGGTGACCACGTGCTCCCAACACGCTTAGACACAGTGCAACCTGGTCACTCATTCAAGTCACACCATTCCCGCTTGAAGGCCGACCCACGTTGATACCTTTCCCAATGACGCGCGAAAGACACTGTGGCCTAGACCGACATTGCAACCTTTGATGAGTGTCAGGCCATTACCATAAATCTGACCTCGTCACCTATACATAGAAAACTGAGTGGATCGCACACTTTTGTCATGCCAAATGCTTACATGAATGCACACTGTCGTGAAATGTTAACGTGCGCTGCCGAACCCCAGGGTTGTCGGCCTTAAAGCTGTGTTCACTTGTCATGTTTACTGCAATGCTTCATTCCTCACAGCTGGCCCGGCTGGGTTGTAAGCTAAATGCTGTATACAATGTGTATTGGACAATAAAGGTCTTTTAAAAAAAAAAAAAAATTACCACGAGGGAGACCCGGAGCAAAGCAACGGCGGTGTCTGCCATGACTAAAGGTACTTTGGATAATTTTTTGGTTAGAACTAATTGTACAGCAAGTAACGCTATGACTACCTTGGAAGCACAGTCAATTACTGACACTGAAATTATAGGCCTCTCTACATCACTAACTTTAATAACTCCCTCCCAGGAATCACTGGAGGCTACCCATCTATCGCTACTGGACAGCATAGACCAAACCATTGAGTCTGTCCTTTTACAGCTCAGGTCTTCTTCACACTCCCAGCGTGACTCCCATCTTTCCGCCACTGGCACTACCTTGAATCTATCACCCAAATCAGTTTCACCTACACGAACAGGGCCTGAATTGAATTCAAGACAAGCAAGGGGCACTAAAGAAGGAGCAGTTCCGAAACTGAAAATATTCAGACAATCTAAGGGGGTGAAAAGGGCAAGAGTGGACAAAGCTTCTAACAATTTAGTAGTAACTCCAGACTCAATGGAACGATCACCTCATTTAACTGCCAATGTTTCTATGTCCCCACTATGTCACACACAAGTGTCGCTACCAGGGACAGTGGCCCCATTTGTCTTCGGTGAAAACTCAAGGGCAGAAGGGGACCATTCTATATTACTTATTACTAATGTAATGGAGAGACTTTTAGAACCTCTGAATAGGAGACTTGATTGTATTGATAACCGGTTATTAGCAATTGAGACAATTATGGGGGATATGAAGGATGAATTAAAAGCCATGGGGACTAGTTCCCGTGCATTAGATCCCCCCGCAAATCCAGTGGCCGCTCTAGCAATAGGCCCTCCTACCGCACCCATATTAATAACTGCTCCCCCAGCCCATCCCCCCTCCTGTCCTATTCCTTCTACTTCGGTACCTATCCCACTCCCAAGACAAACCCCCCCAGTACCACAAGTGCGGAAATCCAAATTGCCACCACCAACCACCTCCCCAAGGCGAGGAAGATCACAGAGTAACGCAAACGTCCCAAGCGTACAAAATGCTCCGCCCCTGACTAGATCACATACAGTCAACCTCCCGCCAGAAGCTGCTGCTCACACTGCAATTCTGGCTGGAGTTCCAGAACTTACTACCAACATGACGGAACCATTTGACTCCCTTAGAAATAAGGTGATTAGTTGGCTGAATATCCACAGACCATTGCCACCAAATCTGAGGGGGAAAATCATAATGGTCAGGCGGGTTTCATGGGTGGGGCATGCCAGAAAGGAGATTAAGGGGGATTGCATCTTGGTTACTTTTAAGAGCTCCCAGATCGTCCAACATATCACCAATTGGCTAGGGGGCTCAGGAACTACTAGTATCCAACTGCTACCGCTTTCCTTTTTTTATCCGCCAAGAAATAACAACAATGGGCATTTGGGGGGTGATGAACACTGGACTAGGGTGGGTTTTTCTATTGATGGGACAAGGTATAGGCCCCCCAAGACATCAATTCCCAATGGAAATAAATTACATGCACCCCAATAGGTACACTTGTCTTGAAGAGGTAGACTGACTGAATCAAGACCACGGAAAGGAGAGGAGTTCTGGGGCAGCCCATTCCAAAACAATTTCAGAGTCTGAACTGGACGTGATAAGTACCAAAGAGCCTCTAGTCATCCCTGAGCCTAACAGTCAGGAGAACACTTCTATACATCATTCCCCAAAACTTTTATTTAGGGCGTCAACTGACTGTAAGCTACTTAAAATTCTCTCATGGAACATAGCGGGTCTCTGTAATAAACTAGTTTGCCCAGACTGGGGCGCATACATTGACCACGCCAACATATGTATGTTCCAAGAAACATGGGCACGGGAGGAGCAACATCGCACGGGATTTGCGTCATTTTCAGTTGCTGCTAGATGGTCAGGAAAAGGCCGCCCTTCGGGGGGTTAACAATTTGGGTGGCAACGCATCTGGGTTGCAGTGTTAAAACCCTGGAGACAATTTCAGATGATGTCCAGTGCTTGATCTTAGAGTGGCCGAATGGTTTTAGATTGGGAGTTATAAATGTTTATTCCAGGCCAGTTAGTGTTTCGGTCAATTCGAAAACTATCGATGAACTGTCCACCTTTTTAACCCACTTCCCGGAGAGAGTCATGTATGTGGTGGGAGGTGACCTCAATTCCCAGTTCGAACCCCTGGTCGGTTTACTAGACGCAGTAAACCAGGAAGAGGACGATGTCTGGGGAATCCCTCAAGTAGCTGGACCCGTTGCGAGAGTCTGGTCCCCATTAGCTTTACAGATTACAACTCTAACATTGACCCACTCGATAAGGGCATGCAATGGGCGTGTGAAGTCAGATGTGCCACCCGCCTTTACTTTTTCCCAGTCAGGAAGGAGGGCACGCCTAGACTATATGTTTATTGAATGCAGGGAGTGGAAAAGAATTGTAGACTTTAAGATCATACAGAGGGAGGAGAGAGACCATGACCCATTGACGTTAGTTCTTAGGATCCCTGGAGCTGGTGAGGTGCCTCTACCTGAACGTGACAACTTAAATACAGCCACACTGTCCAGTAACACACGCAGGATAAGATGGGACAAGCTGGCCAAAAATCCAACCGAATTGGCCAAAATGTATACCCAAATTATCCCAGCACTTGAGGGCATCGCCGCACCTGCCCCAGAGCACCCCCCGGGTGACTTCCATTTAAAACTAGGCAACTCCCATAAAGCATTAGTTAGTGCCATAAAAGAAACCTTAAATCCCGTTGGTGTAACAAAGGTTGGGCACTACAGGAAGCCATCCTGGTACAATAAGGCGTGCAGACAGGCAAAAAGGGAGCTTCTGGAGGCGCTAAAACAAAACACTAGCAGGCCCCTAATAAAAATAAGGAGGCAAATATACAGGGACCTTACACGCCATGCCAGGGAGGAATGGGAAGCTGACAAATGGGCCGATCTAACCTCAGCTTTGGTGGTCAAAGATGCCCGTAAGTTTTGGCAAATTGTAAGTACAGGCTCGGTGGAGCCTGAACAAGCAGTGACACCGAACATTTCATCCGAGGTTTGGGAACAACACTTTGCCAACCTTTATAAGGAAGCACCTAACGACCCCTCGGGGCACATACCTCCTAAGGCATACTCCCCGGAATGTGACCGGCCTGAGCTCACATTCTCTTCGACTGAGGTAAGAACAGCTATAGCAAACCTCCCTACGGGTAAGGCGGCAGGCCTGGATATGGTACCGGGGGATTTATACAAACAGGAACCCGAGATATGGGCCCCCTATCTCCAAAAAATCTTTAATGCAATTCTAGGGGGAATGGCTCCTCCCAATACTTGGCTGGGGCCCGAGTTGGTGCCAATATTTAAGAAGGGCTCACCTCTCTTACCGCTGAATTATAGGCCTATCAGCCTTATAGATGTCTCGCAGAAACTCTTTTCAAGGTTGATCCTGGACCACCTTTTAGAATGGGTACAAGATTCAGAAATCTTGAGTGTTTACCAGGCAGGCTTCTGAAAGAAGGTATCCACCGTCGACCAGATTTTTGGATTAAAGATGCTGTTCTGGAAAACGGTCAAAATAAAGGGGGGCTCACTGCATACTGTTTTTGTTCACCTCCGTACGGCCTTTGACTTGGTCCCACGGGGGAGACTTTGGAGCGTACTAAGGGATTTAGGTATACCCCCGCCCCTTTTAAACATTCCAATTCGCCTCCACTCACAGAATTTTGCAAGGGTAAGATGTGGGAGGCAAGGGGCCCTGTCGGCAAGCTTCCCCGTTGGCAGAGGGGTAAGGCAGGGTTGTGTGTTAGCACCGACCCTGTTTTGCCTCTTTGTAAACGGGGTGATTGACTACCTGAACAGGGTCCCCAATAGGGACGCTCCTAGGTTGGCGGGAGCAGGTATCTCTGCGATCATGTTCGCAGATGATACCTTGCTGCTCGCAAAGACACCAATGGGTATACAGAGAGTCCTGGATGCCTTTGTTGCTTTCTGCCATGATAGGGGCCTGGAAATAAACAAATCCAAAACAAAGTATATGATCTTCAACCCACCGAGAACGTCTCGCCCTAACCCTATCATAGAAGGTGTCTGCCTGGAGAGAGTCTCAACATTCGAATACCTGGGCCTAACTCTGAACGAGGATATGACCTGGGTACACCACCAGACCAAATCCCAACTAAAGCTTTCCCAAAAAATAGGTGGGATTTTTAACTACCTTTAAACCTGTATCTCCTCCTCTTGAAATTTTTAAGTTGCAGGCACGGGGTGCGGTGATCTATGGGGGCGAGTTATGGGGACACTGCTGCCACCCAGACATTATCACAACTGAAAACAGGTTTATTAGGCAGCTGCTATCTCTACCACCCGGCACGCCCCTTCTCTCCATTAGATTAGATTTGGGACTCAGATCAATAAAGGAGGAACTAGGTCTAAAACCTCTTACCTTCTGGAGACGACTATGGGCGACTCCCGAATTGGCCAGTTATAGGAATGAATTGACTGAACTCCAACAGTTGCCAAACATCTGGAATATCCCATGGTTAAAACATATCAGGCAAGAGTTCGATAGATTGGGGTATCCCCAAGCTTGGAGGAACCCTGCAGAAGCGTGTAGTGGGCTACCTCGGCAGGAATTGGTGAAAACATATTATCACAAAAATTTGTCTGATTACCAATCTAACCCCAAAATAGGATCATTAACTATGTCATTCCTTGAGCAAAAGGATAATTACAAATTCGAGCCTGTCTTGGACATAATCAGCCCGAGCGCCCACAGGAAGTTATACCTCCAATGGAGATATGACTCCCTACCGCTCAGAGGTCTAACAGCACGATGGTACCATGACGCCCCTGCAGACTGTCCAGTGTGCGATGCAGAACTAGAGTCGGACGTACACATGGTCTTCTTCTGTCCCTCCTATATGACCCCTAGGAAGAAGTGGATTATTCCCATCTGTAAAAATCTGGGAATTAGGCAGTACCACCAATCATACCGAATATTAAAAACTGACTTGTCGCCATGTATTGTTTTTGGGGTCACGAAATTTTTGGCTTCAATGTGGAACATCAGGAGGAAATGTCTGGAATAATGAACTATTTTGAGTGGTGTAATCTGGTAGGGGGTAATGAGCTCCTGTTGTATTAAAGGGATAGCTTAAGGGATACGCCCATCCCATGATGTTGGATAATGTGTGTATATTTCTTTTTTTTTCCTCATAGCAATTGATGTTTTAACATTCTTAAAGTTGTATTTTACTGTGTTTCTTTTATGACAGCCATATGTCGAAATAAAGATTATAAAAAAAATTGAAAAAAATTTGCAATGCAATAGCTCTCACATGTGCGAGAGTTTCAGCAATTAGCATTGTAAATAATGCCTTTTATGGACCATTCTGCACCCAAAGAAATAGGCCAGGGATCGCTATCGATAAATACAGTTTATATAACTAGAATTAGGAAGTGAACAGAGAAAGCCTGAACGATGTACTCTTTCCTGCATTGAAAGCAGAAGCATTGTGAAGGGTAGACCAGTGTTGTCAAAAATAACAAGAAGTTTAAAGTGGTAAAAATTTGTTCAAGTGCGACAAAGTGCTACTGCTCTTCCTAAACCCTACACCTCCCCTCGGCATCCCAAACAGTTTACCTACATTCCCAAAAGGAAACAAAATGACACTGCTGAGTGTTAGGTTTTTAATAGGAAAACAATGAAAATCAGCAACAAAACAAGGAAAAGAATGCAGCGTGCGAGTGACTTGCAATCCAGACATTTTTTCAAGCATATTCATGTTTAACATAGATGTTCGTTCAGAAAATAAACACGCCAGATCACAATGTACATCACGCACCTTAGACCTCCCTAAAGGCATCGCTGAGTTGCCCTCATCTGTCTCTCATGGCCCCTGAAGAGCTCCCAGTTGCCTACGAGTTAAACAAGACGGTGGTCACAACTGCGCAAGAGACCTTCATTGAGCAACTAATTAAAGAAATTAGTGCTTACAGACTAAATAAGACGTACTGTGTATGTAACAACCAGAGTAAAACGGCCAGTCCTCATGGGAGGTTACAAATGAAGACAAGGCAGTACTAAGGAGGGATTAAAGAATCAGAAGCCGGCATTTACGAAGGACAATGACACAAGCAAATGAAAATATATGCGGAGTGGGCGGAGCTTAAAATCCCTAACTCACTATAGGATGCCTCGCAGCGTATACGCTGCCCAGACTCGACCTAAAAATAGGACTGTCTTCGAAATTTAAAATCATGTATTTAATTTACATGCAGTAGCATTTCACCATAGCACATCGGATGATATCAACACATTGAGAAGCATTTATTAAAAGTGATAGTTTTCAAATAGGAACAGTCATGCCTCCACCCCACCCAGACAATAATGCCAATGGTGAAGCAAGAGGCAAGCCACTTGTTATGTGCACCCTCTGAGTGTCCAACGCTATATTTTATTTTAAAAAAATAGAAACACATAAGAAAAGTATTGTACAGTACACATCCTGAACTCATGTATTTCAAGGTGCTCTCATATGTGAGAATGCCGTAAAAGTAGGCAAGGTGAAATAAAACTATTCCCCAGGTTCACACAACTTGGTCAAGTGGGGAAGCCAGGACTGATCCCAGGTTTTCTGGTTTCACATTGTGCTAATCAGCCATTAGATGGGTGGGTCCTTCCCTCTCTCGGTTTACATCACAAGTTAATGCTTAGTCTTTAATTCTTGGAGCATGAGGCGAGCGCGTGGGTGGCAGACAGAAGCTACATGAAGGCTCAACTTGCTTTGGGCCCGAAGGTCCAAGAGAATCTTGAGCAGTAAAGCCAGGCACTTGGCTCGCCCACTTTTATCATATAACGCATATTAAGTGGTCAAAGGCATAGGAAGTAAAGGATTTGACTATCAATCAACAATAAAGGACTTGTTTCAAGACTCAAAACTTTCTCACTAGACCATGTTTTAGTGAGTGGACTATGATACTGGGTGTTCTCTCCGCCCTGGATAAAATTAAATAATTATCGGGCTACATTCCGCCTTTTTACCTACATACATAATACCAGTGTTTGGTTGGATTTCAATTTTTCCTATCTGTGCTAAAAAAGGTGAAAAAAGATAGGATGTGAAAGTGATTACCTAAGAGTGAACAACTTGTCATTAGGGGCAGCTGAGATTGATAAAAACACATTTTCGTTTCTACAATTTGCTCATCACACAAGAAATGTGGTGCGAGTGGTTCTGACGGTGAGACTTTGGGTCTACTCTCACCAAAAGAAATTCCACTGTGCTGTGGACCCTGCTCAGACTTTCAATACAGTGTTCACAACCACAATATTTTGGTAAAGTGGATAAGTCTGGATTTAATGTCAAGTCTCTTACTTACATGGCTAAAACGTTTCCACTTTCCTATGTCTATCGTTAAAGATTTCAGTATTTGTGTCTGTCCATCTCAGTGAATTACACACCTTGTTTGAGGGGTCTTTGTTAAATATTTCTTTTTAATAGCACTCGGTACCTTAACTGAGCCTATCTCTAAGTACTCCTACAGTTTACAGATAAGAAAGTAAAGGTATACATAAGCAGATTGTGAGGCCTAAGATTCAGTTTCATTCCAATTCAATAATCAAGTTACTTCCTTTGCACACTTGACTCGCCCATGGTAGCAATAGCAAGCACAGAAGGCTTACCTCAGAGTGCAATAGAGGAATAGAGACTCTACTACAGCCCAACAGAATACTGTAAAATCCATGACTTTTAGAGACTTGGGACTTTATTTAGAGGCTGTATGGAATGCAACCTTTAAATTAATTACATTATTTCCTGTCCACACCATGTACATGCTTCGCTTCCTCTATACACACACCTCACTCCACCCTACCCTGCTGGCATCAATGCCGCTCCCAAGGAAAAGGTTTACGAGTACCCATGGCATAGAGTAACATACAGATATTTTTATCAAGGCCTATCGAAAACCCTGGGCATTTACTGATTATTTGGCAAGGTCACAAAGATATAAATAGATGCATTGTATTAAGCATTAATAGATACAAATACCTGAATATGCTACCAACACCCTGTACATAAAAAAATAAACGAGAATGAATGCTAAAAAAAGGAAATATAAATAATATTAAGGTAGCATGATACTGAAACAGTGACATCTTATTTATACAATCTTTTTTAAAAATGCAACACCAGTCACTGCTATGGCAGGAAGCAGTATATGCCAACCTTGACTACGATTGCATAGCTTTAAGAGCTTAATTGACCATATAACAGATTTTATCATGCATATATAAAGCTGAAAAGATTTTAGCAGCTATAATGATTCCGAGATAAACATACTACCCGATACACTATATCACCGGATTGTCCTCAGAAATAAATAAATAAATGCAATCTAACAAATCAAGCTGCTGCAGACGATTTTTTTTTAGAACAACAAATAAAAGCGTTCATACCTAAACGTTTCAAAGATCTGGTCTAACCCCAAAACCTGGATACGCGAACAACACTCCTATTTTACTGCCATGGTCGGCAGACACCTGAACATGAGTTAGAACAGAACTATAACCCGGTGCTTTGGGTGTTCGAAAGCTGAAACTCTTAAAACTATTTGCACTACCACGGCACACTTCTCCCTATAACGCAAAGACATGCGGCCCATTAATTGTCAATCGCATTAGAATCAGGACGCCAGATACAACACTCAACCAATCGTCCATCCATCAAATCGCCCACCTAACACTCTCCTAAACACCCACACGTGATGAAGCATCATTACTCGCAATTGCCCTTGGGGCAAACAAGAGTCAGACCTCATTAAGTCCTTCATACACGTCTAAAGCATTCAAGCAACATACTATCTACTTGAGGTGGGCAGAAAACAATATTTTCTTATATATCCAAAATAAGTCCAAAATGCTGCAGCAAAAACTATTAAAGAGCAAACATTGTGGCATTAGTAATAGTAATGCCGCATTACTATTCCCTTCGTGGTGATGCTTACCTAATATAACCCCAACTTTTCACACTACGATCACCCTCACTCACCCCACAAAGTCATTATAGCCCCAATAAACTCTCTTCAAGAGCCTCCAGGGAATCTGCACCCATTCCCTCCTGACCAGGATGATTCGCTTCCCCGCAAGCTTTGCACTGGGTGATCCTCTACCACCCACTCTCACAACACTCCATAAATACTACGCATTTCCCAAGACACCTCTTACCTGCTGCCCTTGATAGCGTTGCTGTCAGCCTCTTCACATCTCCTGTCCTGTGTACGGGAGCTCCGAGCGCTCCCTGCTTTCCCCCCTCTGTAGCCCCTCCGGCTCCTGGCTCTACCAGCGGTGCCCCCCAGCTTGGCCCTTCTGCTTGTCTCTCGTTGCTGTCTTCCTCCTTGTAGTCCTCCCACCCCCCGCCCTCACCCCTACCCCCAGCCTCCACAGTCTCTCCTATTAGCCCCAGTTTTTTAACCCCTCACAGGTAGACCCCCCAATGTATATACAGTGCCCTTTCCACTCCCCCAAGTGCCTCTTCTCCCTGTTGGTCCCTCCCCTAGTTATCCGTTTTCTCTTTGTATCTATCTCTACTCTTATCCCCACCCCGTGACACACTCCGCTCTCTCTGTGCCCCCAAAACCTTCAGTGAACCCTCAATCCCCCTTCTCTAACCCCCCGCTATCCCCCCCTCTCCTCCTTCAATGGCGTCCGCAGTAGACCAAAGCAAAATAAAGCAGACGGGGCTCACTTACGTCACACGTCACCCTGCCAAGGCGTGCCCTCTGATTGGACACCAGGAAGACTCTGCGGTGGCCAATGCTACAAGGCGTTTTTGGCCATACGGAAGAGAGGTGATGTAATCACCATAGAGACCGGTAGACCTAACATATAAGATAATATAAACGGCAGTAAAGTCTGATAGTACTGCAATGACAGAGATGGTTGAATAGAGATGAAAGACAAAGTAATGACAGCCTGTTCTTCTAGAGAAACGAGGAGCCTGCTTGCCTGAAAGAAATGTAAATGTGGGCAAATGGTCAATTTGCAAATGTAAAGGGTGCTTGACAGTTGGCTTTAAATGACAGTATCACTTGAAGCTAACTGATGTCACAGATCTATTCTTTTTGATTGGTGTTGCACTGGAGTTAGCAGCTGAGCTATAAAGGTTGAGCTTTTAAAGGACAGTTTTAAAAATAATTTTCCCCTCGTACAGTCTAAACGTATGTAGTATGTACGTACTAAAATCTATATTTTGGTAGCACTTTTTTATCTTAAATCTTTTTGCGCATTTTGTAGCAGCCTATCTTAGTTATACTGTGCGTAATGAAAGTTTAAAATAATGATGTTGTAGCGTAAACGTGTTGGGACGTAATAATTCTCTACAACAAAATAAAGTTTTGCAGAATAACATCAGCTACCACATTTTGTTGCATTAGGTCCTCAGATGGATCTTGTTCTGTTCTGAAAGGGACTAGAATATTCAAGCGATGAACTATTATCATATGAGGACCTGGAATAAGATAATAGTTAGAATATATTCATTACCAAATAGATTTGCTTAGGCAGAATCTGTTTGGGTTAATGCATTTGGAAACAGATAAAATAACCACAACAAATGAATGAAACAGAATCAGCAGAATAATTATCTCAGTTGGGATCTTTATCGCATTTGAAGATATGTTTAGGGCAAATTTATTCATGTGATAGAGATTTAATAAGCATTAATAAAGTTGTGAGAATCAAGTTTCGAAAGGAAATTTTCTTCCTCAGACAAGGAAGATTGTATTCATGGGAATGAGTCCTTTGAAGCATATAACCCTCATACAAACACTTTAGATGTAAGTTCAGAAATTGCCAAATGACTAGTTTCAGTTCACGAACAAGTTAATCTGTTCCTGTCTGCACTGCAGCGTCAATACCACAGCTCCTGTCACAAACCTTCCAGGCGGAAATGGTCCACTTACGCAAGCATTTCCAAATGAGGTCGCACACTGCTTGTCCCATCAGCGTGTGACCCCGGAGCATGATTGTCGATGTAGTAGGTATCAGCGGGTGCGCTTCTACCCGAGTCTTGAATCTTGAGGGTGTTCACTGATGTGCTTGCCATCCCTGGACACGTGTTTCGCGTTCATTAACCCTCGTCAGCAGGGATTAGGCGTGTGCACGGTGTTGCTGCGTGGGCTGCCGAAATATTCATAGGTCCAGATACCTCTTAAGGCGCGCAGGTGCGTTGTCTCGAGGTCGTCACCTCCACCGGCTCAAGGGAGCCTGTATAAATAGTATGTCCGAATGAGGTCGCACACTGCTCGTCCCATCAGCGTGTGACCCCGGAGCATGATGGTCGATGTGGTCGGTATCAGCGGGTGCGCTTCTACCCGAGTCTTTAGTCTTGAGGGTGTTCACTGGTGTGCTTTCCATCCCTGGACACGTGTTTCGCGTTCATTAACGCTCATCAGCAGGGATTAGGCGTGTGCACGGGGTTGCTGCGTGGGCTGCCGAAATATTCATAGGTCCAGATACCTCTTAAGGCGCGCAGGTGCGTTGTCTCGAGGTCGTCACCTCCACCGGCTCAAGAGAGCCTGTATAAATAGTATGTCCGAATGAGGTCGCACACTGCTCGTCCCATCAGCGTGTGACCCCGGAGCATGATGGTCGATGTGGTCGGTATCAGCCGGTGCGCTTCTACCCGAGTCTTTAGTCTTGAGGGTGTTCACTGGTGTGCTTGCCATCCCTGGACACGTGTTTCGTGTTCATTAACGCTCATCAGCAGGGATTAGGCGTGTGCACGGGGTTGCTGCGTGGGCTGCCGAAATATTCATAGGTCCAGATACCTCTTAAGGCGCGCAGGTGCGTTGTCTCGAGGTCGTCACCTCCACCGGCTCAAGAGAGCCTGTATAAATAGTATGTCCGAATGAGGTCGCACACTGCTCGTCCCATCAGCGTGTGACCCCGGAGCATGATGGTCGATGTGGTCGGTATCAGCCGGTGCGCTTCTACCCGAGTCTTTAGTCTTGAGGGTGTTCACTGGTGTGCTTGCCATCCCTGGACACGTGTTTCGTGTTCATTAACGCTCATCAGCAGGGATTAGGCGTGTGCACGGGGTTCCTGCGTAGGCTGACGAAATATTCATAGGTCCAGATACCTCTTAAGGCGCGCAGGTGCGTTGTCTCAAGGTCGTCACCTCCACCGGCTCAATGGAGCCTGTATAAATAGTATGTCCGAATGAGGTCGCCCACTGCTCGTCCCATCAGCGTGTGACCCCGGAGCATAATGGTCAATGTGGTCGGTATCAGCGGGTGCGCTTCTACCCGAGTCTTTAGTCTTGAGGGTGTTCACTGGTGTGCTTGCCATCCCTGGACACGTGTTTCGCGTTCATTGACGCTCATCAGCAGGGATTAGGCATGTGCACGGGGTTGCTGTGTGGGCTGCCAAAATATTCATAGGTCCAGATACCTCTTAAGGTGCGCAGGTGCGTTGTCTTGAGGTCGTGTCCAGAGATGGCAAGCACACCAGTGAACACCCTCAAGACTAAAGACTCGGGTAGAAGCGCACCCGCTGATACTGACCACATCGACCATTATGCTCCGGGGTCACACGCTGATGGGACGAGCAGTGCGCGACCTCATTCGGACATACTATTTATACAGGCTCCCTTGAGCCGGTGGAGGTGACGACCTCGAGACAACGAACCTGCGCGCCTTAAGAGGTATCTGGACCTATGAATATTTCGGCAGCCCACGCAGCAACACCGTGCACACGCCTAATCCCTGCTGATGAGCGTTAATGAACGCGAAACACGTGTCCAGGGATGGCAAGCACACCAGTGAACACCCTCAAGACTAAAGACTCGGGTAGAAGCGCACCCGCTGATACCGACCACATCGACCATCATGCTCCGGGGTCACACCCTGATGGCACGAGCAGTGTGCGACCTCATTAGGACATACTATTTATACAGGCTCCCTTGAGCCGGTGGAGGTGACGACCTCAAGACAACGCACCTGCGCACCTTAAGAGGTATCTGGACCTATGAATATTTCGGCAGCCCACACAGCAACCCCGTGCACATGCCTAATCCCTGCTGATGAGCGTCAATGAACGCGAAACACGTGTCCAGGGATGGCAAGCACACCAGTGAACACCCTCAAGACTAAAGACTCGGGTAGAAGTGCACCCGCTGATACCGACCACATCGACCATTATGCTCCGGGGTCACACGCTGATGGGACGAGCAGTGGGCGACCTCATTCGGACATACTATTTATACAGGCTCCCTTGAGCCGGTGGAGGTGACGACCTCGAGACAACGCACCTGCGCGCCTTAAGAGGTATTTGGACCTATGAATATTTCGGCAGCCCACGCGGCAACCCCGTGCACATGCCTAATCCCTGCTGATGAGCGTTAATGAACGCAAAACACGTTTTCAGGGATGGCAAGCACACCAGTGAACACCCTCAAGACTAAAGACTCGGGTAGAAGCGCACCCGCTGATACCGACCACATCGACCATTATGCTCCGGGGTCACACGCTGATGGGACGAGCAGTGCGCGACCTCATTCGGACATACTATTTATACAGGCTCCCTTGAGCCGGTGGAGGTGACGACCTCGAGACAACGAACCTGCGCGCCTTAAGAGGTATCTGGACCTATGAATATTTCGGCAGCCCACGCGGCAACACCGTGCACACGCCTAATCCCTGCTGATGAGCGTTAATGAACGCGAAACACGTGTCCAGGGATGGCAAGCACACCAGTGAACACCCTCAAGACTAAAGACTCGGGTAGAAGCGCACCCGCTGATACCGACCACATCGACCATCATGCTCCGGGGTCACACCCTGATGGCACGAGCAGTGTGCGACCTCATTAGGACATACTATTTATACAGGCTCCCTTGAGCCGGTGGAGGTGACGACCTCAAGACAACGCACCTGCGCACCTTAAGAGGTATCTGGACCTATGAATATTTTGGCAGCCCACACAGCAACCCGGTGCACATGCCTAATCCCTGCTGATGAGCGTCAATGAACGCGAAACACGTGTCCAGGGATGGCAAGCACACCAGTGAACACCCTCAAGACTAAAGACTCGGGTAGAAGCGCACCCGCTGATACCGAACACATTGACCATTATGCTCCGGGGTCACACGCTGATGGGACGAGCAGTGGGCGACCTCCTTCGGACATACTATTTATACAGGCTCCCTTGAGCCGGTGGAGGTGACGACCTTGAGACAACGCACCTGCGCGCCTTAAGAGGTATCTGGACCTATGAATATTTCGGCAGCCTACGCAGGAACCCCGTGCACACGCCTAATCCCTGCTGATGAGCGTTAATG
Organism: Lissotriton helveticus; assembly: GCF_964261635.1. NCBI lineage: Eukaryota > Metazoa > Chordata > Amphibia > Caudata > Salamandridae > Lissotriton > Lissotriton helveticus. The sequence continues at coordinate 1,253,609,381 of NC_136065.1, read as the reverse complement.
AACACGAAACACGTGTCCAGGGATGGCAAGCACACCAGTGAACACCCTCAAGACTAAAGACTCGGGTAGAAGCGCACCGGCTGATACCGACCACATCGACCATCATGCTCCGGGGTCACACGCTGATGGGACGAGCAGTGTGCGACCTCATTCAGACATACTATTTATACAGGCTCTCTTGAGCCGGTGGAGGTGACGACCTCGAGACAACGCACCTGCGCGCCTTAAGAGGTATCTGGACCTATGAATATTTCGGCAGCCCACGCAGCAACCCCGTGCACACGCCTAATCCCTGCTGATGAGCATTAATGAACACGAAACACGTGTCCAGGGATGGCAAGCACACCAGTGAACACCCTCAAGACTAAAGACTCGGGTAGAAGCGCACCGGCTGATACCGACCACATCGACCATCATGCTCCGGGGTCACACGCTGATGGGACGAGCAGTGTGCGACCTCATTCGGACATACTATTTATACAGGCTCTCTTGAGCCGGTGGAGGTGACGACCTCGAGACAACGCACCTGCGCGCCTTAAGAGGTATCTGGACCTATGAATATTTCGGCAGCCCATGCAGCAACCCCGTGCACACGCCTAATCCCTGCTGATGAGCGTTAATGAACGCGAAACACGTGTCCAGGGATGGAAAGCACACCAGTGAACACCCTCAAGACTAAAGACTCGGGTAGAAGCGCACCCGCTGATACCGACCACATCGACCATCATGCTCCGGGGTCACACGCTGATGGGACGAGCAGTGTGCGACCTCATTCGTACATACTATTTATACAGGCTCCCTTGAGCCGGTGGAGGTGACGACCTCGAGACAACGCACCTGCGCGCCTTAAGAGGTATCTGGACCTATGAATATTTCGGCAGCCCACGCAGCAACCCCATGCACACACCTAATCCCTGCTGATGAGCGTTAATGAACGCGAAACACGTGTCCAGGGATGGCAAGCACACCAGTGAACACCCTCAAGACTAAAGACTCGGGTAGAAGTGCACCCGCTGATACCGACCACATCGACCATCATGCTCCGGGGTCACACGCTGATGGGACGAGTAGTGTGCGACCTCAGGCGGACATACTATTTATACAGGCTCCCCTGAGCCGGTGGAGGTGACGACCTCGAGACAACGCACCTGCGCGCCTTAAGAGGTATCTGGACCTATGACTATTTTGGCAGCCCACGCAGCAACCCCGTGCACACGCCTAATCCCTGCTGATGAGCGTTAATGAACGCGAAACACGTGTCCAGGGATGGCAAGCACACCAGTGAACACCCTCAAGACTAAAGACTCGGGTAGAAGCGCACCCGCTGATACCGACCACATCGACCATCATGCTCCGGGGTCACACGCTGATGGGACGAGTAGTGTGCGACCTCATTCGGACATACTATTTATACAGGCTCCCTTGAGCCGGTGGAGGTGACGACCTCGAGACAACGCACCTGCGTGCCTTAAGAGGTATCTGGACCTATGAATATTTCGGCAGCCCACGCAGCAACCCCGTGCACACGCCTAATCCCTGCTGATGAGCGTTAATGAACGTGAAACACGTGTCGAGGGATAGCAAGCACACCAGTGAACACCCTCAAGACTAAAGACTTGGTAGAAGTGCACCCGCTGATACCGACCACATCGACCGTCATGCTCCGGGGTCACACGCTGATGGGACGAGCAGTGTGCGACCTCATTCGGACATACTATTTATACAGGCTCCCTTGAGCCGGTGGAGGTGACGACCTCGAGACAACGCACCTGCGCGCCTTTAGAGGTATCTGGACCTATGAATATTTCGGCAGCCCACGCAGCAACCCTGTGCACACGCCTAATCCCTGCTGATGAGCGTTAATGAACGTGAAACACGTGTCCAGGGATGGCAAGCACACCAGTGAACACCCTCAAGACTAAAGACTCGGGTAGAAGCGCACCCGCTGATACACATCGACCATCATGATCCGGGGTCACACGCTGATGGGACGAGCAGTGTGCGACCTCATTCGGACATACTATTTATACAGGCTCCCTTGAGCCGGTAGAGGTGACGACCTCGAGACAACGTACCTGCGCGCCTTAAGAGGTATCTGGACCTATGAATATTTCGGCAGCCCACGCAGGAACCCCGTGCACACGCCTAATCCCTGCTGATGAGCGTTAATGAACACGAAACACGTGTCCAGGGATGGCAAGCACACCAGTGAACACCCTCAAGACTAAAGACTCGGGTAGAAGCGCACCGGCTGATACCGACCACATCGACCATCATGCTCCGGGGTCACACGCTGATGGGACGAGCAGTGTGCGACCTCATTCAGACATACTATTTATACAGGCTCTCTTGAGCCGGTGGAGGTGACGACCTCGAGACAACGCACCTGCGCGCCTTAAGAGGTATCTGGACCTATGAATATTTCGGCAGCCCACGCAGCAACCCCGTGCACACGCCTAATCCCTGCTGATGAGCGTTAATGAACACGAAACACGTGTCCAGGGATGGCAAGCACACCAGTGAACACCCTCAAGACTAAAGACTCGGGTAGAAGCGCACCGGCTGATACCGACCACATCGACCATCATGCTCCGGGGTCACACGCTGATGGGACGAGCAGTGTGCGACCTCATTCGGACATACTATTTATACAGGCTCTCTTGAGCCGGTGGAGGTGACGACCTCGAGACAACGCACCTGCGCGCCTTAAGAGGTATCTGGACCTATGAATATTTCGGCAGCCCACGCAGCAACCCCGTGCACACGCCTAATCCCTGCTGATGAGCGTTAATGAACGCGAAACACGTGTCCAGGGATGGAAAGCACACCAGTGAACACCCTCAAGACTAAAGACTCGGGTAGAAGCGCACCCGCTGATACCGACCACATCGACCATCATGCTCCGGGGTCACACGCTGATGGGACGAGCAGTGTGCGACCTCATTCGGACATACTATTTATACAGGCTCCCTTGAGCCGGTGGAGGTGACGACCTCGAGACAACGCACCTGCGCGCCTTAAGAGGTATCTGGACCTATGAATATTTTGGCAGCCCACGCAGCAACCCCGTGCACACACCTAATCCCTGCTGATGAGCGTTAATGAACGCGAAACACGTGTCCAGGGATGGCAAGCACACCAGTGAACACCCTCAAGACTAAAGACTCGGGTAGAAGTGCACCCGCTGATACCGACCACATCGACCATCATGCTCCGGGGTCACACGCTGATGGGACGAGTAGTGTGCGACCTCAGGCGGACATACTATTTATACAGGCTCCCCTGAGCCGGTGGAGGTGACGACCTCGAGACAACGCACCTGCGCGCCTTAAGAGGTATCTGGACCTATGACTATTTTGGCAGCCCACGCAGCAACCCCGTGCACACACCTAATCCCTGCTGATGAGCGTTAATGAACGCGAAACACGTGTCCAGGAATGGCAAGCACACCAGTGAACACCCTCAAGACTAAAGACTCGGGTAGAAGCGCACCCGCTGATACCGACCACATCGACCATCATGCTCCGGGGTCACACGCTGATGGGATGAGCAGTGTGCGACCTCATTCGGACATACTATTTATACAGGCTCCCTTGAGCCGGTGGAGGTGACGACCTCGAGACAACGCACCTGCGTGCCTTAAGAGGTATCTGGACCTATGAATATTTCGGCAGCCCACGCAGCAACCCCGTGCACACGCCTAATCCCTGCTGATGAGCGTTAATGAACGTGAAACACGTGTCCAGGGATAGCAAGCACACCAGTGAACACCCTCAAGACTAAAGACATGGCAGAAGTGCACCCGCTGATACCGACCACATCGACCATCATGCTCCGGGGTCACACGCTGATGGGACGAGCAGTGTGCGACCTCATTCGGTCATACTATTTATACAGGCTCCCTTGAGCCGGTGGAGGTGACGACCTCGAGACAACGCACCTGCGCGCCTTTAGAGGTATCTGGACCTATGAATATTTCGGCAGCCCACGCAGCAACCCCGTGCACACGCCTAATCCCTGCTGATGAGCGTTAATGAACGTGAAACACGTGTCCAGGGATGGCAAGCACACCAGTGAACACCCTCAAGACTAAAGACTCGGGTAGAAGCGCACCCACTGATACCGACCACATCGACCATCATGCTCCGGGGTCACACGCTGATGGGACGAGCAGTGTGCGACCTCATTCGGGCATACTATTTATACAGGCTCCCATGAGCCGGTAGAGGTGATGACCTCGAGACAACGTACCTGCGCGCCTTAAGAGGTATCTGGACCTTTGAATATTTCGGCAGCCCACGCAGCAACCCCGTGCACACGCCTAATCCCTGCTGATGAGCGTTAATGAACGCGAACACGTGTCCAGGGATGGCAAGCACACCAGTGAACACCCTCAAGACTAAAGACTCGGGTAGAAGCGCACCCGCTGATACCGACCACATCGACCATCATGCTCCGGGGTTACACGCTGATAGGACGAGCAGTGTGCGATCTCATTCAGACATACTATTTATAAAGGCTCCCTTGAGCCGGTGGAGGTGACGACCTCGAGACAACGCACCTGCGCGCCTTAAGAGGTATCTGGACCTATGAATATTTCGGCAGCCAACGCGGCAACCCCGGGCACACGCCTAATCCCTGCTGATGAGCGTTAATGAATGCGAAACACGTGTCCAGGGATGGCAAGCACGCCAGTGAACACCCTCAAGACTAAAGACTCGGGTAGAAGCACACCTGCTGATACCGACCACATCAACCATCATGCTCCGGGGTCACACGCTGATGGGACGAGCAGTGTGCGACCTCATTCGGACATACTATTTATACAGGCTCCCTTGAGCCGGTGGAGGTGACGACCTCGAGACAATGCACCTGCGCGCCTTAAGAGGTATATGGACCCATGAATATTTCGGTAGCCCACGCAGCAACCCCGTGCACACACCTAATCCCTGCTGATGAGCGTTAATGAACGCGAAACACGTGTCCAGGGATGGCAAGCACACCAGTGAACACCCTCAAGACTAAAGATTCGGGTAGAAGCGCACCCGCTGATACCGACCACATCGACCATCATGCTCGGGGTCACACGCTGATGGGACGACCAGTGTGCGACCTCATTCGGACATACTATTTATACAGGCTCCCTTGAGCCGGTGGAGGTGACGACCCCGAGACAACGCACCTGCGCGCCTTAAGAGGTATCTGGACCTATGAATATTTCTGCAGCCCACGCAGCAACCCCGTGCACACGCCTAATCCCTGCTGATGAGCGTTAATGAACGTGAAACACGTGTCCAGGGATAGCAAGCACACCAGTGAACACCCTCAAGACTAAAGACTCGGTAGAAGTGCACCCGCTGATACCGACCACATCGACCATCATGCTCCGGGGTCACACGCTGATGGGACGAGCAGTGTGCGACCTCATTTAGACATACTATTTACACAGGCTCCCTTGAGCCGGTGGAGGTGACGACCTCGAGACAACGCACCTGCGCGCCTTAAGAGGTATCTGAACCTATGAATATTTCGGCAGCCCACGCAGCAACCCGTGCACACGCCTAATCCCTGCTGATGAGCGTTAATGAACGCGAAACACGTGTCCAGGGATGGCAAGCACACCAGTGAACACCCTCAAGACTAAAGACTCGGGTAGAAGCGCACCCGCTGATACCGACCACATCGACCATCATGCTCCGGGGTCACACGCTGATGGGACGAGCAGTGTGCGACCTCATTCGGACATACTATTTATACAGACTCCCTTGAGCCGGTGGAGGTGATGACCTCGAGACAACGCACCTGCGCGCCTTAAGAGGTATCTGGACTTATGAATATTTCGGCAGCCCACGCAGCAACCCCGTGCACACGCCTAATCCCTGCTGATGAGCGTTAATGAACGCGAAACACATGTCCAGGGATGGCAAGCACACCAGTGAACACCCTCAAGACTAAAGACTCGGGTAGAAGCGCACCCGCTGATACCAACCACATCGACAATCATGCTCCGGGGTCACACGCTGATGGGACGAGCAGTGTGCGACCTCATTCGGACATACTATTTATACAGGCTCCCTTGAGCCGGTAGAGGTGACGACCTTGAGACAACGTACCTGCGCGCCTTAAGAGGTATCTGGACCTATGAATATTTCGGCAGCCCATGCAGCAACCCCGTGCACACGCCTAATCCCTGCTGATGAGCGTTAATGAATGCGAAACACGTGTCCAGGGATGGCAAGCACACCAGTGAACACCCTCAAGACTAAAGACTCGGGTAGAAGCACACCTGCTGATACCGACCACATCAACCATCATGCTCCGAGGTCACACGCTGATGGGACGAGCAGTGTGCGACCTCATTCAGACATACTATTTATACAGGCTCCCTTGAGCCGGTGGAGGTGACGACCTCGAGACAACGCACCTGCGCGCCTTAAGAGGTATATGGACCCATGAATATTTCGGTAGCCCACGCAGCAACCCCGTGCACACACCTAATCCCTGCTGATGAGCGTTAATGAACGCGAAACACGTGTCCAGGGATGGCAAGCACACCAGTGAACACCCTTGTGAGAAGTTGGCCTGATGTGCAGTGCTCACTATTCTAGTGATCACTATATATCAGTCCAAACAACCCTTATTGATGATTGGTTGTAAGTCAACCTTATAGACCAGCTATCCTAGTAGCATGGATACGAGCAGTCTAAGGCTAAGACTCTAGAGGGCGTGTTAAGCCAGCTGTTTTACCATCACATTACCCCCTGAACACCCAGTGAAAGGACACCACACAAGTGTTATGAAAATAAACAATGTATTTATTAGAATCACAACAACCCTGTACTCTTTATGAGGACAGGGTGCTAAGCACACAACAAAACTCTTGTGAAAATACTTAAGTTAGCACGTTATACACAAATGCCCGAGGGGCACGAAAAACCATATACTCTGAAAGTGGAATGCGAAATTACTAGCAGGTAAGTACAGTACTAATAGGCTTTGGAATCGCTAGGACTTGACTATGGAATCGTTAGATTACTTCTAGGAGGCCTAGGGGACTCGGGTGCAGAGTGTGCACTCTCACGCGGGATGCGGGACAAAGTCTATGGAAGCTAGTAACGCTAAAGTTAGTGTTCACGGGCGAACCCGACCTGGTAGGGAGAAAACGACAGTGGATCCTGACCCTTGGATAGTGAGGCTATGCTGGGGCACCGAAATGCCGAAGTTACCTAGCCCAGGGGCTGCAGCTGCATAGGTCTGAAAAGACGTCGGGAATCCTCGCGCCGGACCAGGAGCCTGGAAGAAGGAAGTTGCTGGCAGGCGACCAGTGAAGAAAAGTTCGATGGATCCAAGCCTGGATCAAGGAAGAAGAAAACCTGAAAGCAGAGGGGACCAAGTTCTTGAATCACTAGCCAGTGATTAAGTGGGCACCAGGATGGCACCGGGCGAAGTCACCGCAGTCAGGTGAGTGGGCGCTGCTGGGCTCTGCAGTCTCTCGGACCAGGAGGCGTTGTCGGTGACCAGGATGGAGGTGCGAGCTGTCCCACGAAGGTTCTTGCTTTCGACGTCGCTGGACCCAGGATTGGGCAACAAGCCTTGGCAAATGCAAGGCCCACGCGGTGGACCTAAAATGGCGTTTTAGCCGGACCAGGAGGGTCCAGGGTACTTCTCCGATGGAGGGAAGCAAGGGCCAGTCTGGAGCAACCAGACTAGCAGCAGTATTGTCGTCGGGCGTCGTTCGGAAGGCCACAAGCCAGCGGGCTAGTAGCCAAACAACGCGGTGAGCAGCAAAAAGCAGAAGGGCCCCACGCCGATCGTGGAGATGCTGGGGGGCTGCTCTTCGGTGCTGGAGCTGCTCAGGGTGGGGGCTTCTCGGACCCCAAAGCACTCACCAGGAAATTACTCGGTGGGCTTGCTGTGCAGAAGTCGTGCAGTCTTGGCGATGGCCGGTCCCTCGAGGTCTCGTCGCACCCACGGTTCTCAGCTGTGCTGTAGAGGTGGGTAGAGGTCAGAGGTGCCAGGGAAGCCGGGTCTCGTCGAGCTGGGCGGTCGGATTCCAGAGGAAGGACGTGCAGCAGACCGCAGTGTTCTTAGATGGTGCCTGCGGATGCAGGGTGACTACTCCTTAGCCACAAGGGAGAATCTTGAAGAAGAAATCGTGAAGTCCTTTCGTGGAAAGTGGTATCTTGATTCCAAAGATGATCTGATTTGGAAGGGGGCCAGTCCCTACCTTTATCTGGGAAAAGGGGGCTGGCACGCGACTAAGTCCTGCCCTAGGGGTGGGACCAGGAGGGGGGTGGTTACACCCACTTCCTTGGCGGGCTTTTCCCCAGCACAGCGTCTGGAGTGTCCCTGGAACTGGTTCAAGCCAGCATATGCACAGTGAGCACCGGGGTGCCACGTGCAGTCACCTTCCTCTGAAGCCCTGCCTACCTGTGGAAAAGTAAATTTTGCCATGTTCTGTGTCCCTACGCGTCCTCCATCATATGTTATCTGTGCATGATTAATATGCATATGTTATTCCCCATGTTCGATTAAAGACGCAATTACAGTTGTGTCCACCTCTAGTATGCCAGTTCTCGTGTTCTCGTGAATACTACGAATATCAGGCCCATGTGAAGTTACGTTGCCACGTTTCTCAGTGTGCACGTTATTCCATTGTAAAGTCCCCGTTTCTAGGCCTCAGAAGGGCCTGGACACCAGATTCAGCTCCTGTCCCCTGTCTCCTGAAGCCTCGCTGAGGAGCGATACAGCCCCCACCTGTATCCTCGACCCTTCACTTACTTCCTGCCTCGCAGTGCCCGGCTCAGCCTGGCTCTGCCTCTGAGTCTGCCAAGAGTATGTTATGATTCCAGTTATCAGTTCAGTCCTCCTTCTCTGCATTCCTAAAGCTACTGAATCGCATCAATAGTTTCCGTCATTGTCTAGCCTTTACGTCTCCATGTAAGAGAAATACTGCATTTAATGGTCATTTAATATTCTTCATCACGCACTACATATAGAATAATGCATGCTCCAGTCTTAGAGTCCGTTAGCCTCTCCCCTCCTGACTCTTAGTTCATATCAACATGTTCTCTAAACATCAGATACTAGATACTGCTTAGGTACATGTCACCCTGACTCTCCAGACTTCAGTCTCTGCTCCTAGCACAGAGTTCGAAGCCCCCAGTTTCTCCTAGTAACACGTCATTGCCAGTTTGCGCGCACCATCAGGTTAGAGGTCCCGGCTCCTCAGGTAGCCCCCTCCATGGTTTCCGCCCCATTCATGACATATTCTGTTACGTTTGCATCACATGTCTATGTATACGCCTCTGTTACACCCACTTTCACCCTTATCTTTCGCGACTGCTATTGACCACACCCACTGCTCCGCCTATCGTATGTATTGTAATGCAACTGTTTTAGTATATATGATCGTGTATTGTTATTAAATGTTAGCGCGCTCATCCCAGATCCAGCCCCAGCAGCTGCTGGGCCCTGCCATCCTATTCCTATGCAGGTTGTCCTGTTCCTGTCCTTTATGCTGTATTAAACCTGCAAAACTCCTACTACCTCGAATCTTGACTCTTATTTATTGAGCTATCTGTTATTCATTTATGCATTCAAAAAGAGAGGTATTATTTATTTATTTACCACATAATGGCGCCCGAATAGGGACTTGCCCTTTCCCCACGCGCCGGTGAAGCCACGCCGGCCCCCTGACCCTCTGCAGCCGTGACGGAACCATACCGTGCACGTGCAGATATTTCTGCTTCAAGTATCCCTCAGGCCCACGGAGGAGACGGAGGAGGCGGTCCAGCATCCAGACGAGGCGGTGGAGGAACGCGGCGAGTCCCGACCAGAGCCCAAGCCGAGAGTCCAAGGTCCGAGGTATCCGGAGGCCCACCCGTAACAGAAGTCCGAAGTTCGTCCGTCCGGCGTCGAAGCAGTCCAGTCCAGTCCGAGGCTTTCCGTTCTTGCTGCCCGGTGAGTACCGTTGCTGGGGTAGTATCTAGACAGGGTCAATCTAATTGACTCTGGTCTGTGGTTTGGTGGTACACAGACCCACAAACGAAGTGTCCACTTCGGTGGATGCGGGTCCTGACGTGTCTCTGTATGAGACCGGTAAGTTTCGTACTGTTTCAGCAGTGCATCTAGTTTCTGTTCCAGTCAGTTCTGTTCTCGAGAAAATTCATGTATTCTGTGTTCCGTATTCCAGGTAGTATTCTGTTCGAACTGTTATTTTAAATGTTCTTCATGTATTTTAATGTCGTGGTATGAATGGGGAATAAGTATCGTGTTCATTGTGTATTGTATTGTGTCTAGATTACAGTCCAGTCATGCCCTTGTTTTCTAAGTTACGTCAGTTAAAGACTAGAAAGGGTCTGCTGGAAGCAGCAGTTCCAGTTCCGCCTAGGGACAGTCCAGGTCATTTTATGTATCAGAAGCATGGCATAAGCGCCATATTGTATCTAGATTTATGGGTAGAGTATACCAAACAGTTAGAAGAAAAGTATAGATGGCCCGTATCGGGTACATGGGATGCCGAGTGCATCATGAGAGTAGAAGAAGCATTATGGAAGAAGAAAGCCAGACGGTCACAGAAAGATGCCATCGAGTTATGGCGCAAAGAAGCTCATAAAAGAACCGAAAAAGAAATCAGAAAGTCAGAATTAAGTAGAGAATCCTTAGAACGAGCCCAAGAAAGGGAATTAATCGAGATAGGTGAACGAGTTAAAGCCGAACAGTCAGACAGACAGAGGCATGCTCTTATTAAGGGTATGTATCCTCTTCTTGCCGAGGGCCTGCCAAAAGCGACCCCGGAGGCATCCAGTAACTTTCCGCCACCATTAGTTCCGACCAAGCTACGTCACAAACCGACCGCAGCTGATATTTTTATTTCATCCTATTTGGACGACACAGTCCCAGAATATGCAAATCCTGTTCGCGCTCCGCCAGTCCCTGTAAATCAGGCACTTCCCGTTCCTCCAGACACCGGGGTACCCCTTGCAGTACCTGTTACGGTCCCCCCGGTCCAGCCCGCCATACCAGTTCAGCCCGCATTTCAATTTCCTGCCACACTAGTACGAAGAGGATCAGTCGACGATTCTAGTTTAGGGGCCGCAGGAGGAGGTCCTCCTCAAACCCCGCCGCCACATAAGCGTTTAACGTCAGCCGAATTACATGCACAAGCGTCACAGCGTACGCCCAGGTATCAGTCTGTTGCAGAAATAAGAAAAGCCCTTAATGAATGTGGCTATGATCCAGTCCCAGGCGAGGATAGTATGGTTTTATATTCATTACGCGTAAGAAAGGTGACCGAGTATCTAGTCACCCTACCAGATATGAAAGAAGATCTAGACAGAATATATCGTTTCATCCGTACAGGGAATGATCCAGAAAGTATTAGTGATGTCATGTGTCAAAGAAAAGCAGAAGTCCAGCTCATGCTATTAAAGTTCCTGATTAATTGTCTAATACGAGAACAAGATTATCCGACCAAAGATCAAGCCGAAATGAGAACCCTGACAAAGTGGAGTGATAATATAGCCGAGGGTAAGCACAAGACCATCGGTGCTATAGAGAGTATGTATAAGAAGATTCGTAAAGAAATAATAAGGATACACGAACAACGTAAAGCAGCACAAGTAAGCGAGAAAGAAAGTAACTCTGATACTGAAGAGGTTGAGGACGAGAATCCCGACAGAATAGCGTATGTAGGAAAATCTAGATTTTCAGATCGCCATTTACGCCTAGAACACAAGTCTATCTTTCATCATCCAGCACCAGAACAAGGTTCTCTAGAACAAGTATTTCAAGCTACCGATCACATTCTGAAATCACGAATCGGTTATAGTGAGTTAAGTACCATGCATGAACAAGAACTAGTCCGATCAGCAGTCCGATGGACTACTGATTCTACCACTTTTCCAGACGAAATAGTGGCACAAATGTTTCTGAAAATGCCCCCAGCCGAGCAACGACTGGCGGGTATGTATATGATCCAGCACCTCATTACATTGTATGAGGGTCAACATTCTGATCCAGGTCCGTTACACGATGTCCTGAATGAGTTACTCCAGTATAAATGGAAAGGTTTAGGTACCGATTTAATTAGTGTCATTCTAGAACAGCGCCACAAATATAGAACGTTTTTGAACCCGCATTTTGTTCATGTCTCACCCCCAGAAAGTAAACCATTTTACATGGACAGACAGAATCCGTTACGAGAAGTCCACCCAGTTAGAGGAACGGGTGGCGAACTAGAACGAGTGTTTGTTTACACCCGATCACAAAGATGGAACTCTTAGAGATGAAAAAATTAATTCCCTGTCATGATAAAGATCCAGCAGGGTTCCACCGAGAATTAAAAGACATGCTCCGTATGGGAGAATACACGTATCCAGATATCATTAAAATGTTAAAAGTCTTGTTGCCCGCAGGGGTATATGAGAAACTCAAGGAAAAAGAATGGGAGGTGGGAGAGAAAAAGATCGAGTGGGCAGTTCTAGAAGCTGAAGATAAGGCACGAGTACCAGGTACCGGTCTTGGAGCGAAATGTAAAGAATTACCTGAATTATTGATTCAAGTTTTACCCAGATTATTGACAACTAGAAAGGAAGACTGGGATGCAATCTCAGCCTGTAAACAGAAACAAGACGAAGATATTAGTGATTATTATTCCAGATTTGAGAAATGTTTTAGCATCAACAGTGGCCTCAAGACAAGTAGCGAGTCATACCCTCACCTTTTTGTTACTAAATTAGTCGAGAATTCAAGCCCACAAATTAAAAATCGAGTTTTGAAAGTCGAAAGTACCTGGCAAGCTAATACCCCGTCCCAGATGTTACAGATGCTCCAATACCACCAGAATAGGATCAGGGAAGAACAAGAACACGAGAGAAAGCGTATGAAAGACACGAAAATGAAAGTACTAGTTGCACAATCTATTCCACAAGATAGTCAGAAGAGGGGTCCGAATCAAGCCAGTCATCCTGCAGCTCCCGTTAAAGGAAACTGCAATTATTGTAAACAGCCAGGTCATTTTATAAACGAGTGTGCAGTTCTGAAACACAACATAGCTACCGGTAAGACTAAAGAAAGACCACGTCCGCCTAGACAAGAACAAGTTTCACAGACTCCTCAGCCACAGAATACACAACAGACAGTTACAGCACCGCAGCCTATTGCTGCAACACAGCATGTTACACAGCAGATGTATCAGTATGCACAGTCCGAGTATCCAGAGTACCAGCAGTATTCATGAAACAGCCTAGAGAGGGAGGTAGGCTTGCCTCTCATCGAGATACCTGTAGATCAAGAAGGTCCCTATGTTCACAGTCAAGTATTAGGGAAAGACAGAAAGTTTTTGATCGATACAGGGGCAAGTAGGACCACAATTAGTCACGCCGAAGTTCCAGGGGCTCCGCTCTCAGGCTCTAGAAATGTTTCCCTTGGATTTTCAGGAAAACCTATCGTAAATGAGATATCAAAGCCAGTTACTCTAGAAGTAGGTCCATTGTCCCGTACTACTGATCTGTTACTTACTAAATCATGTCCAGAAAATCTATTAGGCATTAAAACACTGAAAGAATTAGGTGCAGTTATATGCTGTTCCCCAGAGGGAATACGATTGTTCCTACGTGACTTCAAGGGTCACTATGTATTACGAGATTTTGATCCCAGATTGTCTAATGTTCCGCAGCATTTATGGGCGCAAGGTCCAACTGATGTAGGTTACATGCAAATCACACCCCATCGTGTGACTCTCAAGCCAGGTGTAGTGTTACCACGAATCAGACAGTACAGATTGCCACCTGAGGCTGTAGCAGCCTTATCCAAAATTATTGACGAGCTCATCGCTCAGGGAGTAGTTGTAGAAACTGACTCCAATGTATGCAATTCTCCGATCATTCCAGTCATGAAACGTACTGATCCAAATGCACCCCCAGTATATCGATTAGTGATTGACCTACGAGAACTTAATAAATGTATTATTCCTCAGTATCCAGTTGTCCCAGATATCTCTTCCCTATTGACAGCCATCGATTCCGAAGCCACGTTCTTTACTGTAATAGACCTCAAGAACGCATTCTTCAGTGTCCCCATTCATCCAGACAGCCAGTTTCTTTTCGGATTTTGTTTAAATGGAAGGAGCTATATGTTCACACGAGCTCCTCAAGGTTTCACAGAAAGCCCTAGTATTTATAGTCAAGCACTTAAGAGACAACTAGACAACATTCACATGCCAACTGACACTGCCCTGCTCCAGTATGTCGATGATCTACTGATCACAGCCCGTTCTGAACGTGCTTGCGAGCGAGCATCCCTTACAGTCTTGTATTTCCTAGCCGAGATGGGACACAAGGTGTCCCCTTCGAAGCTTCAATTCTGTGTCCAGCAAGTGACCTACTTAGGACACTTACTGTCCAAGAGGGGTAGGCAGTTGACACCAGACCGTATCCAGTTAATAGCGAGTCTTCCTCAGCCCAAGACCCAGAAGGAGGTACGAGCTTTTATTGGCCTTACTTCTTATTGCAGACAATGGATTCCTCAGTATGCATTTCTAGCCAAGCCACTGATACAGTTAACGACACAGGAGGCAGCCGTATCGACTGTCCTCCCTTGGACATCTGAACATACACTCAGTTTCAATGAGTTAAAGAAAGCCCTATGTCAAGCTCCAGTTCTAGCTACACCGAACTACAGTAAGTCTTTTACACTTTTCGTCACTGAACGCGAAGGTACAGCATTATCTGTTCTCACACAAGATCAAGCAGGACAATACAAGCCATGTGCTTATTTTTCGAGCACATTAGATCCTGTAGCCCAGGCTCTGCCTGCGTGCCTCAAATCAGTTGCAGCCACAGCACTAGCTATCAGACAAAGTGATTCCATAGTATTAGGACACTCCCTGACAGTACAAGTTCCACACTCCGTGGAAGTTCTTTTAAACCGAACACAGACCCAGCACTTGACAATTGCACGTTTAACAGGTTATGAATTGACACTGTTCCAGCCACACATAGAAATCAGACGCTGCAACATCCTGAACCCTGCTACACTGTTACCATCAGTTACTTCGAATTCTGCCACACACGACTGTGTGGAAGTAGTTAACATCATGACAAAACCAAGACAAGATCTGACAGATATTCCGTTACCAGATCCCGACCTGACACTTTATGTGGATGGTTCATGTATGAGAACAAGTACAGGAGAACTAGTCGCCGCGTATGCAGTGACTACTGACACTGAAGTTATTGAAACACACCGTATTGACACCCTGTCCGCTCAAGCAGCAGAGCTAGTTGCTCTGACACAAGCCTGCATACACGCCAAGAACCGGAAAGTTAATGTTTACACAGATTCACGCTACGCATTTGGAGTCGTACACGACTTTGGAGTGCTCTGGCAGGAGAGAGGTTTCATGACTTCTCATGGAACCAGGATTCAGCATGGTCTCCTTATTCAGGCTCTGTTAGATGCCATACATTTACCGACATCCATTGCTATCATGAAATGCAAAGCACATACGAAAGTTACTGACATTATTTCCCAGGGTAATGATCTAGCAGATCGCACAGCCAAGCTTACAGCACAGACTCCAGACATTCCAGTAAATAAGACACCGACACACACTCCAGATCCGACTACATGTATGACAGTTAAAGACCCTACTCAAGATGTCATAGATATCCAGTTACATGCTACTCCCGATGAAATCAAGAAATGGTCTGAACAAGGAGGGGTACAGACAGATCAGGGATGGGTGACGAAGGGAAAAGCCACATGGTTTCTCCCCGACTCTATGGTTCAAGTCATTATCAATACCGCACATAGTCCAGCACATTTAGGAGAAAAAGCTATGTTAGACAGTATCCAGAACATTTGGTTCAACAAGCATTTACGAGCTGCAGCCAAGCAGAAAGTCCGTACCTGTATGATATGTTGTCAGTTTAATCCAGGTAAAAGTGTCCCGGTGGAACAAGGTGGATTCCAACCTCCTGACCACCCTTTTGAAGTCCTCCAGATGGATTACATTCAGATGGAGCGATGTCGAGGTTTCAAGTATGTCCTTGTAGTTGTATGCGCTTTGTCCAGGTGGACAGAAGCATATCCAGTCCCAGATTACACAGCCGCGACCACTGCCAGGCAGTTGGTTCGTGAATTCTTCCCCCGTTACGGACTCCCTAGAGTCGTATATTCTGACAACGGCCAGCCATTCTCATCTGAACTCATGAAACACGTGTCCCTTTTGTTAGGGTACCAGTGGAAGTTCCATTGTGTACGCCATCCTGAAGCAGCCGGTCTCGTAGAGAGACATAACCAGACTTTGAAAATCCGTATTGCAAAGGTTTGTCAGGAGAAAGGTGTAGACTGGTTAGTAGCTCTGCCAGTTGCTCTATTTTATATGCGCATGGTCGCACATTCCAGATCAGGTCTGTCCCCGTATGAGGTCGTATTCGGCCGCCCCCCAAATATGTGGGGTACACCTAGACCCCGAAGTATTACCGATGTTTCAAGTAACATGCTGACAGATTACCTAGCTTCCTTGATGTCTGCCCTCAACTCTTGTCGTTCACAGGTTGCCGCCGCATTTCCAGACAATACCGAGGTGGCACCGCATGAAATCGTTCCAGGATCCATGGTCTTGGTTCGCAATTTTGACCGCTCAAGTCCGCTGGAGCCACGCTGGAAGGAGCCCCGACAGGTCCTCCTCGCCACCCGTACAGCCGTGAAGTTGGAGGGTCGCAAAGGCTGGGTGCACCTTTCGCACGTAAAAAAATTTTATGGACTGAAACCCGTCTCAAAGAACATTTCCCAGGATTTGAAGGATTGCCAAAGTACTATTCTCAAGGACTGTCCCGCAAAGAACAATGATACTGCACCCTCCCCGTTAGAGAAAACTCCGCAGCAGGAGTACAAGTTGAAACTCCGGTCTAGTAAAATAAGTCAGCCAGTTTGATTGTCTAAGTCCTCCCCTAGGTGAAACGGTTAGACTGTTTCTGACATGTATAAAATAGACCCCCATAGTGAGAGAGTTAGTCAAAACTCAATTCGATGTATCGTTTTTCTATGTTTCATATTATTTCTCAGTATTATGATTTCCTGCACCAGTTATGCATTTTACCTGTATTTTCCAGTTTCTCATGTAAATAAGTCTTCCAATGCTACAGTAGAGCACACGTTTAGTGATCTACCTCCTCATGAACTCTCTTACCGCCTCGCTATGCGTAATAATTCTTTCATCCGCATGTTACATTATTCACACCAGACCAGCAATGCCACTAATTGTTGGGTATGTGGTCGACTCCCCCCTTTCCAGACACCGAAGGGAGTTCTGCCACTCTTTCCTTATCCGTTTTCACATAATGGTTCGTGTGGAGCATGGTCCACGTTAACGTCATCCTCAACAGATATGTCTTTTCTTAACAGTACATGTTTCCCAGACAAGCAAGGTCTTCCCCACAGAACAGGGTTAGATCTAGAAAACGAAGTTTACAATTTAGGTAATTATTCTTCGAATTTCATGGTCCTGAATGTTCAGTCTGATACTACTCCAGACTTACCTACTATTTCAGTACTACCAGTCAAAGGCGAATTATGTGTTAGAAATAATGGTTCTGTACATGTAGGACATAGCGATTGTACTACTATTGTCAAATATAGTGACAGTGGGAAATCTATTTTCAAAGCTTCACGTCATTCTTATTTTATTTGTGGTCAGACCGCATATGTTCGTCTGCCCCTCGATTGGGAGGGAACCTGTTACATTGCCTTCCTACTGCCACCTGTTTTTCTAGCCCCACCCGACTACCATAGGAATTCCCACCTAGTACATGCAAGACACAAGAGAAACCTCCCGATTGTCGATTATACTGAAACTACTCTAGAACAATATATAGATATCAATAAAGGTGTCTTTCCTTATTTAGGTACAGTTGTGAATAGTAAACTGATACGTAGATTAACCAGAACACTCGAAGCAGTAGTAATTGAGACTACTTCTGCTCTAAGTAATTTAACCGAAGAACAATCCTTTATGAGAATTGTCGTGCTCCAGAATCGTCTCGTCCTTGACGTCATATTGGCCGATAGGGGCGGGGCCTGTAGAGTCATCGGATCTAGTTGCTGCATTTTCATTCCAAATAACGCGCCGTCTGTTTATTCAGCTATAACCAGACTCCATAAAATTGCCCATCTGTTACACCAAAATCCAGGCACCTGGACATGGTCCGGTTGGCTCTGGAGTATAATTTCCGCTTGGGGATGGAAAGTCTTGTCCTTTCTAGGTATTACAGTAGCGATCATATTCAGCTGCTGCCTCTGTATACAATGTGGCCCTGCGATTTGCGGCATTTGTGCTACCTCTTGTATTCCTAGTCCCAAGCCCCGTTCTAAATCCCGTTCCAAGAAAATTCGAGACGAGCAAATGATACTGTATGAAATGATAGATGGTATCATGAATATTGATGTTTCCTGATGAAACGTAGTGACAAGGAGGGAATGTGGAAAAGTAAATTTTGCCATGTTCTGTGTCCCTACGCGTCCTCCATCATATGTTATCTGTGCATGATTAATATGCATATGTTATTCCCCATGTTCGATTAAAGACGCAATTACAGTTGTGTCCACCTCTAGTATGCCAGTTCTCGTGTTCTCGTGAATACTACGAATATCAGGCCCATGTGAAGTTACGTTGCCACGTTTCTCAGTGTGCACGTTATTCCATTGTAAAGTCCCCGTTTCTAGGCCTCAGAAGGGCCTGGACACCAGATTCAGCTCCTGTCCCCTGTCTCCTGAAGCCTCGCTGAGGAGCGATACAGCCCCCACCTGTATCCTCGACCCTTCACTTACTTCCTGCCTCGCAGTGCCCGGCTCAGCCTGGCTCTGCCTCTGAGTCTGCCAAGAGTATGTTATGATTCCAGTTATCAGTTCAGTCCTCCTTCTCTGCATTCCTAAAGCTACTGAATCGCATCAATAGTTTCCGTCATTGTCTAGCCTTTACGTCTCCATGTAAGAGAAATACTGCATTTAATGGTCATTTAATATTCTTCATCACGCACTACATATAGAATAATGCATGCTCCAGTCTTAGAGTCCGTTAGCCTCTCCCCTCCTGACTCTTAGTTCATATCAACATGTTCTCTAAACATCAGATACTAGATACTGCTTAGGTACATGTCGCCCTGACTCTCCAGACTTCAGTCTCTGCTCCTAGCACAGAGTTCGAAGCCCCCAGTTTCTCCTAGTAACACGTCATTGCCAGTTTGCGCGCACCATCAGGTTAGAGGTCCCGGCTCCTCAGGTAGCCCCCTCCATGGTTTCCGCCCCATTCATGACATATTCTGTTACGTTTGCATCACATGTCTATGTATACGCCTCTGTTACACCCACTTTCACCCTTATCTTTCGCGACTGCTATTGACCACACCCACTGCTCCGCCTATCGTATGTATTGTAATGCAACTGTTTTAGTATATATGATCGTGTATTGTTATTAAATGTTAGCGCGCTCATCCCAGATCCAGCCCCAGCAGCTGCTGGGCCCTGCCATCCTATTCCTATGCAGGTTGTCCTGTTCCTGTCCTTTATGCTGTATTAAACCTGCAAAACTCCTACTACCTCGAATCTTGACTCTTATTTATTGAGCTATCTGTTATTCATTTATGCATTCAAAAAGAGAGGTATTATTTATTTATTTACCACATAATGGCGCCCGAATAGGGACTTGCCCTTTCCCCACGCGCCGGTGAAGCCACGCCGGCCCCCTGACCCTCTGCAGCCGTGACGGAACCATACCGTGCACGTGCAGATATTTCTGCTTCAAGTATCCCTCAGGCCCACGGAGGAGACGGAGGAAGCGGTCCAGCATCCAGACGAGGCGGTGGAGGAACGCGGCGAGTCCCGACCAGAGCCCAAGCCGAGAGTCCAAGGTCCGAGGTATCCGGAGGCCCACCCGTAACAGAAGTCCGAAGTTCGTCCGTCCGGCGTCGAAGCAGTCCAGTCCAGTCCGAGGCTTTCCGTTCTTGCTGCCCGGTGAGTACCGTTGCTGGGGTAGTATCTAGACAGGGTCAATCTAATTGACTCTGGTCTGTGGGTTGGTGGTACACAGACCCACAAACGAAGTGTCCACTTCGGTGGATGCGGGTCCTGACGTGTCTCTGTATGAGACCGGTAAGTTTCGTACTGTTTCAGCAGTGCATCTAGTTTCTGTTCCAGTCAGTTCTGTTCTCGAGAAAATTCATGTATTCTGTGTTCCGTATTCCAGGTAGTATTCTGTTCGAACTGTTATTTTAAATGTTCTTCATGTATTTTAATGTCGTGGTATGAATGGGGAATAAGTATCGTGTTCATTGTGTATTGTATTGTGTCTAGATTACAGTCCAGTCATGCCCTTGTTTTCTAAGTTACGTCAGTTAAAGACTAGAAAGGGTCTGCTGGAAGCAGCAGTTCCAGTTCCGCCTAGGGACAGTCCAGGTCATTTTATGTATCAGAAGCATGGCATAAGCGCCATATTGTATCTAGATTTATGGGTAGAGTATACCAAACAGTTAGAAGAAAAGTATAGATGGCCCGTATCGGGTACATGGGATGCCGAGTGCATCATGAGAGTAGAAGAAGCATTATGGAAGAAGAAAGCCAGACGGTCACAGAAAGATGCCATCGAGTTATGGCGCAAAGAAGCTCATAAAAGAACCGAAAAAGAAATCAGAAAGTCAGAATTAAGTAGAGAATCCTTAGAACTTAGCTAGCCTTATCTCCTTTCGTTTGGGGGGGGGTTATGTAGGAAGGTAGATCCCTGACTATGGTTGCCCCCAACTTTTTGCCTGGTGTTTTGATGGTTTTCTGACTTAGTTGACCTGGGACCCTGCTATTCAGGGCCCCAGGCCTACTGCTCTCTCTGTAAAATGGATTCCATGTACCTTAGGTACATATCTAAATTGGATACTGAGTCACCTTATCAGTCCCTGTACAGTGTACCTTAGGTACCCAGGGCATAGGTGTACCCAGGGCCTACCAGGGGCTGCAGCATGTATTATGCCACCCCTGGCTGGCCATCCAAATCTGACACAACTGGCTGCTTGACAGCTGGGGCAAGGTGGTGTAATCACCCTTTGCTTTAGATATAGTATACCTATATCTAACCCTAAAATGGACACACAGATCTCCTATCAGTCACTCCTATGGCAGGCCTTAACAATCCTGAAGGCAGAGTGCTTGGAATCGTGTGAGATGGTGCTCTGGCATGAGCTGAGCCTGTCTGCGGCTTTCGGGATCCATCCCTTAGCCGTTTCCATGATATCGCATACCATATACTCTTAAGTGCATTATAACCCTCGCGGTTATATGCCAACTCTGGTATCGCTTTATCAAAACATGTCGAGTAAGGTGTCATACGAATTGGAATACTAACCCCTCGCCACTTCTGGCGACGGGGTTAGCATTCCACCCTTCTAGAGGGACACGACATGTATGTAACCCCTAACCCCGGTTAAAGTCAAACAGAGCCTCAGCTCCACAAAATGGATGCTGCCACCGAGACACAAGTCTGCCCTCCTGCTGCTGGGAGTCCTCCCAGAGCAGGAGATAAGGACAAAGGGTTTCCTGCCAGGGGCGGTGCCAGCACCGTCCCAGACAGGGTTTTGTGTATTGTAGGTAGGCAGGGCTTTAGAGGAAGGTGACTGCACGTGGCACCCCGGTGCTCACTGTGCATAGGCTGGCTGGAACCAGTTCCAGGGTCACTCCAGACCCTGTGCTGGGGAAAAGCCCGCCAAGGAAGTGGGTGTAACCACCCCCCTCCTAGTCCCACCCCTAGGGCAGGACTTAGTCGCGTGCCAGCCCCTTTTTACAGGATAAAGGTAGGAACTGGCCCCCTTCCAAATCAGATCATCTTTGAATCCTGAAACTACTTTCCACGAAAGGAACTCAAGACTTCTTCCTAAGATTTCTCCCTTGTGACTAAGGAGTAGTCACCCTGCATCCGCAGGCACCATCTTAAGAACACTGCGGTCTGCTGCAAGTCTCTCCTCCGGATCAAGACTGCCCAGCTCGACGAGAACCGGCTTCCCTGGCACCTCTGACCTCTACCTACATCATCAGTCACGCTGAGATTCGTGGGTGTGACGAGACCTCGAGGGACCGGCCATCTTCAAGACTGCACGACTTCTTTCCAGCAAGCCCGCCGAGTAATTTCCTGGTGAGTGCTTTGGGGTCCGAGAAGCCCCGACCCTGAGCAGCTCCAGCACCGAAGTGCAGCCTCCCAGCATCTCCACGATCTGCGTGGGGCCCTTCTGCTTTTTGCTGCTCACCGCGTTGTTTGGCTACTAGCCCGCTGGCTTGTGGCCTTCTGAACGACGCCCGACGACATTTCTGCTGCTGGTCTGGTTGCTCCAGGCTGGCCCTTGCTCCCTTCCAAAAGAGGAGCACCCCGGACCCTCCTGGTCCACTCAAGACGCCATTTTGAGTCCACCGCGTGGGCTTGAATTAGCCAAGGCTTGTTGCCCAATCCTGGGTAACTTCGACGCCGACAGCTTCATCCATCGTGGGACAGCTCGCCTCTCCATCCTGGTCGCCGACAACGCCTCCTGGTCCGTGAGATCTGCAGAGCCAGCGTCGCCCACTCACCTAGTCGAGGTGACTTCGCCCGGTGCCATCCTGGTGCCCACTTAATCACTGGCTAGTGATTCAAGAACTTGGTCCCCTCTGCTTTCAGGTTTCTTCTTCCTCGATCCAGGCTTGGATCCAACGAACTTTCCTTCACTGGTCGCCTGCCAGCAACTTCCTTCTTCCAGGCTCCTGGTCCGGCAACGAGATCCCCGACGTCTTTTCAGACCTATGCAGCTGCAGCCCCTGGGCTAGGTAACTTCGGCACTTCGGTGTCCCAGCATAGCCTCACTATCCTAGGGTCAGGATCCACTGTCGTTTTCTTCCTACCAGGTCGGGTTCGCCCGTGAACACTAACTTTGCCTTTACTAGCTTCCATAGACTTTGTCCCGCATCCCGCGTGAGAGTGCACACTCTGCACCCGAGTCCCCTAGGTCTCCTAGAAGTAATCTAACGATTCCCTAGCCAAGTCCTAGCGATTCCAAAGCCTATTAGTACTGTACTTACCTGCTAGTAATTTCGCATTCCAGTTTTAGAGTATATGGTTTTTCGTGCCCCTCGGGCATTTGTGTATACCGTGCTAACTTAAGTATTTTCGTAAGAGTTTTGTTGTGTGCCTAGCACCCTGTCCTCATAAAGAGTACAGGGTTGTTGTGATTCTAATAAATACACTGTTTATTTTCATAACACTTGTGTGGTGTCCTTTCACTGGGTGTTCAAGGGGTAATGTGATGGTAAAACAGCTGGCTTAACACGCCCTCTAGAGTCTTAGCCTTAGACTGCTCGTATCCATGCTACTAGGATAGCTGGTCTATAAGGTTGACTTACAACCAATCATCAATAAGGGTTGTTTGGACTGATATATAGTGATCACTAGAATAGTGAGCACTGCACATCAGGCCAACTTCTCACATTGGTGAGCAGCGGTTGGGATTTGAGCTTGCTGTTGTTTTACCACACATGCCCTAAGAATATCTTGTGAAAGATCACATAAGTACTAAAGGTACATATAACTTAGCTTAGAATACTCTGAGTTCTACTGAACCAGCTGTTGTAGCTCCTAGGGCCTAGCACACCCTAAACTACAACTCTAGCAAGGGATCAGTAGGCAAACATATAGTGTAGGTAAGTGCACCACTTATGTTGTACAGTGCTTGGCTTCTCTCCCGAGCCAGCACTCTAGATCTCACCATGTGTTCTAGGTTCTGGAGCTCTTCCCTGCCCTGTTGGCAGTTGGAGCTCTGGTCAGACAGGGAGCTGATCTACTTTCTCTGTGCTGCAATAAAGCTTTACATTAAGCTTACCTCAATTTGTGGTCTTCAATTCGTTTACAACATTTGGCGACTTGGTCTGGAGAAGCGTCTGACCACTGTCCTCTCCTGGATGCTGCAGCCTGAATCGTTTACCAGAGAAGTAGTGACTCATCAACTCCCTAAAGAACCCCATAGAACTTGCAGCGTGAACACGGAGTATCGCCTCCGTTTCTTCAGCGACGGCAACTACCTGGTGAGAATTTGCGGACTTTTGAGTTGATTTCCAACTCGTGGCACATCGTCCATCCAACGTCGAAAACTACGTCTCCTAGCAACTTGCCACAGACTATCACATCATCAGCCTACGTCCTTCAGCAGCGTCATCAGAACCAGCGTTCATTGCCGGTGAGTCTCCTAGCGACGCAGTATCACAGAACTTTGAGCGCGTCTTCCCTTGCGCGCAAGCTCACGCTGCAATCCACGTGAAACGTCTGACGTATCACGCACACGCACAACGCTGTCGGCCATCTTGGTCCCATTACCATAGTTACACGACAACAAAAACTGGAGCGCAGCGCACTCGCCCAGCGCACATCAATGAAATAAAAGAAAATTAACAGAAAAACGTCATTTCCGTTGCCAGAGTGCAACGCTTGTGTAGTAACGCACAGTTCAGCCTAGAAATACACAGTTACATAGATCTTTGTGATGACATCGTTGGATACGCCTATTATAAATCAGTAAGCTTCAATATTATACCACATTTCACTCGTAATAACAATAACTTTATAACTGATATTGCCCTGCTGTACAGTTTACGTGTTTTGTGATTTTTATTAATAACTCTTCAAAAAGATGGCTCAATCCATCAATGTTGCTCTCCCTCCTCAATTTCTCTCGGAACCAGGGAATCCCCCCATACCTTGGGAGGATTGGATAGTTATGTTCCATAACTATATTGAAGCCCTGGATGGGGAAGACTATTCACCCAAGCGAAAGAAAGCACTGTTAATGACCACGTTGGGCAAAGAGGGGCAACGTTTGTTCAGATACCTTCCACAAGTTCTACCTGCAGGGTCTCAAGCTGATTTTGATGAATTCAAAGAGGCGATATCAAGACTTGAAACTCGCTTTGGTAAAGAAGAGAATCTCATTTTACAGAGATATAAGTTTTATAAGAACAAACAGTTAACTGAAGAGAGTATTGACGAGTTTGTGGCAAGACTACGAGAGTTGTCGATCAAGTGTAACTTTGGCCAGATGGCAGACGAACTAATAAGAGATCAATTGGTTGTTCAAGCCAACAACAGAAAAGTGCAAGAACGTTTGTGGGCGGCTAAGAACCCGTCATTAAAAGACGCTATAGAGTTGGCCAAAGTAGTAGAAGAGAGTGAAAAATGTATGAGGGAACTGCAAAAAAGTGGATTAGAATCCAAAGTGGCTGAAATCTCTCACAAGAATCCTATTAGCGATAATAGCGATGATGAATCTGCTGCCATTGCAATTGTCAGGAAGAAAGGCTACATTCTTCAGAAAAAAAATATGCCACAGACACCATTCATCAAGAACAATCAAAAAACATGTTCAAGATGTGGTAGCTTTTCTCATCCTTCAGATGGGAAATTTTGTTTTGCTAACAACAAAGAGTGCCTACGGTGTGGCAAAACAGGACATTTTGCTAAGATGTGTAGGAATAAGAATAACTCTAAAGTTACGGTTGTTGATGAGTGTAATTCTCTGAGACGTGATATTAACAAAATCTTAGTCTTAACTGACACAGTGTGTGCATGTGACAGCCAGAGGGGTAATCCTTTTAAAGATGATTTTGTTATTGACGGGGAAATTGTCACACTCATGGTAGATACCGGTTCAAAGTGGACCATAATTCCCACTGCTTTGATGGAAAAAGTATGGGGGAAAAAGTCTCTGAAAGCGTGTGATATTTTCCCGTCAGGCTATCAAGGAGAGAGAATTAACATGCTGGGTTTCTTCGAAGCAGAAATTGCTTTCAAAGGCAGATCAGCTTATGGGAAGATATATATATCAACAGATGGCCCTGCTATTCTAGGCCGTCATCACCAATACGATCTCCACATAGTAGTTGATCCCAGGTCCAATAACCCTGTTTCAATTGTCGAGAACTCATCTGTGGAGGATATTTTGGTTAGCTTTAAAAATGTGTTTAGGGACCAGCTAGGTGAGCTTATTGGATACTCTCATCGCATAATTCTTAAGGAGGGCAGCTCACCTGTACAACACAAAGTAAGAAGAGTGCCCTTTGCCCTACGCAACGAAGTTAAGGCTACTCTTGAGGAGATGCTCCAAGGAGGCATCATCGAACCCATCGAGGCGTCTCCTTGGATTTCGCCTGTTGTGATCTCGCAGAAACCAGACAACAAGATCAGGTTCTGTGTGGATCTTCGCTCCCTTAACAAGTGCGTTGTGGCCGATGTGTTTCCCCTCCCAAACATAGGCGAACTAGTGTCAACTCTTAGAGGAGCAAGGTTTTTTAGTAAGTTGGACCTTAAACACGCCTACCACCAAATATGTCTTGATGATGGCTCAAAGCACCTAACCGCTTTTATTACCAGCGAAGGCACATTCCAGTTCAACAGACTACCTTTTGGACTAGTCTCAGCCGCTAGCGTGTTCCAAAGGCTAGTCTCTGAAGTTTTTAAGGGTCTTGACAAAGTTTTGTTTTTTCAAGACGACATTTTGATTTATGGTAGTTCATTACAGGAACACAACAAAATTTTGCACGATGTGCTACTCAGGGTAGATGAGGCTGGTTTGACCTTAAGAAAAGAGAAGTGTGCCTTCCTATTGAGAGAGATAGAATATTTAGGTTTTTGTTTGTCTGAAGAGGGCATTAAACCCAAAAAGAATCTTATCGAAGCAATTGAACTAGCGCCCTCCCCAGTTGATAAGGATCAACTTCGATCCTTTATGGGCTTGATCGAGTTCTACTCGAAATTTGTAAGGGATTTTTCTTCCAAGACGGCTTCCCTTAGATCTCTTCTAAAAAAGGGTGTCAAGTTCTGCTGGACCACAGAACATGAGTCCTGTTTCCAACTGATCAAAAAGGAACTCAGATCCGCAAATGTTCTCACCCCTTTTGACACTACTCGCTCCTCCATCTTGATGGTGGACGCTAGTGCCATTGGCCTGGGAGCAGTTCTTTTACAGAAACATGGTGGTGTTGAAAAAACAATTGCGTTCGCATCTAGGCCCTTGTCCTCTTCTGAGTCAAACTACTCAGTGATAGAACGTGAGGCTCTTGCCGCGGTCTGGGGTACGAGCTACTTCCGAACCTATTTGTGGGGCTACAAGTTTGTATTACGTACCGATCACAAACCCCTCGTAAATGTTCTAGCCCCTGGTGGTGCTGGTAAGGGTTCTCCGAGGTTGGCGAGACTAGCTTCTCGTTTGCAAGACTTTCAGTGCGAGATTGAATTCATTCATGGGTGGAAAAACATCCAAGCGGATTGTCTTTCTAGACTACCCATGCCTTGCACTGATCGCAGTTCTGATATCAAGTCAGATGACCTCGCAGTTGCTGTTATGGAAGATGTCTTGTCAGTAAGTGGTGGTACTTTTTCCCGTGATGAATGGTCCAAAGGCATGGAGGAGGACCTCACTTTGAAGGCTGTTATCAGTCTAGTGTCAAGTGGTGCTAGGAGGGAAAGTACTGTCAGTCCTTCCGTTAGACCCTTCCTGAAAATTTTGGATGAACTTTCCTTAGAGGGAAAGGATGTTCTAATGCGGGGTGATCGCTTTGTTCCCCCTAGTTCGTTAAGAAAGAGAATTCTGGACTTGGCCCACGAGGGTCATCTAGGTCAAAGCCTTACACAACGCCGCGTCAAGCAGAACTTTTGGTGGCCCTCTGTTGATAATGAGGCTGTAGAATGCGTGTTAAAGTGTAGCTTCTGCAAAGAAGGTGAGAAGCGGCTCAAGATTTTAGGCTACCAGTCCACTCACAAGATCCACTTTGAGAATACTCCCTGGCATAGTGTCTGCATTGACTTCATAGGCCCCATGAACGAACTTCCCACTGATCACCGCTTCGCAATTGTTCTTATTGACTGTTTTTCAAAGTGGTTGTGTGTACAGTTCGTAAGGGAGATTACCACCGATGCTACCATTAAGTTTTTGAAGGGCGTTTTCATCAATGAAGGGTACCCCTCTGTCCTCATTTCAGACAATGGTACTCAGCTCACCTCCTCAAAGATGGTTTCCTTTGTTAATAATTGTGGTATCAAACATCAGAAGACGAGTCTTTATAATCCCCAAGGCAACGGACTCTGTGAGAGGGTGAATCGCCTCGTTAAGGGCGTGATCCAAATGTTTGTGGAGTCTGGCTGTTTCTCTGATGAGCGTGTCCAGGATCTGGTCTGGGCTTATCGCTCCACAACCCACAAGTCTGGGGATAAGTCTCCCTTTGAGCTTATGCGTGGTCGCACACCAGTGAGTAAATTGACCCCTTCTTGGCTGATTTCTAGTAGTGACGTTCCTTCTACTCATGACAGTCTTTCCTTGCCCATCTCTGTGGGTGACTTGGTCAAGGTTAAGCCTGGTAGATTTACCAAGGGTCTTGGCAAATTTAGAGGTCCCTACAAAGTCAAGAAAGTTTTTCCCCACTTCATTTTACTGGCCAATGGTGAAAGTTGGAATTACCGGAGGGTAGCTCTCTATCAGAAATGTAAAGACTCCTCTTCTGTTGACCTCTCACCTGTCAAAGGGGACGGTAAACATATAGTGTAGGTAAGTGCACCACTTACACCTCACTAGAAAAGCATGTCTACCCAGGGAGATTCTACTGAGACTCCCCTGGTCAGTGTTGACCCTCCACAGGTCACTTCAAGATATGCAGCTCTCAGTTTCCAGGAGATGAGACAGATCTGTGTCTCCAGAAAACTGAAGCAGGGGTCTAACCCCACCATTCCCTTTCTGATAGGTCTCTTAGAGACATATGATGCCAGAAAGCTTTCTCAGTTACATGAGAACATGCCAGCCTTAGAGGGAACCTCTGGGGATCCAGACCTCCCCAACATTGCTACTGCAGTTGAGGAGGAGGATCAAGAGGAACTCTCTGGGGATGAGGTAGACAAAGGTCTTGAGGTAGTCAGAAGGCTAACCAGGGCCAACTTAGACTTACTTGGGCTAGGATCTGGGGGACCCCCAGTACTAACCCGAAGTGGGCCTAACCTTGGAGTTAGGAGAGATAGATCTCTTTCTAGGGACTCCAATAGATCTCTGCACTCTAATGCCTCTTCTCAGGGGAGAAGGAATCCTCCACAGAGGAGATTTACTTCCCCTCAGAGAAGGGAGCATGAAGCTAGGATGAGACAAGCTGAACTGAGGATTGAAAGGGAAGAAATTGCCCTGGCCAAAGAGAAGCTTGCCCTGGCAAGAGAGCAGCAGATGAGTGGGTTAGCTCCCACTGGTGGCAGCAATCTCCCAAGAGATAGAGAGAAGGGTTTAGATACTAAACACCTGACTAAAATAGTGCCCCCCTTTAAGCAAGGGGATGATATCCAGAAATGGATGGCTGCTCTGGAGAGGGCCTGCACTGTGCAGTGCATTCCCCAGAGTCAGTGGGCAGCTATACTGTGGCTCTCCTTTGATGGTAAAGGTAGAGATAAGCTCCTCACTACAAGAGTTGAGGATGCTAACAATTACCAGGTCCTGAAGAATACACTGGTTGATGGGTTTGGTTTAACCACTGAGCAGTACAGGTTGCTGTTCAGAGATACCCAGAAAACTCAGTCTCAGGACTGGTCTGACTTTGTTGATTGTGCCACTAAGGCTTTGGAAGGCTGGCTACTGGGTAGTAAGGTTACTGATTTCAAGGGATTGTATAATCTAATTATGAGAGAGCAAGTCTTAAATAATTGTCAGAACCAGTTATTACACCAGCACCTGGTAGACTCTGATCTGACCTCTCCACAAGAATTGGGTAAGAGGGCAGACAAATGGGTCAGAACCAGGATTAGGCCCAAGAACCAAGGTGGTGACCAGAAAAAGGAATCAACCAAGCCTCAAGAGAAGGGTGGGAATAAATCTACAGATCAAACCACATCAGGGCCCCAAAAATCCTCTGAGGGGGGTGGGTCCCAGAATCCTTCCAACAACCAGAAGAAACCTTATTGTTATCCCTGTAAACAGGTGGGTCATTTAAAAACTGACAGCAGTTGCCCAAAGAATAACAATAAGGAAAACATACCCCCAAGTAACATTCCCAAACCTCCTGTTACTACTAGTAGTAATCCCCAAGGTGGTGGGAGTGCCCCCAAGAATTTGGTTGCATTTACTTTGGGAGTTCCTGGGGACTCTGGCCTAACCAGGTCCCCAAACTTAGATACTCTTGTCTGTGAGACTGGCATGGGGTTTGCCAACTTCACAACTTGTCCCAACACTTT
This sequence comes from Lissotriton helveticus, assembly GCF_964261635.1. Taxonomy (NCBI): domain Eukaryota; kingdom Metazoa; phylum Chordata; class Amphibia; order Caudata; family Salamandridae; genus Lissotriton; species Lissotriton helveticus. The sequence goes on along the minus strand of NC_136065.1, from coordinate 1,253,579,122 downwards.
GGGCAAGTACAGACAGGAGCCCCTCATCAATGGTATAAAAGTTGAGGCCTATAGAGACACAGGGGCTAGCATCACTATGGTGACTGAGAGTCTAGTCCCCTCAAGGCAACTTTTACCTGGTGCCACATACCAGGTGACCAATATTGATGGAGTGCAGAGAGATCATCCCATGGCAGTGGTCAATCTCAGCTGGGGAGGTGTCACTGGCCACAAGAGAGTGGCAGTGTCACCAAACTTGCCTGTAGATTGCCTACTGGGGAATGATTTAGAGCTCTCAGCCTGGGCTGAAGTTGAGCAAGAAACCCATTCTAAAATGGTAAATACCCATGGTAAGGTTAGTGGGGCAGTGATAGCCACAGCCCCAGTCCAAGATGTCCTCCCTGAACAGGTCAGGAGGGTTGTGCCAGTCACAACCCAATCTCAGACAACTTCCTTCCCAGAACAGGTTGTCAAGGCTGTGATGGTCACAGCCCACACCCAAACTGAGCCCCCTCCTGAAAAGGTTGGGAGAGTTGTGATGGCCACAGCTCAAACTCAGACAGATGATAGTGTTGTGAAGCCTGAAACTACGGATCACTCCACTCAGACAGAGAGCATTGAGGAGGAAGAGAAATCTCCCTCCCACCAGACTTTAGGGAAGGACCAGCCTCCTCAGGGAACTGATCTGACCCCTTGTGAAGGAACTGCCCCAGAGGTAGACAGGCCTAGCCTGGCAGAGCCCCTGATGTCAGTGGACCCTTCCAAGGTGGCACCCAGTCTGGAGCAGGTAACCTGCCCCTCTCTACCCTGCCTCAGTCAGCCCAGGGCTGTAGAGGTCAGGGAGGCCAGTGTTGGACCCCAAAGGGCCCCCTGTCCAAAAGAACTTTCCAATCAACAGATTAAGGGCACTGAAGCTAGTAATCCTAGACAAGTGAAAATAAAACAGACTCCTGAGGGATCCCCCTTAAAATTAGTTAGGGACCTCCCACAGATGGACACTGTTGGGCACAGCCAAACTTGGGACCTGAGGGCCCCAGACCTGACCTGTCCCTCCAGTAAGCCAAACAGAGGGACCCAACCTCCAGCTGTAGGTAGCCAGAGGTTGACCCTGAGAGCCCAAAACAACTCAGTCTTGGAAAGAAGGGCCTCTATGGTGGAAAATGATTGGAGGAAGCTGAGCCCAAAATTAGTGGAGCCTCACTTCAGTACTCCATTTCAGCACCAGCCTTTTACTTTGCCAAAACACACCACAGGTAGAGATTCCCGATGGTGGAGACCCTCAGACACCCTTAGGGTGAGGGATTGCTTAGTGGACCATGAGATAGGGGGTAACCATGCCAGTGCTGGTACTTCCTTATATGGCCACTCAGGCAATATAGGCTTACCTGGCAAGGCTAGCCTTATCTCCGTTCGTTTGGGGGGGGGTTATGTAGGAAGGTAGATCCCTGACTATGGTTGCCCCCAACTTTTTGCCTGGTGTTTTGATGGTTTTCTGACTTAGTTGACCTGGGACCCTGCTATTCAGGGCCCCAGGCCTACTGCTCTCTCTGTAAAATGGATTCCATGTACCTTAGGTACATATCTAAATTGGATACTGAGTCACCTTATCAGTCCCTGTACAGTGTACCTTAGGTACCCAGGGCATAGGTGTACCCAGGGCCTACCAGGGGCTGCAGCATGTATTATGCCACCCCTGGCTGGCCATCCAAATCTGACACAACTGGCTGCTTGACAGCTGGGGCAAGGTGGTGTAATCACCCTTTGCTTTAGATATAGTATACCTATATCTAACCCTAAAATGGACACACAGATCTCCTATCAGTCACTCCTATGGCAGGCCTTAACAATCCTGAAGGCAGAGTGCTTGGAATCGTGTGAGATGGTGCTCTGGCATGAGCTGAGCCTGTCTGCGGCTTTCGGGATCCATCCCTTAGCCGTTTCCATGATATCGCATACCATATACTCTTAAGTGCATTATAACCCTCGCGGTTATATGCCAACTCTGGTATCGCTTTATCAAAACATGTCGAGTAAGGTGTCATACGAATTGGAATACTAACCCCTCGCCACTTCTGGCCACGGGGTTAGCATTCCACCCTTCTAGAGGGACACGACATGTATGTAACCCCTAACCCCGGTTAAAGTCAAACAGAGCCTCAGCTCCACAAAATGGATGCTGCCACCGAGACACAAGTCTGCCCTCCTGCTGCTGGGAGTCCTCCCAGAGCAGGAGATAAGGACAAAGGGTTTCCTGCCAGGGGCGGTGCCAGCACCGTCCCAGACAGGGTTTTGTGTATTGTAGGTAGGCAGGGCTTTAGAGGAAGGTGACTGCACGTGGCACCCCGGTGCTCACTGTGCATAGGCTGGCTGGAACCAGTTCCAGGGTCACTCCAGACCCTGTGCTGGGGAAAAGCCCGCCAAGGAAGTGGGTGTAACCACCCCCCTCCTAGTCCCACCCCTAGGGCAGGACTTAGTCGCGTGCCAGCCCCTTTTTACAGGATAAAGGTAGGAACTGGCCCCCTTCCAAATCAGATCATCTTTGAATCCTGAAACTACTTTCCACGAAAGGAACTCAAGACTTCTTCCTAAGATTTCTCCCTTGTGACTAAGGAGTAGTCACCCTGCATCCGCAGGCACCATCTTAAGAACACTGCGGTCTGCTGCAAGTCTCTCCTCCGGATCAAGACTGCCCAGCTCGACGAGAACCGGCTTCCCTGGCACCTCTGACCTCTACCTACATCATCAGTCACGCTGAGATTCGTGGGTGTGACGAGACATCGAGGGACCGGCCATCTTCAAGACTGCACGACTTCTTTCCAGCAAGCCCGCCGAGTAATTTCCTGGTGAGTGCTTTGGGGTCCGAGAAGCCCCGACCCTGAGCAGCTCCAGCACCGAAGTGCAGCCTCCCAGCATCTCCACGATCTGCGTGGGGCCCTTCTGCTTTTTGCTGCTCACCGCGTTGTTTGGCTACTAGCCCGCTGGCTTGTGGCCTTCTGAACGACGCCCGACGACATTTCTGCTGCTGGTCTGGTTGCTCCAGGCTGGCCCTTGCTCCCTTCCAAAAGAGGAGCACCCTCCTGGTCCACTCAAGACGCCATTTTGAGTCCACCGCGTGGGCTTGAATTAGCCAAGGCTTGTTGCCCAATCCTGGGTAACTTCGACGCCGACAGCTTCATCCATCGTGGGACAGCTCGCCTCTCCATCCTGGTCGCCGACAACGCCTCCTGGTCCGTGAGATCTGCAGAGCCAGCGTCGCCCACTCACCTAGTCGAGGTGACTCCGCCCGGTGCCATCCTGGTGCCCACTTAATCACTGGCTAGTGATTCAAGAACTTGGTCCCCTCTGCTTTCAGGTTTCTTCTTCCTCGATCCAGGCTTGGATCCAACGAACTTTCCTTCACTGGTCGCCTGCCAGCAACTTCCTTCTTCCAGGCTCCTGGTCCGGCAACGAGATCCCCGACGTCTTTTCAGACCTATGCAGCTGCAGCCCCTGGGCTAGGTAACTTCGGCACTTCGGTGTCCCAGCATAGCCTCACTATCCTAGGGTCAGGATCCACTGTCGTTTTCTTCCTACCAGGTCGGGTTCGCCCGTGAACACTAACTTTGCCTTTACTAGCTTCCATAGACTTTGTCCCGCATCCCGCGTGAGAGTGCACACTCTGCACCCGAGTCCCCTAGGTCTCCTAGAAGTAATCTAACGATTCCCTAGCCAAGTCCTAGCGATTCCAAAGCCTATTAGTACTGTACTTACCTGCTAGTAATTTCGCATTCCAGTTTTAGAGTATATGGTTTTTCGTGCCCCTCGGGCATTTGTGTATACCGTGCTAACTTAAGTATTTTCGTAAGAGTTTTGTTGTGTGCCTAGCACCCTGTCCTCATAAAGAGTACAGGGTTGTTGTGATTCTAATAAATACACTGTTTATTTTCATAACACTTGTGTGGTGTCCTATCACTGGGTGTTCAAGGGGTGATGTGATGGTAAAACAGCTGGCTTAACACGCCCTCTAGAGTCTTAGCCTTAGACTGCTCGTATCCATGCTACTAGGATAGCTGGTCTATAAGGTTGACTTACAACCAATCATCAATAAGGGTTGTTTGGACTGATATATAGTGATCACTAGAATAGTGAGTACTGCACATCAGGCCAACTTCTCACAACAGTGCAGGCCCTCTCCAGAGCAGCCATCCATTTCTGGATGTCATCCCCTTGCTTAAAGGGGGGCACTATCTTAGTCAGGTGTTTAGTATCTAAACCCTTCTCTTTTTCTCTTGGGAGATTGCTGCCACCAGTGGGAGCTAACCCACTCATCTTCTGCTCTCTAGCAATGCAAGCTTTTCTTTGGCCAGGGCAAGTTCTTCCCTTTCAATCCTCAGTCTAGCTTGTCTCATCCTTGCTTCATGCTCTCTTCTCTGAGGGGAAGTCAATCTCCTCTGGGGAGAGTTCCTTCTCCCCTGAGAAGAGGCATTAGAGTGCAGAGATCTAATGGAGTCCCTAGAAGGAGATCTATCTCTCCTAAATCCAAGGTTAGGCCTTATTAGGGTCAGTACTGGGGGTCCCCCAGATCCTTCCCCAAGTAGGTCTAAGTTGGCCCTAGTTAGCCTTCTGACTACCTCAAGACCTTTGTCTACCTCATCCCCAGAGAGTTCCTCTTGATCCTCCTCCTCAACTGCAGTAGCAGTGTTGGGGAGGTCTGGATCCCCAGAGGTTCCCTCTAAGGCTGGCATATTCTCATGTAGCTGAGAAATCTTTCTGGCATCATATGTCTCTAAGAGACCTATCAGAAAGGGAATGGTGGGGTTAGACCCCTGCTTCAGTTTCCTGGAGGTACAGACTTGTCTCATCTCCTGAAAACTGAGAGCTGCATATCTTGAAGTGACCTGTGGAGGGTCAACCCTGACCAGGGGAGTCTCAGTAGATTCTCCCTGGGTAGACATGCTTTTCTAGTGAGGTGTAAGTGGTGCACTTACCTACACTATGTGTTTGCCTACTGATCCCTTGCTAGAGTTGTAGTTAAGGGTGTGCTAGGCCCTAGGAGCTACAACAGCTGGTTCAGTAGAACTCAGAGTATTCTAAGCTAAGTTATATGTACCTTTAGTACTTATGTGATCTTTCACAAGATATTCTTAGGATATGTGTGGAAAAACAACAGCAAGCTCAAATCCCAACCGCTGCTCACCAATGTGAGAAGTTGGCCTGATGTGCAGTGCTCACTATTCTAGTGATCACTATATATCAGTCCAAACAACCCTTATTGATGATTGGTTGTAAGTCAACCTTATAGACCAGCTATCCTAGTAGCATGGATACGAGCAGTCTAAGGCTAAGACTCTAGAGGGCATGTTAAGCCAGCTGTTTTACCATCACATTACCCCCTGAACACCCAGTGAAAGGACACCACACAAGTGTTATGAAAATAAACAATGTATTTATTAGAATCACAACAACCCTGTACTCTTTATGAGGACAGGGTGCTAAGCACACAACAAAACTCTTGTGAAAATACTTAAGTTAGCACGTTATACACAAATGCCCGAGGGGCACGAAAAACCATATACTCTGAAAGTGGAATGCGAAATTACTAGCAGGTAAGTACAGTACTAATAGGCTTTGGAATCGCTAGGACTTGACTATGGAATCGTTAGATTACTTCTAGGAGGCCTAGGGGACTCGGGTGCAGAGTGTGCACTCTCACGCGGGATGCGGGACAAAGTCTATGGAAGCTAGTAACGCTAAAGTTAGTGTTCACAGGCGAACCCGACCTGGTAGGGAGAAAACGACAGTGGATCCTGACCCTTGGATAGTGAGGCTATGCTGGGGCACCGAAATGCCGAAGTTACCTAGCCCAGGGGCTGCAGCTGCATAGGTCTGAAAAGACGTCGGGAATCCTCGCGCCGGACCAGGAGCCTGGAAGAAGGAAGTTGCTGGCAGGTGACCAGTGAAGAAAAGTTCGATGGATCCAAGCCTGGATCAAGGAAGAAGAAAACCTGAAAGCAGAGGGGACCAAGTTCTTGAATCACTAGCCAGTGATTAAGTGGGCACCAGGATGGCACCGGGCGAAGTCACCGCAGTCAGGTGAGTGGGCGCTGCTGGGCTCTGCAGTCTCTCGGACCAGGAGGCGTTGTCGGCGACCAGGATGGAGGTGCGAGCTGTCCCACGAAGGTTCTTGCTGTCGACGTCGCTGGACCCAGGATTGGGCAACAAGCCTTGGCAAATGCGAGGCCCACGCGGTGGACCTAAAATGGCGTTTTAGCCGGACCAGGAGGGTCCAGGGTACTTCTCCGATGGAGGGAAGCAAGGGCCAGTCTGGAGCAACCAGACTAGCAGCAGTATTGTCGTCGGGCGTCGTTCGGAAGGCCACAAGCCAGCGGGCTAGTAGCCAAACAACGCGGTGAGCAGCAAAAAGCAGAAAGGCCCCACGCCGATCGTGGAGATGCTGGGGGGCTGCTCTTCGGTGCTGGAGCTGCTCAGGGTGGGGGCTTCTCGGATCCCAAAGCACTCACCAGGAAATTACTCGGTGGGCTTGCTGTGCAGAAGTCGTGCAGTCTTGGCGATGGCCGGTCCCTCGAGGTCTCGTCGCACCCACGGTTCTCAGCTGTGCTGTAGAGGTGGGTAGAGGTCAGAGGTGCCAGGGAAGCCGGGTCTCGTCGAGCTGGGCGGTCGGATTCCGGAGGAAGGACGTGCAGCAGACCGCAGTGTTCTTAGATGGTGCCTGCGGATGCAGGGTGACTACTCCTTAGCCACAAGGGAGAATCTTGAAGAAGAAATCGTGAAGTCCTTTCGTGGAAAGTGGTATCTTGATTCCAAAGATGATCTGATTTGGAAGGGGGCCAGTCCCTACCTTTATCTGGGAAAAGGGGGCTGGCACACGACTAAGTCCTGCCCTAGGGGTGAGACCAGGAGGGGGGTGGTTACACCCACTTCCTTGGCGGGCTTTTCCCCAGCACAGGGTCTGGAGTGTCCCTGGAACTGGTTCAAGCCAGCCTATGCACAGTGAGCACCGGGGTGCCACGTGCAGTCACCTTCCTCTGAAGCCCTGCCTACCTACAATACACAAAATCCTGTCTGGGACGGTGCTGGCACCGCCCCTGGCAGGAAACCCTTTGTCCTTATCTTCTGCTCTGGGAGGACTCCCAGCAGCAGGAGGGCAGACTTGTGTCTCGGTGGCAGCATCCATTTTGTGGATGCTAAGGCTCTGTCTGACTTTAACCGGGGTTAGGGGTTACATACATGTCGTGTCCCTCTAGAAGGGTGGAATGCGAACCCCGTCGCCAGAATTGGCGAGGGGTTAGTATTCCAATTCGTATGACACCTTACTCGACATGTTTTGATAAAGCGATACCAGAGTTGGCATATAACCGCGAGGATTATAATGCACTTAAGAGTATATGGTATGCGATATCATGGAAACGGCTAAGGGATGGATCCCGAAAGCCGCAGACAGGCACAGCTCATGCTAGAGCACCATCTCACACGATTCCAAGCACTCTGCCTTCAGGATTGTCAAGGCCTGCCATAGGAGTGACTGATAGGAGATCTGTGTGTCCATTTTTAGGGTTAGATATAGGTATACTATATCTAAAGCAAAGGGTGATTACACCACCTTGCCCCAGCTGTCAAGCAGCCAGTTGTGTCAGATTTGGATGGCCAGCCAGGGGTGGCATAATACATGCTGCAGCCCCTGGTAGGCCCTGGGTACACCTATGCCCTGGGTACCTAAGGTACACTGTACAGGGACTGATAAGGTGACTCAGTATCCAATTTAGATATGTACCTAAGGTACATGGAATCCATTTTACAGAGAGAGCAATAGGCCTGGGGCCCTGAATAGCAGGGTCCCAGGTCAACTAAGTCAGAAAACCAGCAAAACACCAGGCAAAAAGTTGGGGGCAACCATAGTCAGGGATCTACCTTCCTACAACCCTCAAGACTAAAGACTCGGGTAGAAGCGCACCCGCTGATACCGACCACATCGATCATCATGCTCGGGGTCACACGCTGATGGGACGACCAGTGTGCGACCTCATTCGGACATACTATTTATACAGGCTCCCTTGAGCCGGTGGAGGTGACGACCTCGAGACAACGCACCTGCGCACCTTAAGAGGTATCTGGACCTATTAATATTTCGGCAGCCCACGATGCAACCCCGTGCACACGCCTAATCCCTGCTGATGAGCGTCAATGAACGCGAAACACGTGTCCAGGGATGGCAAACACACCAGTGAACACCTTCAAGACCAAAGACTCGGGTAAATGCGCACCCGCTGATACCGACCACATCGACCATCATGCTCTGGGGTCACACGCTGATGGGACGAGCAGTGTGAGACCTCAGTCGGACATACTATTTATACAGGCTCCCTTGAGCCGGTGGAGGTGACGACCTCGAGACAACGCACCTGCGCACCTTAAGAGGTATCTGGACCTATGAATAATTCGGCAGTCCACGCAGCAACCCCGTGCACACACCTAATCCCTGCTGATGAGCGTTAATGAACGCGAAACACGTGTCCAGGGATGGCAAGCACACCAGTGAACACCCTCAAGACTAAAGACTCGGGTAGAAGCGCACCCGCTGATACCGACCACATCGACCATCATGCTCCGGGGTCACACGCTGATGGGACGAGCAGTGTGCGACCTCATTCAGACATACTATTTATACAGGCTCCCTTGAGCCAGTGGAGGTGACGACCTCGAGACAACGCACCTGCGCGCCTTAAGAGGTATCTGGACCTATGAATATTTTGGCAGCCCACGCAGCAACCCCGTGCACACGCCTAATCCCTGCTGATGAGCGTTAATGAACGCGAACACGTGTCCAGGGATGGCAAGCACACCAGTGAACACCCTCAAGACTAAAGACTCGGGTAGAAGCGCACCCGCTGATACCGACCACATCGACCATCATGCTCCGGGGTTACACGCTGATAGGACGACCAGTGTGCGATCTCATTCAGACATACTATTTATAAAGGCTCCCTTGAGCCGGTGGAGGTGACGACCTCGAGACAACGCACCTGCGCGCCTTAAGAGGTATCTGGACCTATGAATATTTCGGCAGCCAACGCGGCAACCCCGGGCACACGCCTAATCCCTGCTGATGGGCGTTAATGAATGCGAAACACGTGTCCAGGGATGGCAAGTACACCAGTGAACACCCTCAAGACTAAAGACTCGGGTAGAAGCGCACCCACTGATACCAACCACATCGACAATCATGCTCCGGGGTCACACGCTGATGGGACGAGCAGTGTGCGACCTCATTCGGACATACTATTTATACAGGCTCCCTTGAGCCGGTAGAGGTGACGACCTCGAGACAACGTACCTGCGCGCCTTAAGAGGTATCTGGACCTATGAATATTTCGGCAGCCCACGCAGCAACCCCCTGCACACGCCTAATCCCTGCTGATGAGCGTTAATGAATGCGAACACGTGTCCAGGGATGGCAAGCACACCAGTGAACACCCTCAAGACTAAAGACTCGGGTAGAAGCGCACCCGCTGATACCGACCACATCGACCATCATGCTCCGGGGTTACACGCTGATAGGACGAGCAGTGTGCGATCTCATTCAGACATACTATTTATACAGGCTCCCTTGAGCCGGTGGAGGTGACGACCTCGAGACAACGCACCTGCGCGCCTTAAGAGGTATCTGGACCTATGAATATTTCGGCAGCCAACGCGGCAACCCCGGGCACACGCCTAATCCCTGCTGATGAGCGTTAATGAATGCGAAACACGTGTCCAGGGATGGCAAGCACACCAGTGAACACCCTCAAGACTAAAGACTCGGGCAGAAGCGCACCCGCTGATACCGACCACATCAACCATCATGCTCCGAGGTCACACGCTGATGGGACGAGCAGTGTGCGACCTCATTCGGACATACTATTTATACAGGCTCCCTTGAGCCGGTGGAGGTGACGACCTCGAGACAACGCACCTGCGCGCCTTAAGAGGTATATGGACCCATGAATATTTCGGTAGCCCACGCAGCAACCCCGTGCACACACCTAATCCCTGCTGATGAGCGTTAATGAACGCGAAACACGTGTCCAGGGATGGCAAGCACACCAGTGAACCCCCTCAAGACTAAAGACTCGGGTAGAAGCGCACCCGCTGATACCGACCACATCGACCATCATGCTCCGGGGTCACACGCTGATGGGACGAGCAGTGTGAGACCTCAGTCGGACATACTATTTATACAGGCTCCCTTGAGCCGGTGGAGGTGACGACCTCGAGACAACGCACCTGCGCACCTTAAGAGGTATCTGGACCTATGAATAATTCGGCAGTCCACGCAGCAACCCCGTGCACACACCTAATCCCTGCTGATGAGCGTTAATGAACGCGAAACACGTGTCCAGGGATGGCAAGCACACCAGTGAACACCCTCAAGACTAAAGACTCGGGTAGAAGCACACCTGCTGATACCGACCACATCAACCATCATGCTCCGGGGTCACACGCTGATGGGACGAGCAGTGTGTGACCTCATTCGGACATACTATTTATACAGGCTCCCTTGAGCCGGTGGAGGTGACGACCTCGAGACAACGCACCTGCGCGCCTTAAGAGGTATATGGACCCATGAATATTTCGGTAGCCCACGCAGCAACCCCGTGCACACACCTAATCCCTGCTGATGAGCGTTAATGAACGCGAAACACGTGTCCAGGGATGGCAAGCACACCAGTGAACACCCTCAAGACTAAAGACTCGGGTAGAAGCGCACCCGCTGATACCGACCACATCGACCATCATGCTCGGGGTCACACGCTGATGGGACGACCAGTGTGCGACCTCATTCGGACATACTATTTATACAGGCTCCCTTGAGCCGGTGGAGGTGATGACCTCGAGACAACGCACCTGCGCGCCTTAAGAGGTATCTGGACCTATGAATATTTCTGCAGCCCACACAGCAACCCCGTGCACAAGCCTGATCCCTGCTGATGAGCGTTAATGAACGTGAAACACGTGTCCAGGGATAGCAAGCACACCAGTGAACACCCTCAAGACTAAAGACTCGGTAGAAGTGCACCCGCTGATATCGACCACATCGACCATCATGCTCCGGGGTCACATGCTGATGGGACGAGCAGTGTGCGACCTCATTCGGACATACTATTTATACAGGCTCCCTTGAGCCGGTGGAGGTGACGACCTCGAGACAACGCACCTGCGCGCCTTAAGAGGTATCTGGACCTATGAATATTTCGGCAGCCCACGCAGCAACCCCGTGCACACGCCTAATCCCTGCTGATGAGCGTTAATGAACGCGAAACATGTGTCCAGGGATGGCAAGCACACCAGTGAACACCCTCAAGACTAAAGACTCGGGTAGAAGCGCACCCGCTGATACCGACCACATCGACCATCATGCTCCGGAGTCACACGCTGATGGGACGAGCAGTGTGCGACCTCATTCGGACATACTATTTATACAGGCTCCCTTGAGCCGGTGGAGGTGACGACATCGAGACAACGCACCTGCGCGCCTTAAGAGGTATCTGGACTTATGAATATTTCGGCAGCCCACTCAGCAACCCCGTGCACACGCCTAATCCCTGCTGATGAACGCGAAACACATGTCCAGGGATGGCAAGCACACCAGTGAACACCCTCAAGACTAAAGACTCGGGTAGAAGCGCACCCGCTGATACCGACCACATCGACCATCATGCTCCGGGGTCACACGCTGATGGGACGAGCAGTGTGAGACCTCAGTCGGACATACTATTTATACAGGCTCCCTTGAGCCAGTGGAGGTGACGACCTCGAGACAACGCACCTGCGCACCTTAAGAGGTATCTGGACCTATGAATAATTCGGCAGTCCACGCAGCAACCCCGTGCACACACCTAATCCCTGCTGATGAGCGTTAATGAACGCGAAACACGTGTCCAGGGATGGCAAGCACACCAGTGAACACCCTCAAGACTAAAGACTCGGGTAGAAGCGCACCCGCTGATACCGACCACATCGACCATCATGCTCCGGGGTCACACGCTGATGGGACGAGCAGTGTGCGACCTCATTCGGACATACTATTTATACAGGCTCCATTGAGCCGGTGGAGGTGACGACCTCGAGACAACGCACCTGCGCGCCTTAAGAGGTATCTGGACCTATGAATATTTTGGCAGCCCAGCCAGCAACCCCGTGCACATGCCTAATCCCTGCTGATGAGCGTTAATGAACGCGAAACACGTGTCCAGGGATGGCAAGCACACCAGTGAACACCCTCAAGACTAAAGACTCGGTAGAAGCACACCTGCTGATACCGACCACATCAACCATCATGCTCCGGGGTCACACGCTGATGGGACGAACAGTGTGCGACCTCATTCGGACATACTATTTATACAGGCTCCCTTGAGCTGGTGACGACCTCGAGACAACGCACCTGCGTGCCTTAAGAGGTATCTGGACCTATGAATATTTCGGCAGCCCACGCGGCAACCCCGGGCACACGCCTAATCCCTGCTGATGAGCGTTAATGAACGCGAAACACGTGTCCAGGGATGGCAAGCACACCAGTAAACACCCTCAAGACTAAAGACTCGGGCAGAAGCGCACCCGCTGATACCGACCACATCAACCATCATGCTCCGAGGTCACACGCTGATGGGACGAGCAGTGTGCGACCTCATTCGGACATACTATTTATACAGGCTCCCTTGAGCCGGTGGAGGTGACGACCTCGAGACAACGCACCTGCGCGCCTTAAGAGGTATATGGACCCATGAATATTTCGGTAGCCCACGCAGCAACCCCGTGCACACACCTAATCCCTGCTGATGAGCGTTAATGAACGCGAAACACGTGTCCAGGGATGGCAAGCACACCAGTGAACCCCCTCAAGACTAAAGACTCGGGTAGAAGCGCACCCGCTGATACCGACCACATCGACCATCATGCTCCGGGGTCACACGCTGATGGGACGAGCAGTGTGAGACCTCAGTCGGACATACTATTTATACAGGCTCCCTTGAGCCGGTGGAGGTGACGACCTCGAGACAACGCACCTGCGCACCTTAAGAGGTATCTGGACCTATGAATAATTCGGCAGTCCACGCAGCAACCCCGTGCACACACCTAATCCCTGCTGATGAGCGTTAATGAACGCGAAACACGTGTCCAGGGATGGCAAGCACACCAGTGAACACCCTCAAGACTAAAGACTCGGGTAGAAGCACACCTGCTGATGCCGACCACATCAACCATCATGCTCCGGGGTCACACGCTGATGGGACGAGCAGTGTGTGACCTCATTCGGACATACTATTTATACAGGCTCCCTTGAGCCGGTGGAGGTGACGACCTCGAGACAACGCACCTGCGCGCCTTAAGAGGTATATGGACCCATGAATATTTCGGTAGCCCACGCAGCAACCCCGTGCACACACCTAATCCCTGCTGATGAGCGTTAATGAACGCGAAACACGTGTCCAGGGATGGCAAGCACACCAGTGAACACCCTCAAGACTAAAGACTCGGGTAGAAGCGCACCCGCTGATACCGACCACATCGACCATCATGCTCGGGGTCACACGCTGATGGGACGACCAGTGTGCGACCTCATTCGGACATACTATTTATACAGGCTCCCTTGAGCCGGTGGAGGTGATGACCTCGAGACAACGCACCTGCGCGCCTTAAGAGGTATCTGGACCTATGAATATTTCTGCAGCCCACACAGCAACCCCGTGCACAAGCCTAATCCCTGCTGATGAGCGTTAATGAACGTGAAACACGTGTCCAGGGATAGCAAGCACACCAGTGAACACCCTCAAGACTAAAGACTCGGTAGAAGTGCACCCGCTGATATCGACCACATCGACCATCATGCTCCGGGGTCACATGCTGATGGGACGAGCAGTGTGCGACCTCATTCGGACATACTATTTATACAGGCTCCCTTGAGCCGGTGGAGGTGACGACCTCGAGACAACGCACCTGCGCGCCTTAAGAGGTATCTGGACCTATGAATATTTCGGCAGCCCACGCAGCAACCCCGTGCACACGCCTAATCCCTGCTGATGAGCGTTAATGAACGCGAAACATGTGTCCAGGGATGGCAAGCACACCAGTGAACACCCTCAAGACTAAAGACTCGGGTAGAAGCGCACCCGCTGATACCGACCACATCGACCATCATGCTCCGGAGTCACACGCTGATGGGACGAGCAGTGTGCGACCTCATTCGGACATACTATTTATACAGGCTCCCTTGAGCCGGTGGAGGTGACAACATCGAGACAACGCACCTGCGCGCCTTAAGAGGTATCTGGACTTATGAATATTTCGACAGCCCACTCAGCAACCCCGTGCACACGCCTAATCCCTGCTGATGAACGCGAAACACATGTCCAGGGATGGCAAGCACACCAGTGAACACCCTCAAGACTAAAGACTCGGGTAGAAGCGCACCCGCTGATACCGACCACATCGACCATCATGCTCCGGGGTCACACGCTGATGGGACGAGCAGTGTGAGACCTCAGTCGGACATACTATTTATACAGGCTCCCTTGAGCCAGTGGAGGTGACGACCTCGAGACAACGCACCTGCGCACCTTAAGAGGTATCTGGACCTATGAATAATTCGGCAGTCCACGCAGCAACCCCGTGCACACACCTAATCCCTGCTGATGAGCGTTAATGAACGCGAAACACGTGTCCAGGGATGGCAAGCACACCAGTGAACACCCTCAAGACTAAAGACTCGGTAGAAGCACACCTGCTGATACCGACCACATCAACCATCATGCTCCGGGGTCACACGCTGATGGGACGAGCAGTGTGCGACCTCATTCGGACATACTATTTATACAGGCTCCCTTGAGCTGGTGACGACCTCGAGACAACGCACCTGCGTGCCTTAAGAGGTATCTGGACCTATGAATATTTCGGCAGCCCACGCGGCAACCCCGGGCACACGCCTAATCCCTGCTGATGAGCGTTAATGAACGCGAAACACGTGTCCAGGGATGGCAAGCACACCAGTGAACACCCTCAAGACTAAAGACTCGGGTGGAAGCACACCTGCTGATACCGACCACATCAACCATCATGCTCCGGGGTCACACGCTGATGGGACGAGCAGTGTGTGATCTCATTCGGACATACTATTTATACAGGCTCCCTTGAGCCGGTGGAGGTGACGACCTCGAGACAACGCACCTGCGCGCCTTAAGAGGTATATGGACCCATGAATATTTCGGTAGCCCACGCAGCAACCCCGTGCACACACCTAATCCCTGCTGATGAGCGTTAATGAACGCGAAACACGTGTCCAGGGATGGCAAGCACACCAGTGAACACCCTCAAGACTAAAGACTCGGGTAGAAGCGCACCCGCTGATATCGACCACATCGACCATCATGCTCGGGGTCACACGCTGATGGGACGACCAGTGTGCGACCTCATTCGGACATACTATTTATACAGGCTCCCTTGAGCCGGTGGAGGTGACGACCTCGAGACAACGCACCTGCGCGCCTTAAGAGGTATCTGGACCTATGAATATTTCTGCAGCCCACGCAGCAACCCCGTGCACACGCCTAATCCCTGCTGATGAGCGTTAATGAACGCGAAACACGTGTCCAGGGATGGCAAGCACACCAGTGAACCCCCTCAAGACTAAAGACTCGGGTAGAAGCGCACCCGCTGATACCGACCACATCGACCATCATGCTCCGGGGTCACACGCTGATGGGACGAGCAGTGTGAGACCTCAGTCGGACATACTATTTATACAGGCTCCCTTGAGCCGGTGGAGGTGACGACCTCGAGACAACGCACCTGCGCACCTTAAGAGGTATCTGGACCTATGAATAATTCGGCAGTCCACGCAGCAACCCCGTGCACACACCTAATCCCTGCTGATGAGCGTTAATGAACGCGAAACACGTGTCCAGGGATGGCAAGCACACCAGTGAACACCCTCAAGACTAAAGACTCGGGTAGAAGCGCACCCGCTGATACCGACCACATCGACCATCATGCTCCGGGGTCACACGCTGATGGGACGAGCAGTGTGCGACCTCATTCGGACATACTATTTATACAGGCTCCCTTGAGCCGGTGGAGGTGACGACCTCGAGACAACGCACCTGCGCGCCTTAAGAGGTATCTGGACCGATGAATATTATGGCAGCCCAGCCAGCAACCCCGTGCACACGCCGAATCCCTGCTGATGAGCGTTAATGAACGCGAAACACGTGTCCAGGGATGGCAAGCACACCAGTGAACACCCTCAAGACTAAAGACTCGGGTAGAAGCGCACCTGCTGATGCCGACCACATCGACCATCATGCTCCGGGGTCACACGCTGATGGGACGAGCAGTGTGCGACCTCATTCGGACATACTATTTATACAGGCTCCCTTGAGCCGGTGACGACCTCGAGACAACGCACCTGCGTGCCTTAAGAGGTATCTGGACCTATGAATATTTCGGCAGCCCACGCGGCAACCCCGGGCACACGCCTAATCCCTGCTGATGAGCGTTAATGAACGCGAAACACGTGTCCAGGGATGGCAAGCACACCAGTGAACACCCTCAAGACTAAAGACTCGGGTAGAAGCACACCTGCTGATACCGACCACATCAACCATCATGCTCCGGGGTCACACGCTGATGGGACGAGCAGTGTGTGACCTCATTCGGACATACTATTTATACAGGCTCCCTTGAGCCGGTGGAGGTGACGACCTCGAGACAACGCACCTGCGCGCCTTAAGAGGTATATGGACCCATGAATATTTCGGTAGCCCACGCAGCAACCCCGTGCACACGCCTAATCCCTGCTGATGAGCGTTAATGAACGCGAAACATGTGTCCAGGGATGGCAAGCACACCAGTGAACACCCTCAAGACTAAAGACTCGGTAGAAGTGCACCCGCTGATATCGACCACATCGACCATCATGCTCCGGGGTCACACGCTGATGGGACGAGCAGTGTGCGACCTCATTCGGACATACTATTTATACAGGCTCCCTTGAGCCGGTGGAGGTGACGACCTCGAGACAACGCACCTGCACGCCTTAAGAGGTATCTGGACTTATGAATATTTCGGCAGCCCACTCAGCAACCCCGTGCACACGCCTAATCCCTGCTGATGAGCGTTAATGAACACGAAACACATGTCCAGGGATGGCAAGCACACCAGTGAACACCCTCAAGACTAAAGACTCGTGTTGGACAGGCCACATGAAGGGCTCGCTCCCTCCCCGCAGGACAGGGCCCGGGCCACCGTCAGCACCATTGCCCGGCCCAGCCGCCATCTTGGACACGGCACCACACGGCCGCGCGGCCTCAGCCCGACCCCAACCCTGGGCCTGGCCAGGCCCCGACATCCCGGCACCACCCTCCACCCAGGAGGTGAACGGACCACTTGGCAGGTCAATGGGAGTAAGAAGTGTCGATGGCTCTCCCCCGCCAGGTGCCGAGCACCCCCAGCCTCCTCGGGCGCTGGCTCCACCCCCCTGCTGGGTGTCTGGACTCCCTCATCCCAGACCTCCCGACCTCCAAGAGCGAGGGTCCGGACATCAAAGGGCGCCAGACCTATAACTGAGGCCGCCCCAGGACAGGAAGGCAGTTGTATCCTGGAGTCAAGAGACACCGCGACAAACTCATCCTTGACGGACTGCTGGCGCTGCCACAGCCCTGCCTTGTGAACTATTGTCCTGCCTGCTGGCGCTGCCGCGGCCCTCTGCAACCTTCATCCTCGTGGGACCTGCTGGCGCTGCCGCGGCCCTCTGCAACCTTCATCCTCGTGGGACCTGCTGGCGCTGCCGCGGCCCTCTGCAACCTTCATCCTCGTGGGACCTGCTGGCGCTGCCGCGGCCCGTTGTAACCTTCATCCTCGTGGGACCTGCTGGCGCTGCAGCGGCCCGTTGCAACCTGCATTCTCGTGGGACCTGCTGGCGCTGCCGCGGCCCGTTGTAACCTTCATCCTCGTTGGGACCTGCTGGCGCTGCCGCGGCCCGTTGCCACCTACGACCTCTTCGGGACCTGCCGGCGCTGCCGCGGTCTGACCCATCCGAACACCGAGCTCGAGGATTGTGAGCTATCACCGTTACACCTCCGTACCCGTGGGTACCAAGACTGTCCCGCTACCCCCTTCCCTTACTAGAGACTAGAATTGAGAGGATCATCGTGTCCTGATCGCCTTGTATCGTACCACTCTACTACCAGAAGTGCCTATAAAAGGTGTTACCCTGATCTTTGTGTGGTGTCCATCTGTGGGGGGGAAGTTACCTGTCTGTGCGATCACTGTGCTCGGCCGACCCTCCAGGTCTCCGTCTAACATTGGTGGCAGCGGTGGGATCCGAACCAACGCGTACCGTACAGACAGTAACTCACCCTACGACTAAAACCACAATGACGACCAAAGAGAGCGGATCGGCGGAGAAGTTCCAGATGGAAAAGCTGGAAGAATACAACCACCGAGAGCTCAAACAATTTTGCATGGACTTAGGCATTGCTACCACTGGGCTAAGCACAAAAGAAGACTTCAAAAACGCCCTAGAGGCCTGGACAGAGACAAATACCGCAACCCCCCGGGACCCCGCAGCCCCGGAAGTCAACACCACCCGGACGGGGGAACGGAGAACAGGCCCTTCCCGTGAAGAGATCCAAGAGCGGGAAAAAAATAGATTACACGAGTTAGACTTGGCACGACTCAGATTAGACGGAGAATTGAAACTGGCGGAACAAAAAATAAACTTAGAACACTTACGGCTCAGAGAAGAGCGAGAGGAAAAACAGAGACAGAGAGACCTCGAAGAAAAAAGACTGGCATACGAGCACGAGTGCAAACTAGCGGAGATAGAAATACGCAAACTGAACAAAAACCTAGGGGTGCCCGAGCAACCGCACTCCCCGGGTCCTACCGAGCAGAAGGTCCACATCCCCAAGGATGTGGTCCGAGAATATCACCGGAACGACGACATACAGCAGTGGTTCAAGGCCTATGAGATTGCCATGACCGCCCACCGGGTCGCTCGAAGTGACTGGGGAGCCGGTCTATGGGGGAGATTCGTCAACGAGGGTCGTGATGCCCTGCTGCAGCTTCCGGACCATCAAATGACGTCCTATGACCACATGAAGGCCGCCCTCCTCAGTCGATATGGGCTTACACCCGAAATGTACCGCCAGAGGTTCCGCAACTGCACCCGGATCCCAGGTACAACGTGGTTGGAATACGTGAACTATTTCAGCCGAGCCTTCGAGGGGTGGATCAAGGGTAACAACGTAACCACTTACGAACAACTCTTCAATCTCATTGTGTGGGAGCACCTCTCCAACAACTGCTTCGTCGAGCTCAGGCAGCACCTCCTCGACAGTAAATTGACTGAACCCTGGCAGCTCGCCACCGAGGCTGACCGGTGGGAGAGCACCCGAGTGGCCCGGAGTGGGCCGAATGAGCAGAACAGAACCAACCAAGGTCATCATCGTCCCCGAGGAGGAGGAGGAGGCCCGGGCCGGGGCAGAGACGCCGTCCCGGCCGCGCCCACTAACGCCACCCCGGCCCCAGCAGGCCGGAGAAACCCCCCGATGCGCCCGGGGTTCCGAGCTAACGTGACGTGTCATCGATGCCAGCGAGTCGGCCACTATGCCAGTGACCCGACCTGCCCGAAGAACCAGGTCCCCGGGCCCCGCCAGATGGCGGCCGCCGCCCTGGGAGAAGAACAAGTCTCCGAAGACACGGAGACCTATGAGTCGGAGCAGTTCGAGTGGGAACCCGCCGCCATGACCCTGGCATGCCTGGGAGGAAGAGACATGGTCCCGCGGACTCCCCTGCCCGCCAACACTCGGAAGTACAGCCAATGGGTGAGCATCAATGGGCGCAAGGCCGAGGCCCTGCGTGACACCGGGGCCAGTGTGACGGCCGTCCGTTGTCACCTGGTGACCCCAGAACAAATCCTACCAAACGTACTTTGCCCCGTCCGATCGGCAGATAACTCGGAGAGCCTGTGTCGGATGGCCTGCGTCCCCTTCGAATGGGGAGGAGTGTCCGGCATGCTGAAAGTAACTGTCCGCGACGATGCCCCCGTGGACTGCCTCCTGGGGAACGATCTCTAGAGCTCCCCGTGGGCCGCTGTAGAAAGAAGAGAGCATCTGGGGATGTTGGGTCTCCCGGACTGGGCGTGCGTAACCACCCGGTCCATGGCCACCCGCACCATCCCTAGACCAGAAGAACCAGAATGGGCAGCACCTCCGCCCTCGATCACCCCAGAAGAAGACTTCCTCCAGACCGACCACCCGGACCCCACCACAGAGGGGTCCACACAGCCCCCCGAGCTTCCCGACCTGGCTCAGTGGCGTCAAGAAGGGGGGCCCACCCAGGAACAATTCCGGCAGGAGCAAAAGACCTGCCCCTCCCTCGAGGGATTGCGACAGCAAGCGCTCGCCCAGAGCCAAGGAGACACCACCGGGGCCCACTGGGTTTATTGGGACAATGATCTCTTGTACAGCGAGCAGAAAATCGCAGAACTGGGGGCCGGGCGAGTGCTGGTGGTGCCCCTCCACTTCAGAGACTTCCTGTTGAACCTAGCCCATGATGTCCCCCTGGCCGGGCACCTGGGCCAAGACAAGACCTACCACCGCCTGGTGACTCACTTTTTTTGGCCCAAAATGAGAAATGACGTCTCCAACCATTGCCGGTCCTGCCCGACCTGCCAGGCCAGCGGGAAGAGCGGCCGCAAACTCAAGGCACCCCTACAACCATTCCCCGTAGCGACCACCCCGTTCGAAAGGGTGGGAATAGACATTGTGGGGCCCCTGGACCCCCGAACAGCACAGGGGCATCGCTTCATCCTGGTCCTGGTGGACCACGCCACCCGCTATCCTGAGGCGGTCCCCCTCCGTACTATAACAGCCCCAGTAGTGGGTCGAGCCTTGATGGGGATCTTCTCTCGAGTGGGCTTCCCCCGGGAAGTCGTCAGCGACAGGGGTACGAACTTTATTTCAAAGTATATGAAATCCCTCTGGCAGCAGTGCGGAGTCACTTACCGCTTCACCACCCCCTATCACCCCCAGGGGAACGGACTGGTCGAGCGGTTCAACCGCACCCTCAAGGGGATGATCATGGGGCTGGAAGAACCCCTACGCCGCCAGTGGGACGTGCTACTACCGTGCCTCCTCTTCGCCTACCGAGAAGTCCCCCAGAAGTCCCTCGGCTTCAGCCCCTTCGAACTCCTGTACGACACCCCGTTCGCGGGCCTCTCAGCCTAGTGAAGGAGGAATGGGAAATGGCCCCCCTAAAGACCCCTCCGGACGTCTACAAATACCTCCTGACCCTCCGAAATCAGACCCGGAAATTCAGGGAGATCGCTAAAGCCAATCTGGAGGCCAGTCAGGAGGACATGAAGAAGTGGTACGACCAACATGCCTCCTCCATCGAGTTTGAACCGGGTCAGCAGGTATGGGTGATGTCCCCCATCGAACCGTGTGCCTTGCAAGACAAATGGACGGGGCCCTTCAAGGTGATCGAGCGCAGGAGTCCCGTCACCTATCTCATCGACCTGGAGTCCCCCCGGAACCCCCTCCGGGTCCTCCACGCCAACAGGCTCAAACCCCACTTCATGCGCTCAGAGCTCAGCCTGCTGATGGCGACCGACAGTGGCACAGAAGGAGACTCCGAGCCCCTCCCTGACCTACTGAGGACTCGGGAAAGAGATGGCTCGGTGGACGGGGTCCGACTCTCCGAGGCCCTGACCCCAGAGCAGCGTCAAGATTGCCGGGCCCTCCTGCTGCCGTTCGCAAACCTGTTCTCCCTCGCACCCGGAGTCACCTCCTGGTGCCTGCACGACGTGGACACGGGGGACAGTCCTCCTGTCCGACACCGGGCGTACCGAGTACCGGATCGGGTACGTACATGCATCCAAGAAGAAGTCTCCAAGATGCTCGCCCTCGGGGTCATCGAGCCTTCGGACAGTCCCTGGGCCAGCCCGGTCGTCCTGGTCCCCAAGGCCGCGGCACCGGGCACCACGCCGGAGCTCCGATTCTGCATCGACTATCGGGGGCTGAACGCGGTCACCCGAACCGACGCTCACCCTATCCCCCGAGCAGATGAACTAGTCGACCGCATGGGGGCAGCCCGCTACCTAAGCATCTTTGACCTGACAGCGGGCTACTGGCAGATCGGCCTCACCCCCAGGGCCCAAGAACGTTCCGCTTTCTCCACCCCGGACGGGCACTACCATTTCAGAGTGATGCCCTTCGGCATGAAGAACGCTCCAGCCACCTTTCAAAGACTGGTGAACCAGGTATTGGCGGGCCTCGAAGAATTCAGCGCCGCCTACCTGGACGACATCGCGGTATACAGCCGCCACTGGGCCGACCACCTCCACCACCTCAGAGCGGTCCTGCAGGCCCTCCAACAGGCCGGCCTCACCATAAAGGCCAGCAAGTGCCAAATCGGCCAGGGGTCCGTGACCTACCTCGGACACCAAGTGGGGAGCGGTCTGGTGGCCCCCCTCCAACTCAAGGTAGCTGCCATCCAGTCCTGGCAACCCCCCGAAACACAAACAGAGGTCCGAGCCTTCCTGGGGCTCACCGGATACTACCGGCGGTTTGTGAGGGACTATGGCAGCATTGTGGGGCCCCTCACGGAACTCACGTCTAAGAACAACCCAAAACGAGTCAACTGGACTCCCGACTGTCACGCGGCCTTCGAGACGCTGAAGGCCGCCATGTGCACCGCTCCGGTGCTCCAGGCCCCCGACTACAGCCGCGAGTTCATTGTGCAGACCGATGCCTCCGACCATGGTATTGGGGCCGTCCTCTCCCAACTGAACCCCGAAGGAGTGGACCAACCCGTGGCCTTCATCAGCAGACGCCTACTGCCCCGAGAACAGCGCTGGAGCACCATTGAGCGAGAGGCCTTCGCAGTGGTATGGGACCTCAAGAAGCTCCGGCCGTACCTCTTCGGAACCCATTTCCGGGTACAGACAGATCATCGGCCCCTGCAATGGCTCATGCAGATGCGGGGGGAGAACCCCAAACTATTGCGATGGTCCATCTCCCTGCAGGGGATGGACTTCACTGTGGAGCATCGTCCTGGCCAAGACCACGCCAACGCGGATGGCCTGTCCCGCTTTTTCCGCCTCGACGAGGAAAGTCCCCAAGAAGATGGGTGACTCTCCCCGCCTTCAGCTGGGGGGGACGCATGTTGGACAGGCCACATGAAGGGCTCGCTCCCTCCCCGCAGGACAGGGCCCGGGCCACCGTCAGCACCATTGCCCGGCCCAGCCGCCATCTTGGACACGGCACCACGCGGCCGCGCGGCCTCAGCCCGACCCCAACCCTGGGCCTGGCCAGGCCCCGACATCCCGGCACCACCCTCCACCCAGGAGGTGAACGGACCACTTGGCAGGTCAATGGGAGTAAGAAGTGTCGATGGCTCTCCCCCGCCAGGTGCCGAGCACCCCCAGCCTCCTCGGGCGCTGGCTCCACCCCCCTGCTGGGTGTCTGGACTCCCTCATCCCAGACCTCCCGACCTCCAAGAGCGAGGGTCCGGACATCAAAGGGCGCCAGACCTATAACTGAGGCCGCCCCAGGACAGGAAGGCAGTTGTATCCTGGAGTCAAGAGACACCGCGACGAACTCATCCTTGACGGACTGCTGGCGCTGCCACAGCCCTGCCTTGTGAACTATTGTCCTGCCTGCTGGCGCTGCCGCGGCCCTCTGCAACCTTCATCCTCGTGGGACCTGCTGGCGCTGCCGCGGCCCTCTGCAACCTTCATCCTCGTGGGACCTGCTGGCGCTGCCGCGGCCCTCTGCAACCTTCATCCTCGTGGGACCTGCTGGCGCTGCCGCGGCCCGTTGTAACCTTCATCCTCGTGGGACCTGCTGGCGCTGCCGCGGCCCGTTGCAACCTGCATTCTCGTGGGACCTGCTGGCGCTGCCGCGGCCCGTTGTAACCTTCATCCTCGTTGGGACCTGCTGGCGCTGCCGCGGCCCGTTGCCACCTACGACCTCTTCGGGACCTGCCGGCGCTGCCGCGGTCTGACCCATCCGAACACCGAGCTCGAGGATTGTGAGCTATCACCGTTACACCTCCGTACCCGTGGGTACCAAGACTGTCCCGCTACCCCCTTCCCTTACTAGAGACTAGAATTGAGAGGATCATCGTGTCCTGATCGCCTTGTATCGTACCACTCTACTACCAGAAGTGCCTATAAAAGGTGTTACCCTGATCTTTGTGTGGTGTCCATCTGTGGGGGGGAAGTTACCTGTCTGTGCGATCACTGTGCTCGGCCGACCCTCCAGGTCTCCGTCTAACAACTCGGGTAGAAGCGCACCCGCTGATACCAACCACATCGACAATCATGCTCCGGGGTCACACGCTGATGGGACGAGCAGTGTGCGACCTCATTCGGACATACTATTTATACAGGCTCCCTTGAGCCGGTAGAGGTGACGACCTCGAGACAACGTACCTGCGCGCCTTAAGAGGTATCTGGACCTATGAATATTTCGGCAGCCCAAGCAGCAACCCCGTGCACACGCCTAATCCCTGCTGATGAGCGTTAATGAATGCGAACACGTGTCCAGGGATGGCAAGCACACCAGTGAACACTCTCAAGACTAAAGACTCGGGTAGAAGCGCACCCGCTGATACCGACCACATCGACCATCATGCTCCGGGGTTACACGCTGATAGGACGAGCAGTGTGCGATCTCATTCAGACATACTATTTATACAGGCTCCCTTGAGCCGGTGGAGGTGACGACCTCGAGACAACGCACCTGCGCGCCTTAAGAGGTATCTGGACCTATGAATATTTCGGCAGCCAACGCGGCAACCCCGGGCACACGCCTAATCCCTGCTGATGAGCGTTAATGAATGCGAAACACGTGTCCAGGGATGGCAAGCACACCAGTGAACACCCTCAAGACTAAAGACTCGGGTAGAAGCACACCTGCTGATACCGACCACATCAACCATCACGCTCCGAGGTCACACGCTGATGGGACGAGCAGTGTGCGACCTCATTCGGACATACTATTTATACAGGCTCCCTTGAGCCGGTGGAGGTGACGACCTCGAGACAACGCACCTGCGCGCCTTAAGAGGTATATGGACCCATGAATATTTCGGTAGCCCACGCAGCAACCCCGTGCACACACCTAATCCCTGCTGATGAGAGTTAATGAACGCGAAACACGTGTCCAGGGATGGCAAGCACACCAGTGAACACCCTCAAGACTAAAGACTCGGGTAGAAGCGCACCCGCTGATACCGACCACATCGACCATCATGCTCGGGGTCACACGCTGATGGGACGAGCAGTGTGAGACCTCAGTCGGACATACTATTTATACAGGCTCCCTTGAGCCGGTGGAGGTGACGACCTCGAGACAACGCACCTGCGCACCTTAAGAGGTATCTGGACCTATTAATATTTTGGCAGCCCACGCAGCAACCCCGTGCACACGCCTAATCCCTGCTGATGAGCGTCAATGAACGCGAAACACGTGTCCAGGGATGGCAAACACACCAGTGAACACCTTCAAGACCAAAGACTCGGGTAGATGCGCACCCGCTGATACCGACCATATCGACCATCATGCTCCGGGGTCACACGCTGATGGGACGAGCAGTGTGCGACCTCATTCGGACATACCATTTATACAGGCTCCCTTGAGCCGGTGGAGGTGACGACCTCGAGACAACGCACCTGCGCGCCTTAAGAGGTATCTGGACCTATGAATATTTCGGCAGCCCACGCAGCAACCCCGTGCACACACCTAATCCCTGCTGATGAGCGTTAATGAACACGAAACACGTGTCCAGGGATGGCAAGCACACCAGTGAACACCCTCAAGACTAAAGACTCGGGTAGAAGCGCACCCGCTGATACCGACCACATCGACCATCATGCTCCGGGGTCACACGCTGATGGGACGAGCAGTGTGCGACCTCATTCGGACATACTATTTATACAAGCTCCCTTGAGCCGGTGGAGGTGACGACCTCGAGACAACGCATCTGCGCACCTTAAGAGGTATCTGGACCTATGAATATTTCGGCAGCCCACGCAGCAACCCCGTGCACACGCCTAATCCCTGCTGATGAGCGTTAATGAATGCGAACACGTGTCCAGGGATGGCAAGCACACCAGTGAACACTCTCAAGACTAAAGACTCGGGTAGAAGCGCACCCGCTGATACCGACCACATCGACCATCATGCTCCGGGGTTACACGCTGATAGGACGAGCAGTGTGCGATCTCATTCAGACATACTATTTATACAGGCTCCCTTGAGCCGGTGGAGGTGACGACCTCGAGACAACGCACCTGCGCGCCTTAAGAGGTATCTGGACCTATGAATATTTCGGCAGCCAACGCGGCAACCCCGGGCACACGCCTAATCCCTGCTGATGAGCGTTAATGAATGCGAAACACGTGTCCAGGGATGGCAAGCACACCAGTGAACACCCTCAAGACTAAAGACTCGGGTAGAAGCACACCTGCTGATACCGACCACATCAACCATCACGCTCCGAGGTCACACGCTGATGGGACGAGCAGTGTGCGACCTCATTCGGACATACTATTTATACAGGCTCCCTTGAGCCGGTGGAGGTGACGACCTCGAGACAACGCACCTGCGCGCCTTAAGAGGTATATGGACCCATGAATATTTCGGTAGCCCACGCAGCAACCCCGTGCACACACCTAATCCCTGCTGATGAGAGTTAATGAACGCGAAACACGTGTCCAGGGATGGCAAGCACACCAGTGAACACCCTCAAGACTAAAGACTCGGGTAGAAGCGCACCCGCTGATACCGACCACATCGACCATCATGCTCGGGGTCACACGCTGATGGGACGAGCAGTGTGAGACCTCAGTCGGACATACTATTTATACAGGCTCCCTTGAGCCGGTGGAGGTGACGACCTCGAGACAACGCACCTGCGCACCTTAAGAGGTATCTGGACCTATTAATATTTTGGCAGCCCACGCAGCAACCCCGTGCACATGCCTAATCCCTGCTGATGAGCGTCAATGAACGCGAAACACGTGTCCAGGGATGGCAAACACACCAGTGAACACCTTCAAGACCAAAGACTCGGGTAGATGCGCACCCGCTGATACCGACCATATCGACCATCATGCTCCGGGGTCACACGCTGATGGGACGAGCAGTGTGCGACCTCATTCGGACATACCATTTATACAGGCTCCCTTGAGCCGGTGGAGGTGACGACCTCGAGACAACGCACCTGCGCGCCTTAAGAGGTATCTGGACCTATGAATATTTCGGCAGCCCACGCAGCAACCCCGTGCACACACCTAATCCCTGCTGATGAGCGTTAATGAACACGAAACACGTGTCCAGGGATGGCAAGCACACCAGTGAACACCCTCAAGACTAAAGACTCGGGTAGAAGCGCACCCGCTGATACCGACCACATCGACCATCATGCTCCGGGGTCACACGCTGATGGGACGAGCAGTGTGCGACCTCATTCGGACATACTATTTATACAAGCTCCCTTGAGCCGGTGGAGGTGACGACCTCGAGACAACGCATCTGCGCACCTTAAGAGGTATCTGGACCTATGAATATTTCGGCAGCCCACGCAGCAACCCCGTGCACACGCCTAATCCCTGCTGATGAGCGTCAATGAACGCGAAACACGTGTCCAGGGATGGCAAGCACACCAGTGAACACCCTCAAGACTATAGACTCGGGTAGAAGCACACCCGCTGATACCCACCACACCGACCATC
Source organism: Lissotriton helveticus (assembly GCF_964261635.1). NCBI lineage: Eukaryota > Metazoa > Chordata > Amphibia > Caudata > Salamandridae > Lissotriton > Lissotriton helveticus. The sequence continues at coordinate 1,253,551,365 of NC_136065.1, read as the reverse complement.
ATGCTCCGGGGTCACACGCTGATGGGACGAGCAGTGTGCGACCTCATTTGGACATACTATTTATACAGGCTCCCTTGAGCCGGTGGAGGTGACGACCTCGAGACAACGCACCTGCGCGCCTTAAGAGGTATCTGGACCTATGAATATTTCGGCAGCCCACGCAGCAACCCCGTGCACACGCCTAATCCCTGCTGATGAGCGTTAATGAACGCGAAACACGTGTCCAGGGATGGCAAGCACACCAGTGAACACCCTCAAGACTAAAGACTCGGGTATAAGCGCACCCGCTGATACCGACCACATCGACCATCATGCTCCGGGGTCACACGCTGATGGGCAGAGCAGTGTGCGACCTCATTCAGACATAATATTTATACAGGCTCCCTTGAGCCGGTGGAGGTGACGACCTCGAGACAACGCACCTGCGCGCCTTAAGAGGTATATGGACCCATGAATATTTCGGTAGCCCACGCAGCAACCCCGTGCACACACCTAATCCCTGCTGATGAGCGTTAATGAACGCGAAACACGTGTCCAGGGATGGCAAGCACACCAGTGAACACCCTCAAGACTAAAGACTCGGGTAGAAGCGCACCCACTGATACCGACCACATCGACCATCATGCTCCGGGGTCACACGCTGATGGGACGAGCAGTGTGAGACCTAAGTCGGACATACTATTTATACAGGCTCCCTTGAGCCGGTGGAGGTGACGACCTCGAGACAACGCACCTGCGCACCTTAAGAGGTATCTGGACCTATTAATATTTTGGCAGCCCACGCAGCAACCCCGTGCACACGCCTAATCCCTGCTGATGAGCGTCAATGAACGCGAAACACGTGTCCAGGGATGGCTTACACACCAGTGAACACCTTCAAGACCAAAGACTCGGGTAGATGCGCACCCGCTGATACCGACCACATCGACCATCATGCTCCGGGGTCACACGCTGATGGAACGAGCAGTGTGAGACCTAAGTCGGACATACTATTTATACAGGCTCCCTTGAGGCGGTGGAGGTGACGACCTCGAGACAACGCACCTGCGCACCTTAAGAGGTATCTGGACCTATGAATAATTCGGCAGTCCACGCAGCAACCCCGTGCACACACCTAATCCCTGCTGATGAGCGTTAATGAACGCGAAACACGTGTCCAGGGATGGCAAGCACACCAGTGAACACCCTCAAGACTAAAGACTCGGGTAGAAGCGCACCCGCTGATACCGACCACATCGACCATCATGCTCCGGGGTCACACGCTGATGGGACGAGCAGTGTGCGACCTCATTCGGACATACTATTTATACAGGCTCCCTTGAGCCGGTGACGACCTCGAGACAACGCACCTGCGTGCCTTAAGAGGTATCTGGACCTATGAATATTTCGGCAGCCCACGCGGCAACCCCGGGCACACGCCTAATCCCTGCTGATGAGCGTTAATGAACGCGAAACACGTGTCCAGGGATGGCAAGCACACCAGTGAACACCCTCAAGACTAAAGACTCGGGTAGAAGCACACCTGCTGATACCGACCACATCAACCATCATGCTCCGGGGTCACACGCTGATGGGACGAGCAGTGTGCGACCTCATTCGGACATACTATTTATACAGGCTCCCTTGAGCCAGTGGAGGTGACGACCTCAAGACAACGCACCTGCGCGCCTTAAGAGGTATCTGGACCTATGAATATTTCGGCAGCCCACGCAGCAACCCCGTGCACACACCTAATCCCTGCTGATGAGCGTTAATGAACACGAAACACGTGTCCAGGGATGGCAAGCACACCAGTGAACACCCTCAAGACTAAAGACTCGTGTAGGAGAGTAGGGTCTGCAATCCTATGATCACCCAGATTTTTGCTTTTTGCTGCACTGGTTTACGACTTTCCCTGGCTGTGGGCCTGCTAATCAGACCCACAGCCTAGCTGTTCTCTCTATCCAAATTGTACTCAGGTACTGAATTGGCACTGGGCCCTCTCCAAGTCCCTGTACCCAGGGCTGAGGTGTACCCAGAAGTCTCCCAGGGGCTGAAGCATGTATTATGCCACCCCTGGGCTGACTAACTAAACTGACACAACTGGCTGCACGACAGCTGGGGCAAGGTGGTGTACTCACCCTTTGCTTTAGATATAGTATACCTATATCTAACCCCAAAATGGACACACAGATCTCCTATCAGTCACTCCTATGGCAGGCCTTAACAATCCTGAAGGCAGCGTGCTTGGGATCGTGTGAGATGGTGCTCTGGCATGAGCCGAGCCTGTCTGCGGCTTTCGGGATCCATCCCTTAGCCGTTTCCATGATATCGCCTACCATATACTCTTAAGTGCATTATAATCCTCGCGGTTATATGCCAACTCTGGTATCGCTTTATCAAAACATGTCGAGTAAGGTGTCATACGAATTGGAATACTAACCCCTCGCCAATTCTGGCGACGGGGTTAGCATTCCACCCTTCTAGAGGGACACGACATGTATGTAACCCCTAACCCCGGTTAAAGTCAAACAGAGCCTCAGCTCCACAAAATGGATGCTGCCACCGAGACACAAGTCTGCCCTCCTGCTGTTGGGAGTCCTCCCAGAGCAGGAGATAAGGACAAAGGGTTTCCTGCCAGGGGCGGTGCCAGCACCGTCCCAGACAGGGTTTTGTGTATTGTAGGTAGGCAGGGCTTCAGAGGAAGGTGACTGCACGTGGCACCCCGGTGCTCACTGTGCATAGGCTGGCTGGAACCAGTTCCAGGGTCACTCCAGACCCTGTGCTGGGGAAAAGCCCGCCAAGGAAGTGGGTGTAACCACCCCCCTCCTAGTCCCACCCCTAGGGCAGGACTTAGTCGCGTGCCAGCCCCTTTTTACAGGATAAAGGTAGGAACTGGCCCCCTTCCAAATCAGATCATCTTTGAATCCTGAAACTACTTTCCACGAAAGGAACTCAAGACTTCTTCCTAAGATTTCTCCCTTGTGACTAAGGAGTAGTCACCCTGCATCCGCAGGCACCATCTTAAGAACACTGCGGTCTGCTGCAAGTCTCTCCTCCGGATCAAGACTGCCCAGCTCGACGAGAACCGGCTTCCCTGGCACCTCTGACCTCTACCTACATCATCAGTCACGCTGAGATTCGTGGGTGTGACGAGACCTCGAGGGACCGGCCATCTTCAAGACTGCACGACTTCTGCACAGCAAGCCCGCCGAGTAATTTCCTGGTGAGTGCTTTGGGGTCCGAGAAGCCCCGACCCTGAGCAGCTCCAGCACCGAAGAGTAGCCCCCCAGCATCTCCACGATCGGCGTGGGGCCCTTCTGCTTTTTGCTGCTCACCGCGTTGTTTGGCTACTAGCCCGCTGGCTTGTGGCCTCCTGAACGACGCCCGACGACATCACTGCTGCTAGTCTGGTTGCTCCAGACTGGCCCTTGCTCCCTTCCAGAAGAGGAGCACTCCGGACCCTCCTGGTCCACTCAAGACGCCATTTTGAGTCCACCGCGTGGGCTTGAATTAGCCAAGGCTTGTTGCCCAATCCTGGGTAACTTCGACGCCGACAGCTTCATCCATCGTGGGACAGCTCGCCTCTCCATCCTGGTCGCCGACAACGCCTCCTGGTCCGTGAGATCTGCAGAGCCAGCGTCGCCCACTCACCTAGTCGAGGTGACTTCGCCCGGTGCCATCCTGGTGCCCACTTAATCACTGGCTAGTGATTCAAGAACTTGGTCCCCTCTGCTTTCAGGTTTTCTTCTTCCTTGATCCAGGCTTGGATCCATCGAACTTTCCTTCACTGGTCGCCTGCCAGCAACTTCCTTCTTCCAGGCTCCTGGTCCGGCAACGAGATTCCCGACGTCTTTTCAGACCTATGCAGCTGCAGCCCCTGGGCTAGGTAACTTCGGCACTTCGGTGTCCCAGCATAGCCTCACTATCCTAGGGTCAGGATCCACTGTCGTTTTCTTCCTACCAGGTCGGGTTCGCCCGTGAACACTAACTTTGCCTTTACTAGCTCCCATAGACTTTGTCCCGCATCCCGCGTGAGAGTGCACACTCTGCGCCCGAGTCCCCTAGGTCTCCTAGAAGTAATCTAACGATTCTATAGTCAAGTCCTAGCGAGTCCAAAGCCTATTAGTACTGTACTTACCTGCTAGTAATTTCGCATTCCACTTTTAAAGTATATGGTTTTTCGTGCCCCTCGGGCATTTGTGTATAACGTGCTAACTTAAGTATTTTCGTAAGAGTTTTGTTGTGTGCCTAGCACCCTGTCCTCATAAAGAGTACAGGGTTGTTGTGATTCTAATAAATACACTGTTTATTTTCATAACACTTGTGTGGTGTCCTTTCACTGGGTGTTCAAGGGGTAATGTGGTGGTAAAACAGCTGGCTTAACACGCCCTCTAGAGTCTTAGCCTTAGACTGCTCGTATCCATGCTACTAGGATAGCTGGTCTATAAGGTTGACTTACAACCAATCATCAATAAGGGTTGTTTGGACTGATATATAGTGATCACTAGAATAGTGAACACTGCACATCAGGCCAACTTCTCACATTGGTGGCAGCGGTGGGATTTGAGCTTGCTGTTGTTTTACCACACATGCCCTAAGAATATCTTGTGAAAGATCACATAAGTACTAAAGGTACATATAACTTAGCTTAGAATACTCTGAGTTCTACTGAACCAGCTGTTGTAGCTCCTAGGGCCTAGCACACCCTAAACTACAACTCTAGCAAGGGATCAGTAGGCAAACATATAGTGTAGGTAAGTGCACCACTTACACCTCACTAGAAAAGCATGTCTACCCAGGGAGAATCTACTGAGACTCCCCTGGTCAGTGTTGACCCTCCACAGGTCACTTCAAGATATGCAGCTCTCAGTTTCCAGGAGATGAGACAAATCTGTGTCTCCAGAAAACTGAAGCAGGTGTCTAACCCCACCATTCCCTTTTTAATAGGTCTCTTAGAGACTTATGATGCGAGAAAGCTTTCTCAGCTAGATGGGAATATGCCAGCCTTAGAGGGTACCTCTGGGGATCCAGACCTCCCCAACATTGCCAATGCAGTTGAGGAGGAGGAGGATATGGAGGAACTCTCTGGGGATGAGGTAGACAAAGGTCTTGAGGTAGTCAGAAGGCTAACCAGGACCAACTTAGACTTACTTGGGCTAGGATCTGGGGGACCCCCAGTACTAACCCGAAGTGGGCCTAACCTTGGAGTTAGGAGAGATAGATCTCTTTCTAGGGACTCCAATAGATCTCTGCACTCTAATGCCTCTTCTCAGGGGAGAAGGAATCCTCCACAGAGGAGATTTACTTCCCCTCAGAGAAGGGAGCATGAAGATAGGATGAGACAAGCTGAACTGAGGATTGAAAGGGAAGAAATTGCCCTGGCCAAAGAGAAGCTTGCCCTGGCAAGAGAGCAGCAGATGAGTGGGTGACACCCAGAAAACTCAGTCTCAGGACTGGTCTGACTTTGTGGATTGTGCCACTAAGGCTTTGGAGGGCTGGTTGCTGGGTAGCAAGGTTACAGATTACACAGGATTGTATAATCTAATGATGAGAGAACAAATTTTAAACAATTGTCAGAACCAGTTGTTGCACCAGCACCTTGTTGATTCAGATCTGACCTCTCCCCAAGAATTGGGAAAGAAGGCAGACAAATGGGTCAGGACAAGGATCAAGCAGAACCAGAACCAGAACCAGGGTGGTCAGAAGAAAGCAGACCAGAAGGGTAATGTTAAGAATGAGCAAAATGACCAGAAGTCTTCACCAGGTCCCCAACAAACCAAAGAGGGTGGGGGTCAGGCTTCCCAGAAGAAGAAGACTCAAGAAGGCCAGTCAAAAAGGTGGTGCCAGTACTGCAAAAGTAAATCTCACTGGTTTAGTGAGTGCACCAAAAGAGGAGGACAAACTCCTGCCACTACAGCCCCTAAGGCAACTGCACCCCCTAGTACAGTCAGTAGTGGTAGTGTACCTCCCAAGGCATTAGTTGGGTTAACCTTGGGTACTGAGGGGTCTGACAACTTAGTTGGCACACTCACTCAGGCTGTCCTTGTCTGTACAGGGGATATGGATATGTCCCCTGAAATAAGTCCCAATACATTGGGCAAATACAGGCAGACACCTTTGATAAATGGCAAAATGGCTCAGGCCTATAGGGACACTTGTGCCAGTGTCACCATGGTGACACCTAACTTTGTGGACCCTGGACAGATCATGCCAGGTACTGATTTCCTGGTGACCAATGCCAGCAATGTCACTACTAGTCATAGTGTGGCAATTGTGGCTTTCTCCTGGGGTGGAGTGAAGGGACAAAAGAAAGTTGTAGTCAGTTCAGACCTCCCAGTTGATTGTTTGTTGGGCAATGATTTGGAGTCATCACAATGGTCAGAAGTGGAGCAGAGGACTCACATGGAAATGTTAGGCTTGCCAGCACATGTGCTTGCTGTGACTAGGTCACAGGCCAGAAGATGCCCCACTGAACAGGTGCTGGATCCTGAAATTAAGGACCAGACACCTTCCAAGAAGAAGAGCAGTAAGGGTAAGGCTTTGCCTTCCCCCTTGCCCCAGGTTGAGGATCAAGTCTCTGAGGAGGCTGATCTGGAAGAGCTGAGGGAAACTGAGCCTAAAGAGCTTGAACTTGATCAAGTTGAGTTTCTGGGCTCAGGGGGACCCTCCAGAGCAGACCTGGGGAAGGAACAGTTGAGCTGCCCTTCCCTTGAACCCCTCAGACAGCAGGCTGCTGCTGAGGCTGCAGGGAATGCCACAGGTGCCCACAGGGTATACTGGGAAGATGGACTCCTGTACTCTGAGTCAAGAGACCCCAAGCCTGGTGCAACCAGGAGGCTGGTCATCCCCTTGTCTCTGAGAGGTTTCCTTCTCACCTTGGCCCATGAGATTCCCCTTGCAGGTCACTTAGGTCAGACAAAGACTTGGGACAGGCTTGTCTCACACTTTCACTGGCCCCATATGAATGAGAATACCAAGGAGTTTTGTCGCTCCTGTGTCACTTGCCAAGCCAGTGGTAAGTCAGGTGGCACAACAAAGGCCCCCCTCATACCACTACCTGTGGTGGGGGTTCCCTTTGAAAGAGTGGGGATTGATATTGTTGGTCCAATGGAACCCCAGACAGCATCAGGGCACAAGTTTATACTGGTGGTGGTGGATCATGCCACCAGGTATCCTGAAGCTATTCCCCTTAGGACCACTACAGCACCTGTAGTGGCAAGAGCCCTAGTTGGAGTGTTCTCCAGAGTGGGTTTCCCTAAGGAGGTCGTTTCTGACAGAGGTACAAACTTCATGTCAGGATATCTGACTGCAATGTGGAAGGAGTGTGGTGTGAACTACAAGTTCACCACACCCTACCACCCACAATGCAATGGGCTTGTTGAGAGATTCAACAGGACCCTGAAAGGGATGATTCATGGACTACCTGAAACTCTTAGGAGAAGATGGGATGTCCTGATCCCCTGCCTCTTGTTTGCTTACAGAGAGGTCCCACAGAAGGGGGTTGGCTACAGCCCTTTTGAGCTTCTGTATGGACATCCTGTAAGAGGACCCCTGTGTTTGGTGAAGGAAGGATGGGAGAGACCTCTCAAAAAGCCTGCAACCAACATAGTGGACTATGTACTTGGTCTCCGCTCCAGGATGGCTGAGTACATGGAAAAGGCATCTAAAAACCTTGAGGCCAGCCAAGAACTTCAAAAAGCTTGGCATGACCAAAAGGCTGTTCTGACTGTGTACCAGCCAGGACAGAAGGTGTGGGTGCTGGAGCCAGTGGCCCCAGCAGCTCTGAAAGACAAATGGTCTGGGCCCCACACCATCATTGAGCAAAAGGGAGAGGTTACCTACTTGGTGGACCTTGGAACTCCCAGGAGCCCTCTCAGCGTGCTCCATGTTAACAGGCTCAAGGCATATGTTGACAGGAAGGACATGAGCTTGCTCATGGCCACAGATGAGGGACAGGAGGAAGAGAGTGACCCTCTCCCAGACCTGCTCACTCAGAATCCTGATGATGGATCAGTTGATGGTGTTGTCTTTTGTGGCAGCCTCACTGAACATCAGCAACAGGATTGCAGGCAAGTTCTGCAATCCTACAGACATATGTTCTCTCTGACACCCAGCCAAACTGATTGGTGTACCCATGATGTTGACACTGGAGACAGTCTGCCTGTCAAGAGTAAAATCTACAGACAGCCTGATCATGTTAGAGACTGCATCAAAACTGAAGTGCAGAAAATGTTGGAGCTGGGAGTCATTGAGCCCTCAGATAGCCCTTGGGCTAGCCCAGTAGTTCTAGTGCCAAAGCCTCACACCCAGGGTGGTAAGAAAGAGATGAGGTTTTGCGTAGACTACAGAGGCCTCAATGCAGTCACTAAGACTGATGCCCACCCAATACCAAGAGCAGATGAACTTATAGATAAATTGGCTTCTGCCAAATTCTTAAGTACATTTGCTTTGACAGCTGGGTATTGGCAAATCAGGTTAGCTGAGGAGGCCAAACCCAAGACAGCATTTTCTACCCCTGGTGGGCATTATCCGTTTGTGGTAATGCCCTTTGGTTTGAAAAATGCACCTGCCACCTTCCAAAGGTTGGTGAATCAAGTCCTCACTGGGCTGGATGACTTCTGTGCAGCTTATCTTGATGATATTGCTGTCTTTAGCTCCACCTGGGAGGATCACCTGGTCCACCTGAGGAAAGTGTTAGAGGCCCTGCAAAAGGCAGGCCTCACTATCAAGGCCACAAAGTGCCAGATAGGGCAGACACAGGTTGTATACCTGGGCCACCTTGTAGGTGGAGGCCAGGTTCAGCCACTGGAGAGTAAGATACAGGCCATCAAGGACTGGACTCCTCCAATCACCCAGACTCAGGTTCGAGCTTTCTTGGGCCTGACTGGGTACTATAGGAAGTTTGTCAGAAATTATGGGTCCATAGTGACCCCTCTTAATGACCTGACAAGCAAAAAGATGCCAAAGAAAGTTCAGTGGACAGCAAGCTGTCAGAAAGCATTCAATGACCTAAAGCAGGCCATGTGCACAGCACCTATCCTAAAGAGTCCAGATTACTCCAAGCCATTCATTGTCCAAACAGATGCTTCTGAGTTGGGTGTGGGGGCTGTTCTGTCTCAACTGAATTTTGATGGTAATGATCAGCCTATTGCTTTCATTAGTAGGAGGTTGACACCCAGAGAGAATAATTGGTCAGCTATTGAGAGGGAGGCCTTTGCTGTGGTCTGGGCCCTGAAGAAGCTGAGGGCCTACTTGTTTGGCACTCACTTCACCATTCAGACAGACCATAAGCCCCTCTTGTGGCTAAATCAGATGAAGGGTGAAAACCCCAAACTGCTTAGGTGGTCCATTTCCCTACAGGGGATGGATTTTACAGTGGAGCATAGACCTGGTACTGATCACAGCAATGCTGATGGGCTCTCCAGGTATTTCCACTTAGAGCAAGAAGACTCACCTGGTCAAGGTTAGTTTATTGTCCCAAAGTTTGGGGGGGGGGTCATGTAGGAGAGTAGGGTCTGCAATCCTATGATCACCCAGATTTTTGCTTTTTGCTGCACTGGTTTACGACTTTCCCTGGCTGTGGGCCTGCTAATCAGACCCACAGCCTAGCTGTTCTCTCTATCCAAATTGTACTCAGGTACTGAATTGGCACTGGGCCCTCTCCAAGTCCCTGTACCCAGGGCTGAGGTGTACCCAGAAGTCTCCCAGGGGCTGAAGCATGTATTATGCCACCCCTGGGCTGACTAACTAAACTGACACAACTGGCTGCACGACAGCTGGGGCAAGGTGGTGTACTCACCCTTTGCTTTAGATATAGTATACCTATATCTAACCCCAAAATGGACACACAGATCTCCTATCAGTCACTCCTATGGCAGGCCTTAACAATCCTGAAGGCAGAGTGCTTGGGATCGTGTGAGATGGTGCTCTGGCATGAGCCGAGCCTGTCTGCGGCTTTCGGGATCCATCCCTTAGCCGTTTCCATGATATCGCATACCATATACTCTTAAGTGCATTATAATCCTCGCGGTTATATGCCAACTCTGGTATCGCTTTATCAAAACATGTCGAGTAAGGTGTCATACGAATTGGAATACTAACCCCTCCCAATTCTGGCGACGGGGTTAGCATTCCACCCTTCTAGAGGGACACGACATGTATGTAACCCCTAACCCCGGTTAAAGTCAAACAGAGCCTCAGCTCCACAAAATGGATGCTGCCACCGAGACACAAGTCTGCCCTCCTGCTGTTGGGAGTCCTCCCAGAGCAGGAGATAAGGACAAAGGGTTTCCTGCCAGGGGCGGTGCCAGCACCGTCCCAGACAGGGTTTTGTGTATTGTAGGTAGGCAGGGCTTCAGAGGAAGGTGACTGCACGTGGCACCCCGGTGCTCACTGTGCATAGGCTGGCTGGAACCAGTTCCAGGGTCACTCCAGACCCTGTGCTGGGGAAAAGCCCGCCAAGGAAGTGGGTGTAACCACCCCCCTCCTAGTCCCACCCCTAGGGCAGGACTTAGTCGCGTGCCAGCCCCTTTTTACAGGATAAAGGTAGGAACTGGCCCCCTTCCAAATCAGATCATCTTTGAATCCTGAAACTACTTTCCACGAAAGGAACTCAAGACTTCTTCCTAAGATTTCTCCCTTGTGACTAAGGAGTAGTCACCCTGCATCCGCAGGCACCATCTTAAGAACACTGCGGTCTGCTGCAAGTCTCTCCTCCGGATCAAGACTGCCCAGCTCGACGAGAACCGCCTTCCCTGGCACCTCTGACCTCTACCTACATCATCAGTCACGCTGAGATTCGTGGGTGTGACGAGACCTCGAGGGACCGGCCATCTTCAAGACTGCACGACTTCTGCACACCAAGCCCGCCGAGTAATTTCCTGGTGAGTGCTTTGGGGTCCGAGAAGCCCCTACCCTGAGCAGCTCCAGCACCGAAGAGTAGCCCCCCAGCATCTCCACGATCGGCGTGGGGCCCTTCTGCTTTTTGCTGCTCACCGCGTTGTTTGGCTACTAGCCCGCTGGCTTGTGGCCTCCTGAACGACGCCCGACGACATCACTGCTGCTAGTCTGGTTGCTCCAGACTGGCCCTTGCTCCCTTCCAGAAGAGGAGCACTCCGGACCCTCCTGGTCCACTCAAGACGCCATTTTGAGTCCACCGCGTGGGCTTGAATTAGCCAAGGCTTGTTGCCCAATCCTGGGTAACTTCGACGCCGACAGCTTCATCCATCGTGGGACAGCTCGCCTCTCCATCCTGGTCGCCGACAACGCCTCCTGGTCCGTGAGATCTGCAGAGCCAGCGTCGCCCACTCACCTAGTCGAGGTGACTTCGCCCGGTGCCATCCTGGTGCCCACTTAATCACTGGCTAGTGATTCAAGAACTTGGTCCCCTCTGCTTTCAGGTTTTCTTCTTCCTTGATCCAGGCTTGGATCCATCGAACTTTCCTTCACTGGTCGCCTGCCAGCAACTTCCTTCTTCCAGGCTCCTGGTCCGGCAACGAGATTCCCGACGTCTTTTCAGACCTATGCAGCTGCAGCCCCTGGGCTAGGTAACTTCGGCACTTCGGTGTCCCAGCATAGCCTCACTATCCTAGGGTCAGGATCCACTGTCGTTTTCTTCCTACCAGGTCGGGTTCGCCCGTGAACACTAACTTTGCCTTTACTAGCTCCCATAGACTTTGTCCCGCATCCCGCGTGAGAGTGCACACTCTGCACCCGAGTCCCCTAGGTCTCCTAGAAGTAATCTAACGATTCTATAGTCAAGTCCTAGCGAGTCCAAAGCCTATTAGTACTGTACTTACCTGCTAGTAATTTCGCATTCCACTTTTAAAGTATATGGTTTTTCGTGCCCCTCGGGCATTTGTGTATAACGTGCTAACTTAAGTATTTTCGTAAGAGTTTTGTTGTGTGCCTAGCACCCTGTCCTCATAAAGAGTACAGGGTTGTTGTGATTCTAATAAATACACTGTTTATTTTCATAACACTTGTGTGGTGTCCTTTCACTGGGTGTTCAAGGGGTAATGTGGTGGTAAAACAGCTGGCTTAACACGCCCTCTAGAGTCTTAGCCTTAGACTGCTCGTATCCATGCTACTAGGATAGCTGGTCTATAAGGTTGACTTACAACCAATCATCAATAAGGGTTGTTTGGACTGATATATAGTGATCACTAGAATAGTGAACACTGCACATCAGGCCAACTTCTCACAACTCGGGTAGAAGCGCACCCGCTGATACCGACCACATCGACCATCATGCTCCGGGGTCACACGCTGATGGGACGAGCAGTGTGCGACCTCATTCGGACATACTATTTATACAGGCTCCCATGAGCCGGTGGAGGTGACGACCTCGAGACAACGCATCTGCGCACCTTAAGAGGTATCTGGACCTATGAATATTTCGGCAGCCCACGCAGCAACCCCGTGCACACGCCTAATCCCTGCTGATGAGCGTCAATGAACGCGAAACACGTGTCCAGGGATGGCAAGCACACCAGTGAACACCCTCAAGACTAAAGACTCGGGTAGAAGCACACCCGCTGATACCCACCACACCGACCATCATGCTCCGGGGTCACACGCTGATGGGACGAGCAGTGTGCGACCTCATTTGGACATACTATTTATACAGGCTCCCTTGAGCCGGTGGAGGTGACGACCTCGAGACAACGCACCTGCGCGCCTTAAGAGGTATCTGGACCTATGAATATTTCGGCAGCCCACGCAGCAACCCCGTGCACACGCCTAATCCCTGCTGATGAGCGTTAATGAACGCGAAACACGTGTCCAGGGATGGCAAGCACACCAGTGAACACCCTCAAGACTAAAGACTCGGGTATAAGCGCACCCGCTGATACCGACCACATCGACCATCATGCTCCGGGGTCACACGCTGATGGGCAGAGCAGTGTGCGACCTCATTCAGACATAATATTTATACAGGCTCCCTTGAGCCGGTGGAGGTGACGACCTCGAGACAACGCACCTGCGCGCCTTAAGAGGTATATGGACCCATGAATATTTCGGTAGCCCACGCAGCAACCCCGTGCACACACCTAATCCCTGCTGATGAGCGTTAATGAACGCGAAACACGTGTCCAGGGATGGCAAGCACACCAGTGAACACCCTCAAGACTAAAGACTCGGGTAGAAGCGCACCCGCTGATACCGACCACATCGACCATCATGCTCCGGGGTCACACGCTGATGGGACGAGCAGTGTGAGACCTAAGTCGGACATACTATTTATACAGGCTCCCTTGAGCCGGTGGAGGTGACGACCTCGAGACAACGCACCTGCGCACCTTAAGAGGTATCTGGACCTATTAATATTTTGGCAGCCCACGCAGCAACCCCGTGCACACGCCTAATCCCTGCTGATGAGCGTCAATGAACGCGAAACACGTGTCCAGGGATGGCTTACACACCAGTGAACACCTTCAAGACCAAAGACTCGGGTAGATGCGCACCCGCTGATACCGACCACATCGACCATCATGCTCCGGGGTCACACGCTGATGGGACGAGCAGTGTGAGACCTAAGTCGGACATACTATTTATACAGGCTCCCTTGAGCCGGTGGAGGTGACGACCTCGAGACAACGCACCTGCGCACCTTAAGAGGTATCTGGACCTATGAATAATTCGGCAGTCCACGCAGCAACCCCGTGCACACACCTAATCCCTGCTGATGAGCGTTAATGAACGCGAAACCCGTGTCCAGGGATGGCAAGCACACCAGTGAACACCCTCAAGACTAAAGACTCGGGTAGAAGCGCACCCGCTGATACCGACTGTAGGAGAGTAGGGTCTGCAATCCTATGATCACCCAGATTTTTGCTTTTTGCTGCACTGGTTTACGACTTTCCCTGGCTGTGGGCCTGCTAATCAGACCCACAGCCTAGCTGTTCTCTCTATCCAAATTGTACTCAGGTACTGAATTGGCACTGGGCCCTCTCCAAGTCCCTGTACCCAGGGCTGAGGTGTACCCAGAAGTCTCCCAGGGGCTGAAGCATGTATTATGCCACCCCTGGGCTGACTAACTAAACTGGCACAACTGGCTGCACGACAGCCGGGGCAAGGTGGTGTACTCACCCTTTGCTTTAGATATAGTATACCTATATCTAATCCTAAAATGGACACACAGATCTCCTATCAGTCACTCCTATGGCAGGCCTTAACAATCCTGAAGGCAGAGTGCTTGGAATCGTGTGAGATGGTGCTCTGGCATGAGCTGAGCCTGTCTGCGGCTTTCGGGATCTATCCCTCAGCCGTTTCCATGATATCGCATACCATATACTCTTAAGTGCATTATAATCCTCGCGGTTAAATGCCAACTCTGGTATCGCTTTATCAAAACATGTCGAGTAAGGTGTCATACGAATTGGAATACTAACCCCTCGCCAATTCTGGCGACGGGGTTTGCATTCCACCCTTCTAGAGGGACACGACATGCAAGTAACCTATAACCCGGTTAAAAGTCAGACAGAGCCTTAGCATCCACAAAATGGATGCTGCCACCGAGACACAAGTCTGCCGTCCTGCTGCTGGGAGTCCTCCCAGAGCAGGAGATAAGGACAAAGGGTTTCCTGCCAGGGGCGGTGCCAGCACCGTCCCAGACAGGGTTTTGTGTATTGTAGGTAGGCAGGGCTTCAGAGGAAGGTGACTGCACGTGGCACCCCGGTGCTCACTGTGCATAGGCTGGCTTAAACCAGTTCCAGGGACACTCCAGACCCTGTGCTGGGGAAAAGCCCGCCAAGGAAGTGGGTGTAACCACCCCCCTCCTGGTCCCACCCCTAGGGCAGGACTTAGTCGCGTGCCAGCCCCCTTTTCCAAGATAAAGGTAGAGACTGGCCCCCTTCCAAATCAGATCATCTTTGGAATCAAGATACCACTTTCCACGAAAGGACTTCACGATTTCTTCCTCAAGATTCTCCCTTGTGGCTAAGGAGTAGTCACCCTGCATCCGCAGGCACCATCTAAGAACACTGCGGTCTGCTGCACGTCCTTCCTCCGGAATCCGACTGCCCAGCTCGACGAGACCCGGCTTCCCTGGCACCTCTGACCTCTACCCACCTCTACAGCACAGCTGAGAACCGTGGGTGCGACGAGACCTCGAGGGACCGGCCATCGCCAAGACTGCACGACTTCTGCACAGCAAGCCCACCGAGTAATTTCCTGGTGAGTGCTTTGGGGTCCGAGAAGCCCCCACCCTGAGCAGCTCCAACACCGAAGAGCAGCCCCCCAGCATCTCCACGATCGGCGTGGGGCCCTTCTGCTTTTTGCTGCTCACCGCGTTGTTTGGCTACTAGCCCGCTGGCTTGTGGCCTTCCGAACGACGCCCGACGACAACACTGCTGCTGGTCTGGTTGCTCCAGACTGGCCCTTGCTTCCCTCCATCGGAGAAGTACCCTGGACCCTCCTGGTCCGGCTAAGACGCCATTTTAGGTCCACCGCGTGGGCCTTGCATTTGCCAAGACTTGTTGCCCAATCCTGGGTCCAGCGACGTCGACAGCAAGAACCTTCGTGGGACAGCTCGCACCTCCATCCTGGTCGCTGACAACGCCTCCTGGTCCGAGAGACTGCAGAGCCCAGCAGCGCCCACTCACCTGACTGCGGTGACTTCGCCCGGTGCCATCCTGGTGCCCACTTAATCACTGGCTAGTGATTCAAGAACTTGGTCCCCTCTGCTTTCAGGTTTCCTTCTTTCTTGATCCAGGCTTGGATCCATCGAACTTTTCTTCACTGGTCGCCTGCCAGCAACTTCCTTCTTCCAGGCTCCTGGTCCGGCAACGAGATTCCCGACGTCTTTTCAGACCTATGCAGCTGCAGCCCCTGGGCTAGGTAACTTCGGCACTTCGGTGTCCCAGCATAGCCTCACTATCCAAGGGTCAGGATCCACTGTCGTTTTCTCCCTACCAGGTCGGGTTCGCCCGTGAACACTAACTTTGCCTTTACTAGCTTCCATAGACTTTGTCCCGCATCCCGCGTGAGAGTGCACACTCTGCACCCGAGTCCCCTAGGTCTCCTAGAAGTAATCTAACGATTCCCTAGTCAAGTCCTAGCGATTCCAAAGCCTATTAGTACTGTACTTACCTGCTAGTAATCTCGCATTCCACTTTTAGAGTATATGGTTTTTCGTGCCCCTCGGGCATTTGTGTATAACGTGCTAACTTAAGTATTTTCATAAGAGTTTTGTTGTGTGCTTAGCACCCTGTCCTCATAAAGAGTACAGGGTTGTTGTGACTCTAATAAATACATTGTCTATTTTCATAACACTTGTGTGGTGTCCTTTCACTGGGTGTTCAAGGGGTAATGTGATGGTAAAACAGCTGGCTTAACACGCCCTCTAGAGTCTTAGCCTTAGACTGCTCGTATCCATGCTACTAGGATAGCTGGTCTATAAGGTTGACTTACAACCAATCATCAATAAGGGTTGTTTGGACTGATATATAGTGATCACTAGAATAGTGAACACTGCACATCAGGCCAACTTCTCACATTGGTGAGCAGCGGTTGGGATTTGAGCTTGCTGTTGTTTTACCACACATGCCCTAAGAATATCTTGTGAAAGATCACATAAGTACTAAAGGTACATATAACTTAGCTTAGAATACTCTGAGTTCTACTGAACCAGCTGTTGTAGCTCCTAGGGCCTAGCACACCCTAAACTACAACTCTAGCAAGGGATCAGTAGGCAAACATATAGTGTAGGTAAGTGCACCACTTACACCTCACTAGAAAAGCATGTCTACCCAGGGAGATTCTACTGAGACTCCCCTGGTCAGTGTTGACCCTCCACAGGTCACTTCAAGATATGCAGCTCTCAGTTTCCAGGAGATGAGACAGATCTGTGTCTCCAGAAAACTGAAGCAGGGGTCTAACCCCACCATTCCCTTTCTGATAGGTCTCTTAGAGACATATGATGCCAGAAAGCTTTCTCAGTTACATGAGAACATGCCAGCCTTAGAGGGAACCTCTGGGGATCCAGACCTCCCCAACACTGCTACTGCAGTTGAGGAGGAGGAGGATCAGGAGGAACTCTCTGGGGATGAGGTAGACAAAGGTCTTGAGGTAGTCAGAAGGCTAACCAGGGCCAACTTAGACTTACTTGGGCTAGGATCTGGGGGACCCCCAGTACTAACCCGAAGTGGGCCTAACCTTGGAGTTAGGAGAGATAGATCTCTTTCTAGGGACTCCAATAGATCTCTGCACTCTAATGCCTCTTCTCAGGGGAGAAGGAATCCTCCACAGAGGAGATTTACTTCCCCTCAGAGAAGGGAGCATGAAGCTAGGATGAGACAAGCTGAACTGAGGATTGAAAGGGAAGAAATTGCCCTGGCCAAAGAGAAGCTTGCCCTGGCAAGAGAGCAGCAGATGAGTGGGTTAGCTCCCACTGGTGGCAGCAATCTCCCAAGAGATAGAGAGAAGGGTTTAGATACTAAACACCTGACTAAGATAGTGCCCCCCTTTAAGCAAGGGGATGATATCCAGAAATGGATGGCTGCTCTGGAGAGGGCCTGCACTGTGCAGTGCATTCCCCAGAGTCAGTGGGCAGCTATACTGTGGCTCTCCTTTGATGGTAAAGGTAGAGATAAGCTCCTCACTACAAGAGTAGAGGATGCTAACAATTACCAGGTCCTGAAGAATACACTGGTTGATGGGTTTGGTTTAACCACTGAGCAGTACAGGTTGCTGTTCAGAGATACCCAGAAAACTCAGTCTCAGGACTGGTCTGACCTTGTGGATTGTGCCACTAAGGCTTTGGAGGGTTGGTTGCTGGGTAGCAAGGTTACAGATTACACAGGATTGTATAATCTAATGATGAGAGAACAAATTTTAAACAATTGTCAGAACCAGTTGTTGCACCAGCACCTTGTTGATTCAGATCTGACCTCTCCCCAAGAATTGGGAAAGAAGGCAGACAAATGGGTCAGGACAAGGATCAAGCAGAACCAGAACCAGAACCAGGGTGGTCAGAAGAAAGCAGACCAGAAGGGTAATGTTAAGAATGAGCAAAATGACCAGAAGTCTTCACCAGGTCCCCAACAAACCAAAGAGGGTGGGGGTCAGGCTTCCCAGAAGAAGAAGACTCAAGAAGGCCAGTCAAAAAGGTGGAGCCAGTACTGTAAAAGTAAATCTCACTGGTTTAGTGAGTGCACCAAAAGAGGAGGACAAACTCCTGCCACTACAGCCCCTAAGGCAACTGCACCCCCTAGTACAGTCAGTAGTGGTAGTGTACCTCCCAAGGCATTAGTTGGGTTAACCTTGGGTACTGAGGGGTCTGACAACTTAGTTGGCACACTCACTCAGGCTGTCCTTGTCTGTACAGGGGATATGGATATGTCCCCTGAAATAAGTCCCAATACTTTGGGCAAATACAGGCAGACACCTTTGATAAATGGCAAAATGGCTCAGGCCTATAGGGACACTTGTGCCAGTGTCACAATGGTGACACCTAACTTTGTGGACCCTGGACAGATCATGCCAGGTACTGATTTCCTGGTGACCAATGCCAGCAATGTCACTACTAGTCATAGTATGGCAATTGTGGCTTTCTCCTGGGGTGGAGTGAAGGGACAAAAGAAAGTTGTAGTCAGTTCAGACCTCCCAGTTGATTGTTTGTTGGGCAATGATTTGGAGTCATCACAATGGTCAGAAGTGGAGCAGAGGACTCACATGGAAATGTTAGGCTTGCCAGCACATGTGCTTGCTGTGACTAGGTCACAGGCCAGAAAATGCCCCACTGAACAGGTGCTGGATCCTGAAATGATGGACCAGACACCTTCCAAGAAGAAGAGCAGTAAGGGTAAGGCTTTGCCTTCCCCCTTGCCCCAGGTTGAGGATCAAGTCTCTGAGGAGGCTGATCTGGAAGAGCTGAGGGAAACTGAGCCTAAAGAGCTTGAACTTGATCAAGTTGAGTTTCTGGGCTCAGGGGGACCCTCCAGAGCAGACCTGGGGAAGGAACAGTTGAGCTGCCCTTCCCTTGAACCCCTCAGACAGCAGGCTGCTGCTGAGGCTGCAGGGAATGCCACAGGTGCCCACAGGGTATACTGGGAAGATGGACTCCTGTACTCTGAGTCAAGAGACCCCAAGCCTGGTGCAACCAGGAGGCTGGTCATCCCCTTGTCTCTGAGAGGTTTCCTTCTCACCTTGGCCCATGAGATTCCCCTTGCAGGTCACTTAGGTCAGACAAAGACTTGGGACAGGCTTGTCTCACACTTTCACTGGCCCCATATGAATGAGAATACCAAGGAGTTTTGTCGCTCCTGTGTCACTTGCCAAGCCAGTGGTAAGTCAGGTGGCACAACAAAGGCCCCCCTCATACCACTACCTGTGGTGGGGGTTCCCTTTGAAAGAGTGGGGATTGACATTGTTGGTCCAATGGAACCCCAGACAGCATCAGGGCACAAGTTTATACTGGTGGTGGTGGATCATGCCACCAGGTATCCTGAGGCTATTCCCCTTAGGACCACTACAGCACCTGTAGTGGCAAGAGCCCTAGTTGGAGTGTTCTCCAGAGTGGGTTTCCCTAAGGAGGTCGTTTCTGACAGAGGTACAAACTTCATGTCAGGATATCTGACTGCAATGTGGAAGGAGTGTGGTGTGAACTACAAGTTCACCACACCCTATCACCCACAATGCAATGGGCTTGTTGAGAGATTCAACAGGACCCTGAAAGGGATGATTCATGGACTACCTGAAACTCTTAGGAGAAGATGGGATGTCCTGATCCCCTGCCTCTTGTTTGCTTACAGAGAGGTCCCACAGAAGGGGGTTGGCTACAGCCCTTTTGAGCTTCTGTATGGACATCCTGTAAGAGGACCCTTGTGTTTGGTGAAGGAAGGATGGGAGAGACCTCTCAAAAAGCCTGCAACCAACATAGTGGACTATGTACTTGGTCTCCGCTCCAGGATGGCTGAGTATATGGAAAAGGCATCCAAAAACCTTGAGGCCAGCCAAGAACTTCAGAAAGCTTGGCATGACCAAAAGGCTGTTCTGACTGTGTACCAGCCAGGACAGAAGGTGTGGGTGCTGGAGCCAGTGGCCCCAGCAGCTCTGAAAGACAAATGGTCTGGGCCCCACACCATCATTGAGCAAAAGGGAGAGGTTACCTACTTGGTGGACCTTGGAACTCCCAGGAGCCCTCTCAGAGTGCTCCATGTTAACAGGCTCAAGGCATATGTTGACAGGAAGGACATGAGCTTGCTCATGGCCACAGATGAGGGACAGGAGGAAGAGAGTGACCCTCTCCCAGACCTGCTCACTCAGAATCCTGATGATGGATCAGTTGATGGTGTTGTCTTTTGTGGCAGCCTCACTGAACATCAGCAACAGGATTGCAGGCGAGTTCTGCAATCCTACAGACATATGTTCTCTCTGACACCCAGCCAAACTGATTGGTGTACCCATGGTGTTGACACTGGAGACAGTCTGCCTGTCAAGAGTAAAATCTACAGGCAGCCTGATCATGTTAGAGACTGCATCAAAACTGAAGTGCAGAAAATGTTGGAGCTGGGAGTCATTGAGCCCTCAGATAGCCCTTGGGCTAGCCCAGTAGTTCTAGTGCCAAAGCCTCACACCCAGGGTGGTAAGAGAGAGATGAGGTTTTGGGTAGACTACAGAGGCCTCAATGCAGTCACTAAGACTGATGCCCACCCAATTCCAAGAGCAGATGAACTTATAGATAAATTGGCTTCTGCCAAATTCTTAAGTACATTTGATTTGACAGCTGGGTATTGGCAAATCAGGTTAGCTGAGGAGGCCAAACCCAAGACAGCATTTTCTACCCCTGGTGGGCATTATCAGTTTGTGGTAATGCCCTTTGGTTTGAAAAATGCACCTGCCACCTTCCAAAGGTTGGTGAATCAAGTCCTCACTGGGCTGGATGACTTCTGTGCAGCTTATCTTGATGATATTGCTGTCTTTAGCTCCACCTGGGAGGATCACCTGGTCCACCTGAGGAAAGTGTTAGAGGCTCTGCAAAAGGCAGGCCTCACTATCAAGGCCACAAAGTGCCAGATAGGGCAGACACAGGTTGTATACCTGGGCCACCTTGTAGGTGGAGGCCAGGTTCAGCCACTGGAGAGTAAGATACAGGCCATCAAGGACTGGACTCCTCCAATCACCCAGACTCAGGTTCGAGCTTTCTTGGGCCTGACTGGGTACTATAGGAAGTTTGTCAGAAATTATGGGTCCATAGTGACCCCTCTTAATGACCTGACAAGCAAGAAGATGCCAAAGAAAGTTCAGTGGACAGCAAGCTGTCAGAAAGCATTCAATGACCTAAAGCAGGCCATGTGCACAGCACCTATCCTAAAGAGTCCAGATTACTCCAAGCCATTCATTGTCCAAACAGATGCTTCTGAGTTGGGTGTGGGGGCTGTTCTGTCTCAACTGAATTTTGATGGTAATGATCAGCCTATTGCTTTCATTAGTAGAAGGTTGACACCCAGAGAGAAAAGTTGGTCAGCTATTGAGAGGGAGGCCTTTGCTGTGGTCTGGGCCCTGAAGAAGCTGAGGGCCTACTTGTTTGGCACTCACTTCACCATTCAGACAGACCATAAGCCCCTCTTGTGGCTAAATCAGATGAAGGGTGAAAACCCCAAACTGCTTAGGTGGTCCATTTCCCTACAGGGGATGGATTTTACAGTGGAGCATAGAACTGGTACTGATCACAGCAATGCTGATGGGCTCTCCAGGTATTTCCACTTAGAGCAAGAAGACTCACCTGGTCAAGGTTAGTTTATTGTCCCAAAGTTTGGGGGGGGGGTCATGTAGGAGAGTAGGGTCTGCAATCCTATGATCACCCAGATTTTTGCTTTTTGCTGCACTGGTTTACGACTTTCCCTGGCTGTGGGCCTGCTAATCAGACCCACAGCCTAGCTGTTCTCTCTATCCAAATTGTACTCAGGTACTGAATTGGCACTGGGCCCTCTCCAAGTCCCTGTACCCAGGGCTGAGGTGTACCCAGAAGTCTCCCAGGGGCTGAAGCATGTATTATGCCACCCCTGGGCTGACTAACTAAACTGGCACAACTGGCTGCACGACAGCCGGGGCAAGGTGGTGTACTCACCCTTTGCTTTAGATATAGTATACCTATATCTAACCCTAAAATGGACACACAGATCTCCTATCAGTCACTCCTATGGCAGGCCTTAACAATCCTGAAGGCAGAGTGCTTGGAATCGTGTGAGATGGTGCTCTGGCATGAGCTGAGCCTGTCTGCGGCTTTCGGGATCTATCCCTCAGCCGTTTCCATGATATCGCATACCATATACTCTTAAGTGCATTATAATCCTCGCGGTTAAATGCCAACTCTGGTATCGCTTTATCAAAACATGTCGAGTAAGGTGTCATACGAATTGGAATACTAACCCCTCGCCAATTCTGGCGACGGGGTTAGCATTCCACCCTTCTAGAGGGACACGACATGCAAGTAACCTATAACCCGGTTAAAAGTCAGACAGAGCCTTAGCATCCACAAAATGGATGCTGCCACCGAGACACAAGTCTGCCCTCCTGCTGCTGGGAGTCCTCCCAGAGCAGGAGATAAGGACAAAGGGTTTCCTGCCAGGGGCGGTGCCAGCACCGTCCCAGACAGGGTTTTGTGTATTGTAGGTAGGCAGGGCTTCAGAGGAAGGTGACTGCACGTGGCACCCCGGTGCTCACTGTGCATAGGCTGGCTTAAACCAGTTCCAGGGACACTCCAGACCCTGTGCTGGGGAAAAGCCCGCCAAGGAAGTGGGTGTAACCACCCCCCTCCTGGTCCCACCCCTAGGGCAGGACTTAGTCGCGTGCCAGCCCCCTTTTCCAAGATAAAGGTAGAGACTGGCCCCCTTCCAAATCAGATCATCTTTGGAATCAAGATACCACTTTCCACGAAAGGACTTCACGATTTCTTCCTCAAGATTCTCCCTTGTGGCTAAGGAGTAGTCACCCTGCATCCGCAGGCACCATCTAAGAACACTGCGGTCTGCTGCACGTCCTTCCTCCGGAATCCGACTGCCCAGCTCGACGAGACCCGGCTTCCCTGGCACCTCTGACCTCTACCCACCTCTACAGCACAGCTGAGAACCGTGGGTGCGACGAGACCTCGAGGGACCGGCCATCGCCAAGACTGCACGACTTCTGCACAGCAAGCCCACCGAGTAATTTCCTGGTGAGTGCTTTGGGGTCCGAGAAGCCCCCACCCTGAGCAGCTCCAACACCGAAGAGCAGCCCCCCAGCATCTCCACGATCGGCGTGGGGCCCTTCTGCTTTTTGCTGCTCACCGCGTTGTTTGGCTACTAGCCCGCTGGCTTGTGGCCTTCCGAACGATGCCCGACGACAACACTGCTGCTGGTCTGGTTGCTCCAGACTGGCCCTTGCTTCCCTCCATCGGAGAAGTACCCTGGACCCTCCTGGTCCGGCTAAGACGCCATTTTAGGTCCACCGCGTGGGCCTTGCATTTGCCAAGACTTGTTGCCCAATCCTGGGTCCAGCGACGTCGACAGCAAGAACCTTCGTGGGACAGCTCGCACCTCCATCCTGGTCGCCGACAACGCCTCCTGGTCCGAGAGACTGCAGAGCCCAGCAGCGCCCACTCACCTGACTGCGGTGACTTCGCCCGGTGCCATCCTGGTGCCCACTTAATCACTGGCTAGTGATTCAAGAACTTGGTCCCCTCTGCTTTCAGGTTTCCTTCTTTCTTGATCCAGGCTTGGATCCATCAAACTTTTCTTCACTGGTCGCCTGCCAGCAACTTCCTTCTTCCAGGCTCCTGGTCCGGCAACGACATTCCCGACGTCTTTTCAGACCTATGCAGCTGCAGCCCCTGGGCTAGGTAACTTCGGCACTTCGGTGTCCCAGCATAGCCTCACTATCCAAGGGTCAGGATCCACTGTCGTTTTCTCCCTACCAGGTCGGGTTCGCCCGTGAACACTAACTTTGCCTTTACTAGCTTCCATAGACTTTGTCCCGCATCCCGCGTGAGAGTGCACACTCTGCACCCGAGTCCCCTAGGTCTCCTAGAAGTAATCTAACGATTCCCTAGTCAAGTCCTAGCGATTCCAAAGCCTATTAGTACTGTACTTACCTGCTAGTAATCTCGCATTCCACTTTTAGAGTATATGGTTTTTCGTGCCCCTCGGGCATTTGTGTATAACGTGCTAACTTAAGTATTTTCATAAGAGTTTTGTTGTGTGCTTAGCACCCTGTCCTCATAAAGAGTACAGGGTTGTTGTGATTCTAATAAATACATTGTCTATTTTCATAACACTTGTGTGGTGTCCTTTCACTGGGTGTTCAAGGGGTAATGTGATGGTAAAACAGCTGGCTTAACACGCCCTCTAGAGTCTTAGCCTTAGACTGCTCGTATCCATGCCACTAGGATAGCTGGTCTATAAGGTTGACTTACAACCAATCATCAATAAGGGTTGTTTGGACTGATATATAGTGATCACTAGAATAGTGAACACTGCACATCAGGCCAACTTCTCACACCGACCACATCGACCATCATGCTCCGGGGTCACACGCTGATGGGACGAGCAGTGTGCGACCTCATTCGGACATACTATTTATACAGGCTCCCTTGAGCCGGTGACGACCTCGAGACAACGCACCTGCGTGCCTTAAGAGGTATCTGGACCTATGAATATTTCGGCAGCCCACGCGGCAACCCCGGGCACACGCCTAATCCCTGCTGATGAGCGTTAATGAACGCGAAACACGTGTCCAGGGATGGCAAGCACACCAGTGAACACCCTCAAGACTAAAGACTCGGGTAGAAGCACACCTGCTGATACCGACCACATCAACCATCATGCTCCGGGGTCACACGCTGATGGGACGAGCAGTGTGCGACCTCATTCGGACATACTATTTATACAGGCTCCCTTGAGCCAGTGGAGGTAACGACCTCAAGACAACGCACCTGCGCGCCTTAAGAGGTATCTGGACCCATGAATATTTCGGCAGCCCATGCAGCAACCCCGTGCACACACCTAATCCCTGCTGATGAGCGTTAATGAACGTGAAACACGTGTCCAGGGATAGCAAGCACACCAGTGAACACCCTCAAGACTAATGACTCAGTAGAAGTGCACCCGCTGATACTGACCTTATCGACCATCATGCTCCGGGGTCACACGCCGATGGGACGAGCAGTGTGCGACCTCATTCGGACATACTATTTATACAGGCTCCCTTGAGCCGGTGGAGGTGACGACCTCGAGACAACGCACCTGCGCGCCTTAAGAGGTATCTGGACCTATGAATATTTCGGCAGCCCACGCAGCAACCCCGTGCACACGCCTAATCCCTGCTGATGAGCGGTAATGAACGCGAAACACGTGTCCAGGGATGGCAAGCACACCAGCGAACACCCTCAAGACTAAAGACTCGGGTAGAAGCGCACCCGCTGATACCGACCACATCGACCATCATGCTCCGGGGTCACACGCTGATGGGACGAGCAGTGTGCGACCTCATTCGGACATACTATTTATACAGGCTCCCTTGAGCCGGTGGAGGTGCTGACCTTGAGACAACGCACCTGCGCGCCTTAAGAGGTATCTGGACTTATGAATATTTCAGCAGCCCACGCAGCAACCCCGTGCACACGCCTAATCCCTGCTGATGAGCGTTAATGAACGCGAAACACATGTCCAGGAATGGCAAGCACACCAGTGAACACCCTCAAGACTAAAGACTCGGGTAGAAGCGCACCCGCTGATACCAACCACATCGACAATCATGCTCCGGGGTCACACGCTGATGGGACGAGCAGTGTGCGACCTCATTCGGACATACTATTTATACAGGCTCCCTTGAGCCGGTAGAGGTGACGACCTCGAGACAACGTACCTGCGCGCCTTAAGAGGTATCTGGACCTATGAATATTTCGGCAGCCCACGCAGCAACCCCGTGCACACGCCTAATCCCTGCTGATGAGCGTTAATGAACGCGAACACGTGTCCAGGGATGGCAAGCACACCAGTGAACACCCTCAAGACTAAAGACTCGGGTAGAAGCGCACCTGCTGATACCGACCACATCGACCATCATGCTCCGGGGTCACACGCTGATGGGACGAGCAGTGTGCGACCTCATTCGGACATACTATTTATAAAGGCTCCCTTGAGCCGGTGACGACCACGAGACAATGCACCTGCGCGCCTTAAGAGGTATCTGGACCTATGAATATTTCGGCAGCCAACGAGGCAACCCCGGGCACACGCCTAATCCCTGCTGATGAGCGTTAATGAATGCGAAACACGTGTCCAGGGATGGCAAGCACACCAGTGAACACCCTCAAGACTAAAGACTTGGGTAGAAGCACACCTGCTGATACCGACCACATCAACCATCATGCTCCGGGGTCACACGCTGATGGGACGAGCAGTGTGCGACCTCATTCGGACATACTATTTATACAGGCTCCCTTGAGCCGGTGGAGGTGACGACCTCGAGACAACGCACCTGCGCGCCTTAAGAGGTATATGGACCCATGAATATTTCGGTAGCCCACGCAGCAACCCCGTGCACACACCTAATCCCTGCTGATGAGCGTTAATGAACGCGAAACACGTGTCCAGGGATGGCAAGCACACCAGTGAACACCCTCAAGACTAAAGACTCGGGTAGAAGCGCACCCGCTGATACCGACCACATCGACCATCATGCTCGGGGTCACACGCTGATGGGACGACCAGTGTGCGACCTCATTCGGACATACTATTTATACAGGCTCCCTTGAGCCGGTGGAGGTGAAGACCTCGAGACAACGCACCTGCGCGCCTTAAGAGATATCTGGACCTATGAATATTTCGGCAGCCCACGCAGCAACCCCGTGCACACACCTAATCCCTGCTGATGAGCGTTAATGAACGTGAAACACGTGTCCAGGGATAGCAAGCACACCAGTGAACACCCTCAAGACTAAAGACTCGGTAGAAGTGCACCCGCTGATACCGACCACATCGGCCATCATGCTCCGGGGTCACACGCTGATGGGACGAGCAGTGTGCGACCTCATTCGGACATACTATTTATACAGGCTCCCTTGAGCCGGTGGAGGTGACAACCTCGAGACAACGCACCTGCGCGCCTTAAGAGGTATCTGGACCTATGAATATTTCGGCAGCCCACGCAGCAACCCCGTGCACACGCCTAATCCCTGCTGATGAGCGTTAATGAACGCGAAACATGTGTCCAGGGATGGCAAGCACACCAGTGAACACCCTCAAGACTAAAGACTCGGGTAGAAGCGCACCTGCTGATGCCGACCACATCGACCATCATGCTCCGGGGTCACACGCTGATGGGACGAGCAGTGTGCGACCTCATTCAGACATACTATTTATACAGGCTCCCTTGAGCCGGTGACGACCTCGAGACAACGCACCTGCGTGCCTTAAGAGGTATCTGGACCTATGAATATTTCGGCAGCCCACGCGGCAACCCCGGGCACACGCCTAATCCCTGCTGATGAGCGTTAATGAACGCGAAACACGTGTCCAGGGATGGCAAGCACACCAGTGAACACCCTCAAGACTAAAGACTCGGGTAGAAGCGCACCCGCTGATACCGACCACATCGACCATCATGCTCGGGGTCACACGCTGATGGGACGACCAGTGGGCGACCTCATTCGGACATACTATTTATACAGGCTCCCTTGAGCCGGTGGAGGTGAAGACCTCGAGACAACGCACCTGCGCGCCTTAAGAGATATCTGGACCTATGAATATTTCGGCAGCCCACGCAGCAACCCCGTGCACACACCTAATCCCTGCTGATGAGCGTTAATGAACGTGAAACACGTGTCCAGGGATAGCAAGCACACCAGTGAACACCCTCAAGACTAAAGACTCGGTAGAAGTGCACCCGCTGATACCGACCACATCGGCCATCATGCTCCGGGGTCACACGCTGATGGGACGAGCAGTGTGCGACCTCATTCGGACATACTATTTATACAGGCTCCCTTGAGCCGGTGGAGGTGACAACCTCGAGACAACGCACCTGCGCGCCTTAAGAGGTATCTGGACCTATGAATATTTCGGCAGCCCACGCAGCAACCCCGTGCACACGCCTAATCCCTGCTGATGAGCGTTAATGAACGCGAAACATGTGTCCAGGGATGGCAAGCACACCAGTGAACACCCTCAAGACTAAAGACTCGGGTAGAAGCGCACCTGCTGATGCCGACCACATCGACCATCATGCTCCGGGGTCACAGGCTGATGGGACGAGCAGTGTGTGACCTCATTCGGACATACTATTTATACAGGCTCCCTTGAGCCGGTGGAGGTGACGACCTCGAGACAACGCACCTGCGCGCCTTAAGAGGTATATGGACCCATGAATATTTCGGTAGCCCACGCAGCAACCCCGTGCACACACCTAATCCCTGCTGATGAGCGTTAATGAACGCGAAACACGTGTCCAGGGATGGCAAGCACACCAGTGAACACCCTCAAGACTAAAGACTCGGGTAGAAGCGCACCCGCTGATACCGACCACATCGACCATCATGCTCGGGGTCACACGCTGATGGGACGGCCAGTGTGCGACCTCATTCGGACATACTATTTATACAGGCTCCCTTGAGCCGGTGGAGGCGACGACCTCGAGACAACGCACCTGCGCGCCTTAAGAGGTATCTGGACTTATGAATATTTCGGCAGCCCACTCAGCAACCCCGTGCACACGCCTAATCCCTGCTGATGAGCGTTAATGAACGCGAAACACATGTCCAGGGATGGCAAGCACACCAGTGAACACCCTCAAGACTAAAGACTCGGGTAGAAGCGCACCCGCTGATACCGACCACATCGACCATCATGCTCCGGGGTCACACGCTGATGGGACGAGCAGTGTGAGACCTCAGTCGGACATACTATTTATACAGGCTCCCTTGAGCCAGTGGAGGTGACGACCTCGAGACAACGCACCTGCGCACCTTAAGAGGTATCTGGACCTATGAATAATTCGGCAGTCCACGCAGCAACCCCGTGCACACACCTAATCCCTGCTGATGAGCGTTAATGAACGCGAAACACGTGTCCAGGGATGGCAAGCACACCAGTGAACACCCTCAAGACTAAAGACTCGGGTAGAAGCGCACCCGCTGATACCGACCACATCGACCATCATGCTCCGGGGTCACACGCTGATGGGACGAGCAGTGTGCGACCTCATTCGGACATACTATTTATACAGGCTCCCTTGAGCCGGTGGAGGTGACGACCTCGAGACAACGCACCTGCGCGCCTTAAGAGGTATCTGGACTTATGAATATTTCGGCAGCCCACTCAGCAACCCCGTGCACACGCCTAATCCCTGCTGATGAGCGTTAATGAACACGAAACACATGTCCAGGGATGGCAAGCACACCAGTGAACACCCTCAAGACTAAAGACTCGGGTAGAAGCGCACCCGCTGATACCAACCACATCGACAATCATGCTCCGGGGTCACACGCTGATGAGACGAGCAGTGTGCGATCTCATTCAGACATACTATTTATACAGGCTCCCTTGAGCCGGTGGAGGTGACGACCTCGAGACAACGCACCTGCGCGCCTTAAGAGGTATCTGGACCTATGAATATTTCGGCAGCCAACGCGGCAACCCCGGGCACACGCCTAATCCCTGCTGATGAGCGTTAATGAATGCGAAACACGTGTCCAGGGATGGCAAGCACACCAGTGAACACCCTCAAGACTAAAGACTCAGTAGAAGTGCACCCGCTGATACTGACCTTATCGACCATCATGCTCCGGGGTCACACGCTGATGGGACGAGCAGTGTGCCATCTCATTCGGACATACTATTTATACAGGCTCCCTTGAGCCGGTGGAGGTGACGACCTCGAGACAACGCACCTGCGCGCCTTAAGAGGTATCTGGACCTATGAATATTTCGGCAGCCCACGCAGCAACCCCATGCACACGCCTAATCCCTGCTGATGAGCGCTAATGAACGCGAAACACGTGTCCAGGGATGGCAAGCACACCAGTGAACACCCTCAAGACTAAAGACTCGGGTAGAAGCGCACCCGCTGATACAGACCACATCGACCATCATGCTCCGGGGTCACACGCTGATGGGACGAGCAGTGTGCGACCTCATTCGGACATACTATTTATACAGGCTCCCTTGAGCCGGTGGAGGTGATGACCTTGAGACAACGCACCTGCGCGCCTTAAGAGGTATCTGGACTTATGAATATTTCAGCAGCCCACGCAGCAACCCCGTGCACACGCCTAATCCCTGCTGATGAGCGTTAACGAACGCGAAACACATGTCCAGGAATGGCAAGCACACCAGTGAACACCCTCAAGACTAAAGACTCGGGTAGAAGCGCACCCGCTGATACCAACCACATCGACAATCATGCTCCGGGGTCACACGCTGATGGGACGAGCAGTGTGCGACCTCATTCGGACATACTATTTATACAGGCTCCCTTGAGCCGGTAGAGGTGACGACCTCGAGACAACGTACCTGCGCGCCTTAAGAGGTATCTGGACCTATGAATATTTCGGCAGCCCACGCAGCAACCCCGTGCACACGCCTAATCCCTGCTGATGAGCGTTAATGAACGCGAACACGTGTCCAGGGATGGCAAGCACACCAGTGAAAACCCTCAAGACAAAAGACTCGGGTAGAAGCGCACCCGCTGATACCGACCACATCGACCATCATGCTCCGGGGTTACACGCTGATAGGACGAGCAGTGTGCGATCTCATTCAGACATACTATTTATAAAGGCTCCCTTGAGCCGGTGGAGGTGACGACCTCGAGACAACGCACCTGCGCGCCTTAAGAGGTATCTGGACCTATGAATATTTCGGCAGCCAACGCGGCAACCCCGGGCACACGCCTAATCCCTGCGGATGAGCGTTAATGAATGCGAAACACGTGTCCAGGGATGGCAAGCACACCAGTGAACACCCTCAAGACTAAAGACTCGGGTAGAAGCGCACCCGCTGATACCGACCACATCGACCATCATGCTCGGGGTCACACGCTGATGGGACGACCAGTGTGCGACCTCATTCGGACATACTATTTATACAGGCTCCCTTGAGCCGGTGGAGGTGACGACCTCGAGACAACGCACCTGCGCGCCTTAAGAGGTATCTGGACCTATGAATATTTCGGCAGCCAACGCGGCAACCCCGGGCACACGCCTAATCCCTGCTGATGAGCGTTAATGAATGCGAAACACGTGTCCAGGGATGGCAAGCACACCAGTGAACACCCTCAAGACTAAAGACTCGGGTAGAAGCACACCTGCTGATACCGACCACATCAACCATTATGCTCCGAGGTCACACGCTGATGGGACGAGCAGTGTGCGACCTCATTCGGACATACTATTTATACAGGCTCCCTTGAGCCGGTGGAGGTGACAACCTCGAGACAACGCACCTGCGTGCCTTA
Source organism: Lissotriton helveticus (assembly GCF_964261635.1). Taxonomy (NCBI): domain Eukaryota; kingdom Metazoa; phylum Chordata; class Amphibia; order Caudata; family Salamandridae; genus Lissotriton; species Lissotriton helveticus. The sequence continues at coordinate 1,253,519,949 of NC_136065.1, read as the reverse complement.
AGAGGTATATGGACCCATGAATATTTCGGTAGCCCACGCAGCAACCCCGTGCACACACCTAATCCCTGCTGATGAGCGTTAATGAACGCGAAACACGTGTCCAGGGATGGCAAGCACACCAGTGAACACCCTCAAGACTAAAGACTCGGGTAGAAGCGCACCCGCTGATACCGACCACATCGACCATCATGCTCGGGGTCACACGCTGATGGGACGACCAGTGTGCGACCTCATTCGGACATACTATTTATACAGGCTCCCTTGAGCCGGTGGAGGTGACGACCTCGAGACAACGCACCTGCGCACCTTAAGAGGTATCTGGACCTATTAATATTTCGGCAGCCCACGCAGCAACCCCGTGCACACGCCTAATCCCTGCTGATGAGCGTCAATGAACGTGAAACACGTGTCCAGGGATGGCAAACACACCAGTGAACACCTTCAAGACCAAAGACTCGGGTAGATGCGCACCCGCTGATACCGGCCACATCGACCATCATGCTCCGGGGTCACATGCTGATGGGACGAGCAGTGTGAGACCTCAGTCGGACATACTATTTATACAGGCTCCCTTGAGCCGGTGGAGGTGACGACCTCGAGACAACGCACCTGCGCACCTTAAGAGGTATCTGGACCTATGAATAATTCGGCAGTCCACGCAGCAACCCCGTGCACACACCTAATCCCTGCTGATGAGCGTTAATGAACGCGAAACACGTGTCCAGGGATGGCAAGCACACCAGTGAACACCCTCAAGACTAAAGACTCGGGTAGAAGCGCACCTGCTGATACCGACCACATCGACCATCATGCTCCGGGGTCACACGCTGATGGGACGAGCAGTGTGCGACCTCATTCGGACATACTATTTATACAGGCTCCCTTGAGCCGGTGACGACCTCGAGACAACGCACCTGCGTGCCTTAAGAGGTATCTGGACCTATGAATATTTCGGCAGCCCACGCGGCAACCACGGGCACACGCCTAATCCCTGCTGATGAGCGTTAATGAACGTGAAACACGTGTCCAGGGATGGCAAGCACACCAGTGAACAACCTCAAGACTAAAGACTCGGGTAGAAGCACACCTGCTGATACCGACCACATCAACCATCATGCTCCGGGGTCACACGCTGATGGGACGAGCAGTGTGCGGCCTCATTCGGACATACTATTTATACAGGCTCCCTTGAGCCAGTGGAGGTGAAGACCTCGAGACAACGCACCTGCGCGCCTTAAGAGATATCTGGACCTATGAATATTTCGGCAGCCCACGGAGCAACCCCGTGCACACACCTAATCCCTGCTGATGAGCGTTAATGAACGTGAAACACGTGTCCAGGGATAGCAAGCACACCAGTGAACACCCTCAAGACTAAAGACTCGGTAGAAGTGCACCCACTGATACCGACCACATTGGCCATCATGCTCCGGGGTCACACGCTGATGGGACGAGCAGTGTGCGACCTCATTCGGACATACTATTTATACAGGCTCCCTTGAGCCGGTGGAGGTGACGACCTCGAGACAACGCACCTGCGCGCCTTAAGAGGTATCTGGACCTATGAATATTTCGGCAGCCAACGCGGCAACCCCGGGCACACGCCTAATCCCTGCTGATGAGCGTTAATGAATGCGAAACACGTGTCCAGGGATGGCAAGCACACCAGTGAACACCCTCAAGACTAAAGACTCGGGTAGAAGCACACCTGCTGATACCGACCACATCAACCATCATGCTCCGAGGTCACACGCTGATGGGACGAGCAGTGTGCGACCTCATTCGGACATACTATTTATACAGGCTCCCTTGAGCCGGTGGAGGTGACAACCTCGAGACAACGCACCTGCGCGCCTTAAGAGGTATATGGACCCATGAATATTTCGGTAGCCCACGCAGCAACCCCGTGCACACACCTAATCCCTGCTGATGAGCGTTAATGAACGCGAAACACGTGTCCAGGGATGGCAAGCACACCAGTGAACACCCTCAAGACTAAAGACTCGGGTAGAAGCGCACCCGCTGATACCGACCACATCGACCATCATGCTCGGGGTCACACGCTGATGGGACGACCAGTGTGCGACCTCATTCGGACATACTATTTATACAGGCTCCCTTGAGCCGGTGGAGGTGGCAACCTCGAGACAACGCACCTGCGCACCTTAAGAGGTATCTGGACCTATTAATATTTCGGCAGCCCACGCAGCAACCCCGTGCACACGCCTAATCCCTGCTGATGAGCGTCAATGAATGCGAAACACGTGTCCAGGGATGGCAAACACACCAGTGAACACCTTCAAGACCAAAGACTCGGGTAGATGCGCACCCGCTGATACCGGCCACATCGACCATCATGCTCCGGGGTCACACGCTGATGGGACGAGCAGTGTGAGACCTCAGTCGGACATACTATTTATACAGGCTCCCTTGAGCCGGTGGAGGTGACGACCTCGAGACAACGCACCTGCGCACCTTAAGAGGTATCTGGACCTATGAATAATTCGGCAGTCCACGCAGCAACCCCGTGCACACACCTAATCCCTGCTGATGAGCGTTAATGAACGCGAAACACGTGTCCAGGGATGGCAAGCACACCAGTGAACACCCTCAAGACTAAAGACTCGGGTAGAAGCGCACCTGCTGATACCGACCACATCGACCATCATGCTCCGGGGTCACACGCTGATGGGACGAGCAGTGTGCGACCTCATTCGGACATACTATTTATACAGGCTCCCTTGAGCCGGTGACGACCTCGAGACAACGCACCTGCGTGCCTTAAGAGGTATCTGGACCTATGAATATTTCGGCAGCCCACGCGGCAACCACGGGCACACGCCTAATCCCTGCTGATGAGCGTTAATGAACGTGAAACACGTGTCCAGGGATGGCAAGCACACCAGTGAACACCCTCAAGACTAAAGACTCGGGTAGAAGCACACCTGCTGATACCGACGACATCAACCATCATGCTCCGGGGTCACACGCTGATGGGACGAGCAGTGTGCGGCCTCATTCGGACATACTATTTATACAGGCTCCCTTGAGCCAGTGGAGGTGACGACCTCGAGACAACGCACCTGCGCACCTTAAGAGGTATCTGGACCTATTAATATTTCGGCAGCCCACGCAGCAACCCCGTGCACACGCCTAATCCCTGCTGATGAGCGTCAATGAACGCGAAACACGTGTCCAGGGATGGCAAACACACCAGTGAACACCTTCAAGACCAAAGACTCGGGTAGATGCGCACACGCTGATACCGGCCACATCGACCATCATGCTCCGGGGTCACACGCTGATGGGACGAGCAGTGTGAGACCTCAGTCGGACATACTATTTATACAGGCTCCCTTGAGCCGGTGGAGGTGACGACCTCGAGACAACGCACCTGCGCACCTTAAGAGGTATCTGGACCTATGAATAATTCGGCAGTCCACGCAGCAACCCCGTGCACACACCTAATCCCTGCTGATGAGCGTTAATGAACGCGAAACACGTGTCCAGGGATGGCAAGCACACCAGTGAACACCCTCAAGACTAAAGACTCGGGTAGAAGCGCACCTGCTGATACCGACCACATCGACCATCATGCTCCGGGGTCACACGCTGATGGGACGAGCAGTGTGCGACCTCATTCGGACATACTATTTATACAGGCTCCCTTGAGCCGGTGACGACCTCGAGACAACGCACCTGCGTGCCTTAAGAGGTATCTGGACCTATGAATATTTCGGCAGCCCACGCGGCAACCACGGGCACACGCCTAATCCCTGCTGATGAGCGTTAATGAACGTGAAACACGTGTCCAGGGATGGCAAGCACACCAGTGAACACCCTCAAGACTAAAGACTCGGGTAGAAGCACACCTGCTGATACCGACGACATCAACCATCATGCTCCGGGGTCACACGCTGATGGGACGAGCAGTGTGCGGCCTCATTCGGACATACTATTTATACAGGCTCCCTTGAGCCAGTGGAGGTGACGACCTCGAGACAACGCACCTGCGCACCTTAAGAGGTATCTGGACCTATTAATATTTCGGCAGCCCACGCAGCAACCCCGTGCACACGCCTAATCCCTGCTGATGAGCGTCAATGAACGCGAAACACGTGTCCAGGGATGGCAAACACACCAGTGAACACCTTCAAGACCAAAGACTCGGGTAGATGCGCACCCGCTGATACCGGCCACATCGACCATCATGCTCCGGGGTCACACGCTGATGGGACGAGCAGTGTGAGACCTCAGTCGGACATACTATTTATACAGGCTCCCTTGAGCCGGTGGAGGTGACGACCTCGAGACAACGCACCTGCGCACCTTAAGAGGTATCTGGACCTATGAATAATTCGGCAGTCCACGCAGCAACCCCGTGCACACACCTAATCCCTGCTGATGAGCGTTAATGAACGCGAAACACGTGTCCAGGGATGGCACGCACACCAGTGAACACCCTCAAGACTAAAGACTCGGGTAGAAGCGCACCTACTGATACCGACCACATCGACCATCATGCTCCGGGGTCACACGCTGATGGGACGAGCAGTGTGCGACCTCATTCGGACATACTATTTATACAGGCTCCCTTGAGCCGGTGGAGGTGACAACCTCGAGACAACGCACCTGCGCGCCTTAAGAGGTATATGGACCCATGAATATTTCGGTAGCCCACGCAGCAACCCCGTGCACACACCTAATCCCTGCTGATGAGCGTTAATGAACGCGAAACACGTGTCCAGGGATGGCAAGCACACCAGTGAACACCCTCAAGACTAAAGACTCGGGTAGAAGCGCACCCGCTGATACCGACCACATCGACCATCATGCTCGGGGTCACACGCTGATGGGACGACCAGTGTGCGACCTCATTCGGACATACTATTTATACAGGCTCCCTTGAGCCGGTGGAGGTGGCGACCTCGAGACAACGCACCTGCGCACCTTAAGAGGTATCTGGACCTATTAATATTTCGGCAGCCCACGCAGCAACCCCGTGCACACGCCTAATCCCTGCTGATGAGCGTCAATGAATGCGAAACACGTGTCCAGGGATGGCAAACACACCAGTGAACACCTTCAAGACCAAAGACTCGGGTAGATGCGCACCCGCTGATACCGGCCACATCGACCATCATGCTCCGGGGTCACACGCTGATGGGACGAGCAGTGTGAGACCTCAGTCGGACATACTATTTATACAGGCTCCCTTGAGCCGGTGGAGGTGACGACCTCGAGACAACGCACCTGCGCACCTTAAGAGGTATCTGGACCTATGAATAATTCGGCAGTCCACGCAGCAACCCCGTGCACACACCTAATCCCTGCTGATGAGCGTTAATGAACGCGAAACACGTGTCCAGGGATGGCAAGCACACCAGTGAACACCCTCAAGACTAAAGACTCGGGTAGAAGCGCACCTGCTGATACCGACCACATCGACCATCATGCTCCGGGGTCACACGCTGATGGGACGAGCAGTGTGCGACCTCATTCGGACATACTATTTATACAGGCTCCCTTGAGCCGGTGACGACCTCGAGACAACGCACCTGCGTGCCTTAAGAGGTATCTGGACCTATGAATATTTCGGCAGCCCACGCGGCAACCACGGGCACACGCCTAATCCCTGCTGATGAGCGTTAATGAACGTGAAACACGTGTCCAGGGATGGCAAGCACACCAGTGAACACCCTCAAGACTAAAGACTCGGGTAGAAGCACACCTGCTGATACCGACGACATCAACCATCATGCTCCGGGGTCACACGCTGATGGGACGAGCAGTGTGCGGCCTCATTCGGACATACTATTTATACAGGCTCCCTTGAGCCAGTGGAGGTGACGACCTCGAGACAACGCACCTGCGCACCTTAAGAGGTATCTGGACCTATTAATATTTCGGCAGCCCACGCAGCAACCCCGTGCACACGCCTAATCCCTGCTGATGAGCGTCAATGAACGCGAAACACGTGTCCAGGGATGGCAAACACACCAGTGAACACCTTCAAGACCAAAGACTCGGGTAGATGCGCACCCGCTGATACCGGCCACATCGACCATCATGCTCCGGGGTCACACGCTGATGGGACGAGCAGTGTGAGACCTCAGTCGGACATACTATTTATACAGGCTCCCTTGAGCCGGTGGAGGTGACGACCTCGAGACAACGCACCTGCGCACCTTAAGAGGTATCTGGACCTATGAATAATTCGGCAGTCCACGCAGCAACCCCGTGCACACACCTAATCCCTGCTGATGAGCGTTAATGAACGCGAAACACGTGTCCAGGGATGGCAAGCACACCAGTGAACACCCTCAAGACTAAAGACTCGGGTAGAAGCGCACCTGCTGATACCGACCACATCGACCATCATGCTCCGGGGTCACACGCTGATGGGACGAGCAGTGTGCGACCTCATTCGGACATACTATTTATACAGGCTCCCTTGAGCCGGTGACGACCTCGAGACAACGCACCTGCGTGCCTTAAGAGGTATCTGGACCTATGAATATTTCGGCAGCCCACGCGGCAACCACGGGCACACGCCTAATCCCTGCTGATGAGCGTTAATGAACGTGAAACACGTGTCCAGGGATGGCAAGCACACCAGTGAACACCCTCAAGACTAAAGACTCGGGTAGAAGCACACCTGCTGATACCGACGACATCAACCATCATGCTCCGGGGTCACACGCTGATGGGACGAGCAGTGTGCGGCCTCATTCGGACATACTATTTATACAGGCTCCCTTGAGCCAGTGGAGGTGACGACCTCGAGACAACGCACCTGCGCACCTTAAGAGGTATCTGGACCTATTAATATTTCGGCAGCCCACGCAGCAACCCCGTGCACACGCCTAATCCCTGCTGATGAGCGTCAATGAACGCGAAACACGTGTCCAGGGATGGCAAACACACCAGTGAACACCTTCAAGACCAAAGACTCGGGTAGATGCGCACCCGCTGATACCGGCCACATCGACCATCATGCTCCGGGGTCACACGCTGATGGGACGAGCAGTGTGAGACCTCAGTCGGACATACTATTTATACAGGCTCCCTTGAGCCGGTGGAGGTGACGACCTCGAGACAACGCACCTGCGCACCTTAAGAGGTATCTGGACCTATGAATAATTCGGCAGTCCACGCAGCAACCCCGTGCACACACCTAATCCCTGCTGATGAGCGTTAATGAACGCGAAACACGTGTCCAGGGATGGCACGCACACCAGTGAACACCCTCAAGACTAAAGACTCGGGTAGAAGCGCACCTACTGATACCGACCACATCGACCATCATGCTCCGGGGTCACACGCTGATGGGACGAGCAGTGTGCGACCTCATTCGGACATACTATTTATACAGGCTCCCTTGAGCCGGTGACGACCTCGAGACAACGCACCTGCGTGCCTTAAGAGGTATCTGGACCTATGAATATTTCGGCAGCCCACGCGGCAACCACGGGCACACGCCTAATCCCTGCTGATGAGCGTTAATGAACGTGAAACACGTGTCCAGGGATGGCAAGCACACCAGTGAACACCCTCAAGACTAAAGACTCGGGTAGAAGCACACCTGCTGATACCGACCACATCAACCATCATGCTCCGGGTTCACACGCTGATGGGACGAGCAGTGTGCGGCCTCATTCGGACATACTATTTATACAGGCTCCCTTGAGCCAGTGGAGGTGACGACCTCGAGACAACGCACCTGCGCGCCTTAAGAGGTATCTGGATCCATGAATATTTCGGCAGCCCACGCAGCAACCCCGTGCACACACCTAATCCCTGCTGATGAGCGTTAATGAACGCGAAACACGTGTCCAGGGATGGCAAGCACACCAGTGAACACCCTCAAGACTAAAGACTCGGATAGAAGCGCACCCGCTGATATCGACCATCATGCTCGGGGTCACACGCTGATGGGACGACCAGTGTGCGACCTCATTCGGACATACTATTTATACAGGCTCCCTTGAGCCGGTGGAGGTGACGACCTCGAGACAACGCACCTGCGCACCTTAAGAGGTATCTGGACCTATTAATATTTCGGCAGCCCACGCAGCAACCTCGTGCACACGCCTAATCCCTGCTGATGAGCGTCAATGAACGCGAAACACGTGTCCAGGGATGGCAAGCACACCAGTGAACACCCTCAAGACTCAAGACTAAAGACTCGGGTAGAAGCGCACCTGCTGATACCGACCACATCGACCATCATGGTCCGGGGTCACCCGCTGATGGGACGAGCAGTGTGCGACCTCATTCGGACATACCATTTATACAGGCTCCCTTGAGCCAGTGGAGGTGACGACCTCGAGACAACGCACCTGCGCGCCTTAAGAGGTATCTGGACCTATGAATATTTCGGCAGCCCACGCAGCAACCCCGTGCACACGCCTAATCCCTGCTGATGAGCGTCAATGAACGCGAAACACGTGTCCAGGGATGGCAAACACACCAGTGAACACCTTCAAGACCAAAGACTCGGGTAGATGCGCACCCGCTGATACCGGCCACATCGACCATCATGCTCCGGGGTCACACGCTGATGGGACGAGCAGTGTGAGACCTCAGTCGGACATACTATTTATACAGGCTCCCTTGAGCCGGTGGAGGTGACGACCTCGAGACAACGCACCTGCGCACCTTAAGAGGTATCTGGACCTATGAATAATTCGGCAGTCCACGCAGCAACCCCGTGCACACACCTAATCCCTGCTGATGAGCGTTAATGAATGCGAAACACGTGTCCAGGGATGGCAAGCACACCAGTGAACACCCTCAAGACTACAGACTCGGGTAGAAGCGCACCCGCTGATACCGACCACATCGACCATCATGCTCCGGGGTCACACGCTGATGGGACGAGCAGTGTGCGACCTCATTCGGACATACTATTTATACAGGCTCCCTTGAGCCGGAGGAGGTGACGACCTCGAGACAACGCACCTGCGCGCCTTAAGAGGTATCTGGACCTATGAATATTTTGGCAGCCCACGCAGCAACCCCGTGCACACGCCTAATCCCTGCTGATGAGCGTTAATGAACGCGAAACACGTGTCCAGGGATGGCAAGCACACCAGTGAACACCCTCAAGACTAAAGACTCGGGTAGAAGCGCACCTGCTGATACCGACCACATCGACCATCATGCTCCGGGGTCACACGCTGATGGGACGAGCAGTGTGCGACCTCATTCGGACATACTATTTATACAGGCTCCCTTGAGCCGGTGACGACCTCGAGACAACGCACCTGCGTGCCTTAAGAGGTATCTGGACCTATGAATATTTCGCCAGCCCACGCGGCAACCACGGGCACACGCCTAATCCCTGCTGATGAGCGTTAATGAACGTGAAACACGTGTCCAGGGATGGCAAGCACACCAGTGAACACCCTCAAGACTAAAGACTCGGGTAGAAGCACACCTGCTGATACCGACCACATCAACCATCATGCTCCGGGGTCACACGCTGATGGGACGAGCAGTGTGCGGCCTCATTCGGACAT